>NC_140089.1:12704767-15279196 GCF_964237585.1 Gallinula chloropus | reverse complement strand
GGAACAGAGAAGCAGAGTTAAATTAGTGTTGTCCTATAAATAAATGAATTTAATAATAAAAGAGGGAAAATTTATTATCTTATTTAGGAAGCTATTAAGAAGTTTAGTATTTCATAGAGATTGTAAACAAGGGTTTACTGTTTTCTGACAGAAATACCATATCTATATAGACCTTAAATGATTAATGTGGACCTAAAAATGACAAACACATGATTAATTTTCAAGTCATCTCCAACACTATGATATCATTGTGAAAAAACTCTGATAGAGTGTCAAATCTCTGCTTGCACTCTGCATTCCAGCTTCAAAGTGTATAAAAACAAGAATTCTAAAAAAAAATAAAATTAATTTTATAGTGATAAGGAGTTCTTCATAAATAAGTTGTTTTAGTTATTACTGTGATATAAGAAGTGTTAAATTAATTTAGGATTATACTGTAACTTCTACAGAACACTAATTTTTTTTTGTTTTACCCTGCATTTTTGAAAAGTGGCTCAGCCATTGAAAACTGTAGATTCAGGTTAGAAATGCAAAAAAACTTTCCCACAGTGAGTGGAGTCCTGGAATAGATTTACTGGGGGCTTGGCAACTGGAGGTCTCTAAGAGCAGCCTAGACCACCACTGTCATGAGTAATAAAACTGTAGTTCTTTCTGCTCTGGCATAGAGAAACAGAAATTATCATCTCCTGAGTTTTCTCTACCCCTACCAAGTTACTGTGGGGCAGTGCCTCACTAAGACATATTCTTTAGTACCTTCTTAAATGTTTAATGTACGACAGAAGGGGTGATACAGGTTTCAAGAGGAAGGGAAAAATCTGAAGTAATGCATATGAAAAGCTTTTCAAATGTAGTCCTTTAACTGTCCTCCTTCTCCAATAATATAATTCTCCCAGTTTTAGAGAACCAGGAAAATAAGATACAGGGTCACGTGTGCTTCACTCTTCCTAAAATAAGTCAGATCTGAAAAACTCTGGAACTTTCCTTGTAGCTACCTGAAAGGAGAAGAAATGGGTTCATAAGTATTCACTGGAATATCTTAAAACATTTTTACAATTTTATCATTTGCTGTATTTTAGGTATAGCCTGAAAACTCAGCAAGACAAACAGGTTAAGATCAGATTTAAAAACTGGAAGAGGAAAGGCGTAATGGAAAAACTTCCAGAAGCAATATACTAAGAATTACAGAAAGCATGACTGTTCTGAACTTCTTGTCTCTGTCTTGAGCTTCTTGAACTTAAGTTCAGTTCCAAAGTAGTGATAGCTGATAGCCATTCATATACTGGGTTACATTCCTTCCAACAAAGGTCATTAGGTAAAAACTTTTAACAGAGTCATAAAAATCATCATCTGATTTGGGTTAGAAGGGATTTTAAAGACCCTGTAATTCCAACATCCCACTTCAGGTACTAGAAGGCTGCTATAAGGTCTTCCTGGAACCTTATCTTCTCCAGGTTGAGTAAGCCCAACTCTGTCTTACAGGAGACGTGCTCCAGGAGAAAGATCGGAATTCTTTCCAGCTGATCATACATTAAAAAAAAAAAGAAAGAAAAGAAAAATAAAGTAAAATTTAAAAAGAAAAAAGCTTCTACTTAATTGAAAACATAGATTTAATACCGTGATTACTAGTTAAAGATTTGGGTATGTTGGTCCAATCTTGATTATATTGAAATCAATAACAGAATTCTCACCTCCTTCATTAGACACAGGATATAATTTCTTCTTAAGACATCTGTATTACATAAAGAATTGGATAAAAGAGGTAGATTTTTTTTTTCTGTCTAAAAGGATGTTTACTTAAAAAATTAGAAGAAAGAAATACTTGAAAATGAAGCAAAACAGCAAAAATTAATCCAAATGTAATTCATACTTTGTGGAATTTTCAATAAAAATGGAACCACAAATATTGTAATACAAGTGGAAGTGAACGTTCTGAAGTTCAACACAGCACGTGCAAGGTTCTGCATCTAGGCTGAGACACTCCTCAGTACCAATACAAACTGGGTAATGAATGCATGGACAGCAGCCTGTAGAGAAGGAATCGGGCATACTAGTGGATGAAAATTTGGGTATGAGCTGGTAATTTGTGCTCGAAGCCCAGAAAGACATCCATATCCTGAGCTGCATCGAAAGAAGTGTGGCCAGCAGACCAGGGGAGGTGATTCTGCACATTTACTCCAGTTTCGTGAGACCCTTCCTGGATTACTGTGTCCACCTCTGGGGTTGCCACCACTGGAAAGGCAAGGACCTACTGGAGCAGATCTAGAGGAGGGCCACAAAAATGACCAGAGGTCTAGAGCACCTCCTCTGCAAAGACAGGTTGAGAGGGTTGGAATGCTCAGGCTAGAGAAGAGAAGGCACTGGGAAGACCTTATTGCAGCCTTTCCATTATTAAAGAAGGCTTTTAGGAATAATAGGGAGAATCTGAGAATCATAGAATGTGTTAGGTTAGGAGCGACCTTTAAAGATAATGTAGTCCAAACCCTCTGCAGTAAGTAGGGACATTTTCACTAGATCATCACAGAATCACAGGGGTTGGAAGGGACCTCAAGAGATCATAGGGTCCAACTCCCCTGCCAAAGCAGCTCCCTAGCTCATATTGCACAGATAGGCATCCAGACGGGTCTGGAATATCTCCAGAGAAGGAGACTCCACCACCTCCCTGGGCAGCCTGTCCCAGGGCTCTGTCACCCTCACTGGGAAAAAGTTCTTCCACATGTTGGTGAGGAACTTCCTGTGCTCCAACTTGCAGCCATTGCCCCTTGTCCTGTCTCCACAGAACACTGAAAAGGGGCTGGCTAATTCCCCCTGCATTCCATGCTTAAGATACTTATAGACATTAATTAGATCCCCCCTTAGTCTTCTCTTCTCAAGACTCAACAGTCCCAGCTTATTCAGCCTCTCCTCACAGGGGAGATGCTCCAGGCCCTTAATCATCTTCACAGCCCTTCTCTGGACTCTCTCCAGGAGATCCCTGTCCTTTTTACACCAGGGAGCCCAGAACTGGACACAATACTCCAGGTGGGGCCTGAGCAGGGCAGAGTAGAGGGGGAGGATCACCTCCTTTGACTGCTGGCCACACTCCTCCTGATACTCCCCAGGATCCCATTGGCTCTCTTAGCCACCAGTACACACTGCTGGCTCAGGGCCAACCTGTCATCAACCCGGACCCCCAGGTTCTTCTCCACAGAGCTCTTCTCCAGCAGGTCATTCCCCAGCCTGTACTGAAACGAACGGTTGTTCCTTTCCAGGTGCAAGACTCTACACTTTCTTTTGTTGAACCTCATCTGGTTTCTCCCTGCCCAGCTCTCCAGCCTGTCCAGGTCTCTCTGGATGGCAGCGCAGTGTTCCTGCGTGTCAGCCACTCCTCCCAGCTGTGTATCATTGGGTATTTGCCGAGGGTGGATGCTATTCCCTCATCAAGGTCGTCAATGAAGATATTAAACAGGACTGGACGCAACACCGAGCTCTGGGGAACACTGGTAGTAACAGGCCTCCAATCAGACTCTGCTCCACTGATCACCACCCTCTGGGCTCAGTCCAACTTGCCAGTTCTCAACCCACCTCACTGTCCACTCATCTATCCTGTGCTCTCTCAGCTTTGCTATCAGGATGTCATGGGAGACAGTATCAAAGGCCTTCCTGAAGTCAGGGTAGATGACATCCACTGCTCTCCATCCATCTACCCAGCCTGTCATGAGATCATAGAAGGCTATGAGATTGGTCGAGCATGATCTCCCCTTGGTGAATCCATGCTGACTGCTCCTCATGACCTTCTTCTCTCCCAATTGCTTGGAGATGGCATCCAGAACAAGCTCTTCCATGTTGCTCAGAGCCCCATTAAGCCTGCCCCCGAATGTCTCCAGGGGTTGGGCCTTCACCACCTCTCTGGGCAACCTGTTCCAGTGATCCATCACCCTCATACTGAAGAATTTTTTCCTGATATCCAACCTAAATCTACCTTTTTCTAGTTTAAAACCATTCCCCCTTCTTCTATTGCTCCATGCTTTTCTAACAGTTCTTCCCCAGCTTTCTTATAGGCACTTTTCATGTACTGGAAGACTGCTATAAGATTCTCTTAGAGCCTTCTCTTCTCCAAGAGGGAAAAATTGCAGGTTTTAATTGTGCATCAAGCCAATTCCTGAAGGCCTGTCGGATTGTAGGTCAGGTCATGGACAAAGGAAACCACCAGCAGGTTCTCATGCAAGCTCAGTTCTTCCGGGTGAACCAGGTTAAGGATCTCTCAAGGAAGGTAAGTCAGCAGGTTATTGTGCAGGCTAAGTGACTGCAGGGAATGCAGCTGTTCCAAATGAGGTGGAATGCTCTGGATCTTGTTGTCACACAGGACTACATAGCTCAGAGAAGGCAGGTTTGCTAATTCAGGTAGAATTGAAATAATCAAATTCCCTCTGAGGTACAGAAACTCTAAACTGCAGAGCTCCTGGATGTTTTGCAGGATTCTGTGGCTCTGTGCGGGACCTTATAGCAGCCTTCCAGTACCTTTGGATTTGCTCCAACAGGACCATGTCCTTCTTGCCCTGAAGACTCCAAAGCTGGACACAGTATTCCAGGTGAGGTTGTACCAGAGCAGAGTAGAGGGGCAGAATCACGTCTCTCAATCTACTGGCCACACTTCTTTTGATGAAGCTCAGGATGTGGCTGGCCTTCTGAGCTGAAGATATTATGAAGAGGTTCTTTACTGAGGGGGTTGTTGGGCACTGGATCAGGAACTCCAGGGAAGTGGTCACAGCTCTGAACTTGACTGAGTTCAAGAAAAGCCTGGACAATGCACTCAGTCAGATGCTCTGACTTGACTGGCCCTGTGTGGAGTCAGGAGTTGGTTGCTTTCCAACTCAGGATATTCTGTGATTCTATCATTTGGGAACCTGATGTACCACAGTACTGAGTATCTGCATGGTTTCTCCCCTGAGCAAGAACTGAACCAGAACTGAGCCAGTAATTCATCATTTTCCTGTCAAAATAATGTTTTTTGGTGAACTTTGCTTATTAAGATATCGTAATAACAGACTACCATTCCAAAAGCTGCTTGCCTCCAAGGTGTGACCCCCCCTCTCCCTGAGCATGCAATCTGAATTTCTGCTAGTCTATGCTTTTCAATGTAAAGTGGGGAAAATTTATCCCAATCACAATAACAAGGTGCATGACTTGAGTCACTCGAGCTCCACCTGATAGTTAAAAATAGCATAAAAGTGACCTAAGAATGAAGTTATGTTAAGGAAGATGTCATTGCAACATGTCAGGAAGATGCCATAACATACTATTGCTGACTTCTGGGACTAGTTGCCAGGCTGACCCTCTCTTTCCCCTTGATCGAGATTCAAACACTTAGTTATCTTAGGAAACTTAGAAAACTCTCTATTAAGTTATTTATGTTGCTTATTTTACTTGAGTATTTTTATGATTTTCTATGTGTAGTTTTATGTTCTCTTATGTTTCTATATTACTTGCATGCACTTTTGTAGGCAATGCAAGATCACTAGCAATACAAAATAATCTGCATTATGTTGTCTCAGTTAACTGCACCACTCACCAATCTAGCTGTGATCATTCTTATTGAATGAGACCAAACTCCTTAAGTCTGTCTGCGCTAGTTTATTGAACGTGACTAGACTGAAAGTTGCTTCTCAGTCTTTCTGCATCTGTAATCATGGTAGTTCAGTATACTGAACACATCCAGACTTGTAGCTAGAAATCAGGAATCACTCAGAACATAAGCCTACCCCTCTGATATCTGAGAACAAGCTGGACTGCAAGGGGTTTATTTTCTTCCAAATTTCTTGATTGGTTTAACATGACAGAGAGCTTGACTTGTTAAGGAAGGACATGTTTGCAAGGAGAAATCACTGAGACAAAACATAATTAATCTCAGTCCAAAGTTTAGATGTCACTTGAATTTCAGCTGCTCTTTATTACATCTAGTCTTATTTTATACATGATTTTGAGTCCTTAAATAATGTTTAGTATTGATGTTCCTAAGTAACTAAAACAAATCAACAAAAAAAACCTCACCAAGTGAAAAACCCCACACTACTCAGACATTATGACTAAAAGAAAAAAAATCAAGGTACCTGAATTTTATCAAACCAAAGAGTTTGTTTGATAGCAGTGGATTATCATATGGCTATATAACTTTTAATGTAGGAAATACCGTTACCTGGCTTTAAAACTGTAAATGAACTAAATGGAAGTTTCTGTGCATTTCCACCAACATTATTTGATGAATAGAAGCAAAGTTTGGGCACAGATATTGATACTCCTGTACATTCAGTTCTGCCTTCTGACTCTTAACTCTGTAAATCACCCTTTAGCAGTATGGAGGACACCATGTTAAGTCAAGTGTTGATCATGACTAACAGGTCTGGTGGTAAATAAAGCTTTCTAAGCAGTGAGAAGTAGCAGACCTGGCATTTTCCAAGCACTTACTTCAGAATTTGCAGTGTTTATTGTGGAACTTTCAGTTGTCATTTATGCCAATGGAAGTGTTTTGTTCTGAAATGGTTCTGGGTATTTTTCTCTTGTTATGAAAAGGATCGTTTTGACACATACTTGCAAATTATTTTGTTATTTTGAAAAGTGATCACAAGCAGCATTTCCATTTTTCTATGTACAGCAAAGATAGCTTCAAAGATATTTTGTATTTTGTTTTTAAAATACTCTGTTCAGATCTATCATTACCTCAGCCTCAATTTGGGTGCCAAAAAGGACTGTCCTATCTCCATCCAGCAGCTGAGCTCCATGCAGCTGCTGGTAGAACTTGGGGGGAAATCAGAAGAAAAAGGTAAAACTAGTGGGTTGAGACAAGGACGGTTTTCTAGGACAGAAAAGGAAGAAGGAAATAACAATGATACTAATAAAAGAACATACATAGTGAGTTTTACACAATGCAATTTACTTACCACCTGGAGCCCGATGCCCAACCTGGCTGCAGGCAGTGACCCCTCCTCCCCAGACAGACCCCATTGTATGCTGATGATGACTTCATAGTGTATGGAATATCCGCTTGGCTAGTTTGGGACAGCTGTCCCAGCTATGTAAAAGACCCCTTGTGAAAATTAACTTTATCTCAGCCAAAAACCAGGACAAGTAACAGTAACTATATAGCTTGAATATATACATTATTTGTATGTTTGTGTTGAAGTTTTGCAGGGCTGGGTTCTGGTGGAGAATGGGGGCTGCAGGGTGGCTTCTGCAAGAAGCAGCCAGAAGCTCTTTGCAGGCCCCAGAAAGTAAACATTGGTCAATTCAAGGCCAGAGTCATCACTGACCAAAGTTGAGCCCATCAGCGATTGTCACAGTGCCTCTGGGAATCACATATAGGAGAAAAAAAACGCAAGCATTGTTTGCCACCAGAGAACAGAGTGAGCAGATGTAAGAAACTGTGCAGACACACAGGCTGGTGAGGTGGGGGAAGGAGGTGCCCCAGGTGCCAGAGAGAAAGATGTCCCTGCAGCCCATGGAGAAACCCATGGTAGAGTGTTTGTCTCCCCGCAGCCTGTGGAAAAGGCTGAGACCCTACCTACAGCTCATGGAGAGGCCCCACTCTGGAGCAGGTGGAGACACAGAGGAGATGCTGTGACCAGCATTGGAGCAAGCCCCTGCCAGCACTTGCAGCCCATGGAGAGAGACGGAGATGCAGAGATGAGCAAAGGAGAGATTTGTGCTGGAGCAGGTTTGCTGGGGGGAGGCTTGTGACCCTGTGGAAGACTGGGACTGAGAGTCTGAGAGTCATTGTGGTTCATGACTGCCCGCCATAGCAGTGACCCATGCTGGGGCAGAATGTGAAGAGCTGAAGCCTGTGGGAAAGGGCTCACATTGGAGAAATTCGTGAATGACTGTCTCCCATGAGTGGGACCCCACTCTGCATCAGGGAAAGGGTGTGTGGAATTAATGCCCTGCCCCGGCCAAGAAGGAAACCAACTTATGAGTAACTGACTGAATCCCCCATTTTCCCCAGTCCCTGCCCCTCCTCATGCCACAATGAGGGGGAAGAAGGGACCAGAATCATGACTAAAGTGAAGTTTGCTAAGAAAGGAGGCAGGGTGGGGGGAGGTGCTTTAAGATCTGGTCACACTTCTCATTATGCGACTGGTTTCATTGTGTGTGTATGTAATGGAATAAAATACATAGTTTTCTTTCCTTTGTTCTGTTTTGAGTCTTTTTTGCCCATGACAGTGATTGTGGAATGATCTCTCCCTGTCCTTATCTCAATTTCTGAGCCTACATTTTCTCCCCTATCCAGCTGAAAAGGGGAGTGATAGAGCAACTTTCCTGGGTGTCTGGCCTCCTGCCAGGGACAAACCACAACAGTTTGACATTTAACTTATGGTAACAAAGATGACAATCTGTTTCTGAATAATAGACACAAATAAGAAAATACCAATTTGGAGCCTCAAAATTTGAAGATATGGTAGCGAAATATCTACACATTCAAAAAGACTTTATTCTTTTCCCCATTCTTCCAGGAGAATCATACCAAAATATTTCACATTTCAGGCGCACAAATTGAATGAAAGAGGATTTGTTTTTTTCTTAATAAATATGAAATCTTCTATTATGTATTGTTTTGAACCTAAAACTATCTGCTGAACTGCTAATGAGACTAATGAGGTTTGAGGTGTGACAACTTCAGGCTCATGTTCTACTTTGCAATTAGGGCTCTCTAGACAAACAGCTCTGAGGGGAAAATGAGCCTGACACATAACATAAGATTCTTACTACTATGTTGTCTCCTGTCAGAAGTATTTCAGATATAAGGGTGAGTGAATGTGGCCTAACATAAATTACAGATTCTGTACACAAACCACAGTTTCAATAACAGAAAAAACCAGCTCCCTGAGCAAAAAGTAAATTCATTTAGACATCAATAAGTAAAACATCACTAAGTAAAAAAAAAAAGGGCCCGTGAAAAAATACTTATTTCAACTTGCATTGGTAAGGGTCAAATACAAATGTAGAAATATCAGATTTTTCACCACTAACTGTAGTCAGAGCACTGCAGTGCTCTCTTTACTCTCCATGCAAGATACCATTAGAGGCCTCTCTGGAAGCTCTGTCCCATCTCCAGCATGCTAAAAGTTACATTCTGTAACTAGTTATTTTTTCAGTATAAACTGCTCGGTGAATAGTAGCAGATAAAGTAAGAATTTATTTTTTTTTAATGCAGTGTATCTGTTTCAGTAGTCACTGTACAAAGATGGCTTTCAAGGTAATGTAATTTCTGGACATTGTGAGACAAATTACATTTCTGAGGTCTACGTAAATAGCAGAAGCAACAAAATTAAAAAATAATATGGGATGCTTTAATACTGTAACTTATCTTGGAGAATATATTAATAAAGTGTGCTAATAACATACATATAAATTCTGGGAATTTTCAGTCAAAATACACATTGAAAGAAAAAAATAGGAAATATGGCAGAGTAATTTATGATTTGCAATATAAACAGATAAATAAATAAATACATAAACAAAAATGTGAGCTCTGCCTGAAACTTCTGTGTTCTTATCTGATATACTTTAACAGCTAACGCGTACCCACTAATCCTCTCAGCATGTGCCACATCTTTTGAGTTCATGAGACTCAGGAGCTGACCTAAAATGAAGGGATTGATAAAATAGTTCTGCTCTTTTTGCAGCATGCTTTTTTTACGTGTTTACCACGTGCCTTTTTTATGTGCTAAACACTGGCTTTTTTACAGTTTAACATATTATTCATGTCTTGAATTTTTCTGATGTTATATAATAATAGGATTTTTTTGCACTTAGAAGCAAATGCAATTTTGTGTGAACCAATTCTTTTAGCAATTGATGGGCAGCCAAAAGAAGAAAACACTTGATAACTGCTGGATGAATCACCTGGTGCTTGTTCTGGGGCTCTGCTATGCCATGTGCCCCTTTGTTCTCTTCCAGACAGAAGTTGAGAGCAGACAGCAAGCTGTAACTGTTAGCACAAATAATATTCATAGCCTGCTACTTTGCTCCTATGTATTAAAGGCACAAAATAAAAATTGTCTTGGAGAAAATGAAACTCGATAAGAAAAGAAAAAGCCCAACAAAATGGTACACATATTTATAACCAGACAATGAGGTGTATAGCATAATGCATTACAGTTCCACAAACAATCAATACAAATTATTGGATATAAAATTACTTTTTGATTACCACTGTGAAAACACAAGCTGCTCAAGTCATTCCTCACACCATTATTGATTTTACTCTAGTTTTTCTATTGCATTTTTAAAGCGTTTCATGTCAAATCTTAAGACTCCATTCTATTGCAAAATGCTAAGAAAATGCACGAAGGGTGAACCTGGAAGTTTTAAGGCTGGATAGTTCCAAATATTATTTTTCATCCTTTAATCTCTGTGCTTTTTCTACCACAGCTTTTTGAAGACTGAAACATATTTTCATAGACTACATACAGGAACTACCAGAATTTTCCTAACCTTTTAACCCCTTCATTTATTCCATGCTATTAGCCTTTACCACTCTTTGGCAGCTTTCTGTCATGTGGCACATTGCTTCCTGCTGGTTCCCATGGCAATGGTCAGGTCATCTGTCAAATGACAGAGCAATATACTATAGTCATTTCTCAAAGCTAGTAAGTGGGTTCTTTTATTTTTCATTTGTCAAGTTGCCAAATATTCAGCAACAAGCATGATACTTCTGCCTCTCTTCTTTCCCTTACCTTGGAGGTGAAATAGGAAACTTAAGGGCAAAGACAAACCTAGGAATATTTGTTGCTGTTGCATTTACATTTTTTGTCAATTAACTGAATTTTCATAATTACTTTCGTTTTATGGTTAGCCATGAAATTAGTTGTTTTGAACTCAATGAAGTACAAAATTCTCCCAATCTTATGGAATGAGAGAGAAAGAATGTGTGTTGTGTGTGTTTGTTGTATGTTTTGTTATGTTTCCTATTATCTCAAATGTGCCGGTATTTCTAGTCTGCTGCCGTTTTCTTTGTTAACATTTTATTTACAATTTATGTCTGACTGCATACTGCTGAAAAAGTATGTATGGAAAATTGTATAAGGAAAGTGTCAATTGGAAACCTCTCTTGGAATGAAATAGTATAACTGTTTAGCAAGCATCAGCACAATGTTCAAGCTAACAGTGAAAGGAACAGCTGCACACAGTTAAAAATTTGAGGGAATAATTTTGATAGGCAAAGTGTAGTTAAATATAAAGTATCTAGGCCATGATTAAAAGGTAGTTGTCCTATTCTAGCAAGACAATAAATGACAAGATGACAATGAGAAAAAAAATATAGTTTTGGGAGTAAGAAGAAAGAAGGATGTGTAAGAAAGCCAACTGAAACATATGGACTAACTGAGATTTTGATGACAACATCACAAATACTGGCATTGGGTGCAACAATCCTGCTGAGGATATGAATTACTTTTTTTTTTTTTCCTAGAGATTAAATGCACAAACACAGAACCTCAAGTTACCCTACACTGGAGAATATCAAGTAAAAATCAACCATAAAAGAAAATGAGAAAAAAAAGTACTACATTTTTCAAGGCATAGCTTGGATATTAACTTGCTGATTTCTTGAAAAAAAGAACACAATGATCAAAGTTTTGGAGTTGACAATATAATAGGAGTCTCCAGAGCAGAACAAGAAACAATACTAATCTGACATTTCATTTGCCAGAGTCTGATTAACAGAAATTTCACATTTATATAATTTTAATTGTTCAGCTTTCTACTAGGTAGAGGAATTTATATAAAACCCATCAGTAAATTAGAAAGACGAGAAATTATTTGGAGTCTTTAAGAAAGGCTGAAATTTGATACACGTTTACACTAGATGAACTGCAGACAGATTTTCTACATTTACAGAATAAATATAAGGAGCATAAAAATAATTCACTTAAAAGGGCAGAGTTTTCTTACAACATAGATAAAATAATAGCAGAGTGTTCACAGCAAAATGACCTTAAAGGAATGTCAGATGCATTCCTTTGCTAGATGCAGTTTTTTAATTGTAGATATAGCTTTTATTAGAAGTAACCAACTTTTTATTTTATGGAGAAGTGATGTCAGATGGTGTGGAAAACAGCTCGGTCTAACTCAGCTCAGCTGGGCTAACTCAGCTCACCTCTGCTGGCTGCCTGGGAGGTTAACTCTGGCCTGGCCAAAACCAGGGCAATATCATACTTTGAATAACAGTGGCACATTACTTGGATTGCATTAGTGGAACCCATATCACTTCAATGTTGAGCAATACTCAGTAACTGTCAACTATTTGATTCACACCAAAACAATGTAAAGGATAAAGGTAGCCAACCCCTTAGTTATGTCTTCCCTAGCATTTCCCTGCTGGCTAAGCCTATCACACTGGAAAATCTCAGTAGTTTTGTTATGGTTTTAGCTAACATAATCAAGGAAATAACCATAGGCTTCAGAACCAAATCTTTATTCTTCATAAAAAGGGCACTGTAGGACCGGTCAGGGATTGCTATTTTACCTTTGCTCTTTGTATCAAATTACGTATTTTTTCAAAGGAAAAAATTAGCTCAGGAAATTACCTTCAACTTGTGACTACCTATACTAACAGACATGTAAAGGCCACATGCCCTCACTCCTGGCACCATTGAACAAATAAAAAATAATTTTAAAAAGACACATTCCTTTTATATAATCATAGAATCACAGAATGGTTTGGGTTGGAAGGTACCTTAGAGTTCACCTAGTTCAAAACCCTCAGCCTCCTCAAATTCTACTACGTAGTAGAATTGGCTTCCCAATGCCCTATCCTACCCATCCCCTTGAACACTGCCACAGCTTCTCTGGGCAGCTTGTGGCAGAACATCACCACCATCACAGTAAAGAATTTATTCCTAATATCCAATCTAAATCTCCCCTTTTTTAGTTTAACCCATTTCCCTTTGTCCTATCACTACACTCCCTGACAAACTGTCCCTCTCCAGCATTCCTATAGGCCTCTTCAGGTACTGTGGGACTCCTATAATGTCTCCCTGGAGCCTTGTCTTCTCCAGACTGAAGCCAAACTCTCTCAGCTTGTCCTTATAGGAGAGGTGCTACACCCCTCTGATCATCTTGGTGGCCCTCCTCCAGACTCACTCCAACAGATCAATGTCGTCTTTGTGCTGGGAACTCCAGAGCTGGACACAGTACTCCAGATGGGGTCTCATCAGAGCAGAGTAGAGGCAAAGAATCACCTCCCTTGATTTAATGGTCATGTTTGTTTTGATGCAGACCAGGATACAGTTGGCTTTCCAGGCTGCAAGTGCACAATGCCAGCTCATGACCCTAAGTACTTCTCCACAGGACTGCTCTTGATCCATTCTCAGCCCAGCCTGTAGTTGTGCTTGGAATTGCGTCTTGGCCTTGTTGAACTTCGTGAGAGTCAAAGATCCCACTTCTCAAGCCTGTGAAGGTCCCTCTGTGTGTCTTGTGTGTCACCCACACTGCATATCTTGCTGTCACCAGCAGATTTCCATGTGTCCAACAAAGATGTTAAACTTGCTTAAAGAAAAGCATTGAATCTAATTATTGTCTTCACTAGAGGGTTTGTTTGTTTATCTCATCATGATAAGACAACGTCAATGATTACTTTTCCTCATCACTTATCAGAGTAGATTTGGGTCTTTATAAAACATGATGCTAATATGAGATTATCCCAAATAATAGAGTGGAAGACACATTAGTGAATTAAACTATATCTATGTCAGCTTCTATCATGGGTTTTAGAAAATTCTATTAATAGAAAATTTAGAATTTGCTTTACTGTAAAAACTTTTACATGTCATTATCCTCTTGAAGCCTCATAAAAATCTGATGTGAAGTGAGATTTCTGATTAAATATCCTTCCTATCCATAACACTACAAACTTAATTCATGTGTTTCCTTCCTGTTTCTGAGTAATGATTTACTCAATAATGCTTTTAAAGAGAAAGAAATTACTGAACTCTGTGTTTTACATGCTGTAATTATATACAGGCATTTCACATGTATACATGAAATTGAAGTCAGAAGACAAAATCAGAGATACATGGACTTAATAAAAATCACTTATTATAAGGTTTATTTCCTCAGTTAGAATACAGACTTTACCTTCAGATCTTAAATTTCTGATCTGTAAGAATAGACTTCATGTTTTCACCTTGTCTGGAAATGCAAAGTATTCCATTTTTTAAATACCAGACTTTGTTCCTAAAGTTCATTGTTTTCTTGATCACTTCTGCAAGTTTAACATTAATTTTTGGTTAAAGGTGCAATCTTTTTTGGTGGACTTTTCAATCTTTTGATCTCAGTCCTGCACTAATAATCCACTAATAATATTCAGGGTAAGTTGAAGTGAGTGTTTATAGATACTATAGAAGAAATACATGTAGTATTAAAATACTTTCACCATTATTATTTCAGTTTAGTTTTACAATCAGTAGCTAATTAATTAAGGACTAAGCCAAATATATATATATATATTTAGAAGAAAATAATACTTCATGTGCATTTTTTAAAGCATATCTCTTTCTCCTGTGGCACAACTACACTTTTGCTATGAACGGTTTTCCATCCTGATTGAAACAAGTCAGTGATGGATTTGGCAGGAATGAGAAACAGAGTTTCTGAAAATAATTAGACATTCTCAGGCAGTAGAACTGTATCACCAGAACAGATGACATAACTAGTAATTTTATTCAAATGAGTAGATGTTTTCACATAAAAGATTTTCTTTCTTAGCCTTGTTATAGCTGATGCTTGAGAGGCATGAACAAATGGAGACATGACAGAAGAGAACAAAGAAGATGACTGGATACTGAGTACAGAGTTTATGGCAAATGACTGGAAAACTACCCATTGTCTAATCTCATCCTAGAGAAGGCTGAAGCAAAGTGTGCTTACAGTCATCAGCTGAGAAGGTGAGCTGCCTGAAAAACAGTAATAATCACCTGTTCCCTATGCCTGCAGGGTATGCAACAAAAGACAATAGGCTTCAATTACACTGGATGAAGTTAGAGTGTGTGTACAAATAAAACTTTATCATGTTAGGGGAAGTTAAATGCAGATTTCATTACCTGCCAGGCAAAGCTGTGCAACCTCATCCCTGGAAATGTTGCAGGAGGGGCTTGAGAGCTCTCTGAAGCACTAGAGGAAGGACAGTGAATTGGATGATGCTGTCTGTTTTGATAAGGAAACCACATGAGATCTTATATGTTGTGAAGTAAGGAAGAGCAAAGCACTCTCGCTTTTTGGAATGTTATAATTTGTATTTTATCTTCTCCATATTAAGAGGAGACACTGCTTTGCATTAATGTAGTGCCAAACCTAAAATATTCATTTCCACTGAATATCTAAGAAGCTGATGCTGGGATTTGACATAAGATAAACTCGCAACTTGTGTATTTTTACTGTTATCAGTGGCTACTTTTGTAATTTTTCACCATATTTGGTGATATTCTGTAACTTTTTTTAATTATTTTAATTTATTACGATTTTATTTCCTCCAACACTCTTGACACAGACATGCATTCCTAGTTTAACAGTTCTACTACTTGGCAGTTGTTCAAGGTGTTTATGCTAAACAGAGTTAAACCTGGCTGATGTCTAGTCACCAGTGGTGTTTCCCAGGGGTCAGTACTGTGTCCAGTTCTGTTTAATGTCTTTATCAATGACATGGATGAGTAAGTCAAGTGCATCCTTAGTAAATTTGCACATGATACTATGATTGATGGGAGTGTTGATCTGCAAGGTCGGCAGGCTCTACAGAGGGACCTGGGCAAGCTGGATCGATGGGCTGAGGCCAGTTGCATGAGGTTCAACAAAGCCAAGTGCCATGTCCTGTACTTGTGTCACAACAATCCCATGCAAAGCTACAGGCTTGGAGAGAAGTGGCTTGAGAGCTGTCTAGAGAAGAGAGACCTGGGTGTGTTGGTCAACACCCAGCTGAACATGAGCCAGCAGTGTGCCTAGGTGGCCAAGAAGGCCAATAGTATCCTAGCCTGCATCAGGAACAGTGTGGCCATCTGGAGTAGGGAAGTGAGCCTTCCCCTGTACTCAGCAGTTAATACTTGTACCTGTTCCAATATCTGATCAGAAGTAGAGACAAAGAAATTTGTATTTTTCTCTGACACTAGATTCAGAGTGACAGGTAATGGACCAGAAGTGAAAGTGAAGAGTAATTATTTCTTTCCCATTAACAGAGTTGCCAGCTACAATGAAAGCAAAATGTGTGTCACATCCAGTGGAACATGATCCCTCAGTGTCACTGATCACACCACAGTGCTGGCTGTCATTGCCATGCTGAAAGTGCCATCGCGGAACAGCTAAGCACATTAAACAAATGGATAAAGTCATGACTGTTGAATCCCTGCATGCTTAGAAATGGCACAGATCTGCGGGTTATATGTATGGATATGCATGATACTATTACACATCCTTGACAGTACTTGCTTCTCCTGTTTTGCTTTGTGCATATTGCTTCTCTCTTGCATCCTAATTTTCCAACCTTGAATGTTAGGGTCCCTCCATATATTTAATGAAATCTGCTAATAAATCTCAAAATCTCCTTGAGTAAGCAGTCTTACTGCAGACTCAGCTCTCTCTCCCTTGGACTTTACTAGGAGAAAATAAGATTTGTGCTCTGACATAGTAAGCGGTTGTTTTATTAGAAGGCATATTAGTGTGGGCATGTTTCAGCATAATGTACATCAAAATCTGAGATTATGACTAATTTGTTCTGCTATTAACTGAATGATAAAATGATTTAGGTATATATAGCTATGGAGCATCAGGCTCTTTAGGAATTATGTGTATTTCTCTCATACTAAGTCTGTTGAAACTCTGAGAGATTTTATTGTGTAAAATTAAACTTGGGGAAAAGACTGGGCTTTTCATAGAGACAAGAAGATTGTGAGAAACAGGAATTTTGCACCATCCTCCCGAGAGTTCAAGACTACAAACTCACACAGGTTCTGCAGTCTCATTACCTTTGCCTGATTTGTTCTCAGTAAGGGATACAGAAGCAAGGGAAGTGGAAGAGGGGAGACAAAGCTTGTTTGGGAAGTTGTTTTGATTAAAGCAGAATTCTGCTTCATGTTCGAGTGTTGGAAGGTCACCTTTATATAGTAAACAGTTGTATAGAACCCAAGGAAATAATAGCAGAACTAAGTAGGTTATCCTTCTGATGCATTTCTACAAGTATTTGAATAGTGGTAGGCATTACCTCTTCCTTTCTAATGTTTAATGGACAAACCAATAACAGAACACTAAATGAAATTCCCAGTAGGAAGTCTGTATTACAGATCTCTGACCTTGAAGGATACTGTAAAGCCTGGAGGACTGTGTTAATCATGTACTGTTTTCAATGCAAATGTTTATTTAGCCTGCTATCTAAGAAAACTAGGTGGTGGTACTGTGTTAGCCTTAGTTTTGCTGCAGCTTACCTCCCCAAGATACATATAGTCTATGAACACTTTAGAGGACATTGATCCACACACCTCGTACAACCTAAATAGGTAAGTGAAGCTGCAGTTGATTTTTCTATGATTAGAGATTCCACACAATTTTTTCCACATGCTTGATTCATCTGTTAAGAACAGAATGACCCTGTTTCAACTCAAATTTACATATAGTGTTAGAACCATTGTGTGTCATGAAGCCTATTGGAAACCGTTCGTCAAAACTTCTGGCTGTACCATAGGCTAGCTGCTAAACTTCCAGGGAGTCCAGACAACATATACAGTTCTTTTTGATTCAGTAACACAGAATTTACAGACAGAGAAAGAACATATGCTACACCTATTAAGAGAGACATGAAAAATTAGAGTCCCACTACAGTGTTAATAAGTGTGCCTTGGGCCTTCTCACTTCCTTCTGCAGCTCTTACTGGAAAGAATAAGAGCAGCCAACACTCGGAAATTTTCACTACCTCATACTTAATTCCTTGGTGCAGCTTTTCCCCAGTCACTGAAAAATAAGGCCTTGTCAGAAAGATGAAATTATTAGAAACAGTACTCAATTTTTGCATTGTGCTCAAGTACATTCATTTCAACATATTGTGTAACTTACAATAAAAATGGATCCTCCCTTTTCTGTTTATCTATTACTAAGTGATTATGTTTTGCTGTTTTAACCTGGATTATCCCTCACCGAGACAGACAGGCTACATTAGCATTTTTCCTTGGTGAAGCTATAAAGTTTTTAGATCTTCACAAATTATTTTTTTTTTAAAAAAGGGGTTTTTTTGGCAAAGCAATTATGACACTAGAGAGACAAGTTAGGGGATGAGCCCCAAAATTATCAAAAGAGCCAAGCTCAGGGATGTGGTAATACTGATTAGATAATGATTAAGCACCCTTTTACTCCAAGTGTACTCTAACAGTTCTTCTTATTATAGAAACACCGCTACTTTGTCACAAATTCTATCAGAATTCAAAGTGAGAACTGCTGTCCAACAATTATGTAGCACAAAGATGTGCTATACTAACTCAAATGGCTCAAACAAGCAAACATGGTATGTCAAAATTTTTCAATCACAACACAAGTAACAGAATCCTGCAACCTGGCCAGTGGGAAAAAAGGCATCAGTAAAACTATGTGTAGGCACTGATAGAAGTGAAAGGAAATAAAATACACTTTGTTTGTGGTTTTCTTTTTATTGAATGAAAGTATTTTCAGCTTTTACCAAAACTCCCAGTAAAACTTTGATCCTAACAGCCATTGAATAAATTATTTAATGTTGATCCCTTAATGAATACACATATTTATATCATATTTAAATAGATACTTGCAAACACACATATTTAATATATTTTTCTCTATTATATCTTATTTACCTTATATATCTAATATAATATACATTACATATATTTAATACATACCATTGTATGGTTTATAAACTTCACCTTGCTACTCATACAACAGCAGAAGCCTGTATTGATTTAATCAATAGAGAATTTGAGTTTTATTATTAATAATCCACTCCAATACTGTGTCCAGGTAAGCCAATATATATCTGTTCACAAAAATGTTTTCCAGTTATATACTCAAGACAGGGAAAATATCTTTCTTTGTCATCAGATTGAATCAAACAACTATCCAGTATGAATTTGGCCATTGCATATGGGTTAAGTCTAAAAAACTTTCCATGTAAAACTTTAATTTGAAAACAATCTGTGATATATTCCTTGATTTTAGTTTCATCCTATGTTCCTCGCAGCTTGTCCCTACTGTCTTTTCAAAAACAGCTCTTAAAACAGACTATTTTTGAAATTTGTATACCGTTTAAAATTTTATCCCTCATCAAATCTCCCAGAAGTTATAAATCCACTTACAAAATTATCCAGCAATTCCATTATTGCTACAGAAATTATTATTCTTAATATTTCAACAATTCATTTTCAGTACAATGCAAGCTGTAATTCATAATTGCTTTTATCATTATTTTGTAATCTTCCTGGATTAAAATGTGATTTTACACCAACCCATTATAGAAATGAATTTCTATAGATTCATTCTTAGTTTGCAACCTGACATTTACATTTGCATGTTTCTGCCCTCTCTCTCTTATTTCTTCATGGTGTTATTCTAGTACCATTAGCATTTTAGCCACTGCTAAATTCATTATTCACTTTCTTGAATTCCTCTGTATCATTCATTTTCACAATCAGTTCCACTGTCTATATAACCTTTTCCACTTTTGACTTGCTGATGAATACATGTTACTTCAGGTATCTCTTGAAACTAACTGCTAACATTGAGTGAAGTCTACATGAATACCCAATCAACCTTCTAGAGAAAATGCTTCTGACAAAACTTTCAAAGCCAGATGGATTTCTGTGGTATTTCGTAAACTAGACAACGTTAATACTCTTCAATAATTTTTTTTTTTCTAACACAATTTGTTAGGAACTTGCACAACCACAGGATACAAAAAGACCTGCTCATATCAAAGTCTTTTTTTAACCTTCAACTTTTGGCTGAAAATCATATTTTATCTGGAGGCAGAATTTTTTCTGTTCATGCAGAAGGAAAGTCAAAATTTTTTTTCTACTTTTAAAAAATGCAAAAACTACATTTCGCTGCTATATTCCCCCAGAGAACTCTTCTTACTTTTTTATTTATGTGATCTGTCTCAATGCTGTATTTTAAAATCCACTTAGCTGAAGAAAGGTATGATCAGCAACAAGTTTACCTAACTACAAACATGTAGTGTAAATGGGAGCAATCCTAAAAAACCCATCGCTTGCAGCATGAAGCTCCAAAGAGAAAACAGACTCTTGTGTGTAAGAGTTCATTCAATACAACAGTCTGTCCATGACTGTCATTCCATGAGCCTGAAGACCATTAGTCATTATCTGCCACCATTTTCTAACAGTACTTGAGTAATTATTCCTGCTGATTCCCCACATTCAAAGCCACATGCCTGTGGGCCTTTGCACTGCTTGCTATCCTTGTTTTCAGGCACACATTAGATAACTCCTCAAAATATCTACTCTCCTTACCATCTGATACCATGCTAGTTCTGTGTTCTTCAGCATTTAGGATTGCAGGAGCATACCTGTGCACCCACCACCATTTTCATGATGTTATATTTCTTGGAAAGACATTTTTGGTTGTAAATTATTTTTGGCAATGACCCATTCCACAAAAGGTAAAGAAGATTTAAGAAAGATAGTAATGCAGGCACTTCTAGCCCTCCTGACCCCAGGAGGAAGACACCCAGAATGAAAAACTACTATATTAGAAACCGTTCAAGTCAAGAATTTGAAAGTTCACCACAAACTGCTGTCATGATATAAAAGCATTCCTTTAACTGATAAAAAAGAATAAAATATGCATAAAAAGGTTTCCTTGCAGTTTATTCAACTCAGCTGATGCAATGAGACAAAATTAATTTTCATAGTGTTACCCTTATGTCCACCACCCAGTTGTACAATAAACATTTTCTTCCCCAGTTACTTCTAGTAAAACATTTTCCTGAAAAAAGTCTTTTGGAAGAGGCATTACTTTTCTATTTGCTGAGGACTACTCCAGACTTTGCTAGGATGTTATATCTTTGCATAAACAAGATAACTTATTATTTAATGACTTCTCTTCTGTTTCCATTATTGTATTAATTAGAATCTAAGCACATAACCTGTTACTGATTTTTCTAATTATCTAAAACTGATTTTTTTTAGCTCCTGCTATTACTGATTGCAAACAATCTTTTAAATTGTTCCTCAACAGGAATTAAAACACATACATCTTCAGAGGCAAAATATGGTCTCTTGTAGAGCTAATGATGCAATATATTATATCCAGATACATTTCAAAAGGAAAGGCATTTTCCCCATGTCTGTTTCCTGAAGGGTCCTGAGCAGTACAAACTTGTCTTTGTATGAGATGATTGGTAGTATGTAATCATGTAATGGTGCCTTCTGTTTTGTTCTATAACTTCCCAACCAGCCATAAGAAAGCTAAAAGCAAATGGATGCTTTGCAAAAGTAATCAGACTCCTAATTAATAATAATGAAAAAAGGCGCCAAAGCAAAAGCAGAACAAAAGGGCCAGTGATAGAAAATAGTCTGGTTTAAGAGCATTGGGGGAAAAAAAAAACCACTTCAGTTAGGCATGACCTAACTATAAGGTTACAATGTGGACCCTCAAAGAGGAAGTTTACACTGCAGTACTTATCTGTGCCTTTCTTCTTGTAGACAGACAAGAACATCCACACTTGAAAGGGCTGGCAAAAATTGTGTGAGGAATTACAGAGAAAGCGTGTGGGAGGCCTGTAGAGGATTAACATATTCTTGTTCATTATGCAGCACCAAAACTATTAGCTTGACCAGATCTTCATTCTTCCCCCCACCCTCATTACTTCCAATTTTCTCCTCACTCTGTTTTTTCAATTGAATCATTTTTCACTCCTTATCTCCAGCACTTCAGATTTTTGAGCTGTCGGAGGGTGCAGGCGTACTGAGTGAAATCCTGTTCAAGTTTTCAATTTCTTTTGGTGGAAGTTTTAACTATAAGTTTACTTTCTTTTCTCGGTGTTAAGCTAAATCCCTACCTCATTTACAGCTGAGTCAGAAAGCGGTGACATAATGTATTCTGACGAGCTGAAGTTAATAATATTTTCTGATGACTGCTTAGTCATTTTTATACAATTTCAATTCCATGTTTCCACGCTGACCAAAAAATAAACATCTTTCTGATGTTTTAGGCTCTGTCCATTTAGCTAACTAATCATTATTTTGATGACCTTAGATGTACTTGTCAAGTACAAGCCAGTTCAACAGCTGTGTTAACACATAGATTGTGTTAACTATGATTAGAAAGTCAAACTTTTACAAAAATCCTCCAAATGGTTGTCTTTGTGCCAGAGGGTTCATTAAAAGAGTGAATAGTGGATTACATTCTTCTGCATAACTTTGTTTATGTATTTTTTCTCTCTTTCTCCCTAACCTGCATATTAGTTATCCTGATTGTTCTGAAGCTGGGCAGTATCCTCCAGTGTAAGAGAGAAAATGCTCCATCAGTTTTTCAAGGCTTTCTACAGCACCCAACACCCAATGCAACGGAGAAAAGAACTGTCTTGTCTCTTCAAATATTACTTCATATCAAAAATTCAGTAATGTAATAATTTATAGGTTTTCCCTAGAGCTATATGGTCAATTCATAAACAGCCTGCCTTATCTTGGTATGTGTGTGTGTGCTGGTCTGAATATCTACATGACATTCTTTACCTAGATATATTTTTTTCCCTATTTAGAATACCACAGATTTATATTTGTGCAGGGATCTCTCCTGAGTGAATTTTTCTTTCTATATAATAAATATTTTTGCATCAAAATACCCATTCAGCTTTCTCATGTTGTTTTGGAAAAGGTCAAAGTTGCAGATTATGAAGGGATAAAGGATTTTCACTAGATATGAATCTGCAGCAAATGAGAGCTCATGTACACTTTAGGGTGGTACACAGGATGCTGGAAACATTCAGGAAAGAAAAAGGACAAATAACCTTACTGAACTTTCCAGAAACAATCTACATCATCATAAAAACACTCATCTATATCTCGTATTCTGTGTTCAGTAGACTGATATGGAGCAGAAAGTATATTCTTGTATCAGTGAAGTTCTGCATATTCAAAGATATAGATGTAAAAGTTACTTCTGTTTTCTCTAGAGATTCTTGTTATCCGTCGAATACAGCTGCTTTAGTATTAACGATCTAAACAGATGAACTACCCATAGTTTATGTGAATATGGATATGAACAATCAAAAAAATTACACTTCCATTCAGTATTTTAATATTGCTAACTCTTTCTAACTGGCAATATCAGAATCACATCTCCCACCAATGAGAAACCTCCTAATACTTGGAAAAAATATATAACACAATTCATACAATTTAGTTCTGGAAATTGTCACTCATAGGTCTTCCTTTTGTCAGTAAACCTAAAGAGAAATCTTCTCCCTAAACAGACATCTTATAAATGATATTTGTAATATGAAAATACGTGTATGAAGAAGTATAAATAGAAGGTGCTAGTGTGAACAGAAAGGTAGAAGTGGGAAGTGATAAACCTTAATAAACTAAATCTGGCAATTACACCAGAAAAAACCATTTATGATACTCAGTCACTGGAACAAATTGACTGTTGTTCTGATGCCTTGGAAAGCTGGAATCAAAACTCAATAGCCTTGGTGACTATTGAGCATATATTCTTTATTGCAGAACCGGGCAGACAGGGGATCGCTCCTCCCAATGTGTGCTCTATTAAAGCCAAAATTCTCATATTTATACAGATTAACTATATATATTCATTATAATTTCTAAGAAAAGACAGGGTTATGCAAATTATTTCCAGGAAATCATTTACATTAGCTTCTCCTAGATAGACTATGCTCAGTGACACTTAGGGGGTGTCTTCTGCTGGTCTTCAGGCGTCTTCCTTGCTCTCAGCACATGCTCTTTACATGGTTATCTGAGATCAAAAACACATTCCTTTTTGCTGAAAACAAAATACACTCCGTCTCCCAATTGGTCATCAGTCTCACCATCCATGACTCCCCTATCTTCTTCCCCCACTGGCTTCAAGACTGCTACCCTATTTTTATGGCTAAGTTTTGCAGCCGCTTTCAAGAAACAGCTCATGTGATTACAGCCAGATTCTGCTAAAATCAGAAATAACCTAATCCTAAAAGCACACAAATTCTTACTTCTTTATCTTCAGTGGAGCCACCATTACCCATCCCCTGTCAGAAATCTCCCTGTGACCTGTTGAGGGTACCTGCATCTGCTGCCACCCTAAAGTGCCCATATACGAATGCACGTAGCATGGGTAATAAACAGGAAGAGTTAGAGATCTTTGTGCAGTCGCAGGGAACTCCAGCTGGGAAAGGATGATCCATTAGTTGAGTGCTTGTGTGTAATAATAAAGGGGAAGGCAAGTGTAAGTGACACTGTTGTGGGTGTGTACTACAGGCCCCCTGATCAGGAGAAGCGAGGTGACAGTGCATTCCACAAGCAGCTAGAAGTAGCCTTCAGATCTCAGGCACTGGTCCTTATGGGGGATTTCAATTACCCAGATATTTTTAACAGGGCCAGTCGTATGCAGTCCAGACAATTTCTGCAGTGTGTAGAAGGCCTGCATGGATGAGCAGGGAGCTAATGAGTAAACTCAAAGGGAAGCAGAAGGTCTATGAATTGTGGAAAAAGGGTCTGAGCACCTGGGAAGAATATAGGAATGTGTACAAGACAATTTGCTGCTACAGATGGTGCAGGAACCTAAAAGGGGAGGGCGGGTACTGGACCTTGTTTTTAACCAACAAGGAGGGTCTCACTGGGGAAGTGACGGTTAGGGGCAGCTTGGGACAAAGTTACCATGAAATAGTAGAGTTCAAGATACTGAGTGGAAAAAGCAAGCCAAAAAGTAGGATAGATACCCTGAATTTTAGAAGAGCAAACTTTGATCTCTTCCACAACCTAATAGGAGCTATCCCATGGACTACGCTGTTAGAAGGTAAGGGAGCCTGTGAGAGCTGAGTAGCATTTAAACAGCGCTTCTTCCAAGCCCAGAACCGGTACATCCCTTTGAGCAAGAAATCAGGAAAGAGAGGCAGAAGACCTGTGTGGATGAGCAGGGAGGTAATGAGTAAACTCAAAGGGAAGCAGAAGGTCTAAGAATTGTGGAAAAAGGGTCTGAGCACCTGGGAAGAATATAGGCATGTTGTGAGGGCCTGTAGGGATGTGTCTAGGAAGGCTAAAGTCCACTTAGAATTGAAACTGGCAAGGGACATAAAGGATAATAAAAAGGGTTTTTTTAGATATGTGAATAGTAAGAGGATGACCAGGGATAATGTGGGTCCCTCGCTGAACGAGGCGGGTGTCCTGGTAACAGGGGATGCTGAGAAGGTGGAGATACTGAATGCCGCCTTTGCTTCCGTCTTCACTTCAAAGGGCCCCTGGGACCCACAGACACTGGAAGAAAGTAATAGAGTTTGGGAAATGAAGAGCTTCCCTCTGTTTGAGGTGGGGGTGGTCCAGAAACGTCTCAAAGGGATTAACACACTTAAATCCATGGGCCCATATGGGATGCATCCATATATGCTGAGGGAGCTGGCTTTGGCATTCCTACTTTGGCATGGGGGTTGGACCCGATGATGTCTCAAGGTCCCTTCCAACTCTTATGATTCCATGATTCTATGATTCAAGGCTGTTACTATTGCATTGTTATGGTTAAATTTTGCAGCTGCTTTCACAAGTAGCTTACACAGTTACAGCTTTCTCTTAAACTAATCTATTCTTAAAACCATGAAAATTCTTATATCAAAGTTATATTAATTGTTTCTTAAGCTACACCTACATCAATCCACTCAGCATGACTACATTTCATTGAATCATTTCATGCCTGAAAATTTTTGCATTTGCCTAAATGTTTCCTTTCCTAATACTTATTCCTTTTCTTCTTTGTAGATGAAAGATTATGAAATATTTTATGTGCTTTATTTAAATTTGCAGTTGAACTAGTTGCTTGACCTTTTTTTGTTTGGTTGGTTTTGTTTTGTATGTCCACACAGGTAACTGTGAATCTACCTTACACCATTAATTTCTTTTTGTAGGTTCTGAGTGGGCCTGGCCATGCACACATGATGTACATACTGACCATGGGTGTTTGAATCAGCTTTGCTGATTGAGCTGTAATGACCTCTCCTGACATATTTGCAGTGAACTTCTTATCCTATCCCAAAATGGCTTACAAGAGTTAGAACTGAAAAACACAAGCACATATTAATAGTTCTGTTTTTTTTCTCAAAAGTGTGTTCTTTCATAAGGAACAAAAAGGAACAATTAATTTGAGGAGACTAGAGTACGATAATTTCTTTAAGCACATATTGTGTTATTAAGCTCCAGTTTTGAAACTCGTTCCATTCTTCCATCTGTCTTAATTATATCAGAATTATATAATTCACCATAAAAGAGGACAGTCTGTGCTGAGAGATAAAATAATCTTTGTAATTCATAATTCCTCTGATTGTCTGTCTGTCAAAATGTTTTTTCTATTGTGCCTAGTGATGTTTTTAAAATTGTGTCTAATGTCACTGTCTCTATTTTTTTCTAATCAGAAACAGATACTGAAATAAATAAACAACATATCAAAGTAAACTCTGCTTTCCTCTTTGGTTGTTGTAATGTTCATGTAGTCTTCAGAGATTCAGTCTTACAGAAAGGACTCCAAAATAGAACAGTATCACAAATGAAAAGGGATTTGGTCATATTAAAGTAGCCAGAGTTAGAAGAACTACTACGGTGACAACTGCACCTGATGAGTAACCAACCATGACTGGAATTAAAGGTTTTCAACTCTGGCAGACATGTACAGGCAGAGGTTACCAACAAGCTTTCAGATTTCTTAACTGTCCTGTAAAATAACTAGATATAGCTGCTTCTGTAAGTCCTTATTTTAAATGAATATTAAAGCTTCCTGTATATCTGCTCTTCAAATGTGCTTGCTTTGACCTATCACTTATTTTAATTGCATTTTAGCCCCTTTTAATGGTGACTGTGTGTGCACTTTTTATACAGCTATCAATTAAATATATGTTGGAATACAATATTCTTCAAATTTCAAATCTATCATTTTATGACTTAGTAAAACATAAAGAGAAGGGATATTTGTTGATATTGAGTTGAATTTGACCTTTAATACTGGTGTCCTGCAAGGTTGATATCATTTCCAGAAAAGGCATGCTTTTAATAACATACTTTGATGTGGTACAGTTGCATATAGCACTGTTAACAAATAAATAGCTCAGCACACACTAATAAATATATTCTTTCTTACTGTCCTATATGAAAGAAGTCTGTACTGGACTGTACTTACTGTTTCCAGGATGGATAGAAGAGAGATCCTGATCTTCCATAATTACTAATATACTAAGGAAAAAAAATATAGGAAGGTCTAGGAGTAGCATTTGGAAAATAAGCACAATTAATTGCATGCTTACATTAATGCAACTTCAAGTTGTATAAGTATCTATATAAATGACCCATTTGGAAATTGTCATGCACACTTTAAGACCAGTTGCTCTGCTTTAACCACAGCCAGCAAGAAGACACCATGCAAATACTTTCCCACTCTTACCCAGCAGGATGAGGAAGAGAATTGTAAGTGTAAAAGTGAGCAAACTTGTGTGTAGAGATGAAGACAGTTTGATACATAAAGCAGAAGTCATACACAAAAGCAAAGCAGTCAACCAATTAATTCAACACTTCCCATCACCAGGCAGGTATTCACCCATCCTCAGGAAAAGAGGACTCCATCACGTATAACGATGACTAAGGGAAGACAAATGTCATCACTCTGAACATTCCCCCATTTTTCTTCTACTCTTCACCCCTTGTAAGTCTATCTTCAGCCCCTTATAATCTGGGAATGATACTATATGCTATGGAACAGTTGTGATCAGTTGGGGTTAACTGTCCTGCCTGTGTCCCCTCCCAACACCTTGTACACCCTAAACCCACTTGCTGGTGAGGGGGTGAGAAGCTGAAAAGGTCTTGTCTCTGTAAGCCCTGCTCCGTGGGAATGAAAATATTTCTATACAACAAAAAAATCTCTGTATTATCAACACGTTTTTTAGCACAGATCCAAAACACAGTCTCATTCACACAACTCCGAGGAAGTCTGTCGCAGCCAAAAGCAGCACATCCATGCAAATTCACATATATGGGAGTACTGAAAATCTGTGACAGCACATTTAATATTTTCTAAGTCAGGCTATTAACAAACAGGGCATATTATTAAGCCATCATTTTATACAAGTGTTCATGGAAGAAGAAGCTATGATGGGCATATTTCTGTGGAGGAAGACAATCTCTGTAGAAGATTTATTGCTATGGTGTTGTTTTAAACTTCTCTCAGCTACCTTGAATACATAGATTACCATTATCCTGTTTTGTTTTGTTACTAGGATTTGTAAGGTAAAATTGGAATGAAATAAGGACCCCAGCACAGAAACGGAGTGTGGACAAAACACACCTGAACAATGACAGTGCCTTCAGCACTGTCGCATACACATGGCAGTGGAGGTTTTACCTTTTTCACTATTTTCAAAAGGAATAGTTCTCAAGAACAAAAAAAGGACAATCAGTACTGGTAGGATTAGCAATTAGCAAGAGCAGTTCTGTGGTTCAGCCCCAGCTGCAACAGATACCCACACACTGCGTGCTCACCCCTCCATCACCCAGTGGGATGGAGAGGATAATGGGGAGACAAATGCAAATCTCAAGGGTTGGGATAAGGAGAGTTTACTGGGATGGCAAAGTTAGAGTGAAACAAAACAAGCAGTACTTAGTAGAGAATATACACAAATCACAGAATCATAGAATCACAGAATCATAGTGGTTGGAAGGGACCTCGAGAGATCATTGGGTCCAATCCCCCTGCCAAAGCAGCTCCCCAGCTCATATTGCACATATAGGCGTCCAGACGGGTCTGGAATATCTCCAGAGAAGGAGACTCCACCACTTCCCTGGGAAGCCTATTCCAGGGCTCTGTCACCCTCACTGGGAAAAAGTTCTTCCGCATGTTGGTGCGGAACTTCCTGTGCTCCAACTTGCAGCCATTGCCCCTTGTCCTGTCCCCACAGACCACTGAAAAGGGGCTGGCTATTTCCCCCTGCATCCCATATTTAAGATATTTATAGACCTGGGAGCCCAGAACTGGACACAATACTCCAGGTGGGGCCTGAGCAGGGCAGAGTAGAGGGGGAGGATTACCTCCTTTGACCTGCTGGACACACTCTTCCTGATGCACCCCAGGATCCCATTGGCTCTCTTAGCCACCAGTACACACTGCTGGCTCAGGGCCAACCTGTCATCAACCCGGACACCCAGATTCTTCTCCACTGAGCTCTCCAGCAGGACATCCCCCAGCCTGTACTGAAACGAACGGTTGTTCCTTCCCAGTTGCAAGACTCTACACTTGCTTTAGGTTTCTCCCTGCCCATCTCTCCAGCCAGTCCAGGTCTCTCTGGACGGCAGCGCAGTGTTTCTGCATGTCAGCCACTCCTCCCAGCTCTGTATCATCGGCGTACATGCTGAGGGTGGATGCTATTCCCTCATCAAGTTTGTCAATGAAGATATTAAACAGCACTGGATGCAACACCAAGCCCTGGGGAACACCACTAGTCACAGGTCTCCAGTCAGATTCTGCTCCACGGATCACCACCCTCTGAGTTAAGTCTGACAGCCAATTCTCAACCCACCTCACTGTCCACTCATCTATCCCATGGTGTCTCAGCTTTACTATCAGGATGTCATGGGAGACAGTATCAAAGGCCTTCCTGAAGCCAAGGTAGATGCTCTCCCTCCATCTACCCAGCTGGTGATAGAAGGCTATGAGATTGGTCGAGCACAATCTCCCCTTGGTGAATCCATGCTAACTGCTCCTCGTGGCCTTCTACTCTTCCAATTGCTTGCACATGGCATCCTGGACAAGCTGTTCCATGATATTTTCAGGGACAGAAATGAGGCTGACTGGCTTGTATCCTCTTTATTGCCCTTTTTAAAGACCGGAGTGACATTGGCCATCCTCCAGTCTTCAGGCACCTCTCCTGTTCTTGGGGGCGTTCCAAGATGAAAAGAGGACAGAAGTGGTGCTTGGACACCCCTGGGTTTACCCTTTTTATTATCCTTTATGTCCCTTGCCAGTTTGATTTCCTGGTGGCCTTTAGCCTTCCTAGACGCATCCCTACAGGCCCTCACAACATTCCTGTATTCTTTCCAGGTGCTCAGACCCTTTTTCCACAATTCATAGACCTTCTGCTTCCCTTGGAGGTTACTCATGAGCTCCCTGCTCATCCACACAGGTCTACTGCCATGCTTTCCTGATTTCTTGCTCAAAGGGATGTATCAAGAGGGATTATTCCCCCATCACCCTTAGCTCCGCCTCCGATGAGTCACCGCACCATGCGGTCAGGGGGTCTTGCTGTGGTGGGCGAGGGGGAAGTTGGGTGCCTCTCTCTCTCTACCTTTCTCCCTTCGCTTTTTTGACCCTCGTGGTTCTGTGCCCAGCCTTGCCGCTTTCAGGAAGGGTCCCTCAATGCGGTCTCCCACTCCAGAACCCTTCTCCTCAGCGACTCAAGAGGAAACATCCTGCCGCTGCAGGTGCAACAGCTGGGGCACATCCAGAGATGCCTGAAGGCAACAGAAACTGGGCGGAAGGGACAGGTGGCAGGGGGAGATCACACCCACCCAGCTCAAGGCCTGTGTAAACGCCCCAGTCCAGCACCTTCAAGCAGCATGCCTGCTAATTTGACTATGCTTGATGCGTTAATTACTCACCAATTAATGGAAATTTAGGCAGGCTTTTCTAATCCTGTCACAAGAGATACAGGTTGTAAATTCTGTGTGTAGGGGGCTAGTTTGGTGGAATTGCCACCTAGCACCCGTCTCTGTAGAGACATGGAAATAATCCTAAACCTCTGCTCTTCTTTCTCACCTCTGGGTGATGACAGGTTGCTCCAACCCACCATGGCTGCGAGCAACCTCCTCTCTGAGCTGACATGGTTGCAGGCCTTTTGAGTGACTCTTCCCCTTTGTGCCCTATGTGACTGTGGCTGGATTTTGGCTGCGAGGAACATGGAAGCACTTGCCCTTTCCCAGGAGACTTGTCCGAAGCTTGGTGAACAGTGAAAATGGGCAACTTTATTTCAAGAACTGGGCTGAAATCAGCAACTGTGTGAAAGCCTGAGGAATGTGGGCGAGACAGAGCAGGCCTCTGACGCTGCGTATCAGAGGCCATTGGCCCAGCAGCAGACAGCGGTGGCACCATGCTGCCCAGCCTGGACGCTGTCCCTCCTGCTTCCTCATGCCTTTTCTTCCCACATGCCCCGCAGGAGCTCCCGCACCCCAGTGAAGAATCGCACCAGTTTCTCAATGGGAAATGGGCAGGAGGTAGGCCCACCCGCTGGAGCTGGTGTTGGGGCTGGCTTCTGCCGTGGTCTTGAGGTGGTGAGAAAGTGACTCCACGCCTGTGCCGTTGGGGTACTCCTGAATGCTGAGCTGGCTCCCATCTGGACCAGGATCCATTCATAGAAGTGCTGGGTGGACGTGTAGATGCCAGGCCGCCTTGCTCTTGCACAGCCTGTGCCCCAGCTGGTCAATCCCACGAGCCAGAAGTACTCGGCGTTCTTGTCCTGGCAGACAAGGGGGCCGCCACTGTCACCCTGAGGGGAAGGAGAGAGCATGAAGGTGGTGTTGGGTGGCCATTGTCAGCACTATGGCTAGCTCCTTCCCATGAGCCAGAGATCCCCCTCTTGCCTGTGAGGGGATTGACTCTCCCTCAGCTCCGCGCAGTGATGCTGGATGCACAGAAGACTCATCTGCCAGGACTGGGATGTGGGCCTACAGGCTATCAAGAGCCCTAGGTGGGCCAAGGTGGGGCACCGCACAAGGACATGCTCATGGGGAAGGAGAGGCAAGTCCCAGCAGTGCTGGGAAGGTGACTTGCCAGGCAAAGCCCATGCCAGCAGAACTTTGGGCTGTTGTGACAGGGCTGCTAGTGGTGCTGGGGACCGGTTTGTCGCAGACTCCTACCTGGCAGGTGTCGATGCCACCCTGGGGATAACCAGCACACAGGTTGTGGCTGTGGATGGCCCCTCGGTACCAATTGCTGCTGTTACACTGCTTGATGTCGATGAGGGAGACCTTGGCCTCCTGCAGCCTGTCGGTGGCTTCTGCAGCTGTGAGCAAAGAATGCAGCAGCTCATTCCTGGTTCTCCTCCCTGGTCTGGGTAAGCCCCTTGCCTAGGGCTTGGCTTGGCCTCCAGAATGCATTGTAGCAGTGTTTGCTTTGTGTCTTGCTTTGACTAATGGGTCAGGCCCGCCTCCTCTCTCTAGGCACACATCCCCGTGCAACCTGACTGTGTCGACATTTCGCCTCTGCTGCCTGAAAGCCCAGCCCGCCTCCCCACCACTGTTCCATGCTTGCTCTCAGGACACAAGGAGTGCTCAGGAACTCACATCTTGCAGTTGTGGAGCCCCAGCCGCTGACATAGCAGTTGGTCAGCTCTGAAACTCTCAGCGAGGCATCAGGCACACAGGCAAGCTGGATGTAGTCATTGCACTGGACAGGCTGGTCCAATTCCATAAGCGCGATGTCATTCTTCTGCGTGATGTTGCTGTAGTGCTCGTGAACAATCACCTGCATGATACCGCGCACTTGTGCCTCAGGACCCAGCCGCGTCAACTGCGTGGCACCGATGACCACACGCCACATGCTGACGTCCCTGGAAGGCAGACAGAGAGAGCACTCAGAGCCAGCGGAACTACGTGCTGTCACAGCCCAGCCGTTGTCTGCCACCTGCTCTTGACAAGGCAGAGAGGAAAGTGGTGCTACAGAGGGCCCAACCACCCTAGCACACCTTGGGCACCAGGAACTTGGAGCTGGAGGCTGCTGGGAAGCAGTGGCGTGAGCCCACCTTTCTCCTGAGCTGGGCTGGGGAGAGTCCAGACAGTGGGTGTCCAGCGGGCAAATGGAACGGGATGGGGTGAGGGTAGCCTGAGGTGCTGTGGGCAGGGCAGCTGGGAGTGTTGTGTGCTGTTCCCTACTCCTCCTTACCAGACGTTGATGAAACAGTGGGCTGCTGTAAGGACCCACTGTGGGTGGATCAGGGAGCCTCCGCATACATGCCCTGTGCCCACCTTCCAGGGATTCTGGATGCTCACAATCCAGGGCCAGGCTCCCTTCTGGGCATCTCTGCCGCCCACAACACGCGACATGCCTGAGTTCCAGGCCATGGGCCGGTGCCCGCAGGTCCTGTAAGCAGAAGATCGTTACTGTCCTGCTCAATGACTTGCTGCTGTTCAGGCTGAAGGTCAGCCGTTTTCCCTCCCCGCAAGGTGCTGTATGGACAGGAGGGCCAGGGAACGCCATGGAGCGTGCACCCATCTGCCTCTGTTTTGGCTTTAGCCCCGTAGACAAGCGGTGCCAGCAGCCTGGGTGCTGGCAAAGATCCGAGGGCCCCACAGGGGGTTCAGGAAGCCGTGGCGTGGCCATGGGGGACAAGTGGAAACCCTCCAGTGAATCCCATAAGGCTTGCCCATGCTACCTTCAAGAGCCAAGGGCCACTTACCAGCAGGTATCCCATGTGCCCTGCACAGGCCGGCACAAGGACAGCAAAATGAGGAAGGAGAGCAGTTTCATGTCTGTCAGGAGGAGCAGCAGGAGAACGTGGTAGCTGCAAGAAGCAAGCAGAGCTTGTTACCCACAGCGCAGCAGCTGACAGAGTGCTCACAGTACTCCCGTTGCCTGGGGTGCCCTTGGCCACAGGGCTGATGTCACAGATCCACTGGTTCCAGGCGCTAGGCACAGCCTATGGGGCGAGGGGAGGGGCAGCATGAGGGCGTTCCAAGCTGAAGAGAGGACAGAAGTGGTGCTTGGACACCCCTGGGGTTACCCATAAAGATAAATTTTCATGGGGACAGAAATGTGTTTGGGTCAGTGCTTTGACACTCTTTAGTTTAGGGGTAAATGTACTGACCTGCTTTGCTAACAGCTCTGCTTTTGAAGAAGGGCGGAAGGAAGGACTGATAAGAAGCCTGCTCTGCTCCAAAGTGTCCTTGGAGAAGAGCTGAAAAGACTAATCACAGAATCATAGGGCTTGGAAGGGACATCAAGAGATCATCGGGTCCAATCCCCCTGCCAAAGCAGCTCATATTGCACGGAGAGGCATCCAGACGGGTCTGGAATATCTCCAGAGAAGGAGACTCCACCACCTCCCTGGGCAGCCTGTCCCAGGGCTCTGTCACCCTCGCTGGGAAAAAGTTCTTCCACATGTTGGTGCGGAACTTCCCGTGCTCCAATTTGAAGCCATTGCCCCTTGTCCTAACCCCACAGACCACTGAAAAGGGGCTGGCTGATTCCCCCTGCATCCCCTGCTTCAGATAATGATAGACTTTATTTAGGTCCCCCCTTAGTCTTCTCTTCTCAAGGCTGAAGAGTCCCAACTTACTCAGCCTTCCCTCACAGGGGAGATGCTCCAGGCCCTTAATCATCTTCGTAGCCCTTCTTTGGACTGTCTCCAGGAGATCCCTGTGCTTTTTATACCAAGGAGCCCAGAACTGGACACAATACTCCAGGTGGGGCCTGACCAGGGCAGAGTAGAGGGGGAGGATCACCTCCTTTGACTGCTGGCTACACTCCTCCGGATGCACCTCAGGATCCCATTGGCTCTCTTAGCCACTGAGGCACACTGCTGGCTCATGGCCAACAGGTCGTCAACCAGGACCCCCAGGTCCTTCTCCACTGAGCTCTTCTCCAGCTCAAATCCTCCTTCCTACCCTTTTTAAAGACCGGAGTGACATTGGCCATCCTCCAGTCTTCAGGCACCTCTCCTGTTCTCCAAGACCTGTCAAAGATGATAGAGAGCGGCTCAGCAATCACTTCTGCCAGCTCCCTCAGGACACATGGATGCATCCCATCCGGGCCCATGGATTTATGTGCATTCATTCTTTTGAGACCCTCCTGGACCACCCCCACCTCAAACAGAGGGAAGCTCTTCATTTCCCAAACTCTATTACTTACTTCCAGTGCTGGGGGTCCCGAGGGGCCTTTGAAGTGAAGACAGCAAAGAAGGCATTCAGTATCTCCACCTTCTCAGCATTCCCCATAACCAGGACACCCTTCTCATTCAGCAGTAGACTCACATTATCCCTGGTCATCTTACTATTCACATATCTAAAAAAAACCCTTTTGATTATCCTTTATGTCCCTTGCCAGTTTGATTTCCTGGTGGCCTTTAGCCTTCCTAGACGCATCCCTACAGGCCCTCACAACATTCCTATATTCTTTCCAGGTGCTCAGACCCTTTTTCCACAATTCATAGACCTTCTGCTTCCCTTGGAGGTTACTCATGAGCTCCCTGCTCATCCACACAGGTCTACTGCCATGCTTTCCTGATTTCTTGCTCAAAGGGATGTATCAAGAGGGATTATTCCCCCATCACCCTTAGCTCCGCCTCCGATGAGTCACCGCACCATGCGGTCAGGGGGTCTTGCTGTGGTGGGCGAGGGGGAAGTTGGGTGCCTCTCTCTCTCTACCTTTCTCCCTTCGCTTTTTTGACCCTCGTGGTTCTGTGCCCAGCCTTGCCGCTTTCAGGAAGGGTCCCTCAATGCGGTCTCCCACTCCAGAGCCCTTCTCCTCAGCGACTCAAGAGGAAACATCCTGCCGCTGCAGGTGCAACAGCTGGGGCACATCCAGAGATGCCTGAAGGCAACAGAAACTGGGCGGAAGGGACAGGTGGCAGGGGGAGATCACAACCACCCACCCAGCTCAAGGCCTGTGTAAACGCCCCAGTCCAGCACCTTCAAGCAGCATGCCTGCTAATTTGACTATGCTTGATGCGTTAATTACTCACCAATTAATGGAAATTTAGGCAGGCTTTTCTAATCCTGTCACAAGAGATACAGGTTGTAAATTCTGTGTGTAGGGGGCTAGTTTGGTGGAATTGCCACCTAGCACCCGTCTCTGTAGAGACATGGAAATAATCCTAAACCTCTGCTCTTCTTTCTCACCTCTGGGTGATGACAGGTTGCTCCAACCCACCATGGCTGCGAGCAACCTCCTCTCTGAGCTGACATGGTTGCAGGCCTTTTGAGTGACTCTTCCCCTTTGTGCCCTATGTGACTGTGGCTGGATTTTGGCTGCGAGGAACATGGAAGCACTTGCCCTTTCCCAGGAGACTTGTCCGAAGCTTGGTGAACAGTGAAAATGGGCAACTTTATTTCAAGAACTGGGCTGAAATCAGCAACTGTGTGAAAGCCTGAGGAATGTGGGCGAGACAGAGCAGGCCTCTGACGCTGCGTATCAGAGGCCATTGGCCCAGCAGCAGACAGCGGTGGCACCATGCTGCCCAGCCTGGACGCTGTCCCTCCTGCTTCCTCATGCCTTTTCTTCCCACATGCCCCGCAGGAGCTCCCGCACCCCAGTGAAGAATCGCACCAGTTTCTCAATGGGAAATGGGCAGGAGGTAGGCCCACCCGCTGGAGCTGGTGTTGGGGCTGGCTTCTGCCGTGGTCTTGAGGTGGTGAGGAAGTGACTCCACGCCTGTGCCGTTGGGGTACTCCTGAATGCTGAGCTGGCTCCCATCTGGACCAGGATCCATTCATAGAAGTGCTGGGTGGACGTGTAGATGCCAGGCCGCCTTGCTCTTGCACAGCCTGTGCCCCAGCTGGTCAATCCCACGAGCCAGAAGTACTCGGCATTCTTGTCCTGGCAGACAAGGGGGCCGCCACTGTCACCCTGAGGGGAAGGAGAGAGCATGAAGGTGGGGTTGGGTGGCCATTGTCAGCACTATGGCTAGCTCCTTCCCATGAGCCAGAGATCCCCCTCTTGCCTGTGAGGGGATTGACTCTCCCTCAGCTCCGCGCAGTGATGCTGGATGCACAGAAGACTCATCTGCCAGGACTGGGATGTGGGCCTACAGGCTATCAAGAGCCCTAGGTGGGCCAAGGTGGGGCACCGCACAAGGACATGCTCATGGGGAAGGAGAGGCAAGTCCCAGCAGTGCTGGGAAGGTGACTTGCCAGGCAAAGCCCATGCCAGCAGAACTTTGGGCTGTTGTGACAGGGCTGCTAGTGGTGCTGGGGACCGGTTTGTCGCAGACTCCTACCTGGCAGGTGTCGATGCCACCCTGGGGATAACCAGCACACAGGTTGTGGCTGTGGATGGCCCCTCGGTACCAATTGCTGCTGTTACACTGCTTGATGTCGATGAGGGAGACCTTGGCCTCCTGCAGCCTGTCGGTGGCTTCTGCAGCTGTGAGCAAAGAATGCAGCAGCTCATTCCTGGTTCTCCTCCCTGGTCTGGGTAAGCCCCTTGCCTAGGGCTTGGCTTGGCCTCCAGAATGCATTGTAGCAGTGTTTGCTTTGTGTCTTGCTTTGACTAATGGGTCAGGCCCGCCTCCTCTCTCTAGGCACACATCCCTGTGCAACCTGACTGTGTCGACATTTCGCCTCTGCTGCCTGAAAGCCCAGCCCGCCTCCCCACTGTTCCATGCTTGCTCTCAGGACACAAGGAGTGCTCAGGAACTCACATCTTGCAGTTGTGGAGCCCCAGCCGCTGACATAGCAGTTGGTCAGCTCTGAAACTCTCAGCGAGGCATCAGGCACACAGGCAAGCTGGATGTAGTCATTGCACTGGACAGGCTGGTCCAATTCCATAAGCGCGATGTCATTCTTCTGCGTGATGTTGCTGTAGTGCTCGTGAACAATCACCTGCATGATACCGCGCACTTGTGCCTCAGGACCCAGCCGCGTCAACTGCGTGGCACCGATGACCACATGCCACATGCTGACGTCCCTGGAAGGCAGACAGAGAGAGCACTCAGAGCCAGCGGAACTACGTGCTGTCACAGCCCAGCCGTTGTCTGCCACCTGCTCTTGACAAGGCAGAGAGGAAAGTGGTGCTACAGAGGCCCAACCACCCTAGCACGCCTTGGGCACCAGGAACTTGGAGCTGGAGGCTGCTGGGAAGCAGTGGCGTGAGCCCACCTTTCTCCTGAGCTGGGCTGGGGAGAGTCCAGACAGTGGGTGTCCAGCGGGCGAATGGAACGGGATGGGGTGAGGGTAGCCTGAGGTGCTGTGGGCAGGGCAGCTGGGAGTGTTGTGTGCTGTTCCCTACTCCTCCTTACCAGACGTTGATGAAACAGTGGGCTGCTGTAAGGACCCACTGTGGGTGGATCAGGGAGCCTCCGCATACATGCCCTGTGCCCACCTTCCAGGGATTCTGGATGCTCACAATCCAGGGCCAGGCTCCCTTCTGGGCATCTCTGCCGCCCACAACACGCGACATGCCTGAGTTCCAGGCCATGGGCCGGTGCCCGCAGGTCCTGTAAGCAGAAGATCGTTACTGTCCTGCTCAATGACTTGCTGCTGTTCAGGCTGAAGGTCAGCCGTCTTCCCTCCCCGCAAGGTGCTGTATGGACAGGAGGGCCAGGGAACGCCATGGAGCGTGCACCCATCTGCCTCTGTTTTGGCTTTAGCCCCGTAGACAAGCGGTGCCAGCAGCCTGGGTGCTGGCAAAGATCCGAGGGCCCCACAGGGGGTTCAGGAAGCCGTGGCGTGGCCATGGGGGACAAGTGGAAACCCTCCAATGAATCCCATAAGGCTTGCCCATGCTACCTTCAAGAGCCAAGGGCCACTTACCAGCAGGTATCCCATGTGCCCTGCACAGGCCAGCACAAGGCCAGCAAAATGAGGAAGGAGAGCAGTTTCATGTCTGTCAGGAGGAGCAGCAGGAGAACGTGGGAGCTGCAAGAAGCAAGCAGAGCTTGTTACCCACAGCGCAGCAGCTGACAGAGTGCTCACAGTACTCCCGTTGCCTGGGGTGCCCTTGGCCACAGGGCTGATGTCACAGATCCACTGGTTCCAGGTGCTAGGCCCAGCCTATGGGGCGAGGGGAGGGGCGGCATGGGGGCGTTCCAAGCTGAAGAGAGGACAGAAGTGGTGCTTGGACACCCCTGGGGTTACCCATAAAGATAAATTTTCATGGGGACAGAAATGTGTTTGGGTCAGTGCTTTGACACTCTTTAGTTTAGGGGTAAACGTACTGACCTGCTTTGCTAACAGCTCTGCTTTTGAAGAAGGGCGGAAGGAAGGACTGATAAGAAGCCTGCTCTGCTCCAAAGTGTCCTTGGAGAAGAGCTGAAAAGACTAATCACAGAATCATAGGGCTTGGAAGGGACATCAAGAGATCATCGGGTCCAATCCCCCTGCCAAAGCAGCTCCCCAGCTCATATTGCACGGAGAGGCATCCAGACGGGTCTGGAATATCTCCAGAGAAGGAGACTCCACCACCTCCCTGGGCAGCCTGTCCCAGGGCTCTGCTACCCTCACTGGGAAAAAGTTCTTCCACATGTTGGTGCGGAACTTCCCGTGCTCCAATTTGAAGCCATTGCCCCTTGTCCTAACCCCACAGACCACTGAAAAGGGGCTGGCTGATTCCCCCTGCATCCCCTGCTTCAGATAATGATAGACTTTATTTAGGTCCCCCCTTAGTCTTCTCTTCTCAAGGCTGAAGAGTCCCAACTTACTCAGCCTTCCCTCACAGGGGAGATGCTCCAGGCCCTTAATCATCTTCGTAGCCCTTCTTTGGACTGTCTCCAGGAGATCCCTGTGCTTTTTATACCAAGGAGCCCAGAACTGGACACAATACTCCAGGTGGGGCCTGACCAGGGCAGAGTAGAGGGGGAGGATCACCTCCTTTGACTGCTGGCTACACTCCTCCGGATGCACCTCAGGATCCCATTGGCTCTCTTAGCCACTGAGGCACACTGCTGGCTCATGGCCAACAGGTCGTCAACCAGGACCCCCAGGTCCTTCTCCACTGAGCTCTTCTCCAGCTCAAATCCTCCTTCCTACCCTTTTTAAAGACCGGAGTGACATTGGCCATCCTCCAGTCTTCAGGCACCTCTCCTGTTCTCCAAGACCTGTCAAAGATGATAGAGAGCGGCTCAGCAATCACTTCTGCCAGCTCCCTCAGGACACATGGATGCATCCCATCCGGGCCCATGGATTTATGTGCATTCATTCTTTTGAGACCCTCCTGGACCACCCCCACCTCAAACAGAGGGAAGCTCTTCATTTCCCAAACTCTATTACTTACTTCCAGTGCTGGGGGTCCCGAGGGGCCTTTGAAGTGAAGACAGCAAAGAAGGCATTCAGTATCTCCACCTTCTCAGCATTCCCCATAACCAGGACACCCTTCTCATTCAGCAGTAGACTCACATTATCCCTGGTCATCTTACTATTCACATATCTAAAAAAAACCCTTTTGATTATCCTTTATGTCCCTTGCCAGTTTGATTTCCTGGTGGCCTTTAGCCTTCCTAGACGCATCCCTACAGGCCCTCACAACATTCCTATATTCTTTCCAGGTGCTCAGACCCTTTTTCCACAATTCATAGACCTTCTGCTTCCCTTGGAGGTTACTCATGAGCTCCCTGCTCATCCACACAGGTCTACTGCCATGCTTTCCTGATTTCTTGCTCAAAGGGATGTATCAAGAGGGATTATTCCCCCATCACCCTTAGCTCCGCCTCCGATGAGTCACCGCACCATGCGGTCAGGGGGTCTTGCTGTGGTGGGCGAGGGGGAAGTTGGGTGCCTCTCTCTCTCTACCTTTCTCCCTTCGCTTTTTTGACCCTCGTGGTTCTGTGCCCAGCCTTGCCGCTTTCAGGAAGGGTCCCTCAATGCGGTCTCCCACTCCAGAGCCCTTCTCCTCAGCGACTCAAGAGGAAACATCCTGCCGCTGCAGGTGCAACAGCTGGGGCACATCCAGAGATGCCTGAAGGCAACAGAAACTGGGCGGAAGGGACAGGTGGCAGGGGGAGATCACAACCACCCACCCAGCTCAAGGCCTGTGTAAACGCCCCAGTCCAGCACCTTCAAGCAGCATGCCTGCTAATTTGACTATGCTTGATGCGTTAATTACTCACCAATTAATGGAAATTTAGGCAGGCTTTTCTAATCCTGTCACAAGAGATACAGGTTGTAAATTCTGTGTGTAGGGGGCTAGTTTGGTGGAATTGCCACCTAGCACCCGTCTCTGTAGAGACATGGAAATAATCCTAAACCTCTGCTCTTCTTTCTCACCTCTGGGTGATGACAGGTTGCTCCAACCCACCATGGCTGCGAGCAACCTCCTCTCTGAGCTGACATGGTTGCAGGCCTTTTGAGTGACTCTTCCCCTTTGTGCCCTATGTGACTGTGGCTGGATTTTGGCTGCGAGGAACATGGAAGCACTTGCCCTTTCCCAGGAGACTTGTCCGAAGCTTGGTGAACAGTGAAAATGGGCAACTTTATTTCAAGAACTGGGCTGAAATCAGCAACTGTGTGAAAGCCTGAGGAATGTGGGCGAGACAGAGCAGGCCTCTGACGCTGCGTATCAGAGGCCATTGGCCCAGCAGCAGACAGCGGTGGTACCATGCTGCCCAGCCTGGACGCTGTCCCTCCTGCTTCCTCATGCCTTTTCTTCCCACATGCCCCGCAGGAGCTCCCGCACCCCAGTGAAGAATCGCACCAGTTTCTCAATGGGAAATGGGCAGGAGGTAGGCCCACCCGCTGGAGCTGGTGTTGGGGCTGGCTTCTGCCGTGGTCTTGAGGTGGTGAGGAAGTGACTCCACGCCTGTGCCGTTGGGGTACTCCTGAATGCTGAGCTGGCTCCCATCTGGACCAGGATCCATTCATAGAAGTGCTGGGTGGACGTGTAGATGCCAGGCCGCCTTGCTCTTGCACAGCCTGTGCCCCAGCTGGTCAATCCCACGAGCCAGAAGTACTCGGCGTTCTTGTCCTGGCAGACAAGGGGGCCGCCACTGTCACCCTGAGGGGAAGGAGAGAGCATGAAGGTGGTGTTGGGTGGCCATTGTCAGCACTATGGCTAGCTCCTTCCCATGAGCCAGAGATCCCCCTCTTGCCTGTGAGGGGATTGACTCTCCCTCAGCTCCGCGCAGTGATGCTGGATGCACAGAAGACTCATCTGCCAGGACTGGGATGTGGGCCTACAGGCTATCAAGAGCCCTAGGTGGGCCAAGGTGGGGCACCGCACAAGGACATGCTCATGGGGAAGGAGAGGCAAGTCCCAGCAGTGCTGGGAAGGTGACTTGCCAGGCAAAGCCCATGCCAGCAGAACTTTGGGCTGTTGTGACAGGGCTGCTAGTGGTGCTGGGGACCGGTTTGTCGCAGACTCCTACCTGGCAGGTGTCGATGCCACCCTGGGGATAACCAGCACACAGGTTGTGGCTGTGGATGGCCCCTCGGTACCAATTGCTGCTGTTACACTGCTTGATGTCGATGAGGGAGACCTTGGCCTCCTGCAGCCTGTCGGTGGCTTCTGCAGCTGTGAGCAAAGAATGCAGCAGCTCATTCCTGGTTCTCCTCCCTGGTCTGGGTAAGCCCCTTGCCTAGGGCTTGGCTTGGCCTCCAGAATGCATTGTAGCAGTGTTTGCTTTGTGTCTTGCTTTGACTAATGGGTCAGGCCCGCCTCCTCTCTCTAGGCACACATCCCTGTGCAACCTGACTGTGTCGACATTTCGCCTCTGCTGCCTGAAAGCCCAGCCCGCCTCCCCACTGTTCCATGCTTGCTCTCAGGACACAAGGAGTGCTCAGGAACTCACATCTTGCAGTTGTGGAGCCCCAGCCGCTGACATAGCAGTTGGTCAGCTCTGAAACTCTCAGCGAGGCATCAGGCACACAGGCAAGCTGGATGTAGTCATTGCACTGGACAGGCTGGTCCAATTCCATAAGCGCGATGTCATTCTTCTGCGTGATGTTGCTGTAGTGCTCGTGAACAATCACCTGCATGATACCGCGCACTTGTGCCTCAGGACCCAGCCGCGTCAACTGCGTGGCACCGATGACCACATGCCACATGCTGACGTCCCTGGAAGGCAGACAGAGAGAGCACTCAGAGCCAGCGGAACTACGTGCTGTCACAGCCCAGCCGTTGTCTGCCACCTGCTCTTGACAAGGCAGAGAGGAAAGTGGTGCTACAGAGGCCCAACCACCCTAGCACGCCTTGGGCACCAGGAACTTGGAGCTGGAGGCTGCTGGGAAGCAGTGGCGTGAGCCCACCTTTCTCCTGAGCTGGGCTGGGGAGAGTCCAGACAGTGGGTGTCCAGCGGGCGAATGGAACGGGATGGGGTGAGGGTAGCCTGAGGTGCTGTGGGCAGGGCAGCTGGGAGTGTTGTGTGCTGTTCCCTACTCCTCCTTACCAGACGTTGATGAAACAGTGGGCTGCTGTAAGGACCCACTGTGGGTGGATCAGGGAGCCTCCGCATACATGCCCTGTGCCCACCTTCCAGGGATTCTGGATGCTCACAATCCAGGGCCAGGCTCCCTTCTGGGCATCTCTGCCGCCCACAACACGCGACATGCCTGAGTTCCAGGCCATGGGCCGGTGCCCGCAGGTCCTGTAAGCAGAAGATCGTTACTGTCCTGCTCAATGACTTGCTGCTGTTCAGGCTGAAGGTCAGCCGTCTTCCCTCCCCGCAAGGTGCTGTATGGACAGGAGGGCCAGGGAACGCCATGGAGCGTGCACCCATCTGCCTCTGTTTTGGCTTTAGCCCCGTAGACAAGCGGTGCCAGCAGCCTGGGTGCTGGCAAAGATCCGAGGGCCCCACAGGGGGTTCAGGAAGCCGTGGCGTGGCCATGGGGGACAAGTGGAAACCCTCCAATGAATCCCATAAGGCTTGCCCATGCTACCTTCAAGAGCCAAGGGCCACTTACCAGCAGGTATCCCATGTGCCCTGCACAGGCCAGCACAAGGCCAGCAAAATGAGGAAGGAGAGCAGTTTCATGTCTGTCAGGAGGAGCAGCAGGAGAACGTGGGAGCTGCAAGAAGCAAGCAGAGCTTGTTACCCACAGCGCAGCAGCTGACAGAGTGCTCACAGTACTCCCGTTGCCTGGGGTGCCCTTGGCCACAGGGCTGATGTCACAGATCCACTGGTTCCAGGTGCTAGGCCCAGCCTATGGGGCGAGGGGAGGGGCGGCATGGGGGCGTTCCAAGCTGAAGAGAGGACAGAAGTGGTGCTTGGACACCCCTGGGGTTACCCATAAAGATAAATTTTCATGGGGACAGAAATGTGTTTGGGTCAGTGCTTTGACACTCTTTAGTTTAGGGGTAAACGTACTGACCTGCTTTGCTAACAGCTCTGCTTTTGAAGAAGGGCGGAAGGAAGGACTGATAAGAAGCCTGCTCTGCTCCAAAGTGTCCTTGGAGAAGAGCTGAAAAGACTAATCACAGAATCATAGGGCTTGGAAGGGACATCAAGAGATCATCGGGTCCAATCCCCCTGCCAAAGCAGCTCCCCAGCTCATATTGCACGGAGAGGCATCCAGACGGGTCTGGAATATCTCCAGAGAAGGAGACTCCACCACCTCCCTGGGCAGCCTGTCCCAGGGCTCTGCTACCCTCACTGGGAAAAAGTTCTTCCACATGTTGGTGCGGAACTTCCCGTGCTCCAATTTGAAGCCATTGCCCCTTGTCCTAACCCCACAGACCACTGAAAAGGGGCTGGCTGATTCCCCCTGCATCCCCTGCTTCAGATAATGATAGACTTTATTTAGGTCCCCCCTTAGTCTTCTCTTCTCAAGGCTGAAGAGTCCCAACTTACTCAGCCTTCCCTCACAGGGAAGGTATGATGTCGATGAGGTATACCAGCTCCCTCAGGACACATGGATGCATCCCATCCGGGCCCATGGATTTATGTGCATTAATTCTTTTGAGACCCTCCTGGACCACCCCCACCTCAAACAGAGGGAAGCTCTTCATTTCCCAAACTCTATTACTTACTTCCAGTGTCTGTGGGTTCCAGGGGCCCTTTGAATTGAAGACCGAAGCAAAGGTGGCATTCAGTATCTCCACCTTCTCAGCATCCCCTGTTACCAGGACACCCGCCTCGTTCAGCGAGGGACCCACATTATCCCTGGTCATCCTCTTACTATTCACATATCTAAAAAAACCCTTTTTATTATCCTTTATGTCCCTTGCCAGTTTCAATTCCAAGTGGACTTTAGCCTTCCTAGTCGCATCCCTACAGACCCTGACAACATTCCTATATTCTTCCCAGGTGCTCAGACCCTTTTTCCACAATTCTTAGACCTTCTCCTTCACTTTGAGTTTACTCATTAGCTCCCTGCTCATCCATGCAGGTCTTCTGCCTCTCTTTCCTGATTCTTGCTCAAAGGGATGTACCAGTTCTGGGCTTGGAAGAAGTACTGTTTTAATGCTGGCCAGAATGTTAATACACAAATACGTTTCTTGATAAATTCAGACTGTACAGCTCAGACCTGCCCTGAAGACAGACCATCTTGAGCTATATGTCTTGGATCTGCTCTGCCCAGTCCCAACTAGCTCCTTTTTATACTGCACATGACACATCATATTGTACAGAATATCCCCTTTGGCTAATTTGGGTCACCAACCCTGGCTGTACCCCATCCTAACTTCTGGTGAAAATTAACCAAATCCTAGATGATCCCAGAACATCCAGTGATAAACTTTCGATAAACTAATGGAAAAACATAAGGGAAGTAGTTAATCTGCAGAGATTTCAGAAATACTGAAATATCATTTAAATCAAAGGGAATAATTTGTAAATTCTTCTGGCTTCCATATGATGTTCCAGACATATCAGCAAAGACATGGAGATTTTGAGAAGGAAATGAACCAAGGCCATAATGTTGTATTACTCTTTTCCTTTAAGTTTCTAAAATCACAGAATCATAGAATTACAGAATCACAGAATCACAAGGTTGGAAAAGACCTTTAAGATCATCAAGTTCAACCGTTCCCATCCTGTGCTAAACCATATCCCTAAGTATCTCATTTACCCTTTTTTAAAACACATCCAGGGGTGTTGACTCAACCACATCCCTGGGCAGCCTGTTCCAGGCCCTGACAACTCTTTCAGTGGATTTTTTCCTAATATCTAATCTGAACCTGCCCTGATACAGATTTGTGCCTTTTTCCCCTTGTCCTATCTCCTGTCACTGGCCTGAAGAGACTATCTCCCACTTCTTTCCAACCTCCTTTCAGGTAGTTGTAGGTGGTGATAAGATCTCCCCTCAGCCTCCTCTTCTCCAGGCTAAACATCCCCAGCTCCCTCAGCCACTCCTAATATGATTTGCCCTCCAGCCCTTTCACCAGCCTGGTTGCTACTCAAGGACCTCAATGTCTTTCTTAAGATGAGGAGCCCAGAACTGGAAGCAGCACTCCAGGTGTGGCCTCATCAATGCTAAGCACAGCGGCACAATCACCTCACCAGACCTATTTGCCTTACTGTTTTTGATACAAGCCAAGATGCCATTGGCTTTCTTGGATGCCTGGGCACACTGCCAACTCATATTCAATTGTGAGTCAAGCAACACCCCCAGGTCCTTCTCTGCCTGGCAGCTATTCAGCCAGTCTTCCCCAAACCTGTATCACTGCATGGGGTTATGTCCCATGTGCAGGAATCTACGCTTGGCGTTATTAAACCTCATCCCATTGGTCTCAGCCGAAGGGTCCAGTCTGTTCAGGTCACTCTGAAAAGCCTCCCTACCCTCAGGCAGATCAACACTTCCTCCCAGTTTAGTGTCATCTGCAAACTTACTGAGGGAGCATTCAATCCCTTCATCAAGGTAATTGATAAAGATGTTGAACAAAAATGGACCCAGGACTGAGCCTTGGGGGATGCCATTTGTGACTGGCCTCCAGCTGGATTTTAATCCATTTACCTCCACCCTTCGGGCCCGTCCATCCAGCCAGTTTTAAACCCAGCTGAGGGTCCACCTGTCCAGGCCAGTGGCAGCCAGTTTCTCAGTCAGAATACTGTGAGAAACTGTGTCAAAGGCTTTACTGAAGTCCAGGTAGACCACACCCACAGCCTTCCCCTTGTCCATTAAGCGGGTCACCTTGTCATAGAAGGCGATCAGGTTAATTTGACAGGATCTACCTTTTGTAAACCCATGTCAACTAGGCCTGATCCCCTGGCTGTTGGAGGCTTTTTAGCAGACAATGGGCACGTGAGCAGTCCAGCCTTTGAATTATAACAACTGTGTGCATGATGTAAGGCTTGTAACCAATCAGGGCTTGTGATCGTATGCGCTCGACCAATAAGGGCCGGATGCCTGCACACGGCGGGGGTGGAGCTATTTGGCTGTGAGCACATGGCACAGGTCTGTAGAAGCTGATGAATGGTTTGAATAAACGGCATTCACCTGATCATATTGATCCCTGAGTGTTTGTCCAGGATCTCCTGCACCTGGCCACCACACATATGCTGCATGACAGCTCCCAAGATGACCCTCTCCATGATCTTCCCCATGATCTTCACCATGCAATCCAAGTGCATTGAGTTTTCTAAACTACCATGGCGGGGTTTTCTTCCCCACATCCTTGGAAAATTGCAGATACTTATGCATTTTACAAGAATTATAGCAACTGATGTTCTTTAAATTTTTTACCATGTTTTGAAAACACTGAACAGTGGTTTTTAGATCTACTAACATGAATGGTAGTTATTACTCTTACTTGCATGAAATATTAATTTATCTAACTAAATTTTAAACAGTGACAGTATAGAAATTCTGCATGAATGGGGAACTAGTAGGAAGACATGACTGAAAATCAGGTACATAAATAATTTAGCCTGTCAAAGTGTAGGACAGGTTGCATCTGAAAGACACCAGTATCAGCCTTCACTCTCCAAATTATTTTCATTTGTGGTAAAACCCTCTATAGCACATTGCAAGTATGAAAACAAAGGTATTTAATGAAATTATTCACACAATACAGGGCACTTACAGTTGTCAGTGCAATATAGAAAAAGGACTTGATGCTTATATGAAATTTGAAAGTGACTTGCATCTGATTCAAAGAACATACTTTCTGGCATCACACCTTCTCTTCCAAAAATTCTTCTTCTACACATTTGAATTCAGCTGAAGAATATCTGAAGTTTACTGCCTCGTCTCACACCCAAAATGACAGCTCTAGAGGAGAACTCAGGAGGTTTTCTTTTCTATCATTCTGTAGCTATAGTTAGACATTCTTAGTTTGATCATAGCCCCTGTACTTTAACTGTATTTCTAGTAAACTCACTGTAAATCTGTTAATTTCTGAAAGTAAATTATTTCCTATTGAACATAGTTCATACTGCAGAACACAAAAAAATTCCAAAGGTTTTAATTCTATGTCTTTTATCTATTTAATTTTATCTATTAAAATTGTATCTATTTTTTATCTATTTAAAAACTGGTCACTATTTTTTTCACCAGTAGGCATATACTGCTTTACCAGAGCTGAAAAAATTATTCATATCCTAGGTGTTGTCAAACACAACAAAAATGACAATAGAAGTTACACAACAGAAGTTTTTCTATAAACCACTAACTATTTTTTCACACATTTAAACTACATTTCACCTCTGAGATGCAGGAATAAACACATTAAAGATTTTGCATTGTTTTCATATAACAAAACCTAAAAACAGCCAAAATAAAACTGAGATCACCAGATGAAAAGTGTCTGTCAGAGGGCATCTTACAGAAAAATTCTTAAACATACTGAACCTTGTCTGTTTATCCTGCTCTCAAGGGGATATTATGTAGTTAAAAGATAGTTTTGCAAAGAGAAATATGTACTCCTATATGTACCTCCTATATTTACAAAAGAAACCACCTAACATTGTCTTGTCACTGATGGGACTACAGTGATACTAGCAGAGAAATAAAAATATTATCTTACAAAGAGAAATTAATTGAGACTTTTTTCTTTTGCTTTTTTTTACAGCAGAATATCCGAACTGTATAAAGTATTTTGGCCTACTGTTGATGCACAAGGTCTAATGTGCTTGACAAGTGGCATATTGGCAAGGTTTACAGAGCTTGAAGGATATGCCAAGGCTAGTCTATAAATAATATTAAACAGGAAGCTGTTTTTCCCCACCTCCCTTTCTGTGAAATGTTGCCTGAATTCTAATAATAAATCTGGAAAGAGACAGCTCTGTTGGTATTTGAAAACCCTCTGATATGCTTTAAAAACTACAGACTGTATATTTTCTGAACTAAAAATGTATTCTCATTTTTAAAACTAAAAGATATATAATGTAAGGAAACTATATCACTCAAGTGACATGAAATAAATCCCATTAGCACAGACTTCACCATAATTTAATCAAGATGCAAGTCAGTGTCTTTTAGCTTAGTGAGGCCGATTAAATGAAAACCAAGTTGGAGTAAAAGAAAAGCATGCACTATTTTATCTCCAAAGAAAGCAAATTTCAAATTATTTATCTAAAATAAAGAAATCTTAAAAGCCCAGTTATGGTATTCCACATAATTCATGTGCTATTTTATAGCTAAAATATTTGATTCTGACACTTCTTCCATATATGTCCTTTTTTGTAAACAGTAATCAAACTGAATATGGTCAGTCAATTAAACACAAACTATATTATGTGGTTTTCATGAAAGCAGACTAAATTCTGACAGCTTGATCCCTGTATTCTCTGTTACAGCAGACTGTAAATTTTGTCTTTATTGCAAAGAAACTGCAAATTCAAGGCAACGCCCAAAATCATATACAACAAGATAAATATGTAAGAAAAGTAGACATAAATCTCAGGAACTACAAGTCAAGGTGGGGGAAAAAAAAGGAAAAAGGTAAATTGAGGAGGCATTGGTGTTTTTTTCTCATTTCCAAGTGTCTGGGTTTGACTCAGAACGGTAAGCTTAAAAGAAGTAGTGGAAATGGGCCAAAACCAGGATTTTTTTGGCTTTGAAATATACTAGAATTTAAGTCCAGATTGGGCTATTCCCTGTAACATATTAAGAGAGAGGTATCTTTTCTAGGTGAGCTGGTGTCTAGGAGACAGAGGGTGGAAAAAATAGAAAGTCTTTACTACAGTTGAACAGAAAATTAATGAAACTTCCAATAGGAACACAGCTTTTCAACCAATCCTAATCCTAAATTTCTCCTTCAGGGAATAAGATTTTATAGCAATTTTCAAGAAATTCATTGCAGAAGTTTGCATTCATACATTGTATTCAAGTGTGTTTGATTAATTATGCAAAAAAAAAATCTGTAGCTGTCCCAAAGAAAGAAAATATTATTTTTTAAATCATGAATAGAGGAAAATATCTAACAAAGAAATACCAGTATGGGCATAGAAAACAAGGTATATGATTAATTTGGCATACCATAGCCATCGCTAACTGAAAGCCAAAGTACTTGTTCAAGAAAATGTGATTCATGAAATTAACAATGTGATACAAGAAGAGATCTGCTAACTTTGATCATATTTTTTACCTTCCAAAATGTTTTCTGTGCCTGTGAATCTTTTTGAAAATGGTGAAAGACCCAGATTTTTAACAACACAAATGTCTTCCTTTAAACCTAAGGAAGGTCTTCAGTGCATAACAGAACATTGTGACACTATGAAAAAATAGTGTTGTCTGAAGCTGCATGAAAGTTGAGTGATTTAGCTACTGTCAGAATTTATAGAGACCTATTCTGTTAGTTCAGAGATCTTTGGATCATGGCTCAGAAGAGTATTCAATTATGTTACTGATTCAAGAAAATATGCAAATATGGGATTAACTTTAAGCCCATTGATTTGAAATTATCTAAGTGTTCAAGTGTTCCAGAATAAGGCTTCTTAGTGATGTTTTGAGCAGGTTTTCTTATGTTTATATACTCTGATCCAGCATGACATAATTTTTAATTGGTGTGTTCTACTGAATCAAAAACTTTTTTCTGTCATGTAGCAATATTCCATTAAAATAAACACATGAAGGAACAGAGATCTTATAATTAGGAGACATTCATTTGGTTGGCACACCCAAAATTAACCAAAGGTGATTGTAGTCAGAAGAGAAATACATAGACTTGAATCAAGTAATGCTATTTCTGTTGTGATAGGAAATCCCTTTTTATGCAATGATGGCATAGTGGTAACATTAAAAGTACCCTAAAGTTTCAGTTGTTGTTGAGCAGTGTTTATACTAAGTCAAGGACTTCTCATTCTCTGTCAGAGAGTAGGTTGGGGATGCACAAGAAACTGGGAGGGGACCTAGCCAGGATATTTGACCCCAACGGACCAAAGGGGTATTCCATACAATATCATGTCATCATGAACAAGAAAACTGGCAGGAGTTGGCTGGGTGGATCCAGCACCTCTTGCTGTGGAACTGGCTGAGCATTGCTCTATGGGTAGTGAGCAATTGCATTGTGCATTTATTGTTCTGTATACTCTGTTACTACCACTACTACTAATAAATGATAATAATAATTATTACCATCATCGTCATTATCATCATCGTCAATTATAACAGAAGAGGTTTTTATTGTTATTATCCCATCTCTTTCTGTCCTGTTAAACTGTCTTAATCTCAACCCATGAGTTTTACATTTATTATTTTTCCTGATTCTCTCTGCCAACCCACTGTGTGGGTGAAACAAAAACTGCTCTGTGGTTTTTAGCTGCTTATCAGGTTAAACCACAACATTTCTTTAAAAACTCTTTAGAAAATATTTCATTTAATTTGCTGTTTAGGTTCAGCAGTTGCTAAATGGCAGAGTTACTGGTACACAGCAGATCTGAAAATCAGGCAAACAGGATAACAGAGAAAAAAGTAAGAAACCCTGCTAGCATGAGTGAAACATCCAGATTTCCATCTTGAAAGAGTCAAGATGTGTGTAAGAAAGGGAGTCTGATGGAGATGGTCAAAAGGTATGTAATATATATGTATATATATATATATATAAGTGTATAAAAGAAGACAAAGTTTAAAGTTTGTATATTTTGGAATTTGTAGTCAAAATGGTATTTAGTTACCAGTATAATGTCAATCTTCCATTATCCACCTATGCTGTAACTTCATCATGAACACCACCGAATTTCTTATGCATGATTTTCTCTTTGTGAAGCACTGTTGGCTGTCACCAATCACCATGTACTTTCCCATGTGCCCAAGCATAGTTTCCATGAGGATCTGCTCCATGACCTTGCCAGGAACAGAAGTGAGACTGAACAGTCTATATGTCTCCAGGCCTTCCTTTTATTCCCTTTTAAAAAATGGGGGTTGTGATTCATGTTTTCCAATCAGCAGAAACTTTGCAAGACTGCCATGACTTCTCAAATATAAGGCATAGTGGCTTAGGAAATTCATTATCCATTTCCTTCAGGACCCACATATGCATCTCATGAGGTCCCATGGACTTTTGCATCTTCAGGTTCCTTCCATGGTCTCAAACCTCATCTTCTCCTACAGTGAGTGTTTCTTCATTCTCACAGTCCTTGCCTTTGACCTGGGCAGTGTGGCTAGAGCCCTTGATGGTGATGACTGTGGCAAAAATCTCATAAAGTACCTCAATGTTCTCTATATCCCAGGTTACCAGGTCTCCTGTTTCATTCAGGAGGCATCCCAACATTTTCCATTATCTTCCTTGCATCACTGACAGAGTAGATTTTCTTGTTGCCCTTGATGTCCCTGGACATCCCACCATGGCTTTCTCTTTCCTGACCTAATCCCTGGCAGCTTGCACGAGTTCTCTGTTTTACTCCCAGGCTACCTGTCCTTGCTTCCATCTTCTTTAGGTTTCCTTTTTGTGTTCGAGCTTCTTGCTCAACCATGCAGGCCTTGTTTTTTTTTACCTGTTTTGGCCTCCTTGTTCACATGAATCATTCCTCAGCTTGGAGGATGTGATCCTTTTTCCCATTACCAGTAAGTAATGCCTAGGTTGAGTTTTAAGTGTGGAGATTATTCTGTACTTTGATAATATTTGGAGATATTAATGGGTAAAGGCAGTGAATGATGTCATGCATAAATGGCTGCATTCAAAGAAAGGACAGGAAAAAAAGAGATATCAAAGAAGTTTCCTATAAAATTATTGAGAATCATATAGGACAGAAATTCAGGAGAACTGGCCAACTCTTTTTAGTGTTAATAACACAGATTCCAACCATGTTTACAACCCACTTTTTTCTGAGTCATTGCATCCTGAATTATGAATCTTTCTGTTTGTTCTAGAATTCAGATCCAGGGGTTTGCTAGGACGAAGGGTCCTCTACCCTTGCCAATGTGGTGTGTGAGTCATGGCTAGGGTGAAGGAAGTAAGAGAAGGATTTTAGAGAATTTACGTAAGTTTTGAGTCATGAAAAAAATGTGAGGAATTTCCTTTCTTTCTGCAAATAGATTATTTCTGTGATAATTTAGCTTGTATAGAATCAAATATAAGCACCTTTAAGTGAAGACCTAATGTAAACTATGACATATATCTGCAGTGTCTTGTCAGACCAAATGGACAAGTAATCCTTTATATCCATGTGTAATAACAATGAGTCATGTGTAATTTATTAATCATGCATCAAGACACTGTGATCTTTTAAATTAAATGGACATGCTTTTTTGTTCAATTTTCACACAGTTCCTTCATGGTAATACATATGTTTAATTGTGTTCTCACTAGTCAATTTGTTTTTTATTTTATATTTAAAGAACTCCAGTAATTTCAGTTTTCTCACCAGTAGGGGATAACTTAAAATTTTGAAATATTCTATTGACAATTTATATGTCTTTCCAGCAAACACCTGCTTGATAGATGGTAAAAAGAAGAAAACCATGCCTGAAGAATTACTTCAGACTTTTATTCTCCATGTCTAAAAACTCTGAGGCAAACAGTTGAAATCTACTATGTAACATCACATAATCATAGCAACAGAGATAAGACCATACTTTGCAAACAAAATTTTCAACTAAATGGGACTCACTGGCAGTGATTGTGCCACTCTGACAAAAGTGGTTTGAAAGACATCACGAGATAGTGACATGATAAGGAAACCAGATCAAAGCCACTGGATCAGTGTTTTGCAAATTCACTAGTGGGCACTAAAGAATTCTGTTGAACCTTTTCATGACAGCAATTAAAAAAAACCCCAAAAAAAACCAAAAAAAAAAAAGGTCCCCTTTTCCTTCAGTTGAAAGAACACACATATCTTTGTGTTTCTCTTTTTTTCTGAATGATGAATTTTCTGGTTTGGGTTATTTTGTTTTAAACAATCACAACAGAAGACACTAGTCATTTCATTTATTTAAAATCTATTAAAGCAAGGTAACTGACTATTGACTAGGTCCCTACGAAACAATAAGCTTAAAATTAGGAAGGTGTGTATCTGGATTATTCCTATTTCTTGAGATATCCATCTTTCAGCTTTGTGTTGGAATAGGTCAGAAGATATTGCTACTGCACATATAAACACAGGTTATCACCCTCAATCTATCATACTATTGCTTGAACTATTTATAACTATATTGCTAGGTTTCAACTCTGATACTATTTCCAAAACAGAAGTAGAATGCTGCAGGAAAAACGACAGTAATTACTAATTGTTTTTTTTTGAAAATTCATGTCAAATATTCACCCCTCACCTCAAACATTTATTGAAAAACCTTGAATGGATATTCTAATATAAATAGTTCTGTACTAATATCAACAATGACATTAAGAGTTGTGAGGACTTCCAGAAAAGTGGAGTTATATGGAAATAATGAAATTAATATATTAGAGAGGAATGAACTCGAAGAAAAGTCCTTGCATGTGTAAAAGACTCCTACAAACATTAAAAAGGAACATTTTTATAACGTAACACACCATCTTATTACTACACCTCTTTCTTATTTAACTGAGAAACATGTGGAAGGACCATCATCACACTTCATTCTCCACTTGATCAACAAATGTTTAACAGTGTAATTAAGTAAAAATCAATATATGCCTTGTCCTACCATCTCAGGCAAATATGAAGTGGATATTAAATTAAGAAAAATTCCCACCACTCTGTCAACATATTTTAGATTCAGTATAAGCTTTAAGCTCTCCTTCCCATTTTATGCAATATATCCAAATCTACTGCTATAAAGCTTGACTATATTGTGCCCAGTATATCTGTTTCCATCATGACATGACAGTTGCTAACTGTCATTCAGTATTGCCAAATGCAATAATACTCTCACTGTACATGAACATGTCTTGGATAACACTCTGCTCTTTATTTTTACTTTTCTTCATACTGTTAGTAATGTATTATTTAAGCCCACTATATGCTGTTGTTGCAAAGTCATTGATTGCATTTCTTAGATTTTTTCAGAATTATATTTTATTTTGATAGTTATAAGCTATTTCAGACTTAGTGATGTTATTTTGTTTAAATTGTTCTATATATGTATTTTATCTAACAAAGGCTGTAAATCCTTGGCATAGGTAGAAATGATGTCTATGATAAAGGTGGTTAGACAGGATGATTTCAAAATAGGATATTGGACATTATATTAAAATAATTTTTTAACGGAAAAAAAAATAGGTGGTTCCCTAAATAATTTTCTTTGTCACTGAAATTTTAGCTCCAGGCTCATCTTGTTTTGTGGAACAGTAGACAAGATTTGCAAAGTCATTAAGACAGGTTCAAGGTTAAAAACACAATTAGATATGAAATAAACTGTGTTCACATTCTGGAAATCACACTTTCATTTGGTATAGGTATCAGTTTCTGTTGAAGAAATGTCCCTAATTTTTAACTACAGTGAAAGTGCAGTTATACACCCACTCACATGAGTAAACTGTTCAGAAATAGCAAAATGCTATGAAAGGTAAAGGGGAAGAAGAAAAAAAACAAGATATTTCATTTTTCATGTTATTTAGTAGATAACATTTTCTTTCTGTTGATTAATTTTACATCAGATGGAATTGGGGTGTATGCCAGTTCTCGCTCCTCTCCATGCTTACTTGGCAAACTGCAGACAGATAAATAGACATCTTTTGTGATGTGTTCTCTGTTTCAAATCAATTCATAGTTGTCTTAATGAGAAGTATGGTTGCTAGACACTTGACAAATCTTGACTCAAAGATGCCTCACTGTTATTGATTTACTAGATTAACATCTCGGAAGGTAAAGAAGGATAAACATAAATTATTAAATGTCCCAGAAGTAATAATGCTCAGAAAAACTATTTCACACCAATTTTCCACTAGAGTCCTACTAAATGTTTTCTGAGTCTGTGCAGCTTTCCACTGATATTAATACTGTTTGATACTACCAATATTGTATATTGTTATTAATAATGTCTTTGCAAGTAAATATTTTGTTCTTATATAGTTAAGTAAGTTTTCATAGTCTTTACAGTCTTTCCTGCCGTGCCTCAAAGATGGCTGGACTACACAGTATGATTAACAAGAGGATGAATTCAGCCAGTGGCAGAGGATTTTGCCTGGACACCTACTCCAACACTGAACCTATAGCTTTAATATTTTGTGCATCATACTTAGTGTTGTCATTAGCCTTCCTCGGTGCTTCTGACTAGTGTCATCACAGCATGGCACAGCTCCATGCTGGTGCTTTCAGTTAATGAGCTCAGAACCATATCAATATAGAGTTACTGGTGATGGGGAAAAGCTTTCATCAAAGGAGGAATTAACAAGAGAAATTCAACAGGCAAGTGTTCCTCACCTGTCGAAGGATGCAGGTCAGCTCATGCAATAGAGATACATAAATATAATGAAATGTAATGAAAACAAATATGAAATGACCTCTTATTCCTCATAATGCAAAGAAGCTTAAAATAAACAAAAATAAACAAATAAACAAGGAATCATTATTAAATCACAGAGCTTGCCATCATTATGATATTTTGGGTACAGAAGTATGAACTGGATTGAAGTGGCGGATTAGACAAGTTCATGAATGGAAGAAAAATGCTTCAAAGAACTTTAAATATAATGATGCAAGTGCAACTTATAGTTTACAGGACCTCTGCAAATTTGCTGATTGCCTGACACTGCAACAACATACTTTGCAATGTTTTGAAATCATCTCTGCCCCAGTGTTTTATGATTCTTCATGGATTTCACCAAAAACAATAGCATTTATGTTCTTAAGCTGTGTTATATTTTTTCACATCAAATAGTGAAAAAGCATTACTTGCTTTATTTTGCTGTTAAGTTTTGAGCACTATGCTCTACAGAAGCACCCATTGCTGTCTCACGTTTCCATTCCAACACCTTGTAGTTGGAAGGAGTTTAAGAACAACAAAATATTGATCCACAATGGAGCAAAGCCATCACATATACTGAATGTGATCTAAATGATACTTTTCTTTCTTTTATCTTTTTCAGAAAGTAAAGAGATTTCACCTTGAAAAGTGAGTAAATTTTTAAAAGGTCTGAAGAAAGGTTAAGAATATATGAACGATAATATGTAACAAGTCCTCTCTGCGAACATAAATCACGACATTGATAGATATTTACTACGAAGGCTGAGTACCTTTTTGACAATAAAAGTGAAAAATCAAGCAACTAGAAAGTGAGTGCACAGCTCTGATGTGTATTGATAATGAGTAATGGCATAAAGCTAGTTTCAAAGAAAAAAATAGGGGGGTTGAGTGTGCCCTGTAAATCCGCATTGCTTTTGATTTGTATCCATCTTTGAGCTCTGGCAGTTAAAAGAAAGAGATGATGAAGATGAAAATAAGGATGAAAATAAGGAGACTGTAAAGGAGGAGGTAGAGGAAGAGGAGAAGGAGAAGGGAGAGGAAGAACTCAGAAAATTCTGAACAGCTAATCTAAATAAAATGACAACTTTACCCCATCATCAGCTGAACACAATATTGTTTATCTATATTATTTATATCTCAGTCAGATCCACCACCCAAACTATGCACTTACTAAAGTAAGTGATGTGACCTTTAAGGAAAGCACTTTCCTTTTCTAAGTCTAGAAATTGGAAAAAAAATTGAAAAAAATACAAAAATGAAGGCACAAAGGACAGGAAATGACAGAATTGTCAAGATAATACCATATCTACAGCAATATTAAAGTATGAGTGAATTGCTGTCTTTGATACATAATAATATCTGGTTTAATACCTACACACTAGTTTGACCATGCAGCCTTACTGAATGCATTAATGCAACTGCTTCAAACAGTACTCTTCCATGCTTTCTTACAGAGGTCATGCTGATGTTCAGCTATATAAATGTCATAACGTTTTGTGTATAGGATGAGGTGGTGACAATGAGTATGTATTTCCCTCAGGCTTAAACACACGGAAAATTACTGTATGATATATATTGTTTAGCATACATAGCATACAAATATGTAAAAAATTGCATAGATGTCTACTATTAGGACAACCATGTTGCACCAGAGACAATCTAGGACCTTGCCATAACCTGGAGAGGTAAAATTCCCTCCTCTCTCCTAACTTATGCTTTTGTTATCAATGCTTCTTCTTCACTTGGCTTTGGCTTTCTTCTAGTCTTCTATCAACTATTAAATTTAATCCCAAACACACACTTCTAAAAACCCCTATTTAGATTTTTTGCAGGGTTTGTCTTTTTCCCACAGGTTCAGCAGCTGAACTGTTTGAAAGCAAAACCCAATAGCTGCCGGGGCCAGCATGAAGAGAAGATGAAGTATTAAGCTAGGACTTCTCTCCAGAAAACTAGAGCAGTTTCTTCTTATTTCAGCAGTGGTGAAATATTGGACTGGAACATGGACAAAGTGTGTTAAGATCTGAAGGAAAACAGTCTAACGGGGGCGGGGAGCGGTGAAACTCAATGCATAGTAATAAATCCTTTCTACATTAACACACACAGTGAGGGAGATAAGAGTTTTCAAGATTTTCAGCCTTTTGATTTAATTAGAAAACTATCTTATCTTTTATTATGATCAATATTCTGATAGGGGATGAATGTACTTCTTCATGTAGCTCTGAACTTTTCTATGGAAATTAACACTACTTGAAAATAGATTGCATACTACATGTGTAAATAAGCGGTGTTAGTTAATAAAGTACAATGATTACCTACCTGTAATTACAAAGTCTAGCTTGTTTAGTTCCTACTAAGTTCATTATGTAACATTTATTTTTTACTCTGCATATAAAGACAGGATTAGAATAACTGCTCTTAGAGGATTAAATAACATCTTTGATCAATTTCTGTATGATTCCAAGCTCGAAACTCTGAATTTAAGTTGATATTCAGATGTGCAAACTATGCCAGGGTTATTACAATTTATTGTACAACCCTAATGCATAATGTAGTAATACCATCAAGATGAACTAAATGAGCAAATGTACAAGGCAAATATGAAAATTCCAACACCAGCATCACAACTGGAAAAGTTAATGACTTAAGCAGTTATTGTGTCATCCTCTAGGCCACTTTAGTTTTCAGAACTAGAACTTCAGTTCTAATAATAACATCAGTTAGCATTCATACTATCTATTCTTTCCTTTTGTCACTTCAACACTTGGCCATGTTCTCGGTACCAAATTTGTATTTTTGTTTGCCTTTGTTTTTCCTTTTTTTTTGGGGGGGGTGGAGGGGTGGGGGAGGGGTGGGGAGAGGTGGGTTGATTGGTTGTTTTTTACACATATACTCCAAAATAAATGCATTTGCAAGCTTATTATTTTTGTCTCAGAAAACTCATGGGAATCTTATTGTTAACTTAGATGGGTGCAGAGTGAGACTGAAATGGCTTCGCAGGGACATACAAGAGAATTCTGTTAACCACTCTTCTAAGCTGTACAACAAGAAAGTGCCAGATAAGCTTGACAAAAAAAACAATCAACTCATGCATACTTCAGGTGCTACTTCAGTGTGCAGTACATAAAGAATAAAAATAATAAGAATAACTTTTAGCTCAGATTCCAGCAGTCTCTTCAGAATGCTTTTTGCATTTCTATGTTTTTTTCCTAAAGCACTCTTGATAGTGACACATGATTTTAAAATTCCTTGTCAAAGCAATTCATTATGTTACTAATATTACTGTGTGTTCCAGTAGCACCAGAGAGTCCTCAGAGCAGGCATTATCTGAGAGTTTTCAGTCTGAAATAGTCCTGGAGTAGAAACAAAAACCAAAGGGAAGTAAACAGCTTATGATTACTCAGAAACTCAGTAGCAGGAATGGGACTTAGATTTGGAAGTCCTTATTCCCTAGCCAATGCATATCTTCCTGTAGGGTTTGCACTGATGTACTATGTCTTTCTCACCAGGGAAGACCTCCTTCCACCAGAACACTCTGCAGAACCTGACATGAAACAGGAGACACCAAAAGGGCATGATAGGTATTTGGAGAATGGTTTGCAATGATTTGGCACCTTTCCACAATCCAAATTTTGAATTATCACTTGCAGACTTTGCTCTCTTAACCAATTCTCTGTTCAGCTGCTTTCTCCATACAGGCCCTAGGCGAGTCAGGGAGACAACTTATGCCTAAAAGTTAACTACATGTTGACAGGGCATTTGCAAATTTAGATGCTGTTCTCCATGTGCAGCTATATCATCACTCTGTGCCTTAAATAGTATCTCCTGTTCACTTACCTGTTATCTTCTCCTTGGACCAAATACCTGGTTGAAAATAAAAATGTAATTAAAAATAAAATTAAATTTAAAAAAGAAAAAAGAGGAGAACTTTAACAGGAAGCAGTCTCTCCTTCCCCCACTACCAAAAGACAAAAATTCAGCCCTTCATCATCCCCATGTGGTGACAAGGCACAAGGAGATTTGAGATTTCTCTTATTTTTTTCCACTTTGCTACTTCTTTGCTACTTCTTTGCATCTTGTTTGCTACTGATTTGCTATTGTGGGAAAGAAAAAGTACTTGTGGATGAGGACTTTTTTTTAATCCTGGCAGTCATCTTCAGAAATAAAATAGGTTGTATCTGTTTATGTCTCAATCTTACTCTCTTACAGTTAATGAGAATACTCTTCTAGATTTCCATTTACTTCCTTCAGCATTTAAACACGTTCTGATATGTAAAGTGTTTTAAAGCTCTTTAGAATGGATAATTTATCAATAAGTCTGAAGAACAGAGCCAACAAAATTCTCTCCAAGACAGCAGATACAGATTATTTTCTTCTAACACTAGAGCAGGTAAAGTAACAAAACAGAATTTCTCTTACAGACCCAGGGAACAAAACAAGAGAGGGAGAGCAAGGAAGGGGAGGGAGGAAGAAAAGAAAAAAGGCAATTAAGCTAATGCAAGTTGGGTATCACAAGGTTATAGATATTTCAAGAGCTGAGCAATTTACCGTCTGGAAAGACAGAAGAGCTCTTGCATAAAATGTCCCCCAGTTCAGATTTATTATGCTTTTACTTGCGTTATATGTGATACAATTAGCAGGAGGTGCCAATAAGGCATTCTCTCAAGGACGTGGTCATTCCATACCATCTGTTATTAATTGCATTGTCCTTTCCACAGCTAGCTAGAGGGGAAAAAGTTCTCTGAGAACCACCTGCAAATTCTGACTGTATGAAACTGGAATTTAAAAATATCTAACTAGAGTATATTGCTGGATTGTGTATGAGAGAAAAGCTGATTCTCAAAAACTCCAAGAGAAAAATGCATGAATATAAGGCCCCAGTGTAATGTAGATTCAAGTTGTATTGATTTTTTTTTTTTAATTTTCACCTACAGTGATAGCTTCTCTGTAATAATATATTGCAGAAATTAAAAAGGAACAATTAAAACTGGTCACTGGAAATATAGCTGCAATGTATATGGTTTGTTGAAGTCATAGATGTTCTAATAGATTTTCATTTGCATTTCCCCTGTTTGCTCATAAAATCAGGAATCAAAGATAATAAAGACTGAGTATTTTTTCTTGTTTTTCTGGAGAAAGAAGGAAAGTAAAGGAAAAAGGAACATAAATGAGATTCTACCCCAGCAACATCATTTTATTAGGCTGTTACTGAAAATACATTTTGGAATTATGTCAACAGCATGTATTTTGTACCATTTTGGTTATTTAGGGCTATATATTGTGGAGTGCTCAGATATCTTAAAAAGTAATACAGACTAAAACGTCTATTGAAAATTAAAAAAAAAAAAAAAAAATCCCATTCTATATGTCATGGTTTAACCTTGGGTGACAACTAAGTGCCCCACAGATGCTCACTGACATGCCCCAATCAGGATGGCAGAGAGAACTGTAAGGGTAAAATTGAGAAAACTAATTTTTTGAGATAAAGACAGTTTAATATGTAGAGCACAATCCACACATACAAGCAAAGCAGTCACCTAATTCATTCACTACTTCCCATCACCAGGCAGGTGCTCAGCCATCCTCAGGACATATAATGGTGATTTGGGAAGACAAATGTCATCATTTTGAATGATCACACCCACCCTTACCACCACTACCCCATTCCTTCTTCTGGCCTCAGCCCCTTCTAAGCTGGGAATGATGCTACATGCTATGGAATACCCCTGTGATCAGTTGGGGTTAGCTGTCCCAGCTGTGTCCCCTCCCAACTCCTTGTGCACCCCCAACACACTTGCTGGTGAGGGGGGTGAAGCTGAAAAGGCCTTGGCTCAGTGTAGGTCCTGCTCATCAGAAACTAAAACATTCCTGTGTTACCAACACTGCTTCCAGCACAAATCCAAATACATGTAGCAAGTGCTAGGAATAACTTTATCTCAGCCAAAATGAGCATACCATATCACTGCAAAGGTCTGATAAAAGACATATTAGAAAGATTTAATTGTTATGTTGTATGAAGTTGTTGTTTTTAGCCACATATGCTTATGTTGTAATAGAATGAAAGCAGTCTAGTGCTACGTTTCCTTAGCTATTTGAACCAGACAGGGGAAAAACTGACAATGTCATGCTGATGCCACTGAAGCAGGGCACAAGAACCTTGACTGTAATGCACAGCCATGTCATGGAAAAGTATATTCTAACAAATAGAGGAGTAGTGAAGTGTTGAAGCCAGGAAAAACAGAAACCAGGAGGCGCAGGCTAAAATCTCAGTCACGGAAGGTTGTATGGCATATTTTCCGGGAAACCAAAATACAAGGTTATTGCATCTGTTCTGCCTGTAGACCCCCTTAGTTTCAATGCAATAATTTAATTATAAAACATATGATACAAAACATGAAAATGTTTCTGAAAGAATCAAAAAAGTGTGGATCAGGTAGTAAAAAAATCCAGGGTTCTGACTATAGTTTAAAATAACTGAATTGGGTTTCAGTGCAAATTCAGGAGTAATTAGGGGCACAGAGCAGACCTTCACAGTAAAGACACAAAAAAGGATTATACAGGAAGAAAAAGAAAGAAATGAAGGCTTGTTTGATTTTATATATTCTTAATTGCTTTTTGACATCATATAACAAACAAACAGGTCTAAACCAGGAAATTTAATTGTGCCACAGATGATAAGGTGTGAGATGTGAGGAGAAATTCTAAGGAGCAGGCTAAAGCTGCTTGACCCACAGGAAAAAAACAATGTTTTCGGTATGTAGACATCAATATAAAGAAAACACAAATATAAAAGATTGTTGTCAAAGGGCTTAAAGTCTCTACCCTGTAAGCCTGAACACACAAAACTGAGAACAGGAAACAAAGAAGTGTGGTATTTTCGGAATAAGTTATAAAAGTGGTACTGGACTGGCTTATGCATTTCTTAAATATTGCCAATGAATATTAGTTTCCCAACAGTATAGAACTCGGTATATTATATTATATACGTAAAACTCCCAAATCTTCTCCCCAGAAACTAATGTCTATAGTGCCTGGTGATTCACCTCCTCAAACATTTCGCCATTTATAAAAGGACTGAACTTAAATGTCAGCCTTTTGCATCAGAATTTTTTTTATATTCTGTGTTCTTCAAGTAATGTTTCAAAAGATTAATTCAGAACTTTAAACTTAGATATTGAATACTGCAGTGCTTAAATGAAGTGTAATGTATTTCTGCACATACATTTAATTAAAGTGATTGATTTTGCTCCCAAATCATAAACATCTGTGGGATCCTTCCACAATTCGTTTCTTGGTAAACTGTTTGCTCTTTGTCCTAGCAAGGATGTGATAGGTAATAGCACATCAAGAGTGAAATTTCATGTCATCTTTGTGTTTTCCATGAAACAAAGCAATATTGCTATTCTTTTGTTATGCTTTTTAAAAAAGTAACAAAAGAAAACAACTTTACCCTCCCTCAAATCAACCAGAAGTGGCTTTCAGTCCCTCTCAGGGGTACAACCTCTTCCACTTTAGAGCTATTCCCAGCCTGAGTGTCTTTCTCCACATTCAGCAGGAAGCCTTTTATATCTAAGTGGATTCCCATTTTAGTTACTTATTTATCCCACCAGGCAAGGCTCACTGCCCTTTGCATCCTTATAAATGTCATCCTAAATTGGCCTTTCTGAAATTGTTAAAGAAAGCATGCTCTGTGCTAGAGGTGTACACCAACTTCCCTGTATTTGGATTGGTTACTATTAGGACTGAATTATAAACTTCTGCCAATTAAGTAACTATGTGCAACACTAAAAATCCACCGAAGTCCACACTGCTCAGGTGCAAAAATGTGGTGCACATCTGAAGGTTAGGTGCAAACCTAAAGCTGCATACAGAGATCTGATTACCAAGTATTTGTAAGTTAGTTCATGACTGTGGTATTGGGAAGAAGCTGATAGGACAAACATCCCAAACATCAACTGAGAATATCTTAGAGGATACAAACAGGTCCAGGAAATTTCTGAAGAACAATGAAGACAACTTCTTGATGTAGGTACTCAGGCAGCTGAGTAGGAAGTGTGCCCTCCCTCCTAGATTTGTTGTTTGTAAACAGAATGGAAATCATAGGTGAAATAGTGATTGACTGTCTTATTCACAATGTCTGAGTAGTTGAATTTCATGTCACTGGTGATAACAGAAAAACTGACAGTTAACTTCAATCCTGGATATAGGCAGAACAGATTTTAGGTTGATGAAGAAGCTAGTTAGTAAGGTCCTTGGCTAATCCGTTTTTGAAAGTGTTGGAGCCCAGGAGTGCTGGTCATATTTTAAGAGACGTCTCTTGAGAACGCAGGAGCTGGCAGTTGGAGCATGTGTTTGAAATCAAGCAAGTGTGGAAGAATGTGGTGGTTTAACCCTGGCTGGAGGCCAGACACCCACCAAAGTTGGTCTATCACTCCCCTTTCTGCTTGGACAGGAAAGGAAATATATATTGAGAGGCTTAGGAGTCAATGTCAAGGCAGGGAGAGATCATGTTGTCATCAACAACATGGGCAAAACAGTCTCAACAAAGAGTGAAGGAAAGGAAACTATCTATCTAATTACACTACACTACACACACAGTGAAACCACAGTCAGATAGTAAGAAGCATAACCAGATCTTAAAGCAACGTCCCCCTACTGCTCCCTACTTAGCAGACTTTAGTCATGATTTTGCTCCCTTCTTCCCTCCCATCATGGCACTGGAGGGGCAGGGACTGGGAAAATGGGGTTCTTGGTCACTTCTTCATGAGCTGTTTTCCTTTTCCAGATTTTAAACCACCTCTACCTCTCCCCCCATACCCCACACCCCTTCTCTCTCCAGCTCCCTTCGTAGCAGACTTTAGTCATGATTTCACTCCCTTCTTCCCACACATTGTGGCACAGGGAGGGGCAGGGACTGGGGAAAATGGGGGATTTGGTCAGTTCCTTGCAAGTTGTTTTCCTTATCAGCCCGTGGTAGGAGCAATCACTAATCCCATGAAGGTTAAAAAAAGCAAATGCCTAATTCTCCACCTGGAATAGAGTTTCTGCAGCTGTGATCACTTGGATTGTTCAGCTTGGAGAATAGAAGGCTAAAGTGTGTCCTCATGGCTGTCTACACATTCCACAGTGGAGGGTGAAGAGCTGATCTCCTCTCTCTGGTGATCAACACCACCAGGAAATGGAACGGAGCTGCATCAGAAGTTCAGATTGTATATTAGGAAAATGTTCTTCACTGAGAGGGTGGTCAGTCATTGGAATTGGGAACCCTGGGCAATGTTCCTGGCACCAAGGCTTTCAAAATTCAAGGAGCATCATCTGTGTGATGTTCTTAGTTATATGGTTTAACTTTAGGTAGTCCTGCAAGAAGGAGGGAGTTTGACATGGTGATTCTCATAGGTCCCTTCCAACTTGAGATATCTGATTCTATGATTCTGTGTTCATCTTGTCCAACCATCCTGCAATGGAAAGTGACATCTTGAACTTGATCATGGTGCTAAAGACCTGTCCAACCTGACCTCAAACACTTCCAGGAATGGGGAATCCATGACCACTCTGGGAACTCCATTAACATTCTCCTAATAAGGAATTTCTTCTTCACATCTAATCTGAATCTACCTCCTTTTAGTTTAAATATGTTTCTTCTTCACTTATCACTACAGGCCCTGGTAAAAACCCTCTCTCATCCTTTCCTAAAAGCCTTCTTTAATAACGGAAAGGCTGCAATAAGGTCTTCCTAGAACCTTCTCTTCTCTAGGCTGAGCATTCCAACCCTCTCAATCTGTCTTTGCAGAGGAGGTGCTCTAGGCTTCTGGTCATTTTTGTGGCCCTCCTCTAGATCTGCTCCAATAGGTCCATGCCTTTCCAGCGGTGGCAACCCCAGGAAGGGTCTCATGAGAGTGGAGTAAATGTGCAGAATCACCTCCCTTGGTCTGCTGGCCACACTTCTTTCGATGCAGCCCAGGATATAGATGTCTTTCTGGGCACAAATTACTAGCTCATACCCAAATTTTCATCCACTAGTATGTCCGATTCCTTCTCTACAGGGCTGCTGTCAATGCATTCATTACCCAGTTTGTATTGGTACTGAGGAGTGTCTCGGCCTAGGTGCAGAACCTTGCACGTGCTGTGTTGAACTTAGGAAGGTTCACATGGGCCCACTCCTTCAAGCCTGTCAAGGTCCTTCTGGATGGCATGCCTTTCCTCAAGCATGGCAATTGCACCACTCATCTCCGTGCACCTAATCCCACTCTCCACATCAATGATAAAGATAATGGGTAGTCCTTGATGGACACCACTTGTCACTGTCTTCCACTTGGACATTGAGCGATTGACTGCAATACTTCAAGTGTGACTATCCAGCTAATTCCTACCTATTGAGTAGTCCATTCATCCAACTCTATCTCTCCAATTTAGTGACAAGGATGTTAGGTGGGATCATGAAAAATGCCTCGGTATGATGAATTCCAATGGGGCATGATCGTTGCTGGTGAAGCTACCACTAATCATGACTTCTCCTTGACTTCAATTAAGTGCCTATGTATTAGTGAGCAGCAGGTCCAATAAGTCATCTTCTCTGGTTGGACATTGTGGCACCTGGATTAATGTCAGTTTAAACTGTCAGAGAGTTTAATAGGACAGCAGACAAATAATAACAACAACAACAACAACAACAACAACAACAACAACAACAACAATAATAATAATAATAATAATAATAATAATAATAATAATAATAATAATAATAATAATAATAATAATAATAATAATAATAATAATAATAATAATATGCCAAAAAAAGTTATCCACAATGCATTACTTACCACCTATTGACTGATGGCCACCCTGTCCCCAGGCAGTGATTATGCCCCTGGCCAGCTTCCCCCAACTTTATACACTAAGCATGATGTCATATGATATGGAATATCTCTCAGCCAGTTTGAGTCAGTTTTTCTGTCTGTTTCCCCCTACCAGTTTCTTGTGTACCACCTCATTGGCAGGGCAGTATGAGAAACTGAAAAGCTCTCACCTTGGTAAACATTGCATAGCAACAACCAAATATCAGTCCACTAACACCATTCTCATCCCAAAAAAGAATGGCACTATGCCAGCTAGTCAGAAGAAAATTAACTCTGTCCTCGCCAAAACCAGGAAAATTAGGAAGTTATTTTCAATGCACTCCAAGAGTTTCCTAGATTACCTGCAGCTTACTGCACTACTTTATCAGCCAATGTCAGAGTGATTGAAGTTCCCCAGCAGGATCAGGGGCTGCTGGCCTGATGCCTCCTGTAGTCCAAGAGGTCGACATCAACATCTTCTGCTTGATCAGGTGGCCTGTAATACACATGAACCATGAGGATTCCTTTGTTGGCATGGTCTCTAATATTCATCCATAAGATATCAACCTGTGCATTTCTTTTTTTCAAACACAGCTTTGGGCAATCAATCAATTCTTTTTTATTTACAGGACAACCTCTCACCTTTCCTTCCCTACGTGTCCCTCCTAAACAGTTTATAGCAATTGATTGTAGTGCTGTAATCATGTGGTTCATCTCACCAAATTTCAGTGACTGCAAACAGAACATATTTTTCCAGCTGCACAACTGGAAATCTTACTGTTTCCTCCTTTTTTCCACTTCTATTACCATACTACCATTGAAGGTGTCCCTTGAATGGCATCTGTAAAGTCAATGAAACTGGAAGCAATTGACAAGGTCTCTCTTATGGAAGGAACTTGCAAACTCAAAGGGGTTGCTATGCTATTAAATTACAAATTGTTACATCTCATCACACAACCCGGACCTTCAAAAATGCCTAATAAATGCACATTTTTGATGAGTTTGCCTATGAGTTTCATTTTAATGCAACAAAATATGACCAAATGCCCCAAGTATCTGCAGCTATATCGTTGGAAGTCAGGAGACACCTAGATCATTCTTCAGATATTTTTCTCCAGTGCAACTACACACGATCTGTTAAGAAGTCACCACCTCTGAGGACACTGTCATCCATAAAAAGAGCTTGTGGGCATATCCAGAAATTGATATCTGCCTCTGTCCTCTAGGTTATAATCTATTACTGGAATATTTAACTCTAAGGCAGTTCCCTAAATTGCAAAAGAAGTCACAAACAAATTTACGGTCAGATCTATCTTGCTGTTTTTGCATTCCCCCAGATATTTGTAGCCATCTTTTCAGCAGTCAGAAGCAGAACATCCCAAGTTGTGTATGCTTTGTTGAAATATGCATGCTTTGGGAAGTAGAACTCTTTGGGGAATGCTGTAATCTTTTCTGCGTGCATCACACGTGGTTCTGACATGGATAAACTACCAAAGTAAACAATAGGGAGAAGAATATTTAATGTAAAACCTTCACCAATGTAATACAGAGTCAGATACACAGACAGCTGAGAAAATTGTATTAAAACATGTCTATGTTTTATAAAAGATATTAGAACAGCAACCCTGGAGACGGGTACTTTTTATTCAGCCACACCAGGGGGAAAGCCCATATGCTTTTTTCTGCTGCACTGAACAGACAGCAGCAGATGGGTATTTCTTTTTGCCTAAGAAAGCGTAGGAAGATCATACTCAAGGGAGATGCAGCTATAGGACTAGATGCTACTGCACCAAGTAAACACCAGCAGACATGACACATGCTATAAATCCTGTAGGTATGCTCAGTAAAGAAGTAACAATAACTGCCAGTTTGCCTTATTTCCTTAACAGTATGACCCAGCCTGTACCCATATGCACTCTGCAGCTGACTTAGTTTCAAGTAGCTTGAAGTTTTCCAGTTTTCCAGTTGTTTTGGTGGCTGCAGACAATCACATGTGGCTAACCCTGCTGTTGTCTCTGAAGGCTCTTCATTAAACAGACCTCTTAATTTACTTCTTTCTTGATGTGTGAGGTGCATGCAACAGAGTGTGTTTACCTTGTCAGGCTTTTTGTTGGGAAAGGCTTGTTGTGTATAAACCCTTCTGTAACAGAGGACAAAACACAGCATGAGTCTACTACTGGTGTGTTTGCTCCTTATTGTAGTTTCTAAGCAGGTGTCCATCACCATCACAGACTTTCTGACACAAAGCCCCAGGTGTCAGCTTCACAGAAGACCTCAGATAAACTGACTCTCTATAACCACGATTTGTGACCAGATGAGAAGGTATAAAATCAAAACACAGCAGAGAGGGAATTAATGCAGAGAGAGCATAAAATGCAACTTCAGATCTGTCACAGGAGAATAAACAGTCTGATTTTCCCATAAAAAATATGCCTTGAACTATACTCCCTAACTTTATAGAAAGTTGGTTGTGGGGTTTTGTTGTTCTTTTGTTTTGGTTTGCTTTTGAGTATGTCAGGGAATTTGCCCTCTATTCATGATAGAAGAAAAGGCTTTAAGGATTCAGCCCACATTTTTGGTCTGGCCAGCATTTTACATACTCATATGACAGAAACCAATTTTACCAACACTCACCTGCTCACCACAGACGTTTACATTTAAATGTTGATTCATATGAAGGCTACATCTGGCATGTAACATCACTGTCCTATGCAGACATTTAAGATTTTTATGAGAAAACTTGTCCATCGGTACATGTTTTGTATCAGATAAAACCCATTTCATAGCACTACAGTCTTCATTTAGATATACTGAATGCCTTTGTAGTCACATAAGTTCCCCACTAGATCTCATTTCTTTTACCACCAGTGGTATATCATATGCTTATTTAAATGATAAGCATTTCAGGTATCCTACATCATTATTATCTCATAATATCTGCCTAAGAAACAAATACCTGTACCAGCCTGTCTAGGTCTTCTTTAGTAATTAAGTCTTTTTGGATGATTATGACTGAAGCACCATTCAGACACAGTCCTTCTTCTCCCTATCCCCCCAAATAAGACACCTATCCTCAGCTTCTTTTGGTAACAGCACAAACCATGAGCTAAAAAGAAAACAAGAATATGGAAGTCACAGTAGTCCTCTTTTATGTCTTTCTAAGACCTAAGATGGGACAAACTATTTGTTATGCAAATGATACATGATGTGACAACTGTATCCAAACCATTCTTTTTCTGGTTTAGAAATCAGGCATGTCATATTCACAGTGGTAAATTTATCCATAAAGTTTCCAATCTGATTTTAAAATAGCAATTGATTTCTGTTTCTTTAGCAATCAGTGCTGTTAATTGCTCAATCTTCTAGTATCCACTTTTTAGTCAATACCTAACTTAGGAGCACTAAGAAAAGCAGAGTGGCAAAGAGAAAGCTCTTGACCAGTTTTCAAAATAATTCTTGGAAATGGCACAAGAAGCGGTCCTGGACAAATTGCTGTACCACTCTGTGCCCCAGCAGGAGTGGATCTTCTGTTTTCCTATTGTCAGGTCTCTTTCTGCGCTACCAAATAGGCCTTTTGATGAGGTAGTTAAGCGTTTTTGTGAAAATATTTCAGTGTGAGGAGATGGCAAACTCTCAGCATCTGTAAGCACTCTGGAAGCTACCTGCTATGGAGAGACATTTTGCTCCTTTCACTGTATCTCAGGTGTTTACTGCAGCTGTACAGGAGATTTTGTGGATCAACTGGAAATGCTATGCTCCCCAGAGAATCTGGGATAGGGCTGCATTGCAGCAAATGAAGGAGATATTGTCAGAGGATAGCAAATATGCCAGATATTCTGCCTTTAAAAGATGAAAGGAACAGTTTTACTATAAGAAGCACAACAGTATTATGAGACAAGTTTTAGAAACTCATGTGCATAGTATTGGAAATAGGTATAGCCAGAGTACATTTTGGTAAAAAATTAAAAAAAAAATATTGTCTCCATGTAGCACTGTACAAGGTAAGTAAAGTTTAGACATTATAATTCTGCTTTTTCAAATTTAAACGCCACCTCAAATGCAGCTTTTCTTTCCCCACCTAGAATTCTATCTTCAAATCTCATTGTAGATATACATTCTTTTGAACATAAATTTATGTCTATTACCACATCAAAATGATTTTGAGGTTAAATTTTGTTAGATTATGGGAAAGAAAAATCCAAAACACAATTAATTTTATTTTAAAGGACCAAAGTTTATTTTGGAATTTCCAATGCTTTGGGACATATTTCAGTCATTTATTTACAAAAGAAAGGTGATAATGAGAAATCAAACATTACATACACTGAAAAATAATTTTTTGAGTTATATAGTTTCCAACCCTCCAAAACTGCTAAAAAGAAAAAGAAAGAGACTGAGTTCTCTGCTACTACACTTTTTATCGTTCCTAGTTTTAGTACCTTGAAGAATTGAAGTTCTTTGCTACTGCATATTTTAAAATGCATATTTATTCAAATAGAGCCATAAAGTATAAATCAATACAGGGTCAGGTTCAACTCAGTATTCTTGTTAAGATCAAAGGAGTATTGCTGATTTTTTATTTTTAATGTTTGCATTGAAATATATCTTTTACTTATGCTCAACTATATAAACAGCAGGCTTAACTGAGTTTTTAAGCCCTTTGGTTATGAACTGAACTTCTGAATGCTAAATTAACCATTACTATAAGTATTGCTATAAATATGTCTATAAAAACCGAACACTGTTCTTGATTAATAGATTAAACTGAGGCTAAATTGACTTTTTTCTTAATTTGTTTTCTTCATATTAATCTTATTAAAAATACCTCTGAATTTAATTAACATTTAACACAGAAATTGTGGTTGGTAATTGACTTAATTTTTTCCTAATTGGTTACATATTAAATACTCATTTTCCAAGAACACTGTTCATTACCAAAGAATAATAGTTCTAGTGAAGAAAATATTCATCTTTCATTTTGCACAAATTAACACATTGTCTTTCTTTTCAAATACATTATGGCTTATTATCAACATATATCAGATTTTTTTAAATTTTATTTTCAATTCTTTACAGAATTATTTCATTAGCGCATCCTAATCACGAATAAACATACTGTGGAAGAATACTTACAAAGAAAACTCTAAAATTTTTAAAAGGACAACAAAAGGTATCAGAGACACTGAAAATCTACAGCACAGACAAAATAGGATGTTTTGCCTTCTCAACTGATAAAAGTAAGACAAATTTCCTTTCCAGATTTAGGAATCACAGTTTTGCGAAGTTCAATTCTCCCATACTATGTATAAAGATGCTGAACTCTCAAATGAGCTAAAAGCATGGATACACTCATGCAGAGAAGGGCATGACATACAGTTCTACACACTGAACACAAATGCCAAAACCATTTCACATGTTTTCTGTAATTTAACGAGCATGAGATAAATTGGTCAGAGAGATTACAACCAATATATAGGAATAGAAGGCATGTACCTCAAATTCACAGATCTATAGGTGATCATTATTCTGATAACATGCAAGGTACTTATGGTCTACTTTCTGTGACCTTCTTCCTGTTACTAGAAAAGATTATTGAAAGATCACAGTATTGCATTTAGCCTGTCCTGGTTATCTCTTATTACATGGCTTTTCTAAGTATAATGCTCTGAAAATCTGTGCATGATCAAATTCTGATTGTCCCACCTTTACCCCTCTACTTATTCTTGTATGCTTGCCTTATAACTGGAGTCCAACATAGCACAAGTGATCACTGAAGTTTATTTTCCTTCTTAGACTAAAACATCTCAGCAGAAAAAAAAAATGTCAGAAAAAAATGTATACTTTTTTTTGTCTGCATCTGTACAGGTAGATAAACATTAATATACAAAAGTTACAAAAACATTTATTGACTTACACAAGCTAGAATGTATTCAATCTTTTTCCTTTCTCTTTCTTAGCATGAACTTCTGAATTTATTTTTCTTTTCCTGAAAGAAACAGTATTAGCCAGATATATGGAGGAAGATTTAGACATAAGTACCTTTCAGAAACCCTAGGAAATCACTCTAACAGGAATCACAGTGGTTACGCACTACATACGGCAGACTGACTCACACTCCAGTATGGTCATTCTAATTTATTTGAACACTTTGATTGACTTCAACATTTTATTGATTGAGACTAGAGTGTTGCTGCCTCTTCCATGTCACTGTCTTGAAAAACATGTTGCCTCAGTGTGGAGCACACTTGGAAATGCCATCTGACAGCTTCATCTGGGATGCTGGTAGAAACCCTTGGTCCAACTGGTCTTCAGAGTACCCTACTAATAGAAGCATTTTGAATCTTCAGAGCCTGGAAACCTTTCAAAGCAGCCTGGTTTGCACCAAATCACACCATCATCATTTTGTCTTGTAGCCCCTTGCTCTTACACTCCTTAATATGTTTGGATTCTCAGTTGAAAATCTGAGAAGACAAAGGGCACAAGTACTGGCACTGTTCAGCTGCATTCCTGTCCCAGCCACAAGAAGCTGTTAGGTGAAAGAACGAGTCATTTATGCCTAGAAAGCACCAGTCTTTCATTGTACAACAGACACTTGCACAACTTCGTAGCCACAGCTCTGAAAGGAGAACTAGTATTACAAAAAAGAGCTAGAAAATCTGCATTTCCAAACACACCTTCAGCACTATTTTCTCCTTGAAGAAACTAAACATACTAAATCTTCTTGCCAACCAGACACACCAAGCGTTAGAAGAATGTAGGGGGATGTGATAGGAACATAGGAACTTCCACCTCAACATAAGGAAAAAAATCTTTACTGTAAGAGGTTGTGGAGTCTCCCTGTCTGGACACTTTCAAAACCCACCTGGATGAATTCCTATGTGACATGTCTTAGGTGAACCTGCTTGGCATGGTGTTTGGACTAGATGACATCTGGACGTCCCTTCCAACTCTGGTGATTCTGTGTTTCTGTGATTCTATGACAGTGGATCTAGACAGTCCAAGCTATGTGTGCCAAAAGCCCATTTTTATCTTGGAAGGTACTATTTATAAGCACTTACGATTATTCAGCATACACTACTATTATTTTTTTTTTCACTAAGAGCAGGATAGCTGAATCATTTTTAACAAACACAAACTCAGACAGAAAAGCAGAACAGTTGTGGATTCTTTTGCATGACAAATATTCTCTGAATTTGCAGTGCATTTTGCTGACTGTGTAGTTTTATTTATGTCTGCATTGTCCTATTGCATTTTCAATCACAGATATTTTTTCTTTTGCTTTGGGGTGTATTTCACAGTTTACTGTCCCAGCTACTTGTCTTCTGTCCTTTGTCTTGGTCCTCAGATCAAGAGCACCTGTAAAAGGAAAGCACTGTATGACTCATGCAAACCTCACCCACATTCTGGAGTGCAGGCTTAATGTGGCTCATCACTACTCTCCCACCTAGAGTTCATTGGGAAAATAATAGTTCTTAAATTGCACATCATCGGGTGCACATGAATTTTCTTTCTTATAAAGTTGCTGTTCTAAGATCCATCTAAGTAGATGAAAAAAATTTCTTTGCTTCTTTTTCACTTGCCACCCCTAAACATAGATTTTTTTCATAAATTATTTCATACATATTATGACAATGCATCATTATATTTCATATTTGATGACATCTGAGTGTTCCTTTTTCAAAGACTCATGAAATCTTAGCATGAGGTATGTCTAACAGTCCCTGTATAAATACTCTGAAAGGTGTCTCCTACAGCTCAGACAGGTTTAAAAGTCATTCTCAAAACTCACCCTTCAGTCTAAGGTCCTTTGGCAGAGCTTGACAGTTCCCATTTGCTAAATAAAGCACAAAGTGTCAATCTGAAATAAATGTAAATTATCACCTTTCTTCCATGTTAATTAAGGTCTGATTAATGTATTCCAGCAGTTGTTGCTGGTACAGTAGAAGAATGCCTTTTGTTGCAAAAAACAAAACTCATATATAAATCACAGTTGCACTTCATCTACTGAACTTTGGGTTAAGCTGATTAACTTAATGATTGCCTTGCTGGAAAATGTTGTCAAATTAGTCTCTTGAATAGAAGAAGCTTGAGAAGTACATGTCAGATTTGCAGTTGCCCACCCCATATAAATTTTGCTATTGTGAGGAAAACAATATTGCAAAACTAAAATTGATTCCAAACTCTCTTTCACAAAGATGCTCAAGATAAAACAAGACAAATTCTGTGGAGACATTTTGGCCAGGCAGCTATCTGTTGCATATGTGATTGATTACTGCTATAACATTGATTGTTGTTTTATAATTGATTGCTGCTATTATTGGTTAATAAGAATAATTTTAATAACTTTGTATATACAAATTTATATTCACTTTGTCAACCATAGGTATGCTTGCTGGAGATGATTTTGTGGTAGTATACGTGTGTTTAATGATTTTTTTTTTTTAAATTTATTTGTAGTCATTTGTAATGTAGGAAAATTAATAGGATAAAAGCCTTTGTGTTCTTCCATACTACGGTATGGAAGAACATACAGTCAGGATCTCTACAGCTGCGGGCTCTGTAACAATTTAGGTCATGACAAAATGGTCAAAGAAACTTACTCCAGATGAGTTGGAATCCCACAAGATGAATAAGAACTAGATCAGCTCCTGTCACTTCACTAAGAGGCCTCTTGTTTCAAGCTACTTGGCCATTCATGTTTAAAGATGCATATTTATGCAAAGAGAGAAGAAACCATATTTACTGTTAGTTAAATGATACTAAATGAATCACTGATCTGATCCAAAATGTAATTTTGCTGTCTGAAAAGGGAGAAAGAATAATCAGTCTAATGCTCTATATACTCTTACCAAATTACCATCAAAATAGATTAATATCAATATGAATGTGATTCTATTTTTTCTGTTTGTATTTGTTTGTGGACAGGAAATTATTAAACACTGCATGGAAACAGCTTTGTAGTACATACTCTAGTTCACTAACACTTTTTAGAAAAAAAAGTTTAAACCATCTTTCTTATGTAAATTTAACTTGCATTAAAAGGCAAGTGAAAAGTATTTAGTTTCATGTTATGGGAGTAAGAGTTGCAGAGAATTTAGTTTTATTGAGATTCTGAACTTCAAGACTCTAAGTTTTTAACAGGGGATTAAAGAAAACTAGGTATATCTGATTTCTGTCTTTATAAATCAACCTGAGAACATTCCTTCAGCTACAAATTGTGAAAATGGAGTCCAGGAGGATTATGTGTTTATATAAATCATCAAATGCTGCAACACTCTTAATTTTCCTGAGGATCATATGTCTATATAAGACTAACTATTAATATTTGTGAAGTATTATGCTAAAAATAATATAGAAATATAGAAAATAGAAATATGTCTTTACCTGTTTCATGCAATTAGTTTATATATTGCCTCTTTTCAGCAAATAAGTGTAGTAAATAAATATACAAAGTTAATATCAATGAGACATTTGTGCTGTCCTATGAAAGGAAATTTTATCTAAAACTTTGTTTTAAAATCTTGGGAGATATTATTCTTTGCTATCAGGGACAAAATTCAATAATAGTCAAGATATTTCCATTGCCTTCAGTTCAGCCTCTACCAATAAACCTAACTACCTAGGTCAGCTCTTGGACCAATACCATTACATTTTCAAAGCTCTGCAATGTAGTCATCTTGCTAATAGAATAAATGTTCTTGGAATAGATGGTTCTAAACATGAATTTTTTTCCAATCACAATGGTACAGAATTTTCTTTCCAAACACGAGACTGCCAATCTGCAATGTAAATTAACTCTTTTTTCACTTTCCCAGGCAACGTGATAACACTCTTAATATGAATGAGATTCAATGTCAGACCTAAATACTATATTTGCCCTAAGATAAATTTTTGATTGTCCTGGGTGCATTTTGTTTATTATTCACCTGTCTTCTTTCTCTCAGTGCTACAGAATATATGTGGAAGTTAGTTGCACTGTTGCGTCTGCTTTGAACACGGTATAATGAGAGTAAAAATAAAAAAGGTAAGTTGCTTGGATCAAGGAGAATTATATTAATCACCTACTGTTGTAGGAATCTTCCTAACACACAAATAAACAGGTTTCTTTTTTGGGGGATACTTTTCATACTTTTCATGTTTAGTCACAGCCAAAACCAGAACAAGAGACTATATAAAGCTAAACACTACAGCATAATTGGAAAATGCTGTAAATGGGCTTTTGCCTGAGGATTGGAGGATAGCCAATGTCACTCCAGTCTTTAAAAAGGGCAAGAAGGAGGAACCTAGTAACTGTAGGCCAGTCAGCCGCACTTCTGTCCCTGGAAAGGTGATGGAACAGCTTGTTCTGGTGGGTTGAGAATTGGCTGTCGGACCGAGCCCAGAGGGTTGAGATTCGAGGAGCAGAATCTGACTGGAGGCCTGTTACTAGTGGTGTTCCCCAGGGCTCGGTGTTGGGTCCAGTCCTGTTTAATATCTTCATTGATGACCTTGATGAGGGAATAGCATCCACCCTTAGCAAGTACACCGATGATACAGAGCTGGGAGGAGTGGCTGACACACAGGAACACTGCGCTGCCATCCAGCGAGACTTGGACAGGCTGGAGAGCTAGACAGGGAGAAACCTAATGAAGTTCAACAAAAGCAAGTGTAGAGTCTTGCACCTGGGAAGAAACAACCATTTGTATCAGTACAGGCTGGGGGATGACCTGCTGGAGAAGACCTCAGTGGAGAAGGACCTGGGGTTCCTGGTTGATGGCAGGTTGGCCATGAGCCAGCAGTGTGCCCTGGTGGCTGAGAGAGCCAATGGGATCCTGGGGTGCGTCAGGAGGAGTATAGCCAGCAGGTTAAAAGGAGGTGATCCTCCCCCTCTACTCTGCCCTGCTCAGGCCCCACCTGGAGTATTGTGTCCAGTTCTGGGCTCCTTGGTATAAAAAGGCCTGGGACCTCCTGGAAAGAGTCCAAAGAAGGGCTATGAAGATGATTAAGGGCCTGGAGCATCTCCCCTATGAGGAAAGGCTGAATAAACTGGGGCTGTTCAGCCTTGAGAAGAGAAGACTAAGGGGGGACCTAATTAAAGTCTATAATTATCTGAAGCAGGGGATGCAGGGGGAAATGGCCAGCCCCTTTTCAGTGGTCTGTGGAGACAGGACAAGGGGCAATGGCTTCAAATTGGAGCACAGGAAGTTCCGCACCAACATGCGGAAGAACTTTTTCACAGTGAGGGTGACAGAGCCCTGGGACAGGCTGCCCAGGGAGGTGGTGGAGTCTCCTTCTCTGGAGATATTCAAGACCCATCTGGACGCCTGTCTGAGTAATATGTCCTAGGGAGCTGCTTCGGCAGGGGGGATGGACCCGATGATCTCTCAAGGTCCCTTCCAACCCCTACAATTCTATGATTCAGTTCTATGATTTTAATCCCCTGTTGTGGACCTTGGCAAAGATATTAAGTAATCAAGTTTTAAATAAGTCATAACCTTATACTCCACTGTCCCTTGATTTGTCACATTCCTATAAAATTTTAATCTTTCTTTTTTTTCTTTTTTTCCGGTACTAAGTTTCACCCCAATTTACATGCAAACAAACTTGTATTAATATTTTGAAAAAAGATTTAATGTGTCATTATACCATAAAACACCATATAGCACTTTCCTTCTGTCTTTGAGAATAAACATTAAGGAAAATCAAGTTTCATTTGAAATACCTGTTTTGCAACAAATAATGTCCGTACATGCGTGAGCTGCTCTGACTGTATCCACAGCAACAAGCCAAAAAGAAAACTAGCTTTATATATTTTTTAATTGGACACACTGAAACAAAACAAATGGGTTGAAAATGCAGCAAATAATAAAATTTTATATAATACATTCCACCATTGCAATCCAAAATATTTCATATAAGGGTTGGTATCATTAATTAAAATTAAATTTTTCAATCATACATCATACTAATAACCAAAAAAGTAGTAGAACCAAAGTTATTAATAGTCAAATGCTCCTCATATTATTCCTCATTCTCAAAAATAAATTTAGGAAATGATCCATTTTCTAAACTCCTGAAAGATCCTCAGCAATATCTTGCTACTTAATAAACTGGAAAAAAAAATGGAGGTGTTAAAACTTAGATTTACTGCAACTAGTTACTAATTAGCAACCATTATGGACTTTACAAAACTACAGAGAAAAACAGCTTATAGGAAACACAAAAAAAGCTTCGTTGAGGAGTCACTGACATAGCAGGTGAAAGACAGTAAAATTTTAAAGTAAAAAAATCCTTTCATGTTTAATGGCTATTTAACAGTGCACACTTAACACAGAAGAAATTTTCCTCATATTTTGCCTTTGGTTTTGTTTCCTTGTCTGAATATGACAAGATTTTTAAAGACTGACCCATGATTCACTGAACCTTGAGTCAGAAGTAGCATCAAAAGGCACAGAGAAATGTGTTTGCTTCAAATCAACTCAGCAATGCTGATTACATCAAAACCTCAAGTACTGTATTTTGACCCTCTATCAACAATTAAGCCATGCTATGAAAGGGCTGCTTTTCCTCAAGTTTCAAGACAGCCCCTTAAAAATATCTTCAGGTGAAAGATTTCCTAGTTATAAAAGAAATATGAAAATGAATTAAATGAAAGCAGGAATTTGCTGTCGATTCACTTTAGCCAGGCAGAGTTTTGAATCATGCATGGTAAAACACTCCTTGACCTTTCGTATCCCTCCAAATTCTATCCCTTACTGAAACTCTTTTCCTTTTTTAAAATAATATATACATATATATTGATCTGTGAACTAGCATGCTATCAGGAAGTAAGACACTGCTAGTTCCTTTCTAAGGGGAAAAAACCAACCAACCAAACAAAATAAAAGAAACCAAAACCAACTCCCCAAAAAAATACCATAGTGAAAATTGATTGAGGTTTGTGAATTGAAGAACTTCATATAAAAAAATCCCTAGGATCTGTGAAATCAATTGCTTTATTATCCAAATAGAAAAAAATAATGACACCAGGTTTCTTGGATTTATAAGAGCTATTTCAGTTCAGATAGTCCCCAAGAATTACAAATTTAAAATAACTGCACCTATACCATCTTCCTGTCACTCTCTTTGGATCAACATCATTCATTGTTCTTTCTGATCGTGGAGGTCATTTGCTCTGAGCAGAAACAACTGTGAAGACAAGAAGGAAAGAAATCTTCCTCTTACATCACAAGTCAAGGGTACATACTCTGGCTTCTGTCCCTGAAGGGAAACCTTGAAATTTTTATTTCTTTACTTTTTTAACAGCAAAATGTTTTCTTCTTTCAAAAGTTTTAGTTTTATTATATTTACACAGCTGAAATGAAAGGACTCACAGTAGAGAATATATTAAGGAAGGCAAAAAACCCCACAAGTTACTAAGATATTTGTTTTATTAGTATTTTGTGTAACTGTAAAAAATTAAGATAAATTCACTGACATAACTCAGTTAGGTCTGTGTTGTGAGTTTTATCAAATAAGTATTCCAACCAATTAACATTTTGAAGATTTTGTTGATTAACATCTACTTCCACAGCACTAAATTTAATTCATTGACTCTGCTTACATTTGCTGCATTTTTTAAATTTTGAAGGCCCCTTTTTAATATACATTCCTGTTTTCCAAATCACAGTAGCCTGTAGAAAAAAAATAAAACAAACCACCCCAAATTTACAATGTAAAGAATAAACACCTGCACTGTTTATGTTTTTTATAAGAAAATTAGTCAAGAAAAATTGGACATAAAAATTTTCATAGCTTTCTTGAGGTGGACAATGTATTTAACTTCTTTTTATATATACATATATATCAGTATTAAAAATCCAAGCAGGTTTCTAAGCTTTTTTAATACTGATTTTTAATGCAGATTATGACTTACATAAGTTAGAAATATTTGTGACAGAAACCTAAATATGTGAGTTCCACTTGCTCTGTCAGAGAACACAAACGTTGCACACAAGGGAGATGCAATCAAAACTGTCTAGCACAAATCCAAATGTAAACACTGAAATTCACCAAAAATCAACCCCATCTCTTCCAAGAAATTACAGTTACACCATTGTAGCTATTTAATTGGTATTTGAAGAGACAAGCACCTAGAAACAAAAGCCCTGACAGTTCATGGCTAGAGCTAGTATCTTTAAACAAATTCTAATTACATGAACACCATCCTAAAATCTAAGGACTTCAAAGTCATCTTGTTCCAGTAGCACATTGTGTAATTCTTAAGAAATATTTCCCCCCTTTCACTCTTCCTTCCTCCCTACCCCTGAGTTGACAATGTTGTTATTGATACCACCTTATCCATTTTAAATGTGGAGTCTTTTCCAGCATCTTGTTATGAAACGGGTATTTGCCCAATCATTGCATCTGCGGAATATGTTTGGTCTACTTTGCTGATGAACAGCTTAAGGTAGGCATTGTGAAGAATGGGCATTTAACTCACATTCAGTGTAAGTTTTTATTATTTAATTTCATATTGTTCGTACTGCTTCCTTCATATATACATTTTCTTTGCAGTGCTTTGGAAACTACTGTGTATATGGCTGTTTATATGGCTGCTAATGGTAAACAGGAAGTGAAATTATTCCATAAGAAACTGGATATGTAATATGTTTGCAGGTAAAAAATCAGTCAATCCAAAGAGATTCTTTTGAATTCATTTCCATACAAGGTCAGTTAAAACTGGGAAACGCTACTGATATTCCTAAATTTGTCATTTTATATAATGATAAAATAATTGAGAAGGTAAACTTCTCTTTACTGCAATTATTTAGAGAGTGTTGTGAAGTGAACAAATCTAATTCAGTTGAAATTGAATGAGCAGTTTACTGACACCACAACCAACTGGTCTCTCAGCCCACACTCAGATTGTCCCAGAGCCACTCCTCCCACACTAGCCCCCTTTGACAGGGAACATGACTTTACATGGTATGGAACAACTCAGACAGTTTGGCTCACTCGTCCTGGCTCCTTGTTAAAATTAACTCTATCCTAGCCAAAAGCAGGACATTGACCCATGAGCATTTAATTATATCTTCTCTGAGCTGTCCAGTTGACAGGGAGAGTGATAGAGTAGCTTTGGTTAGTGGCATACATGCAACGGAAAATTAGGTACCTCTAGATACTATTCCAAATTTATTATTGTGAATTATGGTGCTATTTACTTATTATGTTAATCTGCTACATTCAATATGCTATAGATTTCTCCTCTAATTATGCACTCTGAAAGCTATTGCCTGTAGTTACAACTCTGACAAAACCTCCACTAATCTCAGTGCAAAACTGTGTCCACAAGATTACATAAGATCTGAACAAAATTTATCTACAAGTGTACCATTATGATCCACCCATTGAAGTATTCTCCCATTAATTTTGGAGTTATTTTCCATTACATTTTTTGACAGTTACAGTACAGAAGAAGGCTTGGTAGAATGACTTGTCCAAATCCCCATGGAATTTCTAATGGGAAGACAAAGGTCACATTTATCCTCTTGTTACAGATCATATACTGTATATTTAAAGTACCTAGTCATCTGTCAGATGTATGGTGACCTATGTCTTTATGGAATACGCTGAGATAATAACATATTGCAGTAACGTGTTTTCCTCCGTGGAGAAGCTATTCTGTTGTTTGTGGTAAAAAATAATTGGTACATAGCATATAAAGTCAACATCTGAAATTAATGGAGTGTAAAGAAAGTGGTATTTCTTGTAAAGGAAGTATATTATGCATTTAAACAGCTTTCACTCTTGCACGTAAACTAGGACTTAGACAAGCCTTAAAAAAGGGAAAACAGATGGCAATGGATTAGAATGCCTGCATAAATCTAATAACAGAATGCATTAAGTTTTTAAATGCAAGTAGAAGGAAGGGTAACACCCTCTAATCACTCCTTTAAAAACTACAGAGCTAAGTGGAACAAATAATTATTTTTTGTTATTGTTATATCCTACCATTTGTAGATATGCACTGCATTTATTACATGCTTTATATAGCATAATTGTTTTACAGAGTAGCTAACAACTAATGAACTTTCTGTCCTAAAATAAGGTAAAGTGAACCCTTCTTATTGCATTGATTTATCAACCTGTTAGTTTTGTTTTGCATTAGCATAAGTATAACAAAATGCAGATTGTAAATAATGGAACTTTGTGTGCATAAGGTGACTTCAAAGAATTCAAGTGTTCTAAGAAGTTCATGAAGCCAACTTCCAGTATTAAACACAAACAGGACTCCAAATTTACTAGATGAACATTGACTATTTTTAGCTTTGTTTATATTTCATTATTTGTTTTATATTTTTTAATTTTGATAAAGTACTGTTGAAAAAACATTAATATAATTTCCTGTATTAGCCCATGTTACGACGATAGGAAAATGTAAAGTTTGGTCACAACATCATCTGTATTGCTTCATACTGCTAGGCCAAGATGGGGGATGAATCTTTCTGGCCCATATCTATTACTCAAAGTGATAAGAGACTCATACACACTAAGTACTAAAAGTGAGCTCTTTGCTTTCTTTGCTACACACAGAGACATTTTTGTGGAAAGTATGTTTGTGGAGAGTAAACCTTCTCCAAGAGGTATTCTCTCCCAAGTATGTTTAAATAGGAAATAATGGCCATTACTGCTTGCATCAATCGTGGCCATATCCTCGAGACGTCCGTTTAAAGCTCAGTATTTTCTACAGGCCTTAGTGAAACGATATTATGTATAATATAAAATTTAGTTCATCTCCCTATTTTTCTACTTCAAGACTTTATAAAATAACAATAACTAAATATTAAAACAGTTCATTTCTGCTTGGTGTCACAGTAATTTCTGTTATGAATTCTATAATCACATCTCAGGGAATGTGATGAGTCAATCTGTATCTTGGACTGTTTCTCACAAATCCTTTCCCCTGTACAGGCTGTATTTCTCTGGGGAAACTCTAACAAGAGAAACCAAGGATAGAGATTCTTAGAATAACTTGGCATTTCAAGACACTTTTATAATGTATTTTACAGCAAAAATTACTTTAATCAAGTGTACAGATTGTGCGCGAATATTTGCTGATTTAGCTACTTTATCTAATGTAGCAATTCTGCTAAGGTTACCAACTAGTTAAACTAAAGTTCTATGTATAGAATTTATTCAAATGCATTTTGAATGAGCAAGCTTATCACAGAAGCTATTAATCTATTGTACATCTATCACTAGTTTATGAAATTAGTGATCTAGAAAAGGACATAAAGGAATGGGAGGACTAAGAATTAACAGAAGCATCTTCCTTTGTAAATTTACTTCCCTGAGATACTGTTTTAAGGAAATAGTGTATTCTGCAAGACTGCAGTATTTCAACACTTCAAGGTTACTACAAACAAAAAAAATTGTTACTTTAATTTGAATCATAATATTCAGATTAAAATTTGAATATGCATTTTTAACATCAGCGCTTTTCTGACTTATAGTTGTTTATAGTTCAGGATTGCATTTGTTTCATGGACTCATTGTCCTGGCTATGAGGTTCTTTTTTCAAAAGAAAGCCTTGCTTAAAGCTCTTTCAAATGGAATTTCATCTCCAGTTTCAAATGCCCAGTCCTGACCTCAATATAGCTTCAAAGGTATAAAAGTAAAAATATAGATGTTTCATGGGGGAAAGGAATGACTTCAAATCCTCATTTGTTATATAGGAAGTCTGAAGAAGAGCAGAAGTCAATTTCATGCAACTGGCTTCAGATGGTGAAAACGGAGGTTCTGCATATAAACTCACTGGGGACTGAGAGAGATTGCTCTGTGCAATTGCTCTGTGCAAGCTCTGCTTCACAATAAGAAAAGCATCTCTATATAATAAAAACACCTCTACATTATCAACACTGTTTTCAACACAAATCCAAACCACAACCTCATACCAACTACTATGCAGAAAATTAACCTATCCCAGTCAAACCCAGCATGTTCTCCACCATATTCCATATCTTTTCCATCATGCTCAGGTCCTGCACTATCCAATGCAACTTCATTCACAACCCTTCCCATCTTTTGATAGAATACACAGGTATCATTCACGTGGTCTATGAACCACTTCTGAAAAATGTCCATAAATTTTCCACTGAGTACATTTAGTTCATGACTTTGGACTCTTTCATTTATGGTGGTAACTGGACAGAAGTAGTGTGATGTGTGGAGCTACTGGGCAACAAAGCCAGCTCAGGTTGGGTCACTGCTGCAGTTATAAGGCTTTTCCTCCTTAGGTTCAGATGGTTCCTGCTACAGTAATTCCTTAACCCACAACTCAAATCCTGGGTTACAATTTAAAGGCATTTCCATTACAACCTCCACCCCCATCCCTTTGGACAGACCATCAGGTTTAATGAACTTCTCCTTTTGCTCTGCTCTGGCTTGGACTGACACACAAACTGCAGTCTCTTGGAGTGTACCGGCTACAAATTGAGCCTTATCTGTGGGCCATAGCCTCTCCAGTGGTATGCCTGCTGCAGCATAGGCTTATCCACAGCCACAGTCACTTTCAGGTGCACCTTTTCCAGCATGGCATTCTCCAAGGACCACAATTCCTTCAGTGATATATCTGCTGCAGTGTGGTCTTACAGCCACAGTTTCTTCCGAGGTAAACCTGCCCTGGCATGGGCTCATCCATGGACATGAGTTTTGAGGTGCTCCAGGATGACACCATGCCCAACCCCTGATATTTCAGGGTACACCTCCTCCAGCATGGACTTCTCTTTACACCACAGTCCCTCTAGAGGTATACCTGCTTCAGCAACCACATAACCACAGCCACAGATACTTCAAGACATACCTGCTCTGGTGTGGCAGGTCATGGCCACAGATGCTTCTCACATGGAGTCATTCAGAGGTCACAGTTGATTCACTGAAGTTCACTCTGAAGCTCTAGCTTCTCCAGTTCAGCAACACAGAATCAGCATCAATGCCCTTGCTTTTTGCCAGCCCAGGAACATCGCTATCACTGTTAGCAAAATGTTCCCAGGCATAGCATAATAAGACCATAGGCAGTACAGAGGTACAATGAGCTGTGAAAACAAAAAGCAGCCACTGACAAGCATGAGACTCTAATACACAGTAAGGACAAGGAAAACCCGTGGCAAACATAGAAGCCAGTTAATTAATTGCTAAACAGAAGTAACAGCTATAAATCCCATCAAGAACATTCTAGTCAAATCTGCCAATACCTCAAGCCCTTCAAGGAGTGCCAAAAGGGACATAAAGGTTTACACTGAGAACACAAATTGTAGAAGGTAAAAATGGATATTATTATCTATAAAAAGCTTTTTAAAATGAAGTATTTCACCTTTACAGTAGAAATTATAACAAAAAAGTACTTGAAATACCTTTAATGAAAACTAGTATTTTCATTAATATAGTTATATGTAGTATAACAATTTCAGTTATTCTATTATCAAACACAATTTTAATTTTTTGGACTAAATGTCTACCTGTAGAAATTGATGCTTGGTAACTTCAGGGCTTGTTTTAATAACCTTTTAAAGTGGTTCCAAGGTTCTAAATTATTCCATTTTCCTAACTTGGACTAGCCACCTAGCATGAATTTTTGAAATTATATATTTAAAATTTACATTTAAAAATAAATCATTAATACCAAAAAGAGATAATTCTGTTCTATTATGTGAAAATGTTATGCGTCTTAACTATAAAAAGTTTACTAAAGCTTTAAATTTTTCTTTTATTTTAGGTTAGGGTTTGCATTTCAGGTATTTCATAATATACTGTAATTTCCTCCTTTATTTTGCCAATTGAAATTATTACAATTATTTTATAATATGCTGCACTATATAATATGGATTGTATTTTTGAAGAATAATGACTCTTAGTAAGGCTTGGTTTCACTAAAAATGTATTTTCAAACCTGACTAAATACAACAGGAATATCAACTCATTGTCTGAAGATTAATAAATGCAAGGCTTAGGGAAACCATACTACTGGCATTCAGAACTTTCAGATACTAACTCATGCAGAGTACCTAGTTTCAACTTTGGCAGATAAATCTATCTCTGGTTAGGACATAGATAAGAAGAACTAAGTGTATTCAAAATTTACACACTTTTAGAAAACAGTATCATAGAAAAACTACTGATTACCTTGTCTCTACTATGAAATGTTATACCTCTGTAACTCTTGCAAATCTGGAAGCTGGGGCAACAGGTGTAGTTAAGTTGACTTACTATCAGATCCTTTTTCAAAAATTCAAATGAATTGAAGAGTTTTTTTCTGGAAAGCACACCAACGTAATGTGTCTTCTGTTCTAAAACCTTTGTTGCAAAAACTTTGAGTTTGACTGCAAAATTGAACTAATTATTTTAAATTCTTATCAAATATTAGGTTTCACATTCAAAAAGTATCCTTTTATAAATATATTGTGCTATCATGATATACTATGCAGAAAACATCAGTTACATTATATGCATTATAACAGAGAGAACTTTGTAACTGCTGTACAAGAAGAAGCATGCTGTTTTCCTTTGCTCTACATGTCTTAAAGGGCTTTTCAGACAAACCCCATAAGAAATATGTTTTGATGCAGTTAAACTATGGGTTGATATACAAGGTTCTATGGCAATTCTATATTTTTCAAGTGTAAACGCTATGCATAATTATCCCAATTTAAACTTAAGCTGACATGGATGGTGAAGGCAAACATTTAAAAATCTATTCTGTGAATTAATTTCTAGCAGCAGAAAATCATCCTGCCTTATCAATGTACTCCTAACATTGCTGCAGATAGTCAGCATACAGATTTAAATACTTTATCTTGATGCATTTTAAGAGTGTGATACTTTAATGATCAGTTTCATGCGAACTATTTCCAATGTGAAGAAATAATAACTATAATGGAAAGTAATTTATGTGTTAAAATTAAATGGAGGCATTGGAAAAAACATGAAAGCAAACAGATGAATACATATTAATTGTCCATACTGGTTATGTTTGAAGATCACATGATATGGAGCCACTTGTCATATTTTAGGGCTGTTGACAATGCTTTCCAGGCAATATAATGTAGGCAATAATAACACAGGACATGCTGTTCAAAAAGCCAGACACAGATCTCTCTATTCAGCATTACAATTCTCTGTTTAATATCGCAATATTGTCAAACTCTTGCTTACCTTTAAAAGCCCTACTTTGGTCGAGAGATCAGGTGTTCAAGAGTAGCAACAGCAGATGGTGAATTTTTATTCTGTCTACAAGCTAATGGAGAGTATGCATTACATTTCTATATGGTGTGTTAAAAAGTGGAAGGGGGGAATATGGTTCTTTTGATCTTCTCCACAACACGCAGTTGTGTTGTTTTATATATGAGAGTTTTATACATGTCTGCACGTGTGTGCATGTGCATGTGGAAGTGTGTGGTTTTATCTAAACTGTAGCAAACAACTTCCATTTTAGCATTTCAAAGCGTTTGATAATGTTACAATTAACCTGTGGTGGGTTGATCCTGGCTGAAAGCCAGGTGTCCACCAGAGCCACTCTACCACTGCCCTCCCCAGATGGGCAGGCAAGAGAGTATTTATGGATCAAGGTAAGGACAGGGAGAGATCACTCACCAATGGGCAAAACAAACTCAACTTATGAAAAAAAAAAAAAATTAAAATTATTTATTACCAGGCAAATCAAAGTAGGATAATGAGAAATAAAACCAAATCTTAAAACACATAGTTTTACCCTTCCCTTCTTCCTGGGCTCAACTTTATTCCCAAATTCTCTATCTAATCTCTGCCAAGAAGCACAAGGGTACAGGGAATAGGGGTTGAGGTCAGTACCTCACATGTTGCCTCTGCTGCATTTTCCTTCTCTGGGGACAGACTCCTCACATTATTCCTCTGTTTCAGCCTGGGAATTCCTCACATGGGAGACAGTCCTTCATGAACTTCTCCAATGTGAGTCCTTCCAAGGGTTACAGATCTTCATGAATAAACTGCTCCAGTGTAGGTCCCGCACAGGGTCACTGTTTCTGTCAGTAAACCTGCTCCTCTCTCTAGATGGCCACAGGTCCTTCCAGGAGCTTGCTCCAGTGTGAGCTCACATAGCTCACAGCCTTCTTCAGGTGTCTCTATCTGCTCCACATGGGGTTGTCCATGGGCTGCAGGTGGAGTCTCTACTCCCCATCATTCTTTATGGGTTACAGAGGGACAGCCTGCTTCACCATGGTCTTTGCCAGGGGCTGCAAGGGAATCTCTGCTTTGATGCCTGAAGCACTTCCTCCCCCTCCTTCTGCACTGACCTTAGTGTCTGCAAAGTTTCTCACATCTCACTCAGCTCTCTGACTGCAAAAGCTACTACTGGTTTCGTTTTGGGTCTTTTTCCCATCTTAAGTACATTATTCCAGAGGCGCTATCCCCATTGCAAATTGGCTTGGCCTGGGCTGGTAGTGGGTCCATCTTAAAGCCAACTAGCATCGGGTCTGTCAGACATGGAGAAAACCCCTAGCAGTTTCTTGCAGAAGTTAGACCTTAAGCCTCCTCCTCCCCACAACCAAAACTTTACCACCCAAACCCAAAACATAACTTCATAATGGCAGAAAAGCAATTCAGTTTTCCCTTTTACTTATGGAGTGTTAAACTTCCTCTAAATCCACTCCATTGATTATTCATGGAGAAACTGAAGAAGGAAGTTATTAATTTTGCCTAGTCATTCACATACAGGGTAATAGAGCTCTGGCCAAGTTCAGAAGAAAGCAAAGTTAGAGGAAGCATAAGGCACAATCATATGCCGTCTTCCAGAGGGGAATAAAATTCTTTTCCACAAAAAAGTCTAAAATCTGGCTCCCTTCATCTTATTATAACCCAGTCTGAAAAGTAGAAATCATGATTTTGTTTGCCTTTGAATATGTGCTAAATTTAAGCAATTGCAAGAGATTTAAAGTCGTAAGAAAGCATGAAAACAAATATAAGATTTCATAGATGTTCACAATTTATAGTACTGGAGTCTTACTTGAGTTCATGCCTACTCTACACAGCTATAAAATCTCTTTGTTGCCTTTGTTTAGTTTGTTTACATTAGAGAAGCTAATACCAAGGGAATCCATGCTGATGACAGGATCTTAGTCTAGTTTGGAGATCCAGATTTACACTATCACAGTATAACACTAAGTACAAATAAGTTTAAAAGATTCTGAATAGAAGCCCCTAATGAACCATATTTATTCCACACAAATCAGTGCAGTTGTCAGGTCACGTTAACAATGAATAATCTACATGTACTTGTCTGTGGTTTTAAAATTTTTTGGGCAACGCTGATTGTGCAAATGAAAAAAAACCTGCATATGTGGAAAAGGTTTTGTTCAATGAAATTATAAATGAAGAAGTATCCATATTGTAGTGAATTTCTGCTTGTTCCTCTTTTACAACAAAATTAAAAAAAACTAGCTGTTGAAGCTAGCTTAAACTAATCAGTATTTGTGGTTAAAACTGTGTGAGGTTTGCCATCATCTGTTGAGAGGAACTAACCTGTGTATTGGAGTTACCAGGAAGATTCTTATTACACCTGTAGAATCAGAGCCTTACTTACTCGTACAAGCTAATTTCAAATGTTTCCACATGTGTATAAGCATATACAGACCTGATGGGAACGATACATCTTTCACAAGATCGCTGTGCCATTGTGACACAACCACCTTAGTCTCATGCTTAATGCAAATGTCACTAATGCATTTGTGAAAAAGCAAAGAATATTTTAACTTCGCTTAGCTAAAGGCCTAATTTAAACATCCCTTACACTCAGCTGTAATCTTTTAGACCATATATCGTATATCCTGAATTACTGAAGTAGGTTGGATGTTAATATATCTGACTAAACTCTTTTAATCCAATTTACTCCATTATCTAAACAGTTCACATTTAATATTTTGCAAAATCACATTTTAAAACCTAAAGTACTTAAAGAGAAGAATTGACCTAAGACGTTTACTTTTGTCCTGGCTATATTGGTTCCTGTGACTAGAGTAGCTAACAGCATCATTCATTTTACCTGCAATTTTTGTTTTGAATAAGTAAGAAGTTAATTAATTCCCTGAGAAAAAAGCACAGATTTTTAAAAACAGCAAATATATGTCATTTCTAATCTAAGAAAGCATGTTATGTATCAAAATTACATTATGAGTTTTGGCATAAAATCTTCAAAAGAAAAAAACCTCAAGAATGTCAAGTAGTGGTTTCCTTCAAAAACTGTGGAAAATCTATCAAATGTTTGTACTGCAGATACAGTACTTCAGTACTCGGTGAATGGCATTCATGACATAGCAACATATAAGACACGTTAATTTCTTTAGATCAAAAAAAACAATAAGTACTTTTGCTTTGTCTATAGTTTCTGCAGCATCATTTTCCCATGTACATGTATGGGAGACTATCCCTTTTCATGATCTTTCTTATTTCTTTTAAATATTTTGCAGCCCATGGGCAAGCTATTCTGTACAAGAACAAAATGAAAAGAAAAAGAAAAATGCAAGCCAGAAGAGGGAGGTTTTATTGATAATATATGTGTAGCTGTTGCTTTAATACTTCTAAGTCAAACTTGCATTTAGTTTCTTTTGTGTACCTTTCATCATATTTTACTGCTTCTGACATAGAGGATATGCTCTATAAAACACTACATTTGTTTTTGTCTATTCCAATCTTTTTCATCTGGTGGAATATATAAATGCATAAATAAATTTATACCTGCACACTCATACAAAGTGCTTTAAACAAATCTTGAATTATTTTAAATGAATTGAAAATATCAGAAAACAAATACAAAGAGCTACACTTCCTATGTATTGTAACGTAAATGTGATGCTGCTTCTTTTCTAACTGTACACAGACCAACTCAAAAATAGCCAGGTGAAATCACTCGAATGCTGTATGTATATACATTTTATTTACTTATTTCTTTAAATCTTATAACTCATGCTGTCAGCAAACTGGGAAGCACAGATGCACCAGCTCTGTACCAGCAGCTGAATATCACTGATCACATTTTAACCTGGTCCTTGAAATTTATAGCTTTCACATAATTACCTCTCAGTGAAATACGGCATTGATTTGTTTTTTTAGTAATTTTTTTTTCTTACATCTTCCTAGCTCCCTTTTAAAATTGAATGAAATACTACAGTTACGTTGGTTTAAAATGAAAAATGTTATTTTCTGTACAATACCCTGTTTTACTCAAATCTATGTAAGTTCTTCTTCCCACATCCTTTTGTTGATCTTTGCAGGGGAGACAAGGTCATTGGAAAAAATATTGATATTAACTTCCATGATTAAAGAAAGATACTTATCTTACAACCCACTTCAGTAAGAGGCTGAACATGAAGCATAGTTTTTTAAAAGGTAGCTATCAAGAATCTGTTATGATGTCATCCACATGTTTACTTCTTTTTCTATATGGTACTTCTCTGCACGCTCAAAGCAATATTTCAAGCTAACAGCCATAATTTATTATTTAATGGTCTGTGTCATTAATGGAATCTATCATATTTTAATCATCCCTAAATTTTTCCTGTCATGCTCAGAGATATTCATTGTATTTGCTCTGAACATTTTCATAGTTCTCAATAGTTGGGATTTTTTTTTTTTTTTGGTAAACAGGTTCTATCCTAGGCATTTTGAATCTCTATTTTTCTGTAGAAATTAATATGATATAATGAAATATATGAACTTCATTCACCAATGATTCCTGATGAATGCTAGATGCAAAATTTGTTTGAGTAAGTTACCGACTTTCACAAATACCTAGGATATTTCATAATATCTAGGTCTTTGTTAGTTGATATGCTTTCCAGTTTCAACTCCCAATTTAGCACATATTTTTTCACATATTAAATTTTTCTTAGACAGATAAAGATTTAACATCTTTCAATAATTTTATCCTCCTTTTAATATAGAGTCCTCATATGGTAGACCTGAGTCAAATTGCAAAAAATGCAATGTTGATACTCACAGGGAGAGTGCAACCCAACCAGGAATCTATCGCTATCCTATGTGGTTTCCAGCAGATTGTATTTATCTACTCCACATGTTTTGGCTAACTTGTGTGTTTTGTATGGAAATAAAAAAGCATATAAACTAATGAAAACCAGGCCAACCTAGTGATTTGAATAAAACTCAATTAAAATTTTATTGACAGCTGAGGAAAAGTACAAAATAAATTTCTGAGGTGGTGAAAATTCAAAGAAAGCAAAACAGAAAAGCAATGTTCTGAAATGTACGGGACTGCAGAGAGACCCAATGAATATTTATTTGGTCATTAACAGAAAAACTTCTCTGACTCATCACATTAAACTTTCACACTGGTCTCTTTTTATGTCTGTGTATAAAACAGCATCTTTCACACTTCTTCTTTATGTTTTCTAGTCAAGTAAAATGGATTTTACTTTGGGAATTTTATGTACAAAATATTTACAAAAATCTATCTTTTTGGCAATCCTGGGTTAAGGGTTTATTTGTTTTCAGTTATTTTTAAACAAGACCCTTTATGAAAGCCTTTTACTACAATTAATCCATTAAAATATTTTTACACTTCAGATATGATAGAATACTACTATCAAGTTTATCTTTTACTGAAGAAATTCAGATATTTTATAAGTTAAATCAGCTTTATGCAGACCAGTAGCACTGCATATAGTAGTGGTGTAATATATAGAACTAATGATCTTCTCAGGACTGTTCCATGTTCTTACTGCAGCAGTTTTGATTCTGATTATCTGAAGCTGAATATTAGTCTGTGCTCATGGGAGTGAGAGAAGTCATGATATTTTATATCAGCTGATAATTTGGAAGAATCCCCACATATCAGTCTCATGCAACTCTCTATTATGAAGTCTGTTTTCTGAATTTAGTTCATTCTGCCATATCTTTGGAAGATTTGTAATTCTGTGTCAGAGGAAGAAAAAACAAAGCAATTTTTAAACATTCATTTAAGGCCCATCTGTATGATGAATAGCCCCACAAGTCTGGGTAAGAGGCTGTTCAAACTACATTTCTGATCTTAATTTATCATCAGCTTTCAGCTTAAGACCCTCCCAAGGTATAATGGGCAAGTGATAGTGATTGAAAAACCATTTCCCGTCAAGCATATGAGGAGATTTTGCCAAAATTCATATCTCTGTTAAGCCATGCAGCTCTTAAAAATTAAAATGTCCATGTCTGTATCATAATCCATAGAAAATTACTAACAATGATCCATGTTTCTGACTACACAGTTTGCAACTGTTAACCACTAATTCAGGAAAGAATAAAACTTTGCACTTCCTGAGTTTTAGAATAAATTTTGTTCCAAAAATAACTTCCAGTTGGACACCATGGGCCAAGACTTCGAATTAGTACCAAGAGCACATTTCTCATTTAATGTAAATGGCCTTGGTTTGATTTAACCACTAAACCTTCTTCAATCTCTAATTGTTTCCTGCACTTTTAAGAGTTCTCTCTTCCTTTTTTTTCTTCTCTTGTTTCACCCCCATTATCAATTTCCTGTGACCACCTTTTTTTCCTATTTGTTCAGCCATTATCAAACCTTTTTTAAAAGTTTCCTTGACTTTGAATCCTCTGGGTATTACAGTACTGCTTTGCTAACCCTCACTGTGGGATCCTTAATATATTTCAAGTCTGAAGGACATACTCTGTGTCTCTCTGCACAGTGGTCATACAAAAGTACAACAGCCGTGTGCACGGTCTGATACTCTTGTGCTTCTAAGGACTTCTGTGCCTCTCACTCCAAAGAGAAAAGCAAGTGCACGTGCAAGTATGTGTCATCACATACATGGCATTGTATGTGATGTCTAACATAAAATGGTATTATGACAGACTATGAAACAGAAAAGCCAGATTTCAAGTTAATGAAGCTTTGGTTTAGATAAATGTGAGTAAAACAGAGAGGAGGAAAACAATTTGAATTCAGAGGTACTGAGCAGTTCCAACAGCAAATAAAGAAATTGGGAAGAAACAGGATTTGCAGAAATTTTGAAGAAGAAAGGGAAAAAACCCCCACCATTACAAACAATTCTGGGTTTGTGTCTAACTAAGCAAGCAGGAAGGCAGAGGCAGATAATAATGTGATTACTTTGGTAATGATATGCATTAGATACATTATGGGAAACAATACTACCCCGTATTGAATGCAGTCAATCCAGTTATTGATTTTTCTTAATGGTAAAAGTACCGCTCCAAAACCAAAAAGATATATCCTTTATTTATTCTCCCTCCCTCATGAACCCCATCTACATTGTCCCCTTGATGCAGAGTAGTAGACAGAGATAATGGAGTAATGTATATCTAATCTGACACCTACTGGGCCAGGCTAATGGTTCAGATAAAAGTTGCCTGGATCACTGTTGCTATTGAAAATAAAATGCACGAATAACAAAAAATAATAAATAAAAAAAAAGTCAAACTTCATTTTTGCTTGAAATGTTGGTTATTTTATTTTATTTCATTTACCTCTTTCCACTCCAGTATTTAAGGACCATCAGCATATGCTTCTTGCAATGAGTTCATCTGATTGCAAAGTTAGCTAAATTTCTCTGATGGATTGTTCCAAAGCCCTTGCACACCTTATATGCACTCTTTCACAATACCTTTAATATGGATAGATTTTTAACAAGACTGCAAAACACAAGTTCACTTCATTCACTATATTGCCATATGCTGTTTGAAACAGGATCAAATCAAGCTCTACAGCAAACTAAAGTTTTCTTCTTGAGGTTTTTTTTTCCTGTGACAAGAGTAAAATTCTTGAATAGGTAAAGAAAAAATAATAGGATTGAGTCAAAATCACTTGTATGATTGATCTGATACATCAGTAAAGGCCAAGTATTTGTACCAACCATTTTTATTACAGCTGATTTTCATTCTTACTCACTTTCCATGGTTTTGAGTGCAAGAAGAAAAAAAGAGCTCTACATCATGCTCTTATCCCTTAAGCAGATTAATTTAAACCTTTCAGAAATGTCTGGAAATGTTCAAGATCACGAAGTTCTGATCAACTAGAGAGAGCAGGCTAGCCATTTAGTCTCCTCTACTATCACCAGTACAGATACCTTTATGACAGGTGGATAAGTAATGTATTTTCACATAAAGCAATAAAATGGGACACAAGATGCAAACAAAAATTAAACTTAATAAATATCAAGGCTTAGTGTATGGCTGTTAACCAATGGCCCAACACTTTTTTAGATATAAACATGTAGTTTGGTATTCAAAATCATGTATTTGGGACAGAAATAATTAATTCTGCATCAAAATTAAAATTATATTCAACACAATCTTTCTTAAACATCCAGTTTTTCAAGAACTAAGAACAAATAACTGAAAAAAGAAATCAGTTTAGAATCAATCTATACAGTGTATGATTCATGGGTTCCAAACTTATTATGCTAAGGTAGGCGTCAACATCCATATTTAGAAACCTAATTTTTCCAAAATATTGGGTCTGCACAGTTTCTGTTTACTTGTGTTGAAAATCCTTCTGAAATACCTTCTTATGGTGCCAGTAGCTCAAGGAGGCAGTTAAATTTGACTAGATATTACTTGGGTCTTTCGAATGCACACTCAAAAATTTCTTTTTGTGAATTGCTATATCAAAGGCAGTGCAGTGATTTTATGGATCATTCACACTGTGCTTAAATCAAATATAGGAATCTCCCCCAGGCTACTTAGCTGAGTTAAAATGCCGGACCTTGACAAAGAACCTTAAAGAACTGCCAGTGGTCATACAAAAGCACAACAGCCATGTGCATGGTCTGCTCCTCTTGTGCTTCTAAAGACTTCTGTGCCTCTCACTCCAAAGAGAAAAGCAAGTACATGTGGAAGCAGTGGAAAACATGGTGATGTCAATCCAGCTGCCTGAAATGGTGAGTAGGGTTACATAGAAGAGAGCAGTGTTAGCATCTGAACTTGAAATGAAGAAAAAAATAATTATCAGGGAGGACTGTCAAAACCAGCCAAAGTGACAACTATGAGAAGAGTAGAAAATTTCTAGCAATGCAGGAAAAAGAGAGGAAGAAAACCTGCCTATCAATTGAAGAGGTGAAAAGTGAAAAGAGAAAGAGAAGAGAAACAAGAGGGACATGAAAGGATCATTAAATGCAAAAAGAACAACAAAAATAAACAGCAAATATTCAGTCATGTGGATTGCAGTTAAAAGTAGTTGTAGTTTTGTGTGGAAAAAACAGTAGAATTTTAGTGAAGGTAGTCATTAAAGATTGTATTTTACCTGTTTCCACCAAAGACTGTAGCTCATAACCTTATTTTTATTTAAATTTTATAATTACAAGCCTGTAGTTGAAATAGATTTTAATAAACAGAAATTGTGCCTTTTCCATAACTAGACAAAAATTAGACACTTTGGGAATGTAGAGATCTCTCCTTTTAGTAAATTTTTACTCCTAGAATTTTTAGAGTGATTTAGGAAACTAGATTATTTAAAAAATGTAAATCATGTCCTCTCCACGAATTACCTACATGAGAGGTACACAGGAAAAAAAAATCCAAACCAAAATCCCACCACCAAACAGCAAAAAAAGACTTGATTTCATTGCAAGCATCTCAGGTTGTTAACACAGCCAGAATCTCAGCTTTAGTCTTTGAAGAAGTCACAGAGGAAGGAACTGGTGTTTCACTAAGGCCCACACAATCACTTGCTTCTGCTGTTTGCATCCGGAAATCAATGGAAAGACAATTTCAAGTCTTTTCAGATGCGCACATCATTCACTTACATGTTGACTTCAACAAACTAAGTTTGGCATTTAACACCTCTGCAATTCAAATCAGCTCATGTACAGCTGTAAACGCTGAAGAATTAAATGCATTAGACTTCAAAATTTTCAAGGTGGGGTTGAGTCTTCTCTTTTCCTGATTGCTAGTTCTGATCATATTTCTCTGATCCTACATAGTAATAAAAATCAAGTAAGCTAAATGCTGATACTTGTACACTTCAGCTGAATAGCAATTCATTCCTTCCTCACTCCCAGCATGTAAAATGGAAAAGGAATAATTTGTTTTTAGAATCCAAACTATGATTGCCAAAATCAATTTAGGTCACTCCTCAGATGGACACATATTCTAAATTAAACCTAATTTTATGTGTTCTTGTACAATTGCTGTATATAGAAAACTAGAATGCTTTTCAAATCACAGGCTGTAGTTTCAGCAATGTGCTTCCAACTATTGTTTTACATGTTCCTGCAGTATGACTCACACTTTTTTTCTGAATGATTAATGATTGAGAATATATTATTGTACACATAAGGAAATCTTTCTCTCCCTTATAATCTAATTCATTTTCACTGTCATTAAAATAAAAAGATAGGCATCTCCATTTGCAATATGGTAATTTTGCCAGGAAACAGCTAGAAAATATTGCAGAAGAAAAAAAGAAAGAGAAACATTTAACAATTGTTTTTAGTTATTTTTTTTTATATACACCTCTAAATTTAAAGCTTTTTGAAAGATTAGGCTAGAAAGCAAGGAAACATAAAGGAAGAAATAAGGTGCTAATTTTTAAAGATCAAATAGGGAGGCCTACAAATAAGTCATTATTCAACAACCTAATGTTTTTCTTGCATCCTCAATATTCAAAGGAGTTACCATTATTTAAAGGTGTCATAGTAAGTTCTCTCATTTAAGTTCACTTTTCACATAGAACCTTGCCACCTTTAAAATGTACGTGGTCAGTTCTCCATTTTAGACAAAGATTGGTCTTCAAAGATGAAATATACTTCCCATATCACCAGCCAAACATGAATAGAGAGCTGTAGCAAAAACTGTTCCTGTTCTTTTATGAATAGAATTCAAATAAATTCCATAAATTCTGCATTTTCCTCCATTCATCCTTAAACTTAGATGTTCAAATGAGATCTGATACTTTTCTTTTGAAGTGTGCACTGGAAATGCAGGTGTTGATGTTTGTCATCCTGCAAAAGCATGTTTGTTAAAGAAAAGAAATGGATTTTGAAATTTCTTTATATCTTCATAATAAGCCTTAAGTATGTGATTCTTCCCCCATTCTCTCCCTCCCGCCCTTAAAATGACATTGTGGCTATCTTAAGTTAATTAGCTTCAACAGGCTACTCAGCTATGTAGAATAGATTCCATATTTTAGAAAACAGGCAAAAATTATAAAAACTTTTAGCATTCATACCGATGTGCTTCACTGACACATAAACTCATATTCCCACATGAAAATTGACCAAAAAATGAAAACATATACAGTTATATATCCTTAAAAATAGGAAAACATTATAGGTTGTAACTGTGCTTTCTGGGTTTAATATGTTGTTAAAATACCCATCTTTGATTAAACTGAACTAAACCAACTCCACCTTTCTTCGTTTGTAATGTAAATTTGATTTTATCAGGACATAACTTCTCTGCAAAAAATAAAAATTGCAACTCAAGTAAGACAAAAAGATGAAAAATCTAGGCATCCACAATAACAACAAAGGCATCATACCCATGATTCCTATAAGATAGTTTTCTAGATTAAATTAGTTGCATATGCCATATTTATTTCTCTAAGTAACGATAGCTCGACAAAGGCAAAAAAAAAAAAGGGAAAAAAGGTGTTTAAGGGATATATAACCACAGCTATACATAAACAAAATATATGGTGAAATACAGCTAGAAAATCAGCATTTTCTTGGATTTTCCTAGAATTTTTTCTTTCCATCTTAACATCATGTCTTCCTTTGGAAAATATAAATCTTAATATTTCCCACTGCACTTTGTTTTCTTGCTATTGATTTATTATTATTATTATTATTATTATTATTATTATTATTATTATTATTATTATTATTATTATTATTATTATTATTATTATTTATTTGCCCACTCAGAGTGCTTTGCATTTGCATCAGCTTTGCAAGCTCTCATTGCAGCACAATTTATTTAAGGAGAAATCTGAGATGAATACTATTATTTTTCACAAAAGAAGTAACTCTGTTTGTTAGTGTTCTGCTTCCATTGCATGAAACCTGCTGCCGCAGAGTAAAACTAACCCCCTTTCACATGCTTTGTGGCTTTTGGTATTTTGGCTGACGGTGCTGGAACCCTCCTCCCATTGCAAGGTGACCAGCCCAGGGAAAGGAAAAGTGAAATTTATCTAAAGAGACTGGCTTTTCAGCTTCTTCCGGAACCTCTCTATGTGGAAACCGAGGGAGCAACCCTGTCAGCAGCTGTTCTGACTTCTGGTCTCTTACACCTTTTAGTGTGCCCGCAAAACCCCACCGAGATGAGCTGACAGCGTTCTGGGGGACACCTAGCACTCATTTTCACACGAAGTACGCGGGGAAGTGGGGAAGCGGGGTGGAGAGGGCGGGGTGGGGAGGAACCGGTTCCAGAGGAGGCTGCAGCAGTGTCCTGCCATCCTCCTGCCCGCCCGGGGAACCGAGAAGCGGGAGCTGAAGCGCGTTTTTGTGTCTCAGGGTAACAGCTCCCTCTCCTTCTCCTTGTGCTGTGAGTTAGGGACACCGGCCTCACCTCCAAAGGAGCTTTCCAAAGGGCACGCAGGCACCCGCGGTGAGCTCGCAGCCTCGTGCAGCACCATGCAGTGGCAGATGCGAAGAGCTGCAGCCTAAGGAAAAGCTCCGAAATCTCATTCACTGGGAAAAGAAACCTTTACTCGAGAGTAAAACAGCCAACGCGAGTACGTTCGGGAATCCAAAAGCTGAGTTATTTTACTAAAACAAAATACATGTTCTCCTTTCTGATAAAAACAGAATTTTGCGATTACAGCGGTGAAAAGTGGGTGTTGGGGTACGCTCTAAAAATTCTTTCAGCCATGTTAAATGCTCTCAGGCTCTATGTTAAGGCCTATGTACATATAAGGTGAGCTTTAATTAAAGTTCAGGGGACAGAAGCTCATCAGTTTTGTATTTCCGTGTCCTTTCACATAAATGCTATACACCAGGGTTGCTGTAACTGTAATAAAATCAACGGTTTAAAACAGAAAAAGAAAGCATTTAAAAATCCCATCCATGGCACTCAAAGTAAAGTGAAATGTTACATGCTTCGATTTCACTGGTAATCATCCGAGTTTAATAAAGAGAAAAAAGCACATCTAAGTAAACTAACAGTCAGTTCATTATGGCTGTTATCAAGATCCTACACAACCACACGAAAATTTTCAAACAGACCCCACTTTTGTTTTTTTTCTTTAGCCACGAAGCACTGATTCATTGAAGCAGATCTTGAGGCAGGTTCATTGAGTACATCTTCCAAAGGAGTTCAGAACTGACGACAAAAGACATTTCTCATTCTCCTGTGTGCACACATGTGTGAGTGTGCAAAAACCTGGAATACTAATTTTATAGTCTGCATGTGGGTCTGATGCCAAAAAGAACTAGCATGCAGAAATATCACAGTGACCCGGGAAGGTACCTTAAAAAATTTAGACACATATTCCCCCAGACATATGATCAGGAAGAGTCAGTGAAATGTTAATGGAAAAAGAGATCATTTCCCCTGTAAGAAGCCAAGGTAAGCTTTAAAGGGAACCAAATTATGTCTGCAGGGTAAGGACAGATCTGCTGGCAGCACTTAAGTAAATTTGATTGAAAGCAGCTAATAATTCCCAAGTGTAGAAATATTAGACTGCTTGTACTAACAGAAATTATATACCACTTTGATGGTCTAATTCTTGAAATGTATAGCGGAAATGCAGAGCACACACAAAGGGCTGAAGCCAGCTCCAGGCAGGCACTCAGCTGATAAATCACTGGCTTCCAATAATTTTTGGCACATTCCCTGTATTTCAAAAGGCCAGCAAATACGTGCAATACTGAGAACTTCTGTACACGACAAGTTTGAATCTGAGTGGAATTTCAATGTGTGGACATGTAGCACTGCTGTGGATACACCACAGCTAGTGTAAATGAAGGTTCTGTATGCTTTAAAGCACAAAACCACAGTGGCATGGAATTTGACTCATCTAGTGATATTCAAAGTGCTATCATGAGCAAGATTTTACAAATCCATTACCATGTTTTCTCCTCCACTTTGTTGGATTTTTTCTGCTCCTCCTTTGTGACTCCAAGCAGAGATCCTTAAAAGATTTCATGATCAGCTATATAAGCTCATATGTTGGTCTTCAGCATAACTAAAGAAGGTACATCACAGAGGATTACCTTTGTGTGTACCCCATACTCCTTAAACAAATATCATGTGCTCAGAAAATTTCACAGTGTATCACAATCAGAGTGACATTCTGGAGATGGCCTCTGCATTGTCAGCATATTTAGGCCATGGAAAAATGATGGTTAATTCTATAGACTGCCACTGTTAGCATCAGAAACTTGTGGGCCATGGTGGGATGAAAAAATAAGAATAAAATTTTTTCTTAAAAACAACATATAAACCCTTGAAATTTCAAATTACTTAAGGGTAATAATTTATTAATGAAAGGCATCGTCATGTGGCGGTAGCATCTGTTGACTGAAAGACCCTGTCTGTACCAGTACTCATGCCAGCTGTACTTGTTCCATAAGAGCCGTTGGACTAATATTGATGTCATATTTTAACCTGTTCTGGAAAAATAAATACCTTTGTGTCTAGTTTTTAAAGAGATTTTTGAGTTCCTGTTTTTACAACTAGAAATTAAAAATCAGTCATTTCTATTTTTACATTGCTTTAACATATCTATCTACAGCATCAAACAAACTACCTACATCATGTACAATCATGTACATTAGGAAATGGGTATTTCTTAAACCGACTCAAAAATTTGGAAAATGCTGTTAATCTTAATTTTAATATAGGGAAACTGGCATGGTGACTTGTTCAAAATCATCCAGAAGACATGCCAAGCAAACCAAGGACAGAACCTGCTTCAATGCTCTCCTGAAATTCAAGCCACAAAAAAATCAGTCTTCATTCCAGTTTACTCCTGAATCTTTTCTATAAGATTCATATCTATCAGTACTTTCATAGAATCACGGAATGGTTTGGGTTGCGAGGGACCTTTGAAAGTCTTCTACTCCAAACCCTCTGCAATGAGAGGCATCTTTAACTAGATCACTTTACCACAATATTCTTCTTTTCCATGTGTCCAAAGACACATATTTGTGAAATCATTTTTGTTATTTGCCTGATCTCTTGAATACCCTCTATCATTGACTTTTCTGTATTTAAGTGTTTGGCAAGGTAATTAAGATTCCCAAATAAATACTCAAGCTAAAGGACAGCACACTATGTCTGGACCATTATAAACATGGTACTTCTATGCAAGAATACAGAAAAAAAGGGGAGGGGAAGGAACCTAGATAAATCCATTAATTTGATCTTACTGTTATAAAAAAATATTAGGTCAATTTTTGAAAGACTGGAAGATGATTCAGATGCCACTGTAGGAAATATTTTAAACAGTTTACCAGAATAAGTAGGTTAGTATCCTTCTTAATAACTAGAAAAGGAAAACAGGGTGGCTCCTTTCTGGCTGGATGTTTTGATGCAGTGTCTCATAAAAACACTTGCTACTGTTCATAGAAGAGCAAAAAGAAATTATTAAATGAAACACAGCAGTGGCTTGCACTGTAAATGGATCCATTGGACTTGAGCCAGGTCACTAGTAAAGTTCTTTAGTGGTTTGCAGTGAGAGTATTCTTATTTTCATTAACAATAATTTTGTTAATTATTTTAGCAGAAAATTAAGGGCAAAAGCTGAATTGCAAATCAGGGCGGCACTGTAAATATAGAGAAGGATCAGGGTGTGGTTACAGAAAGAAAGGCAGTCCGGAGGACTGGAGATGCTGAAATGAGAAAAGTTAGGATGAATACAAATATCTATTTTCTTTCTTTCTGACTGGAGGGAAGAAGCAGTGAACAGGGTCCTGCTAGAGAAGAACAGCCACAAGCCAGCAAATAACTTTCTGTACTGTATTGGTTATCTTTAAGAAGGTTTAAGAAGAAGTACCCCTTTACAAAACATAAGTTAAACTTATTTTTGTCTACCTATCTCCAAAAGAAAGAGGGACACAGAGAAACAACTGTTTCTTCAATTCATTTCTGAACTCAGTGGAGCTTTCTTGGCTCCTTCATTGTGAGTGGTAACAGTCTGAGTCTCAGGTCTGGTGTCCCATCAACGTTTTGATGATTAACAAGCTCTACCACTATTTGCATTACAAAAATGCTATCTGCCTGTGTAAGTCCTTGTGTCAGTAGGAAGAGACCCCATAGAATCAGGTTGTTGACCAGTATATCACAGCTAATTCTTGATTGTTTTCAGTGATGGTCTTTCTTTGTGGGTTTTATTTTTCTTGGCCTAGACTTATTATGGGAAGCAAAACCAGCATATTCGGACAGACACAGAATAGGGTGAATGCAAAATCTTAACCATTATTTTTTAACCATAAATGTCAAAAAGAGTACTCATGGATTACATGCCTCAGTCTTCACTGGAAGCCAGAATTATCATAATCCTCAAGTCCTAGAACGTTGCATCTCTGAATTTCTAGGTGAGAACTGGCAGAATAAATCCCCCTCCCCAACTTTAAGGTCAGAGCAAGTCCAAGACCGCCTCATGAGACTGAATGTCTACAAGTCTATGGGGCTGGATGACAGGCATCCCAGGGTCCTGAAGGAGCTGCTGATCACATTTGAAAAGTCATGGCTGTCAGGAGAGGTCCCCAGAGACTGGAAAAAATGTCACATCACTCCCACTTATAAGAAAGGGAGGAAGGAAGACCCAGGGAAGTACAGGCCAGTGAGCGTCACCTCTGTGCCTGGAAGATCATGGAACAGATCCTCATGGATAACATGCTATAAGGTTTGAGTGCATGATCCGGGACAGCCAGCACTGCTTCACCAAGGGAAGGTCGCGCCTTACCAATCTGGTGACTTTCTATGATGGAGTGACACGATGGGTGGATAAAGGGAAGATAACTGACGTCATCTACCGGGACTTGTGCAAGGCCTTTGACACAGTCCCCCACCACATCCTGATCTCTAAATTGGAGAGATGTGGGTTTGATGGGTGGACCATCCAGTGGATAAGATACTTGTTGAATGAACACAGGCAAAGGGTGGTGGTCAATGGGTCTATGTCCAGGAGGAGGCTGGTGACAAACAGTGTCCCCCAGGGGTCTGTCTTGGGACTGGTGCTCTTTAACAGCTCAGAACACCAATGGTCTCTATGGCTCCATTAGAAAAAGCATGGCCAGCAGGGACAGGGAGGTGATTGTCCCTCTCTGTTCTGCCTTCATGAGGCCCCATCTGGAGTACTGTGTCCAGGTCTGGGGTCCCCAGAACCTCTGGGTTCAGAGGAGGGCCATGAAGATGATTAGAGGGCTGGAGCACCTTCCCTATGAAGAGAAGCTGGGCTTGTTCAGCCTAGAGAAGAGAAGGCTGTGGGTGGACCTCATTGCAGCCTTCCAGTGACTGAAGGGAACATACAAACAGGAGGGGAATCAACTTTTTCAAAAGGTAGATAATGGCAGGACAAGGGGGAATCAATTAAAGCTAAAGGAGGGAAGGTTTAGATTAGGTATTAGGGGGAAGTTTTTACAGAGAGAGTGGTGAGGTGCTGGAACAGGCTGCCCAGACAGATGGTGGATGCCCTGTCCCTGGAGGTGTTCAAGGCCAGTTTGGATGGGGCCCTGGGCAACTCTGTGTAGATCCAGACCTGGAGGTTGGTGGCCCTGCCTGTGGCAGGGGGGTTGGAACTCTATGACCATTGGGATCCCTTCCAATCCAGACCATTCTATGATTCCATGACATGCAGTGTGGAAATGCATAGACCACTCCTCCCCTGACCAGCAGTGTATTTAATCCTTTTTATTCAGGGCACTCTACTGAAACAAAACAGAACCTGCACAAGATATATACATCTATATTTTTCCCTCAGAAGCTCTTACCACTGCAATAATCCACTATGCACACAGAGAAAGTGCCTGCAGTTTCAATATTGTAAGTGTTCAAACTCATGGCTTACATTCAAAAGTATCAGAGCCTCACAATCTGATCAACAGTAAGAAAGGGGAATAGTAAAGTTTATTATTTAGTTTTCCATTATCTTTTTTTGTCTAAATCCACCTTTAAAACACTGAATTTAAAATGTTTTGCTACTTGGATGAATAAAACTTAGATGTCCTTAATATAAAAGCAATTGAAAAATAATGCAAACCAAGAGATAGAAGCAACATTTCCTTAAAAGACAAACCAGGCATGACATTTTTTGTTGTTATTATTTTTATTGTCACATTTCCTCCCTGCTTTAATTCATCCCACAAGACACTATAACAGCTGCCTTAGAGGGAAGCTGCTGAGAAAGGCAGAGTATAAACCAAACTACTGTTTAATTCCCATCCTTAGTTATGAATCAGTGATCAGGCACTACACAGTGCTTGGACTTGCAGTTTTTACCTTTTCATGATTGAATTTCCCCCTTTGTAATAATCACTTTTAACATCAAGAACTCTGAGTTTCAGAAAACAGTCTCACCAAGAGATGAAGTCACCAGCTGGGATGTGAACTTGTGGCACTGCAGTGCAGGGAGAAGACTGTGTAGATGCTGTGAGAGCGTTGTCTCGCTAAAATACGAGCCAAAGCTCTTCTGTAATTAACTCAGTGCCGGGCGACTCCCTGTGTTTGCTCTCAACAGAAGGGCGTGTTGTACACTGGTTTGAAAAATGAAAGGACTGTCATTTACACATGGAAAACAATCCTGCTCTGGAGCTCAGCAGGGCAGGCTGCGGTGCTCTGTACACACAGTGTGCCTAGGTGTTTTGGTGTCTGCCAGGACCCTGCCTGCGTCCTTCCTGCACCCTGCCTGCCACACTGCCTGCACCCTGCCTGCACATCTCCTGCATGCTGCATTTTGAAGGGTCACCAGCAGCCTGTGTGCTCCTGTGCAGCAACAAGCTTCATAGCTACATCTAATTTCTTTCTGACTTTGGGGTATTTTCATTATTATTGCCTGAAATAAGGAATATACTGGGTGTCCAGTCTGAGAGCTGATGATGGAGCTGAGACTAAAGGTGCAGGCTACTTCACGCACTGCAAAGCTCACCACACGAAAATGTGAGTTTTATTTTCTCTGAGGCCTCTTTTAGGAAAGAAAGTCTTCTGTACATTGGTGTGTAAAGATATTCATAACAACATAAAGGCTGTCCTGCTTAGCTGATAAAAAACCCCAGCCCAAACTCACAATAACTTCTCCCCAGCTAAATTAGTCCAATAACATGAAATGCAGAGGGAACTCACTTTGAAATGCTTTCCCTCCTTTCACTATGGGCATCTGCGTTACCCAAGAAAAACTGAAGGCAGCTATAATTCTAGTTGCAAAGGCAGATTATTTTCAGATACGTAGACTGGAATTACACCAGCACTGCTGAATTGCACCCATCCAATAGAAGTAATGTTCTTTTCCCTCCAGGAAGGACAGTAGATTCAAAAAGAACATCTGCACTTTCTCCAGCTGGTGTACCACCACCACACTTCTGAGGAGGTGGCACAGAGCCATCACAAAAATATTCACTTTTCCTTTTTAAGGTTGAATCATTCAAACCATGAGACTAATTCCATATAAGAATACCTCATTTGCACCCCAGAATACAGATACAAAACTGTCTTCAATGTTGTAATAAGGAAAAAATAGACTTTTTTTTTCCTGAAATTATTTGTAGAGGTCTCTTACCAGTTAATTTTCCAGTCCCTTTATTTTCTGTTGTTCTTTTCTCACAATATCACAATAAAATACATTTTCACTTGTTCTTATACTGGTATTTTAAAAACAATTTATTAATCCTTTGTCTTCTGTGATCATGATAGTGCTTATCTTTTATTTATTTATCTCACAATAGTGGAAGAACACCAATTGAGTAGATAAGCAGATGCAAAGTAAAACCAACCAAACAGAAATACTTGCAAAAAGGCCCGTGGTTACTGCTATATGAGAGACATTGCAATTGTTTCATATTTTAATTTAAAAACTTCAATGCATAGAGGAGAGACAGGGGAAGTAATAGGTAATATCTTTGGCAACATTTTCCTTCACAGAGAAAATATTTTTCTTTCACAAGCATTTTATGACCTTTTAAAAAAGTGCTCCAGTATTACTTTGATTTGCTGTATGACTTTGACATTTGTCCAAGCAGCAGTCCTAGAGTTTGCTGTATTTCAATTTGGGAATGAATCTCTTCAAAGTAAAAGAGCTGCACTTCAGATCACATCTTTCCACTGCCACAATTGTCAGTTAAGGCCAGATACATGAAGTTATTTAGACACCTAAGGAGTCAGATGAGTGACTCAGATGTCTAGCTCTTAGTATTTAACTCCTTTTGTGTACAATTACCTGAATGTTTCCATTCTATTTGTAATGTTTATTTGCATCAATGGAAGTTCTTGTAATATCACATGCTCAAGATCAACTCGGATATCAGACAACAGAAGTCCACATCTTAAGGTAATTAAGGTAAAAATATATCAATAATAGAGTTATTCAGAAATTTGTGTTCAAACAGGAAGCATGCCTCACACAGGTTCTCAGATGAGCCTTGTGCTCAACATTCAGAAAAAGCATTTTTTATTTAGAAGGTGATTCCTGCTAGAGTCTGAAAGTGCATTTCCAGTCTTACATTTATGGGAATCAAAACATATTGTCTGTGGTGGTTTGACACTGGCTGAAGGCCAAACACCCACCAAAGCTGCTCTATCACTCCCCTTTTAGGCTGGAGAAGATACATATTGAGAGGCTTAGGAGTCAAGGTAAGGACAGGGAGAGATCATTCCACAATCAGTGTCACGGGCAAAACAGACTCAATACAGAATAAAGGAAAGAAAACAATCTCATTTATTAGACTGCACTGCACACCCAGTGACACGAGAGTCGGGCAATGAGAAGTGCCTTGAGCTGACTGGTGTTTGCTCTGTCAGACCTGCAGAGAGCTTCTGTCTGCTTCTTGCAGAAGCCACATCAGCAGCCCACCCCTATACACTAGAATCCCACCACTCATAACCACAACATTGTCATATTTGCAAAAACAAGCCAGCAAAGAAAAATCCTAATTGTGCAGAGAAGCAATAATTTAAGATCAAAAATTGTGTCATGTCCTGTGAATCATCCAAGTTCAAAACAGTATTTTCTAGAAGCATAAGTGTGTCCACAGCCTTACATATCCGTAAGTATCCATATGGTCTTAATTTCAGAAATATTTTTAATTCCATCAATTTCTATCCAAAATTGATTGGAAATGCTGGATACAGTACTTGGTTTAATTTCATAGCAAAGAAATAATTTTCTCCTCTTTCAACTTTAAATGTTTTCATTAGTAGGACACATTTTAGAAAGTAAAAAGCAATTTGCTGTCCAGAAATACCTATATTAACATAAATATATTCTAGATGTATTCATAAAGTTGTGTTAGTTTTCTGCTTGAAGGTAGCAGCTGTCTATATCCTGACCATTAGTGTTAAAAGCATCTTTCTGTAAAATAAATGGTGATATGCAGTCCATAAAACAAACATTTTCTTTCAAAGAGCTTGTCTACAAAATGTACTATTACTGAAATCTTTTAGCTTCTTAAAAATAGTTAACATTGATAAACTATGTGATGACAGGAAGCCTTGAACCAAAAAATGTTTGGGAGAGAAGGTGACTTGGAAAAAGATGCCTAAGTATTATTAGATATAACACATTTAAAACCAGAAATGAATCATTGGGTTTGCGCTCAGGCAACCTTTCTTGTGACATATGATCCACAAAGTGGTGTAAGAGCCTGCATTTCAATGTTTCATACCGACAGAATTATTTTCTAGGATTGTGGTCATATGCTGCAATTATTTTTAAGTTCATCTCTGATTGCACAACACTTTAATTCTGACAGTCCGATATAAGTAATTTGAAATTTCTTCTGGATGAACTACACCAATAATTATAGTAATTAATTTTGCCGTTACTGATGGCTACAAAACCTTTTCTCTATTTAGCTCTTTATAACAGGTGAAACTTGGATAAATGATAAGTAATAACATCACAGTCATAACAGTTGCCACACTCCACATATGGATCTAACGCTACTAAGTTAAACAAATAAATAAATAATAAATAATATTTATATTGTTACTTTGGTTATTAGCACTTTATCTGATCAGCCTTCACTGTGTGAGCAAATAAACCCCATAACAGTTTTACAAATATTACGCTGTAATAAATTGTTAACCCATATTGAATGGATGAAGTAAAAATCATATATTGCTTAAAGAAATCCTGAGCATCCTGTGTTAATGCTCCATGCAGCTAGATGAAAGCCAATCTGAAAGACTTCAAAAGAACCTTTTCAGATTTTGGCAGTGACTGTAGCAAATTCTTTTATGAAATACATGAGGAAGTTTAATTTTAGCAGGGCTCCTGAATTCTAAACTGTCATTTGGTATCAAAATCACAGAATCATAGAATCATAAAATGGTTTGGGCTGGAAGGAGCCTTAAAGATCATCAAGTTCCAATTCCCTTGCCATGGGCAGGGATCTCTCACTAGATCAGGCTGCTCAAGGCTTCATCCAGCCTAGCCTTGAATACTTCCAGGAAGGGGGTAGCCAGCACCTACCTGGGCAATCTATTCCATTGCCTCACCACCCTCATAGTGAAGAATTCCTTCCTACTATCCAATCTAAATCTATCCCTTTCCAGTTTAAATCCTTAACCCCTTTTCCTATCACTTGAAGCCCTTTTAAAAAGCCCCTCCCAAGCTTGCTTTCTTGTCGGCCGCTTCAGGTACTGGAAGGCCACTATAAGGTCTCTACAGAGGCTTTTCTTCTCCAGGCTGAACAACTGAAACTCTTTCAGCTTATCCTGAAAGAAGAGGTGCTCCAGCCCTCCAGTCACCTTTGTGGCCCTCCCCTGGACCCGTGTCAGCAGGTCCATGCCCTTCTTATGTTGAGGGCTCCAGAACTGGACACAGTACTCCAGGTGGGGGTCTCATGAGAGCAGAGTAAATGGGCAGAATCACCTCCCTTGACCTGTTGTCCATGATCTCTGCAGGGCTGCTCTCTATCACTTCATCTCCCAGCCTGTATTGATGATGAGGAATGCCCCAACCAGGTGCAGGGCCCTGGCCTTGTTGAACCTCATGGGCCCACTTCTCCAGCTTGTCCAGGTGCTTCCAGATGGCATCCCATCCTTCTGGTGTGTCAACTGCACCCCTTAGTTTGGTGTGATCTGCAAACTTGATGAGGGTTCATTCAACCTCATCACTGATGTCACTGATGAAGATATTAAATAATAGCAGTCCCAGTGTGGACCCCTGAGGTACACTACTTGTCACATCTTCCCATCTGGACTTCAAACCATTGATGACTACATTCTGAATGTGACCATCCAAACTATTCCTTATCCACTGAACAGTCCACTCATCAAATCCATACGTCTCCAGTTTAGAGAGAAGGATGTTGTGGAGGACTGTGTCAAAGGCTTTACAGAAGTCCAGATAGAGAGAGAGAGAGATAAAGAGAGAGAGGAAGAGGGAGATAATGCCATATTTCACCTGTAAATTTTCCCAGATGATCAGAGAACCTGTGTGATCTCCTTGGCAATTCAAACTCTACCCCTGCTGCTTTCTCTTCTCTCTGTGAACTATCAGGGCCTTTAGCATTTCACAGTATATTTACAACTCATTTAACAAAATCTTTGAGAACTTCTCAAAAATTAACATTAAAATAAAATAAAACAAATAAAATAAAGTAAAATAAAATAAAATATCCCTAATCTCAATATGGAGTAGATCATACTACAGTTAGGTATTGCTGAGTTTGATTGAGTGATCTTCCCTCAAAATCAAAGGAATTACATCAGTTCATCCTGGTCTCCAGATGGGATGTTCTTGTCTTGTTTTCACGTGTCTGTTGAGTGTTTAATGTACTTGAAGAACTGCAGATTGTTACAAAAAAAATCACTGTCTTTTAAAGAATGTGTGGTTCTCACATCCTCTTCCAAGAATCTCAGTTGTTGCATTAAAGGCAAACAAGTTACTTTTTTTCAGCAATATTAAGTTGGGTCATGAGTTTAGAAGTTGAAACTTTATGAACTGGAAATAAATCCACACTTCTGTTTGCAGTGTAATAAAGTTGCACATGTAAATCTTTACAAGATGTTAATATTGTAGGATTAAGATTATGAAAAACTTTTAGACTACCTAAAGTAAGGATATATGAATCTTTCAGATCATAAAGAATGATAAATATATTTATAATAATTTACACATAGATATTCTCACATAATTTAAAAAAGTTTCATAGGCAGTTTTGTAATTTTTCATCCTTCAGATTTTGCTTTTAATTATCTCACTCTTGGCAATATAATCTCATTACTAATGAGCTTCTTGTATTAATATTTTTTTAATTCTTTTACAGAAAATAATTTTGCATGGAAGTGGTCAACTTAGTTCTACAGAGGATTTATCCACAACTGTTGGCTAGTATTAGTCTTCTCTCCAGGCTTGCAATGGAGTCTGAAATAAATAATGAGAAAGGTTATCTACATCATACACAGAACCAGAACAGGGCAAACATATAGGATAAATTCTTGGTGCTACTATTTGTTCAGCTTCCAGTTGTTCACATTTTAGTGCCTTCCTGGAAAGGGTATAGTTAGTAATAGCTTTCCATGGATTTTTTTCTTTCTTTAGCTTACATAGAGCCAGGGAAAAGATAACATCCTACAGACCACTACTTCCTGAGCAAAATTTTACACAAATCATTGACACACTCCATGAGGGATCATTGTTTTTCATTTTTTCTGAAGCTAGTTTCATTTGTTTCTCTCTGCTCCCATACCAGATACCATGGAAGTTCTTAAAGGTCTTCGTAAATTTCTGTATTAACCCCTTCAACTCTTTCTTCTCCAGACCAGATTTGTAGCTTAACCCACTCATCTCATGACTTTGGTCATTCTTATTGTCTTTCTCAGGACTTCTTACAGGTATTAAAATTTGGAAAGGCTACATAATACTTTACATAACAAAACAAAATGTGATTTCACATCAGAGGAGATGAGAAATTATAGTAATGAAGATGAAGATAATTGTCTAGAATTGAGGTGTAGTCAAAACAGACAATAATGTCCCCTTACAATATGTAGCTAAAGTAAAAGCTATACTCAATGTACCTTAATAACAGGATTGAATAATGACTGAGCTTCTCGGAAAAAAATCCTGCTGGTATCAGGGTGCACAGTGTCAATAAAGTTCTGCTTTCTTGCACAGCTGTGATCACATCTGAGAAGCAATAGAAAGCTGTTGCTCAGATGTTGGAGAAGTTTCATGCAGGATAGAGAAACTGGGAATGTTTGGTTTGCTTATAGGTAAGAGAGGGAAAGGCCGAGCATTTTGGGAGGCTGAAGAGTTGGGGGACAGGAGTGCCCTGTATCCTTCTCATGTGCCTTCACACACTAACCCTCTTCACTCCTGTTTTTTCTTGTTTTGCAGGAGGAAGAAAGAGAAGAAGGACCTAAAGGCAGTCCTACAGAAAGAGAAAGGGTTGTGGAAAAGTAATGGAGATGAGACAGATTGGTGCTCAGGGCTTCTTCTGCTGGAGATAATCAAGAGGGCTTTACAGGCAGAAAGAAGAATCAGTGGTTGGGGAAGCAGGCACTGCTCCAGCAGCCATCCTCCACCTCTGCTGGCATGAACTCAGCAGGCAGTTTGCATCCTGCCTGCTTTGCCAGTGCTTAAAGCCAGGCGTGCCTGGACTATAGCCTGACTCCCAGATACAAACATTAAATTACATGCAGAAAGTTTTAGTGCATACTCTTATGCCAACTTGGAAATGCGATGCTTCTACTGCATAAACTGAAGCAATTTAGTTTTGGACTTGCTTCTGCATATCCTGTAGTTATCACAGTTATACTGCTATCTATCCCTAGATTTCTAAATACATGCATTCACATGGCAACAAATGGTTACTCTAATCACTAAAAAGAATAGGAATCGGCATGGTATGCAAAACACAAACTATACCATTTTAATTAGCTGCTAAATATTTTAAATGCATAGCAATTAAATATAGCTATTGTTTAAGTTGATGTTTAGACCAATTAAAACAAAAGGTCACTGATTCTCCCAGGACACAGCAATCTTTTGAACGTTCCATGCTGAGTCAGCCCCATTGCCCATGGACAAGTGAGTTTTCTGAGCCAGACAATGAAAAATAGTTCACTTGCACTGTACCTAAAAATGATATCAATGACAAATGATACCAAATGGCTAATGGTTTTGTAAAAGCTTCAATAATATGGCATAAAAAGGCAAAACAGAATCCTAGAACTGAAATAGTGTGCCTCCTAATCATAATGTAAGAACACTCAGAGCACTGGTATCAAGTAATGGACCAAAAATAATGAAACAGTTTCAGTTGTACACAAACTTCTCATCCCACCTTTTGTCAGGATTATTACTTTTTTACCATAAAGAATTATGCTAAACCAAATTAAAAGTTTTCCAGTGTAAATCACAAAGTACCATGGAGATATCACTGTGCTAAGGCACCTGAAGAAGTTATAACCTGAGTGAAAAAGGAGAACAGATTAGAGAATGAATTTAGAAATGTTAGTTGAAAAAAAAGAAGCAACACCAAAGTTTTTAAAAAAATCATTATTGCTGACTGAAAAAAACAGCAACAGTGATTTTTTTTTTTGTTATTTCTGTCTAGCATGCAGAGAAAGGAAAGCATATAAATGTGTGGTTTTAAAAAATATCAACATAAAAAATATCTGCTGTGAGAAAGAATTCAACACATTACTTTTGAAAGAGTTCTTTGAATCTGTCATTCAAATCACAGAGGCAGAATCACCTCTCTTGATCTGCTGGCCATGCTTCTTTTGATGCACCCCAGGATGTGGTTGGCCTTTTGGGCTGCAGATGCTGATTGGTGGCTCATGTCCCGCTTCACATCCAGGAGTACTCCCAAGTCTTTTTCTTCAGGGCTGCTTTCAAGCACATCATCTCCTAACCTGTATGGATAACAAAGATTGTCCTGACTCAGGTGCAGGGCTCTGCACTTGGCTCTGTTGAATCTCATGAGGTTCACCTGGGCCCACTTCTCCAGCCTGCACAGGTCCTTCTGGATGGAATCCTGTCCCTCCAGAACATTAGCTTAACCACTCAGTTTGTTGTCATCAGCTATGTGCTTCTGAAGGATCGCCTTTTTATGTGGTAGGCAAAGTCACTGTCTGCTGACTTTATCATTGCTCAAACCATGCGGTATATGATTGTTCTTAGCATATCTTGCTCTTGCCTGATCCCACACAGATGTTCAGATCCTCAGTTGGACTGTTCATATTTAAAACACACTTCTGCCACTTCATGGCTATCGGAAATGGAAATATCTAATATTAAGGAAGAAAAACTTGTTCTCATCTGCTTATTCTCCTCTACTTGCACCATTCACTTCTCCCTCCTTTTTCTAAGGCTGCCTTATACTGTTTTATAAAACCAAAATGAAAAAGTTCCTGACACAAGGCTTTCAAGGTGCAAAATTACTTGCACTTTCTTTAACCTATTGCAATCCAAACAGGTGGACTGCAGAACCAGACCAAGGTCAGGTGAAGAAAGGTAGGAAATAAATACATGCAAAGTAGATTATACTAAGGTAAAGAGGTAGTATGAGTAAAGGGATAAAGAAATGAGTGTCAGGGGGTAAAATCCTGTAGGGAAAGGATCCAGTCAGGAAACCTATGTGATCTATTAGTAATGCTACATTAAAAAAGATTGCATGTCTGCTTCATTATTTTTCAATACTACTTCCTGCATTTTTTCTTTGCAAAAAGGGGTCAAAGAGACAGAAGGTAGACTAGATGAGTCCCAGTGAACCTTCCTGAAAACTATACAACAATTGTACAGATTGTACAGAACTTGAAAACTGAACTTCATGGCAAATTGCTTAACCAGTTAACACTGACAGTCTTTAGTAGTGGATTTAAATGTCTATAATGTATGTAAGTCTAAAACCTTTAGACTGTACATTTTGGTGTTTGTTTTGGGGGTTTTTCCCCCTTGCTTTCAATATAAGAGAAAGCAGATTTCTCCTTCAGATAGAGGAGAAAGCCCTAGAGAGATTCAGAAAAATACAAACTGTAAGACAGGCATATTTTCTAGCCAGATTTTTACTTGCAAGGTATGTTTTTATGTGACCAAATTAATATGTAATAGAATGTCTAACTTTGCAAGGGGTTTTTTGTTAATTCCATGTATCATATTTCTTTTTACGATAATGCAACATTTAATTCATTAGCAAAGTTTTTTTGCATCCTGTGCTTTCTCAGTTCTTGAGCTTAAGTGGAGGTATAACCTTTTGTACCTAATTGTTCTTTTCTCTTTTGTTTCTCTTCATTATATTGTATATGCATTGTTTTCTTCTAGACAGGAACAAATGGTTCTGCCAAAAGAAAAAGCTCTACAACTTTAATGAAGTTCCTGGAAGGTGCCCATGATTGATTTTAAAGTAATCCCATTTCTTGTAAAGACCATGTATCTCTTCTAACATCACAGCATTTGACATCACAACCAGTCAAAAGCATCTCATGTATGAGAGATGAACAGCCTCAGAAGTAACAATGACAGCATGCAGAGACTAGGCGCTTTCTCAGGCTGCCCAAAGAATAGAAAAAAACACCCACTACACTTGAGGTCCTATTAATGGCAAACAAATTTTAAAAATACAAAATATTTAACATTTCTTACAAGTTCTGTTTATGTTACATCATAGGATACATCCCAACATTTTCTTTTACAGCCTTGATGGCTCATTACTACCTTTCTGCTCAACATAATCTGAAAAATCTTTCTTTCAAATTTGGTTTCCAAATAGTCCTATCCTGAATCTCTGCGTTCTTATTTCTCATACTACATCTCTAATTTGTCAGGATTATTTTTAATTTTAAACACTTTCTCCAATACAGTTGTCCAATTTTCTTTCCTATGTCATATTTATTTAGTAAACTGTTTATTCCCTCATCCAAGTACCTAAAAGTACCAAGCAGTGCCTCTACAGACCACCACATTCTTCCATTTTTAGACTGCTGATTTCCACTCCATAGTACAGTTGTCTTTTGCAGGAACGGTTTCACCTAGACTATTTTTTGCAAGCACTGTTATGAAAATGTCCTGTGAGGCAATTCTAAATGATTTTTCAGATTGGGTATCCTGTGTTGAAAACCTACTTTAAAATACATTGAAGTAGCAAATTTCTTCTTCATTTTTTTTAATTATTAGTTTAATATTTTCTGAAATTTATCAGAAGTTTTATTTCTCAATCTTGGTGTAAATTAATAGTTCTAGTGCAAAAAATCTAAGATTCCAATACTTTATTTCGTGGGATGTTGGACACTAGTAATCTGTAAAGTATATAGAGAAACTTTACAGAAAATAAATACCTAATAATATATAACATTATGTATATAGATATAAATATAAATAATTACATATCAAATGAGATCTAAGCTTCCCGTCTAAATGTGATGAATGTGGCACGAATGCTGTTCCATAAAGCAGATCAGAGGCAGATCTCCTCTCAGAGTATTTTTCCATTTCCTGGTTTTCATCTGAGAACAGACAATTGTTTCAGGAACTAAGTTTTTTTTATCTTAAAACTTCTTATTTGAGAATTCCCCTGTATCCTTATTAACGTATTGTAATATTTGTGATTTTTCCATTAATAACATTCCTACTTCATCAACAGGACGCAATATTGAATTCCTTTTTCTTTTAATATGCTATTACAGAGATGTAAGGAGGCAAGTTACATCACATCTTCTTTGGTTTTTATTCATAGATTATTAGATGGACTGGGAAGTGTTGCCAAATGTCAAGAGAAGGATTTTGCCTTACATGAAGAAAATAAAATTCAGAGAATACACAGGTAGTCTAACCAACTTTTTCTAAGAACAGGTGTTGTGCTCATGCTTGATTTCAGTGGAAAGCCAAGAACCTTTAACCTGTAGTACACTTAAGTATAGGATTTAAAATAGCTATTTTATAAAATACCATTTAATATAGTACAGGATTAAAATAAATTATCTCTGTCCCACAATATCATTGACAGATCTGAAGATACCGAAATTAATTTTCTTGGTTTTCTAGGTCTTTCTGTACTCAAAGTACTAATATTTTCTCCTCTCTGTTTGCCATTCATCAGTAGACATTGATGAAAATCTCTTGTGCAAAACAAAAATCTATGGATTGGAAAAAATATTACTAACACAGATTAAAATTTAGATTTTTTACATTTATTTTTGCCAATTCTCTTTATTTCTGTTTTTTTTTCCCAGAAAAAAAAGAATGCACAAACGCCAAAACAGAATTCACATTTTAAAAAAAAATTGTAAACTGTTCATTAAAACAATTAGTATTACCAATGTGCCTATCTTACAGAAAAAGGGCTACTTGTGCACAAAATGTTCTAAGACCTAACAATTTTCATTTGAAATATTTGACTTTATTCTATCAGCCTTACAATCTTTCATTTTAAGTGTTGCTAACAATACTACCATACTGCTGCCTCTGTATGCAGTTGCAGTAATTATAGAGCTGTGCTTGTACAGCTATTTTAGAGAGAACACTGATTTGGTTTGCTGCCACTCTATCTAATAGATCAGAAAGACCACTTTTGGGTGACCCACACGGTGTGGAGATCTCAGGTAACAAGAAGAAGTGAGATACACTGAAAAAAACTGGCAAGTACAAATTTATTTACTTGGGAACAAGTAAAACCACAACACTTTTTCCCACAGTGTTTCCTCTTTCCTTCATCCTTTGTTTTGAGTAATAAAGGATTTTGTACTTTGACGTTAAAGAGAGATGTGAGAAACAAGTTGGTGTCAGCACCTCCCTATAACCGTAACAAGCTAGACTGGTTCACATGAAGTATCATTTACCAATTTCTGTGAGACTGCTCTCAAAATAGGGTATTATTCAGTATAATGATAGCAGAATCTCTTCCTCAGGGAATGCACCCTGTATGAGTTGAAGGAAAAGAGAAAGGAATACACCCATACAAGGAAAACAAAAGAACAGAAACAGTAATGTCCTTGAGCAAATGTATTCGTTTTTACTTCTCTGTACTGTTTCAATCTAAGCCAATTTTTTTGGTGTCACAGGCAAAATTTAGCTTGGACAAGTGCAGAGAAAAAACTACTATGAGGACTGAAAAGAAGGGCTGCAATATTCTAAGCTGCCTTGTAGTCCTCTGCATTACATGATTGAAAAGTATACAGCAGTCACTGACTTCAAATTAAGTGGTAATGAATGCAGATTTCCATGAAGATTCCATGAGTTAGTAATTACAGTTTTATTGCAATTGCAAATAGTGAAATAAACTCAGTCTCCACTGTCCCATACATGTAATGGATGAGTTAATTTGTCTTCAGTACTCTCACAGTTTTAATATTTCTCCATCAATGCTGTGAAAATTAATAGGATGCAAAATGTATAAAATCATATTCCCCAAGAAACCACTGTTGACTACCAGTGAAGCATATTTATTTCATTTGCCTTTGCTGCAGGGTCACCATCTTTTTTTCTTTTTCCTTTTTTCATTACTTCTTTCTTTTTCTTTTCCTTTTTTTCTTTCTCTTTTCCCTTTTTTCTTCTTGTTCTGTTTTATTTTTCAGTTTTCTCTTTCCCCTTTCAATTTCCATTTCTGTTTTTGTTTGTTTACTTGTTTCTTCTCTTTCTCTTTTTTCTTTCCTCGGTGACATTTTCAGACTTGGCATTTTATGACTTTTTCAGTTTCGTATTACTAACACTCTGGCTGCAGAATTAAAAGTAGACCCAGAGGAAGGGTAACATTCAGGCATATCAGCAGAGGTTTACATGAGCTCCTTTCCTAAAAAATATTTAAAAGTAGAGAACTTTCATATGAAAAAGCTAGGTTGATTCCTTTTTATTCTGTTGTGTTTTCTATTGTAATTCACTTAATTCTTTAAAACCTGTACCTCCATAGCATTCTTCTAGGATTCAGTCACGCAATAATAAACCAGGATAAAAAGAAACTACTGCTGTGCAGCAGAACGTGGTTGCACCAAGTGAATGAAGACTTTCCCAAAATGAGAAAAAAATAATCTTCATGAAATAATTGCTTATTCTCTGTGTTGCATACACTTGGAGGAGTGATTTACCTTGTTGCACTCTTGATGTAATAATAGACAACAGGGCAGATTCCATGGATTGCTCTGGGGGAATAAAGGGATGTCCCTCTAAGAAGATGACACAGCCACTGGCCCAGCTGAAGTGCCTCTACACAAACACATGCAGCATAGGCAACAAACAGGAGGAGCTGGAAGCAAACATGCTGCTACAGAGCTACGACATAGTAACCATTACTGAAATTTGGTGGGGTGAATCCCATGGCTGGAGTGTGGCTATTGATAGCTACAAGCTGTTCAGAAGGGACAGACAAGGAAGGAGGGGTAGAGGCATTGCCGTCTATTTTAAGAAACGGATAGAGTGTGAAGAGATGTCCCTAAAGAGTAGTCATGAACAAGTTGAAAGTTTATGGGTAAGAATTAGGGATTGCAACAAAAGGAGCCTTGTGATTGGTGTCTACTACAGGCTGCCTGATCAAGAGGACCTTATCAATGAAGACTTCCTGCTCCAGCTCCAGAAGGCATCGAGCTCCCAAGCTCTCATCCTGCTGGGGGATTTAAACCACCCAGCTCTTCAAGGAGTTAGTTAATAGGATGTCCAGGGAAATGACCCTCCAGGACAAAGGGACGGGACAGATCTGGCAGGTACTTAAGAAACATTCAACAGTGTGCAAGAGTTCTTGATCCACAGGTGTAAGAAGTCAGGTAAGGAATACAAGAGACCAGCATGACTGAGTCGAGACCTGCTGGTTAAACTAAGAGGCAAGATAGAACTACAGAGGCAGTGGAAGCAGTGACAGGTATCCTCAGAAAAGCACAGGGATGTTGCCTGTTTATGTAGGGATGAGGTCAAGAAGGTCAAGGTGTGTCTGGAGCTGAATTTGGCAAGGGATGACAAGAAAAAACACAAGGGCTTCTACAGGTATATAAACCAGATGAGGAAGATTAAAGAAAGCAAACCTGCCCTAATTAGCAGTAATGGAGAACTGGTGACAACAGATGAGGAAAAGGCTGAAGTTCTCAAGAACATTTTTGCTTCAGTCTTCACTGGCAGCCCCTCTCTTAATGACTCTCAAGTTGATGGCCTGCAAGTCGGAGAACAGGGAGACCAAGTGCCTCCCACTGTAAGTGAAGATAAGGTTCGTGACCATCTAAGGAACCTGAATGTACAGAAGTCCATGAGACCTGAAAGAATTGGCTGAGGTAGTTGCCCAGACACTCTCCATGACATTTGAAAAGTCATGGCATTCAGGTGTAGTCCCTAGTGACTGGAAGAGAGGAAACTCAGTACTCATTTTTAAAAAAGGTAGGAAAGAGGACCCTGGGAACCACCGACTGTCAGCCTCACCTCTGTGCCTGGGAAGATCATGGAACAAATCCTCCTAGAAGCTATGCTGAGGCACTTGGAGGACAGGGAGATGATTCAAAACAGCCAAGTGCGGAGTCCAGCACCTGGGTCAGGACAACCCCTGTATGCCATACAGGTTAGGAGATGATGTGCTTGAAAACAGCCCTGAGGAAAAAGACTTGGGAGTACTCCTGGATGAAAAGTTGGACATGAGCTACCAATGTGCATTTGCAGCCCATAAGACCAAGCATATAATGGGCTGTATCACAAAAAGTGTGGCCAGCAGATTGAGAGAGGTGATTCTGTCCCTCTACTCTGCTCTGGTGAGTCCCCACCATCTGTGTCCAGCTTTGGAACCCTCAACACAAGAAGGACATGGACCTGTTGGAGCACGTCCAGAGGAAAGCCACAAAAATGATCAGAGGGCTGGAGCATCTCTCTTGTGAAGACAGGCTGAGAGAGTTGAGCATGTTCAGCCTGGAGGAGGGAAGGCTCTGGAAGGACCTTACAGTTACCTTCCAGTACCTGAAATGTGCCTATATATACTGGGGAAAAGCTGTTCCCAAGGGCGTGTAGCACTAGGACAAGGAGTTATGTTTCTAAACTAGAAAAGGGGAGATTTAGGTTGGATATTAGGAAAATGTTCTTCAATATGAGAGTTGTGGATCACTTGAACAAATTGCCCAGAGAGGTTGTGGAGACCCCATCCCTGGACATATTCAAGGTCAGGCTTGATGGGGTTCTGAACAACCTGATCTAGTGAATCCGGCCCTGCTTAGTGCAGGGGGTTGGACTAGATGATCTTTAAAGGTCGCTTGCAACCTTACACATTTTATGACTCCATTCTATGATCTACATTTTTGCAAGGAACCACTTAGGTCCCACTAGCTGCTGTGGGACCCACTGTGGTGCTAATCAATTGCCAACTGCAGCATTTATTTTTTTTAAAATTAAGTATAGTATTTAATTTTAATTGATGTGTAGTTTAAAATATTGCCTCAAGAACAGTCCAAAGCAACTCAAGAAATGCATCTTCATTTAAGCTCCAGGAAGGTGAGGAAATAAAGTACTGTTTTTTGAAAGGTGTGAGTAAGGACTCTGCACCTGTCTTAGGCAAATTTTCTTCTAAGCTGAGGATTCTTACCTCAATAGTTACTATAACGTCAGTAGGAAAAGGGTGAGATGTGAATTTGTCCTACCTGCAGGGCAGTTTGCTTTAAGATCTGAAATTTTGGCTCCAACTGTATCTGCAGGCCATTTAAAAATTTAAATCTAAATAAACATCTCCTTCAAGTAACATTTAGGGTTATTTTAGTTTTTTCTCCCCTAACATTGTATTGGAAGCCATCTCCCTGGCAAGGTTCAAGGTCAGGTTGGATGGGGTTTTGGCCAGCCTGGCCTAGGAAAGGTGTTCCTAACTATGGCAGGGGGATTGGAACGAGATGTGCTTTGAGGTCCTGTCCAACCCCAAGCATTCTATGATTCAACAGTTCTATGATATTGGTGTGAAGCTGTTCTTGTTACTGTGTTAGAATTGGATGGTATTTTTAAATCAGATTTTTTTCCTGTGGCAAAATATCTCCTCTGCTATAATAGAATATTGATGATACATTCCCTTCCTTTCCCTTGTCTACTAAAAAAGAATATTGTTGAAGCAACTGTTTTTAGTGGGTTTCATATTTTCTGATAAAATAATCAACATTTAAGAAAAAATCAAGATCATCATAAGGAAATAGAATCTATGAGATACAAAATGAAAAATGCATATAGTTTTCTAGAGACCTATTTAAACTGAAAAAATATCTGATGTGTTTATGGCAGTAGAACATTTAACAATATCCTACTTGATATTAATTCAGAGGCATGTAAAAACACTCAGAAAGATACCATGTCTCTCTTTTCCCTCAGTAATGTGTATTCAAAAAATCACACTCACTAGTGATTTAAACAGGAAAAGAAGGGAAAGAAAGTTTCTTTATGGAATTCACTCAATGAAGACATAATCATTAATAGTGCCAGATTAAAGCTTAAGTAACGGTTACACTGTCATACTTATTTATATCTAGATATAAAGTAACCCAGCTATGCTCCAGGCACTGGTATAAATGTCAAAAATACAAATCAGATGTCTGTGACACTTAGGGCTGCCACAGGTAGGTAGTGAACCTACCATACAAAGAAATGGCTTTTAGCTGGCTATCTTGGTCACCTCAGTCTAGGTCTAGCTAGGTAAAATAACTGGCCTTGAAAGTCAACAGCTGGAGGCTGTGCTTATCTCACCAGTGAAAAGTGTATCAGATTTACAACCATTGTATAGACCATAGGAAACCCCCTTCCTAGAGGTTTACCTACAAAACCATGGAGAATGCTCTTTTTACATGTGAAGACTGAGAACATCAGCAAGATTAAACTATACCACTACTAACGCATCTTTATAAATAATAACAGGCATGAAGCTTGTTATTTTCTTTTACAGCACAGTAGTTTTAATGATCATGCTGAGTTTTTTTGTGGAGAAGTCTAAAAATTCGTATTTTCTTGTGATTTCAGTGAGCATTCAAGTGTAAATAGTAGTTGTTTTCCCCATAGCATCTGTCTGGTGTCTTTATCATATTTTTTTCTCCAGCAAATGCAATATTCTCTCAACATATATAGTTCCATCTATTTTCATTACTCTTCTACTTTTTTGCTAGATCTAATTACTTTATAGACCATGCCGGTTAAGGATAAGATCTTCTTAAGCACAGAACAGATTTCATGCATGCTTCCTAACAGTTCCCCAGCATGTAAGTATGTCCTAAAGTTTACAGCTTTAAAAGGCAGGAACCAATTATTTTATTCCTTACTTAGACCTGCAAGACTCTGGACTGCAGGCATTACCTACCAGATCAGTCAAGTAAAGGGCCTCCTATTTCATCACTTGCATAATCTAGTCAGCATTGAGTTTTTTTCTAAAAAGGCTCAGCAACATGAACAACAACAAAACTTCTATTTTTTATATTTTCTTATATGTTTATGCTTGCACTCCACCATTTCTTGAAGTGCAAGGAAGAAAATCTACCCAGTGGCAAGTCATAGTGCATCACAAATCTACGTGACTAAGCTGGACTTGTCTGCTAGGAATGTTTCCAATTAATACTATGGAAAAAACTGCTGATCCAGTGTTTTCACTTCTTGACCACTACATAAAGTTCTAGTCTCTGCAGTTCCAGAATGCAAATAGTGTATTTTGAAAAGATATAAGAAGAATTAAAAATTACTAGGAAGTGGAAACAGGTGCCTTACCAAGGCATAGTAACATTGTGACACTTCTTTCTCTATGTAAAGAGGAAAAGGCTGCAAAGAGATAGAATTAAAGTTTGCCAAATCATGATTGTGCTAGTAAGAAGAATGAAGTGGTAAGAAGAATTTCTGCTTCTCAGAAAATTATGTGACACTGGCATCATAGGGTGCTCATTGAAACTACTAAGAGATCATTTGAAAAAGAAAATAAAATGCTTTTTTACACAGCAGATAATGAGGTTCTGGGATATGACATCACAAAACACTTAACAAGGTAAAGTGCCTTAGCAAATTTAAAAAAGGATTAACCTGATTCATGGATAAGAGGTCTTCAAAGAGTAGGCAGGTACCAGGTAACCTATGTAATGCTGAGATGAGTGCGGGAACTGGAGGGATATGCGGGGAAAGGAGCACAAGCAGCTGGAGGCAGACTACCAGTTCAAACCAACCATCAGTGCTACTTCCCAGGGAATTTATAGTATTTCTTTGTTTGAACCATAGCCTTTTTCACTCAGCTGCAAAATCTGACCTCCAGATAACCGTTCATAGTTAAGTTTCCAGGTCAATCCATGTTTTCTTCTTTAGTGGTGTATTTACCAAGTGTCTACACAATCTTTGAGAACAGCTGAAACTTAAACAGAAACATTTTGCAGCTACTCTTCCATGTAAGGACAAATCTTCCTCGGGAGATAAGTCCACAACAGTTTTATTAAACAATATTTAATACTTTAATTTAACCTCATGGTTCTGATGATTGAGGATTCATATTCTAAAAAATAAAGTAATAAAGTTTGAAATATACCTGTCCTCATCAGAAGCTAACACAAAACAGGTAAGGAATCAACCGGTCACCTATAGGATGACCTACGTGTCAAATCACAAAAGCACTTATTTACTGTATGATAGCTTTCCTCACAGCAGTCTGGTCTATGGATCTATGGGGAATCAACTGGTTTTGAGTCTTTTAATCATCATAAACCACTATAAATAGAAAAAGAAAAGGAGCATCAGCAAGCAGCAATGCATACTAAAATGGGAGAAAACTATTTTTTAAAAGCAGTAAAATTAAGATAATCATCCTTCAACATAAAAGTTACACAAAGTACACAATTTATGTCAGATGAATGATGTGTAGTAAGAAAGGAAAAGGGTCAATTTTAGAATATCTCCGTCTTTTGAAAAACGAAAAAAACCCCCTCCTTCTATTCATTGAGGGGGACCCAACAAGAGTTAAGTTTTATCCGCAGCATTAAGCCGTGCCTCACACAAAACAGAAGTATATTCTATTGTAGGAAAATAAGATTTCTTTTAAAATGTACTACTTGGTTCTCCCTACTCCTTCCTGTCTGTGTGTAAACTCTTGCAGAAATGGTGCACTGCACCAAAACTCACCTATAACTGGCAGTTCAAATAAAAAAAACAAAACTGTAAAAAATAGAATGAAATGAACACTTTGATAAATGAGTTTCCTCAGTTTCTTAGGCAATGACGCATGCAGGGTTTCTAATTTTAACATAAAGACAACAAATACAGAGTACAAAACATATTTTTAAAATCCTTTTGTTAAAACAGTCCTTTACCTTTCAAGATAAATGAGATATTTATTATGACTTTGGTTTTTTTCCAAAATACAATACTTCTGTTTGCACAAGGGTGTGAAGGATCAAATCACTGTCTACAACAGCTTGGAAAGAATACAGACTTGATGAGCATAGTGATATTTATAAGTTTAGCCAGAGCGCAAAAGAAACTAACCCCTCTGGTAGCTGTCAGAGGCAGGTGTGATCTACCCAGGACAGATTCACACTGTGTTTTGGGCTTTATCCCCTGTGACCACTTGTCATTAGTGCCCATTTCTGATCCAGTGAAAGGTTGTTACATAGCAGCATGCGGTCTGTGCTGTTGCTGTCCTTTCTCGCAGGGTTATTCACATAGTTCTGGATGAAAAGCTTTTGATCATTTCTGATAATCTGGTGAAATAACCTCCTTTCATAGTTTTGTGCAACTGTCCTAGTTCTTGGTCCTGCAAAATAGTTCCCACAAAAGGAATGTGGTAGTAGTTCAACTTGTCTGGGGGAGACATCCCTTGTGCAGTAGTAGCCCCTTGTGTCCAGCATTCATTACAGCTCCTGACCATCAGCAGTGTGCTAATGAAGCATCCCAGTATTAGTCAACAGACGGTAAGGAAAACAGCCAAAGCCCCTCATACAGTTTATTTTGAGCTGTGTCTATCACACCCATGGCCATTCACAATTTTCATAAAGGAAGGTGTGCAGGTGAAGCAAAACCAAATCTACCTCAGAATTTAAAGGTGCCTGAAGCGACTTTTTGACATAGCAGTTACAGAGCTGTTAAATGCTGCGATAACAAAGTTATTGCCTGGAAGAAATTTACAGGTAGAGAAATTTATTATTTTGTCCACAAGAGCTAGGCCAGGCCAGCATAGCAAACTGGGGACATTAACTGGTTGTTAATTAAAAAGCTGTGAGGTAAAAGATAGGGCTGGCAGATTGTCTGGCAAAAGCCTTAGCATTGGTTTGGTTTATAGCAACAATTTAGAATACATTTTCAGCTATAAATTCTCTCATTCAGAGGAATACAGAATATATTCTGCTGGCAGAATCTCAATTTTTGTGAGTTACATTGAAGTGCTTTTTAAAGCAGTTTAACAGCACTGGCAAAATGCTTCAAATATAGTCAGCTCAAATCTCCTTAAGCTATCACCAAACTCTTTGCAGTAAATATCGTACTAGCATATATTTTGATCACATAGATTATCTTTTATGTTTCACACTGTATGAACTTCAGACTATGGGACTCTGATTCATCAGTATAAAAAAGAATGGGGTTCAATCTGTGGACTAGACCTCCTGTGAGCTGAGGAATATACAGTGATTTTAAATAAATTGATTTCATAAAAACACAATTGGAAAACGAGAAAAGTAAAATATGATCCTCTAGAGTTATGTTTCACTTTAACAAAATCAGGAAGTATTTTTACTGAAAATGTACTTAAATCTACTGTCAGAAAAGCAGGTAGAGCTAACAAAATAATGTGGAAGAGTAATCCAAGATGGGGTATTGTCTTGGTCATTATGCATAGGTTAAGATTAGTATTTTCTTTTTGGCTTTATGGCAGGGCATTGTTGTTTTTTCACATTGTTTTGTGGGGGGTTGTGTGGGTTTTTTAATTTTTACACAGATGTCTGCTTTCATGTTTTTATCTGAACAAAAATCCATCCATTTGCTATATATTTTAGGCCTCCAATAATAATTTAACAGACAAAAAGCTAGACAGAGGTTATTAAAGGATGTACGCTGGTTTTCTTTTTAAATGTCTGACTGGTAGAGTCTAGTGAACTATGATTAATGGAAATTTCTAAGTAGCAACCTGCTTTCACAGGGGAGTTGGACCCAATGATCGCTTGAGGTCCCTTTCATCCCCTATGATTCTATGATTGCGTGATTATGTAATTTATTGTACATATATATTTAAGGACTTCCATCATGGTTTCAACACACTGATTTGTACTCAAATTGTAGTTCCACAATAGTTCCTTTCCTAATTTATATAAATTATGATATCTGAATATCTGCAAAAAACACTATTGTGGGGTTTGACCCTGGCTGGAGGCCAGATGCCCACCAAAGCTGATGTATCATTCCCCTTTTTCATCTGGACAGAGGAGAAAATATATATTGAGAGGCTTAGGAGTCAAGATAAGGACAGGGAGAGATCATTCTGCAATGAGCGTCACGGAAAAAACAGATTCAACACAGAATTAAGGAAAGAAAACTCTCTCATTTATTACACTACACTACACACTGTCGCAGTTTTGCATAGTTGGGTGCTGGTAGAGGCTTTCACCAATGCAGGTCACAGAATCTTCTCTATGTCTCCACCTGCTCCAGCATGAGGCCTCTCCACGGTCTGCAGGTGGGGTCTCAGCCTTTACTACAGGCTTTGGGGGGACACCTGCTCCACCATGGGTTTCTCCACAGGCTGCAGGGTTAGGCTTTTTCTCCAGCACCTGGGCGCCTCCTCCCCCCCTTCCCTGGCCTTGGTGTCTGCACAGCTTCTTACATCTTCTCGCTCCCTTCTCTGGGGGCAAAAAGCAATTGCTGGCATTCCTATACTTCTCAGACGTGATTCCCAGAAGCCTGTGACCATCACTGATGGGCTCAGCCTTGGTCAACAACGACTCTGGACTTGAGCCAGCTGGTGTTTACTCTGTTGGGCCTGCACAGAGCTTCTGTCTGCTTCTTGCAGAAGCCCCTCCTGCAGCACCCCTGCTCCACCAGAACCCAGCCACACAAAGCTACAGCAGCTATGAAAAAAATCAGACCAGCATTATTGGCAAAATAGACAGGAGTTTTATGGTTCCCTCTGCTTCCAAGTTTACCAAGGATATCAGAAGACATTACCTAGCTTTTCCAACATGAGACCTGAGGAAGGCAAGGAAAGGGTTTTGTAATTTATACAAAATGCCACCTATCAAGAATCAAAACCTGATAGAAGCACATAATTTACAATCTAAGTTTATTGCATGTTAATGGTTATTAAATTTTCTTGTGAACATGAGGTTTCTCACATATCTTCTTCTTCAACTAATGATCATCAATTATTAATACCTAACAGAAAGATATTCTTTCTTCCCCAGCATTCTTGGCTAACCCAGAATAATCTATCTAGCTATAGTCATAAAAGTAATCTATCCAGTAAGTGTTGCCAACCTCTAAGCATCTTGAGTTCATTCCAGGTACTAACGTTTTCTGGGAAGAGGCATGTGTTCGTAATACTTGGCAAAGTACAGGAATTCAGGGATATCTGTTTGGCTCCACAGTCAGAATAAATTATTAACTAGAAAATGGTTTCTTATGATGTCCAAACAAACCAATAATCTGAAATTATGTGTTTTGGAGGAAGAAAACAGTACTTTATTTAATTAACCAGATATGGTGTCTGTCAATATGTACATCACAGTAAGTATAGGAAATGCCACGTTCCTGAAAAGGGGTCAAATGTCAAGACAGGTTTGTAAGTGAGACTAAATCTGTAACACATTGATCACAGAATCACAGAATTGTAGGTGTTGGAAAGGACCTCAGGAGATCATCGAGCCCAACCTCCCTGCGAAAGCAGGTTCATTAGGACAGATCGCACAGATAAGCGTCCCCAAATGATGACTTGACAAACAGCAGTGGTTGAGCCCCAAGCAGTGGCTGAGCACCACACACCACTTGCTTGCTCCCAGAGGAGAAACAGACATACCCTTCACAGGTTGGGAATAAAGACAGTTTACTGACAAAAACACCATGAAAGTAAAACAGTAACAGCCAATTACACTCATACTCAGTGACAACACAGTGTGCCTTACAGACCTGACCATTGCAGAATGCTGCGTGATGCAAGGATCAACCTGACACCCTGGCCACACTTGGACTGCTCTGGAGGCACCATTACAACACATGAGGAAGTTATGTCAGGTGGTGCAGAAAACAGCCAGGGCTAACTCCTATGCTGACTGCTTGGGAAAGTTGACTCTTGACTGGCCCAAACCAGGACACAAATCTTTGTACATTGTATCACTGTCATAAAGTGTTTAAGAGAAAAAAGTGTTTGGTCAATGTCTCTTTTGAATGGCATGATCTTACACTGTTTATAGAACTCTAACAAGCAGAACATTTTGAAAATTGGGAGAATTAAATCACCCTGTGGTAAATAGTTTTTACTCTCAAATTAATAATTATTTTTTTAAAGCTCCCCTTTATGTACCAGGCTATAGAATATTGTAATGGTTTAACTCTAGCAAATAACTGACCACCACACAGATGTTTGCTTACCCCTCCTCCCTCCACCAAGGGGGCTGGGAGAAAAATGGACAAAAAACCCCACCAAAACTTCTTGGTTGAGATGAAGACAATTTAATAGGGTAACAAAAGAAGATTAATAATAATAATAGCAACAAGAAGTGATACATACATCCAACTGCTCACCACATGCAGAAATAAACCAAAACCAAATGCCAAGTCTGTTTACAAGCAGCTATCCTACTTCCTGTCTTGCTTCCCCATTTATATTTGGAGGATGATGTTATATGCCAGGGAATATCCCTTGGCCAGTCTGGGTCAGCTGTCCTGGATGTGCTCTACCAGCTTCTTGTGCACCTGGCAGAATGTGTGTTTAAAAGTCCTGGAATTAGGGTGAACACAACAACTACCTGAAACCAACTAAAAACATGAGTGTGTTATTCTCATGGTGAATCCAAACCACACCCAAAGACTGGCTACTAAAATGAAAAATTAGATTTATCTCAGATGAAAATGGAAAGTATCTTTCTGGGTTTTTTTCTTATTAATAAACTAAAGAGCTATTCTTCCACTCACTTTAAACCTGGGGTCTTATTCCCAGAACCTTTATAGGTAATTCTTGCATCAAATGATCTTTTGATTTCTAGAGGGGACTGAAAGTTGAGCAGTCATTTTTGTTATCATGAGGGCTAACAGACAATGACAAAGAGAGATACTGACCATTAACTGTCTCTTATATACTGGTGGTTTCTGGAGCCAAAGCATTTTATTTTGTCAAAGATAAAATATAAATTATTCTATTGCCTTTCACCCTTCTTTTATTCCCATAACCCTTTCCATAATAACTTGCTTAAACAGGCAATAATTACTCTTTTAAAAAATTAATATTAATAAAGAATTTTGTATTTTTAATAATGAAATCAATAAGCATCACTAAAAGTAACTTAATTCAGCCATTACAAAAATCATATTCTTTATTTTCTTAATAATAATAAAATGAGAAGTTGTGATTGCCATATACCAACTTGCAGAATTTAGGCTAGTGACCACCCATGGTTAAACTTTTATGAACAAGCCTGTTTCTATAAATGCTTTGTCATCTCATCCAGCTCACCATCTGCCTTATCCACCTGTTGCACGATGCCTGAATCTTAGTCTGAAGTCTATAGCGTAAGGACTGCTTTGTGCCATTTGTGAAATGCTTGGGACAATTAAATTCTGACCCCTGTTGAGATCCTTATGGACTTCTATAAATCAAGCAATGGATAATTAGAAGATTACAAACATAAAACACTGTGGTGTTTTCACATAGTCTTGGGCATAATATTTTGAGGCAAGTGTGCTCTCAGCAACTATGAAATGAGCTTAAAACTGTAGCACCTGCAATGCTAGAATACAGGACAGTATATTCATATTGTCTGTGATGATGATCTAATCTTGAGGTAGCCATTTGAAATAAATATGTCACTAGAAATGGCAGGATCTTGCACTCAAAGCAAGTGCGCCGAAGATTTACTAAACAGAAAAAACATTTTCCATTTTCTCTAACTTAATAGAAGCATATAATCAACAAATATATCTTGGATATAGAATGAACATCTTGACTGATAGTCCAGTAACATCACATATCATCCAAATCTGAATTGTAGTGACACTGTACTCCTGATTCAATGTATGGTATGAATTGTCCATTCAATCCTGACTAAAATACCGATAGAAAAACACCAGCATCACCATATTTGACAGCATAAAAAAAACACCCAAAAAACCAAACCCAAAACCCATGAAATTAAGTAAATTGCTTTGCATTTTGCAGAGCAGAACTGAATTTACTTCCTGGTAGATTCTCTTAATTTAAGTTTCTCAAGGTATGTAGAATGCATAGTTTAGGCTGAAACTTGACCCAGTAAGCAGCAAAACTACTTTTGTATTTTATATTTTGTTTGTGTGCATTTCCAGATTGTACATTTAGCACCAGGGATTAGCTGAAGCCAATTTGGAAGCAGGGTAGAAGGGAAAAAACATACATTAAAAAAAGATATGCAAACATGCAAAATGCTAACAAACATGTTAATAGATGCTGGCAGGCAGCTGATAACCTAGGTGTATCTAGCATTGATCAGCAGCTTTGCTCTGATGTGAATGAATGCTGGCAGGCAGCAGACAGCTAACGTGTACCTAACATTGATCAGCAGCTTTACTCTGATTTAACATCCAAAAAAGCTTTTAAGATGCTCTGGTGAGCAGGTGACACTTCTCTCTTGGCAGGAGTGGGAAGAAACATTGCTTTTTTGGAATTTTTCTCTCTGCCAATGCGAATGACCTTTTGGGCCAGCAATTGGCAAACATTAATTTTTTGTTCAGCTTTTATAATCTGGCTGTAAACACAATTGTGTACAAATGGTAATCACATTCCAGATCGGTAATGCAAAGATCTTCCTGTGGCTCTATACGGTACAAAATACCAAATTTCATGATAGACGGCTCTCTGGGAAGGTGAATGATTTCCTTTCTTTCCTAATGACAGGATTTTAATTCAAAGTTGAATATGGACTGGAACGCCTGCTCCTGGATTCCTACTTTAGACAGGCAGCTGGCATCCCTCACAAGCGACAAGACATCCCACTGCTTATGGTTTTGTGGTTTTTATCTTGCAACACTAGCTTCAGAAACTTCAGAAATTTTTAAGAATTACATACTGTATTTTTCATCTTATGAACATTAGTTGCAATTCTTGTAGCTTCAGACTGAAAATGAGATTTTTACTACTGGTCATGCAGAATTATGTGTATGATGTATTATGTTTTTTAACATTTTAGGGTTTTACTACTTTTTGGAACATTTTAGCTTGTTTAAATATATGCAAATTGCAAAGAAAGCCTGTTAAAATCAGGAAACAACTAATTTATATATAAAATGTACCCAAGCTCTCCAACTCATCATGTCAGCTGCTTAAACCAAGAATTTAGAAAAATTACTGGGGGTACTCTGTCTACATGCATAGACTGGCAAAAATGTTTTTTCCAAGCTATCTTGCTGCTGGCTGCCTTCACTTGATTTCCGGGAAAGAAAATGTTGTTTAAGTTTGACATATATTTATCTCTATCTTTTGATAAAAAAATGACCTTGTTTTAGAACTATTTGCTGTTATCAGTACAACACAATGTAAATCTGTAAAAAAAAAAGACACAGAAGTGACATCAGGAAGACTACAGAGATGGAAATCTGTCAAATGTGTAAAAGTAATCACATGCCTAAGAAAAGAAACACAATAATAACCCTCATGCACAGATACAGCTCACTGTTTGGTGTATCTCACTGGTTCTGTTCCCTTAAAAACACATTGTTTTATTTGATATTGAGGGAAGAGAGATTAGCCAGTGAATACCATTTCTAGTATTAATTTATTATAGGAAAAACCAGAACCATTAGTATTTTGCTTTCCTACTTTTTACAGAAAAATTTTCCTATTCCTTTTTTAATCTATTAACTTGCATTTCATTGGCTTTTCATCCTTGAAGCAAATAAAGAAATCAATGAAAATTTCATTTGGCTTTCTTTGCATTATCACTCCTGGGTGACATACCATGTTGACATTTTAATAGATTCAAATGTGGGGTTTTGCTAACACAGTGAGTGTCAGGTATGTGAGAGCGTCCATGAGTCTTACCATGCCTTGCCAAATCTTCTTTAGGATGTTTCACACTGCTGTCCATGGAACAGAGACACATGACATGTCCTTGTTTCATGAGTGGGACTCAGACCCAGACCATGCCCTGGTCTCCAGTCTTGCCACTGGCCCTATCTCCTACTCCTGGGCTGACCCTGGATTTGACTTAATCCCTGGTCATGCCCAGTGCACAGATATTAATAATAAAAATGAACTCAAAATCCTGAACTGTGTACATATGAATGTAACACGCACATCCACCAACAAATGTGTATCTCAATCTTAATCTATGTGATTTTAGTCCACAAGGTAAAAGACTGCTCAGACCTTGCACACTTAGTTGTTGCAACAGTAAACAACAAAGTGCATCAGCAGCTATTTATGTGCCTGATTATCTAGCCTTCAAGATCACGGCTGCATAAGCAGATTCAAGTGCATGTCTACCTTGCTTCTGATGATAAGCACTACTGTAAAAAATCACTAGCTTAAAATGCAAGCGCAAATGTAGACTCTTTGCCTCATGGTGCTTATTTTGATTAAGAAGAGCACCTCATGTGTCATAGTTGACATATTAATTTAGAAGGAGGGAGGTTCCTGACAAGGAAAACTTATTGTGTATAGATAAAAATAGAAATTGTTGCTTTTAGTCACAGTTTGATATAGCAATATTATGTGAACTGAGTAATATTACATGGGAAGGTCACCCAAGCTGGGTCCCTAACCCATATTTTCTGATACCAACCCTTCTTTTTATTGTATTCTGTGTACAACTTACTGCAATGTGCCTTTCCCTTATAAAGAGTAATCACAGGTGGGTTTTGTCTAAAAAGAAGGAATTTTAAAACTGATCAAAACGATTTTTTTTGGTATAATATGATAAATAAATACTCATAACAAAAAATATTACAAATGCTATTAAAATAAGGCTGCCAGTATCTATAATCTGCAAAATCCTTCCAAGTGGTGATTCTAATTGAAATAATTTCTTTGATAAAAGTCATATATTTGAAGAAAGAACTACTTGATGTGATTTACATACTTTTTATATAAGTGTTTGACATACCTTTACTCACTGTACTCAAAGTCATTGCATGCAGAATGAGACCAGTAGAATTGTCTGTACTTACACCTACATTACTTAATAAATTCTATACATAATATCAAGTCTCCCAAATAAAAATTTGTCAAGTAATGAACACCAAATTCAGCCCTCTGACCCAAAGCTTTGGTGTCATTTCCAATGTAGATCACTCTTAGACTAAATACTTGATGTATTATATTTTTCTCTGTAGAAAGAGAAGTAGAAACCTTACCAGTTCATTACGCTGAATGAAGCCAGTTTAAAAATTTACTACTAATGATCACATTGTGAGTTTCACTTACCTTTATCCTTCATTACTCCTATAGATATATGCCTGCATAGACATATACAGTTTTGTCCTCCTGAAGCTATTAATATACTGCAGAAAACGTAAAACTGTTTTGAAATAAAGTCATTTTGGGTTTTAGAATTACATTGATTTCTACTTTGAAAATTAACTGAACAAAATAAACACTGTTTTATGCATGAAAGCACATTTATTTTTGATGTATTAACCATTCATATGGGTCTATCCACATCTCACAGCTATAGGCACATGCCAACCACATGAAGATCTACAAGGCCATATAAGAGGTCCTGTGCATAGGTTGGCACAATCCCAAGTACAACTGCAGGCTGGGTAGAGAATGGATTGAGAACAGGTCTGAGAAGAAGGACTAGGGAGAACTGACTGATGTAAAATTTAACATGTCATCAACATACACTTGCAGCCCAGAAAGTCATCTGTATCCTGGGTTGCATCAAAAACAGTGTGACCATAAGGTCAGGGGAGGTGATCATGCCCTTCTGCTCTGGCGAGACCCCACCTGTAATACTGTGACCTGGTTTAGGTTCCCCCAACATAAGAAGGACAGGAGCAGTTGGAGTGAGTCTAGAGGAGGGTTGTGGAGATGATCAGTGGGATGAGGAACCTCTCCTTTGAGGACAGGCTGAGAGAGTTAAGCTTGTTCAGCCTGGAGAAGAGAAGGCTCCAGGGAGACCTTACAGCAGCCTTCCAGTAACTTAAATGACCTCAAGATGGAGAGAGAATCTTGATCAGGGAGTCTAGTGACAGGACAATGGGTAATGGGTTTAAACTAAAAGAGGGGAAGTTTAGGTTAGGTATTAGGAAGAAATTCTTTACTGTGAGGGCAGTGAGGTCCTGGCATAGGTTTCCCAGAGAAGCTGTGGCTGCCCCTGGCTCCCTGGCAGTGTTCAAGTCCAGGTTGGATGGGGCTTTGAGCAACCTGGTGTAATGGAGGGTTTCACTGCCCACTGCAGGGAGTTGGAACAAGATGGACTTTGAGGTCTTTTCCAACTCAAACCAGTCTGTGATTCTATGACGATTTGTTTTTTTTTAATGAAATCTAGAATTAAAATCACATGGGCTGTATATATACAAAATGTAATTAACATATCTCAATTAAAACTTCTTGAATGAAAACAGAAAAATAGAAAAACATTTTAAATGGGATTTACCACACTTTGAGTTGAAGGTACAAATATAGAGAGGGTACTATATTGACAAAAATAATTTTGCAGTTTCTACAAGACAAAGCTCCAGTGCAAATACATACAAGTTACTTCTAAGCTTACCAGATGAGGTATAAAAAGCCGTGCCAGCTGCAACAGTACGGAGCTCAGTGAGGACTAATTTACCATCTGAAAAAGCAGAATTATCCTGTGCTGAGTTCAGTGTACCTACAAGAATCCTAGCTCATTGTACTGATTTTGACTAGAAAAGATTTTATTTTCTCCATAGTAGCTGGTATGGGGCTGTAGTTTGGATTTGTGCTGGAATTTGTGTTGATAACAGTTGTTTTCGTTCCTGTTGAGCAGGGCTTTCCCATAGACAAGGCCTTTTCTGCTGCTCACCTCACCACACCTCACCAACGAGTCGGCTGGAGTTACACAAGGAGTTGGGAGGGGACACAGCTGGGATATCTGACCCCAACTGACCACAGGGATATCCCCGACCATATGGCATCATTCTCAGTTTATAAGGGGCTTGGAAAGTGGAAGGAAGAGGGTGGAGGAGAGTTCAGACTGATGGCATTTGTCTTCCCAACTAGCCATTATGTATGACAAAGCCCTGCTTTCTTGGGGATGGCTGAACACCAGCTTAGTGATAGGAAGTGGTAAAAATATCCATTGTTTGCTTTGCTTGTGTGTGTGGCTTTTGCTTTGCCTACTAAACTGTCTTTATATCAATGCAGAGTTTTATCACTTTCACTCTTCCATTTTTCTTCCCCATCCTGCTGCAAGAGTAAGCAAGTGGCTGTGGGGTGCTCTAGCTGCTGAGTAGTGTTGAACCATTTTGGTAATTAAGCTAAGGCAGAGGGGTAAAACTGGACAGAGAGGGGTGTGGGGAGCTGTGGTGTGTGACTGCAGGACAGTATACTGAGTATACTTTCCCTCTTGGTATTCCTGGGTCAGAAAGCTACACTCCATGAATTTAGGGCTGGAGTTTAGGAGAAAGAGGGAAACCTCTTTTCCAGAAGGGAGGGAAAGTGGGCAGAGAGGCAGTCAGTGACAGGAGCAGATTCTTCTGTCTGGACTGAGATTTGGTATGACATGAAAACTAGAGTTCCTGGCATCATTCTGAGTGTGGCTTCACCACCAGCTGAAATCTCACGGGTAGCTTGCGGGCGCACACACAGGCACACACACATACACACACACTCCTGGGAACCGGCAACACTTCAGCTTCAACATGAAAATAAGCATGTGTCAGGTCTCCCAGCTGTGCCCAGCATTCAGAAAAGACTGGAATGTGCTAGGGAAACATTTTTTTCATGTTTCCGACCTAAGTATCACAACAGAATTTGGGCCTTTTTAGACCCTGTATTGTGCTAACTTGGATTTCTGTGGCTCTGCTCAAAAGCATGTAATTTCCACACTCTGGATTGGCTGAGGTATTTGTTCCTACTTGGGTATCCCCACCACTGCTCTGCAACCACCAGCTCAATTTTCATGAAGAGATTACAAATAGAAGCTGATGTGCCTATGAACTGATGTTATGGATGCAAGTGAGGTTTAATAGTTTTATCAGTTATCAGTTGCTGTAAATTGGTAGAGATTCAGTGTTCAAACTGGAGGTGGGTCCAGCACTTTAAAATTAAAGTAAAGGCTAAAGTAACAGTGTGGGCCCTGGAGCACACTGTTTATGTATGCAGCAGGAATAGGAATGACCCATGCAGTCTGTCCATACCTCACAGCACAGCATTGCCGGTGATCCTAAGAGTGCTCAGCTTCATCACATCTTGCTGTCATGGAACAGACATCATAGCCAATGACTTTCAGCCATCCTTGTCTCACTGTGGATTTAAACCAACAATTTAGAGAGAAAAAGGTTTGGATGTCCTTAATAATTCCAGAAGTGGGAGCAGAAGGAGCCATTACTAATCCCCTGGGGTCTAAAAGTTATTCTACTGAAAGATGCCAGAGCACCCGTATCTTCCCAGTAAAGCAAGTACTACAAATTGTTGCATAATTAAAAGCAACAAAAAGGAAAATCCCACTGTGAGAATGAAAGCAAAAGTCAGTAAATATCTGGTGGTTTATTACAAGTTACATGCTGGACTTTAATCAAGGCAAGTGAAATGATTTTCTTTCTAGGAATCAAAAATACATGATATGTTAAAATCTTCGCTTAGTTATTATTTTATATCTGTATTTGTTGTTCATTTGGTTTTTTTTTTTTTTAATTATTTAGCTCAGGATTATATACTATGTTACTTTATAAAGTTGCAATTTTAATCCAAAATAGCCTATGTAACCTCAGGTTAACTTGTGTGCCCCATAGAAAATGTTCCTGTCAGTATTTTAATTTCAGTGTGACTGAATGAGGAAAAATAAAACAAACCAAAGACATGTCATTCTAGCAGATGGTTGTCACAGACTGCATATCATAGCTAAGAGTTAGTATACAAGTTTATGCAGCTTGATACACTATAAACAATTCCTGCACATAAATGCTGAATGAAATAAGCCTTGGGTAACACTTTAGCAAAATACTTCAGTTTTATTATTTTCTTGTTTCTCAAAGTCCTTTTTTAACATTTATATAACAAATAGACTACCCATGCCCACTGGCAGATGCAGTCTTTGCAATCTGTGGGTCCTGCACAAAGATCCTTGTGTTTCTACCTTTTCAGTAAATGTGAAAAACATGTAGCCCCATAAAGAAATGCAAAATGCACCAAAGATCTTTCCAAAATGTGATCTAAATATAAGTCATTATCACTTTGCTTCCTCATTTACTTTCTGAATACCAGAAACAGGCTGAAATCTGCTGCCCTGAAGTTCCCAAGTGTGACTCTGCTATCTGTCTTGTGGGCTTTTCTCAGGATCTTAGTTCCACAGTTTAATGATGGCTGTAGTCAGGACAGCCTTTGACCATCACATACCCAACTTCTCCGTTGCTTATGATAGACAAGGCAAGCAAAGATTCTCCTCTGGTCAACTAATCAATTTTATGAGTTGAAACACTGTCACCAAGGCACTCAAGAAATTTCCCAGATGGCATACACACAAGCCTGCTGCCTGCTCAGGAGATATTAGTCAGATGTGCGACAGATAGTTTTTCATATTGAAAAAGTCATTTGATAATCTCATTCAAAACTATGTTTCTGAAAATGAAAAAAAAATTATTAAAATTTAAGCAAGATCTGCTTCAGAATAAAATAGATGTACTATAAATATTCTAATTTGATATTAGTCTCATAATTCAATGATTTTTATTATTATTACATCTCTGATGCCTTTGAAATCGAAGGTCCCATAGCCCACGCCATGTCTTGCCTTGTATTGAGGATGGTTGGATAAGGATGTATGGCAGCTTGAACCATATATGAGCTCTTCTACAATGTTCAAACCTTTTCTGCAGTACATATAATTCATTGGAAGATGCTGAGAATGATTCAGACCAGTCTGCTGAACAAACCCTTGCAAGATTTCCTTGACAGTTCAATGGTAAAATTTCTCGTGGGGATGTATGTATCAATTTTTACTCAGCTCTAATTCAAACTTGCAAGTGCAAAGGGTGCTGTCATTTTCGGTGTCATTGCACCAGTCAGACCAATTCATCCTGAGTGCCTCTAAATAAGACATGTGCTTAAAAGCAAACACATACATTTATACATGCCATACCAGCATAAAACATACTTAGTGACTCCAGTTGCTAGTCATTGCCCAAATGGAATATTTCTGCTGAAAGCATTACACACCGTTTCTGTCAGGTATGTGGAATACAGATATTTTCATACATTAGGAATACAATTAATAAATAATAATTAAATACAAATAAGTAATGATTAAGAGAACAAACATCTGAAAACTGCTCAAATGATAGAAAGACTTCCTATTATTCATCCATGTGATTCAAATAATTTCAACAAAGCTAACAGTATTACTATTTAAACACCGAATTCCTTGTTTTCATCCAGCAGCAGAAAGTGGTCTGGTTTGAGAGTTATGCAAGTGCTGCCCATACGCTAAAGGCTGAGTTGCTTATGACTTTGCTTTCAAATTAGGAGTTTAGTTTCAGTTTCTCTTGTGAAGACTAAACTGGCAAGCACTGTGAGAAGTCTAGGCAGTGTAACATTCAGGTTCAAGTGTAGCAGTGTCAAACACTTCTCAACATTCTTAGATGGATGAAGATAGAATTAATAAAATTGATCAAGACTTCTCCATCTTAGATTATACTTGACTTCTTCAGCTTGCCTTAGAGCACTCAATTGGTTCATTTGCTCAAAAGGTATCTCATTGCCACTCATGAACCTGCTGGCCCGATTATATGCTTATACCACAGAAACATTTCATCCATGGTCAGTTTTCCATTGCACTAGGTTTTGGACAGAAAGATGATAATGAGTGGCCACTGTAATTTTAGATACCATAGTGCAATTCTCTTGACAGGAAACAGTCATGTACATTTTAGGTTGGCAGCCTCTTTTAAACAAAGAAAGTATAGGCAGAAAATACCTGCTGCAGTCAATAACCTAAAAAAATGAGTTACATTCAGGAGCTGAAGTTGCTTACAACAAAAAGCATAACATATTGTGTTAGGGGAGATCAGGGTTGTTTCCATAGTAAAATGCAGGAGGAAAAAAAAATTTTTTAAATTTGAAAAAAATCTGTGAAGAGTGATAACATATGCTTCTTAATGGAAGAGGGTAAGAGAAAGAAGGAGGATTGCACTGATGATATGGCCTGAAGCGCTCTGCACATGATACAGTCTTTACAGAAAGACACAGTCTGTCTGCATTGGCTCACACGATGTTTTTACTCATACATTTCCACCAGTGCACATGATTTGATACAGCTCCTGCCAACAGTTTTAATTGGACTTCTGCTGACTGTGCAGCGATAAAATGTTGCTGCTGCATTGACTGTGCATTTCTGTGATGCCAGCTCTGTGAGGCAAAATGACCAGAGTGTGTGTAACACCTTGCTACCTGCTGCAGAGACCACTGAAGTTACAGCTGTTTCTCTAAGGGCTTGAATTAGGCATTATGATTCTGCCCCTCCATCCAACCATCCTCTAAAAAATAACAGGATTTTACTTCCTCTTTGAATGTGTTGGGCACAAAAAAAGCAAACAATATAGTAAATGCACACTCTTTGTGCAACAGCAAGGTTGTAGTGGGGAAAGCTAGAGCAGAATTTAGCTTCGTAGACTAAATTTTGTCCTTCATGCTTCTAAAAGTGATAATTTAGTCTCATTAACTTCTGTTAAATGATCAGTGCTAGGAACATTATGTAGTTTATCTTGCCAACCACAACAAAGCCAAGCTAGTAAAGGTAGGAGGTTTTAGGTTTTGTTCCACAAACGTAAAGCTCTGCTGTGTGTTTCTGAGAAAATCGTCACATAAATTGATTGCTCTGAGAGCGAATCACTATCTCTTCAACATCTCAGAACTTTTTTCCTGCTAATCTATTCTGTTTCTTTATTTCAATGTTATATTTCAGCTGATGAGCGTTTGTGTCCTCTGAAATTCTCTTTTCCTTCCATCCCAATTCTTCTGTATTTTCCTGTTACTTAGATAAGTTTCTCTTATTTGAACTGCAACCATTTAAAAATTGTGTTCACCATAAATATGGGAAATAGAGAAATAGATTAGTTTTATGCTTACACTGCAAAAATAATTTTCATGTCCTGTACTAAATTCACATATAATTTCAAATAATAAATATGATTACTGGATGATAAATATACAAACAGGTGCTTAGGAAAGGATTACTTCATAATATCTACCCTCGTAGTTATATCACTACACAGTTAAAGGTACTGTAAAGTATACAAAAATTCATTATAAAATCAGAATCTAAGTATTTTCTCACATTTCTTTACTTCTCAACCTTGGTTTCTAAAATGCAACTGGTATGTGTTGGCTGAATTTTTTTTCTTTCTATCGAAAGTTGTAGTCACAACACTCACTAACTTCATAAAGTAAGACTATGTGAAATGTCTGCCAAGATGTCAAAAAATCAAGCACAGAAAAATAAGAAATAAAATGAGTATGTGCGTGAGAGTGAGGGACAATCTTGCAGAAGACTCTTGAATATTTTATTATCTAAAGGAGAAAAACTAAAAGAAAACAAAAAAGCACAACTCATTTTTATAGCTAAGAAAATACTGCTTATGAAGCCTTCCAAATTAAAATTCAATTTAAACAGGCTGTTTAAAATTTTAAAATAATTCTAGTTATTTTTGAGTTGAGATGTTTCTGCAAGAGTGAGAAAGAGTCTAGAGCTGTCAGCAGCTGATATTTGAGACTACACCTGAAATGTGAGTAATTCATGATTAAGCACCTTCTCTGTTGCTTTCAGACTTTGTTTCGCACCAGCTTCATGTGCATTTCTTAACCACCTTTCTGCATGAGCACATCTTGCTCTTAGTGATTTATTCTCTGTCTTCTCATCCTTTTCTAAAACACACTTTTCTATCCCATAATGAAAACTAGTTTTGAAATATCAAAACTCATCATGAAATACGGTTCCTCTCAGCAGCTTTACGTGTCTTAACAGATGTAGAAAACAAAACTCTTGCATAAATCTAATAGAAAACTAAGTAGAACATTGTGAAGGGTTGGTGCAATTTACTAATCCTAATTAAGTAACTCATAAAAATGTATTGGAAGGAGTTGAAAGCAAACGGTGTGCTATGTATGTGAAAAGCTCCAAATACTTAGCTAATACGATAAGAGCAGGGTTAAGCCAAGAAGATCGCTAGGAGAATGGGAAAAGATCTTTTAGTTTGAGATAAAGACAGCTTAATAGGATAGCAAAATAAGAGAATAATTATAACAATAGTAATACATGTGATGCTCAAATCCAATTGGTCATCACATGTGTAAGGAAAAAAACCTGATGCCCAGTCAGTTTCCAAGCAGTCATCCCACCTCCCATCTCACATCTCCAGTGATATCTGGAGCAAGACATCATACAGTGGGGAATATTCCTCAGGCCTGCCTGGGTCAGCGGTCTTGGCTGTGCTCTCCCAGCTTCTTGTAACCCTGGCAGGGCATGAGAAGCTGAAAAGTCCTGGACTTAATATAGACACTAAAACTACCTAGCAGCAACTAAAACCATCTATGCATTAACGTTGTGCTCATACTAAATCCAAACCACATCCGAACACTGGCTTCTGGAAAGAGAAGCTATCTTTATCTCAGCTGAAACCAGAACTCTGTAGCACCAAAGCGGTGCAAGTCTTCAGTTAGGACCCATATTTTTCCATTAACATATGAAAAGAATGTTCAAAATAAATTCTCTTTCAATGCAATGGCTATTAAAGTGTCATTAGGTACTGGAAGTGGTCTGTAATTACGATACTTAAGAACTGTGGACTTGAAGTTATAGAAATGAAATTGTCTTACTTCTACAAGTATTGCAGGAATTAGAGAGATAGAAAATGCCTGGAGATAAGACACTGTGATTCAGAATTCTAACTAAAACATATAAACATGTTTGTGTGCCTGTGCACACCTGAACCAAATTTTCAAAAGCTCTATTGCTCCTCTATAATGGCCATTACATGGGTCCAGCACGAAACAAGGAAGTTACATTCAGTGTTGCTCCTAAGACTTTCTTCACCATTCTCTACCTTGCAGTTTGTTTCTTAGACTCAAATGTAAGCAGGGGATGAATATCTGAAGTGCCAAATTATATGAGGCAGAGCTTGTCACCATAGGTAGCCCTTAAGAGTGTAGGACTGATAAAATAAACTGTTTACACACAGGGATAGTGTAACTGCTAGAGCCAGCTGTGGTTTAGGGAAAGATAGTTCAAAAATATGTTAACTATGTTCTGCTTTGCACACTTGCATACCCTTTGTCTAATGTAATCCTTCTCTTCCAGTACCTGTGATTCCCTCGTGTACACCCATAATAAACTCAAGAAGCACAAGTAGACTAATAATTATGGGAGAAAATGTGGTGAAACATGTACTGCACAATGAAACAAATTTTAGATAATTCAGAACAGATGCTGGGGTGGGGGGTAGAGGGGGGTTGTGCCTTTATTTTGTTTTTAAAGTATTTTAAACCTGGTATGAGCATTAATCTAAGCATGGAGGATCTCCCTATTTGCATTATGGAATACTTCCAAAAAGTAATTGTATTTGTCTGATTGGTTTTAGTATGGCATGGTTTCTGTGATTAGCTTGAATTGTGTTAAAAGCTGGGTAATCTTGTGACTGTCAGGTGTGCTGCATATTAACATTTTTATTTGTAGTGATTCTGTACTATTTTACTGATGGCATCAAGTTTATAACAAGGATGGTGAAAGTACTGCTCAGTCATAAGCTCTGCTTCGGCAGGGGGGTTGGACCCGATGATCTCTGGAGGTCCCTTCCAACCTCTACAATTCTATGATACTGTTACAAACCCCAGCACTTCTCTTTACAGTATCTGGAATAAACACATTCTCCATAAATTCTGGGTTTATTGAAGGAAAGGACACCAAGGACCTTGCAGAACAAGATTTCAGCATGTGCAGTGGTTTGGAAATCATCTTCAAGACTCCATTGTCATCCCTGTCACAGGGGGTCTAACATATAAGAAAAATGTCCTAATTCTGATTCTCAGGCAGACATCACACAGCTGAAGTACAAGTACAGTTTTCTGCACTATTTCCTCACAAATTATATCATAAATCATAAATAGCAATAGACTGATGCTCATCAGTCCTTGTTTCCTCTGAAGATAGAAGTGTTCAACTAGCAACAGCTGTGTGCAGTTGTGTGCAGAAGGTACAGAAAAGAGTAAGGAGTGGAACAGGTAATACCAAAAAATTAGAGAACCATGAGTGTGTAGGATACAGATTAACAAAAGGGACCATTTTCTCAGTGTGCACTGCAGAGTCTACAAACTTCTTCACCGAGGCTGCTGATACAGCTACAGTGCTTAGTGCATGATCCCATTCAAAATCCTGCCATTGAAATGCCTACAAGTAGGCAAGCTGCGAGAAAAGAGAACTATCGGAGTTGGAGCTAGTTTTCTGAACTGACCAGAGTGCATACAGAATATGATTTGTAAACAGTTCCCCATACAGACACTAAAATTTAAAATCTCCTGGATAATTCTTTTTCACTCGTTTAAAATACTCATGTGAAGAGCATAATTTGTTTAGGCTTTTAAAAGGCTATGCCTTTTTCAATTCTCTTTCTCCAGAGAATGCCTCTATGTAAGTGGTGTGCAAAGCCTTTTCTTTTTATCTGAAGTTCTCTAGGCCAAAATATGTGCCCGCATATTTGTTGAGAAAAATTGATAAGAACATCTGTTATGCTATTAATAGAAATAAATAGCCAAGGCATAGCAAGATAAACAGATTAATGCTTTGGACCTTTTAGACCAGAAGCTCTAAACTGTTTTCCTAGAAACTAGAAGATTTCTAAGCAAGGGTTTGAGTTTGGTGACCCACAGTAAATATAGATAAATACAAATGATCTGAAGTTTGGATGCTTTTTTTGACCCGATTTCAGGCATTCTTGCATTTTTTTTGCTTTTTCCTAGCTGAAATAAAATCTTCTAGGAGGCATTTTATTATTTTTCCTACCCTTTTCAGGCAACACATAATTTATATATAAAAGTAGAGAAGGCTCCAAAAGGCTGCACCCAAGTGGAGAGATTTTTCTTAACAATAAATCTTATTAGATTCATTGGCAGAAGAGCTTAAAAAGTTTCTGGACATAAAAAATGGGAGAGAAAGTAGTAAGAATATCTCATTGCCCCTCATCTCCCTATTCCCACAGAATCATAGAATAAAATCATAGAATCATTAAGACTGGAAAAGACCTTTAAGATCAACTCCAGCCACCAACCCAACAACACCATGCCCAGTTAACCATTTCCTGAAGTGCCACATCTACATATGTTCTGAACATCTCCAAAGAAGATAAACCCACCAATTCCCTGAGTAGCCTCTTCTAATGCTTGACCAGTCTTTTCTCCTAATCCACTCTGAAGCTCCTCTGGAGGTTATTTCCTCTCATCCTCTCACTTGTTACTTGGGAGAAGAGACCACCTGGCTACAATCTCCTTTTGGGTAGTTGTAGAAAGCAATAAGATCTCACCTCAGCCTCCTTCTCTGAAAACTAAAGAATGCCAGTTCCTTCTGCCAATCCTCATAAGAATTGTTGTCCAGATCATTCACCAGCTTTTTTGCTGTGGACACGCTCCATCACCTCAATTCCCTTCTTGTAGCGAGAGACCTAAAGCTGAACACAGCATTTGAGGTGCATTCTCACCAGTGCTGAGTACAGAGGTACAATCACTGTCCTGGTCCTGCTGGTCACGCTATTCCTCATACAAGCCAGGATGCTGTTGGCTGCCTTGGCCTCCTGAGCACACAGACAGCTCATGTTCAGCTGGCTTTTAACCAATACACTCAGGTCCTTTTCTGCCAGGCAGCTTTCTAGTCAGTCTTCCCCAAGCCTGTAGCATTGCATGGAGTTGTTGTGACAAACACTTAGTAGCAGACACCTGTAAATTCTTCTGCCTTCACAGATGTACAGTCCATTCCTGCATAGTCCATGCTGATAATGTTCTTTCTCATGTGCATTTCTGTCCCCTTTCAAGGTTCAAGTGATGCAGTTAAGTATTTCTCCATTGTCATCTGTGTCCCCTAATTGTAGTATCCTTTCAGAAATGTTTTCAAAGTTTTAAAAATAATATATATGCTCCAGCAAAAACGTAGACATTTATAACCTTTCCTGTTTGGGCTACTTATCCCATTGCCTTCTATACCACGCATAGCTCAAAACTATCTAATAGAAAGGCAAATGACCTTTGGAGGAGTCACCAATAGACGTTTACATACATAAATATGTATGGATGCCAACTGTAGATAGATATTATGGATACAGATATGTACATGAAGATTCATCAAGACCATCAGTACTGTGTTTTCTACTTTTGCCATTTTCTTCTGCAAGCCATAGTCTTTCTAGATAACTTTCTTACATATTCTTTAAAGCAGCAAAACAATGACAGTGTTACATGTAGATATCTTTCAAAACATAATGTGGAGTCTGACAGGAATAATTCAATGCTATCGTCATGACCAGTGTGTTGCAACAATACAAGTGTGTCATAGCTATGCTGAATGACAGGCAAAGACCTGTGTAAAGATCCACTGGTCTGAGCACAGTGCAATTTTTTGTTTGTTTTTCTTGTTGTTGTTGTTGTTCAACTTATTACTACCAATAGCAAACTTGCAATTTCTTAGAATGCTCACTGTCTCCTTGGACCCTTGTGTACTCTTGTGTACTGTTCTGTTTTCCCTTCATCTCAGAGACTATGACGTGGTTTAAGCATAGTCAAACAAAAGTAATAATCCAAAGGTGCTTTAGAAAACCTTTCTACTGTGGTCTTAGCAAGTGAGATGTCTGGCAGACCCTAGGTACTGCTAACATGATGATTTTACCAGAAACCTGAGGGATTATGAGATTTTTCTGATGGAGGCTACAAGAAGTCTCTGTGTCCTCTACTCCTCCCACACAGATGTCTGCTGAGTTCTTTTCTGTCACGGTTCTTCCATACTGCAGTACAGTCAGTGAAAAACACCTCACAAAAGCAGCAGGCATTTTTTTATATGTTTCAATGTGATCTGAAGGCCTACTAACAACCTTCTCTTACTTGTTTTAAGCTCTTTTTTACAAACAAAAAGGACTACTTTCTAATTAACGGCTTTTTTGCCTTTAATAAAGAGAACTCTGAATAGGCTTTGATGAAGTCTGATTTACAATTGATAAAAGTAACACTGTCAAAGTTTAGTCATAGGTTTATTTAATTATTGCATTATTAGATCAGTTCTACATGCCATGATATTTATGGTTACATATACAATAATGTCTCATCCTGGGTGAATTGTTCCAAATATACGTGAAGAAAAAATTTAGAAATTAAGAACATAGAAACACTTAGTGTCCACATAACACTGATAAAATCTATCATAGATCGATAGATGCTAATCTTTATCCTCCATTTAATGTAACTTAATTTAACTTAATTAGTAACTATATATTTCATACACTTAATTACTGAATATCTTTTTTAAGAATATATAAAGTAGTTTCACACCAAAACCTATATGTTGTACTGGCTCTTCCAAATAGAAGACAGACAGGAAAAATAGGATACTGGCAATTTTGGTAATGTTTTTTTAATCCATTTATATTTTTGTAGGTGTGAATAATAATACTGACTTGAGCATACTGATTCCTACCCTGAAAGACCACTATTAATGATCCTACTGTAGACCAGGAGAAAAATTCCATGCAGCCACAGACCAGTTAGCTTCTTGGTAGCATAGTAAAAGTGATGCAGAAGAGGATATTGTCTGCTATTCTGAGATTCACCTAAAATTGCCTGAGTGTATAATACTGAAGCTTTATGCCCCTTATGCTATATAATCTAAACCAGATAGTAGTGGATTGAAAGATGTAGCCTGCTTGTTCTTTCTCTTGGAGAGTATCTTTTTAGTTTTTCAGTTACCAACAAAATATCAAGTCTATAAAAAACATTCAGATACAATGTATAATATAAATTTTTATTAGTCCTACATGTTATGTGAGATTTTTTTTTCCTTGAAGGCTAATTTGACGTTTATTCTTTGATGGAAGATATGCTGGTGCTTAAATTCATTCACTTCCCGGATAAAATTAGGTGTCAGTTCATGCCATGATGTACAATCCATGTAATGCTGTTGCATGAGCTAGGATTGCTTGCTACAGAGAAATGTTAGGATTAGATACCATAAACTGCTTTGTGTAGTGTTCAGTTAGAACGAGATCCTAAAAGGAATTCTTGTGGTAGATCTTGTTTTAAAAAGTTTGAAAATTGCAGAGGACTAAATATAAGTAGGGCTTCTTCTACCTATATTTAAAGCCAAATAGTAAAAACCTTTTCCACCACAGACAAAACTCATTCCTAAATTTAAATCTGCTCCACTTCCCTTCTGTAGTCACAATAATTTCATCAGTGATTTAGGTGTATAAAGAGTGACTAATAGGGCCCTTTAAATCCAATCTTGCCAGCTGAAGTGATGACAGGAGGGGAAATAGGATGCACATACTACAGATGGACCAGAACCCAGCTTTCTTTAATCAGTTTACTGGTCTGCTGCAGTTAAAAAAACATTAAAATTAAAATGTGCAATGACAGTACAAAAAAATGTAGTATTGACACACACAGAGGATAAAAAAAAATATTTATATGGTTAGTAAGTTGATCACAAACACTACCTAGTCTGTGTGAATTAACCTCTGAACTACCAAGTGCTATTTATCAAAGAAATGCAAACATCCACAAAGAAGAAAACAGAGAATGAAAAAGATAGTTTTAAAGATCAGCCCTCTGGAATATAAATATCCAATGATTCTACACACAGAAGCATCTTTATACTTTTCTTCTTCAAGTGTAAAAATCTCAACACTATTTCAGCTCTTGAATCAACAATGGTGGTGCTTCACAACCAAATCTGAAGTGCAAAATCTCCTCATTGCAATGCACACGTGAGAGGCAATTTGTATCTCTGTATCTTGGAAAAAGCTAAGTACTTCAGAATAAAATGGAAAACAAAAAACCCAGAAAAATATAGATCCTAATTCATAATTGTCATGGAATTTACAACAATTTCATTTTATGAAATGTTTCATCCCTACTTAAGATACCACAAATTTTGACTCCAACAGAAGAAACATTTCTTTCCATGTAATAATAAAAAAACCCAGAAATATATTCCATAGTTTTAAATTAGTCAGAAGACCATATGATTGATTGTAGGACATTTCAGACCATCGGGGACCATGAGAGGTCTCCAGTCCAGCCCTGTGCCCAGACCTATTTGGTCAGAGTTTTATGCCATGGGGGTTGAAATCCCCCCAAGGAGAGATATGTCACCATATCTCTGGGTACTGGTCTCAATGACCCACTACACTCAGGGTGGAAAATCCTTCCCTTATCTTCAGCTTCCCTGGCCCTGCTCAGCTGGCTGCCAGACAGAACCCAAGACCTTCTCCCCAGAGCTGTCTTAAGTTCCACCAGTGTCACTGCTGAGGCTTTGCCTGCTATGGTCAAGGATGCACAGTGTTGCTGCTGCAAGTGCATGGGGGTCCCTATGAACCCTTCGTGCTGCCAGTCCTGGTCCCAGTGAATGGTAAGCCCTGTCCTCACACCTATTCGCCAAGTCCAGGGATTCCATGTTTTAACAGAATCTAGTTTAATGAGTTGTGAATGTTGCCCCTTCACTTAACAATTTTTCATGGCCAAAAAACCACAAAATAAACTGAGATTAATTATGTGCATATGGACTTCAGAAGAACTTAATTCTCATAAATAAAAGGTATTTGGCTATTTGCCTTGTCAGCAAGCCAACATGACTGTCGTTTCTCAGAAGTACAACCTCTGATACACGTGATGTTGGCAATGTTACCAGCCTGGCAGTGTGATGTTATTTCTACAATACACACACTTGTACGATGGCGCTGTGCTGACACAAATGTACATGAAGTTATATATATGGTTATTTTATTTATTTAAGTATCTGACTGTTCTGGTGGGGGCTAAAAACATTCAGGTAAATTTCTAGGCCATCTCTGCAGACTATTATCTGCTGAAAATTCCTCCAGACCACATAGTATCATCCTTGTTCTCAGAAGAAGTGCAGAAAATCCATAAAGAAAATGGATGTAGAGATAAAAAGGAGGTTGGAGGCAGGGTTGTGGGGGAAGAAACAAGCTGCTCTTTACCTCTTTTTTCTCTTTTTCTTTTTTTAATTATTGCTAATAAATTAACAGAATGGCAATATTTACAAATGCAAATGGCAGTTATTTTTCATGTGCATAAGTGAATATCAGTAGCACTAGATCTCAGCCATAGTAACTGCTTTTGTGTTACTCCAAACAGAGAGTAAGCCTTGAAATCTCCTGATTGTCTCATTAAAGCAGGCTCTATTAAGGAACTGTAAAACAATTTGCATTACTTAATCTTCTGAATCCAGATGAGGCTCTAATCAATTACAGCCATTAACTGTGGGTGCATAATATAACAAGAAGCCTAATGTATTCAACCAACAGTCAGGTGGGTCACTACATCTTCTCCATCATAGGCAAAAAGTATAAAAATAGCTGAACAAGTCATATGCCACATGAGGCAAGCAGATTATTGTCAGGGAAAATAAATTATCTTCTTATGTGGGAGCCTAAGACACAAAAGGACCTCAGTGAATCCATTCTCAGGATTAAGGTATGGAGAATTTGGCTGTAATTTAAGATGCAAGTTTACAAGGAAAGTTGAGGTAAATTCAGTGCAGATTTTCCAGCCTATAGCCAAATATCCAAATATCATGTGATGCAGTTGCACATCACTTTTCCTCTTCCTACTCTTTCAATTAGGGATATATTCTATTAGCTACATTTCTACTGAAATAGGATATTGAGATGTTTTGGAAAACCAAATGCATAGTAAACTATAGTTACATACAGGCTTCCTGAGTAGGAAGTGACATCACACTGTAAGCCTTTTAAGTAGTGACTACTTATCACTTTTCAAAAACTGGGTCCATTTAATAAAATCTCAAACTGGAAACACACATTTTTATTAAACTAGCTTACTACATTACGTAAATGGAGACACTTAACATGAAGAAAATATAATATTTGAAATAAATATTTCTGAAATCCGGCACATTTCAGGAATAAAATAAAGAAATAATTTAAACTTCAAAAGAATGTAGCATAAAATTATATTATAGTCCAAAAATGCAAGATAATACTTTCCCAAAGAATTCCTGTCTGTGAATCTGGAAATATTTCAGCTGAGACCCACAATTAATAATGAACACAGGTATCATATTTTTTTATTTTGCCACTTGCTTTTAGAGCAAATGATCACAACTTTAATATGCCAAAGATTTATGTGTAGCAAAAGATGTAAAGATTGTAAAAAAAAAAGATTGTTCATTAGAGAAAAATTGATATTAAATTTGAAAGAGTTGAAATAATTTTATGAAAGCTGAATGAGAAATAGAAGGTAACCGCCTGCTAAACAAGTAAATTGTGATTTTAGGAGCTGTAAATTTGATCCACACACAATTTTAATAAATACTGTCTTAAATCAAATTCATATTTCTTAAAATGTAAAAATGTAGACAAATTCTTACTTGTTTTATTTATGCTGTTTAACAGAAAATGAGATCACGCATTATTGACATGTTAAGACATGGCCCAAATTATAACAACAAACACAGCAGCATTTTAAGAACTAGAGGTTAAATAACAGGGAGGTATAATTTTACAGAGAAGCAGGTGCCACATGGCTGAAGGAGTGCTGTGTTCCACACTGTATGACGTAATCTGTCACGTTAATAAGGTGCACATGAAAATAAAAGTAATTAAAATACATTTTGAAATTATGATGAAATACGTTGAGTTATCAAAGAGCTTTGAATAAACATGGCATTTTTTACCACTGCAGATTTTAGATGTGGGTGGAGCATTTTAAAATCCCTGCTACACCGAGACTCTGTTCCATGTTGTTAAAATTTATTACACTATTAAATGCCGTAATTTTTTCAGTATTACTTGATAGTTAATATTTGGGTAGTACAGATACTTTCAAGAAAAAAAAAAAAAAAACAAACCATGCTTTTTGAGACTAACAGCTACTGTGCATTGCAGATCAATATTTGATGATGGCCAGTCTACAGGGAAACATGTCAGATGGTAGTTGCGCTTAAACGTGCCTTCTGACTTAGTCGATGGTACAGAGCTGCAGCTGTGGCAATGGACATCCCCCTCTCCTCTGCTCATATCCACTGATCTGTTCCTTTAGTGTCACAATTTCCCAGCCTCATCTTCTTAGTCTAGTGTTCATGTATGTGTATTTATTTGCTTTTTTATAGGTTCAGCTTTAAAGAACACCAGGAAAAAATAAAGGAAAAAAAAAGGAGAAAAATTCATTGCCACTAATCTATAATGCACACGTACTGTTTGATCTACCTGAGTCTTGAATTGGTGTCCTTCATAAATATTGCATGCAATTATTTACAGTGCAAAAGTTGCCAAAGTACACCTGCAACTCTTGTTCATAAATGCAACTGATCATGCACAATCCCATCTGATATCTCAAAACTAGTCTGTTTTTTTTCCATGTTTAATACTTCTGGTGACTTTTAAAATCATAATTAACATAGAATTAAAAAATTCAAATAAATGAAGACATTTTCATAATTTTTTTTTAAAATCTATTTCCACACTATAAACATTTCTGCTTTGAAGTTTTATACAACAGTATCCTATGAAAAAAACCACAAAACCAAGACCTAAACAAAGAAAAAAACTCCAAAAACCATAATCAGAGTAAGGATTGAAGATTTATGTAGCCAACAAGAACTGAAGGTAATGAAGGAAAATGTCCTTGTGCTTCCCATTAATGGATCTGGAATTAACCACTGTCAGAGACAAGATACTGGGCAAGTAAATCTTAAATTACATTATAATGGCTCATTACTTAAATTCTGTGATATTCTTTCTATTCGCTAGACTGCCATAAAGGGACAAGTAGTCTGTCAACAGGTTATGATCTGTATTATTGCTGGACCAGTTGTGCTACTTGTAAAACTATCAATATCTAGAATGCTACAGTGCTTGTAGACTTGAGTCCTTTTCAGTGATAACAAGCAGAAACCAGTGTTACAACAAAAAAAGTCTTCATGATGCCTTGTAGAGGCTAGAGATTACAAAACAGACCTGTAGCTCTCAAGCAGTTCCATCTACCTGTTTGACTCTTGTTAGAAGTGCTGATACCTTCAGCAGCAAGCCTGCAAGCAGTAGAAGCTGATGCATGTCTTATAAGCCCTTATTTCCATCTCAGTGCACAGATTTTGTCATGCAATTGAGCATTCATTTGGGACCTGGGAAGCTCATCATCCCTTTCTGCTATCCGGAGCAGATACTGGACTAAATTTTCTCTGCAGAATTCCACAACCACAGGCACAGAAAATCCTACCCATTTTTCTGATCTCTGCTTCACAGAATAATAAATCATTTTTTCCAGTTGGAAAAGGTTCAACAGGTGGTATTAAGGTAAGAAGACTAAAAGGGTGTTCAAGAAAGCTAAGGCACTTCTGAATTCAGAGAACAGAATTTGAACCCCAAACTTCTGTGCTGCATTAGGCCTCCAGGAATGGCCAAGAGAGGAAGATTTCTCCCCATTTCTTAATCTCACATAACACAGAAAATTAATTTCTCATTAAATCTTTCGATGTATTCCAGCAGATACTTTTTTAATTTACATAAAACCATGGACTCTATTAGCAAGGTATCTTGTTTTTTTAACCTTGTTGATCATTATTCAATCTGTTTAAGGGAGGAAACTTGTTTCCTTTTCCTTGACCTTTCTTAGACATTTTTTTTTTTTTTGTCTGCAGATGACAAGACAACTTCAGTATAAATTTTAAAGCTGTTAGAAACAATCCTGTTATTTATTTATTTAATACAAAAACTGACTTTGGATCATAGAATAACTGTTGCTTTCTGCTTTCCCTAATAGTCCAATGAAAGAGTAATGCATACAAATCATTTTATTGTTTAAAACTTTTGAATAAAACATGTTAACCTTGTCATACTATGTGACAGACAGAAATGTCACCATTGTTTACCTGGAACAAATAATCCATATACTTCATGTATAATTCATCTGATCTTTAAGAATGTTAACAATATTGAATTTAGATAAATTTCAATAGTTTTGTGGATCAAATTCCCTTTATCAATTTACACGTGTGCCTCATCAATTTATGTCTGCATCTATATCAGTCTACTTCTATGTTAACCCTGACAGTTTGGAGGTAGTTCTACTTTAACAGCAGACAAACATACTGTCCAAGTTGTATCACTCAGTATCCTCCTTGTGACCTTCTCTCTACCATTCTGAACTCAAGAACTTACAATAAACCAGGGTTGCACATCCATCAGAGTGGCATTAGCTGCAGGGTCACATATCTAGTAGTAGGTTGTGTCAGGGCCATTGGATTCTGAAAAGGGTTTGAGACACTAGTCTAGATAAGATTTAAATCCCTACCAAAATAAGATTCCAATCCTCTCCTAAAACTTCCTGTCCATCAAACTTGAAAGAGAACAAAACTGAAAACAAAGGCTCCTGAATGACAGGGAAAAGAGGAAAAGTTTTACAGTAAAATGTACACATGCATGTACACATACACACACTCACACATGCTGAGTCCTGATGGCATTCCTCAGCCTCAGAAGGAAAATAAATTACTTGGTAACTTTTAAGCTATCGCTTTTGTGAGAGGTACCAGCCCCATCCTGTCCATTCTGCATCAGCTCTGTACAAATGCTTAGAGGGCTCTAGTGTGGCAAGGTCAGTAACATAAGAATTCTGGACAGACATGTCTAAAACGCGGATTTCCTGTCTTAAGACATGCAGTATGCTTTCGAGTTAAAAGTCTTGAGCCATGTAAATACAGAAAGAAAAATTAACATAGCTGAAGGTTTCATGTGACAAAAGCAGACAATTTGCAAATAGGTTCCCTTTCTTCTACTGTTTTACAAGTTTGCATGATAAATACAGCAAGGATCCTCAATCTAAAATTTCTGAACAGGCATGGAGAGAGACTGGAATGTGGAATAGAATCTCCATTGCAATAAACAAAATTATTGCTAAAATTATTTTTCCTCAAATAGCTTTTGAACTTGCCAAAAGGTTGCTACCTCATCATATTTCTATTTCCCCAATGAGGGAGCTGAAGCTGAAGCAACAAAATACTGCAAGCAAAGAAAATAAAGCAAATATGCAAAGATGCGTTGCCATTGTCTTCACACATTTTTATTGCTGTGTCCTGGATGGAAAAAATGTAGTTCAAATGATCACTGGAACAGTTTGCCCAGAGAGGTAGTGGAGGCCTTGTCCCTGTCCCTGGACATATTCAAGGTCAGGTTTGATGGGGCTCTGAGCAACCTGATCTAGTGAAGATGTCCCTGCTCACTGCAGGGGGGTTGGACTAGATGACCTTTAGAGGTCCCTTCCAACCTGACACATTCTATGATTCTAAATCCAAAGGATTATAACTACAAGTACAGCCCTTTACACAACAAAGACCTGGTATATGAATTAAGTTACTAAACGTTACCACAAAACTCTTGAAGGTTGTTGTCTTATACTAAAGTACTGTCTGCTTCTACTTAAAAAAGCAATGAAAGATCGCAAAAAATATAAAGCTTTAATGCTGTTTGTTCTCCCTTTCTCCTCTCCTCCCCTCCCCAGCCCCCCTCCAAAAGGAAAAAAAAAATCACTTTTGTTTCTGGGCAAAGTGACTTAGTGTTTGGCATTAATTGCATTCAGAAGTAGACATGCACAGGAAATTCTAAATATATCTTTTTTGCTACCTCTTCAGCTCTCCCAGAGTTGACAGTCCACATTTTTAAACACTTTTCCAAAGTATTTGATATACCAGAGCTAGCAGATGAGCAGTAAATAGATGGTTGTAAGCAAGACTGCAAATAAAGAAGCAGTAACAATCTCTACAGAAAAAAAAGACCAAGTTCTCTATGAATTTGCTCCTTAGGAAACTAGCTAAGCAAGTCATGCAATCTGTTTAATAGAGTGAAAAAGCAGGAGAGAGGGATTATTACCATATGTGTCGTTTTCCCTGCACATTTTTTCTGTCTTTTGTCCATGAATGTATACAGATGAATTTGAAACTGTAAGATGTCAAAAGATTTGTTCTACTTCTATTGTGACATATCTAAGAGTATCAAATAGTAAAGGCTATATTAACAGAAGATCAAAGGCCTCAGAGTTATTTGTATTCCTTCACACTGTCTAGAGACCTAAATAATCCAACTTGGCTCCAAAAGTCTTAAATATATAAAGATCAGCAAGATACTCCAGTTCTCCATGCTTCTTTCAAAATTTGTTTTGATTTGCAGCCAGGGAACATGGAGTCTGACAGGAATCCTAATACCTCTAAATTATGGTGCTGGGATTTGCTGAGCTGTGCAATCTCAAAACTAGAAGGTGAAAGAGAGAAAGTATTTCTGCAAGTCTGTTTAGGTCATCTGCATATAAACAGAATTGTAATACAGCTCCTATTCTATGTACAAAATTCGAAGTTGAGTGACCTTGTGTTTCTGCTTTCCATAATGTATCATACTATGCTTAGTGTATGGGGTACAAACCCATTTGTATTACTATAAAACTTTTTCTATTCTAAGAATACCTATAGGAATAAATTAGAATCTGTATGGGCTTCTAAAAATCTCCAATTTTAAGACTCTAACTTCGAATTTAAAACTTTGAGTCTCAAACAAAATTATTTCAGTTGAGATCATTTTACCTGTCTGAACATGAGTATACCTAAGAATATACACACTCTCTCCATACACTGAGCTAAGTAAACCACTATACCTTCTCATTTAGTAGTCACATTCAAATTAAAAGTTGTGGAAAAACTCAAAAAATTCTAAGGAGGATTTTCTTCTGCAATAAAGAGCTACAATACTGAAAGCTAAATTAGACAGTTTTATTTCTTCTATTTTATCACCTTACTTTCTATGTCTTTTGTATTTTAAACTAACTAATCTGCTGGACTCTTATTTTTGTCAATGGCAACACACTTTTCCATAGCACAACAATAGCAGATAACAAAGGTCAGCTCATTATAAAATGCTAAGACCATTGTTAACATTTCTGGTCTATAGAGATGTTTTCGATGGCATAGTTTTCCTTTTTAAATAAATCATTTTCTGGTTCCGTGTCAGGAGAAATCTCAGACATTCAACTGCTGTACTCATTCCTTGTTGGATCTTTCCCATAGCAATTTAGTAAGGGTGGTAAGCATTATGAATAACAATGTATTAATAAATTTTGATTGGAACCTTAGGGTATAATAATTGTCCCCTGAATTTAGAGTGAAATTCTTATATTACTTGCAGCTATGTTATCTTCAAAAATAGAAGTTCAAAATAGATGGAATTTTTTTGATTAATTTTAATGGCTTTGGTAATGTAACTTTCCTGACATTATGTTGTAATCACTGCATCCTTGAATATTAGTTCTCCCTGTACAGAATCATCATGTAAAATATTTGCTTATTATTCTCTATAGTACTAATACCAGAAAAAAACCAAACAAAAATGGATGACTCAATCATAGTTAAGAATAAAAAAATATTAACTCTAACACTATCGAGATTTCACTCTGCATTTTAGAAAGGGATATTAGGCATAACTAAGCATTTCAGTTTTATTCTTGAACTTTTTATCCAAGCATCTGGTGCTGGCAAAAACAAAGTTGAAAGACTTATTTTTCAGGTAGCATAGTCAGCCATATATGTACATACTGTGGAAGGAATATTTTAAGGACTTTCTTTTTTTGGAATATAAAGCTATGGTGAATTTTAAACAAAATACCCTTTTTTCTCTGGGGATTATTGCATGTAGTATTTCTGTACCTTTCGCATCTGCACTAGTGCAGAACACTATGTGTATCCAGGTAGAAATGTACTCTCTTGGCCATGGTACAAAGTAAAACAATTAACGTGCACTTTCTTTGGTCTTTTTTTCACCCCTTTGTCTCATTCACATTACTCAGCAGTTTTCATGTCTATAAGCACAAACAGATTAGCAAGTATTGCCTTCAAGAAATTAATGAGAAAAGGATAAAAAGAAACTAGGGAAGAGATTGTGGTTCTGCATTCACGTTTTCAGACAGACCAACTCAACGATTCCAAAACATCTCCATCCTGTGAGGATCAACATAAGCAATTAATCTGAGGAAAACCATCTTGTTCTCTCTTTCTTCTGCAGCTACAATCTGTATTGGAAATCACTGCAGTAAACATCAATGAAAAGGAGAGAAAGGAGCTGTAATGTGTAAAGGATGTAGCAAACAAGAACTGGTTCAAGGGAGAGCATAAAGTCTTCACCTAAGATTATGGTTAATGTCACAGGTAGCCTGGATAACTGGAAAAATGCTACCATACAAGCTTTTCCATGACCAACTATTAACATGTATCTTTAAAAACAAAAAAAATAAATCCTTATTGAAAGGAAACTCCATTTCTTTTATTCACGCAAAGATTTATAAGTTTTCCTCCAAAAGTTGCCCAATTTTTGAGTCTATTACCCAAACAAATATTTTTGGATATTCTTGATAAGATTTACCTTTTCATCTAAAGGCATTATCAAAATATTAAATCTAGTTTCTGAGAATGGAAAGGAACAAGTCAGGGAGAACTATTGACCTTTTCTAGGAGGAATGATAACTGGAAATTCCTCACCGTGGTTGTATGATTCTGTCAGATTAATTTTTAATTCTTTAATTTTGTAAAGGGCAAATCTTAAAAGTATTTTTTTCCATCTTCTACAATGCATAAAATTTAAAAATGTCATGATCATCGATCAAATAGCCATAATTACACAAGGGTATGACTTCTGCTCTTGGTTCAAATCCAAATAGCTCTGTGCTGAGTAAGTAATAGTTGGATAAAGAATAGCTGATATCTTATTTTTCAGACAATATACAAAGCTCATTAAAATAGTAATGGTCATGATAGATTTCACTAAAAAGAAGCAATATAATTAACATTTAAACCCCCAAATGTATACAATATACGTGACACATACCCCCAATGCAACAAGAAAACAAATGCACAGATATATCTTGCATGGTTTTAACATACATGTACTGCTCCTTTCTTCCAGCATACCAAACAGAGTTCTTGTATGGTTGTCCATTTTTAAAGTTGGGTTGTTCTCTATTTGCACAGAGCAGAAGCTTTCTTCAGATGTCTTCGAGTAAGTTTCAATGGCTCCTTTTGTAGGACTAGACTTAAATAGATTGGTAGGATCTGGTCCTCAAACTTAACAGACATAGTGATTTCCATTTGCAACAGTAAAGCTTTTAACAAATATATCAGGAGCTTGTTATCCACATGTGAGCAGTCTGTTCCTGAAAGTCTGCATCCCATGGAAAGTATCCATGCTGGAGCAGCTCATGAAGAACTGCCACCCATAGGAAAGATTCACATTAGAGAAGTTGCTGGAGGACTGCCTCCTGTAGGAGGGACCCCAGGCTGGAGCAGGGGCAGAGATTGAGGAGCCCTTCCCCTGAGGAGGAAGAAGGAGCAGAAACAATGCATGATGAATTGACCCCAACTGCCGTTCCCCATTCCCCTGTGCTGCTTGGAGGAGGAGATAGAGAAATGAGGAGAGAAGTTGAGTCCAGGAAGAAGGGAGGGTTGTGGGAGGGTCTTTAAGTTTTCATCTTATTTCTCATTGCTTTATTCCGGTTTATATTGAGCCTGGTTTGCCCATGACACTAATTGGTGAATGATCTCTCCCTGTCCTTATCTTGACCTGAGAGCCTTTCATTATGTTTTCACTCCCCTCTGCGGATGAGGAGAAGGAGCGATAGAGTAGCCTCAGTGGCTACCTGGCCTTTAGCTGGCATCAGCCCAGAACAGTGGGCTTTCCAGAAATCCTACTGAGACAAGTCTGGAAAGAGAATGAAAAAAGAATAATATGTCCTCCTTAGAACTCTGATGTTATTTTTGACTCTCCTAGTACAATATATATAGATATATATGTTTATTAGATAGTTCAATACTTTATATCTGGCTGTCTGAAATAAACTAAAGTCTCAGAGATAATCTCAGAGATGTTTTAGAAAGCAAGTAAAACATACTGAGTTCTACAGTCAATTATTTTTGGTGTTACAAGACATTATGCACAGAAAACCCAAACATGTAGGTGTCATGGTTTAGTCCTGGCCAGCAACTAAGCACCATGCAGACTCTCACTCATTCACTGCTCCTCCCACCTCCCCGCCCCTCAGTAGGATGGGGAAAGAATCAAAAAAGTGAAGGTGAGTGAACACATGGGTTGAGACAAAAACAGTTTAATATGACACACACAAAAAAAGAAGATGATGGTGATGATGATGATAAATTAATAATGTATACACTAAACAAGTTATGAACAGCACAATTTCCCTTTATTGTTCCAGCAGACTATTCTTATCCCAAACCGCAAGACTTGCCTTTCCTTCCCATTCTTCCCATTTTCCTTCCCCTCCCGCTGGGGGAGGAAGAAAGAGGCTGCATAATGCTTAATACTATGGCAGTAGTAAATAGACTTTTGAAAGGATAAAATTCTTAAAATATTACTTCTTCTTAACGGTGTCTTGACATTATGTCTTACACATAACATTGAAGAGGACAAATTCTGGGTTTTGCCCAAAACAGCATGGCAACTGCACAAGTTCCAGCCATGGACTGCTCTGTTAATTTTTAGTGTTCCAATGTCTTCTGTTGTATCTCCACCCTGTTCAAATTAGTCCTGGTAGTGAAGCCAGATGCATTAGAGAACTAGATTATTAAAAATATCACATTTTCAAGTGACACCATTTGGAGCACCCCCTTTGAAGGAATACACCTGAGGATTTTTTGTGATGATCACGCCCGTCATTTTCCAGTTTTATGTGCTAAAGTCCATCGAGACTGAACGAAATGCGCACTGTGATGCATAGTCTTACCACAAGTCAAAACACTACTGCAGAGCTGTATAAGAAAACTCATCATAGTTCTGAAACTCTTTCCTCACTGCTGGAGTAAGCTTGGGGAAGGCTGGGGTTGATGTAACTTACATCAACATGTGAGCTGCTGATACTTCCTCTACCCTGATTTTAAAAAGGGAGAAGGGATCAGCATGTAGGCAAAGCTACAGGACAGGAAAAGGATCGAGGAAATCTCAAAGGCTCAAGAAACTTGTACCCTAAATTACCTTGATGGCACTGAACTTTCCACAAAGTACAAAAAAAAGTGACCACTCTTCAGACACAGAGAGATATCTGTTTCCACAAGCATGTCCTCTTTCAAGTCAAGCCTGTTAAGATGCCTTATTCCCTAGTATAAAAGGCTTGTGGAACTGCATCACAGTTCTATACATCACCAAGGTGAGTTATATCAAAAGAACAGCTATCTGCCTGAATCTACTATTTAATAGCCTTCAACACTGTCATGTGTTTGTAAAAAAAAGCATCCAGATTTTTATACCCAAAATCTAAATCTTGTCTTACCTGAGGCCAACGACTATGGCACAAACCAACTGAAGGCTGTCATCTTCTGTTGTCTGTTCTTTTCAGGTTTCAGGAGTAATCCAAATGTCTGTTTTGAGATTGCTCAAAGTGGTATCATGTGCAGTCAGATACACAGGGCAAAATTTACCACTAATCAAATAGCTTGGAGATTGAAAAAAATAGTTAGTAACCACCAGTTACATCTTCTTACTATATCAAGATGCAGACACTCCTGAGTCAATAGTTTCTAAAACACTCCAGCAGCAAATGGCTAATAATAAACATTTTCTTTCTGTATTGCTCTCCAATTCTGTGTGTTATAGAAGCCCTGCTTCAATATGTGATAAGCTGCATGCTTATTTAATCAAAGGCATATCATGCTATTAAGAAACACTGATCTTGTTACTTGCCAGTGCATTAGGGCATGACTTCTGCTTGAATGTATTTTACTCTACTAGCAATCCAAAACCAAAAGTATATGATTCAAAATTTGTATTTCCTCAGTTAAAAAAAGTCATAAGTGAGAGCCATTAAAATAGTTGATTCCAACAGAATTGTAAATATAGACATATCTTGGGCATGAACTGTGCTTTCTATGGCAAACAGATTTCAAACTGGGTAATTGTTCCTAGTTTCCTTGTACTTCCCCCAAATAAATACACAACACAAGCAAAGGAGTAAGAATGAAACATGAGGTCTGAGAGGAAGGAGAAGACAGATGCTCAGATCATGAAATGGTCATGGTCAGTTACAAGGCAGGTAAATGAGTTCCTTACACTATGTGATGGGTTGACCCTGGACATCTGCAAAGTGTAACATAACTGTTCATTTCCCAAGCCAGTGGGACTGGGGAGAGAATTCCTTAGGAAAAGCAGAAGCATGGAAATTCATTGGTCAAGTTAAAGGCAAATAAACATGTGAACAAAAGAAGAAAAAATGATGTAAAAGCAAACAAGCACTCTTCCACAAATAGATCAATATCCAACCGGTCTCCAAACAATGGCTGCCTTGGAAGTTTGGTTCACCAGTTCTGAACTATCTAAGATAAATATATCCTCTTTTAGTTTAAAGACATTACCTCTTGTCCTATCATTACGCTCCTATCACTGGTTGGAAATTGATAAACTCCCTCTCCACCTTTCATGTAGACCCTTTCAGGTACTGGAGACTGCTATAATGTCTCCCTGAACCCTCCTCTTCTCCAGGCTGAACAAGCCCAACTGCCTCAAACTGCCTTAATAGCAGAGGTGTTACTGTTCTCTGATCATCCTTGTGGACCTCCTCTGGGCTCACAGGTCTTTCTTGTACTGGGACTCCAGAGGTGGATGCAGTACTCTAGGAGGGGTCTTACCAGAGTAGAGTAGGGGGACAAAATCACCTGTCTTGACCTGCTAGCCACTCTGGTTTTGATGCAGCCCAGGGTATGATTGGGTTTCTGGGCTGCAAGAGCAGGTTATCATTAGGTTATCTTATATAAAAACACATCCAGGGAAAGAGAATTCATTTGCCGAGGCATTATTTTGTCTCCTTCATAAAGAAGCACTAATAATTCTCCCTCCCTTTCAGCTAGTTATTCTTTAACTGTTCTATAGTGACTTTACTATTAACAAGCATACATTACTGTTAGCATTCTTTCAGTCATCAGGAAAAAAGTAAGAAGTTCCACTGTCAGAAAGCATGACATAAGCTTTGAGGACTTACTGAGGAATTTCTAAGTCCTCTGTGCTCTGTTAATGGTGGTTTTTAAGGTATCAAGAAGTTAAGAAAATTAAAAACATGACATAAAGGAGTCATCAAGTATGAAGAATTTTGAAAACCTGAAAATACCTAACCAGAAAGTTATTTAGTACAACTGTAATTTGGCTTAAATTAATTTCTTGCACTTCACAGTGACCATGTACTTGGTGCCTCATATATCACTTTTACAAGTTGATAAACACATTTCACATAGCTATGCATATCTACAAAATTAATTAACACCAACTTGATTCTTGTTTTGAAGACTGATGTGTTAAGATCTAAGATTTGCTCCTCAAAATAATTTACCATTTGATTTCCTTTATAAATTATGACACTCATTTCATAACACTCAATTATCTTCATCTGTGCAGAAAAAAAAATACTAGATAAACATTTTTGAAACATTTTAGCTGACATGAGTTCCTAGCTTTCTTTTTTAAAGAAGGTGTCTTCAGAACTGGTAAGCTGCAGAGATGCAAGGAAATGTCTGGGGGAATTTAACTCCCCAAATTATTTCAGAAAAGAAAATATTTACCAATAAAGAAAATCTTTCTGTATCAATGTGAGAATTTTACTTTTCAGAGAGTAGGAGGGGTTTTTCTTCATTTTAAAAAGATCCTGGCATATACATAGGTTTGAATACAGGTAAATAAACAGGCTCCCTAAAATCAGATTTATTGAACTGTAATAGGCCTGTATTTATGGAGCAAAATTGGCTAAAATTAGTATTCCCACTAGCTTCAGGTATTTAATTTGGGTGTCTGATTTAGAGACTAAAACTCCATATAATAAATGGAAAAAAACAAGACTCTTACCTCCAAGTGCCATGATTAACCGCCTTCAGAGAATGTGTTTGTTGCTCACACTGCTTTCAAATGATTCCATTTACAAGTCAAAAATTTGTACAGAATTTTTGAATCCTTGGCATAAATTTAAAAAAAAATTGTCTGAACATAGAGAATAAACTGCCACTGATATATGTTTGGTTAATGTTCATATTCACTACAGGAAGAGTTTGCATCCCTACTTCTTAATTGTGCGGGGAAGGGAAGGGAAGGGAAGGGAAGGGAAGGGAAGGGAAGGGAAGGGAAGGGAAGGGAAGGGAAGGGAAGGGAAGGGAAGGGAAGGGAAGGGAAGGGAAGGGAAGGGAAGGGAAGGGAAGGGAAGGGAAGGGAAGGGAAGGGAAGGGAAGGGAAGGGAAGGGAAGGGAAGGGAAGGGAAGGGAAGGGAAGGGAAGGGAAGGGAAGGGAAGGGAAGGGAAGGGAAGGGAAGGGAAGGGAAGGGAAGGGAAGGGAAGGGAAGGGAAGGGAAGGGAAGGGAAGGGAAGGGAAGGGAAGGGAAGGGAAGGGAAGGGAAGGGAAGGGAAGGGAAGGGAAGGGAAGGGAAGGGAAGGGAAGGGAAGGGAAGGGAAGGGAAGGGAAGGGAAGGGAAGGGAAGGGAAGGGAAGGGAAGGGAAGGGAAGGGAAGGGAAGGGAAGGGAAGGGAAGGGAAGGGAAGGGAAGGGAAGGGAAGAGGGGTGTGTTGTTTACTCATATTCTGCCACCTCACTTTTGTGTTCAATAACTAAATAGTAAATAGCCAGGTTCCTTTCCACTCAGAATTTTTTCAGGCTGAAAAAAGAACTGATATATTTTAAATAATACATTCTATTGCTTCCTTTTCCACACAACAGAGTATTTATAAAAAGCTAAGAAATTAGATGCTTTTGTTGTTTTGGGTTTTTTGTTTTTTTTTTTTTAAATAATGAAAGTCTGCTTCTGAAAAATAAGCAAAGTTTTCAGGATAGATGACTTGAACTTGCAAACTCTAATGTTTAGAAGCAATGCAGCATGTTCCATAGACATCAGGAGGTTTTGTTCATAAAAGTAAAACTATTAACAAGGGTACACTCAGGCCTCAATCCATAATTATTCAAAACTGAGATTTTTTTGATTAAATTTTAAACTTTTTTGTCAATAAAATAGATCTCCATGCTCTTCTATATTACAAAGCCACCAGAGAACATATAAATCAGTACAGTATCTGCAGTTTGTTTTCTCCAAACCGATACTTACATCCCAAATGATTTCTTGTTTGCTGACATATGTTTCTTATATAATCTACCAATGAAAAAATGGCACTTCTACCTCATAAAATTTGCCTAACAGGCAGATGCAGGAAAAAATGATGAGAAAATAATGAGAAAACAACTTTCACCGAATCACAGAATTGTAGGGGTTGGAAGGGACCTCGAGAGATCATCGGGTCCAATCCCCCTGCCAAAACAGCTCCCCAGCTCATATTGCACAGATAAGCATCCAGACATGTCTTCAATACCTCCAGGAAGGAGACTCAACCTCCTCCCTGGGCAGCCTATTCCAGGCCTCTGTCACCCACACTGGGAAAAAGTTCTTCCACATGTTGGTGCGGAACTTCCTGTGCTCCAACTTGCAGCCATTGCCCCTTGTCCTATCTCCACAAATTAAGTAGCAAATTAACCTGAGACACTTAACTTCTTGCCCTGTAAATTTCTTAAAAGTCTGAGAGCCTTTACACTTAAAGGATAATTAGAAAATCACAGAAAAGTGGTCAGAGGTTGAGTAATCAAAAATTTTTGCACATATTCTTTCTATCAAAATCATAGAAAATAATCTATTTAGAAATATATCATTTATATTGAAGTCTGAAACTTCATCCCTGAAAACTGATCCAACTTCTTCACCAGCCTTTGCATGTGTGAACAAAACATTTTTGTACAACACAGTCTAATCCAAGTCTAAAGTTCTCCTTTTACTTGTGAAAAACTAATCAGAAGCATGAGTGAGGTCATGAAAAAAGGACACAGAGCTTGTATGCTTCCTAGATTTTTTCTGAAAATAGATTAATTAGAGGATAGAAGGTAGTTTTCCTGTGAATTCTTGCGCATAGAAAACATACTGGTGATAAGCTCCAACAAGGAGTTCGGACAATATTATACGTCTGTGTGATTGTCTAAAAAATATTTTGTAATTAAAGATTTTTAAAACTTTATACATCTTATGTACAAAATTTAAGAACATAACTTGGACTTCTTTGTTTTATTTTCCACTCATGACCATCAGAAATCTTTTTGTTTTGAACTTTGCCTTTCTGTATGTACCTCTGATCTTCTCATCCTTTCATCCGTGCTCTACATAAAAAAGCCTACAACTTTATTTTAAATATAGAAATATCAAAAATATTGATTAAAAAATACTGTCTTGTATCCACTGTTTACTAACATACAGTCTTACAGTGGAAGGCATGAATAAGCACCAAAGTAAACATGAAAACTGACCCATTCATTGCTCACTTAATGTAAGATATTAACAACTTCTAGATTTTTTTCTCCCTATCCTGATGTCCCTGCATCTATGTTTGCCATTGCTTAACAGGGGATTTTTTTATCCTCTGATATGGCTGTGTTTAGTGACTCTGGTTTAACTTGTGAAAACCAAACCATTTCATTTTTGTTCAAGTACACTACACAATCAGGTTAAAGAACTAAGTGGTGAGCAATCAAATCATAAAAATGAGACCAGCAATTTTGAGCAGTTGAGGCCTATGACCTCTGAATCCAGACAATACTCAAGCAAATGCTTGCCTGGAAACACAAAAAATCTAGAGACATCGCATTTGCTTAAAGTCCTGAACACACCTTTCAAAAGTAGACTCCTTTTTTTCCCGATAAATATATACAAGCAAAATAATATTTGGCAATTCTTGTCACAAAAACTGCATTCTGCAAAAATTAAGTTTGAAATCTAATTGCTATTGGTGCCTTTCAGGAAATTATAAGATTAAAATTTTATGAACTTAACCTCTTCATAAGGTTATGAGGATGGATGAGGAGCCCACTAAAAGCTTATGTGTCAGGATTAAAAGGAGGTCAGGAACAGGGGACAGCAGGGGTCTCCTACATGCCACCTGACCAGGCAGAGAGAGTGGGTGAGGCTCTCTGTAGACAGGTAGGAACAGCCTCATATTCAAAAATCCTAGTCCTCATGAGGGACTTTAACCACCACAATATCTGTTGGAGGTACAACACAGCAGGGAACAAACAGTCAAGAAAGTTCCTGGGGTGCACTGAAGACAAATTCCTCCTCCAAGTAGTACAGGGGCCAACAGGAAGAGGTGCCATGATGAACATTATTCTCACAAAGGAGGCATTAGTAAAGGATGTGAATCACATGGGCAGCCTTAGTTGCAGCGACCATGAAATGGTGGAGTTCAAGATGCTCAGAGCATCAAGGAGGTTAGACAGCAAGCTCACTGCCCAGGATTTCAGGAGAGCAGATTTTGGTCTCTTCAGGGACTATATTGATTGAGTAACATGGAACATCACCCTGGAGGGAAGAGGTTCCAAAGATAGCTGGCTAGTATTCAAGGTTCACCTCCTCCAACCTCACAAGTGATACATTTCAAAAACAGAGGAAGTCAAAACATGCATGGAGACCTGTATGCATGAACAAGGAGCTCTTGGGAAAATCCAAACAAAATGGAAGCCTACAGAGTCTGTGAGCAAGGTCAGGTAACCTGGGAGTAACACAGAGAAACTGTCAGAGCAGCCAGGGATCATGTTAGGAAAGTTAAACCCTTGACAGAATGAAATCTGTCCTGGGACATCAAGAGCAACTAGAAAAACTTCCGTAAGTATGCCAGCAATGCAAGGAAGATGAGGGAAAATGTGGGTCTCCTTTGGAATGAAACAGAAGACCTGTCTACCTGGGATATGGAGGCAGCTGAGGTACTCAATGAAATTTTTGCCTCTGTAGTGACCAGCAACAAGTCTAGCCACACTGAACAGGATACAGAAGGAAAAGGCAAGGACTGGGAGGATGAAGCAGCACCCACTGTAGGAGAAGATGAAGTTTGAGACCATGGAAGGAACCTGAAGTTGCACAAGTCCATGTGACCTGATGAGATGCATCCATGGGTTCTGTAGGAACTGGACGATGAATTACCTAAGCCATTACGCCTCATATTTGAGAAGTCATGGCAGTCTGGCAACGTTTCTGCTGATTGGAAAGTGGGAAACACAACTACCATTTTTTAAAAGGGAAAAAAAAGAAGGCCTGGAGAGCTATAGTATGTTCAGTCTCATCTCTGTTCCTGGCAAGGTCATGGAGCAGATCCTCCTGGAAACTATACTCAGGCACATGGGAAAGTACATGATGATTGGTGACAGCCAACAGGGCTTCACAAAGAGCAAATCATGCCTAAACAAATTTGGTGGAATTTTATGATGGGGCTACAGCATGGGTGGTTATGGAAAGAATGATAGATGTCATATACCTGGACTTGTGCGAGGCATTTTATACTGTTCTGCATGATAGACTTCTCTCTAAATTTCACAGACATGGATTTGATGGATAGACCAATCAGTGGATAAGGATTTGGCTGCACTCAAAGATTTGAGGTTATTGGCTCAACGTCCACATTGAGACCAGCAATGAATGGGGTTCTGGAGGGGTTGGTACTGGGTCCAGCAATTGTTTAACATCTTTGTCAGAGACATGGACAGTGGGATTGAGTGCACCCTGAACAATTTTGCTGATGGCACCAACCTGTGTGGTGCAGCTGACACACTGGAGAGAATGGATGTCATCTAGACCTGGACAGGCTTGAGAAGTGGACCCATAAGAGCTTCAGGAAGCTTAATAAGGCCTAAGACATGGTCCTGCACATGGGTCAGCATAAACTCAAGCACAACTATAAGCTTGGCAGAGAATTAATTAAGAGCAGCCCTGAGGAGGAGGACTTGAGTGTGTTGACTGATGTAAAACTCAGCATGAGCTATCAGTGCAGGCTTGGCTGCATCCCAAGCAGTGTGACCAGCAGAGCAAGGCAGGTGATACTGCCTCCCTACTCAGATGACACCCCACCTGGAGTACTGTGTCCAGCTCTGGGCTCCTCAGTACAAGAAAGATATTGAGCTACTAGAGCAAGCCAGAGGAGTGCCATGGAGATGATCAGAGTGCTGGAGCACCTGTCTTACAAGGACAGACTAAGAAAGTTGCTGCTATTCGGCCTGTAGAAGAGAAGGCTCCAGAGAGACCTTATAGCAGTGACCTTCCAGTACAAGAAGGGGGCCTACAGGAAAGCCGGAGACAGGCTCTTGACAGGGAGTGTAGTGATAGGACAAGGAGTAATGTTTAAAGTAAAAGAGAAGAGATTTAGATTAGACACTTGGAAGAAATTATTTACAGTGAAGGTGTTGAGACACTGGAAGAGGTTACCCGGAGAAGTTGGTCACCATGTCATTACAATTGAGCCAGATTGGGAACTACAAACCTCACTACAGAAAGGCAAGAGTTTCCCCATACTATACCAGTCTTGACATCTCAGTTGCAAGATACCAACAAATCACAAAATCTAGAAGAGTGTTGGAAACTCGCATCTAATAGATTTTTTTGCAAATGATATTTCCATGAAGGCCAGCTGAATCACCAATGCACCATCACTGTAATTCTGACCTGTCTGCTTGGCTCAGCAGTTTTAATACACAGATCAATTTTGCATTACCTTCTCCTGGCTGTGAGTGACTGTGAGTGCTCATGGGGAGAGGTCATAAAACATTTATTGGCCTAAGAATGTAAATTGCAGCAAAGAGCAAATCCTCGATCTGTGGACAGGCCCTTGAAAGAGATTTTCCTGAGAAGTCTGTGGTAAGCATTTGCTCTGTGTCTGACCCCATAAAATGTTCATTTGTATTTCCTTTAGAAAGATTCCCTTTTGATTATTATTTGGGTTTCTAATATATAAAGCTATATGCCACATATACTAAAAATAATTTGCAATTTTTTTAAATTATTATTAAAGTTCCAGGTACTGAAGGGGGTGGTTCCTTCTCTAGGTGATAAAGCCAACAGAAAATTCAAGAAATACAGCAAGATCACACTGACAATACAGGTTATAATAGCACTTTGCAACACAATGAATGGCTTCTTTCTGATCAAATATGAATAGGAGAAAGGTTCACTTAGCTTTAGTTTACATGACTTGTGTGATGAAGTCTATGTTAAGTGCTAAATCATTAAACTTCTCCCTCAATATTCTATCATCAAAGCCAAATAATCTTTTCAGTTAAGCATTCTGTGATCATTGAACTCCTAATAAAGAAGTCCACTTGAGACATTGTACCTTGCAGCACAGATACCCAGGCTTTCCTGAAAAAGTCTACAGTATGAATGCAGTCAAAAAATTTCAAGTTCTGAATTATATAGGAATTCAGCTATGAGAAAAGCACAGAAGTCTCCAACTGTCTATGTGTGGGTATCTTTCACAATATTTTAATGCCTTACTTGTATAAAAAAGAGGTAAGCTGGGATGAATAAAGACAAGAATGCTTTCTGATGATTACTAACAATGACCAATGTCCCTAAATAAATGCTGAAATTACTGTATTAAAAAATGAAAAACAAGGAGAATATATACCATGTTATACAAAATTATATCAAGTTCTACAAGTTAAACCAACACAGTGTTGACCCATAATGACCTAGCAGGTGGCAGGTATAGTCCTCATCACACAAATTCTGCTGGGAAGAAACTGAAATAAGGTAGGGAAAATAGTCAATATTGCTGACAAATGAAATCTGAGAATGTCAAACACAATATGCATCTTTATTCATGGCTGAAGACTGATATATATCTGTACCTCACAACTGACTAATCTGTCGTCTGTGCTACTTAACCCCTGCTTTGACTTCCTCTCCCACAAATGTTAGAAAACTATATAATTAATTCAAAAATCAGGAAAATATTAGTCTTGAATCTGATAAGAATCACATGACAGGTAACATGCATATATACATGTTAGGAAGGTGTTTTTTAGAAGGTTTTGGTGTTAAAGAATCACAGAGCAGTTGAGCTTATAAGGAACCTTTTAAGATTGTCTAGCACAACCCACATGGTCTTTTTCATATACACAATTGTACTTGGAATTTCCTTCATCAATACATAAGCTGTTCCTTTCAATCCACCTCATGCAGAGCAACTGATGCACTATTTAATCAAGTGCAAAGGATTCAGGAGAAAAAGAATCAGCAATATGCAATTCAGTTAGAGTGACATTTGTTAAACTCTGAAGGTCTGTCTGAACGTCAGTGAATGTCACATGCTGATTTTACAATATTTACTTCTTATGTACTTTGTAGGTTGGAATGGCATATATACATCTTGCTTTTCTGTCATAATGACAATTGAAATCTATCACCCACAATACCTGGCTTTTTTCCACATCACATAATAAAATTCAGGACCTTCAGCCACAACTTGAGTTTGGTCTTAGAAATGACAGATGAAACTTTTAACATCTAGGCAGGGCAGGTACTGGAAAATATATGCAAATGCATAAATGTAGGAGTTAGAACCACTACCAGTGTTTTTTTTTGTTTTCTTTCAAATTTGTAAATCTTTTAGTCTAATCTGCATAATGGGAATAACTGCTATTTGACAAGATGCTGAATCACAGATTCTATTCTTGGATCCCTGGGGACACCTCCCTTCCTTTGTCACCTCTGGTCTGTTGTGTTGGTTACTATATCCAGTTCAACACCTTACCTTTCTCATTGGAACAGGCTGCAGAGGGAAGTGGTGGAGTCTCCATCCCTGGAGGTATTTAAAAAAAGTGTAGATATAGTGCTGAGGGACATGGTTTGCAGGATAGGTTTATGGTTGGACTTGATGGTCTAAAGTGTCCCTTCTAACCAAGATATTTCTATGATTCTATAATGTATTTCTAGAGGTTGTTGTTAATTGCTTTTTACAGCAGTATCCAGATTAAGTTCTAATTGGGCTTCAGTTCTTCTACTTCTCTCCCTGCACACCTTCACCACATCCTCCTGAGTTGCCTGCCTGAAGAGGGTTGACCCTGGCTGGAGGTCAGATGCTCATTAAAACTGCTCTGTTGATCACCTCCTCACCTGGACAGGTGAGAAAGAACACAATAAAAGGCTCCTGGATTGAGATAAGGTCAGGGAGAGATCACTCACCAGTTACTGTCATGGGCAAAACAGATTTAGCATTTAAAAAAATTAATCTACTACTTCTAAATGTATCCCCCACTTTTTCTTCATTGTGACCTGTACGTGTTTTTTTTTCCCTCACTTACAGTTATTTCCACACTCTGTCAAAACTGGCCAATGGAAGCATGGCTATGTGTGCTTATAACAATCTGAATATGACTGTCGTGTTTCAGTGCTTAAAGATGAATCATGAAGTGCCTGTAGCACTCAGGCTCAGGACACAACACCTCTGAAATGTACAAAGTCTAGAGGTTTGCCAATTTTAGTTCCAGACAGAAAATAAAGAATGATAGTTTATAACAGCCGGTTTAGGATTGTTTTGGTCAGGGCAAGTCTTCTACAAGTGATTTTGCAGTCTTTATGCTAGATGTGATATTCTAATAAGGATGGAGTTGGAGTTTTGTATATTGTAGTCTTAGTATCAGGGAGTGTCTTCCCAAGGATTAAAGTAGAAAATTAATGGGACACCTAGGAACGACAGCTGATTTTGGTTAATTTTATTTTCTGAACTGAGCCAAGAATATTGGCAACTTTCATCTGCTTGATCTCCTGTTACAGTCATATTAGCATTAACAGCTCTTTCTTCAGCTGCACCAGTGAAATCCATACCACCACTGTAATTCCCACACTGAAATTTCAGCACAATGGATGAGTCAAAGATGTATTAACCTGCAGCCTCACATGATAACACAGAAATAACATTTAGCTCTGATTTTGAAGAGGGTTCGCAAAGTCTTTGGTAATATAGTAGGCAAAGAAAGGTAGAACGAATGAATGATGACTCATAAAACTGTTATTTTAATAATTCGAGCAAGTTCAGGGCAATTTTATTTTGACAGAGGTGAGGAACGGAAGTATCTTTTCACACAAAATTACAGCTCTTTTCTTTACTAAACAAACCTAAATTAACCCTGTCTACCACCCTTTAGAAATTACCAAATACTGTCAAGTCAAATGTAATGTTTACTGTGGTGAGGAAAAGGAAGAGACATTGTAGAAATATTTCACAAACAGTAGTAAGGAATTTGAAACCTATATGAGGTTTCACTGTCACTGTTTATATTGCTTTCAAACTAGATCATGATAACTGCAATATGCAAACACAATTATTCAACGGAATTTTTATAAATACAGTTTTTGAATCTCCTAGTATGTCTGTTGTTTACCCCTATTTTTTTAAAAAACTTATGTCTGATATGATTTTATCTCCAGTTATATTTCCAGTTTTACGTTGATTTTAGAACACAATTTCTGTTTGTTCTCTTCCTTTCTTTTTTTCAAGCAAAATGCATGATGTGTTCCAACATCAAGCACTTATTTTGGAGAAATCTACAAGTAGCACAAAATGGAAGAGTCGTTTTGGCTTTTTATTTAGCTATCCACAAGTAAATGGGTTTTCTGTCTTCCATTTAGGCAGTCTGATATTTTCCTATTTCAAACTGTGCTCTCTTGTTTTTTATCTGTTCGATTCTTCTGAATGTGTCTTTGTCTAAGTTTTTTACAACATAAAATACTAGTCTAGAGAGGCAAATACTATAAAACATCATAGAGATAACAGAAAAGGATTTTTTTAACAGAAAATCAGAAAACTACAAACTCTAATTTTTGTTTCCTTCAAATACATTCTCTGGAGGTTAAAAGCAAATCACAGAATCACAGAATGTTATAAATTCTCCTGTTGAAGGCTTTTCCATAGGATTCATCTCCAAATTTTTCTGCTTACTCTTCTGAACCAGAGAATGCATGAAATGAACAGGAAAATCATATGTTCCATAAAGTTCACTAACCTAGCTCATATATTTCTAAGTAAAATAAAAATATCCTTAGTATTTTATGCCCAGATTATTTATATCAACATCCTATGCTAATTTTCTTTCTGAGGCAATGACACTGATAGTAGGGATGTTCTCATAGCTAAGTAATGGTTGATTGGAAGAGAGTATGACCATATCTCTTCTAAGTGACTCTGACTCAGTTTTCCTGTGCTTCAGGGAAGATGGGAGGAAATTGATTCTCTAGCTGTTCACTGAATTTTCATCTAGAAATCCTATTGAATTTATAGTGGTTATATGATTCTTGAGCTACCTCTTTTGTGGATGACGCACACTGTGATGCATCTAACAAGCATACAGAAATCAGTGTAAGCAAGAAAAGAAATTAGTTATCTGAAGGTCAGAATGTGAGGACACAGAAACTTATAGTGCAAATGAGGGGGAAAAAAATCTGACCCTTAATGATTATCAGCAGTTACTGCAACAGCTGCTTTAACTAAGAGAAAAAGGTCAAAAGACTAAGCATGTAAGAAGAGATAAAAATTATTTAATATAGGGCTAACAATTGTCCTACTTAGACGTGTTTCTACTGTTTAGTAAAACTCGTAAGCATGTCACTTTTTCATATGTAATGGGTTTCACCCTGCATTCCTCACATTTCACAGCAGGACTTGTCAGCAGTCTAAACAAATAAAACTCAAGGTCATATCTCATATTGCAGACCTGATGTTACTTGGGATTCATGAAATACTATACTGGTGCAGATCTGCTTACCATTTAACAAGATTATATACTTTTGATAATAGCTTCTGCATCTTGTTTTGTAATGCACTAGGTCATTATAGAAAAGCAGACAAGGCCATTTTTTTCTTCTTTTTAACTCTTATTCTAGAAACCTGAGCTACAGTGATAGTATCTACTGTCATTCATATGATCTAGCATAATTACGCATGCAAACTTTGTGCCTCTTAAGACTTAATTCTACATCAATTATCAAATAGATTTACATTGTGCAATATAACCTTATTTAAGAAAGTTATTAATGGACTCATTATCAGAGGAAATCCAAGGAACATTAACAATTTAACTGAACCATACTGTATTTCTTGTGCATGAAATATCCCATGTCATGTATTTATCTGAAACATTTTATTAGATCAGATGCAGTATTATACCTGAACATGTTAAATCTGTGTGACAGGTCTGCACATGTGAGTATGCTAAATTTTTACTGTTAATATTTTCACTTTGTCATTGATCAATAACTGCTTCTTTCACTTGGTAACTTCATTGTTTCTTTTTGGGGATTTTTTCGGGGGGGGGGGAGGTCTATGTTGGTAATTTTTACAGCTAACATATTTTATTCTGTTTTTTCGAATCTATCATATGTTACCATAGTTTATATTGTCTGCAGTGAGAATGCCTCCTTTTAAATTATGAGGTTTTCTTGTTATTCATGTGCTAATGAAGACAAACTGTTGTGACTGATGTGTTTGTGCTAGGTGTACTTTTCTATTCAAACTCCTTCCCAACTAATATATTCAAACTTACTTAAAGTCTGCGTGAGAAAATGTTGCTTCGTCTATATTAAACACTACTCTGATGATTCTTTCAGTAAAGGTAGGATTAGAAATTTGCAGTTCTGTTTTGTAAGAGGTTTTTTAGAAAGTAAAAATTGTCATCTATGAAAATTTGCTAATGGAAAGGTACAAAACCAAATTTTCATTTCATAAGGAAATCTGCAACTTTTACTTTCAATTTTTCTTATTAGACCTAGACAGATTGGAAGAAAGAGAATAGCTTAATTTGAATAAAAACAAATTAAGAAGGCTGCTATGGAAGGACTAACAAAAGAACTAGGAACCCCAGAGGTATAGGCTATAATAAGGAATGTACAGCACCAGAAGCCATTGAAAAAACAGTCTGATGAGGCTAGAAGCAAAAAGAAAAAAAAAAAAGCCGTGAAGAAGAAATACACCAAGCTGTCTGTACAGCTACTGGTACCAGCCTTCCTGGCTAATAGTCTTTTCCTTGTAGATTTCCTTACAGACCCTATCAGAATGCAGAGGAAGCAGGCTGAAATAAGAGATACCAGCTACCACATCTATTTCCATTCAAAAACCTTGAGATCTAGGTGGAGGACAGTGCACCTACTCCTCAGCACTCTCTTGATTCCACACACATGCAAATCAATGCAGCTGTTTTGTAGAGATGGATTTGAGACTAATTAGGAGTAACGGAGAAACAACTGCAAAACCCAATAAAAATATCCCACTTCTATCTGCTACACAGACTAGAAACGGCCTGTTAATCTTTGGTTTATTGGCAGCCTCACCTAGTATGTACCTTCTAGCATCCAACTCCTCTGGTTAAGAGTTTACTCAAAGAAAAATAAAACAGTAATTTCATATCTGTGCATTATTTAATAATGGCTTCAGAAAAGGGAAACGTATTTTTACAGATTAGAAGGGAGGCACATACTCTAGACAGGATTAATAAAAAGTCTTAGTTTACAGGCTGTCAGTAAGTATTTGTGTGAGGTACCAGGTTTTCTCCATACCATTGACTCTGGCCTTAACCTATCATTGAATTCAAAAGTGAAAATGCTGTCAGCAGTTTTCTTGCAGATTCACCTGGGCAGCAACAATGAAGGGAAGGAAGACAGAAGAGACAAAGGAAAAAGAACGATTGCAGAAATGCAAACTATCTGTCTTGGTTTTATATTAAATCAATGAACACTATCCTCTACCACCTGCAGATTTATTAACTTTCTCAGCTCGTGTTTGAATGACAGAAAATCTAAAATCCCCTTCACGAGCTATTAATACTTTACAAATAGAGATAACTAGTTAAGTATATTTTTTTCTTTTATTTCTAGATATAGACATATCTTCAACAGGCAAATTAACGAAGTCTGCACATAAAATGCAGTGCCTATTATATAGGAATAACCTTTGATGTGTCCTCCTTATACTGTCACAGAAAGCGATGCCATATCTGAAATGGAAAAAGCACGATTCTCTTAAACAGGCAGGAATGATAATCAAATCAAAAGGGAGAAAAAACTCCAGCCAAACAAACAAAAACCGACAAACTTCCAAACACCATCAGTCACATGAGATTTGTTGATTTTTAGTAAGCTTGGATAGCTGGTAAAGCTGGTTTTAAGGGAGAATACATTAATTTTGAGACTGTGCCGAACAGACATTCTTCTCACTGCTTCAGACACTTATTCCACATCAACCAGATAAAAAGACGGCTAAAAGACAAACTAGATTTTCCTGTAACTATGAGCAGAAGGCAGATGACTGTTACTGTTTTGTATAATCACACCTATGCACTCAACCACTGTTTGCAGCAAGACAGTGAAAGAAGAGAAGCTACTAGCCACTTCATGCTTCTGGTTTCACTGTAGTTCTTGGGAAAAGAGTCTTAATCCTGCCCTTGTTTTAAAAGTAAGCCACAAAGCCCATCTTTTAACCAGAACAGCAGAAAATGGAGTCAGAACCATGTCCCTTTCTTCGGCCCTCCAGAGATTTCACATATTAAATAATGCAAAACCAACATGGATTTTGTTGCGTAATGGATGGCTGAAAATACACAAAATAAGCCATGAGGTACTGCCACCAAAGAAAACCCAACTAGAACATCACCATAGGAAATAAGAAAAGATAATTTAAGGCATTTTAATGAGGGGAAAATATAAATAGCCAGGGAAAATAATCCATTTTCATGGATTTCCTGGCAGAAGTGTGTTTTGTATCCCAGCAATTGAGGCTTAGGCTGTATTCTTCATAAACAGGTAAGCTTAGAGACCAAAACAAGTAAAAATGAAACAAATAAAGGGAAAAAAAAAGCACGCACCTCCTGTGGAACATATTTACAATATTCTCTAAATGTTTCCATCTTGATGTATTCTGTCCCACCTATAAACACCTACAGGGTGTTAATATTTTTTTAATCACTAGCAAACTGCTAAAGAAATAAATCTCTAGTATGCAACCTACTAAAGACTCACTAAGCATCACAAAGTCTATTTATTAGAATATAATTACTACTGTTTATGTAAATTCCCAAATTATTATAATTCAACCTAAAATGGAATACCATAAAGCAAAAGCCAAAAGTCCCATATGGGTCATAAATAAATAGGACTAAATATTTAAATAAATTTAAATAAATTTTTAAAAAGATGAAGTGCTGAATACTTCACTTGACTGGCATGCAGCCCAATGGAAGGAACAACTTGCCAAATAAGCAATGATCCCCAGTTATCACAGGCTTATATGAATACATTGTTTCAGCAGAAGTTATTTTTCTTTTCATAATTGCAGTAAAATAACCATTGTGGAAAGTATTAAAGCATTGTTTTCTGATTATGAGAACATGAAATTAAGTCACTCAGCTACCATAATGGAACAGAAGAACTCCCTGAGATCAGAAAAAGGATCATCAGCACAAAGGAGGTCTGTGCCAGCAGCAAGTAACACTCTGCACATGGCAAATGCTCCACAAAGGCTGGTACTAACATATGTATAGAACAGGTATGTGATTTTGTCTTCCTTTCTATCTTCTGTGAACATTCGATGACATTATGTGGAAATACTTCTAAAACTAGAGGAAGGCAAAGTCCTAAAGTCTACTAAAAACCAAAATAACCAAAGCAAAAGCCAGTCTCCAGAGATAATATGACCAGGTGCTTAGAAAACATACTTTTAAGTGAAAAATGTACAATCCTCCTTTTAATCTTAATTGCACCTGCAGATTTCACTATTCTGCTTGAATTACAATTTTACCTTTCATTATTTTAACTTTTTTCTTGCATGCATACCTTTCATTTCTTTCATTTCCTTCTCTTACTGTCAAAGATTTTCCTGGCCATACAAGTACCAATGGCATTGTTCTAAATTCCTTTGGGTACAAAATCCAGTACTTCTTTTAGTATTCTTAGTAGACAAAAAAAAGGTAAAAATGGAGTAAGTATCGGCACATACAAGAATCTCACACTTCAGTAGCTATGGAGGGTTGCTTCAATATTTCTGTTCTATGGACGCATCAATTTTCCAGGCTGTCAAACTTTCAACTCTGTCTTTCATTTTTTTCATTCCATTTATCAGCTTTCCAGATTAATGCTATACTCTGTTTTACACATGAGTTTCTATAAACAAAATGACCAAAACTTAACAGCTCATTTCCAAAGAGGAACCTGCTGTTCCTCAGAGATGATACAGTTATGGTGCACAGCACCAGAGGTTACTTAGTGCCTCAGCCACAGATGTGCTAAGGGCCCACTGTTTGCAGTTCTGCACCCTCCCACCAAGCTTCTGTGCAACATTATTCCACAGCTTCCATAGTTTTCCTATGTGTTCCATACTGTTTTCCAGCACAAATTCTTTCATAGTCTTACATCTAGAATCATTCTTACAGCAGGTTCTCATGGGAAGTAATTATAACTAGCATGAAAAAAAAAGGTTTTCAGTTGGAAGGCACCTCTCAGCCCATCTAGATCCAACCCCCTTCCATGGACAGGGATCCCCTCTACTAGCCCAGGTTGCCAAAAGCCCCATCCAACCTGACCCTGAACATTGCCAGGGAGGGCCAGTCACAGCTTCTCTGGAAAACCTATTCCGTTGTCTTACCACCCTCATAGTAAAGAATATATTCTTAATATCTAATCTAAATCTACTCTCTTTCAGATTAAGACCATGGCCCCCTGTCCCCCTTGTATACAGTCTCTCATCATCCTTCCTGTAGACCCCCTTAGGTACTGCAAGGCTAGTAGAGGTGCCTCATCAGGCTGAACAACCCAAACTCTCTCAACCTGTCTTCACAGGAGAGATGCCCCAGCCCTGTCTGTGATCATGATTCTGTGATTCTACAAAATGCCTCTTTTTCCCTCATTTCTTGCATTGCAGATTTTAGTTTACATTAAGCCAAATACAGAACACAGCAAAACAGTTAAATTGTTGAAATACTTAAATCATACTGTCCAATATTTCATGTACACAGAAACTGAAGAACCAATGAATATGCATTACTGATTTTTAACTAGCATGCTCCAGTGCTAACAGCAACACAAGCAGGAGCAAACAACAGGAAGTTTGAACAGATCCTAAGGAACGTATGCACTATTAGGGAAAAAACATGGCAAAAATTTACAGCAGTATCATCAGGACCTCTCATTGCACTGGAGCAACGTGCCTTCTCCCTGGAGGAGGACAGCCATTTGGGATACCTATTGCTGTTTTCCTCAACTGACTGCCATGGAGAGTTTTCCATTTCCCGTCTGTGTCTTCTTTATTTTTCCTCCAAAATTAACTTTCACTGCCATAGTTATTGTGTGTAACCAGTTATGAATTAACTAAAAAAACATCATAGAATGCTTTGGGTTGGAAGTGACCTCAAAAATCATCTTGTTCCAATCCCCCTGCAATGGGCAGGGACATCCTCCACTAGATCAAGTTGCTCAAAGCTTCAGTCTTCCTGTAAGTGAAAGTGTCTCACTTTTCTTTGTGCAAGGATGAGCCAGTAGCTGTTATCTGTCTTTACCACTTGTTGCCAAATTTAAACATTTGGTTTATACTTTTCAGCCATAGAATTACTTAATATTTCAGTGCTGTTAAACTACTCTTATCTTGGGAATGATTTTTACCTTAAAGCACTGCTTTAAATGCAGGCACAATCTCTTTCATATTCTATCTCTGAGCCAACTAAACCAATCTTGAAACTAATGGTTAGTGTTATTATAATACCATACTTCCTAGATCTTACCCTATTTCTTTTCATAAAAACATACAGAAATGCAATTGTTTTAAGAATTCTATCTTCCTCTAAAATAATTCATCAGAAGTACTACCAGGTAACAACCACGGACATCACTTTTCAGTAACTACCATGAGCAGTAGACATCATTAAATCTCATCCCTTAGCCATTTCCTAAATTCATAGACAATCTGTATTTCTAGAGGTTGGACAAGTGAACCCTCTACTTTTAACATCAAAATTTAGAAGGATTCTATTTCCTACTACAAGAGCTTGCTGGTGCATCAGCGTATAAGTTGTAAAGCTTGAAAGAAAATGCAATGTTTGAAACATCAAAGAAAGACAATGAATGTTGCATGAACTCAGACAGCAACTGAGCCATAATGTGAACTGTAACACTCTTCAAAAACAAATTGCAAACCACTGATTACATCAAATCTAAACAGACAAGAATCATCATCAGACTTGATTTTTTCCTACCTTCTAATGTGTTTAAGTAAATGTAGAAAATGGGTAGAAATCAGAAACACAGGTGGGAATCAAAAATTGCTACAAAAGTATTCTGATATGTGGGACAGATCTGTCTCCAGAAGTTTGGGTTCCTTAATTCATTTTTTTAAAAGCATAAATGGATGCACCCATGACATCCATCCTGTGGTTTATCAGCATAAAATTTTCCAGTGTAAGATTTAGTTGTTACATATTGATGGCCACTGACAACTACTAGTGCCCCTCTTCTTTTTCCCACTCCATAGGACTTGCATCCTGCTTAACACAACTCCACTGCCAGCTCATTAGTTCAACTCCTGGCTGGGTTGCAACAAAGGCAGAGAGCTAAAGTTTGCAAATCAGTGATTCATTTACCCCCTCACCTACATCACTTTTTCGTTCCTTCTTTCCTTATTTTAATAAAAGCACAATAAATTACTTTGGGAATGTTTATTAGTTTCTTTTATGCTTTTTCTTTTTTTTTTTTTAAACACTGCAATTGCTCTCTGTAGCAAAATTTTTGATAAATGCACAGTTGATAGCTATGTATCCTCTTCTCTTTTTCTGCTTTGCAAAAAAAAAAAAAAGTTTTCATCAAATTCTAGGACACATGCAAGTTGGTCTCAGTGATCCAGGCCAGTATGAAAACTCCAAATGCACAGTTAATTTCAGCTGCTCCTACTGTGATGTCAGTACATCTCATCCCAAATGGAAGGTCTTTTTCCCGCTGTGTTCCTGGCAGGACACATGCATTCCTCAGATGCTTCATTCCCTGCTTCTTTAAAAGGCAGCTGTCATCATAAAGAGTGAGCAACCCAATCTCTGCTTCTGGGAGATGAGTATGCTTCATCAGTAAGGTGCAGTAAAGATAAAATTAGCATCTGCTGTCTTTCCACGGATAACATATGAAAAAAGAAAAGTTTCCACCCCTGCAAATAAACTACATGGACTGTCACAGTACTGTCAGTGTGTATGAAATTGCTTGGATTTGTCTGAGAACAGGTGTAAACAACACTTCATTCTTTTGGTAACTGCATCACACTTTTATTTTTGTATTATAATACAATTCCTTTAAAAAGGCAAATTAGAAAAGAAATACCCTGCAAGGGTGAGATCTGGTTTTGCATACTGATTTATCTCAAAAAACTCAGGTCCATTGCATACTTATAAGGTACTCCTCAGCTAAGTTTCAGCTTCCCAGAAACCAGTGAAAATGGGTGCTTCACTCTTCGATCCCTGACTGGTTTGCAGCCATATCCTCAGTAGGTATCTCAATAAAATCTGAGAGAGATGTACTCAAAAGAGGGAGTACATTCTGTGAACAGAAAGATTAAATAACTGAAATTACTATTCTATCCATTACCAGTAACTTAACAGGAAAAAAAATTCTCTTTTTTCTTTTAAATAATCTGTCGTATGGTATTATTGATAGGGGGAGTTATGATCTGTGAACTCAAGAGCCAACCATCTATGTGCAGTGCAGCAGGAGGAAGGTAAGCCTATCAGCTTTCAAATGTTCAGTAGATTATTAAAATGTTATAAAAGAAACTATTCTATAGAAGACAAATAATCCTATTTCATAATTCATGGCTAATTATTTTCTTCACAAATCCATTCTCTTCTGCTCAATTTTTTTCAAGAACTCTCATGTCCTTTATAGCTCAAAGATTTTGCCAACATTGTTTTTTATTCCCTTTTCCAACTCTCCCTCACACATATTTAATCCAAATTCCTGCTTTTAAAAGGCTTACATAAAGCTGTGTTCATTTAGATCAAGCCTAAAGATTTTCCTGGAAATTTCTCCTGGATGCCTGTGTATCTTAGCAGTAAATTCCACTCGCCTCCACACCTTTCCTAAAACCATATCTTAGCAAATCAACTAGACCTGAGCATGCCATCTTATACAAAGCTAATATCTCTACTTCCATAATATTATCTTCTGATGATGTCCATGTCACCTTCTATCCTCCTGGCCAAGTGTATTTCTTTATGGCAACCTGTAAGCTGTATTTGTAAAAGCTGTACTGTGATGTCAAAAGTACTGGACACGGTACTCCAGATGGGGCCTCACAAGGGCAGAGTAGAGATGGACAATCACCTCCCTGTGATTGACAAAAGGGTTGACAAAGGCTGGGACACCTAGGCTTCTGTCTAAGCAGGAATTTAGAAATCAAGGATGTCCTTTTTGAACCTTGTGACACTATGGGAGGGGCTGCCTCAGTCATACATCACACTCCTACCCTTTACATGCCATAAAATTTATGTGACATGGCAAAAGCAGTGTCCTGGTTCCAGCCATGTCAGAGTCAACCTCCCCAAGCAACCAACCAAGGTCAGCTGAGTTAGCCCAGGTGAGCTGAGTTAATCTGAGTTATTTTCCACACCACCTGACCCCATTGCCCCATAGAAGGAGCTGGGTGGGGAGTGGTGCTCCTGGATGCCTTCAGGGCAGTCTCAGGGTAGGTGGGGTGTTGGGGCAGTCCTCATGTTGTACAGCACTCTGTAGCAGTTGGGTTGATAAAGTACTCTGTGTTATCATGAGGTGTGAATGTAATTTGGTACTTTTGTTCTAATTTCGGGGTGCTTTTGTCAGTAAACTGTCCTCATCCCAACCCAGGAGGCTCTGTCTGTTTCTCCTCCAGGAGTAAGTGAGCAGTGTGTGGTGCTCAGCCACTGCTTGGGGCTGAACCACCACAAGCAGTTAATTTCAAATAATTCTTTTTTCTCTTCAAAACAATCATCTTTCATCACTGTTTTCCCTTACATATACTGCTACTAATTTAGCACTGTGAGCATTAGTATTTCTCTCCCATCACACTTCTTCACATTACGGCATAACCTTCACATGATTACTTTTCTAAGTCCTCTTTCCTGTCCTGCAGCTATAGCATCCAATCTGACAACTGAACTGCTGTTGAAGAAATAGAGTTCATTTGTAAGCCATTTGGATCTTTCTGGAGGGAGAAAACATTGTGAGAGGAAAGATGTTTCATTCTCTATTTTTTTGTTTCCTGGAAAGAATTAATATCAATCTACCCTTTGCTTTCATAATAAAATAAATGTAAATGAATGTAAAATCTCTGCTGTTTCAGAGACAGGACTGTTGTAAATCATACAATTACCTTTTCTATATTTTGCTTGTCAACTGCTCTCCAGCAATTTTTATTGTTCCACTACCTGAAAGTGAAGCTGATGAAGCAAATGAGACAATATTCCTAATAGGAGAAAGAGGACAAAAAACAAAATCTCAGGACTCCCTCCTTATCTATTCTGAGGCCAATTCCAGGATAAAAGCATTCAATCAACAAATAGGACCCCTTTAAAGCTCTTCTGGAATCATCTCTTGGGCAAAATTAAACACAGCTCTGAGGCACGGAGAATCCTCAGAAGATCTCTTTTACCACACGAGTAACTTTTCCCCTGACAATGCTCTGAGATACAGGAAAATAAGTAGTATCTATAATAATATCTTCAAGAAATGGAGCATATGAAAATTAGAAACAAGTCCAGATAAATAATTAAAATGCTCCATAAATGTGGAGCATAACCATGGTAAAAGTACAGGTAAAAATATAGCAACTCAAGAGCTGTCATCATAGATATTATAAAAAAGGTGGATGGTCCTTTGACTTACGTGGGGCTTTTAACTTATAATGACATTGTCTAGAGTGTTTTTCACTTGGAGATATTGCAGGAATTGATGTACTTGCAATAGACCAGAAACAGAAATTTTACTTCTCTGGAGTTTATCTTATTAAATTTTAAAGATCCATTTAAGAAAGACCGTGGCTTCCTTTTTGTACTTTCAAGTTTTCTACCTGGTAGTAAATCAAACACACAAGGAGTCTCCATAACTGGATTTTAAAATATTATACATCACTCCCATTTATCAGAAAGGGACCAAGGAAGACCCAAGGAATTACAGGCCAGTGAGCCTCACCTCTGTGCCTGGGAAGATCATGGAACAGATCCTCCTGGATGACATGTTGAAGCATATGAGGGATGAGCGTGTGATCCAGGACAACCAGCACAGCTTCACCAAGGGAAGGTCATGACTTACCAATCTGGTGACCTTCTATGATGGAGTGACAGCATCAGTAGGTAGAGGGAAGGCCACTGATGTCATCTACCTGGACTTGTGCAAGGCCTTTGACACAGTCCCCCACCACATCCTTATCTCTAAATTGGAGAGAAGTGGATTTGATGGGTGGACCATCCAGTGGATAAGAAACTGGTTAACAGACCGTAACCAAAAGGTGGTGGTCAATGGGTCTATGTCCAGGTGGAGGCCGGTGACAAGTGGGGTCCCCCAGGGGTCTGTCTTGTGACCGGTGCTCTTTAACATCTTTATCAATGACATCCATGATGGAATTGAGTGCAGCCTCAGCAAGTTTGCGGATGACACCAAGCTGAGCGGTGTGGTTTGCACAACAGAAGGAAAGGAAGCCATCCAGAGGGATCTTGACAGGCTGGAAAGGTGGGCCCGGGGGAACCTGATGAGGTTCAACACTGCCAAGTGTAAGGTATTGCACTTGGGCCAGAAGAATCCCAGACACAGATACAGACTGGGAGAAGAGTTTCTTGAGAGTAGCCCTGCTGAGAAGGACCTGGGGATTCTGGTAGATGAGAAACTTAACCTGAGCCAGCAGTGTGCTCTTGAGGCTGACAAGGCCGATGGTATCCTGGGCTCCATCACAAGAGGGGTGGCCAGCAGGGACAGGGAGGTGATTGTCCCTCTCTACTCTGCCCTCTGTAGTACTGTGTCCAGATCTGAGGCCTGCAATATAAGAAAGATGTGGAACTGTTGGAGAGGGTTCAGAGGAGGCCACAAAGATGACTAGAAGGCTGGAGCACCTGCCCTAAGAAGAGAGGCTGGCAGAGCTGGGCTTGTTCAGCCTAGAGAAGAGAAGGCTGAGGGGGGGACCTCATTGCAGCCTTCCAGTACCTGAAGGGAATATACAAACAGGAGGGGAATGAACTTTTCTAAAGGGTAGATAATGGCAGAAAAATGGGGAATGGATTAAAACTAAAGGAAGGAAGGTTTAAATTAGATATTAGGGGGAAGGTTTTTACAGAGAGAGTGGTGAGGTGCTGGAACAGGCTGCCCAGAGAGGTAGTGGATGCCCCGTCCTTGGAAGTGTTCAAGGCCAGGTTGGATGGGGCCCTGGGCAACCTTGTGTAGATCCAGGCTTGAAGGTTGGTGTCCCGGCCTGTGGCAGGGGGTTTGGAGCTCCATGATCCTTGGGGTGCCTTCCAATCCATGCCATTCTATGATTCTATGATTCTACTTGAAATTTTTAGGAATAAATTGGTGAAAAAACAAGGCAAGTGAACTTTCAAATTCAGATAATATAAGTTCTTATGTTAAGCTCTTAGAGAATTTCTGCAATAAATAAAACTGCATTCTCCACCATATTCTGCTACTTCCATGCAAGGGACAGAACTTCACTACATTTCCAAATAATATTTGAGAAAAATTAGAGCTATCTGACTTGAATCTTTCTTCCCCAGTTTCCATTAAGCTTTTCTCCTAGGCAAGTAAGTTGAACTTTTTTCTCTCAGATGCAAACAAAAATCCCAGTCAATCTCATTTTCCCTTTAACTTTAACCAATGAATTAGTCTCTTATACTAAAGGTAGATAAAGATTACTATAATCTGACATTCTCCACACCTGACGATGTTATTCTCACTTTTCTCCTCAGTTCAACAAGACATTTCAGAAATAGTGCTATGCTTCTATGAGCACAGAGCAGCAGGATAAAAGGTAGGAAATTAGCTTAAATTACACTCAAAGCCACAAAAACTAAAGGAAGTTTTAGGTTAGGGCTACCTAAACTAAATAAAGCAAATTATGTTGTTCTAGCAGCCAGTGTAAGGCTTTTAGGAGTCCAATTTCAAAGGCATTTACTTCCATAATTCTGCTAAAATATTTTAGAGAATTTAGTTTTCAAAATACTTTCCTTGCAAAAATTATACCAATATTCAGGGTGACTAGTTTTTCAGAACACAGATTGCTATCTGAAGAGTGGAAAAAAGAAATCCCAAAACCAACCTGAACAAACCCCCCTAAACCAAAAGAAAGATACACATAAATTTCTATCAAAAATTCATAATCACATCCAACCCAGAAAAGCCAGTATTCCATACCCATGGGCTCTATCCAAGGTTGATCAGTATATGATTCTTCACAGAGAGATAGATTAAAAACGAGTGTACTTTTTATTTGGAAAATTTTCAGTAATATCTAAAAAGGAATACTGTGTTACATTATAAAGATCAAAAAATGCTCTGAAGTCATTCTCTTTTCCTTAAGCCAACAACTTTATCAGAAGATGACAGAGTCTCTCAATTTGAGTCCAAGTCACATTATTTTTTATTGCAGAAAGTAGTCCTCAGTTTTCTGACAAATGTCTATTATTAAGGTTTTCCTCACTGACCCTTAAATCTGATTTTCTTTAACTGTACGCATAACACATTATGTAATTTTCTGTGCATATAAGTAGGTTGTATAGTGGAAAGTTTCTACTCGCACTTTATGTGTTTAAGTACATATCCTCTTAAACCTGCTTATACACAGAGCTTTGTTAATGCAACTTGAAAATGAGAATTTGCTCTTTTCTACTGAATTCAAAAGATTGAAGATATCCAAATCACCTACAAGTTTACCATTTACCACTATATTCCACCTTTTGGCACCTGCCCCCATTAAGTCTCTTCATTTTAATGAGCTGTGTCACATAAATGAAACTTCTTGTGTCATTTACCCCAAGTGACAGTTGAACTTCTAAAAGGAAAATTAAATATAATGCTATTTATGAAGTAGCTAGGAAATTATGATCTTGCTACATAAATCAATGGTATTATTTCAACTGGAAAAATTGTTCAAGTTCCCTGGCAGTATTTTTTTTTTCAGGAAGAAGAATTCAATTGCAAAGAAGCTGAGCTCTATACAGAGCTCTCATTCCCCATTTGACAGACACATACATATGCATCCATAGGTACACAGAAACAAATGGAAAATGGCGTGGCGCTGAGCAGAGAACTAAACATGTCACAGAGGAAATAATTTCTTTGACCTTCCTGAAGTAAAAGAAAGAGCAGCTAGGTAGTTGTAATTTACTGGACATCCCTCTTGACACTTTACCCACCAACAGACAAGCAATAAATAATGCATTCAACTATGTACAGTATCTTGCAGGGGTGGGATGGGCATCCTAGTTTTTGCAGGGGTAGAGCTAACTTTGTTCCTAAAAGTTGGTATCATGATGTGTTTGGGATTTAGGATGAGAACAGTCTTGGTAACTGTAGTGGTTTTACCGCGGCTGAGAACCAAGATCCACGCAGCTGCCTGCTCCTTAAAGGAAAAGAGCAGGGAAAGAGGGAAGGGGGAGGGGGCGGGGGTGAGAGGCAAGGGAAAGGAAGAGGAAGGGGCAAATAACCCCAAAACCAAGAAACTAAGAGGCCCGTGGGTTGGGATAAGGATAGTTTACGAAGATAACAGAAAGATACAATATAACAATGCTAACAGGACTTTAGAGCAAAAGTATATGAAGCTGTTGATACACAATGCAGTTTCTCACTGAACCCACAGCTCAGGCCGTGCCACCCAGAGCTGTCCCAGAACCCCACCGTCCCCCAAGAACCACGCGTCCTGGAGCCACCCCTGGCCTTCCTCCTGTCAGCCCCCCAATATCCTGGGCAGGACGTAATTGGCATGGAATACTCTCTTTGGCCAGCTTGAGTCACCTGTCCTGGCTTCGCCCCTCCTTTCTCATGAAGAGCTGAGAAAGTCCTTGACTGTCTGACAGCAACTAAAACCGTCAGGGTGTTATCAGCACTGCTTTCATTTTAACTCCCAAACACAGCATTCCATCCACTGCTACAAATGAAGTTAACTCCATCCTGACCAAAACCAGGACAGTAACACACTGCTGTTTCTAGATGTTACCAAACAGTCAAGGACTTTTCAGCTTCCATACTGCCCTGCCAATCAGAAAGTAGGGGATGGGACACCCATGAAGTTGGGAAGACGCACAGCCAAGACAGGTGAAACCAGCTGTCCATTGGGATATTCCATACCATATGACGCCACACTGTGTATATAACTGGGGAGTGGGTTGGCACCAGAACTAGCTGACTATCAGCTTTGGATGGTGAGCAATTGTTCTGTACACCACTTGTTTTGTTCTATTATTAATATTATTATTGTTGTTGCTGTTCTTGTTGTCTTCCTTTTCTCTCCTATTAAACTGTCTTTATTTCAGCCCACAAGTTTTACCTTCTTTTTCCCCTTTTCAATTCTCTCCTCCATCCCACTGTGGGAGAAAGGAAGGGAACAGAGAGTTAATAGATGTTCATGTGGTTGTTTTAGTTGTCTGCTGGATTAAACAATAACAACAGGCGATGTATGGAAAAATAGGGGCAAAGAAGTAGTGGGTATAGCCTACTTCTAGTAAACCAAAGTTATCTGAAGTGCCCTAAGTATCCATGGGAGTAGTAACTCTAGCCTACATAAGTTGAAATGCTTCTGGAAATATGAAAACATGAAAAAGACTTTTCAGAGAAGCAATAGGTAAATAACTGCTGATCAAAACTAAACCCAAGTGTTTGTTATAAAGAAGTTAATCAGACAGTTATATTTATTATCTCTTGAATTCTAACATGAAATACAGAAGGCAAAAATTTAGTATAAAAGCAAAGTCTTCTTTTTGAACACAGTGATATAGTAACTTTTTAATTCTCTCAAAATGCTATTGAGACCAAAAGCTCAGAAGATTTAAAAATAAACAATTATGCACGTGTATATTATGAAACTACCACAAGACTGAAAAAAATTTTTAAAAAAAATAATATTCATGTACATTGAAGGAATAGGTTTTCTGGCACTGCCAAGGAGATGATACCAGTGCAGGTTAATCAGTCATCTGAATCACTATAGTAATTCATATGATTTTTGCATAGCTAAATCAAATGATAACAAAATGACAGTACAAAAAATGCAGAGGAAAAACATCCAAGCACACCAGAAAAATTTAAAAGTAAAAAAGGCACAGAATTAAACAAAGACCCTCAACCACAGTCATTTTATAATACAGTATATGTGTCTATTAAGCGGGAAGGAGAGAATGGGTGAATGAAGAGAAGAAATGAGACAACTTATTATTGAGTAAAAAGATTAATAAATTATAACATGTTTTATCAAAGTTTCACAGTTTATCAATCAATTTAAACGAGACTCTGTCTGTTACAATGAGAACAGCCAGCCTGAAACTGTAACTCCTGATTTATGGTTTGGATGTGGATTAACTTTAGGGTCATAAGAAAAGAACTAAATGACCACTCCCCTTGATACTATAGATCCCCTGAAGAATTGATAGATCTGCTGCAGTAAAATAATTAAGAGTAAGGAGACTGATAGCATGATTTTTTTAAGGGATAAAATATGTAAAACTCACCAATATTTATCACAAGTATCTAAGAGCCACAATATCATAGGGTTGTATACTCTATTTTATAAATGTCAGTGATATCCAGAGAAGTTGCTTGTCATGCTGTAGCAAACAGGTAGACCTACAGATTTCTTTGTTTTTGCTTCCAGATACTGATTTGTCTGAAGAAAAACAAATTTTTTATGAGACCAGTATTACTGTAAAAGAAGATGTGACCCTCCACATCTAGATACGTGCATGCACGTATGTTTTGGGCTGTCTGTGTAATGTCAGAACCTGAAATTGGACATCAAACTGGATATACCCAGTTGGGACGTCGGTCTTCACAAAAAAAGCTTGATGCTCATTGACCTTTGGCAGCCTCCACACACGCCTTAGTCTTCCACTGGCATTATGCCTGCTCACACACCCTTCTCCCTCTTTGACTAGTGCTTCAGTCCCAAATGTCATTTAGTTTAGAAGGAAATAGTGCAAGTGACGTATAATGCTCAGAAGCCAGCTGTTTGCATATTTGGGCAGACAGCAAGAAATCTTTGGAAAACTCAGACATTTGTTTTAATCTCCACTATTTTTATTGACAGGATGATAATGGCTGCCAACAGGACACTAGCCAAACAACCACATGTACCTACTTTGCCACCAGGACAGTGATATTGTGGCCACCTGGGCTGTCAAGAAATGTATCTCTTTGGTAACTGCTGCGATGTAGTTGGACTATATAGAGTCTTTTCCATGCTAGAGACGTCTTCAAATTAAATTTTAATAAAGTTTCTCAAATGTATGCAGGCAGGTACTTTAAAAATGTAACTTGGAATTTGTTTGTAGTTTTCTTAAAACAACCTTTCTCTGTTTATCACATTTTCATATACAATAGCATAAAAAGAAAACAAAGCTGATGAAATATAATAGATTTATTCTGTGATACTGTGGTTAAAACATTTTTCAAATAATTTCCTTTTAATGATCATGAATATGTCAAAAGATTTAAATTTGTGTTAAAAAAAACCCACAATTTTTTTCCCCCACATAAAACCAAACAAACCTAGCTTTATTCAAATTCCTTTTGTTATCACTTTCAACAAATATTCTAGTCGGTAATTTGTCATCTGAGACTGAATAATGCTACAGTAAAATAACCATACATATATTACAGGTTAGAGATAAAAAAACTTCTTTTAAATCTTATGTTCTATCAGACACATTCTTAAAGTTGAAGTGTTGATTCAGTTCAATCACAAATAATCAGAAAAAAACTGCTTTTTTGAGGGAAGTCTCTGTGGCTTGGGAAACTTCTGAGTAAGGTCAAGAGCTTGCTTAGTTTCTATCTCCATAAGAATCTAAAAAAAATTAGAAACTGACTAGGAAAAGGAGCATCTTTAGAAATTGAGGAAAGCAACCTGTTCAGCATAATACAATGTGCCTCTTAGCATCCTAACTGTGCACCCAGACCCCTTAATTTGATCCTGAGTGTGATAAAATTGGTGATTTTCTTCAGGGCCCGACTACAGAACTATATGCATTTCAATTTTTCTCTATTTAATGTGTAATCTTATATTCCTTAAGCATGAAGGCTAAATATAAATCTACTCACATTTTTATTTGTCTTCTGGATGTTTAAAGTTCCTATTTTCAGAGGCTCACAACTTCTGAGGCACAACTCACTGAATTCATGGAGATGAAGCTTCTGATCCTACAAGGGCAGCAGCTTTAAAACCACACATGCTGGTTATACTGTAAATGAAATCCACAAAAAAGGAGTTAGTGTGATCACAAGTAATCCCTCTTTAATAGTTAATAATAAGGCTTCTTTCCTATCTTACTGGTTAACTGAATTTAGAATTGCATTTTATCTCTCAGGCAAGGAATAAGAATGAGGTGTAGTAGCACATGCTCATAGAAAGGAATTAGTTACAATCGATGACAATAATAGTTTCATGTGCTGAAGGGCCCTGAAGGACCACCCAGGCACACCCACACACTAGTGTGTGGAGAAAGTTTGGTCCTACAAAGGTTCTCAGAAGGGACATGTAGAACCATTGTCAATGGTACATTTTTAAGAAACAGAAATGTAGATCCAACTAACTTTTCACTCAAGGCTCTTCTCTAGATCAAGTCAGTTCTTCTAATTTGATCATGGCTCTTGAGAGGGAGAGAAACACGTGGATACATACATGGTGAGTTCTTACACTACAGTTGTTATGGTAGAATAATGTTTATTTAGCAGTCAGAAAGAAACTTCAATTAGTAATTAGTTGATTTCTAACTACTGTTTTATTCTGGTAACATTAAATCACCTCATTTTTAGATCTGATCCGTTATATTTCTCATTTCTTTCAGAGCATTTTGCCTTATAGTATTCATTTAAGAGCACAGAGATACTAAGAGGAAAAAAAATGAAAACAATTAAATAGGTTTTGCAAAATATTTGGTTTTACAAAACATACTCATGGTTAAAAAATATTCTGAAATGCAAAGGTCTAAGAAACAGCCTCCTAACAAGTGTTTGGGAATATTTCTGTATGATATGAATTTCCTTCTGGGTGTGGAAAAAACTAGTCTGAAGAGAGCAGTACCCCTTGTATGCATCACTAATAAAAATTTACTTGCTTTCCTCCTCCACATCATATTCATACTGAAGTTGCTTCTGCCCAGTAATACCTATCCATGACACAAATAATCTTAAACAAGATATTTCCCATTGACATATTTTGTTCTTACTCTTTTATCTAGTGGATGTCTTATCTCATTACACTAAAAGCAGGTATTCACTTCATTTTTTCTAGTATATATGTTTGACTTTCAGTGATGTTTTTTCTCAGATCTTCTGTACATAAAATAACCTTTAATTGGGAGTGTAAAAGTGGAATTTCTTCCTGGCAAAATGACTTTCAGGCACTGTGTTCTAAAACATCCATTAAAAAATAAGCAACACAAGTGCCTACCTAGATAATATGTTATTGTAACTGAAGGGAAGCTTCCTCTAAATCCAAGCACTAATGAAAAATCACCCTGGCTTCCCACAAGAAATAGATCACATTTTTCCAAAGCTCCCTTACTGGACTTACAAAAATTCAGAGCAAGAACTCACACATTTACATCCACTTATGTTGACTGCTGCTCTGACCTTGCTCAGCATCCTGCCTTAGAGATACACATGCAATTCAGCCCTTTTCAGGGTCAGTGAGGAAAAATTAATTATGCTTATGGGTCACTGGGAGAGGAAAAGATCAAAGAGAAATAAAAGCTAAATATAATGGTGTAAAACATGTCCTGAAAATGAGATGAAAAATACAATAGAAACTACACATAGAGATAAGAAATCACTGACACAGCATTTCTTGATGCAGAAGACGAAAAAAGGGCCATTGCTATACAGTAAGTCTAATTCTGGTCATCCAGTGCTTTCCATTATTAGATGGTACTGTGGGTCTATTTGATGGAAGTTGTATAATAAATAACTGGGATACAATGCTCATTTTGTTGTGTTTTATTATTTTTGCATTTTTTAATTCTATTGTAAAGGCAATCCTAAACAAGCCTTCCAGTACCTGAAGGGAACATACAAACAGGAAGGGAATCAACTTTTCTAAAGGGTAGATAATGGCAGAAAAATGGGGAATGGATTAAAACTAAAGGAAGGAAGGTTTAAATTAGATATTAGGGGGAAGGTTTTTAAAGAGAGATTGGTGAGGTCCTACAACAGGCTGCCCCGTCCCTGGAGGTGTTCAAGGCCGGGTTGGATGGGGCCCTGGGCAACCTTGTGTAGATCCAGGCCTGGAGGTTGGTGTCCCTGCCTGTGGCAGGGGGTTGGAGCTCTATGATCCTTGGAGTCTCTTCCAACCCATGCCATTCTGCGATTCTATGATGAAGCCAAAATCCCAACTAAACTTAGAGGTAAAATAATAAGACAAGGACTAATATTCTGTTAAAGATCTCTTAAACTTACTCTGTGAAACAGTCTGAAAAACACATGCACTCTAAATAGAACCAATGCCAGCGAATGAGACAAATTTTAGTTCAGGTTGTATGTTCTGCTAAGACAAATATGGTGACTAGGAGATACTGAGACAAATGAAATATGGAGAACAGGAAGAAGAAAAGGAATCTGACAGTTGATAGAAATAGGACAAATACTGTGACATATCTGTCAAGCACAGATACCATCACAATGAGCTAAAATACGATGTTAAATTAGAAATAGAAATGAAACACTATTTAAGCAAAACTGTGAGTGGAAGGGAGAAGAAGAGTATCTGGTATCCTGCCAAATGCATCTTCCTGTTTTAGGAAGAACATACATCAGACTCAGTCACGACAGGGTCAAATATATAAAGCAGTTCATAGCACTGCCTCCTGCCCACCCAAGTTTGCATAATGGTAGCTTTCAGCATCAATTTCAACCGTATCAGTGGATACCTAGCATATTATGATCCCACAGCAAAACAGTAACACAACATTTAAGGCTGTACTGAAGTTTTCATTTTAGCAGATTCATGTATACTTACAGATAGAAATTATTTTTATATGTATGTATGCACAAATATATTGTTAATTACAGTTCATGCTTATATTCCCACTAAAATAAAATTTCTGAAGCATCTCTGTGAAGTGTCATTTTTGCTCTGGATGTTACACAGCACAGAATGACATGAATTAAAGTGTACATCTACTGATAAAATCAGAAAGCCAGGGGAAGGGATGAGAGAAAGCCACAATGTAAGCTACTACATTCAGATATCTTTTCTCTGAAGAAATGCCAGCAAAAAGAGATCAGCTGCATGGTAGTAAGAGTGGAAACAGTGCACAGCAGCACCAGTGTAACCAATCGTGAAATGAAAACCACAGATAACCTATTGTTATGGAGCAGAGGACCTATTGTTATGGAGCAGAGGAAGTCAGTAGAATTTGAGACCTCCTCCAGGTAAGCAGAAAAAGGGTGTGAGAGCTGGAGAAGACCGGGCAGTGGTACTATGACAGGGTGGAATACTTACCACACAAAAAAAATCATGATCTTCTGGTGTGGCTGAGGCATAAAAATAGCCACTAATACACTGCAATTATAATTACTAAAAACAAATTGTACATCTTTAAAACTATTTATATCAGAATCCAGATAGCAGTCTCATGAATCACCAGTAAAAGATCTGGGCTGGGAGTAATCAGCAGAGAAAAAGTATAAATTCACCCTTTTCTCTCAGTCAAAAAATTGTCACATTTTCTTTTCTAGTTTTCTATGCGCTGGGTGTGAAATTATCTATTGGAGAGGTGCACAGAAATGCCACACAAAACATAAGCACAAGCACCACTTCTCACACCCCCTTTTTTGAAATGAAAAAATAAATCTGTCAAAGTAATTTGTGCAGAAAACCCTCCAACTTCCAGGTTTCTCAGTTGATTTTCATTTCAGGACCTCCTGGTGTTCCCCACCAAGGGGTTGCCTGCACACATAACTTTTTTTCCTGTGAAGGTATCTAATACATGCAGAATGCCTCTTGTATTGTCATTTTCAGTTGAATTCACACTTAATGTCAGGCAAGCTTAAAAGATTAAAACATTGCAAGCTTATTTAGCATATTCCCTGTTCACCAGAAAGTGCAGTGATAGGACAAGCAGCAATAGCTTCAAGCAGAAAGAGGGTAGGTTTAGGTTGGATGTTAGGAAGAAATTCTTTACTCTGAGGGTGGTGAGTCCGTGGCACAGGGTGCCCAGACAGCTTGCGGAAGCCCCCTCTCTGGAAGTGTTTGATGTCAGGTTGGATGGGGCTTTGGGCAACCTGGACAAGTGAGGGTGTCCATGCCCATGGCAGAAGGGTTGGAAGTAGATGATCTTTAAGGTCTTTTCCCATCCAAGGCATCCTGCGATTCTATGGAAAAGGACTAAATTTGTAATTATGCAACTTGAAACATGATTATCAGAGATAAATAAGAGTTAACAAAAGATGTCCTCAGATTATACCTAAAACTTGTAACTAGCTGCTTCTAAAATGGTTGACAGATGTTACAAACATTAAATACACAGAAGCCAATTAAATGGGACATTAGTGTCCTCCTGACACTTTCCTTAATCTGAAAGCTAGCTTAGTTGACAGGAGCCAGATATGAACCTCAGTTCATACCCTCTTCCCAAAAAACACTTCAACACAAATCCTGCTGCTTACTTTCAGTTTCTTTATTCCAAACTCATTTCTGGTCTTTTCATCATTGGATTGATATTTCATTAGAAAAAATGTGGCTGAGCATGTCTGCAATTCACACCCTTTTCTCTAAACACAAGAAAAACAAGAACCCATTTCCTATAGCTTCTCAAGCTGGCCATCCTAATTTTTTTCCTTTAATCAGACTGTCTCTCCTATTTTAAATAGCTTTCCTGCTTGTCAAAATGTTTTCAAGGCTGTCATAATATTTTTATAAGTGTTATGTCACAAGGAATATTTACTGTTTGTACAGCTCTATCAAAACTGCAGTCTTTGGTTTGGACAGATGCCCTGAATCTATAGTTAATGCTTTTAGAGTTGGATGTCATTTCAATAGAGGGCACCCCCCACCCCAGATATGGAAACATGAACACATGCACATCTATGCTGGAAATTCTATAGCCCTATAGAGTCACACTGTGGAATGAAATCACTGCTTTTGCAGATATTCAACTAAAAGACATGAGAAAAAGAAAGTGAAACAGCCTCCTTGTTACCCTCTGCATAACAAGAAGAAAAAAAAAGAGCAAGAGTGAAGGAAATTAGTGCTTGAAAGTGGTGAAGAATCTCTAGCACAAAGATAACAGAAGAATAAAGTGATTCGGATGTTTTTCTTTTCATATGCAGGGAGTTATACATCTTAAGCTGTTAGTGTGAGTCAATGGGAGACCAAGCACAGATGCACTCAGGAAAATCTTTTTTCTCTGCAATCAGCATATATATACATATATGAATATATATATGCATGTAAATATATATGTTAGCTATAAGTTAGAAAACAGGATGTTAAATAGACAAAATATAAAGGTACTTTCTGTAGCCCAGGGTTCTACCAATTTCTATTCCACAGAGTACATGTTAAGTATTCATGGAGGCAAAACATGTTTTTCAATCTTCTAAATACTTCTGGCTGTTATCTGTACTAGAAATTACAATACCCCTTATACCATAAAGAAACATTATTATTACAGCTGCCTGAGTGCTGGGGCAACAATACCAACAGCGCAAATATCTTGACAATATGTGAACAACAGTTGTCCAGTGAAGAATTTGTGAGCTGCTTTTTTGCTTGTAGTGGTAAGAATGTCAAGGGGAATTTTATTTTTTTTTTGTACAGCACAACTTCATGCCACTTTTCCTGATTACTCCTTTATTGGAGGAAGCAACTGAATGTATCCTGGATGACTCCAAAATAAAAGGAAAGTTTATATATCAAGCATACATACAGAAGGAGAAATTAAATTTAAAAAAATTACGTAGGGCCAAAAAGCAGAAGCATCACCTAACAAGACAATTTGCAAAAAGTACAAACTAAAATGTTATTTGCATTCACTTTAAAGGAAGAAACTTTTTCTGTAATGTCATTTTTCTTACTGATGCTGTATCTGCCATTGTATATAAATAGTTCACTACCACTAAAGCTATTCACTTTCCAACAAACCATCAATTCGGTTGGTAAATGATATTTTGTGGTACCTGTACTTGCTGCTTATTGGGGAAAAAACCCCAAAAGGTTCAAACTATTCAATGGTACTGTTGCACAAAAAAAACCCCTCACACACATTCTATCAATTCTCTAGCTTGCCTCTCATTGAAGCTGACTTAAACATCACACTGTACAAAGTCCTAGTTCTGTTGAATGACAACACCAGGTGAAGAAAAATAAAAGCCTAAATAATAAACATTAAAAGTCCTCACCTAATAAATCTCTCTTTTCACACAGCAGTCTGGGCATTCACATCACCTCTGCCAAAACTTCTAAAGTTCCTTTAACGATAAACTGTGAATTTGCTAACATCTTTCTTTCAAGGCTGCAAGAAAACATCCTGCTGCGCTCATATGACAAAGAGGAGCACTTGGCTTACACATAGTACTGCTCCATAGAACTCTAGGTGCTTCAACTTACATTGTGAGCTGGAAACACACTAAAGAGAGCTGCTTAAGGTCATGAAGATGGGTAATAAAAAGTACAGAAAGAAATCTTGGGTCTCCTGAACTCTGAGTCCAAAGTCACATTGCATCTTCAGTTTCAGTCCTCATCACAAATAGTTGTGAATTTGCTTTTCTCCCCCAACTGAATCAGAGTGTAAGAGATGGAACTGCCTCCGAAGCAAACAAACATGGCCATCTCTTTGACAGAGCAGTACTACAACCTGACATAAAGCTGGGTAGTAACACTTCTACATTAATTTTCTCATCATGATCACTCTAGTATACCTGGCCTGCACAAACTATGTAATGCTATCACAGAACAATATTAATTAAATTTGCAACAGGAAGACACTGTAAAAATGTGATCAGCTATAAAATCCATATCTAAAAAGTAGTTATGATGGTAGATACATCCTCCACAACAGGCAACACGAGAAGTGAGAGTTCAGTTTTATGATGTCTGTAGCTGAGCCCTCGTATATTCAGGAAGGAATTAAAAGAATAACAAAATGTGGTTATTTGTAAAAAGGCTATCAGCCCATCCATCTCTTGTTCATAGGAAATGTTTCTTTGGGGAAAAAAAAATTCTCTCATAGAATTTATCTATTGAAAATGCAGGAGCAAATTTAGTCCAAAGTCTTTCAAATCCCACAGCCAGTTATCCAGAGCCAGTGTTAGGGATGTCTCAGCATTGACCCCATTTAGGCAAAAGTAGTAAGTCAAAGATGCTTTATAAAATTTAACTGTATTTAAAATTCTCTGTATTTAACCATAGTTTGTTCAGAGTGGAGAAAATGTCATATTTTCAGTTAGTAAACATTCACTATTTGATCCACACACACAAAATGAATCTGCAATTTGGTTCGGTGGACAAAAAGATTATATGCTGTTGCCTTTTTGTTGACAGAATGATCTGAGCAAAATTACCTTCTGTTGACAAAAATGAAATGAAACTTAGCTGTTGAATGCTTTGCAAAATGAATATAGAAATAAAGCATTCACAGAAGAGTGGCAGTTATTGAAAGCTTCTTTAGGAAGAAGGATACTTTAACTCATAGGTGATTTTCATTACTCCATAGGATCTCACAAAACTCCCTCAATTCAGAATATCCTCTTGGCAAGACTGTTTAGTATTAGCCTTCGTACTGGATAAGGAGGCAGAAAATTTAAGCCTGGCCATGACAATGCAACTTTAGGCTTTGACAATAAAGTTTCAAACACATACACATATATATATGTCAGTTATTTTAATTTTAAGGCAAAAGGTGAGCTGAAAATGTCCTTGTAACACACAGCAGGTAGATAACTAGCTGCACTCAACCATCTGAAGCTTCTCTGTCTTTGATTTTTAAGGTTCTTCATTAAAATTGGGAATGGGCACATCGGCACACTATTTTAAAGCTTGTCAGTTTCATCCACTCCACTAGAATTAACTCTCTCTTAAGTGAAATAAATCTTCACTGCTGCATTCAGCACTGGAGGAAGTCTATTCTACCTTGCTCATTTAGCAAGTTTTATATACTAAGCCCAAGAATTAGTTACTACTGCATTGGGTACATACTTTTCCAGCAAGTCACCAACTTTTGCAATCATTTCAACACTCAGCATTTTTTCCTATCTTCTAAAGACATAATTCTATCCTACAGAAGACAATGCAGAATTTGGAGTATCTTTTCAAAAATGTGTCCCAAACCCTGTAACCTGCACTTCGATTTCCAGAATTAACAGATCTTTTGCTTGAGTGGAAAGGGCCAAAATAAGGCCTCACAAAATGATCATGAATTGAATGACCACTCTAGGTCTGTTCTGGAGGTGTTTTTTTTTTTTTTTTATAGACACAGTTACGGATGAGGTTCTAATTAAGAAGATTAAAAAAAAAGAATTGTTGACAAAGAGTTCTGAAATGTATCTTTAAAAACCTTAATACAAACGAAAAAAATTCTGGTAGTAAATCTATAGCCAGATATTTTTCTGGTCTGGGACACTCTGGCACTCCTATTAAGTAATTTGAGTATGATACTAAAAAGTGATCCACCCCTAGAAGCAAGCTAGATTCACATTAATTCTGCTGTAAAGTAACCATGGCTGCTTGATAGCCAAATGCCCTTGGGAAGGCCTGACATTATACCCAAGAGAATAGAAAATACTCTCATGTGCATTATTATACATGATAGAACTTACATGTACCAAAATATAGAGCTATTTTAAGAATTCAAAAAGTAGAAAAAATAGACATGTAGACTTGTGATAAAACCAACACAAGTGTTCTGTTTTAGTAGAGTTTTTGAGTTTTGTTACTGGATTATTTCATAATTTCCTTCAAAATTTATAATAGACACACATTTGTCCAGTGGCTAACAGAGTATGCCAAACTTTGACTAGACTACACAACTTCCATGAACAGAAAAGACCTCTGTAACTACATTATTGAAATTATAAATAGTATTTACATGAACAAACATGTTTTCCAGAGTTCTGTACATAGGTGCATATATGTGATTATAGTTTCATAGACAGTTACACTATTGAGTTTAAATTCAGCAGCTGAAAACTGAAAGTGCTATATAAGTACTAAGTAATGTGTATTTCTTAACCTTTTCCTGTTGCTGTGTAAAAGTGTATATACAGTGCAGCTAATTTGGCATTGCCATAGGGATAAGTTATTCATCCATCATGAGAGTTTACTGACAGCAAATAATCCTTCTCTTTATACCTTCTCTTCCAGACATATTTTGTGATGCAATTTGACTGTTATGAGGAATTATTTTTCTTTCCAGCAACGCATTATTTTGCCATTTCAAGAATACATGAAATATAGAAATACAGTATCACATATTGAAATAATTATTTCCTTAGGAAGTACTCAAATCAGTCACAAAGGGTGAGTAAAGATATATTTTTCCCATTCTTGTTAAATTCAGAGAGGTTTGTTTGGTGTTCTCACAGTTGTCTTTTACATAAAGAAACATGCACTTACTAATTTGCATGTGATGCAAAATGTTACCCATCTAGTCACCTTCTTATTCAGCCTGGCTTTTGAATAAATTCCCGCAAGACTTTATTTAAATTGACTGAAGTCACAGGGCTTGGCTTGACATTGTAAAACTACCATCTACAGCCAACTACAATGTAACATCAGTGACGTGTAAGTTCCCCAAGCGGTTCTGCCAAAGTATCATGATTGTCCTCAACACCTACTCTTTTGCCTGGGACATTAAGTGAGGCAAAAGCCTTACCCGTGCCAGGTGGTGCATTTATTTCGAGGAGAAAGTAAAAGTCCAATATAGAGGATTCCCATAAATCTGATGTGATGCCAGGAGTGAGAACACCAAAATATCTATTTGACCAAAATCTATATATGTTATGGAGAAAAAAGAAAATTTAAGAAACAAACCAAAACCTTTCCCATACAACAGAAAAAAAACTGGATATGTAAAAAGGAAACTTTCAAAGTGTCTTAAAACTAAATTAATATTAGAAGCTAAAATAAACACTGTGAAATCTTCCTACTTCTAATCAAAGGTAAGCAAAAATTACATAATACCATCAAGAACTGTGACAGGTCCTTGAGAGGGCACCAGACATGGTTCTTTAAATTATCAGTCAAAAATCATCCTTTAAAGTCAATTGCTTGAGGAATAAAATAAAACCTACTGATTTTCAGCCACATATACTCTTGCCAGGAATCAATGACATCCCTTCAACTAGGCTGCAAAAATTGAAGACAACACTGGTATATTTAGATAATGCAGGTATATTAGACAGTTCTAATAGGCTGACTGCATGAACTTGCACATCAGTTTTACTTTGTAGTATTCCCTACTGTATTTTGGCAACTGAGAAGTCATGCTTAATTTTACATTTTTTGTGAGAAATAAACGCAAGGCACATGAAAATTACAAATGCATATGCAGCTTCTAAAAACCAGATTTTCTATGTCATAACAAGCGTAGATCAGAAGGAACTTGACAAAGATCAATAAATAAGTGACCATTGTGGATAACTGAATAAGCAGAGAGAAAAAAAGTAATGAAAGAGAAACAGCAGAAAGAATCAGTGCTTGAAAGAGGTTGTATAAAATCTTAGAGTAAAAGAATAAATGACAAGGACCAAGAATGCTGTGATAAAAATGAATGAAAAATAAAGCACAGGATGAAATGATAAATAATAAATGATTTTACAAACACACTAAGAGTAAGAAGTTGGCAAGGGAGACTGTGAATTCCTTGAGGTAAAGTGAAGGAACAAAATGTAAATATTGCTGGGAAATGACTGCTAGAATGTGAGAAAGATTTTCAAGGTGAAAGGAGATAACAACTAGCATTGAAGCTAAAGGGTACACCAGAACAAATGTGGAAGGAAAAGGAGCAGCATTTGGTGTAGCTGAAAATAGCACCTGTCTCAGTAAGCAGGATACATAACATCCCAAATCCGCAAAGCAAAGACCAGGTGAGAGAAACACCCCAAGAAAAATATGCAACACAGGAATTACTGACCCTATTTATTTACTGTCATAGAAGGCAGAGTAATGTCCTGCTCCAAATGCAGGTATGGATCAACAGTGATTTAAAGAAATATATCCAATCAAAATACTGGGATTTCATGTAACAAAATTGGAAGATATTATTCAAGATGGACAAAGGGTAAAAACCAAGAAATTAGCAAAGATCTGAATTTTGATTGGTTTAAGCTCAAGTAACTTATCTTCTATAAAGCTATTCTGATTTACCTAAAGACTGAATTCCTTCTTTAGATTTTAAAAAGTTGTGTTCAGATCTGCTTTCTACCCCAACTTGTTGCATTGTTGAAACTCAATGTCCCAGTTTCATATTTAAAAAAATAAAAAGGGAGCATAACAAAAGGTTGTCCTTTTTTTCTAGCCCTATGCAAAGACTTCTGCTTGGAGAGAATTCCCATTTTGATTCAAGGTAATGAAAGACACCAGCCAGGCATTATTTCAGACTGCTGAGCCATGATAAGCTTAAGAAGTCTTACAAATCCTTCATGCCATTTGGACTGTAGATTTCCTCCCTCAGTTATATACACATCTTCATAGGGTTCCTCCACCCAAGAAATCTTAATTAACTGTTCTGATACCACTAATTGGTGTCATATTATTACTAAGACACCTTTTTGGAGTCCTCATGTGTGGTCCTCATAAGAGCCTTTGTGAAAAGTCTTTTCAGTATTATAGTTCATGCTACCATTAGAAACTTCATAAGGAATGTATCCAGTTGTATCCTGCATAGATTTTAATGGGGATTTAATCAACCTCTTACATGGGAAAGAAGATATGATGTAATCTCAAGGACACCACAATATTAATTTTACTTGCATGTACACAAAATAAATTAATTTTGCACTTCTCGCTATCATGATGGAAGAGGAACCAATTCTGCAATTCTTGCAGGAATATATTGAGTATTCTTGAGAGGTTGTATTCTTCCTTTCACTAGCAGGCAGGTAATCATAGGAAGTATTTTTGCTATAAGGATGTCATGGCTTTTTAGTATGAATATATTGAGAGGTAACAGGTTTTATAATAGAACATGTTCACATTTTGACTTCAAGGATATTCAGCATACTACGAATACTTTCACAGCTGTAAACTACCTTCCTACACTGACTGACATTAGTTGTACGATCTAAAGATAATTATGATATTTTCTGAATATAAATTAATCTGGGGGTCAAAAAATGTATGACCACCATTCATCTCATGGACTACCAGGAGTTCGCACTGATTACAAGTCCTTATCATTACATCTCAAACACACAGTTTTCAATAGCTTAAGATTATTAATTGTTGTTAAGATACACATTTATCCTCATAAGAAAAGAGAGAAACTTGAAATTATTAACTCTGAGTTACAGTGCTTGAGCTAAATGTCTCCACCTCATTTTCAAGATAGTTGGCGCTTTCTCAAAGTTCAAAGCCAGTTTGGAGGACATTTTCTCAGTATTTGTACCTTTCATAGAATCACAGAATGGCATGGGTTGGAAGGGACCTCAAGGATCATAGAACTCCAACCCCCCTGCCACAGGCAGGGACACCAACCTCCAAGCCTGGATCTACACAAGGTTGCCCAGGGCCCCATCCAACCCGGCCTTGAACACTTCCAGGGACAGGGCATCCACTACTTCTCTGGGCAGCCTGTTCCAGCACTTCACTACTCTCTGTAAAAAACTTCCCCCTAATATCTAATCTAAATCTTCATTCCTTTAGTTTTAATCCATTCCCCCATGTCCTGCCATTGTCTACCCTTTTAAAACATTGAATCCCCTCCTGCTTATGAGCTCCCTTCAGGTACTGAAAGGCTCTAATGAGGTCCCTTGGTTAAACATTTCCTTTCAAAGATAGTCTTCCTGGGTTATAAATTCCACACAGCTTTCAAGGAAGTAGAAGTTGGAAAAGCAACAAAAAGAATGAGGGAAAAATATCTTTGGTATGAAGGATTATCATGTAATCTTGGTTCCAGTGAATTTGATTGAGAAGTATGTATGTACCATTATTTTAAAGATAATTTTTAAAAACTAGAATATCACTATACAATTAGTATGTACATTCTTCCATCCCCAACAGCATGAAGTGATAAACCTGTTATATCAAAGAGCATCTTAACAATTCATTTCTTCCAGAAGTGAATGTGACTTATTACAAGGTGCATTTTGTAGCACAGTAATCCAGCAACTTTAAAAAAAAAAAGAATTTGTATGACTTATTCAGTATATTTGGGAATAAATAGCAAGTATAGCTTTTGAAGTACTGGCACAACACATTGTTTTGAAATGATGGACTGACTCACATTGTTGAAGAAACATATTTTAATGAATTATCTCAATGCAGACAAACTGTGTTGCAACTAGATAGACTTTTTTCCATAAGACTATATCATATTGCATATACTTCAGTTTAAGATTCAAGAGGTTTATTTTCTTTAAAAAAAATCCTTTCCTTATCAGGAGACCCTATTAATATAATTAAAACTAGAGTCTTCTATCAAACTGCACAATCTTTTTTTTTTTCAATTGAATTTTAACCTAAATGAGCCCAGGGCTTTAAAGGATCCACATTAATTCAACTCAGATAGCTGTTTGCTGCAGCAAAGAAATGTTACAGCATCCACTAGTACCACTGAGGATAAGGTCTACCAATTCAGTTCCCTACTTTTTTTAAGTCTGTAACACCCCTAGAAAGTTATTTTATTGCCCGTGGTCTGGAAAGGACAGCATACATGACTTTCTATCAGTGTTCACTGTAAACACTGCACGGGGTGCAGCGTTCAAAAGACAGATGTTTGAAGAATGAGAAATTGAAGGGAAGATACATCTTTTTGCAGTGGTTTGACCCTGTCTGGAAGCCAGACACGCACCAAAGCTGCTCTATCTCTCGCCTTTTCAGTGGGACAAGGGAGAAAATGTATCTTGAGAGGCTCAGGAGTAGAGATAAGGACAGAGAGAGATCATTCTGCAATCAGTGTCACAGGCAAAACAGGCATGACAAAGATAAAAGGAAAGAAAACTCTCTCATTTACTACCCTACACTGCACACCCAGTGACACCAGGGTCGGGTAATGAGAAGTGTGACCAGATCTTAAAGCACCTCCTCATTCTCATCCCTTCTTAGCAGACTTGACTTCATGATTTCTCTCCCTTCTTCCCCCCACCTACTGTGGTACAGGGAGGGGCAGGGAATGGAGGAATGGGGGTTTCAGTCAGTTCCTATGAGTTTTTTCCCTCTCAGCTTGGGTGGGGGAGCATTCCTCACATCCTTCTCCTGCTCCAGCATAGGGTCCCACCCACAGGAGACAGTCCTTCATGAACTTCTTCAATATGGGTCCTTTCTCACGGGGCTTCAGCTCCTCACAAACTGCCTCAATATGGCTCCCTTCCAGGGGGTACTGTCTTTCAGGCTCAGACTGCTCCAGCCTGGTCCCCCCCCAGAGTCACAAGTCCCCCAGCAAACCTGCTCTAGTGTAGGTCAGCCTCTCCACAGGCTGCAGGTTTTGCTGACAGGAGCTTGCTTCCACATGGGCTTTCCACAGGATCACATCATCCTTCCAGTGTCTTCACCCACTCCAGCATGGAATCCTCCATGGGCTGTAGATGGGATCTCTGGTCCCCATCATCATCCATGGGCTGTGGCGGGACACCCACTTCACCATGATTTTCTCCACGGGATTCAGGGGCATCTTTCTCTCTGGCACCTGGGGTGCCTCCTCCCCCTCCTCTTTACTGATCTTGGTGTCTGAACAGTTTTTTGCATCTTCTCATTCCCTTCTCTGGTGGCAAAAAACAGCTGCTTGTGGGTTTTCTCCTAAATGTGATTCCGAGAGGAGCTGTGACCATCGCTGATGGGCTCAGCCTTGGTCAGCAGTGACTTCATCCTTGAGCTGACCGGTGTTTGCTCTGTGGGGCCTGCAGAGAGCTTCTGGCTGCTTCTTGCAGAAGCCACCCCTGCAGCCCCTCCTTCTCCACTGGAACCCAGTCATGCAACACTGTTGTAGAGAATGTTCAGCAGTGTGACAAATAGACATCCTCCAAATATCACATGCTCAGGAGCCTCCATACTGCCTGTCCCAGAGTGCTTCACAATTAAGAGGAAAAAAAAGTTCAAGGAAAGTTGTATCACATTTTACAAGAGCACAGTGGTTTTTCACTTCACTGTATATTTCACCTCCTCTCAAAATGCTACATTTTATCATAGTTTTCTCCCATTGTGTTTTCTATAAAAATACCTGTTCCTCTTCCAAGAGTCAGACAGTCTTCATGCTTATGAGATTTTTCAGCCAGCAGCTGGTATAAAGAATAGTTCAAATGCTAGAAAATTATAGAATTGAAGCTGGCCATGTTCTTAACTATGGCTCTGCCATGAGACATTTTTTGTTTCATTCTCTGGTGGAATAGCTCAAAGAGTCAGCCTGAGAGAGCTAGAGGCTCTTAACCAGGAGTTAAGCTAGAGACTGATGGTTATATCTGAGAGAAGTAGAACTCATTGATGTGCTTAGTGAAATATAAATTATTAGAGATGGTAGCCTCTAGTCGCTCTAGGATTTTCCTAAATACACTTTATACTGAGGGACAGAATCAGAAACTGCACTGAGAAATGCTGGTGTTAGCAGTTTTGTCTTTAAACTATTGTGAGTTTAATGTAATGATGTGGTTTTTCCCTTTTAGTTTTCATTTTTCATGGTAATAACTCAAAATCCAAATGTAACTCAAGATGCCAGGAACGTAAAACCTCATCTCTATCCCTTTTTAGCTCCTTCCAGTTGTTGTCCACTTCTGCTCACACTGAAATTTTCCCTGTTTCCAGGGACAGGTGAATATCTGTAATGCGTGCAATGGTTTATATGTCTTACTTTTTCAATAGCTTGCATGATAGTAACACTTTAAAATTATTAATTTATCCTGACAAAATTACCCAGTTTCTGCTTGTTTTATCAGTAAATTCAAAGTCAGTCAAAGTCAGTTACATATCCTCTGGTATTCCCACTCTGTACTGAATTAATTCAGAGCTTCTAACACTAATTTAATTAAAATTAGAGTACAATGCACTGGAAGGAACCATGGGAGGAAATGTTTCGACAAGAAAACTGAAACTTCATTTTCCAACTTATAAATCTTCATTATTTAACTTTGCTGTTTTGTACTGGTAGCTTATGTATAATATTGTTTAACTAGATATGTGCCAATTTGAGTTACTCCAAATTTTGATAGAAAACATAGACATATAGAGTTTGAAGGGATCCAAGAAAGACATACTTCTGTTCTAAGACAAAATTAGATATGACTAAAATAATCTCCCACTATCACTTCTGCCATCTGAGTCATTTTCCCTTTAAGAATACCTCATAGTTGCTTTTCCTTTCTGGGCTTGAAAAATAAATAAATATAGTGCAGAAAGACAGAAAGCATTGCAAGAAAAATACATTCCACAATTTTTAATAGGGAATTGAGAAAAGATAACAACAGAGATTTGGTGCAAATACTCCCTGCCTATTTTCCTTTCCTTTCAAACAAACAATGCAGGGCAGGGTGAAATCTGAATTACCTATTTAAGGAGAACTCTCTAGAGAGTCAATCAGCTATAAAAATCTTAGGTATTTGAAAGAAATAGAGCTGGGATATCATAAATAGCTTACGGAGCAAACATGTAATTTTGCTTTTAAAATTGTCCACATACAGTGATTAGTTCTTCACATCCAAAAGTTGAATATAGCAGAACTGACATTATAATCTTATTTATAGAGGAGAGGTGAATCTTTAGAGAAGGATAATCACAGAAGGAAGAATCAAGGTTATTTAATGCATTTTGTGAAAGACAATTTGGCTAAAGATGGTATGTTACAGAGCCTGCAGAAAAAAAAATAATTGGGATATGATTTAAAATATGGCTATTATTCTTTAGCAATGGTGAGCCAGTAGCATAAAAAGCATAAACACAGGCCTTGTTCCAGAAGACTGAAAAGTAAGTGAAAGTATATACAGTGACATCAGAAGGGGAGGAGAAGGAGCAAACTTATAAAGCTGTTGAGATGTAGGAATTTTAGATGTATGTTTGGTTTTGGGGGTTTTTTTCACGTATACAAAAATCTACATACACACATATAGCATATAAATAAAACAAAAAAGTGTACATACAAAAAGCATAAAGATTACAAAAGAGAGGACTATATGAAATAAATTAGTAAGGAGTTGATGTCATTTCAAGTAACCACTTACTTTCTTAAATGCATCTTTAAAAAAGTTTTGCCCAAATACCGCTAATTTGTCAGAGTTGCTGTGACTTACATTGAAGAGATGCATACACACATTGTAGTTTCTTTATATTTAAGAAGTTTTCACTTGCTAGTTTTTCTCAGACATTCAGTGAACTTCTTGGTATGAAAAAAAAATGAAATCCAAGGCACAACAGCCTTCATTTATCCATCTTCACAGGTCCTGAGTCCTTTAAGATACTTAAAAATCTCCAAAGAGACTGAAGGCAAAAGCAGTCCTCCTAGAGAACTCTTGGCAATCCGTCTACAACGCGCAAAATTCATGCGTGCAAGGGCCTTTCCAGGTCCTGGCAACATCAGAGAGGACTGAGGCTCTACAGATGTTCCTCACACAAAGCAATGCAAATACTCTTCTGTCCCCAAACAGAAATGCTTATCTCAGTTTTTAAAAGATCTTTTCCCTTCTGAAAGCAAAATGCATCTCAGATTAAAGGTCACTGAATTAGGTTAGTACAGTGAGCAAAACAATAATAAATGCTAAGTCATGTCAGAGATGTCCAAGTGACTGGCTAATTACTGCACACTCTGCTCTTTTGAGCCCCATATTTAGAAAAGCTACAGTGGTTTACTACCTCACTGCTGCCAAAACCAATTACCAAAGACAATTTCATGCATGGACAACACTGATCTTACTCTCCCCACACATAGTATTTAAGCTGGTACTGACGTCTTTCTCAGATTTCCTAAATGCAGTTTTAGAAATGAACACAAGACTTCAGCTCCACTTTACAGGCAATTTTGTTAATTTATTGCTTTTTCTTCAAGGAGGATACAGAAATGTAATCACAGAATAACTATATAGCTAACCAGGTGCTTTAGAAATACAGCAAAGCTTAACTATTGGAGCACAAAACAGCTAGGAGAGAACGCAATCCTTTCTACTTAAATAAGCTAACAAGTAAGCAATGTGCTTTAGTGAACCACATAATAAATACACTGCAAATTCCATAGCAGTTCTGTAAGAACATCTTTCATGACTCATAGTTTAAAAAAAAAATGTCTTTCCATAACCATGCTTAATCAATAAACCAAAGCATAAAACTCTAAGCGTAATGGGAAGATTAGCCAGCCATAATAACACAGATGCAACTTTTCTTTCTGCATCCTCCTTAAATAAATGTATAAGATACCAATCATCTCTGTTTTCATTACTCAGCCACAGTATAAGAGGAAGGAAGAAGAAGCTGAAGAATAAGAGCAAAGATAAGATATATTTTATTATCCTAATCCTTACCAGAAACTAGGATTTGGATGAGAGAGTTGGTTTGGTTCATTAGAGTCACAATAACCTGATATAAAGTTTAGATATCTCAACATCCATACGCAACTGAGCAACATAGTTTTGTTTCTATCCCATTTATGTTCTGCTCAATGAACTGTAAGGTCTTCCATTACATAAATAAGCAGCTAGTGTCTGTGTCAGTAAACACCTATAAAGACAGTGGCCCTTAATTTTGTTAAATTTGCACACAGTTACAATTTGACTTAATAGGCAGTATAAGGAGCACTCACTGATTATGAAACCGAGCTTTATACAATTTTCATAAGATCATTGTACTGACAGAGCAGGTTTTTTAAGAGGAAATAATACTCTTTTCATTATTGTTTTTCAGAATTTGAAATCTGTGCATACATTAATTGTACATCTTTGAATATTTCATAATATTTATAAATATACATTCTTTTAGTATGCTTCAAATACCTCCCACACACACACTTCACCCCCGTATGGTATGTAATTCCTAATACAGTTGCTGACTTCGGTAACGGCCACACTGTCTGATTGAGGCCCACATCAGTCAGACCTCGAGTTATGTAAAAGATTCCTAATAACAACATTACTCATAGATGTGCACTTTATTGCATGTGCTGTAGTTTATACAGGTAGTAGAATTCAATACAATTTCTTTAGTTATTTTTGCCCTTAAACATAAAGTACTGATACAGATACGGACTCATGAAATTTAGTTCAGTATTTTTTAACAAGATGCTGGACACCAGACACCACAATGGAAAGTCAAGCCCAGTCACAAAAGAAATACTATCACATTGAACACAAGTCAGAATACCATTTATTTCCATCTAATCAATCATAATTACATTAACAGCTTAAATCACATATAATTTTCTAGAATGACAACTCACGGAGAAGAATTTTAATGAAAACAAAAAAATACAGCAAAATATGGTTAAACAGAATCGGGAATTCAAACCACAGGTTACATACTATCCCATTTATACTACACAAAACCTTGAAGCCTCAGCAGATATATAGTCTCCCTAACCTTTAACAGCTTCAGAATATTTTTTTTTAAAAGTTTGAACCAGATATAAAAAAAAAAGACAGCACCACACATAATGCCCTGCCAGTGGTGGCTTTTATTGTGATAGGAGAAGAAAACGGTGCTGTCAATACAATGATGGTATAGTAAATGAGCCCCCAGTTTCAACATTATTTAAATGTTTTATAACTTCAAACAAGCATCTCACACTCTACCAAGATATCTGCCGATTGATGAGGTAACAAAGAAAACTGGTTGCCATCCTGACAGTGCATTAAAAAATTTGAGCAATGTGTTAAGCATCAGCGTCTGTTTCTGGATGTACTCAAGGCACAGGCTCAAACAAAGCATATTAGGCTAATTTAATTTTGAGAAAGAAAAGGTCACAACCTTCTACCCAAGCACACATGGCCAAACAACTGACCTTGCTGCTAAAATAATTCAGCAACATAAACACAAGTGATGATCTCAAGCCTTCCCTAAATACCAGTCTGGGAACTCTTTGAGTCATTGAACACCTTGATCATCATGCAACTGTGTTGTTCAGACAGCTGGTAAACCGTATGTCAGTGCTAAAAGAGCACCTGGTTTCACTCATGGCTTAAGGCTTTTGCCTACATCATTTGACTTACATGAGGCAGTCTTGAATTTGGATATCATTTACATGCCAGGCATGCTGTACTGCCTTGACAACCTAGAGTTTATTCAATCGTAACAGGAAGGGCCACATGACATAATGTTGTGAGTTCAGGCACTTTTCAGGACAGCTGAGGGTAGCAGAACAATATTTGCAAGTCTCCATTATTCTGTACCACTGAAAGAAGTAATAGACACTCCTGTCTGCATGAACCAAGGACTGACTGGATGTTCTGGGTACTAAACCATTATTCATTACCTTCAAAGTAGTCCTGCCAGAGGTATTTTGTGCAGAACTTACATTATCTTTGCCTCAGATGAGCTTAAGTTTGCACATGTGAGATTTCAGTTCCCATAATATCACATTAACACAGCATAAGATTTAATGAATGTTAAAATAAACAGCCAAGAATAATATTCAATTTACAATGTTAGTAAGTCACAATTTAAAGCTCACTCAAACCAGGCTTTCCATTGAGACAGGATCAAACTTATAAAAGACTAAGCCCACAGACTCATTGCTCTCCCCATGGTTGCCAAAAACTCCCTGTTATCAAATACTAATTGAAGGCAAATTCTACAGAAGTATATATCAAAACAAATAGCTAATAAATCTCTAGGGTACCCAAGCTACATTAAAGGGAGAATAGTTTTAAAACAGTATACATCTCTAATCTTCCAACCTAACAACATCGTATCATGAATGTTATAAGGAGAAATTCTACCTGTCCCCTCCTCTACCCACATTTTTCCCCTACATGTTTATACATTGTCATTTACTATGGACATTCCTGAGCCTACCCTAAAAAACACAATTCCATCCCCTGGCTTCTGAAATGAAGGGGTGGCTCTTCTCATCTTCAGCTTCCAGCTAGATTAATCAAGGCAATTCAAACCACACCAGTGTGTAAAGAGAGGCATGAGAGGCAGGTTTGCAGGGGTTTGAAAGCAGCTTTTTTCAAGGTAGCTATTAAGCAGGTTAATAAATGTGAGGAGTTAAGAGTCTGTTGTGCAGGTACCAACCGTGCAAGATCCAGGTGTGTAAGAAATGAAATGTTTTAAACCATTCATGACCATAGCAAAAATGAATACAGTGCTCTCAGCAGGGTTTAAATTAGCCAAGCAACTTAATACATTCGTTTATACCCCTGGGACAGAATTTTGGCAGAATCATAATCAGTGAAGGAAGTCAAAAAAACAACGTATCGTGAAGTTGATGTAATCCAACCTGCGAGGGGTGAATGCCCAGAATATATTTTTTTTCTCATCACTGTTGGAGAAATAGATATTGGATACATATGTTATCTGTATGGAAATCTAACATGCATATTTTGGGCCCTCTTGAGACACACACGAAAGCAAGCAAGAAAACAGCTCCACTCAATTCCATTTGACTGAGATAAGCTCACCCTTCATGAAACACACAGTTCTCACCAGTACTGTCTATATTGGAGAAGTTCATTAAACCAGCTATTGAATATTAATGTATCATTAACTGACTAAAGGTTATGTAAAGGTGCTGTTTACCAGCTAAGTAACTCAGAGAAGTCCTCCCGTTGACTGCTGCTGGCAGAAATCCATGCTAAATGAATGCTGCCTGCTAAAGACTATTGTTGCATTTGTGGCTACCAAAAAGAGTGATCGACCACACAAGCAAAAGCCAGGTTCACAAAAGGACTTTCTGGAAGAAAGAAAACTGACCATGCAAAAAGCATGACTAAAGTGTCCTTGCCCATGTTATATCAACTTTGTCCTTCCTTGTCCTTGGTCTTTTTCCAACTCCTTGCTCTCCTCCAGCAAAATTTGACTTCCCTTCCATCAGAGATATTCTACTGCAAGTGATAATTTTTTTTCCACATTGCTGAGGAGACAGATGTTTCTTCCACACACTTCTTCACTTGTTTTCAGAGCAAGAGGAAAAGATTATTAAAAATAAAAAATTACAAGAGTAATTTCATTTCATGTCATTTTTTCTATTTTTTTGTGTGTAGCTTTTCTCAAAATATAACACCTGCTAGTCACTATACATGTTCTGTCCTTGACACAGTGTTCACCAGTCAGGATGCTGCTATCAAGAAATGCCAACACAGCCACAGAAGTTCCCTCATACTTGGGAAATAAATCCTGATTTGGGATGTTTCATTGTTACACACAAGTGGCTTTCAAGGGGAAAGTCGCAAAGCCTCTTTTCTGGCAAAGCACAACCACCTAGCCTGACAGGATCAGTTTTCATCTCACAAATTGCATCAGAGACCACCTGCACATACCTATGATACAGCTGTTAGGGTATACCAGCCATGAACACCTGGGTACTCAACAGGGCAGTGCACCTTCTCATTTATTGTTACTAATAATCATAACTGAGAAAAATATACACATCTTTCATCAGTTTCCATCTCATCCTACTTTCACAGAGTCCAGTGGTAGATGTCAGGAGCTCAGAAGCTGGATTTCCTGTTATACTGTCACAGCACTAAACTAAGAAGTGAACAATATCTCACAGACCCATCCTCAATTTTTACAATTATCAAAATATTTTGTGTCAGCACAAAACTACCATCAGTGACAAATGGCATTCATCATTATTCAGCTGTCTACAAGCAAGTTCCTCAGCATAACAACATGATTTGCACTCAAGTCCACTGAAGAGAGGTGCCATGACCTCAAACACATTGAATTACTTCACACCAATTTCATAAGAAAATCTAAAAGAAATAATAAAACATAGGAAGCAAGGGTAATGGATAGAACCAGTCATATCATGAAAGCAAATAACAACTGTTTAACAGGTCACATTTAAAACTGTAAACCTCAATATACCCTTCTAACAGACTACATATAGTCAAAGCTGTCTGATTAATGGGGTCTCACAACAACCTGGCAACCAGAACACTAATGTAATTACAAGGATGCAGGCAGATCCTGTCCATTCTGTGCTCTTTATTGATTGGGATTTCTGATTCAGAATTGAATATGACACCCAAGTAAACATCATAAGATTCACAGATAGATTAGTTACATTACTTGCCTGCTTAGTCTGCAGTCTGGCTTCATATTTTCTTTCCAAAACCCATAATGCATTTTAGAAATCATAAGATTCTCCTCTTGTTACATTAAACAGATATTACAAATGCTGCTTCTCTGCTTCCCTTGTCAAATGCCTTCAGCAGGCAGACAGGAAGCTTCAGACATGGATAAAGAGAAATTAGAGAGATGTTGGGTATAGAATTTCAGAGACTGCATCTCTGCAAACAGCTGAAGGGGGATGGTTTTCACTTCAAATATTTCCTGTTGCAGAGAATTCTCTGGAGTCTCATTTACTCCTGACAATCTGGAAATGGCTCTAAACCAGTAGTTAATAGTCTTATTCCACTCCTGTGTTGTAAAGAAATTAATTTTTTGCCTTAGCACAGAACTTTGTGTAATAGCATGTAAAGAGATTGACTAGGAAGGTGCTGAGTGAGAAATAACAAGCAGTTTTGACAACACATTTGTATTCTTGCAGTTGCTCGGGCTTTCACCAAGTACTACTGGAGAGGACGCAGAAGTGTGTCCATCTGTGAGGCATTATGGTAGGAAAGTCCTGGCTTGAAGGACACTGGTGACTGCTGAAGGAAGACCACAGTGACTCGAAGACTAGAGATGAAGGCAGGGTCCTGTATTGCTGCTTTGGCAGCCCTGCAGTTGCATAGAACTTCACCAAAAGTAATTAAAAACACACCAGAGACTGACAAGGTATTTATGGAGATGATTGTTTCTTCTTTCCCCCTTTTCACTGTCTTAACATTAAGCTCTTATGACATTTTACTCTGAGCTCTCAATCCCATTGATACTTCCTGACTTGCCATCTTTCGATTATACTAAGAAACCTTATTTAGAGACAAGATCAGATTTATTTTGGAAATAACATAGAAAATTAAGTGGGCAAGGATTCAACAGTCAAAGTATAAATCTATAGAAACCGTGGCAAGAAGCAGATCTTAATTTGTATATAATGTGAAAGGGGAAAAAAGGAAACAATGTACATTTTTAGCAAAAATAGGTCATTTAAATGTAACTATGACTACTATGTGATTGCTCCAATATGAACAGAAGGAAAAATCTAGCTGGTCACAACTGCAGAAATACATTAGGTCTGATTTTTGTTTCAGAGATCATCAAGCCTTCTATTGACCTTACATGGTAAATTTTCAGAAATACCTGCATGGTATTTCTATTTAGATAGACAAGTCACTTTATTTGCTGTGAAGCAAGACCTGTTTATAAACTATTATGCACCAAGCAGAAAATAGGTACCTTATGCTTCATCAATCGCATCACTCATATTTAGCAGAAGTCTACTCATTTATTCTGAGGACCTATTGCAATCAGTCATACTATCTGACTCTACCTCTTTTCAAATATTAACTGTAGGTATTGTCCCTTGTGTATAAGCTATGTAAAAGTGTGAGAAGCATCAAATTATCAAAATTTATGAAAGGAAAAGGATATTTTTTATTTCGTGACATCTATTTGTTCATGTTACCCAACTGAGTCTCAAAAAATGTTGTCTGATGAGTTCTTGGATGGGAAATTTTTGATGAGGACAGACAGTAATAGAAGAGTAATTTTTAAAAACTGGTTACCCTGAATAGTAAGCAGCCTGAACGCTCTCTGCTAAAAATGTAGGGATTGTTCTTAATTCTAAATGTTGAAGGTGAAATTGTTAAAACCTCAGAGGGAGGATATCTACTTATTTTCGCACTTTGTTTCCACCACAGAAAAAATAACAGGGTAGCTAACAAGAAAAATCAACGTGAGTTTGTGACACAAGTTTCTGGTGCAGTGCCCTTGTTGTTTACACTTGTAAGCTTTAGAGCAGTGAAGATGGAAACTACGAAGAGCCTGTCCTCACTAGCATTTGGCATTGTGTCCATTGCCACTTTTCCAACTGTTGACCATCTAATTTGTCTTCATAATTTTAAAACTAATATGGAATAGGAATGGCTTTCACTAGAAGTGTTCTTGAAGGTCAGTAAAGGATTAATAGAGAAAACAGTAATTTCTATGATAGGCTGGAAGAATTTATGTTCGGGGTTGAATGAAGTATTTCTATCACAGCTTTCTTAAAGAGTACAACATTTAACACAAAGGCAGATATTTTTGCCATCTTTAAACGTAACGTCTCCTTAAAATATAACTACAGAGATCTTTTCAGATCTGTTCCTCAGTCCTTCCATTAGGCATCCCAGAAAATGCCAAATGATCTCTAACTGAATCAGGGGCAATTAGATTTGACATTTTCCAAAAGCTAAAATGAAAGCAGCAAAATACGGGGTGGAGGAGGAAAAAAGACGAAAACCCACATATTTCAGCTCTTTATTCATCATAGAAGGATAAAAAAGACATGACTCTGACTATCTGACCATCTTTTACAGATTGACTGAAAAATTCATCAGCATATTTGATTTTTTTCAAATAACTAGCGTGGTAAATATTTTTAATTGGCAAACTTATATGGAAAAGGAAAGGATCCTAAAAATAGTTACCTGTTTCTTCTAAAGCAAACATCTCATCTTCATCTCTTGTCCTTAAGAAATTATTTAATGTTTCCCTCTAGCCTTATATGCCACTTCTCACTCTCCTGAAAAGGGTTATTTGTCAATCACCGTTGAAGAATATCCTTTATGTAGTGTACTAGATCTCTAAAGACCATCTAACATGTAAATGCTCGTCTATTTTCATTAATATCTAAAGTGGGCCTATTTTTCCTTCCTTAGCTTCATCAAGGGTGGCCTGTTTGCAATATAATAACCCCTGTACGAAAAACACTATTTTGTCCATTAGTTATCTAAAAGTTTTCCCTTATCCCTAAAACATACAGTACATCAGTTCTTCCCAGAATAAATGCAATGACTCATTCCAACCACCTATACTGTGTGGTTGACTTGGAACCAAGTGTTTACAGTAAGATACTCTCCATACCTATGAATAATTCATTTATATGGCAAACATCCACCTTACATCTAATCTGAATATCCAAGAACTGCAAGAGCAATTAATTGCAGTCATCATCAAAATTGGTTTTACCAACAAAAGCATCACCTTCGGATAATTTTGCTGAACTGTTAATTAATTTAGTAGTCCTGGTCCATTCTAGTATATGTCCTTGATTCTTTTCTCCTGTTTTTTCCACTTCAGTCCATTTTCTCACACCAGTAATTGTTGAAGTGTTGTTGTTCTTTTATAAAACAATTACCAAATATCCTTTTTTTTTTTGTATTCACAGTCTCATTTTAAATGTTACAGGGGAATATATTTCCTATATTCTTCTACCCTTACTTATTTTCTTACTGAGTGGAAGAATATATATATTAACTATCACGAAAGAATTTAATCTCAGAACACACAGAAACCTTGAAATAATTTTTGTGAGTCTTATGAAAAGTACTTTTTTTTTTACTATTGTTACTGCAATAAAAATTCAGGAAAGTATTTAAAACTCAAACATTTTTCAAAGTGAACATGTCCTGCAAGTGAAGAAAAAGATGAATGAGTTCTATAGAACTAATTTTTTATTCCTTCCTATGCCATAGATATACCACTTGACTGTGGGTAATTCCTTCATCCTTTTTGTATATTTCAGTACATTATTTCCCTTTGTGCAAATGACTGACAAGAAAATAGATTAAAACAGTTCATTGTTAAATACTTGGGTTTGTTCATAAAATAGAGAAATGTTATATCCAGTTACAATAAATGAAATCACACTGAATTTGAATTTTCACTATAAACTTGAACTATGTCCAGGAAGTTTTAGGAAAATAAAAATTCTTTATACTGCAAAAAATAATCTTTATTTGAAGATTTTTCAAGTTTTAATTCTAGAAAAATGATTAAAATTTCTGAAATAAATAGCTACAAGATTTCCACAACACGCAGCTGAACTTGTTCTCAAAATCAGAAATATATAGAAGGAAAAATGTTGAATGTGAAGACCTTATTATTTATAACCACAACTGGGAATTTCATGCAACTTTATAGTGATAAGTTTTGTGACACTGTTTCATACATTATTCTGAAGTGATGCTAGTCTGTGTTTGCAATATTTGAAGTTCATCATATTATTAGCAGAGCTGCTATAACACAGGAATATAATCAAAGATGTAAGTAAACCATCTTATTTCTTAACTCTCCAGATTTTGAATGAAAACACAAAAAAGGAATTTATGTACTGCTTCACTTTCAGAGAGGAAGGCTGTTGTCTACAGTTGTTTTTCCATGGAACACTGAATTTCTGAGATTCCCACTTTCCTCGAATCATAGAATCATGGAATCATACTGTTGGAAGGGACCTGAAAGACCATCTAGTTCAAACCTCCTGCCATTTTCAGGGGTATCCACTAGACCAGGTTTCTCAAAGTCCCATCCTACCTGGCATTCAGAACCTGTCTAACTTCAGAAAAAGTTATTAAATTCTTAAAAGTACAGACAAAATCCTTTCTGTAAAAGAGTCAAATGTACATCCTGGCTTTGGTGGGATATTTTTAAACATTGAATCCCTCATTACAAAGAGAATAAAAGCCTTTGGTAGGTGTAGAGTAGCCTTAGATACAGCTATAAACAGTATTAGATCATCATCATGAGGAAATCTTATCCTTCTTGGTCATTAATCTTAATTTCATTAATCAGATTTGGAGCCACAATTTTGTTTGTCTGTGTCTGGATAGTCAAAAACTCAGCAATAAAGAAGACACTAAGCAGATATTTTTAGCTGAAAACTATGGAGTCACTATATGGACTTCACTCCTAATAAGGGTGTCTTTAATTAGATCCCTTTTCTTCAGGAAACTAAGAATGAGATAATGTTATAATCTTACTAAAAATAAGGGTTAGCATCGATTGTCACTGCTTCTTTTAGCAAATACTGCAAATGCAAAAATCTGAGTATGGGAAGTTTTATATTTTCATTTTTCTAACACAGAAAAGATATGCAACAACACAGTAAAGTGATGTAAAACATGGTTTATGTCCTTTTGAAACTGTCATAACATATATCCTCAAAAATACTTTTTTAGTGTTTATTTACATTATATTAATATTAGGGCTAGTGTCAGTATGCCATAACAGTAAGGAATGGCATGCTGAACCTGCAAACTTGTACAAAGTATGGTTTTATTTATCCTATGTAAAATATGTAAATAATGCTATTTGCACAAATCTGACCACTTAAAATTCAGTGATTCACATGACAAAAATACTTTCATCAATGTGAATAAACACATCACATAATCCTGTCAGAGAACTTTATTGTTAACATCTTGTTAACTGACAGGGAGTGGAAAAAGACTAACTTACTGACACCATCTTTTTTTAATACCAATAGGGTTAGGCCAAGAGTGGTTTTGCATTATATAATGTAGTCATTTAATGTACCAGGAAGAAAATCATTATCAAAGGAGTAATTAAACATAGATGGTGATGGCTGAATTACCTTAAAGTGCTTTTCTACTCTGTAAAGAGACTGGAAAAAAATAGCATCATAGTTTGCATGTTTACTATTTCCAGATTTAGCTAGTCTTTATGAATTCCCTTGTGAAGTTTTATTTGTTTGGTTTGATTTTGGGTTTTTTCTTTAATACTCCTTCTATATTAATCAGAACATTTTGTTAAGCTTTTTTGGCTTCAGTTGGTTGGGGGTTTTGGGGGGAGAGGGTTTTTCTTTTTCCATGATTTCAGAAATGGTGGCAATTGTAGACCAAACTGTTCTCACCAGTTTCTGCCTTTAGAAACTGCAGTATGACAAAAGAATGCATCCAATCCTGTTAAAACAATGCCCATGACCCTTTGTGTACAGAGTTACAGTGTGTGCAAATGTTTCATTCACATAAAGTGAGATCTTGACTCCCCTCACAAGGCCCTAAGACATTGGACATATCTGTAACGTAACAAAAAGCTTTGCTAGAAGGCAGGCAAATGTCATTGCCCTTTTCATTTCAGCAGGGTGCTAGGTCACTTACTAGTAACTGTCCAAAGGAAATAAGTTCCTGTCTCTAATTTGAGGTTTCTTTGCATTAGGTATCACCTGTCTTGGGGATTATCCTGAACATAAGTACCAGGCACAAAAAACTGTAGATCACTGTATGTCTTGCTCTAGAGTCAATGTCTCAACACAATCTGATGTCTTAGCCTTCTACTTTGTACTGTTTACTATTCCAAAAACAGCTCCCCTAGTTCTTTCCTAGATTTTTCTTAATCCACAAGCAAATTTAACTGCTTATTTTCCTGTCAGGAAGGAGCTGCACTCAGTGAGTTCAAGGGAGCTCAAGGTTTTGTCAAAGTCTGGCTGGACATGGGAATCTAAGGACACAGACTGCTGCAACCTTGCATTTTGGACACCTACATAACAAGGTATGAACAGCATCTTGCCTTTGATGAACAGAAATGATGAGTATTGCTTACATTTCTGTCTTGCAACTCTACCCTTTAACGTTCAGGTTTCACAGGTAGGCAGGCCATATGGACAGCTGTCACTGTCACCAGTGCATGTTAGGCTTAATTATCCAAGTCCGTATTACTCCCTAAATAGGTTTCTAGGTTCATGAGCTTAATAAATCACAGCTAAGTCGTAAGTGAAGCATGAAGAAAACCCATCAACATTGGAAGGCAGACATTCTCTGTGGACAATTCAATGATAATAAATTTCTAAAAAGTCATTTTTTACTAAAGTGACCATGGACATGTTGCCAGCTAAAAATTGAAAGCTAATGGAAGCGGTAATGAGATTTAGAGACTTAAAAGAATTGGAGTTTGTTTTATTTCCTCCTGTGGTCCTTTATAAACTGGACTTCCTGATGTCTCTCTTGCTTCCCACCATGCTGTGATGAAGTGTAATCTTGCTTCTGGTAGAAGAAGGGAATTGCAACAAGATATTTTCCAGCCATGGTGTAACTTGGAAGATGTAATGCAGCTGAGAAATCCAGCTTGCAAGAGGAAATTAAAAAAAAGAACAACTTACCCTGGTCAGGCCCCACCTGGAGTATTGTGTCCAGTTCTGGGCTCCCTGGTATAAAAAAGACTGGAATCTCCTGGAGAGAGTCCAGAGAAGGGCTACAAAGATGATGAAGGGCCTGGAGCATCTCCCCTATGAGGAAAGGCTGAATAAACTGGGGCTGTTGAGTCTTGAGAAGAGAAGACTAAGGGGGGGATCTAATTAATGTCTGTAACTATCTTAAGCATGGAATGCAGGGGGAATTACCCAGCCCCTTTTCAGTGGTCTGTGGGGATAGGACAAGGGACAATGGCTGCAAGTTGGAGCACAGGAAGTTCCGCACCAACATGCGGAAGAACTTTTACACAGTGAGGGTGACAGAGCCCTGGGACAGGCTGCCCAGGGAGGTGGTGGAGTCTCCATCTCTGGAGATATTCCAGACCCGTCTGGACACCTATCTGTGCAATATTAGCTGGGGAGCTGCTTTGGCAGGGGGGTTGGACCCAGTGATCTCTCAAGGTCCCTTCCAACCCCTGTGGTTCTATGATTCTATGATTGTCTTAGTAAAGCCTACAAGAAAAAAGTCAAATGGAATTATTTCTGGTTTCAATGCTATTATTTAAGATACAGAAAGCATAACTTCAAGAAATCAAGTTTTCCTTGCAAAAGCAAACATCTTTCTAAATATTTCACTTAGACTCCACATCAATTTTTCAGGAAAAATATGTGCATTAGAAAATTGTCATGAATCTCATATTAAGCTTCTTTTTTGCCACTGTAGGGATGTGTTTGAATTCATAGGAACATCTGCTCACTAAGCAAGCCATTTTGCTTTATTTCTTAACATTCAAAAGAATTGCCACACAAAGGTCTGTTCTCTGAATATCTGAAATGGCCAAGAGTTATATATTTTTGTAGAACAATTCGACGGTCAAGGCACCACTTCATGAAGTCACTTGCAGGTACTCGATTTTGAGTCTTTGCACAATTTTACTGTCTTTGATGAGATTTGACTCTTCAAGTGTCATTTAGGAATATTACCTAGCAAATACAAGCTTTCTTTTGTGATGCTTCCTGTCACAGTCCATGACCAGATAGACTAAACTGGCAGAGGTTAAACCCCCTGTGTTACAACTGACCTCAGATTGGTCTGGGTGGTTGGGGGTGGGGGGGCGTAGGGCTTAACTCAAGTCAGTTTATTTGGCCCATAACAAGCAGCAAGAGAAAGAAGGGCAAACATTCTTTCTCTTATAACTTCTCATAGCTCTTCTAGTCCAGTGGGGGTATGCTCCTTTTTTCAGTGTTGTGTGATTGCATAGCCAGTAAGTTCTTAGCATAGAGAAAGTTTATTAACTTGAGAGATATAAAGAGTTTGGGATTGCTATTGATAAATGCACTTACTGTAATACTGCTACTATATGGCTATGATTGTAATTAAAAAGCCAGAAAAAAATGCCAGGGTATTCCTTCCCAAATGTGAAGTCAAAATTACTTACCAGGAAGGCATCCCTGTCTTCAATGGAGGAGAAGGAACACAGCCCATCTACTACCTATTTGGCGTCTTCAAATACTTCTTCACTCTCCCCCCACCAGGGCTAACTTCCTCACTACCCCTTATGCCCCAGTCTTAGCCATTCACTCCCTTTGGTGATATTTAATATGATTTGAGTGGAGAGGTAAGTACTATAGTCATATAAGTTTAGCATGGACTGCTTTTTGATCATTAGCATATTTAGGGATGTCAACTTGAATACTGATTTCACAACTAATGAAGCAAAATGTCTCATTTCAGGCATCATGGTCTTCAAAACTCTGCGTCAAAACTGTCTACATGGTAATTCCACAAAAAAATTCTAGGCAAAAGAGGGACATCCTGCCACCATAAATCTCCCTCATTTGGCTGATTCTCATATCAACCTTGTGGATCTGCATCCACGATGTTTGCACAAGAGATAAATGAACACCAGTGTTTTTAACCTGTTAGGTGCCATTCCCACATGCTTCCATGACTCTGAAGCACATCTTCAGGTTCCTGTATAATCATACATTCAGTATTCAGAAAGTTACATACAAGAACGAAGTTGAAAATGCAAATACTAAAATCTGAAGGAAGAACATGCCTTGAAGTGAGAAGATTAATTTAAATATATATTCCTGACATGGTTTTGTCCCAGCCAGCAGCTAGGCACCACGCAGCTGCTCACTTACTCCCCCCCAAGTGGGATGAGGGAGAGAATCAGAAGAGTCAAAGTGAGAAAAATTGTGGGTTGACATAAAGACAGTTTAACAAGTGAAGTAAGACAAGGAATTCATTCCCCACTTCCTATGGGCAGGCAGGTGTTCAGCCATCTCCAGGAAATCAGGGCTCCATCACACCGAACGGTGTGGTAAGACCAATGCCATCACTCCAAATGTCCTCCCCCTTCCTTCTACTTCCCCCAGCTTTATGTGCTGAACATGACTTTGGTGTCTGCAAAGTTTATTACATCTTATTACTCCTTTCTCTGTCAGCAAAAAGCATCTACTTATGGTTTTTTTCTATCTTAAATATGTTATCACAGAGGTGTTCCTACTGTCACTGATTGGCTTGGCCTTGGTCAGCAACAGATTCATCCTTAGGCTGGTTGGTATTGGCTCTGTCAGATCTAGGGGAAGCTCCTAGCAGCTTCTCACAGAAGCCACCCCTGCAGCCCCCCCTCCACCACCAAAACCTTGCCACACAAACCCACAACATAAGGGCTAAGATATCCCTGTAGTCAGTTAGGGTCAGATGTCCCAGCGGCGTCCCCTCTCAACACGTGTACCCCCAGCCGACTGGCTGGTGGGACAGGGTGAGAAGCAGCAAAGGCCCAGGCTCTGTGTAAGCCCTGCTCAGCAGGAATCCCTGTGTTAGCAATACTGCTTCCACCACAAATTGGAAACATAGCCTCATATTAGCTACTAAGGAGACAATTCTCACAGCTGAAACCAGAACATTTTCTGAATTGTTGTCTGACACTGTTGCCTGAGACTGTTTTCTCACTGTTGTGTTGGAAACTGAGGATATGTAGAAGATCATGCACAAAGTGCCATCATATGTTTGTATGTAAAACAAACAAACAAAACAAAAAACCCCTAAACAATAAAAAACATCAAACCCTCAAAAACCTCTAAGAGGGCCAAAGAAAGATGTCAGAAAGATATCTTTGGGTCACACTCCACTGGTAGGCCATTCAGGGTCTGTAGACGTAGCATTACTGTCATCTAGTCAATGCATAGAAATGTTTTCTACTAATGTCAACAAAAGGTAATGTTCATGTAAAAATCCCCAGAAATCCAAATTTCATGCCAATGCAATATGTCAGGAATTGCTAAATAATACAAAATAATACAAAATATGAGTTAATATATGCTGCTGTTTCTGTTTCAGAATGCTTCAGCAAAAGAAAATTGTAGTCCTACTACAGGATTTTGCAGGCTATAAAAAAAAAAAAAGGAAGAATTAATTCTGTGTTAAATTCTTTAGCTTTCCACTGTAATTGCTTTAAACCCCATTAAATGTCTCTACAACCCTTCTTTTTAATTCCTAATCAATTCTACAGAAACTTCCAGAAAGAAATCCTGCTTTTGGCAATACAAGCAATGGAAAAGTTCCTGAGAAGGTAGTCCTTTGGGACCAGAGATAGAGAAAATATGTATTCATTTGAATACAAAGAATCAGAACAGAGTTATAAATGTTCAGGATTGCTGCTCCCCTTTCTCAACTGCTAGAATGGAAATGTGAACTATTTCCATAAACTTGCCAGCATCTTATGATCTAAAAAGTTATTTTTGAATTTATTCCTCACAGAAGAAAACCTACATCTTCCAATCTAAAATTAGACTGTGAGCCTATCTTATCCTGCAGCCAATGATATGTAAGGTAGGTACTTAAATAAAAATGAGAAATCTGAGAACACTAAAAACATTAGAAGTAGGTCACAAGGAGTCTTACCTATGCTGAAGACAAACTTTCAGTAACAGAGGTATTCTTGTAAATGAGCTGTAATGCAATCAGCTGTTTCGTGAGGAAAAATTGCCTCCACATAAACTATAAATTGCCACATACAGAGCCAATTAATGAAGCTAAAAGTTTATTTACATGCTCTATCCAAAGTACTTAGAGGAACAGTACTTTTGTGTGGAACAGTTCTCAGTTGCACATTAGATAGTCACTTATTGCTGGTTCTGTTTAGCTGCATTAGATTTAAAGCAAGGTGTTTCTCTTTCATGAGGTTAGGAGTCTCAGTAAATGACCCACTTAAGTCGTTTAGAAAAGTAAAAGTATCAGTAACTTGCATCTTAGTTGCACAAGTTTCTTTTCTACAAGCTGGAGACTGTAGCAGCCCTGTGCCTCCTCCCTTGCCTTTTATGAAGAAACAAGTGTGATGTAGCGTCTATTTTAAAGTTAAAAGTGCCAGGGACTGCAGAGGTGTGGAGATTGCCCTGTTGATTTGCAGTAACAGCACAAGATAATGTAACATCTTTTCTTATTCAATATTCTTTCTTTTCCAAGTTTGACAAAGCAAAAGCTGCCTGCAGGAGCTGAAGAGCTGTTGTACGCTCATGGCCTTAGCAGCTGAACTTCTACATTCAGGGGTCAGTTTGGAATTTATGTTCTAACAATATCTACCCAGATCTCAGGTACATCAGTGAGAACCTTGGTACTATTCAGTGGTCATTTCCTGTCAATAGCAGAAGATGATACTTCTGACTAAACTGGGACTAAAAGTCATGCAGACACTGAAACATGCTCTTGTATGAAAGAAAAATCTAGTTAAGACCTTGGGAGCAATGAGTGAACTATAGACATGTACAACTAGATAAAGAAAATACTCATGTTTAAAATATTACAATTCCTAAGAGGCATTAATTTTCTTCACTAATTTCAAACCACTTAGCTAATCTCCTCCATTAATTTTCTGAGTTTTTGGCAGTGTTTAGTAAGGTTTTTTTCAGCCTGACTAATTCCTGTTAAGGTTTGCTTTCACCCTAAACTACTTCCTGATCTAGATACTCAGTGCACCTATTTCTAATTTGTTATTTATTTTGTCATATTGTTTGAACATGCATGTCTCCTGTGAAAGGTTTATTATAGAGTAATTGTTTTTCATCTAACTACCAAATATTTTTAGAAGGTCTATTTTTTTTGGCAGTTCTTATTTTGCAATATAATGTTCAGGCTAGACAAATCAAGAACTTACTGCAACTCTGGACATCAGCTGAAGACCAGAATGTATTTAGCATTCATTTGTGCTAGCACACAACTAAAAAATCTTGTTGAGATACCCATATGGTTAAAGGAGCAACTGTATGATTAAAGGGAATTGGTGAAATTTCTCTTAGGATACTATGCAGAAGAAATGCTTCCTATTTTTGAACGCTAATGGCATAATTGCATCTTCAATTACATGAACCACTAAGTAAATTTCCTATTTCCAACTGTCCTAGTCTCTTACATTGCCCTTCTAAAAATATTTCTTTATTCCTCTTCTCTTTTCTTTTCTACACAGTAAAAGAATTGTATTGTAAATTTCAAACAGTTTCATTTAAAATTTGTTGGCTAATAATAATATATTTAACATTTATTGTACCTTCATGCACCATATTAAGTCAGCCTAAAATGAATAACATTCTCTCTTTACTCCTACAACTAACTCTGGGTAGTACAACTGCACCTACAAAATCCCCACATACCCATTCTTTGGTTGCTTCAGGACATTTTTAATGTTACTATTTCTTTAATGTCTTCAGGCATTGAATTTCTGAAGCAAATTTTAAAACCAAATATGATAGTTGTACCACTATAGCATCTTCAGATATTAGTGAGGTCAATAACTTAGTCTTTTTCTTTAAATGAATATTGGAATTATGCATTTTTATAAATAGAATAATTTAGTATTAACATTGATACTCCTCAAATAAGATCTATCAAAGCCATGAAATTCACCATCTGATAATTTAATTTTGCTACTACATAACTGGTAAGAAGCATGAGAAAATGTATCATTTACACAAGTATCTAGAAAAAATAGCCAATAGAAATGTGTTTATCTCAGGCTAAGAATTCTTAAGTTCCTACACAACACTGCCTGCTTGAGATCATAAACTTATCATCACATTTCAGTTCCACAAATTTTACAAAATTTATTCTTGATTCTTAATCATTTCTGCTTAATTTAAAATATCCCTGGAAGAGGTTTATTTCCCCCATCAGTCTCATTTGCCACTTCAATCACTGTTTCATCACAGGCAATCAGTTGATGAAACCATACTGTATAGGCTCATTCATAGACAGTGCTTGGTTTGTTCACTTTTTATTTAACAACTGCGTTACTCATCTTTCTCTCAACTAAAACAATGTGTTTCTTTTTGCTTACAAAAAAATACATCTCATGCCTCTTACTTTGCATTAACCTCTGTGTGATTGGCTTATGGAAGAAATGGTGAAATACATTTCTGGGAAGAACATTTTAGTTTCTGCATTTTTGCAACATTTATGGAGATTTTAGTTTCATGCCTTCATTTCTATTTTGTGACTTTATCTTCAAAAAGATAAAGCACTGATCTTCAGAGAAAGAGTTTAACTATTGAAACTGTCAACAATTCTGTGAGTGGTTAATTTTTCAAATGTGAGCATAGATACCAGATGGCACAGGGAAAAAAACCCAAACAACCAAACCTCAACTTGTTTCACTGTTCAGCAATAAGGATTTTTCCATCTGCTGTTTCAATACTAACATAGTTTACATTCACTTACAGTCAACACAATTAAAACTCTACATTGATGTGAAATCTTTCAGAAATTGAAGAAAATATCTGAGTGGATATACAATGAAGAATTCCCCTTATGCAGAGAGACCACTGCCTTATACATAAAACACTTATAGTCCTTTTGTAAGGGTGAGAGCCATGTGATAAATTGCACAATCAGGTGATAAATTACAGACTCATGTGATAAATGAATTTGTCATGTACCTTTGACTGTCTTACCTACCCTCTACCCACTAATCTATCTCCTGGGACTTTCTTTAGCATCCAAAGCCCTGAACAGCTTCAGATACACACCATCTTAATTTTAAATCAGCTAGACAGTAAAATAAGTCTTTTTACTTCTTATATTCAGAAAAATGAAACAAATCAACCAAGATTCTGTGACTATGAAAAATTCTTTTAGACAAAAATGTCCTTTTTTTTTTACAGCCAGATCTCATTTACAAAGATAGAAATGTGTCCTCTTTTCTCTGGAAAAGGGGTGCATCTTTAACTTTTTAATAGCAACTACATGGTAGCTTTTAACCCTGTAAAATTCTGATATGCTCCTCAATTGCTCCTTTTTACATAAAGAAAAGCTTTTATAGACCACAGTCAGAAATCATAAATGAACCCACTTTCTCCTCCTTTTTCTCACCTTTTATTGTTGAGCAGATGAAATATCCCTTTGGTCAGTTTGGGTCAGCCATCCTGGCTGTACTTCCTCCCTAAGATCTTGCCCACCAATACTACTTCTGAGGGGAGAACATGGGACAGAGAGCCCTGATGCTGTGCCAGTACTGCCCAGCAATAGCCAAAACAACAAAGCAACACCTTCCTGGCTACCAATACACAACACAGCACTGTGAGGGAAAATTGCCTCCAGCTCAGTCCGGACCAATGCTTGTTTAGAAACTCCTGGCTGATGATGTCGAAGTAGTTTTTAAACGCTTTGTAAAAATATTGTAAATGTGTCCTGACTAAACCACTTTTTTCTGCATGCAATTTCATCAATCCTAGCATAGCAATAGAAAAGGTAAGTCAGAGCTCTTGAAGATTTTCCTAAAAATCATACTGAAAGTCTGTAGCAGGAATCATTAATGTGAAATCTCTTAAATCTTGTTCCTGATTTTTTTTTTTTCCATTTTTAAATCTTTCCTGATAGGTAGAAAATTAGACAACCAAACCAGCAAGTAATAATTTCAATGCCAAGATTATTTTAGTAGGCAACTTTCTAACAAGCCAAAGAATTAGGGTCTTGAAAGCATTCCTGCTAATTAAAGAATTAAGATATAGAATACGATACTGGGCTTAATTCCCAGTGTATACATAGGGCTGTGCATCAGTAAAGTCTGCATTATGTCAGGAGTTTCTCAGAGAAATATGATTTTGTGATGTCTTGTCTTGCAACTTAAAAATTAATGACAAAGAAATAAATTTTATTTAAAAAAATGGCACAGTGTCAGTTCATTTCACTTCTTCCATAGGCTTCATTATGAAGAGGAAGAAAATACTTTTTAACCACTTTGGAAACATTGAGTACCCCATATTTCTGTGCAAGGTGTCTTAGTTGACAGGGGGGAAATAAGAAATCTGCAAGAAAAGGTGTGGGGTGACAACCAAATATTCAAAACTTACTTTGTAGAAGTATTTAGCATGTAATTCTGATCATCTAGTATGCTACTTTTTTGGAAGCATACAGTTGAGTTCCAATCACACTAGCATGTTGCGTCAGTTTTCAAATCACAGGAAAAGATTATTCAACACTGGCAATGGCAACAAGGAGAATGTCCTCAAGACCACATCCTGTCATTTATTTTCATGTGTGATGTTACCAGTTTACTAAGAAGATAGTTCTAATGGACTTACCTAAAAACTCTCGATAGGAGAGTTGATTCAGTTGGCTGCTTCCCTGTATTAATTAATGATGCCAAGTTGGCTTATTACATGCCTTAGTTTCATTGCATACAACAGGAGCCATCGTCTAAAGGAGACAAGCATTTGAAAGAAGAAAAATCACTATGAGAAAAAGAATTTTTTTTTGCTTAATCTCTAATAGTATCTATATTTTGTCAATATATATTTATACATGTGTAATGCTAAAAAGGAATGCTAAAATGACTGGGAAAAACCTCCCAGTTACTAGCCCAAAACCCAGATTTTTTTGTTTTGTTTTTTTTTTTTTTTAAATGAATCAGTTTGGTCTGATTCTCATTTTGTTTGCAATGAATATGTGTACATACCAAACAACAAGCAATTCCATGTTTATGCTTTAACAGTTGATTCTTTTTAAAGAGATTTTTAAAGACAATTTATAGTGAGTTAAACTAATGAGAGACAAATTAAGAAAACCAACATTTTGGCAAAGCTAAATTGGCTCAAAGTAAATAAAGTACTTAGTGAAGTAAGTGGGAAAATTACACTAAATGATTAAGTGTTGAATCACCATCCTATTTATCTCACACAGCCATTTTTAAAAATAGCTTTCAGCATACTTTTGCTATCATTCCTACTGTAGGAACATTGTGGGATATATTTTTTGAAATACATTATTTCTATTCAGCAGACAAGAAATGTCAGTTGATCATAGCTTTGATCCATCTACGAGACTGTAGTTCCCTTCCACACAAGGGCCAATAACTGGTGCAGTCTCACTATAGCTAAAGCACTTCAGAGTGTTCCTGGCAAAGCAGTGTGAACTCACAATGTGTTATCTGTGCTGGACATATTGCAAGATAAAGATTAGAAACTGTTTCCCTACCACCCTGCTCTATAATAAGCTCAAGTCAATCAATCACCCCACTTTGTGTTACAAAACAATGATCCTACTTCTTTTTCACCTGACAGCTTGTCCTATAACAAGTCACTATAGAAATATCAGATTAATGTAGCCTGATACCACTGATCCTATGAGGATATACAAATGTTATATAGGTGGGGGCGGGTGTGTGTGTGTGCATATGCATAATTATAAATATATATACACTAATACCACTATGACAATAACATTTAGTGTCTGTAATGCCACAGAGTTAAGTCTAAAGGGAAATTGGGTTCATTTTATGGGGTTTTGCCTGGGCTCTAAATAGAGGGAATGATATGTATATATTAGGCACAAGTCCCATTGGCCAATCAGTTCACTTTAGACACAGCCCATTTAGAGAAGGAAAACACTCTGTAGCAGGTTCTATTAGCACAAATGCTTCTGACTTCATACATTTCACATTCACTCATACAAGGAAAAAAAAAAACAGTAGTATCTTCTAAGAAGGATCTATCTATTCCTGAGAAGAGACAACTAAAGAGCAATTGCAAATTAGAATGCCAGGAAATTTCCTGCAGATAGTTCCCGAAATTTTTGTGTCAGTTATGGCTCTTTCAGGAATATAGAACACCCTACTGCTTGGTTAAGAAAAAAAGTTCTATATTGAAGGAACTGGACAATTTTTCATCTGTAAACATATTATTTAAAATCTGATATTCAAACACAGATATTAAGGTTTGGGGGTTGTTTTATGGAATATCTTTCCTTTTTAGCCAGGCACTTTAAAAAGTAATGGTACTAATAGGGATGCAGAGTTGTGTATGTTTGTGGTTAGTAAAATGTCAACAAAAGTTTGAGTGATGTTATTACTATGCAAAACAAGAACAGTGAATTGAGTACCTTTCCCGTCATGGATGCTAACATTTCCTTTGAATAAAGACTTGAGACTATCTGACAACAAATGTAAAACACCTGTTAAAGTTTTACAATGGTGCTGTAAAAGTTATCCTTGTAAAGTTCTTTGTCATTACAGTTGGCACTACCTAGGCATTTTTCAGTTTCAATTAATTTCCAAAGATCTTATATGATTTTTATGTCCACATGCTTGCTTATGTTTAATTGTAAAATAAACAACCAAACAGAACAAAACATTTCAAAAAATTAAAAAATTCATAAAAACGTTTCACATACAGTGCAAATGGCTGCAAAGTACACCAAAGTACTTTGTTTCTCTTACCATTGTAGTTCTTGCCTCTTTTTAGCTATAGCAAATTACAATATATAGCTATGGCAGACTGTGTAGAAATTTCTCATGATCTCAAGAATTATTTATTTAGAGTAAATGCTGCCTATGCATTACAGTGATCCAGATCTGAGTCAGTAAAGACCAGTACTGTATCTTGACCTAACAGCACAGATTGCACAGGAATAACTTTGGAAAAGGCACAGAGAAGCCTGTTTGCATTCTGCCTGCTAGAAAGTTAATATCAGCTTTAACATATCTCTAAAAGATTTCTTAAGACAGTCCTATCTCAGAGGCACAAAATGCCTCTGATTCCTACATGGTGCGAAATACATGAAATAGAGCCATGTAAGGGAGAACCAAGTGGAGTTTTGAGGTCCTGTAATGTTACTACTTCAAAAATTAAAATGTTATTATTCAGAGGAGAATTAACTCAGCATTTTTCTAACTATGGAAAGAAACAAAAAAAAAAACCCACAGCATGCCCATTTCTGATTAAATCTTTGCCTGAGTTAGAGCAATACCAGGGTATGTTCCCTGGTCCAGGCTTGAATTCGGTTTCCCAATGCGCTTAATGAGACACACAACATTAAGCATGTGAATGGCCCCACTGAACTCAATGGAAGTATTCATAAGCCTTAAATTATGTACATACTTAACTACTTTGTAGGTAGAAGCCTGAAGTTCTGCTTCTCTGTTAGGCGCTCTGTAGGAGAGATGTGCTGAGGGACAAATTTGTTTCTGTAAAGCTCCTCTTGTGCAATTGAGAAGTGTGCTTGACTGGCAGACTCTATTGACTGTCTTGACAACAATACAATTTTCCCCAAAAAAAATATTTTTGATTCTTGCATGGACACTCCCTAAATGTCAGAGTTTCATTGTTATGCTAAAGGTAAAGCTTTGTTTTCTGGTAAGTGAAATTAAATAAATTTAAATGTGCAAGTAAAATAAAAGATAATAAAATAAACTAAAATTACCTGTAAAAATGCAATCAAATGTTAAAGGCCAAGAAAACATGTATATAAACCTGAGTTTCAATCTCAGGAATTTCCATATGCATTCAAAATACTTATCTAATTATCTATAACAGCTTCAAGAGTTTAGGGATTTATTAATTTCATATTTAAAGTGACATATGCCTAGAAAACATACTTTGATCTGTAATTTTTGTGTATGAAGGTGGATCTATGGGACAAGTATATAAGGCTGCTTCTATTGATTAAACAAGAGTAGAAATGGTATGTGCCTACCAAAGCTGCCAAAAGTTCAGAAACTGTTAAGAAAAACAGTACAATGAAATAGCCTTCATAAAGGCACAAAATGAAGCCTAGTGCCTCCCAAGGAATTTACTAGCTTCACACAAGACTTCTGGCAGAATGACTGTGAAGAGGTGGGCAGTGGTCATGGAAACAATTGCTCTGCCATTCATCATTTTCATAGAAATACAAAGAGCTTTCTACTTTATGCTCTGCCTCTCCCTCCTCCTCCAAAAGGAGATTTGAGACCTGAGCTGAGTGACAGAAAGTTTATGCTATCATATTTCTTCATTGTGAATGGGTCAATAAATCCCATGTAACTCCCCCTTTCTTCTTGGAGTCCCTCTAGCCATATTGATGGGAGTTCTCTTTTCTGTCTTGATATTATTGTGACTAACTCCCTAAGCAATGCAGTAACTAATTCCTTCAAAACTTCAATCCTGAACTGTAATGGGAGAAAAAAAGATACATTTTTTTACATACATGTGTGGTCTAAAAATATTCAGCATGTCAGCATAGAGAGCACCAGGCACTGCATTCTACTTACAGCTCAACTTATTACACACCACAAGTATAAAGAACTGCTGACAGGAAATCTATGGCTTAGGATCGAGCATAGAAAACACTAATGCAAACAGCTGGTACCCAAAGGACCTGGCATTTATTGCACTTTCTAGTGGAAGCACAACTTTTGTATATCAAAGGTCAGGGTGAAGGAATTAACTTTTCTCACATGTACAGGTAGACTCTCTACTGCAATTCAAATAAGCAACTTTAAATATAGAAAAAATGTATTTAATCATAAAATAACCACCAGTCTCTTTCTTTGTTACTGCACACTTCCACCTGCATATCACAACTATATGCAGTTAAGAATAAATAACAATGGCAGTCTTTTTGTAAATTTCAAATGCAGAATAGATACCCACACCAAAGATACTATAAACGTTTTTTCTTACAGTGTCTATTATTTGATTAGTAAAAAACTGTACCACCACCTCACAGGGCCCCTGCAATTAATGCTCTTTTCGGCTCATGGGTGTGACAGGATATTTGCTCTCCAGAGAAAACTATAAACAAGGGTGGCTGGATCTTGTGGTTGGAGATGGTGTCCAAGAGTCAGGACTTACAATATCCATCCATACCTGTCACTGCCCTTGCCCTCTTCAGCTCCCATTTTACCTACCTGAAAAATGATCGTAAAAAAACAGCACATGGGTGTATTAGGTTAATGTCTTCAAAGTGTCACTATGAAGTGTCCTTGAATGAAAGGTCACTAAAAGAGCAGGGTGTAATAGATACTCTTCTGAACAGCAGCATGATTTCACTTGTTTAGGCATAAATCAGTCATTTAAATCATACGAAGTGGCAGTAAAAAACAGTTAATACTTAATCTACTGTAAAAAGACAGATGCAAGAATGAAATCAGAAGAACAAGGAAGCCTGAAAGCTCCAATTATCACCTAGTTTCCATTCTCATTTTCTGCAGAACTATTTTGTGAGTCCCTAGGAAGTATTTAATCATCAGTTGTGAATGATGTCACTCCATTTATGTGTCATCTGCTGTATCAGTATCAGGGCATATGCACTGGGGATGTACAACAGCTCCCATAAGGTCAGATGAAAAGAAAAATTTTCTCTTGTATTACATGTTTGAATGATGCAAAGCAGGTCATATTCTTCAAAGATGTCTTCTGTGTAATTCAAAGCAAAAGGAAGAGTTCAAATTGAATCTTTGGTAGAAACTGCTTTTTAAAGAGACCTCCTGTCTGAAAAGATTGGTATTCAGAAGGCTTTCAAATATATTTTGATGTCAGCTCACCTCAGTATTGACATTGTTTTGACTGCTGCTGAAATAAAAAAAAGAGCTATTTGCAGTATTTCAGCTAGATTTTATTGACACATTTGACTGTGCTTGGAGTTTCAAAGAGAAAGGAGAATACCGAAGAGTTTAAAGCATTCTCTCTCCTTGTTGCCTTCCCTCTATGTACTCTGCTGACTGACAGATTTTCTCATGGTAACATAGCTTATTAAAAAAAGAGGAGGGATCCACAATGGGAATCAGAGCAGCTGCAACCCAAATGCTGTGGAAGAGTGCAAAAGGAGACTCACTTGGGGTTACAGTACAGTCCCTGATTCCCTCTACTCTGAGGGGTCATAGTGGAGCTGAATTCTTAGCAGAGCTACCTGGAAGTCTGCAGCACTGAGCGAAGAGTGTCCTGTACCTAATGCTGGCACTTAGGGTTTCACTCAGAAGCTGCAGTACGTAACTTTTTTTAAAGCAAGGTCTGATGCGATACAATACAGACTGCCTTGAAGTGGCATCCCTGAAGCTGTATCAGTTTGATGACAAACATGAAAAAACATGAAGTACAAGTGCACTGACTTCAGAAACACTTTATGTATGTATGGTAGAAGAAATGACATTGGTGTTGGGTTGTTTTTATTTTACCCAATGTTTCCAAAAATCCTAAACTTAAAATATGTTTTTGTTACTTAATTTGACGTACTCTGGCACCAACTCTTCCAAGACTGATCAAGGGTCTGAAAATCTCTCTGGAAAATCAGGACACTTTGAGGTACAAGCAGTCATCAACAAAAAAACTATATAGATTTCATATGTATCTGTATGTATGTACACAGATATACATACACATCGAAAAAAACCTATAAATATCTGCCTATATATGTATATAGAAAATATTTAATGCACACAAACATATAGTTACTGAACTTGGTACATCCTCAAGACCACCTGTTTTCACAGAAAGCAAAAGTATCTAACTAAAAAAATAATTATTTTATAGCTATTTACACAAGAACATACTATGGACAACTTAACTCTGGTATTCAAGTATTTATTCAATTTTAAGCACAAGAACTTCTCCAATTTTTAATAAAAAGTTTGAACTCTATGAACAGGTACACATTTCTACCAATTTATCAGAAAACAGACTTGCAGATTTATTTTTTTTAAATGCATATAAAATTCCATGGAATCAATGGTCTGGACATCCAGCACCACTAAATGAGCAGCACAGTTGCACTAGGACAGAAGGTAGAAGGAAATTGTTACTTGTCATTGTCAGGAAAAGGAAAAACTTAACACTCAAAGTTATAGGAGAAACCACTGTTGTTACACTTTACCTAAGATCCTACAGAGGAATGTCTGCAGTGATACTTGCCATGACAAAAAATACCTCTTAAGTTTGTGCACATCCCCACACAAACTGCAATTTTGTGAAGACCTGTCCATCTGGCCCAAAGTCCCGGCTGTGATGGTAGCTCATAACACCATATGCTACAGGAAAAACGTGTCATAGCCCTGAGGCAGGCAGATGTGGAATAATTTGTCTCCCCAGATATATGGTTGTAGACCCAGAAGGGCAAACACTACAAGAATATCTTATGTAAATAATCCATTTAAAATTCAAACTTTGGGAGACTGGATGTTTGCCATCTGAATTTTGAATCTTTGCTTCTCTTCTTGTAACACAGTGAGAGAGGACATTGTCTCATTTTGCAGGACTGCAAGATGTTATTGCATAAAGCCATAGTGAGGCAGCTATTTCACTTTTTTTCTTGTATGCTTGCTTTGACAGCCCCTGCAGACAACACAGAACAATGGTTTAAAGCGACTTGTACTAGCATTTAGAAGAAAGGTATATTTTTTATCCCTGATCTACTTTTTTTTTCTATTCAAAATTCACCACAATTTATAATCTTCTTTTACTGTGTGTATTCAGCCCATTCTTCTCATTCCGTTTCAAACATCTGCTTTAGAATACAAACCCCTTCCTAATCAAGTGAGAACAATACTGAAAAACTACATAGTTTGATATTTTTTTTTGCAATTTTCTGCACACTTAAATAGCATAATTCAACAGCATTATGCAATGCTGGGCTGCAAAAGAAGAGAGGAGACACTATCAGACTCTAACTCTCCTGAAAATTATTAATATTTTCATTATATTTGTAAGTATAAAAATAATCCAACAAAAAACCCTCAAGCCAATATTTTTCTAATAATGAATCTCATTAATTCATGCTGCAACAAACATGAATTCTGCATCATTACTAAGACATTTTGCTCATGTCATTCAGAATATAATAACCCAGCTTTTACAGGACCAAGGTGAGTTAAAATTAAACCCTCTGTTCTTGTAACTCACATAATAAAGACTTGGGTGGGAGGTCCTTACACAAATTAGAAGATTAACATGCATCATCTGCCGACTTAAAGTGCTCATGACAAGCAGTGACAGCATAGTCCCAGACCACTTGCCTCTCAGCCATGCTGCTATTCACTGTACAGTCAATTCACTGTAAAAAGGGATCCCAACATTTGCTATCCAGACACATATTCTCTAGCAAATTTAATGAAGGAAATGGGTTATAATCAGTGTTCATGTTCTCTGGTGAAAATGAACAAGCAAACAAACAAACCACTAAGAGATTCTAATACCTCTTCACCCAAAAAGGACATTAAAATAGAACCAAGGAAAAGTAAGTACCTATGGATAGATGAAAAACTTGCCTTGTGTCACTGGGCAGATGATACACACTATTGTAACCATAGTACCTAGAGATTATTGAATATTCCAGAAGTAATAATGAACTAAAATGTCTCAAAATAAATGTTATCAATTTATAACATTTTGATCCCCAAATTATCTTGGGAAGTGACACAAAATGGTCCCTGTCACTGCAAAATAATCCAGAATGTCATTCTTATTTTCCAGAGAATTTGACATGTAGTTCCCATTAAAAAACTATTGCTTGTGGAATTCAATGGAAATTGAGCAAACAGCAATATGAACAAAACAAAATTAATAGTGTGAAAGAACAGGCATTTTCTAAATGATAGTCAAATATAATAAAAATACATTACAAATTGCTCTATTACTTATTCCTAGAAAAATTATTTCATAATTTCAGTATCTTCCACCCCTTTGAGGGGGTGCTACTGAGTGCTAATTACTTTTTTTTAAAAAAAGTAGAATTAAAAGTCCATTTGTATGAAAGTATGTATCATGACAAATCTCCCATGAAAATGAAAATCCACTAGCCAGAATTTGCCTCATACACTTCACAGGTTTCACAGGAAATCAATAACTCTACCTGACAATAGCATTTTGCATTTACTGATGCAGTGAAGAGTGAAGATTTTGGTCCTTTGTCTCAGCTGTACTGAGTTATATTCAGAATACAACTTGTACTGAGTTTAAGATTTTTGCTATTCTTGGGAAAACTTTAGGAGCAGAATAGACAAAAAACCCCAGACCTTTTAGCAAAAGTTTTAACAAAGGTAAATCCGTTTCCCAGCAAGTAACGTTTCAGTTATGTTCCTTTGGTCCTTTTCCAAGGAAATTACGTAGAATATTTTTTCACCTCATTCTTCCCACTCATATTTTAATATTCCACTTTTATATAGTTAGTAAAATATTTGGTCTTCTTTTACCCCTTCCCCAGAATTGAAGAGCCTTCTGCTTCCTGTTTCTTGAAAGGAATAAAATGGGAGGGAAGGGAATTAATTTCCTGGTTTCTGGGATGCTGTAACAGAAGAAATGTTACTGTGCTAAGTGACAATGAATCAAAGTTAATATGAATCAAACACTTAAAATACAGTGTTGCTATGAGAAACACTTGCAATTGATTGAATGTTTTCAAAATATGTATGTTTCAGTTGCTCACATCCATTGAATTTAGGCTAACACACAGGCTTAAGACTTGCCAAAGGAAGTCTTTTTTACATTTTAATGTCAGGGAAAAATAGGCAAGCAGCTTCCTAGTAGTAAGAAAGCAAAAGTCATACCCATTTCCTCTGTTCCAATATAAGAATATATTTCCTAGAATAATGTGAAGCCTTCTTTAATGCGCAAATATATTTTAGGATTTTTCAACACAGAGTCACAGAACATCTCAAACTAGAAGGGACCAGTAATGATTAAGTCCAACTCAGTGCCTTTTGAATTTAATTCAGTGAGCTATGGATATTTCTTATTTTCTCATTGCATTACAAACTTTCCTTTATGATCGTAGATCTAGAAACTTATGACAATAAAACAATGTTAATCTGAAGTTTTCAGGCATCCACCTCTTTCCAGATGCTTTAGGTACATCACTCAAAAGTTCTAAGACATCTGCTAAGATTGTGAGTTTTGATGGTCTTGTCACATCTGCTGATGCTGTTCCCTCTGTTCCTTTCTGACTCACCACTTCTGTGTTTGAGTTGATGCAGGCTTCTAACTCTGATATGGGCTGCTAACTGTGGAGGGAGCAGAGTGACCTCTGCTTTGTACTTGCACTCCACATATCTTTCCAGGCCCATGCTTCTAATGTGTTCATGAACAACCAGAAAAAAATTAAACATGCTTGATGCTGTCTAGAAGTGAATCTTACATTCATTCTACCCTTCTTAACTAAATATAGCTAAAATCTGGCAGGGAAAATACCTTTCCTTGCTCCCTCTGTGGCTGTGCTTTCTTTTTGTACTTGAGGCCCATCTGCTGCAAATAAATATTTTCAATAGTTTGAAAGAAAATGAACTGGGTTTTGGGTGAAAATGTAACTTTTGTGAAATTATAAACCTTCTTTAAATACATGTGGGACAAGAACTCAGGGAGTAAATGAAACAACTGTGGTGAACCAGCCAACTCACACTGTTTTAGTCAGCATGAGCATCTCTAGCACCAAGACAGACAGAATGGAAGACCATTTTCTTCCTCAGGTTCATAAAGTGAAGCTGTTTTTTCCCAGTTTAAACTAGACCAGGCTATTTGTAAGGATTTAATTTTTCCCCAGGTGCTACTGAAGGGGCAGCTCAGCATTTTTTGCATTTTCACAGTTAAACCACTTCCTATAACTTCATGCTAGTACTAGCTGAATTTTCTGGGGTTTTTGGGGTTTTTTTTTGACTGAAAGGAAGTTTAAATACAGTGCCTCTGTTTCTTGGGTCAGAAGAGAAGTGATTACCCTCACAATCATCTGTAGAACGTGGCAACCACAGAGGGGACACCACCTGCCATACAGTGGAAAAGCACTGGTGGTTCCCCTGTGGCTTACTGGTACCCAGTCCGGAGGGTGGTGTCTGACCTTTGTCCTCATTGGATGAGCAAGACTGAGCTGCACTTCAAGCAGTAGAAACTGGAAATCAACAGGCAAGAGGCAAAGGGGCTTCGGTTTGTGTGAAGGTTTACAGCCTTTTACAGATATCATTTATTACACCAAGTAATTGCTTCCAGGAAGAGGAAAAGACCCATTTACACAGCCTGCATCACAACATGAGGCAGAATTTAATACTTTCTCTCATACAGAGGAGCCCCATTGCCCTTTTGTCCCCAGTACAGAAACATTTTATTTTCTGCTGGTAAAAAGGGTGGGTTGCTTTATATAAAAAATAAAAAAGCATGACCATGAGTGAGAAAAGAAAAATCCTTCAAGGAATGGCTTGGAGAAGTAGTTCTGGATAACCAAACATTTTTATTCCCGGACACACCATGTAGACCATTGGCTTGCATTAGATCTGAGAAAGCACTGCATTGAAAATACTCTGTCTCTTTACTGTTCACAGATTCCACTCCTGTCCCTAAAGTAAATAAAGGGGACAGACAACATTAAAATTAAAAGAGCAAAATTAAAACTTTCCAAATTTTCAATAAATAAATACATACATTAAATATGTTGTAGCTTCTACATGTATTTGTTATGCTGTTCAGAGAGATCATTCCAGCTTGAAATTATTCATTGCAGATACTAATTTTGCTTCAGACTCTCCATAAAATAAATCCATGTATCTATAGGAATCCAGAGACCAAGACAAATTTACAAACACATAGTGATAGTCCTATCTATCACCTTCACAGAAATGATTTTATTACATTCCAAATTAGAAACATGTTGGTCATTTACAGTGTGTTCCTTGATTTCCGTACAAACTCTGCCTCTAAAAATTGTCACCCTTAACTCTGTCAGCTTTACTTTTTACAAAGAGATATTTCAGCTTTCAAAGAGAATGGCAAACCCACCATTTGAGTCGAATTACCAATGAAAAGCATTCTGGTATTAAACATTAGAGCTACACAATTATAGTCTTATAGTCTTATGAAACTCAGTGTATATATTAACTGATTTAAAAGTACAGTCAGAGGATCAGTGACATAAGGAAAATCACTGCAAGAAAATTGAAGTGAAATTCATGCATTTCATAATGATAGGACACATTACTCCTTAAGCCAAAGCTTAAATTCACAGAGAGGCTTCAGTGAAGAAATAAATGAGTTGGAAGACTTTGAGAATGTTACCAGCAGATCAGCATAGCTGCTTTCTTGTTTGATGGGTTTTGCTTTTTGCGTGCATTCACATCATTAGTAGTGATTTTGGTGCTTAGTTTCATTATACAGTTCAGCTATGCTAAGTTTGCTATCACCATCAACACCAGTGACAAAGCAGAAGTGCATTGTGTCTGGCTAGGATGGAGTTAATTTTCCCCACAGCAGACTTTACAGTGCTGCACCTATCAGTAGCCAGCAAGGCACAGATAACACCCCAGTGTTTTGGCTGCTGATGAGCAGTGCTGGCACACATCAAGGCTGTATGTCCAACCTTTCTCCTTCCCTCAGCAATAGGCTGGGTATGGACAAGTTCCTGGGAAGGGACTCAGGCGGGACAGCTGACCCAAACTAACCAAAGGGATATTTTATAACATATGGCATCTGCTCAGCAATAAAAGCTAGCAGGAAGGAGTTGGAAGGGAGGGCATTTTTTATTTAAAACGTTTGTCTTCCAAGGCAACTGCTGCAACCACTGGAGTCCTGTTTCCCAGGAAGTGGGCAGACATTACCTGCCAATGGGAAGTAGAGAATAAACTTTTGGGGTTTTTTTTCCTAAGTTTTCATGCACAGCCTTCTGCTTTTGTTTTACTAAACTTCCGTTACCTTGAACCATGAAGAGTTTTTTTCCATTTTATTTTTCTCCCCATCCTGTTCTGCTGAAAAGGGAAGTAATAGAGTGGTTTGAAGGTCATCTGTTCTCAAGTCAAGGTCATAAAAACATGGAATCATTGAATGGTTAGAGCTGGAAAGGACCTTAAAGATCATCAAGCTTCAACTCCCCCTGCCATGGGCAGGAACTCCTCTCCCTAGACCAGGCTGCTCAAGTCCCCATCCAACCTGCATTTGAACACATCCAGCCACCACCTCCCTGGGCAATCTGTTCCAGCTCCTCACCACCCTCATAGCGAAGAATTTCTTTGTAATATCCAATCTAAATCTACCCCCTTCCAATTTAAAACCATTATCTCTCATCCTATCACTGCATACCCTTCCAAAAAGTCCTTCCCTTGCTTTCTTGTAGGCCCCCTTCAAGTACTAGAAGGCCACTATAAGATCTCCTTGGAAACTTCTCCAGGCTGAACAATCCTAATTCTCTCAACCTGTCTTCACAGGAGAGGTGCTCCAGCCCTCTAACCATCTTCATGGCCATCCTCTGGATCTCGAGATGGGGTCTCATGTGACCAGAGCAGAGAGGGAGAATCACCTCCCTCGACCTGCTGTCCATGATCCTTTTGATGCAGCCAAGAATACAGTTGGCCTTCTGGGCTGTGATCATTGTCAGCTCATGTCAAGCTTCTCATCCGCCATCATCCCCAAGTCCTTCTCTGCAGGGCTGCTCTCTATCACTTCATCTCCCAGCCTGTACTGATGATGAGGAATACCCCAACCAGGTGCAGGACCTTGCACTTGGCCTTGTTGAACCTCATGAGGTTCATATAGGCCCACTTCTCCAGCTTGTCCAGGTGCCTCTGGAAGGCATACCATCCTTTTGGTGTGTCAGCTGCACCACTCAGCTTGCTGTCATCTGCAAACTTGCTGAGGATGCATTCAACCTCGTTGTTGGTGTCACTTATGGAGATATTAAATAATACTGGTCTCAGTACAGACCCCTGAGGTACACTGCTTGTTACATCTCTCCATCTGGACATTAAGTCATTGAGAAATACTCTCTGGATGCGACTATCCAACCAATTCCTTATTCACCAAACAGTCCACTCATCAAATCTCTCCAGTTCACAAAGAAGGATGTTCTGGGGGACTGTGCCAAAAGCTTTATAGAAGTCTAGATAGATGACATCCACTGCTCTCCCTGTGTTCACTGATGTGGTCGCCCAGCACAGAAAGCTACTAGGCTAATGAAGGCAGGATTTGCCCTTGGTAAAGGCATGCTGTCTTAAATCACCTCACTGCCTTCCATGTGCCTATATGGGTCAACCTTCTACAACAAAGAAAACAGAATAGAGTAAAAACAGGTTGGACAAGGTTTAAATAAATCATGATTATGTTTTCGCTGGTCCCAGTGAAGAAAAATTTTTCAGATTATATAGCAATTTTTAAGAAACCACAGGGTCCAAGTAAAATTTCAAAGGGTTTTAAAAGGGCAGATAAAATGTGTTTCATTATTAATGGATGTAAAATGGTGAAGTAAACCAGGAAATTTCAATTTTACTTACACTTCTGGAAAATGATTGGAAAAATTTTTTCAAACAAAAACGACTTCAGGCAAAGCAACCAGAAGGAAAACGAGATATGAGTAACATCCAGTATGCATTTGCCAAAGCCAAATTTTCTCTAATCAGACTGATTTTCTTCTTTGATAGAATATGCCTCATAGATACAGGAAAAAGTACAGGTGATAGTTGTTAACTTCACTAAAGCTTTTGACATGAGACCTTTCTTGGAACAAGAAAAAAAAAGCATGGTTAATTTCAAACTACTGTAGGACCAAGTAAAACACTTAAGCAGACCCCAGGCATTAGTTGAAGAAAATAGTTATTGACGGTGCATATTTAGATGTGAAGAAGAATTGAATGTTTTGGAAGTGTATGCTTGATACTATTCAATTTTTTAAGTCAAAAGTGCTTATTAAATTCACAGAACTCAGAAGGACTACAAGCACATTGAACAAAACAGAATTAGAAATCAAAATGGTCTTGAAAAATTGGAAAACAGATCTGATAGGATAAGACTAATGTGAAGATTACACCTGGACAAGAATAATCAATCCTGCAGCTGCCAGCTAGGGAAGAACTGATTAAGCAGATCTGCTGAAGAAGAAGACATGAAAGTTACAGTAAATTGTAAATTGAACAACAAGTCCACAGTAATGTGCTGTTTCAAAAAAATGCTAATATCAAAGAAAGATATATACAGGGGAAGAGACTTGACAGTAAGATATGTAAAACAATCTTTCCACTATACTCAGAAACAGCAGGGTCTCAGCCAGAGCTCAGAGTCCACAGAAGACATTTATCAAATGGAAATGATGGGAGTTGTATAAAACATGATGTATAAGAAAATACTAAATAAGTAGAAATATTTGCTTCATAGAAGCATAAAGGAGAGATACATATTATTTCTTAATCAAAATACATTAAAAGTAGCTAAAAATGAAAGAAAAATTCTCCTGTTATGGAGGCAAGAATTAATGGGGTTGTATTGCAATGGAAGATTAAAGTTTAACATCAGGAAAAACTTTTAGTGACAAATATCAAAGCACAGGGTTAGGTGGTCTGGCAGGGGGATCTGTAACCCATATCAGTGGGGCTGTTAGATCCTGCCTTGGATCTGTCTGCTAGGAAAAGATTAACTAAAGTACCTCTCAAAGTTTTTTCTAAAACTGTTTTTCTTCTTCTATGAAAAAATACACATGAAGACCTCAGTAGTAGATATATGTCAAGTAATAGGTAATAGTAAACAGACATCTCACTAGGGCACTCCCTCAGAGAAGGGACGATGTGCCTCTGTGCACATAGAGCAAACAGTGGTTTGGGAAACCTCTGAAGAATTTAGGTTGTGAACCAAATATACCTTGGAGTTATAACCCATTGCCAATACAAAATAATTGGCAAAGACCTAAATTGATAACTAATCTCACAGAGCTGGTGAAATGGCCATGCCTCGAACTATCTGTACCAAAAAGGTTATGACACAAAAAAATCCAGACATTCCTACTAGGTGAGGTTACCTCATCTATATTTGTCTGGACATATTCCTAGGGGTAACAGTAAATAATCCCACACCTGTAATGGACAATGATCTCTATTCTCATACTGCTGGATTTGGCAGCTCCCTTAAATGTAATTGCTTGAGAAATACCATTTACCTGGTCAAAAAACCCTGCTAGGGTTTAATATAACTGCCTTTCAGTAATTTTATTCTTGTCTATCCATAGCCTTTTGTCCAGAAGCTTTTTCACCCTGAGGACTGTATAACTTATGCGAGGATTTACAGGATACCATCCTGCCTGTTTCTGAGTTGGTAAGGTCAGTACTACTGTTAATGCAACAAGGGGGGGAAAAAAAGAAAAAATAAAAGACTGGAAGTGATAAGAAACATTGCCTCCTATATTCTTTGTCTATTATTAGCTTGAATAGAAGATTCTTAATAAGACTTAGCAAGTCATTATACCATAACAGCAATTTAAGCAATTTAAACATCACTACTCAGTTGGCATAGTGCCCTAAAAACACCAGTATCTGCAACTGAACCTGATGTGCTAGCTGCTGCGCACACATACATGTGTGAAAGGCAGACAGAAAAAAAAAATCTCCGGTTTCATTACAGTCTGTACAGTCTTAAGAATACTTTCCGTCCAAAGGTGAGCAAGTACTTTACAGGTACAACTGGACTTAAAAAAAAAACCCAAACCTGTACACTCTGTGAGGCAAAGGAGTAAGAATGTCATTCAGTAGGTCAGCACCACTCACTACTTGCTTGCAACTTGTTGATTTCTTTCAGGATGCACCTCCTGAAGTCTTGCAGCATGGGAAAAAAATGTTGCACAAAACTAAGTCTCTAACTTTCATGTTTGTGAAAGAAAACCTGGAAACAAGTATTAAGCCCCACTTTCAGGGGACTGCAGGGCTCAGGGAGCAGTAAAACCATATTTTCATTATTTTCTTTTGCTTCAAAAGTTATGATTTGTGTAAATCTTGGGGTAAAAAATGTATCAGATAGAAAATATAAAGCAGAGATTAGAATCATTAGGAAAAAAAAAAAAAAAAAACCAAAAAACAACCAAACAATAGAACACAGTCAAGCTTGAGACATGAATTCTTCAACTTCTAATTCTTTCCGAGCAATTTACAGTCTCCCAATCTCTTCTCTGGTAAGGAGCAAAACTGAAGCTTATTGCTGCCTCCTCTCTGCCTTCAGCCACCACAGTCAAAGGCAATGCACCATGCAGAGACATATTGACCCAGTACTTGCTTCTGAAGATGCTATGCCAGACCTTTAGCATGAAAAAGCCGAGACGAGAGGGAAGAATGCTGCCAATCAATGTGATTGATAAAGCACTTCAAATTTATTGCAAGCACACACTTCCTTTAATACTATTCCTACCACTTGGTATACTTATCGTATTTTAATTGGTTCTTAACTAAAAATTACATTTACATACTCCACCCATCTTGCAGCCTGGGAATCATGTCTCTTTCTCAGTCCCAGGAACACTGAATCCTTATCACACCTCCTGCTCCCACATCTTGTGACCATGCTGTATGATACACAAGAATACACTGACCGATTGTTGACCCTTCTGTTCTCACCAAGACGGTGCGGGGCCCAGTCTTACTGAACTACACAGGCGACTGCTTGGACACCTGCTCCATAGGCCCATGGCCTTGCTTCTCAAGCCATTCTGTAACAATTCCCCCTTTTTCTTTTTGTACAAGCAGTGCCTGGTTAGTTGCCTTTTCAATTCCTCTTATAATACATCTATATGCTATGCGTACTATTATAATTACAATTATAATGATTAAAAGCCAACGATAATATACAGCTTAAGCAACAAAGCCTTACTACAATAACAGTAAGTAACAGTGTGCCACTTTTCAGTAAGTTTCTTACCCATGCCCCTATCCTGAGCCAGTTTTCCAGTCCATCTAGGCCAAAAATTCCTACGTCCTGTTTTATGGTCTGAGTATGTTACATGAGCTACTGAATCTCTCTGTGGATGGACTCAGAATGGTCATTCATGCCCTCAAATCTTCACAACCGTGGCCATGTGCGAGCAACAAAATATCAATAGCAGCTCTGTTTTGCAAAGTAGCATGTCTCACACTATCTACATCAGTAAGCAGGCCACTAAGAGCAAGAGATGTAGCATTGGTTTGTTCACTCAGCCAACAGCCTAAGTTTGTTAGTTCCTTTAACGCAGCAGCAGCTGCTACCCCAGGGGCCAGCACTGATTTACCCAAGCTGAAGTTTTGCAGACTCAACTCAGATCAATATGATCAAGTGCTGAGCTCCTTCATTGAAACACACACAGAGCTTATATAGGTTTCTATATCAGTATACAAGTTACATTACATTGCTATTGGTTAGATGTTCTGTTCATGTGTCTCACTATTGCTAATAAATGGTTAAAGCAAAACAGTCACTTTGTTCGTCTTTAAGGTAGTTGCGAACGTTCTTGCAGTTTGTTACCTCATGGAGTTTCTGACAAGCTCCTGTTCTCAGACATCTGCTCTCCTGTTGACAAGTCTCTGTTAGCTTCCCCAGGTCTGATTATATGGGGGTGAGAAATAAATCTGGATGGGCCAAAAACACCATTCCTCTCAAAATGCAGTACTACAATTCCCCCTTCTTGTTTATGGACCAGCCAGATTTTTGCGAAGAGCATTATCCATCCTGCCAGGGAAATACTGTGACATACACGGCAAAAATAACACTAAGACAAAAATAACTGACAAAACCATAAGCCCTTATTTAACTGAATCTAAAAACCATCCCATAAACAGAAAACCATACTGTAAAGCGTGGCAAGCTAAAAACTGCTAATTGGCTACACATACTGCTCACACCAAAGTGATTAATTAGTACTTATAACGAGTTTTGAGAAGCATATCTTATAGCTAATCCTAATTAGTTTACCTTTGATATCTAAAAGTTATCTGCACACCTGCTGTGTTTTGGCCATCTTATTAAGGCTGGTTAATGACATGTTCACTTACTTCCAAATACTTTCCTACAACTCCTTCTTGGGTTGAGGCAGTGCGTACCTCCGTCTTCAAGGTCACTATGTTTGAGAATGTAATTATCAAATACCTCTCAGCATGAGTAATTTTCTTGTCTTATAGGAATTCAAGGATATTGTCTTCTGTGAGGAGAGCCAGGCCGCCGGCAGGCCCACTGTCCTCCTTGACAATTTTTTCCCTTTTAGTATCTGTGTTACAAAAACTGCTTTTTGAGGTCTCTGCAAGGGCCCTTTGCAGAAAGCTCAATGAACATAACAGTAAATGTAAGACAAGTACCATAATTACCAAATCCAATAATCCAAATTTGACCATTGACAATATCCATCCTGAAATTCCCCAGTCATGAAACCAATTGTAAGTGCCTTGATACCTTTGCTGTTGCATTTGTTTGCTTTGCCAATCAGGAGTGTCAGAAGTGCAGATAACATCAGCCTCACGGTTTCCTGCAGGCACCGATCGCAATCTGTGACCTTAGGCTGTGCAGAAATCACTATTTCCCTAATTTTCATTTAGTACAAACACATGCATTTTTCAATGACTGTCAGATCATTCAAAATATCCCACAGCAAAGTTCATAGTCCACTGTGGCTGCAGTTGGAACACTTGACTTCAGTTGCTGGGATCAGGATCTCGTCCTGGTTCATGCAAGCTTGATTTCTTCTGGATCCACGGCTTTATCTGCTTGGCTCCCATATCTGTAAGGACACAGGCAGATCTCCTTCCCAAGTTAGTACCTGTAACTTCATTCTTAATAACACTTGACATTGACTTTTCTCTCCCTTTTTCCCCCTTTTTTTTTTCTTTCTTCTCAAACCTTGTTTTAAACCTACTGCATGGTAGGAGGTACCAAACTGTTCTGTGAGAGACATAACTAGTTCAAAACATAAAGAGCTTTGTGAGAGTTTGATTCATACGTTCTACCATGGCTTTGCCTGTAGGCAAATGTGGTGTCCCTGTAACGTGGGCAATGTTCGTGCCATATATTCTGAGCTGTTGCCCATTTTGATTTCACAGGGTATTCAAGTGCTGCTAAAGCAGAGCACACTTACTGGATTCCCCTGTTTGTGCAGTAGCTCACACTGCCAGAAAACAAAGGAATCTCTAATCCCTTGCACTGGTAACTCATGAATCAAACTTTCAATGTCCAAGTTTTTTCTGTAATCAAATTCTCATCCATGTAATGATAAAAGATTAGATCAGGATGCGTTTTTCATACTGGAGCAAGTGTCTAGGATACGTAAGTCTGGCACATAGTTGGTGAATTTTTATGCCTTGTGAAAGCAAGACCCAATAATACCTTTCAAAAAAAAACCCAAACCAAATTTCTTAAAATTTTTGCATGGTCCACAAACTTGGAGAAGGCTTTATACACCCCATAGTCACTTACTCCTGTATTAAACGTTGCAAATGGGCAATTTTTTGTCCAAGTAAGTAGCTAGTAATCAGCCCAAATGGGGATTTTCCATTTTTCAGGTTGAAATTCTAAAGTAAGCTGCCCAGTTTCAATGATCACTATCAAAAATCTCTTTGCTGAGTAGGCAGCATTGCTCTCAGTGGACAAACCCATCCCTGAACCCGCAGCACATACAAACAAATGCTGCAAAGCAAGTCATCAAACAAACGACACTGCAAGACATGAGTTGTCACATCCAGTCCGTATGGGGGGGTGGGGGGGGTGGGGGGGGCAGTTCTCCCACTTTTCTAAAAAGCACAAGAATAAAATTAAAAGCTACCTTGCGCTCCATGGAGATTCCGTCGCGCTGCCGACTCCTGGCAGCTCGTGGTGCTGACTCCTGGCAGCTCCACCTCGTGCAGCTCATTCCGCGTTTGTAGCCCCGGACGGCGGGACCCGGCTGTCAGGCCAGCTCATCACGAGACCCCGTTCTCAGGACGGTCCCAAGCAATCGATCAGACGCACATGTCCGGCATTCGCTGATCTGCTCCCCGGTTGCTGCTCCCGGTGTCTTCTCAAACTCTCGTCGCTCTGGACCCGTGTCCACTCCAGGCAACAGGTCCGTATGCACTCCGGGTTCCTGTCCTTTGTAGGGGACAGGCCCGTTCGGGCACCACTTGCTGCGATGAGAGGGAAGAATGCTGCCAATCAATGTGATTGATAAAGCACTTCAAATTTATTGCAAGCACACACTTCCTTTAATACTATTCCTACCACGTGTCATACTTGTCGTGTTCTAATTGGGTCTTAACTAAAAGTTACATTTACAATACTCCACCCATCTTGCAGCCTGGGAATCACGTCTCTTTCTCAGTCCCAGGAACACTGAATCCTTATCACACCTCCTGCTCCCACATCTTGTGACCATGCTGTATGATACACAAGAATACACTGACCGATTGTTGACCCTTCTGTTCTCACCAAGACAGCGTGGGGCCTGGTCTTACAGAACTACACAGGCGACTGCTTGGACAACTGCTCCATAGGCTCATGGCCTTGCTTCTCAAGTCGTTCTGCAACAAGAAAATGTGCCTATTCCATCCATTTCACCAATGTACTTACAGCAGGCACACTATGCAACCTGTATTGCTGGGCAGTGCACAAAAGGACAGGTCTGTGACGCCATCTCTTCCCTCACATGTTTCAGAGAGGTTAAAAGGAACAAGGAAGCAAAATGGCCTTAGCTGCACTTGTCAATTCTGTGGTATGGCTATACATAATAAAGCACAAGGTTTAAAGCAGCAATTTCTAAACATATAACAAGTGTTGACCCAGTACTTTCAGGGAGGTACCACAACCTTGCAAGTGTTGAGCCATCATATATCAAAAGACAATCTAGAGCCTTTGAAGGTCAAAGACCCAAGACATTGACTTCTTGATAAATGAACATTACTCAAAAGCCCCTGCTAACAATACAAGCAGACCAAACAGCAGCCTCCAGTCCTGCAGGACTCCCAGTATAGCTTTCAGATTATTGGAAGGACCATGCAGTACCATTATTTAAAGTAACTACTTTACAAGTTTTCAGAACCAGAATTTATTCAAACACTGATAGGAGTAAAAGAACCTGCAGATAGGTTATCTGTGGATGCCATTTGATCAGCTCTATTTCTAAGCAACTTTTTTGCCATTAAAATGTCTATTGAGTGGTAAAGCTTCTATTCATTTTTTCATAAACTCACAGCCAGCTGAAGCTACAAATTCTGCAAATAAACTTGTTCCAAATATAGCTCAGTGTACAGTAGGAAACTGATTTATTTGTGATATTTGGATGCTTAGAAGTGCTGGGCCACATAGGAGTGATGTTTCTATTTAGCTAACAACTGCTGGGCACTAGCAGCATTGAGCATTCCCTAGTCACAACCATTTGCGTCAATCTCAGCCAAATGTTTCAGGATACAAAACTATTATGGTGTATCAATTATTAATTTTTTATGAGAATTTAATCAGTAATTTTAGGTTATAAGGATTGAAAGGCTGAGAATTTCAGGCACCTTCTCCACAAGGAAAACATTCAGGTTTTCAAGCACCTTATTTTAGCATTTTCTACAACATAGTAAAATGTGCACATGGTGCATTTTTATCAGGATTTTTACTTCTAACTGTATTTGGTTTTGTATATTCTCACAAGACTCGCTCTTCCTTGGAGGATGTTAGTTCCTGGCCCATGAATAGCAATATCAATGCAGGGATAGCAATTTTAATCTTTAGTGCAATGTTTGAAGAAAATCATATTATTGATCCAATCAATCAAACACAACATCCTCTGTCCCCTACTCAAACCCAGCCACCCACATGCACTCTGTGCCCTCAGGGCTGTTCAGCTCTCCCTGCTCCCACAACTCTCTGCCTCTCATTGCAGCGCAAAGTTCAGAGCTCCTGCTCTCCTGAAAAAGTTCATCTCAATGGTTCCAGAGATCTTGCCTACAGAACTGACTTTTCATCATCTCTACCAGGTCATATCTCTGTGCACAGGCCAAAACACTGCTCTGCTACCATAAACATGTAAGGCAAGGTACAGCAGACCACCTCCCATGAAGACAGCTTCAGTAACTCCCTCACCACAGCCTAACCTCCATCACTCAAGAACCCTTCCAAAACTGCCCAGAACCACAGCCCAGCCCCTCTCCAGTTCAGCTTCTGCATGTCTCTGCAAAAGCTAAGGGGAAAAGGAGACTCAGCAGTAAACAACATTAGTTTCAAGAAGAAATACAGCATGGTAGTGCTCTGTACAGAGATTCTTAGTCCTGTTGTAGCTAAGGGAGCAGTAAATCCCTAATTTTAGCATTTGGCAGGTGGCCAAGTAACCAGAAACACTTTTCAGCCAAGGGTAAATGGGAAGCTTCATATCCAATAAAACAGTAAGTTCCGTAGCGGTGCAACTTTTCATTTGTTTACAGTAAGACAAAAAGCCCAGCACTAAAAAGATTATCTGAGGAGCAGTAGATGCAACTTGTCAACAGGACATAAATTCACATTCTTCTCAGTAAAATACTTGACCTGAAAGATCTTTGCCTTAATATTATTATTCAGGGTTGCTATCAAATGTTCATTTCTCCAAATCCCCTCAAGTTGCTCTGAATTCAGATGCCACGGTGAAGGTAAGTCACTGTTGCATGACTGCAGTAACTTATGTGAGCTTCTATCTCCAAAAGGGACGTTGCTGACATCCTGAAAGGCTAATGAATCCTGTCTGTCACGGGAGTCAGAGCTGTGTCATGCCCTTTAATGCTCCTCTTGCAACCCTCCCTTAATGCCAGTGGGGCGTGATCCTAGCAGCTCCAGTTCTCAGACAAGGCTTGGGGTCCCAAAGTATTACTAGCACTACGTTACTACTTCAAGTCCCATAACAGTTGATGCTTTTTTTTTTTAATATCCAACCCATGTCATTGTGTAATTATATGAGAGTCTCTGCTTTCATTTTCAAAGAGGTAACCTTTTAACCTTCCTGTGAGGAAAACTTGAACACACTTCTCAAGTGCATCCCAGTAACTCAGAAGCAGGAAAGCTGCATTATGCATTATGACTACGGTTTGGGGGCTTATGAAAGACAGGGGTGTATAGAAAATGGGGAAGACAGAAAGCCACCTTTTCACGTGAACTTCCAAGATTTTTTTAACAGAGCTAAACCTGGGAAGTGCTAAAATCTCCCCTGTCTGTTGGTTCCTTACAGACATTGCTGTCATGCTATTGAAGAAATTTGCAATAACTACAAGTCCTCTTGCCAAAGACATTTTTCCCTATTGTTTCTTTTACTTCCCTTGTGACAAGCACATTGGGAGACATTTGAGCAGAAGATGGTACAGTAAGACTAACACCTGCATGTGCCTTCTTTGCCTCTGTGGTCAGCATGCTCAAGGTGTCTTTTACAGCTGATTCTGCTATGCAGCTGTCCTGCTTTATTTGATGCTGGTATTTAACTATAGTACACATTATTACAACAAATAATCAGACACTTTGAACATATGTAGTACATAAGCAAAATTATGTAGCTAGTCACAATAATGAAATTAAATGATCAATGGCAATATCTTAATTTAAAATAAGCCTGTGAAATAACAATCTCTAGGTTTTCTTTAAAAAAACCCTAAAACGTTTTATACAACAAATAAGGGAAGGAAGAAAATCTCTTTTCCATCTATGCCTAGCTCCTATTGTAATGAAAAGTTTCCCATTCCCAGTTTTATTAAATATCAACAGTTAAGTCTGTCTTGGTAATATGGGAGGGGGTGGTGTGTGTATTATAAAAGTAAACTTCCTTCTGAAGTATGAAGTATGTTTAATGTATAAGTTTAAAGTTGGAAAGTTTAAAGACTTTGATGAAAGTGCTCTTTTGCTTACTTTATGGATATTGCTGGTGAAACTGTTGGTGTTTTTTTAATAATATGTTTGTGCACCAGATCTTCAGGCAGGCTTAATGTTTCAGGGAAAACAGCTAAACTACATGTAGGTAGGTTAGCTGCTGGACAAGGTCCCCTTGTCATATTCACAGCTATCTCTTTAAAAAAAGGATTGATGGCAGAAATGAGACCTTTTAAAATTACAGAACAAAGAATCTGTCAGGAAAAAAGATGGCAGCAGGAGGGCCCAAGATAGAGTGTAAGAGGCAGTAGCCCCTGTCCAGTCATATAGGTAGCAGTCTGCATCCCTGTCCAGCTTTCCCTTCCACCCCGGGGCATCTCATGACACAGCAAAGGCATTGAGGAGGAAAGCAGATGAGGTGCAGCAAGGGTTGTGGTTTGCCCTTTGGAAGGCAATTCCACTCTGCATGCTCCTAGAAAAGGAAAAGAAAAATCAATGGCTACTTACCTCCTACAGTCAAGTGCTCTGGGGCTGACAAGGAAAAATCTTTTCAGAGAAGTAGTTATAAATGCTGCATTAAAACCATGAGGTGTTTTGACTTTTGTGTGTAGGTCAGGCCTTCCTTAACATTTCAGAAAAGAAGGATGCTGCAGGAGGACTTATTTTAAGGCACCTGATTGTATATCTATACAACAAAAGCATCACCTGGACCTGAAGTAAATGCCACCACGTTCCAGCCTGAATCCAGCATTGATCATTTTAGCAGTGCTAGGTCAGTGGTTGGACTTGATCTTAAAGGTCTGTTCCAAGCAGAAGAATTGTATGATTCTGTAATGATCCAAATGGGAATAAATGCACAGAATTTGATCCTATAGCTGCAGTCAAGTGGGCAAAGGAGATAAGTCATCATCCCCTTCACGATAAAGCTGAAAAGCTTAACAAACTGGATCCATTTCCACCTTACCTGCCAAAATACAACATGAAAAAAACTTCTGGGATGATGACTAAGAGGTGTAAGAAAAGCTTGGGCTGCTGGTAGAAGTAGTCTCTTGTGCTAGGCCAGCTAGCTGGGGCTCCAATGTACACCATAAAATGTCTCTGCTCCCTCCCGTGGTGTCAGATGGGCTAATTGAAGTTACCACTCACTCCTTGAACTTTGCTCCTCTTACCCTCTACATAATTCTTTTCTGCAACACGTATCGCCTTACACAACCACTGACAGCAGGCAACAGCCCCGTGTATTTCATGTCCTCTGGTATGAACTTTTTCTCTCTGCAAGGGAGAGTGACAGGCTCAGTGGCAGTGGCAGCGACTTCACCCCGTGTCTTCTGCCAGGGCCCCTATGGGGGGAGAGGGACATGGGAAATATTGCAGGGATCATTGCAAAATTCGAGCTCCAGATTTGAACACTCATCTCCAAAAGCAAGCCCGCCTCCACCTCTCTGCCTAAAAACTCAGTCCATCTGCCTGTCTTTTTTAATGATCACTTATATTTTTATTTGTTTTTACTACTAATGTATCTGGTGGTACAGAAAACAAAATATGTAACGACTGAGTTGGGTTAGGGATTATTTTGCTTATTTTTTTTCTCTGTCTCCCTTTCATTCTAGCTGTGAACTTGCTCTAAGGCATTTGTTGAAATTGTTGCTTTTAAGTTTGCTTTGTGGAGAAGGATTTCATGACTCCTGCCCCCCAGAGGGTTGTTCTTTGCCCTACCACTTTTCTCTGCCATCTGGCATGTTTACTTGAAGTAAACGTGTAGGGTCAGAGGCCAACATGGACATGTGGAGGGACAGCTTTGTCATAAAAGCTGTAAGGAATGAGTGGGTGCTTCTGAATATAGCACTGTGCATTTTGTTCAGCTGCCGAACACAAAGAGGTGAGGTTAGTCATATGGTTAAAGGAAAATAAAGAAAAGCAAACAGACAAACAGAACAGTAAATTGTACAACACAGGGCACTCAGTCCCTTTTATTTGTTTTTTTTTTTTTCTTCCCTAAGCCTTTCTGGACACATTTCTAAACAATATGGCAGAGAGGACAATAAAATCTCCCTTCCCCTGTTCTTTTGGACTTCTGATTTATACAGGTTTAATAGTGGCCTAGAGGACCCCAACCACTACAGGTGCAGATAGGTGTGCTCAGCAAGTGTTGATACCTACCTTCCAGCTGTTAGGCCACCGCTCGCTTAAAAGCAAAATTCTGATTTTGACACCTAAGACAGGAACTAGTGTGACAGGACTTGCAGGAAGGAAGGAAACCAAAGGGTGACATAAGTGTTTTCTCTTAAATGGGTCAGACCTTGCCACACGCTAAAGTTTCTAGGTAGGAGGGATAGGGCTGGGTGAGCCACTCTCCTGCTTTTTCACTGCTGGTTTTGTCCAGAGTTGGTCACAGATTTCTTATGCCCATATGACTAGTACCGTGATCACCTCCAAGTCACACATGCACACTTGCTTTCCAAAGCTTGTTTTGTCTCTCTTATGGAATTCAGAGCTTCTTTCCTGTTGCTATGAAAGTGCCAGTATCCCAAAGATAAAATCTGCTCCACCTTGGGATCTTTTTGTGTGGCATTTAATCAGCAGCTCTAAAAGAGAGGTCTGCTCACAAGTGGTCCCTTGTGAAAGGAGAAGTCCTCTCTGTGGTCACAGTGGAGTATGACAACAGAGATGAAATGTCACCCACCCCTGATATCAGTGTGATGTAGGGGTTAGATCACAAAATCAACCCCTCACAACCCATTTCAAAATCCAGCACAGTGGTCCAGCCTTCACTAATCGTAGACACCAGCCTCTTTACACCTGATGGCAGAGGATAAACCTACCTCAAGATCTAGCTTCTTTCATTGTGGGGTGAGTGACAGACTAGACAATCAAAGACCCACAAGATGTGTAATTACTCCCCACAGGACAGCAGGAACCAATTGTGGCAGCTTCTCTGTTTGTCTGCTGCAGAGTAGACACAATCTATTAATCGTGGAAATGATGCCAAAAGTTATCATTCTCTGAGAGCAAAGGGGAGGAGGAAAGGACACCACACAGAAGCACAGCCACAAGCGTTGCCCTTTATGGGCAGTACTGGGTGAAGGAAAATTCATGCTGCACATTCATTGCACATGTACCATAAAGGTAAACCATCTGTCTAAAATTACCCCAACCAATTTCAGATGATATCAAAGTCTGACCATATAGCATATAACACACAGGTTAATACTGACATCTTATAAATGAATCGCTTTTTTCAGCTATGAAATTTTGTAATCTCTGAATCAACTTTACCCTATGAAGTTCTTTTCATCCATATTTAACACATGAGCTCTATTAAAAGTCTTTATCATGCCCAGACAATGAATAATGGAAAATTCCATCTTAGATTCTATCAACTTTCCTTGGAAATAAATCAACCAAATAAATAAAAAATGCAAATAAAGTCAAGTACTGTATGTTTCATCTTTATCAGCTTGAATTTTGATGAAGAAATAGAAGGCTATTTTTGGTCCCTCATCAAAACTTTTTGCAGGTTTCAGACCATTTGTCTCTCTGTAATTCTTTTTTCATCTGTTTCTTAACATGGATTAAACAGTTTTCTTTGAGGACTGATGGAGTTAGAAGGGCTAAGTGATTATTTTGATACAAAAAAAAACAGAAATGATGTTTAGACAACCAGAAGCATATATCTCTAGGAGCTACTCTACATCTTAGAAAATCTACCATGATGTTTCCGGAGAAAGATATGTCACTATCAATAAAAGGATATTAAAAAACCAAAACAAAACATAACACAACACCCAACTATCTACTCCCTCCAAAAACCCAGGGATGCTAATATAACAAATAGGTGAAAATATTAACAAAAGCACACTAGTCACACCCTGTGACAAGTGTTACATGAAAATCCAGGAATATAAATTAACAAAATGACTGGACATTTGTAGTGGAGATAAGAAACAGGCATGGTCCTACACTAAGGAAGTGTTAAAGGCCTTTTCTATTTGCGACTGAGAAGACTGATTTCAGAAAATATGCTTCAAATACCCATATTCCCACCAATCTGATCCCTTTGGGTATTCTTATGAGAGTAATTGCCATAAAACCAGGATGAGCAGAAGAAAATGGGAGTATAGCCATTCTTCACACAACCTAGCCTGAGATATACTGCAAGGACTACACTTCCTGCTCCCTCAGGAAGGTCAGTTCACATGAAGCTCTCCCTCCGTTGAGACGGCATCATGGGTCCATCCCTGTGAGTGTTTTCTCACACCAATTATGACACAAGCAAACAATTAGACATACTGGAACAAAGTCGGATCTATTAGTCTAACATGCCTGAATTTGGAAATTTAAGTATATGTCCTAAGCACAGAGAGGATGTTCAAAGCTTCCACAGCACAGAATTTGAGAGATGATTTGTTTGATGTCAAAGCATCAATCCATGCCTAGTATTTCATGTTTTTTTCTGACATACCTCCCATAATCTTTTTCAAACACTATCAATAAAAATCCTTATGTTGAAGTTGTATCTTCAGAAATCAGGCACCAATTTCAAGCTGGGTTAGTTTTAATGTTGCTTCACACTGCTTCTAGCAGTTTATAAACATGAGACAAAAAAAGTTAGTTGAGAAAGAGCTATAGGAGCTTTGGATGTTATGTCAGAAGAATCGATTTACTACCATTTGCAAATCCAGACATGCATGTAAGTCTGTGCATCTATGCCATTTGCAAATCTGTGATGAATGAAATGCAGCTGCTTCCCAATTCAAGTTAGAATTCAATTGGGTTGTGATCAACAGGGATTCCAGTGATCAAACTTGCACAAATGGGGAAAGAAAGCAGAGGAAATCAGGGTAACCCACCTGAAAGAATCTCAAGTATAAGATTGTCACAACATCACTTGGTACTGAGAGCTATTATTTTCTCTCTTATTGCATACTAATCCAAATTAATTCTGCCAGTACAGATCATAGAATCAGAGAATACTTTGACTTGGAAAATATCTTTAAAAGATTATCTATTCCAAACCCCCTGCAATGAGCAGGGAGATCTTCAACACAATCAGGTTTCTCAGAGGCCCATCCAACCTGACTTTCCAGGTTTCTGAGCAACCTGTTCCAGTATTTCACCACTCTCACTGTAAAAAATGCCTTCCTTATCACTGGTTTGAATTTATTCTCTTTCAGTTTATAACCATTACACTTTGTTCTACCACAACAGGCCTTACTAAAAAGTTTGTCCCCATCTTTTTTACGAGCCTCCTTCAAATATTGAGAGACCCCAATAAGGTGTCCCTGGAACTTTCTCTTCTCTGAACAAGCCCAGCTTTCTTAACCTTTCCTCACAGGAATGATGCTCCCTCCCTCTGCTTATTTCTGTGTCACTCCTCTGGACTTGCTCCAACAGCTCCCTGTCTTTCCTGTGGTGGTGACAGGGGAGAGTGGGGGCAGAGCTGGACACACTACTTCAGTGTGATCTCACCATAGCAGAATTAGAAGGGCACAATCCCCATACTTGAACTGCTGTTCCTGCTGGTTTTGATGCAGCCCAGAATACAGATGGTTTTCTGGGCTGTGAGGGCACATTGCTGGGTCATGTCCAGCTTTTAATCCACCAGCACCCCAAGTCCTTTTCCACAGGTCTATTCTCAAACCCTTCATCCCCCAGCCTGTGTTGATATCCAGGGTTGCCCCAATCCAGGTGCAGAACCTTGAACTTGCAAATGCACAGCATATGCAAATGCAAGAATTACGTGTTTGGATATCCACAGAAATCAAATGCACTTTGCATAAACTTTCATATCGACACTCTGATTTTAACAATTTAACCCTTCAAGCATTGAAACAGTATCACAAAGTCTGTAATTGCTGTTAAGTAGTGTTTTGAATTTCCCATATCAACAGACAGACAGAAATGTGTGCAATTTGTTCATAGCCATGAACATATAAGAAAACCTCACTTAGGTCTATACAATAATTTATTTCAAATTACTTATTTCTATGCACACACTCATATATACACTAAGACATACATGCTCTCACATACACTTACTCCTGCAGAAGCAAGCAGGAACTTGCCCAATGATTTACATCAGTATTGTAGAAATTCATTCAAATATACAGCATAGCTATTTAGTTCTGGTTTTGAAATATTCCTTTCATGTATAGACACTAATAATCTCTTAATGATAGTAATTTTTATGTCTTCATTTTAAGTCTTGCTTACTCTCCAGTCTATTGTAATGGAGAAACGGGGCTGTCATCATGCTACCTGTGATATGAAAAAAAGATAGATGTGGAAACCATGATAATAAAGATTATATCACTATGATAGACAAAATGCTGAATCTGGACATAAGCAGATAGTTCATCCTATTGTGCTGATAGCTTGGTCTATGCATAGGAGTCAAGATCTTCATAATCTGATTTAGGTTAAATGCCACATTTTTTGCAATTACAAAATGGGTATGTAACACAATCCTAAACCATGACCTTGGTCCATTGTCATTATTAGACACACAGAGAAAGTTATCTATATATTACCATCAGGTGGAAATCCAGGTGGCAGGCTAAAGGTACAGGACTAAACTTCTGCTGACAACGGTGTTTCCTTATAGTCTTCATATGTATGCATGCAAATCAGCCTTACACTGTAATGATCATTTTTTTACAGCCTGCAATATAAAGTACACAAACTGTGAAGGGCACAGACATCTACAGGACAGAGAATTTCCATTAGAGACTTGGGTTTTTTTTCATTTCAGTTGAGGTCATTGGACAACTCAGACCAGTGATGCCAACACTCAGAAGATTGAACTGGTTTAAATTTAATTTATTTTCTAGACAAATCAAATAAACGGATACAAGCTTCTCGGTAAACATCCCTCTTTTAGAAATATTGCTTCCATTTAGCTTAACTTAAAAAACATTTCTATTAACAAAAAATAAAATCTTGGTTTCAACCAGCTAATTCAATTCTATTTATTAAGAACATCACAAAACTATACATATAAAGACCCATCATAGGTTCATAGGTTTTCTAAAATTAATAAAAGCGCAGTTCAAAGACAAATGCATTGAAGATGCTACAGTGCAGACCAAAGTAGTTTACATTATTCTGAATCAACAGCAATGTCAGACAAAGAAGGACTCAGGTGAGCAAAGTCAGGTTTTAGAACAAAAGTTAAAGGAAGGCTTTCATGGAATACAAAACATAAACCACAACAAAGATATACTTGTAACAATTATTATTGATCATCCCCTTCTCCATGCAAGTTTATGTTTGCATCACAAAATAGAAGAATTTTGATGCTATATAGCAGAATTATACCCTGTATATCTGGTTTTCCCAAATCTTGAAGTGCCAAATGCCACAGGGCATCTACTTCAACCTCGGGTCTTTACGAGCACATTCTCAACTACTTGCGCATGTGCCTCAAGGTCAACATAACCCTGTACAAGTCATTTGGGGTAGATATGGTCCTCTAAGTGCTTGATCATAAAAGTGCAGCACACATTACTTTCGCATGAATACTGAGGTAGAGAATTGCAGCTGTTAGACCAAAACATCACATTGCAAAGCTGATAAATGGCTTTTGTCAGTACCTATTATTGACATGAATGCTAATAACCTGACCAATAAATCAACTTGCTGCAGTTGTATTTACATGAGCAGAGTACATCTCAATAAATACTTTTCACTAAACAATTTCACAACTTTTACACATATCCATAAGGATCTCTTTCATAGAAGGAAAGAAGACAGATACAGCAAAAAAATATGCTACTGAAAAGTACAGTGACCTCTTACAATTAAAAGAAGAAAACCAGTTATTTTGAAACCATTATTACTATGCAACTCAAGTGCTCAGTTACTTTGTAAGGGAAGAAATAAAATTACAGGACTGGGCAAGCAATGCACTACATGATCATTGGAAAAGATTAATAATTTTAAAATACTGAAACCAGGGATAGATGGGAAGCAAGAATCCTCAGCACTAATTTCTGATAAAAATGGTGTCATGCTTATTTTTATTTCCTAAAATTTCCAGTTATAATGTATGTCCATTAGCTAATTCCTATGAACATCAGCAACTGGTATACTGCTGATGGATTAGTCAAACAGTAAACATGAATTAGTTTACACAGTAAATATGGATAAATCATCTCCTGCGCCAAAACTTGCTCTTCACCTTTTCACATATAACCGTCAATCAGAAGGTCTAGGGAAGTCTGTATTACATGAGATCTGTTTGGGTTATCAAAATATCTTATTCCAATAAGCCTATCTCTAGGAATCAGAGACTTGATTCCCTTTCCCAGGTGTCCCATCTGATGAAAGACATGTATCCTTGTTTAATCAGAATAGAGAAAATTGTACCTTTTGTATTACCTTGTTCTGCAAGCAGCTCTAGAATAAACAGGATCCTTGGACCTGGAAGTGAACAAAGAAAGGGGATGGAAACTCTTAAGCCCAAACAGCAACTATCACATCTTTCAATTCCATTCCACAAACTAACATAATTTTTATTTTATCAGGATTCAGTTTTAATTATCTGGTTTCCTCTCAAACCAGATTTGAGTTGCCTAGAGACTGGCAAAGTCAAAAAAAGAACGTACTAAAGTTCAAAAGAATAGAGAAAGGAGTCTCACCTTGAAAGTGTCACAGTTTAGAACAACTCATTTCCTCCCTTTCCTCAATATCTTATGTTGAGTGAACATGTAATGCAACAGAGCCCTCTCATATCTTAGATGAGAGAATCCTTCCAGGCAGATGGTCAGCTGCCTATCTTGTGATCTTCTGTTTTAAAAAGTCTGACATCAGAAAAATAATTCCTTTTACCAGCACCACAATCTGAAAGGACATTCTCAGTATTTTGTAGTAGAAAAGCCTATTGCATTGTCCCTATAATAGGCATTAATGTACCAAAAGATATGCAAAGAATTGTGCCCTGAAGAATTAATCCCATGGCCAGATCCATCCAGATGGACCCTCACTCTCATCCAGACTCAATAGCACAGACTCAGGTTTAAAAGCATAATTGCCATGATTTTATGCATAGTCACAACAAATTAAGGTTGTCACCTGTCATAGCCATTTCTGGATAGAAAATGGATAAATATATTCATAGACTTGTCTTACAAATCTAGTTTGTGAATGGTTTTTCGCATTTAACAAAGATTTTATCTGGTGTGAGAAACAATGCCTAACCTTAAATGTTTAGGTTTTTTCAGTTTTAATGATACCAAACTCCACCCTACTTAAAAGTCCACTGCCTAACAAAGTAGAGAGCCAGCCTCAAACTGATAGTGATCCTCTCTGAAGCTAGAACTGGAATTTTCAGTACTTTTGAAGATGCAGGGATGCGGTGGTTATTACTCTTTAAACTCAAGTGTTTATTAATAGCTATGAATAAAGGAAGGGGATACTTAGAAAGAGACTCAGAAATCTGTTACAGATGTTGGACCTTCATGTTGCTACGGCTTGAGCTTTCAATAACTGCTTTTCTCTGGCATTAGGATAAAACCACATAATTTCCTCTTCCCTTCCTCTATATGCTTTACAACCTCAAGTACTGCATCAGAGACCTGTATTTCTGTTTTGATTCCCCTGCCACACATGTAAACATCGTACGTTTCATTTGCTTTAAGTCATTAAAGTCAGTAAACAGCAAAAATGAATAAAACAGCAACTTACGTATTTTTAACACCTCTGAGTTAAAACCACTTTGCAATGGGGAAGAAGAACAGATGCTCATTTCTAAATGCTAAAGCCACCAACTGGGAATATGCCCGTTGTAACTGCTGCCATCTGTTTTCAACTGTTCTTTTTACCTAGCACTCTGAGATTCATATCTGAATTCGCAGCCATACGTTTCCACTAGGAGAGGGGCAGTGGGAATAGTATAAGCAGAAATTTTCCCATGTGCTCTCACCTTCATTAAGTAAGAACTTTCAGTAATTACTGGTCTACAAGATCTCTATGAAATGATAAATCAGGGACAGTTTTTGCAAGGATTATATGGTGACAGCAGTTGTTTAATAAGCTCTTTTCATTACTGCTTTCCCACATTTCATTTAGCTTGTTTTCTTTCCCACTGCTGCCGTTCATCTTCCTACCCTATCTCTAGTCAGGTAGAAGTGGAGTATATAGCTCTAGGCTTCTATAGGGATAACACACCTCCAGCTGGAAACAAAGCACCTTCTGCATTCCCAAGCGTCACCTGCTCAGGGTCAGTTGCAGTATTGAGTTGGCAATACAGTTAATGCCTTTTTTTTGTGTAAACATATTCAGATGTCCCTTACACCCATGTACCCATAAGTTTTGCAGCATCTGAGATGTACTGTACAAGATGGCAGTGAGAGACTGCTATGAGTAGAGTATGACATATATAGAGTAAAAAAGCCCTTGTTAAAACCAGCAAAAAACATTTGAAATCCCAAAATTCATTGTTCTCAATTTAGAGAAAATCCATATTTAAATCTTCCACTTACCCACTCCCCTCCCTCTCCTTCCCCCCCCCCCCCCCAAGTAAAAAACAAAGGAATATTTCTTCATCTCCTCAAGCCTCAGTACCTTTGATTATCAGATGATAAGTTGAAAAACAAGTTATTATCTGTGCTATTTACTGCTGACCTAGGGCATAGCACTATTGGTTATTTTATTTATTAGCTTTTCTAACTAACCTACAAATGATGTGTCTCTACAACAACACTAGAGATGCTTGGCTTTTTTCATGGCAGCTGCCATCTTAGCCAACACATGCACCAAACCAGGCCCCTCGAGAGTTAAACAGAGGAGATGCTAATATTTGAGAAAAAAGCCAAGGCCTGCAGCTGGACTCTGTTATACATATCCATACCTTGTGAGTCTTTCCTGGGGTGTTCTTTTCTAGGGTGTTCTCACAGACAGACTGGCCCAGGAAGCACCTTCACTTCACAAAAAAGAATGTTGTTAGAGGACTCCCTATCAGTCCTTACTGACCTATGTGTCTTAAAAGGTGGGGATCTAACTTCTCAAAGACATGAGTAATTTTCGGCAGCATTGGAGGCATGAGCAATACTGAATGTTTATCTGCAATCCGTCCTACTTTTCCTCTCCAACCATCAGTTTATTGCAGTCTTACTGGTCATTTTCATGAGAAAAGTCTGAGCTATATCAAATGCTGCATTCCATCTGATGGCCTGCCATCCCATCTCTCTCTCTCTCTCTCTCTCTCTCTGAACGGATGGGGATAGGGAGAGCTAAAATGACATGAGAAAAATGGGTCAAAGTAAGGCATTACTCAAAATGACCTGAATATAAAGAGTGCTTTCTCATTTAGTCTCTCATCACTATTTTTTTTCCTGAATATTAAAAATCGTACAACTGAGAAAAATACTGTTTAACTATGCCTTTTCCTTCTAATGTCAGGATTATTCAGTAAGAATAATAAAGTTAAAATTATCAGAAGAAATACATATATTTCTCTTGAGTTCTGTTGACATATTTAGTGCTTTTGACAGCACTTTGCTCCTCATCAATCAATGCCTCATATTGGTAAGGGTCCTTGAAGTGGCAACAAAAGAGAACAAAACATTTTTCAATTTCCTTTTCCTATTTTTAAAGTACCACAGTGAGCAATGAAAGGAGAGAATTACGTGTCACTTTTGTTGAGCTAAATCACAACTGGTAGAAGTTTCATAAGGAACTTTAAAAAACAAAACCCAAAAATCCCAGAAATCTTGTAAACAGGTAAAGTAAGCTGAGGACATACAGAGATCATACTGTTACCATCTTTCCAACACACACTGCCATGGTCATGTTTTGTAAATTGTGTGACATAACCTCTTAAACAAATAGGTATGTGGAAAGCAACACTGATACACACAATTCATCCGAGTTGAGTTACTGTGATGTAGAGGTTTTGTGGAGCCTGGAAACCTCTGAGTCAGTTCAACAGAATATCAGAATGAGATTTTTTTCTGTGATGCTTCTAGCCCTATATGCCTCTTTGTAAAATGGCTGTACTAGATTTGTATGGTTTGCATTCTTATTTCATTTAAGTTGACACTTTTCAGGGCATAGATAGAAGGTGTGCCCACAATGACATCCTAAACTTGTCTGGAGCTCCCAAACAAGCTCTACAATACAAGAAACTGTTAATTTGTGATCATCTATCTGACTAAGTCATCCCTTTATTTCAAAGGTCATTTGGGGGTCATCCATGTTGTATCAAAGATAAAACACAGTGAAAAACCCCAAAAAAATCTTTCTTTTTTAGGGGGAATAACAAAGCCCCACATTCTATGAGAGTCTCAGCAGCAAGGTGGGAATGGTCTGCATGAGGCTGTTCAGCATGAGTCTGTCACAGAGTCAAGTGTGCTAAAGTGGTCTTCTCAGGGGACCACTGACAGACTACCTACCATATAGCTTGCTTATCCTTCCGACTGTTCCAGAAGAAAGAGGTAGAATGGGAGGGAGGCGGGGAGCAGAGAGACAAAAAGGGAGAGAAGGAAAGAGAAAGGAAGAAAGGTTATTTTCATTATTTCATTACTAAATTGGGACAGAATTTAAATGTTGTTTTGTGCAGTTGCTTTTGGCCACTGCATGACTCTTCTGAAAATTTGTATCGTACTTAAAGGTTAAGCACCACAAACAAATTTGCCTCATGATGACAGAAATGTCAAGGAAAAGAATTAATTAAATTAGGAGAGATGTCCCTCTGTAGCATGTCCTACCTTGCACTACCAAACAAGACCTTAAAGTCTTTAAATGTCAAAGAATTTTTTACTTTTCTTCTGCCTTAGAAAAATAATCAGAGCAAGACAAGTCATGAAACAGGCAGAATATACCATAAGAAAAGCTAATAATAAGGAGAAATGTACCGCTATGCAATCATTCTCTTGAAAAGACATCAACAAATATCAAAAGCCAGGGACCAGAGAGTATATTTACAAACTACAAAAGCTCCAAGTTAGAAATATGAGTGTTTAATGACATTTTGTCTCTGCAGTACCTTACTTGGAAACAGTAGAATTTATAAATGACAGAATAAATAGGTAGGTAAGGAGTAAGAAAGAATTACAACTGTGAAAGGTCTTAAGGACCTTTACAGCCTTGAAGAGGGAGATCATGAAAGCTCCTTGGGGAAACTAAGAACACAGTAGTTCACTAGAAAATACAAGATTTAAGAAGAAATAAGCTTGAGTGACACCAACAAATCACGTTACATTTTCCCTGAAATATTTTTAGAGCTTGTCAGGAAGTTTAGAGGAGAAATCAGTTTTTCTCTACTAAAACTACATTAAATAGTAGTAGTGATCCACAAAAGTAATTAATTCCTTTGGTTCTGCAACCTGACTCACATGTCTGGACATAATACCTATCCTTTATGAGTTCTTCGGTACACTGCTAGCAAGAAATACTGAAAGGTACATGGATTTTCTGTAAATATTCTATTGAAAATTTGTATTGCTTCAGTTTTAATATGAACGAGATGAACCCCATGAACTGTGTCTCTCAATGACATGGACAAACCTGGTAGGTCATTGCACAAACACATGAGAATCATGGCCTCATTATTAGATTTTGCAAAAACACATTCAAGGCTGGTCACTGAACATTCGTTATGGTCAGCCTTAGAGACAAAGAAACAGTGACAAAGAAACAATTCTTCTGTACACCTATAATGGGGATGATGATGTGTATCAATGACCAGGGAAGTATAAAGCAAGACCTATATACTATTTTTTGAAAACTCATAGTGAACATGAAGCTATACATGTAAAAGTAACTATTACTGCACCAAAGCTAGTGCTGTTTTCTCTATTGGTCTTAATGAATTATTTCTGAAGTGGTACGCTTTAAGATGCATTTTAACTTCATTTTTATTTTAAAAGCAAAAAAGGAAGACTGAAAAAGTATCTATTGCAGGACCACAGGAAAGTAACTATAGAAGACATATCACTTGGAAAATCAGTTTTTGAAATTAAACTGCTCTGCAAGTAGTGCTTGGGGGGAAAAAAATAGTTGAAAATACAAAGTTGAGCAGAACCATAGAGGTGAAAGATGTACTGTGATCAGTGAAGGACCATAGTCATGGGCTACAAAAAGGACTAAAAAATGGTGAGCCAGTGGAGCTGTAATGATTTACAGGCAGGATTGCAAACGTGTTATTGTCATCTTTGGGGATAGACACCAATCTATAGATAGACACAAAAAAAAATCCTGGCAGTTCCCCAGTTAAGAGGCAGAAGCTCTTCCTGCTGTTTTCTCATGAGTAAGAGCATCAGGACAAGCAGCGTGCCTCCAGCAGAGCATGGCTGGCTGGTGGATCAGTCTCAACTCCAATTCCTTCTGGCTGCTGGCTCTGAAAGCATGGCATAATGCAACTTCCCTCTGATGGCAGCAGTCCTTGAGCAAACTGAGCTGCAGACTATTTGGGAGCAGGGAAAGGACTAAGAACGGCAATCCCCCTTAAAAACTCACTTCTTTCACTTTGCAGATGGTGATCCTGAGTAAAGCAAAAAAAACCTAATTATGTTCTGCTCAGTCTTTCTGAATTGGAAGTTGGATAGACAATGAGACCAGTAAACAGCAGAGGAAGGTGTGGTTTGACTAAATAAAGAGCAGAACTCAGGAATTTCACAGTGGATCTAGCAACACAAAAAGTAGATCTGAATTTAGACTTTGAGATTTGCTGAATTCACCTGTACTGTGAATGGTGCCTGAAGAATAGGCTAAAATATTTTCAGTGGATGTTCTCACACAAGAGGAAGTACCTCCTCCTGAAAAGCAGCTGTTCCACCTTCTTCTTTACATATTATTGATTTAGTATTTCCATAAAATAAATTCTGCATCTCATAAAACTATCACTTTTTCTCCTCCTTGAACCTAAATACATACACCAGTTTTCACAGGCCAATCTCCATCTCTGTGGGAGAGCAAAACACTTCAGGGGGGGGAAAAAAAGCCCTAAAATGTTTCTAAAAGTTTATGTGAGATTGAGGCTTCATTTCTTCAGGCTTACTATGACAACTGTTGTTTAACTCCCCTTTTCAAAGAAATGTTTTATTACTGTTTTCTCAAGCCATTATGTGCCAAATGGTAGCAAGCCACAAACCTGACCCTGTTTTAGAGTTCAGTAATGCTACTAATGCTTCAGACTTTTACTGCAACTGCAGAATCTATGGCTGAGGCTTTAAAAATTTAGTAGTTAAATTTAGCATCTTTCATCTGTATTTTATTATTTTAATAAATGCTCATTGATTACTGTTAAACAGCCAGAATTTCTGCTTTAATCAAGATTCTAAGTGATGATCACTACAAACCTACAAGTATTAAAATAAATACGGTAATTTCAAAGTCACAGTGTTTCTTTTTCCTCTTGTAAAAGGGAAAACAAATCCCTGAATTGCATCAGGACTCCCCTACCCTGACAGTTCATGCTTGTGTATTTCATGAACTATTTACCCGTATACAGTACAAATGTGAATCATTCTCTCCTTAATTGCCAATATGTCACTGTTAAGCATACATATGCAGCTGACAGACTGGCCCACCATTTGCTGCGAGGGGAGAGTGTTCAGAAGGCAGCTGTCACAGTGATATCTGTGCTCTGGTCAGGCGGAGCAAGCAGACCAGGCATGCACAAATTCCATTATCTTAGCCTTATCCTTAATCCTGCCGCCCTACAGAGAAGGGTTGTTACAGGCTCAGTTAGCAAAGGCCCCAGCTGCAGTCTCCTGTTAGCTACCATCAGCTGCTGGCCATAGTAGCCTCTCTGGGGAACTGCTAGTCCATCGCTTTCATCTACAGATGTTAAATCAAATGTATTTCAAATCTTTGTCATGTATTCCCCAGGAACCCACCAACTTGGTTTTATCATGCTTTTAAAGATTCCTATTCAAGACATGGTTGACTGTGCTTTTTTTCTACAGTTAGCTGAAATTCAGGGAAGTTCACAGGGTTGATACAGTACACATGGGTGGGGAGAGGAGTATTTGGCAGTAGTTGTTGAATGCCTTTCATAAGGGAGCTGAGCAGCTTGAGGGACCGCAGGACAGCTGGATCAGCTAGACTACTGTTTTTACTTGGTTTATTAAAAACCCCTTTAGGCTCTAGACCCAATATATACAATGTACTCTTGCACCTTTCTAACAGTTATAGATGAAGGAGATGTGTAGGCTCATTTAGTTTCTTTGCTTCTTCAAATATCTGCATGCTTTTATCCCTATCCTAGGGAGCCTTCTTTGGCAGGGAGGTTGGACCCGATGATCTCTCGAGGTCCCTTCCAACCCCTAACATTCTGTGTGGACATCTCCATTACCTTAGAAGCTGTGACTAGATTTAACTTCCTGCACATTAATTTAGTGTCAGCTGTTAATCTTCATATACATTTGTTAAATTTGATCTGGTCTATATGGAAGTATGAGGCAGAGAGAGTGTGTTAGTTTACCACAGAAAGACAGACATAAGATCTGGAATAATTGTTCAGATAATGACAATTAAGTTCATGTTCTTACTGCATGTCTTTTAAAGGCTGTTATAACTGATGTAGGCATCTGCACCCTACCCTTCTGTGCACTATGGATACTGAGCTATTAATATAGGACTTTCTCATTCTGAATTCATGTCTTTTCTCCCCTCTCTGACCACTCCGCAGTATGGTAACAGTCAAGTTCCGAGTAATGCTGTGTTGATGTCTCTGGAAAATTCTGTTGTCTACAAAATAGGCATATCAATGAGAGACAGAGAAACTGCAGCATAGGCTCTACCATGTAGACCACCCTTTCCAAGCAATTGTTTCTGCCAAGAAAAGCTGAGGTCCATGCATCATTGGCTTCCCCGGTGTGACTGGGAACACTAACGAGGATTTCCACTCTGCTATGGAACTTTTAAATGGCTTTGTTTGCTAGCAAGTGAACAAAAGTCACAAGCATTTTCATTGTTTTATTCCATCTCCAATGATACAAAAACTGCTGTGTTTGTAAGATAATTAATATTTTAGATAAAAAGTTATTTCTGACTAGCTGTCCTGACATTTTTCTGATGTACATCCATCTTCCAGTACAGTTTGTCACCTTCTTCTGCCATCTTATTAGCAGAACACTCCTCCCCATTCCATGCTTCTTATTGAGCACCTATGTAGGTCATCAACCTTGTCACATTTCATAGAATCATAGGATGTGGAAGGTTGGAAGGGACCTTTAAAGATCATCTGGTCCAAACGTCCTGGAGTAAGCAGGGACATCTCCACTGGATAGGTTGCTCAGAACCCCATCAAGCCTGACCTTGAATATCTCCAGGGCTGGAGCCTCCACCATGTCTCTGGGCAAACTGTTCCAATGATCCACCACCCTCATATTAAAGAATGTTTTCCTAAAATCCAACCCTAAAACCGTCCCCTTGTCAAGTTTAAAATCACTACCTTTTGTCCTACTGCTGCACACCGTCATGAACAGTTCTTCCCCAGCTTTCTTATAGGCAACTTTCAGGCACTGGAAAGCCGCTATAAGGTCCCCCTGGAACCTTCTCTTCTCCAAGCTGAACAGCTTCAACTCTCTCAACCTGTCTTCATAGGAGAGATACTCCAGCCTTTTGATCATTTTTATGGTCCTCCTCTGGACATGGTCCGACAGTTCCACATCCTTCTTGTTTTGAGGGCTCCAAAGCTGGGCACGGTACTGCAGGTGAGGTCTCACCAGAGCAGAACAGAGGGGCAGAATCACCTCTCTCGATGTGCTGGCCACACTCCTTTTGATGCAGCCCAGGATGCAGTTGGCTTCTGGGCTGCAGATGCACATCGGTGGTTCATGTCCAGCTTCTTATCCACGAGGTACTCCCGAGGCTTTTTCCTCAGGGCTGCATTCAAGTACATCATCTCCTAACCTCTATGTATAACAGGGGTTGTCCTGACCCAGGTGCAGGACCTCGCGTGTGGCTTTGTTGAACCTCATGAGGTTCATCTGGGCCCACTTCTTCAGCCTGTCCAGGTCCCTCTGGATTGTACTCCATCCTTCCATCACATTAGCTTAACCACTCACCTTGGTCTCATCAGCAAATTTGCTAAGTATGCCCTCAATCCCACTATCATTAACAAAGATATTAAACAGCACTGGTCCCAGCACAAATCCTTGAGGAACTCCACTTGTCACCATCTTCCGTCTGGACTTGGAGCCATTTACCACCACCCTCTACATGCAACCATCCAGCCAATTCTTTATGCACTGAACAGTCCACCCACTAAATCCATACCTCTCAAACTTGGAGAGAAGGATGTTGTGGAAGACTGTGTCAAAGTCCTTGCAGAAATCCAGATAGATGACAGCCATAACTCTTCCCTTGCCCACTGATTTGGTCATTCCATTGTAGAAAGCCACTAGATTGGTCAGGCAAGACTTGCCCCTAGTAAAGCCATGCTGGCTGTCTTGAATCACCTCTTTGTCCTCCATCTGCCTCAGCATAGCTTCTAGGAGGATCTATTCCATAATCTTCCCAGGCACAGAGGTGAGGCTGACAAGGCAGCAGTTCACAGGATCCTCCTTCCTACCTTTTTTTTAAAATGGCCATGATGTTTCTTCTCTTCCAGTCACTAGGGACTACACCTGACTGCCATGACTTTTCAAATGTCATGGAGAGTGGTGTGGCAACTACATCACCTGTTTCCATCAAGACTCTGGCATGTATTTCATTAGGTCCCATGGGCTTGAGTATGTTCAGATTCCTCAGATAATCACAAACCTTATCTTCACTTACAGTGGGAGGGACTCTGTCTCCCTAGGCCCTCAACTTGAGAGCAGTGAGGAGAGAGGTTGCCAGTGAAGATTGAGGCAAAAATATTATTGAGAACCTTAGCCTTTCCCTCATCTGTTGTCACCAGTTCTCCATTGTTATTCATCAGGGGCATGCACTTTCTTTAACCTTCCTTTTCTGGTTCATATACCTGCAGAAGCCCTTCTTGTATTTCTTGGCATTCCTTGCCAAGTTTTGCTCCAAGCACACCTTGGCCTTCCTGACCTCCTCTCTACACAACCAGGCAGCACCTCTGTACTTTTCCCAGGACACCTGTCCCCATTTCCACTGCCTGTGCAGTTCCATCATGCCTTTTAGTTTGCCCAGCGGGTCTTGACTCAGCCATGCCGGTCCCTTGCCTTTCTTGCCTTACTTCTTACACCTGGGGATCAAGAGCTCTTGTGTTTTGTTGAAAGTGTCCCTAAAGATCTGCCAGCTCTGTTCTGCCTCTTTTTCTTTGAGGACTGTTTCCCGGGGGTCCTATTGATTACCTCCTTGAAGAGCTGGAAGTCATCGACACTTTCATGTGAGATAGGCAGTATGCAACACTTTCCAAACAGAAATGTGGAGCCCCCTTATCTTCCATGGCAAATTAACAGAAATGGGACTTTATCTAACTCTGCACACAACTGCTATTTTAACACATTGATAATATAATTAGAAAGCATACTTGCTAGCCTGGAAAAGCTGACTTAAGAGTGGAACAATCTAGTGCAACCTCTTCACTAGCAAGGTTTATTAAATTCTGAGATTCATGAACTAGAATTCAATGTTTATTGTTAATTCAATGTTTATTGTTAAACCAAAATCTGTTCTTTGGATTCTCCAGCAAATCCAACTTGTTTTGATTTTAAAATGCAGATTCATAAAGGATGCATTATGGTTGAGAGAGGTTTCTGAAAATTATCATCAGAAAGTTTGGCGATGGCACAAAATTACATAGGTCACAAGAAAACTTTACATGTCATAACAAAGCCCAACAATCAGCTAGGACAATGCCAAATGAACCACAGTGCTGAGAAATATAGCTATTAAGCACTAATTTTAACTCCATATGCATATTGTAAAACATGAAATCAGTGTCTATTATGCAGCAATATGCAGTGGGTAAAACTGAATATCCAGCGCATAGTACTTCAAATATACTGCAAAAGTATGGAAATGTTTGCCAATTACTGTGCTTCATCACCCTCCCTGAGCAAAGGCCAGTAGAGGGATGGAATAATGTCTGGCCATTTATAAGTTAATTTTTGAAGGAAGATATCTCAGTTTAGTTTCCTGAAACAATTTCTTTCCCTAGTCTGCCACATGGCTGTGCTGGCTGGCCTTGTCAGGGTTGGCAGAACAAGGAAGGAATTATAGCCTCTCTTCTATGGATTCTCAGCTGTAACCCTTGTTGCAGAGAGTCTGCATAGACTACCATGATGTCTGTTCACATCCAGCTCTCAAGTTAGCCCCTGCTTCAGAGTATGAAAGGCAAGCACTTTGAAATGGTTAGCATAGCTCATGCTATCCGTGGAAATCACACTAGAGTATTTTTCTTGCTATGTTTCCATCTTAGGACAAGCACAACACTATGTATATTACTTATATTCTTCCCACAGCCTCAGTACTTTAATATAGAATGCATGTCGATTACATTTCCATTCCTTTTTTCTTTTTTTTTTTTGTAACATCATGATGAAATTATCTATTTCTGCCATACTACAAAGGTATTTGTAATTAATCCTTTTTGACACATGCAAAAGAATGTATCTTGCATACAAGCAGCCATGGTTTATGTTTGTAGCTGAAAAGGAGTGTTGCATGCTTCTCTCTTTTGTTAAAGGGTTAATTGTATTTTAGAACATTCATTATGGCAAAAAATGGCAAAAGTGGAGACATTCCCTAGAACTGAATGTAGAAGGTAAAGAGGTTTGGTTGTGAAAGTTATAATGCACTATCTGTCATGCCTCCAAACACCAGGGCCCCTTTTCAGTCTGCATTTCCTCTCCATTTTGGTCAAATGTCTGATGGTACAACCACAGCAAACAATCGAAATATTACTTTTTTAGTTCAGGATGCAAAAGAACAGATTTCTAGTTATCTCCTTAGCTGCTGCTATATTGATGAATAGGTTAGGGCTACTAATCTGATAAAGGGACCCAGCAATGAGACTGTGATTAGATCCAAGGGGAATTGTTTGTCAGGAAGAGTCATCATTCTGGAGCCTTGTTAAGATGATTGAGTGAAGATGGGGAGGGAAAAAAATCATTTTAGGTGGAAACCTAGAGTAAAGTCATTGGTTTCCTACACTGTTGGTTACATTTGCTGTCACTGCCGATTCCCAGATGTGGAATGCAGCCTATGACAAGGACATCAACATGAGAAATGTGCAAAGAATTCCAGACAAACAACTGAGGCAACAGACAAAGAGGCTGCGAGATCCATGGAGATAACTTCTGCTCTTACCTCCATTCCTTGACTCATTTTTTTTTACCACTGAAATTACAACTTTTAAATAGTTCAGTTCAGTCTTCTGCTTCTCCCATCTTCATCACTGTGGGGCAAACTGTGAGCACTATATTGTAGCGCAGGTGTCCATAAGTGAGCGATATCCACCAAGGGCTTTCCAACGTCCTGACCACTGACTGGTTGCTACAAGGCCTGTAGAAGACTGAAGACCAGTTGGTCTTGTGATAATCCTGAGGTGCATAGACAAATGCAATCACACTCATAGACTCTTCTGCCTACCTTCCCATCTGTCTGTGGCAGGAAGTGAGCAAGGCTGAATCCCACCCGAGCATTTAACCCAAGGGACATAATCGACATGCTGGCTGGAGAAAGCAGTTCTGCAGTGAAAGCTAAACTAAGACCAAATGAAAAGTCAAACTAAAAGGTGTCTGAGCAGCCTTGGCTAACTGCTTGCTGAACAGCATCAATAAAGACTGCTGCCCTGTACTCATTTTCCAGGCCAGGATATCTTGTAGACCTTGAGCAGCTGCATCTATATCACAGGGCAGATGTGCTGAAATCTGAAATCTTCCTGTTGTGCTTTCCTGTGTTACAACCTATCTGCATCCCAAATACCATCCAGGGAGGAAACCTGAGTACACACCTGATTGGAAGACAGACTGCACAGGCTTCAAAAGGCCAGTGGGGGTTCCCTGGTCCTTGAAAGTCTGGGGATGGGGCTGTGAGATGTCTCCCACAGCACACATGCGGCATAATTCTGATAGCACAAGATTGTGAAAGCTTCTTTTACTTGAATTGAACTAGAGAGGGGAAAAAAAAACAAGGGAGGTTATGAAATGTTTGAATGTAGGTTTCAGTGTTTGTTCCCATAGTCACAACAACACAATAGCTTTCAATTCTATAGAATTTGGCATGTGCACACATTAAAACATATTCCCTAAAATAAATCAATTGATTGATTGATTGATTGATTGATTTCTGGGATTCCAGGAACATGGAGAGTTTCATAAATTACTTGTTCTTCTCCTCATGATGTTACTAAAGGTCCAGTTTGAAATGGCACATGGGCTAGAGGGGCACTCACTCTCATGTTGCCTGTTGGTATGAGGAGAGATATTGTATTATTTGGTCTTCTTTTAAACTCCACAGTACTGTCCTCAGACAGAGCAGTGACAAAACAGCTCATTTTTGGGGATCTTTTTTAACCTTCCACATTTTAAACTTTTGAAGATAGGGATTTTGTAATAAAAAGAGCAGCAATGTCTTTTCTAGAGAGAATAGAAGCTGGATCTCTCTAACATGCTTTGTGAATCATTTTAGCTTAAACTGGTCTGTGGGCTTAAATAAATAGCTCTATTGATCCGCCTCCTTTCAAAACAAGCTGCATTGTTTCACAATGAGGCATGCCCCACTCTTGTTCTTTTATCTCTTGTCAAAGCTTAAAAGTACACTACTGCAAAACAGAATGTTCAGAATACAGTAGAGAAAAAAATTAGTTATTGATGATATCCTGGGCTTGTTTTGTGGCATCAAATTATAGACAACCATGTTTGAAATTATAACCTTTTTGCAATTTTAGGTAGCATGAAAGAAACCTGCTGCAGCTACTCCAGGGTAAGTATTAACCTTTGTACAGTCAGACAAGGTCAAACCAATTTGGAAGAAATAGCTAACAAATAATAAGTAATATCTAAAGGTCAGCTACCTAACCTTTACATTATTGGCTAAGGTACTAATAACAGTAGCAGTACAGATGTATTGTTGAAAGGGTTTTTATCTGCTCTGGAATATAAGGGATTTCCGTTGTTTTGGCTTACAGCCTGGGACATTAAGAGCAAAAAATACCACATAGATGACATACATTAGGCTGCAATTCTGAAAGCATTTACCCAGGTTTTGTCTAGGAAAGCATTTCAGAAGTATAAATTAAGTCACAAAAAGACTATTTGTGAATCATGCAGTTAGAAGGGGAAAAAAACCCCCAGCACTAACATTTAGTTCCTCACAGTTCTTGCCTGGTGCTATATACTTTTGATGTTCATCTTTTCAAACTCCTCAAATTTTGAAATACTTTTTCTTTTCTCCAGCACTATTTTCTCTAAATGGAAATTGAAAGGTTTGCACCTTAGTAACTCTGGAAATATCAAGAAGTACAGAAAGTTTGCAATAACACGGTTTTAGTTCCACTGCAGTTAATTGAAAGAAATTATTAAGTGAATAACATTGCTTACATAATTTCAAAGCCACTGATAATATGGTCCAGGTACAATTATTGGCTATAAAAGATCAGCCATGTTTCTAAAGATTTAAAGTACTGGGACTTTGACACCATTGCTACTGATTCAACACCATGGTATTCAGATCAATGTTTTCTGGACAGTGAAGCATTTGCCTCTTTAGGAGAAGAATCATATTCATAATTCCACACACTGTCTATATGTTTGTACCACATTTTTTTCCTAATGTTTCTCACTTAAGCACAAGCACATCTTCACGGCAGAGGTGAGGTACTACATAGCAGGCTATGATGTAAGTACAGAATGGTGCTAGAAGCCAGAGGAATATGTTACTGACTGGACTGCTGTGCTTTGGCCTTTATTTGGAAATTAGCAACTTGCCACCCACTGTTGAGCTGCTGCTTGGATCAGTCAGAGATCCTTGAGCTACTGCTAAATGTATGATACCAATTTCAACTTTTCAGTTAGCTAGAAATATTCTCCGTTCTGCAGTTGTAACCTCAGGTAACCATGATCTCAGGGAAAGAAGCCGGTATGTAAACAGCCTAAGGGAGACAATAAATTAGAAATTAGAGACAAAAAAAAAAAAGGAAAATACAAAACTTAAAAATTTTATTACACAGTAACACGACTATTTGATTATACAAGCTGGAGAGAGGGAAGTAAATTGAAAGGCATGTTTTCTCATGAATGCTTCCTCATATGAATAGTTCCTAGACTACCTTTATGTGAAACAAGGAATGGCATTTATGCTGTTTGTCCTAGATCTCTTTCAGGTAGGCAGTTCTGAAAGATGAAGACATAGTGAGAGCTGGGGACCCTTAGTGCCTGGAAAGCTGCTGTGAACCTTGCCCTCGGCCTTCATATTATTGGCAAGACTTTGTTCAGCACCTGCTTTGCCATTTTGTTGCAGCCACAGTAGTTTATGGTTAGAGAGATTAAGTAATATGCAGTAATAAATGCACTGACCGGTCAGAGGTAGCACAGCAATTTTTTCCCATCTCTGCAAGACTTCAAGTGTTCCTGCTTTCATGATACAGCGTAGCAGGTCTCATCACCTGCTGGGCAGAGCTCACTCCTTCCAAATTTGCGTGATTTTTTTGAGTTGTGGTTGTAATAAAATTAAAATAATCCCTCAAACCCAGTGCAATCTCAGTGATCTCTGAGGAGCGCAGGCCACCCTGCAAGAGGTAATCAGCACGAGCCCGCATCTGATTGTTTCCAGAGCCTGATAGAAACAGACCCATGAGGATGAATGCAGCTGCCTCTCTGCAGCAGCAGGAGTTAGACTAAAAAATTAGAGGCAGGAAAGAAAAACAAATCTGGTGTCAGCAGCCAGACTTCAGTAGGACAAAAATAGGTTATTTTTTTTATTTTCATTTTCCGACAAACTCTTTCTTGTCCACACTGCATTGTGCCAGGTACTCAAGCGCTTGTAGAAATCAGTGGCTTTCTACAAGCTTGATACAAGAAAAAAGAGATTTCCTCTGCGCAGGCAAGGTTTTGCACCAGCATCCTATGAACTCTCCATCGGATCAGCACTGCCTCAGATGATGAAACAGAGGGTCGTGTTGAAGCACAGAAACATTTGAGGGCTGTCAACACTGTAAGAAGGAATAATTAGGGTCAGATCTGGGTGTCTGAGCTAGCAGCCAGACTCAGGAATCAGGCAGCAAGGGCAAGGTATATGGATTTCACATCAGCCTCCAGCTAATGCAGATAGGAACCCAAAGCATTTCATATTGATTTGAATAGCAATAAGAACAGCACTATAGGAACAGCAACAAAATCACCTTATGTCTTCCTGAGATGAAAAATTTTAAATCTGATATTTCATGAAGATAAAAGAAACATCCTTTACTTGACTATAGAAGAATGATTAATTTCTAATTCAATTAAAGCAATAAATAATGTTACAGTTGGGTAAAATAAGAGGCCACCATTTTTTACACACTCCATCAAGGTAGCAGTGGACAATTCAGAGACTGCAACTCTGTATAATGGCTGTTTTCAGAAAGTACCATGCAATAAGCTGAAATTCTGGCGTGCTTTAGCAGAGGAAATAAGTGATATCTCAATGTCAAACAGGAAACTATTTATAAAATGACTAAATGAAAAAGGATGGATAAGCCATAAAGATACAGACAGTTTGATGGGTTGGTCACTGTGTTCTGTGTAATCTAAACCAGCAGAGAATGCCAGTTTTATACAGTTAGAATGCCCAAGATGAAAATGAAAATAAAAAGTATTGAATTGGCAGCAACACTGTCAGAGAACGGAAGACTACAGATTAATCAAACAGATTAATTTAAATAATATTTTCTATCTGCATGCCAAAGTACAAAGAATTTTTTTCTCTGCTCCATAGTGAGGGAAACTGAGTCATAAAGAATCAAGAGAGATGTCCAGGAAAATATTCTAAAAAAATTGAAATAAAATCTCACACAGAAAATATAGTACTAGAAATGGAAGAACAACTTGTTTAAAAAATTTTATTTGAAAAATTAGATATATAGCTATATTGTTCAGGTCTTCTGTATGCACTTGTTACTTGGATAGCCTAAAGGAAACTGCAAAACAAGAAATACTGTGCAGAACTGATACATGCACATCTTTCTTATATACAATTCCGCTCACTTAGCTGTGGAAATAGTAGTGACAGGCATTACTGACACTTTTTGGAAGAGTGGAAGTAGCTAATGCTTTTCCAAAGAGTCCTTCCTCCGCAATACTAGGTATGTTCATAAAACATAGTTAGAATCATCTTTTTGCATTAGAGAAGAGGTCTGCAAATGAATACACCAAGAGTAGTGTTTCTAGATGTACACTGTGGAAATACAGACCATAAGAAATGAGAAATTTTCTCAAAGTTGACCAAGAAAAAAATCATGTTATTCCTCAATATTGTCATGGTGGTAGCCACTTTCTGTGCAGATTCTCAAGTAATTATAAGAATTATTGGTTTTGTGGGACTCTTTTCTGGCTCCAACCAACCAGTTATGTTTCCTCTGGTTGAGCACAGTCACGAAAGCCTTGAGCTAGTGTCTTTCTTTGCTACAAACCTCATCCATCTATGTGAGTGTGCTGTTACACTGCATGCAGGCCTGTGTCAGCATAGTAGATTCCTATTTTGTACTTACAAAATTTCTGTATGTTTGTTGTTGCAGTTTTGTGTAGCTTTGCTGCTGAGACGGTTTTTGTAAGCAGCAGTTACAGTTTTCTGCCTGCTTCAAACTGTAAACAACGGGCAATTCAAGGCCAAAGTTGGGGCGGAGAGATGTGTCCTGGTTTTGGTCAGGATGGAGTTAACTTCATTTGTAGCAGCGGATGGAATGCTGTGTTTGAGAGTTAAAATGGGAGTAGTGCTGATAACATCCTGATGTTGTTAATTGCTGTCAGACAGTCAAGGACTTTCTCAGCTCTTCATGAGAAAGGAGGGGCGAAGCCAGGACAGGTGACCCAAGTGACCAAAGAGAGTATTCCATGCCAATTATGTCCTGCCCAGGATATCGGGGGGCTGACAGGAGGAAGGCCGGGGGAGGCTCCGGGACGCGCGGTTCTTGGGGGACGGTCGGGTTCTGGCACGGCTCTGGGTGGCACGGCCTGAGCTGTGGGTTCGGTGAGAAACTGCATTGTGTATCAACAGCATCATATATTTTTGCTCTAAAGTCCTGTCAGCATTGTTATATTGTATTTTTCTGTTATCTTAGTAAACTATCCTTATCCCAACCCACGGGCCTTTTAGTTTCTTGGTTTTGGGGTTATTTGCCCCTTCCTTTTCCCTTTCCTTACCTCTCACCCACCCCCACCCCCCCCTTCCCTTTTCCCTGTTCTTTTCCTTTAAGGAGCAGGCAGCTGTGTGGATCTCGGCTCTCAGCCGGGGTGAAAACACGACAAGATGTCACAGAACCTCTGGGAATCACATATAGGAGAAAACAAAAAAACAGAAGTAGCTGCATTTTGCCACCAGAGAAGGGAGCGAGAAGATGTAACGAGCTGTGCAGACACCAAGGCCAGGGAGAGTGGGGGAGAAGGAGCCCCAGGTGCTGGAGAGAAAGATGCCCCTGCAGCCTGTGGAGAAACCCTTGGTGGAGTGGGTGTACCCTCCCTGCAGTCCATGGAAAAGCCCAAGGCCCCACCCGTGGAAAGGGTCCATGCTGGATGGAGCAGGTGACAACATAGAGAAGTTGCTGTGACCCATGTTGGAGTGAGCAAGCCCCTGTCAACATTTGCAGCCCAGACCATCTCAGAACCAGACCGTCCCCACAAACCGCGCGTCCTGGAGCCACCCCCTCCTTCTCCTCCCACCAGTCCCGCTTTATAATGAGCATGACATAATTGGCATGGAATACCTCCTTTGGCCTGTTCGGGTCACCTGCCCTGGTTGCATCCCCTCCTTTCTCATTAGTAGGAAAATATGAACAACTGGAAAAGTCGTTGATTGCTTGGCAACAATTAGAAACATCAGGGTGCTATCAGCACTGCTTTGATCCTAACTCCCAAACGTGGCATTCCATCCATTGCTAGAAAAGAAAGTAACTCCATCCTAACCAAAACCAGGAAAATTGTACAAATGGTAATTCTGGTGGTGACTAAAAATCACAGCAATTATCCAAAAGTTGATGTCATCATTATAGCAACATCCTGGCTGTAAAATCATGACTCTCCTAAAAGAATGAAGAGTCAAACCTCATCAGACTTCACAGCTTCCAGAAAATGCTAAATGAAAGGATTAGTCAAAAGTTACCATTATAGAGAAGTGCCTTCTCTCGTCTTCCATGGTCCTCTGCAGACTCCAGCTATGAGTGCCTTAGAACTTGCTCCATTTTATGACTGCATTGATTAAACTGGATTTCTGGAGACTGAAGTGAAAATAAAGGAGAGGGGGTCATTTATGCAGCACAAAGTCAATTAATTTTACTAACAGTGGAGCCTCAATTACAGTGAGAAATGGTGAGAGTTCCCTGAATTAGTACTCCCACCAGCTGGAATCTAAATACCAGCAACACAGTGGGAGAATTTCTCTAGTTTCCCCTTATGCTTGGAGTTTCTCTGAATAGTCTATCTGTAGAAGCTTTTCACCTGCTTTAATCATTTTCACAGCATTCATATTATCTTTCCGTCTTCAAATTTATCTTTAGTTCACACAGTTCTAGCCAGATATCAGCTCGTATTTTGTGCGCTCCCAGTAAAGTGGCAGAGCGTGCAGCAGAACAGAGAGCAGCACAACGTGGGCCAGCAGATAATGATGAGCCAAGTGATGGGAAAGCCTCTGCAATCCACAAGATCTCTCATCATCTCAGTCAGCCCACACTCTGTCTTGCCAGCCCATGTCTAATGGTCAACAGCTGAATCACATCTCCTAGTTAAAGCTTTCACCACAGCCTGTGTGCTGTTCAGAAAGAAAGGAAAAAATAAAAGGATATAATTTTTAATAGTTCTTACAGAAAATATAATAAGCTTCCAGACTACAGACTGCCTTTAGTTAATCTGCATGTAATAATGATCTAAAAGACTGTTTTAATCACTTAGATTACAGGATTATTAGAAAAGGGTATAATTTTATTGCACATATTTAGTCCTTAAACCTGAAGGAACGCTCTAAGATAGGAAAAATAAGAGGAGCTTTAAGAACAACTTCATGTAACAATGTTAAAGCCACATAATTATCAGAGACCTAAAATGTGACAAGCAGATCTAAAAACCACTTTGGGATTAGATCTAAATCCTGACCTGCACATTTTGTTATTTATTGGACTAGGAATTACTAATTACTGTAACAGGAGTACTATCATATCCTATCCCCTTTTGGCAACATCTGGCCTTTCCTGCTGTAGTTGTAGCTACAGATCCCAAAATTAGAAAATAAGAAAGCAAGAAATATTTTGACATTTAAATGTGATTGCATTTATTCTGGATTGACAATATGGACAGGCACACACTTCTCTTTTGAAGTTGTAACTATTAAAGTTACTACAAAGCCTTAAAATAAGTCCTATGTTAGCAGCAAAAGAACCCCCTGCTGCCATTTGCTAAGAAAAAATCTTTTTAAAAATGTAAAGCTTTGAAAAGGAAAAAAATATCATTCCCTCCTCTCTGAGTTTTGGCTCTTTGGCTAATTGGGTTTTATACTGTTGTGTTTTGTTGGGCTTTTTTCCATTGAGAAAGCCAGTCACTGCTAGATTTTTATTAAATGGTCCTGTCTTTTTCTGCACCTTCTTGTTCCCTTTGCTAGTGTACAATGTCAGGTCTACATGTTTGTTTCACCACTTATCATTATGGCAGGCGGATGAGGAATGTCCCTAACTCTGGCTTGCTGCTTGGCACCTCAAAATTGCTGCTGGAAGCTTCAGCATTAGAAATTAGTACCTGTTCAAGGTACAAAGGCAAGGGGCCATGATGGAAAACTACCAAAGTTACCAGAAAATTTTTCTCAAGTGTGGTCACAGTAAATTGAGCTTGTTGTCTATTCAGTCCAAAGAATGACTTTGTGCTGCAGTGGAAGGTTACCTGCCTGTCTCACCTCACGCTCTGCACAAGCGCAGAGCAAACCTGACGGCATGGTCTGTTTGCCAGACAAGGGGCAGAAGGAGCTTGGTCGCCTCAGCTTCTCAAAGAACTTCATCTTCTGCTAAATATGTTGCTTCATACATTTTATTGCTACCCTTTTTTTAATATATATACCACACACACACATAATTTACATATCTCTATGTATGTATAAATATACATGAGCATTAATATACGTATAATGTAAATTTATGTACAAAGAATATATATATTTCCATAATCCTCTATATGAATAAAGTATATGTGTACACAAATACACATGTATGTGGATATATGTAGTTTTATACAAAGCCACTTCCTAATCCAAAGGAAATGCGCAGACAATAAGAAGGTGCTCTAAAATAACTTGGGTATGAAATTACATGTGTGTATCATAAAAACATAGAATGGTTTGGATTGGAAGGGACCTTAAATAGTATGTAGTACAATGGCCCTGACAGTCTTTTAATAAACCATGTTGCCCAAAGCCCCATCTAACCCGGCCTTGAACACTGCCAGGGATCCACAGGCAGCCACAGCTTCTCTGGGCAGCCTGTGCCAGGGCCTCACCATGCCCTTTGTAAAAATTTTCTTTCTTATGTCCAAACTAAATCTACACTCTTTCAGTTTAAAGATGCCACCCCTTTTTCTGTTACTACAGGCCCTACTAAAAAGTCTTCCACCTTCTTCTAAGTCCCATTTAAATACTGGAAGGCCACTATAAGGTCTCCTCAGAGCCTTCTCTTCTCCAGGATGACTAAGTCCATCTCTCTCAGCCTGTCTTCAGGTCCATGTCTGTCTTGTACTGGATACCCAGGAGCTGGATGCAGTACTGTAGGTGAGGTCTCAACAGAGCAGAATTGAGAGGGAATGTGGCATGGAGTAGAGGAGGTATGGTATTTTGCAACATGTTAACACAGAGACACACACAATTTCAACTTTATATCATCATTTACAGCTCCACAAAACTCATTGTTAAAAGCCTGCCACATCTGAATTTTTCACTGCTTCTTCCCACTGGTAACCCTGTACTTAATTCAAATTGCTCCATCTGGATACACACCACCTCATTCCCTTTGGAAGGTTAAAACTGCCCTCAGCTTTAGTGTACACCAGGACATACCAACATGAACACTTCTCTCCATGAGAGAAAGAAGAGCCCAGACTCTGAGAGGATTATAGCCCTAAAAAATACCTTGTGTTAAGACAGAATCACAGAATCACAGAATCGTAGGAGTTGGAAGGGACCTCAAGAGGTCATAGCATCCAACCCCCCTGCCAAAACAGGTTACTTAGGAAATATCACACAGGTAGGAATCCAGATGGGTCTGGAATATCTCCAGAGATGGAGACTCCACAACCCCCCTGGGCAGCCTGCTCCAGTGCTCTGCCACCCTCACTGTGAAAAAGTTCTTCCACATATTAGTGCAGAACTTCCTGTGCTCCTGAAGCCATTGCCCCTTGTCCTGTTTCTACAGACAACTGAAAAGAGGCTGGCCATTTCCCCCTGTGTGCCACACTTTGGGACATATTGACTATAGATATTAATATATCCCCTCTTAATCTTCTCTTCTCAAGGCTGAACAGCCCCAGAACTGGACACAATACTCCAGGTGAGGCCTGACCAGGGCAGAGTAGAGGGGGAGGATCACCTCCTGTGACCTGCTGGCCATTGTCCTTTTGATGCACCCAGGATCCCATTAGCCACCGAGGCACACTGCTGGCTCATGGCCAACTTGTCATCCACCAGGACATATCATATATTTCTAAAAAGCATTGTACCATGTCAGCTTGAACTGCAGATGAAAGCAATCAACTTACTTTAGTACACATGGGCAGTGTGCATGTCACCTGAATTCTGTGAAACTATATCTACAAAAAATTAATTGTCTTGAATTATTATGTATTATTATTTATGTAGTTATTAAATTGCTATATTTCTCACTAGTAATGAAAAAATAGTATAATTGAAATTGTAGAAGGCAAAATTCAAAGGAACACCATAGTAGCTCTACTGTGATTGTTCTGAGTAGTATACTGCCTGCTAAAATATAGATGCAAGTTGTTCTGTTTAAGAAATTACAAGTATTATATTTATGTGCTATTATGTGCTACCTTTTATTCTTACATTGCCCATTGGATTACTATTTTGATCAGCACTGCATTACACAATCCCTGCCCAAAAGAACTGCCAATTTTATAATGAAAATGGAACCTCAAGAGAAATTTGTCACTGTGTGCTTTGGTCTAGCTATATTTGCCTAACTGATTGTACAACAAGTAGATATATGTGTACATATATGTGTATGTACACATTTGGTTGAACTAATATTTTAGTTCATCAAAAAACTGTGGAAATAGATATTATTAATAATAATTTCTTACAGTTTACTGAACGTGTTAGCTTTCAGGAGATTTAAAAGTCTATGTTTATATGGAATAAGATCATACAGGAAACTCAGTGTACTACCTGTATGCGTTACTTCAATATTAATAGCATATCTTTAACAATAAATTAGCTGGATTTAAAAAATACTCTTTACCAACAGATTTTGCATTATGTTTATAACCCATGCATCCAAAGCAAATTGCAATGCAATGCTTTATTTTCACCAAATCTGACATCATCATAGATGACCCAACCATGTTTCTTGTCCAGAAAAAGCACAAACATTTTACACATGAGGCTACCCCTTGTGCATTGCCTTATTTATGTCTATTCTCAAAGGGATTCCACTTCAGCCCTCTTTCATTTAGTGCTATCTCTTCCTTTCCCATGACTGTCTCAGCACCTTTGTCCTTTCTTGTTTAGAAAGAATCTTTCCTACCTCCATCATTCCCAGTATAAGGCTCTCCCTACCAGGTTATCCAGCCTGTTGGAAAGGATATTTTTGCTCCATTTATTCAGGTGCAACCCATCTCTTCCAAGCAGCTGTTGATACTCAAATATCATGGTCATATAAGACAAAATCCTGCTGCAAACACAAGGTACACGTCCAAGTGTTGACCCATAAGATACACCCTGTCCTCATCAGACCCTTTTCCCTCTCTAGCAGGATCAAGGAAACACCACATGGTCCACCAGGCCCTTGACCACTGCCTCTAGAACCCTGTAGTTACACTTGATAACTTCCCAGAAGATACCTCTGGCAGTATCATTGGTGGAAAATTAGAAGAGGGTAATAGTGTGAGAGCTGTACCACCACCACCATCCTCTTTAGTGTCCCAAAAGCAAGCCCAGAGAAAGGAGAAAATTTCCCTAGATGGTGAGTCAGGGTGGCAGGTGGGGACCTCTGTCCCCTGCAGCAAGAAGTATCCTGTCACTGTCACCTGCTGCTCCCTCTTGGTGCTCCTGAGCTGCTCAGGCTTCGTAACTAGAGATGTTCCATTGGATGGCACTCTGAGCTGATCTTCTTATCAGTTTACAGACTTATGCAAGTCTTTTGGTGGAACAGCAGCTCTCCTCCTGACGTGAGAAGTCACCAGCTTTCAAAGTTCATCAAGTCTGAAGTTTTCACTTTTCAGCTTCATAGGCAGAGATTCGTCCTGCCCTTCCACTACAGTTGGACAATGGGGCTCTTGAAGCTTCAGGGACCTGGAGGAGACCAGTCAATCTCTTTCTTATTCTTTCTGATACTTGCAGCCTGCTGGCCTCCTCCCACAGTTCTTTCACTTGGTGGCACATTTTCTCAGCATGCACACAGCTCCTTCAGGCCAGAAGATGATGTGCTCCAGTCTCAGTGAGAGACCCAAGACACTTCCAGCACACTCAGACTTGTAGCACTGAATCCTCCTGAAGTCCTTTACTCTAGAGGCTGCTGGGGACCTTGCTGTGTAACATGTGACCACCACAGCTAGGGATGAGAATGCGGACAGAGCAGCTTTACTGGCCTCTGCTTTGTGCCCTTCTGTGCAAACTGCTGCTCCTGCCAGCTGTGACTTAGGCTGTCTCTTACACAGTGCTCTCTTTTAGCATGGGCTAGAGGGATACTTGACCCTCTCTAATCAGGGGTCAGCTAGAACAAAGGCTACAAACATCTGCTGTCAAGGGCAGCTGACATAGTTTATTAGAAGATCCTATCTTAACCTTTACCTTAGCCCCATCTCTGTCCTTACTGGTCTGCAGCTGGAGCCCTTGGATTCCTCATAGTGATTCAGTGATCCCAAAATTCCCTGAAAATCCTATACGAAGTGCCCAGAATTTCAAGGAGACCTCAAGAAGAACTCAAGGAATCAGAGCACAGAAACTGCAGTGCAAATTGCTGCATCTATTAGCCACCTCTGCTGGCAGCACTATCGAGGACATTTGATGCTTGGTAGAGAGTTTTGATTACCGGGGTCAGTGAAAATACTCCACAATCAATAAATACTCCCCTTAAATCCACCTGGTAGGTGGAGGTAAAATGCCTGCAATCATGTCTCTTTGTGACCCCAGTCAAGTCAAATCAGTGAGATGGTCCATGGTAGTAAACACTGCTACACCTTGCCAATGGGTTTGCTTGCACAGATGAAACTCCAGGATCTAACTCTGAACACTTGCACAGTCAGGATCATATTTTCACCTACTGCGCTATTCCCTCACTACAGCTGGAAATGTAAGATCTGTGGTAAGGCTGTGGCACCGCCTGTAAATTGCCATTGCAGATTCAGGAGCAGCTCAGGGGGTTCCAAGTGCAGTAGGGTAAAGACGTATACCCAGGTGAAGAGGGTTTTGATCATCTTTTTCTTCACTTCCTATGTCTGCCAGGTTTAATTGATTTAATTTATTGTTTGTGGTGGTCTTTGTTTCTAAAATTCTTCTATCGTGACTTCAAGTGGCAGATGCAATGTGCAAGAGGCACGTGGTGCTGTATCTTTTTCAGCCATGCTTTCTTGCTGTCAATGTTATGATACTACTCCTCATCAGGCTGACACCTCTCAATTTATTCAGCACCACCACACAACATCGACAATAGACTCCCAAAGACTTTCTTCAGCTGCTGTGGCTCCAGTGGCTAAGCAGCACAGCAGTTAAAAATATCAACACCAAGTCAGGCAGCATTCTTATGGGTGGGAAAACAAAGGGTAATCCAAGATCATCCACCCTCTTGTAAAAAAAAGAAAAATTTCTTACAAAGTGTTTCTGTAACTTGCACCTACTCTTTGAAATCTTAGAAGGAAATTGAATGTAGTGCATTGGACAAAAGCTCACCAGGTTCACAGAGACCTGGAATTATGTCCTGCTGAATTTGGACTTTATATAAATCTTGCAAATACCCTGAAATGTTTAAACAGCTGATGTTTTTTGACTTTTCACTCTCCTTCTGCCAACAACTGGTTACCTGTCTAATCACATGGCCCTACTGTTTGAGCTGAAGCCAATAAAGAATTCATGTATTCCTTAGATTTTTTTTGAGCTAAAATAATATATTAAAAAATTACACTTTCACTGAAAAGTAACAGTGTATCTTTGGGACTAAATGTCACACACCCTTTTTGCAATTTTAGCATCTGTTAAAAAAGTAAATTTTTTAAACTCAGAGATAGAGTTTGAAGATAAAACTCGGTAAAGCATGTTACATTCTTTCCAGAGGTCTTGGTTATATTTGACCAACGAGAGTTTTTCTGTTGTTGCAAATTTCTTTATGTGGTCAGACACTATTCTTTAATATATGAATTGCCTTGTTCTGTCACGAGCTACAACCTAGACAAGACGTAGTTTGGCAGAGTTTAAACCCCCTTGCATTCCAACTGAACCTCAGATCGCTCCGGGTGGCTGGGGGCGGCTGGGCTTAACCCCTGAGTGATGTCCAGTTGTTCGGTGTTTTATCATGATAAATTCTCAATTCAATTCTCTGAGAACAGAATTAAGACTCGAAACAGAGTCAAGGTTAAGGTTGCTTTATTTGGCCCACAACAAACGTGCAGGGAAAGGGAGGAAGAAAGAGAAAAGGGTGGAAAAGAGAGATAGAGAGGGAGAGAGAGAGTGGAAAGAGGAATGCGGGGGGCTATATCTACCACCACGAGGCTGCGGCATTTCATCCGATGGCAGAGTGTCTCCGGGTCCGATGGAAGGGGAGAGTGTTCCCTCGTTTGTCCCTCGATGTCTTCATTCTCCCTTGCTTCTCCTTCCTCCATGTTGCTTCGTTTCATGGCCGAATGCTCTCTTTTTGCAGTCACCCTTTGTATCGCCACAAGTTTCCACCTGGCTTGTGGGAATGCTTCAGGGTGGATGAGGGAATGTTCAATGTATGAATGGCTCCCGATATGTGAATGGCTCCTGATGTCTATGTCTCTCCTGATATCTTTTTAGTGGCTCGTTGAATAGTCATTAGGTCCTTGGAAGCCTGAGCCAGTGGTGATGTAGTGTGCTAGGAATGAGGTTTGGTTAGGTGAGAAAAAAGGCAGGGGCGGGACACGGACAGTTCTGTTTCCAGTACCTTACATGTTCTTAATAAGCAATTATAGAATCATAGAATCATTGAAAATGCTGAGTTGGAAGGGACCCATAAGGGTCATCGAGTCCAACTCCAAAAATAAGCATGAGCATCCATATTCTGAACAAGAGCAATGAAATAGAAAGGTATTACTGCACTAAACATGGAATTAAATGGAGTTATCTTTCAAATGCAATGGTCTCCTACAGGCAAGAGCTTACTCCCCTGTGAGAAAAGAGCAAACAAGTGAAGATTTAATTGCTGGTTTATTTTATGCTAATGTAGTATTTATACACATACATGCATTTATGTATATTTAGTACATTTATATTTATTCATTTGTATAACTGAAATTAAAAACATTGTCACAACTTACTTGAACAACCCTCAGGTCCTCTCAAAGAACTTATCCAGACACTCTGAAAGGTGCCCAGGATGGGCTTCATGGATTTGGGATTAATACATGGTATTGATTATAATTTTGGTTTTGTGAAGTGAGAAGTTAACTTTTTGGCAGGAGTTTTCTGTGATCTATGTCCATCTGATTGGTGTTAATATGGAATAATGTTGGGGGTGCATAATGACATACCCTTGTCTGGCCATGGGCCTGGGAGGGACAGGTTAAGATTTTTGCATGTACTGAATGAAGTATGTTGAAGCACCAACAAACTCCTAAAGCACCACAATGATAGCACATTGTGATACCTCAGGAGAAACAACTTGTTTCTGAGAAGGAGGTGATAAAGAGGAAGAAGGAAAGAAGAGTGAGAGGGCACCTGGGATCTGCCTCAGGTCTGCAGAACCAGCTGCCTGGCTTTGTTGGCAAGACAAAATCTAAAGCTCACCTAAAGGATGTCTTGTGGGGGTCGCCTGGCGGCCACTCCAGTCTGTCAGTTTAAGAGGGCAAGTGTAGAAAGATCCCTGGAAGACACATAAGCCATGGGCGGGAACTGTACGGTGTGTGTCCTGGTGGAGCGGAGACTCCAGGAGCACCCGGCGCTGTCTGTGCACCCCAGTGCTGTTTGCTTGCTTTTATTCATGTAATAAATTGTTCAGTTTGTTTATAATCCTGTTTGGGACCGAGTCATTTATCACATTTTCCATCTCTGAAAGAGCCTGTGATCTTTTCCCAGGTCCATAGGGAGATATACAGTGGAATCCAGGCAGCACTGGTTTTAATCTTTTATTTGCTGCCAAGGTGCAACGTGGCCTCCTGCAAACAATCATACTTTCACCTCAGCCTCCCTCTAAAATCTGTGAATAATGACAGTCAGCTCTTTATACACATCATTTTAGCACGGAAAAATGTAAAAACATTATTACTTATGTAATGCCACTTACAAACTGAACTACAGCAGGAAAATGCACTCTCATGTTCTTTCTTGATTTATGTCTCAGGCAGACATTTGGAAAACAAACATGAAGTTACAGACTCCACATATTGAAAATAGCACAGTGTCCTTTTTGCAGTCTGTATTTTCCTCAGTTCTTTTGCCTTTTTTTAATAAGAAGAAATTCATTTCTATATTAAGATTGACATTTTGAATCAGGAGATTATACGATTTTCACTGTATGGGAAAAATTAAGTGATTGACTATCTCAACATTTTCATTTTACAAATACAAAATGCAGATTTCACAGATAAAGAACTAAAAGCGCTGTTGAATCTAAATAGTATTTTCTTTCCACATTTTCAAAACAGGCAGGAAAATTAAGTGCAGGTTTGTGTGGCATACAAGTGAGCACAATTAAGGAATCTTGTATTGTTGTCTGGTGAATAGACTTGTCACATTACTATTCAGAGCTTTTGTCTAGTGACAGTGGAATATCAAAAAGACACTGAATAATATAGCAAAAATCTATTGTGCCATGAGATCTAATCTTTGTCTGCATGTAATTGCCTCATTAAAAGATTTGCAAGCTTACTCTTTCTGTTATTCTGAAGTAAGCCAAGAAAACCATGTTGTTAAAAAAAAATAGAGCTTCTGAAACTCTAGTCCCTGTGATATGACAATACTGTGCAACTTAAACTGGAAATTAAAACTACAGCCCTCTAGTACCATAATAATGGTAAAGATGTTTCCAGTGCTGCAGTTATCATCAGAGGCATGACTGCTAATTTGCAGGTGCCTCCTCCCCTCTCTACTGCCACCTCACAGGCAAGTGCCACAGGAGTTGCATAAGTAAATGTAATAATTACATTTATTCTGTAATATCTGTTATGTGGCACTGGTCTCTGGCACTTCTGCCTGTTGCTTTGTACCAGTCAGGCACAGCCAGCAGCGCCTAGAGGGGACAGGACTCCACCGGCTCCCCCAGCCTCACTGCTCCGAGGCTCGCTGCAGTGCCACAAGTCAGGAGCAGGAGAGAAGTAATTGCACCTTTCTGTTGCCAACACCCATTACGAATTGTCAGTTTTCATAAATAGTGTGACCGGGCAAAACGTTTCTTTCAGCCCTTCAACCCATTTCCTTTTATTTATTCTGATGGTTTACTTTTTGACTGTATGGAAAGCATGGGATTGCTACCCTTAGCAACCAAAACAATTGGGTTTTTTATCTGCAGATAAATCAGCAAGGCATAATGCAAGCTTCCCTACACAGAGCTGTGTTAATTCACTTCATGCTTGGTCTGGGCATACCACTCTTCTTAACTCAAAGAGTAAAAGCCAATTTTGTTGTTCTATCTGCCCTAGGTGTCATTCCAGAAAAAAAAAGAGTTGCTTCAGAGCTGTGCCTTCTGCACTTATTTTCACCTTCAGAACTTAAAAGCATTGTTTTTGCAGTAGTCACATACAATAATTGCAGGATTATTATGGAATCTAGCCTGAGAATTTTTTACTCCTTGATAATTATATTTTCTCCTCAAGATAACCAAGACAAATTAGATAAAGATTCTCTAATACCACATGCCTTGCTTTCACAGCGCAATGCGTATTTGCTCCCAGAATCACAAATGTGCACCCATAACTCAAACAGAATGAAATCTGAAAATTAAACATAAAAAATTTTGTGGGGGTTATTCATTTAAACTCCTTGCCATCCCCTACAAAGTAAAATGACATGGATGTTTTATTTTTATCTCTGTCTTTCTTATAGTTCCATTTTTTTTTCTGTCTTTCTAATATAACCACAAGCAAATTGAGCCAAATGTCTACTTCACACAATGAGAATCAGGTAAACATCAGAAATTACATGTAGTTGTAATGAAACACCTTATTGTATATAGATGGCATAAGAAGTTTGAAATACCTTAATAAATAACTAATAATCTTACTTTAAATTGGATACCTATAATCTACTTTTAATTAGTATAATTAAGAGTAGGTTGAATAAAATGCAATTATAGCTGTTATTTATAATGCATATAACCTACGGTTGCAAGGGTACCTTTTTATGGCAAGAAACTGAATAAACTGTAATTAAAAGTTTATAGATATATTTTTCTTAATTTTAATTTCTTGTGACTTTGTGCTATTTGTAGACTACCATGATACGTAACAGCCTGTGAACAGCAACCAGCAGCTCCGTAGGATGCAGGGCAGAATGTTCCCTCTAAAGCAAAGTTTTCATGCCCAGCGTAGTTGTCCTGTGCCAAGCTACTGGTGGGCAATGAAGAAACACTCCAGGAGAAAATGGTTTGAATCTTTTTCCTCCAAGACTGTCTTTCCATGTTCTTTTCAAATACTTGATATTGGCTGTTGTGAGGAATGTGCCATCGCTTTGCCTCTCAGCCCAGGTCTCTGATATCCAGGCATAATAAAATTCTTCATTGGGGCTCATTTTCTACATAAAACTGGTAATAAATTTACCGAACTAAAAGAGCAACCCAAAATTTCTCTCTCATTCCATCCACTCACATTCCTACTTTGCTTCTTGGTGCTGCTTGGGGATCCTCAGCATTGGGGATCCTCAGCAGGCACTCAGGTTTTTTGCACGCTATCAGAGAGAAGGAAGAACCTTGCAGAGTAAATCCCATCCCTACCTCCACTAACCCCATTGACTGCTCAACAGAGGTTATTAGTGTCCTGTCCCCATGTAAGCTAAGCTTCAGAAGAAAGTCCAGACAAGTGATTTTTTTTGCAAACTTATAGGCAAAAGAAATGAATCACATATAACTACTAAAACAAAGTCACAAAGCCACTCTTAGGAATCAGACACATTCACCAAACAAAGCAATTGAGAATTCTGCTCTTTTCATTCTGGATACTTTGATATTAGGATGATATTATGTATCTTCAATCAAAGCACAAACTCTGGTGTATATAATGAAGTAAATGAATCCTGCAAAATCTGTCATTCTGTCTCTACAAATCCATCACTCACAGTGATAAAGATCAGTTCCAACTACTTTTTTCAGTTATCTTCCAATCTGCAGAATGATTGCTGAGATCATACCAATTTAACAAATTCTATTGGAAATCACAGAGGTATGACACTGCAGCAAACTGCCTTGGAGACTGGCAGCAGCCAGACAGTCTAGAAAAATGGGAAGTTCCCAGGCACTTAGACGGATGGGGTTTTTTCAGGACACATTCCTAAGATGGGGGGATAAATGAAGAATTTCAAAATCTGGGGATTTTTGTTTAAAGTGAGATAGTATTTATCTATTTTTCATTTGTTCATAACTGACATTGAAATACTTCATCCTCACATCAGAAACTCTTTCTGACTTTGATGATCATTCAAAATAGTTATAACAAATTGCTGTCCTTTAGCTCTTACTTAACATTTGAGAAACCACCTCCCTCATTTACGGAATGGTCTTGTCAAATATTCCTTATTTCCTTTTGAAAGATCAACCTCTTCTTTTCTGCAGGAAGAGTTTTCACAGATTTTGGGGTTTTAATGAATTGGAAAGAATAGGTTGAAATAAGATTGAAGTCATTAAGTTTGCATTTATTTAATAAGAACTAGAGAAACATGTAGCTCTAAAAAACTAAATGAACAGAGACTACTTCAGAAACCAAAGGGACCAAGACAGCAAAATTCCAAGATTTTCTAAGCCAGACTCCTAAACCAGAACCACATAGAAATGGCATTCTTTTTCGAGTGATAAACAATCAACTTATGCAGAAAAAGCCAAGAGTTTGACCCTCAGCAAAGTCAAGCCAATAACCTTAAACGTATTGGAAAGCCAGGTCCTGATGCAGAGGGTAAGAGCAGGGAAAGGGCTGTTAGAACAGGTTGAAAGCAAAGGGCTAGAGCAGATGCTGATAGGTGGGGCAACCACCAGTCCTGGGCTTCTTTGAGAAAGCTTGTGCATTTCCATTTACAGGTGTTTTTTGAAGAGAAAGTTTGGGGTGAGCCTCACAGAGTTTCCTCGTAACAGAGCTGTGATGCCTACAGTCTTAACATAACGATGTGAGCATGTGGCTGTCCAGGTACAAAGTATTAAAATAATAACAAAGACAAGGGTCTTCTTTTTTCATTAGTACAGAAAGGCATGAGTAATGGCAGCAGCTTTTTATTTTTAAATAGTAAAAATGCTCACCTGATTTTAGTACCCAAAAACTGGAACAGTGGATCATATCCTAGCACCAGAGGAAGGCCATGGCAACTCACTCCTCACTCTTACTCTTACTTCTGTCACTTTGTTATCCCATGAACTCCAAACTCTATCATTTTTCCCACATCATTTTTGTATCCCTGCAACTTACGGTTTGATGCACTATGCCTTGACTTTAAAACGACTGCAGACTTCTCAGATCAGGCATCATGTGTTCCTCTGTCTTAAATGCATCCAGCTGACCAGTGCTCCAGCACTATGAATGTGGAAACAATCACAGGATCACAGAATTGTAGGGGCTGGAAGGAGATCATCGAGTCCAACCTCCCTGACAAAGCAGGTTCCCTAGGACAGATCACATAGGTAGGCATCCAGACTGGTCTTGAATATCTCCAGAGAAGGAGACTCCACCTACAACTACCTGAAGGGAGGTTGTAGAGAGGTGGGTGATGGTCTCTTCAGCCAGGTGACAAGAGATAGAACAAGGGGCAATGGCACGAAGCTGTGCCAGGGAAGGGTCAGATTAGATGTTAGAAAAAAATTTTTTGCTGAGAAAGTTGTCAAGGCCTGGAACAGGCTGCCCAGGGAAGGGGTTAAGTCACCTTCCCTGGATGTGTGTAAAAAAGGGTAGATAAGCTACTTAGGGATATGGTTGAACAGTTGGACTTGATGGTCTTAAAAGGTCTTTTTCCAACCTTGTGATTCTGTGATTCTGTTTAACATCGTATGAGGCATCACTTTCTGTGTGGTGCATGTCATAGCATCATAAGTATTTCAACATACTGTGTTTATAAATACACAAACTTTTACAGCTTTAGGATGAATCTAACAGCATCAGGGAAGTGGCCTGGAAAGAGTTACTGAGTTACTACAAGCTCAGTTCTACAGCAGGTCAGTGTTAACATTTCCACTTTTTTTTCGGGGAGATAGGGGTGGGCAGATAGGGGCATGGCAATTCTGAACATTTCTGAGATGCAATCTCTAAAGTAGAGAGTTTATAACAGTGAATAATGATTAAAATGTTACATCTGGAAAATTGTGTAAGACTAAACTTCCAGAAGCCTAAGTGGGTTTTGAGTCTGATTTTCAGAGGCTGTACAGACCCACATAGTCTGCAGGAACTCAGTGCTTCAGAAAAGTAATGAGCTACAAGCTTCAAGCCTGAGAAATAAACATAAAAGAGAGGACAATTGCTAAAGGACAAATAAAAAATGTGGGTCTAACATACCAGGTATTTCACAGCTTTAAAGTGGACAAAATATTATGTCTCTCCGGTGCACTGCAGCACTTAATTTGTGAAAAAGTACATCTTTGTGACCCTCTGAGGAAGAAGTAAGACTAATAAATAATGTTGGAGGGATTTCCACACAATTATATTGCCATCTTCAATAATACAATGATAACCAGAGGATATTTCCTATAGTCAGCAAAGATTTTTTGGCATCTATTCAGCTGTGCTAGGGGAGATTGCAGGTATGTTCTATCATCCACACTTGTTCTGTTGGTCATCTAGGGTGTAATGTCTGGCTTTTCATTTGAATTTGAAGCAGGGATATGCTACCAGAGGTATTTTACTATTATAATACATGTTGAGGATACAGTTTTAATTTTTAATCCTTATTTTTTCCTAGGCTAATGATTTTCATATTAAATATAACTGAAACTATATTTATTCAAAAATATAACCATAGGTATACTTAAAGTTTTACAAATTGATGAGGCTATAACTAAGACAAAGGTGACACTGAATCTTATGTAGAGATTTATTTTTTTAAAAAAAAATCTTGTCTTTACTAAGAAGATGTCTCTGATAATTTTCAAATAAGCAGGGAGTTTTCAATAGAGAGGTAGCTCGCCAACTCTAACTATGGCACAATGTAAATTCAGACACATTTAAATAAATATGCTTTTCAGTAGCTGTTTTGAATTTCTACCACCAGTTTGGATGGCAGCAACAATGTACAAGCCAAAATAAAAACAGTGGGTAGGATAAAAGTGGTTCAAACAGGTTGGCATCTGCCAACTTGCAGATGCTGCAGTTTACTAACTATCTGACTATTTTGGTAGAACATGGCATATATCCCGTGCAAACTTTTTTTAAAAAAAACAAACACAATGCAGATCATAATGAAAGACTAAGAAACATATGATCTGTATCTCTGTTAGTGTTCTGATGTTTCTTTCTGCAGGGACATCAAGACTTCTATCTTTGAGAGAGACTAAAAATTCTTTATTTTTTATGTGCACCTGAGGATGTTCTGCGAAAGCCCAGAAGCTTTCAAAGACATGGCAAATTTGGCTGCTCCAATTAATATTAAGATAAACAGAAATTTCAGAAGGTACGACTCTTCTTGATGAAGTTATTTGTAAATACAGACATAGCCTTTAATTAAGCCTTTTTGGGTTGTTCAGATCTGTTCATTACAAGAGGAGCTCTGAATGGCTTCAGTAGATGAAGCTATTTCATTTAAGGGCAGTCATAAATCTACTAAAGTGTGCAATCAGCACAGGTAAATACAGGCAGTACACACACTGGTCTTCACCCCTCAATGTCCTTAACCTCACAGCCTTTGGCAAATTATCACCAAAACCTCACAGAAGAATTTTCCTAGGAATTACTATTCTCGACCGAGTCAGCAAAAGCAGCAGCTGATTCATTCCTCACATTGTGTGCACCACCCGTTCCGCAGTGTTGAATGACAGAAGATAAAGCGAACCACTGAGCTGTAATCACATCTCTACACTGGCAGATTTTGCACAGCCACAGGGATAAAATCTAAATTTACGTTGGGCCCTTTATGTAAGGCTGAGTTAAGCTTCGTTGCCCCAGGAAAATAAATAGCACTATAGAAATCAAAAGGCAACAGTTGTCCACAGTGTACTTGCTCAAATCTGAAGGAGGAAACCATCATTTCTTGAACAGAATGGTAATCTTTCATCTTCAGAATACATAAAGTGACATAAGTTATTTAAACAGGATTGATTCAGGGTTTTTTGTAATCCAATGTAACTTTACTGAAAAGTAGATGGACAAGGTCCATTGTACTGCTTCAACCCTCTGTTCCAGTGCAGGCGAAAGTATAACAAGCATCAGCTGAAGTGATGGGGTACTAAAGAAAACAGAAGAGAAATAAATAGTAAAATTTACTGAGAGACTTAATGCTGTATCACAGAAAAGAAGCAGGGAGCAGGGGAGTGACACCACAAACCCCCCCACAACTTTTATTTTTCATCCTGGCCAGGACGCTCTGACATTTGATTATAATTTATAAAATGCATGCATGTTCCAAAGAAATCATAAATAAGCAGGAATCTGTGTAGGATGCAGGAAACTGTCTTAAGTGCAATTATGAAGAACCTCTTCACAGTAATGAAAGAAAAATAAATCTTGAACAATCAAAACCACCCCCTCAAACTGAACTCTGTGTAAGCAGATATTCTCTGCACTATGCTTTAAACATGCACAGGAGTAGGGGCTCTGCTGAGTAACAGGGGGAAAAACCTCTGAGAAAATGACCCATTATGCAACTTGCCCTATGTCTGAGTATTCCACACTGAGCAGCAAAAGCAATTTTGAAATGTGCTGCTTACTTATGCAGAACTCATGCATTTGGTCCTGTTCTGTTTCATCATACAGTTCTTAAGAGAACTGGAGAATTAAGATTATGAGAATGCAAGTTATAAAATTCAGTCTGCATCCTTCCACTCTTTTGGATATTAAATTCTGATACTATTTCTGATACTGTCAATTGCTGATTATTTCAAACTTGTAAAAAAATAAAAAAGTTTGTGGGGTTTTTTTTATTATTATTGCTATTTACATTCCAGACATGTAACAAAAGCATATATCAAATACCCTTTCAGCAATGTGACAATATATCATTATATACACAATCAGTCACATGAAGCAATCTGGGAAAGCAGAGCATACATTCAGGTGAAGTAGATCATTTTTAATGACCCTAATCTTTGAACTCCAGTTGAGCCAATTCCTGAAAACCTAAAGGAGAAGCACAGGTAACATTCGCTGAGTTGACTAGGACTGAAATTTAAGTCCTGGAAGTAGTAGATGGAGTTGGACTGGAAGGGATGTTACAAGAAGAGAAGGCTGAGAGGAGACCTTATCACAACCTACAACTACCTGCAGGGAGGGTGTAGAGAGGTGGGTGATGGTCTCTTCAGCCAAGTAACAGGAGATAGGACAAGGGGAAATGGCACTAATCTGTGCCAGGGCAGGGTCAGGTTAGACATTAGAAAAAATATTTTATTGAAAAAGTAGTTGGGGCCTGGCACAGGCTGCCCAGGGAGGTGGTTGAGTCACCTTCCCTGGGTGTGTTTAAAAAAGGAGTAGATGTGGTACTGAGGGATATGGTTTAGCACGGGATGGGAGTGGTTGGACTCGATCTTAAAGGACTTTTTCCAACCTTGTGATTCTGTGATCATGAAAATATTGACGGGCGCTACCCCTGGCAGTTATTGCATGCCTAAGCCATTAAGACACTAGGGGACAATGATTTTTGTGCTTCCTTTTGAAATAATTGGGGGGTGGGGGGAGGGGATATATTTTACTGGTTTCATTTTTTTCTTTTCGCTGAGACCTTGTCTTTAAATTATATTCTAGTTTTCCTGCCAAATGCACTTTATCATCCTTTATATGCTAGCTGAATCCAATTGAAGAAATAATTCAGATATTCAAAGCCTCAAGAACTGTCCACCATTCTACAGCAACAGATACAACCTATGGATGGTGTCACTAGCTAAACTTTAGCATGATACTCTTAATATCCCCTTGGCAAAAGAGGGGAGAAAGCTGGATCCCAATTACTCAGCAAAAATGGAAGTGATTCTCCTGCACATAATTCCCAGCAAGGTGAAATGGTAGCTATGTCTCTTGCCCAGGAGACAGAAAGAAGTAATAAAATTATTCCAGAATTATTAGCATACAATTTTGTCAGAACTAAATTTTAACCTAATGGGCACTTTAAAATTATATTAAAAGACCCAAAACCAAACAAAACCCAAAGGAATAGCACCTTCTTAGTCCTGAAAAATGGGATTTATTGCAATTTGAGTCTATCTTTTTTAACAACCCAGCTTCTGCCTAGAGATATATAAACAGTGTCTGTTATATTATCCAGCTCTTGCAAAATACTTGTTTGGAGCTTGTCCTTAAAGAAGCAAAGCTCTTGGTCATCTGTTCTGCACACAGGTTTCCAGGCCTTACACACTTGGAGGCTGACAAAATCACTGCCAGGATCTCAAAACCACCAGCACCACTTTCACTTGATTTTAGTTGAAGTTAGGGAGTCGAACCTCTTACATTTTCTCAAATGGTCACGAGTCGAAATGGAAAATTCTAAATTAACTTTATCCATCAGAGAGAACAGATGTTACTTCTGTGTACAACTGTGAGAATATTTACTGAATTGGAAAACCTTGTATATATCATCTAACATTATTCTTATTGGGAGCTATAAACAATGCACATTTTACATAAAATTCCTCCAGTGAAGAAAGTGATCAAATAAAATTTATTAGGAAGAGAGAGTTGCAAATTGCCTATAAAATATCCACACTGGAAAAGTCAAGCGTGTATTAATTTTGTGCAAAATTACGTGACTTGAACCACTGAAATTAGGTATTGTTTGATAATCACTGTTTTGTTACCTCTTCTTTCTTTTTAGTTCTTATTATTCCTGGAACAATACCGAATATTTAAATCCTGTTATAGCGATCTATTTTTTTCCATTTCAGTGCTAGTTTAGTTATCACTGCCAAGTTCGATAGGATGCTTTAAACAGCCAGAATGTTTTCAACATGTCATTCATCCTGAATGTTTGTAGAGGTGATAACCTAATTGCGCAATCCACATGCAAGGCCAGCTTACGGTGCACTAAATAAACATGTAAACACAAATAACTGCTAGGCAAATAAAAGGTGGTTGACTTTTGCTTTATTTTCCAAAATGTATAAGAAGGTTGCCAGTTGCTTCTGATCTTAGTCTAGGGAAATCTAGGCATATTTTTTTGTTCCATGAGTCTTAGAAAACAAGCACAGAAATATTTCACGTCTGAGGTGGGATATGTGGTTAGAAATGGTGGCAGGTCGAATGGCAGCAGTGGTGTGCCCGTCTTCACAAGTCGCTGCACAGTAACACCCTTGGTGCTTCTGTTTTTGATGAATCTCACCCCGATTTGTATAAGATTGTCTATCCAACTTGTGTACGGATGGGGAAAATTTACCGGAGAGAATGATTTCATGCAACATCATATATATGATGCAATGATTGCAATACAGTGAAGTCATTCCCTATTTCTGTTTCCTTACGTCTCCTTGGGCATCTATCTGACTCATTGTCACGCTGGCCACCTCTGAGTGAATGCTGACTTCAGTCAGGTACCTGTGGATCCTACAAGGAAGGACAGAAACAGCTTGGAGACCCATTTCATGTTCATACTGAAGTGTCACAAAAGGTCTGTGGCTTTTAAATGGAAATATAATTCTGGTTTGAATTTGTGCGTTAACAATTCCATTACATTTACCAAACTTCAATCAATCAGAGTATCTGTTAATAATTTAAAAATGAGTTAGCTATGGAAAATAAATTTTATTTTATTTTTTTAAAAAAGGAATTCCACATGGAGAAATGCTCCTTGTTTTAGGAATTCCAAACTATGCAGCCAGAGTGACAAACCATGATTATGCCATAGATCTGAGGTAGCAAAGAAAAAATTGGTCTAGAGGGAACAGTACAGTATTTATTTATGTTAACACAAAACCACAAGAATTTAGTGAACAGGACCTCCTATGTATGCATGGCAAGCTCTTTGTCTTCCAAATTAAGCTACTTTTCCCACACCTGTGAAGAGTGCTTTCTGAGATTTGTTAAACATTCAGTCTTCTTGTGGTCTATAGAGAAAAAAAATTGATTTTCCCTCCTTTCAGTTTTACCTGTAAATATGATTTTTGAATTAAATATAATCACACACTTGGGATCTGAGGTGAGAATGGAAATTAATAGCTTCTGTTATTGATCCTTCACACTTTGTAACCATTCACCAGATTACTCACAACATTATTCCTCAGCTGTAAAGTCCTGTTGCAGCCATACTCTCACACAGAGCCCAGCACTGCCTGTGGTATATTGCATTTCATACAGGAATTCACTTGTGTTCACAAACTAAGTTGATTGTGGTCTGAAACGCAAAGGGAGATCTTGGCCCCATAACAGTTCAGACAGAATTTCACCAACAGCATGTGAGGCCTTGGGTTCAAATAAGCCCTTCCTGCCACCAACCACCTTATATCACAATACAATGAATCTAAAGCTGAAGGGATTTCGAGACATATTTTCATGGGGCTTTTGGAATCATAGAATCATAGAATACTTCGGGTTGGAAGGAACCTCAAAGATCATGTTCCAACCCCTTTTCCACGAGGGACACCCTCACCAGACCAGGTTGCCCAAGGCCTAACCTGCCCTTAAACACCTCCAGGGATGGGGCTTCCACAGCCTCTCTGGGCAACCTGTGCAAGGGCCTCACTACCCTCAGAGTAAAGAATTTCTTCCTAACATCTAAACTAAAGCTGCCCTCTTTCAGATTGAAGCCATTGCCCCTTGTCTTATCAATACACTCTCTGATGAACAGTCCCTCTCCCACTTCCCTGTGAGACCCCTTTAAGTATTGGTAGGTTATCCCAGAGCCTTCTCCAGACTGAATAAGCCTAACTCTCACTGTCTTCGTAGGAGAGGTGTTCTAGTCCCCTGATCATCTTCGTGGCCCTTCTCTGGACTCAGTCCAACAGTTCAACGTATTTCTGTATTGAAGACCCAGAGCTGGATGCAGTACTCCAGGTGAGGTCTCACAAAGCAGAGCAGAGGGGCAGAATCACTTCCCTCAACCTGCTGGCCACACTGTTTTTGATACAGCCCAGGACATGGTTGGCCCTCAAGGCTGCTAGCACATGTTGAACTTGTCATCAATCAGCACCCCTAAGTCCTTCTCCTCAAGGCTGCTCTCAATCCGTTCTCCACCCAGCCTGTAAATGTGCTTGGGATTGTGCTGACCCACATGCAGGACCATGCACTTGGCCATGCTCAACTTCATGCACTTCACATGGACCCATCTCTCCAGCCTGCCAAGGTCCCTCTGGATGGCATCCTCTCCCTCCAGCACGTCGACCTCACCATATAGCTTGGTGTCATCTGCAACTTGCTGAGGGAGCACTCGATCCAACTGTCCATGTCTCCAACAAAGATGTGAGCTGAGGTGTCTTATATGCATTTTTTTGACTCTGGCTGGATATCTAGTCTAACACCAAAACATCCTGCACAGCAAATCAACTAGGTATGTCCATATAACCTGTTTACACCCTTCTTAGTTTGCTCCTCCTCAAAAGCCTAGTCAGCCAGTGAAGACTATATTCAAAAGCCTGACTTCAGCAAAGTGCTCCCTGTACAATGAGATCACCAAATTACTAATAAATCACTAATAAATCATAGAAATCTTAAATATATTTAATTGAAATTTAATGTTCTGAAGAATATTAGGAGCTGTCGCAGTTCCCCCTTCCCCTGCTGCACTGGGGGGTCCCACCCACAGGAGACAGTCCTCCACAAACTTCTCCAGTGTGAGTCCTTGCGATCAGGGCGTCGTCTCCTCAGCATGGCTCCCTTCCAGGGGGTGGTGTCCTTTGGACCCAGACTGCTCCAGCGTGGTCCCCCACAGAGTCATAAGTCACCCAACAAACCCTGCTGTGGTATGGGTTTGTCCCTCCACAGGCTGCAGATGGTCTCTGCTCCCTGTCCTTATCCATGGGCTGCAGGGTGACAGCCTGCTTCACCATGGCCTTCTCCACGGGCTGCAGGGGCATCTCTCTCTCCAGCACCTGGAACACCTTATTCTTCTCTCCTCTCCCCCATTTCTTCCCTTACCTTGGTGTCTGTGCAGCTTCTTACATCTTCTCACTCCCTTCTCCGGTGGCAAAATGCATCTTCCTGTGATTTTTCTTTCCTAAATGTGATTCACAGAGGTGTTGTGACCATTGCTAATTGGCTCAGCCTTGGTCAACATCAACTCTGGCCTTGAGTCGGCCGATGTTTACTCTCTGGGGCCTGTAGAGAGCTTCCATCTGCTTCTTGCAGGAGTCATCCCTGCAGACTCCCTTTCTCCATTAGAATCCAGCTACACAAAATGACGACAGGAGCCTTTAATGTTAGCTGCAATCTTTTGTGATGTTACATCAAAGACTTCTACACTTTTTCAAAGTTTATTAGTAATAAAAACATGCATGAGATAGAATGGTTTGTATACCTATAGTTTTGCACAGATGGCCTGGTACTCAGCTTTTGTAGGGACTTCTGTCACACGATTCACTAGCTAAGTTAGCAACTGTACCAATACTGGGGGTTGCACATGTTTTGTGTAATTTCTTTTTCTCTATCTTCTGTGCATATTCCTGAAGCTGTTGGTTATGTCTAATACCTATTTAAATCAGTGAAAGGGGCTGGCATGGAGGGAATTTGTGCTTAAAATGCAGTACACCTGCAAAGACCTGTTGCATCACATTTTTGAAGTACATAGTAAAATCACCTGAAACTCTTCTTCAAATTTTCAGGTTTTCATTACAGGAATCCTAATGGTGATGAAAATAGAATTTCTCATTGATTTTGACTCACTTTATGCATTTACAAAATGTATGATAAAAATGCACTTATTTCACAAGATCAAGACTCTAAATTAAATTCATTCTAAGATGTTTGAGTGAAAGGCACTTTGAAAGTAAAATCTACTTTTGCATTAGAAACAAATCACTCAAACTGTATTACAAAAATAAAACAAATGTGTCGGTTTACTCATACGTCTTTAAATCTTTCTTTGCCTAAAGGCAAAGGCTTGTCTTCCAAAACTCCAGCTTTCATCAAAACGTTTGCAAGTATATCTCTTCCCAAAGAAGATAATGGAAGTAGACATTCCCCCTAAGATTACATCAGGTTAGTGCGAAAAGCAGGGTAAATTTCCTCCAGCAACTACAAAGTCTCCTGGTGATGGCTGTACATGCATTAATGCACATATCTCACTGTAGTCCTCCTAATGAGCCTGTCTCCACTTCTGTTCAGTGACCAGCCTCCAGAGTGGCTTAAGCAATTCCTGAAAGAGAGAAAAAGCTCTTTGCCATGCAGATAGATAAAAAGGAGTGAACCACACACAGATATTTCTCATAAAGATTAAAAGAATTCCCATAAGGTCTTTTTTTCTAATGGATGGGGAGTGGAAGGAGGGGAGAAATAAAGACAAAGTTATTTCTCAGATGTATTGGTGTGATTCCCATGCTCCTTATTAATTGTTGCAACAGATAAATAATGCAACCCCATAAATTGTACACAATTTGGATGTGCAGACACTCTATCAACCATCAGCTGGGCGGTCTCTGGCCACAACTCTCAAGCCTCTCTATCCACCTTCTGAGTGAAAATTTCTGTTTGAGTTCATGCTCTGTTGATTTTTGCACTACATTTTCATGTTGGTTCCTGTGTTTTCACATTTAGTGTAGTTCTCAGGAAATCCTAACTGAATGTAAACACCTGCAAGGATGGCTGTGGAGGACTGAGATACAAAAACGCGTGGAGGACCAAATTTAAAGTTAACAAGCTTCCTATCCAGGTGCTTTAACCAGTTGTTAAAGAGCCACAGGCATAATTTTTCTGATGTGCTTCCTCGAAACTTTGAAGGAGTGGAAGTTCACAACAGTAGAGATTGTGACATCACTGAACAAAGAGAAGTCAAATACCTTTGCTGGGAGGACCAAGAGGAAAGATGGCATCTCTCTAACCATCATGAGGATGTGAAGTGGGATGAAATTCTCCCTGTCTTTTGCAACCGGGCTTGGGGTGAAAGGAGTGGAAACCAAGTGATGTCACATCTGTATCATTAAACTATGTTACAACAATGACAGATAATGCTGATTATGTAGTCACCATATAATATCATTAGCTACTGACACAAAGATGATACAATGCAATGATTTTGTGCCTCTCTGTAGTACTATTTGATGACAAGAGGTATCTCCTCACGCTAAAGGTTGTGTTTAGAATAAGAAGACATTACTCCATTACTAGGCAAAAATTATTTACTTTATCTGGCCCTGCTTTCCAGATGCTACCTAAATATCTCCAGGTCCCAGTGCGGAAGAAAAAATTTGAAATGCCTTATACAGAGTCACAAAATGAAAGATGGAAAGAAATAAGCCAGTTCCTGTCTTTTCAGCTAGGAGATTCCCATTCTGTTCTCCCACGGGTGCAGCTATAACCTAAAGAGGCAGTTCAGCTGTACTGGGAATGGTAGACCAGAGTCACCTCAGGTTTCAGGAGATATGTAGAGCAGAAAGCCTAAGCCATATCATCTTGGCAGAAAGCCAAGGCCAAACATTTATAATTTATTAATACTCACTTTGCAGAGTCCAGAATGAAGACATGTTTTCACCCAAATCCACACTGAAAAATGAAACCTACATTTTCCTTTTATAATGCTATTAATAAAATAAAACACTTGAGTATTTAAGAAACCAATAGATCCTTAGCAAGTTAGATCTAAAAATAAGTTCACACACATGAACTGAAATGAAAAATATTAGCCATTATCCTAGAGGATATAATGAGAAGAATGTGGCAAATAGATTATATTCTGATGATATTTGCATTGGATGATTAAAATCTGAGGGCATGACACTTGCCTAGCAGCTAATGAGAAACTAATTGTTCTTTGTCAGACGTTACATAAATAAGATCAACCTAAAAACACAGATATTAAGAACATAAAATCTTCTGAAACAGCGAAGACAGATATCCAGGCAGGAGATTCAGTTTTATTAGAAGAATTCTAGCTTTGAAAAGTCTCATAATCAGGAATTGTAATGACCCACAAACTGAAACCTTACCCTCACACTTAATTCAAGTTCAGATACTCGCAGTCTGGTAAAAAGTCAACCAGAACATCAGACAAGGAAGAAGAAGCTCCCCCCCCCCGCCTTCACCCCCGATAAGCAGAACACAAAAGCTTTCAGTCAGAAAGTGATCCATGGTAATTGTCATGGTGGTATATTATCTGATCCATTTTTTTATTCTCAGACATATTTTTCAATCCATCTATAGGCTAACCAAAGGGAAGTATTTACCCTCTCCTCTCATGTTCTTGATTACTTTTTCTTTTTTTTTGTTTGGTCTTTTTTTTTCCCTCATTCATTACATTTTTTGAGGGACAGAAATCCCATCAGTGTAAAGGACTTCTTTTTTCAAAGATGCTATCATCCTCAACTCCATGAATTCCAGACAATATTTAGGAAATTCACTAATTTTTAAAATGTTTTCAGTAGCCTAGAACTGGGCTGACACAGAAAAAAGCATAGAAATATACATAAGAATGTAAAGGCAGGCTAAAGAAAAGTTATATTAATTCAGTGCTCACTGCAGGGTACAGTAATCTCTCCTTTGACTTCAATAGCTAACAGGACATACCATCAATGAAGCAGAGGGCTTGTAAAAGCTGAAGAGGGATTAGGGACGTTATAAAATAGGCAGAGAAAGATGTGGCTTCTAAAACTCTGTTGTCCTTGCAAATACTACAGGACCCTTATCTAGGTGGTCTTTCAGAGAAAACTTATCTGGTATATACTTTCTAAACAAGAAAATGAAAAGGGAACTAGTGTTCAACATAACCTCATTTTTTTTCTTGCTTTTATAGTTTTTTCTGTCATGAACTATTCTCACCTCTCCCACATCCCTGTACAAACCCTGAACACAACAACTTTGTAACTGACAAATGCCTAGGGGTTCTGTTCTTCCTGACATTCGATGACAAACTATCATCCCTTGTCATTGGGCACTGGGTCTCAAAACGAGACATCTCCATGTAGGCAAGGGTGGAATAAGCCTTTCTCCAAACATGAACCTTTACCTCTCTGTTTGCAGATACACGTTCCTGTACAGGCCAGAGTAATGACTTACCAGGAAAACACTACCCTCAGCTACCATCTCCCAGTTTCTCCTTTCAGTCCAAAACCCAAGTTCTCAGACACAGTTGTCTTACAGTCAGCCTATTGCATATACTTTTATGCATGAGAATAGCCCTATTTTTTAAGTATTAATTCTGTGTATACCAGCTCTGGAAACAAAATACTTGAGAATATTTTGTGTGATCTGCTTTTCAGCTCTGTAATAGAGAAATGCAGCTAATATACACAAACTGTCCTTTAGTATTCTTCAGTAGGTACAAGCACCTCATCAATATTAGTGTGTTCATGGTGCTTACTATGGGTGGGAAAACAACAGAGAGATGAGACAGAGTAAACAAAGGACTTTCAAAAATTTCAAAAGATTAAGAATCAGGTATGGCATAGGGTCCCTAAACAGCACATAGAGAAAAATGTTTCAGTGGAGCAGTTCAGAAATTAGCAGTGAATAGTTTTAATCTGACCTTGAAAATTATCCCAGAACTAACCTGACATTAGGGACCAGAGATAACTTTTGTCCAATGTCTCATCTTTTCAGCCACTGAATCTTTAAGTCCTTACAACACACCAACACACTTTGAGCAAAAGGGGAGGTAGTTCCTCCTGACAGGATTTTTCTAATCATGGTGGGAGTTAGGAGATGTGCATCCTAAGGTGAAAAATGAATTCTTGAATTCCTCCCACTTCCTAACCTGGTTGTCTTGGCTGGTACAGCACCATGTATCAGATGGGCAGCATCAGCAACATCAATACTAGCAACACAGCTGCCTGATGGAAAGATTAGGTCAGGAAGAGGTTGGAAAAAAGCAAGGAGCAGGGTTGCAGAGCTTTCTGTCCTCTGCACCAGAACAGATTAAAATGACTCTCTGGAGTGGCCAAGGCACATCCATTCTGAGAAGTTTTATGCTGAAGGTGTCAGGCAGTATTTGGGCAACTGGGAAAATGAAATTACTGCCTAGGGAATGCTCACTTCAGAAGAGATGAACCTAATAACCCCCTGGCAACCACAGAACAAAACAGATCTACACAGTTCAGGCATCCACAGTCATTAGCCATTATCATGCCCACCTGCTTTTTATTTGACTCATTCCAAGTGACCTATCCAAACTCACACCATGAAGCAAAGGAGACTGACCAGTAGAAAGGAGCTCAGGTCTTTGGTGGGCAGCCCAGGGGCATGGAGGTGGATTGCTGAGTGAAAGATGAGGCAACAGCATGAATTCGGGATGTGCAGGGAAGGCAGGAGGGGAAGCAGCCTCGTGTTTTCCAGCTAAGGGTCTCTACAACCATGGGCTCCATAGGTCCATGGCATATGGACTAACAGACTGGTTGTAACAGAGGGGAGATCGCAATCTCTGGGACGAAAAGGAGGAAGAGTGAGGGGTCGGACGTGTCAGCATTACACAAACGTGACAGTTCATGTGTGGATGTGTACATTGACCACCAACGGTCCACATGGCACTTGGCAACATGAAACCTCTCCTCCCCTACATGCACAAGCAATACCTTCCTGGAGAAAGACTTTGGACAACATTGATGGAACATCCCCAATTCCAGCCACAGGGGCTGAGGCAAAGGCACAGATTTTGGCAAAGGTGAGGGTGCCAGGAAGGTAATACAGGCTGTCCGGGCTAGGGAAAGCCAGTCCGGCTGGGCAGTGGCGCAGAACAGAGTGCTGCTGGTGAGGGTGTGGCACCGCATCAATTGCCGGGGGGGGAGGGGGGGGAGGAGGGGGTAGATGAGGGAGGGGGCGGAACATCTCGAGAGGAGATTGAATAACCGGGGATGTTCAGATCTGAGGAGGTGAGTCCCCGCCGGCCGGCCGGCTGCGCGGTGGACTGAGCCGCCGGGAACGGGGCGGGCTCCGGTGGCAGCATCCCCAGTTCTGCGGGCTGATGCGGCTCCCGCTGCGTGCCGGCGGGTTTTGTCCTTTCCGTGTTTTGTGAGGTTTTGTTTTGTTGCTCTTGGGTTGCCCCCCTCCTTTAAAGGCGGGTGTTTCCTACAGTTGGATGGCAGCGTGGATCCCTCCCCCCTACCACCTCTCCACCCACTTCCCATGCTTGGCCTGCGCGGTCTGGAGTGGCGGGGGGTGGGGGGTGGGGGGGGGGGGGGGGTGGGGTGGAATTGGGGAAAGGAGAGGGGCGATGTTTGGTCCGGGCTGCTCAGCTCGCCCTCCTTTTATGCGGTGCACTTCACAGCGCCGGCACCTCTTCGTCCTTTCCCTCTTTGACCCTAGCACAACTGTTTTAATGACGCATGAATACGTGTACGTGTGTATGCATGCCTCTGTGTGTGAGGTTTTCCCCCTAAGCCCATCACAAATCACTATGAGAACAGAATATGGTAAGTATATATATATATTTTTTTTTCCTTTTAATTGTGATTTTTTCTGGAATCGGGTTTAAAAAAAAAAAAAAAGCAATCAGCAAGCACCGTCGGTGAGGGCGAGTGAAGGAGAGAACCCCCCGCACACAAACCTCGCGTCTCCCCACGGTGCAAGCGGCAGAGCACGCCCGGGAGCAGCCGCGGAAAGCTCCGCGGGAACCTACGCCGCTGCCCCGCCGGGCCAGGGCGGGCCGGGTACCGCCGAAGCAGCAGCGGCCCCGGGGACGGCGGGATGGAGGGGAGGCGGCAGCGTGAGATGCCCGCGAGTGCGGATGGCAGCTGCTTAAAACCTGCTCCGTTAAATACCGGGAGGGATCCCACTTTCCCGAGGGCACGTCGGGGGTCCCTCTCGCCGCCCTGCACGCTGCCACTCACCCACCGTCTGCAGCCCCTCCCTTCCACCCCCACCACCCGCAGCTTTGCAGGGCGGGGCGGGTCTGATGCCTCCTGCCAGCGACCTTCACGCCGCCCGCCCGTCCTCCACGGACCGCTGCTGGGGGCGGTGTGAGAACAGCGCCTGTGCGCGCCGAAACGGGCATGTGCGCAGCGGAGACCCCCACCGCGCTCCTGGGGAGCGGCTGCTGCTCGGCTGTTTTATTGATTCTATTTTATCCGTACCAGTTTGAGGGTTGTTTTTTTTTTTGAGGGGTGTATACTCAGAGCAGCTTGAGGCAGCTAACGGGATGAATAATAAGGAAGTTTCCCAGCTTCATGCTTACCAGAGGTAACTTACCTCGTTGCCACACTTAGCAATAGCTTAGATTTTTGCAGCATATGGTAGACAGTGATAGTTAACTTGGACTGACTTTTTTTCGGTGGATATCGGGGTCGTTTCTATAGGAGGTAGCTGAAAGTCACTATTACTTAACTTCACCGTTGCTTAAAGCAGTGCAGATAATCTTCAGTTGCGGTAAAACTAGTCACTGTTCTGACAGCCCTTTAAGTTAGTTTGTTACTGAAAGTGACCAGAACTTACATGTAGTTTAAATTGTATGGGGAAGGGGTAGGGGGAGCGGGGGGAAGTGGGAAGAAAAGTGTGCAATGGAAGACTAAGAAGAAGCTATAAAATTCCAGCTGTAGCTACAGACAATTACAATTACAAGGTTGGAAAAGACCAGCCCCCAGGTTTGGTTTTTTTTGTTTGTTTGTTTTGGTGGTTTGGGTTAGGTTTTTTTTTTTTGGGGGGGGGGGCGGGGGGGTTGGATTGTTTGGGGGTTTTTTCCCTAAAATCATTTAATTTTAATAAGCAATATTTTGGGGTTTTGTTTGGGTTTGGTTTAGTTTTTTATATTGTCTGTCCAAAGGCAGTAATGTCTATGTTAGTTTTTCCTACAAATAAGAGATAGATGCACATGGAGGCATTCCAGCACTAGCTCACCTTTTTCAAAATTGCTGTTCTTCCTCTGACAGTCAGTAATCAGTGAAATGCAAGCATGTGATCATACTGGGCTTAACATTTGTTAGGGATGGTAACTTGGCAGTTTGACCCTGTGCTGGCTGCAGTTAGCTGAACCATGCTAACAGACTGCAGGTGGTAAACCGAACACATACTTATGTAGCCAGGTGGGGTTTTTTTTCTGATGTAAAGGCTGTTTCTCCAAGGCAACTGGATCTACCACACATATTAATATTTTCCTTTTATAGCAACCACACAGAATATAAGTGCTATAAGTATTTATAATTTTCAAATCTCTTTCTGTAATGGTGCACTTGCCCTTTATTTATGTTGTATTTTAAGCTTTGTGCCAGAGAGAAGTGGTGTGGAGAGTGAAAGATGTTTAATTTGTCAGGAAACTCCCCTAACTAGAAGGCAACTTGCCTTTTTTTTTTTTTTTTTTGTGGTTATTCTCCACAAATGCCATTAACTTTACAGATAGGGAATAGACTGACTTACTGTGCCTATCAGTCTGCTTTCTCATCATCTCTCAGATAGCTGCACTGAGCCTTGGTGGCAGGAACCACCTACCAAATACGCAGCCCTTCCATGCTCCTTGCCCAGAGCCCACTGGTTCTGCTGCAGTGTGGTGGCACGATGGGGTGGGGTGAGCTTTATTGACCCTGGCTTGCTTGCATCTAATTCTGGACATATCACAGGTTATACATTAGTGGCACTGGCCATTAAAATAATAAAATACATTTAAAAAAAAAAAAGTTAAGAACGCAGTAGATCACATTAAATCCAAACAGCTATAAAAGAAAACCAGAAAATTTGAGGATGTGAAATGTAATAGAATAATCTTGCTTGACAGTGGCTAAGAATTTGATGGTCTGGGTAGATGATACTGGAGGAAAGCTATGTTCCTCTGTGATTAGAAACAACTACAAAAAATTTGCATGCTCATGTAAACACGTTGTTTATGTTAAAGGAAGTGAAGAAAGAAAGGAAAGGAAGGAAAGGAGGGAAGGAAGGGTTGCTGCAAATTAGAGCAGTGACTGTGAGCAAAATGCACAGAGAGACTTCTGTGTGAAATTGCAGGGGGTGGGAAGGGAAACCCATGTACACATTTTACAGCAGACAAGTAGGAAAGGAGTTGAAATTCTTTTGATCTGTGTGAATATCCGACTTTTGTACTTCAAAGTCCAGCCTCAGTGTGAAAAATGAGAATTCAAATTGAAGGGCAACAGCAAAAGTACCAGTAAATATTTTCTTGAAAGGTTGAAAGTGATTGTCTGGAGTTTCATGGGCACCCTCCTTCTGATTTCTCATGAGTTTCTAAACGATGTTTTGACATTATTTACTCATAAAACCACCTAAAAGCTGTGAAAGCCCCTGTCCATTGCTAGATACCAAGTGCAAAAAATGCATGCAGAACATTTGCTGTTAGAATAAAAAAGTTAAAGCAACGATTTTGTACCTAAGACACTTAGAAAACAAGATAAAAAGCACCTCTTGTTTTAGCACCTGTGATCTATGTCCATCTGATTGGTGTTAATACGGAATAATGTTGGGGGTGCATAATGACACACCCTTGTCTGGCCACGGGCCTGGGAGGGACAGGTTAAGATTTTTGCATGTACTGAATGATGTATGTTGAAGCACCAACAAACTCCTAAAGCACCACAATGGTAGCACATTGTGATACCTCAGGAGAAACAACTTGTTTCTGAGAAGGAGATGATAGAGAGGAAGAAGGAAAGAAGAGTAAGAGGGCACCTGGGATCTGCCTCAGGTCTGCAGAACCAGCTGCCTGGCTTTGTTGGCAAGACAAAAGCTAAAGCTCACCTAAAGGATGTCTTGTGGGGGTAGCCTGGTGGCCACTCCAGTCTGTCAGTTTAAGAGGGCAAGTGTAGAAAGATCTCTGAAAGACATATAAGCCAGGGAGTGGAACTGTACGGTGTGTGTCCTGGTGGAGCAGGGACTCTCGGAGCACCCGGCGCTGTCTGTGCACCCCAGCGCTATCTGCTTGCCTTTATTCATTTAATAAATTGTTCAGTTTGGTTATAATCCTGTTTGGGACTGGGTCATTTATCACAACACCTTAGTATAATTGTTTATTTGTTTTATCTTGAAGGGTTATTACTGTAAAATGATTATACAGAAAGATATTAAAATCAAATGAGCACAGTTCAAGTGCTTTCCTATCTGCCAAAGTACTTGCATGAATTTATTAGGTCTCAGTTTGTGATACTTTTGAAGTTTATGTTTTGCAGACTTATATATAATCAAAGCATGGTTTCATATCAAACTACTTACTGGTTCAACTATTAATTTCAGCAATGATTCTCCTCCAAAGAAAAGAGTTTGAAATTTTGGGAACCAAAATTCTAAATAAGACTCCTTTGCCCATTTTTACAGAACAGATGGGAAATCATGGAAAAACAAGATCACAGTTGTTGCAGGGTTTCCATCTTGAAGAAATGCAGATGTCTATTAGTCAGAAGCGTGAGAAACATTTAAGAATTGATCTCAGCCTAATTCAGGAAAGTCACTGCAGCCCCTTCAAACTGTAAACGTAGTTAATTGCCTGCTTAAGTCTTCCTCCTTCTAAGATTTTACATATGGAAAAATTAAAAAAAAAATCACACTGCTTTGTTCAGAAGCTGTCTTGGTCTTTTTGGACAAAAATTAAAACCATGTTCATAATTTAAATGTTTAGTAATACACGTGAGGAAAGCTGTTGGCCCAAATACTGCAAATAATTCTACATGGCAGATACATATGCCTCATATTTATTACAGAAAACTAAGCATTTTTAATTTTGCTTGGTCCTTGGAATTAAATTTCTTTAAACAACATAGAAGTGCAGAACACATTAAAATAAATACTTCAGAAATTACCCCTTAAGTCACAAAGTCTTTCAAAACCTCAGTGCTTAGAAGAAACTTGCATTTTTATGTACTGGTGATATTAAGAACAGTAGTTCAGGTTTTAGGCATTGAGAGACCTCTGGCATTAGAAGAAAATATACCTAAGTATTTGTGAAGAAGAATCTGAAATGAAAACAAACCATGTAGGCAGCAGAGAATGTCATTCATCAAAGCTGTGTTTTCCTTGATAGCCAGCTTCACAAGTTGTGTTGCTTGCCTTGGGCGTAGTTTGGTGACCTGGTGATAAAAACGTCAGGATAGTCTACCTTAGCAGAAATAAGAGCCATGTTCCTTAGAAATTACAGGTATAAAAAAATCAAGTTTAATAGGACCAGGGTGTTACTCTGCTGAGCAGACAGTAGTTTTCGTGGCTAGACAAGTTGTTTCTGTGAAACACACAAGGTATTGCTTGCTCTTTTTGGTGGTGTTGTGATGGTGGTCCCCAAGATTTTATTGGGGTTATGAGGAGAAGACTCCGCACCCCTGTTCACCTGATGCTTATGTCCAGTCTGGGAGATAAGGCTTACTTCTCTTCCAGAAACAAAAGCAAACACAGTCATCTATGGCCAGATGTGGTATGAGGTATTTTTGGCAAGAGGTCTAAAATACTTAATGTCATTAACAATTTCAAGAGGTATGGCCACACGCAGCCTCAGCATCAGGACAAATGTATTTGTACAATGTATCCCAACACTTCCCCCCCCGCCCCACCCCAAAGAGCACGATTTAATGTGAATAAAGTATTTCCAGCCTCAGTAATTTCTTTTTCTGCATTGTGTCTTAGTTGCTGGGGCCAGCATGGTCTGGAATAAAGCTGGTTATTGCCTCTAGGCATGGTGTCACACTTCCTTGTTCCCATAGCCCTGCTGACCACTCAGACGCTCTGCACAAGTGATAACTTATAAATGGAGTGGCAGGAGTGGGCACTGACCCCCAGGGAGTACAGTTTTAGCCTGTATTTACCAGTAGGTCAAGGTTTCAATTCTTCTGAGCTATATGAAGATCGTAATTCTTGTTGAGTTCATATTGTCTCTCTATTTATGGGATGAATGTTCATTAAAGCAGGCTGGGATACTGAATTCCAATGCTGTAAAGTGAATCTGCATTGAAATATAACATTTGAAAATACATATATAAACCAAAATGAAAAACAAAAATTACAAGTCCTCTTCTTACTGTTTTTTCTTTTTTTTTTGGGGGGTGGGGTGCGTCGGGGGCAGTGCTGGGCAGGGTGGAGGGAAGAGAAAGGACAAAACTATTTCCCTGACTTACCATCTCACCTTCAGTTATTATTTCTTTAAAAATGAGTGACCATTGGATTCCATCTTAAACTGAATGTGCTGTGATGGGTTTTCACGTCGCATGGCACACTGTGTTGTTCAAAGCACGCAGAATATGAAACAGATGGCTTGGGAAGACTGTCAAAAAGACCTGCTGGGCCTTCTCTGGTATTACCTTAAAGCAAGAGAGAGGATGAGTAAGTGTGTTGTAATTTTTGGCCTTAACACAACGTTCAGGAAGTTCAGGCTTCTGAAGGAATGCTTACTCAATCACAGCAACACATATAAAAACAAGTATCTATTTGAGGATAATGGAACAATAAAAAATACTTGAAATTGAGATTGATAGTGAAAGGAAGAAAATGGAAAATTGCAGAGGAGGAGGGGGGGAAGGGCAGACATTTGCTTGAAGATGCTTATCACAGGGTTGAGCAATGGAAAAAAAAAAGTCAGGAGTTTCCCTGTCCGTCTTCAAATATTTTGTGGACAATGCTAAATCCTTCAAACTTCAAATCTTATTTTAAAATTATTATTTTAGTGGTGTCCTGAAGGAGGTAACAGTTGTGCCACCAAACCGGCTCACTTTTAGTATCAAAATCTGTAAGCATGTAGTATCTTCTAGACATGGGCAGACATTGTACACTTGGTAGTTTTTTGCCACTATAAATAGTAAGCAATTCAAATGTCCTCATGTTCTCATACACAAAAAAAAAAAAATAGCAAGAAGTTGGGGTTTTGGGCTCTCATTCCTGCAGCTGCATACTGTCTCATTTAACCTTAACTGAGAATAAGTAGACAGAGCATTTCAAAACAAAATTACTGAAAGTACTACATATTCAGTAGCAGTAAAGTAATTCTATCTTTGAGTTTACCAAAATTTATTTCCAGAAGCTAAATTATTAGGTAACTTCAAAATGTGGATGTTGTACCATAAGGAAAACAAATTCCTTTACTCATTGCTGAATTTGTGTTAACTATAAAAACAACCATCCAAAATGGCCACTGGATGCTTCCACTTTCCTTTTATGCTACACAGTTAGTGCCATTTTCTGCCAGTTACTTTATTGTCTATTGTTTGTTTCCTTGAGGTATTTTCATTGATCAGTTGTCCAGTAAAGCTGAAATGTGTAACTATTTGTCTCACCAATATTTTCATTTTCCAGTTCTGAAGTATCACACATGAATCTGTGATACAGATATATCAGAGCACTGGGAGACTAATAGCTGATAAGGACAGTGTTACCATAACTAAGTTTATCTGTTATTTTGAAAATATACCTTTAGCCTATTTTTACTTCATCTCTTCTTGGCACTGGGTTTTCATTTCCATGTTTTAGGAAAATCCTATAAACGTTGTTATGTTACTACTTTGAAAAGGAAAAGAAAGGAAGAAGCATGTAAAATACTCTTGAACTCATTTTGCTTGTGATTTTGAATAGCTTTCAAATTAGAATGATTTTTCCAGATTTTTATAGGCTTGCCCAATCCAGCTGTATATTTTATATGCTAATCTAAGTTCTATTTTTGTTCCCCTTGGGATTTTAAGTGATTATAATTGTTGCTCTTCAAAAGCCAAACAGATGATGATTGCTGCTTCAGGAATATACCAAAAGAAACTGGCTTTCATTAAACCTGCTCATCCACTTCATAATTATCTCCATTTTATCTCACTAAGAAGCAGGAAAATGGCAACTACAGTTCATTGAAGCCAGTTCGGTTATTTAAACATCACTTTACTGAGATAACAGGAGGTGTTAAAGTGGGGAGGCTTTTTCCTTTCAAACACTAAAACGTAGCCAGTACTATAATAGGGTTGCCAACTGGGAGACCAGACCTGTCATGCCAGCTTGGAATACAGTGCTAGAAGCCAAAGAGAGCAGAAGATGCTGTGGTCTCCACTGTGGTTGGGACCACTTCTGGAGGACAAAAAATAGATTGACAGCTATTTTGCAAGGCATCAGCTGGTCTGACTGCTTCACAAGGAATGAGAAATCACAGTAAGCAGAAATATGGCAGAGGAGGAAAGGAAGTTGGCATGAGCAGGTATGAGCTCTAAGGAAGATAACATATAAGCAAATCAATTATACAAACTTTGATCGTAGCTTCACTCTTTTTCTCTGTTGGACCTAGTGATGTTTGGAATGAGCTGTGCTAGACCAAAATGTTTCTTCAATATTTGTTTCAGCAATAAATTTCAGTTTAATTCCATCTTAAGAACACTAATGGAAAAATTTTGCAGTGAAGACCAATGTCAGAGAGGAACAGATCCCTGTGAATTGCACCGAGATGCTACATATCTGTCAGCCCGTGAATGCTGACATAAACAGTAGCAAAAAGGCACTGAGTTTTCTCAAGACCTAGAAATACATAACCAGTTCTTTAGTTTACATAATTGACTAAACCCACCCACTATATTCAAATTTCTGCCTGTATCTTCTGATGTTATCCTTATGTTACAGATAGTGTTTCTGGGGTTTTTTTTCTACCTGTTCTCTGAAGTGAGGATCCTGCAATTTACAGGAAGTAGTCTGACCATATGTGATGCCATTTGTCATCTGCTGCTTTCTTTACGCTGGCAATCAGTGCAGTGTTTTTGTATAAATCACAGCTTACCACTTGAGGGGACCTGTAAAAAACCAGTGCTATCAACAGTTTCTTCTTCAAAGACAGACTGCAGCAGCTGTCTGGAAAGCTGGTTCTTTCATCAAAGAAAGCAAGAATCTATCACAGCTTTAGTCTCTCACATGGCATGTTTATGCCATGGAGCTGACCAGGAAAAAAGTAGGAATTCACAAAAGGATGAATGAACATGGATTTTTATTTCTTAATTTTAGATAACTGTATGAGAGCAGACATTAAACTTGGTGAACCATTAGAAACTCCTTTTCATCCATTAGAGAAGGAAAACTTCTGTCAGCTCATGTATTCTAGCTTGTCCAGAATGTCATTGACTTTTGTCTATAGGACTGTAACCTAAGAGAAAAATTGCAGGGGCTACAGATGGAGGGGAGGAAGGAAAAGAAAAACCCAAAACAACAATGTTGCAAATAGAGAAAACAGAGGTGTTAACATCCACTGACTGCAGATTTGTTGGTACAGCATCAGGCACACACTCCTGTAAACTAATAAGACCTTATAAGCATCACCTTGTACACTCAACACCTCCATGTGACCAAAAGGCAGGCAGTGCAAATCCCAAAACACTGGTAGCAGGCTGCCAGGAGCACAGATTGCTCAATTCCCAAGCAGCTGTACTCAGCATAGTTTTGGGGGCGTTTAACTTCCAGCTAGACTGACCCATAGTACAACCTCAAGTCTCCCATGCAATACAGGAGCCACAGCTGCAGCAACAACCTCTGGGAGGAAGCATCGTTGTGCTCCAGTCACGTGCAGACCTGGATTAGGTTTTGCAGTAGCAGCATGGCAGAGGTGTTTCTCCTGCTGAGAACAGCTTTCAGGGGAAAACATTACCTACTTCCTCCAAAGGCCTGATGCTGCAACTGACATTCTTCACCATTCCTCTCCTTTCAGCACAAGTTCCTCATTTTTTGTCTGAACATTTTCCTCCCTCCCTCGCCTCAGTGTGGCGGGAGCATTCCCAGGGCTGGAGCAGTCACCTTCCTTGTGCAGCTGCTGAGGAAAATGAAATCACTTGCCCAAAGAAGAATGGCACCACTGAGATCAGTCCTATCCGCAAGGCAAGTAAAGAATAGGTGACTGATGATAAAAGCAGCTAATGTAGGAGTTTATCAGAGCTATCATCTACTTTTCATCCATTATCAAGAAACAATTGATCATGTCACTACTGCCTAAAAAATCACAGCTCAACCAAAAGCAACGGGGGTCAGAAAATCCAGAGCTGCAAATTCCATCTCAAAGTTTTATTTCTTTGCCTTGCCTTCTATCCTCTCTCATCCAATACGAGTTTTTATTAAATCAAACTCTTAAGCGTATTTAGTACTCACTTTTCACATTTTGGGGAATGCAGGTTTGTATTTGCAAAATGTCATGGGCTTAACAAGGAAAGGATCATGAGGTGGTTTTAGGAAAGCAGACCACAGAAAAAGAATTCTGCATTAATCCTTTTTATAGATGATTTAGTAAATGAACCACCGTATGTAGGTTCTAAATTTGTTACCTTTTCTAAGGTAGCTTAATTGCATATCTGTTTCATAAACTATTCAAGACGTGCTTCTGCACTAGTGAGTTGACAGCGTGATGTGCATCCTGCCATATCACGCTCAGACCAGACTCCGTAGGCAGTGCATTTTTGCAACAGCGAATGGTGCTTCATAGTCCTCATTACAAACTAGCCACCCTACACGGTTTTAGCAACACAGTGTTCTTAGATTCTACAGCTGGAGAAGTATTTATGCAGCGTCTGTAATTACTTGCTTACATTTACTTCTTGTTACATTATCATTCAGAATAAGCATCTTAAGCCAAATTAACATGGAAGGTATTGAAAACACATGCAAAACAAGCATTGAAAGAAAACTGTGCAAAAGTAGAATATTTTGTAATGAATTGCAAAATGTAATTTTCCACATTAGGAGTACCTCATTAAAATGGAAAACAAATGTAGTTGGTATTTGGCTTTCTTTTTATTAGTTTTCAGGCTTTGCTTTATTCATGGCAGATAACGTGATCCTAACTCTATATTGCCTGCTACAGGTTTGATTGCCTTGCTTAATTTAGAATCAAAACTTTCTGAATTAGAAAATTATTTTTATGGAACAAGTAAACAGCAATAAATTAGCTGTGATGTTATAAAGAAATTGATGAAGACGGTGCCTCCGTACTTACAGCTACGAATATAAACTGACTTGAAATGCTGAGGAGAGTTTATTTTACAAATACAGGACCTTTATTCTCAAGTCTTTTTGGCAGAGTTCTATGAAATGTAAAACTTAAAGAAAACTCACAAAAAAACCCAAACTCCAAAAAAAATTAAAATCTTGTATAAATAATGTTAGTAAAACCAAGGCAAGAAATAAAGACTTAACTGAAAATTAGCAGCATAATAAGAGTTAAACAGTATAAGACTAGAAAGCATTCTTCTTTCCTCTGAAATGTAAGGGAAGCATAGCAAGGATAAAAAACCCGATGTTTCACTGTACCTAATGTCAGAATAATTCATGAAAATGTCTGTTACCTCTCAAACAATTAAAAAAAAGTCTTTATTACAATCTACACTAAGGCATGGACTTACAATTACTAAAGGGGTTCCTAAAGAAACAAAAATATTTTATTTCTTGTATGTAACTGCAAAACTAAGGGGGTAGCACTTTTGTTGTGTATTGCTGTTCCATTTGAGAACAGCTCCTACGTACAGTGTAAAAATGATCTTGTGCAAAATGATACATGTACAGTGCTAAGTAATACAAGTTCTTGGCAGTTAAATAGATGACAAGTGTTCAGCACGTTTGACTTCACACACTGCAAGTATTTTCATAACACAGAGAGCAGTGCATGTGCTGAAGCTTCCACAGTGCTGTGTCTCTACAACACTTCCCCTAAGCCTCACCCAAATAGAAATGACAAAGGTCATTTTCCAGAACAGCAGCAAAATACATAAGCAAGGAAGAAAATATTCTGTCCGCTCGTTGATTCGGACTGCACAAACATTTTCTGGGTTTGTATCTTTGCTTTTAAGGAAAAATGGAAAAACATAAAATCCTGTAGTTATCTCTTCTTTCTGTCCAAACCACTTTTGAGTGTTCAAGGCAATACATGGGTATGGCTGAATCAGCACTTTACAGTGCAGAGTTGAGGGGTGGAGGGAAATTGATGGGAGGGAAAGTCAGAGGAGCAGCAATTACATAAAGGCTAACCCCAGCTTTGCTATTTCAAACAGCCCCATTTCGCCTTGTCTAAATAACTATCCAGATCCAGGAAAACCACAGCCCTGTGGTCTGATGAGAGGTATTAGAACATGTATCCAAACAGCAGAACTTATCCATTACTCCCATGTGCTCTGAAGAGGCAAGAAGGACCAAGCCTGCTCTTCATCTTTTGTTAGCTTGAGGGTAAAGTTACAGGGGAAGATTTCAGTTCAGAGGAATGCAAAAGATCTATTCTGAATTCAGTCTACACTTCTCTACCTCCCTGGTGTAAATCTCATCCACCCCAAGCTTAACCAGGGCACCAGCTCTCTTTTTTCTTTTTGCTATGTGTTTCTTTACATACCCAAATCTTGCTGCTTTCTCTCATGTGTAATCAAGGGAGTCTCTTCCTGCTCAGATACCTACAGCCTAAATCACTTTCTTCACTTATTTATTCTCCTATTCATGAATGCCTCAGTTTTCACTCCATCAGGAAGAGATTGCATGACCTCACACTGACAGCTCATCCAGTTGGTAGTGTTCCCCGTCTTGTACCTACACCTTCCAGACACGGGGGGATGCAACATTGCCACAAGTTATCACCAAGTTACAGCAAACTAGGCAATGTATAACAAGTTGTAATAAGAAACTCTTTTGCTTGTGACTTTAATAGCCTTTTTATCTCATGCTGTGGAAGCAGGCAGGGAGCATGTTGTTAATAAACCATCTTCATCAAAGTAAGCATTTAAATATTTGTTCTCTTAAGATGTACACTATTCCAAAACTATGGTGATTCCACACAGGTACAAGCTATAAATAGTTCATCCCTCTGTTGTGGTCTTCCACAGAAAATGCAATTATTGCAAACAGAATATGCCGCAGAATAAGTGACTGCCTGAACATCGCATCACACACAACATTTGCACGACACAAAATGCTCATTTGCATAGTTATTGCATAGTAAGCTTTTCAGACACGAACCACACAGTCAAAATAGAAAAATACAAGAAGGTATTAGCCTGTTTGAACACACTTCAGATTCAGGGGGATCTGAATACATAAAAGAAAGACTGGGAGAACTAATAAGATCCCATTTGAAGGCAAATAGTTATCACATATCTGAGTGGCATAAAGTGAGAAGATGGATGTAACTTTTACAGTTCAATTATTATACTCTTGTTCTGAATGCTCAGTGACAGCTACAAGGATGTTTTACAAGGATTAAGGAGGAACTGTAGCCAGCAAGTATTAAATAATTATTTGGAGAGTAACCTGATATTTATCTTTTCTTTTACTGTAGCAGAGGAGCGCTGATTAAGAGCTAGCTAGAATAAATACATCTAGTATAAATCTTGTCAATTTTGAGATTTGCCATGTGGGGGCGAGGAGCGGGGAAGAGGAAAAGGGCTGTGGATGGAAATATTAAGTAAGGCTTTTCACAGGATTTTTAGTAATTGTGGCTTAATTGCTTTTGTTGTTTTCATCCTTGTTCATGCAAATCAGAAATCTAGATCTCATCTTATGTCTTTGGGAAGGAGTGGTATGTTTTCAGAATCTAGAAGGCAATATTCAGTCATCCTGTAAGGCTAATTCTCTCCCTTTTTTTTCCCTGTCAACACATCTAAAAGAAGAAGAAAGAAAAAAAAAGCAAAAAAAAAAAAAAAAAAAGCTAAGTTCTATATGGTTAAAGGTGACTTGGGGGAGGAAGGCAGATTTTAGGTTTGGAACACAAATTTGAGTAGCAAAACATATTTAACAGCTTCTTGACATATGACGTGACTTCACTTTCTCATTTGTGTTAAATATCACACGACTTAAATCAGCTTTAGGCCTCATAATGTATCTTCCATTTTCTGTAAAGGATGAAGAGAATACACTAAGACTGACTGTGGAAACATTTGGGAAGAAAACATAGTATGAGTTTTTCACTATTGAGAAAGTACTGTGGTAAACCAGTTCCCCTCATTAGGACCTACTTCTAGACCAGCAAAATAGAATCCTGTCCCTTAATCACACCTAGGATTTTGTTATTCGGAGGTAAAAAAAGACCTGTCATTGTAGTTTCACTTCCTCGAGATTACAGATGAATCCCTTGCACTATTAATTACGTTTGATAATCATGTCTAAAATGTAGGCATTTTTCCTTCTTATAGAGATGGAATTTGGCAGGTATGTGCTTCTGTGCTACTTATCCAGTGCTTTTTTACCCCAAAGTTTTCTTAATAAGTTAACGTCACTGTTTTTAAGTGCCCAAATGGGACTTACAAAAGGATGCATTGTTTCTCAAAATGCAGATTGTCTGCAGCTAGCTTAATTCTGGATTCCCATGTCTCAAGTGGACAGAAAAAAAAGCAAATTAAAAATCAACAGCCGAACGCTGGAAGGCACTTTGATGATAGAGGTCTAGGAGATCAAAAAAACAATCAGTCTTTGAATTCATCTGGAAAAAATGCTAGAATGCAAATAGCTTTGTTCATCAGACTGGTATCTGCTTGGTTAAAATGCTTATTGACAAAAGAGGAAAAATGCATAGAGAACTTGTTTAGTACTTTACAGCTTTTTCTCCTCAACCTATTGGATCTATTTCTTTCTTGGAGGTTGTTTTTTTATTTTTGGTGGGGGTAGGTTTTTTTTGGGGGGTGTCTTGTTTTGGTTGGTTGCCTTTGGGATTTTTTCTCAGACATTCAATTGATTATAAAAGGTAAAAAATTGAAAAGCGCTATTTAGAACTTTAGTCACTTTGGTGGGGGGGAATTATATTGAGAAGTGTACATCCCTGAGGAGTTTGGAAAGATCAAATAATCTGTCCTAATTCTCTCAGGAAAAATAAAATGTGTCTCTGACTTTGAACCTTGGCATCTTGGTTAAGTAATGTGGTCCAGTACTGAACTACTCTTAAAGAATATTTTCCAGTTGTTAATCTAGATTTTGTGTGTTGTGAATTAAGTCTTTTTTTTTTAATTTACGATGCACATAAAGACAATTTGATAATACTCTGCTAATAATGATTACTTCTAAAAGCAGTTTCATATATCCTTTGTCACTGTTCCTGTTATAAACAAATTGTCTCTTAAAATATATCCATGGGTCATGTTTTCCAAAACCTGCAATTTTAAACACCTTTTGTTAAGCTTTCTCCAATTTTCTTAAAACATGGAAACACTGGATACAACGTTTTGTTTTCAGCTCATCAATGTCAAGTAAGATATGTATTCATCTATGTCTTTTCAAATCACGGTCTTTTTTATACATCTCATAGTGAAGTCTTCCTTGCAAAATCATATTCCCATGCCTCTTTTAGTATGATACAGTAGCTTTTTGCAACCTCTTCTTCGACACTGCTGCTATTCCCTAGTTTTTATTTACATTTGATTATGATCTTTTCTAAAAAACCACAATCACTTCCTGCTCATCCTTTATGAGCTTTATCTTGCTGGGAGCTCTCTCTGTTCTGAAAAGATAATTTTATAGTCAGCAGCTAACCACCAAATATTTATAACCATTCTGCTTGCTGCAGTCCAGAGTTTTCATAAGCATTCACTATGTTCCATCTTCCAAAGCATGGACAGAAATAATATCCTGACCTTAAAGAATATACCCCAGTAGGTCCTTATTTGATACAGACATTCATTTGGCAATGAACTATCACTAAGTATTCTCTAGATTTTGTATGCCCTTTTTTACAGTAATTTAAATAACACTATGCTTCCTTTTTATTCCATGAGCATGCAGTGCAGGTTGGCAACATACGCTACCTCTCTGCCTTATGCAACATGCTATGACTGTAGAAGAAAACAGGATTCACCCAACAATTTGTTCCTGGCAGATCTGTGTTTCTTATGCTGTAATTCTGGGGGCTTCTTTTGAATTACCAGGCAGAAATAAGACTGAGTAGTCTTTCTTTTCCTGAATCTCTGTTTAAGAAAACCTAAAATAACATAGTACCTTTAAACCCACTCTGCAGTATGTGTGTGTGTGTGTATATATATATTACCTAACGACCAGATATACAGGAGAATTTTCAGCAATGAGTAAATGTCTATGACATCATAAGAATAATTTTCTGCAATTTTATCACATATTTTATTCCACTAGAACATATTACAGTGCAGTACGTTACTATTAGTTTGAATAACCTTTTAGATATTTGCAGCTACATGATCATTTAAGGTCTGGATTTTACTGATGACTCATCTCCAGCAGATTCATAGTACAGAGCTGTGCATAATACTTCTGATGCAAAAAAATGAGTTGTATAAGCAGAAGAAACAAAACCTCCAGCATTTAAAGACAAGAAAACTAGGCCAGCACCAGTGGAAGACCATTAAGTCATCCACACATGAGTAATTCTGACATTAGAAAGAAGAAAAAGTAGTTATTTAGATAATTTTTAGCCTGATCTTTCAAAGTAAAATCTTGATGATCACCGTAAGTAAGATAAGCGAAGTGCTTTTTGGAAATGAGATATGATCTTCATTACTACTAATTGCAAGGAGTAATCAGCAAAGTCTAATTCTACTGCTTTCAAATATTGAGCTACTTCCTTATAAATGAATTGTAACTTATGTAACACATAAAATTGAAAGAAAAGCATGTAGAACAGGGTGAAGTTACATGACAGGCATGAAGGGTTACATATGAAGTGAGGTAAATGCCTTTAATGTAATGCTAGGGAAAAGGCATTTTCAGTGTATCTTCTGAAGAGTGTATAGATAGCTGTCTGCTCTCTGCCACCAAGTAATTATAGTAGGTGCATATTAAAAAAAAGATGAACTCTATTTGTTGGCAGTGGAAAATAAACTACTTTCATAAACCTTCTAGACTCCTACCCTTACATATTAGAGCACAACAGTATGTGTACCTCTACAGAATCATTATTTCCAGCGGGATTTCTATTATCTTAATTGGACAAAATAAAAATAAAAAACTCAACCCAACAAGTTGATAGCTAAAATTATGTGGAATGTATTTAAAGAATTGCTTTACAAGGTTAAAAAAAATCCATCTACTACACATGTGATCTAATTACATATTATACAAATACTTGGGAATGTTTAAGGACTTTTTCATTAAAATAATAGCAGTAACAGCCACTATTTTACTCCACTAAGCTGTCAGCAGGAAACATGCTGGCATACTGAAAAAGCTATCTTTGTGTAATACATGCTTTTCCCTCAACAAATGAAAACAAATACATGCTTTTGAAAAAGTGAAATCCATCTTTTAAGTCAATATTCCTATAGCTTTAATGCCATGAGAGGATATACTAATTACAGCAAGTTTATAACCATACATCTTTTTCCTGGAGAAACTTATTGTTACGATGGAAGTCCAATCTAACTGAATTGACAGTATTTGGGATGATTCACTGGAGAACTTAAAAAGACTTGGGTTGGGGTTTTTTTTTTTTTTTTTGGATAAGAAACAGCATTAAAAGTATTGATTACATTTTTGGTTTTGGTCTTCTCTTTTACCAAGGTGATTTCTCCTCGTATCTACGCGGTGCTTTGCTGGCACGGGTATCAGTCACTTCAGGCTCTGGTTATACACTCCCCACAAATTAGAAGTGGTGAGGCCAGATTGTTATAGTTGAGTTCTCTGATTTGTGGCCTTCACTAAGCTACCTAACTACTTGTGAATTACTGAAACGCACCTCAAAAACTTGATGTTTTTTCTGCTTTTGGATTAGCCACTTGGCACTAATTTCCATGTGTTAAAACCACACAGTCCGTCTAAGTTGCTGAAAAAGTTTGACGTTATACACATCTGCCTTCTGTTCTCTCCTGGCCACCCTGTGGTTGTACTCCCTACCACACCATGAGAAAGGCCTCCAAGTTTTGGGTACAGGTAAGGAAGTGTTTCCAACAAAGCACATGGGACAAAGACACCTCCCTTCTCACCTCACCTGATTCTGCCTTTCCTCTTGAGTCTGAGAAAGCTTATTGTTTTAAAACATGAAAGAAATGAGTCCTCTCCTGCATCCTTATTACTCTGCTTCCTCTTCCTCCTTGCTAGATCCTGCTGCCTGATACATTTAAGTGACAGGCTAAGGCCAAATATATGTACTTTGATTGTCAGGATGATAGAACCGGTGTCACCTCCTTGCCCTCCATTTAACAAGGCTGAGTGGTGAGGCTTTATGTTTCTGTGGAGGTTTCAAGTTCCTCTTGGCATAGGGACTGAGCAACTGGTCTTTTGTTAAGAAATAAAGTTAACCTTGTCTTAAGTTATCCAGAGAAGAGGGAAAGGTAGCCTTAATGGCCAAAATTAGGTAACATAATGGCTTACATAGAGATACTTCAGGTCTTCACAAGGAGTTAAATGAACATAGCCTTCTATCCCTTCTTGACAAAATAATGCTCTGTAACCTCAGATTATATGCTCCATCTACATTCCTTTTAATTGCATTTTCCACAAAGCTTTTTTTGCGGGTAAAAAATAAACCCTCAAGAAACCCCAACCAAACAACAACAACAACAAAACAAAAACCAAACCAACCAACCAAAAAAAACCCCCCACAAAAAGAATCCTCAAAACCAAACCAGATTAAAGATAAGATCAAGTCAGTCTAAATTTAATATTTCTGCTGGAAAAAGGTGGAGTTACAGTACTCTAATTTGATGTCATTAGACAATTAAAAAAAAACCCTACCAGTTTGAAACCGGATTTTCTGCCCCTATAAAATGTCTTAACCATGTGCTGTGGTTTATGTTTTGTCAAGTGAATAACTCCAAAAGTCATTATAGATCCTTTTCACATCAGCAATTAATTTTTGTTTATCTGTGCTCACAAACACATGCTTCTATTGTCTGATAGAGAATTGAGCTTGTGTGCTTTAATGTGAGCTTGACTGTTTATTAAAAATCACAGTGCAGTTTCTTCTCCTGCAGAGGAAACAGGGAATTGAAAAGAAGCTACTGCAGTTTCAAAGCGAAAATGTTTTGTCCTTTGTGAAGAACTTGACAGCCAAATGGACAGTTTGTTCTAGGATTCAAAGACGTGTCACAATGGTGAAACAGATGAGGAACCCCCACCCCAGTTCAGGCACTTCTGGGAGAGCAATTTGGGACAGCGATGTTAAGGTGTTTTTATTAAAGCAGCACCAAGTAAGAGAAACCTATTTCTCTTTGCTGAAAACATCCTAATGACAGTTTACTTCACTGGATTATCAGCAACATGCTGGCTGTGCCACCTGAATTTCAATTTCTTAATTTACAGCACAGATAAAATAGAATAGAGCTAGATCTCTGCTGCTCTCTAAACTGGGCTGGTCTTATCAAGCGTGAAGTTTGGCGCATTGCAAACCTATTCAAGTCATTATCTGTTGAGGACCTCTTGAGCCATCTCCATCTCTGCAGTGTGCTGATAAGACAGCTGTTTCTGTAGCTGCAGTGTCTCTCTGGGCCTTGGACTTCTTTCCGTGCGAACTACAGCTTTGTCACTGTGCCCTGCTGCTGTCACTTTCTCTGTTGTGCAAGCGTTTGATCCAAGCACAAAAGAGGCAGCAACTGACTGGCAGGTGACAGAGTCTTATTATTTCACAATTAAACGTGCATTACACACCACTGGAAATGCAAATCCTCAATAAAGGAAGCTACCCGAGCTGCGGTGCAGCAGAAATCTGCCTTTGCCTCGTCACAGTAGGAAGCAAGCAAGGATGCAATAATTTGAATAAATAGCTTCTTTCAGGTATTATATTTATCTGGATTAGAGTTCCACGGTTATCAGTAGAAAATTTGAGCAGCTGTGCTTACGTTGCGTGGAACCGAGTTTTAAGGTACCTTTATAGACTTAATGGGAAAAAAAGTGAAGCAGCTCCCTTCCCCATCCAAACGCTAACCACCTTTTGAAAAACAGTTTGTACGAATGCTCAACGATAGATAATACAATAGGACGTGTTGGCCTCAGTTGCCGTGTCCGTGACACTGTGGTTTTCACACAATATCCACACCCTACGACCGCCGGGAGGCTCAGAGAAGGAGGTAAAACCGTCACACACCTATACCCAACTGCAGCGTTCATGCAGGTACGTTTTGTACCAGGAAGTCCCTGTCTGAAGACTTGATCTGAAGCCTTCATGCCCATTCCCGTTTATGTGTCAAACCTCGTGCGGTGAAAGCCACCCGTGAGGGTCCCCAGGGTGCAGTAACACGCGCACACACACGCTCTGCCACACGTACCCCTGTGAGCTCACGGTTCCGCATAGGAACACCACTAGCAGGAACTACTTGCGCGAAAGAAGCGCCTTCGGGAGAGCCAAGCCCACAGCGACATCACATACCTTACCGGGATTTTTCCTGGGGGGGAGGGTGGGAGGAGGGATGGAAGGAAGGAAGGAAGGAAGGAGGGGAAATTCCCATTTGGCGCGATGCTCTTGGTCGCTGTAGTGCCAGCAAGCCAGCCAGCTCAGACGCCGGCCCCGGGAGCGAGACCCCCGCCTCCGCAGCAGCGCTCGCCGCAGCCGGCAACCGGGGCCGGGCCGGGCCGGGCCGGGCCGGGCCGCGCCGTCGGAGCTCGCCGCTGTCCGTGGTGCTGACGCGGCGGCGCGGTTCGCTCCCGGCCCACCCACCCCCTCCTCGGGGAACCGCGGCTGGCAGCCTGCGGCGAAGCGGTGCTCGGCTTGCTCGATTCCTTCTTCTTCTTCCTTACCCCCCCACTCCTTCCCCGCCACCCTCCCCCTCCCGTAGGCCAGTTGTTAAACCTCCTCCCTCCAGCGCGTTGCAGTCGCCGCTTTCGCTGCCGTCCCCTGACCCGCCGGTCCCGGACGGAGGGTTCAGCGCGCCTCAGCGAGCAAGACCCGTTCCTTCCTCTTACAGCATTCCCCTCTCCGAAAACTATTTAATAAGCCACACACGTTTTAGCTTAAGGCTATGTCCAGACAGCCAGCTACCGCTAATCATAAAGACTTCTTTCCAGACGTTATTACCTAAGCAAAAGGGGACTGTGCAGAAAAACGTGTTCTTTCTCGAGAGAGGGGAGCTTTTAGCTTCCCTTCTTCTGCCCTTGCTGGCATCAAGGGCCTCTGGAAACACACCAGAGATGGGAAGGGCCGATGACAAGACAATTTACTAACAGCTATTTTCTGCCTAATTTCACTTTAGCACCGTGTATTGACGAACGTGGCAGACGCAGTGCACTATCAGGAGAGATATTACGCCTCGAAATAAAACGCGTGAAGTTTGGATTCTGTGGCTGAATGCTGGTCACTAATTACAGTGGGAGGACGGTTCCTTTCCGGGGAGTGAGGGAGGGAGATGAAAGCAGAGTATCAGATCTGACAGGGAAGCTGAAGAGAGCAGTTTCTTATCACAGAATCACAGAATTGTAGGGGCTGGAAGGTACCTCCAGAGATCATCAGATCCAACCCCCTTGCCCAAGCAGGTTCTCTAGAGCAGGTAAGGAATTTCCTGAAAGTTCATCACAGTTTGCTTTCCCCTTTAAAACAGGTTTATTTAGTTCTAAGAACAGGCACTATTCATAAGACTTTATTATAGAGGGTGGCTTTTTTTTTTTTTTTTTTGAGGGGGGGGGGGGGTCAATGTCTTGAACTGCTTAGAAATTTAAGAGAGATTATTACTTTCTTCCTTTCTTCCATTCTGTTCCTTTTTCCTGTACTCATACATTGCTGAAGTTCTGCTAAGAAACACTGTCATTTCCTTGCACACATTCAGCACAAACTGAGGCAAGAAAGTTACCAGCAACTAAATCTAGTAACTGCAAAGATGGCAACACAATGCACAGGTTTTACAGATGTTTTCTGCTCCATCTCTGCCCTAACCCATGCGTCAAAACTCAGTCTAGAACAATTTTTTTTCTTCAGAAGACACATACAAAACTTGTCGATGTGTGCACCCACAGCATAAAGAACCTCGGCGAGTTCATTGTTAATTGTGGTATCATTAGGAGACTTTCAAATGCAGTTTTGCAGTATCAAAGAGTAACTGTTGTTGTAATAGACAGGGGTAGGCATCAGAGATAGGCAGAACAATGTGAACTCAGAGAACCTTCTCAGGTACTAACTGACACTACTGAGAGCACAATATATACATGCAGTTCCACAAACTGCATGTGAATAGACATCATTACACGTAGGTCTTCTGTATAAGCAGCTTTGAGGGAGTAGCCACTCTTATCCACTCTCATCCAGTTCTTTACTCAGTCCTTAGAGCTGCTAGCTTGGCACTTGTTCTGCCGGGGAGTTGCTCCCTTTTTTGGAGTGCTGCTGATTCAAAACGATGATGATAGATAGTAAATAATCAGCTAAAGACTCTGTGTTCTAGAAAAATATCGGAACCATTCGGCGTATAACTAATTACATAAAATGTAAACACTCAGTTATTGTCACAGTAGTTCGGAGAGGGAGATGGCAAGAAACACAGACTATACATAAACAAGCATGTTTCCTCTTTCATTGTATTAATCATTTATAAACACTCAAGGACACTCTCAAGAAACATTACTTTATGTCTCTATTTGATACCACTCGCCTCTCTATTTTTGCGCCTTGCTACATGCAAATGCCAGAATATTCTAGGTAAGCATTTCCTTTCTGCAGGGTGCAAGTGCTTTGCTATTGGAAATACATTATATACACTTGTGTGTGATGTGTCAGAAAAGACACAAAAGAAAAGCCACGTCTAGGAGGCACTTGGGATTCTGGAAAGAAATTATGATCAAGTACAAAGAAGGTCGAGCACTGTAAGGAATAAAAAGCATGTTTCAGAACACAATGCAGGTGTTTTGTGGTTTTTTTTTTTTTTTCCAGTATAACACAATCTTTTTCTCTGTGAACACTTATCTGTGCAAGACACAGGAATCGATCACGTAGAAGAGTAAAAGCTCTTTTTTTCCTCCCTCCATCCTTCCCTCCTTCCCCTCTCTCCCTCTGCTTCCCTTCATCCCTCCTTCCCCTCTCTCCCTCCCTTCTTTCCACGCAGAACGTTGGCTACAAGCAGCATCACTCATTAACGCGCCCACTCCCCGAAGGGCACATCACAAGAGCGGTCCCTGGACAGCGACACAAAGTTTACAGGCGCGGTGCTGAAACACGCGCGGCCAGAGCTGCGCGGAGCAGAGGAAGAAATGGGGGGGAAAGGCAGGGAAAAAACCAAAATAAAATAGAAATAGAGCTGCCTTCCCGCGGCGCTCCCCGCGGAGGCAGAGCCCCGAAAGCCGAGCGGGCCGCCCCGGGCCATGCCGCGATGCACCGCCCCGCTCCCACGTGGCCGGCCGAGAAGACACGAGCCGCCGCTTCCCCACGCAGCTGTCCGCGCTGCCGGAGCGCTGCCTCGGCGCCCCGCTCGCCGCCCCGCCCCGCCCCGCGGGAAGCGAAGGGAAGGAAGGGCAGGGAGCCGCGGGGCGGCCGCACCGTGCCGGGGAGACACGCGCGCCCGCGGGCCGCGCCCTCCGGCGGGCGCCCCGTCCAGCCCACCCGCGCCCGCGGAGGCGGCCCCGCGAGCCGCGGCGCAGCCCGAAACGCGGCGCCATGGGGCCTGCCGGAGTGGCGGCGCGTGCGGCCAATGGGCGCCCGTCGACTCGCCGGGGGCGGGGAGAGTGGGAGCCGTCCGGACCAATAGGGGCGCACGGCGCCGCCAGCAGCTTGCGTTGCGCCGGGGTGCGGAGACGCTGCCGCGCGTGGCGCCGGGGTAGGCGCGGGGCGGCCGCCGGGAGGGGGGAGGGGGGAGGGGAAAGAGCTGGGGAGGGAGGGAGGGGGAGGGTTAAGGAGAAGGAGAAGGGGAAGGGGAAGGGGAAGGGGGAGGGGGAGGATCAGCCGCCCGCGGACACACGCCCCCCGCGCGCACCCCCGCGGCAGCGCCGCCGGGCGCGGCACGCAGACGCACGCACCCCGGCGCGGCGCGGCGGCAGGCAGGGATCCGGGCGGCGGGGCTGCTATAAATCTGCGGAGCGGTCCGCCTCCCTGCAAGGCACGGCACGGCGCGGCACCGCACCGCACGGCGTCCTCCCCCCGCGGCCCCGCGCGCACTCCGCGATGCAGCAGCTGACTCCGGCGGCGAGCCGCTAGGAAGGGATCGGCAGGCAGGGAGAGAGAGCGAGCGAGAGAGAGCGAGCGAGAGCGAGAGAGACCGAGAGACCGTCTTTTAAATCGCCCTTGCATCCCTCTTTTCTTTGTTCCTTTATTTCTCCCTCCCTCCCCTCTTTTTGTTCGATTGGGTTGCGAAAAGAGGGTAGTCCTGTCGCGCTCTCTCTTTTTGTGTTCTCCCTTTTTTATTTTTAATTTTTTTTTCTTTTTGATTTTTTTTCCCCCCCCAGTGTTGGACTGTTGGGGGAGGGGGGGGAGAGGATTGTTTGTTTTGGGTTTTTTTTTTTTTTTCCCCCCCTTCCTTTTAGAACTGTCCCCGATTTAGCTCTTGTGTGTTGTCGTGAGAGAACTATCCATCTGCCTCTTACTCCTCTTTATTGGGAGAACTGCACCGTTACTTTTTTTTTTAAGCCGAGGAGAGGAAGGTAAGTTGTGGCTTGATTTCTTCCCGTGATTGTACGTATGCGACAGGGTCCACGCGAACGCCTGAGGTGCATGCCGCGTAGAATTACGTTAGTTACCTATGTTTGCTCCGTATTAACACCATTCGTGCCGACGGCGCCGAATGAGGCAGTTCGCGCATATCGCAGCGTGCCGGCGGAGCTGAGTTGCTCGAAGTGTTCGCAGATTGGGGGGGGCAGCCGCTGGAAGTGGCGGGGGGTGTGCGGGGTGTGTGTGTGTGGGGGGGTGGGGAGCACACCGCGCCCACGCACCAAGGCGTGCGCATCCCTACCTGTCCTGGCCCAGCTGCAAAGTTCCCAGTACCGCGCTGCCCGTCCAGCTCCGGACACGTCCCCTTGCGAGGAGCATCCGAAGGGACGGTCCCGCGCCCCGCGGGCGAAGGGAGGCGTATCGGTTTGAGGAGATAAACCTGCATTTGCAGATTAGCCGGGATAAGACCCCCCGCACCTAATTGCATTAGCCGCACGGCCTCTCGTGGCTTTCCTGCGGAGCTGGGAGGCGGCAGCGTGTCACGGCGCACAAAGAGGCGGCCGGCTGGAGCAAGGGCGCGCAGCGCTTAGTCAGCGGGCGCGGAGAGCGGGCGGCGGCGTGAGGATAACCTTCTGCCTTCGAGAAGTTGATCACCGTCCCCGGGGTGAAGGGTCCGGGAGGGGGGGAGGGGGTGTCGGGCAGGACGTATTCTTTTCGTGGAGATGCTCAACCCGCTGCGGGAGGGGGCGCGTCCCTTTGTTCGGGGCGTCGGGGCGCAGCGCAGCGGTGCACGGGCGGTGTAGGCGGGGCGGCGCGCGCGGTGTTCGCGCGGCGGCGCACCCGGTCTCTGTCCGTGGTCCTACCGGGGCGGCGGAGGGGGGTTGAGTGTGGAGAGCGGTACCCGGTGTCCTCCGGGAAGTTTGCATACGGCAGCCACGGCGCGATCCGAGCGGGGTTGCGGGTAAAAAAAGGGGCGTCCCGTCCTCGGGCGCGTCTACCACCCTCCGTCCCTGCGGCAGCGAGAGAGTCCGGACGAGAGGAGGCGGCGGCGGCAGAGCCTTGCGCTGCATCCCGTGCTCCCGGCAAGGACCGGACCCAAGCGCTGCCATTGTTGTTTAATTTATGCCCGGCACGTTGCTCCGTACCCACCTATTTCACGTATGAAAAAAAAATCATTGTGAGAGCTGTACGAGCGCGGCAAGTCCATAGTCGGACGGGTTCCGTCAACTCGTTCCCAAGACCGGCGGTGGTGCCGGCGTCAAGACCGTTGATTTTGGTTATCCCCCGAGCGTTGCAGCGCCGGGGGGGCTCACGGCACACCAAGCCGCGCGGCACCCCGGGGACGGGACCTCCTTTTTTCCAGTGTCACTTCCCCGGGCGCTCGCTGTGACGCTCCCCACGGGACAAGCAGCGGAGGGTACGAAGAAGCGCAGCCTCGGACGGCTTGCGCGTCGCTCGGCAGCCGCGCTTTCCCGAGGGCGGTCTACATGTTGTCGGACGCCGCCGGGAAACGGGACGGTGCTGTCGCAGCGGCTAGTGACCGCCGCGGGGGCTCCGAGCCAGCGCGGCTACTCGGAGGGTGCCGCGGAGCGCTCCTCGCCGCTGCGCCCCGTCGGACTGGGCGGCTCGGAGGTCCGTTCGCCGGGCCGCTTTCGGAGGGGCAGCACCACAGGACCTCCCGGGCTCGACGTTTTGCAGGAAAGGGCGGCAAGCCGCGGAGACGAACAAGCACTGTGGGGGTCCTACCCATGACTCCCGTTGGGGCTCCGACGCCTCAACACTGAGGGGAAGGAGGAATCATATAATCATAGAATGGTCTGGGTTGGAAGGGACCCCAAGGATCATAGAATTCCAACCCCCCCGCCCCATCCCCCACTCAGCGCACACGGCTGCCGCGCTCCCTCGCGCCCCGGGGTTAAGTCCCCGCCGCCGCAGGTGTTCGGCGGTGTTGCCGGGGCGGGGCCTGGCTGGTCCCGGCGCTGCGGTGGGCAGCGGGGCGCGGCCCCGCGCCCGCGGGGCTCCTTGAGTGGTCGCCGGCGGCGTCACTCAGGCGGCGGCCGTGGGGGCGGGCGCTTTTATTAGAGCCACCGCCCTCCACTCTTCCTTTCCTGGTGGAGCGACGCGGGCAGCAGCAGCAGCTGTGGGAAGGTCGTGGGTGAGGAGGTCCCTGGTAGTAGCGCAGTTTCTTCGGGGCAACGGGTCTTCCCTTTGCCCCTCGCCCTGGGCGGCGGCTGCGGCCACGCTCCGCGGTTCTTGCCGCCTGTATGGCCCGCTCCCCCCGGGGAGGCCGTCAGAGACGGCTCGGGATCCGGGCGTGCTAATAGCGAGGTGGGGTGGGGGAGAGGGGCGCAGGTGCTCGCGATATGCCGGGCTTCCCCTCGGGACACATGTCGGGGAGAAGTAGATCCGCAGCCGGGGCCGTAACCCGCGCGGGGAGTACGGCGGGAGGAGGGGCGGCATGTGGATGGAGTGGGGCGCTGAGTTAGGAAACGACGATGCCTGACCGGGAGAAGGGGTGGGTACCGGGACCGTGCGGGACCTTCGCCCTTCTCTGCTACTCTAGGTGATAGGCGATGTTGCGCCAGCCTCCGCGTGTTGCAGTCCTGGTTGCAAACTCTGAGGCATTTGCAGCGTTACATCCAGAGGTGCTTTCTGTTCCAGTTGGGTTTATTTGCTCGGCTTTTTGCCTCCGAGCGGCTCTTCTCCCTTCCCGCTTTCTGGCTTGATCACTTTCTGTCTACCCCCGCCCCCACTGGGCGGGCTCAGCACCGTTCTCCAGACAAAACATTCATCTGAACCGCTTTGTTTTGTCTCGTCCCTCTAGGTGACCTTCTGACCCCTCTATCACCTTATCGCGCCCCTGTCACTTCAGCGCAGCTCCCGTATTCCCCTCCAGCTGCACTTTTCCCTCTCTAGGGCTGACCTTGCTCTGACCGGATTGCTGTCCTGGCCGCGTTGCCTCGTCCAGCGGCGGAGCTGCCGCCGCCTGGGACCCGGGTAAAGGCGGGATGGGGCGCGGCTTGCCGCGGAGGAGTGCTGCCGCCCCAGCTGCCCCTAGCTCCCGGCGCACCTGTGCGGCTGCAGGGATGGGGGGGCGTGGGAGCCGCTCGCCGGGCGGGGACGCGGCGGCGGAGCAGCACTCGCAGGTAGGGCCAGCGGGTCTCCTTGCCCGCTGGCAGCGCTCACTCGGGTGGAGGAAGGCTCTGTAGTCCTGCCGGGTCTGGGACTCGAGCCGCTGGGGGAAGGTGCCCAGGCTGGAGGCGTAGGCGGTGGCTGGGGCTGAGCTGGGTGCACGGCTCAGTTGCAGTCTCCTCTTCGCGGGGGTCGCTTCGCGCTGAAGGTGCGGGGCCACGCGCCGAGTCTGCGCGGCCGCCCAGGGTCGGACCGAGGGACCATCTTGGCGCCGCCCGGTTCCGCAGGGGGCTTTACCTGGGCCGCGGGTGTCTCCCGCCTTTGCGGTCCGTCCTGCCCCGGAGAAGCTGGTCTCGTTCTTGTGCGGGTGGGGAGTGAGGTGGCTTTGTTTCATCTGCATGGCGCTGACAAAATAGCCGGGGCAGCTCAGTATCCCTTTCGCCTCCTATCCCCTACGTGCGGCCATTTAGATACAGGTACAGTTTGCCAGACTACTAAATCCGACCTTTGTTTTGTGCTGCCTTTTGTCTTCTCTTATTTTTTTTTCCAAATAATGCAAAGCGAAAAACTAAATAAAACAGGCTTATTGTATTGGATGTAACTCCAGTCTGTAAGATGAAAGGTGTTTATATGGTTTTGAGGACAACTTTGGCAGCACAGTTTAGTAGTTAGGCAGGACTTGCAGTGCCTGGTTTACTTACAGGTGATAGTTGATGAAATAGCAGTACCCGCCGAATCGAGTGCTTCACAGCTTGTATTTTCTTCAAAGGTAAAAGGGGTCTGGGGTTCTGTGGTAAAAAAGCCTCTGTGCCGTTTGACACACTGGCCATCAAGTCAGGTATAAATACAAGGTGATATTAAACCCAGGGAATCCAGAAAATATTCCAGTAAGTGGGAACCCGTTCTGTTTGGGAAGCAGACACCAGGGCACTAGCTAGAGCTGCAGCTTCACTTTTTCCTTCTAATCCTATGGATTCTGAATCATAAAAAGGCATTCAGTCTTCCTCCTCCCTTGATTTCCTTGGCTCTTTGGAAATGTATTGGAAGTGATAGCTGTAAAAATGGACTTCTGGTCTGGTTTGTAGGTATTATGTGTGAGTAATTTTCTTTTGGAAATACAGAATTGCTAAGTCTACGTACTTCTAAAAATGGGCATTTTATTCAGAGAGGAAAATTAGATATCCAAAGGGTGGTTTTTTTATATATTGAGAGCTTTTGCAACTGTAGACAAATATAAATGACCTTGAAACACCACTAGAATTTTATCACAGTTCCTGAAGTCTGACAAAGCACATATTTAATATCTCCTTCAAATGTCTCATAGCTGTAACTAAACTAGTATTTCCACTCAGCAATATCTGTCTTAATTTTCTGTGTTTTTTTTCTGGTGAAGTGGTTGATCCTTTCTGTATGCAGTAGAGATTAATTGCTGTAGTCTTTGTGATGGATACCTCTTCAATCTGTTCATGTTTACATAAATCACTTAATATTATTGGCTTAATCATACTAGCATAATATTTCTCTATGTAAACTTACTGCCACTTCCCCACGCTAATGTGAATCAATTTTCATTCTTTCCTCTGGATTAGTTTTAAATGCCTTTTTTTTCCAGTGAGAGGGGAATATCCTCTTATCAGTGTGGCTTTTCTTGTTATTGATAGATGTATTTTCTCTTAAATTAAGATTGTCAACTACCACACTTCTGAGTGAGCTTGAGTGATCCAGGTGTAGTGAGTTGAAAATGTTCTAAACAGTTGCTAGGCCTGGAGTACCTGCTTTGTTAAAAAAGCAGTCAGCCCCCCTCCAAAAAAAAAAAGCTTTTGGATTATCTGGGTGGCAGTATCCAAACTGTAGTGACACCCCAAGCTGAATTTTGTTCAAGTCCCTGAAATGCCAAGCTAGGTTTTTGGGGGACAGAGCTAAGCTTCTTTATTTGGGGACTAAGTAGGAATTAGGTGACATGTGATCCAGTGTTCTAAAAGCCCTAGGAATATTTCAGCTTTCCTGTGCTTCTTAAAATAAGTCAATGCCATTGCAGAGGTGGACTTTGCAGGTAAAAATAGTACAAGGATGCAAGCATGAGCTACTTCCTAATAACAGTGATTTTGAAATGCTGCTTTTACAGGTAAAACTCTTGCTGTCTTAGAATGTAATGGCTTTTGATTATATTTATTGCTACAGATGTTCTTCATAGCAATAAAACTGATTGTTAGCTAATGGAGAAACTTGATTTGTGCTGAATATACATTTCAGTCTTGCTTAATTTAAAGCAATCTTTGCTTTCACTGTAATGCTTTTCTAATAGATGCTAGTAGCTACAGAGGGTAGAGAATGCTGCCAGCTGTTGCTAAGACTTTAAAAGTGAGAGAATCTTGCTTTCTTCTCCTGACAAGTCCCCAAATCAATTGAAAAATCACAGTACTATCCAGGAGGATTAGCTGATGGTGCATTGGGTTTCAACATCTGTAGTTCCAATTCTGAAGGCAGCTACTGTGTGGTTTTTGTCTGTTGCTTGTGTAAATCTACCTAATTTGACTCAGCAGGATTAGTTATGGAGAGCTGGTATAACAGTTAGAATTCATAGCTTTTGGCTATTACAACTGGTGGGCCAGATCAAGATGCTTCATTGCCTAATCCTTGTTGAAATCTAAAAAGTCATCCTGAGTTTCTGGTGGCGAAATGGCAGAGGGGCGTGCTCCTTGATTGATTCCCACTGAAGCCTGAGGAAACTGCTAATATCTAGCAAACTGCTTTTGCCCAGTAGGCATTGATGTGGGCTTGTAGGCACTCAGTGTCTATTATTTTGCCACTGAGCCACTGAATATCATGCTAAATTTGACAGAAGCTGTAGTTTGAGATCAGCTAATTGTTGGTCTTCCCTGCATCTGGAAGTGGTTGCTGTTTCAACCTAGACTTTTTGGTATACAGTTCTGCAGAAACTACACCTTGGAAAGATGACCTCAGCAGAAAACCTGGCTTTAGTGTTTTTCAGCTTTAAAACAAAGTGAAATAGTTACAAACAGCTTATGGTAGAAGTCTTAAGCATGCTCTTTCAAAGTTACTTAAAATTCTAAACCCACATCAAATTTTTGAAATAGCTCACAGTCTAAATCTGACTTTGCTGGCAAAATATCTGGAATTTTAGGAGCAGTAATTATGTAATGACAAAAATTGTAATGGGAAGGTCTTACTTGCATACGCTTGAAAAATGCAAATTTGGAAGAAGCTGAAACTTTCCAGATGGAGCTTAAACGTTCTTTTCTATTCCATTTAAGCCACTGTTCTTCGTGGTACTCCAGTACTTAAGCAACAGGGCTTTTAAGTTGTTTAGATAGTCATAGTAAGCCCAGACATAATGCCAGTTTGGAAAAATGTACAGTTTCATACAAGTAATCAGGATAAGTGTTAGGTATTTAAATCTCTTGGCAATGTTTCGCTGTTCTGAGTGCACCAGCCTAGGATCAGGATGAGAATCATTCTAGGCAGTCCTAGTCTTCCTTTGTGACAGTGATTGTTCAGTCCTTCATATGATCCTGATACTGGTGACTCTGATGGTGCTGATGCTTTTCAGATAATAGGCAAACAGATGCTTAGATGCTGTAAGAATGTGTACCTTGGTTTGCTGTGCTTAGCAAAAAAAAAAAAAAATTACATTACAATAAACCCATGGTGGATGACCAGATAACTCAAGCTAGAAACTACCGAAGTGTTGAGGATGCTGTAGGATGGTCATAAGTATTCCAGGCACTTTCTCTGCTCTTCAGCAGAGTGTGGAGTAGATGTAGGAAACTTGATGTGCTGAAAGGTTAATGAATTTCTAGCATGTGAACTATGTATGTGAAGTTTTTTGAATGTTTGGTACCTTGTACTGGTAGCATGGGGAAACCTAGACATTAAAATGCTTTGTATGAACAGTTACACAGAGGTAAGAAGGGCTGTTCAGGGTGTCGTGGAAAATGCGTTGTGACTTACTGAGCAGCCTTACTCTAGGTCCGTGCTAGGTACGTTTGCTTTTAAACTCCTCAGGGTGAGTTTGTTTAACCAAGTACTTGGATGTTAATTTTATTAAATCAGAGTATTTTTGTGGAATGAAACCGCCATTGGATAATTGGTAGACTACTGAAGTTCTTCTGTACTCCATATTTTAATGACCAAAATGTCCTGCTTACTGTGTTGATATTCCTACATGTATCTTCAAGAGTGGAAGTATGGACAGGAGGGGCACTCGAAGCCAGTTTCCCTGTGGCCTTTCCCAGGTTGCTTGTTTTTTCTTATTTTGATTTGTTGAAGATTTCTGTCATAATAGCTAGAGTGATGTAGCGGGGGAGGCAGGACAGAACAAAACAGGTGGGTGGTTACTTTTACTGCCAATTCCACCTGGCTGAATTGTCAAGGTGATGTGGTTCTGGTGGGTTTTTGCAGATACCAAAACAACCTATGTGCCATGGGGCTTGAACACATGAAAGAGGCCCCTTAGGCTGGCCTTGTCTTTAATGTCAAGGTGAGCAGTGGATGCACTCCAAAGTATTACTCTTCATGGTATCTGAATTTAGTTTGACAAGGGAAAATGTCTGGTTTTAAGTGTCTTGAATCTAGAGCCATGTCTCCATAGACTGAAATTTGGACAATCAATTTCTGTTTGCAGGGGACTCTGCGCAATGACATGGTAAGCTTGTAGTTAATATGCCTTAATGTAGATAAAATCAGCTAAGGATTTCTCAGCTATGTCCTTTAATAATGGAGCTATGAATTGCCTTTGAGAAATGGAGTTCCTTGTTTTATGGTTGCCAGAATGGATATGAAAAGTGGGAAATTAAATACCCAAACACTAGAAAAATGGAAGGACTGGTGGACTTAAGACTCTTCATACTGTTTGTGAGTGTGTTCTTGAAGTTACGGTCATCTCCCATACATGCTGCAGAAACAGCTGTACCTTAAGCAGCACCTTTGAAGAAGAGCACACTAAATGGCCAAAGAGCTTTTGGTAGCTCATAGAGCCCGTGGAGCTCAAATGCATTTATCCACAGAAACATTTTAGGTCCTTGCAATACCTCTCCTGCTGACCTTGTGAGAAGGGCATGTAAGGTGGTGAGGAGGAAAAGGTCTCTTGGAGCTCTGATTTAGTTAGTGGTGTTTCAGATGAGGAAGCTTGTCTGCAGGAGGGAGTAGGTATAGTGGCTGTCATGGCAGAGGAAAAGACATAGGAAGTGCTTGGACTTTGAATTTTCTTTGAGTATATCCATGTATAGAGGTTACATTACCTGTTTCAGTGCATCACAAGAATGCTAGCAGCAGACATGTCTTCACTACGTGTACCCGTTTTGTTTCTGTAATGGTGTCCTTGTTTCAGTGCCATCCGTTTTGCTTGTCCTTTTGAAATGTCAGGAAACTAATGCTTTGCCCTCTGTTTTTATTCATCCATTAGCATTAAACTTCATATGCATCAATGCAGTTTGAAGGCAGAGTATCATCTTGGGATTTATTTGCTTTTCTGGTTCTACAGTTTCTCTCCAGTCTTGAACCAGCAAATGCAGCTAGTTAATAGGCAGAGTGAATGTTATTGCTGTAAATCAGTTTGGTTTAGAAGGGCTTTTATGTGTTCTAAATTTACATCTTAAAATGTACATGTGATAATTAAGGATATTATTTTTATCTCCAGTAACATGCTTAGAAATCTCATCGGACCTCCTGCTGTGATTCCTTTCTACCCAAATATACTTTGGAAGCTCCTTTTGGTTTCTGTAAGAGGGACAATTACAGTCATAACTCTGAAGTGCTTTATGTGTCTTGTATCAAACTGTACATGTACTGCAAGCATGCAATAGTAAAGGAATTAGGTTATTAATGAGTTTAACTTTTTCATTTCGATGTGCTTGCACCTTGAGCTATAACCCAGAATTGAGTTCCTGACCTAAAACTGCTGTTGCTAATCTGTGAGGAAGTGAGGAAGACTTTAGGAGCTGCTTTTGCATTCAGATAGCTAAACTGTGAAACTTGGCATAGCGATAGCACTTCCCTTGGACTGCATCCATGGTGAGATGTTGGTAGGCAAGATGAGAATTACAGCCTCATTAACCAACTGAGTAGCTGAATTTTTTTCTGTAGCAGTTGAGCAAACTGAAAGAAAATTAAATGGAGTCATGCTTGTCTTTTGATAAAAGCTATTTTTATAAGGAGACTGGTTCTTGCAGTGAATTCCTCTGAACCAGTGCAGCTGAAGGATATGAAACTAGCCATCGTGAGGGAGACCAAGGGTTTTTTTTGGATGTAGTTCTGATGAAGGATCTCTTTTTCAGCTGAGATTATATCTGGGCTGTGGTGTTACTCTTTCTTGTAGAAGGTTTCTTGCGCAATTTTGTTTGAGATGATGACCACTTCCATATTGAGTGGTATAACACAAATGGCACCCACAAAGATTTGAGCAGCATGGTCTAGCAGAAGATGTCCCTGCTGATGCTAGGGCTGTTGGAGCTAGATATTTAAAGGTTGATTCCAAACAAAACCGTTCTGTGAATCTGTGATAAAATGTCTGTGAGGGAGTTTTCTGACCAAGTTGGATAATACTAGGAGACGTGTAGATGCCATTATTTTTGCTTTTGATAATCTAGTCTTTCAGAAGTAGCTGTTACAAAAGTAGTACATAGTACAGTCTTCTGCTCTGGCAACAGTAGAGCCTGTTTCTCTTCTGTGGATATGGCCCTTTTTAATCTTCACAAATACTGCCTGTTTGTAACCAAGTGGAGTAAAGATTACCTGTTTTTTAACATGCTTATGTGGTTTGAAGCAAGGCATGTCAATGATCTGACAAAATGGTAAGTCAAATTGGCTGTTTTTTGGTGTGAATTGTACAGAATGATCAAGCGCACCAGGTTTCCCATTGAAAACAGTGCATGAGAACAGAAAATGAATGGATAGCTTCTGTAGGGGACATTTTATTTTTTTCACTTACATTTTACACTGCAGTGTTAATGTAACTTACATGTCTGCATATCAGTCTTGAGTAATCTGGGTATGTACTGTCGGAGTGCCCGAGATCAGGGACCTGATTTTAGTGGCTAGTACTTTCTCAGATATTCTGACAAAGAAAATTACTGACCATCTAATTGAAACTGTCCTCCTGTTGATCAAATGATGCTGACTTGCCCTTTTAAAAACCGATTCATATGTCTCTTCATGAGTTGCGTATTTAAGAAGGATGTGTTGCTTTTATCTGTATGCATCTGAAAAATCTGTCTGTAAGGCTATTAGGAAGATTTGTAGGCACATGAATTTAATCATATGTTTAGTCCAAATTAACCTAACAATGAGTAAATTCCCATCAAATGGTGTATGTATATGCAGGGCTTTCCATTAAGCTGCATAATGGATATGAAATAGCACACCTAGGTACAACATGCTGTAGACAATAACTAATACTACTTGAACAGCTTTGAATGCAGATGGCAGGCATTTGTCATGTGTAGTATGTATGGACTGAAGCGTTATTTAATCTTCAGTGAAAAAAATACAGAAGTTCTACAGCAGAAGTAAATTGGAATAGGAGCACCAGTTTCTTGAAATATTGTGGATATAGGAGAGAGGTGAAGATGCCTTTTGTATTTGAATGCAAGGTGAATAATTTGAGGAATGTCTGTGATCCAAATTGGTGAACTTGTAAAGCTGATGAGTCTCTTGGGACTTCCATTAAGTTGTTACTGACTCCATGTAACTTGTAATGCTCTTTGAAAACTCAGCAGACAGTGGACATAGCTCATGAGTTCTTAGCTTCCAGATGTGCCCTTGTTTCTGGTGTATGTCAGTTCTTCTTTCTTTTGTGACCTGAGAAAGATGAACATATTTGTGTATTTGTCACACTACAGTTTTAACAACCTCCAAATCAAAACTTGTGGCATCGTCATTCATGTTAAACATTAAATTTGCTTGAGGGCTTATGCTACTTCACACATCTACTCATTACAGAGGTTCTGCCCTGCTTTGACTTGATGATAAGTGGGCAAATACTGGAGACTAACTTAATTCTATATGGTAACTCTTTTTGTAGGCCTTAAGCTTGGCCATAGAAGTAATAGACTATATCTCCTGATTTGAATTATTTTCTACATCTCTTCAACCAAAAGAAGTGTCAGACTAGGCTTTTAGCTAATGGGTCGAGAAAAGTGTTACCTGAAAAGCAGTTTCCCACAGGTGGCTTGTCTGTACCTGGCAAACTAGTTGAGAGCCTGAGTCTGTCTTGCTGAGCTGTTGTTCAATTTGATGGTTTGCATGTAGCACAAAACTAAAAGAGACTAGTGAGAAGCTATTCCCATGGCAGAGGGATGAGAATCAGGCTGTTTTTTCTGTAGGGATTTCTAAAAGTAGATCTTTCTCCTCCCTTTACTCTTCTGCAATCCATCAAAAGTCTTCCATATGTCTTAATCTGAAGCTTGTGGGGTGAAGTTGATTTTGGTGTGTTCAGACGTACATTGCTTTTAACCAGGATCTATTGGTTCCCTTAGATACTGGTGAAGCCAGTGTCTTGCAGGAATGGAGGCAAACACAGTATCCCTAGGACTCTGCCATGGTCATTTGGGAGATGCTGAAGGAGTGACAAAGCTACTGAGAAGAACCTCACTGAGCTTGTCTGGGCTAGAGACAAGGAGGAGAAAAACCCATACCAGGGTGACAGCTCTCAATTCCTGAAGGATGGAGGACAAAATGACTTATTTCAGTCACTGTATCAGGAGTTTGAAGCTCAGAGTCAAAGCATGGCTAGAAATATTTCTCCTGTAGTTTCTCCTGCTGTGTGCCAGTGGAAGAGTAGTAGGCACCCAGATGGCATCCTTCACCCCATGAAAATAATTTAACTAATAGCGTAGCAGTGCTGTGCTGGCTGGGAAACACCAGCTTTGTCTGAAGTCTTAGCATTTTTCTTAGACTGCTGCAATTTTCCTGACTCCCTGGATTTTGCCAGGAAAACAGTGACCAAGGAAACTCCAAGTGAGACTTGGAGGAGATCTCCTTTCTCTACCTGGGACCTTCCTAGTTGGGTAATACTGATCTGTGTCTCTGGACTTCAGCAGCTGGGTGCTTGACTTCCCCTTTGCAGAGCAGCAGCTTGCTGTGTGGCATGTCCAAGGCAGAGTTTTGGGGCAGGCCAGGATGCAGGCCAAGCTCTCTGGAGGAGGTTCTGGCCTGCCCATGCCAGACACAGCCAGTTCCAGCTGGATCCACAGGGGCCTCACCTCTGCAGGACCCAGCCAAGCCTGTCAGGGGAGCCTGTGGTGCCTCTGTGAAAGTTTAGGAAAAGTAATGCACAGGTGGAGAAGAATGAGGAGAAAAAAGTGTGAGGAAACAGCCCTGCAAGCGCTGACATCAGAGGAGGGGAAGAGGAGGTGTGACCACTGGCCAGGGGGAGACATGGCACTGCAGCCTGGAGAGGAAACCATGGAGGAGCAGGCCTTTCCTGACAGCCCATGGAGTGGACTGTTCTGGAACAGATATGCCCATGGCAGCCTGTGGAGGACCCCATACCATAGCAGGTGGATGTTTCTTGAAGGAGCTGTTGACTGTGGAGGGCCCTTGCTGAAGCAGGGGAAGTGTCTGTAAACCCCTGTCCTTGACCTTTCTGTGTGGTTGGTGGGGAGGAGGAAGAGTTGGGAATGAAGGATTGAAACTGAGCCAGAAAAGCTGGGGATGAAGGTGAAGGGAAGCTGTTTCAGTGTTCTTGTTTCACTAGTGAATCCATTTTAATTGGCAATATACTACTTTTCCTCAAAATTTGCCCCTGACACTGATTAGTAAATGATGCCCTCATCTTCTTGACCCAGGAGCTTTCTTGTCCTGTTTTCTCCTCCTGTCCTATTGGAGGCTAGGCAGGTGTCAGGCAAGGCTGCCATCCATGCAGGTCAATGATTAGTGCTTAGCTTGTGTCAAAGGGCTGCAGATATCTGGAAGATGAGTATGCTGGTGGGCAAACACTGTTGGCTAAGCAGAACAGTATGTGGGGTGAAGATGGCTGTGCTGTGTGTTAAAATACTTCTGAATTTAGGTATATCTGCTCTAAAGTGTGTGTGCCTGTGAGATGTGCCTTCTCCAAATTCTGTCACCTAGCTAATAAATAACTAGGCTTTAAAGTCCAGGCTGTTAGGAGTAAAAGGTTATGTCTTCTGTACAGGTTGTGCTTGCAGGAAGAGACAGTGGTATAAATACTGGAGGTCGGCAGGCAGGGTAGTTCCTAGATGCATTTCTGTATGACTACTAGACCTGACAACAGATTTTTGCCTTCATTCATACTGGCATGTGATGAAGCTTTTCAAAACATTTGTCAGAATGGGTATTCCTGACAGTCACAGATCTTTTCCTTCCCAAGGAGGAGTCTGGAGTTGGAGGTATTTCTTAATTTTTAGGTAGGGAATAGTTGCATAGCATAAACTCACTCTGTTCTTCTTGTGTTTGCTAAACAGAGACATCAGCTGTTGAAGCTGGTCTTTCAATGCCTCAGCCTACTCTGAGAGGGTCACCTGAGCTCCTTTCTGGATAAGGAGACGATGCAAGGCAGAAGAGCTGATGCAAGTAGAAAAGGATTTGGTCTGGAATGTCTTAAGAAATACCCAGTTGTTTCAGGTACATGGGTCTGAGAGTACTGAGAGAATCTTCTGCACTTGTCCTAAAGCTGGTGACGGACAAAGAAAATAGAGAATGCTCCTGAAGAGTGGGGAAAAGCAAGTTTTGATGCTGTTAAAATAGTGTGGTAAGGATTATATGGGGAGCCTCGCTGTAGTCCCTGAGTTGATTGTGTGAGCTGCCTTTGAAGTGCATATTAAAAGTGCCTTACTGTGCAGATTAAAACAAAGGTGATTGGAATAAGCCAACAAATTGTAGAGAAACAGAATTGCATTGAAATTAATAGGCCTGTGGATGAGTGGAGAGTGATAGATGTCATCCATATTAGTGGAGCATGACTCTGCAAATGTTTTCCTGTGTAATCTTTGTAACAACTTTGAGACATGAAGATTTTAGGTGGGTGAAAAAATACATAAAGTAGAAAACAGGTGGGATTTTGGAGCTTGATGTTCAGTGGTTAAAAATTGGTGGTCTTCCCAGAGTCTGGTTACAAGTGGAAGCCTTGGGGACATTGTGCTCGTCTCAAGTGACTTGGGGAAAGGGAGAAAGTTTATCCTCATTGAGTTTGCAGGTAGCAACTGATGGGTGTAGCTGATGTTCTCAGGGGCAGAGCTATTATCCAGAGGGACCAAGACCAGTGAGAGGAAGGGGCTGCTGTAGCCCCTGTGCAATTCAGGCAGGAGGAATGTGCGGCACTGTCTTGAGCGCGAAGAGGCCCAGCAGTGATTTCAGTGGGCCTGGGAGGTAAAGGCCCTGGGCCCTGTTGGGCAGCAAGCTGAGCAGGGCCAGAGAGTCTGGAGGTAAGGAAAAGCTGTTCTTATGGGGTGAAAAGCTGGGCAGTGGGCTTGGGGTGCTCAGAGATGGTGCTGTTTCTCTCCTTGGAAGGTTTTGAGCCCCTACAGGGTAACTCTTTGAGCAGTGTATTCTGACCAAGTGGCTGAGCCTTTCTGGGTAGGAAATCAAGACTGGAGACCTGAAGTTCCTGCTGGCCTGAATCACTGATCATTTATCACTGATAAATGCCTATGAAATGCATTTACTAAACTGAGTCATGCCAGGGTCCTTTGCTTCAGTCCTATAGGAAGAGACAAACAGGAAACAAACTCAATCCTGGTAAACATAGCCCTTGTTTTCATAGCATGGTTGAAAGATCCTTCTGGATGGTAGCTTTGACTTGCTTTATCTGATATAAAAAGCTAGAATTTTGTTGGAGGGACAGGCTGGTGTAGGTAGATGTCAAGATCAGTTTCTGCTTTGTCATATGTGCTTGTTGAGGTTGCTGGTTTTGGAAGATGTCCTGCAGCTTTCAGGTTCAGGTACCATAAAGAAGTAGCTGACAAACCAAGCTGTAATATTTGAATAACAAGGAATGCCACCACAGAGTGAAATGACTAGATGTTCTTAGGAATGCATTACAGAGTGAAATTTGGTCCTTTTGTGATGCTTTCCCTGTACTCTCAGGCTGTATGTATTTGGGATAGCAACTGGACACTTAATTGTAGGCAGCTGCCTTAATTAGTCTACTTTACACTTACTGTAAATGACTTACCCATTTTTTCCCCAAATCTTTTTCATAAGTAGTAATGCAACCTAATATCTCATTCTTTTGTGAGGAAAGTATTTAGCTGTCTCTTCCTCTAAGTAGACCTATTTGAAGAATAAATAGTGATCTGTGTGAGCTTGTTTTGCTGGTGGCAATCAGCCTAGAGGCTGCTGAAAATTTACATTTTAAGTCTTCAGAGTCCTCTTGGAGAGCTTTTGCAGTAGCAGGATTACTATATAGCAAATAAAAAATGTAAAGGCTTTATCTGTAACCACTTAGTTGTGACAATGCTTCTGATCTGCTTCTGGTTATAAGCTTGTAATGTTGCAGGCACATGTGTAAGCAGTATGCCTCTTATGCAGTTAACAGTATGTGGCCAACTGGTCCCAACTTGGTTTTACCAACAGTACCTTACTTGCTGTCCGTTTCTCTGTATTATGTAATTGAGTGATTTCAGGAGGATTAGGATGCAGGTAGAGTGAAGAATCTGCCTGACCATGCAGAGGTCAGGTGGTGGTGGAGTGAGTGATCCTGAGTAGTTGAGGTATTGCCTCAGGCTCTGATACTTTAATAATAGATATATCTGTCCTTATTTGTGTTTACTTCACTTTGCTACAAAAAATACTTCACTTGTAATATGGCATGTGCAACTTTCATAGGAGATTTAGAGGTAAGAAGGAAAGGAATATGTCTATAAAATGTCCTTTGTGGATCAAATAGTAGTGGTCATGAAAACCAGGTAGGGTTATGGAGAACTGGAAAACGTGACTGAGTGAACAGCTAATGGCTGTGCTTCAGCTTCTTTGCCTTTGTACTGATGTTTCCCTCATGGTCTGCAGTTTGAGTGCAATACATACCTCACATGAATGGCCTCTAAAGGCACTTAAAAATATAGATCCTAAACTGCATTTCTAGTGCATTCCACCTCATGACCGTTCATTCCAATTAGCAGTTGGTTTTGATCTCCACAAACAATCCTAAAACAGTTGCTGCCTCCTCCAGTCATGTTACCTCTTCAAACCCAAAAGATAGCTCTTAAAAGGTGAGCAAGAAATTACTCCCCTTAAATGGAAGGAGATAAGTGTATCTAAAACTGTTCATGTGGGGCTGCTAGTAACTAGCCATTGTAGTATTAAAATGTGGTACTACTTGTCTTGGGCTTTATAAAACCAGAACATTAACCAAAGCTAATGTTTCAGTCTAATAGAATTAGTGAAAAAGGCTTGTTCTCTCTGCCTTTCTGATTCCACTTTTCTCAGGAGAAGCCTGTGGCTTGGGATTTAACTCTGAAAGTAGTTTTGATGCTTCAGAGTTGAGTGAGGTAGACTGAACAGATTGTGGTGGGGCTAGCAAACATTCAGCTGTGCAGCCAAAATGTGGGAGTGATGATGTGGGGGGCTGTATTCAATCAAGCTGCTGAATCCATTCATGTGAATGGATACAAAGGAAGCTTCTGAAGCCTGGAAATAGATTGATATCACAAGGAGGGAGAAAACCTCCAGAGCTATATTAGTCAGATGAAACTTTTGGATGTCCTTATTTAAGTCTTGTTATGTGACTAGATGTTCATAGGCTGTTCTGCTACAACAGCTGTTCTCTACTATCTAAGCAAGACCTTCAAACTCATCCTTTCTAAGTGATGTCAAGAAGGAATCAAACAAAAGGAGTGCTTGATCACCTTTTTCTAAAGAAACCTGTCTGAATTTTTATACATCTTTTCCAGTCCAGTGAATTGTTCCAACCTTTTAACTTAATAAAAACATCTGTTCTTCAAGGTCAGGTTTTCAAGTGAACGGGAGTGATATCATCATTTTAAGGAGTGACATTTGGAATATTCTTAATGGTGAGCAGCTGGCAATATTGGTGTGCCTTCTAAAAGCATACTTATCTGCACTGTATTTTCTTTGAACTGCTTTGCTGTTCTTTGATTAGGAAGTGCTTATGATTTACTGTGCTGTGTGGGTGTAGCCAGAGCACAGCTTCTTGCTGGCTAATCAACATTTTCCTGTGGGTTTTTTGCATTACAAAACTAATCTTGCCTAAGCTAAATGTAGCCACCCTTAAAACCTGCAGCACTACTGCTGTGTATTAGTAAAACATCCTTGGAAATGGTACAAGAACACACAGACCTGTGCTTGTTCCCTTCCCTCAATCCTCAACTCTACAAATCTTTGGGTAAGGAAAGGGTTATGTTAAGATATGCATTGTAAATGACCTGGAACTTACATATTTCCCACTCTTTTGTGAGAAGCAGGGTGTAACTTTCTGTGGAGTTGTCCACCTTACATGTAAATATTGTCTGATACAGAGAAGGTGACTGGGACCTGTGAGGACTTCAGGTAGCAGTGTTCACTGGGGGGCCTCCTTCCAGTGAGCGAACCATTGACACTGCAGTTGTGTGCTTCTCAGTCCAGTAGCAATAAGCTAGTGTTGTTCATGTGAAGGTACCAACTGTAAGGTTTTTAAACACAAATCTTACACTAAGTTTGTGTAAGACCAGTCAAGAGCAATATACAGCTGTCCTGGAGTACTCACCTGCCTGATGCTTATGTGGCATTCCTGGAAACAGGGGTGGCCACTTGTGCTTCTGGTACATGCTGTTTCTGATTGCTGTTCCCTCTCTCAGCATGAGCCAAGATACTGGTAAGAAAGCAAGCCAGGGCCACTGATTATGCAACACCAGGATTATTCAGTGTTTCTACTCTGCTCTTAATGCATCTTTCTGCATAATGTGTATGGCATTTGGAAACCCTATTTCTACATTGAAAAAGATCAGTGTATTGAATAGCCATCAGAACAAAGAGAACACTTTTTTGTTAAGCTTCACTTAATTGTTTTGAGTTCTGGTTTGGTTGTGGTGTGGGAAGGCTGCAGGGGTGGCTTCTGTGAGAAGCTGCTAGAAGCTTGACTAGGTCTGACAGAGCCAGTACCAGTAAGCTCTAAGAGGGACCCACCACTGACCAAGGCTGAGCTGGTCAGTTACAGTGGTAGTGCCTCTGTGATAACATATTTAAGAAGGTTAAAAATTCCATGAGCAGTGGCACTTTGCTGCCAGAGAAAGCTGTGAGAAGATGTGAGAAACACTGTAGACATCAGTGTCAGTGAGGGAGGGGAAGAAAGTGGTTCAGGTGCCAGAACAGAAATGTCCCTGCAGCCTATGGAGAGGACCATGGTGAAGCTGGTTGTCCCCCTGCAGCCCATGGAAGATGATGGGGAGCAGAGATTTTACCTGCAGCCTGTGGAGATGCCCCATGATGGAGTGGGTGGAGACACCTAAAGGATGTTGTGACCTCGTGTGAATCCCATGTTGGAGAAAGCTCCTGGCAGGACATGTGGCCAGTGGAGAAAGAGGTCCATGCAAGAGCAGGTTTTCTGACAAGACTTTTGACCTCATGGAAGGGAACCATGATGGGACAGTTCATGAAGAACTGAAGCCCCTGTGGGAAGGACTCAAGTGTGAGAAGTATGTGGAGGACTGTCTACTGTGGGAAGGATCCCCATGCTGGAATGTGGGGAGTCCTCCCCCTGAGGAGGAAGGAATGGCAGAGACAAGGTGTGATGAACTGACTGAAACCCACATTTGCTGTCTCCTGTGCTGATCAGAGGGAGGAGGTAGAGAAATCAGGTATAAAGCTAAGCCCGGGAATGAGGGAGGTAGATGTTTTATGATGTCACTTTATTACTCATCCTCCAACTCTGGTGTGAGTAAAACTGGATTAATTTTACTCTTGAGTGTTTCACCTGTGATGGTAACTGATGAATGATCTCTTCTGTCCTTATCTCAACTTGTGAGCCTTTAATGGTGTGTTCTCTCCCATGCCCAGCTGAGGAGGGCAGTGATGGAGTGGCTTTGGGCATCTGGCCTCCAGTCAGGGTTAAACCAGTACAGGTTCTACAGAATAGACAGGCTCTTTTGTTGTAGGGTAGGTATTTCATAAAAGTCAGGTTGACTGTAGATGTAACTCTACAGGTGGCTAGAAGATGGCTGACTTAAGTGACATCACTGAGCATGCAGTTTTGTTCACCAGGATTTTGAAACAGTGTCTTGAAATTTCTTTTTCAGGGTATCCATCAGGATGGAGTGTGATAGATGGAAAGCAAAAATGCTGTCTACAGTGATGTAGAGTTGGAGATGTTACTTGCCTGCAGCACTGCAGAGATGGTTGTAACAACACAGGTGTATGCAATCTAACAAGATTAAGCAGATACAGTGGATTAGTTCAGTGTAACAGCTGTGAAACTAGTGTGGTTAGGTGTCAGTGGAGAGTGTGCTTGATGAAGAATTCCATAGGCATGGAATGAATACATGGAGGAAAAAAAATCCCAGAAAGTCCAAACAGTGATGAAGTTGCACAGTGGATCAAGCAACAGTTCATGTTCAAGGCAATTTTTCTGCTTCAGTGCATTGCCAAGTGCGTTTTCTCTTTGTAGCTTGCATGAACTGTTTCTTAACATGAAAGAATTCAGTTCTGAAGCTTCTGTAAAGGCATGACACATCTTTTCTGTCTGCAGTAGATAAGGAAGCTATCACAAACAGCCTTGAGGTAGACTCAGCAATAGAAATGTCAGAACAGACTTGTGGAGAATCACCAATTAGATCTATCAGGAGTTAATATGTAGTAATTTATTGAAGCATAAAGCTTTACTTCTCTAACTTCCATGTTAAGTCTTCTAATTCATTGACTTACCATGGAAGATAAGGGTAGTGTTGGTAGGACTCTGAAAGAAACATTATCTTGACACAGATTTTGCTTACCTGTTTGTGCTGGTAACAGTGGCAGTGCTGTAAGCTTGGATTAAAAAATGGTGCTTATTAGACAGAAAAGGCTATTGTCTTGGGCATAGTTGGAATGCTTTAATGTGCTCCTGGGGATGCTGTTGTCTTGGGCAATGTACTAGAGTGTTTGAGAAACTTGAGAATGGAATTGAATGGTCAGAGGACAGTGTAAAGAGTTGGAATCTAATGAGCAGCAAGCAGCACTGAGCTAATATTTTAGCAGTTGAATGCTATTTTGCCAGATTTTCTTGGAGTCTTGTGTGTGAATTCATTCTCCATTTATGCTGGTTAATTGAGTGACACCAGTATATTTTTTGCGTTACTGTCAGCCCTTTCTGTAAGGGACACCTTACAGTTACCAGTCCATCCACAGGATGTATATGTAACATAGTTTTTTATGCCACATTCATGCAGATAATATCAAAGCAATGGTTTGAAAGCTTACTAATAGCATGACCTTGGGCTGGGAATTTAGAAGTCAGGTACTCCTTAGTCTCTCCTCCCCTTTTTCTGCCTTGCCTTGCCTGTTAAGTATTGCTGTGGTTGACCTGTTTGTGGAAGGTGTGTGGATTTACCATAATGTACTTGTGTAACAGCAAGTGCATGTGAATATTAATGAAATACAGTATAAATGAACTGTATGTGTCACTGCAGGTAGAATAACAGGGTGACTAAACAGTGAATCCACAAGTTTCCCCCACTTCTGGCTGGTGGAAACTTCTCACTAACACTTTTTTCCAGTTACAAGAAAGCAGAATGAAACAGACTTGATGCAATGTTTAAATGCTTGGAGCTGGTACTAGTTGTTAACACTCCTCTACTTGATTCTCTGCTGTTCTAGTCCATTAAAAATCATCAAAGGTATATTAATCAATTAATGACTGAAATGATTTAGAATTGCAGAAGTTGTCAGGCATCTCGAGAGGTTCTCTGGTTCAACTCTGTTTCAGGCAGGGTCAACCTAGAGCAGGCTGCCCATGACAGTGTCCAGTTGGGTTTTGGATTTCTCCTGCTCTGCCCAGAGAGTTGTAACCTCTGTGGGTGAGCTGTTTGATACTTGTCCATGTTTACCATGGGCTTGGGTTTTTGTATATTTAAACACATAATGTCCTGACACTGGATACATCTGGAAAGAGTGACTCAGTCTCTACCGTCTTTACCTTGAATTTTACTGGTAAAACAATACAAATACCAGATGGAGGGGAATAAAGAGGACTGTCTCAGCCTCTATCATGTCCATTGTCACTTGGCTACTTGCCCCATTCAGCAGCAGGCTGGCATTTTCTGTGGACTTCCTTCTGCCATTTTTTCCAGATGTTTTTAAGTTGACCTAAGCCTCTTGCAAGCAACACTGGTAAAGTGAATTAACTTACACAGTTTTAAAGGACACGTTGTGTAATCAGTCAACTTGCTAGCACTTAGGAAAATGCTCAGAATGCTTTTTCCTCTATGTTAAGATAAAAGTGGATGACTTAAAAGCTTGTTTTCACTGACTGTTTTTAGTTCTGCTTTTTATACTTGTTACCATCATCAAAAAAAGCTATGAAGATGTGCAAACTACACTTGTCTCTGAGAGGTTAACACGCTATCTGTCTTATCCAAAACCAGTTCATATCCTTGAGTTTCAAGATACAATGTAGGCAGTAGGTCAGAACTGTGTATTAGTTATGCCATGGGTATTTACTTTTTTGCTTTGTTTCCTCTGTGGGATGTTAGGTTGTAGTTGGTTTGCTGTGGTATAGAGTGTGTAATTGAGTGTTCTTTTTTCAAATTACTGTTTTATTCAAAATCTGCTTTCCATATTGGGAGTTGCATGAGAAGGAATCAGTAGGTACTGGAGATCTGGTTTTGGGATTTGCTCGAACGAACGTGACTGGTAGGTCTGGATGAAAGTCTCTTTTACTTTCTTGGGATGACAGTAACAATTGAGTATGTGTAGAATTTGCTCTTCATCTTTAACTCCTAGGGAAGGAAACTTGCACTATCTAAAGAATAGCTTGCATTGATTTTACGTGGGGGAAAAAATTACGTTTTGGCATTACAGAAAAGTGAAGTATTTGTCAGCAACATGTAAGAAAGTTGAGGACTGACAATGGATAGCTAAGGAAATGTGCATTAAACTTGTCTTTAGGTATTGCTAAATCTCATGATAGTCTCTGGCCACAGCTGTGTCTGCATCACTTCTGCAACCTTTGAAAGTGTTTTGGGGGTAGGAAATGTTCATTCTGCATAGTATTTTAGGCACTTGTTAGAGGAATAGCTGTTCCCTCTGTCTTTAGGCTTTATTGCTAGCACATAGTCCTCAATTCTAATCTGCATGCAGGATTGCTTGGACTGTAGTTGGACCTGAAATGATAGCAGGCTGCTTCTTTAGAAAGACATTTGTCTATTTTGCTAAGTTTGTGTTTTAGTTAAAAGTTAATGAATGAAATACCCATTTATAAACTTTTTTGAAAATTTAATTTTCATTATGGCCTTCAGCTTTTTTTGGTGGCATTTTTTGGTTGTGTTTTGCATCAAGGGTGCTACATGTGATGGTTTCCTGCCTGTGATGTACCAACAAAAAAAAAAACATAGATGATGCTAAAGGTAAAAATAATTTGGTTGTTACAGAAATAGCTGAATATTTTTTGAGCCAGATCTCTAGCACCATTCTCCTATTTTTGACAAACTCAAGCATTTCCTCATGCTAATTCGAGTGATTTCTAAATAAAGTATAGAAATAGTAATGATGAAACTAGCAATGTATTGTCACAAGCTCAGCAAGAAGGCTTTGTAGTACTTCTCAATGTCATTTCTGTAAAAGGGCTCTTTTTTTTGACAAGTTCAGCCATTGACAAGATCTGTAGGAGAAAATGTTATAGCATACCAGAGGCATGAAGGTTAAAAGTACAGTGTTGTGCCTCTGGGAAGACTTCATAGAAAATGCCATAGATTCAAGACTATTTTTTGTGGGGGAGAAAAGTACCAAGAGTTAAAGTTTTCAATTATTTTTGCTTTTAGTGGAGCAGAGTTTGAACTGGAGCTACTGTTTGTACGGTTTGAGCAAGACTAAAGTACCTTGGACAGAAACTGCTATGTTGTCTGACTCATGGATGTTGGCCAGTTTAGCTTTTGTGGCATGAATAAGGGTTCTTGTGCTTTTATCAGATTTTGACTCAAATTGTTTCTTTAGAGTAGAAGAAACAGCAGATGTCTGACATCTATTTATGCAGCAGAAGATGGTGATGAAAGAGTAGAAGACAGGCTAAATCTGTGTGGGGTAGGCTTTCTGATGAAGTCTACTAGACCTGTAGCTTTAGAGCAGTAACTGCAGTTGGCAGGTTCATTAAGCTCCCTGGCTTATGAGAAAAACAGACTTAGTGAGTGTATCCAGGCTTGCATGGCACTTTCTCTTAAGTCTTAAACTCACAGGAGATCTGGCCATCTGTTTTTGGGTTGTATATAACTGTCAGTGTTTAAATAACTTCATTCTGTGCCAAAACTTTGTGTCCTGTGTACCAGCTGAGCTGAGCTGGTGCAAAGAATAGAAAACAAAATTAAAAGCACTTTGGCAATCTGTACAAAAATGAACTGTGTTATGAGCTAAGAAGAAGTTACTATTTTGTGCCTCGTGCCCATTAACACTTCCAATAAGCTTGAATCATTCATTATGTGAGATTTCCTGGTTGTGAGACAGTGTTACCCCTGTATGACAGATTGTGCTGAGGAGGAAGGTAAGGGTTTAACTTTCTGAGTTAACGGAGTGAAAGAAAATCAGTATAAACAGATTTGAATAGCAGTGGGACACTTGATGCATGAAAACTACTCTGAACTGATTTGATAAGAGATTGGACAAGACGGTAGTTTGTCAAAGTTGATGTAGCATGTTGACATAGCCTGGCACAGTTGTAGTTTTTTGAGGTCAAGTTTCTCCTCAGAAGCCAGGTGGTATGGTGCACAGTATGCTGGGTAAGTATCTGGTGTGTCAAACTTTATGTTGGATGTGGTTTCTCAAGGGGAAAGAGGTAGTCTGAAAATACTTGGTTTAAAAGCTAGAATGAAGAGGGACTGGACTTACTTTTGAACTCCCACTTACCTCCTGATTAAAGCAGCTGCTTTTTGAGATTTTTCTTCATAGAGATATAAAGGGAAACTTTCAGAAGCTCTTACCTGACAATTTATCCACTAGAACTAGTGAGGTGGTTGGTGTTTATATATGAAAAATTAAAGGAAACCTATGTGAAGAGGCAGCTTGTCCATTGTGGCATTTCTTGTGCCGGAGGTGTATTGGAGCTGAGCCAGGAAGCAAAAGGTTTGCCTTAAATTTGAGAGGAAAATTGATGCTGATAATTACCAGTAGTTTTCTGGTATCTGTATATGGCTACTGTTTATTGCTGTCAAATCTGTGATCTACAGTTCTTGTGCAAATGCTTCTGTCAGGTGTAGAAGTGTCCTTTTGAGTGTGTTTAGGGTTGAAGATTTAACTTTGGATTATTGGCATGAAAAAGCAGAAAAGAGAACTAGAAAGTTGAGTTTTGTCTGATAGTGCCTGTGGGTAATTAACCTCAGGATTGTGTTGCTTACTGTCCTCATGATTAGCATCTGTGTATGTGTACTGCCCATAAAGATGCAAGGGGTCATGGCCAAGCTCTGAAACCTAGGTACAGATGGATCTCTTGCATGGCATCATTGGAAGAAGTATCCTCACAGCATCCCAGAAATGGGAGAAATAAGACCTTTGGATTAATGTTTTCCCAAATTAAAACAACCTCTTGGGTCATAGTATCTAGGCTTGCATCATTAACAGCTGAAATCTGATACCTTTGTATTCTGCCTGTCTCAATGTCAGGAAACACCCTATTACTGTGAGGGTTGTTAAGCATTAACACAGGTTGTGTGGAGAGGCTGTGGAGTGTCCCATCTTGCAGATGCTCAAAAGCTGTCTGCACATGGTCCTGGGCAACTGGCTCTAGGTATCCCTGTTCAAGAGGGAGAGTTGCATCAGATGATCTCTAGAGGTCACAACCTCAAACATTCTAATTTGGTTGGTCAGCTACTCTAAAAATAGATTATACAGTGCTTTATTGAGCTGAATTTCAGCTTTGGGAAAAAGATTGTAGTGCTGGTGTGCCTGTGGGACTTGAAACATGGCAGGGTCTGCAAAATGAGGCTTGCAGGTGAGAGGTCTCTTTTGTCTATATTCTGTGCATAGATTGTGAAACTTCTGAAAATTCAAATTCAGTTAACTTTAGGCATTTTTTTGTTTTGCTTTTTTGGGTGACTGAGTCACTGAGATTAAGCACTATTAAGCACTAAGGTCTCTTGCTAGGATGTCAGTGTCTTTATACTTGGTAATAAGACAAAGTTGATGTGCTACGTTTTGGGAAGTACTCCATAGTGCTCTAGCTAGAGACTGGTGTGGACAGTCTGGGTTTCCAGACAGGATGGTTTGTGTGCCCTTTCTGGGATCAGTGACTTGTTCAACCACCCAATACCACTGACAGTGTCTGAATGGCTAGTATTTGTCTACAAGCCATTTCCTAAAAGCTGTTAAGACATGTGACTGGGCTGTAAAGATTGAGAACTGGTTGATTTTTCTTTTAAAGGGGTGAACAAAACATTTAAATATACAAGACTTGGAAATAGAATCTATGTAATGGATGGCTCCAAGCGTACTAGAGTTCACCCAATGATTTTGTTCTCTTCCTCTCTGCCTCTTACCTTACACTGGTAAGGTTTAGTATCTTCCTCTTCATTAGTAGTCAAATGCTAAGGTTTTGAGTCTTAAAGATTTCTTTAAAGCTTTCAGTTGCACTTGATTTTAACTAGAAAAAAGGTTAATACTCTGTTTTGCAGTCTTGTGTAGCACCAGTGTTTGGGGGACACAGATTTGTAGGGTGAAAAAAGTGTGTTTCATGGAGGTGGTAGTGTTTCCTTCACTCAATAATGAACTCCCAAGATCCCATGATTATGTATTGTTGAACCAGTGAATCACAAACACTTTGCTGAAAAACAGAAGGAACAAGCAGTCCCAGGAGCAGATTGCTCCCTGAGGTGAACAGAATCTGCTAGGTCAGCTTACACTGGTGCAGTGTATTCTGGGTCAGGTAATCCAATTGTGATAGGCTTGCAAAATAATTGATGGCACTTTTCTCCACTGCCTTGTCAAGTAGGCTCTCTCAGCCAGCTGAATCACTTCTACCACTTGCTCCTTTCTGAGGTCTGTTGAAAGATTCCTGCTGCTTCTTTTCTGCCACCTGTCTCAATAAATGCAAAAATCCACCCCCGGAGTCATACCTTTTCTTAGTGCTTCAGAGAAGAGTCTTGCTAATATTGTTAGTCCGTGGAGCTAATCCACTTACTGTAGTGGATTCTGTAGAGAAATATAACAATCTGTACTTTGCATAAGCAAATTAGAATGTAACAGACTGGGATGACAGCTGGGAGACTGCACTGCTTACTGTTTTTTAAAATATTGGAACTAAGGATAGTTTGGGAGGGTTGGCTTTTTCCTCTACTGTTTTATATTAGGTTCTGGTTTAAAGACTATTTCCTGTCCAACAGTTCCTGATGGTTTTTGGAGAATGGTAGGGGAAGAAATACTTGCTACCTATGTCTTAGGTTGTGAGGAAGTGCTTCATCGAAAAACAGGTAGTGCTCACAGATTACTTTTTTTAATTCTGTGTGAAAAGTCAAAAGGGAAGAGGAAAACTATTTTAGGGGAGAAACAGTCTTAATTTTAGGTAGTGGTGCTTGAGCACAGTAATGTGTTTCTGATATAATGCCTATTAGTGCCTCTTCAGCTAGAATGTTTTGTTTAAAGGTACTGCTGCTTTGTTACAGCTTGGTGTGTCTACCTATCTTCCTTGAGGTTTACCTGACTTCTGAAGGGTTTATTTAAGGATGTTGACTTAATTGTGTATTTGATTAATGAAGTAGAAAGATCAGAGATCTCTGTAGCTTTAAGTAGTTTATTGTTAATCATACTTCAACAAAATGATTTTGTCCCCCTCCCATTTTGTGTCTCCCCAGTGGATTTGTGATTCTGTATAAATGGCTACTGTGAAGAAAGGAGTGCAGTTGTCAAGAGTAAACTGATGGAAGTTTCTTGTATTCAGTTTTAAGTGTCTCTTTCCTGTTACTATCTATGGAAGGTAGACTTTTAATTTTCCAGGTAGACTCTGCTTTTTGAAGCACCTGGTGTGGATCAGACTTTGTGAAAGCTGAAGACTTCAAGTAGCTCCCGAAGCTGCTTCTGCACCGTATCTCTTTCCCTTTCCTCTTTCTGACATTGAAGATGAAAGAAGATAAAGTAAATGCATTCAACTTAAACTTGAATACTTTAGGTTACTTAGTATGTTTTTAGATTGTTGTGTACACACTCTTTGGAACTAGATAAGTTACAGTCAGATTACTAAGGCGAGACTGTGGAGACCACAGGTTACTTTTAAGACTGGAAAATGCACCTAAAATTTTACAGTAGGATATGATGAACTTTGACATAAACCTGCTCTTAATGGCCTTCATGGAAATGGAATAATACATTAAAGGGTGGTTGACTTCCAGTTGTTAGCAATAAATTACTTAAGCTAAGGTTTGAGAAGTTCTCTGTGGAGGCAAACTCAAGACTATGGAATGTTGTCAGTTAAGTAGCCTGTCACTGAGACTTCGTGTGCGCTGTATACTTTATAAAAGTTTGGTTTAAAAAGAATAAAGTTCTGTGTGGGAATCCCTAAATGATTTTTTTTGTGTAGAAGTAACAATATGGATCTGTCTTTAACCAGTACTTGCCTAAGCTGCTGAAAGACCTGATACTCTTAGATTGCCCTTAGTCACCTGCTGAAAAGCTGAGCTTGAAAATCCAGCAAACAGCTTGGTTTGTTGGCCTGAAGTCAGTGTGGCTGATCACAAGCTCCTATGTCAAAGTCTGGGTAGGAGTTGCCTTCACGAGAAGGATGTAGGTTTTTTCAGTGTTTAAAGCGAGTGAGTACTTCAGGGATTGAGGAATGCAGCCATTCTCTGCCAGCAACCATCGGAACATACCAGGTAGTGTACCCTGTCTGATACCCATTAATAATGCATGCAAGAGATTACAAGTGTGTGGTGGGTGTTGCCTGTGTTGGTTTTACATGCTTAGCTACAGTGAAGAGATCATTCAGTAGCTGATGCCGAGTGCCGCCAACTGAAGGATGATGGAAACTTGGAGACAGTTCAGCCACTGCGCTCAGAGCTGTGTAGCTTTTATTGTCGTAATAAGCTTTTCTTTGTGGCTCATTAGATGCAGCTGCAGTGAATTAGACCTAGCTTAAATATAACTCAGCTGATTTGCTTTGAATGCTCTAGGTATTTTTGTTGAAAGTTAGAGGATTGCTTTTCTTCCAGGTCCTTACTAGAAAGAATGTTTAGTTAAGTAAGCTAAAGCAGCGATACACTTCGAAGGGGACACAGTTTTCAAGTTTGAGCTGTGTTCTAAAAATTACCCCAACTTGCCTTTTCTTTATGCAAAGGATAAAAATGAGCTGAGGAGCTGGTAGTTTGGAGACACCCATGTGATTTCTCTAACCTCTGATACTTAACAGTCTAAAAATAGTTGCCATATGGGATGTCTTTATTGTGAGGACAGCCTCTGCTACTTGAGAACCTTTCTGTGTGTTAAGCACTTTCTGTGCCTAAACATTTTTAGCTATTTCTTCAACTAAATGTAAGTTGTCATATGGCTTTGAATGAGAGCTGCTGTCATTGTCCACAGATCTAGAAGGACAGGCAGTTATTTCAACTGAATTTAGTAGCGGTGGATATGGCAGCATTCTGTTTGATCTTTTTTTCTACTGGGTCTGTTTCAGACCTCAGTTAAAAACGAAAAGATAAATTTGATCTTAACACCAGTGAAAAATGCATCAGATTTTAAGATTAAAATCTATGTGTTTCAAGCCTGTCTGTTATGGTTTAACCTTCTACCAACCTACTGAGAATTTGTAGCTTCAGTGGAGGTTATTCTGTCTGCCTGACAGACTACTTCTGTAGCTGTTCTTGTTGCTGTGGGGAGTTCATAAACTACTGAATGAAGCAAATAAGACATTTGGTACTTGTTGTATTCTAAGTCCATTTTCCAGTAAACCTGTATCCAAACAGAATAATCCTTACATGGGGTAGTGACATGTCCTTTGAAGATGTACAGTAAAGAAACTAAAATCCAAGCTTGCAGAGGTTTTAAGTAACACTTGCAACCTACCTGTATTTTTTTTCTGGCAGTTTGTGGTAGGTTTTAGAGACAAGCTACCAGTGATCTACTTTCAAATTTGAAGTAATTACTGTCATACAGGTTCTTTTCATCACCATCCAATGATGCTTGATGGCAGGTCCCCAGCATCAGGATGCTGCTCTGTGTTTTACTTCTGCCATATTCTGATCTCACCTTCCTTTTATCCCTGTCTCTCCTGGTGGCATGGACTCTCCTAAAGTGACTTCAAGGTTTGTAACTAACTTTTCCAACTTTCCTGTGCACTGACTTTTTAAGTCTTTGCAGGATCAGTCTGCAGAGCTTTGATATGGTCAAATGAACTTCTATAGTCATTGTTCTCAAACCAGTGCTCTAATTTTTTTGTAAATTAAGTGTACTGCAGATACAGCTGTTGCTAGCCTTGGGCAGCCCTGATGTGCGCTCTCTGCATAAAGTAAAAGAACTGTAAAGCTTTTGCATTGCCTATTATGTAGTTATAAATCTTTAAGCTGAGGCACTGACTTGCAGGTAACTTGCAGTGACCATGCTGCAGTTCGTACAGTATTTATTCAGGATTTGTAGTAAAGGTTTAAATTCCTCTTTCTTTACTGCTCTTGCTAGGAAGCATACTTGAACCTACTCTTCTACTACTTTCCCCAAAAACTTTGCAAAGTAACTAATAAACTTTTGAAGGTTTAAAGCTAAGCATTGACTGATAGGTCCTTTTAATGTAGAATAGTATGACATACCTGAAGAGTTAAATAAACAGGTTATTTTTAAACTCTTATGTTAAAAAATAAATTTTAAGGACCTTATGTTCTTCTATGTTGTGCCTCTATAATGGGACAATGAAATAGTTTCAGTCTTTCAGGCAGAAGTGTGTAGGTCACTGATAAATCAAGGATTCAGGATTTAGAGGTGCTGGTCTGTGTATTAGGAAACAGATGGAAGTTAGATTTGATGTACTTTCTCCCCTTTTTGATAGCAGGAGAGGAGGTGGAATGATGACACTACTTCTAGGAAAACGTAATGTCTTAAGTAGTTACCTAAAGTAAAAAAGAAAAATCCTTGCTTTCTGGCTGTTGGACACTATAGCACTTGTATAACTGACTCCTTTCAAATTTTGGCTGTCCTGATTAGGAGTTCAGTTCCAGAAGTGGGTGATTGTTTGTCTTATGCCAATGTCCTTATGTTCTTCGTTACGTTGTTCTTTTAAGTGCTCACATTTAAAATGTAGGCAGCACAGCTGAAATGAACAGCCTGTCCAAATGAATAGTGAGTGAAGAGTTTTCTTTCTGATAAGATTTCTTTTAGAGCTAAATTGTGCTGACGTAATGAAACAGTCTTTCAAACTTGGATCTGTTGAATTTGTTAGAACATAAGTAATCTGAATGGTACTTCCTTTTAAAAAAGATCTATGGAAGCCAAACTCCAAACTACTCTTTGTGTAACTTGTACTTTTCTAACTGTTTGGGACTGTATTTGTTTGGAACATGTGATCATACAGGACAGCAAGGACATTTAATGCTGACAATAGCAGTTTAAGTCTTCTCCATAGTACTGATATCTTTTGACATGTTGTCAACCAGTCTCCAGTGTGTACTTTTGATGGGGTTTTTATGTTGGGTTTTTTTTCTGCTGTAGTAAAACCCATTCTTTACTTGATGCTGGTAAAGTCTATGTATAGATACCCTATACTTCAGGAGATTCAGTATAAATGACTGTTATCTTTTTGGCAAGATAAAAGTGCCAGGAGGGAAGATGCCTATTATTTTTGAACATCCTTTATTAATTTATTGCTGCCTTTGCTTCACAAGGCATCTCTTTCCCTCCCCATCCGTAATGTTCACCCTGTAAAAGTGGACATGTTGCTGTTTTGGAAGTCCTATATTATGAAAGACAAACTTCAGATTCCTCTCCATGTCAGAAGGAGGTGTGGTGGTTTAAACTTGGCTGGACACCCGGTGCCCAGCAGTCTGTTTTATCACCCCCCGCCTCAGCAGGACAGAAAAATAAACAGGGGAAAAAAGATGATCAAGTCAAACCCAAACTCTAGATCTTTTTTCTGTATTAAAGAAAAAACAAAATGCACTGAAACAAAGCGAAAGATAATGCTCTGCTTCTTATCAGCAGGTGATGTCTGTCCGCTTTGTGGGAAGCAGGGCTTGAGCAGTTGCTCTGAAAGACAAATGTACAAAAAAAAAAATGCCCACTACTTCTCCCCTCATGTGTCAGCTTTCTATTGCTGAGCAGATGCCATATGGTATGGAATATCCCTTTGGTTGGTTTGTGCCAGCTGTCCAGGCTGGGCCTCTTCCTAGGAACTTGCCGATCCCCAGCCTACTGCTGAGGGAAGGAGAAAGGTTGGAGATAACAGCCTTGATGTGTGCCGGCGCTGCTCATCAGCAGCCAAAACACGGAGGTGTTGTCAGTGCCTTGCTGGCTACTGATACGTACAGCACTGAAGTCTGCTGTGGGGAAAATTAAACTGATCTTAGCCAGACCCATTACAGGAGGTCGCAACATAAAATCTACCATCTGGTCTGTTATTTGTTGGGTCTGCTTTAAAGGGTGCTAGAAGTAAACAAGGCCTTGACTTGCTGATCTTGGAGTTATGTGCTGGGTGAAAGCATCTCTCCTTATGCCATAGTTCAGTCAGTGCATTGCTACAGTGTAAAAGGAATAAAAACATGCAGGTTATCATACAGGAGCAGGGATATCTTAAGTCAGGTAGCATCAGCATCATATTTTCCACTTCTGATGTTCTCAAAGTAAACTTTTGATTGCTTCTGTATGTCTGACTGTTCTGTTCATGTTGGTTTTTTTGTCCTGTACTGTATGTTACAAGGAGTTTTTTCAGGCATATAGGGGACTTGCTAGTACCTGATGTGCATTGATACAGTCAGGGAAGTAAGTTGCTGAGCTGTGTGCTGTTGGATGGACTTGATTCTTGCTGTTGTGCTATCTTGAGACTTCTCAGCAGCTTTGTAAACCACAAGATTTTTTTCCTTTGATATCAAAGTTTGAAGATGTTCATATGAGAATAAAATAAATTAGGAAAGATATGATTCTGAGTATTTGGGAGCTTTGTTGCAATGGCAAACTTGACTGCTGTTTTTCTTGCTATTGAATTAAGCATATAATTAGTTTTACTATGAAATGGCATATTACTTCATTTTTTGATGCAGTGATTAATCTCCTAATACAGTGAAGTCAGCTTTTAAAAGCTAATTTGAAAGAAAATTAACCTGATTGCAAACTTGCTGTTACAAGGTCTAGATTTCAGTAATACACATCGATAACGTTTAGTGGGTTAGACATAGATAAAAAAGGTCTACTGCTTAAATATATCAAGCTGAAGTTTTAATAGGTTTGGCTTTAACACCTGGATAGGTTAATACATGAAATAATACACCATAAGAATCAAAAACATGTATATTAGCCCACATAAGGAACAAGGTTGACTTAAGGCAATTTAGTGATACTTTGTTTAAGGGACATAGAAGTACTGGAAAACACTGTAGGCAGAAGACAAACCAGTTAGGTTAGGAGAAAAGACGTGTGTGTAAGCCAAAGCTTTCTATTTGCTGGACAAAGTGATAGGAAAATGTGACTGTCAGTATTAAGGATATATCCAATTCTTACATTTAAAGTGTTGTGTCATCTTGGCTGCTGTTTCTCTGTTCCTAAATTTGTGCAGTAATTCTCATCCACCGAGGACAGAAGTCTTAAGACTTGAGTGAGATTTCTGTGCTGACTGAAATAAAGAGCAAGTTTATTAAAATAAAAAGTATCCATATCTGCATATCTGCATTTTTAGTTGGATTATACAAATAACAATTTCTGTATGTAAGTCATCTCAGTACAGCATATGGATCTGTCTTGTTATGTCTGTGTTACATTATTCATTACTCATGGTGTAGCAAGATTAAAAAAGTTCTCTTCATCTGCTGTTGGGAGTTTGTGCTACATTCATGGAAACAGAGTGACTTCTGCTCCTGGTGGGTTGGGCAAGAAGGAGTCATAGCTGTCTATGCTTGTTGGGGTGTTTTTTTCTAAAAGATAGGTTATTAGCTTCATTAAGAATACTACTTAGACTGGATAATCAGACTCTATCTGTAATGATTAGACTGGCTTTGCCTATGTTCTTTCATAGTCATGCATTATGAAGTCTTGGATAAGAATGATTTTATGTCTTCACTCTTTATAGAAGATTTCAGTCTTATTTAAGAAACAAAGGAGTAGAAGTGTAATAAGGCAGTGAGGTCTGAGCTGCTTTTGTCTAAAGAGGGTGGAAAATGCTGACTGGGAATGTTTTTGTCTGAACAGCGTTCCTGTTGCTCTTACATCCAGTGGTGAAAAATGTTTCAGGTCAAGTGAGTTGGTGCCAACAAATTTGCTTCTCTTTTTTAAATACTAATTTGAGGCCTTTGAACAATGAGGGAAGCTTTGTATTTGAGTATTTAATGTTTTTAAGATGTGTTCTTTATCTAAAATGGCTTTAGTTACCAATGTCATGTCTTGGGCCTGCCTTGTTTGCTGTTATGTGTGCTGTAATGCTGAGCTCATGGCAAACTCCAGTGCCTCTTGTTAGTTCAGCTCTTGCCTTACTGAAGGTCTCATCTTTCCCTGAAAGTTTAATAGAAGGTTTAATTTTTCCTGTGCAAAAATTACTTCTAGGTGCATGCAATAGTGTGGTTTTCATTTTGGTTTAAGTACTTCAGTATTGCACATAAGTTTTGCTTGTCATTAATTTTAGAACTCAAAGAAGGATACAGTCTCTAGCTTAGGACATGGTTGGCTCTCAGGACACTGGTGACCCAGACTAGTAGAGGCTTGTGATTGTGCAGGCTCTGTGTTGCTGTCCTATCCTGACAACTTGAAAAAAACTTCTAAGGAAGGATATGGAGGAAGGGAGAGATATGGAAGCTTTTTGGGTTTTGACTCAGCTGCTTTTTTTCACTTTTTCTATAGGATTGGGGATGTCAGTTGCTTAACTAACTTGCTGTGTACATTAGGGATCAAGAGGTAGGAATATTCGGTTGTGAAAATTCCATGCCTGCTCTGTTTGAAGGGATTCATCCTGTACATCCAGGTAGGGCTGCAGTGGAGTTCATACCAAGTTGTAATACTAAGTTCTCAACATCTGTGTCTGCTGGGATGTGCCTCTAGGCTGGGTTTTGGGCCCAGCAATCTTGCCAGTTTACCAGGGAGCTGTGAGCAACAGGATTGCTTCTATGAGAGTTAAGCAGAGTGGAAGTGAAGTGTTCTGTAACCTTGGCTTCAGCTTGGAACATCAGCCCTGTCGTCCATTGCTGGGGTGCTCCATTGCCCTTTGTGCCTGAGGAATGTTGAGTGCATGAGGGGAAAAAACCTTTTTAATTATGTTCTTCAGGGAAAGGAGAGTACTCTGAACAGAGTAATGTGTTACGTTGAAGTTGACACATAGTCTCTTGATCAGGAAGAAGCTATTATTCTAACTTTTGTTTTTAAATTTGGGCACCTCTTAAGAGTAAGACTAACCTGGCTTGCTTCCTTTTCCTGGCCTTTGGGAAGACTTAAGCTTTGGAAATTGCCAGTGGGGCAGAAGATGCATTGCAGTGCGTAAGGAAGCTTTGCATAGCCCAAACCAAGTAGCAAGGTAAATGCTGAAGAACTGAAGTAGGCATCCTAGCCAGTTCAAGTGGGGCAAGTGCTGTATGTCTAGAAGTGGATGTTGACTTTGAAACCATTGAAGATACCAAGATGCTGTATTTGAAAAGTCCTCCAGTTGTCTCCTTTCACCCCATTGAATCTGTTTTTCTCTGTAGGCTCAAGAGTACTACAGATAAATTAGGTGGAAAGGAAATGTCTGCAGTAAGGCTGTTACTGGGTGCAGGATACATCCGCATTTTGACAGAATTCTATTGCTTTGGAGAGCACTTTGCTAGAAGGCTGAGCCCTAGCACATGAGCCTGGGACAGCATGTGTTTAAATGAGCAAGAGAAAAACTGTAGTTGGCAAGGTATTTTTTGAATGGTAGGGTAATGTGGAAAAGTCTGAGCATAACATACCCTTTCCTTTTAATCAGTGGTTTCATTTATAGTATTGGTCAAGTCTGAACTGTTCAAAACTTTGAGATTTGCTGTTTGTTTCTGGTCTCAGTGGCTGTCTGGGATCAAATCACAGTTTTGGTGGAACTCTGGCTGAACATCAGCAATACTGTCTGTGTTCAGATGGGCTTAACTTGACATTCAGGTCATTTAGGTTTTCAAATAGAACAAAAATAATTGTTTCCCTTTAGCTGGCTTTAAACTTTTTAAAATGAGATAGATGAGAACTCAGTACAAAATTATATTTTCTTTTCTCATCCTGTGCATAAGCTAATTAATGCTGCATGTTGATGCTCTCTTGCTCAGGGAATAAATTGTTATGTTGATAGAAATGGTTACGTGTCTAAATTGACCTGAATAATTAGGAACATAAAAATGGTTTCACTTTATTGGAGCTTCACTTGTACTGATCACTTAACAATATGCAGGTGTTTTTCTTTACAGAATACTATTAGTGTAGTTTAAGATAACTTAAATTACCCTGTATGTTTCCCTTGCTTTGCCCTAGCTGACAAAGTAGTGAGTCAGTAATTTCAGCTAGATAGAGCTGTTGCGTGGTCTCTAGGTTACTCCATTGTTAAGCAGTGTCCTCATGTTGTTGTTCATACACTTTTTTCCAAACTACTTAATCTTTGTGCTGGCTTCTTTCCTAGTGTGCTGATAGCATTAGTATGCATGTTTAGAGCATCCCATAGGCTCTTACGTGTTTTACAAGAATAACAGGCATTTCAGAAGTCATTGCATACTGTGAACTCTTTTAATCTGTGTCTACATTTTTAATGTTCCCTATATTTTTTTGTTAATTCAGTGCATAACTTGCCCTTTCTTCCTTCTGTCCTTCTAGTGTTATCACCAGGACTGTCAAGCTCTCCTCGTGATAGAAGGGTTTGTGCCTGTTCTAATGGCTGTTTCTTGTTCAGCTGTCTGCAGTTGTTCTTTTGTCTTCTCATTGCCTACCTGGAATGGGCAAGTCTGAGTCTGTCCAGCTGCTTTCCTTCCTTGCTGAAAGCTTTTGCAGGTTAACTTGTTCAGGATCAATCACAATCATCATGTGATTTTTACCATATCCCATCTTTTCACTCACTTTCTTACTGTGCCTTGGAGGCCAAGTTTTAGAGGCATTAAGCAGTATTACTTGTTTAGTGATTCATACAGGAGCCAGTGTCAAAGCATTTCCCTTCTAACCTGTCACCTTAGGAGAGGCTCTGTAATTGTGTTTTGTGTAGGTCTTCCGCTATATGGTCTTAGTTACCTGTGTTCTAGATTAGTAATGTAGTAAGTTGCTTTGAAAGTTCTGAGACTACCATACCAGAAGCTAATTCTGAGTTTTTGGTGTGAGGTTTTTTCTTTGATTGGTATTGTACCACAAAGTTCTTCCTCATAACTTTGCATAAATCCAGAGATAATCTACAGCTTGATTCTCTTGGGCTCTGTGAGTCTTCTCCTGGAGCAGCACCCTATCCTAGTTCATGCTGCAGATTTTCAATACAGTAACGGAGGGAATGACACAGACATGCAAGTGGGGAGGGCTGCTAATGGAGAAATGCTGTTCTATACTGGTTTAAATTGACAGTGAAAAGAGACTAAGAAGATAGCATTGTTTAGTCTGTTTCTGCAGACTCAACAGACAGAAAGAGCTCTTAAAGTGAGGACATCAGAGTAACCATCAAGCTCTCCTTGATCCTTCCTACAGGGAAACTGCAAGAGTGAGTAGTGTTTTGTTCTGACAAGTAAGGTGGTTGACTGAAGGTAGGCCCTCTGGCCAGTTTGTGCCTTTACTCATAAAGAAATTTGGGATGTTCTAGCAGTCTGTGTGATAGTGTTTGCATATGCTGGGTTCAACAGCTGCTATTACCTGTTATTGTAAAGTTCTTTTGAGTATACATGAGTTAATGCTGTTTTTTGTGCATGTTCATGAGGTATTTGAAGAAAAGAAATGAGCCCTTCACAAAGGTAAAAATCAGTAAAGAGGTATCATTAAGAATTGCAGTTATTCAAAGTAAAAGTTAATTATTTTTAGGTATTGAATTTTTTTTGCTCAGTTCTGTATTTTAAAGTGAAATTAAGCATTTAGTATGTCTGAGCTATTGCCTTTCATAGAGCCCTGAAACTGATTTTTTCTTCTATATTTAAAGCATTTATCAACACTCTTCACACAAACAGCTTATCCCTCCTCAATTACCACTGTAACTGTGTGAGTCAAAGTATATTAACCACACTGTATTTAACAAATAACTTAATTACAAGCTGAAACTAAAGTTCTGGTTTACACTTTTCTATCTTAAGGATATAAAGGATATAGTACTCAGCCATGAGGTTCTGCTTGTATACATGGTATTGTGAAAACATGTTAACATCTGCTTGTCCAAATAGCACCATGTAGTAACTGTCAAATGCTTCCACTGCACTGTGTCTATTCAGGAGGAACAAGGGCAAATAGTGAATTCTGAAGCATGTTTTGAAGTCCCCTGGTGTGCATCTCTTCAGGGGCATGTTTGGGATCTCTTGGGGCTTTATCAAAAGCTTCCATCAGTTGTGGCTTTCGAGGCTGGAATCATCTCACGGTTCAGCTTCAGTTGCATCTGAACAATGGTAGCATGTTGGAGGAGGCAGTTGTGTTTATCTGGTGTCTTGCCTCTTAGATCCAGGGTGCTGACTTTCTTGTAATATCACCTTCATGTAGTTATACCATTTAGAAGTATGTAGCTTAAACAGGGCGGGCATATGTGCAGTGATTTTTTTTTTGGTGTGCTGTCTATAAGTAGAAGTAAAATCTGTATATAAAACTGTAAAATATGTGATTTCATCAATGAAGGGGTGCAGAGGTATGAATCAAAGCAGGTGGTAGGAAGGCTTTGACCAGAACTGTAATGCACCAGAGGTTTCTCTGTAGTAGCATATGCACCTGAGGTGGAAAGTATTCCTGTTCTGTCACCTCATCCTGATTCTGCCTCAATGCTGCCAGGCTTGAGCCTCAGCTTCTGTTCTCAGTGAAAACATGAGCAGCTGAGAACATACCAAATACCTTTTTTTTACAGGGAAAATTAATAGACCACTGTGACTACTGTTTTGCTGGTCTTCATCTTCCTAACTCTGCTTTATTTTCTAAAGCTCTCATATAAAAATCTACTGTTGATATAATTGGAACTGCTCTATGGCAACCAGAACTAATCACATAAACCATATGGCTTTTTAACTCCTGGTGTCTTTGGTCTTAAAAAAAAGCCTAGTTGCTTCTCTGCTAGGCAAACTTTACTCACGACTTACTTGAATTGCAGCTAATGAGAAAATGGGATTCAGTTAATGGCACAAACAGCATTTAAGAATGTTTGGATTTAAAATCTTAACTGTGCTTGGTGAATTAATAGTAAGTTTGTTGAATGGTAGATGGCTCTTGTGCACTTTGTTCAAACAAAGGGAACCACCCAGTTTGCTGAAATGAACAACGTTGTATTCAGTTCTGCTTCTTTTCAGGCCTGTAAAGGAAGAGTAGGTTTCCTTTTCCAACTTCTAATTGTCCTTCTCTTAAATTGGATGTATGTTAACACAGACTTAATTTTTTTTAATAGACATGGAGCCCTGTTTCCTTAACTTCCTGATTTCATAGGTTTTGAATGCAGTAATTGCTGAGTTACTGTAATAGTCTGAAGTATAACAGTCTTTTGAGTGTAATACTTAATTACTAAACAGTTACCAGTACAGTTTTTAAGTATTTTAAAACCTTTCTTAGAGCCTATTCACAGCTTAAATTCTATGTTGATGTTCCATGTGATTTTAATCTTAAAAGTGCAGTGTTTAGGCTAGAACCTGATCTTTTTAAAATTACCTTTTTCCTTTGGTATAATTAGTTACATGCCTTTTTTCAGGTGAAGTAGAAGCATAAATAAAAGGGTAAGAATTCTAATTTTTAAAATCAGAGGTCAGAGATTGCTCTGTAGAGCAGTGAAAGTAGTAAAAATGGTAAAATTAATAGATAAAATCTTGATTTTGAGTCATAAGGTTATGGGTAGGTAGTACTTACTTGCACACTGATGCAAGTATCTTGTGGCACACTTCAGTGAAGATAGGTGTGTTACATAAACTGGAAGTACCTCAAATGAGACACCCTTTGCTATTTTGAGAAGTGCTGTGATACTTAAGAGCACAGTGAAGTCTGTAGAGCAAGTACACTGAAGTCCTGTGCACGCAAGTCAGCTGTCCTGTTGGAGTGTTCTCCCTGCAGGCCACGGCTCACAGGAAGCAAATACTCTTAGGTCATACTGCTTTGCTGAGATCCAAATTTTATGCACGTTGCTACAGTATGTAATAAGCAGTTGATCAAACACCTGCCTGACTGTGTACAATGGGGAGCTTCAGAAGTGCAGTTAGCATAGCTTTTGGGTTGGGACCTGAGAGAATGACTTCGCAAGCTTGCAGCTGATACCAAAGCCTCAGTATTTTGCATAACAAGAGGTGATTAAAGGTCTTTAACAACCTAAGTTACAAATAAACAGACATGAAGTTGGCTACCTCATCTGCTAACCAGGGGCAAGGAGTATCTCTTGTGCTCACAGCAGTTGCGATCTGTGGCAGCACTCAGGAGTCCTCTACTTGTGCCAGTCTTGTGGGTATATTTAAAACTTCGACTACTACTTGTAGTCGTGGTCAAACAGCCCATTAGCTTTTGTGGAATCCTCCTAGAACTGCTCAATTCAGGGATAACTGGATTTTGCAATCCTGTTTTTTTAAGAACAAAACTAGATGTGTTGGGGGACAAAAACACCCTTAAGAACTCTTGCATATTTTGCTCCAGTTCTTCCACTTGAGAAATCCTTGCCTCTACTGCCACTTCTATGTCTGGTGGTACTCTTCAAACAGCTCTTGCAAAGGAACTTACTGAATACAGTCTGTGCAAGACTTTAATTTACTTGATTTTTAAAACCTAGGATTTTAAGGACAGACAATTCTGGCAAAGTCTCGTGTGGTGTTTTGCTTTGGGGTTTTTTTGCTGTCTGAGAGAGGCATGTAAAGGGAGCTGTCTTTCAGTGATGCATGGTCATCTTAACGTGCCTGTGGGAAAACAATTCACTGCTTTTGCCTTCTTTACTCTTCAGTCTTGAAGATTTAAAAACTTATTTGTGGTAGAGTTCCCTTTCAGGCGTGGTGTGGTTCTGAAGGTAGTTTCTGGGTAGATACAAGGGTAACTAGACTTCATTGTCTTCTAAATCTTCTTAAAAAATAAGCATCTTACTTCATGCGAGAAAAATAACTTTAGAACTGAATTTGGAAAGATTAGATTGGAATTGCCTCAAATCCAATTAAGCCATACTGCATGGACGTGCTGGGAATATAAATGCAATTACTGTAAATTTGTACAAACTGATTTGTTGCATTATCTTGCTAATCTAACATACGGTACTTTTTGTGTCCATATTGCAGACGGCAACTCCAAACTAACATGGCAGTCAGACTCTGTGATGTGGCTTCTCTGCTTAGAAGTGGTTCGTGGGCAGCAGAGCCTTGGACTGGGGTCTGTGGGACTTTTATTAAATTCTGTAGGATGCTTTTTTACATGTTAATAGTGCTGAGGCCATACCAAACTTCTCAATATCTCATTTGGAATGTTAAATCTCTTCTATGTTTTGTTACAGGCTGTAGGTTGTTTCCCTGTTCTTTGAGAGCCTAGAACACACTGGTGTACCACGACAAGTTCTTCTATAATATGGTCATCTCCTGTAGAAATTACACTGCAGTGGCTTGCCTTTCTTCTAATGTCAATTAGATTTTAGTACTAATTCAAAATACCTGGTGGATAATTGAAGAGTAGTATTGTACTAAAATGGTTTTGGTATGGTCTGAATACTAAACTCAAGTAACTTAAACCTGTGTACTGTGTATTTATAATTACTATTTTAAAGTTTATTTACAAGTCTTATTCTAAGATATTGTTTGAAAACTGTAAATTTAATCTCTTAAACTATTTTTCATGGTGGAAAATATTTCATAGCTGCTGAAGTGCTTTGTGTAGTCAACCTATCAGTGGAATATGCATTATTTGTAAAACACATTAGTATCACTTTATTCAGAGCAGATGGTTCTATAGCTGAGAGATGCTGTAATTTCAGCACACACAGGCTACTGCAGCTGTTCACTTGAATGTTGGCTTAGGATCCCATTCTTGCCACCTGAACATGAAAATAAATGTGCAATTAAGTGAGGATTGTTTGTTGTCCTTGCTAAATCCTGCTAATTTTCATCAATGAACACTTTAAATTTGAGAAAAAAGAAAACAAGGAGCGGGGGGGAAAAGCAATCCTAGAAAGCCTCAGAGCAAAGCACTTGTGGCTACTAGCACTGCCAGATACAGTGTTTTGAAAAGTAATTTATCTTAATTGGGATCATTTACTTAATTTTTCAGCAGACTTGTTTCATCATGTGCTAGGAGCTGGTTGCCCCTTGACATTTGTCACAAGGGAGGAAAATGTTGTTCTGGTTGTAGGTCCTCTGGAAAACAAGGTCACACTTCTGTCATAGATGTGCCTTCCCTTTTTTTGGCTGTGCTGAGCAAGTAACCTCTTGAAAAATGCTTCTGTATGCAGAACCCAGAAATGTGTTCCCAAAAATGTCTGAATTGTAGTTTGAAACATTCATTCACCCCTTCTCATACTTTTTCACGTTTGCACTCCCTCGGTGCAGTTGACCTAATCAACTCTTTCAATGTGCATTGTTTGCATATGCTGTTTGGAACAGGGTGGTTAGGACTCCAGAGGTCCTGACACTGTGCTGTAATTTTACAATAGGCTTTTTTTTTGTGTGAAGACTTGTGGAAATCAGAGGTTGGATTTCTGTGACTGCTGGATTTTAAGTGAAACTTCTTGATGTGTCTTGCCTCTGTTGAAGTGTTTGTTATTGGAGAATTAATTTACAGACATTGCTGTGGGATGTTGTCCTATGTAGTTGGTCTCAAACAGGATAGGCTGCCCAAGTCTTGGATATAAACCACTGTATTTAGCAGCTGTTACCATTCGGTGACTGACTGAGATGGCAGAGCATCTTTTGTACATGTGGTAGCTTGTGGGCAAGTACTTCAAATGATTGCTGCTTTATCTGCCAGTCATACAGTTAGTTACTTTGAGATGAAATACAGTAGTTCCTAGAGTGGTGATCACTCCCTTATTTTGATGTCTAAAAGTAAATCAAGTTAGTTATCAAATTTAAGTGTTTTCAAAGTGCAGGGGTGGGGAGAACTGAGAAGCAGGAATGGCCATTTTAATCAAAAAGCATTTAGAAACCTGCTTCCAACCTGTTGTGACAGAAGGTTGACCTAGAGGTAAAGGACTTATTTTCCATCTCAGCACATGTGTATTGAAATCACTAGTCTTGCTCTCTGCTCTTCCTTATGAGAAATAGGCTCAGGATGCAGTTAACATCCTTTTGACCTGTTTGAAAATAAGCAAATATTACTGCTTTAAAAGCTGCATTTCATACAATTTGAGTTATCAGTTGTAAGCTAGTATAGCTGATTACCCTTGCAACAGTCCAATTGTACCTGGTAACTTCTACACTAGAAAGGCTGTGATGCCTCTAAAGGAAAATGGGGGAGGATGGAAGCTAAGCTTTGAGTGTTGACTTCACTGAGACAACTAGAAGATTTTAGTGACAACTTTATTTGCCTCTAATTTGAAGTATTGCTTTGACTAATAGTAAAAATACCTCTGTATTGGTGGGGGTTTTGCATGTAGACGCAGTATATGTCTCTGGCAATAGCACTTCTGTATTGAATAGGTAGTGAAATACGGATTTTAATGGTTCTTGTTTTCTGTGTTTTTCATCAGATATTTACTGCCATGGAAACGCAACTGTCTAATGGACCAAGTTGCAATAACACAGCCCATAATTCAACCACCATGAACAGTTGTTCATCACCTGTTGATTCTGGAAACACAGAAGACAGCAAGACCAACTTAATAGTCAACTACCTTCCACAGAACATGACACAAGACGAGCTGAAGAGTCTGTTTGGTAGCATCGGTGAGATAGAATCCTGCAAGCTTGTCAGGGACAAAATAACAGGTATGTTGATATCTGGATTTTCTGCATATTTTAATTTTTCAGTCATTAAGCTGTCAGATTGTGTTTTCCAGTTTTAAATCAGGGAATAAAAGCACAGGAAACCAATGCTGATGTTGCTAGTTTGAATGAATTTAGGTTCATCACTACCTAGGTTGTATACCCAAAAATTAAGGCTGTATTTGCATTTCATCCAGGTTTATATAGGGGCTCTAAACAGGGAGCATATCGAGTCTTTGCAAAGAAGATCGAGATGTGGAAAAGGGTGTATCTGTATCAGGTTTGGAGGAGCTGGAACTAGATGATCTTTGAGGTCTCTTCCAGTGCTAACCATTCTATGCTTTATTTGACTTATTATTCACCTCCATTGGAGTCATGACTTCATTAGACCTAGTTGATGCAAAACTTCGTTTTTCAGGGATGCTAGTAACTAAATTTGTGCTTTGGGAAAACGGTGGCCTTCAGTTACAGGAACTTGGAAGCTAAAGCTGCCTTTACATTGCAGCATTTGAGCAATTGCTTTAGGATGAACACAAATCAGTGTGCTTTCTGAGTGCAAGCGTGAACTGCAGCGTGATGTGTGCTGTTAGTTTACTACAGAAACCACTGCTTCTAGTTCTGGGCTGACCAAACCTCAAAGCAATCTCTGATTTTCCTTGTGAAGAATACTGAATGTGGGTGGGAATGCCAAAGAAATTAGGCTGGGCTGATCCTACACCCTGCTGTCTACTCTGAAGGCTGGTTGATGCACAAAAACAGGCCTATCTTCCCTATAGGTAATTTCAGTGCTTGGAAACAAAAAGGTCCTTACATAGCTGTCTTTTGACCCTTTGTTCAAGGAGTGTAAGGATGTAGCTGACACTCGATCAGTCAGTGGGATGGCTATTCAAAGCATTTACCTCTGTCTTGCAGATCTGTGTTCAGTAAGCATTCCTTATTAAAGGTGCTTAAGGGTTACATGCTTCTCCCAATTAAGAGGTTGCTGCAGGCACACAAAAGTGAGCCTCAAGGTCTTAATGATGGAAATGCAAATTGCCAACATCCTTAAATGGCAGTTTTGATGTTTTATATGCTGGATGCTACTTAGTGTCAAATGACTTCTTGTGGAAATGGAATTGTTCAAGACTTAAAGACCTTTTCGGAGGTGTGAGGCTTTCTGTACAGCATAAAGAAAGATCATGAATTTCAAGTACATTGTTAGTAGGTGAGAACTCCAGGGTTGGAGCTATTGGAGATATTGGAGATATGCCTGATGTTCCTCATGTATCAGAGCAGCTGCTCAGCTTTAAGGCCTACTTTCAGCTGCCTGCAAAAGCACTGCATTAGTCTTGTTCCAAAAGGTTTTAGTATAAACGAGGTTGAGAAATGTTTCTGACCTTATAACTGCATTGGGAGCAATACTTCTGATTTAAGTAGCCTGGAGCAAGATTACCTTGTGTTTGTGGATGCTGGGGAGTGAATGCTCTAGTTCTAGCCCTGTTCTTACTCAAGTTTTTCTGCAGAGGGTTCTTGAAAAGCAGATTTTCCTTCTGCAGTTCAGAACAGGTATTGCTACCAGGTTTATGTGGAGGAAGAGCTTTGGCATGAGTTTCAAAATTACATCGGCTTAATTCCTTTGTCAAAACAAATTTTATCTTAATGCACTGTCATGACGACTACATATGTGGTGAATTCCTTTAACTGTGAAGCTTAGGTGACTGTAGAAATGGAAATACCCTTTCATACAATCTAACCTGAAAGTGAGAATTGATAAGGGGCAAAGCATTCTCTGGTGGCTTCATGAGGTGAAACTTAATTTGTGGCATGCTAGAACTGAGAGCCGTTTGTCCATCAGATGAGACAGCTGTAGTATAGGAATGCTAAGGAATCTGGTACTATCTCTGTGGGTAAATGAAATGAAACATGCAGGCGAGCCATTTTTTGGCAATGGAACACTGTTTAATAAAGAATATAAAATTCTAGCTTGTCCATATTAGCTGGGAGTTGTCAAGGTCCCAGACCATACCCCACTGTTGTGATTCACTAGTTCTTCCATGAAGAAACCTGCTACATAGTGGGTCATCAGTGCCACATTGAGACTCAGAGGGATCAAGGATTGCTGCTGCTGTCTTGACCCACATACTTGTCAGAATATCCTGTGCCTTTGAACCAAATTCTCACACTTTTTAATACACGTTCCCTGTTCACATCTGTGACACTGCAGTGCATTTAAGACAGCATTGAGTTCCCTATTCCTTGAAGTTGTCTGCATACTTTAGGATTGAGATCAGTTAAGGTTGATGGCTCCTCTGCCCCTGGGAAACCTGTTGGAGGGAAGAGGAGGTACCTTGGAGTTCAGTTCTTAATTTCACTTGAGCAGTCTGAAACCTCTTTCTTAAAGGGCTATTCTAATAGTTCCAGTAATGCTTTTTCTGTGAAGTAGAATTTGTTAAAACAACTTATTTCAACCAGTGATGATAGTTGCTTGCTGTTCACTGTCAGCATAAAGCCTTGTGTCCATGACTGGTTTAAGTGTTTAGTTGTGAGGGAGGTTGGGAAGAAAGCTGAATTGCAGAAGGTTCCTCCTGGTCATCTCCAAGCATGCAGTTTTTGTGCACAACTTGCTGCTGGGGCAGCATTGGAGGCTGAAGTGAAGTTTATTTTCTCAGCTAATGGAAAAACACAAAGTATTCTCAGCATGAATTAAAATAGCTGATTGCTGCTGTTTTACCAAAGGTAGAGAAATAAGCTTGAAACTAATGAGGATTTTAAAGCATACTGAACAGACTCTCTCCATGTGAGAATCTCATCAACAAGAGCAACATCTGAAGTGGGGCATGAATACCATGTATCATGCTCACCAGATAATTATCTGGAATAAGTCACTACCCAGATATTCTGGAGTCTGTTAACATTTATGCTTTTGATTATGTATATACAAGGTTCAAATCTACCACATGAAATAATCGTAGTTTTACAATAGGTGAAAGGCCCTGGTCTCAACAAAGGATCATAAGTGCATTCTTACCAACTGCTCTAGTTTAATTTATTAGTTTTAAGTGCTTTTGATATTAAAAAGCAGCAGATAACATTTTACTTCATCTGTTAAGCATATATCTTTATAAAAATTGGGCTAAAAATAGTTGATGTGGAAGAAGGTAAAATGGGATACAGTCTAGTTATCAAACTGTCCCTATTCAAGCACAAGCTTTCCACTCATTCCAAGACAGCTGTTCACAGTGCAAACTAACACTTCAAAATGAACACCTGGTATGGTACATGTATTTTCCAGACCTACTTCTCTGAAACTTGAATATACAAAAAAGATTTCACGTACAATGCCCACTGTCTTTACTGTCAATTCAGTTGTACATATGGAAATTAAATGCTTAGTTATGTGTTGTGGAATAACCCCTGTGATTTCAGGCCTTTGCTTATTTGTCGTTTACCTGGGAGTACTTGCAGAGTTGTTAGCTAAACTGGAACTGTCTGGAATTCAGATGCTGATTTTGGGGAACAGCTGGAATCATACATCATAAATTTGGCAGAATTTCTTGGTTTTTATTGACTTCAGACCTCCTGTACTCTTTTATTATAATAATACTATGCTCATAAAATGCACATCTTTTTTTCTTTAAAAGATAATCTGTTTAGATAACTTTTTATTGTCTTTCTGACAGTATTTGAACCGGTGTTAATGAATATATGTAGACTTTGATTTAGTATGCCTGCCGCAAGTATTTAGAGATCTAGCCTGGAACCAGTATTTCACGTCTGTAGACTTATGTGGCTGTGAAGCTGAATAATCAACTGTTGCATCTAATACCAGCAGAGATGCTCCCCATATGAAGGGTTTTTTGCATTTCTTCCTGCTGTCAAACTTCCTGCCTTCTAACAGATTCTGAGGACATTCTTGCTGATTGCTGTTGTTGGCCTGTTCTTCAGATTTAATCCAACTGCTTTACTGAGAAGCTTGCATGTTGGTGGAAGGCCTGATAGATCCTTTTCCACACCTCTCAAAAGTTGTACCCATTAGGTCCATGGCTGGTAACTGTGACATTGCAGTAGGGTTTCTTTATGTTCAACATAATAGGCTGTCAGATTGAAAATCTTCAGGCTTTAGTATGTGACCCTTAATGTATTGACTTAGAAATAAGTGTTATGGATGGGCACATGGAGGTCATGCTGCTTCTTTTCTGTTAACTTCAGCCTTATAAGAAAGGGTATGTCTTGTGCGTATTTCATCTTGCCCTCTGCAGATACTACTTGGATACTTGGAGGTATTGTCCCATTGCTCTCTTGCATATAGTGTAAATGCAGAATGCACCACATGTCAGCAGGTGTCTAGAACAATATGGTTCTAAAAAAACTCACTAGAAGTTGAACAACTCCAGAAAGCTGTTGAAGCAGCTGTAGTCAGCATGTTTGTAATCAATTTGTACAGAAATAGTTTTAGTTGTTAATACTAAGGTCTTTCACTCATCTTCAGTTTTGAAGAACCATGGTAAATGCAAAGCATTCTGGGTTGATCATAGAAGAAAACAGAAAACATGCAAGAGTTGGGCACAGTGTTGTCCAGAGTTGACAGCTGAGTAAATGTCGACAACACTAACCATTCCAGTAACATTGGTCATAACTTAGTGTGCAGTGTACATGTGTACAAGCCAGCCCATAGTTAGGGATGTGGGCTGTTAGATTCTTGTCTATAGAGTACTTGGGTGCAGAGTGGGAGGAAACACCTAATGACAGTGCTGAACTCTGCCCAAACACTGAGGCTGTGGAGTGGACTAGTCTGAAGAAATGTTAATTCTAGTGGAAACTAGTGTGTGTTAGAGGCCTTAAGTAATCGGAAGGCTTTTACAGGCATCACTGTCACTGCCTTCACTGTCTTTCAGGGTAATTGTGCTGTGAGATTAGTGCAGTGTATAATAATGAAGATTATGTTTCAGTGAAGCTTGCAGTTTGAGTGAGTGGCGTTGCTGATACAACACACCCTGGAGTGCTTTCACCCCAGGGATGTCATATGGGTTATAAGGACCTGGGTATCACTCAGAAGAAAACAGGTGCCTTCTCTATGCAATCATAAGCAGAGTGGTAACCAGTAAGACTTGAAGCAGCAGATGATCCTAACTGGTTCATATTTGATCCCTTATGAAGAAGCTAGTATATTACAACATGGAAGAAAGACGTTAAATATGTGCAAGGAGCACTATTTTTCTTCATGTAAAGCTATGTAAAAACACTCTTTTCCCACACTTTATTTTCTTCCATCGTGGTACACTTGAAGTAGCAGTTCTTACAACACATTTGCTTGGTTGACATAGTGTTTCTTAGTGCACAACTGTAGAAAAGTACTTACACTATTTTCTGTTAGTTTTTTGTCTTGGAGTATGCCTGATGTGAATAGAGGTAGGTAGAAAGTTGTAGAAAGCAACGTAAGAAACATGTGCAAGCCTCTGATTTTAATGACAATACTTGAATCCACATGTAGAGGGAAAAATACAGCTTAATACTGCATTTAACTTTGATGCCTTTAATTTTTGTAAATGTATCAATTCCTGGAGTTCTCAAGGGCACAGCCATGTTTTCTTCAAGCTTTCTACACCACTGATCATTTGTTTCACTTTGTTTTTTATAATTTCTTATTTGAGACATTATATAGCACTGACTAAAACAGGAGGAGATTTGTAATCTGAATTCTTTCCTATCTTCTGAGTGCCTGGAGCTTTTGAAGATAAGTTTTCCTCTTTCTCCTGATCTTTCTGGTACCTATGGCTTCACGGAGGTTAAGCCACAGTCCTTTTTGAAATGCATTTAAAGCCGAAAGCTGCTGCACAATGGTTATGAAGTCTTGGCATCCATAGCAATCAGTTCATGGTTGTCACTAGCTATGTTTGAACATGATTGTTGTTCAACCTCCTGTAGTATCCACAAGCAAATGCCTTCTTGCTGTTGCTAGTCCAAAAGTGTACATCTTCACACACAGTCCCTGCTTCCAACTGGTTTTGGGGTCAAGATTTCCTATTTGGACATGTGAATTGTTAGTGACCCTCAGTTAATGTTGTCTCTGGCTTACTGAAGATCTTTGATCAGGTTCATGTAAGTCTTAGCCTCCACAATAACCTCTATCCTTGACTTTTTTGCCTGTTGTGAGGAAGAACCTGGAAAATCACCCTGATTTTTGTATCTGATACTAATAAGCTTGCTTTGAAGCAGCAGATGTTCCTCACATGAAGAACCATGCAAAATGTAATGCAAGAGGCTATCGCTAGGTTAATAAAAGGGTGGAACTGAACTTGCCTGGGAGTAGTTTCTCTTCCTGAAAAGGCCTAATTTTTAGGATAACTTGCAGGTCTGTTATAAGCTGTTCAATTGCAGACACAGTGTTACTATTGTATGGCAAGATAAACTGTCAAGTACTTTGATCAGTGTTGTTTTCTTTTCATTCATCCTTCAACTTGTGTTTTTCCAGATTCAGAGCGGTAGCTGTGTGGTGGTTTAGTCCCATCTGGCAGCTGAGCACCACATGACTGCTGCTTGCTTGCCTCCCTCCCTACAGCTGTGGTGTGGGGCTGCAGACTAGAAGCAAACCTTGTGGGTTGGGATAAGAACAGATGATAGCACACAGGAAGGGATTAAGAACAGGATAAAAGAGACAAAACTGGTGATACACAAAAGCAGTTCCTCACCAAACTGTGCAGCTGAGTCCACATAGCTCAGAGCTGTCGAAGCCAAAACACCTGAGATATGGGTCCTGGAGCTGCACACCCCCCCACCTCTAGGCCCTTTTATGCTGAGCACAATGTCATGGTATAGAATACTCCTTAGGTTAGTTTGAGTCTTGGCTGTGTGTGTCCCTCCCCTTCTCATTAGCAGGGCAACATCAAAAGCTGAGAAGACCTTGACTGCTTGGCAACAACTGAAAATACCAGATTGATAAAATTCTCAACCTGAACCACAAACACAGTACTGCAACAGCTGCTAGACAGAAAATCACTTATCTCAGGACAGGCTGAGAAACTGGGTTTGGGAGAAAGAGGCATCAAATTTTTAAAACCAGTAGTGATCATGGTTTACAGGTGTTTTCTTGCAAGCTGCCTTTCTTAGTAAAAGCTCAGTGGTGCATGAGTTAAGGGTATTAGGTAAATAGAATCCATCTCCTGGAACTGTGAGCAGACTGCAGTTAAACTTCAGGATTGCCCAGTGGCTCATGTTTCCCATCATTTTGCTGAGGCTGCTTTTAAAGTGCAGTTCAAGCCATAATGCAGGACTTCGAAACTTCAACAATAGTTTATGCTAAATAGGCAGAAAGCAACATTGATGTTCTGTGCTTACTCCTTCAGCCACTGTTGTTAGAGACTGTAGCTGTGTAGGTAGTTCTAAGAGTTCTGCAGTTAAGTGACTTGCATGTCTGGGTGTGGTCTCCTAGCCTTACTGTGTGAAAGTAATACTGTGCTAATTTGGCTATAATCAGATGCAATTGGCAGTAATGATGTGTGAAGATGTAGTAAACTCTTTGAAACAGAGCTTGCACCATCTGAATGATCCCCTGAATTTGGCACACAAGTGCTCTGTGGGTTTGTGTCTCAACAGGATCACCCTAGCATATTGTGGAGCATTTTTAACATCTTGAATTTCAAATTCAGACAGACAAAAGGTTTGAGTGTTTCTTACTCTTCTATCTGCAAGTCTATCAATTTTCCATGTTCCTCAAGTTGGATTGTAGGCCAGAAATGCTGTTGATTTTATCTATGAGCACAGCGGCTTGCCTTTAGGATATTGCAGGCTTAGATCCACCTAGAAACTTAGGAGATTTTAGGTTGATGTGCTGTGTCTTTATGGTTTTGTGTGCTGGACAGGGAACACATCTCTCATCTGAAATTTTAGGATGTTTGAAAACTTAGGTAGGTCATAAAATATGTAAGGTTGGAAGGGACTTTAGAGGTCGTCTAGCCCAACCCCTCTGCAGTAAGCAGGGACATCTTCATTAGATCAGGTTGCTCAGAGCCCCATCAAGCCTGATCTTGAACACCTCCAGGGATGGGGCATGTCTCTGGGCAACCTGTTCCCAGTGATCCACAACCTTCATATTGAAGAACTTTCTCCTCATTCAGCCTAAATCTCCCCTTTCTCTAGTTTAAAACCATTGGCCCTTGTCCTATTGCTGCATGCCCTCATGAACAGTTCTTCCTCAGCCTTGTTAGAGGCACCCTCCCAGTATTAATTTGAGATGAGTTCAGATGAGATCCTTTGTAGGTTTCTAGTGTTGTCATAGATGTTTAACAGTGTTTTTCCTAAAATTGCACACGCTGGTAGAGTGATGACAGGCAGAATGCCTCAGGTCAGGTTGCTGTGATCTGACTTGGTCCTGTTTACATGAATCTGACTTGTTCTTACAGTACTATAGTGTATCTTTGCCAAATTAACCACATACACAATCAGAAATTTAGGATGTTAGTTATGCATAGTTTATTGAAAACAGTATTCTGTGTAAAATGAACATTTGCATGGCTGATTGCAGAAAATGCATTATACTCACTAGAAAATAGACTATTCTGTGAAGGACTGGATTCAAGGACTAAAGCACTGAAGACAGTGTACATAGCTGTAGTTAAACTATCTAAGAAAAAAAAGTCCCCAGTCTGCTAGAATTCATACAGTATTTTTTCTGGAGACTTAGACATTGAGTTTGAGCTCTTAGACTTTATTACTTCACCTCTGAAATCTGTTCTTCACTGTCATGTATTGATGCAGACAATGTGTAATTTTTGGAAGATAGGCTTTATTATCACTTCTTCTGTGATGCTGCAGTTCTTGCTCGTTGTATTCCTTTAATTCATTATTTTACTGTAAGATTTTTTTTTTGCTGAAGTTGAAATAGATTGAAATGTTTGCTGTACTGAATGTCACTATACTGAAATCAATGACTGCACTGTAGAAAAATCCTATCTTTTGTGATTGCCACCTGTGGAAGGTGAATGTATTACTTTCTATGCAGACTTCATTTTCCAGAGTATGATTAGGGTGTGTTGTTATTTTTTTTTGTACTAGAAAAAAAAATTTATAGTGCAGTGGTATGTATTAGTGTATATTTGGTTAATAATAAATCTGACAGTGCTCTGGATTTTTTGCTTTTTAATAGGTGCGTGAGGGTGATAAGTCAGAATGGAACCACTGTTTGGGGCACTAATAATTAGCATTGATAGCACTCAATTAGCAGGGATACTTTTATTACACTCCCTTTACTTGTTAAGGAGATCAGTAGGTGGAAGGAAGGGAGGTGGGACTTGAAACCTAGCTGTAGGTGAAAATCAGTGTGTTTGATAGAACTCAGCCTTACCTTACCAGGAGTCCAGGCTGAAAGGGTGTTTTGAGAGCTCAGCCAGGTGCGTGCGGTTTGGCTCTGGCTGTGTTTCTTGCGTGCGTGCACTGCTGCTTGCCTGTTCTGTTTGGTCTTGGAGACCCTATAGAGGGACCTTTTAAGAACCCCAGGCAACCTGCAGCGCCAGGCGGGTATTCGCCAGCAGTGATTTCCTGAAGGTAGTCGGCTCGGCTCGGGCCTTGCACTGCGCATTCGGTAGCTCCGACGGGAAACGGCAGCCAAGGACTCCCTCGTGTGGTGGGTGTGCAAGGCTTCCCAGGCATCGTACAGCGCTGTGCAACGGCGGGTGTTTGCAGCTCACGTGTACCGAGAGCTTGTTGAAATAATTCCAGTAGTTGACCCTCGTGAAGAAATCCCAGCTGTAGAAATATCGAGGACCGAAGTTGATGGTTTCTCAGCACCTGTTACTCATCTGCTAGTAATAATGGAGCAGTGATGAAAAAAATAACCAGCTGTGTGCTCAGGCAAAGAAGTTGTACAGTATTGGCTCTGGATTTTGTCAGGGGAGATAGGATTCTGTCATGCATATAGGAAATTTATCTTCAGCAGTAGTTATTTATACAAGAGAATAAGGATGTAGATTCAGTAGACAACTGGACAGTAGATTTCAAGAGCAGAACATAAGTAGGCTTGCCCTTGGCCAGAAATTTCTGGGGTCAGATTTCATGTTGCTCCTCAAAATAACATTTAGAGAAGACCTAGCAATTTACCAAGATGCTTGAATCAGTCATAAAATAAACTGACCATACTAATCAGCTGCTCTCTAATCATGATGCCACACAGAAAAAAATATTCTTTCAGCAGTGATAAAACGTTGCAAGACTACTGAAAATGCAGCACTTAAATTTCCTGTGCATTTGTAACCTTGTGGGGACTTCTCCTTTGTGACACAGCTCTAATAGTGTTTCAGAAGTAGCTTTTGAAAGGGCTTACTTAACATCTGTTAAATTAAAGCTTCTACTTGTCTGCCTTTTTTTTAAGGTGTAACAGTAAATGACACTTGAGCACTTTCAGGCAAACTCTTGTTAACAGAAATGCATAGTTTTGATGTCTGAACTTTCTATGCATCCAGCCCAGTGGTATTGAGTAAGGAGCTGTTAAAGATGCTGCCTTGGGTGCTTGTGTCTGAAATAGTCTGTCATCTTCGTTCTGAGGTGCCTGCAGGCTTTAAGGGATGTTCTTCATGAAAATGAGTGGTAGCTCCTAGGTTGGAAACATAGCAGAAGTGTTTCACAGCCTTTCTGCACTACAGGGTCTTACAAAATTGACTGTCATTCTTTGGCCACTACAGAAGGGAGCAGCTACACAGACACTGCTGCATAAGTATTGAAGTTTTGTCTTATGTGCTGTAGTCCTGCTTTTTTCACTTTAACCTGTTTTCTAGGATTATGGATATAGCAGACAAAGGGAGGATCTCTTTAACTTGGCCTTCAAGGCAGCTGTCTGGTCCTTTTTGTCCTCTTTGAAAGTGCCACATGTAGTAATCTGTTATGTGGCAGATAAAGCTTCAGAAGACAAACCACACTATGGCTGTTGCAACTGCTTTGAAAGACAAAGAAAATGAAGGTTGAGTGTACTTCTGGCAAGAAAAGTTCTGAGGCAGGTAACTCCCAAGGGAGTTTGAAAGGAGAAGGTGTAAAACATTTTAATCACTGGCCTGGTGTGGTTGGGCTAAATGACCTGGTTTAACTGCTCCTGTAACCCCTTAACAGTAGTTGGAAAGAAGAAAACAGGCTTGGTATTTCTTTCAGTTTCTTTTACATTCCAATGCAGTTGAAGATGCTCTGGATTTCCCAGAGAAACAGTAAGCTTAGACACAGTAAAAAAAGTTTGAGAAGAGCAAGCTACTAAGAGGTGGTAATTATATACCACCAGGTATGTTGACCCCAGCTGGAGGCTGGGTGATGCTCAAAGCTACTCTTATCACTCACACTCCCCAGCTCAGCAGTGGAGAGAAATACAATGAAAGGCTCCTAAGATGGTATAAGGACAGAAAGATGACTTATCAATAACTGTCATAGGCAAAACAGACTCAACTGGAGGAAATGAATATATTACTGATGAAATCAGACAAGGGTGATGAGAAATAAAACCCCACCCCCTCCCTTCTTACCAGGCTCATCTTCACTCCCCATTCCTCTCCTTCCTCCTCAGAGGCACAAGTGGATGGGGATTAGGGTCAGTTCACCTCATGTTGTGTCAGCTGCTTTTTCCCTGCCATGGGGAGGACTCCTCACACTTCCCTGTTCTAGCCTGACATTTCTCCCATGGGAGACAGTTCTCCAACTTCAACATGAGTGCTTTTCATGAGATGCAGCTCTTCATGGACTGGAAGAGACTGACAAGGGGATACAGACCTTCAGGACAAAACTGCTAGCATGTAGGTCCCCCACAGGGTCACAAGTCCTACCAGCAGACCTGCTGTGGTGTAGGTTCCCCATTCCTTTGGGCCCCAGGTCCTGCCAGTAGCATGTTGCGGTGTGGGCTTCCCACAGGGTCACCCACCTGCTCCACTGTGGAGCCCTCCATTGACTATAGGTGGGTATCTGCTCCACCATTGATCTCCATAGCCTGCAGGGGACAGTCTTTTCCATGGGCTGCAGAGGAGTCTGCTGTTGTTTGGAGTACCTCTTCCCCCTCTTTCTGGCTAGAGCACCTCTTCCCCCTCTTTCACTGACCTTGGTGTCTGCAGTGCTGTTTCTCTCAGATGCTCTCAGTCCTTTCTGCCTGCAATTGCTCCTGGATTTTTTTCCTTCTAAGTATGTTATCACAGAAGACAGGACCACTGAGCTGGCCTTGGCCAGCAACAGGTCCATTTTGGAGTCTAGGGAAATTTTAGCAGCTTACAGAAGCCACCCTTGGAGAGCCCCCTGCCACTACCAGAACCTTGCTACACAAACCCAATTCAGGAAATTACTAGTGAAAGTTAAACATTTGCCACATTGTCTTCTACTTGTTTAATTCTCTGTTACTGTTTACAGGTGCTGCCCTCAGTCCAGTTAAGCTAGAAATCACCACTTTAGGCAATCAGGACTAGCTGTTCAGCCCTAAAACTGTCAGTAGACAGTAAGGAGCCACCACCAGCTTTTAGGGTGCAAACACTTCATTTGTATCTAGAACAAAAATTGTGTCTCATCGTGTCAGAATATATGATCTCTAAATCAGTAACAAAAGTAGAGGGCTGACAATAAGTGATGTTAGGCTCCCTCTTCACATGGAGGAGGTAAGCTGTACTTACTGTGGAAGTGAACTTCAAGGGAAACCTTTAAACTACAGCAACCAGCAATAAAATCAGCAGGTGGCTGCTCCAGAGTCTTACTTATGACAATTAATAGGATGTTCTCATCTCAAACAATCATGGGATCAGAATCATAGCATCTCCTGAGCTGGAAGTTACCCACAAGGATCACTGATTCCAACCCCCAGCTCCACACAGGACCAGTCGAGGCAGAGCATGGGACTGAGTGCTGTCCAGACGCTCCTTGACATCAGTCAAGCTCAGTGCTGTGACCTGTTCCAGTGCCTGACCACGCTCTCAGTAAAGAACCTCTTCCTAACACCCATACTGAACCTCCCCTGTTGCAGCCTACCCAATCTCTTCTTACTGGCCAGGTCTCACTAGCTAGTCTCCCAACACTGAACTGGGGAATGCTTAAGGCAGCTAGGCTCTTTCATGCAACCGAGTGTTCTGTGCATGAACACTTCTCCAGCAGAGGATTTACCTAGGTAGTAAGAAGCATCACTGTTCAGACAGCTTCAGCACTTTTTTCTCTTTCCTTTCCTGTCACAAACTATTTTGCTTATCTGTCCATTGTGAATAACTGTGTGGTAACAGGACACCAGAAAAATCTGCCGTGTTTCTAGATCTATTCCTTCCGAAGTGCATGAGAGCTTTGCATAAGTGATTAATGATGATCAAGTGGCGTGAGCTGGCTTGTAATTGCTTTTGAGCCTTCAGTAATTCAGCAGTAACCTTTTCTAGGAGGTGTAAATAGCTGTGCCTCAAGGAAATGTGCAGTGCAGTGATGCATTTTTTTTAATCCCACAATCTTTGAGTTATGTCAAGGAAAAATTAAGCTTGGCTTGTATTTTGCTAAATAATCAGTTAAGTTTCTCAATCTTTCTGTCACTTCTTCACTAGTGGAACATCTCCAGTCCAATGTAAGTACCCATCATGAATTTTTGTTCTAAAATTCAATTCTTGCAAGCTCACTTTGCTGTAATGTGTGAACCTGTTTCTTTTTAAAGCAAGTTAAAAAGTGACATTTAAAAAGTGACATTTTTCAAGTTAAAACAGTTGCAAATTCAGGAGCATTGTGACCATACCTCTATTTTTCTACTGGTTTATTTCACTCTTCCTACTTGAAACCTTTTTGTCTTTTGCTGACCAGTGCCTGTGAAGTCTGTCTATACTGTCCAAAATACTGAATCACTGTGGTCTGTACTACTATAGTGTTTAATGACATTGTTTACTTTCCTACTGTCTACGTAGATCTCAACTCAGTCTCCTGAATAGGCCTTTCAATGACTGATTAGAATAAAGTTGCTTGAAATAGCTCTTTGCCCCTTTTCTGTACAAATACATTCTTTATACTGACTGTAATGCACAAAAAGTAACTTTAAATTACTCTTTAATTTGCATTGTCATGATACATGGTGGTCAGGTGATAGTTATGAAACTCGTAAACTTGAAATGTAAATGGAACAGTTTCCCCTATTAAAGTCAATAGCATACAGCTTTACTGGTTCATGTTTTCTTGTGACTGCCTACTTAGAGACTGAACAGTCCTCAGTGACAACTTGGTGGTGGCTGTAGGTTTAAAGAAATGCTTAATTGAAAGGATTTTTTGCTATTTTACGTTTGAATTTGTCTTTGTTGCAAGTGTCAGTTATGTAAAGCTTAAAATGCAGTTAATGAATATGAACTTTGAAATCACAACTTGCGTTAAGTCCTTTCCTGTTTTACAGGCTTGAAATACAATTCTGTTGTGTGGGTTTAGGGTTTTTAACCTGGTTTTGTTGAAGCAAAATTCAAGCCAAGCTGCTTTCCCTCATTCATTTCTGCATTCTTTTCAGATAATCGTTTCCCTTCAGTTTTTCCTACTTCAGGTGATTTCTTATGCTAATCATTTATGCTACACCACATTGTCTAATATGCATGGAGCCCCAAGCATAACATCTAGTAGAAAGTGTACAGAAACAGCTTTGACTAGTACTGTGAAGTAGCCACAAGAACTCAGCTGATAGGTTGAGCATCTAGCTTCTGAAGCGGGTGTCACTTATGCAAGTGAGCAGTCTTCACCTTGAAGTTGGGGTTTTCCTACCGGCACAACTAATAACACAGAAAGATATGAAACTCTTAATATAAGCTAAACCTATTACTGTTTATAGGTTATGTTTATAGGTTATATAACTGATGTGTAGATACTCTTGAAGGCCTACAAAAGGCTAAACTGGCTATTTGGAATACATAAACACACAACAGGGGATGAAGCATGAGGATAGCGAACCTGGAGAAGCCAGAGGTTTTTCAGACTCTAGCGTGATGAAGCATAAATTGGAAAAACAAAGCTGAGGCAAGAGCCAGAGGGAGCTGACCCTGTCTTAAAATGGTAGGAGACTGAGCTGTTTTTTATAGATATTCGAATCTGAGGATTATTTAACTTGTGGATAACTACAGATTTACCCTCTTTCTTTCCTTACACTGTTGTGGACTTGGACACAAAAACTAGACTATGTGATGATGTTTCCAACATCAAGTTGATGCTTTTTTAACAAACAAGCCTCGGGAACAAGTGTGTTCTGCAGGAAGTTTGTCTTGGTGCATGCAGTTTGGTGTAGAAAAGGCATAGATGGCAGAGCCCAAAGCAATTTTCTATTAGTATTCAGCTTAATCTTTCTTAATCTCAATCAGTCTTCAGACAACACAAATTAGCTGTTATTTAATAATTGTAATGACATTTCTTTTTTTAGATCTCTTAAGTGGTGGATCATGTGGTTTAAGTGCATCTAACTTCTGTTTGGTTTGTCTCAAAAGCAAAAAGTTTAGACATTAAGCAGGTGGAAAAAGCTCCACTGAGTGAGAACTTGTTTGAACTATAGTGGTCAGGTATCTGCTTTTGAGTAAAATTTGTGTGCAATGTGAATGCTGCTCTTGTTCATCCAAAATCCACAATGACATGGATTTATTTGGCTTGTACAGCCGCAGTGGTACCAGTGTAAGCTTGTGCTGCAGTGTTGTATGCGAGTGAAGCACTTAAGGACGAACTGAGTTTCTGACATCTTGCAACCCAGTTGGCACTTTCCCACCAAGTGAGAAATACCAACAGCTGTCAGACATACTTCACAGTAATTGGTATGTCTGGGGTCGTTTGAAATAGCTGCTTCTGCTGCATTTTGTGAAATGCTTGTCTGGATTTTCTAAAACTCAGCCATCTGTATACGAACTGGCAAACCTCTTAGGCATCATCCCTTAACACAAGCAGGAAGACTTAGAGTGGTCTGTCAAGCATCTGATACTAAAAATCAGGTTTAATTTCCAGTTACTTGTATGGCTTGTTGAGAACTGAGATTCATCTTGGTTATGTGCTTCTGTGAAGAAAGGGATTTTTTGAATCTGAATTATTGATGTGTAATTGAACCACAAATCTTCAGGCAAAATTTCAATCTCTCTAAGAAGCCTTACCTTTTTTTAACCTTTTCAAACAAGGCCTTTAGAATGTCAGATCTGAACACCTTTGAATCTTGAGTGATAGCCCAAATTAAATAAAACTCAGTTAAAATTCACAGAATCATTAAGGGCAGAAGGGAATTCTGGAGATAATTAATCAATTTCCCCTCCTCAATCAGGTACTCCCTGAGCAGATTGCCCAGGACCATGTCCAGTCAGACTTCAAGTATTGCCAGGAATAAAGATTTCATGGCCCCTCTGGGTGGTCTGCTTCAGTGTTTTCACAACCCTCACAGTTAAAGGGTTTTTTGAATTGCAGAATAAACCTGCAGATACCAGTTCAAACTTGACCTGAGTAAATGAATGGATTTAGTTTGTGCAGCTTCCTTTGTTAGTCAAATAATTTTCATCAAGCTTAACTAATAGAGTATCTGCAGAGTAACTGATCATAAATTACGTTCTTTGTATCAGGGATGGGTATGCTCTTTGTCTGCAGTGGTCTGGGTGTGTATATTGTGGGAAAAACATCACATGAACAGAGGGGTAGGGTAGTAGGAGTAATTTCTGCCCATCTTTCTCCTTTCTCTCTGGAATTAGTGAGTACTGTATCTCAAAAGCCTTACATGAAGTAGCTTTCTCCCTTGATTTTAGTGTCTTTTAAGGCTGTAGTTTAAATGGGGTCCTTCCTAGAAGATGAATAATAACACCAAAAAAGCAACATTTCTATAACAGGAGATAAAACTAAAATAAAAGCTATGCACAAGAAGAGACATTACTTTAAGTTGCTCTTTTTTGGAGACTTTGCTGGGAAGAGTTTCTGCAGACAGTGGGAGTGATGAAGGTGACAGTTACAGAAATTGCTCCTCTGTAATCAAACCAATAAGGAAAAAGTGACTTTTAAGATAAGGGACTTAGCTATATGTCAGTAGTGCTGAGAATGAAGACTGAAATGCTTCCATGTTGTTACAGAAACACCAAATTGCTGATGTTGGATGCACTTCTGCATACCATGTAGTGTGGAATTAGTGGTTTGGATTTAAAGGGACCATAAAGACCATGTAGTTCCAACACCCCTGCTGTGGGCAGGGACACCCTCTGCTAGACCAAGCTGTCAGAAGCCCCCATCCAACCTGGCCTCTCAAACACTTTTTAGGGACAGAGTATCTACAATGCCTGTAGGCAACCTGTGCCAGTGTCTTACCATCCTAATCATAAATTTTTTCCTAAGCTAAGTGTGCCCTCTTGTACTTTAAACCCATTACCCCTTGTCCTATCCCTACACCCACTGCTAAAGAGGCCCTCTCCATCTTTCCTGTAGGCCCCTTGAGGTAGAAGGGTGTTACAAGGTCTCCCTAGAGCCTTCTCGGGCTTAACTCTATCAGCCTGTCCTCGTAGAAGAGGTGCTTCAAGCATCTTTGTGGCCCTCCTCTCTATACAATACACTTGTATTTCTGAGCTGTTTTCAGCAGGAGAGTGGGAAGAATTGGGTAGTTTGGAGGGATGGGCTAGTAGTGATGTCCTGTAACTTAATACTATGATCAATAGGTTTGTACATAATTATTGGTTCCCACAGTGGTGAACTTGTTACAAAACCCACTCATTTTAATTACAATTAATTAATTTTAATAATTTTTTCTTTATATACTATGTAATACATAATATATACATATATGATACAAGAACTTGATACAACATAGTTTCTTTCATATCTTTGCTGGCAATAAATTTTATATTTGTGCTTCATCTGAAATTGTTTATCAATTATTATCTCCAAACTAATCTTTCAAAATAGCACTCTGAATTGGATATGTTGGATGTTTTCCTTCTGCTTGTTGACTGATTTTTAGACCTCATAGTTTAAGTTTCTAGTTTGAGGAAAAACTGGTCAAGGAACATGGGGGAGTGTTTCTAAAAAGATATGTACTAATGAATAATGGTATTCTTACTAAGTGGCCCCTGTTTACCATGTTAAATTCTTCTGCCTATTTGCATTCTGATGCACTACAACTATTTTTAAGGGCTATGCTGAAAGCAGATGGTTAAGGGTGGCATACTTAAGGTTTTGAAGTTGTCAAGAGGTGACTACTTCTAAATTCTCAAGGGTTTAAAAAGTGCTTAGGCAGAATACACTCTTCAAAATGGGCTGTAGTTCAGTGATTAAGAGCTAATTAAAAATAGTCCATGTCCATCTATCATTGGAATTACCAATGATGAAAACATGAAAGTGTTCATGACTGGTACCTGTTGTTTGAGTAGAAGAACAAAATAAGCCTTTAACCTCCTTGTTACTGAGAGGCTCTGAATGACACTTGAAGTTTATAGGACTTGAAAAATTTGCTTTTCAAACCCTGGTCTAGAATTTCACTATTTTGTATGCTAAAAGTTGAAAAGCGAGTAGTGGATTTGTTAATGTCATCTTAATCTTGAAGTTCCTTTGCTTTGTCTAGCCTCCAACAGATTGTAGCAAGCTGTCCAGGTTTTGGTCAGGATGGAGTTAACTTCATTTGTAGCAGCGGATGGAATGCTGCAGTTGAGAGTCAAAATGAAAGCAGTGCTGATAACACCCTGATGGTTTTAGTTTCTGTCAGACAGTCAAGGACTTTCTCAGCTCTTCATGAGAAAGGAGGGGCGAAGCCAGGACAGGTGACCCAACTGGCCAAAGAGTATCCCATGCCAATTATGTCCTGCTCAGTACAACTGGGGGGGGGGGCGGGGCTGATGGGAAGGAGGAGGAGGGGCAGCTCCGGGATGCACAGTTTTGGGGGACAGTCGGGTTCTGGGACGGCTCTGGGTGGCACGGCCTGAGTTATGGGTTTGGTGAGAAACTGCATTGTGTGTCAAGAGCTTCATAGATCTTTTTGCTCTAAAGTTCTGTTAGCATTGTTATCTTTTATCTCTGTTATCTTAGTAAACTATCCTTATCCCAACCCACGGGCCTTTTAGTTTCTTGGTTTTGGGGTTATTTGCCCCTTCCTTTTCCCTTTCCTTGCCTCTCACACCCCCCCCCCCCTTTCCCTGCTCTTTTCCTTTAAGGAGAAGGCAGCTGCATGGATCTCAGCTCTCAGCCGGGATAAAACCACGACACAAGCTCCTGAACCTCTTTTGCATAGCAATAAAGTCTTACAGCAAACTGACTGTAGCTATCTCTGCATTGAACTGCAGGAATTGAGGGAGCTAGTTTAAAAACACTAACCTTAAAAAAAAATTAGGTGGTGTGAGCCTTTGAAACTTTATCTGGGGCAGTTACTGTTCTTCAGTATAAGCATTTTTTGCTCAATGTGTCTATATAACTTTTGAACACAGTTATCCATTGTGTAGCACTACATTAATGATCACTTTTTTTTTTAATCAGGACAGAGCTTAGGATACGGTTTTGTGAACTATGTTGAACCCAAGGATGCTGAAAAAGCTATCAACACTCTGAATGGATTGAGACTTCAAACTAAAACCATAAAAGTAAGTAGTATTATGATTGAAAGAAACCAAAATGTTTTGACGTGTTGATCAGATGCATTTGTATTCCCTATCCATGTGTAACTAAAGCATTCTGCTAATGTCAAAACAGGCTGACTTCATCATGTAGCAGATGGTTAGTCCTTTGTAGTCTGTTTAGATCTAGAGAGGTAGATTATGATTAAGTACAGTTAACTTCTGAATTTTGGATTTGGGAACACTTTAGGTGTGAGATTGAATTAATTTTATTAAAAGAAAACGTGTTGCATGCTTTAGTTGCAGAAAAGCAGTATTGCATATATTCTGAATACAGCACTATGTGCTTCCTCCTTATTGTTGCCTGAGGATAGCCAATATCACTCTGTCCTTTAAAAAGGGTAAGAAGGAAGATCTGGGCAACTATAGGCCAGTCAGCCTTACCTCTGTCCCCAGAAAGGTAATGGAACAGCTTGTTCTGGATGCCATCTCCAAGCAATTGGAAGAGAAGGTCATGAGGAGCAGTCAGCATGGATTCACCAAGGGGAAATCGTGCTCGACCAATCTCATAGCCTTCTATGATCTCATCACCGGCTGGGTAGATGGAGGGAGAGCAGTGAATGTCATCTACCTGAACTTCAGCAAAGCTTTTGATACTGTCTTTCATGACATCCTAATAGCAAAGCTGAGAAAGCATGGGATAGATGAGTGGACAGTGAGGTGGATTGAGAATTGACTGTCAGATCAAGCTCAGAGGGTCACGATCAGTGGAGCAGAGTCTGACTGGAGACCTGTGACTAGCGGTTTTCCCCAGGGCTCAGTGTTGGGTCCAGTCCTGTTTAATATCTTCATTGACGACCTTGATGAGGGAATAGCATCCACCCTCAGCAAGTACCCAATGATACAGAGCTGGGAGGAGTGGCTGACGCGCAGGAACACTGCGATGCCATCCAGAGAGACCTGGACAGTCTGGAGAGCTGGGCAGGGAGAAACCAGATGAGATTCAACAAAAGCAAGTGTAAAGTCTTGCACTTGGGAAGGAACAAGCATTCATTTCATACAGGCTGGGGGATGACCTGCTGGAGAAGAGCTCAGTGGAGAAGGACCTGGGGGTCCTGGTAGATGACAGGTTGGCCATGAGCCAGCAGTGTGCCCTGGTGGCTGAGAGCGCCAGTGAGATCCTGGGGTGAATCAGGAAGAGTGTGGCCAGCAGGTCAAAAGGAGGTGGTCCTCCCCCTCTACTCTGCCCTGCTCAGGCCCCACCTGGAGTATTGTGTCCAGTTCTGTGCTTCCTGGTATAAAAAGGACAGGGATCTCCTGGAGAGAATCCAAAGAAGGACTACAAAGATGATTAAGGGCCTGGAGCATCTCCCCTATGAGGAAAGGCTGAATAAACTGGGGCTGTTGAGTCTTGAGAAGAGAAGACTAAGGGGGGATCTAATTAATGTCTATAACTACCTTAAGTATGGGATGCAGGGGGAATCAGCCAGCCCCTTTTCAGTGGTCTGTGGAGACAGGACAAGGGGCAATGGCTGCAAATTGGAGCACAGGAAGTTCCGCACCAACATGCGGAAGAACTTTTTCCCAGTGAGGGCGACAGAGCCCTGGGACAGGCTGCCCAGGGAGGTGGTGGAGTCTCCTTCTCTGGAGATATTCCAGACCCGTCTGGACACCTATCTGTGCAATAGGAGCTGGGGAGCTGCTTTGGCAGGGGGGTTGGACCCGATGATCTCTCGAGGTCCCTTCCAACCCCTACAATTCTGTGATTACCTATGAATTACTGGACTCCTAGGGCTCTAGTATGTAGGTCACTAATTTTGGGGATTCCTGGCTTTTCATTTCCATTGTAACTCTTGTACTTCTTGTTTACTAACTTGAGTTTCTTGTCTTTCTAGAAGCAGAACTCTTATTTCATTCACCTACTTTCTTACTCTGTTATCAAAAAAGTGAGGATACTCATTTGAGGAATTGTTAGGGCTCTGAAATTTTGAGATAAGTGGTCAGTGAATGCAGCCTTTTGAACATGTTTTACAGCTGTCTGACTGAAGGCAGTCAGTGTTCCAACCAGCCCACTCTTCCTCATTAAATAACCACGTTTGCTAGCTGATCACTTGGATAGTGACTGCCCTATAACTAGGATCATGTTTGAGCCATTAGGTAAAGCTCACCTCTAAAAGAAGGTTTGAACTTCAAAGCAGTGCAGAGCCACTTGAAAGTAACTGAGAGAAGAAATAAGATGGCACTAATTATGATCGGAATGCCCTACCTGCTCTGGATTCATCAGATTTAATAGTGTATTTCACTTTGTGACGATATTGCTGTTTAACAAATGGTGAATCGTGTCACAGTAACAATGGATAAAAGGCATGGATAGATGCTTTGCTGCAGAAAGCTCAGTATGTGCTTCTGGCAGATTTCTTGCCCACAGGCAGTCTCTCCTGTATTCTGCTTTGGGGCAAAATTCAGGAAAGTTATTTTGTGCTCCAGACTTTCTGAAGTTATCTTTCGGGTGATGGTGAGAAACAGAAAGGGTCTGCATTCCAGTAGTTTTACAGGTTCTCTGTATATTTGCATTTATGTCCTGGATTGGGAAAAACCCACGTCTGTCCAGGGTGATAAATTGGAAGTTCTGGTGACAAAATAGCCAGATTAAAAAAGGATGTTGTGGAGAATCAAGCTAAGCAGTTCCTTAAGGGTGTTACTGATGACTGACTTCATGCTGCTAGTATGTGGATTCTTAATCATCTTTTGCCTTGAAAAGTGATTAATGCAAATAATAGCTGTATTTCTGCAGCTAAAAAATTGTTTTGAAATAAAAGGGAGGGTGGGAGTGAAAATCAAGGAGACAGATGTGGGTGATGACGCTGGTGTTTTTCCTTTCTTGCCTTCCCGGGACATCTAAGTAGAATTCTAGGTTATGAACAGCACTAGGCAGTCACCCTTGTGGTGAGACATAAAGGTTATGTTGCATTAATGTTGAAGGCATGTCTAGGTGTGTTAGATACTGAACCCCACTCTGCTACACCACATACCTGTGCATATTATCAGATGGTTCCCTCTGTGATATAATCTGTGGTTTATTTGCAGGGTTAGCAGGCTTTTTGATATTGCCTGTAAAGTTTGATCTGTGTTTAATTATGCAACTTCAGTGTGAAAACCAGTTGTATTTTAGAGTTAAAACATTTTCTGTGGGTTCTCTTTTGGAAAAAACTGCTGCTGGGAAGCACTTAAGATCTGTTCTGTTCAAGAACCTGTGAAGGTGTAAATTGCTATGTCTGGATCCACTTGCTTGTCAGTGACTGGTTGTGTTGTGTTGTTTAATTTAGGCTGTCCTGGAAAGATCAGTTCTTCCCAAGTGTTAAACTCAAGAGCAAGCAGCATGAGTGTCCCTGACCTGCATATAGTCATAAGAAAATAGACTGAGTGTTTTGTTGGTTTGGCTTCTGCTTGGGAGAGTAGAAATCCTTAGTAGTTTTCCTTCCCCTTACTCCTGGGAGAACTCCTTAAAGAAAAAGCAGGTGCATTTATTGTGAGATTATCTGAATAGGAATATCTTTGTGTGGAGTAAAAAGGTTCTGCATTAACCAGTGTAGTAAGGCTCTCTGTCTAAGGAGGAGTGGGCAAATAAGCAGCGTGTTCTTAAACTGATGCAGGACTGTGTGAAATCCTGAATAGGAGGTAGTTTCATCTAGAATATTAAGGGTAGCAGGAGTACACACAATCTGTCTTGTCTATGTAAATGCTAGATTGCTTGAATGATAGACATGATTTTTTGTAGATTTTAGGTGCCTAGGGGACAGACAGTGTGGATTGCATTACTGCAGTGCTTATCCCTCCCTTGCCAGGTGAACTGGAGCTGAGCTTCCTGCTGTCTTGTCCCCATCTCTCCAGCGTGAGAGTGCCTGAAGTGGCACAGCCTCTGCATGTAGGAGCTGGTGGGAGGCTTCTAACTAATTAATACAAGTGGTACATGCCTAGCCTTGTATGGAGTTGTGTTGGAAAGGCAAAAGAAAATAGCCTGTTCCAGCTAGAGGCCTAGCAGTTGTCCTTTTTGTAAGATTGCATTGATTAGAGCTGTGTTCTACCTAGCTAGTGCTTGGTAAAAATCAGACATAGTAAGGTTTCCTCCGCTTAAATTCTTGGGACTCTTAGGGTGTTTACATGGGTAATTATGACCTGTCAGGGGAATAGAGATTTGAGAAATATTTTATCTCAAGTATTAAATCTGTAGATTTTCTTCCCACTCCTTTATAGCTTTGCATATGTTAAAAAAAAATCTGGCTTAACATAACATTCTGCCAACTTCCTTTTGGACTGAAGTTTGACAGATTCTTTGGCTACAAGCATAGATGTCCTACTTTGTTATCATCACCTAGTTAACTGCCCTACTGCAGAAAGCTGTGTAATGAGAAAAGCTAGTTATGACCTCGCTTGAAAAGAGAATACTGATCTATCAGCTTTATGACTGCGTAAAGAAGTGCAGTAAAACAAAGGAAGAATTGAAATGAGGGATATGCCACGACTTTGTTAGTGTTCTGTGAGGCAGTGCATCCTTAAAACTTGGGATTAGGCAATGCAATTTCACTTGGTGCCTTGAACCATTATTTCGATTTTCAGTAAGATTTGTTTTTAAGGAATTATCCTCTAACTTAACTGCTCAAGGTCCTCCACCCTTATGAACTTCTGCTTATGACAGTGCTCTTGAAAACATCGTGTATGTTTAATGGCAAATAAGTTGCTAAAAAAAGAAATGTGCTAGCTTCAATTCTGAGTTACTGTAGGAGGTAAAAGGTTGAGATTGTCCCTCTTCACTATTAATACCTGTAGAGGAAAATGTTGGTAGTGTCACTTTTGGTAGTGATTTTTTTCCTTAACTAAGGCCCCTGGGGAGCAATGAAATATGAGTTGTGTAAAATGTCTATTAACATACTAGAGGCAAGAGCTGTGAAGGTGAGAGAAACCCTCCTTACCTTCTTGATTTTTTTCTTCTAGCACTAAAGAACATTGATCTAGTGAGTAGCAAAAGGGGATCCTATTTGGAGGTTTAATTAAAGCTTGTGAGTTTTACTGATGCTATCAATCAGCAAAGATTGAGGAGGGGGGCATGGTGCCAGACCATTTAGTGGTCTTGACAGGGTAATTAAATACCTCAAGAGTGTATTCTCAAGGTAAAATTGAAGTGCTCAAGCAGATCTGAAGCAGAAGAACAATTTGTCTTGGAACAAAGGTAAAGGTGGGTTTTTTCTTAAATTTCTGCAGGAGTTATATAAATGGTAATTATACCATCTTTTAGCTATGTTACAGTTAGAGCTTTGACAGCATTTCCATTCTAAACCCCCTCCCCACCCCGCATATGCCTTTTCACCCCCAGGTAAAATTTGTTCTTCACTGAAATTCAAATCCCCTCAGACTTTAAATGTTACTTAACCAGCTTAAGCTGGCTGCTTGTTTTTCACGTTGCTGAATAATATTGAGAGGAGTATTCACTTCTGAATGCATATTGCTGTCACTTCCTGTAAAACACATTACAGCTGCACAGTTGTTCATTAATGCCTCACTGCTCTGAGGAAAATAATGTAGTGTCAGACTGAACTACAAAATGTGTTAATCTTACCTTCAGCAACTACATCATACCTTGTTTTCGGTTTGGACCCCAAGTGCTGGTTTTCAGCTGTTCAGTTTCTTCCAGGAGTCTGTCCCTGCTCTCCCTGTGCAAGAGGACCCTTACACCCATGAAGCTCCTTCAGGAACCTCAGTAGGTTAGAGCCAAAAACCTCAGTAGTACTATGAAGTCCCTTCCAAGTCAGCACAGGGGGTTTCTGACAAATTGAGATGTTAAGAGCCAGCAGTACTGTATGAAGATGGAGGACTGCAAGCATTGCTAAGAGCCAACAAAACAAAAAAAATCTGCTTGTTACTGCTGAGATTGATCCTGTCCTCTGCCTTACCTGTGCTGCACAACGTCCTTAAGTAGGATATGGCTTTCAGCATGGGTCAGAAATGCTGCAAATGCATTGGAGATCTCTCTGGGTTTTTTCAAAAACACAAATAGTTGTTTTCTTGATAGGACTGCTTTTACTATTGTAAAATATGGCTGCAATTATTTTTGAAATTATGGAAGTCTTGAGGGAAACTGACTATTACTGAACTAGTGGCTTTCAAGTTTTTTGACATATTAAATAGTTTCTCTAGGTGTCTTTCATCCACACAGTAATAGTTTTTTACTGAAAGGCTGTAAGATATTCCAGTGAAGCAGTAACTGTAAGTCACAATGGATATGTGTTTTGTGCATTTCTATCTGGCATGTGTGTGGAATGAATAATTCAAGAGACACCCAAGGGACATGCTTGCCAGCATCTGTGTCAGCAGCAGCGGGTCCCCAGACACAAACATGGAGAAGTTGTAGTATACTAGTTTCTTTCAGAAGAAGGGAATGCTTAAGCAGCTTCCCCTCAACTCCAAAGCCAGGAAGAGAACTGGGCTATGCTGTTCTGAGATGATTTTTGTACATATTCTTGTGGAGGGCAGGAAACTATATGGTGTTTTCTTGTCCTCTAAACTGTGGAGTAGTTTGCTTTTTAATGGGAAGTGCCTGAAATTTGTGGTGCCTGTGCTCACAGGTTGAGGACAAGTCAGGAGGAAGGGTTCATCTGATCAGAATCAGGAATGCAGAATATAGATGAAGGACATGGGAAGTAAGAAATTGGAAATGTTTGGAGACTGTCCTTCTGTTTCTTTTCCATGTACTTAGAATTTAAGGGAACTATTTCTTCTTTCAAAGACAGTGATAATGACTGCAAATTTTAAATTGTTCTTCTATATTAGTCCTTTCAAAGGCAAACCAGCACAATCTTGTTCTGTGATTGCAGTGCATAATTTGCATATCCTGTAAGTGTAGTGAGAGGTTGGTGAACTTACTGTTTCTCTTAAAGTACTATGATAAACTCCCAATAATACAGGTAAACTTCTGGAAAAACCTCTGTAAATCCTGTAGCAGGATTTACAGTTGATTTAATTGTTAATATGGATGTACTGTTACTAGTGTATTTGCTTCTGTTTGCCAAATGAAGTCTTAGGTCTTGTGTCTGCTTCAGATAGTCTTGTGAAAGCTTATTTCTGGTGTTCCTTTGGTGTGTATAGTAGCAGTTAAATGAGGTGTTCCTCTTTGAGCAGTGCGCTGTCCTTAATTAGTTACATTCTATGGAAGACTCCGGGACTTCTTCCTCCCCATCTATATAAAGACTTGTAAGTTTTTCTTGGAAGAAACCTGTCATAAGGGACTGCTAGCATAATGAGAGAAACAGAAAAGAAAAAACCAGAAACTACAGGGATAAAAAAGGAACACAGTCAAGATCTGGGAACTGAAGCTGCCAATTGGAGATGAAGTATAATGTCGAATTGAAGTTGGAGAAGAGCGAACCAAGAAATGTGAATTCTGTATTCAATATTCTCATCCACTTTTTTCTTAGAGTACAATACATGTCTCTGGAACTGCCTGAAGATTACAGAATTAATTTAAGTTCTAATGGAAGCAATGCAGTTTAGAGCCCATCCGATCTAGTCCTGTGCCTGTCCTTTCTGATCTTTGCAGCAAGCAGCCCCCTTTATTTTAAACATTACTTACAGTAGTGTTGTGGCTTAGCCCTGGCTGGAGGCCAGATGCCCACCGAAGTCAGTCTATGACTCCCCTTCTTAGTTAGACAGGGGAGAAAATATATATTGAGAGGCCCAGGAGTTAACGTCAGGGTAGGGAGATAACACTGTCAGCAATGACGTGGGCAAAACAGACTCAACACAAAGTGTAGAGGAGAAAAACTACTCTACTTTATTACACTACACTACAACTTCAAAGAACAGTGAAGAAGTTGGGGTTGAGAGCATGACCAGATCTCAAAACAAACGTGACCAGATCTTAAAACAGTTTCCCCCCACCATTCCCTTCTTAACACGCTTTAGTCAGGATTATGCTCCCTTCTTCCCCCCTGCAGGCAGTATAGGGGGGACAGGGACTGGGGAAGATGGGATTCTCAGTAGCACCTTCCCTCCACCCCTCCATTCTAAGCAGACTTCCCTTTAGCCATGATCTTGTTCCCTTCTTCCCCCTGCTCGCAGTACAGGGGGGCAGGGACTGGGAAAAAATGGGGTACTTGGTTTACTTCTTCATGAGCTGTTTTCCTTTTCCAGATCTTAAGACACCTCTAACCTCCCTCCCTGCTCCCTTCTTAGTAGACTTCACTCTAGTCATGATTTCACTCCCTCCTTACCCCTGCTTGTAGTACGTGGGGGCTTCGATCAGTCCCTTGCAAGTTGGTTTCCCTCTCGGCCGGGGGTGGGGACATTCATTCCACACCCTCCCCCTGCTGCACCGTAGGGTCTCACCCACAGGAGATAGTCTTCCAAAAACTTCCCCAACAAATCCATTCCCCAGGGCTTTATGTACAGGGGAGCAGTCATAAATCACAATGTGTCTCAGTCCCAGTCCTCTGTGGGGTCACCAGCCTCCCCCAAGCAAACCTGTTCTGGTGCAAATCTCTCTCACACTCATCTCTGTGTCTCTGTTTCTCTCCATGGCTGCAAGTGCTGGCAGGAGTTTTTTCCAATGTAGGGTCATGGCGTCTTCTCTATGTTTCTCCTCATGGCTGCAGCACCTTGTTCCAACGTAGGGTCACAGTGTCTTCTCTATGCCTCTACCTGCTCCATCCAGTGTGGAGCCCCTCCACGGGCTGCAGGTGGGGTCTCAGCCTTTTCCATGGTTTTCTCCACGGGCTGCAGGGGCATCTTTCTCTCTGGCACCTGGGGTGCCTCCTCCCCCGCCCTTTCCTGGCCTTGGTGTCTGCACAGCTCATTACATCTTCTTGCTCCCTTCTCCGGTGGCAAAATGCAGCTGCTTCCAGGTTGTTTTCTCCTATATGTGATTTGCAGAGGCACTTGCTATCTCTCAGGCTGCAACTTTGGCCTGGAATTGCTCATTGTTTATAGTTTAGGCTGGCAGAAAACTGTAACTGCTGCTTAAAAAACCTGTCTCAGCAGCACAGCCTCACAAAACTGCAACAAGTAGAAAACTGAGAAAGCAGGCCAGTTCACCCTTTGCAAGGTCAATCTCTTTGGATACTTACTCTAAAATACATTGAGCCATCCTTGCAGAACATGGTAACTATTGCTTAGAGCTTGTCCCCTGGCTTGATTGCTGCCTCTTGAAAACACAAAGGCAGTATTTGCATTAGCTGACTATTCAGAAAGCATTGTGCTGCCATTTTTCTCTTGGCTCTTAGCCCAAATAAAGCCAGTAACAAATTTAGGAAGAGTGTTTTCTGTAATGTTGGAAAGTCCTCATCTGGCACTGTGACACGCTTTGTAAAGATTCTTCTGCTAATTTTAGTCATGGCTTTGACATTTTTTCATAACTTAGCAATGAAAAATTACAAGGACTTCAGAGTTTTTATGTTTTAAGACTCTAAAGCCATATACTTATTCAGTGTCACTGTTTCAGATAAATATTTCCAGAGAGCTGGTAAAACCAAGCAAAATTACAAGATAACCAGGCTAGTGCGTTTAAGAGCAAGGTCAATGTGAAATGTCCTTTGCTTGCTGAGTCACAAATTTATCACTCTTAAATGAAGTAAATTCAGATACCTTTGAAATACTTGCCTGCAGAAAATTTTCAAACCTATAAAAGCAGCCATGTTCCTCTTGACAATGGTGGAATTGGGATTGTTTCCTGGTAGCTACTGAAGGTCCCAACAGGCCTTCTAATCTAACTGAAGCACCTTCACCACCCAAAGAAACTCTGTTGTTTGCAGACAGCCTTGTCAGACACTTAGTGAACTCCAGTTGCTAGGGTTTTTTCTGGCTTGTAAGAGGACCAAGGGTATACACTCGTTTGGAGCGGGTTTAGCTGCTGGGAACTGCTGCAGAAAACTACTACACAGACATGATGAATGCAGCTTTTCCAAAAGAAAGGTGGTTCTCTTGGATAACAGTGTGAGACTGAGCTGGAATTAAGGTTTCTTGAATCCAAAGCAAAGGGCATCCTTTTGTTGGGTACACTCAGCATAAGGTAAAGGTGAGAAAGGGCCTGTTTAAGTCATCTTAGAAACTGTAGCTCTGATCAGGCCTGTTACTGTTATGTATATTGAAACTGAAACCATTATATATTGGTATTACTCCTGGTGATGAAACTGGCTGTAATGGCTGGCTTGGTGATGATAGGGAAGAGGACTTGATGACTTACCTCATGAAAGACCAAGGGTGCCGCACCGATGTCAGCATGTGTTCAGGTCCTTTACAATAGTGAGTCTTCAGCATATAGGAACACATAGGCTTCACAGGGAAGCATTTTGGTGTTTAATTTCAAGAGAATATTGAGAATAGTACTGGGAAAAATGTTTTCCAGATTGAAAAATGTCAAGCTTTTCTCAAAACATTTAATCTCAACAAGAACTAATACACAAACAGTCTATTTGTATATAATGCTGTCCTAGGCCTTCTCATCCAGAAGACCTGATCATGGCCTGAGTTCCTTTTAAAATTTGCTTTGCTGTGCTGAGCTTGCTGCCTATGCATTAATAATTAAATCATGTCCCATTCTGAGGTAATCATAAAGGTGTGAGAGGAGTACATGGAAGCCAGAAATGAAACAAGATTTTTTTCCTTGGATTTTGTGCTAATCAACTAAGCTGAGCAGCTTGTTCAGATTCCTAGCGTTATAGACCTAGGGCTTTCGACCTGATTGAGAAGCACAGTGAGTGTGGGCTGTGCTGAAGGCAAGTAGTGCAGCTGGCTGTGGTGGTTGCTTCCTGACTGACAGGAGTCAAATACAGAAGTACTGTCAAAGACTAAGCAAAGTGAAAACCCCCAAAAAACCCCACAACTTGGAGCTCTGCTACTCATTGTATCATGGATGTTCCTCTCTGTCCCATAACTAATCTGAAAATTGGTAGAAGCTGCACATGCTGGAGATCATCTCTGTGTTTGAGTCTCACTGGGTTTGTGATTGAGTCAAGTGTGGTGTATGGTATTTTGTGCCTATGTTTTTGGCAAACTGATACTATTTAGATACAATTATTCTAGTTCCAAGGAAGAGCTTTATATTTTTCGAATGTGCTACCTATTACAGGACAGGCTGTAAAAGCCCATATGGGGTACTATTACAGCATCCTGGGCATCATCAAAATCCAGCATGACCAGAAGGTGAAGGGAGGTGATTCTTCCCCCCACTCCACTCTAGTGACATCCCACCTGGAGTACTGAGTCCACATTTATTGTTCTCAATACCAAAAAGACTTGTTGGAGCAGCTCTGGAGTAGGCCCACAAAGATGAGGTGCCTGGAGCACCTCTCCTGTGAAGAGAGAGGTGTGTCTGTTCAGCCTGGAGAAGAGAAGGCTCCGTGAGGACCTTATAATGGCCTTCCTGTACCTAAAGGAGGCCTGCAGGAAAGATGGAGAGGGACTGTTTACAATGGTGTGTAGTGATAGTAGGAGGGGTAATGTATTTAAAACAGGGTAGATTTAGATACCAGTGAGAAGTTTGTACCTGTGAGGGTGGGGAGGCCCTGGCACAGGTTGCCTGGAGAAGCTGTGGTTGCCTGTGGATCCCTGGCAGTGTTCAAGGCCGGGCTGAATGGGGCTTTGGGCCACCTGGTCTAGTAGAGGGTGTCCCTACCCATGGCAGTGGATTGGAACTGCATGGGCTTTGAGTTCTCTTCCAGCCCAAACCAGTCTGGGATTCTCTGTTAGCTTAAGCTAAAAACACAAGTGAAGCTGTGTTTAGTATGCTTTTGTAGTTCCACAGAGTTGAATCTAAATTGCCTTTACAGAGGGAAGTCTATTGTGTTTCCAGGTTGATGTGCCCACAGAAACAAATAATGCTGCAAGCTTGTATCACAAACCTAAACTCAGCATGTACATGTTTAACAAGGCATTTTGTGTACATGGGCAAAAGTAGCATTTAGGCTTTGTTTGGAATGGAACTATCTTTCATTTGAGGAGACACAGAAAGTAAACTTGATGAATATACAGCAATGTAATCTCCTGTTTCAGACAACAATCTATCACTGGCTAGTGACAGCTGAGACACGTTCTCTGCTGTGTGCTGCAGCATCTTGTTACTGGAAATCAAATTAAGAAGAAGAGTTCTTGAGCCATGGCTTCTCATGTACTAATTTAAGTGCAAGTTTAAGAACACTTGCCTGGCACAATGTTCTCTGAGAACATTGCTACAACAAAACCAAATAAATATGTCTGGTTTTATTCTTCTTGCCAAGGGGACTTATATATTCCTAATGTATTCCTCCTCCCAGTATAAATCTGTCTGGTTTGCAGGAATAATTAACCCATTTTTGTGTGTACAGGTTGAGTGATAATGTATTTCGATTTTTGTTGGATTTTTTTCTGCTGAAATATGAATTCTAAAAACCAAATATCCATAAGGTAAATGGTGTTATAAACTGAAAGTTTATGCTGGAAGTTATTGAATGTAAACATTTATTGAAATCCTGACTTGAACATGTAAGATTTCAGATCTAAAGGCCTACAAAGAAGTAGATGTTTTAGGAAATATTGTTCTTGCAGGTTAATAGTTCTTGCAGGTGATCCAAACATTCCTCCCTCTCTACTCCTAATAAGCTAGAAAACGAAGGAAGTATTGTGATGAGATGTCTAAAGGTAGTAGCAGATGGTAAAAAACTAACATGTTCATTTGTAGGAACCAGGTTTCCTTTCTGTGAACTTCTTTGCTTAACCTGATTACTTTCACAGTTTTGACTTGAAATTTGTAAATCAGTTCATCTTGATGATAAGAAATTAAATATTAAAGCTGTGAAAATACTTGGATTTCATGTTATGTTTGCATTTCCGGAAACAAGTATCCCTACCACTAACTGCGGTGGAAAATTCCAGTAAAACTGTTTTTAAATAGATGTCTCCAGAGTAGCTGTGTTCAGTGTTGTACAGCGTGTGTCATCATTAAATATTTAAAACCGTAGGCTCTGTCTGCTTCTTGACTTGCATTGCATTCAGTGTTTTTGACATTGCATAACCTTAATGTTTGTCTATTAAATATTCACCTGTTGAAGTAGCTGTAGAAATAATATTTTAGTACAGCTGCTAGTTTGGTGTGGATATACAGTGTTTGAAGGAACCAGATCTAGAACTATTGGCAAAGTAATTACTGAATGAGCAAACTGATAGGATACGGGTAGGGAGATTAATCTGGAGAGTTTGTGCTTCAAATCTGTATCACAAATGAAATAGATGGACTTGGACGTCCATAGTGTATAGACACTGTATATGCCATACTCCAGGTAAGCTTCTTTTGCATGGGAATTAGTTCTGTTATGCCAGTAACATTTTGTGGTGTCCCTGTTTTTCTCTAGAGATGCTGAAGCATAAGGGAAACTTGCAGTAAGTTGGGAAATCCACAAAAAGTGTTTTGCTTTCTTCCAAGGTGCTCAGAATCACTTTATATGCTTGACATGTGACTGCATGTGTCTAGCAGTGTGAATGCCCTTATGGAAAACTGTCTCTAATTCCTTATTTGAAAGGAATAACGGGGGGAATTGACTGCAACTGCTTTTATACAAAAAGTTGTGTGGGAATCCTCTGTCATGGCTTTTCTTCCAGACTCTGGCCATCATTCTATTTAAAATTACTTCCTTAAGATTTGTTATGTGCTCTTGCAGAAGCACAGAGTGACTGAGGCTGGAGGGGCTCCTTTGGAGGACCGTAGTCCAACCCCATGCTCAGAGCAGTTTCACCATAAGCAGGTTGCTCAGGTCTGTGTCCAGTCATGTTTGGAACATGCCCAGAGTTAGACTACAGTCTGAATAACTACGTATGCTTGACCACCCTTTATAATGAAAAAGTGTTTTCTTATGGAATGAACTCTATCTGGAATTCCAAATGACCTTTGTTTTGGTTTATGACCATGCTCCTGGCGAGCAGTTTCCCTGCCCTGTCCAGCAGTGGGTCCGTGTTTTCTTCAGGCGTAACTTTTGCTGCCGATATATTTGTACAGATTTTTGTTGCCCTTCAGATCTCACCAAACTGAAATTCAGTTGGGCTTTCACCTTAACCTCATCTGCGTATGACTGGACATAACTTACATTCAAAGTGTCAGGTGATTAGGACGAGGAGGAATGGCCTCAAGGTGCACCAGGGCAGGTTTAGACCAGACATTAGGAAAAAATTCTTCACTGCAAGTATTACCAGGCATTGGAACAAGCTGCCCAGGGAGGTGGTTGAGTCACCGACCCTGGATGTTAAAAGACAGGTAGACATGATGCTCAGGGTTATGGTTTAGTAGAGGACAGGTATGGTTCTACTCTCTAAGGTCTTTTCTAACCTAGTGATTCTGTGATTGTGATATTCTTGCTTTCACATCCTGTACACTTAGCCTTTATGTTGCAGCTAAATCACTTGGTCATCGAAGTAAGCCCTGAGACACCTTTACTAGGATAGACCTTAGGTTTGGAGGTGATGCAGGGGCATCAGTGTGGTTTCCAGACCTATGAAACTCTCCTGGCAACTTGCTTTTGAAGAACTGTAGTATCCACACCTGTGCTGCTGGGCTGTGGTAATCACCTGGGAGATGCATCAGAGCAATGTATAGGTAAAAAGGGAGAAATTTAATTTCATTCTTAGCACTACTGAACTTGAACTGCAGATCAAGGAGACCTTGTGCACTGGTTACTTGCTTCTAGCCTACCTTAGTGTCACTGACTAGGAGGGGAAAAAAGCTCAAGGTATTAAGCATTGCCTCATAGGTCACTTACTTGACTCAAGGTTTATTTCCTTTGTGTATGTCCTCTCTTCATAAAAAACATAACTCTCATTTCTGCTTATGCTGTACTTCCTTAGTGTTATTCATCTAATGTGTCAAGTCAGAATGACTTTGACAGTTAGCAGTGGGCAGCTGGATGGAAAGTCCAATTGCTGTGTTAGATTGCTTAGAAAATGGAGCTATTTGATCTAACAGCATCTACAGAACTGCTTCTAAAGCAAAGTCTAGGTATGTGGGACACTGTGGAAAAAAGTATCACCACAAAGTGTGGTTCAGGTGTTTTGGCAGGCTTTTGGTATCTTCTTTTCATACAGACTTCTTTTATCCTTTTTGAAAGGAGTGTTTGAGGTTTGAATTCCACAGCCTCTGAGTGCTTGCATGCTTACAAAGTAGCATAGTAATAGGTATTTATCAGAGTTCAAATCTAATGTAAAGTCCACAATACCTCCATAATTATCAGCAAACCATGATTTGTGGGTTTTTTATTTTAACAGTGAATGTTGCTTGTCCAGCAGTTGGGTAGGTTTCTTTTTAAAGAGTCACTGTTTTTCTTCCTTCTTTCAATTGATGGTTACCCCCAGAAATTCTGACTTGTCTCCAGAGGACCTGACCAGATGCATATGGAAAGAACTGGTGTCCAACAGCTTAAAAAGGAGTGGATAGTCCTTTTCAGGGTATCTCAATTTCAATGGGAATTAAAAACCATAAAAAACAACAGATAAAATTGACATGTGCCACTGATGCATGCAGCTATTAATCTATCTTCATTTAGTTTATAAGTATTGTCTGTTGCACTTTCCTTCCATTGGCATAAAACTTTACATTAATAACAACAGTTCACTGTTTTCAGTTAAAAAATAGACTTTGCTGTGGCCTCCTACCATGTTAAGTTCAGGTTTGGGGGTCTGGAAGGTTTCTTTTTGAAAATAAACATTTACTTAGCTGTTCTTAACTCCTTGTTTTTCATATTTAGAATTTTCCTGTGTCTAGTCCTGTTCCCTAGGCAGTATATCTCCATTCCCTGGCGTTGGGTCCCCTTAAGGTCAGTCTGCCAAATGTGCAGAGGAGCCTTCTTAAACTCACAGCCAAGTGGGCAAGTTGGGAAGGTTCTTTTATTTCTTACCTCATGTGGTTTTCCTACCTCTTAGGGAGCCATTGCTGTCCTTGCTGCTGCTTTGGCTGAATGCAGGCAAGCTTTTATATTCTTACTTTCCTGTATCTGGTACAGCTTACCTCTCAGAATCCATGTGTACCTGGAAATACCATAGGTGTAGACTTTTGCCTGTGGAAGAGTAAGAAAGTGACTTAAGATCTATAAATTGTTCTTTCAAAACACGGGTGTGTCCTATGAGGGTTGAATATACAAAATAAAGAATTTGGTTTTGAACACAGCTTAAATACTGGTTTTAGCTGCACAGTCATGTAATGGTAGCAGACTTATCACTTCAAGGAAAAATGTTTTTACTAAAACTTCAGTGTTAAACCCTTCAGCATAAAACTGCAAATTCAGGCACAAGGTAAATTAGGAGAAAAAAATGAGGCTGTTGGCAGCTGCCTGTGTCAGGAGATGAGAAGACTAACACTTCGAACACACTCTCATGTTAAAAGAGCAAGGCCCTGTGGCTCACAGGGCTCTCTTGGAATCCTGTGTGACCTTGGGCAGCTCTAAGTTCTGTAGGTCAGCCCTGTTTCGCTGTCTTCAATAGATACCTTGTACACAGCCTCTAGATAGAATGTCAAAGGGTCGCAGCAATGTTCATGGTAGTTCTTGTTTAGTCTCCAGGGTGCTCTGTCTGATGGCCTTTTTTTGTTCTGCTTCTGTAGGACTTTTAAGAGTCTGCTGATATGCATGGAAATGAGAGAAGGGGAGGATTTGAAAATGACTGTCAAAGGATTAGGCAAAAGATAAATTTAGAAAGTTCCAGCTGCCCGTAGTTGGCTGATCTTGCATTGTAGGGAGGAGAGGATAAATCTGACCACTTTTTGGGGCGCTTTTAACTTTACATTTCATACAGTGAAAACACCAAATTTTCTTGTCCTGTTCCACAAGCATGGATATACTGTGAATATATCCTGTAGAAATGATAAACCACTTGCAGAGGCTTCATTCAGAGGTACTGAACTCTCCAATGTGCTGTTTCTGTAGCATGTGTCTAAGAAATCATTTGACAGTCTTAAAATATTTGACTGACGCTTTGAGGCAGCAGGTAAAAATTTCTGTCCAAAAGGAGCTGAGAAGCAGAGTTACTCAGCTTTTAGTTCTAAGACCTCTGTGTTGCAGCAACTGGCAAGCTGCTGAACAGCCAAAATGTAAGCTGCATTCCTAATTCAGCCATTCATTCTTGTGTCTAGAAAAGTGATGTAGCAGTTTATCTTGATCTTGTGAACGATTACGTGTCACTTCCGTACCAAGCTCAACACCTGTACAAAGGGCACAGCACTTGAAAAATACTTAAACTTCTAAGTGCTTTGGACTATTGTCTTATGCTTTTGACCTAGGTACTGAAGTGAAATCTCTATCCCTTACATTTTTTTAGTGCTTTTTTAATGATAATTAAAAGGAAAACATTCTTGAGTCTTCTTAAATTTGCCTTGGTAATCTTTATGGTAAGTTGAGAATACTTTTTCTGTGCAAAGGCTTGCTGGACTATGTAACTAGCTTTTTTCCTCATATAATAATTTATATTACAATAATATGTATTACAATTAATAATTCATGTAGTCATCTTGTCTTGTATGGTCTATGCTGCATTCCTTCAGTGTTTTCACAGAAGCCAGCACTGAAAACACCCCTTAAGTGTATGAGGTTTTTCAGTCTTTCTGGCTGCCTTTTAAAAACTTTCCAGTATCTCTGAACAAACGACACTGTTCCACTTCAACTGTTTTGAAAGTGGTTTATTTTGAAGGTTTTTTCACTTTCTTTTTCTTAAGGTTTCCTATGCGAGACCGAGTTCAGCTTCTATCAGAGATGCGAATTTGTATGTCAGTGGACTTCCAAAATCAATGACCCAGAAGGAACTGGAACAGCTCTTTTCCCAATACGGACGCATTATCACTTCTCGAATTCTGGTTGACCAAGTCACTGGTAAGTCAGGAGTTCTGAACTTCCTCTCATTTTTGGACTGGCACTCTAAGAAACGCTTTATCTTTCAGTACAACAGTCTTGTCTCCAGAATGTATGAAAGGTGTATATGTAGGCCAGAAAATGCAATTTCCTGCTGGAATTGTTCATAAATATGCATGGACAAAAATAGATTGCAGAGTGTACTAGTCCAGCTTGAGTAATTCCCACCCTGAAGGTGCAGGTTTGAAGCCTGTTCCATGGCTTGTAATAAATTTACAGCTGCTATCATCTTCCTTTCCAAGCCGCTGCATCAAGCTGCTGCTTGGAAATAGTCCCTGTGCACCTTATGAAACACACTTTTATAAAAATAAATTTTATGCAGAAACATACAGCTGGTTCTCTGAGGCTAGGATTACAAAAAACCTGGACTGGTAATTGCTGTTAAGACTGTTTCTCAAGGTTGCTTGATTAACTTTGGGCACATTGAAGAACATGAACTTAGAGTTCTTCAGGAGAAGATCTGTGCTTAGCAGTGCCTTAAAGGACTAAGCTCTAGTAGGTTAGTTTTGCTGTAACAATATGTGTCTTAGCCAACAAGTGGGTATCAGTGACACTGAAGACTATTCAGACTTGGACAGTAAGGTATGTGGGGTTTTTTGCTGGTTTAAATGGCTGATCTTGACGAGCTTTGTAGTTTGTTGCCTCAACTGCTTCTGGCAGGCCTAGTAAAGAAAAAGGCAATCAAATGAAATACCAAGTACATGACAGAAGTATTGAGTGTGCAAAGTGAAATACAAAGAAACAGGGCTCTCCAAATTTGTCTTTCATAAAAACTAAAGTTGTAGGGAAGAAGAATTTGCTTACTCACAGTTATTCTCTGAATAATAAGCAAGCTTGATATTTAAGTTGTGCCTTTTCAAAATTGAGTATCATTGTGAGGTTACAAAACAGCTTTCAGTTGTAGGAGGCCATGAAGTACCAAGAGGTTCAAACAGTCTTAACTTTGAAAGGCTAGTGCATGCCAGTGTTTGGTGCTTGGCTGATCTGTAGAGGACCTAATATGTATTCCTTTGCAATTTCATTATGCTAACAGAAATCTCAGTATTGACACAATACTTACGGAGTGTTTTGATACTGAGAGTTGGTGAAAGTGCAGAGAGGCAGGGAAAGAAAAGCTGAAGGCCAGATAGTGACATGTAGAAGCAGCAGATTTGCAGGTCAGATTTCCAGCCTTTGTGCAATAAATAGCTGTTTTTACTATATTCTCTGTATATTTATGCATAGAAATAATGTGACTTGAGTGGTTCAGAGTGCAATTAAACTTTTAAATTTGTACTGTAATTCTAATTACTCATCCTAGAATAGGCACAGTAGTTCTGTCAGACCGTTGTTCAGGTTTAAGATTTATCCGCTCTTCCTTCATAATTTGAAAGCGATAGGTTCAAAATGATATGAATAATAAGGTTGTGATACAGACTGACAGATGACAAATTCCAAGTTGAAGCTGTGACACTTACTGCTTTAAAGCTTTCTTACTATTGCTCATTGTCACTTTGATGCTTTAAATTGTCATTGTTTATGAATAGAATACATTTCCTGTCACTAATGTCTGTCTTGTATGAGGACAAGTGTCAAACTTGTCTGTTTATACACAATAGAGGGCTTCTAAATGGATTTAGGAATATTACATTAAGGATGCAACTATAACCTAGTATTGGCTGTAGTAATTTTAATGTTAATTAGTTCAAATACGTTTCTGTTCAAGCCATGCTATAAACTTTTGAGGTGTGATGTTCCAAAAACCTTCCATAAGCATTTGCTGAACCTCCCTTGCATGTTGTCTTTGACACTTTTCTTGGGCTGTAGGGCTTTCCTAGATACAGAAGTTTCTCACACAAAGCATGGCAGTATGCTGAAACTGAATCTTTTACTACTTAGATGTAACTATGGGCTGTCAAAACAGGACCTAATTCCTATTAATGCCCTCTAGAACCTGCACTCCATTCTTTGTCCTCTCAGCGTATTTGCTCCAAAGGAACTTCAAGAAGTGCTGCAGGAGACCATCAGGTGTTTCTTGCTGCTAGGGAACAGCTATTTACAGAATTCCTGTGAATTTGGATACAGCAGGATAGCTGCACTGTAACCTTTGTTCAGTTCACACTGTGTTTGACTTCACCTCCATCTCCACTCCCCAAAAGTGTTTTATTTCAGAACTACCCTTTGGCTCAATACATTTTTCTCTCCACTGTGTTTTTCTCTCAGCCTTCCAAGCTTTCTACACAGTGTATCTTAGGTCACTGTGTTTGGTTGACCCTGGCTGGAGGCCAGATGTACACCAAAGCTGTTCACCTCCTCAGACAGTGGAGAAAATAGGTTTTGGGTCAAGATAAGGACTGGGAGAGACCATTCAGCAATTAATGTCACAGGCAGAACAGCCTCAACAAGAAATAAAATGCCTCTAACTTATCACTCAATCAAAACAGGCTAGGATAATGAGAAATAAAACCAAATTTTAAACCTTCCCCACCCCTCTGTTTTTTCTGGGCTCAACTTCATTAATGATTTCTCTTCCTTCCTCCTCCCCACAGTCGTGCAGGGGGAGACAGAATGGGGTTTTCAGTCAGACATACTGTCTCTTCTGGTCTTTCATTCTCAGAGGGAGGATTCCTCACACCCTACCCCTGCTCTAGCATGGGGTCCCACCCATGGGAGACAGTCCTCCAGCAACTTCTCCAACATCAGCCCTTTTCAACAAGGGCTTCAGTTCATTGAGAACTGCCCTAGCGTGGCTTCCATGGGGTGCAGGCCTTCAGGCAAAAATTGCTCCGGCACAGTCCCCCATAGGGCCAAACTCCTGCCAGCAAACCTGCTCCAGACATCCCCTCTCTCCATGGGCTAGAGGTCCTGCCAGGATCTTGCTCCATTGTGGGCTTCCCACTGGGTCACAGTGTCCTTTGTCTCCACCTGCTCCAGCATGAAGCTCCATGAGCTGCAGGTGGGATCTCTGCTCCCGGTCATCTTCCATATTCTGCAGGACAACCTGTTCCACCATTGTCTTCTCCACTGTGCAGGGCTGGTGGGGAATTTATCCTCTAGTGCCTGGAGTGCATTCTCACCCAGCTGCTTCACTGACCTTGGTATCTATAGTTTCTTATGTCTTCTCCCTTCTCTGGTGGCAGTAAGTGGCCACTTAAATTATCACAGAGATGCTACCACAGCTGCTGATTGGCTTTGAGTCAGCAGCGGGTCTGGCCTTGAGCCAGCTGGTTTTGGCTCTGCAGACCTAGAAGAAGCTTCTAGCTGCTTCTTGCAGAAGCCACCCCTTCAGCCCAGCCCCACTCCCCCCTGCCCCCAGAAACCCACTATGTAAAACCACAACAGTCAAATGAAAAAAAAAAAGTAGGAAGGTGTTACTACTTTGAGCAAAAGTTCTGTACTAATAAGGTCAGTTATCATGGGTTCTCAGCAATTGGTCATTAACATAAATGTTGTTCTGTGACAGTGAAATCTAATGTTCCAGAGCACCTGAATTCTTTTTCCTTCACCTTGTGCAGGGATATCCAGAGGCGTGGGCTTTATCCGGTTTGACAAGCGAATTGAAGCAGAAGAGGCTATCAAGGGCTTGAATGGTCAGAAACCCCCAAGTGCCACGGAGCCCATCACTGTAAAGTTTGCTAACAATCCAAGCCAAAAAACCAATCAGGCCATCCTTTCACAGCTGTACCATTCTCCAAACAGAAGGTATCCAGCACCTCTAGCTCAGCAGGCTCAACGTTTTCGGTAAGTCAGATTACACACTTGTGTGCAGCTGAGCTGGAAGCCACGTGTTCCTGTGGGTCTGTTTGTTTCCCTCTACTCTTTCCCTTCCCTACTTGTCTGATTTCTGTGTGTAAAGCAAATGCATGAAAATGTTGAACTTCAGCTATGCTCCTACAATACAGCTAAAAGCAAAAATGCATTCCATTCTATTGATAGTATTTCAGTATCTAATAAACCTCCATGACACTTCTACATAGTCATTTTAAAAAAAAAAAACAACCTCCCTTTTTAAAGGTTATTTTGAATTTCCCAGATTATTGTTGATTAATGTGCAAGTTTATTCAGTTAACATTGACCCAGGTAATTCAATTTTCTTCTTAGCCATATGGCATGTCACCGCCAGCCTGTTCTTTCCCCACCCCCTATATTTCCTCCCTGTTCTGGCTTTCAGCATTTTTCCTACTCCGTTGTCTAAATCCTATGCACCACTCTTTGTCTTTTCTTATTACAAACTTCTGTGATACAGGTTATTCAAATATTTTCTGCATGTGGCTTTTTGATATGCTTCCATCATTCTGAAACTACAGCCATACAGTTCCCTGCGATATTTAGTGTATTGAAAGGGACAGATGGTGAGAACAAAGTGAAACAAACACTGTATTATCTACATTCATGAGTATCTCAGATTTTTTTCAGGGATGGTTTGATGGTTTCTTCCCATTGTCTGCTATGTGACTAGAATGTGTTAAACAGTAATACACTCAAACAGTTTCTGTATTATTTTTCAAGAAACAAAATCAGCTGGTAGTAAGCTTCAAAGAGAATATACCAGTCTTCAGAAGCTCTGCCTTGGCTACCCTTGCTTTTAGGCTGAGTATTCAAGAGTTCATGGACTGTGCTTCTGGCAGAACTTCTGAATTCTTCAGCTTTTCAGTCTGATGTGCTGCAGGTGCCTCACAGGTGTGAAGGTCAGCACTAGAGAACTCTTTCTGCCCCTAGGGAAGAGAACCGATTTGATTCGTTCTTTGTTGGATTTCCTTGGCATTATTTATTGAACAAATGGGTTAACTTAAATAGTGTGCTGAATAAAAGTAGGCTTTCCATTTTTCCATAGGCAGAGTATAGGGACAGTTCCATGTGCAGATGGACCCAAGTGCATTATATGAAACAAGATCATGAGGGAGCTGTTGTACCAGCCTGTGTGTACAGGCTCAGGCAGGTCTGGGCTTCTGGCTCGTTTTAAGTGTTTGTTGGCTGCTTGTTCCTAGATATCCAGCTGTGCTTGGTAGTACTCTGATATTGGCTGGTATAGTATCTGTATTTAACTGATAACTCTAGGTAAGTCTATCACGATTTGTAAAAAATTCTTCAGCTTTTTGAGTTTCTTTTATGGGACCTAAAAACCTCTTTGCAGTTAAGTAATTTGAATAGACTACCTCTGTCCTGCAGTGCTGGGTTTTGAATATTAAAAAGTGTTTGCTTTTTGATTTTTTGAAAAGTGTATTTTTTGATTGACCACTTAAATTTCACTGAAGAGTTTTTTCTGAGATGAAGTGCAAAGTGATACCAGAAACAACCATAAAGATACCATGATCTGCACCCCTTAAAAGTATAATAGTAACAAAGAACACAGAGTAGGTACAAAGTCTGTAGTGAGTAGTTGGGAGAGGAAAATCTTTTTCACTTTGATAAAAGTGGAAGGAAGAACAAGGTTGGAATGATCTCTGCCAATTAAGAGGCCTGAAAATAGCCAGCATTAATTTTAGTACTGAAGAACAATAGCATCACTACAATGGTTTGTTTTGGGGTTCTTTCTTCAGAAAAATGCTAAAAGCAGCTATTTATAATTGTTCCTCAGTATCTGTAGGTTGTGTAACTTTAAAGCATCTTCGAAATTGTCCAGTGAATTCCCCTGACAGTTTTTCCAGAACGTTTAAGTCCCTCAGGTACCTGATGAACACTACTACAGTGATACCATTACTGTATGAAGTTCACAGCCAACTACTCTAGACCAAGGACCTCTAAGTGGCAGTGTTTCTGAAATATTCACCTCCCTCTTCACCCCAAATGCTAATGGCAGTATACCTCTGTCATCGACACCTAAGTCTTCTGGTCAGGCACGTTTAACTTTTCTGCTGTTTTAGAAGTTCAGTGCATCCCTGCTTGCTACAGAATCGTAACGCTCTGTAGTTGGAAGCCTTTACGTAGCTGAGAACAAGAGCACATACCATTTTGAGGGGATTTTGTGCACAAGTAGCTGCACTGCTGCAGCACTTGAGTTTGATTTCTGCATAACAGTAATGGTTGTTAAATCCTATAACTGGAGAAAAATCCCAATAAATTGAGGTAACTGTAAGGTACCAACTATATCAAGTGTACTGTGTCTTACCCGAGCTATATTTTGCGGAGTCCTGAAGGGAACCTTAACAAGAATTCCATTTCACATGTCTGGGCTTTGCCAGGAAGAAACGAGAGCTGCTTTAGGGTAGAAGTTTACTTACAGAAGCATTTTAAGTGACTTGAGGCAGAAGACTGGTAGGCACTGCATGTTCCAGGGACTGGCGGAGTAATTCCAAAGGGTTTAGAGTTTTGGTGGTGTATTACGGTTTAGTAGCTTGGGGAAAGGTGAAGGAAGAAAGACATGGAGAAAGCTTGCAGTCTAATATGTGTGTGTATATTCTAAAACTACTTTATTCTGGAACAGAGCAGGAAAATGAAAAATCTTGTTTGCAGTTCATGTTCTAACACTTGTTACTGCTCCAAACCCTGTGTCCATCTGTGCATGAATGTCAGCATACACTCAGAAGCCTCAAAAAAGCCTTCATCCCAAACAAGTTGTTAATCGAAAACTTCACGGAGGTGCTCGCTGCTCATTGCCTGTAACTTCATGCTAAGTCTGTTTGACTTGGGCTAAACTTGTGTACTTTCTGAACTAAACTATTGTGAATACTACACAAGAATGTGTTCTGTGTTCAGTAAATCTTACCAGGTGTAATAATGTGCCACAGCTTTCAGTGTTGATATTTCAGTTTTGCATGAGGTACTGTACAGTGCAAAGCACACAGTAGTAATCCACCAAGCTTCCTTAGAGTGGAGAAGTGAAGTCAACACTTTGCTCAATGTTTTGCAGGTTGGACAATCTGCTCAATATGGCTTATGGAGTGAAGAGGTAACAGAGGACTACTAGGTTTATAAGAACTAAATTCAGTGGTTTGCATTCTGGTTTTTCAGTAAGACTTATGTTGGATTTTTGCATGTTGAGACTTCAGCTGAGAGAGTGTCTTGGAGCATTGTGCATGAGACACAAATCCGTTATAGCAAATCCATGGAGTTCCTGTTTCAGATGACATACTAATCCTTACTGATTTTATTAGCATGCTTTTCTTTTGTTTTTTTGCTGATGCTTCATTAGACACAGACCTATCACTGCTCACCCTTTATATGTATAGTATTGTATATAGCACTTGTGCATTTGGGGAAAAGAAAAACCCTATGATGTTATCTTACCAGTCTGGTCAGTATGTTCATGCTGTGGGAAGCACTGTATTGTTTTCTTTTTTTTTATTTTGAAATTACTTTGTGATTTTTCTCTAACCAGCTACTCTATTTTGTTCCCTCTTTTATTCTGTAGTAGGTTTCCTCCAATGACCATTGATGGAATGACCAGTTTGGCAGGAATTAATATCCCCGGACATGCAGGAACTGGATGGTGCATTTTTGTGTACAACTTGGCTCCTGATGCAGATGAGAGTATCCTCTGGCAAATGTTTGGACCGTTTGGAGCAGTGACCAACGTGAAAGTCATCCGCGACTTCAACACCAACAAGTGCAAAGGTTTTGGATTTGTGACTATGACAAACTACGACGAGGCAGCTATGGCAATAGCCAGCCTGAACGGATACCGGCTTGGGGACAGAGTACTGCAGGTCTCCTTCAAAACAAACAAAACGCACAAAGCCTAACATGTCATTCTCAGTGCATTAATACATGAAAAATATACAACAAAGGCAATTTACAAGACGCTTTATGCATTAGTAAATGCCTGTGTTGTATGTCAGTGTGGAAATGGGGATAAAATGACTACTTCGCATCCTAAGAATATGTGAGATTTTTTATTGCTAATATTTGAATTGAAACTTCTTGAATATCTTTGTTTGAATATTGACAAGATATACAGGTTTTTTACCTGTCACAATGCATATTCTATTGCCTTCTTTGAAGAAGGTGGACCTTTTAAAATGTTTCAGCTAAGGGAAGAAGTTTTTTTTTCTTATTAAATGATTGCCTTGAACCTATGAGTAAATATTGAGGCTTTGTGTTACTTTCTGAAGTTTGGGTTTTTTGTTATTTCTTGGTTTGCCTTGTGTTTAATTTAGACTTTAATGCATTACAGTTTTGTTCTTTGAGAAAAGTATTTGAAGTTTACATTTTATTTATAAAGTTATAAGCAGTATTTATTTTATAATTATCATTTGGGTTGGGGAATGGGAACACATTATAAAAGCTTATTGTAAGAATACTGGAGAACTTTTCGTAAAGCAGTACCTTGCCAAAGAGATAAGAGCCTCTTTGATGTGGGTTTAAAAAGCATCTATTTTTATAAGAAAAAAAATTTGGAGAAACTTTTTACTGGTCCTGGAACAAATATTTTGACTTAAATACTTTGAGAAATATCTTCATATGACACCTTGTGAGCTTTTAAAACTTACCAGGAAATTTGCAACTGTTGGGGAAAATTTAGAAAGATTTATGATGTTAGAAATACTTTTGAGACCTTTGTATCAAGAAGTAGAGTCAATGGGATGCACTGTTGGTTTCATTTTTGTAATCATCAGTGGAGTCTTTGATCATCCTGGTTATTAAGTGATAGGTGGCTCACATGAATTTGTGATTTTGAAACAAAAGAAAATTTAAGAAAATATAAGAGCAAGCAGGAAACTTAAAATACTGATATGGGGGAAAAAATCTGTTCTTCCTAAAGAATTCCCTTCAGATAGAGCTCATGGTGTTTAGTGATGTACTTGCTATTGTTTGAAGAATTGTTTTGTCTTAAAAGACATGGTCTATGGTTTGCACAGTAGCAAATCAGAAATGGCCACAGTTGGGTATAGTTGGAGGTAGTTTGAAAGTTATGTTCAAGGCTAACACCTGAGCTTTGTGTAATGTAAATAAGACCTTGAGTTACGAACCTTTCAGCTAATTTTGATTTTCGTTTATTTCTTAAGTTACATGCCAAGTGATGTTCAATTTTGAATGTTTTCGTATGAGTTTTTTCTTTGTAAATGGCATTAACATTGTTACTTGAGGTCTGCTTATTCATTTCTGTTGTCCTGAGGACTTGAATTTACAGTGCATCAGATCTGTTGCTATTTTTGTCTGTAGATAGTCTAGCTTCAGCTGTTTATGGTGATGCTACATTTTTGTTTATAAATATGTTTGTGGTAAAAAACAAGTATAATCATAGGTTTTGAATAAATTTCCTTACATTTTTCATACAAAACCCATAAATACCTGTATGCTATTGAAATTTAACTTTGTATGATGCTTAAATCACTATTTGGGGAAATAGAAAAAGTCTTTACCACGTATTGAAGAAATTTAAGAAAAAATACAGAATATTTTCTGATTAGCATCTAGCTTATAATGGAATTTTTAAAAAAAAGCTGAGGGTTTGATGCCTTCACCAGGATGCACTGACAACTAAGTAGTTACATCCTGCTTTTGTATAAACTGAGATGCTCATATGCTTCCCCTTAGAAAAAGCAATGGTCTATGCATTACATAATTGTACACTATCTTTGCAGTTGCTTTTGGTTCCTGTTCCTTTAAATTGTAGTTATAAATTTTTCAGTATAGTACAGTACATATACTGTGAAGCGCGTGCTAAAGTGAATAAGCGAGTTTTCATGCTGACCCACTCAATGCTATTCAAAACTCAATTGGCTCTTGAGCACTTCCTCATTCTTAGGTGCATTTATATTGTTAAAGCTAATCCTCTGCATTAAAAATGTATATACTATAGAAATCACAGACTTTCCGATGTGGGGAAAACAGTAGCTACATGCTTCTTTCCTATACTACTGTAGCAACTAACGGCATTGATGAGAAGGCATGTAAATTGGGCTTCACTTTACAGTGTTTATCAGAGCACTTAGTAAAATATAAGGCTGGTATTTATTTGAAGTTGTATAGTATGACTTAATTCACACCTGTTGGAATAGAAAATATATTCTGTTGAGTATTTAAAAGGTTGTACATGTTTTCTTTTGTGTTTGGATCCTTTGTACTTTTCCATGTTCAGTACATCAATAAACAAAGTTGAAGGGAGAGCGGTGTCACGAGCAGGTCCTTTAACGTATTGTCATCGGCTTCAGTGGGTGTGCGATCCAAGTGGAAGGTTTCTGTAACGCTCTCAAGCTTTTAACCTAGCTTAGGATCCCAGTACCAGCAAGGAGGTGTAAAGGAAGTTGGGTTGTGTGGCAGTTCCGTTACGTTAGAATTACCATCAAATACTTTCATTTTGGTTTTATATGAAACACTCCCTATTAGGCTGATACAATAAATTAGGGTCATTAAACACATTCAGTAAAAATTAATTTGCTGTCTAACTTGCAGACTGCTATTCAGTGTGGCTAAGTTAATGCCCTAGTGTGTTTGGATAAAAACAGAGGAGCTTAATTACTCCATTAATTTTTGGGCACCACTAATTGAGTGGGTATTCAGTTAACCTTCTGGTGATGTTTTCCCTTCCCAGTGCTTGAAGAAAATTTTTCTTAAATGTAGTCAACTGTCTCTTACTCTCTTAAAGTACATGACACTCTGAAATTCATTTGCTCAGCTCAATGAGTGAATTTCTAATACTGAGAATACAACTCCAAATGTGACTTAAGCAGCATAGCTTTTGTTTTTAACTGTTTTCTTTCACCTCCTCTTTTACTGCGGTGGGTTTTTTATACGAAACCTTGTAGCATGTGTTCTGTGGAGCATCTCCCATCAGTATAGTGTGATGGAGTTGATTTCACTTGGAAGATGAGGTGATAGGCCTGTGAACAACACATGTAGATAATAATACCTTAATGTCAGTCATAACCACTCTTTAACTGACTTTTTATATTTGCTTATAGAAATAATGTGTACCAACGACTTACTGTGCTGTTATGTTGTTTGGTGGCTGGAGTAATGACAGGATGAAAGACACAGGGCTTGGCAGCAAATGAGGAGCTATATTTGGAGTTGATATTCCAGCAGGGACATCTGTGTGTTCAGCTTGCACTCTTTCACGGAAGGGTAGTTTTAGTTCTCAGCTTACACCAGTCTCAGTGTAGCTAGCCATGGTTGAATTAATTTGTTATATGGAAATGAGGACAAAATTCATTTATATAATCACCTTCAGTTTAAAATCAAAGCTTGCCTGTATTTTGAGGGACAGCGGGAGCAACACAAAAAATTGCTAGTTCTAGGTGTTCTTTCCCAGAGGAAAGGTCAGCACTGAATTTACCACCTGCATCTAGAAGGCCTTCAGCTGAGCTTGTACACAGTGCGTATTTGCATAATGCTGTCCTGGCTTTGGGTAGGATAGAGTACTTTGGGGTGGGGTTTTTTTTCCAGTAGCTATTCTAGTGCTATGTTTGGGAGTTAGAGTTTGGGGTTAAACCATGACCAATGCCATGAGGTCATCAGATACTAGTAAGTCTGGAATGCTCTTGCCTGTACAGCTGAGCAGACCTGATGGATGTTTAAGTCTTACTCCCCTTTATGTTGTAATTTCAAACACACAGGCATGAAGGTGTCTTAACCTGCATAGGAATGGTGACTTAAGTTAAATCCTGAAAAACAGCAATTAGTTAGGACTTAATATCGGAAAAATCTGTAGGTCTATTTTATAACTGGCAGGGAGTATCTCTGTTTTTTACTGGAACAGGTTGAGAAATAAACATCATGGGGGAAAAATAGTCTGGGATTTTGCTGTTTCAACACTGATCCAACAGTGCTTGCAACTTCTTTAATACTGGGCTTTGCCATCACTGTTGTGGCATTTGGACTTCCAATGTGTCAAGGTCTGCATCTCAAAAACAAGAAGAATGCATCTATATTTACACTGAAATTTTCCTAATTAAACTTTGCTGTAGAGCTGCTGTGATGACTAATGTTTTGGGCCAGCAGATGTGCTGTCCCATCAGAGGTTATCTCAGGCTGTGGCAGCTATAAAGAAAGCTGCGGGAGAGATTGAGTCTCTCGGTGGGAGGAGGAGGAAACTGGTTCACTGTGATAACGTGGGATGTCACTGCGCGAGAAGAGCAGTTTTAATCTGAAAAGCTTGGCTTGTTGCCTACGCTTTTAGTAACTATGACAAAAACTGAGGGAGCAATTTCAGGTACTTTCAGGTACCTTCAAAGCAACGTGAGTGACTCAGTGGGTTAAGAGGTTGCCTTAACTTTATCCCATCAAGTCTGCATTACTGTCTTACCTTGTAATTACTCTCCTATTTTCTGGTTTTGGACAACGTTCTACTCTGAGTCACAGATAGGGACTAGGAAAACTTTTCTTTTTCATGCTCCTAAGGCCACTCTAAAAAGCATGTATAAGTGCAGAAAGTTAAAACATTTGATTTCTGGGTTGGAGTCTTATCTCTTGAGGGTCCCTTCCAACCCCTACAATTCTGTGAATCATGTGACTCCTGTACATACAAAGTGAGTTTAAGCTGACATTTTTAGTGGCCCTGTAATACTCTGAGGAAAGTTGCTTTAAGTGCTGGCAAGGTATTCATTATAAACATTGCTCGCTTTACAAAAGCATAAGAGCTGCTGAATTTCAATTTGAAGCAACTCTTAAGTTATCCTCATTTAAGCAGTAGGTACTCTTGCTTAGTACAGCACCTGCTGGTATGGTGTCCTTGGTTTCAATTGTTTACTTAAATGTTCTGGTAAAGGCTTCTGCAGATCACAGCTGCTGGTACAACAGGTCTATTCGGCAGCAATTAGGAAGGACAGTATTCTCTAAGAAAAGATTAAATAGCCCTGAAAGCTAGTTCCACCACTTGTCTGCTTATCTCAAAAGTTTGGTATTAGATTTCAGAAACACAAGCTTATTCTGTGCTGTAGGGCCCGTTCTGTCAGAAGGAATGTGGAGATATGTCGAAGTGAAACACCTCTTTCCTACTGCTGTCTGTGTTTTGTGCCACCACACAAATTAGAATGAGCAACAGGCATACTGGCAGACCTTTTTCCTATCCTTGATTGACATCACACTGATCTGATGGATCCTAAACAGTTTGACTGTTTATCTTCAAGCTGCCGTCTTCCCAGTTCAACAGTTTGTGTTTTCTGAGACGTTACGACTCTGGGAACCCTGTTGCTGAACTACTTTCTTGAAGGGGTGTGTTGTGCGTAACCAGCTGCAGATACTGTATGAATCTGAAGTTTTTAAGTACCTGAGATGCTTACTGTAGATGATGCCTATTGATGGTGGGCTTGTGTTCTGCAGGCAAAAAAGTTATTTCAGGCTTCCTCAGATTCCTGTTCCTTGTGCTAACACTCAACACACAGGAGAACGTGTGATCACAGAAACACAAGGTTGGAAGAGACCTTTGAACATCGAGTCCAACCATTCCCATCCTATGCTAAACCATATCCCTAAGTACCTCATCTACCCTTTTTTTGAACACATCCAGGGATGGTGACTCAACCACATCCCTGGGCAGCCTGTTCTAGGCCCTGACAACTCTTTCAGGAAAAAATTGTTTACTAATATCCAATCTAAACCTGCCCTGGCACAGCTTCATGCCATTTCCCCTTGTCCTATCTCCTGTCACCTGGCTGAAGAGACCATCACCCACCTCTCTACAACCTCCCTTCAGGTAGTTGTAGGTGGTGATAAGGTCTCCCCTCAGCCTCCTCTTCTCTAGGCTAAACATCCCCATCTCCCTCAGCTGTTCCTCGTATGATTTGCCCTCCAGCCCCTTCACCAGCCTGGTTGATGTTCTCCCTCACACTGATCCATTATAACCAATGTGGAGGTCATTGTGCAATCTAGGCCATGCAAATAGGTTTGTGAAAAGCTTCAGAAGAGGGTGGTGCACGTGGCTCTGTGTTTCACAGACTTCACAGAAAGACTGGAAAGGGCAAAATTCACCTTCAAATGAGTTCCATTAGAATGCTTATACAGGACTTGCATAAAGTGATCCGCGGCAGATTAACAATCTACCTTCAAGTGAGAACTCCTTCCTGGATGCTACTGATTACTTTTCTGATTGAAAATGGGGTCTTCCACATTCTAGATAGTTCAACAACACTTAATGTAACGTCGAAGCTGATGCCTTAGGAATTTATATTGCCATCTCTCAGAACAAAAGGGAGAAGAGAAGAGGGAACTCAGAAAAGGTCAAGTCTGGACCAGAAAAGAAACTTAAAACTGTTGAAATTTCAGGTTACATCTGAAACTTAAGACAGGCTTCGTTTCTCTTGATCTTGCTTTCTCTGGGAAAGCACCTATTTCACTTTCTGCTACCAAGATAGCTTTTCCAGAAGTGCAGAAGCAAAGAACTAAAGAAAATAGTGGAAAAAAACTAAAAGCAAAGGCAGCAGAATCCTGAAAAGTAGCTTTCAGATTGATACCAGATTTCAGCAATTTGGTCAGTTGGCAGTGGGCTTCTCTGAAATCCAGGCAAAGCATGGAGAGCAGAAAAAAGTAAACTAAAAATGAGGTATTAACTTGTAATATAGTTCTGATAAATTAGAAGTGACCTTCCTCTTTGGCTGACTGAATTTCCACCTATGGAGTGTCGTGTATTTCTTGAGGACTTCACCTGGCCATCATAAATCTTTGAAGAGACTTTGAGAGCCTGTGCTTGAAGCATCTGTTCACAGTAACATTCTGTAGCTATTGCCTAGAAAAGGAAGAGTTTCAAGGAAATGATGACCAAATTTCCTTCCTTGTGAGGGAATTTCAAGTGGCTACCAGATGTTTCAAAATCACTTTCTCTGTTCCATGCAGACATTTTTGCTTAGCAGGTGTGCTAAACAAGGATTTCTGTAGAACAATGAAAGAATTAGTCCGTATCAGGCACTTAAAAGCAAACTCATCAGTTTTCTTGTAAAACATTAAAATTTATCCAACTGTGTAAAAGTTACTGAAGGTGCTGCCATAAAGATGTTCTCTGAGAACTGGCAGGTACCACCTTCTATTGATGAAAATCAGTTTTGTAATATATTCCAGGTGGGAATGTTTTGCTTTACTTAGCATACTAAGGATGAGACCATCTTACAGCATTGTCTAGTTCTTAATCTTTTACTTCTATAAACTTTGAACTGTAAACAAGCTTTACAAGGTCTAATCCAGGGAATACATGATGTATGCTTCCAGGAAGCCTTGTCAAGGCATTATGTGACCATGTTTGCTGCTGTTTGACAGCATTTTCTCCTTAGATGATTCCCAGACATGAAAGCTCCTTCAGTAGTATGGCAGTATTGACAGATGTCACAAAACATTCCTCCATAAATTCTGATAATTAGCTCTTTCCAAACACCCTGCTTAGAAAACAGTCCTGTAAACTGGTGAGTCTACCCTGTGTCAACTGTTCCCCTCAGCAGAAGGGACTTTGAAGAGATGGGTAAACACACACGTTCAAAGCTCTTTGGCAGAATCCAGCAGTGTTCAGGTGCCATCAGGTTTTTGGACTGGAAGCTCATTTGGGATTTTGTGTGGTTTTGGGCAATGCAGTCTTCTCCAAGTGCCTACATGTTGAGCAAACCCTGTTCCTGTCATCATCAGGTTTCACTTAGCCAGGTCTCACTTAATGATTTGGGTTCAGAAAGTTCTTAGAACTTCGTAACTTTTTGACAGCAACAAAGGGATGAAGTGAGCAGCTCAGGCTAGCTGTGTTAAGAAAAGATGGAGTCTGTTGGAAGCATCCAATGTGTATCTTCCACCAGACTTGCTGATATGCTGTGAACCTGAGTGCACACAGGAGCTTTGGGAGGGTGGTTACAGTTTTCACGTACTTACTGTCATCTCTCCACCTTAAGTAACTCCAGGCCACTGTAGAGGTATTATTTGAGATGTACCTAGTTTCATTCTTGCTGTGCAGGCTCCTTTGCCTGTTCCTGATCAGGTGTGCCATGTTCACAGCGAATGGCGCTTCACTGTGAAGGCCATAGAGTTTTTTTGCCAAGTCCCCCTAAATGTCTTCGGGCACCAGCAAACGTTACAGATTCTGAACTGTTCTTTCTAAATCCAGGCTGGTGCTCTATCAACCCTCTTTAGGAATCTGATTTTTGAAGCAAAACCAATTTCAGGAGGGGTTTATTTCATCTGTCAGCCGTAGCTACCCATGTATCATCACTTTCAGCTTTGGCCTGGTACTTCATGCATAATGCTTCACTCTCAGATTTATTAATAGCAGCATATCAGCATGACTAGTATGAGTTTTTCAGGTTCTGGAGAAAAGAAGGGAGCAGAGGGTATGAAGGTACCATTTCACTTCAAACTTTCCTAGGTTTTTCTCTTTTTCTTCTAATAATGTGAGCTTGTAAGCCAAGCTACCTTTTTTCATTGAGGCTGTGCTCCTTCCCACTGTATGGACTGAAATGCAGCATGCAGCTCAAGCAGTTCTGCATTTTTAATTCCTTTCTATACTAAAATTATAGAAGACTTACTGCTTCACTGACTTTACTGGAGGAGTCAGAAGATTATAAATTCTCACTACTACAAATGCAGAAATTAAGGAAACTGGGTGCTCTGGAATGACTGTAGCTCCAATCGATACTCAGAATAAAAATAAATCTCCCCAAACATGAGAGCACAATTTATGAAGAGGGAGGTTGAGGAGGGAATGAGGTTACCTGGATGCGTAAAGTCTAGCTTGTTGTTTTTTTCTTTGATTGAGACTACAGATGCCTTTTCTATAGCTGCAAGATGTATGGGTGCAGTTTACAAGATGCATCTGTTCCAAGTGCCGGTAGGGAGAAGATCCAAACCCCTCGTTGACTAGGGAAGGTGGAAAGACACTATCTTAAGCAATTGGAAACTCATCTGTGTTCCCTTACCAGCAGAGTTCTTTACAAGTAAAAATAAGATTGCATTGTTCACAACTTTAGTGTAATCTTTTTCTTTCTGTGTGTTTAAGCACAATCTTTCCACTACACCAGAGTTGAAAGAAAGATTTGGGAGGAGTGTAGTGCCAACAACCCAAGTGATTTTAAATATAAATCATAGCACTGATGCTGTATGTTTAGCTTACAGAGGCAGAGATCTCTCGTAAGGTAAGCAAATCCACCATGTGCTTTTGCATGTGTGAACAGCACTTACATCTTCCCATGTAAAACATGTCATTTTTCATGCCACTCTTCCCCCGCAACGTATTCCTGGCATGTGTGCTCTTGTAAATAACATAATGAATTTTTAACAGTAGTAGGTTCCAAACATGCTAAATTGTTCACAGCTATAACAGCTCCCTGAAAGCACACGTCAGGAAATCGTAAGCTGTCATACGGTGCTAAAGATATACAAGAATAGCTACATGGGAAGAGTGAAACGGGGCTCTTGGTTACATGCACACAGTAGTTAGGTTGTTGTGCTGGGCATCTCCTGTTCCAGCTCTGGCAGGCTTGCTTAAGGAATCTGTCACCCCTTGTTCCTGGCTTTCATCAGAGCTGACACAAAAGCAAGAGTAAACCCAACCTCTTATGCAGCATGGGAGCATGGGTCTCTCTGGGTCCAGTATTTGCTTCGGCTCTTTGTTTGCAGGGTCTTCATCAGTGGTATGAGTTTCACCAAGGCCAAGTGCCAGGTCCTGCACTACTGCCACAACAACCCCCAGCAGCGCTACAGGATTGCGACTGTGTGGCTGGAGAGCTGCCCAGCAGTGAGGGCCCTGGGGGTGCTGGTTGACAGCAGCTGAACATGAGCCAGGAGTGTGCCCAGGTGGCCAAGAAGCCCAATGGCATCCTGGCCTGTGTTAGGGCAGTGTGACCAGCAGGGCCAGGGAGGTGATCTTACCCCTGTACTGAGCCCTGGTGAGGCTGCGCCTCAAGTACTGGGAGCGATTTTGGGAACCACAGTATAGGAAGGGCATTGAGGTGCTGAAGAGAGTGCAGAGAGGAGCAGGAAGGCTGATTCAGAGTCTGGAGAGTGGGTCTTATGAGGAGATGCTGAGGGACCCGGGGCTGTTCAGCCTGGAGAAGTGCTGTGTTCTACAACCACCTGAAAAGATGTTGTGAGGCAAATGTTGGCCTTTTCTCCCTAGCTCCTAGCAATAGGACAAGGAAATGGTCTCAGGTTGTTCTAGGCGAGGTTCGGATTGGATTTTAGGAAATATTTTTTCACCCAAAGAGTGTTCAGGCATTAGAACAGGCTGCCCAGAGAGGTGGTGGAGTCACCACCCTTGGGGGTGTTCAGAAACCGGGTAGACAAGGTGCTTCAGGACACGGCTGGTTACGGTGGTGTAGGGCTGATGGTTGGACTTGATGATCTTGAAGGTCTTTTCCAACCTTGATGGAATTATGATTCTGTGGCTGTGCATCCAGGGTCAGGCTGGTGCTGGAGGACACATTGTGTCCTGGTATGGCTTCTCTCTGACCACAGCACTATTGCACTTGTGTTATTTTCCTCCCTGGGACATATCTTGGCAATAAAGCCAGTTTAGCCTTAAGTGTTTATGAACAGCTACTCCTTCAGAAACCTGTTGAAGTTGGTTTTTTTTTTTGGGAGACTGACATTTAAATAGATGACAAATGTTAATACAATTTAGTGAGGTATCTTTTTTTCTTTTTTAATGATACTTTGTCCTAAGAAATTCACTGTGAGAAGTAGAAAATGATGTGAAAATTATGAGTTCAAAAGAGAAAAATGGCACTGAGATAGAATTGCTTTATTTCTTCTAAAACAGAAATAATTCTAATAACGGTCATTTTTCACTGTGATCTTGTTAACCCTTTTCTTTTTTTCTTCCCTCCTGTAGCTATTCATACTCCTCAGTGTTTCAAATTGAGTTTGTAATGATAGGAAAATTTTTGGAAGCTTCTAAGTGATTATTTTTTTCTGAAAGTAGGACGCTTACAGTGTTTCAGTGAAGACGTTAGAAATTTTATCTGAAGGGTTAAGGTCAAATCTTTAAGGAAGCCACTAGCTTGTGCAGTGGTGTGTTCTCTTGGTGCTCAGGGTTTTTCTAAGAGGTTAATGAAGATTCCCTTTTTCCCAGCACAGCCAGCGGGGGAAAGAAGAAAGTATTTTGACCCTGTCTATTGCAGGAAAATAAACTGTGCAAAACCAAACCGCCATTTAGTTTGAGCTCTGTTATGTAAATTCCACTGCTAATGATGTCTTTATTGCACGTTGTCAGTGTGGAGAGTAAAACCAGACTTCACACTGGTTCCTGCTGTACCACTGGCAGGTGAATCTATATCCAGTTTTGCTGGAATTTCAAGATCAAAGGCAAAATAAGCCTTCCAGTTCTGTGCTGTCAAAACAGTAGTTTTGTGTATAGCAAGAGATGTTCATGATGAGCTGGTAATCAGCTGAGGCAATCAGTTAGGTTTGATGCTAAATTCTGTAGCCCTGAAGCCTGGGAACACTGCAGCAAGTAAGCTGTGTAAAACCAACAGGAGGGAGAGGAAAAGAAGCAAAGAGGTTTGGAAAATGCAATCTTTATGCAGGTGTACACAATTCCAAACAGATACGTTCTTTCCAGCTGGAAAACTGACCAATTGCACAAAACAGAGGCAGATTGGTAAAAAGCAACAAGAGGTTTACTAATTACTGGAAACAATGCATGAAAACAATGGATTTTCCAGGATTTTTTTTGGGGGAAACTTTGTTCTCAGAAAACCATCTGTCTCCATTTCCTGACCAAGATGAAGATGATCCCCAGGCTACAAAGAGATCAGCCGTGATGGTTCAGGTGATGCCACAGCACTGATCCCAGTGGCATCCCATGGACTGGTCACAAACAAAGGCTCCCTGTGTGTGTGACAGTGGATTCCTGCTGCCTTTTTTTTTGTTTTTTTTTTTCTTCTTTTCCCCTCCTATTTCGGTGGGGTGGGGAAGCAGTGTGTGGGTCACAAAGCCCTGGCATATGTACGGAACGGGGAGCAGCAGCTGAAATGCTGAGCCTTGTAATCACTCCTCTCCAGCAGAATAGCTGATTTGCCCTGACTGGAGGAATCTTATTACAACCATTATCCTCAGTACATCTGCCGTACCATGACTATGGCTAGATCCACTGCATTTTATCATAGATTCAGCTGTAAGTGCTGCTGCTTTAAAGGCTGCTTTGAAACAGTTCTTAAGTGAAGAGCGTTGGGTTCAATTTGAACTCAAGCAGCGCTGTAGTGAACATTGGTCAAAAGGAAAAGGCTTTTGAAGATTCTGCTTCCGTTGCTGGGATTAATCCCTACCTAAAAAGCTCTTAACAGTAGAACTGATTTATTGAAGTGGCACGAAAAAAATCTAAAAGCGCTACCTTAAACTTCAAACATTTTGACCAAGCTACAAACAAGGGCCTGGCTATAGTGATTTCACATTTGCTTTGCTGCTGGGCTACACCCCTGCATTCACAGAGCTGGAGACATGCAAGGATGTATGATTTTGCACATAATGGTGTGCTTATTCTTCATGGCTTCTGCTGCTAAAACTGCAGGGAGCATCTTTGCTGATGCCTTCAGAGTGTTGTGCCATTTTGCGTGGTGCTAGTCGCCTCTGTTCTGAAATGCCTGATCAGTGACTGCTCAAGAGCAAATCTGTGCTGAAGATTCGCAGCTGCATTCATCTGGTACGAGGCACGACAAGGTCTCGTGGATGATGTGCTCACCAGCTCCAGGAACAGCAGTTCCTAAGGAGCTACAGTCATGAACAGGCTTCTAAAGGAAACAAGAGCATGCAAAGTTTAACCGTGTTTAGGGTATGCTGCAAAATCTATGAATTTCTATGAATCTGTAAAATCTCTGTGAACAGGTGGTGTTCAGCGAGAGTAAATAGTCATAGATAAGCAGTACTCTGTGAAACGGGAAAAAAGCATAAAAGCTGTTTTATATAACGAATTTTGACTGAAAAATTAAGTGCCGAAGATTTCCTGCAATCTTTTCAGACCATGCCACCCGTCTTGGTAATCTGTAAAAGCAGGTAGAGAGGAACAGCAACTTACAGAAGGAGTTTTACCTTTGAGAAAACTTGAACCGAGATTCAGGGCAAACAGCAGCTGCCTAAAAATGCATTAATATTTCACTGGCAGAGAGCCTTCTTCCTGTAGTGATTGTTTATTCTTTTTGTTGCTGGGAGTAATTAGCTAGAGCAGTCACTTGCAGCTGTTAGATACTCTGAGCTCCAGTGGAGATCATCAAGGCTTTGCGTGCGTTTAGGTTCTATTTGGAAACCAGAGAGTCTCCGGAGTGGTTTACATCAGGGAGTGCTTTTGGCAATCGGTGGGTCCGCTGAAAGAAACGAGATAAACTTACGCTTTTCATTTTCAGTGGAGCAGCTGGGGCCTTACTGTATAATGCAATCTGGTGTGTGTAAAAAAACCAACCAAAAATTAAATAAAAACCACCAACCCCACCGAAATAAACCCACCCAAACCCCACAACAAAGCAGCCTGACCCATGAGAGTTTCCTAGGTTTTATTGTCTGCACATCTGGAGGATGTACAATTTTGACAGAAAAAAAAAAACCCTAAATAGCTACCAGGCCAGGTGGAACAGTTGTGTCACAGCATCTCCTCTTTCCCTTGAGTGTACAGAAAGACATTTGTATATAAACCTGTTTTCTGCAGTGACAGATGTGTCTATTTCTCACCTGGAATGAGACAGACATGAGCATGAGTTGGTGGGGGTTTTTTCCCCTTCCTGCAGGGCTGGAAAGCACAGATAAAGCAAGCCACTGCTTATTTTCAGTCTTCTGATCTCTGGTATCAGTGTGGATACATCTGAGTCAGAAAACAGGTGGACCCCACGTATCCTTTACAGCAGCTACAGGTACCGTGTAGGAAGCCGAGCTGCCCTTGCAGGTTATTCACACAAGCAACTTGTAGTTCTATCTTGAAGTTCTACAGTTGGCTTGATACCAAGTTATCTGTGAGGAAATACTGTGTTGTTTCTTCCTTAGCTATTCCAATTTAATGCTCCTGCCAGCTCCTCTCAAAGAGTGGAAGAGTACCAGGTTGAGGAGCCTTCATGCTCTTCAAGTATTTCAAAAGAACTGGTGGTGTTGTACCTTTGATTCTTTTACTACTTTCATTTTACTCCTGTCTGGGAAAGGAACCTCATTAACTCTCTGGCAAACCAGCAAAACTTAATCATTTGGTTGAAATATAGCTAGTTTAATTTGTTTTTTAAATAGGTCAATTACAGAAGCTTTCCTATCCTGAGGTCTAGTCAAAGAAGTAAAATTCTAAAATATTTGTCTTCATGATACAATGTGTTAAATCTTATCAGCATGAAAGTTCTTTAAAGCATGGTATTTTAAATTTTGAGAGAAAATGAGAGATGGGTTTTCCTGGAAAAGCTCTCATTTGCATTTCTGTTGACAGAATACTTAAAATAATTTCAAGAGAAAAGACAGACGATGTATGTGGAATGATCTCGAAGAAAACATTAACCTTTTGGGGTTTCAGACTGAAGAATACTGAAGAGAAAGTGCAGAGGAGTTCACAAAATTATTAACTTCTGATATCCGGGATTAAAATGCATAATAACTTATACAGAGAAGGGAAGCTAATGGGTGACTTTCTTCTGTATTTTTGAAAGTCTTTTGGTACAAAACCATAGCTATGCTCAATCACTGCATGCACAATAATGTGTTGTAATTCATCTCTCCTTTCTGCCTTGAAATTATGACAGTTGTAATAGCTAAATGTTTAAAAATTCAGAAGGTGTAGTTTTAATAAGCTCTGGAAATATTAATGTATACTTTAAAAAGGTCTGCAATCTCAGCAAGAAGTGGTTTGTCTTCATTAAAGAAACATTTGGAAGATGATGCATAAAGAGCAGAAACTATCTGCTCACTCAGTCTGTGATTGTTTATACATATCTGCTTGCTGTACATAACAGAAATATCTACAGAAAGTGTAATGTAAATGAAAGTATGGATTATCCTTGGAAGTGGCATTACCATATGTGAGAGTATATTGTGTAGTTTTGTACAATACAAAGCAAAATTTACTGTGCTGTATAATAGAGCATTTTATACAGGTCCCAGCTCATGGTGGGAGCACCTTCCTCATCAAGCTGAGGAAAGCAATGTCACTTGATGAGGTCTGTAAGAGCATTTCACAATACAGTGGAAAAAGGTAATTACTATAAAATTTATTGTATTTTCATTTTGGCTGCTATGACCTTTTCTTTCAAGATACTGATAATAAGTAAAGCTGAAAGGGGTGGTGGTATTAGAACTCACATTTCTCTTCTGATCACAGCAGTTTGCATTCCTAATCACTTAACCAGAGTGTCTGTAGGAACTAATGAGCACAGAGGAATAAATGCCAAAAATTCCTCTCCTGATGAGCCACAGGTACAGCTTCTGTTTCCCATTTCATGTACAGTTAGCTACTGTAGATATCTCCTATATGGTTACATTCACTACTAGCTAGCAAGTAAACATCTGAATTGTGTAAAGTAGCAGAAAAATCTGCTTTCAAGAACCAAAGTCCAAGAAATTTCTTCATCTTTTGTGTTCCATAAGCAGGCTTCAGACAAGACTAAAGATTTGTTTCAGGAGTAGTCTTTGCTGTGGTCAAGTGAATCATGGTCCACTAGAGCTTTCCAGGAATGGTCCCCAGACTTCTGGGATGCCCCTTCCCCTATTTTGCTCACATGAAATGGTGTACGGTGCTTTTTCACCCGGGTATTGACATTTTTTTCTTTATTTTGCATCTCTGTTTTGTACTTCTTATTCTTAATTGTAACACTTTGGTGCTTTTGATTTTTATTTTTAATGTGAAATCTTCTAATGAAAGTACATGAAGAAATGTTCATTTTATGGAGAGTGAAAAAAAGGGAGTTTCATTTATCTCAAATATCCTTTTTTGCTGTTTCTGAGGCCAAAGTAATCTCACATCCACCAGTACCATGTGGTTAATTGAAGTTCCATACATCCGATGTTTTTCCCAAGAATAAACTGCATTTATGCAGCACTAGTGCTAATCTGGCTTCATATATTTTGTATTTCTAGAACAGAGTCAGTTAGTGGCTTTGAAATATTTTTCTCTCTGAGAAATAAAGTATATAAATCCTGTCAATATGAGGATTGCACATGGTATGTTTGAAAATCTATCCAACAAAGCACGATTGAAGATTTTTAATTGCCAAGCAATCATTATAATCTAGATGTAAATTAAATATAATCAGTAGTAGAGTGTTGTCCCCTTTAAAGCTAAATATTTTTTTTAACACTGGGGTAAATATGCTCATTACAGAACCAAACTCAAATGTGACCTGCTTACATCAATTTCACATTTTGAAGCTTTTATTACTGCAACATAATCAAGATTAAGTGTTCAAAGTTAAGTGTTCAGGCCTCCAAGATTCCTTGCATCTACATAGTGCTGCATCATTAACTCTCATGGTTTGTGAAAAAGTGTCTCATGCCAGGCAAAATTGTCGTTGTAGGGAGGTTGGGGTGTGGGGGAAGAAGCAGGGAGGAAGATTGTGGGTGTTACGTGAACCCTTCAGTGGGCACTTAAGAGCCAACATCACCTCTTACATCCAAGTGCTTTTTTTCCTGAGATTTTTTTTTTCTTTTTTTAATTCTCCCCTCAGAAACTGCACGTACCCCTTCTGCAGCTTCTTTGGTTGGACCATAGCAAGCCCTACAGTAAGGTGTGTGAGACACCTAGCCACCATTTGTAGCAGTGCAGCCTCACCTCACTACCCACACACAGGCCACTGCTGGTCAGGGTAGAGGTGAGGTGTAGTGGACCTTACAGAAGCACAGGACCACATCCAGATCCATAACAAAGCTGAGGTCCTTCCTCTCCCCCCGCTGTGGAGGAGCTTGTCTAACAGTATAGCGTGAAACCTAATGCTAATGTGTTGTGACTGATCCTCATTGCAAGCATGAACTGTGGCTACTTGCCATGAGTAGGCAAGTGATTCTGTGTTGTATGAAGACAAGAAGTGATACAGCAACAAGACAGGGAGGTGTGACTGCAATTTGCACCTCAACTTCATTCACCCAAAGGATCTGCATTTTCTTTGGTATTTCTGAAAAGTGACAAGGGGACACTAGCCAAATGCACTGCTAACGGATCTATCAGTGGCACTCAGACACAGTTTATCATTCATCCTTAAAGCTTTCTTCTTAAACATATGTATTGCGGGGTGTCCCACTACTATTTGCTAATTGCCAGCCAAATGCTGAGATCTTTCACTTGCTGTAGCACTTCAAACCAGAGCTGCTATGCTAGGGAGGAAAAGGTTAGCATCTATCCTCTGCAGTCTTCTGCCAGCAATCCTGGGTGCCAACATGCACACTCCCAAACAAACAGGGCAATGCCATCAACCCTGGCTGAACAGCAGATCTCATTTTGCTAATGAATCTCTCTCATTAGTACATCAGTCAGCTTTTGTTAAGCTGACATCATAGCCTCTGCCTCTCTGAGGGCCTGTGTTTAATAGATTTAAGTGGGAGCCTATTAATGGCATTGTCATTATTCATCACCGTGACTGTCAATGTCACTCACAGAAAGGCAATCACAGTTTAAACAAGGAAAGCGAGCTGGGGCTGGAGTGAGGGGCACATCTATGGCCCCAGTTCGCTAACAGGAGCAGATGCAGGGAGAGATATATTGGCTGCTGGTGCTCTTTAATGATCCATGTGATTCGGGTGCCTAACAATCTGGGTGCTTCGGTACTTACACCTCGCAGACATCCACATCTGTACGGACATCATCTCTGGCTTGCTCTCAGGACTCAAACTGGAGTGACTCTTCTGGTTTTTGTGCTGCCAGGTGGGGTGACTGGCCCAGTTGGGAAGGCAGCTCCCGTATGACAAACCGGTGTCCCTGGCTGTGCGAGCTGGAGGAGAAGAGGCCTGCTGCAACAGTGGCTTGGGTTGGGGGAGCAATGGTTCTGTCCTGTTTCTTAAAAGGATTTTACACAAATCAAAGTTGGTGTGTGTTAAGGTTTTTCCAGCTGGTGTAGTGGGAGAAGTTGTGATGGAAGGAGGGAATGTGGCAAAATGCTGTTCTCTGTTTAATGAGAGGCCCAGAAGCTGTAGCTGCTTGTCCCCCACGCGGCCTGTGTGCCAATCCACATGCACACCAGCTGCACAAGGCGCTGTTTTCACACACTTGTCCAGCTGTGCAAAGTACATAAGCTGGGCTTGTTCAGCCTAGAGAAGAGAAGGCTGCTGGGGGGAACCTCATTGCAGCCTTCCAGTACCTGAAGGGAGCAGAGGAACAGGAGGGGAATCAACATTTTAAAAGGGTAAACAATGGCAGGACAAGGGCAAATGGATTGAAGCTAAAGGAGGGAAGGTTTAGATTAGGTGTTTGGGGGAAGTTTTTTACAGAGAGAGTGGTGAGGTGCTGGAACAGGCTGCCCAGGGAGGTGGTGGATACCCCATCTCTGGGGATGTTCAAGGCCAGGTTGGATGGATCCCTGGGCAACCTTGTGTAGATCCAGGCTGGGAGGTTGGTGGCCCTGCCTGTGGCAGGGGGTTGGAACACTATGATCCTTGGGGTCCCTTCCATCCCAGACCATGCTATGATTCTATGATTCTATTCCTGGAGTGGGAAAAGAAAAGCCCATTTCTTAATACAGCCAATGCATCACACATATGCTGTTTTGGAAATCATACTAGACAAAGTATTTTTTATATCTGATGTACATACATGTGTGCACATGAAGTTTTGTGTTGCTGAACGTCTTGACCAGGTATCTGAAAAGGTGGAGGCCCTCTGGCACTTCTTAGCACGCACTGTTCGGTAGGGCAACCAAACTCCGTCTTGTCCCTTCTCCTTCAACATGTCTATCCTGATAGCATATCCTGTGGAATGTTGTGTTGCGTGATCACCTGAAGACAATTTTTGTAACTGTACAGAGTATGTCTTTAAACCAAAGGTTTTCTTTGTGAAGAACCCCATAATTTACTGCACAAAATTTTAGCAGTAAATGAAGATAAATTTGATTGCTGTGGGATCATATAGTCAATATTTGAAGAAGACATACTTTAAATTATGCAGAAGCAGAAGCTTGTTTTGGTTCTAGAAACAATTGTGGATATTTTAGGAAAAGAACAAATCTGGTGCTTTTGTCTTAAAATAAAATTAAAAAAATCTTTCCATAAAAGAGCAGTTTAGATACCTTTTAAAAAATCAACTAAAAATAAAACATTTGTGTAGAAGAAAATCAGTTGTTCCACTTGCTGCTTAAAGAAAAAAGACATTTTGGAGAATATCATACTGTACTACACACTACCTTTTTTGAAGCTCTGGTTTATTTTAGTTGAATTTCTGTGATACTCCATAATTGGCACCTGAGGATATGTTTTGAGGGTCTGGGGGTGTGGTAGGGCCCATGCAGGCCTTGTGGGGAGCAGCTCCATCCATGGTGAGCTCCCAGCAGCACGGGGGATTGGCATGCCTATTCTTAGCATTTAGTCCAGTCACCCAGATATTCCTATGGGGGAGAAAAGAAGAAGATATTCCTGTTTGATCAGGAACAGTCACTGATTTTTCTAAATTAAAACATTACTGCAACTTATTTTACACATTAATGAAATAAGCCTGCTGAAATGTTAAAATAGTTTGCAAGTTACTCAAGAAACTTGATCCAATTTGTCTTCCTACATCCCACATTGAACTCTGTATATTTTGAGAAGTAATTTACTGTTGTCTCTGAACTCTTCTATTTCTTATTCCTCTCAAATATGAATTCCAAGGGAGGCTAATTCCCTGTGTATGGCAATAAGCATGTGTAACACAAAGATAAATTGTGTTTACATTTAGATAGGGAAGGGAACAGGAGACAGTATCAGCTCTTTTTTCAAAATTTTGGGAACCGTCTTTTGGCCCTCTTTGTCAGTTTATGCTAAGGCAGAATTTAGGATACACAGGGCTACAGAAATGCTTTATTTTTCCTGAATGTGGAACCTTCTGATTTGTTTGTATATACAGAGCTGTGTTACAAGCAATGCAGCCTTTGCAGAGAAGGAAAGGATACGATCTTAGGTTTTGTGTTAATTTTCCTGCTGTCAACAGGGACTAACAGTATGGAGGGAAATTGAATGGCTCCTTAAAGAATATATATGCAAGCTATATTGTTTGAAACTTTATGTGTTTTCACATGTTAGTAGAAAGTAACTAAAGATGAGCTAAAATTGTTTATAGAACTTTCAGCTCTTGAAATTAAAATCTGTATTAACAATCACTGAAATTGTATATGTGTGGTTTATATATATAAAGCAAAGTTTGAGCAGTGTTAGGACTGTTAATGGTATTCAGAATTTAAAAATATCAGTACAAAATCAAAGCAACCTGTGTGATCAATTTTTGATGATTTTATTTTTCCACCTTACACTGTTTATGCAAGCTGGGTAAACTTCAAGGACCAAGGGGGCAAATGCCTAACTCGCTAGCCCAAGTCAGTATTTTAAATCAGTATAGTCAGTCATGGATGCTGAAATTAGTCATGTGAGCACTTATTTTGCATTAACTTAAAGCCTGTCTTTAAGAACCAATAGACAAATAAGCTTCATAGACCAGTTTATCTCTTCACTGTAAGGATGTACACATGAAAAATTCTTCATGGTGACATTTCAGTTGTGTTGCTTGTGTGAGGCTGTTGATCTTTGTAATTTAATTGCTGAATGTTCCCTGGAAATATGTGAGGTAAACTGGTAAATTAGCAGTGCATGGTATTTCGCTTTTACTTTCCTTACAAAGTCTCAGATGCTGCTGTGATTTTTTTCTTTTTTTTTTGGCAAAAGAAGCTGCTGTAGAACATTTTCATACAGATGATGGACAGCTTTATATCTGCATTCATAGACTGATGAAGAGGCCAGAAATGCAGACCAGGGAGCGAGCAATACAGAAGTACCAGAAATATGGATCATGGAGTAAGTAATCCTTTTCGTTAGCGGTGGTATAGGATTATATGCAAGAAATCTTTAAAGCTCCATTCCTATTCTGTCTCTGATTGGACTTGAAACTCTTGCAGGATTTTATCCATAAATTGTGAAGCCCACAGTTTCCATTACTAGTCTTACTGTATTTTGTAAGAGCAGAGTCAGTTCTATTATTAGCTGTAACTATTTATTTTATTTGTATGCCAAGACATTTAATGCTCTTTTACTGTTGTCTGGGGGATAAATAAAAACATTCCCCTTTAAAAGGGGATGTATATAGATGCACTTTACTCCAAAATAAGTAAATAATATTACATTTTGTTTAATTCTTTAAAATTCTTTGATGTTATTTTTATTCAGCTTGGAAGGAGTAAATGTATGTTGAAGACAGTCTTCAACATAGATATATTTATTCTATATTTGGATTGCATATACTGAGAGGAGACTTCAGCTCAGTAATGGCTAAAAGACCATCAGGATTCAAGTGTGGGTGGTGTGGATTTTCTCTAGACTAAGAGGAGGGAGATCACTGCAGATATTTTAGGAACTTAACGTTTGGCCATTGTATCATTTCCCATTGCTGACATTCATGCAATCACTCTTGTCCGCTTGGTGCTCTTGAGATTACTTGTACCATGTTCTTGAGAAAAATATGGAATGGCACTTTGCATTTTGTAAGATAGCTAAATCATCTTTTTTCCAACTTATGTTGGTACAGTAGGAAATGGAAGAAGCTGCAGTTGTGGTACAAAGCTATAAATAATCAAAGCTGTCTGTCAGCAGTTTGAAAAAGAGGTGATGGCTGGGTCATTGCTTCTCATCCTCTGTAACCAAAAAGGATCTGTAAACCTTAAAAAGAGTTTAAAAGAAAAAATCTGTTTGCGGAGCAGAGACCAAAAGTGCTTCCTGTCACATCCTGATTGTGAAACTATAGTCATTGAATGGTTTGGGTTGGATCACAGAGTTCCAACCCCCCTGCCACAGGCAGGGCCACCAACCTCCAGGCCTGGAGCTACACAAGGTTGCCCAGGGTACCATCCAACCTGGCCTTGAACACCTCCAGGGATGGGACATCCACCATCTGTCTGGGCAGCCTGTTCCAGCACCTCACCACTCCCTCTGTAAAAGCTTCCCCCTAAGATCTAATCTAAATCTTCCTTCCTTTAGTTTTAATCCATTCCCTCTTGTCCTGCCACTGTCTACCCTTGTAAAAAGTTAATTCCCCTCCATACTACAAAACTCATCACAAGAAAAGAACAGATAATATCGAGCATACTACCAGCAGCCTAGTTGACTCTGGTTGTAATGGCTTCATAAAATATTGTGCAAGTTGTGTTTAGGTGGGCATCAAGCAACTTTGTGAAGCACTGTATAATCATGTGCAAGAAACAGGCAGTGGCAGGCCAGTGTTAAATTTGAAGTCTAGAAAAGAATTCCTTTATATATACCTTTTAGCTATGCAAAATGCAATAGCTCCTTTTACAATTACACATTTTTTCCTAGACTGTAGAAATATGTTGAATCAACTTGCATGGTTTATACTTCTGTTGCTAAAATTAATTGTGGTGTCAGTCAATCTACAATCAGTCAGGAAGATAACGTGCAGGTTGAGTGGTTGTATGTGTTCACATATATATATATATATATTTATATCTTCCTATATTTTGCACTTTTAATTTTCAGCTTGGATAAAACTGGAGTTTCTTCCTATCTGAGTAGTAAGTCTGATGAACGGATCTTAACAACCAGATGTCCGCACATCAACTTGAAATAGAAATCCTATCCCTTGACCTTAAAGTTCTTTGAGCCATTAAAATATGGTCATGCATGATGTATGAATGAACACAGTTTCTTGGGGACCCTCCTCAAAATATGAAAATTGATAGAGATGGAATAGATCTGACAAAGTGGAGCAAGAGCCTCTTTGGAATGAGACTTTGGTAGAGGCCTTCAAAATAGGGGAGGTGGTGTTTTGCATGGCTGGGTTCTGGTAGAGCAGAAGGGCTGCAAGAAGCAGCCAGAAGCTCTCTGCAGGTCTGACAGAGCAAATGCCAGCTGGCTCAATGCTGTTGTTGTTGTTGAGCAAGGCCGAGTCCATCAGCGATGGTTGTGCACCTCTGGGAACCACATTTAAGACAAAAAACCCACAAGCAGACACTTTTTGCCCCCAAAGAAGGGAGTGAGAAGATGTATGAAACCATGCAGACACGAAGGTCAGTGGAGAAGGAGAAGGGGGGGATAAGGTGTTCCAGGTGCCAGGGAGAGATATTCCTCTGCAGCCCATGGATGATGATGGGAAGCAGAGATCCCATCTACAGACTTTGGAGGATCCCATGCCAGAGGGGGTGGAGACACCAGGACACTGTACCAGCAGAACTGCCTCTTTTTTACCACACCCTCAAAGGTAGAGGCATTTGTAACCATCCAAGACTGACTTTTGTCTGCCCAGATAAGCTGACCACTTCATTCATGACACACTGAGTCATGGATAGCATGTTGTTGTCATTTATGATGCCACAAGCATCTTCTAGGTTTATAGCAGTTTCCACAGCTGGAAAAATCAGAGCAGTAGTACTGCTTCAAAAGCTTTTGTGGACTACTGTGTCATTTGTTTTTGCATACTTTGAAAGAGGGGCTATATTTGGGCAAGGAAACTACCCCTGTATTCTGCTCCCAGAAGTCTTTCCTTTGACCTTGTACTTTTTGCAGGTATACACAAGTATATTTCTAAATACAAATGTCTTTGCATGGTTATAATAAAATGGATGTTGCCTACAAGCACCTGATTTCCACGTGTTTTCTGATTTAAGGCAGCATATCTGCAATGACTATCCCAGTTAGCTGGGAACCCCGTGTGTCTGTGCCATCTCATCTGTTAGGAGCTCAGAAATGGTCTATGATGCACTCTGATATAGGAAAGTGATCTTTGCAGTCAGAAAGGGGACATGTGTCATGGAAAAAAGTCCTATAAATTATGTGAGAAGAGGGATAATTGTGTTAAAATGGCTTTTGTCTTTCAGAAAACTGCTGATAATGTAACATGGATATCTAATCTAGCCATTAAAATATTGTGTGGAAAGTGCCAATTGTAAGCTATTCTTATTTTTTTTGGCACAAGCCTGTGTATCTGACATCAAGATGATTATACCCTTTTAAAAAAATACGCATGTGTCACTTACAGAACTGTAATTTAAATATCTCCGTTCTTAATTCTTCTTCCATGAGAAACTGAAAAGCCTCTTTCAATGGTTTCATTTAATTATTTAAATCAATTTTACCCTAGTTATTTTGCTAAGGCTAATCTAGGCTTTGACACATTTTGCACGACAGTTCCACCTGTGTTGGGAATGAGCCCCCAAAGGAGGATTTCCCACAGAAATCTGCCCTGAACTTGTGTTTCAACACACCTCTCTGCAGCTGCCAAGACATGCCTCCAGATCTCCTTTGCATAAGTAATCCTTTTCTTGATGTCACCAGTCTCCCATACCTCCATGAAACTTTTATAGGAGGGCTTGTTGCATGGTCTATAATGGAAAAATGAGCTGGCACTAGAGTTGCAGCAGATGTCCTACTCCAGGGGAAAGTGGTAGCCAGTTTCTTGCTTCTTCAGGGATGGGGTAAGGGGAGGTGGAGAACAGGTATTTCATTAGGAAAGGGTGTAGGAACATGCTAGTTTTTGGATTCTACCTGTGTTATAAAACATTTCATAGGCTGTTGAAATGTCTGGATTCAAAGGAAGCTATTTAAAGAAGTAACCTTTCGTTCTGAGTTTTGTAGAACTGGTAGACAATGGACCTCTTACATTGAATAAATTTTATTTACAAGTACAGCAATTCTTTTCCAATTGCTAGTGTTTTCCACTGTGGGTGTCTTTACTCATCTCGAATTTGACTCAATACCAACAGTAGGTGAAATGGCTCATTCTCTCTTGCCCTGACAGGTTGAAAGGCTTCTTACGTGCACGTGTGTTTTTTCTTTAGTCTGTTTCTATTGCTTTGAAGAGAAAATGTCAGTCAGACCTGCTGGACAGCTCACTGCTCTTAGGATGCCTTTATAACAGTTACATATGTGACACCTGAAAGAAATGCTGAGCTTATCTGTTTTCAGGTAATTTGTTCAATTGTTATAATCTGAGGAAACTAGTTGTGTTGTATGTAACTTTGCAGTGATAAGAATAGATTACTGTCGGTGCACAACAGAAGAGAGCGGGACCAATTTAGTCTGGTAGACAACAGACTGCCAGGTAACACAGTGAATTCTCCCTCTTCTTTGTTGGGTTAAACACGTGGCAACCAGCTTGATTTTCTCTTTTCCTTTAAAAGGAGTTATAGTTTTCCTGCTTCATCTGCTTGCTTGGTATCTTTGATTATAACCATGTAAAAGGAGATTCAGTATTCAAGCACTTCTTGAACACACAGGTTATTACACACATCTTAAAATTCATAACAAATGTTCACAGTTGCTTTGAGTGTCTTTTTTGTGTTTGGCAAAGAAACCAAGTGCCTACAGATCCTTTTGAAAACAGTAAGTGGTTTATGTTGCTGTATCTTGCAGAGTAAAAACTGGGGTTTGCTTCATGAAGAAATCTCCTATTTCTTCCAGCTCTAGTTGTGAGGCCTCCTTAGCACCAAAGCACTCTGGTTTCAGATGATAGAACATTTCAAGTATCTGAAAAAAGAGCTGGAGAGCGTGGAAATACCATTTTTAAAAACAACAGAAAGCACATTTAAATTCTTGATTGTATATAGAGCTGGGCTTGTAAAGAAAAGTATAATAAGATGCCACTGAATGATGAGATTATTTCATAGAATCAGAGTCTCCTGAGTTGGAAGGGACCCATAAGGATCATCAAGTCCAACTCCTGGCTCCACATGGGCCCAGTCAAGTCAGAGCGTGGGACTGAGTGCATCATCCAGATACTTCTTAAACTCAGCCAAGCTGGGTGCTGTGACCCCTTCCCTGGGGAGTCTGTTCCAGTGCCCAACCACCCTCTCAGTAAAGAACCTCTGCCTAACATCCAAACTAAACCTCCTCTGTTGCAGCTTCATGGTGTTTCCTCAGGCTCTATCCCTGGTCATCAAAGAAGAGGAGATCAGCACCTGTCCTTTTGCTCTCCCTTGTCAGGAAGCCACAGACCATGATGAGGTCTGCCCTCAGCCTCCTCTTGTCCAGACTATACAAACCAAGGGACTTTCCCCTCTCCTCATAAGACTTCCCCTCCAGACCCTTCCCCATCCTTGTTGCCCTCCTCTGGACACTCTCTAATATTTTTGTGTCCCTCTTGTACTGTGGCACCCAAAACTGCACCCAGGATTCAAGGTGAGGCCTCACCAGCTCAGCGCAGTGAACTTCATCGTTCAGATGTGTTTGCATATGGGCAAGGCTTTTTTCTTATTCTTAGTCCAACATTACTGTAACCAGTCTGTTCTCCATGGGGCTGCTTCTGGCATAGAATAAAGGACACTTGCACTGTTGACAGATTGGTATGGTATTGTTAAGAAATGGTGACAGCTACTTCTCATCTTAAAATAGTTGGAGAAATTAGGCCAGTTCTGGTTATGGAATCTATCAGCTCCAACTTTTCACTGACATCCTCCAGAAATAGACAAGGCATAGTTGGAAGAGAAGTCTAGCTAGCCTTTGCTATTTTTTAAAGGCTTCCTTTATGAACATAGGTTAGAAAGGATCCACACAACCAAAAGAAGTTACCAGCAGACATGGAAAACAACCTAGACATGAAAAAGAGCTGGATTTCTTTGGTACAAGGGCTGGGTTAAGCAGGGCTCTTTAGCCTAAATGCTGCCTCCTGCTATGTTCCAGAGAATAAGATGTAACATCTTTGGCAAAACATGTCTCTGTCAGAACTCATTGTTCCCACTGGTCTCCTGACCTAACAGGAGCAATCTATGAGAGCCCCTCTTTTTTGGCTAGCCTTCGTTAAAAGGCTTGGCAGAATTTACAAGCTTAAGGTTTCTATCTCTGAGAAATAATGGCTTTGTGACCTGCTATAGATTGAAACTTAAAAAAGAAAAGCAGTGAGCTTCCCACAGCTACCTGAAAGCAGAATTATGTAATGTAACTATTTATGATACATGTTAATTATAGACATAAAGCAGCAGACTTTCAAAACAGCCGTACAAACTATATAGAGATATGATGATCAAATGCTATGGTTCTTGCTGTTAGGTCTCTGCACCTATCTCTGACTGAAATATTTTGTGGGCAAATTCTGTGTTTGGTGTTTGGGGCATCTTTTAAAAATGCACTTTTTCACCTATAACATTTTAAAAATTAGAGGAAGAGCCAACTGTCTGAAATGCAAAGTAAAAGCATTGTACACTGCGGTCTTCCTAGTGTTACTTTGGGGTTGGATTAGAAGATCTTTAAAGGTCCCCTCCAACCCAAACCATTCTGTGATTCTCTGATTCTTCTTGAGTTGTTATTTTTACCTTTTAAAGTCCCTGTGTTCCCAGATCAAGAATAGTCTGGCCTCAACCTGAGTTGTGTGCATCTCAGTTTGTTAGGTGCTGTTTCTGCAGCCTCTAAGATACTAAGAACAGAATTAAGGAAGCATTAAATCCTGGAGATCAGTATCTATGAAACAGTTTCTTTTAAAAAATGAGCAATTAGCATTTCCTCTTATTTGTATATAAAATTTCAACCTTCAGAATTATTCATAAGTGTTTATGCTTTACCGTATTTATACTGTGTTTTTTTTAACTGATCTGTTCTAGCTTGATATTAATGGTGAAATATTTTCTGCCTCATGCAGATTACCAAGCATTTTGTAAGGCTTGCTTATGTATGATATGTAGTGCACATCTAAGAATGATAATTAGTACTAAAGATTTTACATTAGCTTAGTCCAGCTTTGAGCCACATCAAGACTGGGATTTTCCAGTTCCTGTCTTCCACTAGTTCTTTGTTGCTTTCCTGAAGCTGTCTTGTTGAAAAAAGATCTTCAAATCAGATTCTTCCTCAAGGCTCTGACTGTCATTGAACCATGGATTAGTTTGTCTTGAAAGATACCCTTAAAGGTCATCTAGTTCAAGCCCTCTGCCATAAGCAGGGACACCTTTAGATAGATCAGGCTGCTCAAAGCCCTGTCAAACCTGAACCTTTAACACTCCCAGTATCTACCACCTCTCTGGACAACCTATTCCAGTGTTTCACCACCATTATAATATTTTTTTGTCCTTTATATCTAGTCTGAATCTATCCTTTTAGATTATAAAAGTATTACCCTTTTTCCTAACACAGCAGGCCCTGCTACAAGTCTGGCCCCATCTCTTTTATGAGCTCCTTCAAGTATTGAAATGCCACAGTAAGGCCTCCCTAGAGCCTTCTCTTCTCCAGGCTGAAAACCCCCAACTCTCTCAGCCTGTCTTCACAGCAGAGGTTTTCCAGTCTTCTGATATCTTTGTGGCCTCCTCTGGACCCTAACAGGTCCATGTCTTGTGCTGGGGGCCCCAGAGCTGGACACAGTGCTCCAGGTGTAGTCTTCCTAGAGGGGGATAGAGGAGGAGAATCACCACCTTCAACCTGCTGGTCACATTCTGTTTGATACAGCCAAGGACAGTGATGGTTTTCTGGGCTGCAAGAACACATTGCTGGGTCATGTCTAGTTTTATAACCTGCTGCTCTCAAACCCAACATCCCCCATGCTGTGTTGCCACCCTCCATCCATGGTTGCCCCCACCCACGTGCAGGATCTTGCACTTGGTTTTGTTGAACCTCATGATCTTTGCATGGGCCCATTTCTTGGGCTTGTCCTTCCTGATGGTGATGGAGATTATGGTCTTCTGCTTCTACTACACCTGGAGAAACACATTACTTGCCTTGCACAGTGTCAGAAGATTGATATCAATGGTTCTAAAGTTAAAGAGAATAGAGAAAAAAATAGAAAAGAAAATGAATCTATACTTTCTTTAACAATGGCAAATGAGTTTAGGAATCCGAATAGTGATGAAGATCATTTTTTTTTCTAAACTTCAGAGAGAAGGGGTGATGCAAAATAATTTGTAATATTTATTGTTCTCAGAGAATGAGCATGAAGCAGCATAATCAGAAAAATTCCAGCATGTGCCTTAAATGGAGAAAGTTAGCAGATAATCACACTCTTTGTAGTTATTTTGCTTTTAGTAATCAGAGCTTATAGCTTTAACCATCTGTACTTTTTGGACCTTCAGCATCAGACACAGAACTTCTGATGGTTTTCTTTTAAAGACTTTCTCCAAAATGTGATGAACAAATGCTTTTTAAGCATTCCCTGCAATCTCCATTTCTGGAGTAAGGGTATTCCCGGACAGCCAAACTTGGAAAATTTCTTCAGAGAACTACAGATTGAAACATATTTTCAATTATACATGATAAGTAGGCCATTTTCTGGTACAACATGTATTCTTTCATCTGGATGAACTACAAAACTTACTTTTCAAAATAACTAGGGGATATATTGTTACTTTATTTCACCTGTATAATGTGATTTAAATTTAAAATTAAACAATGGAAGTTCTCTTGATCTTCCTCAGTGTACTGGTGGAATTCCTACACAGCACAGTGGTAGTGGTTCTTCTACTCATATTATTTTTTCCTACATATAAAAGAATAACCACTTGCTAATACAGGAATCATTGTGTCATTTATGGGCTCCAGAAAAAGAACCTGAGAAAAAATTCTTAGTATTGCATACATAAAAATTGAAGAAATGTCAAATATGCCAGCAAAATTAAGTCACAGATCTGGTGGATTCTAAATTTTCCTAAATTTACCATTTCCCATTTGTTGATCACAATGTCTGGAAGTCAGTGGGATTGCACACTTGCACCTGCTTAGCAAGGTGAGCAAACCTCAGCTAGACTCAGTCCAGACTGCCCACTAAGCAGGAGCGTGGCCCTGTCTCTCCTAAAACCTTCAAGTGAAATGCTTTGAAAAGAGAAAGGAGTAGCCATTCAAGTCTTGCTTCTCATGGACTCCAATTGCCATTTAAAACACCATGAAAACTGAAAACAACTTTTCTTCTCCCCAGGTAGTGAGAGATGACCTGACTCTATTTGGATGGCTTTCTGTCATGATTTTTTCAGGACTTTCTGGGACAAAAAATCAATGCTACTTCCAACAAATGCTCTGTGAATGATATTAGAAGTCACATTAGCGTGTAGCAGTTGTTGCTAACCTCTTACATGAGTGACCTCCCAGCTGCAAGTGAGGAGGGAGTTTGATGCCAAAGCTATCTCGGAAGGATTGCACAACCAGGAGGTGGCAGGACGGGTTAATCTGCTATGTGGTCCCCTGCCTATGCCTAGGAACTCTGAAGACCTTTTTATTTATGTATTTCTGAAGCTGAGTGAAAAGCGCCATGAGAATTCTCAAATCAGGAAGAATATGGAAAGCGTATTTGATCTGGAGCATGGAGCTTTTGCTTTTGATTTCTCTGGTGGCGGTGATGTAGTACTCTGGTCCCACTTGGTCAAGCCAGCAAGACATTTTCTGTTTGCTAAATAGTTGTAAACTTCACAGAATTTTATGAACTTAGCCTAGCAAAGGCAAAATAGGGGTTGAAGTATAAGAACAAATTATTGAAGTCCCTGAAGATAATTATCTATGTCCCCATTGAAAAAAAAACCAAACCAAACCAAACCAAGAAAGAACCAAAATTTAACATCTAGCTATCTAAAAGTTAGTGATCTAAATTAAGTTGGAAGGGGGAAAGACTCTGACAGGAGACTGATATAAACTGCCTTAACTAGAAAGATTAATTTTTCTTTTAAAATGAGAATTCATTATACCAACCTCAGCAAAAAGGAATCTGCATCTTGTTGACTTTTATTTGATGATCAGTTGGAGCTCTGTCACACAAAAAAATAGCTGGGGTTAATTTTGCAGGTTTTAAAAGTGCATTTATTTAATAGCATTGTGATGTTTATTTAAAAACAGTGATATGTCATTTATCAACTAGTGAGAAGGCTTGAAAGAGGATCTACTAGCAAAAATTGCTAGTAGATTGCTGGAGCAAATTTTGCTGTTAAAAAACATGATGTCAGTCGTCTTTCAAATAAAATCAATCTGCATATGGCATTCTGAAGTGAAAAACAAATATTGAAGCTGCACTAGAAGAGCACACAAGATAAATTCAAGGGTAGAGAGAAGCGCACTTTACAGTGCAAAGTGGGGATTTTCAACACTGCCTTTGACTTTATATCTAAATTTGTGTATTATGTTTGGCTATGCAAGGAAAAGACTGGGTAAACCAGGTCTCTACAGCTGATTTCAAATAGCACACATCCCACCTTATACCCTGGTGTAGACTGAGCACTATTAATGGAAACAGTGTGGCTGCATTAGCTCTACATTACACCCATGCTAATTGTCAGCTTCTTAACAGAGGTGATTAACTAGGAATAGAAGCCTGTGTTAAAGTAAGAATTTGTCCTTAATCTAGCTCGCCTATCTCTACACGATTTCATTGTGCTGCATAAGCATGTCCTTAATAATATCATTATGTTCAAGTCTGTTATCTTTGGCCTATTATGTGCTCTGCCAAGGAAGGTAAAAATCATAATTTTACCGTGACCAAAGTCACTATTTTTGTCCCTGTAGAGGCAGTAAAAAATATTGTCTTTGAAAGCAGTGTACACACATGCAGAGAGAAGCTGTCGTTTGCTTGTAATTGTATCTGGTTTGCTACTGCCTCAAGATATTTTTAAAGAAGGAATTTTCACAGTTTGTGTAGAAGAAAATTGGAGGCAGTGGGTTCCTAATGACATGTCTTCAGACTGTCAGGAAGTTAAAGGTAAATCTGTGGCAACTGTATGTTGGGCTGCCTGTAGCTGGCCAGGATGCATTCATCCTTGAATTACAGAGATGAAGGAGAACCTACAAGGAAACAAAGAAAATCATATTTTTTTGCCTGTAGAAAAGACAGCTTGTTTACAGAGACCAATTTTAAGCACCCAATTAAGAGCCTATCTTAACTACATAGTGGCAGAAACTAAGTCAGAGGAGACAAATGTTTCTCTAAACATAATGCATCTTCTTAGTATTAAGCTCTTCTCTCTTTGAAGCCTCCTAAACAAACAACAAAAAGTAGATGGTGGCAAACATTTTGGTCTCTACCTACTGGTGTTATAAAACTTTATCAGATAAACCAATTAAAAAAAACAATTGGAAATACCATCTTCTGTGTGTAGAATCCTAGAATCAAAGAATCTCCTGAGTTTAAAGGAGACCATAAAGATCATCAAGTCCAACTCCTGGCTTCACACAGGGCCAGCCAAGCCAGAGCATGGCACTGAGTGCATCATTCTTAGGCTTTTGAACTCAGTCAAACTGGGTGCTGTAACCACTTCCCTGGGTAGCCTGTTCAAGTGCATGACCACCCTCTTAGTAAAGAACCTTTTCCTAAGATCCAACTAAAACCTCCCCTGTCACAGCTTCATGCTGTTTCCTCAGGTCCTGTCTCTGGTCACCAAAGAATCACAGAATCACAGAATTGTAGGGATCATCAAGAGATCATCGGGTCCAAGCCCCCTGCCAAAACAGGTTCCTTAGGACAGATTGCACAGATAGGAATCCAGACAGATGAGAGGAGATCAGAGCCTGTCCCTTCGCTCTCCTTCATCAGGAAGCCACAGACCATGAGGCTGTACAAACCAAGGGACTTGTATTTCTTATACTAACAAGGAGCCTGAAAATTTGCTCAACTAACTTAAGCCACTGTTACTTTGATGTGCTTAAAACACCTGCCTTGTAGACAATATATTCTTCCTGGGACATTTTCTAGTTTGAGCCAGCGGTGTTCTGCTAATGACATGGAGAGATTTATCGATGCCAGTCTGACTGGTTTTGACTGACTCTGGTTGTATGTATCTTTTGATTGTTTTATGCATCAGGCTACTTTCCAGGGGAAATAGGAAGTTTGCTGACTGTTTTTAGATGTACTGTTGAGTATGTAATGTTACAGTGATAAAAGATGCTACATCCGAAATTACTAGTAAAATATAGAAAATTAAGTGTATTCACCAAATGAAGGTCATGCTGTTCTCTGATATCATGCTGTCCATCATAACAGCTTCTGTATGGTGTCTTTTGTGTCTCCTTATAGAAGCATGCAATCCCATCCATAAAGTCTTTAGGTTCAGGCATTTCTTGCAGTATATATAGCATTTAGTATAAGCAGGCCATTAGCTCAATGCGTCTCTCTAACTACTGCTTTAAAACAAGCAATTAAGAATGAAATGCCAGTTACAGAGTTACAGGGAAATTTCTTATTAAACGTAGGCTTGAATAGATAATTATATAATAATGGAGCACAGCAGCTGGATTTAAAGGTAGAAACACTGAGTTGGTGTAGGTTCTTTAGTGACAAGTGGGAGTTGGAGTTACTTTCAAGGGATGACTGTATTTGTGTTTTTGATCAGCAAGGTTACATGTTCCGCTTCCTCTGCTACACATATTAAAAATATTCATTAAAATCTAGCATCAGTTAAGGGATTCTGGGAGAAATGATACAATTGTATGCACTAAATAAAGTTTAAACACATTAATTTTAACATTTTAACAAGTGCCTACATGTCTACCTCGCCTCACAATATGCAATTTCCTTCAATCCAGAGAGCGGGTATAATGGTTAAGTTAGGCATGCCTCTTCGACATTAAATTAGAATGAAATTGCCTCCTACAATGAAAATGCTACCCACGGGTGCAAAATAATAGGATTTGTTTTGTAAACAGATCAAACAACCTTTATTAGATGATGAAGACTGTGGAAGAAGCAGCATTTTATTAACATTTAAGTGTGTATGTCTTCCATTCAGTATATTTAATCAAAGTACGCATCGACAGCAACTTAGGGAGTTAAACTTTCCTGCTTGTGCACATTAGATGCTGCCAACTTTTAACTGCAAAAAATACCTTTTTCTCTTCCTGTTGCTGATATGTTATATAAAGGACCTAAAAGGATAAAAAAGTAGAAGGATGTGAAGATCAGGGGAGGTCAGCAGCTGTGTAGTCTCAGGTAACAATCTAACTGGTGCCAAGGATTTCCTTGGGGGAAAATGTATGAGTGAAGAGGAAGAGGAGCACTGCATAGGAGTGTACTCTTAGGAGGGGCTGGGGTTTCCTAGAATTTCTGCAGTGTTTCTTTAAGGGTTGGATATTTCGCTTGAGATTGTAAAGTTATGTTTTTAAGAGCAGCAATTAAATTTCCATTGATTAATTAATTTAGATTAAAATATCATTCTGTCTTCAGTAAACCGCACTGAATCTTTTTATTAGCTTTCCTTTCCAAACCCCTTGGAAAAACTTAAGCCCTTACATGACAGACACAGACCATAACTGTAATTGCAAATGGCCCTGCATTTCAATTCTTAGCAAGCCCAGTGGTGTGATCTTCAGTTGATATCTGGATTGCATATCTATACACTAAATCTTCCTTGGGCTGAGATTAGGAGTCAATTGCGACTAGATTTTTTTGTCTCTTTGGCATATTTCTGTCTGCTACTGTTGGTTCAATGAATCCCCCTGGGTCAATGCTGAATGTTCAAGAAACTTCACTAGCTTAAGTACTGGATTTCATGCTGCACCAAGACATTTTGGTGTTCAGGGACACATGCAAGTTGAAATAGGCAACATATCAGGTTTCTAATGGCTTCATACAGAATTCCTCTGATTTCAAGTGGGCAGAAGAGGTGACTGGAGGTGAGAGCCAGATGAAATTGACTTTCTGTGGCTGATTTCCTTCCCCCATCTGCAAGTTCTTTGGTGTCTGATCAGAGATTTTAAGAGCATTGTGTCCTCTTTGTGAACCATTACTGAATCATAATGAATTGGTGTGTTTCAGTCAGTTGAATTTCATTTGTCCTGGCTGATCTTGCAAGCCAAACAAAGGTCTTTTTTGCTAGGATGATAGGCTCTATTTTTTATTCTCTTCCCCAGGAGCTGCTTCCTCCATGAGTGCTTCTCAGTTCTCTGTCCCCTTCTGTCCTCAGCTTGGAGGGAGTAATATCATCACACATTTGCAGAAACAGTGTGGACACACATTGCCCTGCTTCTAGTTATTTCACTCTCTGTGGCTTTGTAGGTTCTGAAATTACAGTGTAGCCATCAATAAAGACATCTGCTTCTTATGCCCTTGACAGGCATCTGCGGAAGAGGGCAGAAAAAAGGTAGCTGTAAGGCATAGGGATATGCAATTTCTCAAGTCAAGTTAATATTCTGAGCTTGAATATAGGTTCATAAGGTTTTCACAGATCCTCAAACTGCAAAAAAGGCCTTATCAGTTTAGCCAATTTGCATTTGGAAACGGGAATAAAATTTCCAAGGTTGCTATCAACTCAGCACCCCTTACATTCTTGTGAGGGGAAGTCACATTGAGCCATATTGTTAACAACAGCAACATCAAAATAGGGCATTGGAGGCAAGTACAGAATAAATAGGAGGCTGTCATTTGGGTACTTCCCTTTGCAATCTTCACACTTTCTCAGCGTGAAGATTCACTTTTAAGGAGTAATGTTATGTAGGCTGCTGCCTTCCAGTGGCAAATACACCGAGACAGGAATGAACATGAGGTCAGCAGGTAGTGATTTCTCTGTTTCCTAGCACACTGCACTCTAATAGCAAAATAAATCTTAATAGAAATATACGTATTGACTGCTTCATGAACGCTTGTACGAAATCCCATGCTTTGCAGGGAGAACAGCTGTGGAACAGAGAAAAGTGTCATCTTAACAGTGTTTGCATCCCAGAGTTCAGTCTCACTGGAATTTGAACATTTCTGAGATGAGGAACAGCAACTTTTGCTTTCATTCCTCCCCCAAAGTTCAGCAACACCTCAAAGCATCGGAGTGTTCTGACTCCTGAGGCTGATCTTGCACCACCACCAATACAGGCTCGGTGGTCCTGTGCTGCAAACACCCGGAGTCCTGTGGCAGCAACCAAGAGGCCCAGGGGGACTTGTGGTTTCCAGACATTACCAAGTCCTAGTAACGTGGTTCCTTTCTGGAGCTGCACCTGTTCTCTCACCAGTTCAACATGTAGTGCTGGCCACAATAGTTTTTTTCTTTTCCTTGAAGAGTATGTGGCGTACTGCACATATTTGAAAAAGACCTTTAAGGCTGGAAACTCCAGGTCATGATAATAGGGAAACTCAAGTTTGTAGCTTTTCTAGGTACTTTACATGCTCTTTTAATTCCACTGTCAAATAACAGCATAAGCACCCTGGTAAGTAGTCAGTCCCACAGTACTCAGAGGCATAAAAGATCATAAACAGAGTTAAGTAAATGTCATTTCCTGATTTTAAGTAAACTGTCCTGTATGCTTTAAAAATGAGCACATAAGCTATACATGCTAATACTCAAGGCACCAACCAACTACAAAGTAGCCCTCAGACTAGCACCTTGTCCAGCCAATTAAAAACATGAACATTTAGATATATGTAATTCTACAGAGTTTATCCTTGTGTTTTAATCCACCATTTCCAATCTGCTTTCTGAGGTTTGGAATATTAAAAACCAAAACCCAAAACAGCTGAAACTGTTGTACTTAATTAGGTAGATTTTTCTTGTCTGGGACCATGACCTAGATATCTGGCCTGCACTTCTTCCATCCTGCCTTACAAATGCTTGCTTTGAACAGGAACAAAACTGTACCTTAGTAAATGAGAAATTAGCCAACTGTTTATCGAAGTGATGCGCATAGTGTTGGCTGAATTTTTCTGTTCCTTACACTAGTGAGACAAAACCTCACAAAAAAAAAAACCAAAAAAAAAAACTACTAAAAGAGAACAGGACTGTGCCTTGTGTGAGAGGGGCCTGCCCAGTTTGTGGTGTTGAATCCTCCATGCACACAAGCAAGGCAGCAGCAAAGCCGGACATGGTGTTCCCGTGCAGGGAAGAGGCCCCGCAAAGTAAGTAAATGATGCACTCTGGAGGTGCAGATCCTACAGCAGCTGTCCTTTCATTTCCTCTCCTCCCCTGTGCTTCCAAACATCTATACCCACCTTCAGTTTGCTAATCGTTGCTTTATTGCAGCTCAATACTGACCGCAAATTGACTGCTGCAGGAGTACAGACTTTTAGACACCATTGAGCTAATCAGGTTAGGGACACAGATACTGCTGTGACCAACTATTGTGTGTGTGAAAAGACAAATGGAAAAATGCTCCCTTAATGGTGCTTGTAACGAGCTGTTGCAGTAAATGTGTGACTTGTCAAGACTCTGGCAAGAGAATGATCTTTATTTCTTGTCTCCAGCCACACACAATGTGATTCAGGGTTACAAAAGTTTTCATCTGTCACCACTGCTTTGGGGGTTACTACTACAGCTGCTTAAGTATCCTTAGACCTGGCCTGCTGTGGGTTTTTTGCTGGTGATGGCTCTTTGGGGGGAGATTTTTACTGGGGAGATTTAAATAGCTAATATCTCTCAAAGGGTGTCAGTAGACTAAGATACATTTAAATCCTATGCATGCTGCTACTGGAAAATTCAATTAATTTATTCAAAGTGCCCTCACAACTGTTAGCTACACTAAACCAGTTCAGTTTACAAAATGGGCTTGTATAAGGCTAATGGATTTGACTGGCTGGACTGTCAGGGGGAAGGTGAGTGGAGATGGAACTTCCTTGCCTGCAATGATCTGGTTTGTATGGGAGGGTGTTGAAGGCCTTGTCAGCAGTTCAGGTTTGATCCTCCCGTCCTTCCTTGCCGACTTCAGACATTGCTGTCTTTGAATGCAAAAAGGGTTAGAATTAAAGAAAATAATAAAATCGTGTCTGTTGCTCTCTTGGACTTTCAGCATGGTTTGGAACAGAATATGGATCCTTACTGTCATGACACTGCAGTAATTTGTAGTATTTAGCTTATTTAAAAGGCAGTGCCATCTGTGTGCAGTGCAAGGGGAAGGGTGCTTCCTGTTCTTGAGACTTCAAGGTTAGACTTTTAGTTTTGAGGACGTTTCAAACGATAGCCCTAACAGAAACATAAAATAACATCTCTCTCTATTTTGGCCACCGGTCAAATAGGAGAGATTATAGAGGAGTATTTCAGCTTATCCACAGTCTTCCAACCTGGGACTGGAAGAAACAATACCAGAGCTAACATGGTAAGTAAGATGAGAAGTTCAGCAGCCCCTTTGCCTTCTAAACTATGTGTTGCCTGGGATATGTTTTTGGGATGGGTTTTTGACTGCAGATATTGGTATTTCCTGGAGGAGAGAAATGCAGTAGGTATCTCATGGGTTGTTTGAGTCTTGAAGATCTAAAGGTTCATTGCTTTTTTATGACTACAGCTCATGAAAAATGAAGAGTTTGCCCTTTCTGTGTGGAAGGAAAGGTTGAACCTAAAGTATTTCACAAATGATGCAATAACATTTAAAAGGTTTATATCACTTTTGCAAGGTTTTGCTGGTATAAACATGAGCAAACACAATTGGAAACAAAATGGGTGGAGTGAACAATGATATAACAGTGAGGTCTGTCCTGCAGTCTGCAGCAGATGCTGTGTTTAAACATAAATGGCAAATTAATTTGTTGGAAATACTAAAATTATTGTGATGTCAATTTTACTAGTAGATAATTTATGGGTTTACTGAGGTGAGTTTATTTCTGAAGAGACTCCAGATCACCAGAATGTATAAAAGCATGGCCAATAAGACAAAAGCTATGGTTTGCAATATTGACATTAAAAATACCTAGTAGCAGGGTTGAATCTCTGTCCTTGTTGAAACAGAAGCTAAGTCCCCAAGAGGTGCATGACAACAACATGGAAGACCTCTTTCAGGGATCATGGAGGCTGTTTCAGGTAGTGTAGAGTTGTAAATGCCAAACCATCCCAGGAATCTCACATGCTTCAAGAGCCTCGAAGAGGTGTGTGTTAGGCTAATTGCTTTCAGCATTATAAATGAAGTAGAAAGAGATGGCAACAAGTCTTTGGCTGCACAAGGAGCAAAGATGAAACGTTTTTATGTGCCTCAGAAACTGTAAATAGAACATTGATCTCTGGTAAATGGAGAGGGACTCGTGCTGAACCATTTTCTACTTGGATTGTCACTTGAGTTTCTAGTAGGTGCCCTAGAAACACATGTATTTGTGAAGAATCACACTTGGGCGAGACAGCTTTCTTAGATACATGGCACTACTGGCAACACTACCTGATATGTTACAGCAGAAAATAGGGAATATCATTTTGATAAGTTGTTCTGTTTATTTTCAGCCTCTACATACATGATGGCCCCTGTTTTGGTGCTGACAGCATTTTTGTTTAGAAAGCTCCAGTCTGGTTCATGGACACTCCAAAAAACAAATAAACAAACAAACCAAACCGAAACAACAACAAAATATTTGAACATGCCATGTAATAAGATAATGGAAGAGTGCAAGGCAGCAATGTTTTATGTTGCTCTGAAACGGGCAGTGACAATGAGGCTGCTACTAGTGCTTGTTGTGTATGCCAAAAGTCCACACCAAATGAAAGCAAAGTACCTATGCAGAAATTGGCTGGCGCCGTTTTCCTCCTTGTACAAATATGTGTACTTGTTAGAGACTATTAGAAACTATTAGAGACTATTATTCTGCTTTGCCTCTGATCTGAATCTAAACAAAATATTATGGTCAAAAAGGTGACATGAGTGAGTGATCAGATGCCAGATTTTAGTCAGCATGAGTTCAAGGACCTCACGGTGGAATGCACTTTTAGCTGCACAGTTGCCTTCCCTTGTAAGCCCCAGTCCCACAGAATGGAGGAATGCGGTAATCTAGAGCTGTTAAATCTGCAGAAGGGCACTGATGACACATGAGTTTTTCAAACTACCCTTGATGCCAGTAAACACAACTTTCAGAACACTTTCTGACAACTAAAATGAATTATGAGTGCTGTATGGGCAAATGAGCTGGAGATGACAGTGTGGGGAAGACATCAGAATGCCAGTTACTGATATAGTCAGTGTCATAATTAATGTTTTCATGTACTTTGTTTTGTTTTTTCCCCTACTCACACATCACCTTGATGCTGCTGCACAGAGAACTTGAACTTTCTATAACATTAAAGTATCTTAGATAACGTGTTCTGGAATTCCAGGACTGCAACTGAGCTTATTCTACCTCACATTTGTGTTTGTGGACCCATTTCTGCAAGCAAAAAGAAATCTAAGAGGTGCAAACATTCATCTGTTGACACAAAAAAATTGACCATGTAGCTTATTTATTTGCTTACAAAATGGTAACAACAAATATTGTTTGTGTAGAAATAAATCCCATAGAGTGGAAAATTTTCTGGAGATTATATTTGTCTACAGGATTATTTGCTTTTGCAATGTTTTTGCAGTGTGTTTGATAAAAGCAGTAGGTAGAGCATGTTTGGTAGTTTTATCTTCCGTCCTCTTTTCACCCCAATGCTATTTGTGGCTGCCTCTCAATGTAAAACACTAGAATGGTCTTTGGGTTTAGAACACCTTTTTGAGGCAAAGATAAGACACTTTCATTGTGTCAGTGCTTCAAGGATTTAAGATTGTCATTTGCATACATTTCCTGGTCTTACATAAAACATTATTTATTAAAGTTTCTAAATATTATTATCTACCCAGTTGTTTTGGGCGTACTGTTCTGTGACAGAAAGATGATTATTTCACTTGCTACCTTCTTCTCTACGGCCTTTGTTTTTTTTTCCTTCTGCTACAAACTTTTTGCCACTTTTTTTGATAGCACAGATAGTAAGTGGAAGACTGAGTGTATGTACTGCAAGCCAAAAGTATATTTAAAGCATATGAAAAAGTTTGGGATTTGCCAGGTTTATTTTTCCTATTAAATGGGATAAGACATAAAACTTACATGTGTAATAAACTGTTTCAGATCTGGTTTATTGGCTTCTGTTTTTATTGAAATAAAACATAAGAGGAAGTAGAAATCAACTTTGATTATATTGTTGAGGTTTGAGAGGAAAAAAAATCTTAGTCTCATTTTAAATGGTTGGGTCCCAACTTTTAGTGCTGGGAATTGCATTCAGTTGTCCATTAAAGTATGTCTTGCTGATGGTAGGAGCATTAAAAAACCACTATTCTCCGTTCCTACACAAAAGCTGGAGATATACAGAATTCTCTGAGTATGTAATTTTTAAACATTTTGTATTCTTGAACTGAAAGAAATCTTGGTTTTGTTAAACTTAACATCTTTCTTAGAAGGACAGAAACAACATATCCTACCTTTGCCATTATATTTTCTCTGCTATTATATATATATGCTCTTCAGTTCTTCATATCCTCTGGCTTATTAAAATTAAAACAGAATATTTTGATCATATACACTTAAATAAATTGTCCCTCTGCAAATGAGCTTTTCATTACCTCTTTTGCTGGCCAGTCTGTCCTTGGCCTCAGTTTGTGTGACCTCTTGGTTTTTTTTTTATCTCATTTCAGTCTTTGAACAGTTCTTGATGCCTACTGTCTCAGTAGCATGAGCAATGAACACTTTATCAACATTTTCTAGTATCCTTTTTAGTGTTAGATCTTGCAGGTATCTGCTGGACACCTTGCAAAAGGTGCCCCGCATCTTGTAAACTTGGGTTAAACAATGTATTTTTTCTTTTTTATTCTTTTAGGTTGTGGCTACATAAATAATATTCTTATTACATAAAACTGAACCTGACTTTCCTGGCTTCAGGTTTTGTAACAAATTGACATTGGCTTTTTTAACGGTTGCTGCAAGATAAGTCAATTTTGTATGCACCTATGTAGGTTAGAATTTTAAAGGTGCAAAATTAAATGTTTCTTTGTTACCCCAGCTTGGCTAAGGCATACAGTTGTTTGCAGATGAAGATTCTGCAGTCTTGAGGTGATGTCTGGTTGAAGTTTTTAAGTCTCTCTCATCGCTAAGCAGAAGTGAATTGAGCGCTTTCAATAGGAATGTCTAACAAATAATGTCAGAAGGAAAGTGTCCCTTTTTCTTGGGAACAGAGAAGCTTTTACATACCAGTATTTTGTGCTCTATGTGCACCAAACTGTTGCCATGTGAGAAGAGGTGGTGTTGGACATTGCTGGGTACAGTTGAGTAAGATGGTGGACAGCCCACCTACACTTACCTACACTGGTCTGGTCCTCTCTGCAATGTGGCAACTTCATCACTGAGCTCTTTGGTTTCGAAGATGAACACAAGTATGTGTTATGCTTCAGCAAGCATCCTGTATATTGCAATAATTAGTACTTTCACCTTTGCAAATATATGTTCTAAAATACCCTGCTGAACTGTAATTTAGATGGATAGAAAATCAGCTTCTTGTGAACATTATAGCTTGGATGCTGGAGCACACCAAGGTTTATTCCATTGAATACACCTTTTGATTGCTTTCAGGAAGTACAGACTGGGTTGGCTTCTGACCTAGCAAAGTCTCTACATGGACAAAACATCGCATGTTACTTCTTGCTTTAACTGACTCCTGTTCAGTGGTGATATCTTAGCCATACAAATACTACTTATGCCCCAATAGTTATTGTATGATTTTGAAAATGCAATGCCATTTATGATTAAGCACCTAACTTAGAAAGCCATGACTACGTTGTTGGCTGAAAAAGCAGCTTTAAAATCCTGTACCTTCCCCTTCAATGCTTGTAGTCTGCTGATTTTAGTCAGATGTGATTCTGTACCTAAAACTGTCTAACAAGGAGAACTGGTATGCAATCAAACTCTCTTTGTTGTGATTTTTCCTTGGCTGCCTAGGTGACTGCTACTGCCTTGAACCAATTACGTACACACAAAACAATCCTCTTTTTAACGCCAAAAGAAGGGAGACATAATAACTTGTCTTACAATTCTTTTTTTCTACTCAGCATTAAAAAGTCAACTTTTTGTAGCAGAAAGTTATCATGCACTTGTATAAGGTATTAGAGGTAAATCAACATGCAAAGTTAAGTTTACTTCTGAGCAGCTAAACTACATCTGTAATTTTGGAGGAGCATTTCTTTAGCTAACAGCAGACCAAAGGGTTATTTATCAGTTATGTTAGGTCCTACCATATAAAAAGTATTTTCTCTTAATTTGAAAACACATGTCTTTAGACTGAATTTATATCATTATTTATCTATATTTAATATGTGTTTGTCATATAGTTATGTAAATAAAAGCTTCTACTCCTAAACAGTGTGTTTCATACCAATGACTAATTTAATTGGAGCTGAACATAAAACTGGCAGCAGGAAGCAGGGCAAAAGAAAAAATTTTTACAAGCATTTAAAGGGACCTAGAACTCGTTTGTTTTTTTACTGAAATAAAGTGTCCAGTATTTAGAGAATTCTTAAAAGATTCATGTTTATTTTGCATATTAAAATTGTCAGCTTAACTTGTCCGCATTGATTGATTTTAATCTTTGTCTACTATGCCTAGTTATACTTTTTATATGCATACTACTTATCTTCAGTATCTCAGATTCCCTGAAGTGTAGTATTCTTGTAAGTCACCAAACTAAATCAGAGGATACATGTGCCCAAGAAAGGGTGGAGTAGGTAAACAGTGAAAACAGAATTAGGAAGAGGTCTTGTTTCCTCTATTTGGAACACAAGAAATTTAGTAAAAGTCTTTTGGAATTAAAGCTTATGTGTAAACCCTTGAAACATTCCAGACCTCTTCTGGCTATAACATATAGAAGATAATGTTTTGGGAAAGGCAGTATGGTTTTTGTAGTCTTACCCTTCCTACGACACCTTGATGACCTGATGCATGTGCAGTCTATTTGTAACCTCTGTCACATTTATGAAACTAGTTCTTTATCTTTCTTTAATTGTTTTTTATTTCACCTTTGGGGGCATCCATTTGTCTTTAGATTTCTTAATTGTCATCACTTTCTTTATCATACAGCAGTGTTTTTTTTCTGTGCCCTGGATTTTTTCAACAGATTGATTTACCTTCATCTCTCCATCTTTCTCTCAATTGTGACTGAGTGATAAGTGTACTTACTGAGAAGAATTCCAAGGGTTTTTTTAAGGAAAATACAACTTATTTTAGAAGGAAAAAACTTCACCTTTCCTTATTCTGGTGACCCTAAAAGTGTCATATTCCTATTTACTAAATCCAGTCTGGGAAAATTAATTAGGTAGCCCTTAATAGAACAAGTTATGGTGTTTATGTAGGTTTGCCTCATTCTTAGCAAATGTGTTTATTCTTGTGCAAATGCTCCTACTTGTTTCTGGAAGTGAGAGATTGTGAAACATGCAGACACAGAAATAGAAAAGTGGAGGAGAGCTCACTGCACGTCATGTTGCTGTAAATTCTGCTCTGCCTGCCACAGAATGGGATGTGCCATTGGGCAGAGCTACTCTGAAGTTAATGTTGGTGATGGTCTGAAGTAATGCCTCAACTTTGGCATATTGCTGTTTCTTTGAAAATTTAGTAGTTCTGTGATGAATATCTCTGGATGATTTTTAATTTTATGTCCTCTTTACTGTTGAAGGGTGAAGTTTCATATGTATGCAGTGAAAGGTGTAAGTCCTTGAGGACCTCTGCATTGTTTTATTGGGACAAACAATTTGTCCAATAGAACTAAAAAGAAAACATATATTTATTTTATCAGTTATGCAAGGGCTTGAGTATCCTTCTTAGGAATAACAGACTGTGATGGTTGCAGCTACTCCCTTATTATTGCTTGAGGTCTCATAAGCACAGTACATACTTTCTCTCTTGTCATTTCTTCTCTATGCTCTGGTTATAAATCTACAGCCTTTTTTTTGGGGAAAAAAAGATACAATATTTTATATTAGAACAGAATATACATTTACTATATTAATAGAATATGGGTGGATGAAAAGCATGAAAGTTACTCTGAGATGCCAACAGTGTTCAAGTAAATCTGCAAAAATAATGACATTACCACAAAAGAGACATGTGAAGATCTTAAAAAGTAGCATACCCTATAGGGAAACCTAATGGCTTCAGTGTTGTTTTAATATTGCTTTCCAGCTTGATAATCTGTATTTTGGACACAAAGATAGATTCTTCTATGCTGGTACAGCAGTAGTGAGAATGACAATGCACTGGGAAAAAGTAGTACCTTTGTGTTGTGCCATGTTCCCATGGTACTTGATCCAGAGCTAAACCAAACAGAGGTTATTCTGTGGAAACAGAAAAGGTTCCAGCCATCTTCTGTCGTTTGACCTGGAAGATTTTTTTCTATTTCCATTCCTAATACTTAGTCAAACAGTTGGAGTTTACAACAGAGATTTTAAACCAGCTTCAGAGGACCCTAGGCTAGGAAATCAATCCTACTTACCTTTCTTAGGAATGGGCTAAATTTGCTCCACTAAATTTAAAGAATTTTGGTAAAGAGTTTAGAGGTTCCATCTTAATCTCCTAAACCCATTTGCTATTATTTGTTCCTGGAGCTTCCCTACCTACCTTGCCCCACGATTAACACATCTTGCCCTCCTCCGCTATGGCACTGTCATGACCTCTGGAAGTAGTGGCTCCCGAGCACATAGAATCATGGAATCATAGAAACATTGAATTGTATTGGTTGGAAGGGACTCCAACCATCACCCCAACCTGCCATCTACTACTAAACTGTCCCTCAGCACCACATCTAACCGTCTTTCAAATACTTCCAGGGATGGAGACTCCACCACGCCCCTGGGCAGCCCGTTCCAATGCCTAACAACCCTCTCTGGGAAGAATTCTTTTCCTAATATCCAATCTAAACCTTCTCTGGCGTAACTGGACACCATTTATTCTTGCTCTGTCACTAGGGAAGAAGTGGTCACCTTCCCCCTCTCCACAACATCGTTTCAGGTAGTTGTAGAGAGTAATTCGGTCTCCCCTCAACCTCCACTTCTCCAGACTAAACAAGCACAGTTCCCTCAGTTGCTCCTCATAACATTTATTCTCAAGATCCACCACCAGCCTCGTTGCCCTTCTCTGGACACACTCCAGCACCTCAATGTCTTTTCTGTAGTGAGGGGCTCAAAACTGAACGCAGTACTCAAGGTGCGACCTCACTAGCATTGAGTAAAGGGGGACAATTGCTTCCCTAGCCCTACTCACCACAGTCTTCTTAACAGGCCAGGATGCCATTGGCCTTCTTGGCCACCTGGGCACACTGCTGGCTCATGTTCAGCTGGCTGTCAAACAACACTCCCAGGTCCTTCTCTGATGGGAGGGTCTCCAGACACTGTGACCCAACCCTGTAGCACATCTTGGGATTATAATGACCTACATGCAAGACCTGGAACTTGGCTTTGCTGAACTTCATGCCATTGGCCTTACCCCATTGATCCAGCCTAACTAGAATCCCTCTGTAGGGCCTTCCTGCCCTCAAGCAGACCAACACTCCCACCTAATTTAGTGTCATCTGTGAACTTACTGAGGGTGCACTTGATCCCCTCATCCAGGTCATTAAAAAAGATATTAAAGAGAACTGGGCTCAGCACAGAGCCCTGAGAAACACCACTGGTAACTGGCCACCAGCTGGATTTAACCGTTCACCACCACTCTCTGGGCCTGGCCATCCAGCCAGTTTTTTACCCAGGGAAAAGTACATCTGTCCAAGCCAAGAGCAGCCAGTTTCTCTAGGAGAATGAATGCTGTGGGAAACAGTGTCAAAAGCTTTGCTAAAATCCAGATAGACAATATCCTCAGCTTTTCCCTCATTCACTAAGCGGGTCATCTTATCAGGTTGGTCAAGCAGGACTTGCCCTTCATGAACCTGTGCTGACTGGGCCTGATTTCTTGGTTTTCCTGCACACGCCTCATAATGACGCTTAGGATGATTTGCTCCATAACCTTCCCAGGCACTGAGGTCAGACTGACAGGCCTATAGTTCCCGAGGTCCATGATACGGCATATCAGTGTTTCAGTGGAGCAAAGACCAGCTTGCACAATGAAGAACATGCTTGGTAAGCTAGTCTTTGTCCAGCTCTAGACCATTATTGCTGCATGAAGTCAGTCAGCAGAAATGTACCACTAGGACAATTTCCAGCTGCCTTACCTAAATGGCAGTGCTTTTCCTTTCTGCTTGCCAAATCTACGTGTCTCAGAACTATTTGTTTCCAAACATTGTCTTTGGTAATAGGACAAAGTCTTCAAGTTCACTTGTTAATAGGAACTTGAATTCTTTTTTTCTCATTTTTATGCATGAGCTGGGAGCTAAATTCTGTTTAAGCACTTTGTATATATCAGATTAACCTCACAGAGCTCAGTGAAGCTGCTTTAGATTTATGGCATCATTACTGAAAGATAATTTGGTCTCTGGCCACCAAGAATGCAATGTGTCATGAAACAAAGCCAGTAGGGAGATTCTCTAGAATCCATCTTCGGTAGAAGCAGAAATTCATGCAGAAGGAGGCAAATGCCAAGTGAAGTTTGAGGTGTTTCTAAAATACTTTTAATCTGAGTCATATTTATGGTCTTAAGGTCTAAGTGGTAAAGTTATTGAGAAAATAGTATGCATACATGTTCACAAATAAATTGTTCTGTCCTTTGTATGTGCTTAATACTTTAAAGGAAGCTGCCTGTACTGGCTTTCTCGTGATGTTAAACATGAGAACAAGATAATGCTCCACCTCGCTAATAGTGCATAGAATAACAAGTAACATCACCCTCTATTTCATTATAATTATGACATCATCAGAGTTTTTTGCTTATTTATAGAAAAGCACACTCAGAACCCTAAATTAAATAACTATGTGCATCCTGGTAAAAATTCCAAATGTAGATGTAGCCTTGAAAGTTTAGGAGGCTTGTTCACTGAAACTGCCATGGAACTGTAAAGAAACATATAAGGCAAAGTCAGTTATTTGCCTTTTCATGCTTTAATGCAACAGTTAAATGAAGGAACACATATGTTTTTTTAGGGAACTTTTCTCATCTGAAGAACTCTGCATGCTGAACTCTGGTTACTAGTCAATGAAATGACAACAGTAAATCAGTGGATTTTTTCATTATTCAGTACCTTTGAAGTAAATGAATGGTGAGGAGATTTCTTAAACAAAAATTTCCAGTAGATTCCATTTCAAGATTCATGTTGTAGTCTTTTAGTCAGTACATTTTCCTGTTTGATTTTTTTTTTTAAATATTCTGAAGTGAGAAAGTAGATGACATTCTGACTTAATAATCTCAAGGTCTGGTTTTGTTTTTCCTGAAAATTTGAAAGAAAATATTGTAAAGTCGCAAATTTCCACAGTGTAGTATTGCACTGTAAGTTTATTGAAGTTTCAGCACCCTGCACCAAAGCTCCAGTGGCTATAAGACTGCGTATGAAACCTCAGCTGTCACACCGTATAGAACTCCAGTTTTGTTCTTAAGAAAAGGGGTTTCAAGTCAAGTGGGTAGGAAGTATTCAGTCTGTACCCACTTTCTGTAGAATGGATACCTATTTTAGGAGAGAACTTCAAGCAGGTTGCTGACCCGGAAAAAGGCAAAGTGTCAGCTGAGGATAATGATATTTTCTTTGCCAAGTTTATAGAGACAACTCTGAAAGCCATGTAGGACATTTTCTACTTTGTTCATTTAATAGAATAAAAAGTTAAATGGTAGATATGTGGAGGCTTTTCCTGTAACCTAGCCCAGCTAGTGAGCTTTCTTACTGCTTCTACAAACCAGTTCCCTTGTCTTTATGAGTCTGGGCCTAGAAGAAAGTGTGTTATGCCATGTCCTGTCAAATGTTTATGCAATGCCTTTGTAAACTGCCTCCTTGGAGCAGTGTTAATATATGTAGGCATACAACCACAGAAACAAAAAGCCATTATATGCAATTCCTGTATCTCTCTCTGTGATGTTTATTTTATGACATTTTTCTTCAGTGACCTTCTGCTGCCACCTGCCTCTGAAGGATTTCCATAAAATCTACAATTGAAGAATGAAGCCCAGGAGAATAACCTATCGTGTGCGCAGAGGTGACATTGGAGTTTTGCTGGTCAATCCTTTAAGAGCTGCATGAGAGAAAAATAAAAGTTGCACCTGTAGGTTAGAGAATGTATATGTGTATTGGAGAGGAAATGGTAATTATGATGTGAAAGAATGACTGCACAACACAAGTTACCTTTGCATGGCTATTTTCCTGTGAATGTGTGCAAGCTGTGACACTGAGCTGTGTAAGTACTTAGCACAACAGATACCAGTGTTCAAAAGCTGAAGTTAATGTTTCCATTGTATTATATATCACAGAATCACAGTCACAGAGGTTTGAAGAGACCTCTATATACAAGTCAGTCAAGACTTCTGTCTGTAGCAGTTGTGAAGTACTTCTAGTCTAACCTTGTATTTCATACAGACAGAAGCGGTTGTGCAGATGTTGTAGAGGAGCACAGCAGGGATGACCGCGCAGGGCAGCGTGCGAGTCTGCCTACCCCAGGTCTTTAAGCCCCCTGCACTGTGGTAAGCAATGTGTGGTAATGCACATTAGTTCAGCAATAAAGCTGTTTCTACAAAGACTTCGTGCATTTGAATTCTTTTGTGATAGGTAGATGTGTAGAGACCACAGGGGTGATTTAAAGGTATTTTTGTAGTTATGTGAAAAAATGCCCCGGTACAGGAACACTGAAAGTCAGTGCTTCTTAAGGGATAAGAATAAGCAATATAGTATGAAATAAATGTGAACATGCACACACACACACGCAGACTCTCATGAGCTCTTGAGAATGTTTTGTTAACTGATCAATGGGTTAACGTGCCTGGGAGGTGCTGCCACAATATCTTTAAGATCAGCTGGCTGTACTGGATAGAAATGCAATATGCAGACAGAAAACTCATCTCTTGCGCTCTTAGTTTAAAGTCAGAATCTCTGGATTTCACAAAACTTTGTAGCACATTGATATATCTTTTACCTGGTTCTGAACACATTTTGCCTGTGGGAATCCTAAATAACATATCTAAGAGTTTTCTGGTGATGAATTCTCTTCCTTCTGCTGCTTTGTACAACATTAGGATGAACTTGTCTATATTTATTATTTTTTTCTTTTTTGTTTGCTGGGCACGCTGTTTAGCAGCATGTAGTAAGGTTTTGTAGTTTGATATTTTGAATGACTTAATAATTATAACCTGAGCACTTAATGCCTGTCTGTAACCTGGGGTGTATGACTGTCAGTTCATATAACACTGATATATTAATATGTGTGAAGTGTATATGGATGCCCCCAGAAAAGTTCCTGTAAAACTTGTTTCTATGTGATTTCAGGCCAGGTTACTAATAAAAGAAAAAACACAATATTTTATATGAGTGTGGAGCATCGTGGTAATGAGAAACAAAAATGTCCCTGCCTCAGTGTAACTTTTATCTATTGTGTGATTGTCAGAATTTGCCACATGATACTTGAAAAGATGCTTCCCTATAGGTACTTCATATTTTCATATGACTGAGAAGATCATCTGTCTGAATCCATTAACACCCAGTTAGAAGTGCACATTTCAACACAGTTACATCTTCTGAGTTTCATCAAAAACTGGATAAGTGCCTTAAAGAAGTGTCACCTAGTGGGGCAAGAAGCTGTGATGGAAACGTAAGGGAGTCCCATGACAAAATTTTCAAGAACTGTACCCTCCAGATGACTAAAAGGCAAACCTTCTGTAGACTGTGCTTGATAAGACTCTGAGCAACCTGATCTAGATAAAGGTGTCCGTGCTTACTGCAGGGGTTGGACTAGATGATCTTTAGAAGTCCCTTCCAACCCAACACAGTCTGTGATTCTGTGATACCATAGCATAGTCCGTTGCTGCAACATCTGCTGTTGCATAGCCAAATGCATCTTGCCATATAGTTCACATTTTGCTCTATCACTCTGATGAAGGTCCATTTTTCGTTAACCTATGCCCTGATTTTTTCTCACAACAGTAACTTTGTAGAGGTTTGCCTTCCATTTTCTGATCACAGCTTAAAATTTTTCGTTCTGTGCCTTTCTCATCTCAGATACCAAAACAGCTTCCTGTCCTACCTCCTCCATCCCACCACCTCAGATACCTCTGGTCTGCAACCAGCTTTACTCATTGCCCTTTTTGTTTTGACTCCAACAGTGTCATTATTTCTCCTTTTCCATTGTTTTGTGTTCAGATGGTTGCTCCCAAATCTTGCACCTTTCATGCCTTTGCCTTCTCTGTCTTGCCGTGTTTCTACCCATCTGACAAATCTGCTGCTTAGGACAACCTGTCTTACTGGCCTGTAAATCAGTTCCTGGCTCAGGCATGTCTGTCCTGCATTATATAATGGCCTCTTCAATAACAAAAAAGTTTTCTTCTGCAGAATGACCAAACATTACAGGTATTTTGGGGTGAAGGCAAAATCATTACAGGTATTTTGGGGTGAAGGCAAAATCAACTGGACCAAGCGTTGCAGCAGTATGGCAATTTTTGGAGGCCTTTGTCACAAATGAGCCATTTATTGCTGGGTGCAGGGCTTGTCACAAACACAGCAATAAAAGAAAATTAAAGGAAATAGTGGCTGATGCTGGACATGGCCCACTTTTTAGCAGCTGCTGCTTCAGATGCAATAGGCAGATTCTGAGTGTTTTCCTAGGGAACAGCAGAGGATTGACTAAGTCTAGCCCAAGCCATCAAGTTCATTGGTTTACTGGGAGTTGGTCTATTAGCAATTTCTTCCAGATTTGAAGAAATCCACACAAAGATCTTTGCAGGTTAATGTGTAACTAATTTTCCTCTCCTCTGGAAGAGGGTGAATTCCTTCAGTGTGCTTTTCTTCTACTGATGCCTACAAAAAGATCTGTTTGGCAGTTGATCTAGAGAATCTTGATCCTTCATTGAAAAAGGGGAAGATCAGGAACACAGTAGCTTATTTGACTTGGAAAGGACTGGGCTGGGGGGTGAAGAGGAGGAAGAATGTTACTTCTAACTTTTTTCAATATCTACCAATCAGGCTACACTTAGATTCTCACTAGAGACTCTTAGTTGCATGGTCTTTAACTCTGTCAGCTTTGACTTTCTCAGTTTCCCTTGTTTTAGTTCCAGACTAAAGTACTGTACGAATGTCACTACATCCTCCTGTTACTGCTTAACAACATTCTACAAAATATTTGACTACAAGTTACATTGAGATGTTTTCACTGGAGATGTTATTTATGCTGTATTATTGGTGTTTCAATCCATTCTCTTTAGAGTATTTTTTTGGAGTGTGTTTTCTTATATTTCAAGAAAAGTTCCACGTATTTAAGTCTTGCCAAAGTAAGCTTTTCTCATTTTGATGCCCAAGAAAACAGTGACTCTTCAGAACAGTTAAGATTAGGATGAAAATGGTGTTTTTCTGCATTAGTAGTAAACCCTATAAATGTAAATACAAAACGGTAGTTTCAGTGGTTTCTTACACAAGTTTTTTGGTGATTCAAGATAAAGAAAAGTATCTCTTCCTCATTTAAAAGCCGTGGAGGAAGGAAGCTCAAAAGTACACACAGGGTTGTTCTAAGTTTAGCATGTACACTGTCTAAAAAGTAGTTTCCAGATACCCTTTTAATTTTGTTCACATTAAAATGCCACAGGGATTTTTGTCCTCTCTGCAAATGAAAGTCTGACTGCCAGTCTGGGCCATGAAACAGTGAGGAAAGAAGGGAGTTCCTACAAAATCTACTTGGAAGGGCTCTTTTTCTCCCATGGCCATCCACTTGTATCAGTCATGCAGAGTCTATTGAAACTGGTGGGATGAGAGCAAAGACATTGGGAAGAGAATACCCAAAGTGTTTGCTTTCATGGATGGCCTATGCCTACCAGGTGCTTTTCATTTAGCTGTAATGATGTGAACATTGGTAGCTCTTTGCCAGTAACACACAAACCTCTGTCATTCGACCTTCATTAGAAGCATTAAATGTTTCCAAGACTGATATAGTCCCCTCTGGGTTATGCCACTGATATTTTACATAGGTAGCAGTCTGAATAAGTAGCAGATAGTTATAAGTCTGTTTCTTTCCATCCTATTTTCTACTCTTCCATCTGAGAGACGGATTGCCTAGGCACTTTGTAAAACCACAGGAGTGTCTTTCCTTAGCTCTCTGAACTGCAGGCCAGGTTTAACATTGGGCTGATATTTTGCTAGCCCTAGATAAGAAAAATTGATGTGGGGAGGCTGGCTCCCTGTACTCCTCCTAGAGCTTGCTCTTAGTGCAATGAATATAAACTTTACTTTACACCTTCAGACTTATTTTATCTTTGCAAAACAATGCAACCCAGATAACAGCCATGTCAAAGCAAATTAATTCCCCAGATATTTTCTAATTCTGAACTTGCACAGAGTGCATTTGGGAGAGAACATAAGTGGGGAGTGTATCAAGGACTAATACTTATGTCTGTAGAGCAGGATGTGCGGTTGCCATAGCAGCAATCAATTCGCTAAATAGGGAGTAACATAAACTGATTCAAAGGCAAAGACTGATTTAGGTCAGGGAATAACACTTCATAAAAAGAGAGACTTCTCTGTGACTTTTGATGGTTGTTTTGCTTTTGTGAATGCACTTGCAAAGCATATTGAGAAAAAACCCAACTGCCACAAGTGTGTTAGGACTCAAGAGCCCTTGAATACAGTGAAGAACCAACCCACTTGCTGCACTCCTGGCAGCTCCAGTGTCAGCTGTAGAGAAGTGTAGATAAGGTGATGAGATATCGCTTGTTTTATGTTATTTATGGGCTCTTTCCCCTCTAACTGATGAAAAAAACATTCCCAAGATGTTATGTGAGTGCTGTCCTCTGCTAGAAGTTGGATGAGCTCACACTGAAATGTTTGTTTGCCCTGAATTGTGGAAGTGCCTGCTTGCCTCTTGGAAATGTCAGTGGTATTTTTGGTAGGCATGCACATACACGTGTATGTGTATATATGTACACATATTTTTAAGGAGATAATTTACTTCTGGAAAAAAAAGGTTGAATCATAAGGAAATCAAAGCGGTAAATGGTGCTGATTAAATGCACACACACATGCGTACACACATTCCCCCATCTTTATATAAGTCTAGGGGTGTGAGTACTGAGTTGATTGTTTTCAGTATGGTTGTGACTGGAGTGTGGGGGTTAGTTCTGGCTTCATGCTACTAAGCACTTGTGAATGAGCAGGAGGATATTCAGTAGAAAAGACTGCAGTTCCTAAGGATTAGGCTGTGATGTCACAGCTACCGTATTGTGACATGAAGTTCTGGTACTCAGCATTGAAGGCAGAGGTCAATAAATGGCCTACTGAAGCCTCACCAGTAACCTGTGACTGGTTAAGGAATTAGATAACCTCCTCCACATGGAAACAACACAGTAATTTAGATTATGGCAGGGAAGATAAAGCAATGTCTTGGTCAGTCTTTTAGTTTACTATTTGTATGGGGAACAGAAGCTTAATAAGAAAGACTCCTCACTGTACTAACCAAAACTATAGCAGTAATTGATGGAAGTTGAATCTAAAGAAATTCTCATTAAAACAAGACAGTTTGGTCAATGATGATAATTAATCATAGGAATAAACTGTAAATTCCTTCCTGAGATGTTCCGTCATTGGAAAGCTTTACATAGAACCTTTAGACCCCTCTAGAACACACACCTCAGATTAGGCCCTTGCTGCAGAAATCGAAGTGGTAGGACTCAAAACAATAGCATGCTGTCTGCACAGGTAGGGTTAGAATGTACCCATGTCCCTAAAATCTACTTGTTCAAACTGTTGCACAAAACCAAAGTCATCCAGTACTGCAAAACGGGCACATCCAGCAGTTTGTCTGGAACCTCCTACTGTGAACATGTTTCTGGGGTCTTGTTCAGCTTTCTTGCCAACTTAACTTCTACTCAATGTGAAAGGAAGGACACCTATTATGATGATGTTTTTTTCTTTTATTTAAGCTAAGAGCATCTGCCTATTAGATTCGAGGCTGCAGCTACTGACTTGTGTCACAGTGACTCAAGATCACCTAAAAAAAGCAGCAACTTTAGTTGTGGTTGACCTGGCCTGGTGTAAAAACTCTGAGATTATGTGTGAACTTGCTGCCTGTATCTTATTAACTGCCCCCCACAGCCAACAGTGCCGCTTGTTGTTTTCTTTAGGAATTACCCCTTATTTCATTTTGATATCACAACATGACTGTGGAGCACCTTTCCATCTGCACACATAATAGCAATACAGGAGAAAGAAGACATTTCTTGTATTATATTTTCATATGAGCTGTATTATTTAGTACTATTCTTTTTAGTAGTCTAATTAGAGCTTTGACCCAGATACTCAACTGAGAACAGAGCACATGATTTGAGAGTGCCTCCAGTTCAGATATTCACCTGTCCCTACAAAATGCTCTCCCTAAAATTTATCTCTTAGTGCTCTGGAGATGTAATGAATTTTGTGGAATAGTAACATTACTTGGGCTCCAAAGATATTGACAACAGTCTTGCTGGACAGCTACTGATTTCTGCCACAATGCAAGGAGCATGAAAGAACAGTGACTTCTTCTAGCATCTGTGGTGGTAGCTGAAACATGAGATCATTGTATGAAATACTTTTCAACCAGCTGTGAAAAGTTCAGTTCTGGTGCTGAGGTTGGTTTGTTTTTTAACTTCTTCATTTATGCCACCTCCTGTTTCTGTTTATTAATGTTTACTTTCTCAAACAAAAATAAAATGCTCTTTAGAAGAAAATAAAATAGAAGGGGGGGGGGGGCAAATGAAGTGGCAGAAAAACTAGAACTGGGAGATGATGTGGCTCTTCACTGGTGTTTCTACCTACATAATCTCTCTTTCTGTGTGCTCAGCATCCCTCCTGTAACCCTCCTTAAAAAAGTGTTGTTTTGTAACAACTTGGGGTAGAATGTTTGGGATAGGCATCCTCTGCCTGCGATAAGGAGATGGGTTTGGTAAGAGCTCTCACTGCTCTTGTCAGTGTGTCATCTATCCTATTCTTCAAATATTTTCCTTGCCCTCGCTGCCTCAAGTCACCCTCTCAAAACTATTTATTATAGCTATTAATGAAAGAGGTGACACCGAGCTACTGGATCAGTGAACAATAGAGACATCTTTTCTGGGGAAGATTTTACTCACATTACATTGCCTACAGGGATCAAATATTGGTTGCTCTTGTGATTCACAAGCCATGTCTGTGTCATTTCAGCATCTACTGTGTATGAACAGTAAGTTTTCTCTTTAGCTGGACTGACCAGTTCTCTCTGGTCAGTCCCTGTCTCCTTACCCTGTCATTTTCCTGACAACTCTTTCATTTTTTATGGTAGGTGACAGAAGCAACACTGCAAAAAATTTGTTTGAGCTCTGTGGTCCCAGTTACCAGAAGGCATGAGGTATTTATCAATTGATTACAGTCATCATTCAGATAATTGAAGAGCCACTCTTAATCCTGACTGGATAATTCTGATCTTTGTTTTCTACATGCTATTTGCTCATGTAGTCCCTCCCCCATCTCTTGGACACCACGAAAACCCCAAAACCAAGCCCACAGCTTGACTGTCTGCCTATAGAGCAGGAAGAATCAATGGCAGTTCCCCAAAATTCCTGAGGAACTTAGAAGCTAACGCCCTCCTGACACCAAGTTTTTCGTCATGGCTCTAAGTAGGGGTGAGGATATGGGTTGGAAAGTTTCCAGGAAACTCTTGCAAGCTGAAGGGAAAAAAACTTGTTTCTTCTAATATATAGGTAGGTCATCCAAGCGTGAGATGTTCTCACTGTGTAGAAAATTACCTGTCCACAAAAGCAGCACTCTGGTATGTGAAATTGAAGAATAGCCAGGGATTTAAACCTTCATCCCTGGGATCATTTGCTCTGTGGTGTTAAGCTTGAAAGACTCTTAACATGACTTGAGTTTATATAGTACTCTTGAGCTAGTGATGTGTTAGGCGATCCCATCATTTGAGTTCTGATGAAGATTGTACATTGTGTTATGCAAATTGCATGTGTGTTATGCTGAATGTTGGCACTCCATTCTATGTCCCATGAAGCTGCACCAGTGATGTAAAAGAACGACCTCCACCTGTGAATCGCCCTCCCCCCCCCCCCCCCAAAAGACATTTATGCTTTTGTGGGAACAATCTGTCCTGCAATATGAAGTCATTTCTAAATTTCTGTATAAATTATAAAATGTCAAACCTGTCATTTATATTTTTCATGGCTTTCATGTTTTGATGATGTTTTCCATATGATATCTGCAAAGTTAAGAAACTGCAAAGTATTCTATTAATGTTAAACTATGTATCTTTATACTTACCTGCAGCAGTTTTTGCCTTTATTAAAATTTCTTATTGCATAAATGAAACATAATGGCTTCACTGCTAACTGAACTGAGTGAAGTAACTGAAAATTGTACCTGTGCTTTGGAGAAGGTGGAGCTTGGTAGTACTGACTGTTCCCAGTAGTAATGTTTTGAATTTAAGAGAAATAAAATTTCTAAATTTGGGTGTCTGATTCTGTTTTCTCGACTGCTGAGAAATTGGTTTTGCCATAACTTTTTATAGTTTACTAAAAATGAAATTGAAAAACATATAGTGTTGGAAACTTCCAGGGTCATAGTTATGAAGCTTTTTTTTTGTAGCTGGAAGTATGAATTCAGGTTACGCCATTTAGGCAATCTGAGTTTAATCACTGCATGTGACCTTGGACATATCTGAGCCCGTGAGAAAGACTTATGATATTTAATGGTTTCAGCAATATTTTTTACTACACTCCAGGTCTTCAGTTTTGCATTTTGGATTTTTTTAAAACTTGATTTTCCTGTGACACCCAAGGAAAGTTACATCTTTCTGGATTTCTGTGCCTCCACCAGGACAATAGGGAGAACTCTGTATTTTGCAAAGACACCGTAAAGTTTAAGTCCACAGTATGTGGGGACTATTCAAGCCAATGGGGACTTCACGCAGACTCCCCAGGAAGGAAGATAGCATTATCTCCCTGGACCTGGCCCCACTGGGAGAAAAAGGCTTTCCCTTAAATGTAGACTGAATCTCAAACCTCTAGGTTCAGCTGAAGCGACTACCTCTCATCTGTTGAGCACCTCTGTGATACGCCTGTCCCCATCCCCTTCATCTCTTCCCTGGAGGTCTCAGTCATTGCAGCAGAGCCATGAATTTTTGTCCACATGTGGAATTCAAGTCCTGCCTGGTTGTTTCCCTTCTATGTGCATTTGTGTGCATACTCTATGGTAGGAGTCTTCTACTTGCAATGCCTTCCTGAGGTCTCTTGTTCATACCCCCCTGCACCCTGTGATTTCTAAGTAAATCTGTCTCTGATTTTTCATGACCTTCTCATGTGCCAGTTGCTTTTCTGACCATGGAACAGTTTTGCAGGGAGGCTCAATTTGGTTATCTGTATATCAACATTGTAGTGGTGGCTGGAGTTCAGGAGAAAAGATTCATGTTCACTCCTGTGGTATGGACAGCCATGACACAAGGTGGGTCAAACTTTGCAAAAATGCTCAAGAAAAAGGATGACATTGATATGTCCATATGTTAGTTTAGAAGAGAACAGTTTATCATTTAGAAGAAAACAGTTTATCAGTGACACCATGTATTGAGGCTAAATAAACAAGACTGAAGTGGAAGAGGTGAGTAACAGTGAAGTGACAGAATAAATCACAAACTTGGATCTCTGTGTAAATGCACCTCTTTTAAAGGAAAGAGATTGTGCCCTGGGGATTGCTTTGTGTCAGAGGAGCAGCTGATACCTTGCTGGCTGTCAGACACTGCTGCTGCATCCAACACACCCAGCCTCTACCTCACACCAGATCCTGCAGCTGCATCCCTTGCACTTGCCGATCCCATGCACCACATAGCTACACTTAATTGCTGCCCCTGTTCGGCAAAACCATCTATGTCATTTTCAGCTCCTTTCAGAACACAAGCTGAAAAAATACCCAACAACTCACCACCTGAAGGGACAATGCATTCGGGGGAAAAGAGTGTTTGCAGATTTTGAACCTGATAACACAACCAATTGCAGCTAAAGAAATGCATATAAAAATAAAACAGTATAGTGAATAATTGGTGGGGTTTTTTTGGTGGTGTTTGTTTGTTTGTTTGTTTGTTTTTACATAAAACCACCAAGAAGTAGGGCTAAAAAGACCTGATTTGCAATCCTTATTTTTAACCTGCATTGCAATCTGCCCACTCTTTCATGACTCTTGCAAAGCAGAAAGAAATACTGTGTATGGTTGCTTTTCCTCACTAAGTAAAATTACTTTACTTTTTAATATGCAAAAAATGGTAAAAGGCACCAGTAAGACCATTTGTGTGGGTGTATGCATACCAGCAAACACTTGTGCTGTAGAGGAGCCATTTAGAAAACAGCTGTTGTGAATTATATATTGGTATCAAAAATATTTCTCCATTTGAGGTGGAAGGAAATATATCTGGTATTTTAATTTTTTATCAAAATGGTATTGAGAATTACTCTTTCTTATTGATGCTCTCTTTTTTACCTCATCTTTTTTACCACAGAATTATGTAGTAGGCAACCTTTAAAATTCACTTGAAGCTGTGGAACCAAAATGAAAGGGCCCTTCATTTTGCCGGCTCATAATTTCATTATTATTGCCATTCACATTCATGTGTCACACAGCCCTAGAACAGTTTGGAGTCAAAGGCTGAACGCTGTAAAACCAGGACAGAGAGAATTCATGCCCTGTGGAGAAAATGGGCATTCTCACTGCTCTCATCCAGACAAAATAATACAGCACAGTTGAGTAGGATGAAGTTGTTTCCGTAGGTCTGGTTTAGACCTCACAGTGGTAAAAGAAGCAAAAGCAAACACAAGAAATTATACTATTTCCACACACTGCTCTGTACCTGTGATTTGCTCACCAAGGATATTGCAAATCTCTAATTAATTGGTTTGTGTTCCCAGTGATATGAAAAAGGCAATGGTAATCTGTCCTGGTAGAGAGAAATACTGTTACAGGCAGCTACAGTGTGGTTCTCCTGCTAGAAACACAGAGAGTATTCATCTGGCATGCTAGTGATTCCTGGTAGTGGTTAGTGTATACCAGTAGCATCACAACGATTGCTGTGAATTACAACAACCTGGTTTCTTTCAATATGGAGTGGAAAAATACTGAATTAAACCAGCCACTCTTAGCATTTCAAAAGATTCCTCTTCAATTTGCCTGTGACTGAAGGAATGCTGCCAAATAAGGCGTTTATTCTTCACTTTTTTATTGTGTTCCATGCTTCTCTGTAAAAGACCCATATGGTTTGTTGAAAAGTGAAATTTTACACATTGTATAAGATCACAGTATATATGGAGGAGTTAGTTATACTGCAGATGTTGGTTAAACGTTTGTGCTCTCAGTTTTTAGTAAATAATACAGAGGCAGCAGCTATATTGAGAGCTGGACATTCCTGTTGAAATCCATATAATTAAAACAACTGTTTCCTTATTACTCTAAAGAAAATAAAGATGTACTCATACATTGTTTTTTTCTGATGCATACTCTTTTATGACAGAGGGTGTCAAGTCCTGGTTCCAGTTACTTCAAAGAGTTATATATCAATAATTCAATCACACAGTAACAATTTATTCCTATAAAGTAGGCTTGGGGTTAGATGCAGGGCTGAAGCCCTGTATTTTTTATTTTTTCAGATATATATCAGATTTCCACACTTTGTAGCCTGTATATTTGAGACCTGGGAAAAGCAGTTGTTTAGAATACATAACAAATAACAGGTTGACAACAAAATTCAGAAATCTCCTACTTTCATTGTCTCACTACTAACATGAGAAAATAGCTGTTTGGTTGTTATGGATCAGAAAAGACTACCAGGCAGTAAGAAAGAAAGGAGGGAAGGAAGAAGAAAAAGGAAGGAAGAAGGGAAGAAGAGAAAGAGAGAAAGAGTTCTTAGTCTTGCCCTTAACACCATCTTCTAAATGCTGTTTCTCCCTTTGACTTTGTTCTCTTGATCATTTTTCTCCCATGAATTGATATCTGCTGAGAGAGTTGTCTGAGGTGCTTGCCAAACCCCTTTCCATCATCGATCAGCAATCCTGGCAGACTGGGGAAGTTCCACTCGACTGGAGGCTGGCAGATGTGACACCCATATATAAGAAGGATCGGAAGGAGGATCCGGGGAACTACAGGCCTGTCAGTCTGACCTCAGTCCCGGGGAAGATCATGGAGAGGCTCATCTTGGGACCGATCATGCAGTACATACGTGATGGCCAGGGGATCAGGCCAAGTCAACATGGGTTTACAAAAGGTAGATCCTGTCAAACTGACCTGATCACCTTCTATGACAAGGTGATGCGCTTAACGGACAAGGGGCAGGCTGTGGGTGTGGTCTACCTGGACTTCAGTAAAGCCTTTGACACTGTTTCTCAAAGCATTCTGACTGAGAAACTGGCTGCCACTGGGCTTGACAGGTGGACCCTCAGCTGGGTTAAAAACTGGCTGGCTGGATGGGCCCAGAGGGTGGTGGGGAATGGAACCAAATCCAGCTGGAGGCCGGTCACCAGTGGCGTCCCCCAGGGCTCAGTCCTGGGTCCAGTCTTGTTCAACATCTTTATCAATGACCTGGATGAAGGGATTGAATGCTCCCTCAGTAAGTTTGCAGATGACACTAAACTAGGAGGAAGTGTTGATCTGCTTGAGGGTAGGGAGGCTCTTCAGAGGGATCTGAACAGACTGGACCCATGGGCTGAGACCAATGGGATGAGGTTTAAAAGGCCAAGTGTAGAGTGCTGCACATGGGACATAACAACCCCATGCAGCGCTACAGGCTTGGGGGAGGTTGGCTGGAGAGCTGTCAGGAAGAGAAGGACCTGGGGGTGTTGGTTGACTGCAGGCTGAATATGAGCCAACAGTGTGCCTGGGCAGCCAAGAAGGCCAATGGCATCTTGGCTTGTGTCAAAAATAGTGTGGCCAGTATGTCTAGGGAGGTGATTGTGCCCCTGTACTTGGCATTGGTGAGGCCACACCTCAAGTACTGTGTTCAGTTTTGGGCTCCTCACCATAAGAAGGACATTGAGGTCCTCAAGCGAGTGCAGAGAAGGGCAACCAGGCTGGTGAGGGGGCTGGAGGGCAAATCCTATGAGGAGTCACTAAGGGAGCTGGGGATGTTTAGCCTGGAGAAGAGGAGGCTGAGGGGACACCTTATCACCACCTACAACTACCTGAAGGGAGGTTGTAGAGAGGTGGGCGATGGTCTCTTCAGCCAGGTGACAGGAGACAGGACAAGGGGAAATGGCATGAAGCTGTGCCAGGGCAGGTTTAGATTTGATATTAGAAAATAATTTTTTCCTGAAAGAGTTTTCAGGGCCTGGAACAGGCTGCCCAGGGAGGGGGTCGAGTCACCTTCCCTGGGTGTGTTCAATAAAAGGGTAGGTGAGGGATCTTGTTTAGCTTAGGATGGGAATGGTTGGACTTGATGATCTTCAAAGGTCTTTTCCAGCCTTGTGATTCTGTGGTTCTGCGATCTTCCAGAATTTTTTCTTTAAACTGCACTACTATTTGGCTGGCCTGGTTTCAGATGTGATAGAGTTACTTTTCTTCATAGTAGCTGGTATGGGATTGTGGTTTGTATTTGTGCTGGAAGCAGTGTTTGTAAGTGTGGAATGATGACTGGAGGTAATGGTAACTTAAAAGTGAAACCTTTCAAAAGGCTCAGCATTTACAGAACATTCCAGGGTGATAAGCAGATGAGGTGCCAGGCACCCACTCAGTCATAAGGTTCCTAAACATCCTCCTTCTTAATAAGTTCCATGGCAATCTCAAAGATTAATAACGTCAGGGGAGCTTGACATATTGACCCTGAGACAGCTATGTGGAGGATGAAGCAAAGTGGAGACATCGCAGTCAAAGTCTTCAATAACATGAAACTTGAGGGTTAAGATGGAACAGATAAATTGCATCCCTGCTGTCCCTGGCCTATGACATGCTGTCCTTTTAGTGAATTATAACATCATAATACCAAAACGCACCTCCATCAATTTCCTTAATTTGTACCTCTAAACATGAGGTGAGAGAATTTTACACCAATCACAGTAAAGGTATGTATGGCTAGAGTCCCTCAATCTCCACCTTAAAGATAAGAAATGACATAAAAACCAAGCCCATAATCCGAGATGGGTTAGGGAAGATACCACCGCGTCAGGGAAGACACCCTTGAGCCTCACCCTGATCCCTGGACCAGCCGATGGGCTGAGCTTCTCTTCCCCCCATCTTAGCCTTTGGCTAAGATTTGAACACTTGGCCACACCAAGTGCCTCCCCAGGAAACTTAGAATTCTCTATAGTTACTGTACATCATTTAATGTGTTAGTAGTTCAGACCTTTGGTATTTACTAATGTTTTGCAGTCAGTGAATTTATCACCGGCAATCCAAAGAATCTGTGTGTCTGTTGCTTGAGTAAAATACTCTTTGATTTGAGCCTGTTGTGTTAGTTCTCATTGAACGTGACCAAACTCCTATGAGGCGGCCGTGGAAGTTCAAGGAACATGACTGGGTTGAGGGAGCATTTCATTATTTGTGGACCTGAATGGTGACAGTTTCGTGCACGGACCGTGACTGGACTGAGAACACTAATTGGGCATATTGTTACCCTTGACGCAACAGTAACACGGGGGTGTTTTCGTTCCTGCTGAGCAGGACACACACAGTGCCAAGGCCTTTTCTGCTTCTCACCCCACCCCACCAGCCAGTGGGCTGGGGACGCACAAGGAGTAGCGATGGGACACAGCCAGGACAGCTGACCCCAACTGATCACAAGGATATCCCGTATGGCATCATGATCAGTTTATGAGGGTCTGGGGGAAGAGGACGAAAGTCGGGGGGGGGACATTCAGGATGTTGGCATTTGTCTTCCCAAGTCACTGCTAGGAGTGATGAAGCCCTGCTTTCCTGGGGATGGCTGAACACCTGCCCGCCCACAGGAAATGGGGAATTAATTCCTTGGCTTTCTTTGCTTGCACATGTGGCTGTTTTTAGTAAATTCTCTTATCTCAACCCAGGAGTTTTCTCACATTTACTCTTCCAATTCTCTCCCCCATCCCACCCAGGGGGAGTGAGTGAGTGTCTGCGTGGGGTTTAGTTGCTAGCTGAAGCTAAACCAGGACATTGGGAAAACACAGAATTACTGCCTCTATGCATACAAATCATTCTAGACATGTAAGGCAGGTAACAAGAGCTGAATCTCTAGCATAGAGTCTCAAGATACTTTGCTTATAAATTTATACTATGCAGTGATATATACAACTGTATGTAGTTTTCTGTATTAATTGTTCACTTCTTTTTCTCCTCATGTGTCTGTTTTTCTAGGCATCAGACGGTGATGCTGCCCAGCAGGAATGCATACAAGCAGCATAATATTTCTGGAGAATTTAATGTAAAAATATTTTCATTTAATATGCTTTGTCTTTCTGCCTTAAAATTTTCCTCCATCGAATTTCATCTGAATTGTTTTTGACTGTTGATTATCTAGCAATCTGACAATTTTTCTACTTTTTGGTACATAGACTTACTTGGTTATCCTATGGGGCTGTCAGTGGTATTTTTAGAAGGAAAAGTGGATGAAAAGGAATTGGAATTAATTTAAACTCACCTGAGCATTTATTGGTGATTATTTTTCTGGCAGAGTAGAAGGAATTTTCACTGCCCTATAAGCATTCTCCATCTGTGTCAGACTGGTAAAATAATTCGAGCTGGAAAAAGTATTACAGATCCATTTTCTACTTTTAACAGAGAGGCTCCTCTAAGATTTGGGAAAGCACTGACTTCAGTGCTGAGTTTCTAAGAGAGTCTGAGGTGCAATCTTTTACATCTGGGAGGAGAATTTAAATCTACCTCTCCCTATGAGACTGTGAGAGACCTAGAGATACAGTTTCTTCCTGTCTCATCAATTTCCTAGCGTCAGGCTGCAGGTGAGTTTGAACTGAGTGCCAAGGGTCTTTGCTGTTGACACCTCTCACTCATAAGGCATATTCAATATCAACTGAAAAAGGGAAAGAGACTGGGATTAGGTACTGGAGATTACAATCTGTGTTCCACAGATTACAGAGTAATGTATCTAAAAATAAATGCAACTGTTTTCATGAAAGAGAATGAGAGTGAGACTTCTAGCATAGTTCTGCAGGCTCTCAGAAAGGGGATGTACATTAATACCCTATAACTAGGCTGAGTGACCATAAAACAAAATGGGAGACCAATGTCTCAGCATGAGTTTATGTCAAAATATTTTGCTCTAAGTTCTAAAGGAATTTTTGTTCAATATGAAAAATTTCTTCATTACGTTGAGAAAAAGCAAGTAGTCAATTTAAACTGAATTCAGCATTTGCAAGCAATCAAATACATTGTTCTGGTTGTCTTTAGGCCCTTGTCAGACAAAATAATAAGGAAAAGGACTTAATGCATTAAGCATTGATTCCACCTCACCTGTGTTTGGCCCATTCATTTAAATTTAACCTTCTGAAAGGTCTTGGAAAATCCAGCTGCTTATCGTATCTGCTGGACATTAGTCCTGTACAATCCCCTTGAGGATGTTGTAGCTCATACTTTACTTCATACCTGATACTTTTTATAGTACCCAAACTTTAATGTGTCGGCGTATAGCCCACAAAATTGCTTATCTTTTTGTCTTAGTGCTAGTAAAGTGATTTTTCTGGAGGACTACAACAATTATATACTTATAATTGCATCTATTGACAATTTTATTTCTATAGTGTCTTTTATAATTATAATAACCTAGTAGAGTATTTTAGATTGTATGTGTGACTCACAATACTATAGCAGCAAGCTCAGGAGTTGGACTTGATGATCCTTATGGCTCTCTTCCAACTCAGTATATTCTGTGATTCTATGATTCACTTTAGTTTGATACCTAGGCCAGAAAATTTGGAGTCACTCGTTAACTTGTACAGCCAACAAAGGTAATGCACTGTGGTAAGAAAACAGAAATGATGTTAAGGAACATAACTCAGTAGTTGGCATGACATGCCAAAATTGGATGATTTTCAATGAGAAACTCCAACTGTACTCTGTTGATACATAACAATGCCTGTCATATTCAAATATTTTTTGAAAGTATGATTTGGGGCCTTTTTATTTCTGCTAGCTCAGTCAGAAATGCTTCTTTTTTGAAACAAACACACAAACAAAAAAGACCCAAAACAAATCTGTCAGCATAAATATTAGCAAAATATTTGTGGAGGTTTCCTAAAACTGTGTAAGATCTTCACTACTTGTCATATAATCAAAACTTCTTGGACACTCTCTATCTCTGTGCTCTTGCTTTACATTTCTTTTTGTTTCTTAGAAAGGTGGGAAATCACATCCAGATGACAACTGAGCAGAGTTGACAGAACATTTTCCTTTTGACAAACAGTGAATTTTTCCAATTAAAATTAATATTTTCATGAGTGACTGAAAATGGAATGGAATGGAGTGGCTTTGAGGTTTAAAAGATTAATTAACATACCCAACCTGCAAAGAGAAAACTGTTGGTTTATTTTTTCATTAATTTTTTTAACCTTTTCCAAAGAAGAGAAAGAACTAAAAATAAATAAATTATTAATTAAAGCAGTGTTGTGTTTTATCCACAGCAATTTAATGTGGCAGGGAAGTGTTACAGGATGTGTGAAGTTGAGACTCTCTGGCTGATGTTTTCAAAGCTATACTGTGATTTGAATGTTCAATTCCCATCAGAATTTGATGGGGGTTTTGGTTCAGGCAGCTTTTGACACCGGTAGCAAAAGCAAGACTGTATACAAAATAAAAATATCTTTGAAACCCTGATTTTTCACCCTGCCTCACCTCTTTAAAAGGTATTGTGTCTGCAGGTTTTCCAAGAAAAACTGTACAGTTTTACAATTATATTTAACTTCTGTTGAGCAGAAGCCCTGGAATGATACAAAACCATTGTGAATACTACCACAATAAGGCAGAGATGCATTTCAACACAGCCCTACCCTATATAGAGACACTAATATGTGAGAATTGTGGTCTAATTACTTTCTTTAGTTCTTTGAGGTTTCTCTCCACACTGTGGTACCTTTCATTTGCAGTGTTTACCTCCTGAGATGTATGTATGAGAAAACACGTTATCATTTTCTGTGTAGCCTCTTCATGAAAATAGATTATCCCAGGCTTTTCCTGATGAGGTATCTATGGAAAAGTTGGCCAAGGACCTTTACTGGGATTTTTTCAACTACATCATGGGCCACTGCTTCTTTCTTAATTTGCTTAATTAGGAAATTAGCAAAGCAGCCTCTGCCTCTGTGCCCTCTAGCAGTGGCTTCCTCTGGCTAAGGTATGCAACCTCTGGGCTCATCCTGTTGCACATCCAGACTGCCAACTCTGCTGTGGCCCAAATGTTGGGTCCCCTGTCCCCTGCCAATACCTTCCCCCCCAGAACAGCAGTAGTCATCATCCCTAGCTGTCAACAGGACTTCAAAGCAAACACCTGAGCTGAGTCCAGTGGGGATGGGTTGTTCCTGGGGCGATTCTTTATTAGAGTAACAATCTCCAAAGTTTGTTCCAAATCTCTCAGTTACTCCCATTTTTTATCCCTGCCAGAGGTAGTATCTACAATCCCCCAAGTATTTTCCTGATTTCACCAGTTGTCCAGGTCTCATCATGCTTGAATGACTACCATGCACAATTCAAATTTATCCATGGATTTTTTACTTCACTCAGTGAAGTACTGAGCTGCAAAGTTTAGATTTGGATGAGAGTTTCTTGAATTTCAGGTGGTTTTAAACACTTTTTTTTCTGTGGTGTTTCTTATTCTACCTGTAAAAGCATGAAAAGAGCATGTAAAGATCCAATTTTACTGGCTGCAGAGCTCCCTGGAGGAGAAGGACCTGGGGGTGTTGACAGCTGACTGAACAGGAACTGGCAGTGTGCCCAGGGGGCCAAAAAGGCCAACAGCATCCTGGCCTGTATCAGGCATGGTGTGACCAGCAGTAGTAAGGAAGTGATAGTTCTATTATACTCAGCTCTGGTGAGGCTGCATCTTGAGTAGTATTCAGTTTTGGGCCCTTCATTACAAGGAAGGATGTTGAGATGCTGGAGGGCAATTAAGCTGGTGAAGGGTCTGGAGCACAAGTCCCATGAGGAGCAGCTGAGGGAACTGTGGCTTTTTAGTCTTACGAATAGGAGGCTGAGGAGAGATCTTATTGCTCTCTACAGCTACCTGCAAGGCAGTTGCAGAGGTGTCACAGCTGGTCTCTTCTCTTGGGTGACAAGTGATAGGATGAGAGGGAACAGCTTGAAATTGCACCAGGTGCTTTAGGTTAGATATCAGGAGGAATTTCTTTACTGAAAGGGCTGTCAAGCACTGGAACAGGCTGCCCAAGGAGGTGGTAGAATCACCATCCCTGGAGGTATTTAAAAGGCATGTAGATGTTATGATCAAAGACATCATCTAGAGGTAGACTAGACAGGGTTAGGCTGTGGTTGGACTCAATGATCTTAAGGGTCTCTTCCAACCCAGGTGATGTTATGATTCTATAACTATTTGGGGGGGTCTATTTGGGTCCATGACAGATATACTGATCAAAACTGCTGAGAGGAAATTTAATTCCAGAGATTATACTGCAAAGCTCACCATTATGTTTCACAGAACTCCTAAAACTGTTGAATCTTTGACATTATATAATATTGCTAAGACTTACATGAAATAGGCATGATTCATATGTTTATATAAACATTGCTATGTTTGTAAGTGTATACACACATTTAATGCAACTTCTCTGTGAAGTTTCTGTACAACAGCAGCTTCAGTCTTTCAAACATCTTCTCTCTTTCTGCAACCTACTTGATTCCATATGATGCTGTCCAGTGAGCCCAGGTATCTTGGAAGTGCAGAAAGCTTCAGAGTAGGGTGTATTTGGCTCAAGCCTGGTTCTTTTGTTTTTCCTTGTGCATTACCTCAGTATATTCCTACACAACCAGCCTGCAAAACCCACCAGGAATAAAGACAAGTTAGTGGCAGTTGTTGTCTCTTTCCCTGAACAGTAAATAAACCCCTACTTTCTCAAAAGGAGATTTAGGGCCAATACTCCTGTAGAAATATGCATTAGCCAGTCCCTCGCTTTTTCCCTTGCCTTCCTGCCAGGTGCTATATTTAGTCTTGTACTTTTATTATAGAGAACCTCAAAGAATTATATGTTGCTCATCGTGCTCCTAAGTAACTTTTGCCAGAAAATCACTGTAGAAGCTAATGGTATTGGAGGTGAATTAAGAATAGGGAACTACTGTTGTAGGACATGGGGAATGTTTATTCCCATACCAGACTAGTCTGTAGCAAAACTCTCATTGACCTCAGTGGGAACATGCTCAGTCCAATATAATTCACCACTCAGTACCAGCTTCAACATTACAGCAGTATTTCTTCCAGAAATCACGTTTTAGAGCAGAGTGGCAGTTCAAAGTAGTTTTTTTCCTAGACCTGTACATATATATTGTGCACCATCTTTACATACAGTTAACATATATTATTAAAAATGGGACAAATCTGGAAATGCAAATTGCGTGATCTCTGTTTATGTCCTCAGGACATTTAACATCACCTATGCAATACACATGAAATGTGTCCGATAAGACAGTTCGCTTTGAAGTTTGGTAGGAAATTAATATATATTAAATAAAACATTAATACATTCAGACCTAGAAGACTTGAAAAGTTGAAAAGGCAGGCTATTTACAGCTTGTGCTATAGTAATCAGTATCTGCTGTATCTTTTCCTCCTTTTTTTAGTCTGATTAATAATATATCAGAACACTAATGGCATCCTAAAAGTGCTACATTAACTATGTTCTTTAAAAGCCATTTCCTGCTAGACTTGAATCAAATCACATTGATTTCAGCACGACTTGAGTGTGCTTGGTCTTTCACAGTTTCTGCAATGGCTTCTTTGCTATTTCCCTTTTTCTACAGGCATGGAGCACACCGAAGTGGCCCTTTACTGATTCTTTTGTTCCCGTGGCCAAAGTCAAAACCTGACTGTGCTTGCTGGACACCATGTGGGAATGAGAGGAGGATCCAGAGTTGGAGCCCTTCTTCCTACTCCACATTTCTTCTGAGCAGAAGTCAGGCACAGGAAAAGTGATGTGCCTTGTGTCAATGGATACTGAAGTTAACCTGAGCAACTACTGCACCCTGAGCAGCTAAAACAGCTCGAGCAAGGACCTAAAATCTCCAGAGGGCCCTAGAAACCATCATTAATTTTGCAGCTTCTGAAGAGGAGGCTGGGGAGATTTGTCCAATGATCCACTTGAGTTGTGACTTTGTTTCCTTCAGTTTTGAAGACTGCACTTTCCCCCTCCGCACTGTGATGCGGCTGGTGCGGCTGGGTTGCTCCCTCTCTGATAGCTGTTGAGCTCAAGTGCTTTGAAGGCATCACCCCCCTCTAAGAATCATGTGTGTGTTAATACTTCTTTCTACTTGAAGAGCTGTGTTTTAGGTAGAGCTGGAGGAAGGCAGGTGGGATTTTCAAAGGCAGGGCTGCAGTGTAAAATAAAGATGCCACTGAGGTTTGGTTGGTCTGGATGGGGCTAGATCCTGTAGGAACCCACTGCAACTGCAGCTGGAAGGAGTACTGTGCTGGTTTCCCTTAAGTTTTCAGACTGCCCTTTACAGGCCCAGATATAGTGATAGAGAAATAAATACCTCTGAAGACAGCCCCATTCATTTGACTAAAGACTGAAGTCAGAATTTCTTGGAATCTCAGGAGAAAAAAAAAGTTTTCCAGTGTATTTCTGTTCAAACTACCTTTTCCAGTCTTTGTAGTAAAGTTGAAATTCTTGCTGGATTTATAGCATACAATTAAGCACAGGAAATACAGAAAACTTAGTATTTCAGCATCAGCAGACCAAAGACAAACCATCAATCAGTAAAACGACCAATGATTTTTTTTGTCTTTTGGTTGGTGACCTCTACAAGAAAGCAGTGAGGCTCTATTTGTGTTTCCTCTGAAATCTGTTCATGACCTTGAAGGATGACCAAATATTTCCAGTAGGTTAATATTTTTTATCTCTCTATTTGTATTTAGAGTGCTACAAGTTGTTTCTTGATGTGCTGTAATAGTCTTGCTTCATATTTTAAGACATGCATTGTGTATACGCCAAAAATGCCATGTGTTGCACTGGAAGATTATTCCATTTGGGTTCTTTTAGGTTTGGTGGGGGTGTTTTGGGTTTTTTTGGTTGGGGTTTGTTGGATTTTTTTCCCTTCTCATTGATTTTAATCTCCTAATGAGGAGATTTTTGTTTGCAAGAAAAGTACCAACTGCAACTGATTTTTTGGTGTCAGGGGAGTATTTCTTTGCCTTTCTCTTTCTTATGTTTTAACAGGTGTTTCTAGAGAATGATGGATGTGACCTCATTTTCTCAGAAACTGTGTGATTGCTAATGATTGTTTAACAGAACAGACTTCTTGTACTGCTGTGAATTTTGTAGCTACAGTAAATCCTGCTCCACTAATGGAAGCCTAATGGAATAATGCAGCAGAACATCTATGAAGAAGGGGTTAACATTAATTCTGTGAGATATGCTGCTCACCAGGATGCTGTGAAATCCTTGTCCAGCTGAAATTCAAGGCAGATCTACAAAGACTGTTAATTGCACTAAAATTTCATCTTCAGGATTATTTTTGCCTACTTAGAGACAGATACATATATGCAAATGTATACTCACAATAAAGTGGCCAAAGGGGTAATTCAACACACACTTGAAGATATAATGACAAATGAGAATTTTTAGTTTGGACCTGTGTCTGTTTTCCACCCAGACACTCTGTCTGTCCGTAATCGCAGAGTTTTGAAAAGATCTCAGAAAACTTTTTCAATTCATAGGTTGGGCCTCAGAATTGGGTCTTCTGCCCCTAATCAGAGTAAAATGTAACCCTATTTGGCCAGTCCAATCTCTTCTTCACTCATTCCTCTCTTGGCCTTTCACTCCCATTAACTGTTCTCCCCAGCCTTTTATCTCCATTTTTGGCTTATGTTACCTTTGTGCATCTCCATAGCAAGTAAATCAAAATGCAATTATTCCTATTCTTAGAAGGGTTGAGGCCTGCATAGTGGCAAGGTGGTAATTCAAACCAATAAGATAAGCTCTTGTGTTCGGTTTGAATATGGACCCAACTTGGCTTTGGAAGCATGGAATGGTGATCATAAGGAAAGGGAAACTATTGGGGCATTTAAGAATTAAGCAGCTACACTGGCTGCTGTACATATTCTACTGAGCAAATGGAAACTGCTGTTTTTCAAAGGTATGGTGAGCATATTTGTCTAAAAAAAGCTAACTTCTTTACAAAATTTTGTGCCCTTGCTCCAAAGCATGGAAAGATGATGCTCTATTTTTAAAGATGAGTCATAGAGAGGTAGGGGCCTTTTATGTGTGTATTTGTTTGGTTTGATGTTGCGTTGGGTTTTTTTTAATTGACTGAAGCACTCATTTTTTTCTTTGCCTGATTTTCAGAATCAGCTGAAACATTCAAGCTTTCCAAAGCCATTCAGCCTGAGCGAAATCCCCCAGCATGGAATACTTCAATACAAGATCTAAGAAACCAAAACCAATCTTAAAATGACAATTTATGGGGTCCTCTGTGTGTATATTTGTAGCCAATACACCAATTCATCAAGAGAATTTCACATACTCAGGTGATTAAAGGAAGCATGTGTGTAGATACATATACAGATATATATGTTCAAGACCACAAATTCTTCTTACACACGATAATTTTTAGGTCTAGCACATGCCCATCTTCCAGAAAGATAATACTCACAGATTCATATATGCGAGGAAACTTACAGAGATGAAATGGAAACCAGAGTTTAAGGCAAATACAAGAAATGCACAAGAAAAATACTTTCTGCAGGTCTAATTACTGTTAATTTGTCAACATGGATGCTCCTAACACATATTCTTATTTGTGTTACCTGTGAAAAGGAGAATTGTATTGACAGAAAATACTATTACAACTCTTTTTAAAAAGAATGGCACTTTTGTGAGAACCTTCCTTACTGTTAATTGCTATTACCATTTTTCCCCAGACTATTCTCACGCACAGCCCACGTACAATGTCTGAAGATAATTTCAAATTAAATTATGATAGTTGAAAATTTAAAACACTTGAAAGGGAAAGAAAAATGAAACACAGTTTGACAGTGCTAGAAGTGTTGGTTGGAAATCTGCCAGAGAGACAGTAAGGAGGGGCAGCAAGAAGCTGCTTTTAGGGCTGTGAAACATATCAAGGGGGCATTGTGGAGGATTCCTCTGCATTCAGACTTTTCTTTTTAATGCCCATTGAGAAGTCAACACTATACAGCAAGCTAAGTCACATTTGTCAAGTTCATCATTACTCATGGTGCATTCTTAACCTTCATTAAGGCCACCCAAAAGAGAACCCACTCAGTAATATTTCTAAGTAGAGTCATGCTGGTACTCCATACCTTGAACCAAGAGATTCTCTTCCACTCTGTATTTTCATAATGTATCCTTTTCTTTTCACATACTGCTCTCCATTTTGTTCAGTGTAGAGTTGGTCATTACTTTGAACATCCTGGAAAATGTTCTATGTAGATCATAGTTCCATGAGTTAGAGTTGCACAGTTTGCGCTGCACCATTCAGCCAAATATGTTGCTATCACAACAGGAATTTCTATGAAGAGTTTGAAGCCTCCCTGTACCAGACACTTACAACAGAAATATCCATGTCTTTATAGACATGAAGATAGGACCCCCAGATCCATTACCTGGGGGAGAGAAATGCAAGACAAATAATGAGTGAGTGAAATATGCAATATTTCTGAGTGTGGATGGAATGGGGGGCGAACAGCACAGTGGAAGATTTGTTGTACCTTAAAACATTATGACTCTTTATATGGTAGCTGTGGAAGACGACTTGAGAATTGCTTCCATATTAAGTACATAAACAGGAAGTCACTTTGTTTCAGAGAAGTAGAAATATGGATGTTAGTACAAGCCCAAAGGTGGAACAAACTGTGGTTAATATAGAGGAGGAAATAAATTAGGAAGAAAATGCTTATAATTAAACATTTAGGTTCTGCATCTCTGTCATGGGAGAAATTAGACCATAGTTGTCCCTCAGGTTTTGGGACACAAAGCATGACTGACCTGTGGGGTTTTTTTGTTAGGTCTTCCTTCTTCCTGGCACTGGACAGACTACTCCAGCTCTTCAGTACTGTTTGCAATCATGTAGGCTTGAACCATAACAGATACACTATTTATCTGCCAGGGATGTAACTGAAGGAAAGAGTGCTCCTTCCTTTCCTTGGTCTGATGTTTCACAAGTGCTTCCTTGTTTGATGGCCTCTCAGCAGAACAACTCATTTCTGTAGCACTCTTGGAGAAAATGAAAAAGTGAGAAATCTTATTTGGAGAGGGATCATTAGGGTGAAAGGTAATGTCTTTGCTGAGGAGACGTGTGGCTGTAAGGTTTCATCCCATGTCTCATGTCAAAGTGGCATATGACTTTTGCAAAGCTACAGCTGCCAAGCCTATTTGTTGTGCACAGCACTAACTGCTGTGTGTAATGTTCTGCCAAGCTTGTCCTTTTCATGTCAACAAGCTCAGTGAGATGAAAATAGTCCTGGTAGACAGGAGCTGATCATGCATAACGAATGACTTACTCAACTGATATGCTTCTTTCTACTTCAGAAGTATTGTCAACAGGGCCATTCTGTTTTCTGTTTCTCAATTGCATTTGTTCCTCAACCTTCTTTCCACAAAAACTCTTCAAAGGCAGTCTGTGAAGGGTCAGGCAGTTTGTGGCTCACCTGGAGCAGGTGAAGGTGGAATTTGCCTCAACTGGACATTAGTCCCGTGGCATGACTTGTCAAGTGGGCTTTGGTGTAAAGTGCTTACTGTTCATTTTGCATTACAGTGCAGAAGACATAATGGTCTTTAATGAAAATGGGAAAAAATAGGAGCAGCCTGCTTTTAGGATGATCAGTGGGAGATGAAGGAAAAGAGATCTGTCTTTTAGAGTGCAAAGACTGAACAGCTTCTGTATATCGAGCAAAACAAGAGGAGGGTGGCAGCACAGAAGAGAACACAGTGGGTATCAGTGGGCCAGGAAGAAACTGCATTTAGAAAGGACAAAATAAAGTAAAGAGAAAAAAATATGATATCAGATTTTTGTAACATAAGAGCTTCAGGAGAGTTAGTTTTCTCAAAAGTATTTTAATGATAACTCCATGACCAAAAAATGGTTTTAACAGAAAAATTACGTTAAAATTAAATGTTGTGGATTTAGTTTTTCTGCTGAAAATGCATTATGATCATGCAGCTTTTGGGGTAGATAGGTTTTTTTACTGACTTGTATCTATTGTTCTTTTTTTTCAACCCTGTCAAACAAAATGAGCTTTTGGGGAAATATTTGTTTAAATCTCAATGTGATATGAGAAAATTTACTTGCAGGGAAAAATAAAGTATCAAAAGAAAAGAGAAATGAACTTCAAACGCTGTGATGTAGAGCTGATGATTATCAATAAAGATGCCATGCTTTAAGTTCAAAACATATTTAATTTTTCCAGGAAGCCTTTGCTGATCTGAAACTTGGCTTTTTTTTTCTCCTTCTTTTTCAGTTTAGCTATTTCCTAGCAACACTTCCTAGCTCTGAATGAAGTCCCTAAGGATTTGAGCCCTTAAGCTCACATGAGAGGTAAAATTTTGTATACTGTGACACTAACAAGTGTGGGTTTGGGGGTGAGGGTATTTTTCAGCTTGTTGTGGGATTTTGCATAAATACTGCAAAAATACTAGATACATTTTAGCCAATACTTGTCCTTGCTTTTCATGGCAAAAAGTGTCAAATGGCAGAATAATGGTTTGGCCAAAGAAAAGATAAGAATCAGGACGACAATTTTGACCCACCATACCTGGTTGTTTGCTAGGTGATAAAGTGGCCTGAAAGAGTACAGCACCGTAAGACTAAAGATTCTTCCTTTTCTCAAGAACAGTGTTTCACATTCCTGGGTCCATGACTGCTTGATCAGAAAAAAAGCCATTAAAGGATATTTCAAAATTATTCTGAGCCAAATATCCAGTGGTCAGAGAGAAACCATGATTCTCAACTCTTGCCTGTCTTTGTTGTCACCCTGTGGATTGAAGATGTCTGTGGAACTAACACTGATCTAAGCCCACTGGTGGTTTTGGTGTTTGCATTCTGGCTGAACTGCTTGAGATGAGCAGATGTGAGCATTTGAGGCTGAAAAAACAGCCTGGGAGCCAGTCATGATACTCTGATTTTTATTGTTGATCCTATCTCACATGCAAAGTAAACACAATGCAGTGATTTACTGCATCCAGAGCTCTGCTATGTGTGTTTGTTTGTGTAATCAGAACTAAATGATATTAAATGAAGTTTTCTTGCCCTCCTGAGGACTCTGGATTCAACATTTCCAGCCGGCTCAGTGCTGGAGACAGAAGAAAGTGTAACCATAGTGATGGAATGGAAATGATTCCTTTGTTCCTAAGCTGCAGTATCCTACAGACACTGCTGTTTTCAAGGTCAAAAATATATTAGGAAGAGATAAAAATTAAAGAAAAATGTGCTGGCTTAGCTACAAAAGCTAATTTAGTTTATGCATTATAAATTATGTTAAAAATGAATAAAATGAGATTTCTCAGCAAGAACTAAATGTGTGGTTTCACAAAACTAATTTCCAAAGATGAACACGATTGCAGAATTTAGCTTTAAAAGCTTTTCAGGCCATCAGAGAAAACAGCAAAGCTATCAATTACTAGACTTTAGTGGTGCTTCTGTCAGAAATATAATGGTAATTTTAGCATTCTCCTCAGCATTTACTAAATTAAGAATGTCTGCAAACAGATCAATTAATTGGAACATTATTTAATTTAATGAAACATGATCTGTCAAGGAACATTAATCAGGCTTTAAAATAAAACATTTCAGCATCTCTTTCCAAATGGCAAAAATAGTAGGGCCCTGACATGATGAGGTGACAGTTGTAATTTTGAGGTGTTGAAGTTACGATTGAGCAGTCTTCTGAACAAGTAGAACCCCTTCTCATCAAGATAATGCCCAGCATTGAGCTTTGACATCTCGATTTGCTAGGCTCACCTGAAAATGCCTTGTAGCTGATAACCTTGCCACCCTTTCAATCAACCCACTTTTTCTCTCTGCTTTTACTTTTCCAATGATGGATGAATGTTCCCAAAATGCTGTTCCAGTTATGATGCTCAAAGTCAGTGTGGAAAACTGAGGATGGGAAGATTTATGAGACTGCAGGTCTTGAGAGTCTTTCCCCTTCATCCAGGGGAAGTATTCAAATATTGCTTTCAAATACTTGTGGTCTGTAGTACTGCAGTAGGCTTGGCAGCAAGCAAAGCAGTGGAACATCATAGAAGGTACCTCCTGGTATGCTGGCCTCATGGTAGAGTTTGAGGGAGTGTAGATGTGGCAGCTAAAATCAGATTGTCTGTTTCCAACTGAAGACTAAAAGGATTTTTCTATATGATTCACAGCTTTACCAGAATGAGTCACTGTACAAAGCCCATCCTCCTCCAGCTCCATAGTACAGACGTGGGCCAAAGCTGCTACATCTGTTGTGATGAGCTGGGAGACAGACAAGTGGAAGGAGCAGAGGCGGCTGGCAGAAGGAGCAAGGAGATCCCAGAATAAGCAATCAACTAAACTAATTTTGTGAGTCTTTTCAGTCAAACATGACTTATTTCTTTAAACTTGTCCCATTGCTACCTTTGCATCCTCATGCTGGGGAAAACACATTTGCAGAAGCCTGGCTGAAATTACAGGAGTAAGTCTAATCAAATAATCCACCTTCCAAGCAAAAACGATAAAGAAGACCCTGGTCACAGAGGCACTGAGGGTGTTCCCTACTGGCAACCACTACTGAAGCAACAGAAACAACTGATGCTGTAGGCTTTGACTTCCAGTCCTCAGCATGTGCAGGAGTCTGATATGAGTGCAAATGAGAAAGCTGAACTTGTATTTTGATAATTCAGGGATGTTAAAGATTCAGTCAAAGCACTGTGTGGTTTGTTTTCTCCATTGAACTAACACAGCTCTAATTTGAACCTGCAGGAGTTCTGATACACCCATTAGGAGAGTGAAAAGTGCTGTAAGGTCTGTCACAGAATCACAAGGCTGGAAAAGACCTTTGAAGATCATCAAGTCCAACCATTCCCATCCTATGCTAAACCATATCCCTAGAGTACCTCACCTACCCTTTTTTTAAACACATCCAGGGAAGGTGACTCAACCACATCCCTGGGCAGCCTGTTCCAGGCCCTGACAACTCTTTCAGGAAAAAATTATTTTCTAATATCGAATCTAAACCTGCCCTGGCACAGCTTCATGCCATTGCCCCTTGCCCTATCTCCTGTCATCTGGCTGAAGAGACCATCGCCCACCTCTCTACAACCTCCCTTCAGGTAGTTGTAGGTGGTGATAAGGTCTCCCCTCAGCCTCCTCTTCTCCAGGCTAAACATCCCCAGCTCCCTCAGTGACTCCTCATAGGATTTGCCCTCCAGCCCCTTCACCAGCCTGGTTGCCCTTCTCTGCACTCGCTCAAGGACCTCAATGTCCTTATGGTGGGGAGCCCATAGCTTGACACAGTACTCAAGATGCGGCTGCACCAATGCCGAGTACAGGGGCACAATCACCTCCCTAGACCTATTGGCCACACTGTTTTTGATACAAGCCAGGATGCCATTGGCCTTCTTGGCTGCCCGGGCACACTGCTGGCTCATATTCAGCCTGCTGTCAACCAACATCCCTATGTCCTTCTTTCTACCTGACAGCTCTCCAGCCAGTCTCCCCCAAGCCTGTAGCACTACATGGGGTTGTTATGTCCCATGTGCAGCACTCTACACTTGGCCTTTTAAACCTCATCCCATTGGTCTCAGCCCATGGGTCCAGTCTGTTCAGATCCCTCTGAAGAGCCTCCCTACCCTCAAGCAGATCAACACTTCCTCCTAGTTTAGTGTCATCTGCAAACTTACTGAGGGAGCATTCAATCCCTTCATCCAGGTCATTGACAAAGATGTTGAATAAGACTGGACCCAGGACTGAGCCCTGGGGGACACCACTGGTGACCGGCCTCCAGCTGGATTTGGTTCCATTCCCCACCACCCTTTGGGCCCATCCAGCCAGCCAGTTTTTAACCCAGCTGAGGGTCCACCTGTCAAGCCCAGTGGCAGTCAGTTTCTCAGCCAGAATACTGTGAGAAACCGTGTCTTTACTGAAGTCCAGGTAGAGCACATCCACAGCCTGCCCCTTGTCTGTTAAGCGCATCACCTTGTCATAGAAGGTGATCAGGTTAGTTTGACAGGATCTACCTTTTGTAAACCCATGCTGACTAGGCCTGATCCCCTGGCCATCACGTATGTGCTGCATGATCGGTCCCAAGATGAGCCTCTCCATGATCTTCCCCGGGACTGAGGTCAGACTGACAGGCCTGTAGTTCCCCGGATCCCCCTTCTGGCCCTTCTTATATACGGGTGTCACATCTGCCAGTCTCCAGTCGGGTGGAACTTCCCCAGTCTGCCCGGATTCCTGGTAGATGATGGAAAGGGGTTTGGCTAGTTCATCTGCCAGCTCTCTCAGCACCCGCGGGTGAATCCCATCTGGCCCCATTGACTTGTTAGTATCTCACTGGCCAAGTAGGTAGCTAATCATTTCCTCCTTAACCATGGGAATTTTGCTATTCTTCCCCTCTCTGTCAGCCAGTTCCTGAGGATAAGTACTCAGGGAATATCCATCTTTACTATTACAGACTGTGGTAAATAAGGAATTAAGGACCTCAGCCTTGTCCTCATCCCTTGTCACTAATGTTCCCTCAACATCCAATAAGGGCTAGAGAGTCTCCTTGACCCTCCTCTTAATGTTAATATACCTATGGATGCACTTTTTTCTTTCACAGAACTGGCCAGTCTGAGTTCCAGTTCAGCTTTACCCTTTCTGACTTTCTCCCTACATGATCTCACTAAATTCCTATAGTTGTACCATGACACCTGCCTCTTCTTCCAAAGCTCATATTTTTCCCTCTTTTCCAGAAGATCTTCCTGGATCTCTCTGCTCAAGGGACAGGATTCTTCATGACATTTTTAATTGTAGCAAAGTCTTAATTTTAACAAATTATTTAATGACTTTGCATCTCATCAGGGAAATTTCTATTTCATGGAGGTGATCTGTGACCAATAAGAAAAGACCAAAAGACAGTCAAACTAGCAAGTGGAATGAGGTGAATAAGGTGGGGAAGAAGGGGAAGAAAAGGAACAAAATAAGCAAAAGAAGCATCGATGATTGTTCTTGCTGCTGTACTAAGTAAAGGAGTGAAGGAGCTGGACTCCAGCCACAGGAGCTGCTGCCAAGGATGGTACCACTTCCATGACAAACTGATCTATACTGAAAATGTCAGCCTTTCTATTTGAGGTAATGGTGGTTTTTCATCTTGCAGCTCTGTCTAAGATATTTCAAGATCTTTGGTAACAGTTGTTTTTAAGTGGAGAGTACTCACCCTGAGTTGAGTATCTGAGGCATTACCAGCTTTCTGCAGAATTAGCCAATGTCACAACTTGCCTCCATGCTATTTTTTTGTGGTGGGGGATTCTGTGCTTCAACATACATCAAGCTTACATCATGTCTTAATAAGCTTCTTTCTTCAAATTATCAATACCTAATCATTTGTGAGGAGGAAAGGGTACAGAGAACTGAAATATTTGTAATATCTTCATCTGGAGCATCTCTCCTCATTAAGCCCCAAGTAATGTGGGATATGATTTGATGACCTTTTCTCACCCACAGCTGTGCATTCCCTCTGCAATGCGTATTCATTCACTCATTCGCTCAGGTACTTGGGAAAATCCTCAGAGTTTTGTTGATGTCAGCTACATGCACAGGATGTGAGAATGGCACTGGCAGATCCTCGGGAAACATCCGGTGCCTCGGCTGCCTCTTTAATTCACAAAAACATGTCCTGCTTGGATCGGTTCTCTCCTTCATAATGTGACTCTCTAAAACTGCTGAACTGAGCTTCCAAAAAACACTCCACCCTTCACCCTACTGATCATGAAGAACATCTAAACAATGATCCACTGCAACTGGTTGCTGTCTAAACATTGGTGGGATGAATCCTATTCCACTGACTGCTCTGTAGACACAACCCAGGCTCTGTTTCTCATGGCATATTCAGATAACCACAGTTCAGTTCTGGAGAAAAGTTTAGTTTGATTTTTTAGTACTGAAACTGGCATTTGACCCTTCACAGTATTAAATTCCTAAAAAAAATGAGACATTTTATCTTTCTGTGTACTTCATTAATGCTTTATATAGTATTCTAGAAGTACAAGAAATGTATGTTTTAAGTCATATGTATTTCCAGAAAATATAAGAAGCGGATTTTGTAGTAGGTATGACTAACAACACAGTGGATAGTGAGAAGTTCATGTGGGCTGTATAAGAACAGTGTAAGGACAGGCTAGCCAAGCCTGGCATTGATTAAATGGTTAGAGATTGTCTGATGGTCTTTCTCTTGCTATCCAACCTGACATATACAAAGCAACTGATGGCAATCGGTGACTCTTATTTGTGGCTAGCCAAGCCGAAACTTCATAAAAGATCCCAAACTTGGGTTGGTTCAGCTGTGCAGAGATGAGGTAAACAGGAGCCCAAGTGGTGGTTCTCACCATATTCATATGCAGGAGGTCCGATGATAACTGCCATTCATAGCCAAGCTGCTCTGAACACCAACAGACTGCATTTATTTCAGGGGACTGTGTGAGCTCCAATGGTATCTGTGTGTGCAGTCAGTGAGGATGATGTAGGCAATATCTGACTTTATTTCTGCTTCTTCACTGAAATTCATATACCTGTCCTCAGTTCAAGGTGCTGGACAGAAGTTGCCTGCATGCCTTTGTGGGTCTTAGCAGTGTTAATTGCCTGTTCTTTTGCCAGATAAGAAGTTGGATAATATCATGGGGTTTAGAATGCTCTAAATACAACCTATTTTTATGTTAAAAACTCAGTTCTTTTTCTCCACAAAGAGATTGAAAACTTAAGTACATAATCCTTTCACAATTTAATTAGAGTAACTCCTTCGTTCAAATCATTTACCATCATTACAGTCAATTAATCCTAGGATGAATACAGAAGCAGATGGGAGTGAGAGAAAGAAAGAGTGAGGGAACAATGCAATGAACTCCCTCTCTGGCTGAGGTTCCCATTTCTACATCTGTCCCCTGTGCTGTCATTCCTGAGGATCCCCTCATGATCCTTCCACTGTGTGGACATCTACTTGGTGGCACAAACAAACAGCCTTGCTCTGCCTCTCATCCATCTGTGAGGTGGGAGGAGATCATTCTGGAAAGAAGGCATAGTAAGAGGCAGCAATAGGGTAAGGCTTTTCTAATATACTGCAATAGAATAGCCCTCAAAGGATAGTAAGTCTGAGACTGTGTTCAGAGAAATTGCTACTGGTGCCTCAGCCTCCATGTGGTGTCAGCAGACAGAGGACTACGTTGTCAGTTTTGCTTAAACATCTTGTGGGACACTGTGCTGCAAATCCACCTCCAGAGTGAGCTTCAGCTGCAAGGAGTGTGTCAAGGCCAAAAGCAATGAAACTTCAGCCACCTGAAGTTTCAGCTGCTGGTGGAATATAATGAAATGTTTGTCATGAGGAGAGGATGGATTGTGAATGTCTAGAGATAAGGAAAGGTGGCACTTCTCCTATAGCTTTTGGGCTTTTCTGCAAGCATTATGAAGGGTATCTGTAAGCATCTGAAATGTATTCTTGATCTGTAAGAAAGCTCTAGAAGCCTTGAAGCCAGAATTTCTGTTCAAATTCATTACAGCACACAGGAGGGTGTCTAAGTCCAAAAGAAATCTGACGTGATTTTGAACCCTGGAGGTCAACTTCTTCCTCCAGAATGAAAATAAAAACATATAAGCAAACAAAGCATAAGAAAGAGGCTGAGAATCAAAGTGAGATTCTGGTCTGGTTGCAAGGTTTGAGTCTGAACAGTAGTAGTGCAGGCTTCCTAGTGTCTGGCTGTAAAACAAAGTGGGAACAAGACTTGGGTACAGCTCAGGAAAAATAGAGCAAGAAAATAAAGCAAATTCAACAATGAATAAAGCCATCCTCAAAAATTTATTTCCCTTCTTATAATTGATTTAGCAGGATTACAGCTGGCCAGATTTGTTCAAAATCAGATGCTGTTCTAGTTGAAGTGGATGGTCAATTACCCATTTATTTGAACCATAAGATCACTGTAGAACGTGCTATGCATTTCTCTCCTCCCTCTATCCCCTCACATACAGTCCCTCTCATGCTATGGACCATTCATAGCTAAACTAAAATGAATTCATTTTGATACCATTGCACATACCTTTTCGCTATGGAAAGATTTTATTTCCCCCCCCCCCAAGAACAGGGTAGTCAAGCAGACCTTGGTCTCCCTTATTAGTGATGGCTGTTGATGTACGTCTGGTTTTAATTCTTCGGCACGGTGATAAAGTATGAGACTGTCTCACCTTTTCTCCAACTTTTTTGGTGCTTCCATATAAAGGCTGAGAGATTCCATGGAGTGGCAATATTATTGGCAGGTGTATAGAATGGCACAGGCAGGACCTAATTTCTAAGTAAGACTGAGAGGGGATGAATTCATGAGGATGTTTGTGTTCCAGTGAGAACTCAAAGATGTTGTACTGGCACATCTCAAATTTCTGTAAAGAGAGGAGGATGATGGTGAAAAACAAGTCTTATACTCCTGCAGAAATGGGATCCATATTTCTGCATGCTTCGAGTATACAGAGATTGAAGAAAGCTGATTCAGTTATTTTGGAAAAAAGGTGGAAAGAGTTATGAAGTGAAAGATAATTGTTCCATTACTTTACATGAAAAAATTCACAGGTTTCCTTTTTCAAGATGGTTATATTGCCCAGCTCCCTGAATGTTTTCTCTGTTAAACTAACAGAGAGAAACATTTTTGGCACTGACACTAAGACAAACAAGTCAGCCAGCTCTCAATGCTGGATTCTTCTACAGGGTTTTCTATCTATTCCCACATTCTTTGTCAGGCTTAAAGAATTGGGTTTGGGTCTGAGAATGGATTTCTCTGAACCAATGATGCAGTTTGTGAACACAAGCTCATTTCTAACTAGTTTTCAAAATGGACACACAAGTCTTTTGGGATATAAGAAACAGCACTGAGTGATATTTTAAAAACTATGTAGCAAAGTTTAGAACTTGAAGAGGTTGGTGGGGATGGAAATTACAGATATGGTAATATTTTGTATTGACTTTTTAATCTCTCATCTGAATGTAGGTGGTGTTTCTTTGGTGGCTCTCTCAATATCGCTTGTCATCCTTTCTGAAATAAACCTGTGTCTTCAAGTAGAATATCTGTCTTGAACAAATCAGTTCGCTCCCAGGGTAGATGTGCTTTGTTTTTATTCTTGCTAGGCCTATTAATTGGGCCAGAGCTAAGCAAGACTTGAGAGGGCAGAACTGTACAGTATTCTACTTACCTGTTCAGGTTCTACCACACCACATGAGGTGTTTTCATGTTCATTTTAATTTGTGGCTTCATTGATAGGTTCAGCCATGTGCGGCAATGTGTTAGATAGCTTCGTGCCACAGAGAAGCAGGACAAGGCTGACTTTACACTCCTTTGCTTACATGCACAGTCTTCATGCCCACTTGAATTGAGATATGAGCACTGAAGTGTGGCCAATACCATTGACTCCCATCAGAACACAGATCATGTACTGGCACTGTCTGGGCTGAAAAAAGGCTGGTGATAAAGGGGAACATCTGTTGAAAGATTTTATTCTGGTTTAATTATTCTTGAATGAAGTGGCTCTGCTATCCTTACTTATAGATGAGTTACCCTAACAAAACATAAAACTTTTTTCTGAAATACTTTGTCACAGAAATAACCTCAAGCCTTGTGGACCTGAAAAAAGAATGTGTGAACAGCTCCCAGTGCTGGAGGGGAAACAAATTCTTTTAGATTGTCCAAACCAGCTCAAAAAAATGCAGAGAAGCAGTAGGTAACCTGCACTGAAACTCCTAATGATCACAGCATGGTAGATTGTTTGCATTTTCATTACAGCTCTTTTAAAGAAAAAAATTTATGCCTTCCCACAGCATGCTACTTCATAGACCAATAGATACTACTATCATTGCGATAATCAGCTTTCAATTTCCTTTCCCAAAACGTATTCTAGTTATGAATTCTTGTACATATTAAGTAGTTCCTTGCTCTCAATGGAATTAAACATTCAGATACTTGTGGAGTATTAGTTAAGGAGAAAAGATAGGGGGTGGGGGGAAAGCAAATTGCTTTACAGTTGTTTATTTATATATTTAAGAAATTATGTCCTGGCAATTGTGCTCATATTTGCTTATTGTCATCCTTGATATACTTGTCTCTTTTCTCTCTCTCTCTTAAAGAACCCTTGTCTTGCCAGTTAGAATGCCAAAAAGAATTTGCAACAAGCATGCCAGCATCCCTTCGGTGGTGATAGTTTTATTTAAAGAAAGGCTCCAGTGGCTGGTTGATGTTGGAACTAGATGGGTCATTCATTCTCATTCTTTCTTTCCAAGGAGCATCAGCAGAAATTGCATGAGGGGAAGATCAATAGATCCTCAAGAAGTGGAAAATTTGAAAGCTCTTCTTCCTATATTTTTCCCTTAAGGCATCTGTATTCCTAACACCTTATCTTGTCTTTAAGTGCTTTTCATAGTGGGAAAATGCTGTAAATAGAAGTGGCACATTGTTTCCAGAAATTTTACTGTATGGAGCTTTCCCTGCTGATGAGAAATTGCTGGAACGAAGAAGCAGAGAAGTAGGGTGGAAATGCAAGATAATCTGGGATAAAGTGACATTGCTACTTTAAAAATTAAGCATAGATGTGGTTGGCAGGTGTGTTACATGCAGATGCCACATTGTTGTCTGCCAGTGAAGGCACCAGTGTTCAGCGCAGGGATGATGAGGGTCCTTGGGAGTGTGAGAGCCCATGCTGGAAGACTAGATGGCAGGGCTGTCAACACAAGGCCCTGTAATTTTGTTCTAAACATGTTTTAAAACTTCTTGTTGTTAGCTGACTTGATTTGGAATAAGGTACTTGTCAGGGCAAAGGTGTCAAGACATGGTCTTTAGGAAGCTTAACAAAGAGCATTCCTCTTGTCCTGCCCTTAAGTGCTAGAAATAGTTGGGGATCCATCAAAGCTTTCCCATCTTTCAGAGGGGACGTCTTACACACCTTTAGGGTTTGTCTTGTTTTGTTTTGGGTATTTTTAGATTGTAAAAATAACCTGTTCTTTTCTGCCACTTTTGAAACAAAAAATGCATTTCAAAGCTTGTAAAATCACAAAAGTTGTGATCAACCAAATTGTTTGGCCCGTGTCAGTGTCCTACAAAGTAACATTTAGAACAAAAATATTACCCGGGACAGTGTTTTAGGTTTGTGTGGGATAGTTTTGGTAGCGTGAAGTCTACAGAGGTGGCTTCTGCATGAAGCTTCTCCCATGTCCAATAGAGCCAATGCCAGCTGGCTCCGAGACAGACCCACCACTGGCCAAGGCCCAGCCCAACAGCAAACATGGTACCACCTTTGTGGCAACATATTTAAGAAAAAGGGTGAGAGATGGGTAGAGGGGGAAAGACCGGCAGCATATACAGCCTGTAGACACCAAAGATAGTGAAGGTGGATGGAGAGGAAGTGCTCCAGGTGCCAGAGTGAGGCAGGCTGTCCCCCTGCAGTCTATGGAAGTCCATGGTGGAACAGATATCCACCTACAGCACATGAAGGACCTGATGCTAGAGTAGGTGGCTACCCTGTGGGAAGCCTATGTCAGACCTGGCTTCTGGCAAGACCTGTGAGCATATGGAGAGAGGAGCCCAGGCTGGGGTAGGTTTGCTAGCAGCACTTGTGACCCTTTGGGGCACCCACACTGAAACAGTTCATTTAGATCAGCAGCCTAAGATGAGGGAAAGACTCATGTTAGGGAAGTTGGTGGAGGACTGTCTCCTGTGGCCTGTGGAGGACCTCGTGCTGAAGCCAGGGAAGGGTGTGAGGCATACTCGCCTGGGGAGGAAGGAGCAGCAGAGACAGCATGTGTTAAACTGACACCAACCCCCATTCCCCATCACCCTATGATGCTGAGGGGAGGAGGGAGAGAAATGCGGAGTGAAGTTGAGCCCAGGAAGAAGGGAGGGGGAGGGGTTTTAAGATTTGGTATTCCTTCTGATTACTCGAGTCTGATTTGCTTGGTAGTAAGTTAGATTAATTCTTTTCTCTGTTAAGTCTGTTTTCCCCATAAGGGCAACTGGCAAATGATCTCTCCCTGTCCTTATCTTGACCCAGGAGCCCTCCTCTGTCTAGGTGAGGAGGGCAGTGATAAGGTAACTTGGGTGGGTGCCAGACCTCCAGCCTGGGTCAACCCAGCTCAGACTGCAATTCTAATTTTTTTTTTTTCCTTTGTCATTTTGTTTCCATCACATGTCACAAATTCTAGGCATTAAAGTCATTCCCTGGAAGCAGAACTTAGTGAGCAGTTGCTGTAAATAGGACTCTCAAGACCAGCTGTCTAGCCCTTCACCAAAGACTGTATCCCTAACAGAGTGGTACCTGTTAACCCAACTGTAGAAATTAATATCTCTTAAAACAACAACCTACCTATGAGTTCTCTTTCCTTCAGACCAGAGGGACACTTTGGCACTTCATATAATGCTGCAGAAAGGATGCTGTAACACAGCAGTACAGCCATAAGAAAGGGAGATGCAAAATATGCTATGTGAAAAGAAACAAGGCTTTTGTTCTGTTTTCCAGGTTTAAGTCCTCTCTGCTCCACCTCTGCAATAAAATGGGTCTGTTATAATCAGACTTTTAAAGAGAAGCGAGTGAGTTCAGCTGTGCTCTTTCAAGCAAAATTAAGGATTATCTGCAAGGAAAACGTATGTATTTACTCAGACATCAAGTTTGTCTCTCGCTTTCTGGAAAACAAATTAAAGCTGACAAGGAATTAGATTGTCTTGAATCATTTGCCTAAGCAAGAAGAGTAACTCCACTTTTGTAGAAAACAGAAGGTATTTCTGTACTCCTTAGTAGTGCTCTTCATTTTATCTTTGAAACTAAAATAGAGCAAAAATAGTTTCATTTTTGTTTATACAAAGTTGAATGTTTATGTTGCATGTGAACTAAATCTCTGTTTATCGCTTCCTCCCCCTGAATTAGAAGTGAGGTAAAATTACTAAAAGATGTCTTTGGATATCTGCAGATATTTGCTTTGTCTCTGAAAAGCAAATTAATTTGCTTGGATTATAAAATACTTACGATACCTTTTTAAAACTCCAGTTTCAAAGGAGAAGTATCTGCTTTGTTGCACAGTACTAAATCACCCTATGTGTTTATCTCATCAAGCTAATCTGTCAAAATGAAATCTGTCATTTTATGCATTTATAATGCATTTGTCACCATGGTAGCTGGGAATGAGTACACAATTTAAATGAAAAAGACCCCAAAGCCGCTAAGCTTCCCAGTCTTCATTGCATTTTGACTATTTATTTTTCAAGATCAAGATTCTTTCAATGTCTCCTGAAGAATTTACAGGATTTCTGTGGTTGCCTGTAGAGAGGGACTTTTACAACCAAAAATGTTTTCATTGCAGTTGCATTTTTTCATTTGCAGATGCAAAGCCTGAAGAGAACACTCTTATCTCTGTCGCTACATGAATGAAGTATTGGCATTTCCTCATGAACTCTGCCATGTCCAGTGTTTCACTAAATATGTTTGCTGTTAATGAAAGAAATCTTTATGATTGACCTAAACTGTAACCAGGATCTTCCAGTGCTATCTACACTGGGCTGGGAGTGCTTGGAGAGCTTTGTACCAGCTGTGCATGCTAAGGGAAACATAGACAATGATCACAACTAGACTAAAAGAGAACTTGATGCACCTTAGTTGTCAGCAGTAAATTGTGAAGAAAATCAAGATGTTAATAACTGCTGCAGAAACACAGTGGGAATGAAAGCTGGCGTTGCCTCCTCCTTCCAAGTACTTCCACCTTTTATTGACATCCTTTTTTTAAAAATATAGATTAGGATTGGAACTCATACAAGTGTCCTTAGTCAAAGCTGATGATGCAGCTGCATTTCAAGGTCCATTTTCCAAGACTTTTTCAATTTTGAAATTTTTTTCAACTAATGATTTCAGAAATAGTTTCTTTCTGAAGTCTTCAATAAGCATGCTTGTGAGACTATGCTACATTCATAAAGCTTGTAAAATTTTGGTTTGTCACATTGTGGCAATGTAAAAGAAAGCATTTTGCCAACTCTTTTGTCCCGAAGAGTTATTTGTTATTGCATTTTCAATTGTAGGATATAAAACACTTGGAAGGAAAACACATGTCATGCTTTCATTGCAAATATGTTTTAAGTATCAGTAACACTTCCAAGGCTGGTCATATGGATATTATAGACAAATGCCCCCACTGTGTTTTTTGTGTTCATATAAGATTTTGGGTTGTACCAACAATGTGTTTTTTTCTTACTGCTCTGTTTCAGTGCTGCTTGTAAAAAATCACTGAGAAACTGATGATTAAGTAGCAAGAGGTAGGGTTTATGCTTATTAAGGCAGTTGGAGTTCAATATTTAATTTTATTTTTATGTGTCGAGGAAGTATTTTTTTTTTTCTTTTTTGGGGGTATGATAGTAATATTGAAAATGTCAGATTTCCATTTCACTCACTGCAGGTTGGATACTGATTTCTGGCTTCTGAAATGCCTTTCATATTGCAAAATCAAATGCAGGATTTGAGAAGAACTTTTCAACTTTTGAAAGAAATGTAATTTTGGACAGCAAAATCTGATTTGTCTGGCAACCATACATATGAATAGAATCATCAATTAGCAAAGTAATATATTTTATTCAAACAGTATAATCTCTTGTAAATATTATATCCTCTTCATTCTTACCACTCAGCTACCAGATTTCTTTTGCTTATGTGTTGAAATTCTTTGTTAAACAACGTTTCAGTTTGCTGGAATATCAGAACGTGCTAGGTAGTTTTGGCATGTGGGAAGTGTGTAGCTCCCAGAAGCTCCTTCTACATTTGCAGGAAGTGAAATGATTGATTAACTCGGTATTTATGTTTCTATTTGATTCACAAGCTTGATTGGTTTGGTCTGGAGGTTGATTTACACGAATGATCTGAGACTGCATTATGGCATAATTAATCTTTACAGCCAAGTGGTCTTGTTTCCACATGGATACGGTTTAGGAAATTACGCCCAATTTCATCATGGGAGCATTCGCAATGGAAAGTTGAAAAGTTGAAAGGAGGTGTTCATGCTGTGCTCTGAATAGAACCAGATCTGAGGACAGTTTTCATCTAGAGCAGGAGGAGATGCAGCTACCACCCAAGTGACTCAACTGGGTCCCGAGACACAGTATAGATGTGCAAATTCATTGTGTGCAAAACACACAGTCCTGTCTAGATAGAGTAGATGAGGTCAGACATTTATTTAGTCCGGAATTGTGAGCTACTTTCTCTTGAAGAAATTTCACCTAAACCACAGTTGTCATATCTCCAGAAAAAAAAAAAAAAAAAAAAAAAAAAAAAAAAAAAAAAAAGAAGGATTTCTTAAGCTAATTTCTTTCCTTTGTTCACTATGCATTTATGCTGAGCTCTTCAAAAATTGCATTACAGAAAACAATTAAGACAAATCTAGCTTACTTTAAGTTAGGACAGTGCTTAATCGTTCCCAAACTTTCTATTTTAGGTTGGTCCCTGCCACCTCTCAGCTGAAAAGAATATTTGAACAGTTTTATTTTTTATTCCAGGACCTACTAAAAAACTGCTGGCGTAAGCCACTGCCAGGCATATCTACTGATGAACGATGGGGAATATTTACTTTTTCGTTTTCTTGTATGCTTCAAAACTTTCTATATTTTCCATTTTGTTTATCCATTTACACTTGGGATCAGACCTTTAAATTAGGAAAATCAAGCTTAATTTTCTACATTAAACTCTTTCAAAAGACTCCTAAACAGGCTTCTAACTAGTCTGGGACATATTAATTTGCAAATATCTCTACTGTTTGCAATCAACTTTACTAAACTACCAAGACAGTAATTAAGAATCCCTACAAGCGAAATGTGGTGATACTGAAAGTGGTAATCAGAGTGGGAGACCTCAGTTTTGGCTAATAAGGGTCTAAATGAAGTCAAAGTCTTTTCTAGTCTCAGCTGCTGTGGGCTCCATTTGCTAAATGGGCTGCCACACAGTAGACATGAGGAATTCAAGCATGTACAGTCTCTTGCTGGGTGGTTCTTCAGCAGATTTCAGAGCTGTCTCTGCCTTTAACATCAATATGACCTAGAAAGGAAAGAAGGCCAAGTCAGCTCAGGTCATCATCAGAGCTCTAGCCTTCAGTGAGTTCTCCTGTTTCCCTAAGGTTGTCCTAAATATAAATTCCACTTTCTTGAGCAAAGTGCATCAGGCTTTATTTTCTTCATGTTTTGTCAAAATAAATTATTGAAAATTTTGTCTACAGCAGTGTCATGGAGTTCATAATGATGGATCAACAAGAAACACAGCCTTGGATCAATTGTGTGGAAGGGCGGCCTTAATAAATGCAGGAAAGTTGAGTCATTTTGGTTGGTGGCTGCTGCAAAAGAGAATGAATATTTAAACTCTAAATCTTTTCATGGAGAACAACAATTGTCAATTATTATTCTTTTCTGAAAACCATGCTATTTGCCAAATGTTTCTACTCTGCTCTTCCAGACTGACAATTGCTGTGAATAAAACATGGTCTGAAGTGTCCTGAAGCAGTTAGTACAGTTTCCACATTGCTTCACTACCCAGTCTTGCTGGACAGGGGACAATCCCACTGTTGTGAAGAACTGGAGAGGCAACTTGAAGTCCTGCAGAGAAACTTCCTTTTAGCTTCCTCTAACAGATATTAGTGTCTGATTTTAGAAAAAAAGTTGCTTCCTCTATCATATTGGGTAAAGTTATTTGTAGAAGAAATTCTGTACTATAATAAACAAGCTAAGCATTTAAACCATTCTTGCTGCTATGATGGTTAGATTTGAGCACCATGTTTTTTTTCTCTTTTGCACTATACAGCCATGTAAATATGTTCCTTATACCTTTTCCTTGCAGAAATTTGACTGGCGTCTGCAATGGCTTCATATCTTGATATCTCAGCAACATTAACTTTTAATTTTCCTTTCCCTCAAAGATTGATTTGTGTATTTCTCAACTTTCCTAGTTCCTTCTTTATCATCCACTGTATCTAGAGCTACTTTATTCTTAGTGTCATGGTTGGTGTGCCTACAATAATATGGTGTCTCTGACAGCATAGTAATGACAGCTGGTGAACTCCAAGAGTCACCATCACCATCAGTTTGGGAAATTAATATAGAGAAGGTGTGCCTAATTTGTTTGTGCTTAAAGTTATGGCTAATGTTTTTCAGAGAGATCTCAAAATTTTGCATGAACAGCTTGAGACATCTCTAAGTCTTGCTTTCAGATTTGCTGAAAGTACCTGATGAAAAACAAGTCACTTTAAAATGTCATAATCGTTGCCTGCCCAGAAATGACTCTTGCAAATCCTTCATCCAGAGATCTATGGAAACTACCAATTAAAGTACATCACAGCTGAGTGTACAAAGTATTTCCTTGTTCAGCATTTGGAACTGTTCCTTGTCCAAGAGCAAGAGCTACAGTCAGTGCTGAGTTCTCAAATGGTTTGCTAGTAGAAACCACCTGTTCAGTCCCTTTTATAGCTCACCTAGCCCTGAGCTACCTTTGACAGCTCACTACACAGTTTAATTGTAGGTTCACTGACATGCTATTGCATGTGCCAAAGCACCAAATTAAAACTCTAATGCAGACTTCATACTTGAGCCCTTCTGGTTAACAGTATAATAGTCTGTAACACAAAGAGTTTCTGGGAGTGAGGGCAACAACCTGGGATTTCAAAAAAAAAACATTGCAAGATGGAAGGAGGTATTTAAGCAACCTGTGTGAAGACAATGCCATGAAAGGCAGTATAGAGATAAATATTTCTACCGGTATGTGAAGGAATATAACTTGAATATAACATGAAATATGCAGAGAATCAGTTTCCTATGCAGTCCTGCCAGCTCTAACTGGGTGTGAAAAATCGGTTTTGTGGACTAGCTTTTAAGTGCAAAGAGAAAATTGTCCTTGTTGCAGTTTGAGAACAGAAACAGGAAGAGGCTGCCTACTCTTCTGCTTATTTCAACTGTAAAACTACTCAAAAGCATCTGAAAATGTTATCTAAGAGTTAGAATGACTTTTATAAAATAAAAGAAACTTATAGATTAAATTAGTATTAATTTAAAAGAAAAACATTCTGGATAATTTTAAAAACCACCCACATTCATGTGGAGGAAATTCTGAACTCTTCCAGCCAGAAGAAAACTGATGAGAGGCAGATTCGGGAGATGAGAGGTTCTGTGCTGTTTGTAATATTTTAGGATGGTATTTTGGGGTGACTGTATTAACTTAAGTGAACACAAGGCAGGGAATAAATTGCAGAGAAATTAACTGGTAAAAATATCACATAGAAATAGGTCAGGAAAAGGAGGCAGAAGAAAAGAATAGCTGGACAAAAGAAGGTTGTGCAGATTTAGGATGGTTTTCAAAAGTGTATGGGAGCAAGGCACCAGCAGTATTTTTAGAAAAAAAAAAGTGTTTAATTATATCATTCCTAGCAGAAGACCTTGGTTTCAACAATCTGCCTGATCCTGCTGACTCAAATCTTTTCCCTCTACTTTCCATCTAAACTCTCAAAGAACCTACTGCTGTGAAGCTGGCAAGGAAATTGTAACTAGTTATTTTAATAAATGTATTTTCACTGCAATGCGTGCTGCCAGAAAGAGTCTCCAGCACTGACAGATTTCCTTTATTTCTAAAGTGCCTAATTATTGAAGAAATCTTTTTAGGTCTTTGCATGCTTTTGTTTGTGGCCACGTTTCAATGTTTCTACACTCATTCCCAGGAGCTACACCCTCTGAAATCCATTTGCCATTTTGAGAAGAGGGAAAGAGTGGAAAAATCTGAAGTGAAGTTGTTCTGTTGATCACCTTGAGGCAATTTTAATAATAAATGACTTAGCATGCTATGATTCAGATAGTAATTAGAATAAACAAACTAAGTTAATGTAAAAAATTTAGCTGTATAAACTCTCTGAATTACTTTGGGTAATAGTAAACTGTGATTAAATATTAAAAATGGTTTCTTATGTACAGTTCTAAAGGAAGATAAGATGTATTTAAATGAAGAGGCTCCTTGAATGTTAGTCAAGGTAGAAAAATCTGTATAGCAGAAGATGTTTAGTAGTCCCAATGCCACTGTAACATCCTGAGGACTGGGAAGGAATCCCAGGAGGAGGACAGTTGCCCCTGCTACTCTGAAGGCTGTCTGTTTGTCTTGGTGTTCATGTCACTCGCAAACTGCACTTCACATACTGATTTGAACCACCAACTGCTGTACCATGAGTTCCCTAACTTACTCTAGTAATCCTCAGATACAGGGGACTAAGACTGAAGGGTGATCAGGTTTTGACAGCATGAGCGACTCTGACTATGAGGTATATGTTGTACCATACACATTCTTCTGTGGGTTAATAAACCACTTCTGCCAAATGAAAAAAATATATTTATAAATAATTTTATCAATAAATATGGAAGTTGATCATTTTGTAAGTTGGATATTAGAGGCTCATGGAAATTTGTAATGGCACATTTTAAACCACAGCCTCATTCAACCAAATAAACCATTTTTTCAGTGCCTTTTTGATAAACATGTAATAGAAGCAGTACAATTTATAACAATTTACATGTAAAGGCTATGCTGCTTGAACAGGCAAATATTTCTTTCCTTAAGTTGTAGACATTATTAATGATTTATTTTATGGTCTAGCCCCCTGAGTGATTATCAGCTCATCTCCCCATCAATCATTATTTACCCATCACTTTCTTCTAGATTCATTTACGTGTCTTAGCTACACTTTTTTATTACTGAGACCTTCAGTTTTTGGATTGCTATCTCTTTATCAGTGAGTTGGTTTTAATGGAAAAGAATAAAATAGAATAGGTCTTTGACCTTCCTCAGAAATTTAAGCTGAACCAATTTATTTGTAAAAAAATTCGGGTAGTTGGATAAATATTAGTTGATTCAGTTGGTACTAAACTTTCTGGTTTGTTATGACATTGAAAGCAAAAGCATTGAATGACAGCAATTTTATATTTTTTCCCTGATTTGACTAAATGCAGATGAAACTGAAAAAAACCTTCCATCCTGTCGGTGATAATTCCCAATTTCTAACTTCCTAGTCCTCTGACTTTCTCTCAGACAAAGTTGTGAGCTATTCTGTCACATCATGGGCATATCTCAATTCACGTTGGAAGTTGACTGGCTGGTGGTTCAAATTCATAGTGAGATAAATAAGCAAGGCTATACCCTACAATAATCAAACCAATCCATTTGTTCTACTTAGCCTGTGGCCAGGCTTGTGTGCTCACTCTGCGTAACATCTTCTGTTGTCACTGTTGGAGCTAGAATGCAGGACTAGATGGACCCACAAGGCTGACCCTGCAGGACAACACATTTTATCTGTTTTGAGGCTTTGGGATTTATGAAAAACTGAAGAGAAGAGAGTGACAGGAATGATCACAGGTCTACAAAGGTGGACTGCTAATAAACAGTGAAGTAACTGGCATTGCATCACCCACAGAAATGAAAACTGCACAAAGAAGGGAAAAACATGGTAATAGTCTTCAAACATGCACCTCACTGCAGCAAAAATAAACAAACAAAAAAGGATAATCTCTTCAGGATGACTGGCAGCTCCACTTTTGTGAAAGCATGAGTGCTTGGTATTGGGTGAATTGTTCTAGTAGTACAGGGCTGCTGAGAGCAGCTGCATAATACCAGCTATTGCAGACTAGTTTAGAACAGGGAATGCAGCAGTACAGCAAGAAAAGCACAGGCATAGCTGTAGAGATGTCTCAGCAGTTAAAAATGTAAAGAGGTTAGTTGTCCTTAGCCCAATTGTTCCCTAAGTCCACTCCAAGAAGTCAGGGTATGTTGAAGCACATCTGAAGTGTTTTGACACCAATGCACATAGCATGAGGGAGAAGCAAGAAGAGCCAGAAGTCCTGGCTTGATCCCAGAGGTATGACATCATTGGCTTAAGCAAAACCTGTTGGGTAGAGTCCTGTGACTAGTGTGCGGCAGTGGATGGTTATAGGCTCTTCAGAAAAGACAGCCAGTGCAGGAGAGGTAGAAGGATGCCGTATGTAATGGAGGGGCTGGACTGCACGGAGCTGTCAGTTGACAATGACACTGTTGAGAGTCTCTGGATAAGGCGTAAGGGGCAAACTAATAAAGAGGATGTTGTAGTGTGAGTTTACTATAGATCAGCTGGCCAGAACAATTACATTGATGAGTTATTCTTCAACGAACTAAGACACACCTTATCGGGGACTTCAGCTTGCCAGTTGTTACCTGGGAACACCACACAGCTAATATGAACAGGTCCAGGAGGTTCCTAAAGCAACTGTACAATACATTCCAAGGAGGAAAGTTGTCCTCCTAGATCTGGTCTCCTGGGGGAGGTGGTGGTAAGTGACCATCTTGGCTACAGTGACCATGAAGTAGTGGAATTTAAAATCGCAGAATCATAGAATTACAAGGTTGGAAAAGAACTTTAAGATCATCAAGACCAATTGTCCTTGTCCTATGCTAAAACCATATCCCTAAGTACCTCATCTACCCTTTTCTTAAACACATCCAGGGAAGGTGACTCAACCCCCTCCCTGGGCAGCCTGTTCCAGGCCCTGACAACTCTTTCAGTGAAAAATTTTTTTCCTAACATCTAATCTGACCCTGCCCTGGTGCAGCTTTATGCCATTTCCCCTTGTCCTATCTCCTGTCACGTGGTTGAAGAGACCCTTGCATAACTCTCTTCACCTTCCTTTCAGGTAGTTGTAGGCAGTGATAAGATCTCCCCACAGCTTCCTCTTCTCCAGGCTAAACATCCCCAGCTGCTCTTCATATGATTTGACCTCTGGCCCCTTCTCTGCCTGACAGCTTTCCAGCCAGTCTTCCCCAAGCCTGTAACGCTGCATGGGGTTGTTATGTATGTCCCATGTGCAAGATTCTACACTTGGCATTATTAAACCTTATCCTTGGTGAGAGGAGGAAAACTGCCTCCAAAACTTCAGCACTAGATATGGGGTGAGTAGATTTTGGGCTGTTCAGGGAATTGTTTGGTAAGGTCCCCTTGGGAAACTGCTTTTGAAGGCTTTGGGGTCCATTAATGCTGGTTGCTTCTTAAGTACCATCTTCTAAAAGCATGGGAATGGGCAATTCCAAAACATTAGAAACCAAGCAGGTGGGGCAGGAGGCTGGCTTGGCTGAACATGGACCTTTTTCTAGAGCTTGAGCAGAAAGAGAAAGTGTATGGCAAATGGAAGCAAGGTCAGGCAACATGGGAACATTACAGGGACGCTGTTAACAACTGTAGGGAGAAAATTTGTGCAGCAAAACCTCAGAACTGAGGCTGGCCAATTCTGTGGCAGACAATAAAAAGGTGTTTTTTTCAAATGCATTAACAACAAGAGGAGGACCAGAGAGAACATTGGTCCATTACTTGATGAGAACAGTTACCTTACTAAAAGGGACATAAACAAAGCAGCGATGTTTAATGCCATTTTTTTCAGTAGCAGGCATTTGGTCTACTATTTTCCTTCAGTTCTATGGCATTCCTGCAGCAGAGTGGATGCTGAGATGGAAGCTTTTGTGTTTTGGCTGCTTTAACTGCCTAGGAGGGATGCATTGAAAGCTCAGGTATCTCCATGCAAGTGGTTTCTTTATCACTGAGGTAGAAGGATTGCACTGGATCTGGCTGGAGTGAATTTTTTTCTTAAGATCCCATATAATGCCCTGTTTTGGATCTGTGAAAAAAATATTGCTGATAATAAAACAATGTTCTGGCTGTTGCTTGCTCTTGCTCTATACTTGCACATTGTCAAGGCTTTTTCTATTTCACACTCTGATCTCCCCCCAGCAAGTAGGCTATGGATGGGCAAGTGGTTGGGAGCCTGGCAGCTGACCCAGATTGACAGAAGGTGTAGTTCATGCTGTATAAATCATGTCCAGCAATAAAAGTTGGAGGTAGGTGGGGGTGTGTGTGGACTTTTCTAAGGTAACTGTTGCTCAAGGACTGACTGGGCATTGATTTGCTTGTGAGAGGTGGTGATTGCTTTTGCATCAAACAACTTTCCTGCTTGTTTTTCTCTTCCTTCACTTATTAAAATGTCTTGGTCTCAACCCACAAGTTTTTCTTGGTTTGTCCTTTCATATTCTCTCGTCCATCCTGCTGGGGCTGGGAGACAGTGAATAAGTCACTGTGTGTCTGCTTACTTGCTGACCAGGGTCAATCCACTATAGGTATGAGGACAATCCGGTTCAAGGATGATGTGGACCCTGTGCTGCTTTTGAAGGATCTATAGTAGTACAAAATATGGCTGATCATCTCAGATGGAGCATGGTTGAGAAACAGTTTGGCTGTTGATGCTCTAGACTGCAGTATGCAATGAGTATCCAACCTTGGGTGTAGTGGTGAAGTCAAGAGAGAAAAACTTTCAAAATCCTTGATAAAATCTACCTGACTGAAGAAAACAGAAAAACTACATGACCCTCCCTTCAAAACCCAAACCTGTGTCATATAACTCTGATAAAAATTTTGAGTACATACATTGTTTGACTTGCCTGTCGAAACTAGGATTTATATAAGACCCTCTGAGTCAGCTGAGCTATAGATAGAAGTGTTGCATCTTGGGGAAAAAAATAATTTGTCTTCCTGTCTGAGAAGGGCTATGAACATCTGTGGGCTGAAAACATATTCCCAGATAGTATGAAACATTAATTGCTTGTCTAAGAAGACCTGTTTTATTTCTGTGCCAGGTCTGCACAGCAGAGAGTGGTAGAGTGAACTTCAGAGCCATTCCCACTAGGAGCTGTTGATTTGGGTTTGTTTTTCTATTTGAGAGTTTATACAATGTCAGACTGACCCTGAACAGTGTGTACTAGCAGGTGTTTGTGTAAGATTGCATGAAATGAACATAAATGCTGTGAAATTTCTGAATAATTGCTGCCTAAATGAGTAAAACTGCCTGCCTGAATTGCTTCTCACAGTTAGAATGGGAAGAAAACTTCAGGGAACATCAGGAAAAAGAATTAAATCAGCTATTAACATCATGAAATGCGCACATAAATCTTACTGGGAATTTCCAAATACGCAGATGAGTCATTGGAGGTATTGCTGTTTCCAAATCTCACAGTTTCCTGGATGCAAAGGGCCCCACCCTCGGTTTCTTCCAAGGAGTTGGGCAGACCAGCAAAGCATGATCAATAATTCAGATGTGTGAGACTCTACGCGCTGCATGGACTTCCTCCAAAGAGAGATGAGTAATTATAATGCATTCATCACCTCTTTTAAAGAGAAAGATGCTTCCCTCCTAAACATCAAGAACAGAATTGCATACCTGATCAGAAAGTTAGGAGAGGAAACAGCAGTGCCATACATCCATGTTACATGTATATGTCTATGTAAGAGCACCAGCATTCTAGTTTTTGTTCATTGTTTACAAATTAGGATCTTCACAATTCCACAGAGATAAGGCTTTTGTCATATATGGCTTGTTTTACATTAATGTATAAAATTCCTCATAACCTGAGGCTCTGTCTTTGAAATTCCAGAACTCAGTGATATCCATCAGTGAAATAAATGCCAACTGGCATTTTTGGATAACGTGGAGGATTTGGAGCAATGACAGCCAAGAAATGAAAATATCTTTGATGGGGATAAAAATCTGTTTCCTTGTACTAAGGTCACTGTTATCCTGGAGTTCACACTTTTTGTCCCAAATTCATCATGACCATATGCAGACATTATTACAAAATTATTGGTAGACAATGATGATACCAGTTTTACTTGTTCAGACTTTTTTCAGCTTTGGTTTCACTACGTGTCAGGTATTACCTGGTAGCCAGAATCCATCCCACCACCCTCAGCCAGAGAAGGGCAGGCTGCAGACAGAATTTTTTTCAGGCTGGGCAAAGACTACTAGATGTGAATTAGACTCCTTGAACTAGACAACTAACCTGAGAAAATGTTTTCTCCTTGTTGTCTATCTGTACTGTTGCACAGACTGAAAACTTTTTTCCTCTTCTCCCTCCCTTTGTGTCTGGCAGCGTCAGTTATGAAATTCCTACTGGCAGTAGGGATTTTCTGAAGGATGAATGTTTTCTCTGTCTGCCTTTGTTCTGCTGTCACACAGCCTGTGCTCTGGGAAGAAAACGTGAAGGTCACGTTGCAGACAACTGTGACTCGGTGCTCACCTTGGTCAGTTGTCATCTGAGAACACAGTCTGTAAGCTGCATGGTCAACACGCTTCATACTCTTTAGTGTTACTGAACGTTGCTGGCTTCTTAGCCAACACTGATACAGTTTAGTTGTTGTGTTGGAAAGATCTGCTTTCTGTCTCTGTAACTGCCGTCTTCTGTGGCAGTGAATATTTTCTTGATAGGGGTCTCTCCCTTTCTTTGTGAGCTGCCCAAAACTGGGGAACCTGCTTGTAACATTTAGACGCTTCTTGGTTCTGAAAAGTGAAAAGGGGGCACTTTGTCCCCCGTCTAATATTAGCAGATGTTAGTTGATTTGCTGATTGAAAATCTTTGCGGTGGTTACATGCAAGCTCTACTGAAGGCATTAAAAGAAGTTCCATACCACTTCCATTAACCTCACCTGGATGACGTTCCCTTTAATTGAATCTGGCACATTGATGATGCAAGTTTTTTCCTTGCCTTCCTTGTTTTCAGCTTTCTGTGGCTATTCTTTTCTTCACTTTCTTTTCTTTGTCCCTGACTTATTGTTTAGAACTTACTTTTCAGATACATACTTATCTAAAATGACTCTGCAAAATGTTATATCTACTTACCTTCCAACTGTGCAGAACCTGTGTTTTTATTAACAGATATAGAAAACCTAATACATTTTTATTCAAAAAGATGCTAAGTGGACTAGAGAGGCCATTAGTTCAAAGAGCCTGCAATATGTTCATGTTTTGAATGATAGATAAGACCTTTGAAATGAAATGTGATCACTTAATCTTTTTATGGAAGGACTTGCTTAAAGCTTGTTCTGAAATTAAGTCCTATGTGATAGCTGCATTATGGATTTCTTATAATTTACGATTAAGCTGCAGTATTATATGATTATTTGATTGTGTAAAATACTCCATTTTCCATTTTTAAGCCAAGACACAATACTGAGTGCAGTGGGTAAGTGGGGTGTTGCAGGAATGAAATCTCAAAGGGATATGTATTTTCAAAAGTGCTAGTGGAAAGTAAAATCACATTTGTGACTTACCTGTCTCAGTATGTGGTATGTTAAAAAAAGAAATGGAGTCATTCCATTATATGGAATCTGGAGGGAGATGTGTATGTGTGCAGGACTTCCCCTGTGGATGGATATCTGAAACAGGGAATTACTGATGCCTCAGCACTTCGCTGATATTTGCACGAGGCTGGAGCACAGCTGTGCTGACCAGCTTTACGCAGCAGAGATCTCATCCCTCTCAGTTGTGCAGGGTGGAAAAGTTTGCACCCAGAAATTAGTCTGAAACTTCAGAGATGCAAGCAGGTGCCCAAAAATAGCTTTTTGCTTACAATACTCAGAAGCAGGGCAAGCTTTAGAAAACCCATAGTGTAAGCCATAAGCAGTTTGATTAATGGACTCTGATTGACAAATCTTCGTTGCTGGTTGTTGTGTAAAACTTCACTAACTCCAGAGGAATAAGTATCATTGTGATGGGTTCTTGCCAGGTAAAAGCCAATTTTGTTTGGCTCTGCACACTTCACACATCTTGATTTATGACAAATGCCGTCCAAGGGATTATTTCCTTTCTAGAAGGATGTGCACTTATGCCATAAATGGCTAATTCTTTTTTTCAGAGCAGAAGACCATTCTGCACCGTAAAAATCTCCTTCCTCCCAGTTGTCAAAATAAAAGCAAAATATATGCAAGAAAAACAAAGCTTTTTTTCTCCACTTTCCCACTTGGCATGTTCTCCTTTCTAATATCTGATGGGAGAGTGAGATTCTCATATCCAGCTGTCTGAATCAGTAAAATCTTGTTGCAGATAAATTGTCCTGTTATCAAGATTTAAACACCTTAAAGTGTAAATAATCAAGCCAATGTACATGTTTTTAATGCCCTGGAAATTGCTGTGGTGTTTTTTTCCCCATGCGTGTTTAGTTTCCAGTTTCATTGTAATAAATTGCATTATTTTTAGGTGTCTTAAGGTCATTCAAACATTTAGATTATTAACTTTTGGCATTTGTAGGTTGCTGTTACTATCTGGTTGGTACCCATGTGGTTGATTTTTAAAGTGTTTCTTGAACTTTAGGCTGATTTAATTTTTGTCAAGAAGAAACAGAATATAAATATTTTGTCAGCAGAGCTGCAGAAAGGTATGTACATGGAAGAGATTCTTATTATTAACGAGTAGCTTAAAGTAATAGTAATAAACATGACAGCAACATAATACTATTCATAAGGGCTTACCATTTATGATGAGGACAGCTGTGATAATTTAAAATTCTATGGCTGAGATAAGAATGAGCCTTTGATGGTGATGTGAGTGTGGAAGTTTGAATGTCTTAAGTGCTTTTGCTTGGAAAATTTGCTGTTTGTTCATTAGATTAATTCAGTGAGCACAAACCTGTGGTGCATTATATGACATATACTAACCCCCATTTTACGTTTAATCTGCTGTCTGGGTTAGCTTCTTGCAGCAGAGGATGGGGAGGAAGAGACAGAAGGGACAACTGGACACTGCACTTGTGCTTTGGGAGCATTCTTTGCTTTGCTGTCCAAAAAATGTGTTCAGAATCTCTCTTGACCTCACATGGTTAATTGATCTTCCATGCAGGAGCCTACCTCCATCCCAAAGTAGCCATAAACAGGGTTTGGTCAGGTCTGAGGTTGTACTGGGAGGAGGAAGAGCTGCGGTGTTGCTATTGGCCTCCCTTTTTCTCTCAGATATGTTTGTTCAGTTAGCAATCCCTTCAGCATGAGCTCCTCACAGCTGCCTAAAACTTATGGTAGGAGGAATCCAAGACTACTCTCTTTTCCTTAAATTTAAGATCAAATATCACAACTCAGGAGCCTCTTCTTGATATAATATGGAACTCTTTCTAACGAAGCCAGCTTTGTTTTCCTTTCTCTCCAACAGCGCTATCTTCTCTTGGGAAGGACTAAGCTCTTTGTTTTACCTTAGCCTTCAGAGCTTTTTGCTCTGTTGAAAGATTACTTAGGCCTTGAACTATGACAAAGTCTCAAAACATCAACTTGCTGACCGCCTAGCCAAAGGGAGGTGAGACATTATCAGTGAAGTTCCAACACTTAACTTTCCATTATGAGTGCACTTTTCACTTGGTGTTTTGGAAAAGCAGCAGCAGAACACAGTTATCTTTCTCTGTGTCATCCTTTATTTTACACCTTGACCATATCTCCTTTTATCATCTTCCCTCCATATAAACTTGCTTATCTCTAACATCCCCTCAAGATACTGCATCAAACTCGCTGCACTTCCAGGAATATCTGTATTTTTTCCCCTTTTTTGTTCATAGTGAGAAAGTAAACCAGGGTGGAATAGAGTATGTTAGAAAAACTCATTAATATAAAGGTGATGCATTGTGGGTTTATAAACATAATTTTATTATAAACATAATTTAAAATATTTATTTACCTGTGGTGAATTTGACTACATTTTAACACGCCACCCTTCAGATCACAATGTAAGTATGAGAAGAATAGAGCCAAATGTTTCAGATGCACATGCATAAAGATGAAACCACTTAAATCACTGCCTGGATAAGGAACTTCATAACCCCAGCTTCGACCAAAGTCAGATCACGCAGTCAAGTTAGTCATTTTTTACTTGTACACAGGGTCACCAGGGGCATGGAAGTTGTTTTTCTTTACACCAAAACAGGTACAAAACAGGTACAGTTGTATTAATGCATCTCTCTGAAAATATAGCAACAAGTGACATTAATGGGAACAAAGACATCTACCTCCTTGGAAAATTGGATCCCCTGTGTGTGCTTGCCTAAATCTGGACACTTCAGGAGGCTAACTCATGGACACAATATTGCAGACTCTTGCCAAGTTTTCTATGTGTCCTTCAGTAAGCCGAATGGAGAAAATAATCTTGAACAAATAGTATATTTCCCAGGGCAAAGCTATTTCCTTGAGGTTTACTCATACAGCCTGGCACAATTTGTCTAGGTGAAGAAGACTAACCATCTTATTTCCTCCTCTTACCAATAAGACTAGTAACAGCACTTAAACTGACCCTTACCCATAAAGAAGAATCATGGAACCTTTTTTCAGTTGGAAAAGGCCTTTAAGATCATTAAGCCCAACTGTTAACCTAACTCTTCCAAGTCCAACGCTAAACCATGTCACTACATCTTTTAAATACTTCAGCAGTGGTGGTTCAACCACTTATTTCGACTGGCAGCCTGTTCCAATGATTTAAAACCCTTTCAGTTAAGAATGAGGCAGCCCAGGAGGGCGTATAGACAGGCTTGTCAACAAACCCCAGTGCCACAGTAAGGCTTAGAAGGTGAGGTTTCCTCTGCACCAAGGGGTGAAGTGTTCAGTGGCAGCAGAGTTGTTGCAGAGAAACAATGGTCTTGGAGGGACGTTTTGGGTGGCCACCAAGAGAAGATAGAGCTGGTCCAAGCTTGCCTGCTCCCCTCATCAATATCAGCACAATGCTTCACTGAAGAAAGACATGAAACAGGTTGCCCAGAGAGGTAGTGGAGGCCACATCTCTGACAATATTCAAGATTAGGCTTGATGAGGCTCTGAAAGACCTGATGCAGTTAAAGTTGTCCTTGATTACTGCAAGTAGGGTGGAATAGATGGCCTTTAAAGGTCCCTTCCAACCTCACACGTTCTCTGATTCTCTGATCCTCAGATTCTCTGATTCTCCACTGGGTTAATACTCAAAACATAAACAGATCAGGGAGCAAGGTGCATTTTGCTGATGACAGCCATTTATTACAGACTGGCCAGTGGGTATAGATAAATTGTGTGGGGTTGAGTCAGAAGCGGTGAGTCCACTCCAATCCATATCAGATGCCTGCAGATGAAACAAATTCAAACAAATTGTGCCCACATAGAAGGTCTGTAGAGTGCAGTTTTAATGTGATTAATGGTCTCTGTTATATAAAAACTAGAGCAGATGAAGGAGTGAAATACAGTTGATTATTAAACAGTTCAGAAATCAGGAAGTTCAGTCCAAGGTCGAACCTGAGACAAACAGAAAGAGAATTAAGCACCATTTGATAGACCACAGCAAAAGCTGTTCTGACTTCTTGAAAGCCAGTTTTGTCAATTAGCAGGTACTGTGTGTTCATCTCTCAGAAAGTATCATGGGAGATTACAATAATAGCCTTGAGTGACTTCAGAGAAGTGTATCCCATAGAGCAGCTGGATGAGTTCAAAGAGTCAATGATGTTTCTCATGAAGACAAAAATCCGTGTTCTGATTCTATAGATTGTCCTTACTGATGTGGGAAGGGGGTTGGGGGGAGGGAGAAGGAGGATATCAAAGCTGCAGTGCAAGAAAATTGGCTTTATTCTTTATTTAGTGGCCGAAATAGGATTTGAAGAAGAAACTATATATAGTCCTTAATTGTTACATGATAATGCAACAAAAAAGTCTTCCTCTGAGGCTGAAATGCTCCACATAAGTGTAAGCAATGGAAGCAAATGAAATTTATATTTGGTTGACAGAATTTCCACATAATTTATTTAACTAGGTATAGATAGGAAGCACTCAAAAACAACCAATAAGCCTAGATGGATTTTAGAACCTTGATCTTATCTCCCATTAGAGATGCAGGTTCAAGGGACCTGTCTTGGACACAGTGAAGAGGAATCAGTTGCTCTCCAATTAAACAAGTGAAGAAAAGGCTTGAATGCCCATCATGCACACTCTGAGCATCCCTGTTAGGGAGAGACATGACATGGTTGTACTTCATGACAAAATGTTCAAAACATTTTATTTTATTCTCGCATAAAATAAAGAGCAAACTGATTTTCAAATTTTAAAAGCTAGTCTCCATGTACATTCTTCCTTCTTCATCTTCAGTAAATAAACTTCAATCATTGTGGCATTTTCCCTGTTTCAAATTAAATGTCAGACTAATAATTAATTTGTGTTTGGCAATGCCCTTCTGATAAAATGTGAGAGTACTTTTTTAATGTTAGAATTTTAATCTTTATGGGTTCTTTTTGTCGCTGATTCACTTACTCACAACAGGCTCCAATAAATGTAATAAATGATAACCTTTATTATGGGTCTGAACAACATAAAACTTCTGAATCTTTTGAACTGATGGTCAAAGTTTGTTTTAGATCTGCACAAGCAACTTTCCCAACTGGTAAAATATTTCCTAGGCAAAACAGCCATAACTGTTATCTGGTCAGAATTAAAACCTTTATTTTCTATAGAAAAAGTGCAAATTTTATCAAAATTGTTTGCTGTGCAAGGGTATGATAATGTAGTAGGAAAAATAATGGCCATGACATTAAGACTTGTCTTTGTTGGTTGTCAATGAAAGCATGTTCTCCAGTCACTTCTACTTAGGTGTCACCAACACTGTAACACCCCAAATTTGCTGACACATATAGCAGTCTATTACAGGAGAACCACATTGAAACAGAAGCAGAATTTCTACAGAAGTATTTCACCTGCCCAGGCTGGGTCTTTCCAGGTGTGGAAATGAGGTGCAAGTTAATACTCAGAGGGGTAAAGAGATCAGAGGTCTATTCTGCACTTGTGGGTGCAGACCTGTGAACAGAGCAATAACTAACTTCTTCCTAGGATTTCCAACTCTTCCACAGATGTGGAATTACACAGTTGCCATCACATAATTGCTTTAAGTAATCTAAGTTACCTGGCACATTTTGGAGAAGAACAATCCTGAAATAATGTGTCAGTTCATAAACTCTTGACTGTGGGATAAATGGCACTTCACAAAGCAGTGAGGCATTTTCCTCCTCTTTCTGGCAGTAGCATGGCTGTCATTACCATGTCCTTCCCCTGAAACCATAGTATATCTCACTTAGGGACTGCTGAGCTACAAAAAGCACAGAGATGAATGAAAGTGGGAGATTCTAGGGAATATTGACCTCTGGGGAAAGATTAGAGATCAAAAATTCACAAAGTAGAGATGCCTTTTAGGTCTACCCACAACAGAGGTGATCAGATGCCTCCAGCCAAGTTTGGCAGCCCAGTACTTCATGTCCCCATTTGTCTCTGCATCACAACTTGCAGACACACACTGATACAGTCATGTATCTATATCACATGTGAACTTCACAAAATATGTATTTCCTTGGGGAAAGCTAACTCTATATACATAAAAGGATAAGCACTGGTGATGAGGAACAGTTATTTATAACAATAAAAGGAAAAAATATTAATGCAGGGTGAACAGAAGCCCAGACAAGATAATGTATGATGAGTATGTCCCCTAAAAACCCCTGTGAACTCTCTGTTTTTTGAAACACTGAAGCATTCTCCAGATAAATTACACAGAAGTAGTACCATTGAGAGTAATCCCTGGTGTGAAAGGAGATGGAACAAATGACCCTTCCTTTTTATTTCTTGCTTACCTAAGGTATATACTGTGCTTCTCCCCTGTGTAATTCAGATAAGCTCAGTACTGAAACTTACATCCTTTTGTAAAGCTGTTGCAGGTCTGAAGAAAATTGTTGTATGAGTGTTGGGTGGTGTGATTTATCAGTAAGAAATTGCTTTTTATGTGGAATTGGTAAATTGTAGATAGGAGATGAATAAAATAAAGAGGAAACAGAAAATGAAATGTTAAAAATTAATCCTTAAATAGAAAATTGGAAATTTTCTTGAAAGAGAAGCAGCAGGTGTGACAGACTGTCAAAGGGAGGGTTAGAGTCCTAGAATCATCTCTGAGTATTGTTTGTTTGTTTTACCCCAGAATTAATATATTACTCTTGTTATAGAGAGTGAATTAAAAATTGTCAGGAAAAATGAAACCCCACATTTCCCTATATTAACCCTGAGCTCCAGGCTTCCTTCATTTTTCCCCTCCTCTATTGTTTTAGTCTAACTGCATGTCCACTGTACCTGATGTAAAACAAGCTTGTGATTTTGCTTGGAATGCATTTCACATATCCTTTTACACAGCAGGCAGTGGATCATGTAGTAATCTCGTTTCAAATCAAACCCAAATTTAAGTGGTGACTTTAGAGAAATCCACCCGGTTGGACTGTTTATTACAGAGGATCTTCCTTCAAAAAGTTCATTTTGGTATAAGAAATGGTGGAGCATTTGCCTCACTGAAAAATGTGAAGCTACACCTCCAGAAAATATAACAAGAAGTAATTTTATAAATGTTGTCTGAAAAATGTATGAAGGAGGCCACTATCACCCGAACAGCTACTGTGACTGTGTGACTGTGTAGTGAAAGGGTCTGCTCCCTTACGATCTGCACCACAGTTAAAAGTGCCAGATTTGGTAGACAAACACTAAAAAAACCTCCAAGCAAACAAGGGATATCTTCTTTCCCTGGTCTGAAATTCTTGGTAAACCAAGAGAGAACCACATGCAGCCCCTTGGCCATGTTGTGTGGTTGCACAGGGACTGTTTTGTTGGTTATGTACAGAATGTTTTTTGCTAAATGTCCTGAAACCAGAATATCTAACCATGCAGAGAAATACCTCTAGCTAAGGCAAATAACCATCAACATGGGTACAATATAAGTAGGTTGAAAACTGGACCAACTTACAACCAAGCAGAAACAGGAAATTTTTTAGCATTGTCTTTTTCCTTTCATGAAGTGATCAATGAAAGAAATGAGCACAACTCTACCTTTCAGATGTCTTACAAACATTTCTGATTAACAGTAAGGGACCAACCTAGGAAAGAAGAAAGAATATTTTTGCTAGCAAAGGCAAGAGAAAGAGAACCCATTAATTAAACATGTAAAAATATTGTTTATTTCAGCTCATGTAGACAGTGAGAGTCTTTTTTGGTTCTATTTGGTGGGAATCTATTGCAGGTTTACAATAGCATATTAAGTAATGGAAGTTTTGTTCCAATTTCTAAAATGTTGTGTTAGTTTCCATTGATTATTAGTTTTTAACCCTACTCAAACCCATAGATTTTTTTAACACCATTTGAAGATGTTCTCTAATCTTTGGCCTTTCAACTTTTGAAAGTGACATTTTCCTGCTTTAGCAGTTCTTAAAATACCAACAGAAATACTTAGATGCATTACAGTTGCCAAAGTCCCCTGGGATGAATATTTTAGAGTGAAAACTCTGCCCTTCTCAGTCACAGCTACTTCTGTGAAAAGTATCACAGAGATATGATAAAAATGCAGTGTGGCACTCACCAAGGTTCAAAAGTTGTTCTGTACTAGCACCTTTTTTCCTTAATTTTAATTTCTTTGTATTTTCTTTTACATGGCTCTTCTAATGACCTTATTCTCATAGAAGTGCTAGTTTTGTATACCCTGCTGAGTTGCTGTGAGAAGCTCAAAGTTCTATGAGCCAAACTTCACTTTGTTCTATGAGCCAAACTTCACTTCTTTTGATAAGGTGGCATGAATATAAGGCTCACATTTCATTGTTCTGTATATCAGTATCATTTTCTAAAACCTAGAATTCTGTTTTCAAATGTGCTAAATAGAAATGAAAGCTGTAAAAGATTACATACAGCATGTGATGCATAGATACCTAGTATTTGGAGAGTCAAAAACCTCATTTCAGAGCCTTGAGCAAACATCCCATAAAGGTTTCAACAACAACAATTCTGGCCTTCTAATTTCTGTCAAGCTGGATATTGTGCCACTCTTTGAATTCTACACAGATGCATTAACTGACTGTATGCTAGTGAAAAATTTCGTTACCAAGTCATGTTAAATAATGTTAATTAAACACTCATTATTACTATGGAATTGGGTTGCAGTCCTTAGTAAAAAATATTTCTGAAAATGCAACTTAGTTGGAAAACATGAATGCTTAAAGATTGGTTGGTAAACATGTGTTAAAATGTGATGTACTTATCTGTAGTTCATAGTTTTGAGTGTTCTTACTTTGATCACTGTTATTTTAATATTAGAATCTAGTTTCAGATTTAAATTCCCCACAACATCCATAACCAAAAAATATACCCTTTCTAAAGAGTTGTTGATATGAAATTTTGTTTTAAAACCCAATATGAAATTGTCTGCATGTAAGTAAGATTACTGTAGTTTTTGAGTAGGAATAGACTGGCTACTTAGGGAGAGGGAAAATTTAGGTCTATTCTTTCTACCAAATTACAAAGGGTGCAAGGAACCCTTGCAAGGCTTGCAAGGCTGATGAGAAAGAAAAAAAAAAGTGAGATTGAATCAGGTGGGTGGATCTGGAGCAGTAAGTATAAGATCAGATGAGTCTGGTGTTATAAATCATTGCTGCAGATTTTTGAAGTGGTCTAGAAGCAGCAGTGGATTTGTTACAGCTACTATAGGTCACAACATACCTACAGCTTTCTCTCTAATCATAGGCTTGTAAATTCCTTTGCCTCTTAAAAAATGCATGAGTCTTGTGAGGTGTCCAGTTGAAACCCTAAGGAACACTTGTAAAACCGATACCCCTGTGAGCAGCTCTGCAGTTGTCTCAGACCCTCATGGGACCAGCAGGACAGATTTCATTGCTTCCAAACTATTCTAAAGCACAGGGTTAACTATGAAGAAGATCATCAAGTACATGGACTTGTAGACCATCATGGACTGTAGCAAACAACAGTTAAAAAATCCACCCTCCAAAAAGGAGGAGATAAGTCTGAGACAGACCACCACACAGCAGAGGGAGTGGATGTTCTCCTTTTCTGTCCAGATGTGGAGAATACAAAGATAATACCTGTGCCTTGACTTCTTTCTCCTCTTCATTCTGTAAGAGAAATCTTCCCTTTGAGCATTAAATCACTTACATTTCTCTGGGTTACAATGGATAATAGGGAAATATTTTGACAATACCTGCAGATAGTTTTATGGGTTGAATATCCTACCCTAGATATTCTAGGTTTTAGAAGGAATGCTTTAATTCATTGCACGATAACATTTTAACACCTGATCACCTTAAAGAAGTCTGAACATATCAAATGCAATGAGAATATGAATTAGTGGGATAGAGGAAAAAAACTCCTGGAGATGGTGAACAAAAATACTATGTAAAACACAAAATGCTAGAGAAATTGCAACTTTGCAAAAGACAAAATATTTTTTTTTCTACTTATGTTTAAAGTGTCCAGTAGAGTATCAAGGTGCTCAATGTACCCAGACAGGAAAGGCTATGGGCTTATGTTCTTTTTTTTTTTTTTTTTTTAAAATAAGTAAGGGAACAGAGAAGAAAATTTAGAACATTTCATTAAATACAGCAGGAAAAAAAAAATCTATCAGCTGCAAATACATATTGGGAAGCATTAACAATTGCACTGCACTGTTTCTTAGAAAAAGACATGTCTAAGCTACATAATTTAATTAATATTTAGGCCTAATCTGTAAAAGGAATAATTGGCTTATTTAAAAGCTGATTAGATTAATGTTATTATGGTGACAATAGAGCAGTTCTAAGCACATGCCACTTAAAAAAATGTGTTACAGTGCTTGGCAATGCTGGCATTAAGGGTGAAGTTTAATTTAGGATGTAGCAAACAGAAGGATATTTGGATTACAGAGCTATTATGCTTTCTACGATATGGCACTTCATCAGCATGGTAAATACGTAGGGCACACCTTTTTAGGTACCCTGCTGCTGCACTGGCAGCCTTTATGCTAGGAGGAAAGATTTCAAAATTTCTTGTATGTGGCAGCTGAATGAGCAGACGGTTTAGGAGAACTCTGACTTTAGTTTCAGTGTGAAAAATTAGGGGCAAAGAGATTTGTGAGACCTGACAAGTTGATGTAACTCAAAACTTAGCAGTGATTTTCTCTAAACTACGAATTCTAATGTGCAATGCCATAATTGTGTGTGTAAAAATTGAAAGGTAGCTCACCACTACTCCTTCCCAACCTACCTCACACTAATTAGAAGTTATATTTTAAGAATAATATTAATTATATCTTGATGTTTACACTTGTTTGATAAATTTAGCTGCACATTATATTTCTTTCAGGACACTTTAGGGTCACCTCTCAGGGTTCTCTCCTGCCCTGTCCATGGCCGAGGAGACTGCTCACCACAAACACTGCCTGAGGCTTCGCTCTACCTCCTGTTGCATGTGCGAACAGGGGACCTAACAGGTAGGTGGGACACCTGTCACTTGGTGGCATTGCTCTCATCACTCTGCTCCAGCAGACATGCAAATGGGTTGGCCATGTTTTTAATATTAGATGTTGGGACCAAGTTCTATGTTTCTTGCCTGTGTTTAATGTGTCAGTCTGGAGACAGCAATCCCACAAGGAAAGGAAATGTTTGTTTTCCAGTTGATCAGCTACGCCTATTATAAATTGTGCTAACAAGCTACTAATTTCAGGCACTTACTTCATTTCATGGGTGCAACAGGATGGATGTTTGCAGTACTGCCAGCAGTTTAAAGCGAGGAACTGCACTGATTTTATCTCTGTCTTGCTCTCAGATTTCTGTACATCCTTTACCAACTGGTTTTTCCAGTAGGCAAAGTCAGCTCCCTTAAGATGAGCAGACATTTTGTAACTAGAACTGAATAAAATCAGCATTTCTTTACCGCTGTGTGTGCTGCTGGCTTGCCAGAATTCACCTTAGCTAACGCAATTGCTTTTTTTGTTCACATTTTCAGTCATTCAGAAAAATACTGTGGCTGGCTACTTCTTGAATAGTTGGTGTACTTTATGGCTTTGGCTGGTGAGCCCTCTTTCTGAAAACTAGCAAATACAGTCGAAGCAAAAAAGAAGGAAAAAAAGAATGTAAATAAAAATCTGCTAATTCCAGGGTATACTTCAGAACTGAGTTACATCTTTCTATCCTCACCTGTTATCAAGCACAGAAAGACTGTGCAACAGGCTGCAAGGGTGCCAAAATAAATCCTTTGTTCTCTAGAAATAGATATCAGCACTCCATATGCTGTTACCTACCAGCATCAGCTGTAAATTCCAATGAATATCTTCCTCTTTTCATACATTTTCTTTTTTATACATTTGTGAATTTTGCATGCATGCATATAGATACTGTTACACAGCCAAGCACACTCTTATATACACAGAGAAAATATACCAACAGGTCAGTATCACACTGTTGAAAAGAGCGATTTCCAGTTCCTAACCCATACAACATGGAATGAGTTAAATACACTCTGTGTCAGTGGACTTAAGGAAGAAGAGACAGGTTTTGTCTTCTGAGAGATGAAACTGAATTTTGCAATGCACGATTACAAAACACCAGTGTCAATAATGGGAGCAACATGCTAAGTATTTCCTTAAATATAATGAACTGTGTACTACCTATAGAAATTTTTTCTCTCATTTAAGAAGGCCCTTAATAGAAGAGAGAAATAAACCATTAGGAGAGAAATCAGTCTGAATGGGTCCTGTGATGTTGTTTATCTTTTTGATTTAAAAAGCAGTTGCTGACTGTAGAAAGGCAGAGTAGGAAGCTGAATGACTGTGAACTGGCAAAAAAGATGTGCAGTACTTAATCTACACTGCAGCTGGCTGCTGACAGGTCCTTAGTAAAAAAAAAATGTAATTCCCTAGCTATCATTTCCTTCTTGAGGAAATATAGTGCAATCACTGACAATCTGTACCAGTTTTCACCAACTGTATGGAGGGAATAATAACCTCTCCTTTGTTTACAGGGTTTGATGAGGGACAGTTGAGCTAAAAAAGACAGATGCTTAAGAACTCAAAGTCCAAAATGCATTTCTATTTGTAAAACAAAGCCAGAAAACTACTATTCTTTAAAATGAACATGCAAGCAAAATTTCTGCATTTTTAAAAGATCTATGTTTTTTCTCTCTGTTTAGCTAAATCAAAAATGTCTGACTACTTCCATTGTTTGAAAACCAAATACAAGTCTATGATCTTCATGAGAAACAGGTCTAAGTGGAGAAATGAAAATAAACACAGCATAGTGCCTTGCTTGTAACCACACCACTGCCATACATGTATGAACAAAAAACCCCAGAGAACAATAAATATAGCAGGGTGAAACCTTTAAGTCCTCCCCACAGTCTTTACCTCCTTTCTCTTCATCTCATTGCAATGACTCAAAAGAATGCCAATGAATATGAAGTTGCTATCCTAGGAACCTGAAAAACCTTCAGCCCATCATAGTAACAATTTACCTTTTGCTTCACATTTAAGTGATTGTCACTCTTCATACAGCCTCTTCAGAGATGCCACCATCCAGCTGTTCTGAGATAAGAACTTACTAACCTGAAAAAGAGTACTACATAGCCGGTGTGGTTCCCAAGACTGCAAATTCATCACCCATCTCTCTGCTCTCACAGAATGTGAAGCCATCTCTGCTTTTCTTCACTGTACCCATGTTTTACTCCCTGACTATGTCAGATGGAGACAGGAAGTGCTATTAGACGGCACTGTTCCCTGTAAGTACTAAGGTGTTGTGAACTTCCTTGGGACCTCAGCTTTAGCTTCTCCGTATTAATTCCATAGTACACTGTCTCTCTGCCTTTGTATTTGGGGATACACCATTTTAGGCAAACTGGATGCCATCATACTGTTTTTTACTACAGCATAGTACCAATGTAAGTGGTCAGTGTTTTTGAGGCACAGCTTTTTCCCTGTGAGAAGTCAGGCTGCTCCTGTGGTCCCTCCTGGGTGCCTGCAAATACAGATGTACTTTCAGAGTGGTGAGTGGCAGGGAAGTAGTGTAGAGGAGCACGTGGTTATTAATGCATTGACACAAGTCCAGATCTTTGTGTGCTCTGCAGAAGTACATGACTCTTTCCAGTATCCCAGGTGTCTCACTATACTTTACTTACCTCCACTGCACAGCATTGCAATGCACCACAGTGAAACTCCTGCAAGCATTAGTGTCTTACACAGTCAAATTCCAGTTTTGAGGAAAATTACATGAGTGACCTGGTGGAATTTTTTGTCTGTCTCCACAGACAGATGTTCCACAGAGCAAAAATAAAAGAACAAGACGATAAAGATTGTAGTTGGTAGAGGAAAAGTAAGGAAAGACCCAGACTGTATCTGAGATCCTCTCCCTCCATGCAGGCAGACAGCCTACATCACCAGAGGATCCTTCTCCAGCAGGAACCTAGGTGGATCTGGGCTCACTTTCACAGGGTCACGACTACAGCACTTTTAGTACGTGACCCAATAAATGTGCTCAGTGCTAGAAGAATGAAGACATGAAATGAAGTTACAGATGTGACAGTGTGATACTTGCAAGTAGAGCAGGAGCTATAGGAATATTTTAGGTTATCAGGGAGGAAATATTGAGCCACTCTTTTCATTCTCCATATGCCACAGAAAGTTTCCAGATAGAAAGCAGGTAGGACACATGCTTCCCATTATGGAGTGAGTAAAATCTGAACTTTCTTCAGTTGAAAGAACAGGATCAAATGTTCTAAAAGCAGGGCTATGTTCCAAGAGCTGATCTGTGTCAAGAACTGCTGTAGTGTTTCGGTTGCAGTTTTTCTCTGATCAGTCTGAGTAATTACCTGCCTGAGCCTCTTGATAGATAATTGAGTGAAAAAATGGCACAGAAAACACAGGCATCACGCACTTCTATATATTTCTTAGGAAAATACATAACCCTTTTTCAGATTCTGGGTACTGTGCAATGGCATTTTGTTGTAGAAATCTTTCCACTGACCCAAGCAGAGATATCCTCAATTTACAATGGATTTATTAATTATGAGGCTGCCTACCAGATACACACTTTCTTGTATCAATGACTACTTCCCCCTTGTAATGGAGGGAAGGACAGCAGGGCAGTTTGGGGTGAGGCTGAGCTTTTCATCCTATCAGAAAGACTCCCAGTTTGGTGATAATTATAATTTAATTCAGTACAATGTTGCTCTGGAGCATGAAGATGCTAAACTGTAATTTATCTTTGGCTATTAGCCAAGCTAAAATTGCAAAAGGAAAAAAATAGTTTTGTTATTTTGTTATATATCTAATTAGACATTAAGATTACAACAGCATTTTTATGAAAGGCAGTATTTAAGACGCATTTTTGGAATTGCAGTAATAACAATATTTGTTCTGTGTGGTAAACAGAAGCCTTTTGGCAGTGGGATGCTTTCGTTTTGAAAACTGCCAAAAATTATTTGCTTATCTACAGCACTGTAACTACTCACTGTGCCTGTGAGTCATACGGAAGCAGGACCAGGGTAAACATGGTGCTATAGTAAAAAGGTAGGTGTGCAGGAAATGTGCATTATTATGCTGGCAAACTACAGGCAGTACCCTGCCATTAAGAGGGAAGGAAAAGGGGGTGGGGGGAAAAGAGTTGAAGTCAAGCCTGGATATTCTAATGTAATTTGGAAGGGACTGTAGAGTAGTCTAAATGATAATGTTTTTTGACAGTTTGATACGTATTTATAGCTGTTGCCAGCCCTGCCTGAATATTATATAGGATTATCTGGGATTTTCTGGGTTTATCACCACAGGCATGCAGGATTAACAGCCTGATGAAGTCAAAAAGAATTACTCAGCCAATCCAATCCTTATACTTATATAGCGCCCTTCACACAAGGTCCCAGAGCGCTGCACAAGAAATACAATAACTGCCAGAATGGACAGCAAAATAAAAATCTGCCATGTAGGCTTGAAAGCCACCACAGAGCTGGACTACAGAGTATCTCCTAATGAAAGCTTCCAAAGGGTCAGTGCCCAGCAGGGAGAGTGGGGGGAGTGCTCATCAGGCTACTTGTTGGCAGCATTAAAAACATTTAGGATTTTTTAGTGTTCAGCACTTTCACAGTGGAGTGTACAGAAGTTTACGAATTCCCAGAGGCAAATAGAAACTACATGAGGGGAGCTTCAAGTAAAAATAGATGCCAGATGTATAGGATTTCCCTGTGACACAAAACCACTGGTTACCTGCAGTTTTTATCCAGTGCTGTCCAAACATGGTTATTTTTTCGTGTGAAGTCTTACTAAAAATTTTGTCTTAAAACTGTGCTGAACCATCCCTGATGTGGACCCATGAGAATCTCCAGATTTTACCTGTGTCACACTAGACCCAGCACTGCTCTGTTAGTATATTTGCTAAACCTTCAAATGCACCCATTTTCTTCAAACAGAAAAAAGCATTCAAACAAAAATGAAGCATATAGTGGTGGTTTAACCCTGGGTGGAGGCTAGATGCCTACCAAAGTCACTTTATCACTCCCCTTTTCAGATGGACAGGGCAGAAAATATATATTGAGAGGCTTAGGAGTCCAGATAAGGACAGGGAGAGATCATTCCGCAATCAGTGTCACAGGTAAAACAGACACAACACAGAATAAAGGAAAGAAAACTCTCTAATTTGTTAATTACACTACACTGCACACAGAGTTACACCAGAGTCAGGTAATGAGAAGTGGGACCAGATCTTAAAGCACCTGCCCCCACCCTTCATTTCTTAACAGACTTCACTTTAGTCATGGTTTTGCTCCTTTCTTTCCCCCTCATTGTGGCACAGTGAAGGACATGGACTGCAGGAATAGGGGTTTCAGTCAGTTCCTCACAAGTTGGTTTCCTCCTTGGCTGGGGTGGGGGGGCATTCCTCACAGCCTCCCCCTGATGCAGTGTGGGGTCCCATCCACAGGAGACAGTCCTCCACAAACTTCTCTGTGAGTCCTTTCTGTTGGTGGCTTCAGCTCCTCACCAACTGCCTCAGAGCGCCTTCCTTCCATGGGGTGCCGACCTTCTGGTTCACTGCTCCAGGTCATTCCCCCACAGAGTCACAAGTCCCCCAGCAAACCTGCTCTGTCATGGGTTGGTCTCTCCATGGGCTGCAGGTTTTGCTGCTAGGAGCTTGCTCCACCATGGGCTTCCTATGGGGTCACAGCATCCTTGAGGTGGCTCCACGCACTCTGGCATGGGGTCCTCCATGGGCTGTAGATGGGATCTCTGCTCCCCTCATCATCCATGGGCTACAGAGGAGCAACCTGCTTCACCATGGTCTTCTCCATGGGCTCTCTCTCTCTGGCACCTGGAACACCTCATCCCCCTCCACCCTGCCTCCTTCTTCCCTGGCCTTGGTGTCTGCACAGTTTCTTACATCTGCTCACTCCCTTCTCTGGGGACAAAATGCAGCTGCTTGCAGTTTTTCGATCCTTAATGTGATTCTCAGGGGCGCTGTGATCATTGCTGATGGGCTTGGGCTTGGTCAGCAATAACTGCAGCTTGAGCCAGCTGGTGTTTGCTCTGTTGGGCCTGCAGAGAGCTTCTGGCTGTTTCTTGCAGAAACCACCCCTGCATCTCCCCCTGCTCCACCAGAACCAGCCATGTAAAACTACAACATTTATAGGCTTGAGCCAAAACTTCTGATTAAAGGTGTATCACTCACAACACTACCACCAGCCATGGTAGACTGGTAGAGTCCTGCCCTCATTGACCAAAATAGGCCTGTGTGTCGTGTATCCCACACTCGCCAGATATCAGAGCTTTTCTGGTCTAAGATGGAGCTTCTATAAGAACTAGCCATAAATTGTAAGGCTTTGGAGAATGCTAAAGATATGCTTATGTTTAAGCTAAAGGTGAGGACTAACTAACTAAAAAAACCCAGCTTCTTTCTGCTAGAATCAGTATTTTATCTCAAAGACTTGAAATCAGTTGGGGTCCTTCTGCATAGATTTCAGCCATACAGAGAAACAGATAAAGCTTCAGGATGCATGAGGTGAAGAGGGACAAGATTTACGAAACAGTATGGAACACTATGTGGTTTGAGGAAGCATGTATTGGAGATGATCCAATAAAGTGGGTTAGACCATGTACTCAGTATTTGGAGGTATGTATGCAAAGTCTGAAGTGTTTTCCCCAGAGTTGGCAGGATGGAGGACAGGTGCATTAATAAGGTGGTCTCAGCTCTATAATGAGAATGTTTTACGAGAAAGCTGAAAAATTAGCTGAAAATTCATGTTAGGACACTTAATGCTCATCAATGTTAGTCCTGTTACAGCAGTATGTCTTCAGCTTAATCTAGACAGAGTTTGACATATTTTTTTAAGTTAGTAGTACAGAATACAACAAAATGAGAAAACAGTTGTTTGCAATGCTTGTGTTATAGAATGAAATACAAATGTCACAGTATATTCAAGGCTTGAGAAAGGGTATCAATGTTGGCATTGCTGACACAAGAAAGCAATTTCTTTGCTGCTCAGTAATTACTGTGATTACAGCATTTGGACATGGAAGGCTGGCCAATTGTTCTTGTAAAACAAATCATCTTTTTAACGTGCAGGTTTTGACATATGCTTTAAAAGAAATTCTTCAAAGTTATTTTTGACTGCTTTCAATAACCATTTTTCTTTTAGTTGTATTTTAATTACTGTAATAATGAAACAGCATCAAAAATAAGTTCATTTGCAAGAAGAAATTCAAGAGCATGTTTCCCTAGGCTGCAAAGTAATGATGTTTTGGGGGTACAGCATGGACATGCTGGCTTACAGAAATGTGAAGTCATCTTCTATTGATCACACCTGGGTAACTGTTTAGGGTTATTCTCTTTCTGCCTTCCCTATGTGCTATACTGAGAGGAGTTTGTAACCCCCAGTGTTGGTCAACAGGACAGCATCTCAGGATCTGTATCAGATTGTTTCTCTGTAGATACTAAAGCAGAACACAGTAAAAATTTTAACTCTAGGTATAAGTCTATGAAGAAAAACAAAAGCTTATTCATGGCATGGATTTGATATCTATAATCTATTTTCAAAGGATAAAAATAGGTGTGTAGTTGTGGAGTTGAGAAATTTCATGTAGAAAAAAAAACCCACTTCAGTTTATCAAAATTTTTCATTTAAGAAACCTTTTCTGAATTTCTCCAACTTCATAAGGTCACATGAAACAAAAATAGTCAAAACATCCTGTTTAATCATATCTAGTTATTTTTCTATTTATATGGCACAACAGAAGGTTGTTACAATTGAACTATTTCAGCAAGAGTCTTTGCTTTTGGCACATCACCATTTTTGTTAAAAATAGTATTAGCTGGATACTGGTAGGACAAAGTCATCTGTTGTGTCCATAAGAGGAAATAGGCTTATATTCCAGCTCAGGAATATTTTTATAAAGTTTTCTATATTTAAAAAGCTTTCAAGAAAATTTTCTAGAGTAACAATTCTCCTTTTGCCTCGTTGTCACAATTTTAGTGCACACAACCGAAGGTAGGACTAATCAATATCCATCTTCCATTTCTCTCCCATCCACTGTCATTCAGTAAGGCATGAGTTGGATTTGTTCCTGTATTTACACTAGAGTGAGAAAGGATAAGTAGGTCTCTTTTGTGCTTCGAGCGGGACAGTCAGAGGCCGAGCTGCTTCTAGGTTGAGAACTGGCTGTTGAACCAGGCTCAGAGGGCTGTGATCAGTGGAGTAGAATCTGAATGGAGACCTGTGACTAGCGGTGTTCCCCAGGGCTCAGTGTTGGGTCCAGTTCTGTTTAATATCTTCATTGACGACCTTGATGAGGGAATAGCATCCACCCTCAGCAAGTACCCAATGATACAAAGCTGGGAGGAGTGGCTGGCACGGAGGAACACTGCGCTGCCATCCAGAGAGACCTGGACAGGCTGGAGAGCTGGGCAGGGAGAAACCTAATGAAATTCAACAAGAGCAAGTGTAAAGTCTTGCAGCTGGGGAGGAATAACCCACTGTATCAATACAGGCTGGGAGATGACCTGCTGGAGAAGAGCTCAGTGGAGAAGGACCTGGGGGTCCTGGTTGATGACAGGTTGGCCATGAGCCAGCAGTGTGCACTGGTGGCTGAGAGAACCAATGGGATCCTGGGATGCATTAGGAAGAGTGTGTCCAGCAGGTTGAAGGAGGTGATCCTCCCCCTCTACTCTGCCCTGGTCAGGCCCCATCTGCAGTATTGTGTCCAGTTCTGGGCTCCCTGGTATAAAAAAGACAGGGACCTCCTGGAGAGAGTCCAGAGAAGGGCTACGAAGATGATTAAGGGCCTGGAACATCTCCTGTATGAGGACAGGCTGAGTGAACTGGGACTGTTTAGTCTCGAGAAAAGAAGACTTAGGGGGGACCTAATTAGTGTTTATAAATATCTTAGACATGGGATGCAAGGGGAATTGGCCAGCCCCTTTTCAGTGGTCTGTGGGGACAAGACAAGGGGCAATGGCTGTAAACTGGAGCATAGGAAATTCCGCACCAACATGTGGAAGAACTTTTTCACTTTGAGGGTGACAGAGCCCTGGAATAGGCTGCCCAGGGAGGTGGTGGAGTCTCCTTCACTGGTGATATTCAAGTCTCATCTGGATGCGTATCTATGTAATATGAGATAGAGAGCCTGCTTTGGCAGGGGGGTTGGACCCGATGATCTCTCGAGGTCCCTTCCAACCCCCATGATTCTGTGATTCTGTGATTCTTAGTGCCTGTGTGAAAAAGCCAGCCCCTGAGAAAACTTGTCTCGTACCGATGAGCTTTAGCATTATGCTCCTCATTGCTGATGTATGGGAGAACTCCTCCATCCACAAAGTAGTTCTGTGCATATACTGTGCAGTAAAAATGATTTGATTGATTTGATAAAAGCCTTCACTTCTAATCTGAGTGTGCACGTGCAAACATACACTGACACACATGCACGCAAAAAAAAAAAACGTGTGCACATGCATACACATGCACACAGCTCTCCAGTGCCTCATGAAAAAGAAAAAAGTATTATCCTCATTTTTATGAGGCCAGCAATAGGGTTACCAGGCTAATAAATGAAGCATGAATTATTTATCAGTCTGCATATTGTATGGATCTTTTAAATTACAGCCAAAGAAACGTTAAAACTGTAAGCTTCTACCATTCTTATAAAACCAATTTAATTGCAAAGACACAATAAAGTTTCTCCCTCTCTTTTAACCATTTGCTATTTTAATGACACTGGAGGTAGCAGCTTAGGTAATTTTCCATAATATACAGCTAATGAGATACAAGGTACATTAATAATTTACAGGCCTGAAGTGTGTTGGACCCTCATGAAAGCACCTTTTGCAAAGAATATAATCACACAAAAGTGATCTCATATTTCCTGCACACTTTATTTAACAGAGGCCTTGCCTGTATTTATGAGTTTTGTGTATTAGCAGATGAAATTTGAGAATATTCTGGACTGTACTAAGCTAAAGCAAGGATATACTTTTTTCATACTTCTAGGAGACTAATTTTATTCAAGACAAACAAAGAGAGGTAGAATAATCATATTTAGAGGTATGAGGCTGGTTTTAGAAAGAAAACATTGGGAAGTATCTGATATCACCTTGTGATTCAGTCTTCAACCTTCTCTATCAGGATATGTATTCTCCTTAATTTCATTGAAAGTGTTTATACAATTGCATAAAAGGCTGTATAAACAGTTGGTATAAAACTGTATGAAGAACTGTTTAGATAGCTGTTTATTTCAATGTGTATAGTAAATTGTTAATGATTTTTCTACCCTTTTTCCCACTCAGGAACAAGATATAAGGGCAAGGCCAAATTGTGAAAGAAAATTAATGAGGCAAATCTCAAATGAGGTAACCAGGTCTTTCATAGCAGTGTAAAAGAATTGCATTTGTTTATGCCAACAGAGACTAAGAATTTGAAAATAGGGAAAAAACATAATTAGGACAAAATTATGGTATAAATAAATTTTCTGTCCTTCCCTCTTTCCTCCTTCTATAAGCTCATATTAAGATTTGTATTTATCTCATCACCTTTTCTGCTTTATCAGAGACATAAAAATAGTCTTCCCAACTAGATGTACCAAAGGAAACTGTACAAAAAACCCACAAAATTCATTCCATGAATTACTCTAGATGGTTAAATTCCATATTTGGACAGAAAACATGCTATGTTTTCAGAGATGTGCCTAAATCAAACCTTTACACCAACCTCAGAGTTACAGCTCATGTTCAGGCTCTTCCAAGAGGGAATTCTTGGTACGTGTCAGCACTACAAGCCAAACCCATTTATTCTGGGAACTCTGGATCTGTGGTGAAATTGTACCCTTCTAGGAGCATCAGCTTCTTTTCTAAATTTATTTCTGTCATTGTTAGGCTTCCTTACTTAGCCTTTTAGGCTTTGGGGACACAAGATGGCCACTCCATAAGGAAGGACCAACTTCTGTATTCTCCCTGAATTAGTCCACTTTACATCTAGTACACCATAAAGTACTCTCCAGAACTAGCGGTAAAACCAATGAAACACACAAATTTTGCCTATTCTAACATTTCTAAATAATTCTCAAGCTCGCACCCATAAACAACTGCATAGCCGTGTCTGAGATAGCAAAAAAATAATCATACCATACATGCATCTTGAGATGGCAAAGATTAATGGGTTAGATGGCCGCTCTGTTGATCATAACTGATGGAAATTACATCATCTTTTTTTTATGCTGGTTACAAATAAACCATTTGATCTCAGTGTCTGTGGGTGCCAGGTTTAGAAGGCGCTGAAGCATCCAGCATTCACAGTAAAACCACAGGGATGTGGGGCATGAGTAACTAGAAGCCGTCTGACTTAAAAAACTCACCTGATATCAAAACACAAGAGTTACTATCAGTATTTTCATGCAATTCATGCTTCTGCTGTGGTTTGCTTACCTCTAAACAGTCAAAATAAAAGACATTTTTCTCTAGTCAACATAAACTTATTTCCAAGAAGCACACAGGAAACTGTCATTGGAAGCCACTGATTTAGGGTAAACAGAAGAAAAGCTGTATTTTCATAGCTGCCAATCTCTTCAATTTGTTACTGTAAAAAATGCACCAGAAGAACAGGCTAATGAGCTGGGTGTCACCCTACCTTACACATCATCAACAGAATTGTCAGCTGAGTTCAAGCTGCCAAGTGTTTGTAGCAGCAGACAACTTAAGAGGCAAAAAGATCTCAGCTTGATTTTTCAGGTCCCTGGCTGAGCTTGCTGTCTGGCAGCAGGAAAATGCATCTTCTAGCCCTTAAATTGAGCAAATTAGATATGAAAGAACATTGAAGTAGAACAAATATGGAAGCTGTCACACACAATCATTTTTTTGGGAGTTATTTTTGTGACAGTTACTGAACTGAAATCGAGGCCAAAACCACCATAAAACCATCACTCTTTCATTTTACGATTTTTTGAAGTTGCATGTCTCTAGAAAAGATAAGGAAGCAATTCTAAGGCCTACAGAAATCTGTGGGGAAGTGTTAAAAGGTAGCATAATACTGCAGTGAAAGCAGCTGATGCTGAAATGGATCATAGAAGTGATCTGTCAGCTGAATTGCTGGTTCATGGAACTGAGAATTAATATTGGCACCAGCCACGGTATTTAGTAATTTTTTTTTTTGCCTGATACTTTTTTTTTTCTTTCCCTGGGAATATGTCTTCAGCAAAGGGGAGTTATTAAGAAGCACATCTTCCTCCACTTTGCAAACCTTTAACTTTGAGATCTGACACAGCTACAGCCCAGGTGTCACTTCAGCAAAATACAGTGGTTTTGTCATACCATGCACCAAAGGTGATGTGGTACCATGTTGTTCTCAGAGAAGAATTTATTTTGGAATACTAAGCTACCTAAATATGCCTGCATGGCCATGGGGTAAATATATTTGGACAAACTTTAATCTGGGTATAGTAATAACAATAGGTCCAGAATAGCAAGGGCTTTTACACAACTCAGAAACCACGGTACTCTTGCTTATTTAGGGGTCTTAGGGATTTTTCAGGCTGATAGTCAATACAAAGACCTGTGCTGGGAGAAATTTAATTAAATATAACAAGGGCAAGTGTAGGGTCTTGCATATGGGGAAGAACAACCCCAGGCATCAGTATGGGTTGAAGACAGATCTGTTGGAGAGAAGCCTACGGGAAAGGGACCTGGGGTCCCTGGTGGACAGCGGGATGACCATGAGCCAGCAATGTGCCCTAATGGCCAAGAAGGCCAATGGAATCCTGGGGTGTATTAGAAGGGGTGTGGTTAGAAGATTGAGATATGTTCTCCTCCCCCTTTTCTCTTCCCAGATATGAGACCACATCTGGAGTATTGCCTCCAGTTCTGGGCCCATGAGTTCAAGAAGAGAAGGAAGTGGGGGTGTTGGTTGACTGCCAACTGAATATGAGTCAGCAGTGTGCCCAGGTGCCCAGGAAAGCCAATGGCATCTTGGCTTGTATCAAAAATAGTGTGGCCAGTAGGTCTAAGGAGGCGATTGTGCCCCGGCATGATGAGGCTGTACCTCGAGTGCTGCGTCCAGTTCTGGGCTCCTCACCATAAGAAGGACATTGAGGTCCTTGAGCGAGTGCAGAGAAGGGCAACCAGGCTGGTGAAGGGGCTGGAGGGCAAATCATATGAGGAGCACCTGAGGGAGCTGGGGATGTTTAGTCTGGAGGAGAGGACGCTGAGGGGAGACCTTATCACCACCTACAACTACCTGATAGGACATTGTAGATCGGTGGGCAATCGTCTCTTCAGCCAGGTGACAGGTGATAGGACAAGGGGAAATGGCATGAAGCTGTGCCAGGGAAGGTTCAGATTAGATGTTAGCAAGAAAATTTTCACTGATAGAGTAGTTGGGGCCTGGAACAGGCTGCCCAGGGAAGGGGTTGAGTCACCTTCCCTGGATGTGTTTTAAAAAAAGGGTAGATCATGTACTTAGGGTTCTGGTTTAGCCTAGGACAGGAATGGTTGGACTTGATGATCTTAAAGGGCTTTTCCAACCTTGTTATTCGGTAAGTCCAGTGCAGGGCCACCAAGATGATTAAGGGAGTGGCACATCTTCCTTATGAGTACAGGCTGAGGGACCTGGGTCTCTGTAGCCTTGAGAAGACGGAAAGGTGACCTCATTAATGTCATGCAAATATGTAAAGAGTGAGTGTCAGGAGGACAGAGGCAGGCTTTTCTCAGTGATGTCCAATGAAGGGACAATGGGTGCAAGCTGGAGCATAGGAGGTTTCATGTGAACATAAGGAAAATCTTTTTCCCTGTGAGGATGACAGAGGACTGGGACAGGCTACCCAGAGAGGCTGTGGAGTCTCCTTATCTGGAGATATTAAAAACGCACCTGGATGTCTTCTTATGTGACCTAATCCAGTAGATCCTTGTTAGAGAGTTGGACTTGATGATCTTTCAAGGTCCCTTCCAACCTCTACCTTTCTGTGATTCTGTGATTCTTTATGTTAAGGAAAGTATTGCTACAATCTTGCCTTCATGTTTCTGTGTAGGCACATGGAGCTGACAATCTGTTTTGTATAGTTCTCTCATATAACATCTGCAGGCTGTACATCTGGAGGACGTGTGCCAAAGCCAGTGTGTACAAATGCCAAAATGGGAAAATTGCATCTGTTGCAGTTCTTTAGTGGGTACTGCTTAATCCTGGAGCCTTGCTCATTGAACACCTTTTAAAAACCGTAATACTTCTCTGAAAATGTAGTTAAACCAACATTTAATCAAGTTGGCCAGTCCTAGTTGGTGTGATTTGGGTGTCAAGTGGAGTACAGGTAGCCTTCTAACATGTAAAATTTTAATTCCCCTTTTAAAACAGCACTGCATTGGACTTTTGTCTCAAGGTACATTTGCAAAGAAGATATAGCGACAGATTCTGTGATGAGTGGCAAAAAGCTTCCCCAAGGTCTGACAGAGCTGATACTGGCCAGCTCCATGACAGACCAGATGCTGGCCAAGGCCGAGCCAACAAGCAAGGGTGGCAGCACCCCTGGGATTACATAGTTAAGAAGGAGGGAAAGAAAAAAACCATGAACTATTTCAGCCAGAGAAAGGAGTGAGAAGATGTGGGAGGAGAAACTGCCAACTCCAAGGTCTGTGCAGGAGTGGGAGGACGTGCTCCAGGTCAATTCCCCTGCAGCTGCTGGAGAACATGTGAGGCAGACTGTCCACCTGCAGCCAATGGTCGTCCATGGCAAAGCAGATATCCACCTGCACCCTATGGAGGACCCCATACTGGGACAGTTGGAGATACTCAAAAGAGGCTGTGCCCCATGGGAAGCCCATGCTGGAGCAGGTTTGCTGTCAAGTCTTATGAGCCCATGGGGGACCCACAAAGAGCAGTCTGTTCCTGAAGGTCTGCACCCCTTGAAAAGAATCCATGCTGGAGCACTTGGTGAAAAACAGCAGTCTATGGGAAGGAATCACATTGGAGAAGTTGGTGAAGGGCTGTCTTCCAGTTGGAAGCAGGAGAAAGGTGTGAGGGGAAGGAGTAGCAGAGAGACATTGTGTCATGAACTGACCCCAACCCCCATTCCCTGTCCCCCTGTGATGCTGCAGGGATGAGGGAGAGAAATGGGGAGTGAAGTTGAGCCTGGGAAGAAGGGAGGGATGGAGGGAGGGGGTTTTAATATTTGAGGGTTTTTCTCATGAATTTACTTTGATTATTTTTTGTAAAGTTGAGTCTATTTTGTCTGTAAGTGCTTGGCAAATGATCTCTCCCTGTCCTTATCTCAACCCAGGAGCCTTTTGTTTTATCTTCTCTCCCATGCCCAGGTGAGAAGGGCAGTGATAGAGCAGCTTTGAGGGGCACCTGGCCTCCAGCCAGTGTCAACTCACCACAAGGACAAAACAGAAATCTCTGTAGAACTGATTACTCCAGTTTTGGTAAGAAAAAAGATTGTGAGAAAATCACAAAGGAAATGCAAAAAGAATTAGTCAAAATTAACTTTGAGAGCATGTAATCTTTTCAATAAAAATTTTCAGTAAAGTAACAATCTCTTTCCCAATAGCAGTTCAAGCTATTATTTCACTGCAATTTTTGGCAACTATTAATAACAATTTCTGTCCCGTGCTCCTCTCTCTGCTTTGAAACATTATTACTTTTCTTATCCTTTTTCCTGAGTATGTGTTTCTAGATTTCTCATACACACCAGAACAGAAAGAGCACATCGAAAGAACTTACCTCATAACTTGTCTTGAGCTAAATTATCAAGTAAGCCAAATATTGCTATAGCTATTTTGGCAAAGGTATCTTTGGTCACTCACAATGTCTTAAGATACATACACCAAAGCAGATGTAAAATACCCATAAAGGCAAAAACCAGTGTTTCACCATCACAGAATCACAGAATTGTAAGGGTTGGAAAGGACCACAAGAGTTCATTGATTCCAAACCCTCAACCATGAGGATATCCTCAACCTGCTTCTGGATTCATTTGTTTTGACACAAAAATGTATACAGAGAAGTAAAAGAAACCACTTTCCCTTGAGAAGTGGCTGCTTCACACAGGCAGCTCTATTTGTGCTGGTTACTCCTGCTCTGACTGGGTGGCTGAGCTGGTTTGGGCAGGAGGTCGGACTGGTGACTCCCAGGGATTGCCTCCAGAGTGAACTACACTATGAAACTGTGAAAGTGAAACAGTAGGAAATTTTACAATAACCTTCCCTCAGGAATTTAGAAATGTCACAGATTACATCCTTAAATTGTCCCTGCCTATTTCTCCATAGCTTCCTCACCTGGTAATGCTCATTACCATTATGGCCTCCTAGATTTTCCATCATAACTGCTCTAACCAGATCTTCCTACTCTTTCTCCTTTCCTCATAAAAAAACTAGACAGGTAAAGACAGTGGTCACCATTACTTTGATAAGGTCTAGAGAATTTAAAATGCTTTGTCTGGAAAACCTTTTTGTTTGTTTGTTCGTTTTTAAGGTAACATTAATGCACTGATGTTTAGTTTCCTTTCATACCATGCTTGGGTTTTTCCAAACATTTGTGCTATTTTTATTTTTCACATACTTACCAAATAACTTTGTGTTACCACTTCACAGTGTTTGTGGCACTCTCTTTACTAACATGAGTCTTTTATTCACCTCTCAGCAGTGGCAGATGATTTATCCAAGATTTCTTACGATGTTAGACTGAGAGAGTTGGGCTTTTTCAACCTGGAGAAGAGAAGGCACCAGAGAGGCCTTACAGCATCTTTCCTGTAACTGAAGGGAACCCACAGGAAAAATAGAGAGGGACTGTTTGACAGGGAGGGTAGTGATAAGACAAGGGACAAAGGGCTTAAACTAAAATAGGGGAGACTTTGACTAGATATGAGGAAGAAGTTCTTTACTGTGAGGGTGGAGAGGCCCTGGCACAGCCTGCCCAGAGAGGCTGTGGAAGCCCCCTCAGTGACAACGTTCACTGCCAGGTTGGATGGGGCTTTGGGCAGCCTGGGCTAGTGGAGGGTGTTCCTGTCCATGGCAGGGGGTTGGAACTAGATGGGCTTTGAGGTTCCTTCAAACCCAAACCAGTCTGTGATTCTATAATATAAATGCAGATGGCAGTGCGGAGGAATCATAGAATCATAGGGGTTGGAAGGGAGCTCAAGAGATCATGGGGTCCAACCCCCCTGCCAAAGCAGCTCCCCAGCTCATATTGCACAGATAGAATCAGCTTTATTTCCCAATTCTTCTGTAATGTGCGTGTAGGTGACATTGCCTTGCCTCATCAAGTGCAGGCAAAGCGCTACCTGCATGTGTGTTCAATCCCTTTGCAACACACATACAATTTACTTTATATAACGTTAATATACATAACATGATTAATATAATACATAACGATAAATTGCATTACATTATATTACATTTTATTACAGAGTTAGATTTTTCATCTCTTTTATCACTATCCTTAAACTTCAGAGACATTTTCTAATTCTTAATATTCATTGCTTCCAGTGAGTCCTCTGATCTAGAGAATTGTCTTGCTTAGGTGTTACTAAGGAACAAGTGTTACCTGAGATTCTTTCTTCATTGTATTTGGTATGAGGCTGTGGTTTGGATTTGTGATGGAAGCTGTGTTGATAACACAGGAGTGTTTTCATTCCTGCTGAGCAGGTCTAACACAGAGCTAAGGCCTTTACTGCTTCTCACCCCACCCCATCAGCAAGTGGACTGGGGGTACAGGAGCTGAGAAGGAATACAACCAGGACAGCTGACCCCAACTGACCACAGGGATATCTCAGCTCATACATCATGCTTACCTTATAAGGGGCTGGAGAGTAGAAGAAGGAGGTACGTTCAGAGTGATGGTGTTTATCTTCCCAAGTCACTGTTAGGCACGATGGAATCCTGTTTTCCCAGGGATGGCCCACCCATGGGAAATGGGGAATGAATTCCTTGCTGCAGGCTTTTGCTTTACTTACTATACGCTCTTTATCTCAACCCAGGAGTTTTCTTTCTTCTACTCTTCCAATTCTCTCCTCTATCCTGCCAGGGAAGAGTGAGCAGCTACGAGATGCTTAGTTTCCAGCTGGGGCGAAACCATCACACGTGGTTGATGAACTTCCTTCAGCAACTATAACAGTGTTTATCTGCTTGCATGCATTCTGATGATCTGAAATCAGGATGAGTCTTTGCAGTACCAGGCAAGATTAATTCTAAAGTATTCTGAGTATTTTAATCTCAGTACTAGAATCCTCAAATGGTTTGGGTTGGAAGGGACCTCAAAGATCACCTGGTTCCACCTGCCCCTGCCATGGGACGTTACCCAAAGCTTCATTCAAACTGGCCTTAAACATTTCTAAGGATGGGGCTTCCAAAATATCTCGGGCAACTTGTGCCAGTGCCTCACCAACCTCACGGTAAAGAATTTCTTCCTGATGTCTAACCTAAACTTGCCCTCTTTCAGCTTGAAGCCATGACCCCCTGTCCTATCACTGCACTCCCTGGTGGACAGTCCCTCTCCAGCTTTCCTGTAGGACCCCTTTAAGTATTGGTACACAATTATGTTTCCCAGAGCCTTCTCTCCAGGCTGAACAAGCCCCACTCTCTCAGCCTGCCTTCACAGGAGAGGTACTCCAGCCCACTGATAATTTTTGTGGGCTTCTCTGGACCCACTTCAACAGCTCTATGTCTTTCCTATAGTAGGGACCCCAAAGCAGGATACGGTACTCCAGGTGAGGTCTCATTAGAGCAGAGCAGACGGGTCACCTTCATTGACCTGCTGGCTCCGCTGTTTTTGATGCAGCCCAGGACACAGTTGGCCTTCTGAGCTGATAGTGCACACTGCTGGCTCATGTTGAGCTTGTCACCCCCAAGTACTTCTCAGGGCTGCTCTTAATCCATTCTCCACGCAGCCTGAAAATGTGCTTGGGATTGTGCTGACCCACATGCAGGACTTTGCACTTGGTCTTGTTAAACTTCATGCAGTTCACATGGGCCCATTTCTCCAGCCTGTCAAGACTCCTGTGGATGGCATCCCTTCTACCCAGCATGTCAACCTCACCACACAGCTTGCTGTCATCAGCAAACTTGATGAGGGTGCACCTCCCACTGTCTATGTCACTGACAAAGATGCTGAACAGTGCCAGACCCAGTACTGATCCCTGAGGAACACTACTTTTCATGGACCTTCACATAGACATTGAGCAGCTGACCACAACTCTTTTGAGTGCAAGCATCCAGACAATATATATAGTCAGGTTCTATAGATAGGTAGTTGATTTCCTTTGCAAATTCATGCTTTCTGTAATTATTTCATTGAGATTTGGGTCTGAACTGGACCTCAGGCGGTCCATGATTTAACCTGTGCCCGTGGCTGCATCTACCTTCTTCGTATCTTTCATGACAGACACTTATCAAGAACCAAGTTACAACTCTGCAAGTATTTCAGGCAGTAAACTGCAGTGTTTCCTTGTCCTTACTTTTCAAAGGTAATTACAGTACTATAAGATATATTCTCATATACAGTATTCTTATATTTAACCTGAATGGTGCTTCATTTAAATTTCCCTTGGTTTTTGGTCTGTGAACTACTGGTATAAAAAAAGACACCTTTGCCTTCTTTTCCCAAAAGGCTCTCCTAAGAAACATGTGGGGCTTTTCACAAAAAGCAGAATTGTTTTTTTGTTGCACATGCATTTTCTAGGCAAATACACAACAGAGAACACAGGAAAACTATCATGCACACAATAATGCATACATGATTTTAAACAATTATTTCACTCTTGATGTATTGAACGTACATGAACATTCAATGTTCTTGAATATACAAAATACCAAAGCTTTTATAATGCTGCAAAATAGTTCAGAGGATGTAAATAAAGGATATAAATGTTCTAATGCACCATTATAGTTCAATCTTAGCAAAAGAAAGAAGATTCTATAGGCATTCATCCAGACACGTTCAGAATAGATATTTTTTTCACCCTTCACTCTATAGCAATTAAAAACCATGCATTGTTACTGAGCTGTTATTTATTGGAATCTGGAAATAGATGGATGAAGATTCTTTTCATAAGTCTCAATTATTTCATTGTATAGATTTAAAAGAAAGAATTCTGTGTTGCATCTTGGAGAAGGTCCAAAATGAGACTGAACAATTCTCATTTTCCCTGTCTTAACTTCAGTTTTCACTGCTTTCTTCCCCTGTTTTTTTTCTCTATTGTCATTGAGAGAAAAATAGGGAAAGTAGAGGAAAAGATGAAACCAGGAAATTTTCATTTTATACAGTGAAATTTTCAACACGCCAGGCAAAATTTCTGTGGGTCTGTTCTTGTAGGAAGGAGATTTTTAACCTCCTAGATTTAATTTAAATGAGCACATTTTATCCAACACTAGTATTTATAAACACTTTCATCCACAAGATGTTTTCAGGTAAAAATAATAATCTCTGCTCCAGTTGTAAGTGTTTTAGAGAGATCGGCCAATGTATAGAGGAGAAAGAGAATGACTGGTCATATATAAATAATCCTGATCCACTGTATGTATCTCAGCAAAAGTGGACTTTTGAGAAAGACAAGGAATCTGAACAAGGAAGGGAATATTCAGGTGATCTCACGAAAGTTACAGCCATGAGGAAGAAAAGTGACTATGTGAAAAATTCATAACTGAAAGATTTATTGTACTTTGACAGGCTGATGGGAATGAATACTTAAAAAAGTGCCAAGTCTGTAGTTTTGCTAAAGCAGTTCTCACTCCATGAAAACTGGATCACTGCACAAGATTTAAAAATACTCAGCTTTGTCAAGAATTTTGTGATTACTTTCAAACTTTTCTTTCTCATAGACACCATCAATGTTTGTTCCCCAATGTCATGCAGACAGTTTTAGTAATGTACAACAACAAAAAACCTGTGCATGTTTTGAAATTGCCTGTTATGACATGCATGCACAGTATTTTAAGCAAAGCTGTGAAGTGATCACCTCTGCATGAAAATGCAACCTTGGGTGGCTTTTTGTGCGTTTCTTATTTTCCTTTTGGATCTAAAACCTCTTCAAATTGGTGCAGGTTGGAGCAGGTAGTGGCCTGCAAAAAAAATTGCATCATATATATATATATGTGTGTGTGTGTGTGTGTGTGTGTGTGCGCGCGCGCGTGTGTGTGTATATATATATATATATGGTGTACCATTCCAGCCCATACGCATTCTGATTTAGATTTCAAAAGGTTTCATGACTTTGGGAGCTGAAAAGAGAGTCTGAAGGAATGTAAAAGAGAGTCTGCAGGAATGTAAGTCTCATTCCGGAGAAAAGCTGTATTTGATATATGCCAGCCTGTAAGTTTCAGCATTTTCTTACTCCAAGATTTTGATTAAATTCACAAGACACAAAATACAGCTATCTATGAAGAGGTCTAGCAGAAGCACATAATGTTCCTTCAGAAATACTTTCATAACACCACTCATTTTCTGCTGTGTTAATTGTCTTTTCTTTAATCCCTTCACCTGGATATCCAGTCTCACATACTGTAAAAGAATATTAAACAACCACTCAGTATACTCATGTGCCACTGGCAGAGCTTTTATGCAGTATAGTTCAAAGATCCATTAATACTTCCACAAAAGATTAAGAATATTATTTCAAATTCCCAACTATTTGATTTTTTGGTAACAGTTAAAAACTAAAAATAAAAAATATTTTAAAGGTTGTCTTTAATGTATTTTTTTATTATTTGAGCTATATGAGAACTCCATAAAGAAATTAAGCATAAGTCCAAGCACTTCACTCTGGTATTAAAATTTCCTTTGGCTTAATGGGAAAATCTGCAGCTAAAAAGCCAGAAGTCATGTGGAACTAGCCATTATAAAGTAATTTACTGGGAATTGATTGGGATTTAAATATCTTTCAGTTCTTTCCTGTGGTTAACATGATCCATGAAATGTTTGCTGAATCTTTATTATGCCTTGGGAAAGAGCACAGTAGGATAACAAACAATGAGGAAATTTTACCAAGATTGTTAAAATTTTCAGACTTCCGAGTAAGACTTTCAAATGCTCTGTGACTGAAGAGGGACATTGTCTATCCCCAGAATAGGTAGATTGCATTCTCTCTGTACATGCAAAAATAAAGTGGACAGAAACCTCTCATTGAATATTAGTTCTTACTGTTCCATGACAGCAGTTTTTGTGCTTGTTTCTGCAAACTTAAAATATATTTATGATGACAGTGTTATTTTAACCCTGACAGTGATTAACATAATATTACCAAAGCTTTAGTTCTACCTGCAAAATAAATGTTAGGCTCTCTCTGGATTTGTTTTGAGTGCTGTGAGAAAGCTCTGCTCAAAATAGATGTTCAAAATATGCTGCCAGCCTAACTCTGTGAAGTCACAGAAAATCTCAGGCTGAATCATTAGTAATCTTTTATGATGGTTCTTTCCACGTAATTGGCCATGTCTCCAGGAAGCAGCCCGGCTCTTACTCATCTCACTGTCTGTTGCTGCTCTATTTAATTCTTCAAAGCAGGCAGAACTACCCTATGGATCACCATTAAGACTGGTCACCAAAGTTTGAGGTACTCAGAAAGTCCCTTCTAACATTGTTTTATTTATCTCCTTTTCTGTTTAAATGTGGAAGTTTGTACTGACAGATATGCCACTTCTCTGTTTGACCCCAGGGAAAAGCAGATGAGGCTGTGCCATGCAGGTCAGCAGTTCCCTGCCTTTTAACTGAAATATGCCAGAAATGAGAGAAGAATGAAAGTTGCCAAGAAAGATATGGTTCACATGAAAGCTGCAGGAAGTGACTAATCTCAAAATGCAGGAAGAAAGACAACTTTCAGGCACACTCATGACATGCTCTAAGGTTTGGGAAATAAAACCTTCAAAACTCTAAAACATAGAAAAACCCAAGACTCAATCTCCAGTAAAAATGAAGCAGTCTTTTGAAAAAGATGGAATGATAAATAGATGGCAAAATAAGCTATGTACATAATTTTCTCACGAATATCCTTATGAGTGATGGATACCTAAAAAGGTCAATACTGCACATAAATTGCAGGTAGTATTTAAATGCTAGGCTTCAGTTTAGTTCAGTTCTTATTTCTTTTTCCAAGACTGTCCTTTGTTCATGCTGTTGGAAACCTATGCTCTTCAGAGCTGGGCTTGAAAAATAAACTAAAAAATATTGTTGCAACCAAATAATTAGGGTTTTTTTATGCTCAGCAAATCCAAATACGATGTTTTGTTGCATTATAACATGTTTCATGTCGTTTTTATTTCTGATTCACAAATTACTTTACTGTACACATGCTTTCTTTACTGGAAAAGTCAAATAAATTAGAAGAATCCATTGTATGGGCAATAAAATTTTCTGTAACACACGTCTGGACAAAAGATTTCCATAAGGGAAATTCTGGTAGTACACAGGTTCTAATTTACTGCTTTGGGTAAACCAGTTAAGGTTGCATCCCTCTTACTCAGTCCTGAGTCTATCCTTCACTTCAAAATTGCCTGTTTTATCAGGTTATTTATTGACATTGTTGAAATAGCCACTTTTTTTTTACATATCAGAAAATAAACCAATAACAGGTGTGAGAGGAGAGAGTGGCAAAAGAATTAGGGGGAAAAAAAAAAAAAAGCAAATTGAATTGCAGGTGGGGGTTATATTGTTTTGATCATGTCCATAACAAATCTCAGCAGCGAAGATGATGGTGTTAAGTGTGAGGAGAAGGAAACTCCCCAATTTCCTTAGCCAGCCAATGGAAAAATGAAAGACAGAAAGAGAGAACCTTGTAGCTGTGCCAGCTTCTAGTACAGCACCTTGCTGGGCTAGGACTGCTCTTTACTTAAAGCTTCTTGTCAAAACAGCCACAAGAATGGTAAAGAAAAAAGAATAGGAAACTCAGATATGTAATTAGATGCAGTTCTACTTAGATGTGTAATAATACTGGTTTCCTCATCTAGGTGTGTTTGTACAGTCGAATATACAAATGTTGTGTGCCTGTTCACATACACGTGTGTCTATGCATATTTCCTCAAAGAATGATTTCCACAAATGCAGACACCATTTTAAAATCTACTCTGCTGACTGATTTTCAGACAATTTGCATCTAGTTAAAGAAGCCATGGCCCTTAATCAGTTCGTATTTGAGCACTCCATTCCTATTCACATAAATCTTTGATTTGAAGCATAATCTGAACTCCCGTTGAAACCCATAGGTCTTGAACACTTGCTAAAAATAACCTATAAGCTTAAATGTTTTGCTGAATAGGGAAGAACTAAAAAAATATATTGATGTAATGAAAAAGAGAAACAAAATGAACTGTTATTAAAAACAAACAGAAATGAAATCTATTTACTCTGTGGAATTTACTGTTGCAGTACACATGAAAAAAGAAGAAAAGTCCACAGGCCATTTTTTCCAGTTATAATTGGATACTTTGCAAGTAGCTTAACAATATCAAAGGGATTGTTCAGTAATTAAATATCATACCCAGCTGGGTACTGAAATACCATCAAAACTACTAGGGTAATCAGCAAGCTGGATTTAGTACATTAGAATATGTTGGTTACATGTTTAAACCTGAAGGAGAGAAGGGTGAACAAATGTGGTTATTTTTGCAAATATACCTGTAACAATGAGAGCCTTGGGGACCAATCTATTCTTAAAACTGGCTGGTTGAACACTCTATGACAATATGCACATTGTGCATCTGATAAAGCCTTTGTTGTGGTGCTCCACCACACATGTGATGCGTCTGGCAGAGCTAAAAGCCAGAGACAGAGCAGACCTCGGCCTGACACTGGCACAGTGAGTCTGCGGAGAACCTGCCTTCTCCCCTGCCTGCTGCTCCCTGCACTGCCTGGGCTCATGTGGCAGGGAGTCAAGCCTAAGCATGGGGTTAGCAGTCAAGGTGCACCAGTTTATCTTTGAGACAACCCCCAATTTTATGACCAAAGGCAGATCTCACTTTCCTTGTTTCAGAATTGCCATCTGTTAGCCTGTAGTCACAAAGTATAAAAAGTTTGCTCAACCTCCACTTTGCAAAGTGTGCGGTTAACCGATTAACTCCAATTACTCTAAGCACAACGGCATGCAAATGCAACAAGTGCAAAGAGCAGGAAAGGAGCCTAACCAGCAGCTCATGACCAGTTCATTACCAGCAGTGGCTTCTCCGTACACCAGTCCCTGGGGACAAATGATCCTTTGGCTCCAACCTCTAATACATGTTGACTGTCAGGATTTTTTCTGTTCTTTCGGCAGCTAATGTATAGTGTTATGCAGACTGTCAGCTTGTCCTGTACTCTGTGGAACAGATGGTCTTGAAAGATGCCATAATTTTTCTTGGGGTTTTTCTTTACTTGCTTCGTTACATCAGTTTTGATTTCTTTTACTCTTTTGACGCTGAGAGTGCTCATAAAAGTGGTTGTGTCCCAGAAACTTTAGATTAAGGAAACTGTTGTTGCTCGCTGAGAAACCACAAATAAAATACCTTTGTTCTGTGTACTCTAAAACAGAACAGAAAGGGAATGAGCATAAGGAACTTGGAACATGCAGTATACTCTGATTAAAAATACAGCTTAAAGTGCTGAGGAAGAATGTACATTTTTCTTTGTTTACTTAAGTTTCAGGTATTGAGCAAGGTATTGTCCAAGATTTTCAAAATTCAAGAATTAATCTGGTCTCCTGATTAAAAAGAATATGACAATACTTCTATAAAAAAAAACCCTTCCTCAATTTTTTAACAGAAATATATTGATTTTAGTAAGGTGCTGTTTAGTGATGCAATGATTAGAATACTGCAGTGACTGTCTTTCAAGAAAAATAGAAAACCAGTTATAACATTAAATTCTTATAAGTTTTGATGGGTTATAAGTCTTTTGATTAATTCATTCCAGTAATTTTTTAAATGAAATGTTTCATAATGACTTTCACATAAATGTCATCATTCTGCCTTTCCCTTCCCTCTCCCCTCTTATTTTCTTGTTATTCTCTTATTTTTTTAATTTCCTTTGACTGGCCACTGAAGACTAGAGGAGTGGTGGGTCTTCTTCTTTGTCACCTTCAGATATGCAGGGACTTGCATTCAAGTTTTCTAGTCATGCTGCCATTTTGTTTTCCTTTTCTTCTAGGTTGCAGATATTCAAATCTTTTAAGTCACCAGACGCCATTGTTTCTGGTTTAACCTTTCCTATGTGTTGTGATTGCCAGGTCTTGTGATGAAGACCAAACATCAGTAGACCCCTTATATGAATTTCCAGAGTGACATACATTGATTCAAAAATACTGCAGCAGAACTGTATTAGCACTATTCACTGAAAAGAGGCACAGTTAAATATTCTGCAAAGGAAACATATGACATGCAGACTGAGCTGCATTTCTTTCCCAGCACCAAGCAAGAACAGAATTAGCTCTGCCACATAGACCTGCCTTATTTCTATCCCATATTGTATGTACATAGCCATCCTATAGAGCTGTATCAAACTGGTGGAAGAGTATCTCTTCAGAACACACAGCATTGGTGCCACACCTGCCGAAGAATATCCTGCTCAGCATGTCACACCATGGCTTCAGACAGCCCAGAAAGCTGATTAGAAGGTAAAAATGGATTTTGATAACAGTTGTCTATTTTCCATCAAGACTGGGCACCTTTAAACGAAGCAAGGCAGTACATTCAGGGACATTTGATAGGTTACATCTTGACAATAACCTCTTCACTTGTGCCTCGAGCACTGCACTCATTCAGCAGCATGATGGACAGTGAATATCTCAAGTAAGAGAGTACTCACCTTCTTAAGGATCATGGCATGCAACAGTTATAAATCTCCTTGCTGTGTAGAGCCCTTAGGATGAGGAACAAATAAACGGTTCAGCAGGAAGCTGGGGTTGTGTTTTACAGTCTAACAGTGAAAGGCAACTGTGTTTGGTTCTTGTTACCAGTTTTATTGAAACTGAACTGAAAGCCACGGGTTAGTCAGTGTGCAGCAAACCAGGAAAAGAACACAAAATCATAACCTGCAAGAAAGTAATTGTGGTTTAAGCATTCTAATGTTGCCCATTCTTGGATTTCCATAGTCTTTATCTAAAATAGATGTTCACTGGAAGCACAAATTTAAAAATTGTAAGAATTCTACAAAATTTGGAAACTGAGTGTTACTCCATGCAAGAAAACCCTGCTTAGATTCAATGCCAGCAAATGTCTGAAAATGGACAGAAAAAAATTCTTACTGCAGTACAAGATTTTCTTTAACTTCAGTTTTGAGACTCTTTAGCAGAAGAAATAGTATCTGTGCTCTAAAATGACTGACCTTCCTGGAATGGTAAAAGATTATAATTTATACCAGCCTGTTAGCCAAGTTTCAAGAACAACTTTGCTTTCTCTCTGAGCAAAATTTCCACACATTGAACACAAGTGGCTAACATACTCTGATAAACCTCCATCTTGCTTATAATTCCCGGAGCCACCAGCAACAATCGGTGTGTACTCATGTGGCAAAGCCTTGGTCTTTTTAGCAACTCTCTTGACAGAAAAGCTGTCACATCATATCCGTTATTTTCTTAATCCCATGAATGTATTTCAAGAGGCTGGTAGTTATATCTCACATCCATCTACAATGCGGAATATCAGCCTAAAGGCATCACATCTTCCCTGTCTGTTCCTTGCTTCTACACAATGCAGAAGATATGTGTCAATCACCAGGTCAAGTCATGTACACAAAGAAGAGGATGAGATGGCTGAAAACAACATGTACCCACAAGTTATCTGTAATAACATCAAGTGCTCTGGCACTCCTTGGGTTTTTGGTACAGGAATACAGAGGCCTCTATTGTCCCATGCTTTTCCTGGTTCATCAGCAGGTCAGTGTCACTCACCATGGGCCCTGTACGGTTGAATCTGGGACTGAAATGCTGCAGGAACCAGTGGAAGGGACCAGTGTGAAAAAGAATGCTGTCCTGCTGAAGATCACCTCTACCTACTAATACGATTTACAAGCTAACAGACTTATTTCCACCACACTTTATCACCTTCTAATCCTCCAACAAAGTGGTAATTTTTAATCTGATATCTACAAAGTCTCTTGGCTCCTAGTATCTATCAGGACCCTAGCTTGGACAATTCCGTATAAATCAGGTTGTTCTCCTAAAAAAAAAGATGACAGTGTGATCAGAAGCCAGGGAGCAGCTTCAGAGTCCACAGCAGCGGGATGAGTCTAGATTGAGGGACAAGATGAGAAAGGAGTTGATGTTCACAAACAGTAATTAAGAATCAGAGGCTGAAAGAAATGATCCAGGTTTCAAGAGATTTTGGAAATGGCCGTGTCTGGGTGTCACACAAGAGCTGGTCCTCAGACTGCTATGAGTCAGGCCTGTGTTAGGTTGGTCTACATGTGTGTGCTTGTTGTAAGTTTGGAAACAAGATTCAATACTTTGGTCAGACTATGTCCAGACTATGACAAGACAGCAGTGATTTTTAAAAGAAGGAAGGATGCAGAATGGCTTGATTAATATTATTACTTGAGAAATATTCAAGGATAGGAGTGCTGATATTTTCTTTCATGACAGAAATGTGGGAAGAGCACAGAATTCCCTTTTAGTTGTTTAAAACTCTTAGGCTGCTCAATTCAGATATTTGTTGAAACAGAAATGTGGAATGCCACTATGAAAAAGCAGACATCTTGACAAAAAATGTAGGACTTTTATTAAGAAAGCTTCCACCTACCAGCACAGTTCAAGTATACGTATTTAGGTGTATACAGAAATAAAGATAGCAGAACGACAAGCTACTGAACAACAGTATGTTTTGATCACTGGCTGAACTCCAGCTAGCTTGAGTGTCTGTGTGCCTTATCTGCTTGACTTGGTTTGTTCTTTTGTTTGCTTCTTTTTCTTTTGGCTGTTTGGATGTATTCCTGCAGAATTTAGAACTTTGCACCTGAAAGTTTCTTTTAGTAGTAAATCTGGTTTCTTATGTCATAGGAGTAGATTATGTAAATGTACATGCTTTTTGTGTCCAACTCATGCTAATAAACTAAAATGGAGAAGTTTGGACTGAATTGGAGCTGAAATTTTATTCACAGAATAAGATAATTATCTAGCGACTCTTTCTGTAGTTTTAGAGTAGGATCCTTTTTCTGTCCTGTGTATTTTGGCTGTAAAATCATTAAGATTAGTTCCCATGTTTTCAGTGTTGCATTATCTTTGCTGTTTCATTGCATGCAGTTATATTGGCTTCAGCTTTACACTACACAGTACAATACATGCTATAATATTCTCTCCATCTCACTGGTTCCATGACAGGCTTTATTCACATTTGCATGCATTATATTATTTCACTTATTCATTAACAAGAAATAGTATATTTATATTTATATATTTTATTCCATTTTCATTTACCTTTGGCAAAGGTAAAACACTGGATGAAATTAATTCTTTAAGAGGCTAATCCTTATATTTTTTATGAGTCCAAAACACATACCATTTCTGACACACAGTAAGTAAACTGTTTTCTGCTCACAAGCGTAATTCCATTTCAGGAAGACATGGTTCTGGCCCCTTTCTTTTTTTGCATCTCTTAAAAATGTTTATGAAACAGCTAATTTTTTAGACTTTGACTCCTATCCACAGCGTGAAGGACATTAACATATGCATCCTGCAGTCCATGATGGACATGGTAAGTCAACTTTGAGAGACATATGATCACAAGGCCAGTTTTGTATTCAGATGCCAGCCTGTGACAAACAGGATCTGTTTTCTTGTTTGTTCTCAGTTACTGCTGTTCTGCTTTAGGAAGAGGAGGTCTGATTGGCCACGTGTTACAAGAAATGATGGTCCTTCCCTTAAGCCTCCTCAAAGGAGAGAAATTGGAGGAAGGGAGGTAGCTGTGTCGCCATCTGCAAATGATGGAGAAGACAAAAGATGGCCACTGAAATTCAAAGAACAGCTGTCTGTGTCTGGGAGATGATGGAAGGAGGTTCCCAACTCGGCAGTGTCTGTTGCAATCCAGAAAATCATACAGTTAGGTGGAAATGATTCTGGTAACAAGGACTTGCCCTGAAGGCACAGTGAGCAGGGAGGGAGATTTTTTTAGAGTTTTACTCTTGAGCTAGTTTATTTTTCACCTGCAGTATCTGGAGATTGTAAATATATTATTTCTTAGCCATGAAATTATCATTAACAGAATGCAGAGCTCTTTATGAATCCTTTGAACCAACTGAACAATAAATACATTCCATGTCAGATACTTATATTAACTGATGGATGTGTCTTATCACTGTATTTTGGGAGGAGTTTATACACTATTTCTAGAAAAAATGGAAGGGTAAAGATGCATTTCAATTTATTTTTAATGTACTAAAAATAGTTTACAGGAGTTTAGCTGACAGTGGGCTAATATGCAATAATTTAGGCCATTTCTGTACTCTTCACCATGCTTTTTTCAATGTGGCTCTCCCGTTGTCTTTCTCCTGATTACCTGAAAAAACCATGTAAAATTTGAAAACTGGACAACCTGTGTGCGGGTTTTGTGGAGTTCTATTAACTTGTATGGATTTTCATATGTTATCATATTTTTTAATGAAAATGTCTTTTGCTTCCTTTAGGGTATGCATACACAAGTACAGTATAGTTGTGCATATTTATGGTGGCATCCTCCTTATAATTGTTACTGGAATGAATATGCTAGGAAGATCAGTAGTACAGACCAATTAACAATGATGTATCTTATACTTCCCATCAGTGTTGTATCTTTAGCATCTAATCATCTCCCGTACATGGACCTTTATAACACCCTTCACTGGCACCTAAGTATTATAATTTTACTACTAGAACAACAATAAAAAATATCTCAAATAGAGAGTATTTTTTGAAGCTAACAAATGTGAGTATCTTAAATATCAGACTAATAATTTAATTATGGGTTTAGTATTATTTTGTGGATACATTTCACCAGACTTAAAAAAGTTCTCTGTGCTATTGAGCTTTACAGATCATTTTTTGGTGTGTTTTGGGTGGTTTTGCTTTATTTTCTTATTCTATAAGATGGCATTTTTATGAAGAGAGCAGAGTATGCATTACAGGAACTTCATTGAAGTGTCAATAAAAAGGACAACTACTGCAGTTAAGGAAGTGGAACCCACTCCTGACTGCTCAGCAGGCTGTCTGCATCACTTTATAATGGGCACCTTCAGCCTCTGCAACTTGAAAATTTAAAAAAATAAGTTAGTTCTTTCCAGAAGTGAACATGCCAAAAATTCACTGGGCAATTTGAAAGTGTATGCCTTCTCCTAATCTGTACCTCATGTGCATGCATTATGCTACTTAGGCATCAGTTAGGTACTGTCTGTGGTCTGGGGAGTCATGGGATTGTAGCACAACCTCAATGCTAGCACAGTCTCACTTTTTTTCCCTGCGAGGGTTTTGTTGGTAGTGGGTTTCCTTAGTTCAACTCTGGTACCCCTGGGAAAAGCAAATGACAGCTGTTGCACTCACTAACACACTATGTGCCACAGAAACATGTTGACCTTAAGAAAAATGCTAACATCTAAATTCCCGCAAGCTGCTGGAAATGGGATCATCTAACAGAGAGGAGAGGAAGCATGTATTTTCAAAGTGAATTCTGGAAAAGCAGGCCTTTTCAGTAAGCACCTGATGACTTCCTGGAGGTGTAAACTGGGTAACTCCAAGCAGTGTTAAAGTTGTAAACACATGGCTATAGGAAGGATAGGTAATCTGAGTGAGGACATTGGCATTAATGTAATTTTGCTGTTATAGTCTAAAACTTTAGGCTGTGCAGCCTGGTGAATAGGTTTTCTTGGGATCTTCAGCTAGACTTTGCCAACATGTCCAGAGGTGTAACAGAAGGAAATGCTTAAATTCTCCCAGCAGGCAAACAACTCTACATAAGGAGAATTTGGTTATTTACCTTGAGTGAAGAGGACACATTATAGCATAAACCCTAAATGGAAAAATCCAATAGCACTTAGTTTCCTAAAGGAAGAATAACTTTGCTAGCACTGCTATAATTACTATGCTTTGAGGAGCTTAGGCATGTTGTATCTAAACATGGATTAATAACTTTCTTCCTCAGTCACAGGCTTTTGCATACAAATAAAACTATAAAAATGCCACTCTATTGCTCACAAGTAAGGGAATAATAACCAGCAAATAAAATAAAAGCTGTAGTTTTAACACACATTTTATTAAGTCTGAGATTTGATTCCCAAAGCTGTGTGTATTGTTTTATTAAAGCAGCTTATGGCATAGCCAGTCTATAACATGCCAACACTGCTGACAATTCACAGTTTCATTTGCTGGCGAGCAACAATGTATTTGACATATACAGGGAGTGGAAGGTGAACTTAGAATCATAGAATGCATTAGGTTGGAAGAGACCTTTAAAGGTCCTCTAGTCCAACCCCCCTTCAGAAAGCAGGGACATCTACCAGATCAGGTTTCTCAGAGACCCATCAAGCCTGACCTTGAATATCTCCACATATGGGGCCTACACTACCTCCCTGGGCAACCTGTTCCAGTGATCCACCACCCTCATATTGACCATTTTTTTCCCTAATATTCAACCTGAATCTATCCTTTTCTAGTTTAAAATGATTACTCCTCATCTTCTTGCTACATTCCCTCGTGAACAGTTCTTCCTCAGCTTTCCTATATGAACATTTCAGGTACTGGAAGGTCACTGGAAGGTCCTCTTGGAGCCTTCTCTTCTCCAAGCTGAACAAGCCCAACTCTTTTAGTCTGTCTTCACAGGAGAGGTGCTCCAGCCCTTTGATGATTTTTGTGGCCCTCCTCTGGACACGCTCCAAGAGGTCCATGCTCCAAGCAGACGGGGTTTCTTTGGGGTCCCACAGCCAGTCTCAAAGGGGCCTGCAGTACAGCTTTCTGCCTCTGCCTCCTAGTTCTTCCAGAAACAGGGCCAGTAAATTCCTTTTCCACCTGACTTGTGCAATCGGACTCTTAACAGTTTCAGGGGGGCTACCAATAGCTGCCCATCATCCTTTCTCTGTGTCTTCTGACCTGGTTTTTCTTGTCTTACAGTGAGCACAACAAACAGGCTCTTTTTTCATCTCAGAACTCTCACAGCATAAATGCTCCTTTTCTTTCTTTTCCTCAGTTAAAGAATATAGTCCCTGTTGGTATTCCAAATCCAACACTCCATTTCGCTTTCTAATATTAAAACCACTTTTCAATGCAAAGAACAAATCTGCATATGCCATCTCATCCCATTTCATGGGGTCATGGAGGGCAAGTCCTGCCTGGACAACCTCATCTCCTTCTATGACCAGGTGACCTGCCTGGTGGATGAGGGAAGGGCTGTCCACATAATCTCACTTGACTTCAGCAAAGCCTTTAACAATGGTACTCTTCTGGAGAAGCTGGCAGACCAGGGCTTGGACAGGTACACTCTTTGCTGAGCTAAAAACTGGCTGGTTGGCTGGGCCCCGACAGTAGTGGGGCAAACGGAGTAAAATCCAACTGGAGACAGGTCACAAGCGGTGTTCCTGTTAGCACACAGGGGATCGCTCCTCTCAACATCTGCTCTGTTTCAAGCAAAATTTCTACTATTTATACAGATTAAATAGACATATTCATTACAGTTTCTAAGAAAAGGCAGACTTATGCAAACTTTGTCTTATTCTCGGTGAACTTTTTCCCTTTTCCTTCAGTGCAGGCTCTTTACAGTTTTCTCCATACTATCAAAAACATATTCCTATAGAAAGTAGTTCCCTTTTAGCTGAAAACAAGATCTACTCTGTCTCTTAACTGGTTGTTGGCCTCATACTTGATCACTTTCCTGTCTTCTCTTTCTTCATCTTCAAGGCTGTTCCACTGTTAGGGTGAAATTTTGTAGCTACTCTAACAAAAGAGGTAAAATGGCTGCAGCCATTTTCCATGAAAACCCAAAACATGCACATACTTTCTATTCTCCTTCTATTAGAGATCAATCAACCCGATATTATTATGTATCACCGAATCACTGTCAATATACATTTTCTCCCCTGTCCAGCTGGAAAGGGGAGTGATAGAGTGACATTGGTAGGCGTCTGGTCTTCAGCCAGGGTCAAACCTCCACACGTCGTTACCCGGTGTGCAGTACGCCAATAGACACACAGAACAGAGGTATTGGATTTATTCTTTGTCTGAGCAGAGATGGGTGCTAGGTGGTGATTCCATCAAACTAGCCCCCTACAAACAGAATTTACAACCTCTTTCTCTTGTCCAGCAGAGCAGGCTTCTTATCAATAGTTTGGCCTTTCTTCAAAAGCAGAGCTGTTAGCAAAGCAGGTCAGTACGTTTACCCCTAAACTAAAGAGTGTCAAAGCACTGACCCAAACACATTTCTGTCCCCATGAAAATTTACCTGTATGGGTAACCCCAGGGGTGTCCAAGCACCACTTCTGTCCTCTCTTCAGCATGGAACGCCCCCATGCTGCCCCTCCCCTCGCCCCATAGGCTGTGCCTAGCGCCTGGAACCAGTGGATCTGTGACATCAGCCCTGTGGCCAAGGGCACCCCAGGCAACGGGAGTACTGTGAGCACTCTGTCAGCTGCTGCGCTGTGGGCAACAAGCTCTGCTTGCTTCTTGCAGCTACCACGTTCTCCTGCTGCTCCTCCTGACAGACATGAAACTGCTTTCCTTCCTCATTTTGCTGTCCTTGTGCCGGCCTGTGCAGGGCACATGGGATACCTGCTGGTAAGTGGCCCTTGGCTTTTGAAGGTAGCATGGGCAAGCCTTATGGGATTCACTGGAGGGTTTCCACTTGTCCCCCATGGCCACGCCACGGCTTCCTGAACCCCCTGTGGGGCCCTCGGATCTTTGCCAGCACCCAGGCTGCTGGCACCGCTTGTCTACGGGGCTAAAGCCAAAACAGAGGCAGATGGGTGCACGCTCCATGGCGTTCCCTGGCCCTCCTGTCCATACAGCACCTTGCGGGGAGGGAAGACGGCTGACCTTCAGCCTGAACAGCAGCAAGTCATTGAGCAGGACAGTAACGATCTTCTGCTTACAGGACCTGCGGGCACCGGCCCATGGCCTGGAACTCAGGCATGTCGCGTGTTGTGGGCGGCAGAGATGCCCAGAAGGGAGCCTGGCCCTGGATTGTGAGCATCCAGAATCCCTGGAAGGTGGGCACAGGGCATGTATGCGGAGGCTCCCTGATCCACCCACAGTGGGTCCTTACAGCAGCCCACTGTTTCATCAACGTCTGGTAAGGAGGAGTAGGGAACAGCACACAACACTCCCAGCTGCCCTGCCCACAGCACCTCAGGCTACCCTCACCCCATCCCGTTCCATTCGCCCGCTGGACACCCACTGTCTGGACTCTCCCCAGCCCAGCTCAGGAGAAAGGTGGGCTCACGCCACTGCTTCCCAGCAGCCTCCAGCTCCAAGTTCCTGGTGCCCAAGGCGTGCTAGGGTGGTTGGGCCCTCTGTAGCACCACTTTCCTCTCTGCCTTGTCAAGAGCAGGTGGCAGACAACGGCTGGGCTGTGACAGCACGGAGTTCCGCTGGCTCTGAGTGCTCTCTCTGTCTGCCTTCCAGGGACGTCAGCATGTGGCATGTGGTCATCGGTGCCACGCAGTTGACGCGGCTGGGTCCTGAGGCACAAGTGCGCGGTATCATGCAGGTGATTGTTCACGAGCACTACAGCAACATCACGCAGAAGAATGACATCGCGCTTATGGAATTGGACCAGCCTGTCCAGTGCAATGACTACATCCAGCTTGCCTGTGTGCCTGATGCCTCGCTGAGAGTTTCAGAGCTGACCAACTGCTATGTCAGCGGCTGGGGCTCCACAACTGCAAGATGTGAGTTCCTGAGCACTCCTTGTGTCCTGAGAGCAAGCATGGAACAGTGGGGAGGCGGGCTGGGCTTTCAGGCAGCAGAGGCGAAGTGTCGACACAGTCAGGTTGCACGGGGATGTGTGCCTAGAGAGAGGAGGCGGGCCTGACCCATTAGTCAAAGCAAGACACAAAGCAAACACTGCTACAATGCATTCTGGAGGCCAAGCCAAGCCCTAGGCAAGGGGCTTACCCAGACCAGGGAGGAGAACCAGGAATGAGCTGCTGCATTCTTTGCTCACAGCTGCAGAAGCCACCGACAGGCTGCAGGAGGCCAAGGTCTCCCTCATCGACATCAAGCAGTGTAACAGCAGCAATTGGTACCGAGGGGCCATCCACAGCCACAACCTGTGTGCTGGTTATCCCCAGGGTGGCATCGACACCTGCCAGGTAGGAGTCTGCGACAAACCGGTCCCCAGCACCACTAGCAGCCCTGTCACAACAGCCCAAAGTTCTGCTGGCATGGGCTTTGCCTGGCAAGTCACCTTCCCAGCACTGCTGGGACTTGCCTCTCCTTCCCCATGAGCATGTCCTTGTGCGGTGCCCCACCTTGGCCCACCTAGGGCTCTTGATAGCCTGTAGGCCCACATCCCAGTCCTGGCAGATGAGTCTTCTGTGCATCCAGCATCACTGCGCGGAGCTGAGGGAGAGTCAATCCCCTCACAGGCAAGAGGGGGATCTCTGGCTCATGGGAAGGAGCTAGCCACAGTGCTGACAATGGCCACCCAACACCACCTTCATGCTCTCTCCTTCCCCTCAGGGTGACAGTGGTGGCCCCCTTGTCTGCCAGGACAAGAACGCCGAGTACTTCTGGCTCGTGGGATTGACCAGCTGGGGCACAGGCTGTGCAAGAGCAAGGCGGCCTGGCATCTACACGTCCACCCAGCACTTCTATGAATGGATCCTGGTCCAGATGGGAGCCAGCTCAGCATTCAGGAGTACCCCAACAGCACAGGCGTGGAGTCACTTCCTCACCACCTCAAGACCACGGCAGAAGCCAGCCCCAACACCAGCTCCAGCGGGTGGGCCTACCTCCTGCCCATTTCCCATTGAGAAACTGGTGCGATTCTTCACTGGGGTGCGGGAGCTCCTGCGGGGCATGTGGGAAGAAAAGGCATGAGGAAGCAGGAGGGACAGCGTCCAGGCTGGGCAGCATGGTACCACCGCTGTCTGCTGCTGGGCCAATGGCCTCTGATACGCAGCGTCAGAGGCCTGCTCTGTCTCGCCCACATTCCTCAGGCTTTCACACAGTTGCTGATTTCAGCCCAGTTCTTGAAATAAAGTTGCCCATTTTCACTGTTCACCAAGCTTCGGACAAGTCTCCTGGGAAAGGGCAAGTGCTTCCATGTTCCTCGCAGCCAAAATCCAGCCACAGTCACATAGGGCACAAAGGGGAAGAGTCACTCAAAAGGCCTGCAACCATGTCAGCTCAGAGAGGAGGTTGCTCGCAGCCATGGTGGGTTGGAGCAACCTGTCATCACCCAGAGGTGAGAAAGAAGAGCAGAGGTTTAGGATTATTTCCATGTCTCTACAGAGACGGGTGCTAGGTGGCAATTCCACCAAACCAGCCCCCTACACACAGAATTTACAACCTGTATCTCTTGTTACAGGATTAGAAAAGCCTGCCTAAATTTCCATTAATTGGTGAGTAATTAACGCATCAAGCATAGTCAAATTAGCAGGCATGCTGCTTGAAGGTGCTGGACTGGGGCGTTTACACAGGCCTTGAGCTGGGTGGGTGGTTGTGATCTCCCCCTGCCACCTGTCCCTTCCGCCCAGTTTCTGTTGCCTTCAGGCATCTCTGGATGTGCCCCAGCTGTTGCACCTGCAGCGGCAGGATGTTTCCTCTTGAGTCGCTGAGGAGAAGGGCTCTGGAGTGGGAGACCGCATTGAGGGACCCTTCCTGAAAGCGGCAAGGCTAGGCACAGAACCACGAGGGTCAAAAAAGCGAAGGGAGAAAGGTAGAGAGAGAGAGGCACCCAACTTCCCCCTCGCCCACCACAGCAAGACCCCCTGACCACATGGTGCGGTGACTCATCGGAGGCGGAGCTAAGGGTGATGGGGGAATAATCCCTCTTGATACATCCCTTTGAGCAAGAAATCAGGAAAGCATGGCAGTAGACCTGTGTGGATGAGCAGGGAGCTCATGAGTAACCTCCAAGGGAAGCAGAAGGTCTATGAATTGTGGAAACAGGGTCTGAGCACCTGGAAAGAATATAGGAATGTTGTGAGGGCCTGTAGGGATGCGTCTAGGAAGGCTAAAGGCCACCAGGAAATCAAACTGGCAAGGGACATAAAGGATAATCAAAAGGGTTTTTTTTAGATATGTGAGTAGTAAGATGACCAGGGATAATGTGAGTCTACTGCTGAATGAGAAGGGTGTCCTGGTTATGGGGAATGCTGAGAAGGTGGAGATACTGAATGCCTTCTTTGCTGTCTTCGCTTCAAAGGCCCCTCGGGACCCCCAGCACTGGAAGTAAGTAATAGAGTTTGGGAAATGAAGAGCTTCCCTCTGTTTGAGGTGGGGGTGGTCCAGGAGGGTCTCAAAAGAATGAATGCACATAAATCCATGGGCCCGGATGGGATGCATCCATGTGTCCTGAGGGAGCTGGCAGAAGTGATTGCTGAGCCGCTCTCTATCATCTTTGACAGGTCTTGGAGAACAGGAGAGGTGCCTGAAGACTGGAGGATGGCCAATGTCACTCCGGTCTTTAAAAAGGGTAGGAAGGAGGATTTGAGCTGGAGAAGAGCTCAGTGGAGAAGGACCTGGGGGTCCTGGTTGACGACCTGTTGGCCATGAGCCAGCAGTGTGCCTCAGTGGCTAAGAGAGCCAATGGGATCCTGAGGTGCATCCGGAGGAGTGTAGCCAGCAGTCAAAGGAGGTGATCCTCCCCCTCTACTCTGCCCTGGTCAGGCCCCACCTGGAGTATTGTGTCCAGTTCTGGGCTCCTTGGTATAAAAAGCACAGGGATCTCCTGGAGAGAGTCCAAAGAAGGGCTACGAAGATGATTACGGGCCTGGAGCATCTCCCCTGTGAGGGAAGGCTGAGTAAGTTGGGACTCTTCAGCCTTGAGAAGAGAAGACTAAGGGGGGACCTAAATAAAGTCTATCATTATCTGAAGCAGGGGATGCAGGGGGAATCAGCCAGCCCCTTTTCAGTGGTCTGTGGGGTTAGGAGAAGGGGCAATGGCTTCAAATTGGAGCACGGGAAGTTCCGCACCAACATGTGGAAGAACTTTTTCCCAGTGAGGGTGGCAGAGCCCTGGGACAGGCTGCCCAGGGAGGTGGTGGAGTCTCCTTCTCTGGAGATATTCCAGACCCGTCTGGATGCCTCTCTGTGCAATATGAGCTGGGGAGCTGCTTTGGCAGGGGGATTGGACCCGATGATCTCTTGATGTCCCTTCCAGCCCCTATGATTCTGTGATTAGTCTTTTCAGCTCTTCTCCAAGGACACTTTGGAGCAGAGCAGGCTTCTTATCAGTCCTTCCTTCCGCCCTTCTTCAAAAGCAGAGCTGTTAGCAAAGCAGGTCAGTACGTTTACCCCTAAACTAAAGAGTGTCAAAGCACTGACCCAAACACATTTCTGTTCCTGTGAAATTGTGACTTTATGGGTATCAGTTTCCCCACTTTGAGGGCATCAGGCTTCTTGTGACTCTCACATTATAGCTACAGCTGCCCTTTGGACAACTACAACTGAACGCACCATTACAATATTCTCCATTTTAGCACTGCAGTTCACCTTACTATGCACATACCTAGCTCATGCATCATACCTCTATCATCACAATTTTGTCTGTGAGGAAGTTAGGAGAGACAGTATCAAAAAACTTACTAAAGGCAAGCAACATCCACTGTGCTCCCTTCAAACACCAGTCCAGTCACCTCATTGTAGAAGGGTATCAGGTTGGTTATGTATGACTCTTCTCTTCATAAATCCCTATTGACTATTACAAATCACCTTCTTGTCCTCCTGTGTCTGGAAAATGTTCCATCACCTGCCCAGGGACTGAGGTGAGACTGACTATTCTGTAGATCCCCCATGTCTTTTCTTTTTGGTTGGTTTTTTTCTTGAAGATAGTATTGACACTTCCTTTCTCCCAGTCTTCAGGAACCGCTCTCAGTCAACATGATCTTTTGAAGATAATAATGAGTAACTTCACAATGCCACCAGCTAGCTCCCTAAGAACTTGTGGTTACAGACCACCATCCTTATTTTCTTTGACATCCCTTGCCAGAGTCAGCTTGGGATGGGCCTTGCCTTAGGCATCAACCAGTTCTCCTGGATCCCTCTTCTTTCCAAGGCCATGAGACATCATGAGAAGTGATTAGAGGTCACTGGAAGAAAAAGTAAGGCATACTACAAGTAACCATTAGCTCCCTGATTACCAGAAGTTTCCAGGAGTACCATTCTGATTAGATTTTTTCATTAGTGATAGGCTTTCAAGGTACACATTATCCTGAACTTATTGATGCTGGAGTAGGCAAAAACAGGGGAAACCACTGAACTCAGGAACTAATTTGCATTCACAACTTCATAAATCTTTTCTAAGGTAACTATTGATGAGGTGAAAATGTTAAAAAAGAATCCATTTGGAGTCTTCTCATTACTGTGCTCCAAATATAACACATGTACAAAGATCAAAATTAGGAGACTGTTTAACTGTTAGATGGATTATATTTGTTGAAGCTGGAATTATACTCTGTAATTGCATACCCCTGATACATATTCATGTGGGATGCCTTTCAATTAAACTTTCCAAATTCAGTATTCAAATGGTAGTTAAACAAATATATATTCTTTCTTTTTGGGCTGTACTTCTAAAATCTCAGATATCCTTCCCCATCAGGAAAGCTTTCAGTTAATAAACAGACTGCAACTTACATCAACAGATCTTCTTTGCTGTAGAACATTCAAATGAAAAGTATTATACGTACAGTCTTGATAAGGTCACATCTGTCAGGATAAATTGTTACTTTGTGCCAGTCTCAAAAGATTTCAATATACTTTCAGGTATAAAACAAGAATAGCCCTACACAAACATATCATAAATAAAACTCAAATCTAATAAATATAAATTGTCCTTTTTCTATAAGAGATGACACCTGGTTTGAAGGAGAATTAATAAAAGATCAACTAAAATCAATGCTCTTTTTTTTAATTTTTAGTTTTATCTGACATGTAATGTTTTCCAGACTCAAGAGAAGATTTTTTTTCTTTTTTTTTTTTTTTCCCCAGTGATGGGCTTTCAGAAGTGATATTTAGAACATGCAATTTAGTGAGAAGAACTTTACATAAAATTCTTTTTTTAGTCAGTCTCAAGACATCACGTCATTAATGACAATGGCAAATATAGACAAAATTTGTGTTTGGGTTTTTTTAGGTATGCCAATATAGCAATGAAAACATCTTTCTGAGATATAAATGTTATTATGAAGACACTGCATTTTTAAATTTTCTTTTCAAGGACTTAAAGTTCTGTAAAAAATGTTACCTGAAGGGAAAGTCTATTGAGCAAAGGTGAGGGATTTGAATGTTCCTTTTTCAGTGACATTAATAAATGTGAAATGTGTTAATCCCTCCCCTGCCAGTTGTAGTTTTCCAACTTGGGTTTTCACACAGTGCTGCTAGCTCTGGCAATGCCGTAAGAGAAACAGGTAAAAGTACACATTTCAGGACTTTAATACATTGCATGGATCAGTATGTGGACTGAATGCCACTGGGTTAATTTATCTCCTATCCTAGCAACTACTGGATGTATTAATAACACAGTCTTTTTCTGTTCCATTCAACCAGTAGGGTAGATGATGCCAAGATTATATAAACTTTGATAGGATGACTTATTTTAAAAAAGAGGATAATATTGAAAATGTAAATCTAGATAAATAATCCATTACAATCTGTGCCATATATGGAACAGATATAATGAAATGAGTGTCTTATTGATAGTTTTCTCAGATGATTAAAAATTCAGTTGTAGTTTTACCACTTATGACTCATGCAAATTGCTGCAAGTTACTTTCATAAAATCATCAATGTCACTGTTACCCTGGGCTCAGGAAGATGTTTTTGTTTTGCCTGGTAATGTAGTAGCAACGAGCCTGTCACCATCAGTGGACATGTTACTGTAAAGAGTGAAAATATGTGATATCTCTGAGGTTTCTATTGCTTTTCTTGAGACTTTAAATAAGCATGCTAATGTGAGTAGCTGATATTAACTCCAGAGGAAAGGCAAAGTGAATGTTGTGCTTTTTCAGTTGGGGTACATTTCTGAAAGCTGCACTCCACCCTTGGAGCTCATGAGTGTTGGCAGTGTGGGTGCAAGCCTCAAGGAAGCACAAGGCAAAGGAATGTTTATCAGTGTGGAGACAGTCCTCTCTTGTACCTTTGAAAATAAGACTCATGCTAGTTTCCTCCTCTCAAAGTTGTCTCCTCATGTGTGTACCAGTAGATTAAAAGAAACACAGTTCACACACATGCGTGTTTAGTACATTGGCCTTTAAAGCAAAAAACTTATGTATTCAGGCTTCATATACCTGCTTGCTTCTGAAGGCAGGCAGCCCTATGTCTTTGTTACTGAGCATGTTCTGTCCCTCATTTTTCCCTCCATCTCCATATCCCAGGTCTATGTTGTTTCTTCTCCTTCCCTAGTCTTTTCTCCAGGTATAGAAAAGGTGTTTCTCTAGCATAGGGTGGTATTTCCTGGGTTCATAAAAGCAGACAAGTATCACTGAATGAGTAATTGCACACTGCTTCTGTTTGTATTGCATGCACAAGTAACAATATCTTGTTTGCAAATCCAGAATACTGAAGAGTTGCATTTCTAGAATCTTCATATTGGTTTAGTATCTTCTGGTACCCTGTTGGAAGGTTTCCATCTAGCACATAGAGAAAACTCAGCTACTTCTGATATGGAAGCTGCAACTCTGAGGTAGTTCATAACATCGACACCTTTTCTTTAGAAAGTCCCAGCCAGGTGTTCATTGTTCATAGAATCATAGAATCACAGAATCTCCTGAACTGGAAGGGACCCATAAGGACCATCAAGTCCAACTCCTGGCTCCACACAGGGTCAGACATCATCCAGATGCTTTTGAACTTAGTCAAGCTCAGTGCTGTGACCACTTCCCTGAGGAGCCTGTTTATGCTTGAGGTTGCAACAGCATGTGAGCTTTACTCTTTTTCTTTTTGTTCCCATTGCAGTTCTTGGTGGAACTAGTAGTAAGAGTGTTCCAGTGAGGTACCTCCTTAGAGGTATCTCTTCTCTGGGGATCAATAACAGCAAGTAAAAGACTTTAAAGGAAGATTGGCATGAGGTGGAATTGTAGGTAGAAGAAAAAGGGGCTTCATTCTCGGAAGTGGGGCTAAATGTTGGTGTGAAGAGTTGGCATGTCCACACAACCTGGGAACAGCCTTGAATTTGAACACTGGGAGAACAGAGCCTTACTCTGAAGTGGGACTCCCTCCAGAGCAAAGGTGGGAGTCTCTTGGGCATTCCAAATTACAAGTTGGCTGTCCAAGATGATTTTGAGACCTTTCAGTTCCTACCACTTGCATCTGTGTTTTTCATGGAAAAAGGTAGACAGTCAAAGCCATTACTCTTCTGACATTCCCATAGCTCTTTTAGTTTCCTTTTATTTTCACCATTCCTGATCATTTGGCCTGGCCAAAGCATCACCGTCTGCACTGGCTGGTAGTACATGCAGATTTCTGGTGTCCTTTCTCCACTCCTTCCTCCCAGGCAGAACAGGCTTACTCTGCATTTTCCTGACTTCTCCATGACTTAGGAAGGCAGCACTGCTACCCACCTTATATTTGGAAGCTTTGGTTTCCATCAAGCAAATTGCATGCAACCCCTTTACAGTACTGGTGACCCTGGGGGTGTCAGGTGTTCTGTACTCCCAGGAACTGTCTGGCAGTCCAGGGCCCTGAGTCCCTCCCTTTAGGACATCATGCAGCCTTAGAGAGGTTGAAGATGTGGGAAAAGGAATCCAGGACTTGGGAGACAAACCACCAAGGTGCCATCATCACCTTGGTATAGTTCAAATGAGTAAAGTGCTCACCACAGCAATGGTGGTGATCACTGCTATGATCACTGGCTGAGACTGGCCATTTCTGTTTCCCTTTCCCTCTGGTTACCTCACTCACCCTCAGTTTTAATTTGCTTTTACTATGCTAGCTTGTAGCCATGGTTGTGGTATTAATGTTGTCCATTCTGCAAGAGAGCCTGGATATTGGTCTCAAGCTGTGTGCCCAGTAGGAGGTCAGCAACAGGGAGAAAACTGAGAATACAAACAAGCAAAAGGCAAATGCTGTCATCGTAGCTGCTGAATTTCTACCTCTCTGGAGTAGGTGTGTCTTTACCCCTGCTATTGCTGTGTCTGGTTTTCCCACACCTGCGAGCTGTGGTCACAGTTATGTGCAGTACAATTACAGCCTTCACACATTCATCTAACATGTTCAAAACCTAGGTTTGACTGGTGAGAAGAAAGATAAAGCATTTCTTTTTATGAGATATTTTTCTTTATTTCTGGGACAGCATCATTCAAAGAAAGGACATCAATGTTCAAAGCAGGGGAAAAAACAAGTCTGAAGATGCCAGGCAGGCAATCCCTCCAACACCTACCTAATACCTTATTAATAAAAACTCTTCGACCACAAGTTAAACTTATTGTCTGAACTAGCTGGGTGTTAATAGCTGTGTCTATGCTGGATTGCCAGTTGAAAGAAATTGACAGTGTTCCTGGCGTGATGGGGATCTTTGATAGTATAAATTCACTTTTTGAAGCAGCTACCAGACAAACAATTGATGCGAACAGAGAGCAGGGAGGTCAACAAGACTTGGACAGAGGTGATGGTGATGCCTTACAGAAAGTTAGAAAGTACCTTCAGAGAAACAGTGATTGTGCAGGAAGTGGATGCTCAAGGGCAGTGAGATTTTGTGGATATAAAACACTTTTTCCAAACCAAATGATGGCAGTAAAAAACTCATCACAGCAATAAATGTATTTTCCAAACATGTGCGGGTGGTGTGCCTGATAGCAGAATGAGTTCTGCTATACTTGTAGCCATTAGAAGCTGTTTTAGCAGGATGTACAGAACACAGAAACTAAAGGTAGGCTGGCGCTGAAAGGTTTTCTAAAATATCCTTCACACAAGGAGTTAAAGCAGGATAATGTGCACTGCTTTGCTCCTAGTAATGAAAAAAGGTCTTCGTTTTATTGTTTTACTAGGACACTACAATCAGAGACATGGAGGTGCTTTAAAGCACACAACACCTCTTGTATGCATTACTGGAGTTTACAAAGAGCTATAAGAACAATTTCCCTTGAACTGTCAGAGGCCGACCTGCTGATATGAAACCCTTTGACAGTTTGAAGCTTTGGAAAACCATGTATGAGAATTGGTTTAAAAGTAAAGAAACTAGGCCTCCACTAAGAAAGGGAGAACACACCTTAGTGTCTAAAAGAGATGTCTGATAAGGCTAGGAGCAGACTTGCATGGCAGAATTTTCACTGCTGATGAAATTGCAGAACAGATCAAATGCTTGTAAATGGCTTAAAAGTCTCCTGTCTTGATTACTTGGTGGTGTGATCACAGAGGAAGGTCAAAGAAGAGGTAATAAAATGGAAAGAGGCAGCCAGGCAGGCCAGTTTCAGGGTCACTTACCTATAATTGAAGTAATCCTAGGATGTGTGGGGTAGAAAGGGGCTGCAGAGGGTGGGGGAAAACAGATGAATGGCAGATACCAAAAGCAGGACAAAGAGGGGACATCATGTCAGCCAGTGTAAGAAGAGTGACAAGAACAGCAAGCTGAGTCAAGCCAAAACCAAGCTAAGGGGTCCCCAGAGCACACAGATGTAGTAAGCTGGAGCAGAAAGTCAAATTCACAGTATCAGGTACATGGTGACTCTCAAGAGACGCCTCAAGGGAATATCCAGAAAAGACAATGAGCAGCAGAGGAAATGCAGTTTGGTCTGGCAAATAAGAAACAGATGGGGCAAAAGGCAATGTTGATTTGCAGGTATGGTGTGTATTTGCTGTGGAAATGACAAGACACCATCTTTGGTATGCACCCTCATTGCATATGCTCTTGGTGAGCACAGATATCACAAAAACAGCACAGGCAGAATCTCACTGCTTAAAGGTCATGACTGTGTTGTGTTACAGAGGAGCAGCAGTCAGGACAGAGTTCATAAAAGCAATGAATATGTCAGTAAGTTTTGCATTGGTTCAGGCTTGCAGTTGCAGGGATGCGCAGCTAAGATGTGTCAGAGTGAGCCCTAAATGCACTATAGCCTGGAAAACATTTAGACAAATAAAAAGCCCCTTGATATTAAAAGGTAAATAGAATGTCCACTTGTAATTTTGTGTGAGAGGTGTAAAGTCAATGTGGAAAAGCCTCACAAATGTAAAGGTTGGAAATGCAGTTAATGTCACAGAGGTATAGTGAATATAAAACTAACTTAGTGTCTCATGCCCAAGATAAAAAGGCACAAAACAGGAAAAAGCTGTATTTTTATGATAGGGAATGTATGCAGGAAACTGGGACACCTTTTATCTCAGCGGTTAGCACCAGGAGCTAGCTGAGAGGGTAGAAAGCAAAGTCAAAGAAGACAGAATTCAGAGGAGACTGTTGTCTCATGGACTGTATTCAGCTCTTTATGAACACAAAGTTTCTGGGCTATTTACAGAGCATAATGTGAGAGACTAAGAACTAGTGTTCTGTTAGTCAGCTTCTGAAAGAAAAAATGGACATGCAGTTACTCACCTAGGGTGGCATGCATATAGAAGTCCCCAGCCTGAGTATACATTTGATAGACTCTCTAATTTATTTTTTTCTAACCTATGAAATTAAGCAGCCTTCTCTAAGCGTAAGGATCTGGGGCTTGGAAAGATTATTTTCCCCATTTGCTTCACACCACTGCAAATCAAAATTTTGTAGGCCATATTCCGTTATGGAATGGAAAACATGCTGTTAGAGGTGAAAAAGAGCTCTTGGCATGGCACAGTGCACACAAAAGGAAGATCTTTGCAATGCAAAAATAACTTTAATTACTGGCAACAAAAATGTGGAAATGTTAAGGTCACACTGGACTGAGCTTGTGATGACTTGTTGCATATTCCATGAGGAAGGTGGTGATGAAAATGTGAATATGGATCTGTTTCTGGTTGCCTTTAAGGCTACTACACGGTCTGGCCCTTGCTTGGTTATGTAGCTATATACCTTCCTCAGGCCTAAGACTGGCAGTGTTCTACCACTGAAAGACTACCACTGGAAGAAAAGGATTTAGAAACCACGTATGTCTTGTGAAAAAAAGAAAATATCCAAATTCATCAAGCATTAAAAGTGCTAGATCTCAAATGCTTAGATGATTGATGATCAGATATTACCCAGATGACTCCATTGTGTGTTTTGCAACATACCAGCACGGCCCTTGAGAGTGTTTTCCAAATCCTCAGAAAGCCTGAAGAGCTAGTTAGTTAGGGCAGTTAGAGGTCAGCTCTGGATCTGTCCCTTTTTAAACTGCAATGACACATCAATGTAGCAACTGTTCTCTTCCTAGAGATGTAGACATTATGCTACTGCTGTTCCCCATTCTCAAATCCAGCCAGTGGGGAAGCTTGGTGCAAATTCCCAGTAGACAGGCATTCCCTGCAGAGACAAAGATGACCACAGATCAGCATAGACAGGAGAACAGTGCCTTTGCAGGCACCTGTGTAAACACAAACAGCACTCATGTAAACATGAGAAACGCAAATGGCCTGGCCTTCTTCTTACTCACCAGCTAAAAAGGCCTGAAATTCACCAGCTGAATCTCATGGATATACAAGCACCCACATGCATACACAACACACACATGGGTGTCTCCTGTAGCTGGCTCTCTCACCTCTGATATATCCAGTGCCTGGGTCCTCAGTTCCTTGCCTTTCTGGTAGCTTGCCTCTAAGCACACATTTTATCTCAGAGACATCTCCCAGACCTCCTAGTCAATTAGTCCAGCACCAAGCTCACTAATAGGTCACAGTTCAACATGTTCACACATATATGGAGTATAGGAAATGTATACACAAAATCATTCAAGTTAACAGGCTAGTAAGAGCTGTGGTCCTGCCAAGTATCTTGTTCCAACACAGGCTTCCCATGGGGTCAGGGCCTCTTTCACATGTCTCCCTCTGCTCTAGTGTGGGGTTCTCCATGGGCTGAAGGTGGGTATCTGTTTCCCATCACCCTCCATGGGCTGCAGAGGGACACATTGCCTTAGAGGGGTCTTCTCCATAGGCTGCAGGGGAGGATCACCTCCTCCTGCTCCTTCTTCACTGTTCTTGGTGTCTGCAAAGTTTCTCACATCTTCCTACTCCTCTCTCTTGCAGCAAAAGCTGTCAATACATTAGTTTTCTTCCTTCTTAATTATCTTGCCGGCGGCCTAACATAGGCCCTGACAATATCCTTGAATTCCTATGGAACAGCAAAGTTATTCATGCTGAGAAGTATTTGGTAATCACATACTCAAAACATAGTGGCCTTGAAGACAGAGGTAGTCTGGAAGTAAGTGAACATGTCATGAACTATCTGTAATAAATGGTCAACACGGAAGGTGTGCAGATAACTTTTAGACAAAGGTAAACTAACAATGTGAACAGTGTGTGTAGCCAATTAGCAGTTTTTAGCTTGCCACGTTTTACGGTATGGCTTTTCATTTATGGGATGGCTTTTAGATTTAGTTAAGTAAGGACTTAGGTTTTTCAGTTATTTTTGCCTTATTGTTATTTTTGACAATGTTTGCAAAAGATAACAGCACCCTAGGTGCTTCTTGCTTAACAGGAAGGGGGAGATATGGCATGGGGCTTGGAGGACAAAGCCTCGAGCTCTGCCAGGTTAATAGATAAGGTGATGGAGTCCTTAGGCCATAAACCAGTGGGAAACTAAACAGCGGTGGCAACATTGTTGCAGGACCCCTGTTGGGACAGGCACCAGAAGAGGCCTTAAGAATCATGTCCTGGAAAGAGAGGTGTGGCTGCTGTCTGGCGAGGTATTGGCATGGTAAGCTGGCCTGACAGTAGACTGCTGACTAATCAGATGCAGCCCCTCGAGCAGTGTATGTATGAAAGGACCAATCTGTTTAAAGCATGCCGTCTTCTGACCATATTTAAGGAATGATTTTATACCATAAATTGACTTTTGCTTGCATCAAGCTGTGTCCCGGACCCACATGATCACCCCATCAAGGCAGTGCCCACACCTTCTCCATTACGGTGAGCTCCCCTTTTCCTTTTTCCTTTCTTAATCCCTTTCCCGTCTCTTTCTTATTTCTTCTTTTTCTTCTCTGTCCTCTTTCCCATTCTTCTTCTTCTCTCTTCTCTTTCTTCTCCCTCTCTTTGCTTTCTTTTTCCCTTCTCTTTCATCTTCTTTCTCCTTCTACTTCTCCTTCTCCTCCTTCATTCCCCTTTCCCTTTTCCTTTCCTTGTCCTGTTTACCCTTCCCCTTCTCTTTCCTTTCCTGTTCTTCTTCTTTGCCTTTCCCTTCCCCTGGTGAGATGAACAAGCAAGTGTTGGAATGAAGCTTTCTTCAAAAAGAAGCAATGGCATGTACTCAGATGTGGAGCACTGAGCTGGGAAGTGGCCCTTTTGTGCATCACTACAAAGTAGATTTTGTGTTCATTGTTTGTATGTCAGGTGTTTTATATTCTTTGTGGTTGCAAATCACACTTTTCATATTACAACCATATTCATGTGAAGTAGTTAGCAGTCCTGGAGACCAATTCTCTTCTTCCAATTATCTGCCCTTTCATTAATTCATTTCCTGAGACTTTTTATATATTCTTCTTCATGTCTCCCTTTTATTTTCCCTCTCTATTCTTTTTACAGCTTTTCTGTGTTTTATTGTTGACCATAGGCTCAAAAAATGTAAGTTTTCTTAATAATTCATTTTAGATACAGTAAAAATTATATTGTACTGTCCATTAAGAGAATAGAGCTGCCTTTTTCATGAATCTGGGACATCAGCTGACATAAAGACTCAATGCACACATTGCATTAGTTTAAGCTTTCTCCTTTGGGTATATGGATATGTCCTAACTCTATTTTTAAATACCGCTATGGCCAGACATCAAGCTGCAGCCAACAGTTTCTCATACAGGAGAACCGTCTGAATCACAACCTTCTATATTTACTCTTATGTAAAAGAAGTGTCTTATCTCTGCTTTTTCTGGATCAATGAATGGGAGAAGGTTCAGAGGTGAAGACAAGGGCATAACACTCGGGGAAGGGGAGGGCTTGACTGTGAAAGTTGCAAAAAAAATCCAACCTTACCAAGGTAACTCTTCATGGATGGGTAAGGTTGCCCCTTTCTTAGGTAAACAGCTTTATCTTTCGATTGGATCTTCTGGCTATGTTAGTTGAGTCAATCAAGCAATTATATCACTTAAGTGATTCAATCAGTTGTGACATTAAGTGCATTACAGAAATCTGTAATAAGAATCACATTTATATTGTGGTTCAGCTGTATATTGAAATTGCTATACTCTGCTAAGAGCAATTTGCACTTGTATTGTGGTTCATATTTGTTACTTTATCAAGCTGATAAAGTCCTGTGCAACGTATCTGCAGACAAGTAAGTCTGACATTGCAGATTAAATCCTCCCTATCTGTTTAGAGAGTTCCGGACTCCTACATTAGTTGGTGTCAAGGACATGATATTCATGAGGCTTGGTGTTACCATAGCAAAGTTTCTGATTCGGTATTATAGCTTAAAAGAAAAAAATAAACCAAAACAAAACCTAATAGACTTTTTTTTTTTGTTGTGATTAAGAAAGGTTGATTAAGAAAGACTGCTTAAAAGAGGGGCTATACTTTATAAATGTTAGTAAAGACTAGCCCTTTGAAAAGGAAGGAAGGAAAATTCCTGAGTGGGATTTTTTTGAATCAAAGAACATCGTACCAATCACAGAGATATTTAGAAGGAAGTGAAGAAATGAAAAGGTTCTAGCAAGTCAAAGCAGGAAAAGGGAAAACCAGGCTTACACTGGCTTCTAGGAAGTTGCTTGCATCAGTAATAAGAATAAGACTATGTAAGATTAACCATAGATTCACAGAATAATAGAAAATTTAAGGCTGGAAAAGTCCTCTAAGACCATCAAGTCCAACTGTCAGTCCAATGCCACTATGTCAAATAAATCATGTCCTGCAGAGACACATCTGCATGTGTTTCGCATACCTCCAGGCATGGTGACTCCACCACCTCTCTGGGCAGCCTGTTCCAATGTCTGACCACTATTTTTGTGAAGAAATTTTTCCTAATATCAAATCTGAACCTCCGCTGATACAACTTGAAACCGTTTCCTCTTGTTGTATTGCTAGTTACTTTGGAGAAGTGAACAGCCTCCACCTCACTACAACCTCCTTTCAGGGAGTTGTACAGCACAGTACAGTCTACCCTCAGCATCCTCTTCTCCACACTGAACAGCCCCAGGTCTTTATCTGACGATTCTCCACCCGAAACCTTTTGAAGAAGATGATATGACTGCTTTGGAATCTAGCTCTTTGGTTGGGGACAATAGAGAATTTTCATAGCCTTTTATTTGAGTAGTTTAAATTTAAAGTGATTTCTTGTAAATTGATCTCATTCCTTCCTGTATTAACTTCAGGTTAAGACCTAAAGTACTGTATTTGATACCAAAGCTCTCCCATGCTTTTTTGCACCATACGTTATTGTCTGGCATAGAAGACATACACAATAGCACTTCAGTAGAATATTTTTGCCTTGCTGCCAAATGACAAATAGCTTTACAGGAAATGTTCCCTTTTGCATTGTAAAAGTCAGAAACTTTAATGTCTTACTGGTAATAAATGAATATATTTGCTCTTCTGCTTCTTAAATGTCAGTATTACAGTGCCACTGGAACTGGAAGGGATTTTTTATGTTGAAAAGTTAGTTTAAGGAAGGTGAGTGGCCTAATTGCTGTTGAGCATGCACGTAACTGCAGCCACAGAACAACTGTTGTACTTACTTTTCCAGGGGCTAAAATCATTTCAGTGAGAAATTACATACAAAAAGTGATGTCATCACATAGTAATCCTAGCTGAAGGCATGCCCAGAAATACAAACATATACTGAAGGGAAAAAAACAAATAATTTTCTAAATGTGCTATTTCTATCAGGTGCATGGGTCCAGAACTGGAGTCAGTAATACTGTTTTTTACTGCACACTTGCGTCACAGATGCTGCATATTTACAGCTATCATTTTGCAAAGTAATCTTTGCAGAGTAATTTTCAAGCTATCAAGTGTATTTTTATAGGAATCACAAACAACAGTAACAGAAAACTTGGGCAGATCCTTGATAGCTCCTTCCGAGTAACCTCCAATTACTTGGGAAACTGCACCTGGTGATGTGCACAAAGTTACATGTATAATGTTTTCACTATTGATTTCAAACATTTATTAGAAAGAAGGCTTGACAGTAGATGGGTAGGAGACAAAATTGGCCACGCAGTGCTCCTCTGTCAGTGTTGTTTCTCTCCCGTCTGTGTATGATTTTGCTTAGGGACCAACCTGTGAGACTGGGTACCACTCTTTAAATCTGGTCATGCAGAAACCAGCTGGAAGACTGCCATCGCTTTCAGTGGAGTCAGACTTTCACCCCCGCTGTTTTATTGCAAAAGCCAACATATGCATTAAAAAAATCTCACTTGTGTCTTGGCCCCTTGGGGAGGAACGTAATAATAAAAACTAAGACAAGCCAAGATACGCATCACTGAAGCATCCAAGTGCAAAGTACAACATAACACTACTCAAGGAAGTCTGTTTGGGCCTCTCTGATTTGAAAGGAGGAGAGTTCATCTGCACTCTTTTCATTTGTTTGAAATATCCATCTGGCTTTAAGCCAAGGTTTGCCCACTTGCAGCAGACACAACCTTTAGTGTCTCTGAGATTTGCTTGCGGTTTCTTGCAAATGTGAGCAAGGTGAAATCTCTAGGCTGTGGCCTCAATGCAGGCACATTACAATGTAACATGGGTGGCTCTGACCCACACATAGCTAATGCTGCAGCATTGTGCTGCTGACTGCATCCATCAGAAGCTCTAGATTAAAAATGGCAGTGGATAAAGACTGCTACTTTTTATCTATCCTGTTGTGGTAAAAGAGAATAAAAGGGCATGTCTGTGTAGCAAGAGTGAGCAGTCTATCCAGCAGCAGCAGCCGCTGTAAGTCACAGAAGCTATAGGGAATTTGGTGGAATACTGTGTCATAGGGATACAGTGGTGGTGGTTCAGGCCTGACTGAAACCAAAATACCCACCAAAACCACTCTATCACTTCCATTTTGAGCTGGACAGCAGAGAAAATATATATTGAGAGGAGTCGAGATAAGGACAGGGAGAGATCATTCTGCAATCAGTGACATGGGCAAAACAGACTCAACACAGAATAAAGGAAAGAAAACTCTCTAATTGATGACACTGCCCTGCACACCCAGTGAGTCGGGTATTGAGAAGTGCGACCAGATCTTAAAGCACCTTCCCCCACCCCTCCCTTCTTAGCAGACTTCACTTTTGTCAGGATTTTCCTCTCTTCTTCCCCCCAGTGTGGTACAGGGAGGGGCAGGGAATGGGGGAGTGTGGGTTTTGGTCAGTTCCTCACAAGGTGTTTTCCTTCTCCAGATCTTAAAACACCTCTACCTTTCCCCACCCTTCCCTTCTTCGCAGACTTTGGTCATAATTTTGCTCACTTCTCCCCCCCACCATCAAGGCAAAGGAAGGGCAGGGAATGGGGGAATGGGCATTTCAGTCAGTTCCTCCTGAGCTGTTTTCCTTCTTAGCTGGGGAGGGGGGGGCATTCCTCACACCCTTCCCTTATTCCAGCATGGGGTCCACCCACAGGAGACAGTCCTCCACGAATGTCTCCATTAGTCCTTTCTGGGTCGGTGTCTCCATAGGCTGTAGATGGTCTCTGCTCCCCATCATCATTCATGGGCTGCAGGGGAATGTCTCTCTCCAGCACCTGGAGTGCTTCATCCCACCCCCTTCTTCCCCAGCCTAGGTGTCTGCACAGCTCCTTACATCTTCTCACTCCCTTCTCTGGTGGCAAAAAGCAGCTGCTTGCAGGTTTTTATTCCCAGAGGTGCTGATGAGCTTGGCCTTGGTGAGCAACAACTCCAGCCTTGAGTCGGCTGATGTTAACTCTCTGGGGCTTGCACAGAGCTTCTGACTCCTTCTTGCAGAAGCCAACCCTGCAACCCCCTTTCTTCACCAGAACCCAGCCACGCAAAACTGCAACAGATGGTAAGAGAAAAACCCAGACAAACAGGCAGCCAGCTGAAAACAAAGCATATAGATGATATATAGGACAGCAGTTCTGATGAAGAGGGAGCTTCATACTCAAGAATAAAAAATCAGAATTTTGCATCCAATTTCAAACCTTCCTGGAGGTCAAATAAAGCTCTAAGGGATGCCAGTTTCCCACAGTAATTGCCTTGATTATCATCATCTGAGCCTTTTCAGGTGTGCCTTTGGTTTGTTTTTTCTAATAACCCCACCCTGCAGATTGTCTATTTGCCAAAGAAAACAGAGGAGTTATTCCAAGGATGATTGACAAATTCAAGCTGGACTGACAAAATTTTGTTTGGCTTCTAGGAATTACCATAATTCCATGGGAATGTTTGAATGAAGGTTATGTGATTATCCAGCTACTAGTGTCCAAGTCAGAAGAGACAAAGAACTAGATGTGTATGAGGGCTTGAGAAGAGAGATGTTCTCCCTAGGAAACATGCTCATATGCTGTGCATGATATTTTGTAGAGGACTCAATGACAACCAGATTCTTACACTGTTTGTGCATGTTGTTTATAGAAGAATCTTCAGTTGGAAGTGACCTATAACGATCATCTGATCAAACTGATGAAGAGGTCTTCCTTTTTTCATGTATACTGTAGCAAAGTATTCCTCTCACAAAGGAAACAGATTGAATTTCATTTAGGAACTGTGTATGCAGCTTTAGGAGTCTTCAACACTTGCATGACTACATGCCCTATACAAAGACTTAAGAAACTATTTTTTTTTTCTCAGTGTTATTCACCAATGCAATTAATCATTTGTTTTCTGATGCCAAGTACTGTTTGGAAGTTTAACCGACCTGTAACAAAGTGTGTATCCATTATCATATGTGTACATGTATCATATATCTTTATATCTGGGGTTTTTTGTTAAATTAATATACTTGAGACCTCTGCTGGTGTCTATCATCAGTCTGAAGTTCTTGAGATCCTGTTCATTTGCTGCTAAAATCAGACAGAGACAAAAAGATTGGAAGAGAAGTGACAATATTAGTGTAGGCAATTAAATAAAAAACCTTTTACATACTTATTTGTGGTTGCTGTATTTCTTTATACTATTCAGATAATAAATTTTTCCCAGTCCTTCCTAATAAATACTTCCCAATATATTTATATGGTCCCTGGAAAGAAAATGCTGTGTTTCTACTCAAGAGAACAAAAACGTATTCACCACATATAAGTATAAAAATATATCCCAAAAGCTATAGCCAGAATGGTGTTACACTGTAAAGAATCTGCCTTTATTCCCTGTTAGATTCAATGGCATCCTTACCAAAGTAGATGATACTCTTGCCACCTGTTTCTGAAGGACTTTGTCCACTAGCACCAGATCTACACATTACCTTTATTGCTGAACAAGTGGCAGTTTTGTGACACTGCCCAGTTTTATCCACTTAGTTTTGGTGTGATTTTGTAGTCAGGACCGCTGCTGCTTGCGCTGATATCCTTGCTGGTACAACTCAGGAGAACAGGATGATGACACTTCTTTAACTGGTTTCAGTATCACTGTTAGCTTTGACTCTCCTTTTCCATTGTGTATTTCTGGTACACAGGGGGGATATTTTGCATGCTGTCAGCAAAATAGAATTAACTTTCCAGAAGTTAACAAAGTAAGTTTGTACTATTTTTTCTTAACGGACTTCATGAAAGTTAATGCATCAGTGATTCACAATGGTGATTAGAAATCAGCAAGCCTTATGCAGTGATGTCTGTTTCCTTAAGACATTAAGCTTGTTTCAGCACACAGTTAACTCCCAACCTCTGCAATGACTGTGAAGGTTAGAAAATAATTAACCAAAATAATATTTCTTTTTAAGGTTCTGGTGACATTTCAGAATGACTCTACAGCACGGGAAGAAAACACCAGGTATTATGTGAGGTGAAATATGCTTGTCATTTATATGAAAACAAACATTCCGGTATTAATCAAGCACTGAGATCTATGTGAAAAGTACACTCTTGTCACCAAAATTAAAAAAAAAATAATAAGTTAAATCCTCATAGAGTAAATCTTGTGCTTTTAAAATTTCACTGGATTTTGCTAAGGATGAGTTTGTTTTAATGTAAATTGAGCCAAGAACCCCCCATGCAGCAGCATATGTGGTTTTCCTTTACTGGGGAGGTGGCTAAATGGGAAGGTGGCACCAGATCAAAATCATTAGTCCTGCCTCATATCAACGCTGTTCACATAACACACAAACACACCAAGAACATGTGTAATAATTGGCAGAGATTGTGTCATAAGAAGACATTGATTGCTGAAAAGAAATTACTGAGCAACATTATCCTATGACCAAAAAATATCCCAAATAAACCTTCTCTGAAGAAGAGATATCTGCAGTCCAAAACCTCAGAGTGAAGATCAGTGATTAATTTAAATATTAAACAACATATGTTATAGATTGGGGCATATTTAGAAAATAAGCTTCCAATGAAAGTAATTGGTAATAGCTTCTTTGTTAGGGGATGTGCTATAGAGAACTGTGCACTTTTGAGTCATAAAATAATAAGCCTCTCTAAACATTTCTACACATTAGCTGTCAAAGGGCTCCAAAAAGCATGTAGGATCCAGTAAAGACTGCCCCTTTTTTTCACTTAACTCCTAATGCTGTAAGGAGGGACATTTTATTCCTGGTTTCAGTTGGCTTTGGACGTGGCTTACTAGAGGCACCACCTTTTCTTCCATTCTTTCTTTAGGTTCTCTGTGGAATGTGTTGAAATCTGCTTTTGAAACTCATAAATATGAACAATTTTCTTTAAAAATTTAATTTGACATCAAAGCCCAGATTTTCAGTCTGGCCAAGGAAAAGCCCCATAGACTTCCTCTTTTATACCAACATCTGTGCTCTGTCAACCTTACCACCAGGATAAATGCAATTGTTCTGATAAGTCTTTGAAAATCATCCACAGTCTGAAATAGCTTAGGGGTAACTCTTTAATTTTCTCCACTAGTGAGGAGTAGAGATGCACTGCTGGGGTCTCTGAATGCCCTGTGCAGTGGTTCAGTGCCCACCACTAGGCCTTAGCTGTAGGTTCAAGGGCTAGATAAAAAGAAAAATTCAAATATGAGGATGACTTTTTGGTGAACTAGTTGTTACAGTAATGGACTCAGGACCAAGGACTCTGCTAGTGACAGCATTAAGATAAGGAAACAGCAGGGAACTGAACACCACTTTCTACTGTGGCCACTCTGAAAACAGTATACAGAAGAAGAGCACACAGGGAAGAGAAGAGACATCCTCAGGGAAAGGGAGTCACCAAAATACTAGCAGACCACTCAAGCAGAAGATCAGATTCACTTGAGGTATGTTTTATGGGCTTTTAAAACAGCTCTGTTCTGTCTGCACTAAAAATTTACCTCAGGATCTTGGGTATTGCTGATCACTCTTTCCAAATTTTAGCTGAGGATCTCAGTGCATTCTGCAATTATTTAATAAAGCTCTAGAAAATGCTTTGGGTGGGTTGGATATGTAGATAAGGCTTATCTACACTTCATAAAGTGGAAAACTTGAGTGGTTTGAGTTAATGACTCACTGAGAATATAACCCTGAGTTCAATCTTTCCTAGACCTGAGCATGCTTTTTTGTTGTTTTGTCTTATGAAATACAAATCACTGAAGCTACCTCAAAAGGAAGAGACAATCCATGTACTCATGGAGAAATCAATGTGTTATTCCAAAGCAAAAAAGCTATGAGAGGAGAATTAGAATTGATGATGCCAGGTCATTGCAGGGCCCAGGGGTAGGTGGGTGCCAGGAGTGTCAGTTTCCTCCCCCTCTCCCAGCATAGCAGGTCAAGATATGGCAGCCAGAACCATACCGCTGACCCATCCAGGAAGTAAAGTGGGGGTGCAGCAGGGCCAGCCCCAGGCACCTCCATGCCAAGGGTTTGATAACACTGCAAGGTAGAGGATAGGCAGGGACATATATGTATGCTCATCAAATAGTCATCCTGGCATGCTGATGTTGCTTTAAAGATTTTTTTTTCTTTTAAAATAAATGGTCTGTTTTGATGTTTGTTTTGAAGTGATGGGGGCCTTAAGAGATGTGATCTAGTACAGTAACTTGAAATTAAAAACAATGTTTCCCATTTGACCAAACATTTCATTTGGTTTTGTTTCAATTTTTTGGTTCAGCTAAAATACCAAAAAAATCCATTATTCATAGTGCTCTAGTCTTTCCCTTCTGCCTGCCAAACTACAGAGCTGATGACATTTGTAATAATTTAAATGAAATTATATAACACATTCTGGCATACTGGAGCTCTGCCATTTATTTATGCTATTCTTTCATTACTGACCTTGTCCAGACTGGAATTGCCAACTGAAAGCACAGTGTTTACCATCTCTTGATTTATCCAGGCTTCAAATCAGAAGTTTTATGCTGAGCTATTGAATCATCTGAATAAAATCGCAAAACTGAAAAGCAAATGGTTTTAACTTTTGGTGGGATTTTAGTCTTTTCATTTGTATTATGATAATATTTAGGAGTTCAAATAATGAACCAAGTATCCGTAATACCTGCCACTGGCAGCACAGCCCCTAAAGTTAGCATTTCTCACTCAAACTAATGCTCTAGATCTTTCCAAGTAATTAGCAAAAGGAGACAGTTATGCAGCTTATGTGGTTCCCAGTATTGCTGCAGAAATTTTACTGAGTAGTTTTGAAATGTTCTGTCCAGACTACTGGACTGAATAATACTCATCCCTAACGTCATGCATTCTATACTAGGTTTATATTATATTTAAACCCAAATACGTACATATGAGTGCCAGCTGGTTTCAAATTCTTCCGAGTTAACAAATCTCATAGTTTAAATATGATTAGGTAGTATCAGGGTAGTATTAGGGACCCAGTATGGGAAAAATTCTCACAAGCTCTTTCTTTTCTGCCAGCATCAGGCCAGCTAACCTGGGATCTACTGTAGTGCCATTTCAAATCAACTTAAGTGTTTTCACTGGGTAGCATGGAGTCTTCAGGAAGCCAGGTTTGGAGTCAAGAGTCAGTTTCTCCAGGGTTTATGTAAGAGATTAAATCAGGAGCTTTTTCCTTCTGGTTAGAGACAGACATCTTAAAAGACTTTGACCTCAACTTCTAAGAACAAGACAAGAGTTGAAAGAATAGAAATCTACCGTGTACATGCACACTGACATCCCTGCTTTTTGGATATAAACATGTCAACCAAACTAAGCAGCTCAAGAGAATTGGAAGACTTCTTTGCCAGTCTTTCTTTTGATTTGAAATATCAAATGAAGCATTCCTTCTGTGGTATGAAAGGGTTAAGAAAGAAAATTTTGTCTTGAACCCATATTTAAATGTTTATGAATGGCTTTCAGAGAAGGTGAGGAAGTAGTCTCAGTGGGTATTCACACAGTCTGCATGAAAGATTTAATAGAACACTCATATTCCAGTGCTTCAGAATCTCATCTCTGTATCATAATGAGATTGTGAAATCACCAGGTGATTGATTATGATTTGAAAGATGTATGTAATGATGTTTTGTTTGGGGGGGAAGGAGGGAAAGAAAAAAGCTTCTGAAAGTGGTAATGCAGCACTGCAGTCATTTTCTATTTGAGTGTGGCATACTCTAGCCCTAACAATGAAGAGCCATCCCACATGGAAGTGATAGCACAGTTGGCTTGCTGTGAAAGGGAAAATGGCATGATTTCTGATACCAGAGCTCAGTGTCAGGGATTTGTAAACCAATTTAAATCCTGCTTTCAAAAAGGTTTAACAGTCAAGAGAAAAACAGTACTGTTTAATATTTAAACAGAATGTTTAATGCTTGAACAGTAAAATTCTCTTTTTGCGTGGTAAAATGGGTGGAAGAACTGTTTAGAACAGTTTAGGGACACATTACAAGAAGTAATGGGATAAAATTCAGTGAAAGATGAACAGAGAATGAAAACCAAACAAAACGTGTAACTGTGGTCAATTAGAGCATAAAACAGTTTCTGGAGAATGGGGAAGAAAGTGGAGCACTGTGGTTCATCATGTTTAGGCTGCATACAGCAGCTGGACATGTTCTGTACAATATAATTTTGTCTGAATTGTAAGGGGTATCAACTGGACATACTATTTAGGAAGTTTCATGTCTTTGATGTCTGTTTCAGGATCAACATAGACTTCAGCAACACTGGCAATTTGCTAAACTGCAAATTTTTCTACTCTAAATGCTCCATATTTTTGCATATGGTCTGCATTAGAGAGAAGTCTTTAGCATTACCCAAGCCTTAGAGTGAGAAAAGTGTTTAATGGTCATTACTACTTAATTCTTAAAAATGAGATTTTTAATATGGTATGGCTCCAGAATGTCAAAGGAAATTCAGTGTTTGAATTCCCAGGGTTGTGTGAAAAATGTCTTTTTAAGAGAAGGAGTGACAGTGACAAATAGCCCTGGCAAACTACAAAGCCTGGGCTAAACTCCATCCTCTGATGTACTTGCAGATACACAACGCCTACCCTTGCTTGCTAAAGCTCTTCCTTCGTATGGGATGAGGAGGCAGCCAGACCCCTGAAAGATGTCTTAATACCCATTTTGGTAATCTGGGTGACTGAACAAGCAACCGCCAGATACGTCCTTCTATATCAGCAAATACTGGCATTGTGTCTTTCTTACTTCAGTGCATTTTAATTCATTATGGCCATTCTGTCTTTGAGAAATCTGTGGCAGTTATTTGGGATCTTCAGTCTATACTGTCTACATCTTTTTAGAATTACCTTAATGTGCCTGGTATCTTGAATCCTCTGATGTCAGGGCTTGGGGTCTTTTTTTCATATGGTCTCAGGAGTGCTTCTCATTGTCCTGGGGCTCATGCAGAAGACAGATAATTTTTTTTCCTCTTTTTGATGTTTCAAGTTTTTGGTGAGCTCCAAACTGGATGAGTTACTAAATGTAACTTTGGCTTGCTTTGGTTTGTTTTGGTTTCCAAATATGTACAACATCACAGAAACTTGGCTCTGGGCTTCACTATTACGACTTAACATGTTCAAATGCTTTGTCTTCCATACAGGGCATTAGAAAAAATGATATTACATATGCTGTAAATTGCGCTTTCATGGATCACAACAGATTCTCATTATTTTTACTCCTCCACTGGAACTTCCTTACTATCCATACATATTTTCATCTTTTCACGGCAGTCCTGCTTTGCCACTGTAGTCACAGCTTAGGAAATCATTTAAGCAAGCGTCTCCTTTCACAGAGAGAATTCTCTGTAACCAATTTTTTAAAATTTGCTTTGTTAATGACGACAAAATCTTGAATGATAAATCATGCATCCTGCTAATTCTTCACTGTTCTTGGAATCCTTGCTTGTGATACTGTTTTTCTATAGGTGAAAATAAAGGTGCCAACATTTTCTGCTTCACAGTAGTGATTAGTAGCTTTTCATGTCATTATGAAGTGACCCAGATCTCTCTTAAGTGCGTTGCTCTCAAATTAGGTGTTATGGAATTATAGGCCACTGAAAGATCAAATCTGAAGTTGTGACATGGATAGAACTCTAAAAGAAGGCTTCTTGTGCTTTCTTGGGACAATACAAAATGCCTTTAGCCTTGTGAAATATTTTGTTGATGGACTTGAAACATTCATTTTCAGGCGTAACTAGAAACCATAGCTGCTGTGAAAAGAGGGGCAAGAACATTATTTAAGAGTAGGGATGAAGTGATTTTCTGAATCTTAATATTGGATGTATTTACTTTTCAGATAAAGAACTATGAGTAAAGGTTAACTTGTTCTACTCAAAAGTTTAATTGTCCTCTCCCCTTGTTACATACCTCTTTAATTATTTTACCTCTGTTTGGATTTGGTATGTGAATATTTGCTACTTTCTCTTGTGTATAAAATTGGTCTCTCTATTACATTATTCTCCATGGTAATGTGATAATACTTAATGAAAGGCAGAACCCATTTGACAGATCCCTGGACATGGAACTACATACTGACTCATGTGTGAGTCAGAGATATATTCGGGTGGAAGTTTTCACAGGGACAAATGGATGTTTTGGGTTGAAAATCACGTACTGAAGAGAGCTGCATTTGAATGTTTTATCTTCCCACAGGAAAGAAAGATATTCAAATGGGGTTTATGGAGGCTCTGCTCCTTTTTCTGGCAGGAAAACTTATCATCAGAGAGACTGTAATGAGTGAAGGTATCAAAAACCGTTTTTTCTTTCCTTTTTGAATTTCTGTAAAATAACTTTTCTTCATTTCTACTAGTACAACCATTGCCATGGTGATGCAGATACAGTGAGCCTGATCCCTCTCTGTTCTATTGAGAATTATATGGTCTGGGCAGAGCAAACAAGGGAACAGTGGTAGCTCAAGACATCTTCTGCAGCACATAACAGCCATACCTCGACTACTGTGTTCAGTTATGGGTCCCACACTACAAGAAGGACATCAGGATGCTGAAGCATGTCCAGAGAAAGAATACAAAGATGGTGACGGTTTTAGAAGGCAAATCTTATGAGAAGTGCCTGAGGGAGCTGGGATTGTTTAGTCTGGAGAAAAGGAGACTGAGGAGAGACCTTATTGCTCTCTACAACTGCATAAAAGGTGGTTGTAGTGAAGTGGGGGTCAGTTTCTGCTACCTGGTAGCTAGTGTCAGGACAAGGGAAAACAACCTGAAGTTGCATCAGGGGAAGTTTAGGATGGATATTAGGAAAAATTTCTTTACTGAAAGGGTTCTCAGATATTGGAACAGGCTGCCCAAGGAGGGGGTTGAGTCACTGTCCCTGAAAGTGTTTAGAAGAAGAGTAGATGTTGTGCTTAGTGACATAGTCTAGTGTTGGGCCTAGTAGGGCTGGATAGGTGGTTGGACTCAATGATCTTGAAGGATGTCAGCTTCCACGGAACTATCAAGGGTGCTAAGCACATTCCTCCAGAGAGCTGGAAATTCTGGCCTCCTCTTTTCCCCCTAATCTAGACTCACCAAGTAGTAGGAAACAGCTTTCTGAGAGGCAAGGGTAAAGAGAGGAGAGAGGTCATTTCCCTCTCTAGGCTGGGCTTCTGTCAAATTTGGGCTTCCCTGTAGGCATGCATATGAAGCTGGGTAGCTGCCAAATGGAAAGTGCCAACTTTCCATTTCCCCTGCCCACTCCTGATAGGGGATTTCCCTCCACCAAGCCAAATCTGCCTCCTATGAGAGGTCAAAGGCTGGCCTGGTGTCAGGTGCAATGACAGTGGCCTGTTCAACAGAGAAGAAACCTGCCCACTGGGCCAGCATCTTACGCAAGAAAAGAGTGCCTACCCTCTCTTGATTGACGACAGCATGGAAAGAGTAGGGAAAAAATGGAGAAAACCTTCATTCAAAGGTTTTATGCACGAAGCAACCCTTTCATCTTGTGCCTGGCAAGACAAAAACATCATCCAAATGCATCTCTGTCCCAACAATCTCCTATTGATGATGAGGAGCAGTATATGTGATTCATTGTCACTTAAGAGTATGCTGTGCAGCAAACTAAAATAACAGAAAGAATCTTTCTAAAAGCCAAGTTTCTTGCCACTTTCTTCAGAGATGTCAAGTAAGACCTTTTCCCACCAGTAAGATTATAAAAAGTCATGATTTATGGAGCTGGTAAGTACTGCTGTCTAACTATAGATACAGTCAAGAGGAAAATGTATTTTCTTCAAAACCCTATTTCCTTAACCTTCTGTTTCTTCTTGTATAGATAGCTAAGCAATACTTTTAAGCAAGGCTTAAAATATTTTTTTTTCTAAATATATACCTATATTAGTGTATGTCTAAAAAATTGACAAAGGTGGTAGCATGTCTTGCTACACAGATGCAACGAGGAGAAAACTGAGGAAGAATAGAGAGAGGTTACCCCTTGCACAAGCTGGAAAGGGAAAAGCTATGCAGGGTTGCAAATTAATCCAGAGAGGTGCTGTCAGTACACTGCTTTTCCATCAGTGATCTGTACCCTGCAGGTACCTACGTCTTGTTTAAACATTTTGTGTAGCTGTAACAGCATCACACATGGCCACACACACCCACCCAGATGTGTCTATGGTGTGCCTTGGACTAATGTGTGTGACTTGTTAAGCCAGGGAACAGCCTTCTAGTTTCACGGTACTGAAGCCAAGCTTGGAGGTACGTATGTAATGAGATGCCCTTCGCCTTGTTTTCTTGACAGAGGTAGTGGTTGCCTCTGGGTAAAAGAAAGCTTGCCTCCATCTCAATCCACACACACTGCCATCTCCAGCAAAGCAAGAGCCGTGTAATGCTCCTGGTCATTCCAGACTCCTGGCAGGTTCTGACAGACCCCTTTTGGACTGCAGAAACAAGGAGGTGAAAGCACAGTGTAAACACACCACAATAACGAAACAGAGCGGGGAAGGAATGAGGGAGAGGCAGCAATTACAACAGCAACAAAATGTCAAAGGGAACAAGTTTTGAAACAAAAGAAAAATAGGTCAGGCTTTATCTTTATGGGAGTCTGCAACAATGTAAGTGACATCTGAAAGAAGTTTTCTTTGAATTGCCCCAGGCACTGTGTTATTTGGCAGTGGATTGTTTCTCCAGTCCGATTTTAATTCTGTCCTGTTTTCCAAACCTTCAAAAGACATCCCTCTGGGAGCGCTTTCAGAAATAGCAGCTGTTGGGTGAAAGTTACAAACAGCCACAGTGTGTCTTGCCTCCAAATGGATGGGGCTGCCTATGAGTCAAACCCCACAACGTGCGATGCTGGTACGAGCGCGCAGTTGTTTCACAGTGCCAGGTTCCTTAATCTGGGGGATGAAATCTTTGCAAAATCAACATTTCACTGCCTGTTTTCAAGGACTTCGTTGTTACCTGCAATGATGCTCTGTAGCTAGTGGCTCATAGGCTATATTGCAGTGAATATTCCTCAAATGTACAGATACACCTGCATAGTCAGTGCCTTCAAAACAACAATTATAGTTCTGATGGTGTTCCCTTTATATGACAATCCTTCATTTTTATCTGGAGGGAAAAACAGGGACTCTGATTTGGATATAGTTTGCATCTAAGCAATGTTTTTCTTTTATTTTTATTACAGTTTGGCTGCCATTAATATAGCAAAGTCCTTGCACTGTTGAAAATCGAGGTAAGCCTCCATGGCATACACAGAGCCAGAGTTTCACTCCTTTGTGATATGCCCGTTGTCTCCAGGTTAGTAAATCTTTGCTTTTCTTCCATATATAATTTTTGTGCTGTTTTCCCAAGGTTTGTTGTCCTTTTTGACTGTAATATATAATATTCTTTTCAACTAGAAATCCTGAAAATGTATATATTAGGTCTTCTTGTAACCTTTCAAATTAGTATCTTTGTTACTGGATTAGCAAACTCTGCTGGCATGTACCTTTTTCTCACTAAGGGCACTTTCTTCTGGAAAAGCTGGATACAGAAGAGTGATACTATTATACTTGCCTTAAGTTAAAAAAAAAGAAAAAAAAAGAAAAAAAAAGCTTTGTCTTTTTTGTCCTCCAACCAGCAGCCCATAAACAATTCATTAATTTACAATAAAAAGCTAATTAGAGGGATACTTTTTCACCCCTGTAATGCAGTTGCAAGCTTACCTCCAAAAAGATAAGACAATAAATATATATCATTGACTGTGAACAAAAATATGGGTGAGGAAATGTACAGACTCCTATTTGTTTATGTTGGTGACTGCAGAGCATTACTTTTAATCTTGGCAGCAGAAATGCACCTTCCTCTTCCTGATAGGCAAAGTAAATCTCAGCAGTGAAAAGGGTCCGTTGGAATGAACAGGTCCTGTGTGACCCTGTCTGGGGTAGTGCTGCAGTTCTCTTAACCCTTTGAAGAAGATAAATTATGTTTTCTGAGATGAACTATAAGATTTCCTTTACAGTCATTCTACAAATGTTTAAAAAATCATCTTCACTTACATCCACAAATTCAGTGATCATACCACTATAAACTTTACTCTGGTCTAAAAAGTAAGTTATCAGCTTTCCAGAAGGTCCTTTTAATTTTTTAAATTTTTTTCCAAGAAAAACAGGATATAATTACTTCAAAAAGACAATTGAAAAAGTATATTGTAGGAGTGTTTTTCTGTGCTGCTACAGCTACTGTAGAGCATATATATGTATACAAATATTACTTATGTATTGATGAAATCTCTCTTCCTCTTTGTTTCATACACATGATTGTCCGTCTCCCACAAAAAAACCACACAAACCAAAAGGCCTTGTACTAATTTAAAATCTCACCCAAATAAGAAATCAGTCACACAATCACATTTCATGATCATAATCCTCCAACAAGTATGCTAATTAGTCTTCTGTCTTCCTGTATAGCATTACATTCCTTCTGCTGCTCATGATCTTGCCAGGTTTCTCTTCTTAAAAATGTCTTTAGATATCTGTAGAATTAAAGGGATTGGGTGAAAAAAATGTATTACTTAATTTAATGTCTTGGATCTAAGAAGTACTCCCTCCTTTTTTTTCTCTTGGTCTTGTGTTTTTGGCTTTTCTTTTTTTCCAGTTCATCCTGATTAAGAACATTACTCAGCACCTCCTCATTCCTACCTGCAAGACTGTGGCTGCAACTGCTGAAATGAAGTGTTCTTGTGTCATGATTATACACCTGTCCTCGGTCTGACAAATATTGTCATCCTAAGCTCAAATCTCATTTCATACCATATGTGTCTGTGTCTTTCTAGAAACCAGCTTTGATAGATTCTTTTGATAGACATTTTTAGCCACCAAAAGTGTTTAAAGTGTTTACCTGATCATTGAAAAAAAGATATTGGCATGAGCTTGCGAAGAATTGGGAAACTTGACCTGACAGTTCCACAGGCTTTGCTTAGATACCTTGTTTTCAGACAGATTCCACTTTCCAGCTAAATCTTAGAGAAAGCTGTATAGGTACAGTTAAATTTTGTCCTGTGGATAACAACTTTCAATGCATATATGGATATCCAATACAGACATTTTCAATGCATATATACTTTTATAGAAAACTGCTAACTTTCACTGAGGGAACACACATTAGGGCATATTTTCACTGTTTGTTTTTCTAAGGTGTCATTTGAATATTTCTTCTTTCTAAGCAATTCAGTCCTTTTAGGTTTTCACTTCTTGTACCCCTCCTTCTTCCCCAAGCAACCCTGAAGCAAGGCACTCCTGAGAAGAAAGCGGAGCTGGTACAAAATGTTACAGATTGTTGCTGTGGTAAGTTTATGTATATGCGTGACACATGCTTTCCCCTGACAACTGCTGTCATATCTGCTCAGTTTGATAGTCAAAATAATGTTTTTATTACTTCATGCTTTGCAGATTAATCTGAATTTAGGAGAATCAAACTGACTTTATTTGCTTTGTTCAACATCAGGACTATCAAGATACTACAAAACATGTTCAGTTTCAGGAATTATTATGGTTGTTGAAGATGTGAGAGGCTGATAGAAGGCAGCTTGACTTTGACTAAGCTAAATTGCCCCTGTAGGGCTTGTATTAGATAAAAAAAACCAGCAGTGAATACAGGAAGGCTCTGTGCACAATACATACACAATATACCATTTCACTAACTTTTACTCCCAACAGATTAAAGTGAAATATAAAATATTTGTCACAAAATAATTTGAGACTCCAGATTTTTTATAGCCCATGCAAAATTCAGAGTTAACTCATTTATGAAGCAAATATCAATACGGTTTATGTGGACTTACAGACTTACTTTGAAAAGGAATTTGTTTATAGGGGAAAACTAGAACTATTTCAAAGGCAGTCTTTCCTACTGTTAAAATGAACACGTAAAATGGGTGCTGTGGTACTTTTCCTTCAGATTCACAGAAAGAAGAAGGTAGGAATCCAGCTAGGAGGGAAAATGAAATGGGAAACTCTGCTTATGCAGATGTTCACAGAATCACAGAATCAAAAGGTTGGAAAAGACCTTTAAGATCATTGAGTCCAACCATTCCCATCCTATGCTAAACCAGATCCCTAAGTACCTTATCTACCCTTTTTTTAAACACATCCAGGGAAGGTGACTCAACCACATCCCTGGGCAGCCTGTGCCAGGCCCTGACAACTCTTTCAGTGAAAATTTTTTCCCTAATATCTAATCTGACCCTGCCCTGGCACAGCTTCATGCCATTGCCCCTTGTCCTATCTCCTGTCACCCAGCTGAAGAGACCATCACCCACCTCTCTACAACCTCCTTACAGGTAGTTGTAGGTGGTGATAAGGTCTCCCCTCAGCCTCCTCTTCTCCAGGCTAAACATCCCCAGCTCCCTCAGCTGCTCCTCATATGATTTACCCTCCAGACATTTCACCAGCCTCATTACCCTTCTCTGGACACGCTCGAGGACCTGTGTGGAAAATTCTTGTGACAAGCATTTATTTAATTTTTGCACAATCACAATTTTTGGGGGTTGGGCTGTTTGGTGGGTTTTGGGTTTTTTTTACATGAACTCCTCAATTTGTGTGATAAATTGTGTTTGGAATATTTTATCTTGTCACTCGGGTTAACCAGTGTAGACATTGATTTAAATACAACACTTCAGTGTTACTGAGCTACTTGAAGCAAGACAGATAATCACCTGTGAGATAGCGAGGGTTTTGAGGGCTTGAATATGTCTCTTTCATCTTGTTACTGTAAGAAACAATATAGATACCTACCTTACTATCTCCAAACCCCATTAACAAAGTCATCCCACTAAGAGAAGGCTGCTTTTCAATGTCATTTTAGTAAATTATATTAAGAGCCTTTGATAGCAAATGAAGGGGGTACTGACTATCAGTGTCTTGAGATTGCTTTTATAAAGAATAAAAGAAGCATCTGTGAGTGATCCTATATGAGATATCAAAGGGAACTGTTCCCAACCAGTAGAGTATCATAGGAAAAAGATGAAATAGGGAAATAGCAGCTTCTATTTCCTAAACCACAACAGAGAGCTACTTTCAAGCGACACCTAGGACTGCTTAATGCATCCCAGTCTTTCACCAACATACATCAGAGTGCAGTGTGCCATAATATGCATGGGGACTTGCTGTTTGTTTGTTTACCTTCTACCTTCATTCATTTTACCTGCTTGGAGTAATTGAAAGCTGTAATCTGGGAAAGCAGATAGCTTGAAATGTGATTAAATCAGTAGCCTCCTGAGAATGGACTCAATATCTTACCTTGCTGCTGCTTGGCAATTAAGAAAAATGTGGCCATAGGATTGCTTTGAAAAACTCAGTCAGTATCAAATATCACTTTCCTTGCCTTCAGATTAGAGAAATTGATGCATTTGTTTCCTTTCTGCACTATTTTCTAACTGAAAAACCCTCTCTTCCTAGCTGTCGACAGTGTCACTTCCCCTTTTCCTTGTGATGGGTTTCTACTCCTTCTTATTTTGAAACAGAGGTGCTAATTAATCTTCCCACATTCAAGAACTGCAAACATATTTCAATTTCAAATGAGATAAGACCCACGCTTGAAACGCCCACACTTACAATTTTAGATAGCTTTGTACCACATATTGTAACTGGCCTGAATTTTCTCCATGACATTGACATTATCAACAATGAGCTTGTAAAGCTTTATATCTAATAGGCAGCCTCTACATAATAGCTCACCAACTCCAAGCAGGAGTTAGAGAGTTGGAAATGTACAAGAAAGAGAAAATTAAGAAAAGCAATTACTATTAGCCTGCATACTGGGCTCCTGCTTTTCAATATCCACATACATTAGTCTATTCACATGCACGTCACTCACCTGGTTTTCCAAAATCTGCAGGACTATCATGCCTCATTCAATTATTTTCTTAGTTATTTATTTAACTCATATTTAAGGACAAGAGGCACAAACTGAAGTGCAGGAAATTCTATTTGAACAGAATAACACACTTTTTTACTGAGAAGTTGATTGAGCACTGGAACACATTCCTCAGAAAGGTTGTGTGTTCTCCATCATTTGGAGAAATTAAAAACCCAATTGAACAAACTTCATCCTGCTCTCAGCAGAGCGTAGAACAATGTCACCTCTAAAGGTGTCTGTGACTTGTGGATTGTTATTTGCTGAGTTTCCTGTTGACCTCAGTGTCTTGCTGGGGTTATTTTTAAGCTTCTAGAGACTATAAAACTCCTCCCTTCAAGAGTTAATTAAATGTAGTCCTTATCATTCCTTATATCATCTATCATTCCTCGTCACTCGTTTGTGTCGATATTCATAGCAAGGTAACAGCTCAATGCAGGGTGCCAACCTGAGCAGCTAAAGACTTCACTTCTCCTGAACTTGAATTTTGATATCTGATTTGCTTACTGTCGCCTCTGCTCAGAATCCCTCTGTTTCTGTCTTCCCCTTTAACTTTCTCCTCTGACAACTTATTATCCATGTTCATGTGGCACTGAGTACCTCAGATGAGTTCAAGTCTCCATTGTGCTGGATACTGTGATAGTCCCAGAGTTTTCCATCCAGGAAACTGACTGCAACCCTTGTCTCATTAGGCTATCCTGTTACACCAAAGAAGCTACATACCTTTGTCTATCTTGTGAATTACTATTGATCAAGACTGGGACTCAAAATCTTTCCAGAATAAGAGAAAGGAACTGCTAGTGTTGTAACACACATGGAGAAAGGAGGTAGAGACAGGGAATATATTTCTGAAGAATGCCTGAAGCAAAATCCACCTCCAAAATCCCACTCCAGGACTATCACTGCAAGGCAGGCTTTCCTCTTGCTTCTTGCCTTCACCAGTACTCTCCTCAATGCCTGTGCTGTTTCCACATAGTGGGATATGCACACACATCACCTGTACCAGCATACTATGTATCAGCAAGTGTTTTGTTGTCTTCTGGACTAAGCTGTGCTTTCAGATACAGTAGTGTAAATACAGATTAGGTCATGAAATCAGTGCTATTGGAGTAAATGGGATTGCATGAAATTCACATCACAGCCATTCAGAGGAAAATTTAACACCATGAGTTTTTCAGTTTTAGCACAGTTTTATTAGACTTCAGTATCACTTCTGCAGCTGTGAAAAAAACACTTCACTAAAGGAATAATAAGATTCATCGCACAAAGCATTTTCAGATGTACCTGCACTTTTTTCATTCTGAAAAGGGATCCTCTTCTTTTTCATGCTCTGATTGCCTTAGTGGGCATGATGGCAGTGCCTGGCAGTATGCAAATATAAAGCTGTCATGCTATGATCTTCAAATTTAGTAAGATGCTGTTCCCCTGTACTTGACAGAAAACAGCCCAGACAGTAAATAATAACTATGGTAGCTTTTTAAGTCTACCAAATGGTACTATGGTCATTGAGGTTAATTGGTGTTTGTTATTACAAGCACTGTAGCCTTTGATCCAAATAACTAATGATGTGTTTTTAAAGAATGCATTTTATAACCAGGTAAACTGAGGTGTGCAGCAGCAATAGTTTAGAGGCCATACAAAACAGCAAATAAAATACTGACATTGTAAACAGTTGGAAAGGCTTAGGGCAAATCATCAGAGCAGCAGAGGCACTACTGCCATCATCTGCCTTTGCCCCTGTAAGTTACAAAGACGTTCCAGCTCTGTTTGTTTTCTTAAATGTCTTCCTGGGTTATTGCCCATCAGAGCACCTGTTCCAGGAGTTCTTCCTAGAAGTCAGTATGATTCACAGCAGGGTGGTCTTAGAAATAGAAAAGACCAAAGGCAATCACTGAGGATCTAGAGGTAAGATGGATTTTGAGCATCTTTTGCTTTGGTGTACATTTCAGGATGAGATTTCCTAAAGAACAGTTATGATTCTTAATTTAAAGTATTTGTTTATCACTACAGAAGAAAACAATGAATGCTTTGCACACCATCTGCTTACATTTTCCCCAAAGGGCTTTGCATATTTTCAGGAAGAAATTACTCTAAATATCCTGCAGTTTTCTCTAAAATGTTTCATAATTTCACAGTGTCTCTCTTAATGAAGTACAGTATGTGCCCTTGAAATATACCAAAATGTTTCTAAATTGCTGACAGAATCCTCCAATGTTGTGAAAACATAGCAAAAACTTCTGAAAAGAAGAGGTCCTTTCTGCCTTCGGTCAAGAGGCCCAGACTGCAAAAGTTTTTCTTACTGAACTGTTATAGAAAATAAGAAATGAAAAATTCATTTGGGAATAGTGATTCATACTCTACTATGGGTAGGAAATGGGGAGGAAATGATTTACTAGTTCAGTTCTAACAGCCTGCAGTGTCAAGTAACTGTTAGCATCCAAATGTCTTTTCCTGGCACTCTTTAGTCTGAGAAGTGCCTTGTTTAGGTTTACACCTGTCATGGTTTAACCCTGGCTGGAGGCCTGATGCCCACTAAAGTCACTCTATCACTTCCCTTTCAAGCTGTACAGGGGAGAAAATAGATATTGAGAGGCTTAGAAGTCGAGATAAAGACAAGGAGAGATCATTCCACAGTCAGCGTCACGGGCAGAACAGACTCAACACAGAATACAGGAAAGACAACAGTTTCATTTACGACACTGCCCTGCACATCCAGTGACACCAGAGTCAGGCAATGAGAAGTGCAACCACATCCTAAAGCACCTCCCCCATCTTCGCCCTCCTTAGCAGACTTCACTTTAGTCATGATTTTGCTCCTTTCTTCTCCCCTACTCTGGCATGGGAAGGGGCAGGGAATGAGGGAATGAGGGTTTTGGTCAGTTCCTCAAGAGTTGTTGCCTTCTTAGCTGGGCAGGGGGGGCATTCCTCACAGCCTTCCCCTGCTGCAGTGTGAGGTCCCACCCACAGGAGACAGTCCTTCACGAACCTCTCCAAAGTGAGTCCCTTCCCATGGGGCTTCAGCTCTTCCCCAGCCGCCCCAGCGTGGGTCACTTCTGTGGGGTCATAAAATCATAGAATGTCTCTCAATCTCTCAGGCCCAGACTGCTCCAGCCTGGCCCTCCATTGAGTCACAAGCCTCCCAACCCCAGCAAACCTGCTCCAGTGCAGACTCTCTCTCTCTCTCTCTCTCTCATCTCTGTATCTTTGTGTCTCTGTGTCTCTCCATGGGCTGCAAGTGCTGGCACAGTCTTGCTCCAATGCGGGTCACAGAGCCTTCTGTATGTCTCCACCTGCTCCAGCGTGGGGCCTCTCCATGAGCTGCAGGTGGGGTCTCAGCCTTTTCCATGGGCTGTGGAGGGACACGCACTCCACAGAAGCACAGAAGCACAGAAACACAGAATCACCAGACTCGGGCTGGTGTTAGCTCTGTCAGGCCTGCAGAAAGCTTCTGGCTGCTTCTTGCATAAGCCACCCCTGCAGCCCCCTGCTCCTCCTCCAGACCTCCCCCAATGAAAACTACAATACCTAAATACTACAGTTTGCCATGCAGCCTTTTTAAACTCTTCTTAAACATCTCCATGCCCAAATTCTTCCTGGTGTTAGGACAGTGTTCCACATGAAGTTGACTGGTCATCTCAAGAGCTAGTAAACAGACAACACATGGGCGTAGCACAGAGCAAGCAGTGCCAGCTGGGAAGTTGCAGTTGGATGGACAAATGTAACGGAGAAAACCCCAGTAAAGCTGAGTAGTTTTAAAGATGTGCTTAATTTGAAACATGTGACTTGCATGACATTTCTGGAGCTATTTAGTTGATTGAGTTTTACAGGTTTGCGTGTTGTGGTTTAGCCCCAGTCAGCAGCTGAGCACCATGCAGCTGCTTGCTTGCTCCTCTGCCTGACACCACCCCCAACCCTGCAACCAAAAAAAGGGTGGGGAAACAAAAAAAAAAAATGAAGGACAAAGGCAAACCTCATAGGTTGGGGTAAGGACAGTTTACCAGGACAGCACAGGTAGAGAGAAATAACACTAACGGGACTTTATAGCAAAATATACAAAACTGGTGATACACAATGCACCAAACCACACAACTCAGTCCGTACAGCACAGAGCTGTCCTGAGGCTAGACTATCTCCAAGCCAAACTAACTGGAGCTGTGCACTTCTCACCCACCAGCCCCACTTTAAGCTGAGAATGACATCATGGTTTGTAATACCCCTTTGGTTAGTTTGGGTCACCTGCCCTGGCTGTGTCCCTTCCCAGCTTCCTGGGTGTCCCCCACCTTCTTGTTAGCGGGCACTATGAGAAGCTGAGAAGCCCTCCACTGCTTGGTAACAACTAAAACCACAAATATGTTGCCATAATATGGTTCTCATCCTAACTCCCAAACACAGCACTGCACCAGCTCCTAGAAAGAAAATTAACTCTATCTTAGCTGACCCTAGGACAGTGGGACTATATCTTCAGAAGGCCTGATTTAGACTTGTAGAAGACTTATTGATGTAGTAGTCCACATACATCACAGCACAGACTATAGGTATAATAAAGACAGTGGAAGCAATCACACTTTTTTTTTCTTGTGAAAAGCAAAGTGTCAGGTTTCTTTGCACTTGAGGCACCCCGAATCTTCAGAGCACAGTTGTATGCATTTGTTAAAGGGGATGCCAAGAGCAGACCTGCTCCTGGAAAACCAAGGTCCAGGTAAATAATGAAGAAAAGATAAAATAACAAGTGCCCACCACTAATTATGGAACACCCCTGAGCCCTTCAGTATCTTATGCTCCATTTAGAAATTATGAGAGTCTACACAGAGTGTTAGGTTTTAGTTAGTTTAACAGGGTCGTTATAAAGTAAGAGCATTTCATATATTTTCCAAGTATTCTCCTATTTATTTGCTTTCAGCTACCAGGTATGTCATTTCTTAATTCATCCGTGGAGTATGCATATTAAATAACAAATTAATTTTCCAGGGTGTATCCTTAGTGCCTGCATTAGGAGGCTAGTTTCCTTAAGCTCTTTCTGTGGTCTGTGGAGAGAAGTTTATTTAAAGAGCTTCGGAGTGCCTGGAGCATATTTCTGCCCTGGATCATTTTCTGGGGGAACGTTTTTCTTTGATTACATAAGGAACCACAGAGGCAAGTCTTTGAACACAAACACCTACTTATGTGCCTAAAAGTAGGTAGTGTGAGTGCCCCATAGGTTCCCAGTTAGCAGTTTGTCGTTACTGGAAAAGTTCCTCTGCATAGCTGGAAAAACAGACTGTGGATATTCAGAGGTCATGGAGTCCTGACTGGAAAGACAAATTCCTGTTGCACCTTGGGGAGCAGCTCTAAAAAGTCCTTAGAAGACCATCTTGCTACAAATGGAGGGTGATATGTACAAAGCTTGTACCTACGAAGTGGGTTTGTCATTCCTAAGCAATTCCAGGAGTTCTGTAAGGAAGACATAGTATTTTTTCTGTGCAGCATGCTGGAGGTGCCTGGCTAGTCCTCCCTGGCTTCTCCATGAGTCCCTGAGGAAGTTAATCCCCCTCCAAGAACTCTTAGACGTTTCTCTCTACAGATTGCTGTTACCTGAAGGTGGGAAAAACACATGCTTCTTTTTTGCCCTTCCAGCCCCTGACTTTGCTCATGATCCAGCCTGTAAGATCCAACTGCATCTAATCCTGGGATGCTTCAGAGGTAACAGCTGTAGCTGCAGGGGGTAATTTACTAAAAAGGCAGTATATTAACTACTACATTAGCCCTCTGTAGCGTGGTTTGAAATCGTAGGTAGAAGAGAAAGTTCATTATTGCTGCTGTCCCTCTGACAACAATGTCAAGGGTGAGGCTTGAGCTGCTTCTCATAATGTACGTTTCCATGGCTGTCATTCTGCAAAGGCAGCGTGAGGAGAAAAGGAAGTAAAGTGGCTGAAAATTGTGATGTCTGTTTTAAATTTTTCTAATCACAATGAAGTGAAATGTGTTTAAGAGCTCTGTAATGCCTATATGCTCCGTGTAGTACGCCTTCCATCAAGGTGCTAATTTCCTTGCCTCTAGTGACAAAAAATAAAAGTGACACTTTCTTAAAACCAGCTGTTAGGGTATCAAAGGAAACAAAATGAAAGGAAGAAATTAAGGGAATGCAGTGTATAAAGGGAAAACACATAGAGTGATAATGAAATGAAAAATTACACCAGAAAATGGAAATTAGTATGTGATTGGAAATGGTGAGATGACAATTTTGAGTCACTACCTAAAATTCCTGTAAAAATATGACTTACGTGCATGCCAATCAATGTCAAGACCCAGTTTCCACTCTAAAAGAAGCAGAGAATGATGATATATAGCTATACTACTTTCACTTGGTTACAATGTTTGCAGCCTGTCTTTGAAGTATTTATTTCTCAGTAAGACTCTTTTTAAATGAATGTTAGTGAGGAACAACTGTCTTTCCATCTAGCCTTAGCCAGCATGTACTCTATTGTTAGCATCAATTTCACTCCCACTAAAAGCCTATATAAAAGTCAGGGTTTGTTTATCCAGTATATGTGGGGGAGCATCTCTGGTTTTGTAGTTCTGATTTTGGTCTGAAATCTAAAAGAAGGCAGAATAATTGGCACATTTCCACTAATAAAGATAAATATACTCCTGTTCCTTCTGCAGATCTATAGAGAAAAGTCTTATCCCACTCAAGGACAACCTGTGACTCAGCAAGTGACTTGCTATGGTCCTGCAGAAGGGGAAGGTCTGACCTTAAGTGGATTCCTCTCTACATTAAGACAGGGATCAGGGAGCTGTGATCTGTATTTAGTGACAGAAAGAATTCCTTCTCATTTATCTTTCTGTTGGTGGTCTGGAGGCTTCTTAAAAATCTTAATCCAGCCCACCACCTATCATTATAAAACCAGCCCATGTTCAGACAAGTTATATTAAGTTCAATGAAAAACAAGTGACCTTCTTCTCACATGCACACTGTACTTCTCTAACCTCTCCTGTATTGTAGAAGAAAACTATTTCAGATACTTTCATGGGATGTAAAGATGCCTTGTTCCGATTGCAACAGTCTTTTCTTCCATAGCTGAAAAAGAGCAGATAGCATCCCCCTGGACCTTGGAAACCACCCCCTTGAAAAAGTGACCATAAAAATGTATACCTCTAAAGAAATTATAGTTGAAATGTTTCACCTAGTTTCAAATGTGACAACCAAAAGCAATGGCAAGGTTGTGAATAAAACTTGTCAGGGGAGTCTGTGCCTAGGACTGAATATCATACAGATGATGTTTCTTATCAGCTTTCCCTATTCCCAGCACTATCTTTGGGAAAAAGGAGGTGTCAGATTTGAACCATAGATATTATATGCAGAAAGCAACACGAAAATATGAAGTAGATATAGAATTTATTTCCCACAAGAAGTGGGCTTCAGCCTTCTTCTTAGAGACACAATTTGAACTGAAATGTCATAGGCTAGTGGCTGTTCTGCTTATCACAGACTGCTCCTTAATTAAAATAAGAGGTCTCGTTCTTATACGATGGTGACTTTAGCTCACATTTCTTGAGCAGCATTATTTGATACAGTGAATGACACGGTTTCTCACAACATTCTGATTGAGAAACTGTCTGCCACTGGCCTAGACAGGTGGACCCTCAGCTGGGTTAAAAACTGGCTGGATAGGCGGGCCCAAAGGGTGGTGGTGAATGGAACCAAATCCAGCTGGAGGCCAGTCACCAGTGGTGTCCCCCGGGACTCAGTCCTGGGTCCAGTCTTGTTCAACATCTTCATCAATGACCTGGATGAAGGGATTGAATGCTCCCTCAGTAAGTTTGCAGATGACACTAAGGTGGGAGGAGGTGTTGATCTCCTTGAGGATAGGGAGGCTCTTCAGAGGGATCTGAACAGACTGGACTGATGGGCTGAGACCAACGGGATGAAGTTTAACAAGGCCAAGTGTAGAGTGCTGCACATGGGACATAACAACCCCATGCAGCGCTACAGGCTTGTGGGAGACTGGCTACAGAGCTGTCAGGCAGAGAAGGACCTGGGGGTGTTGGTTGACTGGCAACTGAATTTGAGCCAGCAGTGTGCCCGGGCAGCCAAGAAGGCCAATGGCATCCTGGTTTGTATCAAAAATAATGTGGCCAGAAGGTCTAGGGGGGTGATTGTGCCCCTGTACTCGGCATTGGTGAGGCCACACCTCGAGTACTGTGTCCATTTCTGGGCTCCTCACCATAAGAAGGACATATGAAGAGCACCTGAGGGAGCTGGGGATGTTTAGCCTGGAGAAGAGGAGGCTGAGGGGAGACCTTATCACTGCCTACAACTACCTGAAAGGAGGTTGTAGAGAGGTGGGTGATGGTCTCTTCAGCTGGGTGACAGGAGACAGGACAAGGGGAAATGGCACCAATCTATGCCAGGGCAGGTTCAGATTAGATGTTAGGAAAAAAATTTTCACTGAAAGAGTTGTCAGGGCCTGGAACAGGCTACCCAGGGAGGGGGTTGAGTCACCATCCCTGGATGTGTTTATAAAAAGGGTAGGTGAGGTACTTAGGGATCTGGTTTAGCATAGGACAGAAACAGTTGGACTTGATGATCTTCAAAGGTCTTTTCCAACCTTTTGATTCTGTGATTCTCTGATTCTGTCAATAGAATTAAAACTTTCCCATTTTACGAGCCAGAATGTCAGTCTCTTGAAATAGCGAGCAGACAGGCACAGGAGTAATCTGATCACTGTCAAGGGGACTGAATGCACTGAGGGTAGGCAAAATTAAGAAGATTATTTATCACATCTTAATATTTCTCATTGCTATTGTTATTGAGGCCAGATCTTACAGTGTTTAGTCTAAAATACCACTGAAGATCATGGGATTTTATTTGTCATCATAGCCTAAGAAGGTTACACAATTTGGCCCATTGTAATTTTATTTTCATTTAAATAGCTCCTCAGAGCTCCCTGCTGCTCTTCCTTAAAACTCATTCTCCCATAAAATAAAAATACATGGTACTGACTCCAAAGAGCCAACAGCCTAAGATCTGCTAACAGTTGCTGAATTATTAACTTGCAGCATAAATACAGTCCCACAAATTTTCATTGGACTGTCTTCTGTACTTGGGCTAATCTTACCCTTTGTGTAGAAATGTGAGAATAATATTGTGCAGCAGCTTAAGTGTGAGGCTGCTGTCTGAGCAGAAGAATTTCTACTGTTTCTGTAGGTTGGCTGCTACTCTGTTATTTTTCATTTATTGCTATACTAAGAAACAAAGAAAAATGTTCTCATAATCTGCATTGAAGAAAAGGTAGCTTTAAGATAGCTTTTTGTTTCACTTGAATTTGGAAAAAAACACAGGAGTCTCTGGAAGTATTTAGATTTTATGCTGCAACACGTGAGAGATGTGCTTAAGTCTGACAAAGAAGAGAAAGTTGATGAAGAAATGATAGTTTAGGAAGAAAAGGTGTGATACTGTAATTGAAAGCATTCCTAGAAGACTCTAAAAGAGGTAACATGGCCATTACCAGGTTTTCTTTTTTTTTTTCTTTTTTAATACTGTTACTTTTATGAATAATTTATAGCTATGGACCGGTGTAGATGCATGTAGAGACAAAGTCTGAGTTGTACCTGCGTGAATGCTGAAGTGGGAATAAAAGTTTAAGAGTTTTTCTGTCTTAACTCTGTTGCCTAAAGACCATGACAGTGGAGGGAATGAAGCATAAGTACTCACAGGCTGTACCTATGCTGTCTCGAAAGAGCATTCCTGACTAAGCTTCCTCACAGCAAGATTTCCTGACCACCCTCAATGTCAAAGGATCACTTGGGGAAGTAGCTCACACTAGGAGGTTGCCTGGGCTTTTCATGAACCCCTCACTTCCCTCCAGGCAGCATGGATATCCCAGATGGAGAGCAGTCAGCATTGCTGATGTTGGTGTCTACCAGCACATGTGCCACTTAAGCAACATGCCCACCAATGTGACAGTGCTGTGCTGGACGTTGCCCCTCTTCAGACACCCCGTGCATGTAGAAGCTGTTCTGGCCCATCAGCATTATTGCACTGGCCAAGAAGGATGACTCCTTTTGGATGGTGCTTGTCTTAGCCTAGGGCATCTGACTTCTTACTGGATGTAAACTGTGTTTACCTTGATGGCCCAGATTGGCCCTGATGTGCTACAGAACTGATCCTGTTTACCTGTACCCCTACCCCGAGGAAGCTGGATGAATTTTGGACTGGGGTTGCCAGGCAACACTAATTTACCTAGCAACTACTTGCCTGCAATTCAAGCGGACAGCATAGCATGCCCTGCTGGCAGTCACACAGATCACAGAATCACAGAATCACAAGGTTGGAAAAGACCTTTAAGATCATCAAGTCCAGCCTATCCCATCCTATGCTAAACCATATCCCTCAGTACCTCATCTACTGTTGTTTTAAACACATCCAGGGAAGGTGACTCAACCCCCTCCCTGGGCAGCCTGTTCCAGGCAGATGTAGACATCTGCTGCTCTTTTGCACCTTGGTAGGTCCAGTGCACGTCTTCTGCTACCTTAATCTCTCAGACAGTGCAGCCTGGCTTGCTGTCTCATGAGTGGCCACTACCTCTGTCCCACAGCCTTTCATGCAGACATAGAGGAAAGCTGTCCTGGCAGCCCTCAGACTGCACATGTGTCTCATCCCATCCTAGCCTTTTTTGGCCCTACCTGCTGCACTCTGTACAGAATCAGGTTGGTATCCCTTCAACAGGAAAATAAGGTGGTGCTGCAGCAGTTGGTGGTGTATCTCAGGAGAAAGGCAAATGGCAGTAGGGGCTATAATGGTCTGTGAAATGACAGTGGTCCCAGGAGTGCCACAGCCAGTGTCATGGGCACAGACATGGGTGTGTCTGAGGCAAATGGAGCTTTTCCTTAACACCTTGGGGAATGGACACGTGCAGTCACTTTCTTGCTGTGGTCCTCAGGGGCCACCAAATAGGAGATGTGGCCACTGAGCAGCACTGCATTTCTCTAGGTTGTTTCACTTGTTGCACAGAGAGGTACAAGCCTCCTCACATATAACTTCTGCCAAAGTGAAAATGTTAGCTAAATAAAACACACCCAAGTACATCTTTAACACATCACTTGATCCACTTAGAGATGGTGCACAACAGAAAATATGGTGACAAAGTTGGCTGAATATAGACAAGTCATATACTTACCATTTACCTGATATCAGAGCAGCTCATTGTAAACCCACACAGAGACTCACTCTTTGGTTCAGAGCACAGGCAATTTAAGCTACTTCGTCATTTATGACAACTGATTTGTAAGAAATGGCAACTGTGCTTCAGAGAAGTATTAGTGTCCCCCTATGTGTCCTTGAAGAAATGAGCTGCTTCTGACAGAAATAATGACCCTGTTCATGTGAAAGCAGAAGAGAGATGGGGGCATCTAACTGATACTGAGATAGGTAGGAATTTCTACCAGATGAATCTTCCTGCTTCAGTTAGTGGACTTGTATGGTTGTTTTTCACGTGACTCTGGAAGTAGGGAGCTGAAAAGAGAAGACCTCAAGTATGCTATATTAGTCAAGGATTAAACGTAATTAGAGCATCCAAGACAGATATTCATTCAGTTTCTACATAAAAAAGTGTCAGTTACAAATCCTGAAACACTCATAGGTAAATTATTTAATACTTTACTTTTCAACATAAAGTTGTTGTGGGTTTTTTTCAAGTAAATATTTCTATAATGATTTTCTATCTTATTTTTTTCTCTACAAAAACAGAGAGGATCTCATTAGCTTTTGAAATGTTTGGCAACTTCACGATTATTTTCTCCTGTATAAAGAAATCTTTTCACTGGTTACTTACAGATCACATTTTCTAGACCTCTTCGTTTGTTGATGTGCTCATCTTAATCCTCTCTAATTTGCTTAGACCTGCCTTAAAGCTCAGCACCAGTGTGAAAAGTGGAGTGCGTACTCCAGCTGTTGCATTGCCAGGGCTGAATAAAGCAGAAAAATAAAAGCAGAAAAATTGAAAATTTAGTTCTTGTGTGAGCTATAGATACTTTTGATAAGGTTCTGGACAGTTGTCTTCTTTCATTTTTGTTCATAATTGTCTCAAGTAAGTTTCAGTCAGATGGGGACTCTGGAACAGACTCTGGAGCAACTGTATCTGGGAAGACCTTGAGACTGCAGAGTGGAAGGAGCATGGATGGAGTTTGGAAACAGCAGCTTCTGAGGTGAGGCATGACAGGAGTGTTGAGAGAAGCAGGGAAATTCCACCCAGCATCAGAGGGTATATAAATAGAGACTTCCCATGGACCAGGGGGCTGCGACAGACCTGTTGCCTTTCAGGAAGTTATTGGTTTACACAGAACCAACACAGCAAGAATATAATCCTGCAAATTTGGTTTAAACTATTTATTTTTCTGAGTCATCTAATCTAACCTGTTGTTTCTTTGTCCAAAAAGCTAAACAATCTTTTCATCATAAGAAATCCTGACTTTGCGGTAAAAGTCTAATGACATCTTGGAGAAGCTTGCTAAAGCAAGAAGATTCAAACTTGTCTTTTAGCTGGAGTTCAATGTCATCATACTACATCAAGGTTTGCTTTTCTTGCAACAGTAACTGATTACTAGCTAACTTTTAGTTTGACGTCCCCTTAAAATAATGCAAACTTTTTTGACATGTCTTCATTTTTTACAATTTTTTTTGTTTTCATGTCTGTGTCTGATTTATGAAAGCATTCAATGTTATCTCATGATAGTATAAAATCTGCTTCATTGGTATTTCCTCTCAGATTGACAGTAATTTCCTCAGCTAATGTACTCTATGCATAAACAAGTCAAATATTTATTCCAGTGGCTGTTCAAGTAATGAATTTAAACTAGTTTGTACCCTCTAACCTCTGTTTCCCCTCTCTTACATACTCATTATGTTTGACTTTTCCTTTTTTTTCCATGAGTTCTTGAAGATAATCATTAATACTTAAGGAATTACTTCAGCTGCCTTTCTGAGTGTTTTAAGGTCAACTTTTTCAGGCTCTAATAACTCAAGCAAACTAACTTAGCTTAATATATTTTAATGATTTCCTTCTCTTCAGTGGCTCAGGTTCTTACTCCATACTATTAACATTAATTAATAAAAAAAACCCCTCATCATAATTAACCTGTTTGTTACAACTGAAGCAAAAAAAGTAATTGAACATTTCAGATTTCTCTGTATGGTGCATTGGTTATTCACTTTGTTGGTTACTCAATGAACCATTATCTTACTCTTATTGTAGCCCATACTACAACACTGCAACCCATTGTTTCAGCCTCCACCACCTGGAGGCATTCTGCATATCTCACATTCACTGTAGAGAATATGTACATTTTTTGACACATAATGCAAAAATCTTATCTCGTTTAAAAACACAAATGTTCAAGACTTTGGCCACTAGTCAAGCCCTGTGACATACCCTACTGATACAGTTCTCTGCAGTGCTGACTATGCCACAGTTTTAACTGTATGTGACTTCTGTTTTCTATATAGCTCTAGAGACTGTCCATACAGAGGTGTCAAAAACTTGCCTACTTGCTTTCTTTCACTTCTTCTATGACCCTGTTGTGACTTTACATTAAGCTTTTAAAAACATTAATCATGTTACCTGCCTGTATCTCCGCCTCACACACACACACACACACACACACACACACACACACACACACACACACTCTTTTGATCCACTGAACCTTTTACTACTTGGTACTGGTAATAAGAAGCTGTTCACCTTCAGCAGCTAGCTCAAATTCAACTACTTCACTTCCTACTTAACCAGTTTAACTGAAAAACAAATCAACAGAACCTGAGAAGGCTCAGATTTAGTATTGTGGGTCTTCAAGGAAGATCATGTTATTCCCACTCTGCTACTAAATTGGATTGCAGTAGCCAGATAACTTAAAAGATATAAGAAAGAAAATTTTTTAGTCTTAAGAGCACCATAGCCTTAAAAGATCCATTATACACATTTAAAATTAATTATGTATTTCCACTTGGCATCTGTTTATTAAATAATTCAGTTAGTTTAAATTCTGCCTAAATACATTTTTTTTCTTTTAATTACTAAATCTCCTGACAGGCAATAAAATGCAATAATCTAAGAGTTTGGACAGGGAATCAGGGAAGAAGTCTTTTCAGGGGATGTGGTAGACCCAGCATGAGGAATGAAACTTAAAAATGCACTACTAATTTATTTAGTGTTACAGAAGTGTGTCAGCATATTGTGAACAGTTGTAGATAAATGAGGTACATGAATCATATATCTAAGAGCTTGTTTACAGAGCTCTAGACTGAAATATTGTATGTCTATTTTTTTTCCTCTGACTGCTTAATTCCTCTCTCCTGACTTTGCTGACAGGGCTGAACTAGCTTTTGTTCTGGTCAATAGGCACTTCCGTCTTCCCTTAAGTTTGCACATCTTTAAGAAACCACAGACAGCTATGAAAGACAAAATAGAATATAGTACCTTAGTGCTGATTAATTTTCTGTCGAAAAACTTCAGGCAATCATCAGTCAATTTTGTGTATGATGCAAGATCTCAACAGTGTAAGTTTCAAACAGTAAATATTTTGCCAGAGAAATCTCATCTTATTTTGCTCTGTCCCTAAACTCCTGCACTGAGTTATTCAGAGAGTCACTGTAGGTCTCCTACTTTGAGTGCAATGCTCCTCTTCAGCTAAGACATGTTGAATGCACTGAGTGCCGTGGATGTGAGTCTTGCCTTACATCCCTGTTCAGGGAATGTATGTCCAGTCCCAGATTATACTGCACCACAGGCTTCTCAAAGACATACACTGCAACTCATTCCAACACATTAGGTCCTGTTCCATTTGTTTAACACTGTTTCCAAGAAATCATGAGCATCACTGACATTAAAAGCCAAAACTGTTAAATGGGAAGCACTAGGGAAGAAGTCACAGAAGAAAAGTCCATATCCAGCATCCAATAGTTACAGTATGCCAGTGCTGAGCTGATGTGCAAATTCAGTCCAATGTCTTACTTGCATTTCGTGGGGAAGAAAAAAAAGATGCATTATCACTTCTAAGAAAATCTACCTGCTTCATTGGAAAAGACAGTTTTGTTTCTGTAAATGTTTGAAAGGAAACCCTAAGTTTCTAGGTAAATACCACTTTTTTTGTTAAAGAATTAACCTAAAATCTAAATTTCCGTTGGTAATTCATGGGCATTTTTCAAAACAATCCATTTCAGGTAGTGTTACCTTTGAGTTTATAAAAAGCTGTAGCTTTTTATGAGTGACATTTGTGCACTTTTTACTGATTGGCTCTCACTAAGAGCAGTCTTATTTCTAAAATTTGTTTTTTGCTTGGGAGGGTAATATGAAACAGCTAGTAAGAAGAAATTATTTTTGGAGATGATTTCCTAGGGAACAAGGTCCATATGGTACCAGCCTTACTGACTGTGATCTTTTGTTTCCTGCGTCCATGACAGAATGTGTATCCCTATGCATCGGTTTTAGGATGCACATAATCATATTCATAGGGTCTCAGAGACAGTGCAGAGAGAGACCTGTAAACCTTCAAAATCTTGTGCACGTAGCAGGTATACCAACAAGGACATTTTTATATAAGCTTAATCAAAGCATGGTGCAAAGAGGACCTGTTGAGACTGAAAAGAAGGCTACCCTTTTCTTCTCATGGGCAGAAAAGTGTCCAGGCTCTGTCTGACCACACCAAGGGCAGCCTGGAAGATTAAGCTAGCAAAGACTATGCCAACGAGAAAAGGGTCAGTGCTGCAAAAACTTTGCTCCTTACTTGTGTACTGCAAGAGGAGAGTAACCCAGGTGTGGAAAGGGTCACTAGTGCTACTCAGCGGAAGGCACCTATGGACCTAGCAGTCCTGAACCACCTGAAAAGAGGAGGCTGGGTTTTGGGGCTAGAATTCTTTAGAGAAATGGGGCAGGCTGAAAAATGTGTGGAAAACCTTGTGCTGAGGGGTTAAGACAGGTGCTCTGTATTGCTTATTTCAAGTGTTTTAGAAAAATAAAGCTGTGAAGTGTAGCATTTCTGTTCCCTGACTGGAGATTATCAAAATTTTCCCAGGGTCCAGAAGCCTGGCAAATACCCTACCTTCAGACACTTTATCCAAAGCTCTTTGTTGTATAACTCTGGGTTACATTTTTCATTGAAATTGCCCTTTAAAGACCAGCAAGCAATTCCTCCTCCCTCCCTCTAAAACTTAAACCTCTTGTTTTTTATATGATCAAATAAGCCCTGATAACAAGAATGACCCATGCAGAATTTTCTTATGCTTTCATTACTGATATTAATTAATTCATGCCACTGTGAGTGCTTGATTTAGGAGGAAGCATTGCCAATTAAGAATAATTGGGAAGTAGGGTGCTAAATGTGATTTTTTTAAAAAACAATTTTTAATATATTGAGTGCTAAGGAGAGCAACTGCACACACCAACACATTTCTGTTCACGTCTCTCCCTCTGCCTGTTACATTCTAGCACTAAAATAAGTTTTAAATAGATTATTAGTAACTGATATTTATTCCAGGCCATGCAACAGGAAAGAAATTAAGTTCAAAGAGATGCTAATTAACTCAAAAGTGCACAGACTACCTGGAGTGACATGAGTTCAAAGTCATTTGTATCAGGTTCTTTTCCATGGTCAGAGCTCTAATCAGTTGATTTTAGTACAGATTTATATCCAAAACAGTGAATACTTTGATCCCACAATATTTGAAAGATCAAAGATTCATACATATCACTGTACTTAAGTAGGATCTAGCATAATGTCTGTGCTGCAATTTCTTCTGAACACCTATAGCACCTAACCCAGTTCAGCTGCTGGGATCAAATAATGGAAAAATGCCCTTTAACTGGGTACTTTTCTTAAAGCATATTGAAAAGTGAGTTCTCAAAGAACATAACTTTCCAGCAGTTTCATGACTCTGAAGAGCAGTTTCTGATTCCTTCCCTTGTGTTGCATTTCTTTATCTTCAAAGGTTCATGTGGAAAGTGTCAGCCCATTCTCATTATTCACTCTCTAATTTTATTTCAAATATTAGCTGTTCCACTGTGCAGAATGCACATTGGTTTTGTCTTAATTTTAATCTAAACTTGATCCATGCATAGACTAGGACTGAAAAGATCATGCCATTTCCAGTCTTTCAGCAAGGTTTTAATCACAGCTAAGTCTTCAGCCATGGGGAGTGAAAGATGCTTTACAGACTTCTTTTGTTTGACCCTATATTTCATTTCTGAAATGCTTCTGCAACTCTTACCACTGATCAGGTTAAAATCATAAAATTAAAATAGAAGGCATTTTTATTCTGTCAAGCTGGTTTTCAGGGCATGTTTTTTATGATGTATGCTTACTCACATGAGTAAGTCTTGAACTGGGATTGTGGGTCTGGGATGCACAAATGGAAGCTACAAAGAAATTTTGTTAACCTACCTGAGTCAGGTAACAGTAGCAGGAAGGAATATGAACTTCAAAGCTGGGCCACACAAGCCTGGGGCACCTGAGAACGTGCTGTGGTTGCCAACCTGCACCAAAGTCGGTCATGCTCTCTGCTTGCTATTATTTTTAGCTAACAGAAATATTTTAAAATTTCTTAGGCTGGCAACCCAGTCTCCAGACACAATGTGAGCAGTACGCTGTGTGAGCTGACCTATATATCCAAGTGACTACATATAGATCTCATGATAGGACAAGAGATGCTGCTGGCAGAAAGACTGCTTTATGGGCTCAACGTAAATCTTCCCTTACATAAATCAGCCTGAGGTCTGCTGAACATTTCCTCTGGAATTCCCTTCTATGTAAGTCAGAACCACCTTTTAAAACTCTTTTCAAGGTTCACAATAAGTTTGCAATCAAACAGCTAGAACTCCATTAATCTCCAGGATAACTTTGGCCAACGAAGTCATGTAAAACGTATTTAGGGAAGAAGAAAATTTTGCAGTCCAGCACTTGACCCATTTCCTATTGCTGCCAGCGTGTTTGGATGAAATCCATGCGTTTATCCTTAAGGATTTTTGTGCATCTAAAACCCAAGCTTTTTTATTTTATTTTATTTTTTTTATTTATTTTTATTTTATTTTTTGTGAACTAAAATGACTCCTAGTGTGAATTCAGTAGATCTATTGAAAGTTAAAAGAACCAGGAAACCACTTGGTACAACTAAAGTATGGAACTAGTAACATTTATCATAGAAAGAGACAATAGCCTCACTACTTTTCAGAGGGTTTAAATGTAGCCATGGTGCAGGACAGTGATTTCTGGGTGGAGGATCAGCACCTTCTCTGTCATTCCCCAGCCCAACAGCTCAGGTTAGAAGACCACTAAGCTCAACTGGCATCTTCTGGTTTCTACAAAAAGCCTTTGGGTGAAAGAGCACATAAGAATGGGGTCTATTAGCATGAGAATGAACTTTCTTTCCCCGGCATAAACCAGATTTTAGAAGAGGTTAAATAAAGATTTCTGTTTATGTAGAAGTTTTATGTTTTCTGCAAGAAGCAACAGCAGTTGGATCACTTAGAATTAGAAGGAACTTCTAGAAAAGGAATTGAGATGTTCATAAGAATAATGACCACAAGGACTCCTGGGGAAAGAGCAGGGATTTCCATTTTCTGACCTGGGTGCTATTTTTCCTTTGAGAACAGAGCTGGAGAAGAGAGTGGGAGGGCACCCAGCAGTCCAGCTTCCTTCCCTTTTGCAAATTTGGTGTGCCACATGGATGGACCTGGTAGGGTAAGGAGGGGAAGACAACCTTTAGAGGAAAGCTTTAACCACAACAAACCACTTTTCTTGATCTCACCTTATTCCAAAGGTGCATGTTTTTTATGCCTAATTCACAGTTAGTTGCAGTGTCTTTCTTAACCACAAACATTACTCATTCTAGCGGCAACAAGTCATGCTATATAGAAACCATATACTTTCTCAAGGTATGTGAGTTATGAGTTACAACCATATCAGAAAGAGTTAAGGAATAAACTAAGGTACCGTCTGGTAGTGCTGACAAAGCAAGAGTTGGGCAACAGCTTGTGCTGTGCACCAGGACTGAGTGAGGAGCACTTACACAGCTTTCACGACAGAAAATGCCATTGCATCTGGCTGCTGCTGCTGTCACCAGCTGTTTTAGCCATAAACCCAAGTGAAAAACTTCCATAACTACTAGAGGAAAAGAGCTTGTACTCTGATTAAAGCAACAGTGTTCAACAGCAGGAAAGAGGGGTTCAACAGTCTCCCTCACTGTGCATTATTGGACAAACCCAGTGGGAAATTCCAGCTAAACTGGGATACACAGGGACAAATAGAAGAACTGCAGGGTGAGAGAGGGCATCTGTAAAGGCAGACTGCATTGCCACGTTGACTGCTAATTACATATCCAGCTTTTGTTATTCCTTCCTTGTTTTTTTCTGACTTTAATTTCACTACCTTTCCCCATGTTACGCCTCTTCCTTCACACCTGTCAATATCCACGGAAAGCTTTGACCCACTACCTACACCCTACCAGACCTTTCCTTTCAGACAGTTCATGAACTGCTCATCCCAAATGACTGTTCAATATGTACTACAAAAAAGCCCTCTAAATTCTCACCAGCAAGCTTCAGTCATCCCAGTACCTAAACAGAATTTCAGAGTAATCCCACCAAAAACCAATTAGCCTAGTCTAACAAGAGCTAGTTAAAAGCTTTCACTGAAATTGAGTTAGACACCAAATATTTTTATACATATACATAACATTATCTGATGTTCTCCTCTTTCTCTCCAATTTTGATTGAAAATGGGCAAGACCAGAAAGTATGTAATGCAAGATGTATGCATGGCAGCTTCCCAAGTCTGATAAAAATGTGTTTGACAACTGACTATCTTTTTGTTTGGGGGTTTTCATGAAAACTGTAAATGTCTCTGAAAACATAAACAAACATGACATGTTTTTTACATTGAAATTTCATCTGGAAAATGCCGGAGCAAAAGCAAGACAGTGATCCTCCTCTCAGATCCTGATCAGAACCCAGGACACTACCTAGCCCAGCTCACGAAGCTGAGCGCTCCACTCTGAGCAACATCAAAGTGGGCCAGAGAGGAACTAACAGTTTTTTACTGTCCTATGAAGACTACAGAAAACTTAACACCCTGCAAACTAGGATTGTGTATCCACCACCGTTGTCCCACAGATAGAGCTGCCAGCACATCCTGATTCCTCAAACTGACGTTCTCCCCCTCTCCCTCCTGCTGCTGGCTGAAAAGCAGGTTTCTGTGACACTCCTACATCTCCTTATCCAAAACCTCATCTCCGCTGCGCTCACTTGTGCACAAGCCTCTATGTCTGTGGGATAGAGAGAAACATGAGTGTCAAAGAGAGATCTGCCTGCAGAGCTTTTTCCACAGGCGTTGGCTCATCTCTCCTCTGCGTTAAGAACAAACCGTGACTGCGCTGCAGTGAGCGTCAGCAGATGACGGAGATATTTCAGTCCTACTCCTGCTGCATTGCAGGGTCTCCACAAGCCCTTTGGGGAGTTCACGATGCAAATGTGGGGTGTAAACCCCCACAGGCTTGAGTGGACTGTGTTGGTCTGAGCTCAGCACGTCGGGGTCGGCTGCCTGCAGGACCACAATTACAAGGTTTCCCCACTTCCCGGGAGGCAGACAGGGTTTGCTCCTCTTCTCTCCTGAGAGCCCCACTACATGGACTGTCAATCAAAGAGGGTTAGCAAGGCTGTCCGTGTCTGCATTAATATTGAAGTAAGCATTAAGCTTTACAAAACAATAAAGTCTGGCTTGAGAGGTGCTAACAACTCCACCGATTTAATCTGAATTAGATTAAATATTCATTTCAATAAGATCTGAAAAGGCTGGGGTTTGAGACATCTTTAATTTCCAGAGCAAGCCACAGAAGTAGGAAACAGAGGGGACAGCACTCTGCATCCACATCAGTGGTTTTATTTGGCAAATCAAGAAATGTTTATTGTTTGAGTCCTTCTAGATTTGTTTATTTATTTAGCAACTGCCCTCCACTTCCATCGCAATTTGGGCAGAAAGCCAGCAATGAATTCTTCTAGAAGGTGGAAGAGTGTGTAATTTTGACTTTTTACCTCATATACCTATCAAATTATTCATTTCTCATACTGCTAAAGGTTATTTAAATTCATAGCTTTTCTAACCACAGACAAGGTTTGCGCACTGAAGAAAATGGATGTTGTTAAGGGTTAAATGGACAGTTTTGCACTTTAGATGAATTATAAATTCACTCCAGGCAGTCTTCCACTGATTTTTGTCTTTATTACTTTATTTTATAATCAGAGATACTTCATAATTGTGGACCACACTGATAATTTGCATGAGAAGAGTAGAATTCAATCTAAAGTGACCCATGTCGATAACAACCACGAAGCTGATGATGTGAAAGGAACAATGCTGGCATTGAAATATGTTCAGTAGAAAGGAAAAAAAATAACCAAAAAGGGTAAATTACATGGGTTTGTATATCTGGTTTGTATATATAAATGCAAGTGAAATTTGGGTGCCTGGTTTGTGCAGGGTCGTATTCGTAAGTGTGCCTGTGCGTATGTGTGTTTATGCGTACCTAGTGTTATATATAGAGAGAGAGATTTCTGTGCCCTGTGACACACTCGTTAATCATGTCCCTTCAAGTGCATCACCCATATTCTGCCCACTGCTCTGCCTCCACAAAGGCTGTCTCTAAAGTAAAAACTCTAAGCAGCTCCTAACAGCTGCCAAGTTTTAAAGATTAGGCATCAGTTTCCTAGCTAAATGCATCACTGGTTTTGACCAATTTAAGAATAACCTGTGCTCCTGCTTACCTTCAATCCTGTTTTAGTTCCCATTCTCCTTTTCTTCCTTCCCTCCCTCCTGTCACAGCTGCCTGGGAAGGAGGCAGTAAGCAATCACCAGTCTTGGACAACTAATAGATATAAGGCCAGATTCACTGACAGTATTTCAGGGAGTGAGAAACAGGAATTTAACATTATGTGTTTGTTTCATACTTACAATACACAATCAGGTATTACCTACAGAAAAGCTACTTTGAAAACTTTGAAATCTCTTTCTGTGGTGTTGGGGTTTTCTTTTGCACTTAAGTGAAGATAATTAAGTATCATCTCTTAAAAGAAGAGGTGAAAAAGAGCTATGTAAAATAAAATTTTACAAGTCCACCTCCAAGTGCCTAAAACACTGCCAAAGCAATTTTCTATGTAACAATAGGCACAGAAAAAAAAACTTTCTTAACTACTTCTTCCTCAGTGAAGCTGCAAAGCACATCCACTCCCTCCATATTCTGGTGTTCAAAGGCCCTACAACCTTTAATGCACTTATCAGCAATGTGTGCCCCATGAGAATGAAAAATGGTATTATCCCCCTATTAGAGGTGGGAAACTCAGACACGAAGAGTAACATGGGATGTCTGAAGCCACACAGGAAAACTCCTGACTTATCCAGTCTTCAATTCAGGGCTCCCAGTCCAAGCTGTTAACTTGGGGGCAGCTTTCATAACCAACATGATATGATCATAGCATCTTTCTTTTTTCTTTTTTTTTTTTTTGTGTGAATTATATCATATTTGGCGATTCAAAATAAAAATCTGTTTGATTTGCCAAAGAATTGAATACAGTTCATTTTCTTTGCAAATCTCAGTGAAACCAAGTATAACAATATCACAGTTCTTCCTGAGCAGAATTGCCCTGTTCTTTCAATGCCAGATACAACAGGAACTCATTGCATTCCCCATCCAACCCTGGCTGCATTTATATGCATGTTAGCTATGCTGTGCTACAGAAAGAGATGTTCAGTTTTCAGAAGCATAGTAATACCTAAATCCTTGAAAGCACCCAGTCCCCTGATGTTCATTTAGAACGCCAGAGAACCTAAACATCTAGAATTTCCGGTAGGAAGTTATATTCTGAGAATCTAGGTCCTTCCAATATCTGCACTAAGTTTTTACTTTTGAAAAGGGGATGTAAACCCCTCAACCAGCAGCATGCAGCAGCATGCAAGTCAGGATGGCTGTCAGTCCTTACTGTGGTTTACATTAACTGTGCCACTGGTGCTTGAAGGTTGTTTATGTACCTTTGTTAATTTTCCTGTCTAAAAATAGGTCAATTAAAACAGGAATACTCACATAATCTCAGATTTTGCAACCTTTAGGGTGGTGTTTGATGAGAAAAAGGATTCATGCTTAAATACTTTTAGTTTTGTGTGTGTTTGACATTGCCAAATTCAGTATTTCTAGCATTGTGTACTAACATCCATGGATACTTCATAACCTGTCTTGTTGGGTGGTGGGAAAGATTCTACCCTTTTTCTCCAGGACTCCTAAGCAGCTGAAACTCCCAAAACTGAGGACAAATGACAGTATGTCAGAAACAAGAGAGAAGAGCTTTGCAACTGATTTTCTTCACTTTCTTAACTGACAAAAACATATTTAAAATTCAGAAATTAATAGAATATACTGAATTGGAAGGGACCCATAAAGAAAATTATATCAACGTCTCTCCAATTTTTTTTCAGTGTGGGACACAGAGTGGGTCTTTAAATGTTACCATGAAATGCACAGCTTCAGAATCTAGCAACTGTTGAGGACAGTTGATGAAAACTTCAATTTCAAAGAAGCCACTTCCTTCTCCAAGAGAAAACATGTAACTGTGTGTGGCAAGACCTCCACTTTACTCCAGCCAGTGCTATCCTGACAAAGGACTCCTTGAGTAGATTTATGTAACCACCAGTTCTTCTATGTGTGTCATGAAAGAAATATTATTTTAGAGAATTCTTCTTCATCTGAAGAATTTTGTGCATTTTGTATCAGTGAAGAAACATGGAGAAAAAGAACAGGATAAGCCTCTAGATCTCACCAATATTTTATAGATAAATTCAGCCAAGGGTAGACAAGAAGAACGGCTTTGCCTGAAAGATGTGCCTGCCTCTTCATAAATGAAACATGGCAATAAGTGACCTTATTCTGCAAGAAGCACAGGAGCATAAGCCAAAAAAAGAAAGGGGGGGGGGGGGGGGGGGGGGAGGGGAGGGGGTGGGGGAGCGGCAGGCATCTCAGAAGCAAAACAGGAGTGAATTTACAGCTTCTTGGCACTTTTGAAGCAATTCTTCCTGAAGCAATACTCTCAATTGGCGTTGAAGGCAATGTAGGAACTACCTGAGGTTCTGGTAGCTTGGTTATTTCTCTACCTCACACAGTCCTGTAGCACTCACAGATACCCATTCCTTGGAAAAAACAAGCAAGGAAGTCATGAGTGTGCTGAAGGTCAGGAGAAAAAAAAAAAAACCCTGACGGACTGTGACTCTGAAACAACTATAATGCAAGCTGGAATTATTATGTTGCTTAGCTTTGTTTACAGCATCTAGTAATTATGCCTGAGAAAGAAAAAAAAAAAAAGATACATGAAAAACGTATTGTGGCAAACAATCCTGGCATGAACTCACTTCTGCAGACATAAAGCAAATGTCTTCTTTCATCCTGCAACCACAGGCAACCCACATTAAAATACTTTGAGACTAGATCCCGGGCTTCAATGTCACCCTGATTATCCGCAAGCTCCTTCCATTTCAACCTGACTTGTGAGTGTATTGCTCTCTCTGCCTCTCTGCCTCTCTCTGTTCCCTAAAATTAGATTGTTATCTCTCTGAAATGATCTCACATGTATTTGTTGAATAAAGATTAAAGAACAAGGCTAGAGGGAGAAGAGAGAAAATGTGTTACAGAGCAGCACTGGTAAGATGAGTAAACATTAAAAAAAAAAGGTAAAATGAGCCATGAGAATGTAATTTTACCAAGATCAGCCCTGTTGACAGGGCCACCAAGGAGAAGTCATGACACCAGCTGCAGCTATGAGGAGGCTAAAGCTTCTCCACAGTGAGCTCTCATGGTAGGAAGTCAGTCAGGTCCCCCTGTCTGAAGCAGTGCCTAAACATCTGTGCAAGTCCCCAGCCTTTTGCAGAGGGACCAAGGGACTGTCACGGTGGCACTTTCACTTCAGGAATCTTTGAATTGCTTATATTTACTGCTATAGCATGAAAGGCCAATTTGTCAACTCCTTAGAATCTCAGTCTCCTATTTATAAAAACCTGCATCTATATCTTTATTTTTACACACGTATTAATCAGTTATGTAGGCAAAGCTCATGCCTCCACATCTCGGTAACCATATGTTTTTGTAGACATTTGGTACATGCAAGCAGTTTTAGTGACAGCATTTCCTTCTTGGTTTTCCTAACAACCTCAGGCTTTGTTTTTTTAGAATGTGCCCTGAGCCAACAATATTCGGAAAAGCCCTGGCTTCAAAATTACTAACAGTATTTCACCCCTCTTGGAAAGACTGAACTAGCCTGGACATCTACCTCCCTGTTTCTCAGCAACAGCTCCCAGAAAGCTTGTAGCTGTAGTTTCAGTGTTGCTGAATCACACACTTGTCAGTTAGTGAGATGTGAAAACCACCAAGAAAAATGTACACGGATCTTCTGTCATGATCTCCAGAGTCTCTTCCTGGCCTTCACAGTGTCCTGATATGCCTCAGAAAACCATTGGCTGTGCAGTCAGAGTTTACCCAGTTTTCCATGTTGCAAGATGAATGAAAAGCTAGAAAAACATGCAAGATAGGTTTTAGTTTATGCTAGCTGCCCACGTGGGCCACTGCTGTGACTTTATTCACATGGTCCTAGGAAGACCAAAAATGGTAAAACAAATTGTAGAAACTAAGCAGCACATGAAAACATGGTCTATGCCAGAAATAATAATCATCATCCTTAGTCTCATTTTACACTTTATATTGAATACTAAATGCCCACACATTGTATTGACAAGTAATGAATATCTAGCTTATGAAGACTAGAGTTTTCTTCTACATTGTTTGCCTTTTCTTTTGGGTTGAGCTAGCTCCACGGAGCTGCCAGAGCTGACTGACCCTTGAGTCCTGAGAGAATGATTTTTTGATGCTATAACCATGGCAGACCCAACTTGAGGCCACCTTCAGTGTGCTGCACAGCGAGGAAAATCCATAATCCTGGGTATTCAGTGAGGCAGTCTACTCACATAGTAGTGAGTGTATAGGTGAAGCATTTCATCCTGATAGGAAATCTAACAAATTCTGCATCGTAAGCTCCTGGGTATGAATGCAGCTCCTGTATGGAATTAGGGTGGCAAAGGACAGTAAAGAAGACAACCTGGGCTTTCTCCAGAATAGTGGCCTATGTGGTTTTATTTTGATATTTCTGGGAGCGTTAGATTGCCTCCTGTGTTGCTGTCTAGCAGGGCTTATTTTCTGGAAAAGGTTTGTATTGTTTGCTTCAGTTTTGATGTTTTAAGTAGGACAGCAGCAGTGCTGCCAAAGGTGTGGGGCATATTTTCTGTCTTTTATCACAGCAGAGGAGCAATTATCTGCTGGGCCTAAATGCAGGGCAGAGCTGACCTAAGCAAGAGTCTTAAAATGCCATGCAGTCAGTGCTCAGGGAAGCTGGTGACCAGTAGAGCAGAGAATAAAAAGATTAAATAGAGCAATTTGCTGAGTATTGTCCTGGTCTTTTTTTTTTTTTTTTTTTTTCTCCAAGAAAGAAACATTTAGAACTGAAGCAGAAACAGGCTTCACAGGGATGCAGGGCACAGAAAACCCATCCTGTGAGAAGGAGGTTGTGTTTAGTCTAGCAAGACAAAGCCTGAGATGCAATATAATGGTTTCTAACAACCATATATGTTCCAAACACAACCCAGAGAAGGAAACAGCTATTTGAGCTGAAGGACATTACTAGATATGCAATTACCATGGCAGCATATGGTGTCATGAATAAATTTAAACTTGAAACAAGAAGATTTTTAACCTGTAAAGAAATGCAGCTCTGGGACTGCATTCCCAGAAAGATAGCACAGGAAGGAGAAGGCAGAAGGGAAGTATTTCTAAGAAGGCTGATTACTATATGTAAAGGATTCAAATGCAGTTGCTTCCAGTAGGTTGCAAAAGGACTTGCTGACTCTGGCCAGCCCTGCCAATTCTGAGTTTTTAACATTTCCTAGGTTATTTATGAGTGTGCTGCTTTACTGCAGGGAATATTTCCACTTTGTAAAACATGCAAGGGCAGAGCAAGGAAAGCACTGATTTCACTAATACACAGTCTTCAGATCCTACTAATGTGGCTATGTAAGTCCTCCTTAACAAAACCAGCCCCTAAAATATGGCAAATTTCCCAGCGTCTTGCACATCATCTTCTGAAGATGACACTTTCACCCATAAAAAGACCTCAGTCCTAAAGTAAAATTCTCAACCTTTGAATTTTCAATTAATTCTTGTTTTCATTTTCTGAACAGATGTGTAGACAAGTGATCCTTCACAGACCTTTCTGAAAACCAACAACAATTGCCACCTGCTCTGAGCATGTGTAAATTGTATGATATCAGACCACACAGTTTGTATCAAGTGGTCTGTGCCATGATCTCAGCTTTTGCCTGTGCTTGGTTTTGCACATTTGTGAAAGACAGTCATAAAACATTGAGTAACAGCATACACAGGGTACATGCTGCTGTGTTTATGCCTCGTCTTTGCAGGTGTGTGATCACCACCGCTGTTCTCCCACACAATGCTAAGGGCCAAGCCCAGCTCTGGATGTCCCCTGGAATGGACCAGCTGCTGTTAAAACTTACCTTACACACCCTGCTGACACTTGTGCATTCCCATCTCATAAGGCTGTTTCTCAAAAGCTTTTAAACAGCAACTGTTGTGTCTCACCAAACAGAGTGCTTCTAAAATTAAGAAACATTGCCACACCAGCCTGTAAATTAAGAGGCTGCCTCATTCTTCCTCAGTCCATACCAAAAAGAAAAAAAACAAAAAACTTTCAGGGGATTTACCCTTGTTCACTTTTCAGAGCATATACAAAAAGAAAAAAAGGAAGTAAAATGAATAAGGATTAAAATGAAGGATTTATTTTACTGCATTGTAGAGTGACTATAAATCAGAAAACTCAGGCTTGCATTCATCTGATTTGCTAAGGAATTTCTCCATCTCTGTTAGACTTTAAATTGACTGTCTAGAAATTGCAAATGTCAAGAGGCTCATAACAATAGAAGAAAACTGAGGAACAGAGAAAGAATGGTCTTTTTAAACTTATTAAAATCATCATAATACTGATGATGAATAATCACTGCAATAATAGTAATGAAATAAGGGTTGATGTTAGCAGCACAATAATAATAATCCCTACTCTATTTTACATGGGCTCACCCATAAAGGAATAATGCGCAATTGCACAAACTCATCAAAAAAATGACATACACCATCAAAATTTCATATTAGAGGCTGAGTTGGTAGCACATTTTTTTAATATTTTCATATGTGACTCTGTTTTCATGTGAAAGGTTTTAACAGTTTGTAGGTGGTGGTTTGCCAAGTAGTCAAGCTCAAATTTGATGGATGAAAGATGATTTAAGAACTTTGGAAAGGAATACTTCGTGTTGAATCCTTGTTAAAAATAAGTAAATGAATAATTATTAGTCAGATAACCTTTTTCTTAAATATACCACATCAAAATATGAACATCTGCCCCACCCAGGGCATATGGCAAGCCTGAGAATCAGCGTTTGTAAATGTTCTGTGAAAAAATAAAACTTTTCCTGAGTCTGCTCTACAAGTTTTGTAGAGTGAAAAGTCTTCTCATGCATGGCCAAGTACCCTCCAGTCCGACCAGTTCAAATAAACTTTGACCTGTTCAAATGAACTTTATTTCTATGGTTTTATACAATGTGGTGAAGTCAAGCAGCAAAGCTGAAAGACCTGGGTGGGTAGCATGAGGAGCAAAGGAGATCATCAGGGTAGTACAGAGAACCTGTGAGGTGAGAAACTGCGTCTGGACAAGGGAGGACCAGATTTGGTAAACCAAGCAAACCGCTCATGTGGAGGAGAGGCGGTAGAAATTGGAGCTCAAATTGCCAAAAGGGAAACCTAAAATATGCCTTGTGAAAAGAAGGCAAACAGAATGGTGCAGCAATATCCATATGGCCACAGAAAAAGTGTTTCTTCTCACACATGGAAAAGAATAGAAAATTCACCAAGCCTTTCAAATATTGCACTATCACAAAACACTAAAATAGCTAATCTTTCCTGTAGTTACTTGCTCAGCTCAGTAGGGAACTTTTGCTTTCATGGTTTGCTTTTATTGTATATATAGAAGTACATTACTAAAGCAACAAGTCTACAGAAGGATGACAAAAACTAAGGATTGGGGGGGGCATTTTGATAGTTTACTGCTTCTGATGAACTACTATTTGTTCATATGGTTAATCCTCTTCCATTACATTTAGTTAAGGAATGTAAAATTCATGCAAGTATCCATTGGTTTTGCATTAGTATTTTGCAAAACCTTCTGCACTCACATTTATTGAGAAATGTCCATTTGCTAGGACACTTTATCAGTCATCATACAACCAGGGTCATCTGTGTCAACACCTCCTACCATTCCCCACCCTCAAAAAAAAAAAGACCCCAACAAAAGCTGAACAGAAATTGAGAAAGAAAGATCCCCAAACAATCCCACAAGTTAAGCATATGTTTGGGATGTGTATTTAGAGTCCAAATCCCTGAAAATACTAGTTTCCCTCCTCTTTACTCAAACTAAATCGATGTGTTTTGCTTGGAGAGTAGATCAGAAAAGTAACTGTGGGGAGGGAGTAGTCTGCTTCCAAAAGCATTTATACTCCAGGCTCAGATCTTCAGTTTTTGCTGTTTGGTTTTTGTTTGGTGGTTGGGTTTTTTTATTTTAAATTTCTGACATGAGAAAGAATTAATAATTCATAGGCTATATTAATGGCTGAGTTAAAAATTCAACAAGTTGGTGTTACAAAACTGTCAAAAATGTACCAGCGCCTGCCTTCTTTAATTTCAGCTGCTTCTGATGAAGTGTAGGGAAATGCCTTATTGGTGTGCAGTGTTACCAATTATCTGACAGAGCCAGAGTGTATTTCCAGCTAATCAGAAATAAGAGCACAGAATTAAATCTCCCATGTGAAACTCATCATTTACATATTTATGATTCAGAAATTATAATAAGGCTAATGAGAAACTCACATGGTGCCTTTAAAAGTCAAGCCAATCTTACTGTTAATTTTCAACAGATAAAGCTTCCCTGGTACACAGTAGTCAAAAGATAAAGTCTGTTGATTACAGTTTAGTTTAATTAAACATTGCAAGTTATTTGTGTGGATCCATACGCACTTTGCATCAAGGGGTTACTTATATAAGCTGGAACTCACAAGAGAAGAAGTGATCAGAGAAGGGCAAGCTCCCAAAAAAACCCTACCAAAACCCAAAATGTAGGAAAGATTATTTCTGCATCCATGTGGGTATAAGCATGATAAGGCACAAAAGGAAGAACCTCTTTTGGAGGGGTGAATGCTCCTTCAAAACTCCTGTGCGACAGCAGTTGTATGCTGCAGGTGCAGGCTGCAGGGCAGGTGGCATTGTGAGCCAGTGGTTGTGGTCTTTAGGCAGATCCCCACCTTCACTCTGAACATCATCACCTACCCACCTGCCCACCCATGCTCACTGTACATAAAAAATAGCTCCCCAGAGGCCACGGAGATTGCTGATGCTGGCAGCGGACCCTTTCCACACAAACAGAAGTACAAACTTCAGCTCCTTGTTATTATCCTGACTTGCATGACAGCGGATACAATTTTCAGACACTACATGATCTGCTGTCATCACTGACCTTGTTTTGTAGGTGTGCCTTGATTATCATACTTGTTCTCAACCACAAAAATACAAAGTGAAAACTTGGCTATCTTCCCCCTCCCAGAAGAGGTACTTACATTTACGTGTGTGAAACTGTGTGATAAGGAATAGGATCTTGCTTCCCTGGGCTCCTTTCCAAATGCTGCCTCTTGACTTTGGAAAAAAGGTTTTGAAACCATGTGGTTAATACAACTATGGAGGAAAAAAAGAAAAAGAAAAAGGAAAAGGTAAAAAAAAGAAGAAGAAAAGGAAAAAGAAGAAGAAAAGGAAAAGAAAAAAGGAGAAAAAAAACAAAAACAAAAATAAAAATAAAAATAAAAATAAAAATAAAAATAAAAATTAAAATAAAAAGAAAAAGGAAAAGAAAAAGAAAAGAAAAAGAAAAAGAAAAAGAAAAAGGAAAAGAAAAAGAAAAAGAAAAAGAGGAAGAAAAAGAAAAAGAAAAAGAAAAAGAAAGAAAAAGAAAAAGAAAGAGAAAGAGAAAAAGAAAAAGAAAAAGAAAAAGAAAAAGAAAAAGAAAAAGAGAAAGAAAAAGAAAAAGAAAAAGAAAAAGAAAAAGAAAAAGAAAAAGAAAAAGAAAAAGAAAAAGAAAAAGAAAAAGAAAAAGAAAAACAAAAGAAAAAGAAAAAGAAAAAGAAAAAGAAAAGAAAAAGAAAAGAAAAAGAAAAAGAAAAAAGAAAGTGAAAAAGAAAAAGAAAAGAAAAGGAAAAAGAAAAAGAAAAAGAAAAAAGAAAAAGAAAAAGAAAAAGAAAAAGAAAAAGAAAAAGAAAAAGAAAAAGAAAAAGAAAAAAAAGAAAAAAAGAAAAACGAAAAAGAAAAAGAAAAAGAAAAAGAAAAAAAAAGAAAAAGAAAAAGAAAAAGAAAAAGAAAAAGAAAAAGAAAAAGAAAAAGAAAAAGAAAAAGAAAAAGAAAAAGAAAAAGAAAAAGAGAAAGAAAAAGAAAAAGAAAAAGAAGAAGAAAAAGAAAAAAGAGAAAGAAAAAAAAGAGGAAAGGGATGGCTTGCCAGCCACATAGCCACCTGGCGTTGCATTGTGCAGTGTTGCAGCAAACAGTTCCCACTGCCCTTGTTCTGCTCAGGGTCAGCACTTTACATGCACATCTGGGCATGCCGTGGTATCTGCCTCCTACACAGCAGGGAAAGAAGACCACTCCTGCACCAGCAGTCTATGGTGAAGTGATGCTGCTAGCTGTGATCTTTAACTACCCCTTCTTTCCAGTGTTCCTTAGCCCTGAATGTCCTCTGCAGTATATATGGAAACAAGTCAAACCAAGTAACTTCTTGCATTTGTGATCTGCTTCAGCCAGAAAATTAAATCACTTTCCAAATATATTCCCATTCAGTTTTTCACTAGAGACAATGTGACTAGTAGTCATTTTGTTACAAGACATTCATTATCTTAAAAAAATGGACTGGTTTTACCAAGAGTAACTATTACCTCTGCAAGAGAAAACTAACATACCCACCTCTTCCTCCCCTACCAGTGGTTCTGTAGCAGTTTAACACTAATCCATCTTAAAGCTGTCCACTTCCACTTGTGACAACAATGGACTATTGGCCAAATGAAGAAAAAAATCCCATGTCTTGCAGTGACTTGGCTCCTGCCAGGTTCCTTGAGCACACCAGCACACTGTCAGCAGGAAGGGAGGTCTCCTCCCTGGCTCTGAGGCTCAGAGGGGCAACACAGCCCCATGAACAAGGGACAGGAACCTATTGCAATCAAAATGAACAAATGCACCACTGACATAATTCCCCACACCAGGTATTGCAGCCCACAGTGGGTTTCTCTGAGGTCCTCGGAGCCCCTGCAAGATGAGACAATATGCTGCAGTAAGGCAAGTCAGCTCTCAGAGCTCCAGCCACGCTTTGGGTGAAGCATCTCCATGCTTCTGCACTGCTGTTGGTGCGCTGTTGCTCCCTAACATTAAGAATTATATTTCCTGGCCAGAGGCTCCTCTGGCATCAACCCACCAAAGTCAGTGGAGTGACACCTACAGAGAATTTTGCCTTGTAGTCTTGGCTGTAATAGACAGTCTTCACTACTGTATTTAATTTTTTGATCCCCCACAAAACTGTTGTGCTCCTTGCAAATCACACCCATGGTTTTCATAAGTGTTTGCATTTAATTAGCCTCAGATTAGAAACTTGCAGCACTGCTGTAAAGCAAATACTCAGACAGTAGTGAAGGACCAGAATAAAAAAGGGTTTGTTGTTTTTTTTTTCCCCTGAAGGGAATCATTCACAGCTGCAGTATCAGGGAGAGACACTTTAAAGGGATTATACTATAGACAGTAATGATCTTGATTAGTGCTGTCTCGAAGAGTTGCCACACTCAGATATCAAAAATACCCCTCAAGGCTATATAACCATGGAACTTTCTTCACTTTTCGTATGTAAAACAAAAACATTAGCGACATAAAAAAACAACCTGCAGAAAAGTTTGACTGGTAAATAAATTTTTTGTGCTCGGCAAAATGTGAAGAAGCTTATTTTGGTTAAAAAAATGTGTATATCTTTCAGTTTCTGAGAAACTATTTCAGCTTTCAGTAAAAGTTAATAACTGTCCTCTGTAAGAAAATGTCTATGCTATCAAAACTTTTTTGCTGGGGCTGTCTACCTTCCCCAAATTCTGTATTTAAGTGCAAAAAGATGCATTTTCAAAGTTGAGGATATAACTATACACCTGGCTAGTGCTATAAAGCCACTTGAGCATTTGAAGTGCAATCTGAAAGAGACTCAAAGGAGAAAGAAGCAGGCTGTTTTTTGGTGGTGAAATTACTGGAGCATATTTAGAAAAATTAACTACGGTAACATTTGTGTGGCCATGACAAGAACCAGGCGGGGGATGTGATCCGACAGAGTGATGCCCCCATGGCAATAACAAGGAAAAAGTTGGTTTTCAGTCTAGCAATGCCCTGGACAGAGATCCTCATGCACAACCTTGTAAAGGTTTCCTCCATGGATGAACATCTTCAGAAGCCTTCACCTGATATGGAATCATAGAATCATAGAATGGCATGGGTTGAAAGGGACCCCAAAGATCATAAAGCTCCAACCCCCCTGCCACAGACAGGGCCACCAACCTCCAGGCCTGGATCTACACAAGGTTGCCCAGGGCCCCATCAAACCTGACCTTGAACACTTCCAAGGATGGGGCACCCACCACCTCTCTGGGCAGCCTGTTCCAGCACCTTACCACTCTCTCTGTAAAAAAACTTCCCCTAAGATCTAATTTAGCTTAAATCCATTTGCCTTTGTCCTGCTACTGTCTACCCTTTAAAAACGTTGATTCCCCTCCTGTTTGCATGCTCCATCCAGATACTGAAAGGCTGCAATGAGGTGCCACCTCAGCCTTCTCTTCTCCAGGCTGAACAAGCTCAGCTCACCCAGCCTCTCTTCATAGGGGAGGTGCTCCAGCCCTCTAATCATCTTTGTGGCCTCCTCTGAACCCTCTCCAACAGTTCCACGTCTTTCTTTTCTACATCAACATCAGTTCTACATCTTTTCTTTTATATAGGTTAAAACTTATTCTCAATAAGGAAGTTTAACTTGCTATATGGAAAATTTAAATTTTGAGATAACAAGACACAATATTTGTTGTGTGAACTAAGAATATTTGTAAGCAATGAAACAAGAACAAAAGGAACTTTTATCATCTGCAAGGATAACCATTAAAAGAAGAAGCAGTTTAGCTGGCTTTCGCTAGTACCAGTAGGAGAAGATTTATGATAATGAGTCCCTGAAACCAATTGTAATAGTCCAGCCCATTTCTCAGAAATTGAATGAGCATATATCATGAAGTTTATGAATATACACGAGTAAGTATAATAAATATCTGTCTGTTTGTCCCTACGGCGTGCAAGTTTGGAGGGGCAATTGGTGTACAAGTTTGGAGGGGTGATCCCCTTGCACCCAGCACTGCAGTAAACATACTTGTTTTATAACCTTCTATGGGTTGTGAAGTTTGTTTTCATACATCACACCCCTCCATGCCTACCTATCACCAAAATGTGTCAGCAGCTGCTTTTGTGAGACTACAGTGTGAGTCAGACAGAGAGGCTGATCTGCAAAATGAGAGGCTTTATTTTTGACCACACTACTTCTTTGATGCGTGACAACCACAGCAAGGACTGCCCTGGAAAAGCTCAAGGGATACTTGGTCAAGAAAGGCAAATAAAGGGAAGGAGCTGAGGGCAGCACAGATGCTTTCATGTGAGTGGAGACAGCAAGAACCAGGCCATGGGATCTCTGAGTATAAATAGTCAAAAAAAGGTGACACCAGGAAAACACAATTTTCTAAGGGTCTGTACGCTGCTGAACAACTAAAATGTTCAAATGAGAAGAAAATGGGTGCTGAACCCACAAGTCAGCCTGCAACACCTAACTCACAAGAGTGAAAGAGGCTGCTAAGTGTAAAGAAGATGATGAGTGTTTTGAAATGAAACAGGAGAAATCATTGTATTCAAACCCAGAGATGGATCATCTGATGGCAAGGTCAGCTGGCTGGATACCAGTGTGAGGGACAAGCTCACTAGGTAGGTGTTTTGATGAAAGAGTTAATTAATGGGTTTCAAGTGGTGGGCAGTGGAAGGAAAGGCAATACCTGCTGATCAGAACATTTCATCTTGAGGGGGTGTGGAAGAGGGGCTGGGGAGGTGGGAGGATAGTTGTTGAGTTAAAGGAAATTTTTCTGGTGCCCAAAAAACCACGAATATAAAATTCTATAAAATCCTGCTAAAGAGAAATACCCCTGTATTTCAAAAAGTGTCTTAAGCTGTGGTTCCACAGGCATCATCAAGAGAGCTGACCTTATCCCCATACTTCCTCTCCACATCAGCCCTTTGAGCAGATGTTGAGAACCAGACTGTGGGAAAGTGAATCATGCACTAAAAACCTTTACAGAAAACAAGAGGGTTTGAGGTTTTATTTCCAGATGAATTCTTGATGCAGAACATGGAATGATGCAGAACCTAACAGCTGTGCTGTCACAAATCACAGGAGGTCCAAGGAGTAGTATGGAGGCTGTTTTCTAAGCTTTTTAACACTGAAACACGTTTAAATATGTTTAGTCACACTAATGTGTTTAAAACATACTAGATGTGTGAGTTTAATACTGGTTCAGAGTAGGAAGTCCCATTCCTAACCAGAGCACCATTCCCCTAGCAACTTGTTTGCAACTATAACTTTATAAGCCAACTGTAGAAATTACAATATGAATTAGGATGATTCCATACAAACCTAGGAGACTCATCTGATTTACTTCAGTTCAGGATCCAGCCAGGCAGCACTCTCTGACCAGAGGAGTTGGCAGGATTTATCAGTCAGTAGCCTTGGCTCTTTTCTGCAAGCTGATTCTCACAGCATTCTCCTCCCACCCTTCTTTTAATTCCCTCTCACACTGCTGTGCTTAGCCTCAATACTGGGCAGAGGAATGACTGATTAATTCACTGATACAAGCTTTCTTCTGTGAAGATTGTGAATAATGCAGCTCTGCACAATATTCTCCTTTCTTTCTCTTTATCTGTTTCTCTGTGATCTCTACTTGTCCTTCCCAGAAAACCTGCGTATTAGCAGTATGGCACAAAATAGATGTAGCAGCTTTAAACATTTTCTTTTTGTCTCTTTTTCACTGCTTCTTTTCTGTTGACTTCAGGTAATAGCTTCTCTGCTTTGAACCAGTTATCTTCCTGACTTGTTTTGGCTGACCCATACTGAGCATCACAGGTTTTTCCATTTTATTCCCCATTGTCTGAGTGCCAAAACGTAGAGGGAGTTGCCTCTTTCACTTCTGCGGCCTTCAAATCTATGTAAATGGCATAGAAATTGACAATTTTCCATTCTCCGTGTCCCTCTTCTTCAACTGTTTTAGCAGATGCCAAAAAGCATCAGAAGAAGAATTCAGCCAAACCCAGTATACAGGATTTTTTCAACATGTAAATTAAGAAGTTTAAGGTCTATTCCTATTGTGACTTACAGTTTTACTTTAAGAATTCCCCTTTGTACAACAAACTTTGGTAATTCCATCTTAATTTTTGGCCTGAAATAGTCACAGTGTTTGGATACTTTTTCTGTTCAACTGGCTCTTTCCTTTCCTATCTTTGCTGCTTGAATGTCCTCTCCAGGACATATCAGGTTAATATCAGATTCCTAGACTCTGGCCCTCCTCTCCCATTACCACATATTTGTGTTTTGTCCTACCAGAGCTTAAGGATGTCAGTTCTGTGGCTCTTATTCATGCTTGTTTCCATGTTGGGTTTTTTTTCCCCACTGTCTCTTTTGATTAGTTTTGCTGGCAAAATTTGTTCACTACTCACCTTTGAAGATGTTCTCCATTAGCATAAGCAATTTTAATTACAGGTTTTTTGAACAGTTTTCAGTCCTCAGAAACATGTAAAGGGGAAATTAAAGAACCTGTTTGCAATGGTGGATCAGAGTGACCTTAGGAGCAGGTGACGTGAGAGTCGTCAACATCTATGAAGCACAGTAATGTTTTATAAGCAGCTCAACTACAGCTAAGCCAAGAGCAATACTCTTGGAGTTTTGTATCTTTGACATGGCTACAAGATCTGGTTCCTTAGAAGAGTAAAAAATATTCATTGGAGAGCCCCGTCCCAGCAGAGACAGCTCACGGGAAAGGTGCTGCTGCGTAATTAAAACTGAAGTCTGGATGGGGGCTCTGGATTCCTTCAAAAAACTTCATGTCCTAATTAATCCCCACTATTCAGACAACAAACATTTGTCCCAGACAAAAGGAATATTTAACAGTTAAGTGTTATGTAAGATAACTTAGTGCCCAGACATGAAAGCGCCTAAGTTGAGCTTGTAAATTTTGAAAAACTTAATTCATGGGGAAACAGGAGGGAACCTTGTGTTCTTGTGATACATATGTTTAAATTAGTGTTTATCAAATTTTAACAGTTATTATTGATTATTGGAAATGTCATTTGTAAATTATTAATTGTTTGAATGTTTTGATTGTAGGTATTGAACTACTGTGCACACACTTTTCCTTCCTCCTTGCTTTACCTCTATCCTCTATCCATCACAGAGTATCATCTATAAGATGGCAATGTTGAGCCACGGGGTGGTGTGAAGTACTGTGTCCCTTAACAAATGCCTGTCAACATTGCTGAAATATTGCACCTCTTGCTGTTACTGCTATTTGTGATAAAGGGGACTTGCTAACAAGACACCTGTAAAGGGTTAAGGAAGACTTGCTAACAGGATGTTTTGAAGTGCCATAGTGGTTATGTCAGAGGTGACCTCACATAATCTCTCACTTGAATAACTGTAGTGTTTCTAGTGTAGTTAGTCCTGAGTGATTAGTGTTCTTGGAATAATTTAAAGCGGACCCCGGACTGATATGGAGGAAGCATCCAAAGGAAGGTGGTACCTGGGATAGATAAGGAGGAAACATTCCGAAGATAATTGTCCCCATCTGGAACAATCACAACTATACATGTGCCAGGGGAAGGAGGTGAAAAGTTCAACCTGATGAAGACTTAAAGCCTTCATCACTGAGAACCCCTGACAACCACCACCATGAGACAGTGCGCAGACGCAATTGGGAGGAGTTTATGGAAACCACCTCTTAGAACTCATTTTAATATGAAGCAGGACAGGTGATGAATATGTATAGGTGTACGAGGTAACCTAATGATTTTGAACAGGGCTATGGTATAAAAATGCTACAAACTCTGACCAAAAGTGTGCCAACTTTATTGGGTCACCTGCTCTTGAAAGAATGTATAATAAATGACTGCTTCACTAACATGTCTACTGTGAGTTCTTTCTTTTGAACCATTGGCATTTCTAACATTATGTATCCATGGGTACCAAAATAACAACTATTAAACATATGGTTGCTTCCACCTTCATTTCCTTTTCTGTGAAGTTCTGCAAATATATTTGCTGTGTAATTCTGTGGCATCCTTTAAATGACATAATAAAATATTAAGGTTTTTTTCATGATTGCATTGCTCTGCGGAACTTCTATACAATTTTAGTTCAAGAGTAGTTTCATATCAATGGTCCAGGTTTTGGTAACAGACTAACATATACATTCAAGGTAGGGAGACTGAAGGATAAACTGCAGCATGTGAAAGGTGTTGGAAAAACTGGTTATTTTCAGCTAAAACCAAGCACTATATATTACTTATGTCTTACTCAAAGGACTGTCCATGGCAAAAAGTATATCTGCCTATGCAATAAGGTGATCATCCATGGAGACACAAATGATTTTCTTGGGATTTCTTCTGCATGTTTGCTCACTGAAATATTTTCGAGACACAAATGAAAGGTAAAAGATAAGATGCATAAAGCTCTTAAATATATGATGAAATAAAAAGAAAACCCAAACTTATTCTTGCTGTGAAAAGCTGCAATCAAAACTCGATAGCCTTGGTGACTAGGAAGCAGGTATTCTTTATTGCAGTGCTGGGCAGTACAGGGGATCCCTCCTCCTCATGTGCCAGCCCTAATGGTCAGTTACACACACAGCTTTTATACAAGTCATATATGCATATTCATAATGTATGCATATTCATAGGGTTTCCAAGGAACAGTTAATTTTTCCATTATAAGAGTTTATTATCACCCATCCACCTACCCCACCCTGATAATCTCTTGGCGGGCTTCAAAGATATTTGATGGTCATTTACTTTATTTACTCATCTTCATTACAGGTCCTTTTGATGAGCTTTAGCTTTTGTCTTGCTAACAAAGCAACAGAGCTGGTTTTGCAGACTTGAGGTGCCCTCCTGGTCTTACTTCTCCTTCTTTATCACTCCCTTCTCAGATATAAGTTGTCTCTCCTGAAGTATCACAATGCACACAATGTGCTAACAGTGTAGTCCTTCAGGCAGAACTTTGCATGTCCTTTACATAATTCCTTGCTGACCAACTAATATTTACCATCTTCAGTATGAAAGGACCATTTGCTTCAATTATTTCCTTCATCTTCTGTCCTGGTTTCACCTAGGACAGAGTTAATTTCACCTAGGAGCCAGCACAGATAATTCAGACTGGCCAAGGGTGTTTTCCATACCATGTGACATCATGCTGCCCACAAAAAGGGGATAGTTGAGGAGGGATAACTTGGTGTGTCTCCTGGACAATCTGCACGTGGGCTGAGCGTCTGGACCTTCATAGGATCAGTAAATTGCCTTATCACCACTGTGTATATTGCATTCTTAGTCCTGTTGCTGTTGCTTCCTCCCCTCTCCCTTTGCTGTCCCAGTAAACTGTCCTTATCCCAGACCCTGAGCTTTGCTTTTGCCTCCCCATTCTCCTCCCCATCTCACTGGGAGGATGGAGGGGTGGGTGAGAGGGGCATGGTACTTAGCTGTGGCTGATGCTGAACTACATCTCAGCTGAATTTTTCATCTGTTGTTAGCAATGGCTTCTTCTTAAGAATCATTTTATCATGGCTTAACATTCAAATTATTGTACTTAAAAAACCCACCTTTTCTGCCTGTAGAAGAGCTCTAGCTAAAAGCTTGTCCACTTGAGGGATGCAGCATGCACTTTGGCAACACTAACTGCTTGCTGTAGTATCCTGTGAAACAGAGTACTTACTGTGAAGGGTCAGGCAAAGAATCCTCGTTGAGTAGCTTTTGCATTAAGACATTCATCCCAAGATTGCCTCCTTACCTCTGGTACAGGGCTTGAGTTCCATTAATGCACATTTTGTGAAAAGTAATAGATTTGTTCTCCATGTAATAAAATGCTCTAACTCGTGATGAATATAGTGCTAATCTGCATTCTGAGTTTTTAAGCTACTAGTAAAACCATTGCAATCTGGCTGGAAAAAGCTGACATCTATTGAAATAAATCAAGTAAGTCTCCGGGAAAAGATTGCTGCTTGTGAACTGTGTACTGTGAATGAACTCTGGACTGTTCTTAGTACCAAATGAAGCCCAGGAGCTGTTTGAGCAAAGTGTGGGTTTTAACAGGCCAGATTTGTGCCAGGGAGCACTGAGACAATTTACTAGCAACAGACAATGGCAGCCTGGAGCCCAGCAGCTCTGGGGGTTACTAATGTTAGTCAATCAGTTTAGTAAAGTCATGGTTATAATAAGGATGTATGTCATGGTTCATTTTGGCTAGCAACATCTGTAAGGTCGTCTCTTAAAGATGAACTCACTAAAGTCTAAGTTTACAAACAATTATACTCTGTGAGCATCTGGTTTTAGCTAGAACATTTTATTCTGCAGCTAGCCACATCAGAGAATGGCAGGAATAGGTCCAATTTTCATATTGTTCTTTCCGAGGTATACCACGGTAACTCAGGTCAGACACAGGCACTTAATCGATTTGTTTGCTATACAAACTAAAGTGATGAATAATTTTGCAAAAGAAGTGGAACAGTTTTTCAATAACCATAAGTTTCTTACACATATACCCATGCTTGGATTACTTAAATAGGAAATCCTACAGACATTTTAATCACCCTTAAAACCAATTTTTTTCCAGCTTGACAAACCCCAGCTGACAGTAAATTAGGAGGAGTGGCAGTTAGTGAAACTTCATTCCACGGTCTGCTCACTGTACTAACGCTGAAAACATCCCCACCTTGTTACTTGCTATTTGCATTCTGTTTATAATTTCTGAATCGTATGCTAGTTTTTAAAGGGCTCCCAAACCCACAGAGCTGTCCAGATGGCCACGTGAATGCTTCCAGTGTCACTACTCATGCAAACATTCATTCACACCCTTATTTCTGATATTTTACTTTACGCTGAGCATTCTTCTCAACAAAAATGTGCTTTCACAAACATTTGGAGAATGCAAATGAAAGGAGCTCTGAACACTATCGAAGCTGATTCATGGTTTCTATTCAAATAAATGCTAGTGAAGCTTTCTGAAACAGCTATAATCATGAGCATATTCTTCCCCTCCCTATGACCCAGATTTGAGGAGGAAGGAAGTATATGGGTAACTTTAAACATGCAAATAGTGTCAGTTGTGCACAGATTTACATATGCAATTACATTTCTTGCTGACCAAGGAGCTGTGTGATTCTTATTCATGTGCACCTTTCTACCTTTTGTGTACTGCATTTCTCAGAAATCGTATTGGAAATCTTAAGGAATAAGATAAAAGCAGCAACTTGTCAAACAATAATCACCAATTTTAATGCCATAATGCAAGGGAGAAAGCATAGCACTGAAACAAAAGAAACACCAGGACAAGAGGACAGATAGAGAAGAAAAGCAGCCATGGAAAAAGTACATAAAGCCAGCATGACTGCCAGTGTAAGAATAGAAATGCAAAGTCAATGGTTACAAGGCTTCAAAGGCCAATCAATAAAGAAATTGCTTGAAGTAATTCCAGTGGTAGAATTGGTCGATGATAATAAACAAGCTGAGGATCCTTCAAAAGACTGGAGTGTTGCTAGGAAAAGTAAGTCTGTATGCCAGTTGAAGGAAATTAAAAATACAAAAAATCATGTGACTGTAACAGCACTCAGCAACTGAACATCAGAACAAATTATCTGACTACTACTCCGATAATCATATTACATTCATGTGAATATATTTCCTTCAATTTCTTCATTATGCATCCATCCATTCAGAGCTTCTTCCTTCAGGAGGAAAATAAAGATTAATTTCTAATAGGAACCACGAAGAAGCTAAATGCTAAACATTTTCATTGTGTACCTTTTATAACTGGGTGCTGAGAAATACACTGAACAAGTCTTTGAAACGGATGTTTCTATTTGCCTCTGAAGGAGTTTACAATAGTATTGGATTTCACATAATTTTGGGTTCAGAGTCAGTCAGCAGAAATAGTGTAAGCAATTAGTTGCAATGCTATTCTTCTTCAAGTCCTACAGATAGAACCCTCTCGGCCCCCAGTTTCTTGAGTATTACAGACAGCTGGCACAGAAGTAGTAGGTAGATTGCTTGGAAAGTGATCATCTGTTTAGGTTGGCTCTGGCTTGTTCTGCTGTCTGTGCAACAGTGCTTTAGGAAATTTGGGGATTTGTTAATTAAAGGCTGAGAAAACTAACAGGAGATAGCCCTTAGCAGATGGAGTAAAACAAACAGGAGAAATGGATGGGGTAATACAAGGCTGGAGCTAGAGATTACAAGATGACGACCAGGTGGCAAAGGATACAGAAAAAGAAACTGAAGCTGAATTAGGTCCTTTGGGACTTAAGGAAAGCAAAACTAGCTTTCTAAAGAATAAGGGTGATGTCCACCTCTCAATCTTTCTTGGCTGCCTTCTTAAACCAACACCAAAGAGATGGACTTTGTTGGTAGCAAGCGGTGACAAAAAGGTAGGAGTTGGAAAAAATGTATCAGAAACTTTCATACTTATGTTCCCAGTGTAAGTCCAATGGCCACCATAACACATGTACTCTTTCTTTCCTCCTCCATGATCTATGGCGAAGATGCAAACAGCAACCTTGTGCAACATCACGGGGAGGGTAATGTCTGTGTAGTGGCTAGATACGTTAGGTTCCCCCTCCTACTTTTTCATGAAACTTCACAGATGGCCAGTAATAAGATCACAGGTTTGTCTCCTGTGAGGCTATGAGCACTGTCTTCCACAAGGCAACGTTTTAATGCTTGCGGAAAATGCTAGGAAATATTGCTTTTGCAAACTGAAATGGGTTGTCATATTTTTTTAATGCTGACTTGGGAAGTGGAGGACTCAGGCTGCCTCATCAGAAATCCTTTGTAGAGAATTTAGGATAGCACATAAATTAAGAGGGGGTACTGTTAATATAGTTTTGCTGTTGGTTGTGTTATGGCAAAATCCCTCTCTCAAATGAGGGTTAAAACGTGACTGAAGGAAATCAAGCTCAACCAACAGGCTTCGACAGTGTTGATTCATACTGGTGCACAAATTGCCACATCAAGGCAAACAGGCAAAATGATGTGGGGTCTCAATACCATCGAAGAAATGTAATCATTTTGAATGCTCTGGGGAAAATGTAGTCAATGACACTGTGGCTGCTAGGGGTGGAATCGCCCATTAGCAGAGATAACAAACCTTTTCAGAGGTTACAAAATTAACATGCTCAATCTGAAACCTGTATGGAGCTTTGACTTCCTTCAGCCCTATCAGTTGCCAGGAAAGTTAAGGTAAAGGGAAGTAGTTGCCAGTAAGCATTTGTCCCAGACAAAAGGACTCATACATGTTAATTTTCTTCACCAATGGGAAGCAAGAGTCTGCCAGACATGCAGTATGTATTATATTATGTACTATTGTGATTGCCTTGGTTGAGCCTGTAAAATCCATAGCTGAACAGGGGAAGGAGGTGAAAAGTTCAACCTGATGAAGACAGCAACAGAATTAGAATTCAGTTGATGCCTACATATGAGACAGAAGAACTTACAGAAAGGAGCTAAATCAGTGTGTTTTGCTTTGTTGGGTTATTATTTTCAGTAGATTTAAACAAAACTAATGGCAGGACAGATTAGGGTTACGACACCAAATACAAGTGAAGAGATTGTGCTCTGTCCCCATTTATGCCACTCACAGGTTGAGTAGCCTTCTGCATGCACATGGACCTTTGGGTTTCACGTTGGATTTCACTTTAGACTTCACATTTGTTGCATGAACAAGAGCTGCACAGAGAGTGAGCCCAGAATAAAGCATTGAAAGCAGTTTCATAAAGACCCTATATGGGCTTTACCATGGCCCTGGATGTATGAGTTCTCACACGTTCATATTTCACATTTCACAATTTTCTGTCTTTCTAGTCTGTCAAGTTAACAGACATCACCAGACTTCTCAGCTATAAAACTGGGGTGGAAACACTTCATTGCTTCCTCCCAAACACACCCTCATAAAATAAACCAAAATTTTATTTTATGGCATCTAAATCAATTTTGGTGCTCCATACTTTAAATTCTTGTTGCTTAGCGTTATAGTTTACTGCAGCTGTGCAATCTACAGGGCAAAAGAACATCAGCCTCTGCCAGACTACAGGACACTGTTCTGACAAACAACAGGTTACTGTGAACCCTGCTGCCATCTTTCTATGTGAACCAGGTTGCCCTGGTTTTGTACTTTTCCTACCCAAGTAAAACAAGGTTTCAGAGTCCCTACTATCCCAAAGCTTCTGTATTTCAGCCCTAGCTAGCCCAAAAGGATTAAATGGAAGCCTGACATGAAAAAATAGAGCTCTGAAAGTTCTGCTACTGTTTGCAGGACAAAGATAACGAGGTTACTTAAAGAGTTTCTATTTTTGCCCTCTCTTCTACTTATCAGGAGAGAGGTATTAATGGCCCACCATTAAAAGTCCTGAGGTAAAAAACCCTCCAACATTATAATCACAGAATTTGAGTGAAATAGGTGTGTTAAGCATTCATATGAAGCTCTTTTGTGCTGCTAAAAATAGGTACAGACGAAGGAGATGGTTGATGCTTGGAGTCATTTAGCAGGAACATCAAGCTGGTGGGGAGTCTGTTAGAGTTAATGGGTTTTCTTATGTTTCAAAATCAGGGGTTGAGTCAAAACTGTTCTATGAGCAGTTTGCAGAGGATGGGCCTTGCAGAAGTTCATTTATGGATATATCGGGGAAAAGAAAGTAGGAAGGGGAGAAGGAGAAACCAGAAGGGAGGGGAAAATAAGTCAGGCAAATGTGAGTGCAAATAAAAGCCATCCCTGAACTGCTGAGAAAAATCAGGGGGAACATTTTCTAAGTGAACAAATAATGGTAATGATAATCCCAAAAGAATGCACTCCACGTTTCCCCAAATTTTGATAACTGCCCAGCCAAAGGGAAACAACCACCTTTTCCAGTACAGTGACCTGCTATGGGTATGTCATTTTTTTTTCTGGAAATATGTTAGACTGATTATGTATGAGCAGAGATTTTTTATGCACCTTGAACAGAATGGGAAGATACAGTCTTTCCTATACAAAATAACAACAAATCTATCGATGTCATGAAAAGCCAAATTCAAAACTCAGTAGCCTTGGTGACTATGAAGCAGCGCTAGGCAGCATAGGGGATCTCTCCTCCTGTGCATGCCCCGAAGGGTGAATTACACAGCTTTTGTACAGGACATGTATGCATATTCTTGGTTTTCCAAGGAATGGATGATTTTTGCATTATGAGAGCTCATTATCTCCTCTTTCACATGTATATTACAATCTCTTGGTGGGATTCAAAGACATCTGATGGTCATTTTCTTCATTTCCTCCTCTTCATTACAGGTCCTTTTGGTGAGCTTTAACTTTATTTTTGCTAAAAAGCCACTGAGCTGGTTCTGAAGACTTGAGGCACTCTTGTGGTCTTCTTCTCCCTCTTCAGCACTCCCTTCTCAGAGTAAAGTTGTTTCTCCTGAGGCATCACAATGCACACACTCCTTTAGGCAGCACTTTGCATGTTGTTTACATAGTTCCTTGCTGATCAGTATTTGCCATGTTCCAGCTTCACTATGAAACAGGCCTGATAAACCACGGACTAATGACAGACCACCAGTATAGCTTGAAGTTTTAGAAAGGAAAGGGAGGTCTGTTAATGTAAGTCTGTTGAGTTATAGGGAGTCTAGAAGGAAGGCGACAAATAAAAAGCAGAAGCCAGACCAAGCACATCTCTCCTTGAGTCTCAGTATCTTGTTCATTATCATGGGGTGTTAAGAGCAAAGTTTCATTAGGAAAAAAGCAACACTAGCTGGAAAAAGGAGATCTAAATATACCACTTCCACAATTTGAAAAGTATTAACATCAGAAGATAGACACAATGACTAGGGGAAAAATAAAAAGGCAGCATGAACTGGGGAAACTCAATGAATCTTATAGAATGTAAATTAAATATATTTAAAATAATGACAATGTAATTAAAATAAGTTAGTAGATAAAATAATTTCAAGAGTATTTAGAATTTCTGAAATTCAATATAGTTTTGAAGTTGTGAATTTTAGCTCTTGGAAATGCCAAAAATGTGATTTTTAGAGGATTCTAACCAATCTTGGTAATGCGAGAGAAAACCTGGTCTTCATTAACAACTGGAGTCTGGAAACCCTAGAAATGCTAGTTTCCAAGCTCTGAGCCTGTAGATTACATGTCTTGTCTCCCAGCTCCTTCTTATGACGGGCAGTTAGAGTCAGAATTGAAACCTCAAAGTCCCAGAAAACCTGCAATTCCCTCTTGAGCTGGGAACTGATGAGTCTGGGAGCTATTTAATCTCCAGCAAGCAGGTAGGCTACAGAGATGTTAGAGTTGTTGTCACATTTCAAAACCCTGCCTAGCCTATCACACCCTTACAGAAATAAAAAAAAAAGAACCCTCCTTGCAAATTGAAATCTGATGAAACTTCATTGTATGATGGAAAAATTGTTCCCTTTGAGAATTTCTGAACAATCTATTTAGCGGAGTTGAAACACATCATATTGCAGAGGTAAGACCTGAGAAATGAGTAAAAAGGTTTTGTGGAGTACTTTTAGTGGTTTCTGAGCAAGTCCCCTGAAAGTCTGTTCTTCTCCTTTACCTCCACCTGAGATCACCCATGCCTACTTAACAGCTTTATTTCAGCCGCCCAGCTTCATCAGTTTGATAACAGCCAAGAAATTGTTTTGACACTCAATGCTTTCTGTCACAACCAAAACTTGTAACTGAAGCGATGACTTGTTGCCATTGTGGTATGTTGTTGAAAGACCTATTTTTACAATTAGAGAAACAGTTTGTACAACTGCAAGACTGAATCACTTGATCTGTGATTACTGGAAGACCATCTTCAACATATAAAAACATCTTTTGCAAAGTAAAAGCTAACTGTGCTCACAATTTATGGTTCAACAAATAGTTTAGTACAGCAGACAGTGCACTGCCAAGTAAAAAAAAAATATAGCCTTTAAAGAACAACATTTTAATTCTTTTTTTCTTTGGCATACATTTTCCAGCCAGCTGTAATCTTCAGGTCTTTTTAATTCCAAGTATGTAAGAAATTCCTATTAAGAGTAATGAGAGTCTTAAAAGCCTAGAGAATTTACTTCTTAGCATTTCTTTCCAGTTCCTTTCAAGCACAGAAAGAAGAATTTTGAAAGTGTTTGTTATCATAAGAAGATCAGACAGGATGGCCAGGCAGATTCTTCCACTGAAATTTTGTACGCCGTAACATCGGTGCATTTAGAAAAAAAAGGCAGAAAATGTCTACTGGGAACTATCAGAGCTGGCTTTGGGTAGACAGTTATGTGGGCATCTGCCCATGACAATATCCTCTTGGATCACCAGCTGGGTAAATCAGTATCCTATTGATCCTAGGATAACACAGAGTGCTGCACAAGACAAGAATCACAGAATCACATAGAATCATGCAATCACAAGGTTGGAAAGGACCTTTGAAGATCATGGAGTCCAACCATTCCCTTCCTATGTTAAACCATATCCCTAAATACCTCATCTACCCTTTTTATAAACACATCCAAGGAAGGTGACTCAACCCCCTCCCTTGGCAGCCTGTTCCAGGCCCTGACAACTCTTGCAGTAATTTTTTATTTTTCTAATATCCAATCTGACCCTGCCCTGGCACAGCTTCATGCCATTTCCCCTTGTCCTGTCTCCTGTCACCTGGCTGAAGAGACCATCGCCCACCTCTCTACAACCTCCCTTCAGGTAGTTATAGGTGGTGATAAGGTCTCCCCTCAGCCTCCTCTTCTCCAAGCTAAACAGCCACAGCTCCCTCAGCTGCTCCTCATAGGATTTGTCCTCCAGCCCCTTCACCAGCCTGGTTGTTCTTCTCTGGACTTGTTCGAGAACCTCAATGTCCTTCTCTCAGCACCCTCTGGTGAATCCCATCTGGCCCCATTGACTTGTTGGTATCTAACTGGCCAAGCAGGTCTCTAATTATTTACTCTCAAACCATTGGAGGTTTTTTATTCTTCCCCTCCCTGTCAGCCAGTTCCTGAGGATGAGTACACAGGGAATACCCATCATTACTATAAAAGACTGAGGTAAAGAAGGAGTTAAGGACCTCAGCCTTGTCCTCATCCCTTGTCACTAATGTTCCCTCTGCATCCAATAAGGGCTGGAGTTTCTCCTTGACCCTCCTCTTACTGTTAATGTACCTATAGAAGGACTTTTTATTATCTTTTACAGACTGGCCTGTCTGAGTTCCAGCTCAGCTTTATCCCTTCTGGCTTTCTCAGTACATGATCTCACTACATTCCTATAGTCGGCCCCAGACACCTGCCCTTCTTCCAAAGGTCATATTTTTCTCTCTTTTCCCAAAGATCTTCCTGGATCTCCCTACTCAGCCAAGCTGGCTTCCTTCCTCGCCGACTCCTCTTCCAACAGACTGGGACAGCCTGTTCTTGTGCTGCCAAGATTTCCTTCTTGAGGAGCAACCAACCCTCCTGGGCTCCTTTGCCCTCCAGGGCTGTCTCCCATGGAGTCTTATTGAGCAGATAAGACCAACCAGACACCCTGGTCATACTCCAATTGTCCTGGGGGCACCCAGGATTGCCTCTTCCCAACCAGCCCCCCATTTTATGGGGAAATGATGTCAGGTGGTGTGGAAACAGCCCAGGCTAGCTTCCTGCGGAGGGTGACTCTGGCCTGGCCAGAACTAGGACATCGGGGAACAGCAGAGATCTCCTAACTCATCATGAAAATGCTCAAAGGTCTCTATAGAAAAAAAGAGATAAATTTCTACACCTCTTGTGTTTTGCTATGGCACTAAAGGACTCCTGTCCTTTCCGTGATTTGCATAAGTGGAAGTAATGGAATAAATAACTGGGCAACCCTTACAAATCCTTGCCTTAAGTGATGCACATGCAAAATAGCTGAGTGACATGAATCAGCTGGGACCTACCTTCACTAACAAAGGGATTTTCTTCCAGATTGATGGAGGCATTGCACAAAACAGGGGGAAAAAAACCACCTTGCCCAAAATAATAATTTTAAAAGACATTTTGAATTTGTATAATAACAAAGTGTAAATTGAAGGGGTTTGATTATCAGTTTAATATACAATCATAACATAACTCACAGTTGATTTGATAAAGTGTATCTCTCTTTTGTCTTTGGATGTTGCCTTATAATTGCTGAGATGAATTACGTCTTCAAGCTGAGGGAATCCTTTGGAACTGAGCATATTATCCTGAGTAAAACATCCTCTTTCTCTGCTCCTTAGATATGCTGTTGTTATGCACAAGGGCCAAAGTAAGGAACTTGAGACAGAGTTGTAAGAGCAGGAAAGATAAAAAATGTACCTAACCCTCCAAAACTTTATCATAAAAGTAGGTGTTTAGGTATTATTAACATTTATATGTCTATAGTTAAAAAGGTTGAGAAAAAGTAAAATGAGATTTAAGAAAAAAAACCTGAAGAATTAATACACCTTGTTATAATAGGGGGGAAATTAAATTTCAGTACATTAACCTGTGTTGGAGAAAAAAGTTATTCTTAGTTGGGAAAGGAGAGTTATGAATATTAGGCAACTTGCAACTTTGGAGTTCAAATTTACCTAGAATTTTTTTGAGCCAGAAAAGAGCAAGGGATGGGCTGTAAGCAATCCCACCTACTGTACTATGAACCTGCATGCATCACAATCCTAGCATGGATTTATAAATGATAAGGAAAAGTATCTCTCATGAGGAGAAAAAGCCATTGAACAATTTAGAGTCATAGGAACATTTGAGATGATTATGCTCTCTCTGACGATTCAGAAAACGATGTAATTTGTCTAACAAGTCAATTGACATGAATTATTCACCATCAGAGCATTGCTGGTGACACATCTGCATAGAGACTGTGTTGGGGTGACAGTCTACCACAGCCTAGGAGGGCACATCATCATGGGCGCTGAGCACTGTTCTGTGAACCCAGTGGTTGATCCTTTAACCACACTTGAGCTGGTCTGCATGCAGCAACAGTGGTCATACTTTTCCCAGTCCTCTTCACCCCCAGCTCCAGTATCTGAAGCACAGACCTGCCAAAGAACAGACAGTGGTACTTCTCTTTTGAAACTGCTTCCTTTCTGACCTGTTGTGCGCTGCTGTAGTCCTGGTCAGGACTTGGACTGGCTTGCAGATGTCCAGAAGGACAAGATATTTCCTGATTGTGCATAAACTACCAGCTTCCATCAACCTTTGATTTCTACCCCTCAGATATTTAACCCTTCTGCTTCTGTTAATCACTCTTTTGAACAACTCTTTATCACTTAATTTCATTTCTGAATTCACCCCATGAGTTACTGATGTTATTTTTCATAGTGCCATTAAAAGTTTCACTTTTTTCCTCCCAAACATATTATTTTCAGCACAAGTGGTACTTTTCATGTCCTGCCTCACAGATCTTAATCTTCCTTTTAAGTGAGAAACTGCTTTTGCAATTCTTTATTTACGTGTGACTGTTTTTTCAGCTTCTAGGGAACAGCATATAAAGGACTTGGTGTTTATTTATTTCTTGTGCTTTAGTCTGTTCTATGACCAACACAGGTTGGAGGTTCATTGGGGTGTCTCAGAATGTATTCCATGAGGGAATGTCACAGAGTTTGATTATCAACTCTATTACCTGACATTTGCAGAAGGATAAATCCCCTTCCCACTTGCAAAGAGGCACTGTCCCTCTGCACTTGCAGCCAAGATGTTATGGAGCAGACAAGTGGGGAGGACTTCAGGGAGTGTATGACAGCACCATTTTCTGAGGCTCTCCTCCTGGAACCTAAGAAAGTGCTTCTAGAACCAGGGACCAAGTCTTCAACCAAACAGGTCAGTGAGACTTCATCCACAGGGCGGTGAGCACTTTGACATGATTTGCATTATTATTCCAGGTTGAAGATGATCTCAGGTCATCCTGAAGGACTAGTGTCCCAAGTCTTGTGGAGTCACTAGCCTGGGTTCTGTGCGGTGAGGCCTGGTGAAGTGATCTTCAGTAAGGTCTAAAGTCTTCTGGTCGTGACATAAGAAAGTCAAAATCATGAGGTGAATTGTGAAATACTTGTAGTCTGATGCATTAGGTGGGAGCTGAGTAAGTGCCTGGTCATATACACTACCTTGTCACCATCTGCATGTATGATTTCCTTGATAGCTTATTGAACATTTCTCCTGCTTCCAGTAGTAGAAATCTGTGATGCATACTGAAAGCTAACTAAATGCAAAGCTTTGCTGGTAAGAACATGCTCTGCCATTTACATTGCCTCCCCCCAACATCAATACTCTCTCCACCATGACTTCCTTCCACTCAGCAAAGCAGCTAAGAGATAGTACCATGTTCTGAAGAAGTTGTTAACCTGTGTGCCCTGTTCATTTATCATTCCACAATAAAAATACAATTAGGACATTTAAAACAACTGACCCATCAAAATCCTACACGCATATTCTCCAGAATATGTCTTCTAAAGGGTTGAGGAAATGTAATTACACATTACCAGAATCCTTGCTTTCAATGCTTCATTGTACCTAAGTGGGCACTGCATAGAGAACTGTTACAGAATTTATCTATCTCATGTACTAAAACAGATATACAAGTTTACTAGCAAGCAAAGCAACTACTGCCTCTATGGCTTCCCGCATCTGACTTACAAATGAATAGCTGTGGGTAAGATTAGAAAAAGAAAAAAAATGTAAAAAAAAATGTAAAAAAAAAAGCCTTTTTTTTTTGGAAGTTAAATTACATATAGCCTAAATTTTTTTGTCAGGTAGTTTTAAATCATTGAATAAGTTTTACCGAAATGTGGAAGAAGGATTAAAAGCAAGCAAACAAACAAACAAACAAACCCAGTGGTAATAGAAAAAGTTTAAATGTAATTGTTCACATTCCAATGGAAATGGTTTAATTTAAGATGACATTTAAACATTCCCTTACACCCACACTGCTGGAAACTGAAATCTAAACACAACAGCATTATGTTAATACTGCAAGTGAGATTTAACACTGAACAAGAAGAGAAAGGTGCGTTCTAATTTCAGTAAGAGAAATAAAGTACAAAAATGGTAAACAGAACACAAAGTGACATAAATTTATAAATTACTGTGATAACACAAGAGGCATTAGTTAACACATGGAAAAGATTGTGCAGCAGTATAAGATACTGATTAAAAGAATACTAGGCACCATTTATTTCACCAAATTAAACAAAAAACACCTTCTAAAAAGGGTCATGTGGTCCTTCCTCATTTAAATAATAAGAACAACTTAGACTTCCAATTCAAATAATAAAAAGCAGCAATATAAATACTCTTCTACACTACATTTGGCACACGAAGTCCAATTGTCATCCACTCTAATACTAGTAGACTCTATACTGGTACAGCTAATCCTATGACAGATCGTAGTATGTGTCTGAGCTGTGTAGATTGACCTCAAAAAGGTTATAAAAAATGAAGGACAGACAGTGTAACATGGCTCATTTGCTCTGATGCACTATGCTACATCTAAAACTGCATGTTTAGAGTGAGCATGCTAGGAAATTACTTCTGGGAAACTCAGGTCAGTATCAGGGACTTTATCTAAGACAGTCTCTTAGCTTCCAAAATTGTTTTAAATCAGACCCAATACAGAGAAAGCTCACTGCTATTTTATACAAATCACTGAAAGCATGAGAGTGTCCCTATGCAAAATTTTGTATAAACAAACGTGGGATGTTCTTCTCATCTTTAAAGGTTGCTCACATGCCCACCTAAGTGTTAGTGGATAATTGCATTTATGACTGAAGGAAAAGAACAAAAAGAAAAAAGGGAATAAAAAGGAAATGGCAGAAGAGAAATGGAAGAGACATTCAAGATCCCCTTCCCTAATATACTGTGCAAATGATGCAGTAAATCCTACAGAAAATTGTTGCTTCTTTCCTCCAGTATTAGTGTATTCCCAGCTGCTGCAGACTGCTCTGAAATCACTTGAGACTGCAGGTCAGAAGAAGTTATGATGGTAATTCTGATACCTCTTATGCTGAACAGCATTCATGCTTTGTAGAAAGGAGAAGGTGAAATGGATTCATGGAAAGGAGGAGATGAAATGATTTCCAGGACCACTCACAGGTAAGACCTAATATGTGACAGATCAGCCTGTATCCTACTTAAAAGTTACTTGACTTCAGTAGAACAGCATATACTGCTTTGCTTTCTTGTACACAAAGCATTCTTACCCAAATTCTTAGATGGCCTGAGTCTGTCCATTTATAATTATTATTATCTGAGATAAGTCTCCGACCCCCAAAATATTTTTTAAAACTGAAACTTATTCTTGATCACTTAGGTCTCTGTGAAACCCAGCCAACCTCCACCATTATGAGTTCTGAAGTGTAACTACCTTGACCATAAGTATTTTCAAACCCCTGAAGTAAGGAAATGCTGTTAATCTGTATTTCACAGGTCAGTATCACACAGGAGTTGATGGAAGGGTCTCCTTTCTGAGACTGGATTCTACGTTTTCTGTTTTGTATTCTGAACATTGGGTGAAACACTGTCACTGCTGTTTCTGTGCGTCTGTATGGGACAGGCTGGAACTGCAGTGTGAACTTGACTGAATGGCCTATAATCTCTGGATGAGTCCATGAGGAAGCAGGATGCCCTAAAGCATCTGTGGCCATGAATGAATCCTCTCTAGAGCAGGTAGGAACCACCTTGAAGCATCTGTGGCCATGGTTATATCTGTGCTGCAGCAGGTATACCTCTGAAGAGACTGTGGCCCAAGGATCAGTCCATGCTGGAGAAGGTACATGTCGAAACACTTGAGGACATGATTAAATCTATGCTGCAGCAGCTGCATCTTGAGGTATTGGTGGCTGTACATGGGATCATGTTGGAGCACCTCAAAGTGTGTGGCCATGGATGAGCCCATGCCAGGGCAGGTTTACTTCCGAAGGAACTGTGGCTGTGAGCAAGGCCACACTGCAGCAGATATATTACTGAAGGTATTACAGACCATGGAGAAGGCCACACTGGAACAGGTGAACCTCAGAGTGACTGTGGCTGTGCATAAGCCTATGCTGCAGCAGGCATACCACTGGAGAGGCTATGGCTCATAGATAAGGCTCTGCCTGGAGCAGGTATGCTCCAAGAGACTGCACTCTGTGGGTCAGTCCAAGCCAGAGCAGAGCAAAAGGATTGTCGTGGTTTTACCCTGGCTGAGAGCCGAGATCCACGCAGCTGCCTGCTCCTTAAAGCAAAAGAGCAGGGAAAGGGGGGGGCGGGGGAGAAGGTGTGAGGCAAGGGAAGGGAAAAGGAAGGGGCAAACAACAACCCCAAAACCAAGAAACCAAAAGCCCATGGGCTTCTTTTGTAGCAGCAGATGGAATACTGTGTTTGGGTGTTAAAATGAAAGCAGTGCTGATAACACCCTGATGGTTTTAGTTGTGGTCAAGCAATCAAGGACTTTCTCGGTTCTTCGTATTTCTCTATTAATGAGAAAGGAGGGGCAAAGCCGGGACAGGTGACCCAGAGTGGCCAAAGAGAGTATTCCATGCCAATTATGTCCTGCCCAGGATATCGGGGGCTGACGGGAGGAAGAGTGGGGGCGGCTCCGGGACGCGCGGTTCTTGGGGGGACGGTCGGGTTCCGGGACGGCTCTGGGTGGCACAGCCTGAGTTGTGGGTTCGGTGAGAAACTGCATTGTGTATCAAGTTTCATATATTTTTGCTCTAAAGTCCTGTTAGCATTGTTATATTTTATCTTTCTGTTATCTCAGTAAACTATCCTTATCCCAACCCACGGGCCTCTTAGTTTTTTGGTTTTGGGGTTATTTTCCCCTTCCTTTTCCCTTTCCTTGCCTCTCACCCCCCCCTTCCCTCTTCCCCTGCTCTTTTCCTTTAAGGAGCAGGCAGCTGCGTGGATCTCGGCTCTCAGCCGGGGTAAAACCACAACAGGCTGGAACAGGAGGTTTTTTCATAGTAGCTGATATGGGGCCGTGGTTTGGATTTGTGCTGGAAGCAGTGTTGGTAATATAGAGATGTTTTTGTTATATGGAAATGGTTTTGCTCCTGCTGAGAAGGGCTTACACAGAGCTAAAAACCTTTTTTGCTCCTCACCCCACTCACCAGCGAGTGGGCTGGGAGTGCACAAGGAGTTGGGAGGGGAGACAGCTGGGACAGATGATCCCAGGTGACCACAGGGATATCCCAGACTATATGGCATCATGCTCAATTTATAAGGGGTTGGGCAAAGACGAAGAGCATTTCCCCTTTGTCTTCCCCCAGGGAAGGGGAAGCATCAGTGTTTGGGATGATGGCATTAGGGTTGATCACAGTGTTGGTGTTTATTGTCCCAAATTAGATTATGTGTGATGGAGCCCTGCTTTCCTGAGGATGGCTGAACACCTGCCTCCCCATAGGAAGTGGAGAATGAATTCTGGGTTTTCCTTTGCTTGTGCATGCAGCTTTTGTTTTACTTATTAAACTGTATCTCACTCCAGGATTTTTCTCGCTTTTACTCTTCCAATTCTCTCTCCATCCTGCCATGGGATGAGTGAATGACCAGCTGTGGGGTGTTTAGCTGCTGGTTGGGGCAAAAAAATACAATTTGATAATATCAGATGTTTTAATTAGACCCCTTGAAAGAAAATTCCTAAAGTGGGCATAATAATGTCTGAATGCAAAAGAGGCATCAGTGGGAACAAGGTGACATGTAGCGAACTGTCCCACATGTGGATTTTTGATCTTTCAAAAATTCCTGTGCATATAGACATGCTTGGGAGTAGTTTGCAGAATGGGTCTTAATGCTTCCTATAAACTAGTATTTCTAAATATTTCTAAGTACTTCCTTAGCTTCTCTCAGCCCTTCTGTTCAGTGAATGATATGCAGATGAAACATCGCTACTTTGGGGTTTTATTGTGGGTTGGGTTTTTTCCCCATTAAAACAAAAAAGCTTTGTTATGCTTTTCCGTAGCAACCACAGGCTGTCATAAGGGTAGGAAGCCTATGGGAAGAGAAGTCTCAGAGAACCTGCTCCAGAAAATGAATTTTAAGTCAATCCAACAGTCTCCTCTTTACCCTCTACCCTGGAAAATCCTGGGAAATACTGATTACTAGCTCCTACTGTAGAACTGAATACTTCTTGCATTTCTTTACCCACAAGGCTGCATAAAGTGCCGCTAGTCTTGTGTGCTAGCAAAATAATCTTGTCAGGCTAGAATTAACCTTTGACATTTCTGTTATTTAAGGAAGTTTTTTTTTTAGAGCATAACAGATAGTTATGCTGCTGTACCGCTGAATTTTCTTTGGCCAAGCTGGGCATGTATTACTATCTTTCTTCAGAGGCATGTTAAAACCTCTACCCAGATAATTACTGAGTAATTATCCTGGAAAAATAATCCCATAGCCAAAGAGGATGAGAAGGGGAGTAGTACCTGTTCAAATTCCAAGATGTAAACATTATCATATGAATGTTAAAATCTACATAAGTGTTAACCATTCAGAATTTGTAAATGAAGTCTAGAGATTTCTGTAATAAACACCCTCTGAAGGTCTTGGTCATAGTCAAGTACAGACATGAACTTTGTTAGGCACTGAAGCTAATTGTTTCTACTTAGATGAGGAAGTAGTTATACAAAAAGGACATGAGGTTTAGGAGAGAAAATAAGTTCATTTTTTTGCCAATGATTTTAACTGGAATAAACTTTCTTTTGTTTTTCTGCCCTATTTTATTAGCTCTCATAGATGCTCAGATGTAAGCAACTGATTTAGTAAAATTGCTAGTAAATTAGCTAAATTTTTAAAGGGAAAAAAAAGATTTGCCTTAGGCTTGCACTGGACAATATATGGCATCTTGATTAGCATCCTGGCAGGTTTAGCTTTATAGTAAAAGTATTCCTGTCATTCTCTCATGCCATGGGTGGTCTCTGTGCCACATGTGTAGTACTTGAACATTTGGGTCAATGCTCATCAGGGGCTGCAGAGTTCAGAGAAAAGAAGTACAGACCTTCAGCAAGACTGTTAACTGAACTGACCAAAGCCAGCATTCAAATTCTAAAACTTTATGTTATATAATAAAGCTGCAAGGTAATTAATGGACTGTCTTGGTAGCTCTGGCAACTGAACATCAGTATGACAGTAAAGTCACAGCACCAGGGAAGTGCCTCCTTTCTTCTCAGATGAGTCTTGTAGCTGATTAAAAGTAAATAAGCAGGGACATGTAAGCAATGGGAATAATCTCACTATGAATGAAAAAGAATCCAGCCCCAGCTTCAGCAAGGAACCAAAGCACCAAATTTATTAAGATATAAATATCAAATTTTCCCCCCTGATTTTGGATTTTTTATTATTTCAGTAAGCTCTTTCATCGGTCTTGGAGGATCCAAACACCTTGATATAGCCTCCTTCAGCTAGTGGTGTGCTAATCAACAGCCACAGGTCTAATAGCTTGAGATGTTGTAATTCCCACAGCACTGACCACTGCCAAGAAGACACATGAAAACAGGAGCTCTGACCCCAAAATTGTGGGGAGAGCTGGATGTCCCATTCCTATGTTTCATGTGCCAGAGGCAGATACATTTCCTTGTTGAACGATAGTAAAGATTTTACAAAAAGAGAAGGCTGCCTCTTTTACAGCTTGATTAACAGATTTCCATGCTAGTTCTGGCAATAAAATTTATATCCTCTTCCACTTGGCATGTACAAAAATATAAGGCAGTCAAGTTCTACTTACAAAAAAAAAATGTGGTAGTAAGAGAACAGCCCCCAGGTTTTTCCTTGCCTGTCCACTAGAAAAAAAAAATCATTGCTGTATCACACAGATCCCAAGAATACCTCAGAGTAAAAATTTCTGAAAACTGTAATTCGGTTCTTGACACAAAACCAATAAAATGTACACTTTTTTGGTCACAGCTAAGTAGCATCTTGACACAAGGTATGAAACTGTACAAAGCCTGGTCTGAGGCAGAGGCAGCATATCGTGTTGTACAGCCCTAACTCCTGTCTAAAGAGGAGATGAGGAGTTTTTATAGCTGCTGAAGTTGACTGTTGCTCTGGCACTGCCACTTCAGTGATCCACTGCAACAGTCAAGAGAAAATTAGGCTCTTGGGTAGCATCATAAGCAGAAACCATGACGATCCAGACAAATGTCTTGCACCTGGGAAGTAATAACCACTTGTATCAGTACAGGCTGGGGGATGACCTGCTGGAGAAGATCTCTGTGGAGAAGGACCTGGGGGTCCTGGTTGATGACAGGTTGGCCTTGAGCCAGCAGTGTGCCCTGGTGGCTCAGAGAGCCAATGGGATCCTGGGGTGCATCAGGAGGAGTGTGGCCAGCAGGTCAAAGGAAGTGATCCTCCCCCTCTACTCTGCCCTGGTCAGGCCCCACTTAAGTATTGTGTCCAGTTCTGGGGTCCCTGATATAAAAAAGACAGGGACCTCCTGGACAGAGTCCAGAGGAGGCCTGTGAAGATGATTAAGGGCCTGGAGCATCTCACCTATGAGGAAAGGCTGAGTGAGCTGGGACTGTTCAGCCTTGAGAAAAGAAGACTAAGGGGGACCTTATTAATGTTATACTTATCTTAAGTATGGGATGTGGAGGGAATTAGCCAGCCCCTTTTCAGTGGTCTGTGGGGTTAGGACAAGGGGCAATGGCTGCAAGTTGGAGCACAGGAAGTTCCGCACCAACATGCGGAAGAACTTTTTCCCAGTGAGGGTGACAGAGCCCTGAGACAGGCTGCCCATGGAGGTGGTGGAGTCTCTACCTCTGGAGATATTCCAGACCCACCTGGATGCCTATCTGAGTGATATGTCCTAGGGAGCTGCTTTGGCAGGGGGGTTGGACCCGATGATCTCTCAAGATCCCTTCCAACCCCTGTGATTCTATGATTCTATGAATGCCTGTGCAAGGTTTTATGGATGGCACTAACATTAACCTGTGGAAATGCCTCTGCCATCTTAGGCCCTCAGCATCCTCCTCATCCTGATGGCTAATTCCTTTTCTTCACTTCTGTATAGAACAAAGTTTGGTCTCCACATGGCTTGGCTCCTCAACAAGGTGATATGTGACAGAGCCAAGGTTCACCCTTTGTGTGTGGTCCAAGGTACTGTCTCAAACCTCTCTTGAAGATACTGAGCCACAAATTCAAAGTCATTGAGACCTGTTTATGCAAATTTCGCCACCAGTAAGGGACTAAATACTCCAGGTGTGCTCCTCGGTGTGAGCTGTTCACTCAGCCCTAGACTGACTCATTCAACAGGAAGGCTGCTGAGGCTGAGGTTGTCACTGCTGTAGATATATGAATGAAAGAGAGGAGAGTATGACTTACCTCACTCCCAAAGTGCAGTACAGACACAGAGGTCAACATCCAAAGAAGGAAACCTCTCTGTTCAGACCAATGAATCATGCCTGATACAGAAACTACTTTATTTAACGCTCCCTTTAGGCTCTTAAAGCCTACAGTCCTGTCAGTTTAGGGCAATGTAATTTTGAACAGTTTTCAGGACTTTGCTTTCAGGCTTTCTGGGTTGTTGACTCCATGGGATTAAGTTGTATAACCCCTGTCAGTGATGCTATAGTTGATGTTTAGAGCTGTGCTTTATCTCAATGGTAGGTGTTACTTTCTACTCAGGTTCTCCAAAGCCAGATGGCTTATGTATGTATGTATGTATATATGCATAAATACATGCATTGTTTAGACCTCTGTAATAACACACTTTTAAGACTTCTGTACTTGGTGATACCCAGAAATCATCAGAAGCCTATTTGAAAATAAGAAAAAGGTCTGCATATATGGTTTTCTCAGTGTCTTGGCTATACTATGCCTCACCATTCATAACATCAGTTTTTAAACAAAAATAGAAACAATGGCAGATTTTAAAAGAAAGGAGGAGTGGAAGGGCTCCTATCTTGCAGTCCACAGAAGGAAAAAGCAGTGCAGGTAAATGGAAAGGATTGTCATGTATATAACATTAATGTGAACAGAAGTCTATTAGTGAAGTTAGTTGCTACAAGATTTATTAGTCTCAGAAGAGTAGAGGGAAATTAAGTGTTGCTATTGCACAGCAATACCAGAACAAGTTTTAAATGAGCAGAAAAGATGAATTAGTTAGTGAGGAGCACTGAAAAGCCTTTATAGGATGACTGATTATCTGAGAAATAAAACCCATGTAACTGTGAAAAGCTGTATCTCCATGTGGCTTCTTTGTAACTTTCTGATTATGTCTAGCTTTTTATTCCTTTTTTTTTTTTTTTAAGAGACAGGGAAGGATGCAATCTGTTTGTTCATAGATACACTTGCAAATGCACAAAAACTCTGTTTTGAGAAACTTCTCTTGTTCTCAAACACTTGTATAAGAAAAGAAAAACTCAGCATCTGTTTGTATACATACTGAGAATAAATGCATGAAAAAGATGTAAATATGAATCTAACTAAATAACTATGGAGAATTTGAAGAAATGTGTTCCTTCGTGTCTGAGCAGTACACACTAGTTTTCAGTCATTGTATTTCTAAATAATGAGGCATCCTTGAGGGTGAATTTGCTTAGCCAGTCTCCTCACTGAGATGCAGTGAATTTGCACGGTTTGGTTTAGACTTCCTGAAAAGGTCTGCTCTGAGTTGATTTCTTTGAGCTGTGTGCTATCGACTAGCTCCTGCAGCCAGCCACTCACTAATGCATTGAGCACGGTGTAGAACTACAGCAGGGATCACTTTGCTCAAATGGAGGGTGTATCTAAATAGTCACCTGATATCTTGTCAAGGAGCTGATGGGCTCAGAAAACTCGAGGCTCCCTTACCCTGACAGCTGTCTTTCCAGCTGGTGACTGACGGTCAGCATCCCTGCCAGGAGTTCACACGAGGAAGTGAAACCAAGTGAGTCACAACATGAAATTCCTGCCTGCCTAAGCAAGTGTCAGGAGGTGTTGATGGCACAGCATGTGGGACTTGCCCTGCCACCACCGCCTCCGCAGGGCCACAGAGGCACATACACTGCTCAGACCTCTGCTGAGGGCAGCAGTGTGGAGATCTTCAGTGGTGCTGAGATTTTGCACTGCCCCGCTGTGTTAAGGGTAAATTTCACACAGTCTTTGCGACTGAATGGATTTCATTTCCACAGTTAGGAATCCAGTGCCTTCCACCAGCTCCACATTCACTTAAATAAATTGGAGCAGGCAGCAGGGCAGGTGAAATTAAACTAGTAAAGGGAGAAAAAAATACTTAAGCAGACTGAAACAGTTATTGCTGCCTGCTAGGAAATGTTTTTTTAGTCTTTTATTACCACATACAATCCCTAGTCTCATGTGATTAACAAATTCATCCTGAAACACTGGTGTTGCTTGACTGCAGTTGAAAAATTAAGTGGTAGCTTTAAATTCTTGTTCCTCATCTCATTTAAAAGAGATATTTTGCAGCACTTGGATCCTAGCATATTTAATCAGGCTGCACATTTCCTATCACATCCAACACCTGGCAATCTCCTGCGTGCCGACTGTGCACAGTGCAATGATATGTCTAGAGGTAATTATTTCTATCACGCACATAAGGGCAAAAGATACAAGAGTCATCACATGCTTACCTTTTGTACAGTTTTCATTTCAACTTTAAATGCCCATCTGGGTTGGTCTATACAGGGGGACATATTTTATTCTAGAAATTTGTTCATGAAAAATGAATGCTGGGGGAGACAAACATAAAAGAAAGGGACCAAATCTGCTGTCTTTATTCAGAAGTCTCTGAAGCTTCAGTGAATGAAGGTCATTTATTCTCTTCACTGAAAAAACTCATTAGGATCCCTGCAATGGACAGACAAAGAAAGGATGAAGCAAATAGATTTTTTTCTATGACATAAGGGAGAAGCCCAGAAAAAGGGTCCTAGAAATATTAGTGAATGAAAATTGAAAGCCAAATCCTCTTTTGCAGCTTTACAAGAGGAAAAACCCTCAGCTGTGATTTTGTAAGGAGTCCCATAGGCTGGGTCCTGAAAAGCAAGCCATCACAGAGCCTCCAAACTACCCTGCCATAAGCTACTCTGTCACAGGGAATCATAGAATCACAAAACAGTGGAGGTTGGAAGGGACCTTGAAAGCTCAGCTAGTCCAAACCCCCTGCCAGAGCAGGATCACCTCAAGTGGGTCACACAGGAACATATTCAGGTGTGGGTTTAATGTCTCCAGAGAAGGAGACTCCATAACCTCTCTGGGCAGCCTGTTCCGGTGCTCTGTCACCCTCACAGTAAAAAAGTTTTTCCATATGTTCACATGGAACCTCCCCTGCTCCAGCTTGCACCCATTGACCCTTGTCCTGTCACTGGATATCACTGAGAAGAGCCTGGCCCCATCCTCCTGATTCTTGCCCTTTACTTATTTAAAGAATTGATAAGGTCACCCTTCAGTGTCTTCTTCTCCAGGCTAAAGACACCCAGCTCCTTCAGCCTGTCCTCATAGCGAAGATGTTCGAGTCCAGTAATCATCTTTGTGGCCTCTGTCCTCCTTGAACTGAGGGCCCCAGAACTGGACACAATATTCCAGATGCAGTCTCACCAGGGCAGATTAGAAGGGGAGGAACCCCTTCTAATATACCCCAGGATGCCAGTGTACACAGTAATTCCTCAGTCCCATGGAGGTGATGTGGGAGACCGGTGGAAATACAGTGTCTGCAGAGAACACGGTGCTATGATGCAGTGTGAGTATTCCAGCAGGGGAGAGGATTCATCTCATGAGAAGAAGCACACTGGTCACTGAGTTGGCAAATTACACTGACGGTTTTCATCAGCAGAGACCTTGTAGAAGAACTTAGTGAAAGCTGTGCCAAAATGAGCAAAATCCAGTCAGTCCCCCCTTCACACACAGAGGAACCACCACTGGAGACGCTGTAAAACCCTTTGTTTTGCCCTGCAGATTCTGCAAGCTGGTTTCTTCACCTAGATTTTAAAATTTTTGTCAAAGGTGTGGGAAAAACAGTAATGCTTTTTGTTCTGCTTCAGGTATGGAGGTCTCTTAAAAACATGGTTACAGCTAAGATCTCCTATCAGATCATACACAGGTCCACAATATGATCTTGTGAGCAACAGGCAGTGAGGGAAGACAGTAAAGAGGAGAACTCCACTGGTGTTCATTCTACAGATTGAAAACTGATGGCTAGGACTTTACTCTGAGCTTACTGGAAACTTGTCCTGAGAGACCTGAAATGTGGACAGTGGTGGATGATGATCCATTTGTAGCTCTGTTCTGTGTTCCCAAAAATCTGGGGGCCTGCCTGCCCCAGATGACTTCCATTGGCCCAGAAAATGTTGCAAGTGCTGGCTGTGATAAAAAGTCATGCACAAATAGGACAAGTAGCAGGGCCAATGGAGCTGTACTTCTGCCAAGATGGTCTGGCAGGCTCTAGTAGCAAAAAAAAAAAATAAAAAAATCAAACATACAATTTATTGTGCTTTGCAAGCGAGCCAAAAGGATTTAGTGTCCCAGCTTGAGGTAAAATCATGCTCTACTCCTTGTCAGACATCAGAAATTGAGAAAATGGGACCAGATGAGGTCCTTCAAGGCAGGACCTATGATCGGATGGGAGTCACTAATTTTCTCTTCTCAGCCCCTTTCAGCTATCCACTCTCCCACCCCACATGAACAGCTCCACAGCTGAGACAGAAATATATAACCATACATGAGGTGAAAACACGCATTTCAAACCCTGTTTCAGATGTGCCCCTAGCCGGCCCTTTATACTAACTGCAAAATTCTGCAATGTGAGCATTAGGTTTTGCATTAATATTTCAGTCATGAACCTTCAAAAACTAACCTCTGCAAAAAACTCACTTGCTTTCAACGTTCAATAGTTTTCCACACCAGGGAATATGCTGAGATCAGCAGTTTCAGTTCACCAGCAATATCTCTCTAGCTATTAATTAACAATAATTGTTAGTCAACCTACATTCAGACCACACCTAGAGATGTGCAAAAGGATACTAAAAGATATACTTCAAACAATACTCCATCAGCATAGTAAGAGTTTGTTCAAAAAAAATAAAAAGTGAAACAGCATTTGAATTCTTCCTGTGTAAGACTGAAAATGCTGTCTGCAGTGATGGCAGGGTGCTGCCAGTATGGAGTGCTTCATATAAAAATAGGCCTAAATAGACCATCTATGGGCTCTCTGCTGGCTTAAATGAAATGTGTTGAGTTGTCTCGGTGTGTTTAGAATGAGCGGTTATCCACATCTGAAAAGAAAAATAAGAATTCTACCTGGATTTGATGTTAATGGGTGACAAGCAGTATTCTGAGTTCATCAGGGGCGTGGAGGACTGGTTAAGAAGAAATACTAACCACTGTTTCTATTGGTTCCTGCAGAGTGCACCTGAGCTGCGGCAAGGGGGTGAAGAAGTTTGCGGGTGCGTTGCTCTTGCAGGCTGCTCTGTAGGCAGAGGACACAGATGTTTGGTTGGCACCTTTCCCTGGTCAGCATATTCAGCTGACTGTAAGAGATGAAAGACAGCAGGACCGCTTGGCTGGGAAAGGAAGCAGGGGACAAAGCTGGAGTAGATAATTTTGTCTGCTCAAATATGAAAGATTTTTGCCACACACAAGAAGGCTTGAGTTCTACATTCTCTACATAATTTCATTTTCACTGCAATATTTTTCTTTAAAATACCAAGCTTTATTGCTGTTATTTTACACGACTTTTTCACAGCCTGAACCTTGTTTCTTCTGCTGTGTTTGTTGTTTCAAAATCTTTAAAATATTTCAGCTAATAATTTGAACAATTATTTCCCAAAATTCTTTTCTTCAGCAACATTGTTTTACTCAACCTTCCGGCAATCCTTTATACACTGCTATGACAGGTTAACTGTGTCCCCTGGAGTCAGCTCTTGTTTCTGAGAGGCTGCTACTTGCAAATATGGGACTGATTCAGCATTGGCTTTAACTGTTACTCGTGAGACTGGTGCCTGGAGTGCCTCTGGTATCAAGTCAAGGGAGAGAGGCAAACTAGCTAATCCAGATGCAGCAGTGGGTCATTACAGAGTTAAATGAATGCAAAAATCTGCACGTTTTTAAAATCACACATAAAAATCTCAGTTTCTGACTTCATGGTTTACTTGTCCAATAAAAAACAGACATCCTACTCTTAAACTTCTGAAAGCTTACTCAAAATGTTTGGGGGACCTTTTCTAGTTTCTATTGCACAAAAGTGCAGTTGCACAAAATTGCAGTCCTGTTTACTGGTGAAAAGCTGCACTATCTCAGAAGCATTATACAGAAGAACCAGCCATGGACCACATTTAATACAGCATAATTCCAAGATATTCTAGAGCTCGTGGTGTTGAAACCTTAAGGATGGTTATATAGTGAAAAGTGTTTGAGGCAAGGGCAGGAATCTGCTCTTGTATTTCAGTAGTTGAATCAAATCTGTACATTTGGCATAATAACATTTGAAAAGAAAACTGAATTTTCTATGTATTTGTTTAGGAAGATATTCCTTCTGTTTTGCAGAGAAAATATTTAAAAATTTTTCTTTAGTGCTTTACAGTCTCCATCTGTAGATTTAAAATATTTTTAATCTGCTATTCTTGGGGTAACTGATAATAATTTCATAAGGAATGCAGTATTTATTAAGCTTATTATTCCATTTAAGATGTTGCAGTTTGAGACATTCTTTTCAAGCTGTTTGAATTTTTGGATAATGAAGTTCCAAAGCATTTTATAATTCAAGTGGAACAACTTGTGAGATGTGGAAGGAGAAGAAAGTCCAGGCAATTATAATTGGCCTGTTTTAATATACAGGGAGTGCAGTCTTTAAGTGTCTGATAGAACCACTACCCACTCTCTGTAAGAAAACTAAGTACAAGTGCCAGATATCTCTTGAAGACTGATTCCCACCCAGGAGATATTCAGTCCTGAAGGAAGGGTTGTTCTCTGTCAGGTGAAATACACCAAAAGCCAAGATTATTGAATGATTCCTGGGCTCTCCCCAAGAAGGAAGGAAGGCAGAGATTTCAGTTTGGCAGGAAGAAGCCTAGACTTTTTTTATCAATATTAGTTTTGCCTTTTTCTGGGTTTTGTTTGATTGTTTGTTGTTTTGAGGTTTGGTTGGGTTTTTTTGCATTTGAGTTAGTTTTGGGGGTTTTTGATGGACAATGAGGTGTATTAAATATTTTTGAACCAAGGTGGTTGTGGCACTTACTATCATAGCACACACACAGTGCAACCAGTCTTCAATCCCATTCCTGTACATTTTCTGTGAAAGAGCTTGCAATAGCCCCACAGCTATAGTGACAGGCATTTACTTGTCAAAGGGACATGGAAGAAGTGGTGATGTACAGCCTATATCTGGCTGAGCTTTTATCCTGAGCCTTATCCATGTTCTGTGAGGTGAATGGATGGATCCCTGCTTTCTTTGGCAGGCCTTGCTTTGGTTAAGGAGTTATTCCTTAGCTTCAGGTACTGCTGGACATAAAAGGAGTTATGTGTGAAACCTGTGTAAGCACTGGGGAGCGAAGAAGGGCAAATAACTCTTTATCTCTGTGGGCAGAGCCCTGACATTCAACCATCAGAGCTGTCTTCTCTCAGAGGGTCCCCACACCGGAAGGAGGGAAGAATGAAGCCTTCGGGGTCACTGCATCATGTATGTCCCCTCAGGTAACTTGGCAGGATGGATTTGTTAGAAATGTCAGAGAGATTTCATTCAGAAACACCCACTATGTTGTCCTCCTGGTTGTCTCCATTTCTGTACCTCTGATGACTCGCTCAGGTTTTTCACTGCCACCTCACCAGAATGATTCCTCTGTATCAAAATCATTCATCTCTGTTACCTGACGCTGTGGTTTCTGGCCTCTCAGAGCAAGGCTGGATTTATTCATAAGGAAGGATTTTATTATGGAAACATGATAAAACACGGCATTCCTGTGCAGAGCATGGCATTTCTACCATGTGCGTATTGTTGCGTGCTGCACAGTTTTATTCTGCTGTGAGAGGAAATAGTCTTTAAAAAAAAAAATTAGTCGTGTGACTAATATCAATGGGCTTTTAGATAAAATCCCACGGGCTATTAATTTTATCTATAATTTACACAATGATTTTAAGTTTTATAATACAGAAGTAGATTTCAAAATTAAATATGAACAGACGTGAGACCATTAGGTATTGCAAACTGTCATTTTTCATGTTAACAGGATATTTTGTCAGTGTTACGTAGAAGAAATGGTGATATATAAAGGAAAAAATCCTATCAAATCAGTCATCCTCTGTCTTTTTCTTTCTCTTTTTTCTTTACATTTACGTCTAGTGATCCTCCAAAGAACCTGGCTTCATTTTTAGCCCTCAAAAAAAATCTCTGAGCTTCTCTTTTCATCTAGAGTCTCCTTGCACACTACAGATCTGTCATTTTGCCTGATCTGTAAAGACTTCACAAATTTCCAAGTAACCATTATAAGACTTGAGGAATGCTCTATGAAAGGAAAATTATGAGAACATGAGGATTACTATGCTCTCAGGAGATGCCACTGAACTAAAATCAATCATATGAATTAAAGGCTTTTGACAAATAAATAATTCATACACACTAAATTAATTAATGAATTTCCAGGACAGGCTCAGCACAATTTCCCAGGTTAGCCATCAGCACATCAGCAGAGCCGTAACAGCTCTGCCATCTTTGCTCCCTATAGTCATGATTCAGATTCAGAAAGAGGATAGAATTTGCATAGTACTTGAGCATCAGGGAAAGGATTATTTTAATTTTTCTTTTCTTTTAGTCACCTAAACAAGACTGTATATGTTTTTCTCTTCTTATCCCTCCCTCCCCCCCCCCCAACCATTGCAAGACACTGGGAGCAAAGCAACTGTTTCTTCATAAACACTTCAGCTACTGTGCTGAATAGAGTTGACATTTACATAAACGGATTGCAGTGCAGTTGTTGAACATATACAGGGATGATTCTCTAATCCCATTTTAATTAGATGGATGTTGCAAGCATACAAAAATCACAAGCCTCGCTCCCTGTGGTGATGCCATACTGGCAAGGAATCAATCACCACGGCCCTGGTTGCCATGGAAACTGATAGCTCCTGCACCACCATCTAAGTGGTAAATGATTGGTGGTGTACTCATAACGCAGGGAGAGCAATGAGTTTTTATATCCTGTCCAGCAGCTGTGCCAGAGAGTTAATTAAAAGCAGAGAACATGAAATAAATCTAAATCTGTGAAGAAATGAAATGTACAGTACAAATTGAATTCCCATGTTGGACAGAAATTAATATGCAGCGCAAACCACAAAGCTGCCCGAATAAGCAGCAGCTATGAATCCTGGGAGCCAGTACCTCTGTGGCAGCTAAAACCCAAAAGTGGAGAGAGTACCTCCTTATCTTATTACCTGAACACGCGCTTCCTTCAGTGCTTGCACTGACTGATGCATGCAAATTGCATCCTCAAATGTTAAAGGCTCGCACAAAAGCAGGAGGGGCAAAGCTTAACTAAGATCTAATTAACAAACTTAGCAACTGCAGTTTATCAGCTGTGAATATGATGTAAGTAAATGTTTGTACCACTGCACTCAAATTCGCCTGACAACTTCTATGAAAGTCAATGTGTTTTTATTGATAAGCTGTGAATTCCAAATTCATATTTCAAATATCACTGGAATGGGAACAGCCCCTGAAACGCTCTTCTCACAATAAAATTAATTCTGCATAAAACATTTTTTTTGGTAGAGTGGAATGCAGCTGACCAGGCATGAAATACAGTGTGAAGACACAAGTTCCCTTGCAGCCCAGCCTTCCTCCCCCTCTGCATCACTGTTTAGGAGTCAGATTTCTGTAAGTGGGTCTACACAGCTCTGTTCCGGCAAGAGGTTTAACTACTCACACATGACAAACACAAGTAGTCAAACACAATGCAGCTAAACTCGATCTGCTGTGCACAACTGAAATTAAGGAGGGAAATGTTTGAGAGGAAGAAGTTTTGGTCCACAACCAGGTGTAAATGTGGCTTGGCCAGATGTCTTTGAAGTACGGCAACAAAAATTGCTTTAGCACTTTCTGTGCTAAAGGCTTTTTAAGTGCTTTGCATCTTTTATCAAACCTTTTCTGTTCAGAGATTTCGCACCTTAACTTATTGTATCAGCCTGGTTGGGATGGGCCCTGGTCATTTTTTCCCTTTCACAATTCCTTCTTTCCTGCTGGTCATTGAACACTTTTCCAGCTGAAATCAGCTGGACAAAATTCAGAGGATTTTTTTTCAGGCCTCTGAAACCTCATGAGAAATGACAAAGCTATTACACACAATTCTTGAGATGAAGCTTCGTATGCTATCCTACCACTGTACTTTTCACATTCCCCCATCATTTCTCTAAACCAAGTGAAATACTGATTGTCTCTAAAATCCCCTTCTTTTTGGCATTAAGGTCTGAGATGAAAGTATTGGTCCTTTGTAATTTTAGTAATTGTTTTACAACTGTCCATGAAGGACAGGCACAAATAACACACCTAATTCAGGTGGCAGTTATGACAATTTCCTAGCAACCATTCGCTATGAAGCCAGATGTCAGATAAACTCTTGGTTTTAACTTCCCAGCAGCGCACCTCCTACTGTCTGTAATATCTTCTCCAGAAAAAGAATCAAAAGGGATCTTCTGAAAGGCCACAAGTGTAGTAAATTATGAAGCACTACACTTTACTTTGTGTGGTTTAAGTTGCATGTTGCACAAATAATGTCATTAAAAAGCGTTGATGAAGACTACTCATGGTTTCTCTTAAGCCTTCTTGCCAATGTGTATTCATAAGATAAGCCATAGGCATGAATGGAAATAAAATGCTTCAAAAATGTCACCTTAATAAGTTAATAAAACCTCTCTAACACATCTTCAGTGATTTTTTGTCACTTTATATAAATGGCAAAAGAACTGAAATATCTGCTTTGAAAGAAAACCACTTTTCACCATACCTTTTTTTCCACTTAATCAAAAGTAAAGATGCAAGAGAGTAAGTTGAAATTTAAGAGGAAACCCCTAGGTATCTCAGACACAACATACTGTAAAAGTATATTTTATAACAAGTAATGGTGGAATTTGAAGGTTAATTTAACCACGATTATAGCAGAGGATCCATGTAATGGTCCTCTGGGGTTTAATCTTATGGTCTGTATGCATGACTGGTTGATATACAAGTTGATGATTTTGGAATCACCAGATGTTTTAGTGGTAAAAATGAATGATAGTTGTAGTCACTGATGTTACACAGTTTAAGTGCTGGTAGAGTTAGAGAAACTACAGCATTCTTGAAAAATAAGTTCTTGCTATTGAAAATAACATTGACTTTTAGCCCGGGAAGAATCCCTCTGTCATGTACAAAATAACATGCTGGGAAAGACTTAATTAGACTTAAGTATTTACTCCCATACAATAAAGAAGGAAAATGGGACACTCATTAAACCACTATAGTTCCAGATAAATTAATTTCTTGTGTCCTGGGAAGAGTATAGAGATATTGGCCAGTTGTAAAGGATGGGATCAGGAAGGGCAAGACACAGCTGCAGCTGAACTTGGCAAGGGATGAAACAAATAATAAGAAGGGATTCTGTAGGTATATCAGCCAGAAAAAGAACGTCCAAGAAGTGTACGTCCTCTGATGAATACAACTGGCAAACTGGCAACCACGGGCAAGGAGATGCTGAGATACTCAAAATCTTTTTTCGTCTTCACTGGCAACTTCTATTCCCACACACCTCTTGTATGCATGAACCTCAAAGTAGGGTTCCTCACACTGTGAGAGAAAATCAGGTTCATGACCACCCGAAGAACCTGAACATACACAGCTCTATAGGACTTAACGAGATGCTTCCCACAGTCCTGAGGCAATTATCCAATACAGTTGCCAAACCACTCTCCATGGTATTTGAAAAGTCATGTCAGCAGGTGAAGTCCCTGTTGACTGGGAAAAGGAAACTTTGCCCCCATTTTTAAAAAGGGTAGAAGAAGGACCCTGGGAAATACAGACCTGTCAGCCTCACCCCTGTGCCTGGGAAGATCATGGAACAGATCCTTCTAGAAGCTATGCTGAGACACATGGAAGAGAGAGAGGTGATTCAGGACAGCCAGCATGGCTTCAATAGTGGCAATTACTGCCTGACCAAACTAGGGGCCTTCTGTGATGAACTCACTGCATCAGTGAACAAGGGAAGAGCTACAGATGCCATCTATCTGGACTCTGTAAGGCCTTTGACACAGTCCCCTACAACATCCTTCTCTCTAATTGGAGAGATGGATTTGATGGACAGATAGTTCAGTGGACAAGGCACTCTCATCCAGCTCAATGTGTGGATGGAGATCACTGATACATGGTGTCCTTCAGGGGTCTATATTAACACTAATACTGTTTAGTATCTTCATCAACAACATCACCAGTGGGATCAAGCACACCCTCAGCAAGTTTGCAGATGACACCAAGCTGAGTGCTGCGGTTGATATACCTTAGAAGTCAGGACATCATCCAGTGGGACCTGGACAAGCTCCAGAAATGGAGCCATGTGAATCTCATGAGGTTCAAGGCCAAGTTCAAGGTCCTGCACCTGGGTTGGGACAACCCATCATATCAACACATGATAGGCAGAGAACAGATTGAGAGCATCCCTGAGGAGAAGGATGTGGGGGTTTGTGGATGAAAAGTTCAACATGAGCCAGCAATATGCATTGGCAGCTCAAAAGGCCAACTGCATCCTGGGCTGCAGCAAAAGCAATGGGACCAGCAGGTTAAGGGAGGTGATTCTGCCCCTCTACTCTGCTCTAATGAGACCCAACTGGACTATTGCATCCAGTTCTGGAGTCCTCAGTACAAGAAAGGCATGGACTAGCTGACCCTTAAAGACCCCTTCCAACCCAAACTGTTCCGAGTCTATGATTGTGAACCCTCCATATACCTTCTTTATTCTATTCAAAGGTGCTACCAATATCAGGGAAGGAGGACTCAGGGAACTACAGGCCTGTCAACCTGACCTCAGTACTGGGGAACGTGATGAAAGAAATCATCTTGAGTACCTTCACGCAACACATGCAGGAAAACCATGTCATCAGGCCCAGCGTAAGCTTATGAAAGGCAGATCGTGCTTGACCAACTTGATCTCCTTCTATGATAAAGTGACCTGCTCAGTGGATGAGGGGAAGGCTGTAGATGTTGTCACCTGGACTTCAGTAAAACCTTCAACACTGTCTCCCACAGCATCCTCCTAGAGAAACTAGCCGCCCATGGAATAGAGAGGTATATTCCTTGACGGCTTAAAAACTGGCTGAATGGCCAGTCCCAGAGAGTTGTGAATGGAGCTAAATCCAGCTGGTGATGGGTGACAAGAGGTGTTCTGAAGGGTTCAGTGCTGTGGTCCCTCCTGTTTAACATCTTCGTTAATGATCTGGACAAGGGGATTGAGTGCATCCTCAGTAAATTTGCAGATGTGGGAGTGTTGATCTGCTGGAAGGTGGGATGGCCCTGCAAAGGGGCCTGGACAGACTAGATTGATGGATAGAGGCCAACTTTATGGGGTTCAACAAGACCAAGTGTGCCAGGTCCTACACTGGTCACAATAACCCCAAGCAGCTCTACAGGCTTGGGGCAGAATGGCTGGAGACCTCCCTGAAGGAGAAGGACCTGGGGATGCTGGTTGACAGGCAGCTGAACATAAGCCAGCAGTGAGCCCAGGTGGCCAAGGCAGCCAGTGGCATCCTGGCCTGTATTAGGAATACTATGAGCAGTGGGAGTAGGGAAGTGGCAGTTCCATTAGACTCAGTTCTGGTGAGGCCTCATGTTGAGTACTGTGTCCAGTTTTGGGCCATTCACTCCAGGAAGGATGTTGAGAAGGGTGTGATGAAGCTGGTGAAGGATCTTGAGTGCAAGTCCTATGAGGAACGCCTGAGGGAGCTGGGGCTTTTGAGTCTTGAGAAAAGGAGGCTGAGGGGAGACCTTATCACTCTCTACAGCCACCTGCAAGGCTGTAGATATGTTGTGGTTTGTCTCTTGTCTCAGGTGACAAGCAGGTAGCATGAGAAGGAATGGCTGAAACTGCACCAGGGGAGATTTAGGTGGGATGTCAGGAAGAATTTCTTTCCTGAAAGGGTTGTCAAGCATTGGAACAGCATGCCCAAGGAGGTGGAGTCACCATCCCTGGAGGAATTGAAAAGGTGTGTAGATGAAGTGCTCGAGGACATGATCTAGAGGTGGAATAGACAGGGTTAGACTGTGGTTGGACTCAGTGATCTAAAGGGTTCTTCCAACCCAGGTGACTCTATGATTCTATGATTCTAAATGATGTACAGCTTAGGCAATGTAACTGTTGTGGTTGTGACACACCAGTATTCGACAGATGAAATAGGTGTCCTGCTGTTCTATTTATGCTTTTAAAGTTTTGCATTTCAAATGCAGAACTCTGCATTGTCATAGCTATAATCTGATTCTGTAAGCTTTCCGTTATCACCTAGTGCATTGGCATGGAACTGGTAAGGAAAACATGTTTGCTTTTGCTGTATAGGTCAGGTTTGGTTTTTACCGCACAAGAAAATTAACGTGAACTTTTCTTCTCCACCTGTAACAAGAAAAAAATCCACATTGTTAACTACTTAAAGGGTAATGAAGCATGTTCGGAGCATTCAGTTACAGTTGAATTGATGCAGATCAGGAGCTCTAAACTAGGAGCTGTAAATTAGTAGATTCACAGTAGATAGCCAAAATGGATAAGGCAAATAAACCCAACTCTTAATATTTAATTTGTATTGCAATGAATCTGGAAAGTAACACTATTTTGTGGAGGCTAAGGTAGAAGGGACTATAAATCAGAAACATACTGCTGTGTGACTGTGTTTTTAGCTGCACATTCTTGGCCTTAAGGAACACAGGGAGCAAAATACTGATCTCACCTAAAAGAACATGCAAAGCAATTTCACCATTAATGTTGGAAAAATGCAACTTTTCTGTCCGTCCCCCACTGATGGCACTTTTGAGAATAAAATGGTATTTTAAAGGCATTTAAGTGAATTAGTTGCCAACTTCCCACTGACAGAAAGCTTGGAGACTACATCACTTCAAAGTATTTTGAAAATTTCACCCTCAGTAGTGAAGCCGTTCTGGGGAGACATTAAGAATTCACCTCCCAAACCCAGTTAGAACTGGGCTTTGAGGTTAGTCCAAGACTCTAATGCATAGCACATACCCAAAATAGTGACGTATAGGTTGTGTAATATCAAACAAAGACAAGATTCTTGTGACATTTCTCCAAGAGATCACTATTTCAGTAAAAAAAAATGTGGAGTTACATTTGTGGTAATTTATGTGTGGGAAGAATGATTATTTTTCAGGGATATCTCACTTCAAGGAAGGCGAATGATACCCACCACACTACCTCTCAAATAAAAAATAAATTAATAAATAAGAAGTGGCCAAAAAATGCCCCCACTCTTCAGCAGAATTAGGAGTAGTAAACAAGTTGGATTCTGACCACCCTTGGCGACACCTCAACCTGTGAACATGTGTAACAGACCAAACATTGAAATGACAATCAATAACAACAACCAATAATAATGTCCTCTGACTAAAGCTTTCATTAAAGCACATGGAAGTGTTGGATGCCCTCATTTCACTGACAATAAACTTATGGCATGTAGACTGTCTTCAATATTCAGTTCTTTTGATTAACAGCTGCTTAATATCTGATAATTTTCACAACTTCTAATATATACCTTGAGGCCCTACCCTGGTTTAATTTTGTTTTACATATTGGACTTTCATTAAAGTCAACATATACATACACATGTAAATTAGGAGCAGGATTAAAATATATTTTTCTTCCCCAGATGCATAGGTATTCAATGAAGTCACATCATCTTCTTCAACATATGCATACTTGTTTCACACAGTATATATAGTTAGATACGTATATATACTACCACCTAACAACTTTTTTTGATAGAGCCTTCAACTTTTTTAAATTCATTGTTATTAGAAGACTGTAACAATATAATTACATTTCTATAATATAATAAGGCAGTGAGTAACAATTGTCTCTGAAAGTTGCCAGTGGTTCAGAAAGTGTATCTTACAGTATTAGCACTCAAGTTCCTGGTGTAACCTGTCAAACAGTTGACTCAAGGGACCAATACTTCTCTCTAAGCTACGGTACATATTAAGAAAATTTGATCACTGGCATGCATTATGTGATGCCTCTTCAGCTACACAGACGAAAAAAATTGCAACTAGAGCAATGATGTCAGAAACTAGTTATCATAGAATAGTATGGCTTTGAAGGAGCCTTTAAGGATTAGCTAGTCAAACCCTTCTGCAATAAGCAGGACCATCTTCAACCAGATCAGGTTACTCAGAGCCCCATCCAATCAGACCTTGAATGTTTCCAGGGATGGAACATTCACAAACCCTCTGGACAACCTGTTCCAGCATTTCACTGCCCTCATAAAAAAAATCATCCTTATATCTAGTCTGAATCTAGCCTCTTTTAGTTTAAACCCACAACCCCTTGTCCTGTTGCAACCAAGGCTACTATAAAAGTCTGGCCCCACCTTTCTTATAAGTTCCCCTGAAATATTGAAAGGCCACAAAATGGTCTTCCTGAAATCTTCTCTTCTTCAGGTTGAACAAGCCCAACTCTCAGCCTGTCTTTGTAGGAGAGGTGCTCCAGCCCCCTGATCATTTTTATGGAGCTCCTCTGGACACACAGCAACAGCTCTGTGTCTTTCCTGTACCAGGGAAGGAAATGTTTTCTCAAAGAATATATAGCAAAGCTGTGAAACTTTGTGGTTTAGCATGTCATGGATGCTAAGAATTTATTTGTATTCAAAACTAGTTATTCTGGTTTATTGGGAAAAAGTCTGTTAAATGAAGTGCATCATCTCAGCATCAAGTCACTAAGATACGGCTCAGTGGAGTCAGGGACCATGCAACAGGAGCACATCCTGGTTGCATTCCTGTTTTGATCTTTCCTAGACATGCACCTCTTGGCTCCTGCAAGAGACAGGGTCCAAACCTTGGCAGGGCAAGGTTCTGGTCTAACTCAGGATAGGTGTTCTTATATTCTCATTTAAGTCTAACAAAATAGTTTAGGGTTTGATTTTTTTTTCCCTCTTTACGTGCCATTCAGCTCACAGAGAAAAAATATTTAAAAAGGTTTGAGAGCCTTCCTAACAATTAAATATTGTAGATTTTCTGCAACATCAACCTTCTGTAATCTCCAGCTCCTCCTTCCTCCCTCCCTGCCATACTTGCAGCATTTCAAAGGATGTTTTCAGGTCTTTTCAGGTTCTAGTTCCTGTTAAAAGGAAGAAAAAAGAAGATAAACTAAATCCAAAGCAGTATGACACCCCCAGTAGGAACTAAAACCTGAAAAAGCCTCAGCCACCTGTGAAAGGCCTCTGAATGCAGCAGCTGTGTGCTCAGAGGATGAGACACCATTCAGACTGCGTTCCTCATGTCATGAGTACATATATGGATGGTGTACCATATGAGTGTGTAGATCATTTCCATATTTCATCTCCATCTGAACATTTAAGTCAGGTACATGAAAAACCTTCCATTCTGCTTTCCTGAAATGGTAATCACCGAAATGGCTTTCACAGAACTCAGTGAATTAGGAATTAAAAAAGCAGAGGGAGATGCTTCACTGGTAAAACTAGTCAAACTCTGTTATATCCAGTTGCTGAAGAGGAGTGGCAAATATGCCTGTGGATACAACAGTACACTTGTGTAACAGGTAGATTGTAAAATAGGGAAAATAATGTGGATGAAATAACAATATAACAATATATATTGAAGGGAATGAGAGCATCAACATAGGCGTGCAATGGAATCTTTTCTTACTTCACTTTCACATTTGTTTCAATGAGATTTCTTGTATGGGTAGAGTCATTGGGGTTTGAATTATGTTCTTAGCATGAGAGAAGTTTTCAGCTTGAAACCATTCATAGTAAAGTTCACAGCAAGATTCACATTCTATTCCACAAAGCAAGGTGACCACATGGCTATGGCCAAGGTGACTGATAACACAGTTGTACCTTCCAAACAGGGTCCATGCACACAGTTCAGTACAAATACTAAGACTAAGCCAAACTATCTATGTCTTAATTAATTAGTCGGAAATCTCAAAGCAACTGAAAATTCTCTCTACACCCACTGTATTGTTAGGTTATTCTCACTAACTCACCCTATACACTCAGCCTCTTGAACACACTGTACAACACTAGAACAGCTACCCATGTGGACATCAGCCCTTAACAAACTCCACCGAGTGCTTTTCTGCAGGGTACTTTGACAGTTCTACAAAGAGAAGGGCTTTGAACTATTCCCAAAGAGAATTAATCAAATAGGGAAAATAAATAGTGAGCAAAACTGACAGAAATTAATTTCCAGGCTTTTGAGTGTGCATGATCTCTGTGTTTCCCAAGTATAAACCTAGAAAAGTTAATAGAAAGGAAGCATAATAGGTCTTCTATATTTTTTGACAATCAACATACCTGCAAAAAGATAAAATATTGCTGTGCTAACATCAGGGTGTGTTAATATCATATAGAAGTGATTATGCAGGCCATTTAGTTTTACAAGTTCAACAAGAAATTTCTGCATAACTGTTCTGCTGTCATCCCCACTAAATTATATAGAATTCCATAAATGTTTCTGGAAGTCTTTTAAGAGCTCACCTTTTGAGTGAGACATTTTTCATAATCAGTTTTCAGACATCTGCAAGTCACACTGATCTATGTACAAAAATTGTAGAAAGTTAAATTTTCTCTCAGTTCAGTTCAAAACCAGTTTAATTCCACCAAGTTCAAGACTTGTTCATTTTAAAAGAAGTTGTGATGAGATCATAAACAGAATCACCATTTTAAAAAAAAATTACTATTGCAAGTGAAGAAAAGACTCACCATTTCCACAGCAATGTGGAGGACAAATTTTTAGTGATGAAGAAAGGGAGTGGAAAAGGCATTTATTTTTTCTTGTCTTTAAAAAAAAAAAAGTTTATTCACCTTGAATAAACAGTGAAATTATGTAATGGCAAGCATTAAAGAATAGCTAGCAGAAAAACCTCATGATATACGTATATTAAATAAAGGAGAGGGGGGGACAGGCAGGTCTTGAATACAAGGGACAGCAGTACTGTTTTCAGGGATTCAAAATATAACAGCAGCTCCCAAGGGAGAAAGAGAGACCGTCATGAGAGACAGACATTTTCAACCACTTTTAATCTGGTTCCTGCTATTCCATTTCAGGGATAATAACAGACCCCTTAGCCTAACAGGATAATCTGAAAAGTAGCAATGATTAAGTTACTATACTTGTTTTAAGTGCCCAAAGTGATGAGACAGTGCCAAAGTCTGCTTCCAGTTATGCTTGTGGAGCCACAGCAGAATTGCTGAAAAATCATAGCTCATATAAACTACTGCTGATGCTAATTCACAGGTGATAGCTAATAGTTCATGGTTAATAAAGGCCAAATAGGAACAATGTTCTTTCATAGATTTTCTGCTGCGTGGTATGAGCTTTGGTCTGATTCGTGGTTGTTCATCTGATTAAATATGAACTTCTTCAGAGATTCCTTACTTGCACTAGTGAGGGTGTAGATGAAGAAAGATTCCCTCTGTTTCAAGTCCTGCAAAGAACTAAGGAGAAAGAAATTGAATGCTACTGATTTTCCTGGAATTGCCAGGGACAACACAACTATTCTCTTATCTTACCTTTATATACTATCTATCTTTTCAAAGGCAAACTTTGCTAACGGTAGCTTGCAAGGCTTTTCCCTTCAAAGTCACAAAGAAATAAATGATTTAAAGAGCAAAAGGGACAACTGCCTGAAGAACAAAAAAAGATGGCCTCTTACCTTATTTTAAAACAATGTAAAATATGGAATGAAAAAGTCAAGGTCACACTGGTTTGGACAAATTCCATCAAAATCCTTAACAGCAATTTTTTTACCCAGGTTTATCCTTTGATTACTAAAAGTACCATTCAACATTTTGCTCTTTCATTAAATTAGTGGCAGACTGCAGGACAAGCAGTTTACATGAGCAGTTTTTTTAACTTTCTATTAATAATTTCCACTACATTCTATGGCATTATTAATATTTACAGTGGAAGCAACATTAGGCAGTGTAACGGATGTAAAAAACACTTCATGCTCGTCACCTGATAGAGATTAAAGATAGCTGCATTGAATGGAGATGGAATTTTTCTGCCTGATGTGAGGTAAGGATCTGCTGAGTATCTTCTGTGTGCCTGCGAGGGATGTACCCAACCCACTTTGTTGTTGTTGCTGTTGGAATGGATGCCAGCTGGCAACACACTCAGCAATGAGATGCTTTGCTATTACCTTTTTAGAAGTGCCCACCGGCCTCCAATAGCTATGGGGAAACTGAATGGCAGCATTTGGGACACACTGCCAAGGTGTTATATTTTAACGAATAACCATGCATCAGCCAGCACGCAGAAACTCTATACGCTCTCAGAGCCGGTGGCAAATGGCATGTAAAGCACTTTGCCTTCAAATTCTTTTGCCGAGGTTTTGCCTAAATCTTTCCCATTTTTATCTGCATAAGGACGTATTGGCAGTTTTAAATTTCCACTTTTGAGCACAAATTAATTCCTTCTGGCCAAATTCTGTGGCAGCAGTTCAGCAGTGTTTTGGAATCCTTAGCGCTGCCGATGAGAGGCAAGTTCAGGAAATCTATCCTTTTTTAGTTGCTTTGCTGGGAATTGCAAACTGCTAAGCTCTGCTGTAAATCCAGTCCTTTATATTTTGTTTAAAGAAGATACAAATAGATATTGGACTAGTTCTAATGGAGCCAGTAGCCTGTAACTGTACAAGTTTAAAATAATCCCATAGAAGCCTATGATACTGTCATAGAAAGTATGACAAAAGTTCTCCAAATTCTCCATCTGAATAGGGGACAGTGACTTCCTTTCACAGGTGCTGCTCAGAGAATACATATATAGAATAAATTTTTCAGGATATTGTACCCGTACTGCTGGCATGAGGTGATCATTGACTACAGTGTAAGTTTTTCAAGGTCAAATAAAAGTTTAGCGAGAAATTTACATCAGGCGGAAAACTCCATTCTTAGCAGCAAGGTCTTTTAAAGCCTTTTCTAACTTTTTGCAGTGATATACTATATGCTGCAGGCTCACTATGTCTCCTCAGCAGGTCATATATTTTCCTTTATGCTCAGCTGAGTGGAGCTAAGATCAATTTTTAAATCACATTGCTATATTATCCATCTTTACGGTTGCAGACAAGGTGGATAATTGTTTGCTATTTTAGAGGTCCTTGAGTTACAAAACTAAATCTTTTTTTCCCCAAATTCTCCTGTAAGTCTCAAAATGACTATTTTTTTGCTACTTGCAGAGTATTTGTGTATATCATTTCCACAGACAGGCATATGCACAACCATCAACAAACATACATACTTAAAACTAAATAATAAACTATTATTTCCTTTGTGCGAGTGTTTGCCTTCAAAGGCAAGGGGACAATATGGTCACTCCTACAAACAACTGTGAAAGGAAAATAACCATGAAAGAGACATTTCTGCTTCTATTAACTAAATAAAACTTATATTAAAATACAACAAAACTCCTTTGGATGAATATAAAGTATATTAATAATTCAGCTAAAATAATGAAGTTCCCGTTCTCCACTACATAAAAAAAAAAAGGTAAACTACAAAGCTGACCCAATTCTTAGGGATAGATCTGCTGCAAGAATATGCTTTGTGTATACCAAAACAGATTTCTTCTTGTGTTTTGGGTTGGTTTTTTTTTCTATGAGATGACTGAATTTTTTATCAAGACCTTGTTTGCCTGGCAAGGTCACTGCTCTTTCTGTGTGTGAATATGGAACAGAATGCATACTCTCACACACCAAAATTTCGACAGTGATATTTTTCCTTTTTCTCTCTAACACAGAGCAGGGTTCCTTCCTGACCAAATACTTTGGTTTGGGTTTGGGGTTTATTTTTGGTTTTTTTCTTGTTTGTTTTTTTTTCCCTAAACATGAGCTTGTGAATAGGACAGTTATATCTGGGGCTTTTAATGTCACTTAGATAATTTGTCTCCTGATATACCCAATTCCCAAGCTTCAGAGGATGTGAAAGGAAAAGGAAGCAAATTGTGTCTGTACTTATTTTTCTCCCATCAAGGAATAAATATCTCCTGATATTATGATGGAAAAATTTCCTGCATGGCCCTTGCAGGTGACCCTAAATAATTCTTCCATATGAGGTAAAACTGGCCCACAAAAATAACATTTTGGTGTTCTTTCTAAGATTTCAGGTATTGCCACACTGCAAAGCTAAGGACAAATATCACTGACATAATTGTTCACTGTGGGAATTGCCTTGTCAATGGAAAAAGGTATCATTGATATCTTTTGTGTAAGGCATAAAACGTAATGAAACACCATCAAAATTTTTGGAGATTCTAGTGATGTTGACAGAGGAACAGTCAGTACAAAATCATTATCATGTTGCTATATGGAATAGTCGAGTCTATAGTGAAGTGCAATTTCATCATGCAAGGATCAAAACTGCAACTTTTGGGACATTTTTCAACAGCACCTAACGTTGTACTGTTCATAATGTGTTGTAAAAATAGCTCACATTATGCCCTGAATTTCGTTCCCAAGATTTAACACATGCAGTTTTCTTTCTCATTTCCTTTAGCTGTAATGGATGTTGTACATCTTCAGCTCCTACCTCCTATTCAGAATACTCAGTTTTGGTTGTGAAGGTGTAAGAAGGATCTGAGTAAGAAACACCATGTATTAGGACGTATTTCAGTCTGTGTCAAGTTTATTTTAATCCTTCTCTAAAGAACCCCAATAAATCTGGTCACTACTCAGGTTTAAGTACCAAGTAGAGCAGCCAAGGATGATGAAGATAAAGAGACCTAGAACAGCTATAGTAACTCATTGACATTATGCCAAATATTCTGAGCCAAATTCATCCCTCGTGTAAGTACTTTGACTACAGTGGAGTTACACTAGAGAAGAATTTGTTCAGCATCCCCTGATTACAGAGAACTTCAGTTCTAAAACAGGGGATAAAATCACTGACCCGAGTATAATGAAGAGACATGGAATGGCAGGGATCAAATAAATGAAGATGGAAACTCATTGACTTCTACTATCCTGAAAGTCAATCTGCCCTTGTAAAATTTTATTCAAACATTGCAGCAGATGAAAATACATATTTGGAGCTCTCAAAATCATCTATACAAGAAGAAGATAAAGTGTACATTCACTGAGGCTGCAAACAATATTATCGAGATTAAATTGCAGCAGAGGAAGAAAATGTGTTTTTCAGGCACAGCACTGCAGGAGCTACAAAACAGTTATTACAGACTTCAGAGGGTGAAGATGATACAATGGCATAAAGAAAAATCACTGGACCAGCTTCCTCCATGGGGCAATATACTGAGTTGGGAGGACACAGGCACTCTCATCAGAATGTTTCTCCAGAAACTATTATATTTAGGGTTGGGTTTATATAGACAATTTGTTTTTCCTTCCTTCCTTCCTTCCTTCCTTCCTTCCTTCCTTCCTTCCTTCCTTCCTTCCTTCCTTCCTTCCTTCCTTCCTTCCTTCCTTCCTTCCTTCCTTCCTTCCTTCCTTCCTTCCTTCCTTCCTGCCTGCCTGCCTGCCTGCCTGCCTGCCTTCCCGTCTTCCTTCCTGACTTCCTTCCTGCCTTCCTGCCTGCCTTCCTTCCTGCCTTTCCTCCCGCCTTCCCTTCCTGCCTTCCTGCCTTCCCGCCTTCCTGCCTTCCTGCCTTCCTGCCTGCCTTCCTGCCTGCCTTCCTTCCTGCCTGTCTGCCTGCCTGTCTGCCTGCCTGTCTGCCTGCCTCCCTCCCACTCTCCCACCCTTCCACCCTCCCTTCCCCTTCCCTTTGCAGTGTGCTTTAAAACCACTGGAAAACACTAGGGCAGAAGTTTCAGTCTACCTACCTTTGTGGGTGGAATTAGTCTTGTTGTGTAATATACACCTAGAAGCAATAATATTTGAAAAGAAGCGCAAAGCACTTGGTACACAAAATGAGAGATAACTCTTCTTGCTAAGAATAATTGAAGGGAATAGGTATTCTTCCCATGTCCTGACACATTACGTTTCACAATCCAAAACCGCTTTTAGCTAACCACATTTTAATTTTCTTCCATCTCTATGATCATCTGCATTCACCTTTCTTTACTGTCCCATAGGTATGCAATAACTAACAGCTAAATTACTGCATATCAATCTGGGTATGGTTTCATGGCCCAAGGGTAAAAAACCCAACGTCTCTTTTCTTGTATGGGGCCCCTCCAATTGCAGAAATTATGTTGCTTCCTAAGTGTAATAACAGATTACTTTTCCTTTTTTTAGTATTAAATATAACTGTAATGTCAGGTTTATTTGTGCCAGTTTTCTCAAGATTTGAAAGATTATTAGGACCACTTGCATGGTATATTCAACTTTCTACTTTGACATGATGTATATAACCACAGCAATACCTGTCCTCAGTGGTGCATCAGCATGTCTTTTGGGTCAATAAATACCTTTTTTTAAAGTTCCCTCGGACAGAACATGCAATAAAACTGCAAGCAGATATAGCAACTTTAGGATTAAAAGACTACAGATGAAGTGAAACCTTTTTCACAAACTTACTGCTTTACATCCTATGTTATCCAGTGTTACACCTTTTAAAACATGAGATCCAGCCATAGACATCAAGACAATCCATGGATTTGGCGGCACGTTTTGCAGTAAATTCTTGAAAACCCTGGTGTCATTTATTTTGGTGAAGTAGTTTTGATCTGCTTTTAATACTATTTGTTCCACATTTAAATTGTTTTTTATATAAACTGCTTAGGTTTTTGCTTGATATTTTTCATTTGATTAGAAATACAACATATTCTAAGGTTTGCTGAAACGCCAGACATATTTTCTCTCTCAACTTCTTCTGCTACTGCTGAGTTTATGAAGTTCTATTTCCACTTCTGTTTGCTGGAGCCTAATTATTTTATTGTGAGTAGAGGTGAAAAGGCAAAAAACCTGTTCTTGTTCAGGAATTAACTGTTTGCTCCTAAAAGCCAGCTTGAAAAAAATTTAAGATTTTAAGAACTATTCTGATCACAATTAAGCATCATTAAAACTATTGGTTTAGATATTAGCTGAATGGGTTTACATTGTGCAAGGAAGTTTTGATAATGTTACTTGGCAGTAAGAGTATATCAATAAAATGAAGTTAAGCACAGATGTTGTACTTAATAATACAATGTATACCTCCATATAAACTAAGGTCCTTGGGAATTTAAGCAATGATTTGAGTGTCTTTGCACAACATTATCATTTTAACACGGGTGCAAATCATTCACTCAAAAACTTTAAGGAGAATATTATTTTGCCTGGAAGACTGACTTTAGACAGCAACTAGAGTAGAAACCACTCTTCAGACAGATTTAACTAAGAAGTCTTCCTAGCCAGAATTTTCTGAGAAGCAGAGTCAAAAAGTTTATCATATTGACCAGGTAAATCTGAAGTAATTTTGTTGTCTAGTAATAGAATATTTTCTGAGATTACCATTCAAGAGAAAAATGCCTATTTAAAATTGTATGCCTTTTCATATACATTTTTTACCTGTTTATGTTTCCACATAAAATTTAGGAGTGTGGTAACTAAAAACCTCACAATAAAATATTTTATTTTCCTATTGCTTACTTCATGCATTTTATACAGTTTTGGTAGAACTGGTTTCAGTGTTCTTCCTGTCTAGTGAAGTCTCAGCTCTTCTTATTAATCTCAAATATCTTTAGCTGATCCATAGAATAAAAATGAAAACACAGGATTTTTGAAAAGGATTATGTGATTTTTAAATAAGCAAACTTCTGTGGAGATTTGGAAACTCAAAACCATTCTAAAAAGACAAGCTAAAAAGAGTACTTTTCTATTTTTCTTTGTTCTTTAAAACGTGTGAATAACATGAACATAAAAAGAATCTTGCTATCTACCTTGGAGTTTCAGAAAGACATAAAACAATGCTCTGTTTGAGCCTAAAACATTAATTTCTTTCCTCATTTCAGTGTTATTCATATGTATTAATGTTTTTGAAACAGTGGTTTCAGGTTCTGTCAAACATTTTATGACTGCTATCCCACAAGAAACATTTTTTTTTCCTTCCATGTCTGTGTAGGTAGTAAATCATAGAATCATAGGGGTTGGAAGGGACCTCGAGAGATCATTGGGTACAACGCCCCTGCCAAAGCAGGCTCACTAGCTCATATCATAAAGGGAGTAATAAGAATCATATGCCTGTGTCAAGTAGCAGAAAGATTCCTAGGCATTTTTTAATACATCAGAATCTTATAAAGACCTGAAAAATGCATAAACCTGCTCAGAGTTGCTGCATAGCAAAGGCAGTAACAATAAATTCAACTGAGTCAAATTTCAACTGACAATAAAAAAAATGTTGAAACTGAATTAAATCTTTAGTTAAGTTGTCTCTGCCAGGACTTTCTCTTTAAAGTTGAAATGTAATTAAAGACAAGGCTATCCAAATAGATCTTGCCAGTAATTTCAGAAAATATACCTATGGAGAAACATATATAGAAGCAGGCACAAACAAATAATTGTGAACTTCTGCTAGAGTTGTGATACAACCCCAGGTTGTGATGGGAAGCTGGTCACACCTTGCCTTTCCTAGAGGTTTTTACCAAATGAAGAGTGCACCAATATTTCTGAGCATTCCCTTCCAGCTCACCCCTTGCTTGGGAGCAATGGCCTGTGCAGAGCTCCCGGAAGGACAAAGGGCTGAGATCACATTTTACCATTCAGATATCTCACAGGCAAATTTTGGAGTGTGGCTGTAGCATAGGCTTCACTCTGAATACAGTTCATTTACCCCTCTAAAATTGACTGGCTGCCAGAGAGTCACGGAAAGCATAAAGGTGTCAGAAACAACGATATCTTCACATTTTGATATTATTAAAGAGTGAAAGGAGGTGTTACACTCTACAAACAGCTTCAGTTTTGAGCTGTAAGACCCACTGCACTCTCTCAGTGAAACGTTGCAACAATAAATGATTTTCTGACAGACATTTTTGTCTGGTTGGGAAAGACGCTATACTTCATGAAGAAGGCTGGTCACTGTAGTGGAGTAACCAGCTCCCACGATGACTCCTTCTTGGACTGGGTCATTAGCTGCAAGCAGCTATTCTAATTAAAGTCTGCCAATATGTAACTCTTAGTGGAGCAAGACCATCCTGACAGCAAGTTTTAACAGAGACATTTTAAAGATCCCAGAAATCATTTACTCAGAAGAGAGGCAATTTAATTAGTAATTTAAAAGATGCTTAAGAAAGAATTTTTATGAACCAAAGACTGTATGCTGGATATCCAGGCAAAAAAAGTTAAATTAATTTTTACTTCCCGTGGAGAAAAGTACCTTGAGTTCAAAGATGATCTAGATGTGCCAAACTGGACCAGTACTGACGATCAGTTTATCCAGGCACAGAGGCAACTTTTCAGGATTCTGAAGCTATGTAATGAATTTGCCGTAAGTATAAAGCAAGTATTTCATATGGCATAAATCATGTGGCACATAATTCACCCTCGAGCACCCAGGACACATTTTTTATTGATCTCCTATTGGTTTCACCTCAACTCTAGGTCTAGGGATAAATACTGGACTCCTAAAGGGAATGATCTGTGGAATGCCTGAACGTGGGTAACTTCTTAAACCTGACTTGGTACTGAAGAACTGTGAAGCATCTAGTGCTACAGTATTTTTCATGGTGGAGACTGGAATGGCAAATAACCGATATATTTGTTATATTAAATTGTTTGTCTTTATATAATCACTTAAAAAGAGGGAAATAGAACCCCAAACATTAGAAATTTTCTGCATTGGATACTGAGCTCAAGTTACATCTTTCTTTGGATGAGTGTTAAATCTTATAATTAAGTTTACAAATCAAGCTCCCTTAGCTCATTTCCAAAACTGTTGTACACATGAATGGATTCACATGGGCACACGAAAGTGCTTACATGAATGACTGTAGAAATCAAACCCAACCAAAAGTTCCAAGTCGTAATGTATGCCTTGTACAAAGGAGCATGAGAGTTTTTGGAGAGGATCAACATTTAGTTGCATGAGATCTTTCTTAAAGTCTGTGGAAAACTGATATTAGTTTGCATAACAGGTTGCTCATATAAGGTTGCATAAAATCAGGTCTAGAAAACCCTAAGTGGTGAGAAAAGTTTTAAGATATTGAGCAAATTGTGTCACCTTATTTCTGACACTTGCTAATGACTATACAGAGAAATTTGGCTTTCTTTTCTTTCAAGCACTTCCCCTATACCCCATCCTTTTTTACCTACTTTCAGTATTTCACATGAAAAATTATCCCCTCTGTTATTGACCTTCTCAAAACTCTACAGAGGGAAGAATAAAATAAAACAATTCTTCTCAGAATTTGTGAGAAGATAGGTGAGGTTTAATTCTACCTAATATCCCTCCTCCAAAACCTAGCCTCATCAAATTTTTTTCCTCCCTCACCAGTGGAAAGTCCCTGGGTTTTGGCTATAAAGGAAACTGTTTCCCTGCAAGTAACATGTGACAAGCAGCAGCTAACCTTCATACATTAATTCAGGCTGTCTTCACCAGGTCCTCTTTCTGAGCTGGGAGATGGTGAGCATTTTTAACACGGTGAAAAATATCAGAGGTTTAAAAATACTACATCCTTGAAGTTTAAGCCTTTTAATCCCATCAAAAACTGTAGGTTGAAAGCGAGAGAAGTAGAGGGGGTACAAGAGTTAAATAAAGGATACACATAAGAACAGTTGTTTCATAAGGCTGGTCCCCTGCCAAGGGTCGAGTCTCCAGTACTTAGAAGACATCATATGATGCATCATACACTGATGCTATTGATCACTTAAAAAACCCTAGTAATAACACAGAGTAATGGCCACAGATCTACCAATCAGCAACCATCATTGACTCCGGATATTTTCCTGACTGTGGTTGTTTAGCCTTGGCTGGAGGCCAGACACCCACCAAAGTCGGTCTATTACTCCCCTTTGTAGTTGGACAGGGGAGAAAATATATAGAGAGAGGCTTAGGAGTCAAGGTAAGGACAGGCAGAGATCATCCTGTCATCAACGACATGGGTAAAACAGACTCAACACAGAGTGAAGGAAAGAAAAGTATCTAGTTTATTACACTACACTACAGAAACAGTGAAATCAGAGTCGCATAATGAGAAGCAAAACCAGATCTTAAAACAACACGACCAGATCTTAAAACATGTTCCCCCCACCACTCCCTTCTTAGCAGACTTCAGTCAGGATTTTGCTCGCTTCTTCCCTCCAATTGTGGCACAGGATGGGGCAGGGACTGGGGAAAACAGGGTTCTCGGTAGCACCTTCCCCCCACTTTTCCATTCTAAGCAGACTTCCCTTTAGTCATGATTTTGCTCCCTTCTTCCCCCCACATCGTGGCACGGGGGGGAATCAAGGACTGGGAAAATGGGGTTCTCAGTCACTTCTTCATGAGCTGCTTTCCTTTTCCAGATCTTAAAACACTTCTGCCTCCCCCCACCCCCCCCCACCCCCACCCCCCCACCCCCGTTCCCTTCTTAGCAGACTTTACTGTAGTCATGATTTCACTCCCTTTTTCCTCACCCGCACCATGGCATGGGGGTGGTCAGGGACTGGGACAAAATGGTTCCTTGCAAGTTGGTTTCCTTCTCGTCCAGGGTGGCAGCATTCATTCCACACCCTCCCCCTGCTTTACCACGGGGTCCCACCCACAGGAGACAGTCTGCCACAAACTTCTCTAACATGGGCTGCAGGGGGACACGTGCTCCACCATGGGTTTCTCCATGGGCTGCAGGGGCATCTTTCTCTGGGCGTTTTTCTCTCTGGCACCTGGGCTGCCTCATCCCCCGCCCTCCCCGGCCTTGGTGTCTGCACAGCTCGTTACATCTTCTTACTCCCTTCTCCGGTGGCAAAATGCCGCTGCTTCCTTTTTTTCTCCTATATGTGATTCCCAGAGGTTCTGTGACCATCGCCAATTGGTTTGACCCTGGTCAGCTGCAGCTTTGGTTGAATTGGCCGCTGTTTACAGTCTGGGGCTGGCAGAGCACTCCAGCAGCTCCTTTACAACAACCTTTTTCTGCAGCCCCCAAACTCTCCCAGCACCCAGCTATGCAAAACTATGACACTGTCTGAAGTGAGAGACTTTTTTTCTAGGCGATTTCTAGGGTTTTTTTCTAGGTGACAGGTTGCCTGCAGCTGGCATTTGCTAATGTATTTCAGCACTGGTGACTTGATGGACACGTGCAATGGTTGTCATTTGCAAGCTCAAGAGATGAAGGAAGTTTTTTTTTTCTCTAAGGCTTCTTAAAACTGCGCTCTGGTGAATCTGTGTCATGCAACTTTAGGATAGATGACATAGATGGAAGCATAAGGTTGTCTGATCTGGACCAGTCAGAAAATATTAATTTGGGTGTTTGCATGGGGTTGTAATTATAACTGTTGAGATTACTGTCTGAACCAATTTGTTCTTCTCTACATTCCACTTCATTTTGTTCTCTTGCCAGTACATAGCAGGACAACACAAGAGCAGATTCACAGCTGAAGCTTTCTTCTGCTTCGCATAGGACCTGTTTTAAATCTGCATCCTTTGCTATGCAGTAGGCTCCATAGATAACTGAAGTTTTCTAACATTTAACATAGGAATAAAGTCACTAATTATAGTTCAACATCTGAATGCTGTATGCACAGGTTTATTCCTCTGTATGCATCTTTTAGTTAAAATTACACACTGTTTTCCCGTGCTTTTAATTTGTACCCATTACTTTTTATGAGTTCTTAGAGGTTACTAAGTATATTCTTTGAACCTGTAAGTTTTGAAATACTGAAATATAGTTGCATTTGTATTGAAAGTCTCCCAAATAAATGCTGCTGTTACAGCAGTAACAGTATTTTTTAGCATATAACTAATTATAAAATTAGTTTTGAGGCTCACCAGAAATATTCTTGAAAATGCATCATATAGTTGTAGAAAAATGAAAAAAGGGAGATGAAGAAAGAGAGGAGAAAAGAAAAAAAAAGAAAAAATAAAACTATTGTAAAAAGGGAAGGGAAGGCAAGGAGAGGTGAAGGGAAGGCAGGGAAGGAGAGGGTAGGAGAATAAGGGAAATTTCCAAATGGAAATGCTCTAAGTTTTCATTTTTTTAAAAAAAAGTTGTTGTTTTGGAATGTTATAAAACACATTATCTAGGTTTTAAAAAGTAATCAACTCCCCACTAAAAATATTTGACTTTCAGTCAAATCATTTTCTTGGTGATAAAAAAAAAATCTTTATTTCATTTAACTAAGGAAAATGAGCAATAAAAAGTAATTCTTCAGGCAGGGCAGAGAAGAGAAAACTCAGTTCTTTTCACTTCTTTGGCTGCTGGCCTATTTAGGAACACTCTTTTTCTGTATTCATTCTTATATATCTATGCTGTAGACAGCATGTTTACAAAGCAGTCTGGAATTTTTCTTCCTTCCAATTAACCCCTGTGCCATAGAAATTTCCAGTAATCTTTTCTCACATTCTCATTTAATCTTCAGCTCACTCCCCACTGATTTGCTCTTTTGCCTTTGTCATTATAGTTCCTTCTGCAGCATATCTCCTTTTAGTGAGCATGAATCTGCAAAAGCAATTTCGCTCACTTTTCTCATCAGTTTTTTTGCAATAGCGTCTCTGCCTTCTCTTTCATCTTCTCCTGAGATGAGGGGTCTCTTCCCCTCAAAGTCCAGGGTTTTGAGATGGCCAGACAGCTTCTTTTCTCCATAAACAAGGGCCCTTTATATAGCCCTCATACTTCCCTCAAGAGCAACTCTCCAGAAGTATCTGCTAGTTGATATCTAGCACTGGATGGGTGTCTTCCTTCTGCTTCTGAGGAGTGAGCAGGGAGGTTCTCATCACAGGAAGAGCCTTTAAGATGTGGGGCAGTAGTGGGACAGAAGGATTCACAAGGGATGGTTTACAGATGGACAAATTGGTACCACTTACTTCCTAAGTATAATAAAGAAATGTGTGCAGTGAAATGATGGCACTTTCCACAGGCTTTCCAAGGATAAGCGGAGGACAAGTGGCAGCATGTCAGTGTAAGAACATCAGGGCTTTATTCATAAAGGTTCATAGCAATGCAGAATTGTGAGTTCCAACAACTACTATACTCAATAGTGTGTGAAACATAGCCTGCTGAGATTCCTACAGGGATCTGCTGCTATTGTTTTTCCAAGTGCAACAGCGTCAAGACCTTAAGTTCTCCAGATGTACCATATACTAAATCTTGGGTAAAATCAAAGAAGTTCAACTAACATAGCAATTCTTTGGTTATGAACAAGTACAGCACACAAGTAAAACTACATTAAGAAAGAATGGTGCAAGGAGGCGGTGGTCTGGGCATCACAGCAGGGAGCAGAGCTTGCCTTATGCAGGAGTGCCATGCATGTGTCACAGCTGTCAAGGTGAAGCTACATGGGTGTAGGCACTATACAAACCTGAAGCAACACAGGATGGGCAAACATACCCCAATTACAAAAAGAAAGAGTCACCTTGTGAAAACACATAAAGCATCATCTTATAAATGGAAAGAATAACCCAGGAAAAATGCTGAGGTGGAGCACTGATATGGTTAATAACTCCTACAGTTCTTAGAGTGAACAATATCACTGCTGATCTCAGTTACTGATTAAAAAAATGTCATTGAGAATATTTTTGTGATCAAAAGTCTGGCAAATTGTATCTGACAACACTGGCTATTTCACTTCTATTTTTATTCTTAATCTCTTCCTTTTCTTTCTGTTATGCAAGTAGTAACATCAGTACTCTGCTCCACAAAATGCTGGGCTTTTGAAAGTGCATCCTGTGTATCACTTTAATTTCTGATACTGGATTTAGCATTGCAGTTGTGCTTTACAGGAGCTGAAAAGAAAAAAACAACTTCAGTGGTGATAAAGAACCACATTATGTGGTGAAAGTTGCCAAAAATTTTACATTAACAAACCCTAACACAATCCTTTGTTTCCTTTTTTATTTTTTCTCTCAGAATGTGTAGTTTAATGGGAAGCACTTCTATCTTACCAATTCCAGTATCTCATCTCACCTCATTCTGTAAATTTAGATCACCAGTAAGATGAAAGCAGGACAGATGCAAAAAGGGAAGGGAATGGAGGAGCTGGGAAAAGGAAAATCAAGGCTTAAGACTAGTCAGAGCTACTTGTGAATTATTTTCACAGACATTTCAACATAAAACTCTTACTGACTTAAGGACAACTGTCAGCATTTGTTTAGCTGGCGCCGTACTTTAATTTTATATCTCTTCACCTACCTCAGAGCACTATGATATGTCTGTAATAAAAGCAAAATCTTTAATATCCTTATCCGCCACAAGAGCAGTATAATTTCCTAGTGCCTTCACAGTGCTCAAAAATAAAACAGTATCTTTTTCCTGCTCGTTAAAGCAGTGCTAATAAAGAATGGGTACTGTTTAGCTATGTCTCCTGCTGGTTACCACGCATAAGTGATATTATTTCTCTGCAAGATGTCTGCCATGCTCACAAGAATGTTACTTATGTGTAAAATGGCTGACAAAGGCAGTAGGCTCAGAAGTGGCATTTGCTGCCTTGGAGCACGTTTTGCAGAATATGCATGCTGAGAAATGCTTCCTACATTTCCAACTTCCATAATTCCGGGCTGAGCGGGAGGTTTATCTCTCCTTAAAATGAGAAATGTGTCACTGGCAGAGACATTTGCCTTTGTTCCTTTAAACATTGAATTAAGGTCATGATCTTAAAAAAGGTATTAATAAAGTAACTACATAATAGAGATGAGAGCTTAAATAATGCAGCGACTTTATAGCTGAAAATCAGTTTTGCATTCAGCGCTGGCAGCCATGGATTCAATGGGGGAAAAAAAAAAAAAAGGTATGAAAGTTAAAGGAAATCTTCAGAGCATGTAACTTCAATTGTAATATTAAAGGGAGACAGAGCAGACAACACTACAGAGAGTGAGAGCTTAGCTCTTCCTCCTTTGTCTCTATCCTCTGCTTGCTTTTGGTGTTAAATAATCCTCAGTCTGGTGGATGTAATATATCGGAGCAAAAAAGGTCAGTTTAGCTTTAAACCCTACAGCAGATATCATATAAAATGATCTGGTGGGAGTGTGCCACTGTGCACACAGATGTGCGAAGGGATCCGGACCGATATTTAGCTCATGGTTAAAAAGTGCAGCTACTTACATAAGAAGCAGCTCTTCAGAACCACAGGAAAAAAACCCCACCCAACCCTGAAATACATGTGCTGGGGTTCAGACATCTGAGGGAATGGCATATAAAACGAAACATGAACAGGAATTTTAAAAGAACAGCATTAATTAATTGGGTAAGAGACATTTTCTAGTCTCAGACCATCAAACGGACTTCATTTTGTGCCTGTGCTTCAAATTACCTGAGAGACTTATCTCCTGAAGACAGACCTAATCGGAACAAATGGCAAAAGCTCTTGGGGTTTCAAAAGCCGATATGCAAAGATGGCTGGTATTCAAACGTTAGCCGCCACCAAGTGTACTGCGCAAGGCTTTCAAGATACAAATTAACCCATTTACTACATTTTAGGTAATCAAAGTAACATGTTTTGCCTATTATACAATTTCCCATACTTACTTAAGACCTGCCTTAAAATCTACCAACGGATTAAAAATTAGTCATTCAGGGTGCCACTAATGTTTCTCAGAACAACAATTTCCCCATGGCTTTTCTCCCTATTGCCGTATATAACTTAGTTAATACCATTTAAATTTTTTCAAAGTTGGACAAAACTCTGAAATAACACACAACTCCCATGAATAGGATTAGATACGTGGTCATATCTTCTCTGGATGGATGCTTAAATGAGACATGTCCAGTCCGCTGTGTGTCTCCACCACACTCTGAAGTTTAACCTTCTATTTTTTGAGGAGACGCAGACTCAAACTAAGTGTAAAAGTAAATATTTGATAAAGAATAATAAATTTAAAAAAAAGGTCCTTGTAATTAATTTCCTAACACTGAAAACTTGTTTGCTTTAGCTGGTGATGTACTTCAATTTTATATGGCATCACCTACCTCAGAGGACTATGATATGTCTGTAATAAAAGCGAAATCCAGGCTTCAACTAAAAAACTGAGGAGACACATGTGCTAACTGTACTAAGAATATTAGAAAAGCCTATGAAAGTATGTAATCAAATAAACAAATCAGTGCTCAGCAGCCAGAAGTTACACACGGGCCAACTTTGACCACTCATTTGTACTATTTAGTGCAATTCTACTTGCAGATCCAGAAGTTGCAGATTCAGGTCCCAGATTCTGAATAATGGTTCCTGTCGAAAACAGGTTATGTAGTAGTGCATCCCAATTTAGTGAAAGAGCAGTGGGGATGCATGAAACTCCACCTAGGGAGGCACCATAAACCTCTGAGTTGTGATGGGTTGGGGTTAGAGAGAAGACCAGCATGGGCAACCTTGTGGTGGGACACACTACTACTACAGCTCACCTGATGAGGAAGAAGCAAATGATGCTTTCTTCAGACATCTGGGTTTTTTCACCCATTTTGTTTTCATGGGTGACCTGAACCACTCCACTATCTGTGTGAAGAGAAATAAAGCATGGAATAAGCAACCCAGGAGGTGGAATTCCCAGTCACAAGAGGAAGGAAGAGGGCTAAAATGAGGACTTGCCTTCACTGGAAAATGATCAGGTTAGGGAATATTTAGACAAAATGGACAGATACAAATTCATGGCATGTGACAAGATGCACCCTCAAGTGAACTTTGAGGAAAGTCTTGATTATCTTTGAAAGCTCATAGCAATTCCTAGAGACTGGGAGAAAGCAAATATCACTCCTTTCTCTAAGAAGGAAATGAAAGAAGAGAAGAAGGAAAATGAACAGCTGGGCTTGGAGGATTGTGACCAGTGGCACAAAGTCTTCAGCTGAAAAAAACATCACCAATGCTGTATCCCAGTGGTAAATACTAGGACCAGTATTATTTAACCTCTTTTATAGTGACCAGGATACCAGGACAGACTGCACCCTCAACAAATTTGCCGATGACATAAAACCAGGAGTGGCTGATGGGCCGTATGGGTGTGTTGCTTTCCTGGGGACCTGGATAAGGTGGAGAAATTTGCCAACAAGAACATCTTGAAGTTCAGTAATGGGAACTGCCAACATGGGCACCTGGGAAGGAATGACCCTTGGTATCAATACAAACTGGGGACCAGCTGCTTAACAAAAAAAGGACTTGGGAGTCCTCTTTGCATGAGCCATCAGTGTGCCTTTGCCTCAAAGAAGACCAAAGGTAATCTGGCCTGCATTGTGAGAACTGTTGCCAGCGGTCAAGGGAGCTGATCCTTCCCCTCTGCTCAGACCTAGTGAAGCCCATTCAGATTGCTGAATCCAGCTCTGGGCTCCCCAGTCCGGGAGAGACATGAACATACTGAGGTGAGTTCAGCAAAGGTCCATAAAGATTATAGGGGACTGAAGGATGTCTTATACAAGAGAGGCAAGAGAGCCTAGGCTGTTCAGGCTGAAGAAAAGAAGGGTATTTTATCTATAAGTACCTGAAGGCAGGGAGTGATCCCAAGTGGATTGCTCTGAGTGACCCTGCTTTGAGGGATTTGGACTGGATGATCTCCAGAGGTGCCTGCCAGCCTCAGCAAATTAATGAGTGTGTGGCTCTGTGAATATGGACTGTCAATTGCCAATTGCCAGTGCATGTAAGATTTTAAGACAAAATTGTTCAGAACTTTTAAAAGCATATAAATTATCTCTTGGTTCTTGTAGATACAGTCTTACTTAGTTGAAGGGTGACTCAGCACTTAATTGCATCAAAGGGAGCACTTCTGTTTACTTAAAAGGGGCTGGAACCAAATATTTCAAGGATTTATAATAACTCTAAATTTTAAAAGGCTAGTTTATTTGCTTTGAAATTATTTAAATTACTAGTTTCTTATTATGTGTGCTAACTTCAAGCATTTGAAGTGCCTTGAAGAGTTATCAATTGGACATATTTATAAATTGATTCTCTGGTTACTTCTAAATACAGCTGATATTAATTGTCACAAGTAATCAGTGCAAAAACTATTTTTTTAAAGAATCCTGGTATTTAGAAAACATAAATCCATACAGAATGCAAGTGCTCTGAGTTTTGTTTTGCACAGCTGAAAGCAAGGCTTGGTCAGTCCTTTATATATGCAATGTGAATGCATTTGGCCTTACTTTTGATACTGAAATTTCCAGGTACAGACTCATATTATTCCAGAATCTTGTATCATCTCTTCCACTTTGTAATCAAAGTATCTGTTCTAGTCACTGTGCTCTGAAAAGGGAAGAGAGGAGTACTCTCACTTTTTCCTGAAAACCACAGTTCTCTTGAGTAAGACCACACTCAGGCTTTTTCTTCCATGTCTGCCTATGGAAAAAATAAGAATAAGAACCAGGTATCTCCCTAGTGTCTTCCTGAAACTTGGCTGTGAACAGGGGGAAGACCATCCCCAGTTGTGGAAGGGTCAGATCCTCCAGGTAGATCCCAGTGGACCACTGGTGCAAATCCATGAGGTCCCAACATGTGTTGAAGCAGAAGAGTTATAGGGGTGAAAGTGTCATGCACTGCTTATGCTAAAGTCTTGTAGCTCCCTCCCATGTCTCTACTGCAGAAAGAAATGCTCTTACAATCCTGTCAGCGGAATTTTTACCTTGGTACCACAACTATAAAGAAAATAATACAGCCAATGTGTTGATATGTGCTCTTCATTGGCCAATCAGAAGATCAGCTTTGCAGCAAGTGCGAAGTTTCACCTGGTTCTGACAAGCCAGATCCTTGTGAGCATTATAAGGTCATTGAGGTATATTTAAATCATGTCCTGAATACCCATAGAGTTTTAAATTAATGTTTCTTTGACTTTTGTGAACTCATATAAACTTACAATTGTGTTAATAATAATTAGTCATTGCTGACATTTCCTATTTATATCTTAAAAGCTACAAATTACATTTATCTGCACTAAATGCAAGACATTTCCGAGTTTATTACTAGCTCCTGGCTTTTCAAATCCTTAGGAACTCATTGTTCAACAGTGTGTGTTAAGATCATGGAAAAAAAAGTACTTAATTTTGTGCTCTAAGTTATATCTGTCCTTCAGGCAGATCCATTGTTATTGCATGTATTGTTTATAGACCATATCTATCATATTCATATCCTGGGATACACAGGTGTACAGCTCAGTGACTTTCAGTCAGGATTCTCCTGGACTTCCATGTATATTCTTTTCTCATTTTCCTATCTATAGTTAAACCAGTTTATTTTCTTTAAGACTCATTTTCATCTGGTTGTTTACAGAAAACTACCACCTCATAACACTTGGGTAGGAAAGCAAAGCAATATATGCAGTCTAATATGCAATATACGCATATTAGAGGGGTTGTTTCCCTTCTTTTTTTTTTTCTAGTCCTCACTGATTTGTGTTTCTTTTTATCACAGTCTGCCTAAAGTAGTGTCTTTTTATTGCATGCATGTGCAGAACTGATCACACAAATCTACTGGGGCATCCTACCCTGTCTTAGCTTTTTTAAGAACAGGTAATAAAATAGTGTGTTTCGTGATTCTTCTCAAGAAGAGGGGAGACAACAGCAGGTTGACACAGCACAAACTTTATTTCAGTGAATCTATAAAAGGAAAAGCAACACTGAGACATTTTAACACATAGTTCACATGATACAATCAATTACCAAGCACTGCAAGAGTGGCCTTTCTTTTCCTTTCAATTATTGACATTGTGTGTTACGGGCTGTGATAGCAGCACAAGGATTTCAGGCAGTTGGATTGCCAACTACACCACAATGTAAAATGATTAGGAGATCTGCATAGGATTTCTTTTACCTTTTTTGATGAGGATCAGCAAGGTTCAGCTGCTGTTTCACTGTAACAACTGCCTTCTAATCCAGAATCTCTGAAGAGCAAAAATGCAACTCAATTGTCGAACAAAACAATGAGCTGCTCCAAATTCCAGGCACAAACCCTAGCAAGCAGCTCTTGCAGGACATACAAACACATGAGCTTGGAAGGCTTCACCAGAGCTGCACTGGCACTGTAGACCCCAGTGCAGGCAGCATTGAGAGACACAGCACTCAAGTTTCTGTCATCATGAGGCAACTGTACAAAAAACACTCTACAGCTTACAAAGTGTAAGAATTGCACATAAGAGATTGAAAACACCTATGCAAACACTGTTGATGGAGATCTGCAAGGTTGATATGAGAAGCATCTGAAAAAGAGTCATATGTCAGCAGGACAATCCTGTTTTGATAATGTGTCTGAACAGGCACACCCCCCTGGTGGGTAAAAAAACTGGCTGCATGGCCAGGCCCATGGAGTTGTAAACGGAGCTAGATCCAGCTAGGGGCTGGTCACAAGTGCTGTCCCCCATGGCTCAGTCCTGGGTCCAGTTGTGTTCAACATCTTTATCAATAACTTGGATAAAGGGATTGAATGCTCCCTCAGTAGGTTTGCTGAGGACACTAAGCTGGGAGGAAGTGTTGATCTGCCTGAGGGTAGGGAGGCTCTTCAGAGAGATCTGAACAGGCTGGATCAATAGGCTGAAACCAATGGGATGAGGTTCAATAAGGCCAAGCACAGAGTTTTGCACTTGGGGCATAACAACCTGGTGCAGCACAACATGCTTAAGGAAGAGTGGCTGGAAAGCTGCCTGGCAGAGAAGGATCTGGGGGTGTTGGTTGACTGCTAACCAAACATGAACCAGGTGGCCAAGAAGGCTAATGGCTTCTTGGCATATACCAGAAACAGCATTGCCAGCAGGTCCAGGGAAGTGATGGTGCCCCTGTACTTGACACTGGCGAGGCCACACCTCGAGTACTGTGTTCAATTTTGGGCTTCTTACTACAAAAAGGACATCAAGATACTTGAGTGTGTCCAGAGAAGGGCAACCGGGCTGGTGAAAGGGCTGGAGTGCAAATCATATGAGGTGCAGCTGAGGGAACTGGGGTTGTTTATCCTGGAGAAGAGGAGGCTGAGAGGAGACCTTATCACTGCCTACAGTTACCTAAAAGGAGGTTGTAGAGAGGTGGGTGTTGGTCTCTTCACCCAAGTGACAGGTGATAGGATGAGGGGGAATGGACTCCAAGCTGTGCCAGGGCAGCTTCAGATTAGACATTAGGAGAAAATTCTTCACCGAAAGAGTTACTGGGCATTGGAACAGGCTGCCCAGGGTGGTGGTTGAGTCACCAACCCTGGATGTATTTAAAATACAGGTAGACAAGGTGCTTAAGGATATGGCTTACTAGAGGACAGGTATGGTTGGAACTCAATCTCAAAGGTCTTTTCCAACTTAGTGATTCTGTAAATATATATGACTATAATACTCAACTCTCGACCCAATTAATTTAAAACATCACCCTAGGGAAGGGAACAGATAAAGTGGGGATATAGAGGACATTGAGGAAATTTACCCTGTGGAGGCAGAGAAGAAATTGAAGATCCCAAAGAGGTAGTCAGGGGGCTGTACTCCTTGTCCTTCACCCAACAGAGGGACACATTCTTGGCAAGAAATACAACTTCACATTTTTGGCAAATAATACCCAGGAGAGTATATTGCTGTCATTATTATAATATATTAGCCCTCTTGCCATTAAGTGCATTTGTCAGCAGTGATTCCAAACTTTTTATTTCTGATGCTTTAATAAACTTTCTATCTATTTCAGATTTGCAAAACTGTCTTAGTGAAAGTCCTTTGAGGGCTCTGACAGGGAAACATTGACTCTGATATCTGGTTATATATATACATATATAACCATATATATATATATATAATATATATAGAATCATAGAATCATAGAATCATAGAATCATAAAATGGTCTGGGTTGGAAGGGACCCCAAGGATCATAGAGCTCCAACACCCCTGCCACAGGCAGGGACACCAACCTCCAGGCCTGGATCTACACAAGGCTACCCAGGGCCCCATCCAACCTGGCCTTGAACACCTCCAGGGACAGGGAATCCACTACCTCTCTGGGCAGCCTGTTCCAGCACCTCACCACTCTTTATATTATCTATATTATTATATATAATTATTATATATATATTATATATATATATAAAATCCTTTAGACATAAACCACTGACCAAGTCTGGGACTAAGACTGGACTTAGTTACATGTAGGATCCTCTCTGACCTGTTGTTTAGAAAGGAAGGGGGTCCTTTCTGAACCTTATGACTCAACAGGAGGGCCTCCTTAGGCCACACATCAGACTCTTACCCTTTGAGGGCTGACATGGAAAGCTGCAGACTGATGAAGCTAAAAGACACTGGTTTAATTGTTTTAATTCCTTCCAAGATTACAATATGATACAAGCAGAAAAAATGGTGACTTTTGAATGCATCAGGCAAACCAAGCTGGCTCCAACCAATGTTGGAACAAGAGGGGAATCAACTTTTTAAAAGGGTAGACAATGGCAGGACAAGGAGGAATAGATTAAAACTAAAGGAAGGAAGGTTTAGATTAGATATTAGGGGGAAGTCTTTAACAGAGAGAGTGGTGAGGTGGTGGAACAGGTTGCCCAGAGAGGCGGTGGATGCCCCATCCTTGGAGATGTTCAAGGCCAGGTTGGATGGGGCCCTGGGCAACCTTGTGTAGATCCAGACTGGAGGTTGGTGGCCCTGCCTGTGGCAGGGAGATCAGAACTTTATGATCCTTGGGGTCCCTTCAAACCCATGCCATTCTACAATTCTATGATTCTATGAAAACTGAAAGGATTAGATGAGAAGAAGGTGAAAACAGCTGAAATAGAAGAATCTCTGCATTGTGTTCTGAACTCATCCAAGAATAATCCTAAAGCAGATTCTGTTTCATATTTTCATTAATCTGGGTTACCATATTGAGATGTACCTTATACTTTCCTATCACTCATGTGCAATCCTCACTTTAGTAATGGCTTTCCCAGACAGGAGTCTTGTATCTTAGACTGATCTCTCTTGACTCACTTCTGCTGTATACAAGGACCTGATGGATGTATATTCCAGAGGTTCTGCAAACCCTTAACCTTGAGAGAACAGCAGCAGGCAGAGGCACCACTGAACCTGTTGGCTACTTCTTCCAAATTAAGTGGCCTTGAAAAGGGCTTTACACCTCTACCTGACACCCTTTGCTTCTTCCCCATACCCTTGGCCAGACCCAAACAATGACAGCAGGACTGGCTGGATATAGCACAAGGACAAGGAAAATTCAGGAGCTAGTCTTGAACTCTGACAGACTTCTGTGCTGTACCAAAGGAGAGTGAATCCTCTTCTGCTGCAAGCAGAGAGGGTTGGATGCTCTCAGTGACTCCTTCCCAGAGACGGTCACCTCGCAGTGGCACCCAGATTGCTGCAGTGCCTAATGAAAAGACAATTTTCAAAATCTCATAGAGGCTTCTGGCAACCTGGCCAGATATCTAAACACATTTTTTAAAAATCAGTCTTTGAAAGCATGAAGTAATAACTATAGAAACATTAGTGAGGAAATTATTAACTTTGAATTCACTGAAGGTTTTCAGTTGTATGCGTTAAGTGAGGCCTGGGGCCTTTCCAGTGAGGATAAAAAGGAATATGGAATGATTACCCTTCCCTGACTGAGTCAGAGACCCTGTGGAAAAGCTTCTGTGCTGTTATGTAAGAAAGGATTGCAAAGTAATGCATATGCATAAGGAAGGTGAATGCAAACTTCAGGGGCAAACTTCGTTGTGATGGTTCCTCATTTTCTAAATACTAGACTTCACAACCTTAGCGTTCCTCTAGTGTCAGCCAGAGATGGGTAAGGACATTTATGGATTCAAGGCTGTTCTCTAGAACTCGGAACATGGCAGTAAGTCCAAAACTTCTAACTTTTGTTCTTTTAATTAAAACTGATCCAGTTAACTGTTGAGTGAGTAATGTCTCAGTACAGTATATTAATTGAGGTGGGTGTAATCTTGCTGTCTTTGCGATGTGGAAACTCAAGCTATGAGAGTTTCATATACCTATCTACTTATGAAAAGCCAAGTACAGTTTGAGATAAATTATCTGTTTCAAATGCCAAGGCTCAGAGAACCGTTGGTTGTGCAGGTGATGGCTGGACACCTAGTTTTATTTCTGTTCTAAAGATCGGGATTGTCTGTTGTGGACAACTTTTCTACACAAAAGGCATGTCATAACAATTTTTTTTTTCTGAGAATTTTGAATTAGATTAATCAATTTATCTTGAAATTAATTTTAAAATGGGTCTATTAGGAAGTATCGGTCTCCTTATTATAGTATTTTGTCTCACATTTTTTCCAAGGCAACAACTTTCACCTTGCAATTCAAAGTCATTTAGGGTCCTCTTTGCATCACATACCTGTAGACATCAGGTCTAAGTTAGGGTAAATAACTAATTATCACTTCTAATTAGTATTGCAGAATAATGTGTAGGGCCAAGTTAATAGACTTTGTCAGCATTGTATGACTATTGTACTGATACTGTAACATAATCAAATAAGTAGAATTGAAGATAGTAAAGGTAGTATACTCCTGTGGTCTCCAGAATACATACATTGATGGTTTTGGGTTGGGTTTTTTTCACTCATAATAACAGGATAGATCAGACCTGATATATGTGATGCATAAATATGCTTTTAATTTATACAGGCTTAATTTAAGCATAATTTTTAGCCTGCTTCTGGAATAATTTAGAAACTTATTTACTCAAAAATTTGCTGAAAAGTTGATGAGCATCACAGCTCACAGAAGTGCATTGCTAAAATGGGTCTCAGTGGGAGGTCTCACTGCTGAACACTGATGGATTCATGAACACCTTACATGGGTAAAATTTGAAGCAAATATTGTGAAGATATTGCAAAAAGAGGGTAGGAATTCAACAGCATCCTAAAGTCTGCATAAGGAGAGTACATGGTGTACTACAGCATTTTCAAATTGTAATGTCTTTCTTTGATTGTTCAATATAAAGAGTCAGAAAGCATGCAGGCATTTGTATTTTTGAATATGAGCCACCAGTGTGGCCAGGTGTTCAAGAAGGACAACAGCATCCTGGCTTGTATTAGGCAATAGTGGGGCTAGCAGCAGTAGAGATGTGCTTGTGCCCTTGTATTTGGTTCTGGTGAGGCTGCATCTCAAGTTCTGTGTTCAGTTCTGAGCCCCTCACTAAACTGAGGTGCTGGAGCATGTCCAAAGAAGGGCAATGAAGCTGCTAAAGGGCCTAGAGACTAAGCCTTATCAGGAGCAGTTGAGGGAACTGAGGTTATTTAGCCTGGAGGAAAAGAGGCTGAGGAGAAACCTGATCAGTCTCTACAAATCCCTGAAAGGAGGGTGTAGCCAGGTGAGAGTCAATCTCTTCTCTCAAGTAACAAGTAATAGGACAAGAGGAAATGACCTCAAGTTGTGACAGGGGAGGTTTAGATTAGATTTTAGGAAAAATTTCTCCACTGAAAGGGCTGTCAAGCTTTTGAACAGGCTGCCCAGAGAAGTGGTGGAGTCACCAACCCTGGAAGTATTTAATAGACATGTAGATGTGATGTTAAGGGACTTGGTTTAATGGTGGACTTGGCACTGCAAGGTTAACGGTTGGACTCGATGATCTTAAGAGTCTTTTCCAACTTAAATAATTTTATGATTCTATCAAGGGCATATTTTTGTGTCATTGCCTTGTTTCAACAGACATTCATAAATTAACATCTTGTCAGATTGGGTGTGCCAGGACCATCTCTTGCTGACAGAAAAATCTGGTTAATTCCATGCTACTGTACTAGCTCATGTTTTCTTCAGAAGATATGAGATAATACAGAAGATATGAGATAATACAAGCTGAGCTTTGGAGTCTACTAGCTGAACATTGTAATTTCAGAGACAATACATTGGCAACAGCCACCAGCTACTGCAAGACACTGAACTCTATTTTAGGAATGCTTATAACGTATTTATGAATCACTTTATTCTTTAAACTTACTCGTATTTCCTCTCAACATCAATTGCATTCTAACACAATTTTTCCCTATGACTTTTTCCTGGAAAGAAGTTCTTATGTGTTGACATTTGTTTTCATGCTGCTTTCTTTGAAAAGCTGAACTACTGCGCATAAAGACCGTGCAACATGATGGCTGATGGAGAGAGCATGAAAGAGATACACATGATAATGGATGCAGGCTGGGGGAAACTGAGCTGCAGTCTCGCCAGGTAAAAAAGGGACAAAGTTTCTGTTCATACTGAGACAACATTTCATTTTTATTTTCTTCTGGGAATTTCAGGTGAGATCTTACCTTGCAGGAAACTTTTGGCAAAATCAAAAAGAGCAACCTGTTCAATATTTGTACTGTGGCCTCAAGCCACAAGCCATTGTTTGCAGACATAAATCTGAGAAGGCAAAATGCAGTTACTGGTGATGAAATACCTGTGCTTATTTGGCAGAATGTATTATGTCCTTGCACCTTTTCTCATTGGCAAGAATGTAAAATTCCTCACTTAAAAGTTTGGCAATATGCTATTTTTGTCTGTCTCTCTATTTCTGTGAAACTGTTTCTTCCTCTCCTTTTCTCCTCATTTTCTTCTTTCTCTTCTAGTAGATCACTTGATACTTTTCCTGTTCGGATTTATTATGGTGTCCATATCAAACTCTAAACTAAAAATATGTGCAAAATAAAATAATTTGTCTTGGCCCTGTCCCTGGCCTGGAGAGCTTTTATTTTTTGTTTGATTTGTTATTACAGTTAATTGTATTACTGCTTAGGCCTGTTAATATACCACAAAAGCAATATGTATTGATAGTAATGAGAAGCTTTTAGAGGTAATATTTAAGCAATAATGACCCCTGAGTCAAACATTTCCTGGCAGCTAATGACTGGCTGGAAGAGTAAAAGGTCTAAGATAAACCCAGGGACTTTTAGGCCAACCCACCATTAGCTGCCAGGAAATGCCTGATCCAGAGATCACTAATGCTATTATACATGATAAAAAAATAAAGAAAATCTAATTACCTCCCTGCATGTTAGAAAGCTAAAAACTGAACATCAAGTTGCCATGGCTTTGGTTCCTTATTTCCAGCACTTGTACTTTCCAAGGTGTTAATCTCCAGTATAGTTATCAAAACAGAAATTGATAATAATACATTTGGAGTCAGTAATGTCATTTGGTGCTAGTTGTTCACCCTTAGGTGTAAGCCCAGATAAGTCCCTTTTGCATGACACTAAATCACTATGAATATTTAAATATTCGTAAAGACTAGCTATCAGTTCAGCAGGATCTCAAAAGACAGTTTTCACTGTGACTTTAGACTATGTTTTATACCTTTAGACACCTTTGTGCTAATACAGGAACAACAAACGTTTGGAATAAAATATAAGTTTAATGCCAGCTTTCACTCAATGCAAGTTGGAAATAAACATTTTTACATCTTCCTTTGCTGAATAGATAGGGAAATTACCTGCAAGCCAGTCCAGCTCTTATTCCAGAATAAAACCAAAAAGCTTCTCTCACAAATTCATTACCTAGTGATTAATATTTTTTCTTTGATGTAGCTTCTAGTATTTCAGAAGACTCTGATTCCTGAAGTGCCCCCCCGTGAGTTTTGTTCCATTTTACATTAACCTTTAGATATGAGTCTTCCTTTTCTCACTGCTTCTAACTCATCCACTTACTTCTTGTTCTCTTTGTAAACAAATCTCACCTCTTTCGACAGCTGTCCTGGCATTCTTTGAGACAAAGCTTTGGTTTAGTATTTATGAGGGGGAGTTGTTGCAATAAAGGAGATCCCAGAGCAGTGTATTTGGATGGGAATCACTGCCGGACAAGGAGAGAGCTGGACCCATCACCTGCAAAATGGTGTAGGTTGAAAACCAAAGTAGTCTGTTTGGAAAATGTTACTCTCCTCCTTACTGTCTGACTGGAGTTGGCAGTATTTCTCTAGAGTACAGACTCCACAATGCAGATTTGGTTCAGGTTTGGTTTGAGGGGTTTTTTTTACTATAAAACCAGGCACTTTCACCTGCTCCAGATTCATTTCAGTATGAAATTTCATGCATCCTCCTCTTCTGAATATTTTCCAAAGATTTTATTTTTGTGCATACTTATTTTTACCCTGGTGAGCTCAAAAATTGTTCTGGAGTAAATGCTTTTTCTGATTTGTATATCCCCCTGCTGATTTAAAGTCCTAGAGAAAATAGAAAGTTAATAAATCAGAGCAGAGCCAGGAGTTATACAATTCAGGTAGCACATGTTTACTTAGGTAAATATGGCATGACAAAGATTGATATGAAGACCTGGCATTATAATCTACAGGTTCATAACTATAAAAGACAAACAAGGAAAGACAAGTTTAGCTATAGGCTTTTCCTACTTGACTCCCTATCCTTACAAACATATTTAGTAGTAGGGTGCAAATATAACATTACAGAAATGTCTATCGACCAAAAACTGATTGAGACCAAAGATCCTGAAATTCTTTGCTACCTACCATTTTACAAAAACAGCTGTATTTAAAACCAGTGGCCAGTTCTGGAGATGTATAGTTGGATTCATTAGCAATTAGCGAAGGTACAGATGCTGCTCCTGAGTGATTTTGCTGGACAGAGATTTAACCTGTAATTTCTTTAAAAAGTTGCATCTGTCACAGTGGGCTACACACGATGCCTACTTGCCTACACACTATATTTGCTCTGAAAATGTGCGCAGAATTTTGGTTCTTCAGCACCACAGGGTACAGGGCAGAAACTCTTCTATCACCTCTTTACCTCCCATATAGATTTGTAAATATGTCACACAAAGGGCCATTAATACAGAAAGCACAAATGATCTTTAAGTGCATCTATCATGTGAGCCAAAAGAGCACTGCCCAAGCTAGCCCGTCGCAGGAGTTCAAGCCCGAGGGCAAAACATGTCTCAGTCTATAACCTCTCCCTTCCTGCTTCGCTTTGCCATGATAACCTAGTAAATCATGTGTTCTAAGAGCACTATTAATTTCTCCACATGGTTCTTTCTTGAGCTGGTAAAACTGTGAAGAAACAGTTGTCTAGTGCTGTCTTTATTTTACATTGCAGTTTAATTTACTACCTATTCTGCTAACTCTTTTTTCGATATGTGGGGAAACCACTGAACTCAGATCAAAAAGAATATTTTTGCTCACAGACTTAAAAGTCAAGTCTTTTACAAAAACCGTTTCTTTGAACATGATGTTCTTTACTTATTTTGGATTAGTATAAAGTGCTGGAACTGAGTCCTGATGATTTGAGATAGCTACTTTTGATCACTGTTGCTTAAATTGCAATGACATTTTCTCCAGTTCCAGCTCGAAGGACACAAAACTGCTTCTTGTTTGGAATGACAGGTTCTGCGTGAAAAATCGCTAATGCAAGGTGTCAATGCAAGGTCTGCTTAGTGCAGTGGGTTAATGAACTAGCTTTGCACCTTGGGGGAAGATGAGCTTGTAGCTAGTTTTGATCATAAATGGAATAAGAACCAGTCATTCTGAACTGTCCTTCTCTGTTTATCTACGTAGCACAACACCCACACTGTATCCCATTAGGGACATCTTGGAGTTATTGTTACATTTATTTATTATTCACCCAGTATTAGATCTCAGTCAGTACCTCAGCAGAGCCATGTGCTGTACAAATCACAACTGTAAACCAAAATCTTACAGCCCAAAAGGGTCCAAGAGGCTCCACTCAGGGTGCAATGGGTGCAGAAATGGCCAGGACATTATCCAGCACACTGGCCTGCTTTACAGATGTACAGCCTGGTTTTTGGTTCTTTACTCTTGTGAGCTACAGCACGTAGCTCGCAAGTGTCCCAAGACCTACTCCATCCCTGGGCATAGCATGTGATCCAGGAGAAGACCCCTGCTTCCACAGAAGGCCTGGGAAAGCCAGACCCCTTCTCATGGCAGGCAGGAATTGCGGACATGCTAAGGTATCCTCTTGTATGTACACCGAATTCAGCTGCACTTTTTCTCCCCTCTCTTGTGACATAGGATGTTTTTCATGGGGTCAGGAAGGCGAGCCATCCCACAAGTAGGTCACCAAGCCCACCAAGAGTTGGTAGGTAGTCTCAAGCTGGTGGTCTGGGATGTTGGTGGTCTGGGAGCAGCAATGCATCCACAGCATGTCCCTTTTCACATTCCTGGTGAAGTCATGCGCTACAGTTGGACCTAGCTGAGCTACCCTATTTGTACCTGTTGAAAAAACTTCACTAGCCAGTTTCACTCCTGACCAAGCTTACATAAGCTGGAATTGAGTCTGAAATACGCATTTACTTTGAAAAAATGTTAGTTAACCACTACACAATTAGAAGAAACCAGACTGATTGGAGAGCATGGAATCACAGAATCACAGAATCACAAGGTTGGAAGAGACCTTTGAAGATCATCGAGTCCAACCATTCCCATCCTATGCTAAACCATATCTCTAAGTACCTCATCTACCCTTTTTTTGAACACATCCAGGGATGGTGACCCAACCCCCTCCCTGGGCAGCCTGTTCCAGGCCCCGACAACTCTTTCAGTAAAATATTTTTTTCTAATATCCAATCTAAACCTGCCCTGGCACAGCTTCATGCCATTTCCCCTTGTATATACACATACCTTTGATGCCAATGCTCTAGCACTTATTTGAAATATCTCTGATTGGTAATCAAGTACCTGAGAACTCATTTCACAGATCATATCCCTATTTTGATGGCTGTTGTGCAAGTACAAAATAAAAAAGGATATTGACTCATCACTAACTTTATAATATGGCAGTGTAAGAGCCAAAATTCTACCCTTCTGGGTGAGAATATATGTCCCACAATCTTTTGCCTGAAATTATCCAGGAGTGAGGCAAGTGTAAGAAATGGTGTGTGTACATAAAGAGATATTTGTGTGAAACACTTTAACACATTATAACAACACAGGCAAAAACTGGGAGATGATACTGGACAGCATGACAGTGATTTTAGATACCAAATTATTGTCTATCAGCTGTAAGCTTCAAAAGCAAATTTCTAAAGACACTGAAAATACTGTTCTGGAGATGAGCTCACTTTCTTGTTCTGTGAGGGGAAGGAGGTTAACTTTATGGAACATACAGCGCTGAACAAAGTCAAGCTATGCCCCCACTAGGGCTGATCTAGAACTCCCACTCCCAGATTTGCTGGGCGTATGCAGAATGCACATGCCTCCAGATCTTCTTTTGCTTCTCTGATTTCACTGCCTATAGATCCTAGATGCCGAAAGACAGCTTGCAACTGCAATTTATTGCATTGCAGCAGTCAAGCTACACTCCTTGAACTTGTAGCAAATCATGATGAGATGTCCAGGCTCCTTCCTTTCTGAGAGGTATCATTCTGCACACGCATATTAAACCTTTCTGCATGGTAAACATGTAAGTTATGTGTCTGAAGGTACTGTTGTCTGTGAGAAATGGAAGTGCTTGATGAAGTCCTTTACAAAAGGGCAATTAATGATTGGATGTTAAAACTGTTGTGCTTTTGTGTAGTGGGGTTCTGGTAGGGGTGGGAGGATAGGGCAGGCTTCACGGGTGGCTTCTGCAAGAAGCAGCAAGAAGCTTCCCCTAGGTCAGAGCAAACACCAGTTGGGCTGAAGGACAGACCCGCAGCTCACCAAGGCTGAGCCCATCAGCAGTAGTCACAGTGCCTCTGGGAATCATATTTAGGAGAAAAATAATGGAAGTGGCTGATTTTTGCCACCAGAGAAGGGACTGAGAAGATGTAAGAAAATGTGCAGACACCAAGACCAGTGAATGGGGACAGGGAAGGAGGCACTTCAGGCATCACAATAATTCCCTTGCAGCCCATGGAGAAGACCATGGTGAAGCAGGCTGTCACCCTACAGCCCATGGAAGATGACAGGGAATAGAGATCCCACTTGCAGCACCTGGAGTGGGTGGAGACATATGGAAGACACTGGGACCCATGCTGGAGCAAGCCCCTGGCAGGACCTGCAGCCTGTGGAGAAAGAGAGACCCACACCAGAGCAGGTTTTCTGGGGGAGGCTTGTGACTCCATGGAGGACCAGACTGGAGCAGTCTGGGCCTGAGACACTGAGAAGCATTCTGTGATTTGTGACTGCACCCCATAGCAGTGACCCACGCAGGGGCAGCTGGTGAAGAGCTGAAGCACCGTGGGAAAGGACTCATGTTGGAGAAGTTCATGAAGGACTGTCTGCTGTGGCTGGGACCCAACACTGCAGCAGGGGAAGGGAATGAGGAACGTCCCCCACCCGGCTAAGAAGGAAAACAACTCGTGAGGAACTGACTGAACCCCCATTCCGTGCCCCTCCCTGTGCCACAATGTGGAGGAAAGAAGGGAGTGAAATAATGACTAAAGTCTGCTAAGAAGGGAGGGGTGGGGGGAGGTGCTTTAAAATCTGGCTGTACTTCTAATTATCCGACTTTAGTTTCACTGTGTGTTTAGTGTAGTGTCATAAATTGATCTTTATTTTAATTCAAAACGCCCATGACACTGACTATAGAATGATCTCTCCCTGTCCTTATCTCGACTCCTAAGCCTCTCATTATATTTTTTCTCCCCTGTCCAGTCAAAAAGGGGAGTGATAAAGTGACTGTGGTGGCATCTGGCCTCCAGCCAGGGTTAAATCACAAAAAACCCAGGACAAAAGCACCTTAAAGAGAACCATAACAGTGAACTAACTATTCTTTTTGAGGCCAGCATAGATACCAAGTTTTCAAACTGTGCTGGAGAAATGTTCTTGGTTTAGTTAAAAAAATAAAAATTTATCTCAACAAGATACTCCATTTCATCTGTTTCCCAAAGTGATGCCTGAAATTTAGCATCCTTCAATGAATGCATCTACAGTTTAATACAAATGTTGTTCTTCATTACTTTATGTTACAATGACTTACTTTAATGTAAAACCTGAAAAATCAAGAAACAAGTCTGCTGTAAGGCACCAGGTATTTAAGGAGTCCTTTTCAGGCTCACTGCTGTAAATATGCATGAAGACAGAAGTTCCCACACACAGTAGATTGGAAAGCAGGAGCTAACTGAATTAATAAAATGATGCCAATGTTATGGTAGTAAACCTAGCATTGGAATAGAACTACCTACAGCCTAATAAAGACCTTGTGTCTGTTGCCTTAATATTTCTATTATTTAAAGGATCCAGCAACAGAAACTTTAGGCTTTTAATAATAATGAACACTACATGGAAATAAATACAAACACTTGCAACTTCCAATTCAGCATCATAAAATAAGACATTCCTGTTTTTTTCTATATTTTCTTCCCACATTCATTTCAAGCAGAATTTTCACTGCAAATGCCATTTTCCCTTTGCTGTTACTATTCTGTCATTTAAATATGTATTTATATCATTGAGAAAAGCATACTAATGTATATTCCATCTTCGCTTTTAGGGAGGAAATTGTGGGGAGGTTTCCAAGTGAAAGTTAATTTTCCAAGTCTTATCATTTTCTAATTATGTTTACCTGAGTGAAAGTGCAAGACAAATTCAAAGTTCTGGTTGATTCAGACTCTTTGCCCCTAAGCAGTAGAAGATTAATTTCCTGGGACGTGATTTGGTATCTGCTGGAGAACTGCTTCACCTATTGGAGTTGCAGGTATGAAATGTTTCTTAAGGTAAGAGTTTTACAGGATAAGGTAGCTATAGTTAATAAACTGTTAGCATGCAGTTAATACTTTCCATGTCATTGAAAGATGCCCTTTACAGATTTTATACAAGCATTGTACTGATAGTTGCAATTGCTTTCTTTCTCTCCCCACACCCCTTCCCCTTATCAATGCAGCAGTATGGACTTTGATACTGATGCCTCTTAAAACTGCTCTTTCCTACTTCTGGTCAAGAGCAATCCCTACTAAGATAACTATGTCTATGCTGAATAAATTAGTTTAACCTCTACAATACTGGAACTTTGCATCCAGTTGGTGCTCCTGGACAAGACCCAAGTATGTCTCTCAGAAGAGTTTTGTGGACAGTGAAGTCTGAATCAGTTTTCAAGTGACTTTGCCTTTTGGCTTTTCCTTTCAGAAATACTATGGCAACACTGAAGTCAGATTTACTCACTAGGGTGTTTTTGAAGCTCTACTGGTTTAAGCTGCAGGCTAAGTACAAGTTGAGGATTCACATTTTATTTGAATAGACTGCTTAAAGAATTCATTATATTTAACTATTATTTTGGGGTTAAAGACAGTTTTGTACTTCATATTGCGCACAAATGCAGCAGGACATTGAATATGAACAATTGACATTTGAAACCCTCAATAAATATTAAGTAATGGGGAAACTGAGGCAAGGGACCAAACATGAAGGGTAGGGCAGGCTTAAAGGAAATTCCAAAAGCCCAGATTGCTACACTGAAAATTAACTTCATAGCAGGGAGACAATGGATAATACTGTTTTCAAACTTGCCAGTAAGCTGGCCAAGAACCTGGTCACACTTACTGGTCACAGGATAACAAAATATATTTCTTTATGGATAGCAAAATAGAAGCACATGAATACAATTTACAGTAAACTAAAATATGAGTAGAACATCCAAATGAACAAAAAGAAAGGACTTTCACCAATAAAATCAAATACATTGTCTTCATTGCTTCTTGACTGTCCTGCAGGCAGCAACCAGCCACTTTGGGGAGGTTTCCAGTAATTTTACCACTCTTCTTGAACTCCTTTGAGACACTTGCAAGGATCAGTAAAACATTAAGTTTCTAAGGCTCCCCTGAAATGTGCTTCGAGTATCTGTTACAGGCACTTGAAGGCTTGTGAGGGTCAAGAGTTGATCTTCAGAGAAAACTGGAGCGATAGCTCTGGAGGAGGATGCCCCTCCATCTGCACCCAGGGGCACAGAAGTGCCGGCCACCCATGGAAGGATAGCCACAGCACTCAGGGAATGGAGTCCTGCAGCGTACTCGTGTCCACCCAGCACAGGTGGAAAAAGCAGCCAACAGAGGAGTATCCTCTGATTTGGGTAGAACAAGCCCCAGGTGAAGGACTACAGAAAACAGGGGCAATATAACTTCCAAGCATATGCATTTCCTTGCGTATCTTGAGTACCAGTGAGATGCTATGACATACCCCTGGTCAGTTATCCACAGATAATTTCTTTAGGGTGCATAATAACCATCCCACTCTTGCTTTGAACACAGAGTCCACAAATTATCCAGAGTATTTTGGTGTTAACTACGACTACACCACAAGCTGAGTGCTTCAGTACCCACTTGTCTACGTGCTTACCTTAACGAAATGCAAGGTCAGTTTGCAGTGCAGGTAGAATTCACTAAATTCAATATTGATATCGGAAAGTCTCTGACAATAAAGAGCTCTCCCTCCTTATCCACGCAATTATCCTGCGAGTGCCAGAGAATACAGCAGCCCCTGCTAAATGGCATGGAGTATTTGAATATAAAAGGAGAAACATAGTAAAACAAAACCAAAAAACCAAACACCTTGTCAAGCTGATAAATTCGGGATCCAAAGCAGAAAACAAAGCCACTGATCAAAAAACTCCAGCACCTTCTTCTGCAGATCAGAGTTCTCGCAGGGGCCTCTCAACACTTCATGAAAGCAATCCTCCACTCACAAATCAACTGAATTTCAAAGACAGAGGAGAAAAAGTGAATTTTAAAGCAGTCAGTAGGAAAAGACTTTGTTTCATAGTAAGAGCTCCACCAGGAGTGTTGTGCAGAGCTCTTGGCAGTGAGAAACAGGGAAGTGCAGGTTAAACATTTTGGGTGGACTACTATATGCTTCCAAACCTAATGCAAAATTGGGAGCAGGTAGACTTTCTGTAGAGAGGGCAATGCCTGACATACTGTGATCAACAGTGCTTGAAAACACCAGTATAACCCAGATACATGGGTTATACTATAAAGCATGGGAAATATTGAAAAATATTTCAAACCACACTTTCTGTTCTTCAGAGGATGGCATGAAACATCTGTCACTGAATCTATACACCGAAGGAAATGCAGTTTAATTTGGGTCTGTGAGTTTCCACCCGAGTAAGAGGAAATTAGATGCTTTAAGGGTTTGTTGGTTGGTTGCTTGGTTTGTTTGTATGTCAAATATTTTCTTTCCTAATGTTTTCCCTTCAGTTGTAACACTTGTATAGAAATTGTGTGGAGATTGTCAGTCACTGTCAATATATATCTAGGCTTTAGTCTCCGGATGTCATTTATATTATAAGGGCAAATCTATACATATTGAATTGAAGTACTTCTGTTTAGATGTGTATGTCATTACTGGCTTGAGGTTTGGCAGTTACCCTCGGGACAGTGTTTGGTCTTTTAGGTCTAGCAGTATCATACCGCCCATATGAAAACAATCATGTGTCAAGGAACATTAGGTCAATGCAATTTCTTCTGCAATCACAGAGAGTCTCATACTGCCGTATATCTTCCACCTGGAGAAATCTTTTTGCCTGTAAAGTTTTGCCACCGCTGATAAACGCTGATAGGAGATAGCTCTACAAGCCAGTGAATTTATCCAGAGACTTTTAAGTACATTGCTAACTGTGAATTTCCTTACCTTACAGTTAAAGAAACTGAGGCACAGGTAAAGTAAATAATTTGTAGATGACAACAAAGGAGATTAGGTAAGGAAAAGAGCCTACAATGAAAGCATTCCTGACAGTGAAGTGCTGAGGTTTACATGTCAGTCATGCTGCTTACTCAACTACATATCTATTTAGTTAGGACATTTTATTGCAGTTACCACGTATTATGTGTGATACAGGCGACATAACACAGCTTCATAAAGTTTCCCTGAAAATTTATCACATATTCTATCTGCTACTACATATACTACAATATCATAATTGGTGACACATGTCATTGCAGTTAAATGGATACAATATACTACAGTAGTTTATTTTTGCTTTTTATCATGTAGTCCAGTGAGAAGTTATCAGCCTCTGAAGGCTGCAGGAGGCTGAACCCCACTTGAAGAAGGAGCAGAAGTTCCCTGTGATCGCTGGAACACTGGCTGTCTCTGTTTTGCAATCAGAAACTCAAGAATGAAGATTCTCATATCTCAGGGCACAGTGAAGCAGTGGTCAAGGTGGTCAGTCTGGTGGCCAGGATGCAGTCAGGGTGACCCGCTAGCCCTGGTACACCAGGAAAGGAGGTGGTGGGATTCAGACTGGGGTTCAGGTCCAGCTTTAATTTACACGGAATCTTGTGGCAGGCATTTGCAGGGGGCTAAAGCTAGTGTGAAATTACCAGCTACGTAAACATGCCTGGCAGCATCAAAAGCTGAAAGTAGACAACTTCAAGCAGAATCAGGCCCCAAATCTCACCACGCCCTTCACCTGCTGCTTCCGGAAGACTGCTCTTTCTCTGTCTGTCCTCTGTCAGTATTTTAGCATTTAACAAATGTCACTTAATACTTTGAAGATGAGAAGTGCTTTCTGAACTGATTAAGTGTCATGATTAGTAAGGAAAATACAGAGTTCCTCTGCCAAGCAAGCAAAGGGTAGTTTTCCAAAAATTAATTGTATGTTGAGAATACCTCAATAATATTTCTTGTCAAAAGTGAGAGAGCCCTTACTACTACACCACAATTAAAACTCAGGAGGATTTCATGGACAGGTGGTCATTTCAGGATTTTAGTCGCTTGGTTGAAAGGCTTTATTCTGTAAAAGTCTAGAGAGATGGGGAAAAAAATGTCTAGAAAACCTGTTAAAACAAAACTTTAAAGAGAGTCTGGGTAGAGAGTACACACATCCAGTTTTTTGCTCTTCTTTTCTAAAGTAGTCCTCTGAGAGGCTGTTTCTGAAGAGTGGTACAGTAAGAAATTTGTAGTTTCACATTATTTTGATGTGAAACCAGGAAAAACTTGGCAGATATAAAAACATAGGTTTGTAGCATTTATATCCAAGTGTTTTGTTTTGTTTTGTTTTTTCCCTGTGGCTTATTCAGAATGGCCTAGTTTGATAATAAAACTGTTTGAAAAATGCAAATATTTCTCACAAAATAACCAGGGGTAAAGGTGAAATTGTCCCTAAACATTCTATTTAAATTATAAATTTAAAAATTAACATTTACTCCATGCAACTTTCCTCAGAGAAGGCAATAATCTCTTTTGAGGCAGCATTGTCTTTTTGCTCTGTGTTTCTACTGAAACTTATGAAGTTTTTACATATCATAAAATCATAGAATCATATATCCTGGTGTATGTCTTAAACTTGTAAGCAATAATTTAAAATGTGGAGCCTCTCAAACAGTGGAAAGTAGAGCTTAGAAAAGTCTTAGACTCATTCAAATGCAGGCTGAAATTCTAAGACTACCTGAGGGAAAGAGGAACCATTTTACTTCAGCTGTAGGTTAAGTCAAACAGGACTTTTGCATCCACATATAAGTCATACTGAATTTGTTCTTTTAGCTTGCACTACTTATAGAAGTTCTAGTTTAGAAAGTGATAATAAAAGTACTGGTAACTCTAGTCCTTGTTCGTATTCAGAGAGCAGCTGGTAGCATTATATGAACAAAATGCTTTTATTCCTTTTCTATTAGTATATGTTGGGAGAATGAGTTAGATCCTCTTCTGACTTGCTATCAACAGATTAATTGGAAAATTATCTCAGAATACTTATTTCTCTAACATAAATGTAAAAGGCAAACCTTCAAGTTCCAAGAACTTTTCAGAACCAGCAATCATAAATTATTTTAGTGCTATTTATAAGTGGCACAGATTAAAAGATGATCCAGAGGTAAATAAAATGCCCACGAGAGCACACATTCTATTCATTTTCAAAGTAAAATGATGTTTTAAATTAATCTCTTTGATTTATTTAAGATATAAGCCTAATTCACACGCTAGAGTCAGTCTCTTCCTTTCCAAAACAAAGACTTGCGAACAAGAATTATTGAAATTTTACATATTGGTTCTTTTGGTGCTTAAAGTGTAATGCAAACAAGATAACATTATTTTCCAACATAGAAAGATGAGCAATTTTTGTTCTATTTATGCTTGTGTAGCTACGAAAAGTAATGTAACTAGATATATGATCCATTTCATCACCATTCCCTTCAATTTGTAAACCAGCTTCCTCATCAGAAATTTGGAAGAAGAGCATGCCAAGTCCATTTGTTCCATCTTGCTTAGCTCCAAGCCACCTCATGCTTGTGAGATAGTGCAAACAACACTTGAAACATTAGGTCAGAGGTGTACTTTGTTTTCACACTTTGAAGAATCAAAAGCACCAACGTCCCCTCCATCCCTATATCCCTCAATCCTACTTTGCTACAGTTGCTATGCTACTAAGTTTGTCAGGGATCCAGATTTTATACAAATATATTTCCAAACAAAGCTTCATGGGGACTTTATGATTGTAGTTTCTTTTTGTGACAATGCAGTCAAAAGAGTTTGAGTCAACACACAATAGATGTAAAAATTTCAAACTCTTCAGGATGCTGTAGTAGAGACCTGGAAAAGGTAAGAAAATGGCTCGTTTATAGTAGATCACTAGTGTTTACCATTTGGATGAGATAAATCCTGTGTCAAAGACATGATACTATGGCAGAAGAAAAGTGAAAATTCATTTTAAGACACTTCTTTTTAACTTCAGTTTCTGTGTTTTTTTCTCACAGACACTTCATTTCAGGAGCCAAGATGTATTTTGATTGTGATAAACTGGTGTGCACAAACTATGATCTGTTTGGTTTGCTTTTAATTACACTGCACAGCTATGTAGTTATACATTATAACATCTTTCTTTGTCTGCCTTTAGCTACACCTGAAGGTCCGAAGTCAGCCTAAAAATCTCAGAAAGGGGGAGAATATACACACAGTCATGATTTATGTTGGTTTACTTTAAAAGAAACAACCTTAATGAAAAAAGATCAAAACAGCTTACTCCAGTGCAATAAACCAAGGCATTTATGGAAATCAGATGCTTCCCGTTCTTGTTTGAGTCATCCAAACACCAGTGTCAGCTTGACACTGTAATGAGTCAAAAAGCACATCTAACATGTAAAGTAAGCTTTCACTTCAACAAAGACAATCCTCTGTCTTTCTATGTTGCAACAAAGTGTTTTTGAAAACATTGAAGTATCTGACAGTCAATTTTGTTCAGTAGGAGGTAAAATCGAAAGCATACCAAGAAAATGACAGGATATAGCCTGTACCTGATTTGCATTTGCCAGTGTACTACTTAAATGATGCTTCAATTAGCTTTTAGGCATTCAGATCTTAATTTAACTTTCATTGATGAAAGTAGTACAACTCTTGATGATTTCAGCAGGGGTGGAATCTAAGTCTTAGCAAATGCAGATAACAAAAATTTAAATATAAATCAGCCTTCAAAGGATGAAGCAGTGACACAGCATGAGAATTTGGTCATTAGCCAGTAATGAAACACACACACCCCCCAATCCCAAATTATAATGCCATTTCAGCAAAAACTTTGCTAGGAACTCCTTCCACAGTGAAGTCAGAAGAACTGAACCCCAGGACTACTACTGCATCTAGTTCCAGGCACCATGTTGGCAAAAATAGAGTGATAAGATAGGAAGAGTTCAAAACAGGCTTAAAAAAAACCAAGTGGCAAGGTGTTGAAAGAATACTAGATTTCATTTAATGTAAGATTAAAAAAAAAAAAAGACATGTAGGTGATTTTCCCCAAATGAGTGCATCTTTTTTAGGAAGAGCATCATGACACTTCCTGCGTGTCAATGGCAGAGCAACAGATTTCAAATACATGAGAGAGATTTTAAGGAAAGCTACGGCAAGGATGTTTTGGGTGAATTGTGGAGCATCCTTCCCCCTGGAATTCTTTTCCCAGCAGCTTAGGCAGTCAGTATAAACCACGGATTACATCCGGTTTTGCTCAATGATAGGGAGATGGCTTTCACAGTGTTTTGGAGCTCTAATCACGTGTATCTGTAAATCACAGTACTCCAAAGCTCAAACAAAGTAATAGTGACAGAAGGACAGTCAGGGCAATTCAAGGGGCAACAAAACCTCAGCTCAAGCTGTTCCTGTCCCCGGCACTGCACCATGCCTCTCCTTGCCCGCTCTACAGCAGTGGAGAAAGTAAATCACTTCCTTCGAAGGCTGCTGCATTGCTGGCTTTGAACCTGTTTGACAACTCCCCTTGTTTCTGAAGAGCAAGCTAATGCTTGACTTGACATTGCAATAATATCAGCTTGTTTGACACCCATCTTGAAGCTGTGAAGTAGAAAATTGACTTTGCAATGTTAGAGGAAAGTACTAAGAGTCTATTTGCTGTCTCAGTTACAAATCTTTGCTTTGCTGGAAAGCAGACGTCCTCAGCCACCTCACGTTTTGGAAAGACACAGGGATCCAAATGCGAGCCTTTATCAGTGAGGGTATGTGCTTGATGGGTCCAAGCCATAATTGTTGAATGACCATTCCTGAATGTAGTTGGGATCTATTTAGATAGCCATTTCCTCACACAAATCCCACAGGAAGGCTTTATAGTGCCTTTAATGTATCTGCCATCCTTCATAGATAGCTGTGATTTAGGAAGGTGCCTAAATCACATTAGCCAGCTCCTGAGACACCATAAGGTGGCATTGTTCCTATGTCTGTTGCTTCTCAAAGATGGAGACCTACCAACATCTTCAGTAGATATTTGTCCTTTGTGTTCTCACAGTAAAGTAGTATCCATAGGTAAGAATGTAGATATTCCAATCAACCCTATTTCCTAAGAGAAAAAAACTGGAAAGAGAGTGTTTTTGTGTGCACACATATTTGTGTACTCAGACAGATGCACAGTACAAGCTGCCCTGATTCATATGTAATTTTTTTCTTAAGCCTTAAATTTTGCTAATTTGGCTTCCCTACTCCCACTTTCTTTCTTGCCAAACTCAGATTAAATCAGACATGAAAAGAATTGTAGGATTTTTATGATGATGGTGGGGAAATGTGTTCACATTTCTCAGTTGTGGATAGGGAAGATCACTGTGTTCGTTCTGATGAACATTCCCATCATGATCAAACTGGCTGTTTGTCGTATGTTTATAGCAACTCACTGCTATGCAGCGTTCCACAACGTACCGATTTTGTAATGCTGATTGCAACGAGATTCATAGCAAGATTTGGAATAACAAATTATTAATCAATGTTTTTAATCAAATACCACTTTTCTAATATTTATTTGTCATTAAATTTGTGGTGACTTTCTCCTTCTCTGTCACTCGTGGTATCTTTTTCAGGTAACACAATTTTGGGGTCGTTACTATTCATTAATAGCAGACTTCATGTATGAACACTTTGCAGATATACGAATATAAAAATATGTGTGTGTGAGAGAGAAATCTAAGCACAAACACTCACGGTTCAGTTAAAAAAAAGTAACACACATAATTGCAATTAGTTCTCGCAGCCAATTTTGACTTTGCTACCAAAAAGCACTGTGAGTATACGATCTTAGTTACAATAAAATAGGGGTCACTCTGGCCAAGGAAGAGTGAAGCAAAGCTGGAACTTTCCCTGTAACTCTGTAATACCCGTGTTCTCGCCGGTTTATCAAACCTCTGCCTTCAGTCTCCACAGAGGGGTGGGTTTCGGGGGTTTTCTGTGCCGCCGCACCGCTTGCCAGCAACTTTCACAACTCATCGCTGCCATCTTGTGGGAGAACTTGTTAGTCCCGCACGAACCGGCCCAGAAAGCCCAGTGTCATGAAGACGTTGCCGACACCTGACAACTATTACCGCATATAGAAGCCAAAAGTCATAAGATTCGTGTATTTACCGTGAAATTAAGATATGAAAACACTCATTTCATAACGTCTAAACATTTGCCAACACCATCAAAACATCCTGTTTTCAAAGAGAGTACTCTATTATAAAACCTTAAAGGCAGAATATTAAGTGTATACTAATATGTTATAATATATACACATACAGCATATTAGAGTAGTCTAATGTAAGTTAAATCAAAGGCTGTTTTGACATTTATTAAATGCTTTGACATAAGAAAACTGAAAATATCTTTAAAGGCTTTCATTTCTTGTCTATTTTTTGCAAATTAGGAAAAATTCCTACAAAACATTTAAATTTTTCACAATGTGCATTTTACCATGGGTTTTAGGTTTTTTTTTTTCTAAGTTCCAGAATATGCTAAAAAATGTTAATGCTATCTACACTAACAGAACAAAGGCCATAGTTTCAAATCATACAATATCTTGTATCACTGTATGACATCTTCAGAAAGGGGCAGAATTGCAAAAGTACATCCAATAAAAGTCATCCTCCTTGCTGTCACCTCTTCCAAATGTGCATGATCACAAATATTTTCCGGACAGCATGGACAGAGGAAAAAAGAACGTCCCTATGTCTGTTTCAAGGTCAACTGTTGCAATAGAATGGATTGGCTGCCCCTCACATGATGCAACAGTTAATGTGCCCAAGATTATGGCTAAATATAATTCTGATTTGTGTTATATGATGTACTGCTGTGCTTCACGAGTGTTCCAGATGTACTGCCTGATACCTACCACAATGTTGGAGAGTCTGTATTGACATGGAGCTTACAGTGATTTTCTTTCACAATGTAAGTTTGACCCTTTTTGGCAATAACCAGCAACCTTATCAGGTTGTATCCTAATGAAGGATATTAAGGGGTAATCTGTTAGGAATTTAACAGATTTCTTCTGACATATTAGCCTTTTCATGTGTAGCATTTTTCCTTCTTATAGTACTACTTTTTATCTCTTATCTGGATGTCTCAGAATGCAGACACATTTTTCCTTCTGGATTGTGAAACAGGACATTAAAGTCCTTCACAGATGACTTTAACGCCTGCCCCCCCCCCCCCCCCCTTCTAAACCCCCCTTCCCCCACCACTCTCTCTCTTCCCATGTCCACTCCAACAGCAGTAACAGCAAAACTTCTCATGAAAAGGGATGCCTAAACCTTTCTAGAACAGTGTCCCTAAACACCACCTAAACAAAGGAGACCTGAACATAAATCCAGAGCCAAAAAAAGAGTTGATTATGTCCTCATACAGTGTCTGCTCTACTCAGAGAATGGCAAGATTTGATAGCAGAACTGAGAGCTCATGAAATGCTTAGACACACACTCTCAGGTACTGTAGTGCCTACAGCAGTCACAGAAGAGGAGGAAGTCAGGTAATTCCCTCTTCCAAATCCTGGAGTCAGTTTTTCAGCCAAAGCAGCTACAAGGATTGTTCCACCTGAGAGACAAGGTTCTCTGGAAGATGCTAACTCCTGCAAACCAGAAGGGTAAAGAGACCCCATGGTCAAAGTTCTGCTCACTGCTGGCTTCACACCTTCAAAATGGATCCAGTGATGCAAACAGTCAAATTTCAGTAGCATTAACTACAGCTGTTGCTTTATGTGTCTGAAAAGACTGCCCAGCCTGCAGTTTGAGCAGGAAATTCACTAGCATATTATTTCTCTTCCTTGCCTCATGCAGCTGAGAAAACCAGGGGTGGATCAGAACAACAACTACCTTACAATCATAGAAGTTAAAGAACTGTGAGATTAATCAGCTTGTGAAGTCTAGACACAGAAACATGTTGGAATAAATGGGGAATCATGACAGTGTTTGATGCAGTTTATCTGTCCTGAACCCCAAGATAAATAGGACCACATGCCTGTATGTGGATTTCTGGATAATAAATACAGTCTCCAGACAAATGTCTATGCAATGAATGTGAGCATATTGAGCAGAGAGAAAAGCCCTGATTTATCAGTAACTTAGAGTTCCTATCTACTAACACATAAACGATTTCTTCTTATTCATGGAAGTAGAGAGAAACATCCTTACAAGTCTAGTTGTCTTACTGACCTCAGATTTGGATCCCAAATTCCAGGTATCTTTCAGAACACATACTAAAGCTGGTGAAAAGAGATGCTTAGATGAAATGATTGTATTTGTGTTAGACAAATATACTGTGTGGTATAAGTGCAACCTGTTGTGATGGAAGCCAGTCTCGGTGCTAACCAGAAATTGTCACTTCTTTTAACATTCTTAATTATTTATGTATTTATTTATTTGCAAAGAGGTCAAGCTTAAAAGTCAAACAACAACAACAAAATCAAAGCATAACACCCAAACATAAGATACATCTAAATATTTAAGATGGAACAAGGACTTGGTTTACACTTTTTTAAAGCTTTGTCACCCAACTGGAAAACTGATATTTTCCCCAGGCTGGGAAAAGTAACACATTCAGTGTGAAACAGAAACCCCAGTGCCTTCCCAGCTCCAATTGTTTATTTCATAGTAGTAGTACTAAAGGGGAAACAACAACAACAACAGGCCCACACAAGCCTCACAGATTGTTTTGGAAACTATTCAGCCCTAGACAGTGTACCTCAGCCTGGGCTGCTCTACATTAAAGTGTCACCAGGCATCACATCCCTGTGGTAAGAGAAGCCAATACAGAAGTCCAGGTTGTCTTTGCTCCCTGGAAAGACATTGCTTCAACATGCTAAATCCATAGCATACCAAACAGAGTGGTATGTATCCTTAGCTTAAACCTGCTGTCTCACCTACCAGGGACTGTTTCCAGGGCTACATCATTGCAGGTTCTGAACTGAACTTTTACAGCTTCATACACTTTAAATACTGCACAGACACAGACTCTCTGTCCTGCCAGATGCATGCTTGTGTCCATTCCATGGTGGAGATCAGGGTACTGCGGGGCTTTGGGAAAAAACCCTTTCAAACAACAGGCAGTGAAGAGCACTTCTGGTCATTGTCATGTGACTAGGAGACAGACCACAGTATAAGAGTCTCCTTCACTGGAGATATTCAAGACCCATCTGGATGCCTATCTGAGTGATATGTCCTAGGGAGCTGCTTTGGCAGGGGGGTTGGACCCGATGATCTCTCAAGGTCCCTTCCAACCCCTACAATTCTATGATTCAATGATAAGGAAAGCAGCAGCTCATCTCTGAACCGCAGACACTACTGAGAAAATGAGAGGAAGCCACTCTCTGAGACCACTGAAAGACACAAATGCTCAGGAGAAGAGAGTAGATAGACAAAAAGCTTACTGAAGTTCTCAGAGCAGGTGCAAAATAGGGGGCAGGTTTATACAGCAGGCCATAGGCAGACAGAGAGGTCATTTGGACCTTCTCTCTGGTAACAGCAAGGTTTGATCAGGTCAGTGATCTTATGTGATTTCACTCCTTCTATCCAGCTATCAGTTGGTCTGTAGTTTGAGAGAACAGGTAGACCTTTGAAATGTTACATGCTGTGCCCTGAAAGGAACAGATTTTTTTGAGTTTCATGCATCTTCTTAAATGCATTATCTTATTAGGCATGCACGAAACATGAGCTCAACAAGCAAGGCTTCCTAGTCAGCTGGGCCTACAACATGAACTGGAACAGCAGAAGCACTCAAGCAGTCTACAGTGTTGCTATATGAATTTTTCAGCCTTATAGGACCAGACTCAATAGTGTTCTCTGGCTGGTTGGCTTTCTGAAAATATTCTAAACCCAGGTTACCTGATACGAAACTAAGATTGCAGTTGACTGGTTTTGTCAAAATACTCAGACTTCTTGCCTTAATCTTAGGTACAGGAGATCCTTCTGTCATGTGATAGTCAAAATCAAAGTGGCTTCTTATCTTGACCACCATCTTGAGTTTTTAGCCTGTATGTGCAGCATTTTGCAAGTTTGTCCACCTTGCAGACAGAAATGTCTCTCCTCTTTGAATCAGAAGCATTTTTAAGTCAAAAGAGAATATTTAAGTCTGTAAGAATGCAGTGCCTAGTGGCTTTTAGATGTGAATTGCATAGAACACTACAGGATTGGGGCAGAGTTGCTGGAGAGCTACCCGTAAAAGAGGGACCTGGGGTGGTGATATACAGTCAGCTGAACATGAGCCAGCAGTGTGTCTGGGTGGACAAGAAGGCCAACTGCATCTTGGCCTGTATCAAGAATGGTGTAGTGAGGATGACTAGGGAAGTGATCATCTCCCTGTCCTTATCTTTACCCAGGAGCCTTTCATTATATCTCCTCTCCCCTGCCCAGCTGAAGAGGGCAGTGAAAGAGCAGCTTTGGGTCACACCTGGCTTCCAGCCAGGGTCAGCCTACCACAGTCCTTTATAGTCCCTTCTTTTCTGCCCACTGATTAAGTCTTCATATAATGTGAAAAACCTCCAGGAATGTACTTGTTGTACAGAGCTTCAGTTTTTGGTAAATTGTCACTTTCTAGGAAAAGGAAAAAAAAAAATCAACCTTTATTTGGAAAATTGCCCAACTCTTCTGGCTGCCAGAAATACAAACAATGAAAGGAATAATAGGAAGAGATAATGTCTTTCCCTTTTTCCCCTCCAAACTTCTCTCTGCGCTTGAATAAAAATGTATTATTCATGATCAGAAAAGGAGAGAGATCATTCCTTTCTACTTACGTGTAAGACAGATGTAGAAGATTATTTCCACAATTCCCTGTGCCTTTGCCATTCACTTACCAGTAACTGCTGTGGTTATAGCACAGTATGTTGGAAATAGCAGGCCAAAAGCTAAACGAGTCAAATAATTAGCTAATATAAGAGCCAGGTTATGAAGAGCTACCCAAGGCCAGAGAGCAATTCAGACAACTGAAGAGGACCTGCAGGAAAGTTTAGTAGGGGCTGTTTGTAAGGACATGTAGAAATAGGATGAGGGGTAATGGTTTTAAACTAGAACAGGGTAGGTTTAGATTGGCCATTAGGAATAAGTCCTTCACTATGAGGGTGGTGAGGCATTGGCACAGGTTGCCCAGAGAGGTGGTAGAGGCCACATCCCTGGAGATATTAAAGGTCAGGCTTGATGGGACTCTAAGCGACCTGATGTAGTGAAGATGTCCCTGCTCATTGCAGATGGGTTGGACTAGATGACTTTTAAAGGTCCCTTCAAACCTCACACATTCTGTGACTCTATGAACTGAGGTGTTTATGGGCAGATGTTAGACTGTGTTTCTCTGCTACAGCTGAATGAGATTCTCCAACTGCTCTCAGCTACTGACAAGGTGCACTTTATGATGGCAAGTACTCAGGTATTGCTCTGCCAGTAAACCAGCATCAGCAGTGTGGCAACATGAATGCAGCTGCTTGGTGTACTCCTGCATGCACGTGTTCTTCGATGTGTCCAACCAGTCCAAATGTCAAGTGTTGGACATTTGGAAAAAAGTGGAGGGAGTGGTGTTAAGGATTAGACTTGCGAATCTCAGAGTACAAGGTGTCAGTCTAGTCATGTTAAAACATCTACTTAGAATAACTCACACAGTAACTGCAGCATATTATAGAGAGGAATCATGAATATGCAATCAGAAAACAGTTTCAGAGCCTGATCACCATCTCTGTCAATTACAGCAGTCACTTTCTGTAATGTTGCCATGTCATTTTGACAGTGATTATACCTTTACATGATATATTGCAGATATTACGCTTCAGTTGTTTACAAATAGAACTGTATCTTACACTTTTGCTATAAGAGTAGGAAGTTTTAAGTAAGAAAAACACTCCTCACAATAATTCTTCCACCTAAGTCAGTCATGCATGATTGCAAGAATTGCAGCTGAGAAAATCATCCTCTGGCACAACTGCATGACATGACCGTCTCTAACAAACCCAGGTCTGCAGGTTTGCAGCCGGCATCCAAAATCAGTGTGTGGGGATTTTCAAAAGGTAATGCTCATAGAAGAACATTTTTCTCCAATTGAGCGAGCTGTTTTTAAATAAATCATTAAAATTTGAAGATGGTAAAAGCAATATTTTTTAGATACAGCAAGCTATAAACATCACGTGTGACTGGATGTTTTCTAGAGGTCCTGCATGGAATGTTTATAAACAGGTTTGTTCATGATGCTATAAACTAACTGTTCAGTATTCCACAATGATCTAGGAAAATGCAAGGTACCTCCTTTCAGAGAACTAAAGAAAACTGTAGAATCACCATAAAAAATGAGGCTTTTAGAAATCTTTGTTCAATAATTACATACAGCATTAATATATTTTCACAGGAAGCATATCTCCTTATTGATGGAGATTAGAGAATATGGGATGGAGATTAGGGAATATGAAGAATACATATCTCAGTTGTAAATAATTACTACAGCATAAATATCCTCCCAAATTCTAATTTTGACACATTTTCAAAGATCAGACTGTCACCCATACTAGCTAGTGTAAATGCAACAAAAGTTTGAGAGTATTTTCCATGCATCTGTTAGAAACCCCTGTATTATCTTTTCCTACATATGTTGTCTCGTTGATATCCAATTGGGAATCTCATATTGGTAATGACTTCAGATAGACCTACATGTATAGATGGTATCAGATCTATTGTAGGTATTAAATTTTGATTCAGGGGCTTTAAACTTTGTTGTAGTAATGATCTATTGGGAAAGGTATGAGTAGCTACATGGTAAACATTGTTGTGAGAAATGCACAGAACTCTGGACCAGTTATCGTTCCAGTGATAAATTTTAGTCTTCAAATTTGACACCAAAACTGCTCAGCAAGCAATTAGAGTTTCCATACAAAAACTCTGAATTAAATATTTACTAACTAGCTGGTAAAAGACATTTCAGAACATTTTACCTTAGAAGTTTTACACACTTTTCATTGTTTTCCATCAGCACAACTAAACAGCAACAGTAGAACTGGGCAGGGGGAAAATAAACTCCGAGTGAGACATGAATTTTTTAAACCTACTGGGAATCTACATGGCCAGTGAAAGAAATCTGTCCATACAGACCCACCACTGAAAAAATCACTTCAGTATTTGTCATCTCTACATTTTTCTCCCATGTGGCAGTATTTGTATAGTAACATTCATCTAGCAGCAGTCAGAAAGAAGGACAAAACTGTACTTATTTCTGGAGTCCAGAAGAAGACTAGTTCTCTTAATTCCTCTATGAACATTATCAGTAAAACACTTTCACTTCAAGGAAGTTTTTTGTTCATGAGGAATTTTAATGCTGGTGGTTTTGCAAGTATTCAGGCTCATTTGTTCTGGCATTTTTCTGCACATGGTAAAGACAATGACTGCAAAACCTAGCATCAGAGTTGTTACTATTGCTAGCCAAAGTCCTCTCTTCATGAGTACTCACTTTGTGGCAAACAGATGGAATGGAAGAGTTTAATAAATTATCACTGCCCCTCTCCTGGGTTGATTTAATCCTTCAGAGATGTTTTGCAAGCAGAATATAGCTAACTGAAAAACACAGTAATGTAGCCACAGGTACATAGAAGAAAATACACACTGTTCCTTCTAGCCCCTCTAATTCTGAAAAAAATGAAGTGCAGAATTACAGGATCACACTGGAGAGATTCAGAATAAATACAGGAACAGTAGCACAGTTGTTGTGGATAGCACAGGTTTACTGGGAAATGTCAAGAGGAACTTGGTTAGTGTGAAACTGCTCTATCTGCTGCAATAATGCCTGCGCAGCAAGTATTGCTTTTTCTTTTCATGGAAAATGTCTCTTAAGATTACTTCAGCTTTTTAAGTGTTTGTTTGCCAAATGCGATTTCAGGTAGCTTTGCATTTTATTTCAACAGATATAGTAGCAACAAATTGTCCTGGAGAAATAGTTTCTTCCAGTATTTGTTTTCCTCTGTGTTGATGGCTTATTACCACTTTCTTTTGGGTCACTTTGTACAGCTGTCTCTGGCTCTGCATGTAAGGTATAAAGAACATTAAAGTATAATGACTTAATACACATAAAACACAGCTTGGATATAACAGGCTAATAGTCCACATTTCCCTTCTAAAACACTCAAGGGGTTTTTGTTGGATGTCAGGCACCATCTCCACCAATAACAGAACAATGTTGTGCTGGTAACCTTACCTCCTACAAGAGAAGGGGAAAAGAGGTTTCTTTGTTTTGCTTTAACTATGTTTTACCTTTTGTCCTGAAACACTCAGCCCCCTCTCAGCAGCCCTGGCTCTGTAATTTTACAGTTTTATCTTTCTCGCAGCTCTTTCTCACAATGAAGAGATGTTTTTGGACATCTGAAAGGAGCCCAGCCATGCACCCTTGTAGGGGAAGGATGTCAGAGAGAGTGCTACACCCTCTCATAATGACCTGCCTCTGCTTCTGTGGTGGGGTGTGATACATAAAAATCCTATGTTAACCAGACCTATTGTAACAGAAAGAGGGGAAAGGGAATAGGAAAGGGAAGGGGAAAGGACTAAGCAAAAAATATCTTTCAAGCTAATGGAAAGAAATGTATTTTGTTAGTGCATAATTAACTCATTGCCAGGAAACACTGCTGAGGTCAGAAGCTTTGTAGCAGTCAGAGGCATTTACGTCTTTGGGCTGTAAAAATAGTCCTGGTCATTCTGAACATGACAAAAGACAAAGAGAGCGAGCTGACATCCTTTGGTCCATAATAAAATCAAATTTGATGAAATGGAACATTTTTTCATGCAGTCTCACATTTGTCTGGTGGGGTGGGTTTTTCCACTCTTCTGGTACAGCTGGATGTTTCTCATGGTTTGGAAACATGAGACTGAGCTGGATGCATCACTGCCGCTACCTTCTGTGCTCCCAGGTTCTGTAGCAGATAAAATGTCTAGCTAGGAAACACAGATGAAAACAGAGATGTATTCCAGAGAAAATGTGAACTGATTCCCAAAGCATATTCAAGCACCTTTTCTTCCACAGTTTTACATTTTTAATCTCAGTAAATACTAGCCTGTTAGATAGTCCAAGCAAGTAAACCAGGAATTCTAGTAACTAGATATTGGGTTGGTAAATGTTTTGTTAGTGGACAGGATGCATAAGGTTCTTTTAAAATAACCAAATATGATAATTATAACCTGAATTACTAAATATTAATGAAGAATATGTCACCAACTACAGCTTGAAAAATAAAAATATTACTACTTTGAAGAAGTGGGTCCCACAAACCCACTTTTTTTTACTGGACAATTTGCTTTATACTTGTCCCTGAGATTCATAATCTCAGAATATTCAGAATATCTCTGTCCTTGGAGATATTCAAGGTCAGGCTTGATGGGGCTCTGAGCAACCTATCTAGTGAAGATGTCCCTGCTTACTGCAAGGGGGTCAGACTACATGACCTTTAAAGTTCCCTTCCAACCCAATATATTCTATGATTCTGATTCTCATTCATCAAGAAGATACTTCACCATGTTACCTAATGGTATACATTACCTACCCAAATATGCATGCTTCTAAGAATTCTCTATTCTCACTTCTGAAACTGAAACATGTATGACCCACACTCAACTTTGGTAAATTATTTTGCTCCAGAAAAGCTAGTGGAAGCACGTCAACTGATGTACAGCATTGGTTTCTGAATGCAGCTTTTCCACCCTATGCTTCCTTCACATGTATTAAGGCAAGGCAGGACCATTATTTCCCCCAGTTGAAACTCCATTGTAACACAGAGTTACAGCAACCTTGTAGCATCTACTCCAGGACCATACTGTAACATCCTTCTATACATGCTACACTCTCATAGGCCAAAGTAATTAAAAAATGCAATTGGGGAAACAAACAGGGGAGGTGGGAAGTGTAATACATGTGCATTACCTGGAGGAAAAGGAAAGCTGATGGTAAAGAATATAAAGCAGAAGGTGGGAACTGGAGATACTCTGAAGCAAAATAAAATGAAAAAAGCAAAAGATAGAAAAGATCTACTGGCAGCAGCTAAGGAGTTTCACACTTGCAAAGCAGTATTAATAAAATGTGTGAAAGTACCAGATGACTCATACCAAAACATTTGTCTGTGCAGTCAAAGCAGAATAGTTCAAGTTGATCCTCAACAAAAATGAAGCATAAAAAACCCCACCAACCTACACCAAAAGGAATTTCAGAGGGCTGAAATAGATGACAGATCAACAGGCTCTGCACAATGAAGTAGCCAAGTGAAGGTCAGCTCTAAAATTAAAGTGTTTCTCAAGACTGCTGTTTGAACCTGCTGAAGGTGATGCTCAGTCCTTGTGCTTGGAAGGAGCCCTGTGGTCCTCATTCAGGTCATCCAAAGAAAGTGTCACAACAGCAGTTCATAACCATGGAGTGCTAAATGGTCATAGAAAATGCTTCTCAGTGGTATATGGTCTGAAAAAAAAAAAAAAAGCTGGACTTAGTAGAAATTTAATTCTTCTCAAAAGAAACTGCATAGAAATTGCTGAGGTCAGTAGAGAGATTGTTTTGTCCCTGTGGTTTGAGAGAAGCCAGGGCAAACTGGGAAAAGAGCAGAGGGGGAGTTCAGGTCTGAGCTCTGCAGTGGTAAGACTAGCTCTGGTGAATCCAGAAGACTGTCTCCTGGTTCAGCTTTCACTAGAGCAACTTTGAAATGTGTGATGTATTTTACGACCTGCTGCATGTCTCCAGCAGTGAGATAAGAAATGATGTTGCAGGTGTTAAGTCATGGGCTGTTTATCTTTTTTACCCTTCAACAAAACAATTTCTGCTTGATTATAACCACAAAAAGGTTTTGCCAGCCAGTCATAGAGCAGATGTTATTTTCTCCTGAGCAAAACCTCACAGGGGTGATGCTGCTCATCTCACAAACCAAGTCATAGTATACCAGGCTGAAGTTCACATCCATCTAGTCACGGGCTTTTAGCTGTTGCAAGCCCATCGTAGACCTTTTGCTTTCGGGGACTACAGTTTCACTCTCACTGGTACAGGCTCATACCAGTTCAGATTTATCTAGAGATAAACACACTGGACTACATCCTCAGCTGCAATATATGGAGGCCTGCAAGTATCATGTTATTTGAAAGGCTTTTTTTTTTTTTTTTCTGCTGACAACCTGCCTTTCTTTCACTGAAAGAGGCAGAGCAACGTCTTCCCCCACACCTGCCACACACTTGAATGCACAAGGACACGTGTATGCATGCATCAAAACAGCATTATATGCAGATAAGGTACCAAATAGTCCCAGGGCTGACACTTGAGAATTATAATTTATTTTCCTTTGTAAGGGTAATACATTTGGGAAAATAAAAATAGTACTTGTTTAGCAAAAAAGCAGTGTAAGGTCCTTCCACTGAAACCTTTTCATAATAGACTACCTTCTGTCAACTCTTTAAACTTTACAAAACTTATAGGTACTTACTGCCTTTTTGATTTGGATGGAATAAAATTGATGGAGATGTATATCCCCAATTTTTATCTCTAATATTGATATATCAGTAATTTGCTCCCACACTTAGTCAAGAAAGAATAAGAGCAGTCACATTTTTTTAAAAAAACTGATTAAGCTAAAAAGTAAAATGACATAATTAACTGCAAAACAAGTTCCAGTAGTTGAAATAATGCTACAGGAGCTGACATTGGGAAGGAGACCCCTGGAGAAGTTTTTTTTTCTATTCAAGAACAACCTTCTGGCTGAGAAGATGGTGTGGTTGCATGCCGATGCAAAGTGTCGTGCTGAAGCTGGGACTCATGGCAGGATGGGTGCAGCTGTTGGTCAAAGTGAACGCAGCACACAGGAGGTTGCTTCTTGGATTTCTCACTCCACTGTGTGCCCCAGTGAAAGTTCTGCCTGAGCAGGTCCAGAAGTGACACTGAGAGGCTGGGTGGGAGATGGTAGAGCAGTGCCCTGCAAGCAACCTCATCCACTTTCCCATCTGCAGCTGCACGGATCAAGTGAAATTGCTTCTCTGTGTCTCTAGGCACAGTTCTGCTATGCAAGACAGCAAGTCAAAGAAGAGAGGATGGGGAAGAGGACAAAATTTCTGCCTAGAACTGTGGCATGTGTATTTTGTGGGTGAGACCACAGTGGTGTGCAGCTGTTAGGGGACAGAGAGCTATTTCATGGAACTGTATCATTGAATCACAGAATGCTTTGGGTTGGAAGGGACCTCAAAGCCCATCTAGTTCCAATCCCCTGCAATGGGCATGGACACCCTCCACTTGCCCAGGTTGCCCAAAGCCCCATTCAACATGGCCGTGGACACTGCCTGGGATAGGACAGCCACAGCTTCTCTGGCTAGCCTGTGCCAGGGCCTCACTGCCCTCACAGGGAAGAATTTCTTCCTAATATCTAATCTAAATCTAGCATCTTTGAGCTTAAACCCATTATCTTATGTCCTGTCACTCCATGACCTTGCAAACCATCCCTCCCCAGCTATCTTGTAAGCTCCTTTGGTTACTTGAAGGCTGCAGCAAGGTCTCCCTGGAGCCTTCTCCTCTCCAGGATGAACAAGCGCAACTGTCTCATCCTGTCTTCATAGGATCATAAGTCCCCTCCCAGTGCTCTTCAGGGAGAGACACACCCCTGTGTGTTTTAGCTAAGGATGGTTTCGTCAGCCTCATAGTTAATATGCTGTCATGCAATTGCCACAGTTGCAATTTGGCATCTCTGATCAGTCAGGTTTTTCCACCACATTTCAGGAAGCCTGCACTGCTTGACTTCCTCAAGCTGGAGATGAGTACGCAGGCAAAGGCAGCAAGTTTCACCCATAGACAGTGAGATCTCAGAAATATAAGAATAGCCTGACTTACCCAAACCAGGCATCTGAGTATCGTGTCAGAGACACCAGATAACATAACAAAGTCTAGAAGACGTCAGGTAGTAACTGAGCATGGAAGGAAGGCACCAATCTCCACTTCATTAATTCCTTTGCACAGCAAAACCAGTGATATTTCTTAAGGCCTATATGTGCATATTTACAGCAGGCACTATTTGGGGATGGGATAGAAGGAGACGTTCCCACCCATTACAGAATGCTTTGCAAATTTTCTGTTGAGTTAATAGAAGAAACCTCCTGTATTTCACAGAAAAAATCCAAAAACTTTCCCAAGTAATTTTGAATAGGAATTTAGAGAAGACGCTGATACTGACAAGAGATTGCCAGTCAGAGTTATTAGGAAGTTGCAAGCACCTTGATTTTTTCACGTCTCCCACAGCAGCTGGATTTTAGATTGTGTCATCCATTACATTTTTGCTCAGCCACTGATTATTGTGATTAAGGAATTCCTGTAACTGCCTCTCAATAAAGGCTACATTTAATTAAAAAAAGGTTTGCTAATTTTTTTGTTAAAAATTTTGTATGTAGTAAAACATTTCCAGTGTTTCCAGACTTCATGTCCTGCACTTGGGTCACAACAATCCCACGCAAAACTACAGGCTTTGAGAGGAATGGCTCGAAAGCTGTCTGGAGGGGAGAAACCTAGGTGTGTTTATCAACACCCAGCTGAACATGAGCCAGCAGTGTGCCCAGGTGGCCAAGAAGGCCAATGGCATCCTGGCCTGCATCGGGAACAGTGTGGCCAGTCGGAGTTGGCCACAAGTGATCCTTCCCCTGTACTCAGCACTGGTAAGGCCACACCTGGAGTGCTGTGTTCAGTTTTTGGGCCACTCACTACAAGAAGGACATTGAGATGCTGGAGCATGTCCAGAGAAGGGCTACAAAGATGGTGAAGGGTTTAGAAGACAAATCTTATGAGAAGTGGCTGAGGGAGCTGGGATTGTTTAGTCTGGAGAAAAGGAGACTGAGGAGAGACCTCATCACTCCCTGCAACAGCCCAAAAGGCGGTTGTAATGAAGTGGAGACGGTCTCTTCTCCCTAGTGACTAGTGACAGGTGTTGTGGTTTTACCCCGGCTGAGAGCCAAGATCCACACAGCTGCCTGCTCTTTAAAGGAAAAGAGGGGGGGAGAAGTGTTGGGGGGGGGGGGGAGGGCGAGGGCAGGGGCAGGGAAAAGGAAAGGGCAAATAACAACCCCAAAACCAAGTAACCAAAACCCCGTGGGTTGGGATAAGGATAGTTTACTAGAATAGCAGAAAGATACAATATAACAATGCTGACAGGACTTTAGAGCAAAAAGTATATGAAACTGTTGATACACAATGCAGTTTCTCACTGAACCCACAGCTCAGGCTGTGCCACCCCGGGCCGTCCCAGAACCCGACCATCCCCCAGAAACCGTGCGTCCTGGCGCCTCCCCCTCCTCCTCCCATCAGCCCCCCTTTACACTGAGCATGAGATAATTGGCATGGAATACTCTCTTTGGCCAGTTTGGGTCACCTGTCCTGGCTTCGTCCCCTCCTTTCTCGTGAATAGAGAAATATGAAGAACTGAAAAAGTCCTTGAGTGCTTGACCACAACTAAAACCATCAGGGTGTTACCAGCACTGCTTTCATTTTAACTCTCAAACACAGCATTCCATCTGCTGCTACGAAAGAAGTTAACTCCATCCTGACTGAAACCAGGACAAAAGGACAATGGGAAATGGCTTGAAGTTGCGTCAGGGGAAGTTAAGGTTGGATATTAGGAAAAATTTCTTTACTGGTTGTCAGATATTGGAACAGGCTGCCCAGGGAGGTGGTGGAGTCACCATCCCTGGAGGTGCTTAAAAGAAGTGTAGATGTTGTGCTTGGTGATATGGTCTAGTGTTGGACCTAGTAGGGCTGGATAGACGGTTGGACTTGATGATCCTGAAGGTCTTCTCAAAGCAAAACCATTCTATGTTTCTATCCTTTAATGTGCAATCTGAGACATTTCAAAAAAGTCTGTCTTTCCAGAAACCTGCCAATAATCCACTTTTAAGAAGTTTACTACTTGACAGTTAGGAAAGGAAGAAACCACATTTGCTAATATCCTCTTGTTCTAGTCCGCTGTTCATACAATGAATAAGCATGTGGTGCATGACAATTTCCATCCACACACACACAGAGGCACTCTTTCAATGTAACATGGATTATGAAATAAACTGGAGCACCAACCAGCAGAAATAAAGGGCTTCTTCAACAATTAAGCTTCTTCTTTGGATCATCAGCTCTGGTGTAAGTTTTTGAGAGCAAACCTGGAATGTAAGGTTTATTAAAAAAAAAACATGGGTGTGCCGGTAATGGCATTTTTTAGTTTTGCCTTTCTAAACTGGCATTGCTGAAGCTTCTGTATTTTCATTACTCTTCTTCTTTCTGTTTCACAGAAGTACTGTTGCTGTTCTTCTTTCTCCCTCCTCTGGCTAGCTGATGCCATAATGCATACTTTGGAATGATTCTCTAGAACTTTCGGGTTATCAATGTGCCAAATACCACAACTGCCTCCAACTCCCTACAAACCAGCTATTAAGAAGAGTGATGTTCCTGCTCTTACAGGCTTCCTGCATGCACAAGGATCTGAAAATGCACTGGTAATAGACGTTCTGTTGCCACAACTACCAGACAGGACTTTCTGATGCAGTCTGTTATGGAGGATCATAAACAGTGAATGCTGCTGTTGAGGGTTTTTCTCTGCTATAAGAAACAAGTCAGACATTCTCACCTTCACATTATATCCAATCAAACACAGGTAGATTTTCTTTGAGAAAAAGAAAATGTTCCTTCTTGCTGAACAGCAGGACTGCAGACCTGTCCTGAGATAGAGTCAATTTTCCTCATAGCAGCTGGTATGGCACAGTGGTTTGAATTATCTCAAAACAGTGTTGATAACACAGAGATGTTTTAATTGCTGCTGAGTAGTGGTTACATATAGCCATGGCCTATTTTTCTTTTAATTTCCCTGCCAGCAAGTAGAGTTCAGTGATCTCCAGGAAAGCAGGGCTCTATCATGTGTAATGGTGACTGAGAAAGACAAACAACATTGCTCCAAATATCTCCCCTTTCCTTCCTCTTCCCCCAGCTCTGCATGCTGAGCATTGAAATCTTGTCACATGGTCTAGGATATCCCTGGGGTCAGTTGGGGTCAGTTGTCATGGCTGTGTCCTCTCCCAATCCCTTGTGCACCTTCAGCTCAGTCTCTGGTGGGGTGGGGTGAGAAGCAGCAAAGGCCTTGGCTCTGTGTAAGCCCTGCTCTGCAGTGACAAAGGCAATTCCATATAGCAAAATCTTCTCTATTTTATGAACACTGTTTTCAGCACAAATCCCAAACACAGCCACATACCAGCTACTAAGAAGAAAGTTAACTCCTATCTCAGCTGAAACCAGGACAAGACCTTGCTGCTTAAGAAACTTTTGCACTCAGTTAATAAAATATTTCATTGCCCTGAGAAGCAAACATTCACCCCACCAAGCCAAAAACACTTGACACACTGTCTGGTACAAAGATTAGGGAGTAGTTTTACTTGCCATCAGCTCTCCTCTCTTCTTACAAACAAAATGGATAGTGTTTAGGAGCAAAAACACTTTCTTCTAGATATTTAATTTACATTTGCATAAGAATCATAAGACGTATGAGTTTTTAGCTACAGAGAGGCAATCAATGTAATGTGGATTGCTTACATTTTAATAGTCAAGAAAGCAACATTTGGAATAACCTAAACAAATCAAAAGTTTAGATTAAATTGTCAGAAGCTTCAGACCAGTGCATGTATGTCCTTGAGTTTTTTTTTATGGCAGTGCATAGACAAAACGCTTCTTTTTTAATTTCTTAGAAGAATTGCTGGTAGTTATCACTTTTGTTATGTGAAACAAAAGTGAATCCTAATGATGGCATTTTCTTTTCCCTTGTCATAGCTATGGAAGGAGCATGTGAGATGCAGAAAAGAAACTCACCACGTCTAGGACTCTGACTGTCACAATGAAGCCATGACCAAAGGATTTTAGTCATACAAATGTCAAACACATTTGTGGTAGACAAAAAGAGATGAGAGGAGAAAAAATAAAATACAGAAAAAAAAAATCCCAAGCAAACAGGCTAATTTAGACCTCAGAAGTAGCATCCAATTTGATTTGTCATAACTAAAACCAATGTGAATTGATATCCTAATAGGTTACCCCATCATTCTTTAACACTGCTGTAGCTTGAACTCTTCACACATTCATAACACTCAAAAATTAAATTAATAAATGTGGGGTAATAGAAGTTCAGAATGATACATGATCTTTTGCAATGACTGAGCTAACTTATCTGTCAAGAGAGGCTGTGATACCTGCAATTTTTGAGTCTGGAGGAAAGAAGGGAGGAGGTGGGGGGGATGTGCACATATACATATGTATGTAAATCAAGTAGGAATGAAGAATCATAGAATCACATGGGTTGGAAGAGACCCTTAAGATCATCAAGTCCAACCACAGCCTAACCCTGACTTGTCCACCTCTAGATCATATCCTGAAGCACTTCATCTACATGCCTTTTAAATACCTCCAGGGATGGTGATGCCACCACCTCCCTGGGCAGCCTGTTCCTATGCTTGACAACACATTCAGTAAAGAATTTTTTCCTGATATCTGACCTAAATCTCCTCTGGTGCAATTTCAAGCCATTCCTTCTTGTTCTATCACTTGTCACCTGAGACAAGAGACCAATCACAACATCTCTGCAACCGCCTTGCAGGTAACTGTAGAGAGAACCATAAGAACCATAACCTCAGCCTCCTTTTCTCAAGACTAAAAAGCCCCAGCTCCCTCAGCCACTCCTCACAGGACCCATGCTCCAGACCCTTCATCAATTTCGTCACCCTCCTTTGGATGCACTCCAGCATCTCAACATCCTTCCTGGAGTGAGTGGCCTAAAACTGGACACAGTACACTGTAAACAGAACTGAACACTGAACACAGTACACAGAAGCCAGAGACAGACTCTTCTCAGTGGAATCCATTGAGCAGTTAAGAGGCATTTTGCACAAACTGAATCACAGTAAGTTCCTTATAATGATTTAAAAATCTCCATTTTTTGCTGTGAAGTTGGTCAAGCAGTTGAGGAGGTTTCTCAGAGAGGTTGTGGAGTCTCCATCCCTGGAGATATTCAAACCAGACTGGTCATGGTCCAAGGGAAAATTTGCATGAAGAGACACTGCTTTGGTGGGTCAGATAGATGACCTCTAGAGGTGCCTGCCAGATGCAGCAATGCTGTAACTCTGCCAATAAACACCCTTAGTTAAAAACAGCAGAGGTTAGGATAAAGAAATCTGAAACACGGAAAAAAAATATATATTCTAAGATTAAATTGCATTTTAATGAAGAAAAAGCTAATCTAAAAGTTTAGATCACTGTTCTGCCTTGTCATGTCTACAGATGCCTCAGTGCTGGTAGTCCGAAGAAAGAAAGTATATGGTGGAAGAAAGGCTACTTAAAAGGTAAAATACTAGTACAGAGGAGGAAAACCTGAGATTTCATAGGAACAAACAAAATCCAGTAGATGTAAAGCTACAGAAGCTCTCCTGAGCTCTGGACACAGCGCGATGGAACACACAGGCACGGAGCTCCAGGAACATCTATAAACAACGTATTATCTTAGAAGGTAAGCTTTGCTAAGTAGCTAAGGCTAACTATGCTGTTTGAAAATCCAATATATGGCTCCATGAGGATAATATCATTAGTCAGAGAGTAAAATAGATGACACTGAACATATTGCTGATCAATTCTGCAAGCCTGTATGACAAATAAAATGGATATCCAAAGCCTCTAAGTACTAACACAGGGAATGCATCAGATTCTCAATTTTGTTAAAAAGCTTTGTTCTGCTGGCCTGAGATAAATACCTGGTCTCTTGGGGTCTCTGCCAGCTTGCAGAGCATGCTGCTTGTCCCACTGTGAAACTGAGACACCACCATAATTGCCATTATACAGTACTCTTTATTCTGATTTTAGAGGTCTAGGTAGTACCAGTGAAGATCCATCTTCTGCCTTTTCACTTAGCAGTAATGGTTTTCTATCAAATACTTTCTTTAAAATAACTCCTTTAGAATACCACCAGCACCACTGAAGGTCACATCATTGCCTGTAGTTATTTTTTTCATAAGTACTTAGCTAACTTTAACTTAAATGAGTTTTTAAATTAATAGATTTCTTTGTTTACCTATTTTCTGAAATGCTTTTATCCACAAACTGTACTTTTCTTTTGCTGTTTAGTGATGCTGAACACATTATTAACAGTGGTAATAATTTTACTAAGTCTAACAGTTTTACCAAGCTGCATCATAGGGTTCCTGCTGACTCTCATTTCCAAGGAGGCTGCAATTTCACTTTGAAACAAAATGGAAGTGTGGCTTCTGGTTCACCTGGCTAAGGCACCAGAAGGACATGGCTTAATGCTGTGGTTATCTAGCATGGTTTTATCTTTCAGTTCCACATCAACAACAGGATGATGATAATACATCTTTCCTTCTGACCTTGATTCTTGACTGTCAGTAGGGCAAGACTTCTACAATAGGGACCATGTCTCTTTTGGTGTGGTACATGACACTTTATGTCCTCTCAATGCCAGAGCAGTTCAACTCAATGTTTAATCAAGACAGAGAAGCATTTGTCCGAATTTCTGTAGCTTACAGCATTGCAGAACAGGGTGACTTATCCTGTATGTTAACCCATGCCGACTGACTTGGTCCAGTGAGGAGGTGTTTTTACAAATTATATCTAATGTTCAGCTTCTGCAAAGCTTATTTGCAGCAGCAACCTCTCTGGCACGGGTAGACTCATTAACAGTGCTATGAGCATACAGGTTGCCTGACCCAGTCCTCATTTTTGTTCTTTGCTAACACACAAAGTATCCAAGGGACCTCTAAATCTTTTCTTTGTGATGCAATTATGTGGCTAGAAAATTAATCTCTGTGTATGTATATCTAAAAAATTATAATCTTAATTAACCTATGATAATTTCAAAGCAAATTGTATTTATTTTTAAAGTTAACTACATTATATGATGTACTTACCATTTCCTGTCTCTTCCTTACACAAAATTAATTCCTAATATTTCTTCTTTATTTTTGAAAAGCACCATGATTTTTCTTGCTTCTACAGTGTTCTACAGTGTAAGCAGATATGAAAATATTATAGATTATAATATTTTCCATATGAAATACCATTTTTTCATCACTTCTTGTAACTTGTTCTATATGTCAGGTCCTAAAAGACAAAACCTTTCCACCCTCAACTTGCATGCAGTCTAGCATGCGTGAAATGCAAGCATTTCAGAAGAGGAGCTAGGATGACCATGGGCTCCAAGAACACTGTATCAGCAACAAACAGTTGGCCACTCTTTTCTCTGACTATCCAGCACACTAGACACTGGTTACAGTGTCATGGACTTCCTGGCTCACGGTGATGCTTAGAAGTTGACATTTAAAGAAGGAGTTGAAGCCTAAGGTGGGCACTCAGTAACCCTTTTGAGCCTGTCAGAATCTTCTGATATTCTGACAATCTGTATTTTATAAATTTCAGTGAAATTTAATCACAGCACTATACTCTAAGGGCTTCTGTACTGGCTTGGAAAACTAAGACAAAAAAGGAGAGAGAGACATATAATGAGACATGCTATAGCATGTTAGTGGAGTACCAGACATGACATAGATGACAAACAGGTCAGCAGGAAGAAGCAAAGCCATAGTCATGAAGAAGTCAGAGGAAAAGCGTGATATGGGAACAAAGGGAATTATTCAAAACACTAACAATGACACAGTCAGAAGGGTGGGAAATAGGTGGGCATTCTTCTGTGTGAAAGAAAAATGTGCATGAGAAGGAAGCCAAGAGAGAGAAACACAAGGAGATGGGTTGGAAGTTCTCCGTTTGTGGTGAAGGAAAGGGTAGTCCCTCTGAAAGCATTTTACAGGAACAAGATGATGTAGCTATGAGTTAGGATGAGGAGAGATCAAGGATGACAAGTGTCATACAACTGAATGACAAGTGGCCCATGCAGCTGATGGTGATGATTTAGGAGGTGAAGGCAGGCTTGAGAGTATGTTTCAGACGGGTTGGGATTTGACTGTTCTGAGTGATGTTGAAATGCACAAGGCTTGGCTCTAATGGCAGTTGACACAGGGTTGGATAGATGGTGAAAAACCTTACAAAGGGTCTGGAAAAGGGGTGAGAACTAAAGCCAAATTAACATCTCTGCTCAGAAACAGTTCCAGAGTTGTATTGGGTTTTCGTGGCAAGGTTTTGGAAGCGGAGGCGGGGGGGGGGTGGGGTGGGGGGGTGGGTGGCAGGGCACAGGCGTGGCTTCTGCAGGAAGGTACTAGAAGCTGCCCCCATGTCTAAAAGAACCAATGCTCGACAGCTCCAAGATGGACCCACCACTGACCAAGGCCAACAGAGGTAACACCTCTGGGATAACATAGTTATCCAGAGCAGATATTCCCCCACAGACCTTGGAGAGGCAGGTTGACCCCTGCAGTCCATGGAGTTTAACAGTGGAGCTGATATCCACCTGGAGCCCATGGAGGAGCCCACGCCACAGCAAATTTGCTGTCAGGACTTGTGACTCGGTGGTGCTCCTGAAGGTCTGCACACTGTGGAAGTGACCCAGGCTGGGGCAGTTGGTGAAGACCTGCAGCCTGTGGGAAGGACTCAAGTTGGAGAAGTTGTTGGAGGACTGTTGTCTGTGGGAGGCACCCCACACAGGAGCAGAGGCAGAGTATGAGTCGTTGTCCCCATGAGGAGGAAGGATTGGCAGAGGCAACATGTAATGAACTACTTCAACCCCCATTCCTCATCACCTGTGCTGCTGGGAGAAGGCAGGACAGAAATCTGGAGAGAAGTTAAGCCTGGGAAGAAGGGAGGGGTGGGGGGAGGGGTTTTAAGATTTGGTTTTATTTCTCATTAGTCTGTTTTGTTTGGTAATAAATTAGATTATTTTTTTTCTAAGTGGATTCTTTTGTTTGCCCATGAGGGCAATTGGTGAGTGATTTTTTCTTGTTCTTGACCCGCTTATCTTCTCTCCCCTGCCCAGCTGATAGAATGGCTTTGGTGGCACCTGGCCTCCAGCCAGGGTGGACTTACCACAAGCCTGTAAAAAAGGAAGATAAAAATGCCAGACCTTTGTGGAGAATCAGACAGAAAAGCAATACCTAATGAAAAATATACTAATGGTTAGGCATTGTCATTTCTTGGAACAAACACCAGGTTTTCTTCCTCTAATGGGATGAATATTTGGCAGACTGCACTAGCTTAATTTGCATAAGAGTAGTAATTATCAATTAAGTAATTTGAATAAGCAAATGAAGTCTTCACATCCCTAGTTTGCTAGTTTTCAGGCAATAATTTCCTAATCAATATTTATTTGCTTAGTATTCCCAAATGGACCCAACTGTGGCAATTAACAGTCACTCCAAGTACCCAAAAATCAAATAGAAAATCCTATTCTAGTAATTTTAAACTACAGTGGAACTTATTCCCCTCTTTGGGAATTCATTTGCCATACTTTAATTATACTCTGCTGCTAAAATGTGCTTAAAAGTATTTCATACGAAGGCTAAACAAAACAACATCCTAAACTTGGACCATTTATTGTGACAGTCTGACAAGTTGTTGTGACAGTCAGCACAGATTGGGTAGCAAAAGCTGAGCAGCAAAGGCTGGCTGACTGACTTTTGTTTCTGCAGACGATGTTTTTGCTTGCTTACACTTTCAAGAGTGATTAGAACTAGCAAGACCATTTTCAAAGTCATTAAAATTTTGTAAAAGCTGCAGTGTAAGGAGTGCTGCAGTCTTGGGCAAGCAGGCAAAGCCAAAGCTCCATGGAAAGTCACAGAGAAAACATGAACTTCATTTCTCACATGCAAGGTGTCTGTGATAAGGATTTCTTCCTAACTGGGTCCAGGCTGATAGGTCGCCTGAGTCAGGCCTGGGCTGGCTGCTAAATCACAGTAGCTGTGATTTAATTGAGATTTTCTCATTAACATGGCAGAAGAAGAGGGAATCTGGAGTCAATAGGCTAGAAGAGCCTTGATAAAGGAAAACTGCATAAACCAGGGAATTTCTGAGGTCTGCAGAAAGTGTTGAAACAAATATGCCTAACATTCCCACAAGAAACTGTAATTCACAAGAAGTGGCTTACCTAGAATCACCTCCACCCTAACTCAGGCCTGGGGAAAACTCGAAGGAAATGCCCTAAAGACCTTCCGAATTTTTACATTTTTATTCCCCTGTATTGAGCTATTTACAAATTCTGTATCAACAAAAATGCTGCTGTACAGGACAGTTTGCAAAAATTGTAGGAATTAAATAAGTATATTCTGATTTTTACATGCAATTGCCCACATAAGAGACATTCAGTGAAAACTCACAGAAGTAGCAGCTCTAGATCAGATTGTTCAGAGCCTCATCAAGCCTGACCTTCAATGTCTCCAGGTGTGAGGCCTCCACCACTTGCCTGGGCAATCTCTTCCAGTGTCTCACCACCCTCCGAGTGAAGAACTTCTTCCTAATGTCTAATTTAAAGTTTAAATTTAAAGCTCAAGTTTAAAACCGTTGCCCCTCATCTTATCGCTATATGCCCCTACAAACAGTCCCTCCCCACCTTTCCTGTAGGTCCTCGGAAGGCCATTGTAAGTTCTCCTGGGCCTTCTCTTCTCCAGGCTGAACAAGCCCAACATTCTCAGCCTGTCTTCATAGGAGAAGTGCTCCAGCCCTCTGATCATCCTTGTGGTGCTCCTCTGAACCCACCCCAAGAGGTCAATGTCCTTCTTGTGTTGAGGGCTCCAGACCTGGACATAGTACTCCAGGTGGGGTCTCACCAGAGCAGAGCAGAGGGGCAGAATCACCCCTCTTGATGTGCTGGCCACACTTCTTGTGATGCAAACCAGGATGTGGCTGGCCTTCTGGGCTGCAGATGCACATTGGTGGCTCATGTCCAGCTTTTTGTCTATCAGTACCTCAAAGTCCTTTCCTGTTGGGCTGCTCTCTAGCACATCAACCCCCAGCCTGTATTGACAATAAGGATTATTCCAACCCATGTGCAAGACTTTGTACTTGTCTTTATTGATCTTCATAAGACTTGCACAGGCCCACCCCTCTAGCTTGTCCAGGTCCCTCTGGATGACATCCCATCCCTCTGGCATGTCAAGGACACCACTCAGCTTGATGTCATCTGCAAACTTGCTGAGAGTGCACTAGATCCCACTGCCTGTGTGGTTGAAGATATTAAACTGGTCCCAGCACAGATCCTTGAGGGGACACCACTTGTCACCCCTTATTTATTTTTTTTTTGAATGACAGCAGACTGGCCCATGCAGCACCTCACTTGGATGGGTCTGCAGCCTTGGAATCTTCAACATCTTACATTCCCCCACACATGGACCCTGAGCTAGCTTGACTAACTGCACATTAAAATGGACTGCTCTTATACTCCTGCTAGGTCATCCTTGAAGATTAGCCAATTGTCCTTAGTACCTTTGACCCTATAGCAGTTTCCCACAGGATTCACTCAAACCAGGCCCTGAGAATGCCAAAATCTGATCTTCTGAACTTTGCAGTTGTAATTCTTCTGTTTGGCTTGCTCACACTTCTCAGGATTTTAAATGGCAAAATCTGAAGGTCACTGCAGACCAGGATTCCCATGACCTTCATGTCTATATCCAGTTCTTTCTTAATTTTGAGTAGCAGTCCAACAGAGAATCTCTTTAATTGGTTTGATACTGTGCATCAATAAATTATCTTCAGTAAATTCCAGATAACTCCTGTATTGCCTACGCTCAGCTTAATTGCCTTTCCAGAAAATACTGGTGGGATTCAAGTTACCTACAAATATCAAGGCTCGTGATAGTGATGAAGAGAGTTGTTGTCTAAAAAGTGGGGTCATTACCCAGTGTGCAGCATGCCAATATACACAGAGCAAAGGTATTTGATTTATTCCATGTGTGGAGATGGTGCTAGGTAGTAATTCCACACAGCCAGCACACTACACACAGAATCTCATTTATCTTGTTACAGGATTAGAAAACCCACCTAAATTTATGCCAATCCTCTAGTAATTACTGCATCATTACTACTATTGGTCAAGCATATTCAAATTGGCACATATGCTCCTTGAAAGTGGTGGGTACTTTTGGGTTGGGTAATTTGGACAGTCCTTTAATAGGGCGGGTGAAAACAAACTCCCCCTGCAACCTTTATCTTTCCCCTAGTTCCTGCCTATTCTTGTTGACCTCAGGTCTCCCTAATAATCACTCAGCTCTCAGTGCATCCTGAGGCAGGATGTTTGCTCTTCATCAGTCTTCTGACTCTTCTTCAGGGATGCTTTTTATCAAAACATGCTTTTTACCAGTCTTTCAGCCCTTCTTCAAAGGTAGAGTTGTTAGCAAAGCAAGGTAGTATATTTAACCCTAAATTAAACAGTGTCTGAGCATAAACCCAAACACATTTCTGTCCCAGTGAAGTGGAAAATCCTAATTTATAGATATCAGGGTGACTTCTTCCAAGTCCTCTTTCTGATTGGGACATCTTAGCAAACACATATTACTATACCACTGGTGCTGTTCTGTCCTCTTACCCTTATTCACAGCCTCTGCTGGTTCAACATCTGCCCCACAATGAAGTCCCACACATCCAAGCCACTCTGTTGTGGAGAGAACACACACCTCTCCATGACTACCCACCCTGCTTTTCCTGCAGCACCTGTATCCCACCACTCCAGTTCTCTGCAGGTGTGAGAGCTGGCCCATTGCACTGGGGTCACAGCTCTGCCACTGTAAACCCACTGTTAATGCCTCCCCCTTCCCCCAGGGCTACCTGAATTTATGTATATCCACCTGATATGGACCATAGGTTGTTCTGCTTTTGCAATGTATGCTGTCATCTGGACACCTCTGCTCAGCCTTAGTGCTCTCACTCTCCCTGAGACAGTGGACTCCACTCCCCCACATAGCCAGTTTAAAGTCCTCTTCACTATATTAGCAAGCCTGTTTGCAAAGACATTCTGGCCTGCTTTGTCAGCCTTATCTCATCCTGACTTAGTACTGCTTGCTCCTCAGAGAGGGTCTTGTGAATAGATGTCAAAGTCCTGACCACAAAACTAGCCTTGTAGCAAGTTGCTGATCCACTTTGATGCTTCCAGCAAAGAAATGGGTTTGCTTTGCTAGCAACATCAAAGAAACACTGCCTGTGCTTTTCAACCTTGTCTCCTGAGCTCTCTAATCACTCTTGATTTTGTCCAGGACTTCCTTGGCAATATCACTGATGCCCACATGGAAGAGTAGCAGGATAACAGTCTGAAAGCCAGGCATGCCTTGGCAATCTCTCTGCAGCATCCTGGATTCTGGCCACCAGCAAACAGAAACCTCCCAAGGCATCAGATCATGTCAGAAGGTGGGTGTCTCCACACCCTGCAAAAGGAAGCTTCCCACCACTACTGCTTGCCTTTCCCCTTTCTGCAGACAAAAAGAGCAGTCTCAGCTGACTCTGATGGATCCCTAATTGAGTGTTTGCCCTCAGCTGTGCCAGGACTCTGCAGTTGCAGATCTACAGGTGGAGCCGGAGTCTTCCCACTGTTGCCAAAAAGCAGGGCACCTGTATTGCTGGCTTTGTCACTGTCTCTCCATAAGCAAACATAGCTGTACCTTCTGCTTTTGAAAAATCACAGCTACCACAAGATGGTAGCACAGACAGCATTAATCAGCAGCAGGTATGAAATGTCATCTCTGTAGTGACACTTTACAAGGCAACAATGCATTTAATACCCAAAACGGCTTACCACCCACCTTATAGGAATTTGCTGGACTGACAGAACTTCCTTTTCAGGAAGGAGTTCAAGCTGCTTTGGAAGTCATTGGTGCTAAAGTGTGCTCCTCCTGGCAGCCTGACTGCTGGTGCTGGGCTGCATGTTCAAAGGGAGGGTCTCCTCTACACTGATACTAGGTGGAGTGAGCAGGTCACATTGATCATGCAGTGGGCTCAAATAGGAAACCCCAGTTGCTCAGGAATTCTGGAAGTGATCATGGACTGGCCAGAAGGCAAAGAATTCAGAATGTCACCAGAGGAGGAGGTAATACACACTGAGGAAGCCCCACGATAAAATAAACTGCCAGAGAATGAGAAGAGAGATGCCCTGTTCACTGATGGGTCCTGTCCCATTGTGGGAAAGCATTGGAGATGGAAGGCTGCTGAATGGCAAGTTGCAGAAACCACTGAAGGAGAAGGTGAATCAAGGCACTTTGCAGAGGTGACAAACCGCTCATTCCAGTTCTGTGAAATGGTGTTTGGAGCAACACACTATGGGCATGGGCCATGACAGGTACACCAGCCACAAGCTACACAACACTCCAAAGCACAAACCATCACTTCTGCCCTGAGAGGCTGTTATGAGAGATGGAGCCCAAAGCCATGGAATAAATGAACTCAATGGATATTCTAGAAGGGTGGACCGTAGACTAAGGTAGTGTTTGTGTGTCTATCTCTGCGTGTGAATGTATGTATATGTATGAGATATATATATATGTGTGTGTACAAATCAAAGACAATAAAAATGGTGGAGATTAATTGGAAAGTGTAGGATCTGCGCATGACATAGATGGTCTAGAATAAGGAGTTTTCAGATCATGGTTTTCAGATGGGGTAGAATTCATTTTCAGAAGAATCCAGGAGGCTAAACAGGCAGGACAGAGGACCCAAACTAACCAGAGGGTTGTTCAATACTGTAAAATCATGCTCAGTATCGGAAGGGGGCTGTCCGGGGAGGAGATGTTACTGCTTGGGGATGGGATGGGCATTGTTTTCTGGGTGGTGGGAAAATTGTGTTGTGTATCACCCTGTTGTTATTCTCCTCTTCCTTTGTTGTTGTAGTAAACTGCCTTTACCCCAACCCTTGAGTTGTACCTGTATCTTCTGATTCTCCTCCCCATCCTGCCTTGAGGAGAGGTGAGTGGCCTCATGATGATCAGCTGCTGGCTGGAGATGAACAATGACAAGCAGCATTCAGACAGACTCCAGGATGGCAGCACAAAGCTCAGGTAGCTGAAAGTTACCACTTTGCACCCCCAGCAAGATGGGGGTGGCCAGCAGCAAGAGCGAGTTGCTCAGCAGGGGAGCTGTGAGCCTGGACACAGTGAAGGACAGGGGTTGAACAGATACATGGTTCCCCAGCACTGGGTAGGCCCCCACACAGGCCCTGGCACTTCTGCCTGCATCAGAGAGACCCCAGGCCACCTGGCTGCACTGTGCCAGAGCCCATCACCAGCATAAGGAGCCAAGCCCCGGGGATAGGGCTGGAGCAGGGTGAACTTCGGGCCCCAACATTAACTTCCTGTGATTAATTCTCCTCCTATTAATGTGACGGAAAGACACTGGACCACAGGTTTTTAAAATAGAATAAATAGTAATTTATTTAAAAAAAAAAAAAACCAGAATGCAGATTCAGTACGTCACTTGCAGGTTGTTGTTGGATACAATGGGGAATTCACTATTGCAGTTTGGAAGTATGACCACACTGATTACAATCACAAAGATCCACAAAATACTCTTATTACAACCACTGTGGCTTCCCTAAAACATAGGATCACAGCTCACAAGCACACAAAATATTACAATCACAAAGATCCACAAAATACTCTGCTGCCAACACAACACACAATAAGATGATCCGCAGCAGAGTCACAAACCCCACGGTTACACTTGCCGTAGGCAATTAGCTTCCCTACGATCACAAAGATCCACAAAATACTCTTATTAGAACCACTGTGGCTTCCCTAAAACATAGGATCACAGCTCACAAGCACACAAATTATTACCCATATGTTAGTCACTCAGAACGACACACTTAAGACATATCAAATAGTCATTTACCCTCAGCCAGCCACCCAGCTAAGGGGGAAGGGTCTCCTCCTAAGGTTGGAGGAAGGGCTCCCAATACTAGCTCGAATGCCAGGGCTTTTATTTGGTTCATTTTGCTGATGTGTGTGACAGGATGCAGGGCTGGGCCTGGCATCTTCGGCCCTATCTCTTGCATATTCCCATTGCTTGGCCCATCTAAACCAAATGCGGACCCTAGGGCTTGTCAAACAGTTTGAGTAGTGGTTTGATTGGGACTCAGGATATATGTTTGTGGAAGGAAGCCAAGGCTTAGCAAGGGTCCATGCAGGTTTTTCAGGTTCTGTGAAGTGCCCACTTCAGTCTGTTTACAACACAACTCAAGTCAGAGCCATCTACACAGCTCCCCATGAGGTATCTCCACAGACAAAGAGCTTAAAAGCAGCCCAAGACTGAGTTGTGTATTACAACTCCCCGTAGGCCGCCTGCTCTGCCTAGATACTATTGAAACCTGTGTGTATAGCTCAGCCTTACAATATTCTCCTATCTCATCAGTTATCTGAGTTGTTCAGGGCACGTACAAAAAATGAAAAGGTGCAGAAAGGAGAAAAGAATTGAGATAGAAGAAAAGAAAGAGTGGAAGAGAAATGTCAGCTCTGGAGCTCTTAAGTATTTTCTAGAGATGTTGCTAATCACTAATGAAATTTATGATTTATGAGATTCTTTATGATGTTTCAACAGGGAGGAAGATGCTTCTTGAAAGATCTCTACTGTCCCTTCAGGAACACCTTGGCTAAGTGCAAACAAATGCTTAAATGCATGCAGGTTTTGCCAAATATTTTTTTTAATATCTAATTATATGGTATCCTTGCTGACATGTGTTGGGATGGGAAAAAGGAGACATTCCTCTTCCTCCAAGGCTGTATTAATCAGAGGACAAGAAAACCACAGTGGACCAATGTGAAGACTTTCTCAGTGTCTCATTGCCTGTAGGTCATGCTGGATAATTGCAATGTTGTTGCTGCTCTGGAAACTGCTGCTTAATTCAGGAGAACATCGTCTGTTGTCAGGAAGCATGCACAGTTGAGACTGGATGCATCAGCTATTACTGGGTCACCACAGCATCTGAACCAGCAGAAGAAAGCTGTTTCTTTCTCATCTCAGTGACAGACAATTGTTCAGCCTGAGAGAGTGGCTGGATGGATGTGTCACAGTGCCTTAAACATGACCTTCATAGAAAATAAATTTGTCAAATGTTATTTAGAAAGAAAAAAAACTCCAACAGCCCAGGTGAGATGATATGCATGCAAGTTATTCAGCTATTTGTATTTGTAAATCAGGTTTGGGGTGCTCTTGGGGTGCACTTGTGCTGCAGATGCCCAGGATACCATAAACTCCTCATATTGCATTTCTTTCAGCTAACCAATACTGGTTTAGAATCCATAGAGACTAGGTAATCACTTTTGGGAACTGTCATTTTATGTTTTTAAGGTAGCTGTTACATGGCTACAGTACATGGGCCTTGCAGAACAGCCTGGCAAGAAGCAGGGCTTCACTCCAGGTCTCCATCCTATATCTCAAACTCCAGGATGTGGAAAGACAGCTTCACACCCCCAACCTGTAGCAGCTCACTTCTTGTAATGAAGAAGCCCAGATCTTCCAAGATACATAATATAATCTGACCCAGCTGAAAGCCTAGACACCTATATTCACCTGGGACCACACTAACAGAGGGCCAAGGCCTTAACAGTCAGAAGGCCATATTTCATCCTAAATCCACTTAAACTTATAAGCCTTGGCTCTCCAGGTCACTTATATTAGAAGGAAAGGTACCCAAATACATCTAGTTGTCCCACGCTGTGTGTAAGGAAAGAGATTTCCTTCCTACATCTATACCTTCCCACATACTCACACCCAATCCAAATTCACTCGAGACAAGACATATATTCTTCAAGTTTAAAAGTCCAGCAGTCTGAGGACATGTGGCAGGGAGGAAGAATGCCCACAAAGTATGCTAAAGATGCCAAGGATCTGGTTAAGCTAAGTTACTCAGAACAACTGAGTTGCTATCACGAAGTAGTTCTCAACAGGTAAAGGCTGACCTGTATTTCCTAAATTACATTAATCTACATAGAAGTGGCACTGATAACGATAACTTAATTGGTGAAAACAAGGCATTGTTATAATAAACTGGAAGCAGTGCTTACAACACGGTTAATATGCTGCAAAGGATTTCAACGTGTCTGTTCAGTGCTGTATGGGCATCATTATTAATCTGTTTCATCGATGTGACATGGTATGCATATTTTTTGACATCTGTTCTTCGGTAATTTTCATTGTAGTGATATCTATTAGCATCTGAATAAGGCTGTTTTCTTATGTATTCTACACCAGTATTGTTTTCCACCTACCTTGTAGCAACCTCTTTTGTTGTGCAAAAAGAGAGCAACAGTGCAATTAACTTCTGACAATAGTATACATTCGGGCTTGTTAAAATAAGAATTACTAATATTCCCAGGGATAATCATTCTGGTTTAGCCAACCATAAAGTAGAATAAAATAAAGCCATGTAAATCTGATTGTAAATATTGAAGCTCTCGTAAAACAATAGAAAATTTGGAATGAATATATGGAATGAATCGATGGTCTTATTTCAGAGTGCTGGAGTTCTTGCATTAATCTTAAAGGCAGCAAAAGCACCTACTGTGCAATGATGACTGTAATCTCTTGCTCCGAAATCAGGATGCCAGCACAAAAGACTTTGCCATTAAGTAACATGAGGTTCTGCTTTGTGACTGAACTCTGTTATTTTCATAACTTTATTTCACCACCCTTTTTTTAGGATGGAAGGCACAATTTAGTCTAAAAGTTTACTATGACCCACAGCAAAGGGAGAATCATACTGAGTTATTTCTAAATCAAACCTATATAACTTGCCAGGAAAAGGGAGCAGATTTCTTTTTTTGGTGCTTGAACCCTCCCCCCAACCACCCACCCCCCCCCCCCCCACACCCCCAAACCCAAACAACACAAAGGGATTGATAAAAATCTATACCCACCCATTAATAACTGAGTCCAAAATTACTAGCTTCATCTGTAAAGACCCTAGTGATGTGGTTTGGAGCACAGCTGGCCTCAGGAAAAGAACATCTATGACTACAGGTAAAGTAGTAGAGGACTTCTGTACCATACCATAACACAGCCTGATCACTAATTTATGATGATGCATTGTGTTGAATTATCTATGTGATTCCTATGGAGTTTTCACCTGTGCCAATTCAAGCAGGAGTGCTGAAAATTGCCAGTGATAAAGAAACACTACCTGAGAAAAAGGAGGAGCAAAAAAGAGACAAACACTTTAATACAATCTTCATAATGACCACATATTTTGAGATCCAGCAGGCTGCTGCCTGGTAAGTGCTGGAAAATGACAAATGAATGCTATTTAACATTTTGCTTGAACAGTTTTCCTTTCAGAAAACTATTTGCAATGCAATAATGAGAAAAGCAGAGATGTGAAAAGAAGCATTTTATAAGTCCGATTACCTTTCTAAGCCATATCATTTGATACACAATTTGTTTATCCAGAGTGAATACAGTGGTTAAAAAGATTAATTGAGCCTATTTTATGTTACTTATACATGATCTTTCCGAGCAAGTGACTTCTGTTTTTTGTTACTGACTCACTCACAAGAGCCTACAATATACCAGCAACAGCAAAATTACTTCTCTGAATCTAGCAGCTCATAAATCTTATAAGACCCCTGCCCATGTAGTCAGGGGTTCTTTTTCTTCTCCTTCTTTTTCTTGTCTTTCCCATACATCCAAAACCTAAACACACATGCAGGAGGTGCACAGTATTTGCCTTTGCTTTTCTGGTCTGCTCTTCCAGGGTACAGGAGGCATCTGGCAGCTCTTGTGCTCTCTCCATCTCTCCCTCTCCTTCTCTCTCCTCATAAACATGTAATGTGCACAGCTGTTCCAGCACAGACATAGATACATTGGGACATACATACATATTTCTGCCTCAGCTAACAGAGAAGAAGGAGAAGAAATGACTACAATTTCAAGGCACAAAGCCTGGTGGCTTAAAGGAGTCAGTCTTGAGCCGGAGGAATCCCAGACATATTTTCTGGGAGAAGAGCTCCTTGAGAGTAGCCCTGCTAAGGACCTGGATGTCATGGTGTATGAGAAACTTAACATGAGCCAGCAGTGTGCTCTTGCAGCTCGGAAGGCCAATTGTATCCTGGGCTCCATCAGAAGAGGGGTGGCCAGCAGGGACAGGGGGGTGATTGTCCCTCTTTACTCTGCCCTCGTGAGGCCCCATCTGGAGTCCTGCGTCCAGAGCTGGGGCCTCCAGTACAAGAAAGATGGGGAACTGTTGGAGAGGGTCCAGAGGAGGCCACAAAGTGCTGGAGCACCTTCCCTACGAAGAGAGGCTGGGGGAGCTGGGCTTGTTCAGCCTGGAGAAGAGAAGGCTGAGGGGGGACCTTATTGCAGCCTTCCAGTGCCTGAAGGGAACATACAAACAGGAGGGGAATCAACTTTTTAAAAGGATAGACAATGGCAGGACAAGGGGGAATGGACTAAAGCTAAAAGAGGGAAGGTTTAGATTAGATATTAGGGGTAAATTCTTTACAGAGAGAGTGGTGAAGTGCTGGAACAGGCTGCCCAGAGAGATGGTGGATTCCCCATCCCTGGAGGTGTTCAAGGCCGGGTTGGATGGGGCCCTGGACAACCTTGTGTAGATCCAGGCCGGGAGGTTGGTGTCCCTGCCTGTGCCGGGGGCGGGGGGGTGGAACTCTGTGATCCTTGGGGTTGCCTACAACCCATGCCATTCTATGAAATTGTTTGTGTAGGTGGCTGAGGATCAAAGTGTTATTATCCCAATTACACTCACCAGCTAAATTATCTTTAAAAAGTTATCTCCCAGCTCCACATCTCTGTCCTTACCCACTTCCTTTTCCCCTCAGTGCCCAGGACAGCAGCTTGTTACTTGAGGCTTGTTCTGTACATAACTTACTATGTATCTATCCAGTCCCCAAGGGCTACAGAGCTTCAAAACATAAAGGGTAGCATTTTCATGCATAGTGGTTCAGATGTTTTTGAGGAATGTCCACTTACAGTTTGAAGACTTAGTGGTACATTGTTTCCCTCTGCAACTCCTGCAAAGAGGCTGCTGGAGAGCAGAAATGCAGAAAAGGAATATGGAAGGAAAAAAAAAAAAGTTTCCCATGGGAATAAACATTAGAGGAAGACATAGCACTGGGAGGCCACCCAGATTTGGAAATACTCAAAACTGAAGAAAGCCAGAGCAATCTGATCAGAGTTGTTCCTGCTTTCGGTGAAGGCTGTCACCTAATGACTTCCATAGGTCCCTTCTCACCTCTGAGTGCACAAACAGCTAGGGCTCTATAGTGGCATGACACCCAAAACCCAAAGATAAATGTCCTCTTGACAAAGTACACAGTTCACACATTTAAATTAATAACTTAATAGAAAAAGTATTATTGCTTTATTATGGATTTGACATAGCTCACTATGTTTCTAGAAGTCCTATTGAACATGTACATAGAAATTGCTGACCACTTTTCAGCATAGATCCCCTTAGGACAACTAGATTGAAATAATAGTAGAATTCAACGTGAATAACATCACATGAACATGAATCAAGCCATTCTGCCTAAGAAAGGTAATCGTCACGAAATGCACTGTCTAGCTTTTGGTTTGGAATCCTTTAATTGTTTTAAACAAAACTTCAAAAGGCTCTGTGGATATATTTTACATACTACAAGAATACAGGATGGCTTTATGAAATTGCAACTTCAAAATATTAATAATTATGCACTAGCAGTATTCAATATTCTCAGATGTGAAAGGGAATACACATTACAAGATTTTACACATATCCCAGAATTTTTACAATAAACAAATTACATCAGGTATTCTTTAACTACATTTTTTCCCCCTTTGAATCAAACAACTTCACATTTTTAAGAAGTGTTCCATGGAAAGTGTGCTACATTTTCTTCTTCTGGGAAAAAAACCCAGAGGATCAGTTGACAAGATCCTCTGGCAATCTTGGTATCAATGCTTGTGTCCCTCTCAGCACTCTAGGAAGGATATCCTGGGGAAAGGCAGTTGACTGGAAGGCGCTGCTGGTGCTTCTTGAATGTAGCTGGCTACAGTTTCTGTGTGAGCAGTGTTACTGCTGGTATCTGCAGTGAAAAGACTCCAATCACCCGCTGTTTCTCCTGGTTAGACATCAGCATTTTTAATGTCGTCACCTAAGTTTCTGCTTCCAGGAGGAACACTGCACGTTTTGTCTGATCCTCCAGATTCCTCACCAACTCTGGTAGCATTTTCATGTTCTGTCCTTCCCAGAGAGCAAGATGAAGGCTCCTTTTCCATCTCATTCATCTGAGTTCTGCTTGATGAATTAACACTGCTGTCACACTCAGCACTTTCTGGGTCCTTGCTACTATCACTATCAATTGTAATCACCACTGGAGAAGAATGTGCTGAGTTACTCGTATGGTGTTTTCGGTGTCTCTTCTTATGCTTTTTCTTTTTCTTTTTAGAATGTCTTGATGTGTCTGTCACTTTTCCTTCATAGATTATCTCCACACTTGGAGTCCTCAGTCTTTTTTTCTTTTTCTTATGCTTTGTCTCACTGCTTGTTCGACTGTCTGAAAAGCTATCTTCACTTTTGTAGCTGTCACTGAATTTTGAGGAAGTTTTCTTGGGTTCTTTTACTCTTTCTAGACTGGTCCCCTCTGTGAAGGTGTTCTCCAAGTAGTGAGTTTTGTACTTTCTTTTTCCACCAGGCTTTTCATTTTTCATTCTCTCGGTTCCTCTGGAAGCAACCTCTGACCTGTTGCTTGATTGACTCCTTGATCTTTCATAGCAGTAATAGTGTCTCTCATGGCGTCCCCTCTGGCCATGAGGATCCGTCCTTTCGTTAAGTGATTGTACCCTGTATTCTGGACTATCAGATTGCCTTGAATAGAGATCATTAGACTGAGACCTCTTGCTGCCGGAGGATTCATAGCCATCTCCAAACATCTTTCTACTACAGAAAGTATGACCCCACTGGTTTTTACTTTGATAATTGTGTCTTTCATAATAACGATCACTGTCTCTACTTCTTGATCTCCTTTTGCTGTGGCCTTTGCTACGTGATCGTGATCTGCTTTCTTCTCTGTATGGTGTGCTTTCATTACTGAAAGTGCCCCTCTGGCTTTTTAGAGAGACTCTGGTGTCATGGGTTCCCGATTTCTTGCTGCTTCTTTTGCTCCTGTGTTTGCTACTGTCCCTGCTTCTTGACCGTCTCCATTTAAGTCGGCTTTTGCTATGATCATCCCTCCTAGACCGATGTCCATGACTGCCTCGACTGTCCTGTGAAAAAGTCTGTGGTTTCCTGTACTTCACCTTTCTAGTCAACCTGTCATCCCAAGGGGACAATTCTGTGTCACTCTCTGGAGACAGGCTCCAGCTCACGTCCCGAAAAGGCAGACCTTTTACCTTACATTTGGTCTTCTCTTTCTCTTTTGACTTTGTCTTCTCAACTGCAGAAGATCGGCAGCTTCCACAACTGCCTTCATCCTCCTTACACGTGAGGGAATGTGGTGAGATACTCCTGCTTTGTTCACTATCACTCCAGCTGCGACACTGCATTGGCTGTGGTTTTGTCACAGTTTCCCCTGTCTCTTCCCTGATGGACTCCTCAGAGTCTGAGGACAGCTCAACCACTTCTGGTGTCCTCTCGGCTAATGGCTTAACATACCCAACAATAACGCAATTGTCCAAGGAAGAGTCACTATCACTTGAATCAGCATTAGCCTGCAACTGAGTCTGCAGTCTGCTTCTATGACTCTCTGGAGTAGACGACTCCTCTGAACTTTCTGATGTCAGCAGAGGAGAAGCTATGGTTGTGCGAACATCTTCAGAAATGGAATAGGAAGGCCCTGGAGTTTCATCATCCCAGGGTGCCTGATCAAGACCAGTCACAGACAAACTGTTACCAGGCCATTGAGGACAGGCCGTATCTGGAGATATTGTAATAATTGATGACCCTGAGTGGCTTCCTTCATCATACGATGGTGCAGGGCAGTCATAATTGGCATGTTGATCATATGCTTCTAAGTTAAAAGGACAACGAGCAAAACTGATGAATTCATGTAAAAAGTGTTCGGTCCGATTCAGCAAAAATGGCCTCAAATTGTCGGCAAAGGCCTGACTTTCCACATCATATCTAGTCAGATTACTCATGATAATGTGCTGTACAATATTAACCAAAGATCCGTGGGCACCAAACAGAACTGTAAGCTCTCGCTTCAACCAAGGAACCAGCCTGTGAAGGCAAGCAGGGTTGTGGCGGAAAAACTCCGCTGAAATGTCTCGATAGCGGCCACCATCCTGAATACTGCGGATGCGCACGCCATTGCGGTACAGATCGCGGCGGAAGTTGATCATGTCCTCGTCCTGAATCTGGCAGAGAGATCTACCCTCTGCGCTAGCCTGGCTCCGTGAGGCCATCTTCCTTACCATACGCTGAATCTCTCCATCTCTCTGCCGCACTGGTTCGCTGGATAATCCTTCGAAAAGCACCCCTCTATCCGGCGGGCACAGCATCCTTTGGGAAGCATAGCGCACAGCGCTGCGCTCCCCTGTTAAGGTCGTACGGTAACGAAATCTCCGGCCATCAGGGCTGGCAAAAGACCTGTTTTCTGAAGGGCTGAGTATGTATTCCTTAAAGTCATCTTCAGCACGAATCGTATGGAAAATGGAAAAGAAGGGCTGCTTGCAGAGAGGGCATTCTGCTTTGTTTTTTGACCACTCCTGGACACAGCGGAAACAGAATCTGTGCAAGCAGCGATCCAGATATGCAACATTGTCAAATCTATCCAAGCAGATAGGACATTTAGAGTCAGGAGATGCATCTGTTGGGAGCTTGCTGGTGCCAGCCTTTGGTGTAAGTCTGCTGTCTTCTGGAAACTCCTTATCTGCAGAAGACATGCTCTACAGAAAAAAAAGAAAAAGAGACAAAAGATCATTGCTATCTCAGAGAGCCAAAAGCGTTCAAGTCTAGACACAGAGAACCCCTAGAAGCAGCCTTCAAGACTACAAATCCCAGCATAGACACTGAGAGAACAAAGCACCAGAGGAAGAGGCAGCATGACCTATCTACTTTGTTTGGCTTCTGTCCTGGTTTTGGTCAGGATGGAGTTAATTTCATTTGTAGCAGCGGATGAATGCTGTGTTTGAGAGTAAAATGGGAGTAGTGCTGATAACACCCTGATGTTTCTAGTTGCTGTCAGACAGTCAAGGACTTTCTCAGCTCTTCATGAGAAAGGAGGGGCGAAGCCAGGACAGGTGACCCAACTGGCCAAAGAGAGTATTCCACGCCAGTTATGTCCTGCCCAGGATATCGGGGGCTGACGGGAGGAAGGCCTGGGGCGGCTCCGGGACGCGCGGTTCTTGGGGGACGGTGGGGTTCTAGGACGGCTCTGGGTGGCACAGCCTGAGTTGTGTGGTTTGGTGAGAAACTGCATTGTGTATCAACAGCTTCATATATTTTGCTTTGAAGTCCTGTTAGTATTGTTACATTGTATCTTTCTGTTATCTTAGTAAACTATCCTTATCCCAACCCACGGGCCTCTTTAATTTCTTGTTCTTGGGGTTATTTGCCCCTTTCTCTTCCTTTTCCCTTCCCTTACTTCTCACACCCCCCCCCCTCCCCTTCCCTTTAACCTGCTCTTTTCCTTTAAGGAGCAGGCAGCTGCGTGGATCTTGGCCCTCAGCCGGGGTGAAACCACGACAGTCTTTTTGGCGCCCAACGTGGGGCACGAAAGGTTGGGATAACGGTAGATCTGACCCTGACTCGATTGTAATTAAGTCAAAGTTGTGATAAGCACTTTGATTTAAGCAGTCTCTGGTCACGATGCTCTGGTATTTACTGATATCGTTGATTGTGAACTTGTGCTGGTATGTGTATAAGATTTTGCTGCCCTGTCTATTCTTTAGACAGGGAGGGATTAATAACGGCAGCTGGTATGGTGGGAGTACAGAAAGAAATATCTACGCTGCTTTCTCTTCCTTTGGGCTAAATGCAACAGCTCTGGTAACGGTTTTTGAAAATTTCCAATATCCCTGGGATATTCAAACTAGCATTTTGCTGTTGTGTTTGGTGAATATGGTTCTGCTTTTGTTAAATATTAAGCAAAGGGTTATGAATACCACTCAAGAGTGTTCTGCGAGGCCAGATAATCACGAGTGGCAGGGTACGTGGCAGAGTATGGGCAACTACCTAGGCACTTTCTCACGTCCGATGTTTTGGAGTTTCACTCCCGAACAGTTACAGGACCCTGATAAAGTGGCTGCATATCTGAAAAGAAATTGCCGCAAGTTTCCCAGAGATGCACAGCTTACTGCACTGTGCTGGGCCCTGGCCACTATTTACCAAACACTGCTTGATGGCAGTCAGCACTGTCAGAGGGAAAGGAAGGAAAACAGACCAGCTGAAACTGCAGCTACTGTAACCACTGGGACTAACACTGAGGCCACTGTAACTCCTGTGACTAGCACTGTGGCTACTGCAACCTGCCCAACTGATGCTGCAGCTACCGCTGCCCCTACACCAGATACTGCCGGTAAAACAAAAAAATCAACCCACATCAGTGTCTGTTGCTCCCGTACGAAAGAGGAAATACACAAAGAGAGTTGTTCCTGTAGTGAAGGATGAGGATGAAATTGAATCAGGGCCACCCGATGAAGGTCAGGATAAAGCGGGGTCATCTGATGAATGTCAGGATGAAGCAGGGCCATCCAAACCATCTCAGGATAAGGCAAAGCCATCTCAACCATCATGGGATAAGGTTGTTCCATCTCAACCATCTCAGGATGAGGTTGTTGTTACACGATCCCTGTCCCTGAGTGAACTGCGTGAAATTCGAAAAGATTTCAGCCGCCGCCCAGGTGAGCACATCATCACTTGGCTGCTCTGATGCTGGGATCATGGGGCCAGTAGTCTGGAATTAGATGGCAGGGAGGCCAAGCAGTTGGCATCCCTAGCTAGAGAAGCAGGCATTGACAAGGCAATTGGGGAAAAGCCTGAAATCCTCAGCCTCTGGAGGCGACTACTGTCAAGTGTGAGGGACAGGTATCCCATAAAGGAATACATCATATGTCAAACACCCAAGTGTAACAACCTAGAGGCAGTTATCCAGCACCTGAGAGAATTAGCTGTACGGGAGGTAATTTATTATGATCTAGACAACCCACAGCTTCCCTCTGATCCTGATGACGTCCTATGCACCCCAGATATGTGGCGTAAGGTTGTACGAAGTGCACCAGCAGGGCACACCAATTCATTGGCAACAATGGACTAAATGTTCATTCACTCAACAACCTCAGAAGAATGGTCCATAGACTAAGGGAAAAATACCTGTATGCACATGTGTGTGTATACATGTGTGCACACATATATATGTGTCTGAAACAAGAAATGGTAGATTTGGTCATGACGTAAATGGTATGGAATAAGGGGTGGATAATGTCCTGGTTTTGGTCAGGATGGAGTTAATTTCATTTGTAGCAGCGGATGAATGCTGTGTTTGAGAGTAAAATGGGAGTAGTGCTGATAACACCCTGATGTTTCTAGTTGCTGTCAGACAGTCAAGGACTTTCTCAGCTCTTCATGAGAAAGGAGGGGCAAAGCCAGGACAGGTGACCGAGCTGACCAAAGAGAGTATTCCACGCCAGTTACGTCCTGCCCAGGATATCGGGGGCTGACGGGAGGAAGGCCTGGGGCGGCTCCGGGACGCGCGGTTCTTGGGGGACGGTCGGGTTCTGGGACGGCTCTGGGTGGCACGGCCTGAGTTGTGTGGTTTGGTGAGAAACTGCATTGTGTATCAACAGCTTCATATATTTTGCTTTGAAGTCCTGTTAGTATTGTTACATTGTATCTTTCTGTTATCTTAGTAAACTATCCTTATCCCAACCCACGGGCCTCTTTAATTTCTTGATCTTGGGGTTATTTGCCCCTTTCTCTTCCTTTTCCCTTCCCTTACTTCTCACACACCCCCCTCCCCTTCCCTTTAACCTGCTCTTTTCCTTTAAGGAGCAGGCAGCTGCGTGGATCTTGGCCCTCAGCCGGGGTGAAACCACAACAGCTTCTCTTGGCAGTGACGTCTGGCTTTTCAATGTTACAGGTTTCAAATGGAGCTTGAACTGTGCTGGCAAACAAAAGGCAGTAGGCAGGACTACAGTCTTCTTCACTGCTCCTAAGTAACTACTTTGATGAGGTTTAGTAACTTTAACATAATGTCCTGGTTTTGGCCAGGATGGAGTTAACTTCATTTGTAGCAGCGGATGGAATGCTGTGTTTCAGTGTTAAAATGAAAGCAGTGCTGATAACACCCTGATCTTTTTAGTTGCCGTCAGACAATCAAAGACTTTCTCAGCTCTCCTTATTTCTCTATTCATGAGAAAGGAGGGACGAAGCCAGGACAGGTAACTCAAACTGGCCAAAAAGAGTATTCCATGCCAATTACCTCATGCTCATTATAAAGGGGGACTGACTGGTGGGAGGAGGAGCAGGGGCGGCTCCAGGACGCGCGGTTTTTGAGGGACGGTCGGGTTCCAGGACGGCTCTGGGCTGCACGGCCTGAGCTGTGGGTTCAGTGAGAAACTGCATTGTGTATCAACAGTTTCATATACTTTTTGCTCTAAAGTCCTGTTAGCATTGTTATATTGTATCTTTCTGCTATTCTAGTAAACTATCCTTATCCCAACCCAAGGGCTTTTGGTTTCTTGGGTTTGGGGTTGTTATTTGCCCCTTCCTTTTCCCTTCCCTTGCCTCACCCCCCCACACACACTTCTCCCCCCCTCTTTTCCTTTAAAGAGCAGGCAGCTGTGTGGATCTCAGCTCTCAGCCAGAGTAAAACCACAACACATAATGTCCTCCAAAACATACTCCTAAAGGAGACCAGCACTTAGGTGTGAAAAACATGAGCAGTTAGTACTGGCCTTTAGGAGAGAATAAAGTCAAGGCAGGCAACTGCACTCAGAGCCAAGTACCAGTTCCCACGGTCTGCCGGATCTGTCCTGTTCCTACACCATCTGCTGGGCACTCATGCTGGACTGCATGGAGCCTGCGGGACTACACAACCTCTGGGGATGTGCTCCAGCCAATATTAAGTCTTTTTTTGCATGACAGAGACAGAAGCAGCCGGGTGTGAACAGCCATCCTCAGGCACACGCTTGCCTTTGCTCCCACCCTGCCTCTCACAGTGAGCCCAGGCGCAGGCCACGGCACCGGCCGGGACACCAGGCAGGAAGCGGGCTACGCACACCGGAGGCACGCCGGCACGGCGGGTGGCAGAGGCACACACGGCGCGCCAGGGAGGCACGAACGCACCGGGGACGGGGAAGGGGGTCACGCCCTCGCGGCGCGACACCGCCCGCCCGACCGCCGCGGAACCCCTTCCCGCCCGACTCCTTCCGCCCTTCCCCCGCGCCCGGCACCCACCTTGTCTCGGCTAGCCCGCCGGGAGGTTCCAGGGCTGCTCCTGGCCCTCACGGCCGCTCCCACCACTGCCGGGGCCTCGCTCGCCGTGCGGACTGAGGCCGCGGCCGCGTTCTCCCGGTGGAGCGATCGGCAGCTTTCGGAGCCGGGAGCCTCCGGCTGCTCTTCCCACAGCAGGCGGCGGTGGGCACGCGCCACGCGCCGCGCCGCGTCTCCCATTAGCAGGAGAATCGGCGTTGGCAGGGGAAACGGCGTTGGCAGGGGAACCGTTGCCCCCGTCCCCCCCAACCACTACCTGGTTACTTCCAGGCCGCTGCACTAGCCGCCGGGAGCGGAACGCGGGCGCTGCTTATTAAGCGTCACTTCTGCTCTGGGCGGCGACATCTTGGAGGCGGGGACGGAGGTGGAGGCGGGGACGGAAGCGGAGACGGAGGCGGGGCCGGGTCTGGAGGCGGGGCCGGGTCTGGAGGCGGGGCCGGGTCTGGAGGCGGGGCCGGGTCTGGAGGCGGGGCCGGGTCTGGAGGCGGGGCCGGGGCCGGGGCCGGGTCTGGAGGCGGGGCCGGGACCGGGGCCGGAGGCGGGGCCGGGGCCGGGGGCGGGGACGGGACCGGGGACGGGGGGACAGGGACGGGGACGGAGGCGGAGGCGGGGACGGAGACGGAGGCGGGGACGGAGGCGGGGACGGAGGCGGGGATGGAGGGAGGTGTGTCTCCGGCGGGCGGGTCCCGGCTCTGCTTCTCCGTCCGGTGGAGCCTGTGCGGGCGGCGGGGAGCTGGGGCTGGTGTGCCTACCGGGAGAAGGGGGTGAGCCCGAGCCCCGCCGCGGGCGGGGGGCCAGGACTGCGTGGATCTGTCGGCGGAGGCAGCGGGCGCCGGGACCTGCGGGTAACGGGGCGGGGACCTGGTTCTGCTCCCGAAAACTCGCGGTGCTGTTTTGCCCCGCAGGCGTTGGCTGCCGTGGTGCTGTTTACCAGGGGATTCGTCCTCTGCGGGGCACGGGTGGCTGCCCTCCGGCAGCTGGAGAGAGGCCCGGCTGGCCCAGAGGCCAGCTGCCCGCCCCAGGCAATGGCAGAGCCCGTGGGACGCAGCTGGCGGCTTGGCGTTGTCTCCCGGGGCACGGAGGAAAGCATCGGGGGCTGGCGGAGCCTTGCGGTCAATTGGGCAAACAGAGAACAAATATCCCTCAGGAGAGAGAAGGTAAATAAAGCATACACAGCGACTAGGAAAGGAAAAGATCTCCTTACTGATCTGTGCTAGTGCAAACGGCCACAGGCCAGGTCCTGCCTTCCATAGCGCCAGCATGTAGTGCTACCAGGACTGGTGCCAAACATGGGCATTAGGGGCCTGTGTCCCGGCGGAGGCTGGTGACAAGTGGGGTCCCCCAGGGGTCTGTCTTGGGACCGGTGCTCTTTAACATCGGGGAGGGCCACAAAGATGATTAGAGGGCTGGAGCACCTCCCCTAGGAAGAGAGGCTGGGGGAGCTGGGCTGGAGAAGAGAAGACTGCGGGGGAGCAGAGAAACAGGAAGGGATTCAACGTTTTAAAAGCGTAGATAATGGCAGGACAACCTTGTAATTCTGTGATTCTGTGATTGTGTGAATGGATTAAAGCCCTGGGCAGCCTTGTGTAGATCCAGGCCTGGAGGTCAGTGCCCCTGCCTGTGGCAGGGGGGTTGGAGCTCTATGATCCTTGGGTCACTTCCAACCCATGCTATTCTATGAATCTATGATTCTATGAGCACAGCCAGCCACTGCCCTTTTTCTCTTTTACAGCCACTAAGGACTGAAGTTCATTAGTGAAAGTAAAGGTGGGTTCACGGATCCCCTGAGTTCTTGTGCAGCTCCTCTGTCCATCTGATAACCCTGATCCATATCCTAAGCCCTCTTACTCCTACATGCCAGCTAGTTCAGCTTCTTGCTCACGAGCAAGCACGCAGGCATGCACTGACACACTTATCTCAACAGACACTCCGCACCCACAGATCTCCCCAGACACTGGCACGGGTTGATACCCTGCCTGGACCAAGGGCCTCCTACTCACCAGCTAGCCCAGCTTCAAGTTTTTTTAAGGAGTTATGTCCCCACCCTCAGCCCTTTTCCCTAGTATCTGAGGGAGATGCAACCACCTTGGTTCCCCAGCAGGCAGCACCAGGCGCTCGTGCAGTGATCTGCAGTCCTGCTCCGTGTGCTCCAGCATAGAGACTCTCGCTTTACACGCACTGGTTCCCCCAGCAGCTACACCGAAGCACACATAGCTGCCATGGCAGCCAGAGCTCAGACCTTCGTTGTTGTCTCACTGATGTCTTCTCTGCCTTCTTTTCAGATGCCAGCTGTTAGAGGAGCTACTCAGTGGTGTCACACACACATGTATTCTTGCAGTATTGGTATGCTTTCTGCGGCTTCAGGCTCCATGTTCAGTTTCCCATAGCAAGTCTCAGGCATTTTATAAAATAATTAAATTGCAACGGCAAAAACATCCCAGGCTGAGTGCCCCCAGATAAAAAGGACTCAAGCAAAGAATGACCTGGGAAATTATACATTTATGACTTATACCCCTGCCCCTCACATGCCCTTCTTTTAGTCCAATGTTGGGTTTTGGTCTTGGGTCTCCTAACACCTAATTGGATTCTTTTTGTGTCTGCAGGCACGCAATCTCGTCTCTTGTTGATTTGTAGTTTCAGCCAAAGGTTGGAGCCTCCCTGTCTTCTAGTTTATACTACCTATGCACCTGCCCTTGCTGGCAGAACATGGAGAACAGAGCAGTCCCTGACTTGGGAAAAAACACTACCAAAACATTGGTGTGATACCAAAATACTTTCCCATGCTGAAAGACAAAACACAGCACCATACTAGCTGCTAGGAAAAATACTGAGAAAGACACCTGTATCACAGACTAAAGACTTCAGCAAATCTAGCTATTCATGTTAAATAAAGCTAAGTGAACACCACAAGCCACACCATATTGTAATCTTAAGTAATTCTAATTAAAACTTACTTATTTACAATGGACAACTAATATCCCTCAACACCACCACTGATATTGACCTGGAGCTGCAGGAGGGCAGGTATCAGTCACTGTGTTGCTCTGCTGTCCTGCAAACCTTCCAAATGTCATTTCTGCAGCCACCGTGACAGAAATCACCCCTTCAGCATTGCTCTTTCCTCATAGAGAGTGCTCATGACTACACAGAGCTGGTTTAGCTGCCAGCTGCTACAAGATGGCAAAATTATCCCCAGCATTGCTCCCAAGCCTGCTTGGAGAACTGCAGGCCATCCAGGGTTGCAGGGAAGAAGCAGCAGCACCAACTGGATTTCTCTCCCTTCAGGGTAACTGCTGCTTGGCATGTTCAGGGGTGCCTCTCCAACAGCCTTCAGAGAACAAACACCTGCCCTGTTGTCTCTGGTCCCTGGAAATCCAAGGCAGAGCCTACAATTGCTCACAATAGAGTTGAAATGCCTGAAAAAGTCCCCGCTGATGACTGGGACTTTGTGCAGTGACAGCAGGGAGGCAGAAAAAGAACTTGCTATTTTTATGTCATGGTCCTTAGCTAACCAAGAAAACTATGTGACGTTGAGAATTGAGAGTCTCAACAGGTTTTTATTCTCTGCCCTGCTCTGCCCTGACTATTCTGTCTTCTCTCTCCTGTGCTGCTGCCACAGCATCATGCCAGAGTCACTGTCAAGGGTCTAAGAAACATCCTGAGCTTCACATCATGATCTTTGCTTGAAGACATCTCAGGATCGCATCAGGAGCAAGAAGCAACTTTTTTCTCCCAGGTAACATGGGACTGGGTTGCCAAAGATGATAAGGGGACTGGAGCATCTCTCGTGTGAGGAAAGGCTGAGAGAGCTGGGGCTGTTTATCTGGGCGAAGAGAAGACTGAGGGCAGAACTCATCGATGCATATAAGTATCTAAAGGGTGGGTGTCAAGAGGATGGGGCCAGACTCTGCTCAGTGGTGCCCAGAGACAGGACAAAGGGCAACAGGCACAAACCAGAACACAGGAAGTTCCATCTCAATGTGAGGAAAACTTCTTCCCTGTGAGGGTGACAGAGCACTGAGACAGGCTACCCAGAGAGGCTGTGGAGTCTCCTTCTCCAGATAGATTCCACCACCACCATGACCCTCTACATCCTGCTGTAGGTGATTCTTCTCTATCAGGAAGGTTGGACTAGGTGGTCTTCAAAGGTCCCTTCAAACCCCCACCATTCTGTGATTCCACAATCAAAGCCCCTCCATAGGTTGGGAAATACCTCCTTCAAGTCTAGTGGGGAGGATACAGCTTGCTCCTTCTCTCTCTGCAGCTTACTATTCTGCTTGGCTCTGCCACTTGCCCAGTAACAGCAGCTCTTTCAGGAAAGCAGGAATTAAAATCCTGTGCATCCCAAGGATTTGAAACTGCTACATCAACAGGAAAAGTTTCTGCATTATGCCACTAAAGTAATCATAAAACATACTCTGCAGAGCTCCAGGTACCCAGATAAATCCCAGAAACTTGAGGTTTAGATTCGACTCAATTTTACACACTGGAGTAAATCTTTACTCTGATTCTTCTGCCCAGAAGTTATGCATTGCCTGGAAGACAAGGACATAAGCATCTCTGTCCAGGATGAAGCTCCTGAGACATGGATTAAAAGTAATTTAAGATCTGTAGGAGATATCATCATTGCAAGTAAGAAAATATAAGATCAGCGTATCATGAATAGCAGTATTAAAAATCTACTTATGCAGTTTTGATGCCAATTGTCTTATTAATACAACGAGCTGTTTCTCTCTACAGAAGCTGTCTCTGAAGCTGCTTACTTTAAGTGTTACCACCTATGCATTCCAGCTCTCCTTCCCCTTTAATCTTGCTGTTCATCTTGTGCTCATGTGTTTGTTCTTCGAAGTCAAGAGGCACATGAAAACGGCCTCAACTTGCTTCTGGGATGCCATGAGAAGGGCTTGGATCCAGTGCCTAGGATCCTTCATCCTTTCCTTGCCCACAAAGGTGCGATGCAGAGCAGAAAGTATGTGTTTCCTGTCACATTCAAAATGGCACAGCAGATAACTATGTTTAGGGAGCATTAACCATTCAGATGAAATCACCAGAGATGGGTATTTTGCCAGTGCTATCATCCCTAAAGCAATATATTCATATTTCTGATGAAATCCCTCTCACTACTTTTTTTTCTCCCTTTCTAATCCCCTTTAATAGAACATATCTTATTTATCAGAGTCTTGAAGTGTTTTGTTTGTTTAGGTTTCAGAGAGTTGTTTGGAAAAATTGTGATCAGCATGCTTTTGATTAGCATAGCAAAGAGTACTTTCGTTTAATGAAATGATTAATTGATTCAGCCAGGTATGCAGCCACACTAACAGCTGCTTCAGCAGATACAAAGGATTCTTCTTCAAATACGACCTTGCCTCACTAACATGAGGCAGTACCCATGGATACATGTTAATCATAAGGTTGATAAGAATATGTAAGGATATCTAATGTTGTGGTTGAGTTATGTAATGACAGCTTTTGAAAAACAGTCAAAAATGGAAACAAAATCATTAGCCCGGCCACTGTGGGCTAAATTTGTTTTTAAAGCACCTTAATGTACTGATGATAATTGATTTCTTCCAAATTACACTAGCAAGAAAGTGGGAACATAATTGTTTCATTAGTGCAGCTTACACAGTTTGAAAATGGATGTATTACACAAGTTCAAACTAGAGTTTAATAAAGCCCACTGCCTGCTTAATAATAATTATATGCTTTCATTATCCTCTCTATTATTTATACAATACCACCTGTAATCTAAAAGCTGTATAAATAAAGATTCACATGAACACAATCAAGTTCAATGGTAAATGGATACCTAACAATGATTTAAAATCCCAGTGGTGACCAGACATGAAATGCATGTACAGCTGAAGGCAGTACTTCAGACTATAAGTAGCTCACAGGTCACCACAGACCAGCTACACATTTTGTGGTGAAAGAGGAAGAAAGATGTATGCGTGGTACAAGATGCAGAGGGATAAGGGTAAGAGAGAGGTACAGGAAAGCAGAAGGAAACACTGAGCCCAAAGGAGGGCGGCACAGACCTCTCCACAGACCTAATGCTTCGTGGTTTGAAACAGTGACCGGATCTAGGACCAGTCTGCCTGCTTGTGGTACTGCCAGAAATCCTGTAAGAATTTGGACAGATGGGTTTGAGCTCCCTATCTGCACATACGGCCTGGGGGGTTTCTTACCGTGTTCCCTCCTCAGGTCTCCCCTTACTTTGCTGCAGCCATCTGCTGTCACTCATCCCATGCTGCAACTATGGCAAACATTTCTGTGGAAAGGAACACATCCATCTGAACAGAACCAGCACTACAGGACCTTGATTTGCCTCTGAAGGCTCCAGAAAAGTGCGCAATGTGTGAACACAGGCAACTTAAGTGGAGCAAGAGAATATAACACCTTTGCAGAACTACATGGCAGTGTTGCCACATGCTCAATTACAATTGTACAGGCAAGCTACTGTCTGTAGTTTGCACAGCAGGTTTTAATTGTGGGTCCTTCATTTACAGGAATCAGTTTGGGCTCTCCTTTTTTGTCATCTGAAGGAAAAATGGTTTAGCATCTCTGAAACTTAAGCTTCAAGACCAGCAAGAGGTACCCAGAGTTCATGTAGGAAGGCAACAGCCAAAAAGATTCAGGCAGAGTTCCTAAGGCAGAAAGAGCATACCCTTTTCTTTACTAGCAAAAAGGCTTTTTTCTCCCCCTAATTCATGTTTCAGCATCCTGTGAGTAGGTTGTCTGATTTAACAGTTGCACACCACCAAATGAGCTTGTCACTAAAAGCAAGTTGCAGTTTTTGAAATGTCTGTTTACGTTCAAAGGAGATAAAAGGAGAGGTGGAGGGCTCTGCCACAGACACTGGAAGAGGCAAACAGTTAAAAACATAAAGACCTTCAAAAACCATATGTTGCCCCAAGCAGCCTTTAATGAATTTTACTGTGGTTCAGTGAGTCTGGTATAATTTTAATGGTTCATTTGGCAAGTTGTTGCTGCAGTGATTTCTAACAGTAATGTCACTATAATTTCTTAACTGGGTACAGCTTTGTGTACAGGGTACAGGAATGTTCGGAAAGTGATTTCGAGATGTTGTAAGATGGGAAAACCTAATGCAGCAAGTTCCTTAATTTCTTCCTCCATGGGAAACATCACACTGAAAAACAAGAGGGCAACAGTCACTCTGAAGGAAAAACAGAGAAATTCTTTTCCACCCATATGGGGATTATTTTGAACTGATAACAGCAGCCACAGCAGGAATACAACATTGTCAGCAGACAGGGAGAGCATTTACTCCCTTCACACTTTGGATGTTACTGATTACAGTCAATATGACAATATATTTTTACCCAACATAGTATGTTTTTGTTGGCATTATTTTCCTAGTCCTCCATTCCAAGTGATGTTTTTACTATCCTTGTTCTGATTCAAGCAGCAACATAATTGATATTACTAAAATAGTAAAGAACTGCAATTAACACAGTTTTCATCATGAACCAAATTTCAGTGGCAGCAATAAAGGCCAAAAGGAAAGAAGATTTAAACCTGAAGTATTGCAATAATTTTCTAGCGTTGCAGGTTGATAATCATACCTTCTCTTTCATCAGCTGTAGACATCCTGCTGTCACTCCACATTTCTACAGAGGCTCTCAAGCACAGGATAACATACTCTGTCTTCTCTATTGTTATTTTTCCAACGTAACTGTGAGTGAACAATATGTGTAGCAGCAGGTAGAAATGCCTAATGCAAGAAGCAGAAATTTGTAGGGCAGGAAAAGGGAAAGGAATTGAAAAGGAGACTTCCCCTATGAGATTAAATCCCAGATCCATTCAAAGAACTCACCATGCCTTGGGGCAAATAATCCCATCAAAATCAGTGAGAGTACACAATTTAAAAAGTTGTGCTCCATGTAAACATCTGCAGCAGGCTGTAGATCAATGGCAGCCATGAAGTTTGCTATGACCTTGACAGTTGTTCCCAGTGATTTCAAGGGAACATACAAAAGCAGATGCTGAACTACCAGAATCTCGATGTAAAGCAAATTATTTCAGTCTAGTTATAAACACACTCCAGACTGAAATCCACACAGGGCTGCTATTTATTAATCAGTATAATATTTGTGTCTGACTTTGGGTACCTTAAATTCACGTACCATTCTCTGTTGCAGGATCAGCCCAGGGGGATGAGTTTTACCCAAGTCCCGTGTATCTCCAAGAAGGGCTCACCCTCTAACACACAGTACTGTGCACAGCAGTGAGCCCTGAGGTCCTGACAGCATGCAGAGTTCAGCTGGGCTCTGCTCACAGCAAGCCTTCTCCAGGATGGAATTTTACAGCAGTTGTATTCTAGGGGCTTGCAGACCAAATATTGTGTGGAATTTGCAGGTGAATGCATCTGTCCATTACCATCCCATTACAAGAGAAGAAAGTCCACGACTTTAAATCATCAACCCCTGCCTCAGTAATGCTGAGCTCTCTTCTCCATAGAGAGAAGCTTTTTGGGTAGTTCTCCTGGACAGAACTAAGCTAAGCAATTTTAACACTTCAGCCCTTGCTTCAGTTTCTGTGCTGATTGATTGCACCTATTAGGAGGCAAGTACCAATTCAAAAGGTTGTGAATTAACTATTACACTTAATTCAAATACGCAGCATCCAGACACAGCCTACAGATTTTATTGACTGTAAATGGGGGGCGGGAGGCAGGGTGGGGGAGAGGGGGGTAGTGGTGGGGGGAGGTTTCCTCAGTAAAGAGCTGAGGGATTCAGTCTAGTCATGAAGGTACCAGCTTAATAATGAACTCCCCAATTAATTGCAGTTCATTAGGCCTAGATCCAAAGTGCAACACAGGGCATGATTTTAATTCAGCACATGTAATTTTAATACTGAGATAGCCAGATTTCGGTGGGAGTGTAAAAGCTAGCACACATTCCATGCTGCTTATAGTCCTACATAGAATAACTGCAAATGGAACAAGTGAAGAGAAATGCAGTTTCCCTGAGTGGATGCTGAGGAGAAAAGAGCTGATAAGGAAGTTGGCTGTGCTCACAAAGCAAGCTGAGAGCTAACTGACCTCGTGTCCTCCAGAGGACCCCATGCCAGAGCATCATTCCAGGCAAGGTAGAGCATTAAAGAGCCCTTAATAAAAGCCCAGCTAACACAGACTTATTACTAAGCCTTCTGAAACTCTACTGTAACAGGCACAGCTGTGATGGAAATGGTAGGCTGCAGATGGGTAACAGTGGAAGAATGTAGAGACTAGCAGAAAAATATACCTGTGGTGTCAGAGTGGACTGCCCCAGGTTGACAGGCAAATGTCTGATGTCTGAAAACCTGAGGCAATAGTTATCTGATGTTTACTACTGCAATAAAAGAGCAAAGAAATAAACTTGTTCCCTTGCAATCTTCAGTGATCTGCCTGTTTCTGCAGGAGAGCTCTTTGCATCACATGTGTCCAGGAGACAGGTGCTCACAATCAGACCATCAAGATGTCACAGGTGTGGGCGTAACAAAGTGGACAAGGATCAGTTTATCACAGGGTTTGGTTCTGAATCAGAAGTCTGTAGCAGGAGAGTCACCTTGCTGTCCCAAGACCACTCTAACCATTTTCTCAAACCCATTGACAAATTTTTCCTTTTCCTCAAGAACTTCTGCAGATTCTTTATGTATTATTTTTAAAACTGCCAGCTCAAGTGCACTTCATGGAAAAAGAAACAAATCCCATCTTCTGCAAACACTTGTTCTGAATTCTTTCTAAGCAGCCTGGGAATTCTAGGCAGTTATTACAGCCCCCAGTATTTCCAGCTACTCTCTCTGCCCCCCACGAGTCTTTTCCTGTAACATTTTCATTGTCTTTCTTTCTGAGCCTGGAGCACACTAGAGAGTAAGACAGACAGAGGGACAATCCTGGTCTGAGAGGTGGGATAGGAGGGGACACAGCTCCACCTGGCAGGCTACAGCAAACGGCTGTCCTCAGTATGAAGACAGTTGTCAGAGAGGGTTATTCTTCCAGCGCCCATAGGCTGCACAGAAGTGCCTGCAGGAGGACATCAGGTACTCACAGATGATTGATTTGCATCTTCCCTCGTGGAGATTGTTTCTTTCTGAATGGTCCATTAATTCTTCCTTCCAGAAAAAAAGAAAGAGGGGAAAAAAAAAGAAAAAAAAAAAAAAGAGTACTACAGAAGATATTTCATTTCTGAGTAAAAACATAGGGTTTACAACAAACATTAGCACAGAGTTGGGAGTTCAGAAACAACTAGTTAATTTCTTTTCCATAAATAACAGGGTGTATAAGTACGTATTAGCACAAAGTCTATGCACAAGTAGGTAATATAATATGCTTGTATCTCAGATTACTAACTCTTCATTTGAATGTATAATAAATACAATTTTCTGTTTTCTAAAAATAGTAAAATCTTGGAAAACCCCAATGTCTTAACAGATATCTCAGTAGGTTTTAGTATAAACTCCTTGTTGCGTTTCCTGTGCAAGAATCACCTACAGTCTATTGTTTGATCTGTCAATTCTTCTTTATGTAAATTCATATCAAGATATCTTTATCCAAGAGAAAGAAAGATACGTAACTTGATCTCAAAAATTCAAATTTACTTCACTCATACTGCAACCTGTCATTGGCCAGCATGTCTATCTCAGCCACATTAATGTTGATAATAAATACTAACTGGCTCCTTCTGGGAAAAGAGTATTCAATACTCATTTGAAGAATATATTGAGTTTGGAATTCAATTTTAGAAATAGCTTAGTAGGATTCCTCTATTACTGCTTAATAAGCATATGCTCTTTTATTGTTTCTTTTGAGCTAAACATAGCTCACCTATGTTGGTTTTTGCTGTTAAAGTCAGATAATTAAACTTTAAGTGATGCTTTAGAAACCTGTATAAAGCTTCAGTGCCATGTTAAATGGACAATGTCAAGTGCTAAATAAAAGTGAGTTACAATTAGTTTTAGAAGAGCAAGCCATGCCTGCAGCCTGCTGATAATTTACATTTTCACAATCATATTTTTCACTAAAATAAATGCCTCTTTCCCTGCTGGAGTTGTGTGAAAGGCTCAAATGAAGAAAAAGACTAATGGTATGCATATGAATGTAGAGAGCTGTCAGCATAAAATAAGGCATTCTCCTCCTCCCTGGCAGGGGACAAAGAGCACCAGCAGAGACTTCTGAGACCGCTTGCCCTGGAGATAATGAGGCCACCTCCACCAGCTAAAGTCTGACATGTCTTTCCTGACATGATCAGCTAAGCACACACACAGACACATTTTTGAAAAATAGTAAAAAAACCCAAACCTGTTCCTTTCTTTGCTGCATTTATAAGTTTGAGCACATCTTGCCACAAATTTAAATTAAAAACCTGAAATTGAAGTTGTTTTTTTGCTAATTTTGCACAATGATCCTTTGAAAACAGTAAAGTAAAAGTTTTGAAGTGCAAGTGGGAAGGACAAAGGCCACGTACTCTGCAGTGTAACAGTCATCATACTTAGCCTCACTCACAACAAAGGTGATGATGTCATTTACTGCTATTAAAAGCCTTGGATGAAGCATTCAATCAGCACACAGGACTAATGCAGCAATTAAAAGCTACAGAGATAGCACCTTATTTTATACTCCATGTTTACAACTCTTCAATTATTTGAAGACCTCGTTCTCCTCTCATACATGGATAAGTTGGCTTACTCTGATATGACACTGATTAGACCAATACATGAGAATCAAGACTACTGACCTTGAAAAAAGGCAACCAGCAACAAATCTGTCTGCTGAAAATTGTGAGGTCATCTTCATTGTTCAAGTCCTCTACAGTGAGAACAAAGGAAATCAAAGAATTAAGAAGGTATTTAGCACTAACCAAATGCAGCATATTCCAAGATGCTTCCGTACCTACGCAGGCATATTTCATAAAACATGTTCAATTTACTGAACAGAATCTGAACTGGCATGCACAAATCAATCCCCTTGCTTTTTTTACACTTTCATCAGGGTCTGCTGATGCTATAGTAGGATTGTAAGTTGAACAAAAATGCATGTCCTTATCTTCTCATCCCACACCTCTCCTTCCCAACACTGCAGATCTCTCTCCTCCCAAATCCTTCTGTGCACGTGAGAGGTGTCATGTTTGGTTTTTCCTGTGTGAGGGCAGAGCTAGCATAACAAGGAAGTTATCAGGAGTGCTTATCTGGGGTGAGTTGCATTTACCACTAACCATTCTCAAGGGACAGCTGGCATGTGAATTGCATATCTCTAAATAAAACTTGTGAGGACACGGGAGTGAGGAGATGGGCAAACACCATGTGAGGTGTTCTATTCTGCTTTGTTTTTTTCACCCAGAGAAAACCAACCCTGTAACAAACTCTATGGGTTTTTTTTGTCTCTGAAGACTGGACAGCATCCCCATACAGAATCAAAGAAGGGTAGAGCTTGGGAAGGACCTCTGGAGATTATCTAGCCCAATCCCTGCTAAAGCAGGATTGCCTATAGCATGCTGCAGCATGTCATGTCCAGGGAGGGGACGGAATCTCTCCAGGGAAGGAGATTCCACAGCCTCTCTGGGCAACCAGTCCCAGTGCTCTGTCACCCTCACAGGGAAGAAGTTTTTCCTCACGTAAAGATGGAACTTCATGTGTTCTGGTTTGTGCCCCTTGTTCTGTCGCTGGGCACCACTGAGAAGAGTCTGGTCCCATGCTATTGCCTTTAGATATTTATAAGTGTTGAAGAGCTCCTCCCTCAGTCTTCTCCAGGCTAAATGGCCCCAGGTCTCTCAGCCTTTACTCAAACGAGATGCTCCAGTCCCCTCATCCTCATAGCTCTCCACTGGACTCCCTCCAGCAGTTCCCTGTCTTTCTTGAACTGAGAAGCCCAGAACTGGACACAGTACTCCAGATGAGACCTCACCAGGGCACAATAGAGGGGGAGGAGAACCTCCTTTGACCCACTGGACAACTCCCCAGCCTGTCCAGATCGCACTGAATGGCAGCACACCTTCTGATGTGGCAGCCATGCCTCCCACTAGACTCCGTGCTGCTGATCACAGCTCTCTGATGGCTGTCATTCACCCAGTTCTCAAACCACATCACTTCCCACTCAGTCAATTCTCACTTCCTAAACTTACCTAAGAGGATCTTACGGGATATGGTGTCAAAAGCCTTACTGAAGTTGAGGTAAACAACATCCACTCACTGCTCTCCCCTACTCCATTCAACCAGTCCTACTGTCATAAAAGCTACCAGGTTGGTCAGGCATGACTTCCCCTTGATGAATCCATATTGACCACTCCTGATAACCACCTTCTCCTCTGCATATTTATTGATGACCCCCAGAATGAGCTGTTCTATCACTTTTTCAGGGATGGGGGCAAGGATGACTGGCCTGTAGTTTCCCAGGTCCTGCTTCTTGCCTGTTATACAGACTAGAGAGACACTGACTTTCCTTCAGTCCTCAGCCATCTCTCCTGTTTTCCATGACCTTTCAAAGATGATGGAGAGTGGCAGAGCAATAACATCTGCCAGCTCCCTCAGCACCCTGGGTATATCCCATCAGGGCAATGGATTTGTGAGTGTTGAGTGTGCCTAAACATTCTTTAAGCCTATCCTCCTAGAGCAAAGGAAGGTCTTCCTTTCTCCACACTTTCTCTCCTATGTACAGTGTCAGTAACTCTGCCTTCTCTACATCCTTGTCATCAGGGCACCCACCTCATTCAGCAATGGTTCCACATTTTCCCACACACCCTCATGAATCAGAGAAAGAATAGATGAGTGTTTAAGTAGCAGGTAGAACCACATCTCTGCCTATGTGAGGAGATTTCCAACGGTTTAGTCTTACTTGCTCAGCTGATCTTCCAGGCTTCACTGTCTGCCAGACCAGGCAATGCGACTTCTAACAGCAAGATCAGTCATGCAGTGAAGAGAGTAATTCACATCAATTATAATACCTATTGAAGCAACTCATCAAATCAGCCAGGTTGTGCCATCCGGCATACCTGATGGGCTTAATCTAACATCTCATCCTGGCCCTGGGGTTATCAGTGGGCAGCTGTAATTATAAGTGATTGAAAAGACATTTTCCCAGGGGAGTTTCTGTTTCCTGGAACGCAGAATATGTTCCCTGTGTGGCACATTCCAATCTTTCCTTCCCAATCTTCTTATCTCCTATAGGGCCGATGCAACTTTTTAGTTGAAATCAGGGTATGAACTAAGCAATATTCTGATTACAGGCAAGCTCTGAAGGCAACACATGAGCTTGTAGTGGCACCATGTAAGAGCTGTATTGTTTTACACATCTGGTAGTGCCCCTGAAAATGTAGGACCTGATTCATCCAAGGGGTTAAATTTTCTTTTCTTATTCCTGCAAAGCCTCTGTGTGTGTTACATTTGGAAATTGTCAGGTCTTTTGGGAGTGCCAAAGTAATTGCATGCATTTTTGCAGAAATTACAGGCTTCCTTAACCATAAGTCTTTTCAAAGAGCCAGCAGATACACATCTCTCAGGTAACAGAAAGCACCCAGTACCCAGCACATGTTAAGACTGCCATTTGCCTAGTCGAGTCATCTCTGATGAGAAGGGTCTTGAGCATGTGTCATACCCTGATCTGTGAAGGATGAGTGAGCTTACTCACTGAGATAAGGAGGCTTTCCAGGCAGACCATGCCATGTGTGCATCTCCCATCTCTCTTCTTAGCACTCGGTCAAGGGTGCCCTCGGGGTCCCAATGTGCAGGAGGAGTTAGAGGGTATTTTCTTTTGCTTTTCTTCTGTTTCCCTTCAGCCTCAAGGGCTGGACTTAAACCACCATCTCCTTTTCGATGTGAGCTGCAGGCAGCTGTCATATGGCAACATTGCTAACATCTGAATGGGAACTGAATCAGCAAGTTGGAAAGTAAAGGTTTAGCTTCTATAACTGCTCCTTTAAGATGCTTAGTCTCTAGTGATCTATTTTACCTTCAAAAATACTCAAGTTCTGGGGGGGAAAGGATAAAATTAAATGGATTTTAAAGTAGAATTATAGATTTTAAAATTATTATTCTCTAAGCGAAACAGCACAGATTCAGTCTTCTGGACATGAAAGGACTTACACAGTCTAAACCAGCATCGTAATCAAAAAGACACGATGCATACGGCATGCAGCCACTTACAGAAGGGGCTGAATGTTTGCAAAATTACATGGTGGCCTTGAGGAGTTCTCTGAGTAACAGCTGGAAGAGAAGATACAGGCAAATACCTTTCAGCATGATAGTATCTGCAGAGTTTTATTTCTGGACAGGGAGCAATATTTAATATTCCCTGGCACAGGCTCTCATATGCAAAGCCTTCAGGTTCTGAGATCAGCTGACTTCAACCAGCAAGCTGCACATCCTCCCGTCATTCCTCACGCCACTTCAGGGATGCACATCCGCTGGCCATACAGCACCCACATTAGCCACCTGCTGCCCTAAAGATATCCAACACCTTCCCTTTGGCTGGCTCATTGCAAAGAAGTAAGAAAAACTGGAAAGGTCAAGCGGAAGTCACAGAACAGAGCAAGTCATACAGCAGACACCAAGTAAAGCAGGCAGTGAGTTCCCAAGCCTTGGAAAAACTGGGTCAAAAGGGTCTGAAACAGAAGCTGTTAAGCAAAGTGAGAAACGAAGGTTGCTATTTCAAAGCTGCTGCATGAAGCAATATTGCTTTGTGGACATGATGTACTTTGCTTTTAGTTCTGCTCTGCTCAAAACCAAAGGCAGTTTTGAATTGCAAGACAGGAAGAGTTGTATAAAGTATACTTTAGCTGTCTAACCAGCCAATGTGGACCAGTCCAGCGCTGGGGGCCAGCACACCCTGCAGCTGTGGAGAGTTCTGAGTCAGGCTGATGCTGCAAGGTGTGAACTGCATTGATTATATACATTAAAGTAAGCAATTTTTTTCACTGAAATACACATTAAACACCCACATCTAGTTCTATTCCTCATATTCCACTGCTCCTAGAGTTTGAACACCCAAGTGAAAAACAGCTGCAAAAAACTGTTCATTCACATCAGTAGGATCTGCATGCTTCGAGCTTCAGACATTGGAGAAGGTGTTGCATTAGGGGTAACGATATGCCCAATTAGTGTTCTAAATCCAGTCACGGTCCGTGCACGGAACTGTCACCATTCAGGTCCACAAATAATGAAATGCTTCCTCAACCCAGTCGTGTTCCTTGAACTTCCACGGCCGCCTCATAGGAGTTTGGTCACGTTCAATGAGAACTAACACAACAGGCTCAAATCAAAGAGTATTTTACTCAAGCAACAGACACACAGATTCTTTGGATTGCTGGTGATAAATTCACTGACTGCAAAACATTAGTAAATACCAAAGGTCTGAACTACTAACACATTAAATGATGTACAGTAACTATAGAGATTTCTATGTTTCCCGGGGAGGCACTTGGTGTGACCAAGTGTTCAAATCTTAGCCAAAGGCATCCCGATGGGGGGAAGAGATGCTCAGCCCATCGGCTGGTCCAGGGATCAGGGTGAGGCGCAAGGGTGTCTTCCCTGACGCGGTGGTATCTTCCCTAACCCATCTCGGATTATGGGCTTGGTTTTTATGTCGTTTTTTATCTTTAAGGTGGAGCTTGAGGGACTCTAGCCACACACACCTTTATTGTGATTGGTGTAAAATTCTCTCACCTCATGTTTAGAGGTACAGATGAACGAAATTTAGAGTGCATGCTTAGTGGGGGGTGGTTGCACCTTGGGGGTGGGTAGCCATTGAGATGGAGGTGTGTTTTGGTATTATGATGACATTACAATCAGCATAATTCACCAAAAGGACAGCATTTTGTCAAATTCATGACAAGTCTTGGGCCAAGGACATCAGGGATGCAATTTATCAGTTTCATCTTAACCCTCAAGTTCCATGGTATCGCAGAGTTTGGCTGCAATGTCTCTGCTTTGGTCCATCCTCCACATAGCTGTCTCAGGGTCAGGATGTCAAGCTCCCCTGACGTTATTAACCTTCAAGATTGCCACGGAACTTATTACAAAGAGCATGTTTAGGAACTTTATGGCTGAGTGTGTGCCTGGCACCTCATCTGCTTATCACCCTGGAATGTTCTATAAATGCTGAGCCTTTAGAAATGGGTTTTAACTTTTAAGTTACCATTACCTCTAATCATCATCCCACAGAAGGTCTTTCAAGGTGAAACATGAAGACGTAGCCAAGTTTCAAAACTTGATTTTTATTTAATTTCAAATTTTAATTCTAGAATTCCCGTAGGTTGAAAAGTTAGGTGTCACTCTGGATCCCACAGTGCTACAGTTTGGATTGGGTTTTTTTTTATTATTCTAAGGCCTCATAACTTATTCTGACATTCAAAACAATCCAGTTTACAAATGGCTTCGAAGCCCCATGTGCTTCCCACTGGAAGTGCTGGACCTTTAGCAACTGCGCAGGGGGTGTGATTAATTGGCACAATGGCTGGTAAGTGCTGTGAAGGTTTTGCCTACATGGCAAAAAAACCTGCATGCACTGCCCACACCCCTGCAAATTTATATGCCAAAGTACTACATAAAGGGATATCATCATCACCACCCAGCAGAAGAGCAATATATGCAATAGATACTGGCTTATCGAGCCATTAAATAAGGAAAATGTGACTCTGAGTGGGATACAAAACGAAGGGCCATTTTTATTCCTTATGGTACAAGCTATTATCAGACACTTGCTTAAAAAACCCACACAACCAAAACAAACTTACAGTGCACTGGGAGAGGAGCGCAAGTGTGCACATGTTGTACCACATCGCATTTATAGTGATGTCGTAAGGGAAGTGATCTCACTTCTTGCAGCACTTGTGAAAGCAGAAGGAGAAAAGCCAAGTGATGGTGGAGGAAGGGAATTTGAAATACAGAAACAGGACAAACCCCAGTACTCTTTAAATTTCCCGGTATCCTTGTGTGTATTTGCAAGCCTGAAGATGCAAGTTTCCACCTACCCTTTTTAGGCACCGTATTGCTACAGATTTGTAACGAGGACACAGTCTGAACAGGCACAACCTGGAGTGCAAGCTGTATCTGAAGCACTGGCAGGATGAGACTTGTGCAGGGAGACAACAGCCAAGATCAATGCACAGCAGCAGGTCAGATCTTCTCGGCTTGGTCTGAGACGCCTGTCGTTCAGAGAGAGTAAGAACAGAAAGTGGGATGTTTTTACGAAAGCATCAGCCTTGTGTAGTGCTGCAGGTTAACGATATTCCCTTAAATCCATATGGATCTGTGTCACGCAGATGCTAAGGAGAAAGGAGAAGAGGACAGTGAGATGAAGAAAACAGTTGCAAAGCTGAGGAAGAGAACCAGGGGAGCTGCATCTCTGCTGAACTCCTGTGACTCTTGTGCAATGGCAGGAGGTCATCCTGAAAACGGCAATTTAATAACCCTGAACCCTTGGCCCAGCGGAAAGACGGGTTCCAGTGTCTGCTCCCTGGAGGGATTCCCTATCTGGCACATGCTAGAGCAAATTAAGATTTGTCTGTCCAGCCAGTAACCCCAAACTATGCCCACAGCAACTCCCCTGGGCACCAGCTGCCTTCTGGGGCCCGAGAGCTGCCAGCCCCTGGCATCAACCCCAAGCGCTGTGGTACTCCAGCAGAGCAGGACTCTGGCTGCTGCCCCTGTGGGGGTGGGTGCTGGCAGGGGGTGGGGGGCAGCAGGCATAGGCTCACAGCCCTCCTTTAAGGAGATGCACACCCACAGAAAGGCACTAGATAAGACCAGCACCTCAGCTCTGGTGAGGCACCACCCTCCAAAAAGGGTTGAGGTTGTGTGCAAAACTTTGTCATCATTTATACAGACATCTAGCAGCGTGGCAAAGAGGAGGAGCTGTGTGCTGGTTCTGGCTAGGACAGAGTTGATTTTCTTCATAGCAGCTACTATGGAGCCATGGTTTGGATTTGTGCTGGAAGCAGTGTTGGTAACACAGGGATGTGTTTGTGCCTGCTGACCAGGGCTTGCACAAAGCCAAGGCCTTTGCTGCTTCTCACCCCACCAATGAGTGGGCTGGAGGTGCACAAGGAGTTAGGAGGGGACACAGCTGGGACAGCCAACCTGAACTGATCACAGGGATATCCCAGACCAGATGACGTCAGACTCGGCACATAAAGATGGGGGAGGAGGAAGGAATGGGGGAATATTTGGATTGTTGGCATTTGTCTTGATGAGTCACTGCTGTGCGTGATGGAGCCCTGTGTTCCTGAGGATGGCTGAACTCCCGCTCGCCTATGGGAAGTGGAGGATTAATTCCCTGTCTTCCTCCACTTGCACATGTGGGTTTTGCCTTACTCATTAAACTGTCTTTATCTCAACCCAGGAGTCTTCTCACTGTAATCCTCCTGATTCGCTCTCCCATCCAATCAGGGAGGAATGAGTGAGCAGCTGTGGGATGCTCAGTCGTTGGCTGGGGCTAAACCATGACAGCCTGTCCCATATAGAGACCCAGTGAAAGTTTTAGGATGCTGAGGCATCACTGGGTTGCCCTCATAACTACAGGCTTCATAGAATCATAGAATGGTTTGGGTTGGAAGGGACCTTAGAGATCATCTTGTTCCAAACCCCTTGTTATGGGCAAGGACACCTCCCAGTTGACCAGGTTCCCCAAAGTCCCATCCAGCCTGGCTCCAGGAGGCTCTGGGAGTTTGCATGGACAGAAATCAAACCTGTGGATCAGGTGGCAAAGAGAGAGGAGCTAGGGAGAAGTGATGGCCAGCCTCCCTGCAAAGGGTGAGCGGAGGGCAGGGTGTCATAGCAGGGCAGCTGTGAGCAGGCACAAGAATGCAGAGTGGAAAGTGTGGGTCAGGATTGGGGTCAGTGGCAGAGGTCAGGGTCAGAATCCGGATCAAAAAGCTACGAGACTGGGCAGAGACATATCTGCCTACAGCCACAGCACAGTGTAGTGTGCGGCCAGTGGTAGAGCTCAGTCACAAAGCATCCACCCAGGGAATGGAGTGGCACAACCCTGCTTCCAGCTTCATTCACAAATGCTGCTGTCAGTAAAAGGCCTGACCATGGGTGAAGTCAGACAAACTTCACCTTGGCCAACTTGCTTTCTGGCAGGGACATCCACTCCTGGCCTTAAGAACTGCTGGTCTCCCACCTCTTGGGTGCTGAGGCAAAGGTCTCCATGTCCTAGTGCCATGAAATCAGAAACATTTTGAATTTGCAACACCAGAGTACCCAAGCGCCATGTAGGTGTGTTCATGAAGACAGGCAAATGAAGAAAGAGATGGTATGAGTCCACTTTTACATGTAAGTAACTCTGGAGAGAGTCGGTCTGCCCAGTTACACATGTGTAATGAAACCCAATTTCCTAATGGCCTTAGTGAAGGTCTCCACTCTTGGATCAATTGCTCCACATCGCACCTCGAAAGTCAACAGGCTTGGAGAAAGCAAAGCGTGGGCTGACAGCCTTTCTCCAGGAAGGACATGTGCTGAATGTGTCCACCTCCAGACCCAGCTCAGATGAAATGTGAGCTGGCTGATGTAGCCAGCAGACGCAGGAAAGGCAGGCTCTCTGGTGGCTGGGTACATGGCTGTGGCCCCTGCCCAGCACTTCGCACTGTGGCTGGAGGATGTCAGGAGGAAGACAGCTGCCCCTGCCAGCCATGCAGGAAGGAAGCTGAATACCAGCACTGAGTGAGACCCTGACAGACATCAGAGACAGATCGACACAGGTCACCCTGTACCAAACCATCTCCCTTCCAGAGCTGCTCCAGCTGCTGGAGCCAGCCTCACCCAGAAGCTGCCAGCTGAAATCCTGCCTCGAGTGACACAAGAAGGTGAACTGAGTTCCTCATAGGCTGAAAGATAAATGCAACCATGGGCACAGAAGAGACAGAAGTGTGGATTATCCTCGTCTAACGAAGCTCCACAAACCAAATTGTCCTCACTGGTTCTTGCAGACCTGGGTACAGGTATTGGGGGTTGACAAACACAACTGGGCATCCTATATCATGAATAGGATCCCTGAAGGTCAAAGAACACATGGTAGAGAAATTCCCTCTCTGAGCCTTCTCATAAGCAGCTTTATTTTCCTGAGACCCTCTCTCATTGCAGACCTCCTGCCTCGAGCTGCTGACCCACCAGTGCATGTGTCCCACCACGTGCATCCTAGGGTTACCCCTAGGCACATGGCTTTTCAGCTTTCAAACCACAGAAACAGGGGGCTGTACCTTTTAACCCTGATGTTGAAACAGCCTCGCTACCACAGTGGTTGCGACAGAGGCAAGCTTTCCAAAATGGGACAAAGCCTGGAAAGCCCGCCAGGACAAAGCCTGGACAAATCCTGGACAAGCTCCAAGGCCCAGATGGGACAGCTGGCTCTGGTCTGCTAGCAAGGGTCAGGCACGAGCACCATAGCTGATTTTACAAACCATGGGAGTTGCACGAGATCATTAGCGCTCAGAACTGGAATGAGCATCAAAGCAACACGCCCCTGCTGCAACAACCCCACTGGCCAAAAAAGTGGATGTAAAAATGCTTTCAAAAGAAAAATCAGATCAGGCACTACTGCAGCCATGGTCTTCTCATCTCCACTCATTCTCTGGGCTTTTAAAACCCTACTTCACTACAGATGGACACCAGCACACACACTGGTGTCACAGGTCTCTTAAGCAACCCGGACGTAACTAATTACTTCAGTGTCAGGTGCCCTCTCAGGAATTCAGAACAACATGTGCCATGCGAGCAAAGCCTGTTGGTGCGCCTGGCACCCCTGGCAACAAGCTACCCTGTGCTCCGAGACCTTCCCACCTATGGTGGTTCGAGATCCAGAAGCAAACTCAACCAGCAGGACTTTCTGCCTCTCCCTGTTTTCTCTTCTGAATGAGAAATCCAGTGAAGAAGGACAAGCAAGACTGGCAGGACTAGGAAGACCATGGTCAAAGTATGTGCGACCAATGTGCTTTTCCTTGGAGGACTGTGAGCACTGAAATCATTTGAGCACACCACAGCAGGGTGATGTAAGGGAATCAGTTCATGCACCACTGAGATGTATTCGTCATGGGGGGGAAGCACAACAGATGTTTAGCCGTGTACAGTAGCAGCGTGTAACAATTTTGTGCTAAGAATGCCTGAATTAATTGGACCTTTGGGGGAATTGAGGAAAACAGAGTGTAATTACTTGAGTTGGAATTTATCCAGCCTGAAAAAAAAGCTTTTTGCTGGAAAAAAAAATTATTGTGGGATCTTCCATAACAAAACCCATTGTCCAAAAGCACTTGAACTGCTGAGTTGACATTTCCTATTAAAAGCTATCCAGCACTGCAAAGAAATAGGCCAAATTCACTTTTCAAAGGCAAGAAAATTTCAAGGGGTTAAAACCTCACGCGGGCAGTCCTGATCAGGGGAAGCTGCAAATCAATGTACACCAACTTTTTCAGAGGAATGGGGGTGCTTGCACTGATCTAAAAATACTGCATGTCTGGCTAAAGTATGTTTATTAGTTTGTTTACAAAATGAGATGTCTATTTAAAATAAAATAAATAAGCATTAAAATTTTTGTTCCCTTGGCTACCCTGAAGGCAGCTGTCATGTTGTGGATGCTCAGAAGCCTATTGAGAAGTGACCTAGAGCTAGTGTCAGACCATGAGTTACTGAGTAGTCCCACATTACAATCACTCAGCCGATTTTGCACCAGATAAAATTGTTTTCTTCTTTAAATTGGATCAGTTAAAGAAATATTAAGATAATGGGTGAAGTTAAGCTGCTATTAGGCTGAAAGAAGACAAATGTACAAAAATGTAACTCGTGCAAACCAGGTAAGCAAGCAAGCTGAATTGATCATGTTTTTGTATTTTAGACAAAGAGAAATAGACCCAAACTCAAGGTTTTCTTTTCAGTAGCAGGGTCTCTGCAGACAACTCATCTGAAGCACATGGACTTTCAGTTCTCTAGCTGTCCATGCAAACCAAGAGCTGTCTGAGCTCCACATGCTGTTTGGCAGCCCATCAGCTGCCCGGCACATGTAGACAAGTCAGGCTGATGCTTACCCTCCTAGCAGAAGCTGCCCTGGACCTGATGCAGCTTGTGTGTTGCTGACCCACCAGCCCTGGGGTCTTGTCACCTCATTCAGAAATGATTTCAAATGGAAAGAGCAATTTAGGGCATGGCCTCACTGGAGGAGGCTCTGCTGTTAGGTAACAACAGGCTATCTTCCAGGACACGGCGTCCCACATCTAAGACAAGTAAGACATTTTTATTATTAGAAAGCTACGATATACCTTTGCAAGCCTCCACCAGGCCTTTTTACACTTGCCCTGTCAAACTGAAAGCCTGATATTATTCATACCAGTCTTTCTTGTGAGATGCTTTTCACAAGCGGAACCCTGACAATTTATTTTAAAACAAAGCAAAATTTGCAACAAGAATAGGGAAACTTATTTTGCTCATCCACACGCATTCAGATACAGAGCAGGGTTTGATTAATGGAAATCGGGTGTCCCATTCGTCACTTCAGATCTCGGATGTGCATTTAAGAATCTGATCCAGTTAATGTGCACTGAAGCTTTGATCCAGTAAAAGTCTCCCTGGGACATATGGATTGACAAAGCTGATGACACTGTCCCAAAATTGGCTCTGTAGTGACAGTGGGCAGCTGTTACACAACTCAGCGCCGAAAGCTGATCTCGTTTCATCTGCAGGCAGACAGGGAATTGCCTGCCCTCCAAACATTTCAGCAGAAAGAAACAGGGATCCCAGCCAAAGGAAATGAGAAGGTGATAGGCATAAAAAGAGGAATCAGCTCAAATGCCACAGAGGGTGATGGAATGAGTCTAAACACAGGCATGGCTTTGCTCTCGTAAGAGGCTTAGTGCTTTCTTCCCAAAGCTAACTTTCACACAAGGGACCATCTTGGCTCACTCTAAAAAAGAAATGAAGTGTTTAAAGGCATTTCAGGAAAACCAGAACAAATTCAGTGCTAACACGAAGGGGGAAAGAGCTACCACCAGCAAAATATTTGTTCTGCTAGCACAGTCATACTGCTGAATTTCATTCCTTTTCTCTAAGTATATATGAGACGTTTTCCAGAAATATAAATCGAGGGGGAAGGCAGAGAAATCATCTCAACACCCCTTCCTCTACCAAGTCTGCTCCGTAAACAGTGAAAAGAATAAAGAGGAGTTGAAGTTCAAATCCCAGTTCTGCAGCACTGGTGATTGCACAGCCTAGAAATGCACAGCTATAATCATGGAGGTAACCTTATCTCCGCTCTGTCTAGTACGAGCTGTCTTGCAGACACGGGGCTAAATATATGATGATGAGAGAAACTACCTCAGCACACTCCTCTGACACATGCTATACCAGCTACTGTCTCAGGTAATTGCCAGTTGTGAGAGCAGGCTTCATTGAAAGAGGAAGCATGATACATCCCTTTCCCCCCACCCAGAAAGCAGGGGGAAAGGATTTAGTTTCTCCTGAAGCTTTACTGGTCTTGACACAAATCAGGGAGAGTCAGATCCTGTTCTCATGAGGTTATTAGCAAAATGTCCATTAAAGGGGATCAGGACAGGGCCTTTGATCACAGGGAATGGATCTGTCAAATAAATGTTGCTGAGTTGTTGGGTTTTTTTATCCAGTTATTGTCCTGCTGCTTGATTACATGTCTTGCAGATAGCTCCTGAGTAGGAGCTGTGGGAAAGACCCTGTCAGAGACACAGGCTCTGAATCAATGCTAAAATACCATCAGATCCTTCCTTTGCTGAAGTTGCAACCCTGCAACAAGCCATGGGATAACACAGCAGTGGTGGCTTTCATTGGGCAGAATGGGATGGGATCTAGGACAGCAATATACAAGAGGAACCAGTGCCCTTACTAGAGAAATAGGATAATACTCTGCAGTTCAAGCCCAAGGACTACTTTTCCTGTGTGTTTTGTGGGAAACACTGCCCAAGATGGCCTTGCCCATGAAGGGAGCGGGGGAACAGAACAAACTGAATGCAACAGTCTGAGGCCTGGAGGCAAGGTAGTACCTAGCAATCAAAGATTCATATTTGGGGAGAGTCTGGCAATAGAAAAGCTGCATAATGGGGTATGATGTGCTGCTCAGTGTTTCTGGTGGGGACGAGCAAGCCTTTGTGAGATTGACATAGCACAGTGGGTTGTGATCACTTGGAGTTTAGAACCAGTTCACCCGTAAGACCTTGCGTGGACTCATGGTCCCATGAATATTTTCTGCTGTGGAAAATCAGCAACAAACATCAGGTCAAGAGGCCAGACAGACTCTCAAGCACTGTGACATGACCAGGTACTCCATCCCCTAACACTCCAAAGCACAAAGGACATGTCAGTTTACAACACAGAAGGGTCTTATGCACAGAGCATCCTTAGAGATCACCCAATATTCTTGGAAACGACTATTCAAAGGTGAAAAAGGAAAACAAACCAGACAATGGCTTTGAAAGGAGTGATGTTTGCAGGTCTGTCAGCTGCACCCAGCAGTTGACATGAGTGCCCCAAGTAGGCAGATTTGCTGTTCTGGCAGGCTGAACTCAGCTGAGGGAGGAGCCAGGTAGGACTCCGCACAGCAGTGCCAGTGTCCTCAGGAGGACACCATGAAATGCTCAGAGGATCAGCCAGAAAAGGATAACAGTGCAAATCACAACAGTGTGGCATAGGCCACTTATATAAAGGTACTCTTCAAAAAAAAGCTCTAGAAGCCCCCCTGCTTAATAAGATCCTCAGAGGCTTTCGGCAGAGAGCACAGGGACAGCTCTTTGGCAGGAAGAAATCGAAGCTGGTACCACTGAGCCAGTTTACACCTGCGAGGAATCCGGCCTCTTGAGTCAAGAGCGTATTTTGTGACACAGCTATGGCAGAAGCATCTGCTGGGGAGAAGTGCGCAGTGCGCATTTCAGAAGCAATTGTGTTCAACCCTTGCTGCCTCCCAGCAGACAGGACTCAGCTTCAGCAGAGCTGCTGGGCGCTGCAGCTACCCTATGCTCCACGATGCCTTCAGACTCAGGAAGTGGGTCACCAGCATCCCTGCATCCGGCCATGGATGAAATCATCAACAGCCTCGGGGATTAGAGGGTGAGGGCAGATAGCTACAGCAAACCAAGTCATGTTGGATGTTCACTATAGCTGCTTGTGTCCAGAATGGATCAGAGAGGACTGGGAAGGAAAGACTTACACACCATCAGCCTGCAACAGGGAAAAAGAATTGTAATTTGTGTGGCTTCATGGAGCCTCCGCTGCTCTGTTGCCATGAAACAGGGGAAATGTTCCCATTTCTGCTTGTGTAGAATTGCTGGGGGTGGCAGAGGGTGAGGCAGAAATTACACACAATTAGGTGCTAAGAAATACAAATTGGTAATCCCACTGATGCTCTGAGTTTTCACTTCCTCTGAGTTAACCTAGACAGGAATCTAGAGATTCCAGTTTGGGAAGGCGTTTTAGGAAGAAAAGCAAGATAACACTCCCTTTCATCAGCAGTCAAAGATGTTCTGTACACCTCTGAGCAGGTATCTCTAAGCAGATGATTTGTAGAGAGGCAACCCTAGCTCTAGTATTTCTCCAATTAAAATTGTTCTGTATGCAAATCCACAACCCAATTTCAACCATATGTAGAAGAAAAATTAATCTCTGAGGCTTTAACCTTAGTTTCTACCCGTGTTTGAAAACAGGGGACTGGCTAGTATCCCCACAGAAGAAAAAGGAAACACACTAGATACCCAAACGTTAATTTGAAAAAGACTTTGCCAATTAATTCTAGCGGTGACAGAAGTACTTGATCTCGGTCGCCTGGAGAATTGCACTCTGCTGAAAACCACACAGAGAATTTCACTGCTGTGGCAGTGACACACTATTCCCCCAGCAAGATGTTCCAGCTCGTACTCTTCACTCTCCTCTCCTGTCCTCTTCCCAAGCTGTGTGATTCTTTGCTACACAAGGTCCCATCTGCCATCTTTGCTCTCCTCCACTCTTGATACGGGGTCAAACTTAAATATTTCACTCTCACAGCTATACTTTGTAAACAGGAGACGGTACAAAGGCAGTAAGGGAAGATAAAATCCTCTTTCACTTGTTTTCCTGCTAGAACAGATCCTAGAGTGGAAATAACCAGGTTGCTTCTGGGTTCACTCTCAACCCATGTCCCTACTCTGGTCCAGACTACATCCGAGCCTCCTGCAGCATCCCAAACTGTGCATCTGTTAGGCAGGGTGAAGGTTAATATTTGAAAGCTAATATGGAAAGAAAGGACACTCCTGCCTGATATTTCAGGATATTTCTGATTCTCTTAGGTATCCTGTGAAAGCCCTTAAGTTGCCTGTACACCAGCGAGTCTCAAGGTCACAGATGCAGGAATCATGAAGGTAGCGTGTGGCTGGTTCCTGAACCTCCACTGAGATGCCAAACCAAACAACACTGATAACAGGGTGCACTCAGCGCTCACAGCACTCGGTCAGCAGGCACCCCAAATGACTCTGCTGGATAGCTCACATATGAGGGTGCTAGGTCATTAATCTGTTCCTAAGAGCCAGAATTTACAAGGTCACCTCCAGATTTTAAAGCCTCTGGATGCAGGCTAAGGTACCATCTGAGAACAAATGACGTGTCACAAAAAACTGAGAAGGAAGCAAGTGTTTTGCTTTGATAAAATTAGAGCACTCTTCAGCAAAGTTTTCTGGGCTTTTCGTGGCTGGGAACTCAAAATGTCTATTCAAGTTCCTGCTACTTGCTCCATAAATTAATCTAATGAGTCGCCTGTGAAATAAACCATTAGAAATGCCTTTGTTAATTTGTACCAAAGTAAATGGTTATCTAAAATAGACACCACAGGGAGGTTCTTAATTAGTCTGTTGTCAGCTGGGACTGGAAATGCTTGTGGCAGCACGAGGCTAATTAATTACTCATCTTGTCACACTGTAGCTTCCTGTTAAAGCACAAGGTACTTCTCAATGCATGCCAATGACTGGTCGTTCCTTTTCAGAGACCATGAGAGCAGCAGATGAGGGTCCTGCACTGACCAGCACTCGCTTTATGGGGGGGTTGGGAGGTGTCCAAGCTGAGCCTATGTGCCTGGGATGAGCTGTTAGTTCAGGTGAGGCATCTTTGCTGCCTGCATCCTGCAGCTTCAACTGAAGGTTGCTGGCTGAACAGAGAGTGAAGATGAGTTTTGTGAAGTGGGCATTTGGGGTCAACTGGGAGCCCAAGGATGTGCTTACCTGAGGGTCCTTACCCTGGGTTAGAGTGACAGTGTGCAAGCTGCACCCATCTGTTTGCAGTGTGGCACACAGGGAAGTGGGGAATACACCAGCTTCTATTTTAGCAGCATCTCCACCCACCAGTCTTAGGGCTGGACCTCTGATACCTGTCCTGCCCTGATGGAGCTTCTGGGAGCAGGGGTGTGAAAGCCCAACTGGAGAGATGGTGCCCATGTGCAGCACACTGGGTACCCAAAACGCCACCACACTGTAGAAAAGGCCTGTGCTTTGCAGGAAGAAATAAAAAGCCTGCTATAACCCTTCTGTTACTGTGCCATCCCTACTTCCACGGCACTGAGAGGTCTGGTCTTTGGCAGAGGGCAATTAAAGAAATTTTGCACAGATGCATTGCGCAATAGCTCACAGCCTGCTGAGCAAGAAAGGAGCCTGCCACATGGCCCAAGCACCTTCGTTGCAGGCTGGGGAACCCTCGAGGGAGGACACACAGCACCTCACACCTGATGCTGGATGTGGAGATGGGGCCTCCCTAGCTGGTGTCTTGCGACAGGCTGGGGAGGGCCAGAACTAACGTTGGGTGACTATTCTCCGGTGCCCTCCAAACCCAGTGGCAAGGTTAAGCCCATCTGTGGGGGATGGCAAGCAACATCTTTGTCTGAAGGGAGCTGCCTTGGGCAGTTGCTCAGGCAGAGTGCAGGGGCAACAAGGGCGGTCAGGGGGCTAGGTTTTCTGAACCTGTGCTCAGAGGCTTGGTTTGCATGAACCCCTCACTGCCCAGGGATGCTGGCTGGAGACCTTCCTGTGCTCTGCTCCTCCTCCACAACATATGTAGCTGTTTTTGCAGCATCCTTCCCTGTTTCTTCAGAGACACAAGTCTGTTCTACAGCAAGCAAGTGAATTAGCAGTGTATTTACACCCACGCTTGCAATCGGGAGCCATTTGATATCCGCTGATATTAGCATCCAAAGTTTTACCAGCTCTAAGTGTTGCAATCAGTCCAAGTGTGCAACAATAAAAGCTTTAACACCCCCTCCTGCACCAACTGCCTTTGAAATACCAGAACAGCCTCTCACACTGAAAGGTGTGTAACAGTCCTTCCCATCACTGTCCTTCACCCTTTGTGGTTACACATGTCCCCATCTAGTAAGCACTGTAACGTGTTTCCTGCCTAAAGCATTCACACAGCTGTGCTCCCAGCACAGTGAACACATAACCCTACCTTTAAATACTGCTCCCTGGCATAGGGCAGCTTTTGATTTTCAGGCAGCTGGTGGCATGCAAGGGCCATGGTGATGCGCAGGTATTTTCCTTTGGACAACAGAACATCTCCTAATTTTCCCCCACTCCATCACAGAGACCTTACGGCTGCTACTCCTTTGCCACCCTTTTAGTACATTTTCCACAAAGGAAATCAGCAACATCTTCCTAACAACCACTTTCTCCCCTCCTTCCTCAAAGCTCCTCACAGCTGGCACCTGTGGGTACAAGCTCCCCTGCAGACAGTCTCCAGCAGCTCACAGTGTGGGAGGGAATCCTTGACAGAATTCTGTCACACCCTGTCCTCTGTCTGTGGTGCACCTGATGGCCAAGTACAAGAAGGAGTTGCACAGCACATAGATGCGGTTGGTCTGATTCCCAGAGGCCCTGACTGAGGTCTCTGGATATCACTCACCAGGGCAGTGGGCTGATGGATACTTGTCTCACAGTGCATCATTCTCACCTGGGACTTCCAAGAAGGCCTGAAAGCTCTTCACAGTGGCCACCACCAGCAGCAAGCTGGGCTGAGGCAAGACATGCCCTCCTAGGAGTGCCAGTGACTGTGTGGCTGCCAGAGGAAACCCCCCTGCTACACTTGGCTGGCAGGACTGCAGTGGGTGAACAGCAGGTATTCCCAAAATGCAGCAGGAAGGGGAGCTGCCCAGGAAGTGCCCTGGAGAGCTGAGGAACCACCGTGGGACTTCAGTAAGCAGCTCTGGTGCCTCCAGCCACGTGACAGCAGACAGTCCTGATGGAGCAGACGGGGGAGGAAAGCTGTCAACGTTTGACAGGGATCAGATAGGCTGTGTTCTGGGGAAAAAAAAAAAAAAAAAGCAAATTTTGTGTTATTCAGGGACACAGCTGCCCCATGTCTTATGTCACATTGCACCCCCACCCCTACCCCAGACATCTCCTAGTGCACCAAGCAGGTTTCAGCCCCTGGTTTCTCTTGAGCTGCTTGTAGCTCCTTATCCATCCTGTGCCCCTGCACATCATGGTGACAGGCTGCTCAGCCTATGCTCACACTCATTCTTCATTTTTTCTGCCCTTACAGAACCACAGGGTGGTGTGCACTGAAAGGGACATCTGGAGGTCATCTCGTTCAACTTCCCTGCTCAAGCAGCATCACCTACAGCAGGCTGCCCAGGATCATGTCCAGACAGCTTTTGGGTGTCTCCAATGATGGAGACTACTCCACCTCTCTGGGCAACATGTCCTTGTGCTTGGTCACCCTCACAGTGAAGAAGCATTTCCTGAAATTCAGAGGAAACCTCCTGTGTTTAATTCTGTATCCAGTGCCTCCAGTTTTGTCACTGGGCACTGCTAGAAAGAGCCCTCTTTGCACCCTCCCTGCAGAAATTTATATACATTGATGCGATAACCTCAAGCCTTCTTCAGGCTGAACAATCCCCACTCTCACGCCCTTTTCTCATAGAAGAGGTGCTTCAGTCCCTGAGTCACCTTAATGCCCTTTCAATGAACCCTCTCCAGTATAGAATCATAGAATATCCTGAGTTGGAGGGGACCCATAAGGATCATCAAGTCCAACTCCTGGCTCCACACAGCGCCAGCCAAGTGAGAGCATGGGATTGAGTGCAAAGTCCAGGTGCTTTTTGAACTCAGCCAGGCTGGATGCTGTGACCCCTTCCCTGGGGAGTCTGTTCCAGTGTCCAAACACCCTCTCAGTAAAGAACCTCTTCCTAATCTCCAACCTAAACCTCCCCTGTTGCAGCTTCATGTTGATATCTCAGGTTCTATCACCAGTCACCAGTACATCCATGTCTCTGCTTTGAGGAGCCCAGAAGTGGACACAATACTTCAAGTGTGGCCTCATCAGCTCAGAGCAGAGGGGAAAGATCACCTCCCTCAACAGGCTGTCAACACTCCTCTTAATGCGGCCCAGGATACTTTCACCTTCTTTGCCACAAGCACACACTGCTGGATCATGTTCAACTCAGTATCCAACAGGACCCCCAGGTCCTATACTGGCCAGGCTATTTTCCATCTGGGCAGCCCCCAGCACATATTGATGTCTGGGGTTGTTCCTGCCCAGGTGCTGGACTTTGTACTTCCCTTTGAATTTCATCAGGTACCTATCAACCTGTTTATTCAGCCTGTTGAGGTCCCTCTGAATGGCAGCATGGCCCTCTGTTATGAGCCACTCCTCCCAGTTTTGTGTCATCTGCAAAACTCCTGGGGATGTGCTTTGCCTCATCATTAGTAAGGATGAAGGACCTAATGTTGACCCCTGGGGCACACTGCTAGTCACTGGCATGCAACAAGATGTTGTGCCACTGATCAACCCTCTGGGTCTGCTCATTCATGCGGCTTCCAAGCCCCCTCACTGTCTGCTCATTCAATCCATATATCAACTTGTGCATGAGAATCTTATGGAGACAATGTGAAAGGTGGCACAAACATCCAGGTAAACAATAGCCAATGCTCTCCCCTCATCTTCCAGGCCAGGCTTTTCATTGTAGAAGGTTATCCGGTCAGTCAAGCATAACGTACCCTTTGTGAACCCATGCTGACTGCTCCTTATTATTTTCTTGTTGTTCTTATGTCTAGAAATTATTTCCAAGATTAGCTGTTCCATCTTGGCAAAGATGCAGACATGGCACTAAGTAATCAGAGGACAGGCAATCGGGACTGATATGACAAAGATTTCACTGTTTCTTTCACATCTACAGCATGGGATGATTTTTAAAAAAAGTATTTGCCCCCTTTAAATGAGCTATAGAACAGGGATTTTATCACATCCATCCCCAGTTCCATTTGCTTCAAGTTCAGTTGGTTTGGGAAGCTTCAGTCTTCAACAGCCTGTAAGTAACAAGATTTGCTGGCACTCTTTTGAGCACTTCCCTTAGCATTTTACTAACTTTCCCTAACCAGCCAGGAAGAGTGTCAGCAAGCTTCCCATAGAGAATTAGTCATTTCTAGTGCCTTAATATTTGGTCATTTCTACATGATTATGCTTTAAATTGTTTTAAAGGTATTTCAGCACATCTGAAATCATTATCTTCTTCTGTAGAGTTAGGTCAAGGCAACCTGACATGTGTTATTTTCCCTTCCTCTCTCTCCACAGATGAGAGACTCCAATTAGACACCACTTTTAAGAAGTGTGGGCTACAGTTTGCTGTGTTCTTTGGGACAAAGCAAGACGCTTATTATTCACCATTAGACATAACACCCAGTACTTGTGTGTGACTCCCTGGCGATCGTTCCTTATTTTGTCTGAGTACTTCTAGATTGAAGAACTAAAGTAATTTAATCAGAAGTATACTAAAGGGGAAAAGCACACCGAGCAGAATGATGCAGATAGACAAAGTTCCCATTTAATTATGTTTTGCTCCTATGGTGCAAATTTACTGTGTGATGCTGCAACATGCAACAGCATGTACCTGTTTCACAGCAACCAGAGATTGATTTAGATTAGATAAAATGAAAAAATTCTTCCCTGTGAGGGCAATGAGGCCCTGGCACAGGCTGCCCAGAGAAGCTGTGGCTGCCCCCTCCCTGATAGTGTTCAAGGCCAGGTTTGATGGGGCTTTGGGCAACCTGGGCTAGTGGAGGTGTCCCTGCCTGTGGTGGGAGGATGGAACTAGATGGACTTTGAAGTCCCTTCCAGCCCAAACCATCCTGTCATTCTATGAAGATCCTGCTGATGTACCCAAGACCACCTAAGTCTGACACATGACACATTGCAAGGGTTTCTGCATCCTGCTCCTGGTGTCATGGTAAAGCACAAGCCCTTCAGGCATCTGCCACTTCCCTCTTGCCACTTGTTTCTTGATTGGAGTCTCTCATCAGCAGGAGTATTTCCATATCTGACCTACAGCCAATTGGCCAGCAAGTAGCAGTCAAACACAAATGACTGCCTGCAACAACCAGGACCCAGGGGCATTAGTGAACAGCCAAAAATCCTCCCTCAGGTGAACTTCTTGTGCTAGAGAATGTGAAGAAACAGAGAACTGCCTGTGGCTTTGAGAGTGATCAGGAGGGATGGCAATGGCATAGGCCTTGGATATGCAGACCCCCTAAGAAATAGAAATAATGTGATTTTGGTATGTGGGGCTGGGTGAATGATAAGCTGTTCAAACATGGGAAAAAAAAATCTGTAAATTGAGTCAAATGAGGATCACAACACGTATTTGCACAGCACAAAGAAATTAGCAAATATTTTACTTGTGGATGTGGGCAAGAAAAGACATTAAAGAAAGCTTGGAGATGGATGTGGCATTCATAACCCACCTTCAGCAACACTACAGATAGCAAACTGGAAGGACTCTACTAAGTAGATCTTGAGCAGGTTTGAAGTATTAACGACCTCAACACAATGACATCAATTTGTCTACTCAAGCTACTAGGGTGGATCAAATGTGTGCACAAGAGCATTTCTGTAAAAGCTTGCAACCTGAGCATCCAAGCCCCCAAAGAACTTGTCAACAAAACAAGTCCTGTGTTTCATAGCCGAATTATAGGTACAATTCACATGATCAAAGACTCATAGGCAGCATCAAGTTGTGTCAAGACTTACTATAGCCATAGACCTTGGAAGGTGGAAAGGACAAATTTTACCTGTGACGTTACTAAGGACATATGGACTCTTGATATGACATGGCTAAGGCATTGCAGATAGGCAGATAAGGAGAAGTGTGGCCAGGTCTTAAAGCACCCTCCCCTCAGCCCTCCCTTCTTAGCAGACTTAAACTTCATTCACAATTGTACTCTTTTCTTCCCCTCCCCTGCAACATGGTGCGGGGAAGGGCAGGGAATAGGGAGTGGGGGATTTCAGTCAGTTCCTCCTGAGCTGTCTTCCTTCTTAGCTGGGGAGGCATTCCACATCCTCTTACCCTGCAGAACCATGGGGTCCCACCCACGGGGGACAGTCCTCCAGGAACTCCTCCAGCATGAGTCCTCTCTATCGGGGAGTCATCTTCACAGAATCACAGAATCACAAGGTTGGAAAAGACCTTTGAAGATCATCAAGCCCAACCATTCTCATCCTAAGCTAAACCAGATCCCGAAGTACCTCGTCTACCCTTTTTCTGAATACATCCAGGTAAGGTGACTCGACCACCTCCATGGGCAGCCTGTTCCAGGCCCTGACAACTCTTGCAGTAAAAATTTTTTTTCTAATGTCCAATTTAAACCTGCCCTGGCACAGCTTCATGCCATTTCCCCTTGTCCTATCTCCTGTCACCTGGCTGGCTACAACCTCCCTTCAGGTAGTTGTAGGTGGTGATAAGGTCTCCCCCCAGCCTCCTCTTCTCCAAGCTAAACAGCCCCAGCTCCCTCAGCTGCTCCTCATAGGATTTGCCCTCCAGCCCTTTCACCAGCCTGGTTGCCCTTCTCTGGACTCTCTCGAGGACCAAAATGTCCTTCTTATGGTGAGGAGCCCAGAACTGGACACAGTACTCAAGGTGTGGCCTCACCAACGCCGAGTACAGGGGCACAATTACTTCCCTAGACCTACCGGCCACACTATTTTTGATACAAGCCAAGATGCCATTGGCCTTCTTGGCTGCCCAGACACCCTGCTGGCTCATATTCAGCCTGCAGTCAACCAACACCCCCAGGTCCTTCTCTGCCTGCCAGCTCTCCAGCCAGGCTCCCCCAGGGCTGTAGCGCTGCATGGGGTTGTTATGTCCCATGTGCAGCACTCTACATTTGGCCTTGTTAAACTTCATCCCATTGGTCTCAGCTCACCAGTCCAGTCTGTTCAGATCCCTCTGAAGAGCCTCAGGCAGATCAACACTTCCTCCCAGCTCAGTGTCATCTGCAAACTTACTGAGGGAGCATTCAATCCCTTCATCCAGGTCATTGACAAAGATGTTGAACAAGACTGGACCCAGGACTGAGCCCTGGGGGACGCCACTGGTAACCAGCCTCCAGCTGGATTTGGTTCCAGTCACCACCACCCTTTGGGCCCGGCCATCCAGCCAGTTTTTACCTTCTCACCACTTCTCTCAGCATGGCTCCCTTCCATGGGGTGCTGACCTTTGGGCCCAGACTCCTCCTTCCCCCACAGTGTCACAAGTTCCCCAGCAAACCTGCTGTGGTGGGGATCAATCTCTTCACAGGCCATAGATGGTCTCTGCTCCCTGTCCTCATCCATGGGCTATGAGGGGGCACCCACTCCACCATGGTCTTCTCCATGGGCTGCAGGTGAAATCTCTTACTCCGGCACTCGGAGGGCCTCATTCTTCCCCCCTCTCTGGCCTTGGTGTCTGCATAGCTCGTTACATCTCCTCACTCCCTTCTCCGGTGGCAAAACACATCTGCCTGCTGTTGTTTTTTTTTTTTTTTTTCTTCTAAATGTGATCCACAGAGGCACTGTGACTATTGCCAATTGGCTCAGCCTTGGTCAGCAGCAACTCTGGCCTTGAATCGGCCAACTTTTACTTTCTGGGGCCTGCAGAGAGCTTCTAGCTGCTTTTTGCAGCAGCCATCTATGCAGCCCCCCTTTCTCCATTAGAATCCAACTATGCAAAACTGCAATAAATAGTAATAACCCAGACTGTCTGATTCATGATATTTTAGCATCGATACAACTGATCAGAAAATGCAGGCAAGAGGACATTTGCATTGCTGAGGTGGCAAGAGCCAAAAGTAGTGGGGATAAAGAGGAAGATGGGGGCATTGCTACCCAAGAGATCTGACCCTTTTGAAAGGATGACTTATTTCTATGCAGATGCTGAGACCCCTGCATGAGATCAGGGCTGCTGTAGACAGATTTTTGACAGGTTAATGTTCCTAGATAAGACACAATGGTGTTTTACTCATTTAAGGCCACTCAAATATACATACTTTCAATCTGGTAGTTTTGGTTCAGCTGGGACCAGAACATTAATTCAAGATGATAAAGAATGTGGTTAAGCACTGTTGAGCACCCATGATATTTAACACAAGTAGCAATGGTCACTGCACTTTGATTTGGCTCTTTATTTTAAATCTTTATTTTCAGTTTGAAGTCATCTCAAATTGGCAGTTTTCCAGCTTCCACACCATGTCTATAAAGAACCAGAATAGGTGACACCTCTGTTGTGGCTTTCAACCTGAGTGACACTTATATATTTTACTAACAGAGGCTGCTACTTTCAATTATGAATTTCCAACTGTTGAGAGGATGACTTACACTAGCTGATTATTGGTTGCAGTACTGTAACGTGGAACAAGAAAATGGTTTTAGATCTAACTGAGCATGTAAAGGAAGTTAGTGCCCCAGAACATGCCAGTTTACCACTTATTATCCCTAATTACATGACAGAGGTCCAGTATCTGCATTCTGCCTGCCCTTGTAAGGATGAAAATTCACATCCTCCTCTTACTGAATCCTAGGTCTTCCAGAGATTAATCCAATTAGAACTGTCCTAAAAGAGCTGACAAAAATCACACTGTAGAATAAGGACACAATTTTTCCTTAAATTCAGCTCCAATTTTTTCTTTGAGTGAATGGTCTGAGTTATGGATAATAATAAAAGACTGCTAATCACTATCATCATCTGTTCAATTAATACTTTGGATTTTCAGTCCCACTAGCTAATCCAAACCTTTTCTGTAAGGTACCACAATGGAAACATGCGTCACCTCAAAGTAGTAAATCTTTTTTTTTTCTCTAATTATGAACAGGATAGAAAAATGAAACCATTTGCATTGTTGCTCAATTGTGTAAGTGGATAATTTCTTGATTCCTAGCTTGGAAAGACAATTTTTACAATTGGAGCATGCTTTCCTGGAACGTGGTGATTGGTCTCCCTTTTCTATCCCCCTCCAGGAAGCACACAATCTTCATACTGTTAAGCCTTGGAAACCACTCACAAAGGGACAAATTGGAGGCATTTAGTTCCACCTTTGTCCTGACATTTTCTGTAAGTATTTTTCTGCCTACTAACAGCTTTCCGTTCCGGAGTAGATGTTCTCTCTTCCATCTCAGTAACCCTGTCGCTTAAATTTGAAGGGTCATTTTTATTCCTGTTAGATCTTCTGACATGCACTGCAGTTGTTAGAGTTTTTTTTTCCCCTCCAATGATGCTACTAATGATATTTACATTTCTGTGTCATCTACTGATGTGGCTACCCATTCTCCAAAGGACTGTTGATGAACACAAACACAGCTAATTGCTATTTCCAGGCAACATAGTTTGTTTTTCAGTGAAAGATCAATTTCCGACCCAACAGAAAATCTTAAAGACTATTCAGATGTACGAGGAGGGGTGAGGGACGGTCAGGGAACAGGAATGGAGAGTTGTATGGCATTATTTACCAACATAACTCTGCTAATAACATAACTTTTACAACATTTTGGCTATGTGACTGAAGGTTAATCATTTCCCTTCATCCAGAATTTAGCAGAGGGGAAGAAAAAAAAAAAGGAAGCATTATTCATTCTAATGTGAGGACATAAAAGCTGTGTATCTGAATAACAGCAGATGGAAACAAGCAGCGAATCCTCACTCCAGAAAATACAAGCCGAGAAGCTGCAGTCGTTGCTCACCCTGCTAAATCCTGCACAGTGACACAAGTAGAACTTGTTCAGAAATCCAAACCCAAAGGTTTTGCTTTTTAAGTCCGTCAGTCAAGATGGAGTGTATCCCTAGCAGACTCCAAATTACCCCTATTTCAGCCCACTCAGCAACAGGCAAAGAGGATCAGCATGGATTTTACTGGACAACTTTCTGGAGGCCAAGTTCAAACAGTGATTGTGGTGTTACAAACTTCCAATCTCAAAACCAGGCCAGTGACTTTAACACCTCTCCCCAGTATGTGTGCTTCTGCCCCCACGCTTACTCTTCCTTCAAATTAAGACAGCAAAGGCTATCACTTGACACCCTGTTAATTAAGGAAGTGTCCTGTAAGGCAAGGATTGTGCCCACTAATGGGAGGGTATTTTCAGACTTGCTCTCCGCAAGGCAACTTGGACACGGGCAGCACAGAGGTGCTTCGTTCATGTTCAAGTCCTGTAGGGAGGATGAGTAAAACCCAGGCAGGATTTTCCCCAGCTGAAAAACAAGGGGTGCTCGGGTGTTTTCTAAAATGGCTACTCTGAGCTTCCTGAATTTCTAGCATGAGGGAAAAGGATCATATAAATGGGAAACTGCAGTTTCACAATTTGCTTCAGAACATCCTTTTTTATCCTCTCACTTCTCTTGGACACTTTCTGGTATCGCTTCTTTTCATCTACCAGTATCTCTGCCCTGGGTGAAAGCATTTACTCCTTCCTGTCACTGGTGCAGTGAATGTTGAAGCAACCTTCCTGAAAATGCCACTGCTCATAAGGCTCCTCCTGCCTTTCCACACCTCAGATCCTTTCCTGTATTCATTCGGATGGATGGTGGGGCTTACTTTGTATTACCATCACTCATGTGCATCGGAACACACAAACCAAACATCACCATCACGGATGATGTATAGTGCACCTCAACAGACAGACAGATTCACTGCTGGGCTCTTGGGGAGGGGGTAACACCGGGAGAAGCTGTAGTCCTAAAGCTTCCTCCGGGATGAAGTTCGGCGGCAGCGCAGCATCTCCAAAGCGTCATTCTCTCCCCTGCACCTAGCTGGGGAAGGTGGAGGGGAGGGTGGGGGGTGGCTTGGGGCAGGACTGCTCTCCGTCCGGAGCGGGATTTACTCCGCAAATCCCGGGTCGCTCCCGGGAAGGACGTCTGTCGCGGGCTTCCCAGACCCGGTCCCCTCCGCCTGGGCGGGCAGGGGGAGCCTTCCCGGGGTGGCCATCCTGTGGGGCGACTAACACCACCCTACCACCCCCGCCCGCTCCCCCGAGCCTCCCCGTCTCGCCCCGCTAAGAGCTCCCCCCTCCCGACCCCGCAGCCCCCCGCCCCGCGGCACCCGTGGGCGGTGCACGTACTCACGGGTGCTGCGGGGTCCGGTGGGGCTGGGCGAGGAGGAGGAGGAGGAGCAGGAGGAGGAAGGGCAGGTGTCCCTTGCAGCCGCTCGTTTCCCCTCCCCGCCGGCTGCTGCTAGCCGCCTGGGTCTGTCCCTGCCCTCCCCCTTTGCAGGGCTTGAGCCCCCCACCGCCGGCACGCGTGGGAGGGCGCGGCGGGGCTGCTCCCGCCTTAGCGGAGCGGGCGGCGGAGCGCGGCTCAGAGCGGCTCGGGTGAGGGAGAAGGCAGCGCGGCTCCCGCACGCCCTCCGGCCCGAACCCTGCCCCGGCCCGGCCCCAGCCCTGGCACTGGCCCTGGCCCCCGGCCCCGTCCCGCCCTCCGGCAGCAGTCCCGCCGTGGAGAAGCCGAGCGGTGCCGGGCGTCGGGGAAATCCGCGCTTCGCCGTCCTGGCAGCATCCATCCCCTGCCCTGTGGGGCTGCTCCGGCGAAGGGAAGCGGTGCCTTGCCCGACCCGAAGGATGGCGCGGACCATGAGACCCGACGATATCAACCCCCGGACAGGGCTGGTGGTGGCTCTGGTCAGCGTCTTCCTGGTGTTTGGCTTCATGTTCACCGTGTCCGGCATCAAGGGAGAGACCCTGGGGGACATCCCGCTGCTGGCCATCGGGCCGGCCATCTGCCTGCCGGGCATTGCCGCCATCGCCCTCACCAGAAAGACCGACGGCTGCACGAAATGTCCCAAGAACAAGTGTCCGTGCTGCAAGCAAGTCAAGGACCGGGACGTCATGGAGCTGCTGAGGACACCCTCGGACCTGGAATCTGGCAAGGGGAGTTGCGATGAGCTGGCCAAGAAAGTGTATCAGCAGGACAGGAGGGTGCAGTGGGGTGAGGACTCGGCATCCATCTGCACCACCGCCACCACCACCACCATGGGAGAGAGCAAGAGCCTCATCAGAAAGGTGGAGCAGGAGGAGATGCTGAGATACCTGGAGACCTGTTACCCAGAGATGCCGGGGAACGTGTTCGTGGGAGATGGCTCCTTATACAGTGCCTTGGAGAAGAAGAGCTCTTCTCTCACCAGGGACAGCACTGCATGCCCAGACATTGAAGACAACATTTTTGTTGCTCCTAAAGACAGTATCATCGTCTGCTCTTACAAGGAGAACAGCCCTTATGACAGATACTGTTGTTACATAAACCCCACTGGAGTCAACTCAGACCAGGAGACCATAGTGTGAGAGGTGCATACTTTATATATATGTATGTATACAAAAACTACAACTCCAACTTCTTGATAGGGGATAATATAGCTGACTGCACTGCATGGGACAATCCTGATACTATTACAATTTAACCTGGTATGTGACTGATTCTCAAACCTTTTGTGCCTGAAATACTCATTCTGTAAGTAAACAAGCATGTTTAAAGGTTAAAGAATTCAATTCTTCATTTTGGAAAAAAAAAAAAAGAAAAAAGAAATTATATATTATTTTCTCCTTTTTGTTTTCCTGTTGCCTGTTGTACCCAAGCCTATAGGCACACTGGCAGGAGGGCAGCAGTGGATGTCAGCTGAGGTCAAGAGACGAATCGAAACTCTGGAGCTGTATGTAGTAAAGAATGTGGTGAATAGGTCTTAGTAATAGAACCACTTCTTTTTGGGAGGGATTGAGAGATGTTGACATGCACTCCAATAGCTGCCTAATGTTGGGGAGTGTAGAAGCTGTTTGTCTCTTTTCCTTCTCCCTGGCAGGATTTTATTTTCAAACTGGAATTCAAGGAATTGATGTGCTGACCCTGTGGGCCCTTCTGAAAGTCTCCTAGGAGCCAGAGAGGCCCAGGGGTGAGTTTTCAAAGGCTGATCCATTATCAGTAGCATGTTAAGATACAGGTTTTAGCTTCATTCTCCACTGGTATTGAGTTCACTGAAATGTTTCTAACACTTTTGGATTTTGTGGACATACTTGACAAGGAGATCACGACACAGTTCTTGCAGAGACTGGGAGCAGATGTCAGTGGACTCAGGGTCTTAAAAACATATTCCAGAACCTCTTGAGTTGCTTAGGGAACAGACCTCCGTAGGTTGTGTTCAGAGCTGGATCTGAATCTTCAAAAACATCCTTTTCATGTGCCTTTTCTAGTAAGCCAGATGTTTTTCTATGGGTGATGCGTGGTTGCTGGCCATGCAGGGGTCTTGAAGCCATGCTTTGCTGGGGGGTGCAGGGGGAAATAAACGGAGAACCTGGATGGCCAATGTTTTTGTTCACAGTTATGGATACATACCAAGAGAATTATGAAGTGAGTAAGGAGGATTAACCATTCAGAATCTTCACCTGCAGTTTATAGACAGAAATGCAAATTCTGGCTATGCTGTCCGACCATAAATTGCATGTTCCATGCTGTGTGTAAAAATCTACTGTGTAGACAATAGAGATGTAGTATTATATGATGTGCATGCTAAGCAGCTACTCTAAGGGTTAAGCTCTTAGGGTAATGGTCACTAAAGCATGGAGCAATTCGCTAGCATCTCGCAAAGTCCCAGTTCCTGTAACTAAACTCTCAGAACTCCGAGAAGTTCCCCTGTGATGGAAGTCTTAATGACAGCTCTTGCTTAGCTTTGTTTTTTTTTTTTTTGTCCACCAGAAGTGGTACCACACAAATGTATTGAATTACCAAGGTACAAAAGAAGAAAAACTTGCACAGTCTGTAGAAAACAGCAAGGAATTTTCCACTGAAATGAGCAATTCTTTACTATCCATGGAATTGTTCGAAAAGTGAATGGCAACTTGTGCATCCACTAGTTTGTTAGGAAACCAATGTCAAATTATCATAGACAGACAGTCTCCAGAAGAAGGAAATACAAATTTTTTACATGTGTTTTCTTTCAGACCAAACAAGATGTTAATGCTCGGGCTAGGCTTTGGTGGTGCATCAGGATGCTATTAGGATAAATTAAAAAAATTACTGGCTAGTTTGAGTCAGGTAAAGCCTCTGAATAGGTGGTTACAGGCAGCTTTGCTGCTCTGGCATGCAGCACCCGTAACGTGGGAATAAATATACACTAATTCTCTGTACAGCCCGAGTTTTATCCACTGCACAAAGGAATTGCCCCAAAACTTACTCTCTCCCTGACATGTTCAACTCCCATTTCCACATAAAAGCACTCTGTTGTTGCCAGGCAGATTGTCTCCTGCAGGCTTGGCCACCACAGGACCCTACTCTGCAATGTACGGAGCAGTGTTTTGGTGGCTCCGGGGGGGTCTTTTCCTGACCCCTGGAGCCAGCAGCTAAAATATTGCTGATGGACACGGTGAGGAATATGGTCTTTCACCGCTTTCTGTTCCCAAGGGAAGCAGGTGAGGATCTCAGTGCATTCCTGTGGGTGCTGAGCATCCCTGAAGATCAGACCCACTGTGTGGAAACAGGCTACCAAGGCAGCTGCACACTGCCTTTGCCAGGGTTGCGAGCAATCACTGGCCTTGCATAAGAGAGCAAAGCGTCAGCCCGCTGGGAACCCAGATTTGTACAGTTCTGCAAATATATATAGGAAGAGGTCAAGTTTTTCCATTTTCTCTAGGATTAGATGTTCTCTGTCAAAAGTTATATGGTGTTTTACGAGGCAAGGCAGCAAACTTTAGTGACAAATGGAATGGCAAATATATAACTAGAGATGCAGCCACGGAGATCTGAGTCATGTGCTTTATTCCATTCTTAGGGTAGAAACAAGACAATGTTTGTATTAAAGCAAAGTTTAAAGGGAATGAAAATTTCCCACACTTACAGCGAGAGATATTTAAAAAATGTATGTTTAAAAGGTGGTATTTACAGGCAATGTCGTTCCCTTAGTCATTTAGATGATGCAAGATTTCATAATGAAATACAGGTCCAAGCAATATTTCTAGGCTAAGCCACAATAATCCACTAAAGTTTTTTATTGGACATATTTGAATGTGAAGCAAAAGACATATATTAGTACTGCCTCTAAAATGTCTTTCTCTACAACTTTAGCTTTTGTTCCTGCCAGTTAAACAGAGAATGAAATGAAAATGGATTAATTTGGCCATTTAAAAAATAAGAATTCATCAGTGTAAAAATGAAAGTCAGTTTTTAAATCAAGTTAGACTTTTGTTTTCATACGCTACAGTTTTCCCAGTAAAATTCTGCTGCTTATTTGATTGAAGATGGCATGACAGCAGCTTCGAGCTTTTTATGTAGATAACATGCCCAGGACAGAGAATTACAGGGACTTTATTTTCATTCAGCACATCCAGTCTCTTCTGATGTCCACTTGAACTTGCAGGATGAGTGCTGATCTTGGAACACGCAAGAATAATCACATTGCTTTTTCAGTGGCAGCTTCCAGTCCCGGATCTGAATTTGGCTTTGGGATATCACAGCCTGAGGTGTGATTCCAAGCCACAACCCTGAGATGAGAGCTTCTCTCTGCCCCTGCTACCTTTAAAACAACTCTAGGTGAAAAATCCCACTTCTCAATGCTGTACTCCAAACTGAACACAAAGCTGTAGGGGGTCTCTGTCTGTGGGGTCAAAGTGTTGAAGTCAATAGTCAGACATACTGCTTCATCCTACAGTTTGGGTGGCAGGGCATATATGAGCATCAGAAGAAAACCGGTGATTTAGACACTCAGAGAAGGTTCATGAAATATGTAAAATTTACTTTTAGAGTAATATTTATCGTAGTGCTACAGCAGACTTTACCTTCCTTTAAGAAACGTGACACACAGGTCAATTCTACACAGGGCAAAATTGTGTTGCTTTAATTTTTGCTGTCATAAACCAGCATTTTTTGCAGTCATACAGGCTGACCATTGCAAAGCCTTCCACAGAAAATCATGAGTTTTAATCCATATGCAGTTTGCCCCTCCTGGAGTGCTGAGCAGCAGTTGGTCCTTTCTGCTGGAAACCGAGCAAGTGGGTGGCAGGCGTGCTGAGGGACTGTGACCCTCAGGACCCATGTTGTACTCTTGAGCTGCGACCTACAGATGTGTGGTGCAGTTTCTCCCCATCTGATCCAGCCTCCCCACAGTCATGGCTCCAGTAACTATTTACTGTGTGGTATGTAATTAGCTGGGTAACAGCCACTGTGACCTCCTCAGCATTTCTCCCAGTACATACCAGACTGCTTGCAGAGTGAACTCCTGCGCTTGACTGGGGTGGCAGAATCTGACCCTATATCACCCATCCCATGTAAGCTGCTACGTTGAGACATCCAACTAAATTGTCAGTCCTCACAGCACAGGCTTGGGGTTTTGCATCCCTGTGTGATACCTTCCATACTAAAGGTGCTGTGGAGATGGGTTAGTGACAGGTGACTGTGAGGCCACAAAGGCACTTACAGCCTGATTTTCTTGAGCATTTAGGGACTGATCTATTTATATGCAGAGCACAGTCTGCACTCAGAAACTCGAATCTCAACACGTTGCCAGTAAAGCCATATTGCTCGAGAATGCAGCTCTGACACAGGATTCTGAGTCTTGAAAGGTTTCTGTGTAAGTTCCTAATACCAATCATGTGTAAAGCTTGCAGAAGAGGTTCCTAATATGTAGGTTGGAGTTTTCTGACATGTTCATAACACGCAGTCTGGGGCATCAGCTCCAAAGCAACTTGTGCTGAGCCCAAGACGCACGTACGATCCCTACTGGGACAGCTGTCCATGGGTCTGCTACTGCGCTGGGACCCTGCACCCTTTTATGTCTGGCCTCTGGAAACAGCATTGAGAGCAGATCTAGAATTCACCTGTACTGCTTTCCAGCAAATTCTCATCAGTAAGTGTCACCTACAGTTTACCAGTCCTCTCATTGGAGGAATTCCAGACCCAGCATGTCTTCACCAGGCAAGGGGGTCCAGCTATCCTTTTTAAATCCAGATTTATTTTCTGTTCAGAACAGCTGCAAGGATTAGCCCTGACTATCCTTTTGTCAGGTGCATGCCCCACCTCCTTACTTTCAAGCACTGTGCCATGCATAGGTGTATATACGTTACTCATTTGCAAGAGCACGCCACAGAATGCGCAGGCATAGCGACGTATTAATTGGAGACCTACTCAGAGGACCCATCACTCTCTGACACCTCACCCATATTTTCTGCCCCAAGCCTGTTGTTGCAATTTAAAATTCCTTGCAGCCCTTAGGAGAAGGAACTCCACTGCGGCTCTTTAAGGACCTGCAGGTCTTCCAGCTGGATACACAGCTTACATGTCCCAGGACTGCACTTCATTGTAACTCCAGTGAAATCCTTGCTCCCTTACCAAAAGCAAACTGAATTTTTCCAGTGCTTTGCATCCAGCATTTCCCTAAAGGATTGGTAAAAGCCTTGAACCTTTGATCAGTTCTGACATTCAGCATTAGTATTTTTTCAGCCTGGAGTTTCATTACTCAGGGAATGGAAAAGGGTTAAATAAGGTTGCTCTGTGCTTTATTTTCTCGAGGCAGGAACAGATAAAAGAGGTATTATTCAGGAAAGCAAGAGACCAAAAGGACTTCAGAGACAGTATTTAATTAATTTCTTAGATTAACTGAGTTGTATTCTGCTCACACAGGCGACATGCATAGTTCATTCTTCCACATGGCACCTTCTCTTTGGTAGCCTACCCCCACCAAGCTCCTCAGGTAGGGACAGAGTGTTTTTGTGCCTGGGGGCGGGATGCAGGAGCAACAGAAAAAAAAATGATATGTAGCAGGGATCTGATGCCAGGAATACCGATTCTTTTTCAGATTCTCATCAAAGGACTTATTTGCATACCACTGTGTTTTGCTAGAAAATGTGGTGATAATCACTAGCAATTATGAGCAGTCATGAACAGGAGGCTGCCACAGAGGCTCTGTGCTTGGCGTTCAGGGGCTAGAAAGCACCTACTCTATTGCCACAAAAATCTGAGGCAAAAATCCACAAAGGGGCAAAAATTGCATGTGGAGCTTCAAAGTCAAACTTGGTCCTGTGTGAAAACTGTTAAGTCCTGCACCAGATGCACATTCCAAAAGAGCTGCACATGCTCTTCAGATCTAGTGCAGTGGAGGGAGAGGTACAAAGACACAAGACAGGGTAGCTTCGTTCCCTGTCTGAACGGGAGGACCGTGGCTGTTATACTATGGGACGCTGGCTCACATCATGCAGACTCGTGCATGCTGGTTGGAAGCTTTGAGTTATTAGGATTGCCACACAAACAGGTTCTCTAGAGCCCACTCGCACGTTTCAGGCTGGTTGTTCAATATCTCTACAGCAGAAAGTGAAAAATTTTGAATTAGGAGGAGAGGGAATTTTCCCATATTTTCTTTGGAGACAACATTGGCTTGAAAATTATTTTATCGCTGAGTTCTGATTTAGAATGTAATAATGCCCAATCCAATGTTTTACACGACTGGTGTGAAGTAGGGGGAAATTCAGGCAGGAATTAGGAGGACAAGAGTGCTCATTAGCTGAAAAGCAGATGGCAGCCAGCTGGAGGATAATGAGAATAATCTTGTATAGCCTCGTCTTTTTGCTGGTCTGAAAGGACAGCCCCAGAAAGACATTCTTAAAAAAACCCAAAGACTTACTATTGAGGTCAGTTCAGATGGAAGGGCTACTGATAACTTCTGTGGGTCCAAGTGGGGTGTGGGAGTGAGAAATTCTACATGCTGGGAAAGATCTTTCCAATCTCTTCTTCAGACATAGATCTTCCAGAGACCCTGAATCCTCTGACTGTGCAGTCAGGCTCAGCACTCATACTGTGCCCTCATGCTGCTTGCAAAGAACACCTGATTTCATTCCACTTTCCCTTAAATAAATTAATTTTTCTGATTTCCCTAATTAGCTGTACAAAGAAGTAGATATTTTTTCTGTTTACACAAAAAGAACCATGGAACTGGAGACATCAGCACATATCAGTAACAAGCTAAATAAAAGATATTTGCTACCTGATATAGGGGATAAAGACTAACTTTCTGGTGTCAAAACATGGTCTTTTTTCCAATGCCAATGGTTTGAATAAAATCTAGAATGTTTTACACCTGGAAAAACTTTAACCTTTTTTTTTTTTACTTGTTGTGATTTTTTTAAATGTTGTGGTTGTTCAATCTGTTACTCAACATTCAAACTGAAAGTATATAGTGAAAGTTTATCAGTCTAATTAAAGGTTTTCATAAGTCAGTTTATGTGTTGTGTGATTTATTTTACATACCTGCCTGCATCCTCACCTGTATGTAGATGGAGTTGCAATAAACCATAACCAAAATGCACAATCTTTCCATAAAATCACCACACTGTGAATACAGTATCAGTATCCTCTGTGCTATTTTGCATGACCAGTAGACAATGAATGGCCACTGAGTGAAGAACTGAAGTGGTTTGTAAAGTACGTATCACCTTCAGTTCTTAAGCTCTATTATTACAAGTGCCTTCCCATTTTCTGGTAGAGAAAGGAGGAAACGATCCAGGAAAGGAGGAACCCCTCACATTTATCTGTGTAGGGTGACATTTTAGGAAAGAACATTTGCTAGGTCAACTGACTAGATCCACATTTGGGATATGTATCCCCATGGACTTAAAGCACCTCACAGATGAGCACTGTTGCTGGTGATCAGACCTCAGCTTCCCCAGCTGGTAAATCCTTTGCATTGCCAAGGTCACCAGGACTTTAATCAGCTGCTACATCATTAACCATGAGCTCTCTTGTGGCATTTCTTGGGCAGTAAGAGATACAAGAAGCTGTAACAGGACTCTCTGGAGATCTGAATTGGCAGTAGCATCAGCCAGAAGTGCCGCCCCACACAAGGATATAGATTTAGAGTGGTGAAATGTGACAGTGTTTGTTTTGCTGGTGCTATAAAGACCACCTGCCCTTGCATATGAAGCTCTGTGCTGAATCCAACTCTGTGTTCCCTTGGTGGGTTCAAAAACTCAGGTGCTGGCAGAGTTCAAACCTGAGGCAACAATTGACAGTAATTTTGTGTCCTTTTACTGGGTACCCATTTGCATTAACCTCTGTATTTATAGCCAGACATGCTATACATAAATATGAATAAATGGTTATCTATATATTTTATATATATATTCTTATAGATAAATATGCTCGTGTGGCCAGAACAATGCAGGGAAAAAAATGATCTCTGCATCTATGCCATACCCAGAAGGTAAAAGACACATCTCACAAAGCTTTATGCTGGAGCCACCTTTGCTGAATTTGCTGTATAATACAACGTCCCATGACTGCTGCATTATATCTAGATTCTAGTAAAAATCTCTGTAACCAAATAGAGCTCATGTTGCTGATTTGGTAGTTGGCAATGAAATACGGCTGTAGCCAATGACTACATATGTCAAAGTGTCTGAGATACATCTTAAATACTTGCCAGCTGACTGAGGATACTTCAGTTTGTGTCTGTAACATTCATTACCCCGCACTTCTAGCTTCTGGAGGAAGAAGAGTCATATTATCACAGTCCTCAGACAAACTGACATTATTATGGACTACTGCTTGACATTTCAGGAGAGATACCACAGATTCAAAGATCCTTAGAAAATAATGTAGTTCTGATTCTGGAGATGCTTTGTTTGAGAGAGGATCAGGAGGTAACAACAGAGAGGTAGGCTGATGCTGGTGTTCTTCACGTTGTACCTCTTTTCCAGAAAACCACCAGACTCTAAGCCTCTTGAAGTCAACAAGAGTCTCTACATTCTTCAGCAGAATTTGAAGACTTCCCAAGGACACAAAAGTAGTGAAGGCTGTCGACCTAACAAGACTACTAATGGTCACTCATCAGTCATTTCTGTTTAGAAGACTGTAAACTCAGAAGACACTAATTTTAAAGCTTTTAATTGTAGACACAAAACTAAAGGAAAGCAGAAGAGCTAAAAATTAAGTTCTACTACATACAACAAAGCACAGGCTTTTACATTCACATTTGATGAAAGACCCTATGATATACACGTTTCTAATAAAAATTTAAAAGATGATAGCTCAATGAAAGAATAATATGAACTATATTATACCTCATGCAGGACTAGAATAGAGCAGAGTCTCACAGTGTCTAGGTAGCAGTTGGAGAAAGGAGATATCTGGATTAAAGGACATCTCTAGGCTCTGGATAACTGAGGCTTATTTTGGTAAGATTACAAAGAAGGTAACAGTACTGTACTATATGAATTTCAAAAATAGAAAAAGGATTCTTTTACCTTAAGGGAAAAAACATGAAAACAATTAAAACCTTTAATTTTAAAATATTGTCTTGACTTGATCTTAGGATCTCATATGACAAGATCAGCAATGTGTATGTCACTTGCTGAGATTATGGCCTCTTTCAAGGGGCAGTATTCCCACAGACTGAGACAGAATTTCACTCAGAATATTCTATATTTTTCAGTAGACTTCAAGTAAGCCTCCCATAATTCAGAAGAATTTAGCTTTCTACTTCTGTCAGGCATCTCTGAAACACCTAATGTTACCCAGTGCATTTACCTCCCACAGAAGCTGAAGGAGGACTGTAGTGTCACTCTCCCATCACACATACTCAGCATTAAAAGTGTGCAGGCTACACGGGAACATGGACAACTAGCCAGCTGCTTGTTTCAGCTACTTGTATTTATAGCAGAAAGAAATGTGTGGTTTTGTGCTTATAACCTAGGATTGGGAACAGACTGGAGCATAAGGGAGCAGAATAAGGAGGAGTGACTGGTACTATGTCACTCATAGTCCTTCTTTTCACCTCATCCCAGCTAGCTTTGGCCAGTCCAGTTCACATTACAGTGAAAATGCTGTGACTCTTGGTGTCCTTCCTTCCTTCCTCTATCTGACATATCTAATTCTGTTCAACTTTTCATCAGTTCAACTAGACTGGATAAACTCTTCCAACTAGATCAGCACTGAAAGGTAATTGATTGTAACAAATAAACCCCTAAAAAGTATAAACAGAGCCCATCACAGATATGCTTTGTTTTTAAAGAAATTTAACACCAGCAACACTTATCAGAACCACACTCATCAAGAGATTTCTCCACGTGTAGTGATGGGTCTCTCTTTACAGGAAATGCTTGCTCAGGAATGACCTTTTCTAAACTGTGTCCTAAATTACATGGTGACTCAGAGGACTGTCTGGTTTCACAGTCAGACAGCTAGCCAGCAATAGTAAGTTCACCCCTACTTTAGTCAAAGCAGCTCCATAACAAAAGCTAACATTGAGAGCCGTTTTTCAGAGAGATCTCAGAGCAGCCAGGGACAAGGACAGCTGTAATGGATGCTCTTCTGTTAAACAGCAGTGTGCATTGTCTTTCATTTCTCTCCCAAGATTGTCAGATCTCTGTACCAAGATGGCACGTGTCATGAAGTGTTGACTCTATGGAAATACCCTGGACTTTCTTCTTAACTCTTGTTTCTATGCCCCAGGCAATGGAGATAAAACAGAAGCACAAACACAAATTCCCACTTCAATTTGTAGACACTACAACTGTACTGCTCCATCCACCTCTTTCAGTGGGCCTTGCTTTCTAACACAATACATACCTTATTTTTGCCTTTCACAGCACGAACCCAATCACACCCCAATGTTTATCTTACCACTAAATAGCAACACTACACTGTCTCCTTCTTTCCTATGGGAGCAGCTCACAGACTGTGATGTCCAACATGCTGGTTTTGCAGTGATAGAATCTACTGGCAATGGATTATCTAGCAAAACAAAACCAATCAGTAACAATGGCAGCTACCTTCTGCCATAGTAGCTGGTGGACCAGTCTGATGTATTATTATTCCTCAAGATGAGTTTTTGCTTTTTTTGTACTTTTCCTGCTGCTGCAAGAGAGATACCTGTGAACAAAGTCTGAGCTAATGCATCCACAAAGCCAAAGGGGCATACTATCTCTTTTCTTACTTTCTAATTCAGCAGAATGACCTGTAAGAATGAAAGCAGGATGGATGCTGGAATTAGTGAGGGGCTAGTACGCAGGACTTGAGAGAGGATCACTGGGAAGGACACCTGGTATCAAACTAAATGAAGCTCTGCTGGGGTCTTGAAGAGTCATGGAAGTGCTGGTGATTGCCTTCTGGGTGGCAGAGGCTTTTTTACCTTCAAGCCAGTAGGTTATCATGTCTCCTTTCCCCTAAGAAAGAAAATGAATCATGGGATTATAATACTACCCATCATTTAGGTAATAATCTTATTATTACAACTCAAAGAAAGTCTCCAAAGAAGACTCATGTGCCTGTCAGCCATTTTTATATACAGAAAAAATGAGGCAAATTTTTTTTCCTCAAAAGACAGTGGCAGCACTATGGATTAAAACAATTCTTTGAAGTCCCATACAAAACTGGGTCCAGAAGTATGTTTATCATCTTACAGAACTTTTACAGTGATTTATGATGGCTCTGAATCACCATTTTGGATTTCAAGTAGTTATTAGCAAAGTGCCAGGCCCTTCAGTACTTCCAAATTTGGCTGAGTCCTTCATCATTGAATTATCAGGGCTGTCCCACGAACAAGCCCATGGAACCGCTCCTGGTTTAAAATGTGAGCCTGCTCTCTTCAGGGACAGGAAATATAGTCTAACCCAAGGACTCTGAGACATATAGGACTGCATGGGTTAAAATTCAGCGACTCCAGAGTACTTTCACACTCTCCTCTCTGAAAAGCTGAGTATAAATGTTGCTTACACACCTTGACTTGTAAATTCCCACGGCATACCAACACATACTCTCCAATCTGCTCCAACAGCTGGTATGCACTTGAACTGCACTGTATTTTAAGAGCTGGAAAGAGAAACAATTGTCATACTATTGTAGCATTTTAAACATCTAAGGCAGACCCATCCTCTTCTGTGTGCCAAAGACTTCAGGACTCATTAATTAACTCCCCCTTGCTTTTGTCATGTCTTTGCTGTCATTCCTGTGTCATTTGAAATGTTCACACACAAGCTCCAGTATCCTGGCCTTTTTGTGAGAGCATCTCAGGACAAATACATGGCTGTCAACAAAGCCAACTCTGCACATCCTGCATCTAATATTATTTGTCTACTCTTCATAGCTGCCTGGCTAGGGTTACCAACAAGCATCCTTTTCATCTTGAAAAGAAAACCTTACATAGTTCTACCTCCTGCTCAATAAAGAGCTAGAGCTTTCTTTGCACATACAGTTTTCAGCAAAATCTAAGCATTAAATAAACTGCCATCCTTGCTCTGCCTTATAACTTGCAAATAAAAATTGGAGGGGAAGAAAATATTACCATAATTAGTCTATTTTTTTTTCAGCATTGCAATTTCTCCTTAATAGTGGAAGGACCAAGGAGTAGGACACCTAGAACAAAATCTAACTTTCATCAGAAAACAGTATTTTACCAAAATTTGAAAAATTGGCAAAAATTAAATAAATAACCTGTGGGGTTTTTTGCCTTTGATATTTCATGACAGAAGAGTATAATATTTTGCTTCTTTGTTTGAAAAATATGCCAGATGATAGTAGGCCTGGCTAAGATCTTTTTTTCTTATATCAGAAAATAATGGGTTTGTAATATCTATTTTTTATTTTTCTTTAAAAGCTTTTTATTGTAAGTCTCAAAATACTCCCTATAGATCAGGAAATATGTTTTAACACATCCAGATACGTCTCTAAAATATACTTTCCAGTAGATACATGACATTTTACCTGGTCATCTTGCTTTGGAACATGACACTAGCACTCAGATTCCAGCTGATGGCAATTTTAATTTACATTGCTAGTAATTGATTAATCAACCTATTTTAAGTCAATCTATTTTAAACATGTTAAAACAAGTTAATGTAATTTGAGATTCTCAGATGGATGTGCCCAGAGAAAAAGGGAGATAAAAGAAAGGTTTAAAAACTAATAAGCTCTGACTTTATATTTAAGTTTATATTGTCGATGTGCCACCTGAAAAATAAACTGACATACAGAACATAAGATGAAAATTGAAGACTGATGAAAGGAGATTTTGAAGGCATTGGTTTTACAACACTTCAGATGAGATACAGAGAGCCTGAAAGGAAGAACGAGGACAAGGAAAAGAGTTATCTGGAAGACTGACACAAGAAAAATTAAGTTCTCTGTGTTCCACTCAGGCTATCCTTTGCTTTGGAGAAATGTATAAAATGGGGAGAAGAAATAGATACTGGTTGATTGTCATATCCCTAGGCTATGCTTTCAAAGCTGTCATGTAAGTCCGACCCCCCCCCCCCTTTACCTCTGTGCCTTGTTTTTAGTGGATTATGATAGATGTTGAAAGCATCACTTTTTATCACGAAAGTAACTTGCAAACACCTTGGATTTTGTCTAATTAAAATTCATTTACAAAATATTGCAATTTGAGACACAAAACTATTCAACTGCATTTCATGGATGAAAGAAACTAAGAAGCCATCAAGGTGGTTTGACCTTGAACCACTCACTCTTTCATTTTTTATTTTTCCCCATTACTTGTAGATCAGGCTAAAATATTTCTGAAGTTGAGGTTCAAATGCTCACAGTAGCTAAAGAGGAAGGTTGCTAACTAAAATGGAAGCTTGGTTACCTCCTGGGAAGAACAGAAAGTGAGAATATCTGCATGATTTATTCTCTAGAGAATTCTGTCTAATCTCTTCGCATGAGGACACATATAATATTCTATACTAGTTAAAGACAGACACTTCCCACAATGTCCTACTGTCTCTTGTGTTCTCCATTAGAAGAAGCTATCAGCAAAAAAGAATAGTCATGAAAGTATTTTACTGTAAATTTAGCTAGGTGCCAGGAAGAAATACAAGTAGTGAATATATCCACTTACCTCTCATTTTATCTGATTCTTACCCTTTTCTTATTGCAGAGAATTTCAAAGCCATGACAATCCTTCTCTGAGACTTGGGGTATGAGGGGATCTTGTTACAAAGGTTGCAGAGAATATCATTGGCATAATTTTCCCACAGGCAGATTGGACCCAGAATTCCACACTCTCATTACAGGACTTGCAGTCAATTTAAATAGGACAGGACTCAAAATTCAGCTTAACGATTTTCCAGAACTCATTAAGGAATGATCAAAAACACAGCTGCAGTTACCTTCACTGGTAGACTCCATCCTGGAAGCTGTGTTCACAGTATCTCCAAATAAGCAATATCGTGGCATTTTGGTCCCGACAACTCCAGCTACAACTGCCCCTGTTAAAGAAAAAGAAAGCAGGATATTTTGTGATTTTAAATCATGTAATCAGTCAGACAGCCTCATGGCTGCTTCCTACAGTATTCACAGATTCACAGAATTGTAGGGGTTCGAAGACACCTCCAAAATCATCGAGTCCAACCCCCCACCAAAGCAGGCTCCCTAGAAATTATATTTTGTTCATTAACAAGATTGCCTGTGTTGTCTTATGTGGGTTATACATCTGATGTAAAGAGCCATGGAGGAAATTGCCAAAGGGTGTCGAAGGAAAATGGAGAACAGTGGGGGAAGTGATGATGGGATGGAGATAGCATGCATGAATTAAGGCATCCAGAGAATCATGTTTCAACATGATATCAGAATATTTTGAGGGTCAGTGAGGTGGCAGACAATAGAAGTTGGGCATACAATGATAACTAGTCACATGAAAAAGCAGGAACAGGAAGTGACCAGCTCCTGCTGAAGGCAAAAAATGAGCATTTTGATTCCCTCATGTCACCCTCAGGGGATTTAAAATGTGGAAGATCTCTTGCTGAGACAATGTAAGCAGCTTAATTTGCAGGTGCTGGGCTGCACAACACATGTCCAATGCTGGCTGGCTGTCAGATAGGAGCTGCAATCACACATCAGCTTAGATCAGGGAGATGGGAAGGCTGGATCAAAGAGTCAAGAAGAAACTCACTGTTTTGAGAACAGTTGATAAGGGTAAGCAACAGACACAGAGTAGCAGTCCTTGCTCAGCAAAGGCACTGGGACCATGTGGCATTTCCAATTTTCTATTCCACATCCAGGTATCCAACAGTTTATTCTGTTGAGGTAACCTCTATGATGCATTCCATCCCATGTCAAAAAATTAACTTCATTCTTATTGGAGAGGAAATGCCTCTACAGAAACACTGTTAAACCAAATGAGCACTCTTTTGTAGGCCTCTCAACATACCTGAATGGATTCCTGCTCTTATCTTTAGGAGGGTGTTGGGTTTGTGTGGGATCTTAAAAGTCTTGCAGACATCCAGAAGGTCTAGAGCCATGCTTGCAATCTCACCGGCGTGAAGGATCCCATTCTCTTTGGGTACTCCTGACACCACCATATCTTAACACAACAAGGCAACTGTGTTAACCTTTGGCATTACACACATATTTACCAAAGGATGCTGCCTAAGTTAGGAAAAAATAAAGCCATATTCCTTCATTTCCCGTGGCACAGATGTGCCTGGTGAGCAGGGAAAGCCAGAAACAAATGAAGGATAGGGCAACAGCTCATGTATGTAATTACCTGAGCTACAAAACATTTTGTATTTCTGTCTTAATTTTCCATAAAATTCATTCCCTCTACCCTTTCTTCCTCCCTTCACTGAGGATGCTTGCAGTGGGAGAGGTAGTGAGAAAGCGACTGTTCAATACCTTCTGTTTTTGGGCAGATATTATAAAGACAGACAATGATTCCCACTAGACACTGTCCTATCCTTTCTGCACTGACTCTCACTGTGTAGGACAAGAAACAGTTACACTTGCTCAGGAATGTTATACTCCAGAATGTGATCGACCATGCCACAGAAAAGAAGAGTGAGGTGGGTTTTTTTCCTGTCAATTTCAACCAAAAATCCTGCTAGATTCTGGCAGCATTTTGATGGAACTCAGTTTTAGTGGAAGTCAATACCCAGCAGATTCCCGTAGTAGCAAGCAGAATGCCATTTTCCCAAAAACCCAAGAACATGGAAGCAAACCTCTACTGTATTAGGAGAGATACAGTTGTCATGGTCTTTGCAAAAAAACCCCCTGAGATAATAAAGCTTTTGGAATGGCATTTTTCCTCCCAGGTATAAGGTAAACATTTCATTTGTGTTCCTGTGAAACAGAAGTTGTCAACTGGGATCAACCCACAATGTTAATCAACTGCAGGAATTATGAAAGTTATGCAGGATAATGCTCCTAAGGTTTGCTAGGGCTCTGCTAGGACTTCGCCCCTAATTGTTTTGTGTGGTCCTTCCACCTTGCCAAATCTGCTTCATACGTTCTTCTTCATCATCTTACCAGTCTCTATCCTGATGAAATACCCATGCATGATCATTATCCACAGCTCAAGGAACTTACAGGCATCTCCTATTGTCTCCACTTTATAGACATCATAGTTATCTATGATTTCATCAAAAGTAGTATATAGCTTGTTCAAGAGATCTACCACTTGGTAGGGTGTGCTGCTGCTGGACAACTGAGTGAAGCCAACAATGTCACTGTTAAAACACAACAAAAAGAACATGATCATCCACTGTCTTAACCATTGCAGACTGGCAATCCTTAGCACATACTAATAATTTCTCAGTGGAACTACCTCAGCCTTCTCTTTTTCAATATTTCTTTTGTTAAAGATCTTATAGAATAGATTTGTCTTCAAACACACTGAAAGCAGACTCCTTCCATTTAAAAGGACTGGCTGACTTAAGTCTTTTTGATTAACCAATGCAGTAAACCATTTTTTACAGTTGTCAATTTTGGGTTATATGGAAATGAGAAAAGGGAACTTAATATCTCTCTGCTTATGACAAGTGAATCATGCAATTTATATGATGCTTCATGCACACATAACAGGTCAAAGACTGTAAATTCATGCAGACTCTGAGGACAGGCAAGTTTCATTTACAAAGCTAAATGCAGAACCTTTACTTAAGCCTGTTTTATGAAACATACATTCCTCTGTGTGTGACACATAGGAATTGACATGATGATGTGTGTTAGAGATCCAGGGTAATTTCATTTTTAATTTAAGTAATTATAATGAAAAATGGAGAGGAGTGAACATTTTGAAAGACACTCATTTGCAGACTTAAATGCTGCCAGCTAGTACAATAAATGGCAATTCGGATTAAAATTCTGTTTGTGGTTAGGAGCTTCACCTCCATTAGGAGCCTATAAGTTTCTTTAATAGCAGTCAGTTCTGGTCATTCTTATTTACCTGAAAAAGATGGTGGCACTTAAGTAACTTTGAGCTTGTGCAGGTTTTCCTTGTCTGAGATCATCTGCTACTTGTTTTGGCAGCATACCTGTTGTAGAAAGTAGAGCATCGTCACTGTTTTGACATGGATAAAAAAACCCCAATAAACAGCAGGTGTTTGTTTAGAGGCATGACAGTGATGTTCATAAATGTGAAATACTCTGAACGTGAACACACGTTTTTAGCATGAAAATCTGCTCTGGTGTAATCTGAGACTTGATCAGAAATCTCACCAATAAGTCACATTTTTCAGATGAGCCGAAACTTTCAGGTCAAATGAATATCTGTACATCCCAAGTCAGAGTTAGACTGTAATGGTGTGACTTGGGATATTACTAACTCCTTCTTTGTCAAGTCCTGCTAATGTTTTCTTCCTTTGTTAGGTCTGTTTTACAATCGCTTTTCTGATTTCTTTTGATGATCTTTTTTTTCTCTTATCTTGTACTATGGCAGTCTTTTCCTTTTTCTCTCCAAAGTTCCTAAAGGAACCTGTTCCTTTATCCCTTTTTCAGAGAGTGGAATTCCAGAAGATACACTGCCATCAAAAGTAACCTCAGTCCAAAAACAATTTCTCAATGTTTACGACTATACAGAAGGGCTATGCAGAAGACCAAAGTGAAAGCTCTGTGGATTCTGGAGTCAGCTCTCAGATGAGTGCACTGATTTTTAGGGGGAAAACAGAAAAAAGTAGATAATCCTCTCTCCAGCTTTGCAAGGAACAAGGACATGAATTAATTGCCAACTAAATGTTACCTATTAATCATAATAATCATCTATCAAAGGGTTTCTATTTGTAAGCAAATAGTGAAAATCAAATTATTATTGAGAAGAATATCACAGAATCATAGAATCGTAAGAGTTGTAAGGGACCTCAAGAGATCACAGGGTCCAACCCCCCTGACAAAACAGGTTCCCTAGGACAGGTCACACAGATAGGCATCCAGATGGGTCTTGAATATCTCCAGAGAAGAAGAGTCCACAACCCCCCCTGGGCAGCCTGTCCCAGGGCTCTGTCACCCTCACTGTGTAAAAGTTCTTCCGCATGTTGGTGCAGAAATTCCTGTGCTCCAACTTGCAGCCACTGCCCCTTGTCCTGTCTCCACAGACCACTGAAAAGGGGCTGGCTATTTCCATCTGTGTCCCACACTTGAGATATTTATAAACATTAATAAGATTCCCTCTCAGTCTTCTTTTCTCAAGGCTGAACAGCCCTGGTTCATTCAGCCTTTCATCATAGGCGAGATGCTCCAGGCCCTTAATCATCTTTGTAGCCCTTCTCTGGACTCTCTCCAGGAGATCCCCCTCTTTTTCATACCAGGGAGCCCAGAAATATCCAGTATTTTTGCTATATAACTTACTATACAACAGACGATCAGTCTTCTGTTTCTCGTGCATTAAATCCTGGGTTCTCTCAGAAACCAGTATCTCCAGATGTTTGCTATATTTCTCCATCTAAATAACATAGAGGGTTGCATAAAATAATCTTTTTACTGGAAAAGATTCATAGTTGGATAAGATTTAAGGATTTGAAAGATCCTGCTTTAAAAACTTTCAGGTAAGCAAAGGCTCAGGTCTGAGAAAGGTATTTTTTCCCTACAAAACCCAAAGATCAGATTTCTTCCAAAGTAAATTTACAATTCTAGACTTGATATTGCTGCTTACAAGTAAGAGGGCAGAAGCCAGTTCCAGACATTTAAAAATCATTGTAAACATGAGCGGTCAAACCTAATGCAGAGACCAAAAGTGAAGGTATCTAATCTTGGTTTTTTGCCAAAAGCTCACAATGCCGTTCTGCAAACGATCCTGCTTTCTGCATGCCTGCTCTGTGTGTGGCCACCTGCTCTGCAGGCAGGAGTCTCTTTTCTCTGCTGACAGGCTTAAGATACTCCTCTTTAAATGCATCAGCAAACATGCTGTTCGTGGCGTGCTGGGGTTATACGCCCTCAAATCTGCAAAACCAGCACTGAGACACTGGAAAAAGGCAAAAAGATTTCCTGCAAGAGCAATACAAACCAAACAGCATTTGACTGAAGAAACAAAAGTGCATGTCCCAAAGAAGTTGAGATTGCTAAGAAAAACTGTCAGAAATGGAATGAGAAAGAAATCTGAGTTTCAAGCAGAACTGCAGGTACAATCAGATCACCAGAGGTGACAGAATGGCTGTGGATTTTTTCATCAAGGGGTATGAGATCAAAAACAAACCTGAAGGACAATGGTGAAAGTTATTGCAAGTGAGCACATTGGCTTGGACAGGATTATAAACCTAAATTTACCAGAGTCATCATCATGTCAACAGGGCTAACTTTGTTAGGATTCATCTTGAACAACATTTTCTTGACTTTCTCAAATGTAGGCCTTTGGGCTGGATTGTTTTTTCTACACCATCTGATTAACTGCAGCAGGAAAAGAAGAGTGAGAAAACAAAATACCTTTTGTTATTCCAAGCATAGGCAGTGTTTCCAAATAATACTACTACTTTTTCAGTGCAAATCATGCATGTGAAACCCTATCTGCAGCTGGAAAAACATGGCAGAGCTACTTTGAGGTCTCCAGAGTTCTACAGATTGAACATTCTAGTCTGAATATTCAAGAACTGAATGAAGGATAGTTCATGAAAATGCTGCTGCAGGAAATCACGAACTAGATGCTCACATTTCTCCTGCCAGACGCTGCTTTAGCCCTTGTCTTGTGCTTTAAGACAGTGTTGTGCTCTTGGGAGGGCTTGTTTGTACACAAAACTCACAAAAGATTAAAACTGAACTGTTTCTTAAGAGTGTTAACTCCTCACTAGAAAACAGTGCTGCTTATGAGAAGTTTGTTATATTTATGTTGCTACAAAACACCAAAGGTGAATTATGTAGCTCTTAATCTGGAACAAGGATGCCAAAAAATTTGTCTGATTTAATTGAACTGTGGAGGTGTACTTTGATTAGGCATTTTGAAGCTACTGAACACACAGACATTTTGCACAAGAACCAACTCATACTTTGCCTGAGACACATACATCACTATTTTAAAATCCTTTGCTAGCAAGCTAAATAGATATTCTTAATATAAAATATGTATGGAACTCAACACTTTATAATACAATGAAAATGTACAAAAATCAATGATTGAATATTAAAAACATCATTTATTATACTGACAATTTGAGGTCACAACTGAAACTTGCAATTTGTCAAAATGACTTTTTTATTAAGGCAATTAAAGCATTTCCTTGTGCCTTGTTTGAGACATTACTTCTTGACTTAGGGGTTGTTTACATTCATCAAAGGCATTTTTGCCATAAAACTTCTGTGACATGCCATAAATTCACTTCAATAAAGATTTTTTTGTATTCATTATTGTATCTACTCACCTCTATGTAATCTGTGGGACATGGACAAGAATTCTCAGCCTTTCCTGAAATTAACTCTGCCAAAGGTGGGCACCAAGAATATTCAGCTGAGTGCATATCCTCGTTCTAAAAACGGATTAAAAATGTTGAAACAAGTGGTATGTTTCTCATACTGCCCATTGAAAATATAATACTGACATCATTATCATTTTATGATTTCTTCCCTATCACTCCCAGATCAGATTTTTTACATGAGAATACAAGAGAAAAAAAAATAGAAAAAGGATATAATGCAATCTAAACTGGGTGACCTTGTCTAAAAGCTTTTTAATGGCTAAAAGAATTTAATCTCAGTGTAAACAACTTTTGAAACAAATTAACACCTCTCAAGATACTTGGAACCTTTGGAGAAACTACAAGGCCTATATCAGTCTATTATCACACTGGCAGAAAAGGAAGGATGGCAGTTTTGTGTCCTCAGTATTATAATTCTTGTTAAGCAAATTATTTCAGACAGAACATGGTTAAATATCCAGAATTTCTCATTTCAATTTCAACGTGCATTTTTAGTGTTTACCATTTAACACTGATCGTAAGACACATGTAAAGGTGATATCTTCCTTATGGAAAGCAGCTCATTCACTCTTCTAGCATATTCTTATTGCTGCAAGACTCCACTGAGAGGACATGCACTTGACAGGAAAGGGAAGGAACAAGTGGAGAAAAAGTTCTCGCTCCACCCACTGCCATAAAGCCACACAGAGCTAACAAAAAATGGAGTTTTGCAGCTACATTATTCTTGCCATACATTCTTCTTCAAAGTCCTGAAAACTGGTAGATGCATGAGGGAGCCCTGATTACCTATTCCTTTTGAATCAAATTTGCACCCACAAGATGAAGAGGAAAATGCATGCTCAAAAAATAAATCAAAGGTGCAGCTACTCCGTTTGCTTTGCGTCATAAGCAGAAACAGAATCAAAGTTGTTGTGTAAACTTTACTTACTGGCATAGGGTCACTTCTTGTGGCAATTTCTAGTAAAATGATGGCATAACTGCAGAGTAAATGGAAAACAAAATCTTAATGAAATAATAGTTAAAGTATGATTTACTTTGTTCCCCATTTTATGACTGAAAGCCCAGTATCCCAAAAGGGAAGATAGCAACAGTGCTGCTTTCTGTTACTACTCTGTGTTTTCAGAGGTCTGCTGCTAAATCATTCCATAGCAGTCTCATCTCAGTGGTCAGTGTCAGAGATGAAGCATTTGGGTTGGATGGACAGCACAGCACTTTTCTCTGGAAGAATTAAAGGAGTTCAGAGGGACTTAATATGATATTTCCCAATTAAACATGCAGGACAGTTTTGTGCTGTAATCAAGAAGCAAAAGCGGCTTCATCAGACTCATGAGCTGGAGGAGAGGCTTCTTTCCAGCATAGATCACTACTCTGGAAAATCTTCATAAAGGCAATGTGGAGACAGTGGGGCCAGATGAGATCTTTTACAGTAAGCATTTTTGGACATTCTTTCTGAAGTATATTTTCGTCATCATCCTCTCTTGCTTCTCAGATGAACTCAGACCAAACACATCCATCACGGGTGAAGACTGGAGAAAAATGGGCTAACAACTGGGAGTTCAGTCTCCTTATTGACCTCACCATGCATCTTTAAGAACAGTGATCTCTAAGACACCAACACCTCCTCTAGCCAACAATTCTGATAAAGATGCTTTTGCCTCTTCATGTATTGAAGCTGTGTAATAATTAACTCCCCATGTGCATATCTACCCAATAAAATTTATTTGTATGTGTTATATTGGTTTGAGATCTGTTTTACTGCTGTTAATGGTTCTTCTGTTCTGTAAGTGTTCTGGCTCTACAACAGGGCACGTCTATCAGTCCACTCATGGGCTGCTACTGGGCAATAGAATAATGCATATAAAACATGCTGAATCATGTAGAAATTAATCTGATGAGATTTTTATGTTAATTTGGGGGTGATTTGGTAGTAGAAAGGAATACCAATCCTGGCGAGACAGAAAAGCTGACACAGATTTTCAAGGACAGTAATTAGATGATGGTAACCCAATAAAGTGGTACTAACTTCATTCAGCTTTAGAGGTACTGCTCAAAAAAATCCTAACACAGTGGATAGGGAAAATCACATAACGATTACAAGTCAAGAAGAGCCAATCTAGGAGAAACTGTGACTGGAAACAGCCTCTTCAGCTCAAAAAGGAGCTGCTTTCATGTTCCTGCTCTCATTTCCATTTTAGCTTTCCCATCTGACCAACACATTCCCTGGAGAACTTTAAAAGCAAGTGATTCATCTGTAAAAGCACACAAAATTACAAGTCCCACTCCTGCCTTTTCTACTGCAGGTCCATACCTTTAGCAACATTAATGGTATTTTTGCACAGATAAAAACTGAGTATTTTAGGAGTGGGACAGTGCTCCCTGGCCAGTGAGCCCACATACATGTATCAGGAAATAAGTATCAGCACCTGCTCATATAATCAGACACAAACTGTGTAAAAGTGCATAGAAGAATAGCTCTGTGAAAAACACAACCCTGTTAATGCCACAGTGTACATCTCTAGCTTTCTTCCCTGACTGCACTTTTTCTCCCTTTTCTGACTTAATCTTAGTGTTTTTAAACCACAGTACAACAAAAGAAGACCTGGATTTTGCAGACATGGGGACTGACAGCACTATAGATTCAGCAAGTATTCACTGCATCTGTCAGAGGTTCATTGTAGTCATCTTTGATAGGAGCAAACCAGCTCTTAGCACTATTTTAAGAGGAGTCCTTGGCAAGAAATGGCTTCAGGAGGCCAGGTTGCCTGCAAAGTCAAGTAATGAGGTCTAACCTGAACAGGTGCAAAGCATGAAGCAAAAGGGAACCAAAGAAACATTTTCTGGGATGCATGGGGTGATAGAAAGGGCCCCCCAACCTGCTGCCCTGAGGCATACAGTGGGCAATGTGTCACTGGCTAAGTTTTACAGAGACAAGCCAGAGGGTTCTGATATAATAGGAAGAGATTCCATGGAATGCCCTAGGGGGAAAAAAGGCATGTCCCTCTAAGAAGGTGACATAGCTGCTGGCCCAGTTGAAGTGCCTCTACACGCATGCACACAGCATGGGCAGCAAACAGGAGGTGCTGAAAGCCACCATGCAACAAGCTACAACATAGTGACCATTATGGAAACTTGGTGGAATTAATCCCATGACCAGAGTGTGGCTATTGATGGCTACAGGCTGTACAGAAGGGACAGACAAGAAAGGAAGGGCAAAGGCACTGCCCTCTGTGTTAAGAAATGGATAGAGTGTGAAGAGATATTCCTAAAGAATAGTCATGAGCAGGTTGAAAGCTTGCAGGTAAGAATTAGGAATCATGACAACAAGTGGAGCCTTGTGGCTGGGTCTACTAGAGGTTGCCCGATCAAAGGGAGCCTATTGATGAAGCCTTTTTGCTCCAGCTCCAGGAGGCATCAAGCTGCCAGGTTGTCATCCTGCTGGAGGATTTCAACTACCCTGACATCTGCTGGAAAAGTAGCATGGCAAGCTGTAGGCAAAGAGACTCCTGGAGTGACTAAAGGAAGATTTCCTGAGACAGGAAACAGCTCTACTTGAGGGGAAGCAGTATTAGACCTGATGATCAACAGCATGAGTGAGGTTATCAGGAACGTAAAGATCGGAGGCAGCCTGGGCCGCAGTGGTCATGCACTCGTGCGGTTCATGAGAAGTGTAGTCAGGACCCTGGATTTCAGAAAAGCTGACTTCCACCTCTTCAAGGACTTAATCAATAAGACCCCCTGTGAAATGGTCCTCAAAGAAAAAGGGACAGAACAGAGCTGGCAGATCTTTAAGGATGCTTTCCTTTCAACAAAGTGCAAGAGCTCTCAACCCCCAGGTGTAGAAGGTCAGTCAAGAGAAGACAGAGACCAACATGGCTGAGTCAAGACCTGCTGGGCAAACTAAAAGGCATGATGGAACTGCAGAGGCAGTGGAAGCAGGGACATGTAACCTCAGAAAAGCACAGGGATGTTGCCTGTTTATGTAGGGATGAGGTCAGAAAGGCCAAAACACGCTTGGAGCTGAATTTGGCAAGGTATGCCAAGAAAAAACAGAAAGGCTTCTACAGGTACATGAACCAGAAAAGGAAGGTTAAAGAAAGTGCATCCCCCCAGTGAGCAACAATGGAGAACTGGTGAGGGAAAGGCTGAGGTTCTCAACAAATTTTTGCCTCAGTCTTCACTGGCGACCTCTCTCCTTACTGCCCTCGAGCTGAGGGCCCACAAGATGGGGACTGGGGAGACAGAGTCCCTCCCACCGCAAGTGAAGATAAGGTTTGTGACCATCTGCAGAGCCTGAAAATACACAAGTCCATGGAATCTAATCAGATACATGCCAGAGTCTTGAAGGATGGGTGATGTAGTTGCCAAGCCACTCTCCATGACATTTGAAAAGTCATGGCAGTCCCTAGTGACTGGAAGAGAAGAAACATGGCCATTTTAAAAAAAGGTTGGAAGGAGGACCCTGTGAACTATCTCCATGTCAGCCTCACCCCAGTGCTTGGGAAGATCATGGAACAGATCCTCCTAGAAGCTATGCTGAGGCACATGGAGAACAGTGAGGTGATTCAAGACAGCCAGCACGGCTTCACCAAGGGCAAGTCCTGCCTGACCAATCTAGTGGCTTTCTACAGTGGAATGACTGCATCAGTGATCAAAGGAAGAGCTACAGATGTCATCTATCTGGATTTCTGCAAGGCCTCTGACATGGACCCCCAAAACATTCTTCTCTTTAAGTTGGAAAGATATGAATTTGATGGGTGGACTGTTAAGTGGGTAAGGAATTGGCTGGATGGTCTCATCTAGAGGGTGGTGGTCAATGGCTCCAAGTCCAGATGGAAGATGCTGACGGGTGGAGCTCCTCAAGGATCTGTACTGGGACTGGTGCTATTTAATACCTTTATTAATGATATTGACAGTGGGGTTGAGTGCACTCTCAGCAAGTTTGCTGATGACATCAAGCTGAGTGGTGAAGTTAGTGTGCTGCAGGGATGGGACACCAGCCAGAGGGACCTGAGCAGTCTGGAGAAGTGGGCCCAGGTGAACCTCACGAGGTTCAACAAAGCCACATGCAGGGTCCTGCATCTAGGTCAGGACAATCCCTTTTAACCATACAAGTTAGGAGATGATGTTCTTGAAAGCAGCCCTGATGAAAAGGACTTGGACAAGAGCCACCAGTGTGCATCTGCAGCCCAGAAGCCAATTGCATCCTGGGCTGCATCACAAGTGTGGCCAGCAGATTGAAAGAGGTGATTCTGCCCCTCTGCTCCGCTCTGGTGAGACCTCACCTGAGGTACTGCATCCAGCTTTGGAGCCCTCAACACAAGAAGGACATGGACCTGTTGGAGCACATCCAGAGGATGGCCACAAAAATGATCAAAGGTCTGGAGCACCTCTCCTAAGAAGACAGGCTGAGAGAATTTGGCTTCTCCAATTTGGAGAAGAGAAGGCTCCAAGAGGACCTTATAGGGGCCTTCCAGTACCTGAAAGGTGCCTAGAATAAATCTGGGGAAGAACTGTTCACAAGGGGATGGAGCAGTAGAACAAGGGGTAATGGATTTAAACTAGAAAAGGGGAGATTTCGGGTGGATATTAGGAAATAGTTCTTCAATATGAGGGTGGTCGATCACTGGGACAGTTTGGCCAGAGACACTGTGGAGGCCCCATCCCTGGAGATATTCAACGTCAGGCTTGATGGGGCTCTGAGCGACCTGATCTAGTGAAGATGTCCCTGCTTACTGTAGAGAGATTGGACTAGATGACCTCTAAATGTCCCTTCCAACCCAGCACATTCTATGATTGCTATGATTTTGGCTGTGGGACAATATAAACTGCAATGCATAAGACAGTCCTAAAATTATTGCTTAGTTGGAGCACAGTATTTGTAAGACCTGTCCGTGTTGAAAAGGTGAAAACTGGTACAGAACAAATTACAATAGCCATAAATATCAACAAACTGCCTTTAGGTGAGCTATTTTGAATTGAATTCTAAGGGCACATTAAAGCCTATAATATAAATAATATTGAGACCCAAGTTTCTTACTCACATAATGTGATAGCATGAATTATAATTAATAGTGTTCTAGCGCATTGCATATGCACACATTTCTTTACCCAGGAATACCTTTCATTAATCCATTAAATCTTATACACAAAATCATGCCTTCAGTCCATATAATCTTTCATGAAAACTAACTGAAAAAGGAGAAGACTTAAGCAGCATTCTCTTTTTCTGCAACTATTTTTTCAATATAAGCCCCATGATAGTCACTTAAAGCAGTAAGCGTTTGTTGTGGCCTAGTGCAAGCCAGACTAAAACTCATGGCTTTTGATAAAAGGCAATAATAGATACTCTTTGGTAAATGATGTTAATAAACAGTGCTAATAACCATGTCACCTCCTGCTTAACTGTGTTGCACTATTAGCATTTCAACCTCTAATTGAATTCCAGTTCTTTACATTCTGCTACCAACGTCACAGGGAAATAGAAGACTTCTGCTGGGCTCAAAATGTGGCAAGAAAAAAGAAGAGAAAAGGGCCACAAAGTGTCTTACTGTACTGTTTTGCTTTTTCCTCTTTCAAATGCTTTCAGTAAACTACTAGAAATAATCAGAAAGAGGAAATATCATTGTTAGGAAACAAAATACAAGAACACCACAGTGATTTTCCTACTCAATACAGAAAATTAATGTGAGAACCAATAAATACAAGCAATTTTTTAAAAATGTAGTTTGGTGATTTTTTTCATTGGAATATTATTCTCTAAAAGTCCAGATCCTGTTGATCAGAAAAGTGGTTGTATAGAAGATATCCATCACTGGCAAAGCTAAAGTATAGCCAAATAAGCCATTGCAAATTTATCTCATGGAAAGGCTTTTGGAAGTAAAGTGCATCCATTTCCTTTTCCTACCTCTATTTTTTTCTCTGCAAGCCAAATATTTTTACTGTTTGTATGTTGCAAAATAATGTGTTGACACTAATTACAGAATTATGGGATGCATACGTGTATTATCACATTCTGGAAAACTGATGGTATTAACTTTTAAAGTATAATAATCTATTTTTTCATATGAAATAGCCACAAAAAAGGATTACTAAACAATAGCAGACCTTTATAACTATTTTTTTATCTATCAGTCCAGAGTAACTCCTCACAATTCATTGGACCAACTCCTCATTTACATAACGTCAGACAATTCAGTACTGAAAGAGAAGACTCTGTGGTATTTACACTGTGCTGTACTCCAGGACCAATGCAAACATAGACCTGGGGTCACCACAGATCACACTGAGTCTCATTGTGATTAAAGAGCACTCAACTTGAGGTGACATTATTAAGTGTGAAAAATAGGAAAAGTTAACTACCTGTAGACATCTGTCATAGAATTGGGTTCAAAGTCTGAAAGAGAATGGATTTCAGGAGCTGTATAAATCTGTATCAAATGCTGATGGTATGAGCTTGACCCCTCAGGAGAATCTTCTTTTCTGTATAATCGTAAGCCATAATCTGACATGGGAGAAAACAGGAAGCAAACCATTTAGTGGGTACATCTCTGAAACCCATGCATTAGTAGACAGTAACACAAATAATTGAAACGAATTAGTTTTCCCTGTTTGACATATACCCATTAGTCTAAAAATAGTGTGTCTCTGGTAGCTTTGTCCCTCAGAACCAATTGCAAATACAGGATCTGGAAACCAAGTATTTGTGTGAAACTGCATCACAGCAGGGAAGTTGAACTACATTGGCCCTTCCAATCACAAGTATTTTATGATGTTATAAAATTATGTGCAAAGAATAGGCTCACTTCAGTACAAGAATAAGCATGCAAATGCAAGTTTCTGTTCTATTTGTCCCCTGATCTTATCAGCGGTGGCAAATTGCTAGACTAATTACAGGTTAGATGGACTAGAACTACTGAAAATCAGATGGTGAGCTTTACTTGCACACCATGAGCTTCAGAACAAAGGCAGCACAAATGTGATACATCTCTGCATCTATACTTCTAGCATAAGAGAAGAGATGCTCAGCATGTGACTCAGCATTAGAGAGGAGGAAAAAACCCAACTGACTTCAGTTTTCTTTCTGATATAAGCAGCACTCTGCTGAGTGTATGGGAAGGCAGAATGTAGACGGCTGGATTTTTCTGGCATGACCTCTAATGGAGATGGTACTAGAGATTCATTTTATGTTGGAGGTCATGGGATTTTTTCAAATACCTCTCATATTGTTACTTGTGAAGTTTGCTTAACACTTTTGTATTCCACATAAACTATGAATATTTGAAGTCTCTACCAGTGCTACCAGTTAACTTTTGAACAATTTCACAGAGATCCCATTTCACTCAGAAGAGCTTGTTAAGGTGATGCAGTTGATGTAATCCTACTATCTCAATTTTTTATGCTTTTCTCTAGAACAAGCTCTAACCAAAGCAGACAGTTCTGAAGGCAGCAGGTTACTAAACAAGCTGGAGAAGCAGTCACGGCCCCATGTAGGAGACTTGGTCATTGGATGAACCATTGAAAGACAAATCTGTTACAGCTGGTTTTAAGAGGGTTGCCAGTTACAGAGTATGGTAAACACTTTCAGGAGGAAGTAGAACAGACAATCATTGTTTTTGTTCCCTTTGGCAGCTGCAAACTAAACTAGACTCCCCAGTGGTTTTCCTGTCCATAGAGGAATTCTCCTGTCTGGGAGAAGACAAGTTAGTTTTGTGTGCAGGACAGAAAAGCTATGAGTTGAATCTGCTTCTGTCCAAGAAACTAGCTTGAGTTTACTATCAGTCAGCATTATTCAATGTCCTTGCAGCACTGTCTAAGGCTCAGGTTTTCTCTCTGTATCAAAAGTAAGAATGAGACAGTTTCTGCTCAGACTGATGTTTGATAGACTCCACCATTTGTGGGATCTGATGTGCACATCAGGGACACATGGTAAATGACTTGGCATGATGACATTAAACTTGCTTCAGCTTCACTTCTAGTGAAGGCTGGTATAGTCAGCTTTTCCACATGGAATGTCAGGTTGGAGGTGCTTGAGGGTGTTGAGGGTGAAATCTATACGCATTAGTGAGGTGGCTGCAGTTTTGAAATGGTGTTTTGTTTCTTCTCTTTACCTGCAATTTTACAAACCCATCGATCATCTATCACACAGTTACTAGATTTCAACCGTCCATGATACATTTTGTGGTGGTGAAGGTAGGCCATTCCCTGTGCAATATCAGTAGCAAAAGAAAACCTGAAAGACAAAAATCGATGAGCTGGTATTTCCTCTAAACCTTCACACAAGCATGGCTCCAAAGTTGACAGACAGTCACCCTATGATTGCAATAGCTTTCTGTTTGTGTCCCTGTGCTCACTTTTCCCAAAACACTTAAAAAAGCCTTGCACTTCCTCTGAGTTGTCTGAGCCTAAAGGTCTTTTGCCTCTTTTAAGACAGTTGAGTTTCTTCTAGAAATTTCCAGTACCTTTATATCCTTGAAAGCACTTTCAAATGCTTGTAAGAGAGACAATTTTTATTAACTTTCTTGCTTTATTTGGAGGATTCCTCCCTTGCAGTCCTTTTCTTTGCTGAAGGCAAACATAAGGCAGAAGTAGAGTGTGCCAAGCAAATTATTCTCAAAAAAACCAACATCATTGCCTTTGTAGAAGTTTCATTGACAATATGAGCTCATTTTCTGTATTGGTAAATATAAAGTTCCTGAGGGTATGCTCAACATTTCATCAGTATGTCTTCACATACAGAGATACAGTAATTTTTAATTAAATGGGGATGCCTAAGATATTTGGGAACAAAACAAAGTTACATGGGGAAAAGGTTTAAAACCAATTTTGCAGTGCAACTAAAGATGGGCTGAAAAGTCATTGGCTTAGCATGACCAGTGCTAAACATATGATTACTCAAAAATCTGCAAAACAAGTTGGGCTGGATACTTGAATTTGCTGTCCTTTCCTTTTCATTCCTATCACAGTGCAGGCCTGTATATCTCAGGACATTATATAAAAATTAACAACTTGTCCTAAACAACACATAGCACAGTTTGTGTCATTTAGCTTTTAAAAAGTTTTTTTCTACCTGAAGCCCCAGTTCAAAGGAATATCTTCATTGAGTAGAACATCATTCAGGCTGCCTTTGGGGCAGTACTCAGTCACAATGGCAACATTTGGCACTTCTATACAGCCTCCAATGAACTTGCAGAGATTGGGATGATCAAGTTCCCTGTGAAAATCAGCAGGAATCACAGCATACCAACAATTTTCACGGATGTCCACCTTGCTTTTTGTATGGCACCTGAAAAACCAAGTGCCTTGTCTCACAACGCACAGAGAAAAGTTAAACAGGGTAAGATTTTCATCTGGAGTCAAAGCAAAGTTAGAAAGAAAAAGGAATAGGAATTTCCAGTCACATTTGGACTGATTGTATCCCCTAAAGCACCAATGTAAAAGTGGAACAGCATACAATTCTCAGCTTTCATTTCTTACCTTACTTGCTTTACTTCTTTACGTATGGATTTGGACAGTGTGAATGCCTTCTTCATAATTTTCTTTATGGCCACTGTTCTGCCATCGCTGAAACAGAATGAAATGCTTTTCACACAGTTTTATGCTAACATCATAAGCCAACCAGGCTATCAAAATTGAATGGGTATTTTCTCCACAGTGGGCAGTTTTATATCTCTAGCAGTGAAGCATGAAGCATCTCTAGAATTTAAGCATGTCCACATGTGGGTGTAATTCTGAATCTGGGCAGGTGACAGGATTCTGTTCCTATAAGGGAAGTATTAGTGATTATATTCAAGCATCCTTGATCTGTGGATCACATTTGGAATATGAGAGCGTTCAGGCAATTGGATGATGGAGTAGCAGCAAAGGAAATGTCAGAGGTAGTGAAACATATACAGCAACACTCCTGTTATTTGTTGCTTGTATCTACTGTTCTGGAGATCCACCACTCATAGTTCATGTCCTTTTGTTTGCAGACTGAAGCATTCTCAGCTATGAGGCAGTGGAGTCTGATATACAGAAAAGGAATTTTCCTTGGAAGAATAAATAAACCCAGCAAAAACACACAGGAATTTCAGTGATACTCATCATATAAAAATAGAGCATGGGGTTTGGGGTCTGTGGCATAGCAGTTACAGGTGCTTTTTCAGTGAGACTGAATGCCCCATTTTTAGATCTTTCACCCCTGATGCATGTATTTGACCTTGATTCAGCTGAAGAAGATGGTGATGATGAAAATGTCATCATTCAGAGAGAAGAAGCAAAAATGCTTACTGGACACTGTGTCTTATCAATGAAGTGGCTGTGATTTTCCAGAACAGTTATCTATGCTGAGAAGGCAGCTGCTTCCCCTGCTGATGATCCTAAGGAAGCTCCTCTATCCTGCAAAGCACAGATCTTGCCCTGTGTAATCAAATGGTAGGCATTACTTCCATCTTATTCCACCACTACTCCCTAATTATGTTATTTTTATGGGGAAAAAAATCTTTCTGGATAGCAGGATATGGAGATATTATTGTTTGCCTGCATATGAGGTGCACCTTTCCAATGTGATCCAGAGGTGAAATGTTCTGTATCTTCAGTCATGTCAGCTGGTTTAAGGACAAGCCTTCTAACAGAAATTACAACCAAAACAGAAGTCTGGCATATAAGACATTCCACAGCCAGTATGTGGTACAGAAGTCAGATGATGACACTAACTTATTGGATTTGGCCTAATAAAAGAAATGCAAGCTTTTGTTCTGCCCCTCAACAGTAAAGTGTCAAGAAACAGAAAGCAAGGTGAAATTATAGTATGATAGGTACTGCAGTAAACGAGTAATATACTGACTTACTATCTCCCAGTCTGGGTGAAGTACTGTTTTCTGGACATGTTAGCAGCAGCTGTGCAGGAGCTCAGAGCAGTGGTAGAGCTGGCATTCGAGTCACTGCGTGCTGGGGGAGCACTCACCATGCTTCCTGTTGCTGTCCGTACCGTGTGATCTAAATGGGATGTGGGACGAGAAAAGGCACCTGAAGATGCATATTATTGCCAAGGTAGGGACCCTGGAGGCAAATAAACATAGGGAATTCTACAACTTTTTGAGTCTTGGCTGGTCTTGTTAATGCTTAAGACAGAAAGCTATTGATTGGAAGGTGATTGCTGCATAAAAAGTAAAAAGGTTTCAGAGGTGATTCATTGCCAGAGGTCTTTTCCACCAATCCTCTGGATTTGATGCAAGTTTCATTACTTTGCTCTTGGGATGATTATCCCTTGATGCTACTTAAATACCAAGAACAGAACCCAGGGGAAGCAGAGCAAGCCCTGTGTTGTACTTTAACAAGTCTATTTGGAGATCCCAGAAGACTGTAAAGTACAGGGATGTGGGAAGTGATTCTGACACCAGAGGGAAGTCAGAGAAGAACAACAATGTTGTCCCAAAAGTGGTGCTGTTACCCAGTGTGCAGAACAACATTATACACACAGTTCAGAGGTATTTGATTTATTCCATGCCTGCACAGAGATGGTGCCAAGTGGTAATTCCACACAGCCAGTACACTACACACACCATCTACAACATCTGTACCTTGTTATAGGATTAGAAAATCCACCTAAATTTACACTAATTGGTTAGTAATTACTACATCATTACTACTATTGCTCAAGCCTATTCAAATTAGCATGCATGCTCCTTGAAGGTGTGCAGGGGTCATTTTCACAGTCTTTTAATTGGGTAGATGGTTATGAACTCCCCCAGACACCTTTACCTTTCCCCTAGTTGCTGCCAATTTTTGTTGACTTCAGGCCTCTCTGTCAATGCCCCACCGCTTGCACCTGCTGGGGCAGGATGTTTGTTCATGACCAGTCTTTCAGGTCTTCTTCAGGGACGCTTTTTATCAAAGGATGCTCTTCACCAGTTCTTTGGCCCTTCTTCAAAGGTAGAGTTTTTAGCAAAGCAAGGTAGTACATTTAACCCTAAATTAAACACTGTTTGAGCACAAACCCAAACACATTTCTGTCCCAGTAAAGTGGAAAACTGCTTTATAGATATCAGTACTGTCAGATGAAAACAAATCCATGATCTCAACATGTTTTTAATTTGTTTACCAGCTCAAGATGACAAAATGGATTAAAAAACATTTAAAATTACATATGCTTTCACCAACTCCAATTAAAAACATATTTAGCTGATTAGTCTCAAAATTACTAAAACCTCTCAACTCTCCCTGGTATCCAATAAAGTGTTGCTGAGGAAGTTCAGCATCTCACCTTGCATCAGGACTGTCATGTTCCCACACCACAGTATAATATCCATATGCAGTTCAAAATTGCCTTCATGTTTGGAGTCTTTCTACAGCATTCCACCCAGAAATGTATTAGAGATCCCTGACATAGCTTTGAGAATAAGAATGTATAGATATACATATATACACATATACATATCCATTTATGGTGCAATGGACTAAAAAAAATTAGTTATCTTGAATAAAGCTGATTTTTCACAGTACAAGCTACAAACCCTGTGTATAGCACTGCTGATGTGTTTCTATTTAGAGAACTGCACATTTCAGGCTACTGTGAGTATTTCTGGACAGCTCTGACACTGTTTCCAAATATCATTGTATTATCAGTCCTCATTACTCTTAAATTGTTAATAATCAATTCTAGGTCTTAAACACTATTACTGCTTCACAGGCTCCTTTACAAGAGAATTTCTCAAATTAGTTTTTAATGTGGGTTTTTGATAATTTTTCTAATTTTCCTCAGTCTCTATTGTTTCTCCTTCCATGTGATATTTATAACCTCTTCTGATTCACTGTCAACTGAAAATGTCCTTGTGTTCCTCTTTGCTATGTTACAGCATCACAGATTCACAGAATGGTGGTGGCGGCTGGAAGGGACCTCTGGAAATCATCTAGTCCAACCCCCTGCTAAAGCAGGCTGCACAAGGTCACATCCAAGGATGGGGTGGAATCTCTCCAGAGAAGGCAACTACACAGCCTCTCTGGGCAGCCTGTCCCAATGCTCTGTCACCCTCACAGCGAAGAAGCTTTTCCTCATGTTGAGATGGAACTCCTTGTGTTCCAGTTTGTGCCCCTTGTACAGTCACTGGGCACTGTTTTGTCCCATGCTCTTGACTCCTGCCCTTTAGATATTTATCAGTGTTGATGAGCTCCCTCCTCAGTCTTCTCCAGGCCAAACTGCCCCAGTTCTCTCAGCCTTTTTTCACATGAGAGATTCCTCATCATTCTCATAGCTCTCCACTGGACTCCCTCCAGTAGTTCCCTGTCTTCCTTGAACTGAGGAACCCAGAACTGGACACATTACTCCAGATGTGGCCAGAGCAGAGTAAAGGGGGAGAAGAACCTCCCTCAACCTGCTGGCCACACACTTCTGAATGGACCTCAGGTACCACTGGCCTTCTTGACCATGGTGGCACACTGCTGGCTCATGGATAACTTCCACCGGGATTTCCGGTCACTGCAGAGCCGCTTCCCAGCAGATCAGCCCCTAACCTGGACTGGTGCCTGGGGTGATTGTTTTCTAGGTGCAGAGAAAAGACAGACACTTTTCCTTGAGTGTTCCATTTCTGTGGATTGAAGTTCAGTTTGGTTTATGTACTCAAATTAATTTCTAAGCCAACATCTGTTCTTTACAGCAGCGGGGACATCATATCACAGCTACACAGATATTAATGTTGAAGTGCAAGGCTGAAAGTATCTCTTGACACTACTGCTAGCAACGCAATGACATACAGACAAAGCAGACATCTTTCCAGCAATCCCTCACAGACACAGAAAATGAGGGTACATCAGCAGAGACCTATGAACTTCAGCAGATTTCCACAGATTTACCCTTTCTGAGTGTCTATGCATTGTTTTGCTTCTGAGTGTTAAAACAAACTGCAAAGTAAATAATCTATACCTATCTTAAATACAGTATAGTGAAGCAAACAATAACTTCTGATTTTATTCTTTATATGTTTAATTAGAACCAGTTACCGTAAAGGTAAAATGAAAATAATCCAAAACACTCTGGGAACAATGAATTAATTTTCCCAGAAGGCTCTGCACACTGAGAGAAATTACGACCTCATTATATCCACCGTTTTATTTGTGCAAATCCAGGGCAACGTAGTGAGACCATTTATACAGAATGATACATCCACTGAAGCAATGGCAATTTATTTTGTCCAAGTCCAGAGGTTATCTGTTTATTTTGGGATATGTCTGTCTCTTTAATTGACAAATCACCATTAAAAAAAAGAAGGAAACTATTTAAAACAACTAAATTTTACATCAAAAGTTTAAAAAACCAAAATAGCAGTGATCACCTCTCGGAGGTTACAGGGATGAAACTTTGAGTATGTCTTTCACAAATTTGTTCACCTTTTGTAAGATCCTTAAAACATTCAAGGTGTATTTATGATTCAGACTATTACTTAAAGTTATTAGGAAACTGATCATAGTATCAAAACAACAAGTTACTAACCTTGTTTGATGCAGGTGAAGTCTATAATCCAGCTTTCATCCCAAAACATCTTTTGTTTCTGATATTGAAACCACTACAAAAATAAATAAAATTAATTCCTCATGTAGCCCTAGTGATGTCAAGGGAATTAAACCATTTATTTTTGAAATAAAATAGTTAATAAGTATCCAAACAAAATATGATGTTTAAGCAGCCACTTTATGAGTAACATTAGAACCACAAGTATTAAAAACAGGCTTAGAAATATCTTTATTCTACATCTATCTTCTAGATTCTAATTACATGTCACATTTTGTGGTGGCTACAAATTCTCCATTGTTACCAATACTTCTTATGCACTACATTTACATCTCAGCCTGGACATCAGATAAGTGGTTTACATCACCTCATGCCATGGAAAGCTCCTAGGCTATGTAAGTGCCTGACAAGAACACAAAGAATCCCAACCCTAACATAAGGAGCAGCACATCTTATATCCTGTAGTAGAATTAGCCCCCGATCCACAAATGACATCACACTGTGTTAAATAATCTAACATAAAGAATTAAGGATTCTGTAGCTACTTTGTAAAGCAGGCACTGATCTAATAGCTGATATTCTATAGAGCTGACATGCAAAATAACATAGAAAATCTAAGCACATGCTTTCAAAAGAGTAGTAGATTAAATTATATACCTGTTCCATCTGCAGTCAATCCCAAATGTCAAACCACAGCATCATTGTACCACTTTCTATAGTGTAGAATTCAATATTGAATCAGGTCATAAACCCTCAGATAATACACAAGGAACATGGTGTGGAGATTGTTTTGATATTTTGGAAGACAGTTATGAAAAATATCGAACTGCCTGAATCAACAATAAATCATCCCATTTATTTCAAAAGGTTTCTGAGAAACACTAGCAGATCAAATGCTGGATGCCAGCCACGCTGAAAGAGAGTTGAGGGTCTTCGTCAAAGGCAAGTTAAACATCAGCCAGAAGTGTGCCCAGGCAGCCAGGAGGGAAAACCATACCCTGGGGTGCATCAAGCATGGCATGGCCAGCTGGCACTACAGTACAAGAGGGACACAAAACTATTGGAGAGTGTCCAGAGGAGGTCAGTGAGGATGGTCAAGGGTCTGGATGGGAAGTCTTATGAGGAGAGGCTGAAGTCCCTTGGTTGGTTACACCTGGTGAAGAGGAGGCTGAGGACAAACCTCATCACAGTCTATGGCTTTCTGGTGAGGGGGAGCAAAGGACAGGCACTGATCTCCTCTCTTTGGTGCCCAGTAATAAAATGTGAGGGAACAGCATGAAGCTGTGACAAGGAAGGTTTAGGTTGGATGTTAGGAAGAGGTTATTTACTGAGAGGGTGTTCAGGCACTGGAACAGGCTCCCCAGGGAAGGGGTCACAGCACCCAGCTTGACTGAGTTCAAGAAGCACCTGAACGATGCACTTAGTCCCATGCTCTGACTTTCTGGTCCTGTGTGGAGCCAGGAGTTGGACTTGATGATCTTCATGGGTTTCTTCCAACTCAAGATATTCTAATTCTATGATATTCAAAAGGTATGGCTGAACAAACACATAACAGCTACAAGTGACTTGCCGCTGACACTGATACCAAAGAAATCTTCTTCTCTACTTGAATGATTAATGAAGGCATCAGTTTCACAGATGGCTCTTTTTGCGTTAATATTGATTATTGAATTGGATAAAAGTAAGTTTTCTATATTGTTTACTTATCAACTAAATAAATCACACAAAAAAGGAAGATACTACTGCAGAAGTTAGCAAGAGTAAGAATACAGAAATGCAAGAATTAAAAATAAACCTCCAAACTTACAGAAAAATAGCAGAAATATTAGCTAAATTATGGTACAGGACCTTTAGATAAATATACGCAAAGCTAAGAAACTCCACTGTTCTTTCTAAAATGAACTGTTTAAAATTCGCTGAACTGCTCCTCTGTCCAATTACACATTTCTATCAAATCATATGGTTTTACAGGACAGTTACTATAAATACGTCACAACAACTGCAAACTCAAATAGTTTTCAACAGTGCTTCCATTCCTAACTCACCAATCCACACAGAGAGGCACAGAATGAAAGGAAAAACCTCATTGTGATTCAGGCCTCCTGCAGTACCTTAATTGGTGGCCCATTACCCTTCTGCGTTGCCTCTTACAGCAGTTACCTAACTCAGATGCTTACTGCAACTGGAGTACAAAATGGAAAAAGAAGGAACCCATGAGGAAAGAAGAGTCTATCTATTTACTGGATTTATAGGCCAACTCCCAAACAAACTATCTGTTACATACATAGTCATTATTGTGCCTCTACAACTGACATATTTACCTGCTAAATCCTTGATAAGGTCCTTTCCCAGAAATTTTAAGTAATTATCATGAAGGTAATTACTTAATAACATAATAACAGCCATAACATGCTGTCCCTTCTTTAAACAAACATTTTCTTTCAAAAGTGTCCAAAACTACTTCTCCCATACTCATACACTCTCCATAGCTCATTCTGGTTTTGTTTTCCTTCATGTTACCATAATTGATAACTATTATGCAAAAATTAACAATTTTAAACTAAACCAAACTGGTTCAGTTATATTATGAAAATGAGCCTATAAATACCTCCCAAAAGACCCAACAGAAAACCCAGAAGAAAAAAAATGTACTCCACTTCTCATTATTTCTTTATAGAATATCCCAAGTTGAACATTTTACATTATAAGTTGTATTTGGACTCTGAGGTTTAACAGCCTCTGGTGGAGCTAATCCCTTAATGGTTTACCTGATTTGTTTTTTATTTCAATTATACTTCTTGCCTCCATAGGGGTTTGAAGCAGTTAATTTTATATGAGAGCTTTAGGGTGGGTGAAAAGTACTCTTACTTAACTGGTAGCCTTTGTTCCCTTGTGAAAAAACACATCTTCTTTTCCCAATATATATCTGTTACATTCTTCTTCAGTCTTCTCTATTACAGGATGAAAATTCCCAGCCCAATGAGCATCCCCTTATAAAAAATCCAGAAATGTTGTTTCCCTTCCTTTTGTTTTGATTTGGGGTTTTTTTTTGTGCTTGTTTTGTTTTGTTTTTCTATAGCACACAGGTTGTGGATGTTGAAGAAAATCTATCCTTCTACTAAGAAAATGCTCCACTCTAACTGACCACATCCTGGACACCAGAGAAAGGACATAGAAGAGGAGAAAAACGATACTTACCATGATTGTCAAAATGAAGCTGGCGGAGACTAAACATATTGGTAAGGCAATGGCTACCCTAGCATGAGCAGACAGCGGGCATTCCCCACAATCTGCTGGACAGATAGAGCATCCTTCTTCTTCCTCACAAAGGCCATCTCCACAGACTGATTAGAAAAGGAAACAGAATATTTTAAGGCAGTTTTACCCATCCATGAGATGGTATTCAGATTCAAACACATGGTTCTTGAGCTGGGAAGTCTCAGAGTACTAGACAGAATAAATTTTGAAGAATCCAGAGATAGCACCCAGCAGATGAAGGAATAATCCAGATTTTTAAAGTGATACAGGACCTCTTTCATTTGATTAAATGGTTAATGACTCACAATCCACAACATGTTTTGTGTATAAATCACTTTATCATTCCTCTGTTTCTCATGGTCCATCTGCTTCTCCTGAGATTTAAAGTACCTCAAGTCAGGTGTTGTGTTCAGTATTCTCTGTATTTATTCTGCCCTTGAGAACCCCAGAAGGTGGTGACCTTTCCTCAGCAACAGCAGAAGACACTGGATGCTGTAGAGTGAAACCTCACAACCCCATACTCCAAGGATTTCTGTTTCCCCAAGGTCTTATGAAAATCATCCGCAGTATCAGATGTGCTTTAAAACAAAAGCCCCGAAGAACAAAACTCCTTCTCCCATGTCCTCGACGGTGTTTCAATTTTACTTCTAAGACTGAACTAATACCATGCTGCACTTCAGCCTTCTGATACAAGCTGAAGTTATTATTCTGAAACTATGTAATTTTTTTCTTTTTAAAAGAAAAACGCCTGAACAAAACAAAATCCACTGCTCAGTAATAATTCTGCCTCAGTCCATGTGATTCCAGTATAATACAAGGATAATCACAGAAATCACTTTCTGTCTCAGGGGTACAGCTGCCTTTTTAAAATTTCCTTTTCTGATAAATTGTAAGTTTCTTGGAAAACTCAATTGCAGCTGTCTGGAAATGAATAGCAAAATCTAAAATCTATAGTTAAGTATTTGCATGTACATTGGGGTTACTTTGGTTCTTTTTTATCCTCTTTTTTTTTTCCTCAGAACATTGGGAAATATATTCTCAAACTTCCAGAAGAGTAGCTAAGAAGAGTCGTGTATTGACGTTCCTATTTTACCCAATGTTTTTCTTCAGGTTGTGTATTTAATTTATTAAATAAATTCCTCTTTAAAACTTTACATTGTTGAGAGAATTGTTATGGTTATTTCTGCTTTTCTGCATACAGCTATGCTAAAATAAATGAAGGACTCATGCTTTTCAAAGCAATTGGATTTTAACGTTAGCAAGGGAACCAAGATGGGTCTCTACATTTGTGATATGTTTAGGGCAAGTCTGCTCCCCTTTGGATGAACTGTGGCCAGATCCTCTCAACGTACTAGTTGGATGAGTATTTTCACATCCCCATCAGCTGCAAACAAGCCTTGTACGACCTGAAACTGAACACTGTATTTGACTTTACCTATTTGACAAAGCAGCTTCCTACTGTTGTAGATTCATACGCAGGTATGAAGCTCAAACACTTTTTCAGATGTTTAGTGTTATAAGAAGAAGAATTTTAGGAAGAATTTTGTCTATTTTCAATGATAAGGGATATAGGAGTCTCTTAGTAACCATGCCTGAATGATAAAAGCATTGAGATTTGTGGTCAATAAGAAATTCTGTCACATCATTATTCTACACCATACCTACTGCAGGAAGGACTGTAGTTTTTGCTTCCAGAGCAACTTGCATTCTCCCAACTCTGATGTGTGCGATGAGAGAAGTCATACCCACGTGAACTAAAACAACCTGCCAAACAAGTAAAGCAGCAAGTATCACAACTTCACTGGCAGAACATTGTTATAACAGTAGTTTGTTATAAACAGTTGTCCACCTGTGTGCTTTTCAAAAGGGGATGTGTATTTTCTCAGAATCAGGAAGGATGGGTGTCCTTGACTGAGGAGACAAACAGAAGCAGGAGAGACAGGTCTTATGGGAAAGGCAGGTCTGATTCCCTTCTTAGCATGTATCAGCCTATGCATTCTGCAACATTCACTTCTGCTACCTCTGCTGGGAGGAAGATTGCTAATGAACATATTAATCTGCATCACAGTCCAGTCAGTACTGTGATACATTGTTAATGTAGGCCTTAAATGCACAAATTAGGCATTCTTTCATCTGCATTGCTTCTACTAATTACCAAAGGAGGACTATTGTGAAAAGCTGTTACTTAAAAGTCAAGTCAGTTAGGAATTGATATTACTGAGCCATACGCATCACTTCCACACCCAACACTGACAAATAGATGAAGAACATGTACATGAACTGCACTAAACTGCTATCAGGTAAGCTCCGAAAAGAGAAAACCAGTAAAAACCTGTATGCCATAAATACATCTCACCTTGGCAGTCCAGTTTCTTTGGCTCATTTTGCCAGCTGTTGACAAAGTGTGAGTAAATATCTGGCCATCATCTGGGATCCACGGTCCACATATTCCTCCTCTACCCTTTGTCAGACATATTGGTTATATCAGTAAAATGCAACACAATGAAAATCCTAGCTCCTCTCTTTTTACTTTCTTAAAATGTCTTATGACTCAAACAGCAAATAAAGTGGTATTTTATAACCAAATCTATTAAAAAGGCAAAGCACAAGCAACATTGTTCTGTGATAAAAGACAAGACAGAAGATATTGAGCCTATACTGATTTAAAATCTCAAAAATATTATTTTTTAAAATACATGAGCCAAAATGTGGTCACAAATTTCAACTACAGTAATTCCATGAAACTTATATTCCTTTTCAGGATTTGCTGTATTAGAACCAGAAACAGAATCAAGTTCCACTGTTTATATTTGTCTTAAAGGGGTTTATTCCAGATTGGTTTTTGATACGGCAGGTGAGGTTTTTTCTTTAATGAGGAAGTTTCCAGCTCTTCTAAGCCTGTTTGCAGAGTATTTCTCTGTAGTGCTGTTAAGATGTAAACCTCTCAGCAACAACTTGTCTGTCTTGCTTTTTTTTTCTGTATTTGAAAGGATTAAGCCTGTCTCCTACCTCTAGATATTTCTTAGGCACTTATTTCAATACACTGTATGACATAGATCAAATCAAAAGAAATCGAGTTCTTGTTGTTGTTGACCAAGATAAAATATTTTAAAAGTCATGAGGTTGCAAAATAGACTCTTGACTAATGGAAATAGATTGCTTTGAATTCTGTGTTTAATCTTACACTGTGATACCTACAGCCTTCTTGCTGTATGATAAACAACCTTCTTAGACCTCTTCTGTGCAGTAGCTAAAATATTTACAGTATTACAAGGAAATCAGATTATGTATATCAGCTACATGCTTTCATCTTTTCCAAACTTTTTCAAATTCCCAGCAGAACTAATTGTGAATGTAAGAAACAATGGAAAGGTCACCACAGTGGTGGGATGTTGAAGTTCTTTACTCTGGTTCTAGACCAAAGTTTTGATGTGTTACTTCCAGCAGGGATTCCTCTTTCAAAGCCAATTCCTGGTATCAGCTAAGGCCCCCAGGGAGCCATTAATAATACAGTTCCTTCAGAAGGGACTGCCTAGAAGTAAGCTAGAGCTCTAGTAGAGACATTAAGCCTTCACACAAAAGGGTACATGAAATAGCCGCGGGACACAGACTAGGTTTTCCATTTCAGCATCTTTGATCATGAACAATGTGTCAGATTGCCAGAAAGCAGATCAGCTAGAAAGACTGAGGAACTGCATGAAGGTTCTTATGGAAGGTAAGCCTTACATCTCAGATGAAAAAAGAAAAAGAGATATCCCAAACGGTATTGCTACAGCGAGAATTTTATGTATTCATTCAAGGAAGGACAGACTTCTACAATGAATCAAGCAAACAAGTTAAGAATGGATCCTTCTTACATTGCACAAATAAATTTTGCTATCTAGTTTTTGGATTCCTTTGTTGGCTCTGATCTAATACAAAAAAGTCAGGCTTCAGTTCTACAAGTCACAGTCAGTGATATCCCACTCAACTTCAATAATTCAAGCAAATTCAGGGTCCTTCTATAAACTGCAGAGACTGTACACAGCTCCAACTGACAATTCAGCCTGCTTGCTTTAGAATGAAATGTTCTGTCTTTCTTTCTCTGTTGGCTGTGTAGAGTCTGATTCAAGTAATCTCAACGAGATGAAACTGGCCCCACTAAACATAATGAGACATTCTGAACACTACCTTGTCAATAAACCAGCTGTTTGCTTCACAGCCTCAGCATCCAGGAGGGAAAAAAAAAATCTAAAACTGACAGGTAGCCCCACAGTGATTTTAATGATCTATAGATTTGGTCTATTTGTAATCACTGAAAGAATTCATAAACTTGAACCTACTTATTGCAATGAGTTCTCACCTGGTAGCAAGAACTGAGCATATCATGCTGCACCATTATACTAACCATGAAGGCCAAAGGACAGGAGTGAATGTTGGCATGGTAGACACAGCAGTTCTCCACGTCTGCATCTTTCCAGCTGGCAGGGCATTCATGCTCCTCACAGAACTCCTTCGCAGCTGTAGCATTGCTGGCCAAGCAGCAAAGAGAGAGAAAGAGAGAGAGAACTTTTATATTCATTTGACATTCCCCAGACTTGAAAAAGCACATAATAGCCTGTTCTTTATCCTGCATGGAGAAATTAGCAGCAAAAACACATGCAGTAAAATAAACACCATTGCTTGCTGCTTTGTCTTGCTTGTGGATGAAGTGCTCCTAGAATAACAAAGATTGCTCTCAACTGGGCCACTGGCTAATGCCATGTGTTAGGGACTTCTGGCCAATACTGTGTCACTCGTACCAACTTAGATTTCTCTCTACAGACTGACTTCATGACCAGATGGGATTACTTGGCACCACAACATCTGACACAGAAGAAGATACCATTACTCTACTTCCACTATCAAAAATATATGTCCCTGGCTACTTTCATTGTGTGTCTTCAGTTATATAGTTTCATCAATGCATGCAATTCATACTTGTCATTCAGCTCCAGCCAGAGAAAATAAATTCATTTGACAATAAGATAGAATTGCCCGAACTGAAAATTTAGAGAAAATAGTGGACTTCACTACTCTGCAAAACAAGTTGGGCTTTTTGAAAGCTTATCCCTGAAAGACAAATATAGTTACCTGGAATGTGACGCAAAACTTTTTCCCACTGTTTCCTCAGTTACACTTTCAGTTGGTTACGACCCTAATACATTTGTCTTTAAAATAGAATAATTTTCTGCAAATATTGTTTACTCAGTAGATGTAGCCATACTTAGGAGTAAGGTTTAGTTTGAATGTTTCACACTTGTGGTGGATCTTTATAAAGCAATGCCAGGACATCAGGATTTATTTTGCAGTTTGTTTTAAATGAAAGAAGAATTAGACAGGAATGAGTATATTTAAGACAGACGACCATATTATAAGAAATAAACACAAACATAGGGGATCAGGTTGACATAAATTGTATTCAGAGCCAGATTTAAAAAAGCATAGACATACTTGAAACCTGAAATTTGGCAATCCCCAAGACATCTGAAAAGATAAATTAGGAGAATCAATTGGTGTGGTGGTTTGACCCTGGCTGGAGGCCAGACACCCACCAATGTCGCTCTATCACTCCCCTTTTCATCTGGACAGGGGAGAAAATATATATTGAGAGGCTTAGAAGTGGAGATAAGGACAAGAAGAGATCATTCCGCAATCAGCGTCAAGGGCAAACAGACTCAACACAGAATAAAGGAAAGAAAATTATTTCATTGATGACACTGCTCTGCACACCCAGTGACACCAGAGTCAGGCAATGAGAAGTAAAACCAAATCTTAAAGCACCTCCTCCCACCCCTCCCCTCTTAGCAGACTTCACTTTAGTCATGATTTCGCTCCCATCTTCCCCCCCATTGTGGCATAAGGAGGGGCAGGGAATGGGGTATGGAGTTTCAGTCAGTTCCTCACAAGTTGTTCTCCTTCCTAGCTTGTGGGGGGGAGCATTCCTCACACCCTTCCCCTGCTGCAGTGTGGGGTTCCAACCACGGAGACAGTCCTCCATGAACCTTTCCAATGTAAGTCCTTTCCCACGGGGCTTCAGCTGCCCCAGTGTGGGTCACTTCTGTGGGGTGCAGTCATAAATCACAGAATGTCTCTCAGGCCAAGACAGCTCTAGCCTGGCCCTCCCTGGGGTCACAAGTCTGCCCCAAGCGGGATCTAGTGTGGATCTCTCTCCCTCTTTCTGTGTGTGTGTCTATTCCTCCATGGGCTACAAGTGTGTGCAGAGGCTTGCTCCAATGTGGGTCACAGTGTCTTCTGTATGTCTCCATCTGCTCCATCCAGCATGGGGCCTCTCCACAGGCTACAGGTGGGGTGTCAGCTGTGGGGGGACATCCACTCCACCACAGGTTTCTCCATGGGCTGCAGGGGCATCTTTCTCTCTGGCACCTGGGGTACCTCCTCCCCTCCCTTCCCTGGCCTTGATGCCTGCACAGTTTCTTACATCTTCTCACTCCCTTCTCTGGTGGCAAAAAGCAGCTGCTTGCAGGTTTTTTTCTCCTAAATGTGATTCCCAGAGGCGCTTTGACCATCACTGATGGGTTTGGCCTTATTCAGCAACGACTCCAGCCTTGAGCTGGCTGGTGTTGTGCTCTGTAGGGCCCACAAAAGGCTTCCGGCTGCTTCTTGCAGAAGCCACCCCTGCAGCCCCCCAGCTCCACCCAGCACAACCACAACAATTGGTCTTTGAGCCCATGCTGTAAGTTAAAAAGTAAATTCATGCAAGAAGGTGCTTAATTCCATCACATATTTGTCTTCATGGCAACTTCTAAAAAATCTATGCTATATTCTGTATTTCTTATTCAGTATCTTCATCATGGCTTCAGCCAAATAAGCCCAGCCATATTTGGGTCAGCCACTGTAAGCTAAAGAGTCAACCAGATAGTCTTCCAGATAAAATGCAGAGCAGATTTGATCGTTTTGAAAAAACACAGCATAGATTTCTGATTAAATATTTGCCATCTGTCTGTATGTGCAAAATATGTCTAAGTACCCAAGAACAGAATTTTCCAAATTACTTACTGATTTAATGGAGTGGGTCACCTTGGGAAGAATAGAAAAACACATTCATTTCCAAGCAATGAAAAAGCCTGCTATATTGTTAATATTTTTTAACTATTATTAGCTACAAAATTTCAGAAAAAATGATAGGTAAATATTGCAGAACTGTGTAACCATAGTACACTGACAATGGAAGTACAGTATCAACTTTTTGCCATTGCAAATGGATTATAGGTCATCTTTCAACATGAAAAAAAAATTACCTGTGTAACAGTTTTTACAGCCTGAACTTTGCAATGTGAACTCAGACTGGCAGAGAAAAATTGGGTTTTTCCATAAATATGTCTTACACTAATCAAGTACAGTACTGAAAGTGAGGATGTACAGCTGCAGCCTCTGTTCCAGACATAGCTGTATATTGATGGAGACTGCTATGTACAGACAAAAGTGTAAAATCAGGGTGTAGTAGACTTCTAGTGATCTACAGTTGTACACACGGCACTCTGTATTTAATCTCTGCTATTTACAGCTACCGACACAGTCTCTAAGTTGATATATAGGTTTTTGGACTGATTTCAGTCCCACAGAATTTCAAAGTAGTTCAGTGGATTCAGAGTTGGGCCAGCTTCTTTTTCTTATCTATGTTATACACTACAAACACTCTTGTGATTAAAATTAGTATAACACACAGTTAGCTTGGGACTTCAGATCAAACTTGTTAATTCCTTGTGTAAAGAAGGCAAGAATTGATGTTCAGAGTTGCACTGAGACAGTAATGCTGATACAGGATGATGTGCCCTGTTCTTAACCAGGTGGGCAAGCATGCCATGGTGATTGCTCTGAGAGCAAAGCCAATGCAGAGAGGAAAATGTCAGAGCAAAGACAGATGAGATCTCATGAGATGCAAGGAAATACTGAGGGGCCCCTGACTAAGTGTTCCAATGATGTTACTGAAAATGCATACACAGAATCCCCATGGAGTCATGACCATTAACACAATTTTACAGGAGGTAATACCTGTGAGGAAGGATTCTATTTTGCACAGCATATTGATAAAAGCTGTCTGAAGCAATGACGGCATAGGTCACGTTGAAGAATTCCCCACTCACAGCCTTTTCTGGAGGCCTTTGCACCCATGCCATCTCCAGGCCTAGAAACAACACAATCATGGATCAGCATGTTTGCTATACTTCACTACTTTAGAGATGCATACAAATTTAAAACCTTCTCTGTAGTGATTTTCATCTATTGTTCCTATTGCTTTTTAGAAGTCCAAAAGCATCCGTTTTAGCTTCAATGTAGGTAAACACAAATGCATGTTATTCGAACAATTCTGACACTCAGGAAAGATCATGCTATTAGCAAAACATGACAAAAAAAATCTGGTCATCTCATCTAAAGTAACACTGCTCCCAGTATAATGCAGTGCTGCTTGTCCTGATATATCTGCTTTCCTCTTTGATCAGGAAATAAATATTGCCCTTTATTCTTGGCTGCTTTCACTGAGGCACACCTCATTATGGAAGCACAACTCTAGCACAGCTGAAATTCAGTCAAAACCCTTAACCTCATGAGACATAAATTATATATACTAATATTTGTTTATTTAAGAAAGCGCTCTCATTTTATAAAACAATATTCCATCTAGAACAGAGGTCAATGGAAGGAGTGCTACTCAGACATCTGCCATTTTCTGCTTACACACACTTACTGTGAGATTTTGTTCAATTATAAACTTTATTACTCTGGAGTTGTTTTCACAAGCGTATTCTTTACTTGTACTGTTAATGAAGCTGCTATTTTTTTCCCCTAAACATAGTTCCGCATCAGGTATAAAGAAGCAAATTGTAAAATAACCTTTGATTTCACATCTGCTTTGAAAAGTAAACATTCATTATAAATGCTAATGTTGTGAGAGAAACAACACAAAGATTTTAAAAAAATCCTATTGGCGTGATTCACACTAAAAGGTAAGAGAGAGCTCAGCTTCAGAGAATGTGTTATAATGAAGGCAAAAGGTCAGCATACATTTCAGTTAAATTACTTTTTAGTTCCTTTTAAATGTCTCACAAAGATAAACAAAATTATCTTTTTAAGACAGATACTCCCACATTTAAATGCTTTGAAGATCTGTTAAAACCACAGCGATGAGGCTGCAGTATACAGTTCTTGCTTTGCTCTTAGCGTTGCCCACAAGATGGCAAGGAAAAACAACAGAGAAAGGCAGGAGAGAGCTTGGAGTTCATTCCAAATCTCGTAAAACGTGTGTGTTAACTAAGCAACCTACTCATATTATTTTCCCTTATAGTCAGTTCACACTTTGCTTATTAGTAGGAAAAGCTTTAAACAAGCCACCTGTTCTGTTAAATAGCTGTTTGCATGCTAAAGCAATAGTAAATTCATACAGGGATAAAAGTCGTGTTGACTATCATCTACGTAGTCTTTGAATTTCACTGTTCTAACAGAATTCTCTGGAAAATGTTTAACTAATACTGAGCTCCAACCGTAACCCAGCAGTTATATTTTCTGGAGTGTTTTATCAGTATCAGTTTCTCAGGTGGTGGTGGTTTTTTTTGTCTAAAAATCCTGTTGAAAGACACTGTCTCTGGGTTTATCTTTTACAACATAAAACAAAAGTTTGTTGGTTTTTTTTTTATATCAGTTATTTATCAGTTACAGTGTCTCAGAATCATAGTATAGTTGAAATTGGAAGTCACCTCTGGAAATCACTTCGTCTTGCTCTGTATTGCGCAAGATAAGTTCACCTATAGCCGGTTACTCTTGAGTTTGTCTAGTTGGGTTTCAAAAATCTCCAAGGATGGACAAACCACTACCTTCCTGATCAACCTGTTCTACTTTTTGATCACACTTAAACTACAGAAGATTTTCTTCTATGTAAATGTAATTTCCCATATTTCAGTTGCTCTTTAATTTTTTTCAATCTCAAAGAATTAATTTGTAACAAAAATTACTCTCCTTTTATTATCTCATAATTTGATTTTTGAAACTGTCTGGAATAAGGGGCTAAAGATCGCAGATTTTTTTTTTAAATACTCATGGAACACAGTTTTGAGCAGGTGGAAAATCTTGACATGAAGTATCAGTGATTTTGTGTACTGGCTGGAGGGTGTAAACACAGTCCATTTAGGAATTGACACTGTAAAATTCAACCAATGACTCAACAGAATTTGCTGCAATGCAGAGCTGCCTGTTTGGATTAAGTTGCATTTGGTTTTCTAATGAGAAAGGAAATGTTTTCAGTTTCTTTCTGGGAGAAGGGATTCAGCCGTTGCTACTACTTTTTCATTTGGAACAAATGAAAATTGGACAAGTAATTGCTTTGAAGTATCTTTTGGTTGATTTCTTTCACTTATTTCTCTAGATCACTGATTTAGATGCTTTCCACCATGCATAACATTCATCAGGAGTTAGGTATTATGCTGAGTACTTCCCTTTTGGGTTTTTAACCATTCCCCAAGCAAGAGATGGTCTTTCTTGAGGACTCACCTCCACAGTCCAGCATGTTATATTCATCTGGTTTTTCCAGGGGCCAACAGTCATAGTCTTTGTTGTCTAAATCATGCCACCCCTCCACAAGTATCACCTACCAGAAAAAAAGCACACAAACAGACTAAAAATGACAGTATGGTAACAGGGGAAGTATGAGTTTCTACTTCTTCTAAAGAAATCAAAACAAATGCAGAAATATCTGGCACATTTTTCTCTCTAAAATTTTGTAGAAAAAAAATGATAAATTCCATGGGGTATATAAATTCAATTGGTGTATTATTTTGATCTATCTAGAAATTAGCCATGTAACAACAAAAGGACTAAATTAATACTTCTCTTGCAGAAGGTTTTCTGTAGAAAGAGAGATTTTTTTAAATTTTTCTTCTAAACCGGCACCACCTCTGCTCCAAACCGTTCAGGTTTTTGGTGTTTTTTAATCTTTCACACCTAAACTCTTTGAATGAGTACTTTTTTTATACATTTAATAATACAAAACACCTGTTTATATAAATGCTAAATATATAATTATAGATAATATTGACTGCTTAAGCCTATTACAAGTAGAATACACCATCATATTAGCATACAGATTGAATCACAACAGTAGCAGAATATACATTATATCTGTATATAAATTATACATTGTAATAGATACATTAATCAAGTATTAAACTACACTCTCAGGTATTTATGAGCAGAATCAAGTGTGTTAGGTTAATATACTCTGCTTTTAATCCACTTCTACCAACAGATAATAATTCCTATTCATAATCTGCCATTATTTTTCTATATATTATTGGAGGATAATTATCTACTGAATGATACAATTACTTATGACAGTATTCATGGAATAAGCTAGAATCATACAAACTATTTTCTCCAATTTATTCTCCTGTTACTCCTATGTTCTATATTACCAAAACCACATTCAACATTTGCCAGGTATAAATAGCAGTCTCACTGCAATAAGCCATATACAGTTCATTCCATATGCACAGACCACAGGAATAAGTTCTGGTAAGCAGATGTATGTAGTTTACCTACCAATAAACTGAGGAGGCTTTGGAGCCTGAAGACTGGTGTTTTAACAGATCTCATGCTCCCTAACATGCACCCAGCTCACCAAGTGTCAGGGCTGCTTCTGATGTTGCTGTTGCTAGTGAATGAGATGCCCATGCCTAAGAAGGAGGGGGGCGGGGGGGAGAGGGGTGTTGCTAGGCAAGGTGACGCTGTCAACTCCAGCTGTTGCAGCTGTTCTGTTTCCTTCTTCCCCCCTCTCCCCTACCCCACTACTTCTTGGTACAGGTGGAAACACCCCTCTGCAACTCTCCAGAACATTTCTGAGAAATCACTGTTTGTCTCACGGGCAGCCCCACTCTCACACCATTGAAATTTGTGCTCCTGTCAGCTCAAAATTGGAAAAGCAACGGGAGGATTTCATTTCACTGCCTTGTTGAACTTGGGCAGCATCTGACCCTCAGGGAAATAAACACAGAGACATAGCTGGGTTTCGGAGAGGAGAGGTGTACGAACTCCAAGTCAAGAAAAGAACCCCTCTGTAAAATGAACTAGTAAGACCAGAGGTTAGATGAAGTAATCTCCTGAGGTTGCTTCTAACCCAAATTGGATTAGACCCACTGTCTCCAATTTTTCAGTCCCTGGATGTGTAGCACAACTTCTATCTGAGAAGTGTTCTGCTACATACACTGATGAAACAGACCTCTGCCTAGACATACGGGCAAGATAAAGATGTAGATTTATCCACGACTATTTCTGTTTGCTGGTCACTGCCAACACAGAAATTCAGTGGTGACACAGCTCTCCTGAATATTTGCCCCTGTTTTCTCTGGAAATCCTCTGGCTTCAAGCCCAAACTGACATTAAGAATCACTGTCAAAATGATTGGACTTCACTATTTATTGCATCAAAATTGTATGAAAACAAAATGGGCCTAGTTCATCTTGAAAGGAGTTGTAGACCAATTAAAATAACCTTTTGCATTCACTCATCAAAAAGATGTTTTTATAAACTAGTAAAAACATCTTAGGTTGGAATTTTATGTTTGTAAGGAAATCCTATGCATCATTTGCAGATGACACCAAGTTGGGAGGAGCTGCTGACTGTTGAGGGTGGAGAAGACTTTCAGAGAGACCTGGACAGATTGGAGACCTGGGCAGTCACCATCAGTGTGAAGTTTAAGAAGGGCAAGTGCTGGATTCTGCACCTGGGAAGGGGCAACCCTGGCTGCACATCCAGACTGGGGGATCAGATGCTGGAGGCCAGCCATGCTGAGAGGGATCTGGGGGGTCTTGATTGACAGCAAGTTAAACATGAGCCATCAGTGTGCCCAGGCAGCCAGGAGGGACAACCTTATCCTGGGATGCATCAAGCATGGCATGGCCAGCTGGGCCAGGAAGGGGATTGTCCCGCTCTACACTGCGCTAGAGCAGCCTCACCTCGAGTACTGGGTGCAGTTTGGGGCACCACAGTACAAGAGGGACACAAAACTACTTGGAAAGTGTCCAGAGGAGGGCAGTGAGGATGGGGAAGTGTCTGGAGGGGAAGTTTAATCAGGAGAGCCTGAGGTGTCTTGGTTGGTTACACCTGGAGAAGAGGAGACTGGGGGGAGACCTCATCATGGTCTGTGGCTTCCCAAATCATTCAGTCTGCCTACATGGTAAAAAGAGAAGATAAAAAAACCCCACATTTTGGGGGGCTAGAATTATCTGCTTAAAAGAACTCTACATACATTAACATCTTGGAGAGGTTTTACTGATGATTTGTTTTAGGATGTCTTCTGTTTAATAAGGAATTTGCTGGCAGGGAAGCTAAGGATTACAACTTGTTGGATCCTACAACAGCCAAAAGATTACCAGTCTGATCCTATTTAATAGGACTGCCAAATATTCAGATGAAATTAATATGATGATTCAAGGACTATAAAGATCATTCATTACCTTTATAGCTACTTGTCTGTCATGAATGTCAGAATTGCTGGAGAGTACAAGAAGCTGGTTTGGGAATCCTGAATTAAAGGTGTATGGATTGGAATGGTTGGTGATTATCTGATTTAACAATGTATCTCAACTATTTGAGAAGCACATTACCTTAACACTGTATCATATTAACAAAGGAGTTTATTAACACAGCCAAACTAAGCCTGTCATAGAGGGACCAAATTCTGCTATTGCCACTTAACAAGCTTGGTGCAGTAACACGGTTACTTAGTTTCTTCTCTTAGAAGTAGCTTTTCATCTGAAAAAAAACAGTTAATTTCTACCTATTGAAATTTATAAAATAATTTCATGGTTACAGGTTTATTTCAGCTGTGTTGACTGTGCTCAAATGGTCCCTCATGCTATATCACTTCCATGTCATTTGTTAATTCAATAATAACTTCTACTACCAAAGAGGGAAATAAAGATACTTAAAAGTTTTATGAGAAGTATCATTGGAGATATTGGTTAAAATATGCAGGTTTTATTGATGCTTTGGTAATATAAAATGTAAAGATGCAATACTTGTAGAAAATAATAACAATGCTTAAAATATTGCTGAATGAAACTTGCTAATTATGTGCTTTCAAGTAGTTTAAGAAAGGAATTCCTGACAACAAGCTAAACCAAAAATTACTGTGATGAAAGCTTCAAATATCCTTGAAAATATTTGTTTATTCTGGCATTCATACTTTCCAGATGGTTCTTGTCTTGGTAACAAGCTGAATTTCAAACTGAGATATTTAAGCTACTTCATTTTTAATTCGATTAAAATTTCTCACAAGACCCTTATTTTCAACAACAACAACAAAAATCACTACCAGGGCTCATTTGAAATTTCAAAAATTATGGATTTATCAGATCTGTATTGTCATTTGAGAAAACAGTAGTTATAACTTAAGTTCTTGACACATAAAACTCCACTACGCAGAGTACAGCATCCTGCTCAATTCTACAGCACTCTGGCCTCCTGGCATCTAAAGGGAGGTAAGACTGTCTATACTATTCCATGTTACAGTGTTAGTTCATAACTAGCATTTCAAACGACACCCTGTCTCGGCGGTTTCTTACCGGGATGACAACGACAGCAGCAAAGCTGGCGTCCGGCACGGCCACAACACTGTGACACTTCCCTCTAGTGGTTGCGCAGCACAGCAGCGGCGGACGGGCTGCCCCTACGCGCAGTGTGGACTGAGGTTAACCTCTTCAAGCACAAACCATTACAGAGTATCTGGGAGCAGCGTAGCAGAGAATTGCCCCATCTCAGGTGCTCACCTGGGAGTTTGGTGGCTGCAGCTGAGGGCCGTCTACCCCTCCTCTTCCCAGGCACAAGAAATTCCCAGGGCGCTGGCATGTGGCCACAGCACAGCAAGTGATCGCACCTCCACTTAGTTGCCACAACCGCTTGTTGACACGTGTAGCCTGCAGAAAGTGCTTTGCTGTGCTACACAATGCAGCCCCACAGACAGAGGGTGTTGATCTTGTCTTAAAATCCCACATCAACACAAGTGCATGTTGAAGAACCACGGGCTGCTTCTGTGCTCTTCCTGTGGTGCTGGTCCTCCAAGCTTTCTGCTGCTTACGAAATGAACCGTAAAATTAGATCAAAAGTCTGGTCTGGTTACAAATACTTTAAAAAAAATATTGTGCTGCATTATTTTTAATTGGGTCAGTATTTTTTCTTCCCACTCTTTTCTCATCTGCTCTGGGGGGAAACTCACTCGAGTAACACACATGTTCCTGTGGTTCAGTGAGACTCAGACCTTAGCTGAGCCTTGATTAGCAAAATTTAAAAACAACATCTGATTTTCTCTGGAATTCCTGGTATTAAAAAACTAACCATTGTCCTAAGTTTTTAGTAGTCTGGTAGCTTCAGAAGTACTGAGTGCCCTCAATTTGCCAAGAGTGCTAAATAGGCAAGAGATTTAGGTCTGGTAAAATACTAGAGAACAGTGAGCAAGCTCCTGAGCCTTGCACACTCACCATCCCTTAACTTTGTAGTCTTTCTCCATTTCTCTCAAACACTCTCCCAAATATTGGAAGTTTGAGAGAATTCCAAAGAAAAAGGCCTTGGGCTAAAAGAACGGTAATCATGAAATTAAAAAAAAAGAAGTAATGACATATTTTTTACTAAAGAAAGGTTAATGCTAGATGATTAATCTTCGATGACAGTTTAACTCAACTGCAGCAGAGGAGCAAACTTACGCAGTTTACACAAAGGAACAGAGCTGGGAGGCAGTATGAAAGCATGACAGATCACAGAAATTCAGACACAGAATTTTGTAAAAAGGTAATTAGGGACATTGAAAACTACAGCTAAGGAACTGTGTCTTCCAACTACTATCTACCATGTAATACATACCTCAGAAAACTCAAATAAACCTGGAAAATGAAAATAGTATTAATTGGTATGGTGGCAGGTTGTCTTCACTGGATTCTTGAATTACTGGGAATGGTGAACACATTTATGCTTTCACAGATGCATTCCTCAGGTCCACTCTAGCTCAAGGGGCATCACAGGAAGGCTTGTTCTGTTGCTGCACTCTGGGTTTGATCTGCAGCACTAAACAAATTTAAATACTTAATTAAATAATTATTAGAAAAGATATCAAAACTAGAAACAAAAAGTATCACGTATATTCCATGCAGGTTGTATGAAGGCTATCATTTGGGATATGTCACTGACTTGAAGAAGAAATATTTCTTTTTAAGAATATGCACTATTATCTGTTTAGAAGTTTGACCACTGCAAGTTGTTGTGGAAGGAAAGCAACATTCCAGGATTTTCATCATGTAAAGCAATCTGTAATTTCTTGCTTTCTAAAGAGAAGGTGGAAAGAATGATGACATATGGAACTTTGCAGGAGGATAGTCACAGCTAGAAAACCGACAGGTAGCAGTGAAAATGCTGTTTGTCTTAATAATTTGGTATGACATATGACTGAAATTCTCTAAAGAGACAGGATAAGAAAAATTGAACTCACAATTCTCAGAGAAGCCAACAGGAACTTCACTTTCAAAATGATCCAGGTTAACCTTTAGAAAATCCTAGCCTAAGTACATAAAAGAGATTTCTGCATCAAGGGATTTGCTTGCATAAATCATGGGGTTTCTGTTACTATAATGCAGCATGTCAGTGCTGTGTTGTTCAAAGGGTATTCAACAAGTCTGAGAATGTAAGAATGAATTCCAATTTCATACGATGACTGCCTGAGAGGCTTAAGAAGAGTTGGTTCCAGTTCAGCACAGAATCATTTGAGTTTTCTGTTTGGGAAGAAACTCAGCAGAACATCACTGATGTTCTCAAATGCCTCCAATCTTTCAGTCCTCCCACACAGGCAGAAATGTTATAGATGTCTACAATGCTTGAGAACATCCATCTTGACTGCTCTTAAGATCTATTGTGGAGGATCTGTCTGTCAGTGACAGATGGCAGCTGAGGGACATTTATGTTCTTACCTGCATCATGCTCCTAGCATCTACTAGTTGTAACAGCATTCCACTGAAATCTGCATTTTGCCTTAATGGGGTCTTCCTCTCCTCCTCACTTCTCACTGCATGACTCACTTCTGTTTTCAGAATTCTTGAGTTATTTTCTGCTCGTATTTTTACCTGCATTAGCACTTCACATTTATTGACATCGCACACATCCTTCCTCCAGCCAAAAAAGACACCCTCGTAAGCCACAACTGCTCCCACATTTCATGCGATCAGGAATTTCTAAGTGATACTTGGAGGTCACTGAAATAGGGGGTATCTTGCCTTTTGTAACTGAAGGATTATTTAGCCTTTTGAATCATCTCTTTGGACCAGTCCCAGACGAAAGAGGTCCAAACTATTCCTCCAGACAGGATCGTTTCTGCATATGTCAGCCTAGAGAGATGTTTGCTGAACTTGTTTTTGATGACCTTCTGTAGCGCCTCTATCCCTCCCTTTGTGGAGCAATCCAATGCTTCACTACCCTTCCTTGTTAGAAAGGTTTCTTTATGGTTCCTGCTTCTGTCTTGCTAAAATTTCAGCCTAGTACTTATCCCAGCTACACAGAGACCCATTAATATTGTCCTGGTTTTCACTGAATTTTCTTCCTAGCAGCTGGTACAGTGCTGCAGTTTGGATTTAGGATGACAGTAATGTTGGTAACACATGGATGTTGTAGTTGTTGCTAAGTAGTGCTTACACTAAATCCAGGACCTTTCAGCTTCTCATACTGCCCTTGCCAGTGAAAAGGCTGAGGGTGCCCAAGAGGTTGGGAGGGGACACAGCCAGGACAGCTAACCCCAAGTGACCAAAGGATCACAGAATCATAGAATCTTAGGGGTTGGAAGGGACCTCAAGAGATCATTGGGTCCAACCCCCCTGACAAAGCAGGTTGCCTAGGACAGGTAGCACAGGTCGGCATCCAACGGGCCCTCTAACATCTCTAGAGATGGAGACTCCACAACCCCCCTGGGCAGCCTGTCCCAGGGCTCTGTCACCCTCACTGTGAAAAAGTTCCTCTGCATGTTGGTGCAGAACTTCCTGTGCTCCAACTTGCAGCCACTGCCCCTTGTCCTGTCTCCACAGACCACTGAAAAGGGGCTGACCATTTCCCCCTGTGTCTCACACTCTGGATATTTATAAATATTAATAAGATCCCCTCTCAGTCCTCTTTTCTCAAGGCTGAACAGCCCCAGTTCATTCAGCCTTTCCTCATAGGGGAGATGCTCCAGACCTTTAATCATCTTCGTAGCCTTCCGCTGGACTCTCTCCAGGAGATCCCTGTCTTTTTTATACCAGGGAGCCCAGAACTGGACACAACACTCCAAGTGGGGCCTGACCAGGGCAGAGTAGAGAGGGGGAGGATCACCTCCTTCAACCTGCTGACCATGCTCCTTTTGAGTCACCCCAGGATCCCATTAGCCCTCTTGGCTCCCAGCGCACACTGCTGGCTCATGGCCAACCTGTCATCCACCAGGACCCCACCTGGTGGGGAATAATCCATACCACAAGGTATGAATTATTCCATACCATATCATGTCATGCTCAGTATATAAACTGGGGGAAATTGGTTGGAGGAGGTGGTGTTCCCTGCTTGGGAATGGGCTGGCATTGGTCAGTGGGTGGTGAACAATTGCATTGTATATCACTTTTTTTGTATATGTTATTATTATTATTTTATCTTCTTTGCTGCCCTATTAAAGTGTTTATATCTCAACCCATGGCTTTTACCATTTTTTTCAAATTCTCTTCCCCATTCCATTTTGGAGGTGGGTGTGGAGAAATGAGCAAGTGGCTGTGTGGTGCTTAGTTTCTGGCAAAGGTTAAACCATGACAGGAATGTTCTGTGACATTTTTACATGCTTGAAATATTTACCATTCTGACTTCTGCCAGTTACTACATATCAAGATGCCTTACACCAATGTATTCTCACATTTCTTCCCAAGCAAAAAGGATTATCCTAGTTTCAGCACATAATCCAGGAATAAAGAGTGATCAAAGAAAATTCGTAAGTTGAAGCAGAACAGGTATTTTGACAGTAATAATAAACACTTTCTTGTTTTGGACCTTTGGATGCAAACAAGCAATCCCAAATGAAGCTTAGGATCATAGTCGTGAGACCTCTCTCATTCTGTAATTATAATGTATGTCACATTTTCAGAAAGAAGTAAAAAACAGTCTTTGTTTAATACTGCAGTCTTTCTGTTGATGGAGGTTTTGTGTCAATGAGTTTTTTATATGTATGCCTCAAGGGGAGCAAACTTGGTCAAAATCCAGTTTGGCATAATGCCATTTTGTAGACTGTTCTGTGACTGACTAGTTGTCAGAACTAGTCTAGTGGGAGAAGCTGAGGATTTTCAGATGCTACTGAACCTGAAAAGAATTTTCTGCCATTCAGGATTCTCTGGTTCTCTGGGTACATTACTTTCTCTACTGAAGTCAACCATGCTTTCCTTCTGTCAGAAAACACTGGGGAGCCAGCAATTTCTTTTCCTGTCATGTTGAGCACCCAGACAGATCAGTATACCACTTGCATTTTAACTTTGATACAAGGAACAGTGGTTCAAATGCTGACAGAGTAGAGGAGATGGAAAACTGTATTGAATTTGAAACCCAAATACCTGAGGTGACTTAACCTGTTCTGATAAAATAATGTATCCTTTTGTAGCCACATGCAACTATAATCTGATTTACTTTGACTGAAATCCCTCGCACATGCCTTTGCTTTTTCTCTGCTAGTCCCCTTTGCTAGTTCCCTTAAGAGAATTTAAGAACAAACTGCAAGGGAAAATGTAAGCACAGTAAGTCAGTGATTATAAAGAGGATTTTTATTTTCCATCATTCCATTTCTGTGTTGCCCAGTGCTACTAGCTAATTAGCTTTTTCTTCCGTCTTTTGGTAGGTCTCTCCCTTCAGAGAGGACACTCCAGGGTGCTACCCTTAATGGTTTCTAGTGCAGGCTGGTTAACAAGAAGCATGGGGTGTCAGTATGATTCTGCCATGAAGTATCTTGTTGTTCTGCTGTGACAAATTAGTTAGGAGTTGAGATGTGTCTTCTCATATTACAATTTCCTCCAGAACGCTCACTGCCCTTGTAATTTAATTCCTATGTAATAATTTCTTGGGTTTTAAACTTCATAAAGCAGAAGACTCTCAAAGGCATTCAACAGTGGGCAGAGCCTGATGGTCACTAAATCTCCCCATGGTTTATGGTCACTTACTTCTTGGAAAAATCTCCTCTACTTTTTGTGTGTATGTGTGCAGTAATAAAAGGAAACACTCACAGTCCCGACACAGGGCCCTGAGTGTACCCCTCTCTCCTGAAAGCTAAGCTGCCTGGTCTCAGGGCCAACAATAACACTGCAGCTCTCCAAATTTGAAGCTAAGTGAGGAAGAATCTCTACCAGGGCACTCCACCTTTCTCTGGGAGCTGCTTTTAGGCTGGGCTTTCATACTTGTTTGGTGTCAGAGCTACATTGCACCTATGCCTATACCTTGCCACGTATCCTGTTGATCAGAATCCTGACCCTGACACAGGGATTTTACTTCCCACCGTGACCTTGGGAGACTTGCCTCATCACCATGGGCTCTTCTGTTCAATCTCCACATTTGGCTGACCCTGTTTATTATCTCCAGACCTGCCATGCTTGCTTTCTTCAGGCACTGTAGACCTGGGCTCTGGGGTGACACTAGTCTTCCTGCCTTGCTGTCACCCTGGATGTCCTCCCTGGTGAAGCACTCTGCCCTTGCTGCTCGCTGACAAGGACACCTCAGCTGCAATGCTTCAGTAAAATAAAAAAGTTTAAAAGTTCAGGAGTAAAGTCGCAATAAAGCAAAATTGGACCCAAAAAGAAAAATGTAAATGCTTTGCTCAAAACCTTGTAAAATACCTCTTTAAAGCATCTTTTGCTAAACTGTTCCTAATTGCAAGTATGAATTGTAGTAAAGGACTTTTTACAAAGCAAGAAATTGTCTTAATTGTAAGTAGGAAATTACCAGGATATGATTCTATGCATAGTTAACTTCAAACACAGATGTTATCAATATCTTGGGATTTTCTGGAGTTTTTATAGTATTTTAAAATGAACAATATTAGCACTGATTTAATTTGATTTCCAGGCATATTCCTACTTCCTAATATAAGCTTCATATTAGCTGTGGCTTTAGAGATTTGTACAAAATTTTTATCTGCACTTTGGTTTAATGGTAGCTTTTTGTTAAGGTTTGGCCACTACAAATTGTTGCACAGGTTCATAGTATCACTCTTTCCCTAGCCATAAAAGTAAGTAGAACTGTCCTCACACTGGGGTGCTATCCTTGCTGCTTAATAGGAGATGACTTTTAACTTGTATGTATTTTGTTCTCTGTACTTCAGTGGGAAGAAAAAACTCACCTTGTTAGTGCTTTCTTTATATGCCATAGAAGATGGATAAGCACCTTAATGGGAAAAGTTTAGAGATTCAAGTAATTAATTTAGAAGAATGATACCTAAAATCCTTATCCCTCCAACCATGAAGTAGGACGAATTTCCTACCATTGTCAGGTAACATGGGATTAAAGATCCAGGCTACCTGCAGAAAGGGTAGGGAAACTAGGTATGCTGTATAGGCAAAACAAGGAAAGAATTTGCTCTTCTCCCAACTCCTGGAGAAAGTACTGTTCCCCAGGGATCATGAGATTTATTAATTTTTATTTTTTTGTGAATAAACACCTGGGCTCTGAGGACTGATTTTAATAGACCCCAAAATAAGATTGATGTTAGTAAAATCCTCATTTAAGGAGAGAAGGGGTGCATGAGAACCTGGATGTCCACTGAACGGATTTGCTTCTGTGCTGGTGAGAAAGGGATGCCATTTTAAATGGTGGTTTGTGATTAACTCATTAACACATTGCAGTGACTCATGAGGTCTATTATAGACTATCTTATGGGTTTTTTCCCTTTACATTTGAGCAGAAGGATGCTTTTCATCTCTGGCTTGGCTATTTCTGATACTAGCTAGGGCATGTTTCAAGGCATTCTCCGTGCTTCATGCAGGGCTTATGAAAAGACTATTTTTACCACGTAACTATTAGCAAGTCCCTCCAGTCTTCCTGCCTCTCTCAGGGTCAAATTCTCTCCTGAAAGTGTGCTTTGATTATGTAAGAGATATAAATTGAAATTCCATTGGGAAGCTGTGGCTAGCATAAAGTTGAAGAGAAGATAATTGGTGTGGCTTTGCTAAACACAACCAGCTCATTCTCTTAAATAACAGAGTGGTTATTTTTGCTCCCTCTGATGTACCAGGGGTTCAATAAATATCCAGTGTATAAGTTGGGTTCTTAAACCAACTTACACCTTGTTCTTCTTCAAAAAACCCCCATAAATCTAGCTGAGCTATTAAGCATTTTGTTGAATAGCTACATCTCTGTGTATTATGATTAGGATATAGAATCACAGAATCATAGGGGTTGGAAGGGACCTCAAGAGATCACTGGGCCCAACCCCCTGCCAAAGCAGCTCCCCAGCTCATATTGCACAGGTCGGCATCCAGACGGGTCTGGAATATCTCCAGAGAAGGAGACTCCACCACCTCCCTGGGCAGCCTGTCCCAGGGCTCTGTCACCCTCACTGGGAAAAAGTTCTTCCGCATGTTGGTGCGGAACTTCCTGTGCTCCAACTTGCAGCCATTGCCCCTTGTCCTGTCTCCACAGACCTCTGAAAAGGGGCTGGCTGATTCCCCCTGCATCCCATACTTAAGATATTTATAAAGATTAATAAGGTCCCCTCTTAGTCTTCTTTTCTCAAGGCTGAACAGTCCCAGCTCATTCAGCCTTTCCTCATAGGGGAGATGCTCCAGGCCCTTAATCATCTTCGTAGCCCTTCTCTGGAGTCTCTCCAGAAGATCCCTGTCTTCATTATACCAGGGAGCCCAGAACTGGACACAATACTCCAGGTGGGGCCTGACCAGGGCAAAGTAGAGGGGGAGGATCACCTCCTTCAATCTGCTGGCCACACCCCTCCTGATGCACCCCAGGATCCCATTGGCCCTTTTAGCCACCGAGGCACACTGCTGGCTCATGGCCAACCTGTCATCAACCAGGGCCCCCAGGTCCTTCTCCACAGAGCTCCTCTCCAGCAGGTCATCCCCCAACTTGTACTGATTCAAGCAGTTATTCCTTCCCAGGTGAAAGACTCTACACTTGCTTTTGGTGAACTGATCATTCTGATTCCACAAAGGGGATCCTCTTCTCTCTTAAAGCAGGGTGAGATCACTTTCACTTCCAACAATGGAATGAACATAAGATATAATTATTGCATTTCACTGCAGTGCCTGTGTTTGCAGATCGTAGCCAGTCAGACTGACTTTCTCAAGAAGAGACTCTTCTCACTCCATTCTTGTGTGCTTGTGAACCACTTCCCTTTAAAAAAGAAGTCATGATATGTAAGAGAAACATATAATATACTCACACAATAGCAACATGGAGTATTGCAATGTATGTATTGTGACTCTATACAAAAACCTGGGTTAAACAGCTTTGAGAAGTCTTCCCAAGTAAAAGTTTTGGGATATAAATGTTGAAGCCTGTGAAGAAGAAAGAATGAAAGAAAATTTATTTCAGAGTTGCCTGGACTTATGTGGCCAATAAGACTGTGTGGAGAACTACAGAGTACATGCAATGTAAAAGAATTTAAATAACCAAAGTGCCTGTGGTTACAGGTGCATAGCAAAGGGTATCCAGGACAACAAGCAAATTAGTGTAGCAGACAAGACCAAAGACAGTGAGGATGAAGCTTTACATGTGCCTGGCATCACAGAGTGAGGAACTGCCTGTACATCTGTGTGGAACAAATGTCTTTCACTGGATTTCTGGGCAGAAAGTGACCTTTATGGGATGCAGACATACTCCAACTGCTCTGTTGTTCTGTACCCTTTTTCCTGACTAGAAACCCTGATTGGTAGATGTAACTAGCTGAAAGCAGCGATAAGCTGAGTGCCAGCCACTGGCACAGCAGAGACTGCAAGACAGCAGTCGTGATTTCTTAAGTACTGAGAGATGGCAATGGGATTTTGTCCAGAATGACACTTGATAGTTGTCAAGGACACTTGTCACGACAACAAGTGGAAGCAAGGAAGTAGGTAGAGGTGCAGGGTTTACTAGGCCTCCCTAACAAAGGGTGTCAAAACCAGTTTGGTTTGATTTAGTTGAGAGGGACAGTAGGATATTAAATGAAGAATAAGTTTCAGTTCCTAGGGAGGAATGGCAAAGTGCTATTTAGAATTGAGAGATATGTATTTACTCTTTATTAGATGTATGAAATGAAGAGTCACAGGAGGTAGGTATATCTGGACTTAACTTGTGATGCCATTGAGGTTATTTTTGTCTTACAAGAACTGTTACTGATACTTGTTACTGATGCCTTCTGCAGTGAATGCAGAGCCTCCATTTTTCTTCAGGGTGGGCTGAAAACTGGTTTGTCTTAGATCTACAAGAAACAGTGAAAAAGACACATTGATACAATAGAAATCTCAGCTCTCAGGGCTAACTGTCAGAATCCAAGCGAGAAACTGTATTATTTAAATATGTTTTAAGCAATGCCGTGTAAATTATTTTTTCTTCTGGGTAAAATAAATTCTAATCACATATTTAATACAGTGGTATTTTCATTAGCCAAGAGGTCACTCTTCTATTAATATTTGGCTTTAGTTAGTCCACGATACACACTCATTTAACTCCTTTTGTCCTAGGACAGGAGGAATCACAAACACAATTCTGTATATATTGCATTCCTCTACTGCTACTAGAGAATCTCAGTTCTGCCTCAATGGAGAATCATGTCTCAATTGTTAGAGGTAACAATACTGGCAGTCAGAGATGTAAAAAGAAACACCACCATGAAGGTGAATTCTTTAGAAACAAGCTTTTTATTCTGGCTTTGTCATGGTGTTGGATGAGAGCAACTAAAGAACAAATTTGTATTACAGCAGTAGATTTATAAGACATAGAAAAATCAGGATGGAGAAACATATAGGTTTCTGCATCTCTTTTAGGTTCACAAGCCCACAGTTAGTGTTGGCTGGTGTGACTGCTTTGATAATCTCTTCTGTTTTAAATCAGGTAGCTCCAGATCATAGTTTAGCACTTGGAAGTTTAGTCTCTTGGTCTAGTCAACAGAAGTCCACTAGCTTTCTTGGTATTCTCTGGGTTTTTTTCTACTAAAACTTCACTTCCCTTCTTGCAATTTTCGGTTTTGACACTAACTGAGAAAATGGGGAGTCACTTACAAAAGGTATAGAATCATAGAAATGTCTTGGTTGGAAGGGACCTTTCAGATCATCAAGCTGAACCATCACCCTAACCTGAAAAATACACCCCTAAACCATGTCCCTCAGCACCACATCTACACACCTTTTAAATCCCTCCAGGGATGGTGACTCCGCCACTTCCCTGGGAATCCTGTTCCAGTGCTTGACAAACCTTTTGGTGAAGATTTTTTCCCTAAAATCCAATCTAAACCTCCTCTGGTGTAACTTGATGCCACTTCCTCTTGCCCTATCACTTGTCACTAGGGAGAGGAGGTCGACGCCTGCCTCTCCACAACATCCTTTCAGGTAGTTGTGGAGAGCAATTACATCTCCCCTGAACCTCCTTTTCTCCAGACTAAACAGCCCCACCTTCCTCAGCCACCCCTTGTAACGTTTATCTTCCAGTCCCCTCACCAGCATAACTGCCCTTCTCTGGACATGCTCCAGGGCCTCAGTGTCTCTACTACAGTGAGGGGCCCAAAACCAAACTCAAAACTGAGGCTCAAGGTGCGGCCTCACCAGCACTGTACAGGGGACAATTACCTCCCCAGCGCTACTCACCACACTCTTCTTAACAGGCCAGGATGCCATTGGCCTTCTTGGCCACCTGGGCACGCTGCTGGCTCATCTTCAGCTGGCTGGCAACCAGCACCCCCAGGTCCTTCTCTGCCAGGCAGCTTTCCAGCCACTCTTCCCCAAACCTGAAGCACTGCTTGGGGTTGTTAGGACCCAAATGCAAATACAAATGCAGTACTTTCTATTCAATGTACCTCCTGTGAACTATCTTGAGAAAAAATCTAAAAAAACCCAAACTTTGTAATGCATCAAAAATGAAATTTGCATAGTTCACTGCTTCTTTAGTCAATGTGAAGTCTATGAGATTGGCAGTGGGGATCCCCTTAAGTACTTGTGATGAAAATGTTATCCTGTCCATACAATGTTCATAGATTTTCAAGAACACTGAGCTTTTTAGAGAATTCAATGGCTGGGAAGGAAATGCACATTACATAGCTTTTTTGTCTTTCAGCTACAATGTTGGCTTGAAAGAAATACCGTGTGCCAACAAAATTAGGAGATGTGTCAACATCAAACATTACACATTAAAGCATGAAGAAGGCAAATGATTTGTGTAAGCAAAACAAAACCCAACAAATCAGACCAGGTTCCAAAATGCAGAAGCAAATTCCTGACAAACATGTCCCTTGCAAACTACTTCAAAGCTTCTCATTTCCTTACTTCTTTCAGCACAGGTAATAACAAATAAAAATATTCAAAAACATGTAAGGCATTGAACTCAGCACCAGTCAGGATTTCCAGGGAATGACTACTGACTGCATGTGGAAATCTAGTGTCATCTGTCAAGAATTTACTTGTCATGCAGCAATCAGCTGTTTTCCAGGACTAGTTTCTTGATTTCCTTATCAGCATTTTTTTTTTCTGATAGAATAACAGCTAAAATACTCAACTGGAAACAACAGAAGCTACATGTGATAGAGAGCCAGAACTCGGAGTTACCTTTTACCAGAAGTAAATGGTAGTTGTAACAATGTGTAACAGTCATCTGTGGCTAGATACTAAAATCCACTGTTTTTCATAAAACATTTAAGTCACTAATTGTCATAAGTGATGTTCCTTTGTCCAGCTGTTGAATTTAGTTCAGTACAAATTAACATGCAGTTACATGAAATGAGACAGTATTGATTACTGTCTCATCACTTTTGCTGTGAATGGAGAAATGTCAGCATCACTAACCACCAGCATACCTGGAGCTAAGGGCCTGGAGAGGAGAGCTCCAGCAGAAAAGCAGAGATGTAATCAGTGTGTTTCCTTTCCTTCTCTAAGCCACAGCATTTCTTCAGGTTAAGAATGAGAATAGCTGAGGAACCAGGATCTAAATTGTGCAAATTCCTGCAAAGAAGACAGAACCAGTCACCCATCATTTTTCAGTATGTTTTGCTGGACTTGAACATTATTTCACCCTCAGTTTTAACAAGCTTCTGGACAGTCTCTTGCCCATACTCCCAGGGCTTGCTCTCAGCCTCCATGTTTCTCACACTGACAGCGTGGGGACAGAGAAGATAATGTGAGCAGCAGCAACCCCAACATCTGGAGGGTCCATTGGTATGCAGAAGTCCTGCATACAGGCAGCACCTGGCCTGTAAGCCCCCAAATCCCTGTGGAGCTTCTGGTAATTTTATGCTTCTCACTGGCCGTGCCCAGGACCTTAGGTCTGCCCACCCAGGCCTCTGTTGGGCCTGCCCCATTCTGTAGACCCTGCTGCTCCACGGTTTTCCCCCATGACAGACCCTGGCAGAGCTTCTGAGCTCCTCTGCTGGTCAGGGAGTCAGGAAAACGCGGGGTGCTGTGCTGTCAAAGGGAACCCAGCAGCTGTGGCATACGTCAAGCCACGTGGATTTGTTAGAAGCGTGCTGACTGTAGGAGAAAGTGTGGTTGTGCACAAAAGTTAAATTAACAACGACCCACCCCTCGCCCCCCCCTTATTTTTAGTATTGACTCTTTAGGAATTTGCCCGGGCAGCACGTTTATAAAGCGTCCCTTTACCCGTCCTTACCAGCAGGTGGCAGATTTGCATAAGGAATTGGCTGCCCTGGGCTCCCTGAGAGCCGGAGGAAGATGGCGGCCTGTGGTGACCCGGGAAGATGGCGGGGGGCGGGGCCCCTGAGAGGAGGCGCGGGTAGGGAAGGTGTGGGGTGCGGCAGCCTGCAGCTTACGCGACCCCCGGCGATGGGAGGCAGGCTGGCTCTGGGGACAGCAGATCACACCAGCACGGGGAGGAGGAAGACGCATGGGGCCTGAGGCAGGGCACTGGGATTTGCCCACCCAGGTGGCACAGGGCAACCATAGAACTGGACAGCCTATTGCTCTCAATGTGGTGGCTGCAGGCTCTCCAGAATGGGCTCTTCGCCTTCCTGATGGCCTCCTCATCAGGGCAGTTCTTGCCTTTCTGGGAACTCTCAGCTGTCAGACAGCCTCACCAGCAGCTGTCCTCTACCCAGCCTTCTCCTTCCACGCTTATTTGCAGGGTCCTGACAGCTGCTCCTGCTCCTTACCCCACCTACTGGGAGTACTAATTGACTCAGTTTATAAAAGGTTGGATGAGCCACAGAAAAGAGGAAAGAATAACCAAGAAAAGCCGGGTATGGTGAACACTCAGAGTTCACTAGCTTCTGTTTCTTTTGAAGATCGATGCTCAGCGACATGCCCAAGGTTGCCAGTCCTGCATTCGCTGTGGAAACCACCAGATCATTCTCACCAGCCAAATCTGTTTGCAGCCTGACTAGAGTATCAAGGATGGCTGCAGAAACCCTGGACTTCTCACTTGATTTCCTCAGATTTATTTTTGGTGCTTTACAATATCATTTGCAGTGTTAAAAGTCAGTCTGTTCTCAGCTTAGGTAGCTCCATGGGCACTCTGGCTGTATCTGATAGAAAAATTGAAAACATGTCTTTGCTTTCTTTGTTTGTTCTCTCTGTTGAAAGACAAACTGATAGAGCTTCCATGAGGCTAATGTAATACTGGTTCTTATCGTGCAGTAAAACTTCCTCATACAAAAAAATGTATACTCTGTAGTGTGGTCTAACTTGCAAGAGCTTTCTCAGAAAAAAAAACAACAAAGGCCATAGGTTCAGAAGTTCTCTTTTTCCTGGAATTTCTGGAGTGTTAGCAGCTGCAGCAGTTCCAGTAGACTAAACCAAATAGGAAAAAATACCAAATTGAGAACATGCACTTCGCGGGAGACAAATACAGGCCCAGTACCAAACACACAGTAACTTATCCCAGATGGCGCTGCTGAACTGAAGTAATGCAACATGACAAAAACATCAGTGTATTCCATGTGGTTTCTTTATAAACACTTTTTTTTTTTTTACTAGCACATGCATTAGAGAATCCTTTGACTCTCTGTTTGCTGTCCTTTTCCTAAAGAACTGTCCCAGAGAATAATTGCTTGATAAAGCAAGGTTCTCAGTGACGGTTGTTACACCTCCCTGGTTGTGCCAGGTAAGGTCACCTGCTTCACTGTTCCATGGCAGCCTTATGGGTGAGTCAGGCTGTGATGTGGATGTGGCTTCCTTTAAACTTGCGCTGGTGTTTTCCTGTGTTAGTGGTGCTCAGATGGATTTCACATGTGAAAAACCTTACCACCCTGAATTGGTGTGAATATATTCCTCTGGGAAACTCAGAAAAAATGCTTTTAAAATGGATGGTCTTTAATTAGCAGCAGTAACCTGACACTTCACTAGTCAGTAACAGTGATTGCTAATGATTGTTAAAGTTAACAGACATCTAACTGTCTGTAGATGCTTCTACTTACTTTCATTTCTGTTCCAGAGTAACTTGGACATTTTCAAGGCAGGGCTGTAGGCTGCAGTACAGGGTGAAGAAGGTCAGTGCATGCGGTAAATCAGGCTTTCACATCTCTGCAGAGCTACTGGGAGCCTGAAAATCATGGCTGCATATCCCCTGCTGATTGTGTGATAGAAGTAAAATTCATGGAAAGCAATTGCATGAATATCCTGGGGGTTGACATAAAACTAAAGGGCTTTTCTAGTCACCAGAGAGTACTTAACTAGACCTAAATTTAATATTCTGTACTGAATGTCCAATCTTCACATTCACATATTCTGTATTTTCAATACTATATAGATAATATGCTTTATTTCTTAAACTCATAGGAACTTGTAAACTACACGTTGAAGTATTTACTGAGATGTATGGATTAACGGTTAAAGAAGTACTAAGAAAACTGTCTTTTCCTGATTTGCCAGTAGCAGGTATAAATTCCTGGTACATCTTTTGGAGAAGCAGAAGATTATCAGAGGAATAAAGAGACCTGAGCAGCAATGGTAACACAGCTGCATACTGACATTTCTGTTAGCCTCTGCACAACAAATGGTTTCTGACTTTACAGGCAGGCCTTCAGCATTGCTTGAATTTTACTGTAACACAGTTTCAGTTTCTACATAGCTTCAGATATGTGACTTATAGGAATAATGGTAAGTACAGAAGCATGTAGGGCTCCTTGTATTGCACTTTCGAGAAGAACAGTATCAATACTAGGAGACAAAGCTAAGAAATTTTCTATGCCAGGTTAAAGCAACGATTTAATTACATTTCTTGTAACCTGTTTGTTTCTTTGTGGGGGTTTTGGGGTGGGGTTTTTTTGGTCTTTGGTTTTTTGGGTTTTTTTTTTTTGGCAGACTCTGATCACTGGAGATGTTAGGATGATGTAAAATTTAAAGAAGTGCATGCTGCATAGGATTATGTATGCATTACCACGCTCCTCCTTGAAAGTCAGCTAATATGCCTGGAATATAGAGAGCCTGCTGTCTGCCTAACTAGTAAAAAGAGAAAGAAACTCTGTTTAGATATAGATCATTTCTGTATCTTAATAGATGCTGTTTGGGATAAAGCAAAACAGTTCTAAGTGTGACTAAAATTCACACAAAAGATGTCCAAACTTGTACCACTTGGTAGACTTTAGTATGTGACAATAGTTACCTATATTGTCATTAATAAATGCATAAATGACATAAATTTAGTTCATGATTTCTCACTTTCGAAAATGTGAAAATTGGTACTGGACAAAATATTCCAGGAATCTTTCAGTGGAATGCTTTAAAATGCCTGTGTTAAATAGATACTGACCCATGACTGTACTCCAGAATAGAATTAATAGCATTTTCGGGTCACCTGTCCTTGTGCCCTATTTAAGGGTAAAAGGTATTCCAATTTTCATGACTGCAGGCCTGTGTGGGTCACATTAACTGTGGCAGTTCATTTTGTATGGGCTGGTAAGAGCTATTAGATAATGGCAGCTTTCAGTTCCTGCTGAGCTTAGAAATCACAGGAAGAGAGTAACTCCATTTCAAATGTTTGTTTTTTTTTTTAATCTGTTCAAAAAACTTTTTCAGAAAGTTACACTTTCATGTGCAGTTGTTAATTATGTCTAGAAAATGTCTGCACTCCCTGTATGCATTAGACATGCATTAGATGTGTTTGTGTCCATGAAGATGACCATTTCAACAGTTGCTTGGTTTATACATCCAACTGTAGTTTAAAAAAAAAAAAACAAAACAACAATAATGAGTTTCTTAGGTGTGAGCAGCTTGACAGTTTTGTTACGTTAAGCAGCGGGTTAGTGTTGATATTGTGAGCTTCTACAGACAGAATTATTATCAACATCAAAGGGAAGTCATGCATGGCCATGTTTTTTTGTATGTGGGCATGCAAATTTATATGTGTGTACTCTTCTGCAGTAGGCCCACTGCTTGATCTTCCTTTTCCTACCCTTTACTGGAAAGGGCAGAAGTGTCTTGAACTGACAGGCATGTGCTGAGTTGAGCACTTCAGGAAAAAAAGAGATGTACTCAGTTCCGGTGAGCCTTGCACTGAAGAGCAGCTACCAGAAAGTCATTCTGAATACACAGATTGATGGTTTGTTTTGAAAAAGGGACTAGAGCATTCAGATGTGTGAAAATTATAAAATTAATATAGCGAGTTATTTGAATAGTACTTAAACAATTTCTGTGTCTTGCACATTGTCTGAATTCTGTTTCTTTACAAGATGTGGCAGCCTTGAAAACTCTCAGACTTTGATTTTGAATTTTAAAATGCTGGTGCTTTTTTTATGTGTGGGTTTTGTTTTGGGTTTTTTGGTTGTTTGGGGTTTTTTTGTTGGTTGGGTTGGGTTTTCATGGGGTTTTATGATGTTTTTTTGCTTAAACTTGTTAGTAACTTTGGTTGAACCATATAACATTAATTCAAATCTATGGCACAGTGTTTGGCAGAGGTAAGTGATATTGCAAGGCTCACTGAATTGCCAGCATGTTGCCTTTCCTGTGGAGTTGCATTTAAGAGGAGAAGCATGACTCAGGATAGATCCGTTTTCTCCTGCTTGCCTATGGCTTGCAGGAAACACAGGCTACAAAGTGTCTGGCCTTCAGGAGCCAGTTCAAGTGAAGAAACAGCTCAAAATATGAGAAAGGCCAGGAGGCAGGCTGGGATCCACACAAGGCTTGGGCTAGACCATTTAACTGCAGGTCAGTTTCAGTCTTCCCTGCCCTCAGATCTGGTCACTGTTGAATTCCGAAAAGCATGGAGTGTCTTGTTTCTGGCTCATTGTGTGGTGCCCTCATTCTCTGCAAGTGCCTGAGTGCTGTACAGCTATGCCCCATTGGGAGGGTGTCTTGAGAAAGTATCAGCTCTCTAAGCTTCTCCGTTGAGTCTCCCATCTGCACCTCGTGATGGGCTGTCACTTTCCCAAAGAGCAAAGCTCATGATGCCTACATCATGATGCTATCTAACCAAGGCAGTACTTGCATTCAGTATATTGAATTGTTTCAGAGAAAAAAGGTCAGGATTTCAGGAAGATTCAGTTTGGAATTAGGGCATTGGAGAGACAGGTTGAAGCAAGGCTGTGGCCAGTGAGAATCATGACATAATCATCACTGCCATGTCACCAGTTGTCTGCTGTCATAACAGTTTCTGTGAAAGCAGGTTTCCTTCAATGACTTTTTTTTTTCAGCATGTAGTTTTCTCCTCAGTTTGCCTGCTGCATCACTTATTGCTGAGTACTCATTCCACAGTGAGCTTTTGAAACTGCTGCATTTCCTACAGTATCCTGCTGAACTGTGGCCTTACAAGCTTCAGTAATAAAGCCATTTCAATCAGTAAACAAGGAGCAACAGAGGCAACCCATGTGTCACAAAATCAGCAATATTTCTGGAAATCGGTATTAAAAAAGTTATCTTTAAAAAATATCCATGAGAAATTTGTATAATATTGGCTGAATAAATAAGTCTCAGATTTGCTTGGTTGAATTTACAGGCTTAAAGGAAAACAAATAAACAAACAGAAAACTTTTACCGTGTTCTTACTTAAGGATTACTGTCATAGTTTTGTGTGGATGGGTTCTGGTGGAGCAGGGGGGCTGCAGGGATGGCTTCTGCAAGAAGCAGACAAGCTCTCTACGGGACTGGCAGAGCAAACACCAGCCGGCTCAAGGCTGGAGTCGTTGCTGACCAAAGCTAAGCCCACCAGTTTTGGTCACAGCGCCTCTGGGAATCACATTTAGGAGAAAAAAACCCACAAGCAGCTGTCTTTTGTCACCAGAGAATGGAGTAAGAAGATGTAAGAAACTGTGCAGACTCCAAGGCCAGGGAAGTGGGGGGAAGAGGTGCCCCAGGGGCCAGAGAGAAAGATGCCCCTGCAGCCCATGGAGAAACCCATGGTGGAGTCTGCTAAGAAGGGAGGGGTGGTGTGAAGGTGCTTTAAGATCTGGTCGCACTTCTCATTACCCGACTCTGGTGTCACTGCATGTGCAGGGCAGGGTCAGAAATTAGAGTTTTCTTTCCTGTATTCTGTATTGAGTCTGTTCTGCCCCTGACGCTGATTGCAGAATGATCTCTCCCTGTCCTTATCTCCACACCTAAGCCTCTCAATACATATTTTCTCCCCTGTCCATCTGAGAACAGGAGTGATAGAGCAGCTTTGGAGGGTGTCTGGCCTCCAGCCAGGGTCAAACCACCACAGTTACCTAAGTGTCAAAGTAGGTGCCTCAGGCCTGAAAGGATACATCAAAGGATTTAATTTTAATATAGGTTTTATTTAAGAGTCTAGACAATATATAAGAGTCAGAGCTAAGGGCATGGCAAAGAAAACAAAATACAAAGCAAAGACTTGGTTTGCTCTTAGCAACATTTGTGTGTCCCCCTCTTGAATTTTGGATACAATTTCTGGACTTCCATAAGACAAAGCTTGTTGCCAGTGGAGCAGGACTAATTCTGTGTTGTTAATTGTTGTGGCTATAACCGGAAATACATATACATTAAGGTTAGGAGATTTCTCAGGTGAAAAATATAACCACAACTCAAATTGCATGAATACCAAGAGACTTCAGAGCTCATGGGATCTGTTTAATCATTTGCTTTATATAGAAGTGTAAATGCTCCACTAAGACTACAGGTTGTCTGTTAAATTCAAGTGTGCAAGAGCTCTCCATTTTGTTAATCCATGCAAATTTACCTTGGGTATTGGCATTTTAGCTATTAATGGCTACATTCTGAGGCAACAGTAAGATGTGTTTCCTTAAAAATGCTGTTTTGTTGAAGCCATGTGTTGACCTTCAACTTTGTAACAACAACAAAAAATCCCTTTCCAAGCCTTTACAAGAAATACAGAAGTATAGGAGACTGTTTATTTCAGTTCAAGAACCAAAATCCTACATTTATAGTTATTACATCACTCAAGCCACTTAACACATCCTGTTAAAATCCAGCCTGTTTGTATTTCCTTCCCCTTCTAAGCTAAGGAATTTTTCTTTGCCTGTCAGTGTCATGTCATTTTGAGATATTTGCAAAACTCATCTGGAGGAAGTAAGGAAGGATATTGAACCTGTGCCATCATGGGAAGGTATGGAAACTGCAGGTGCCTGTTTAATGAAGCAATAAGGTAACAAGCTTTCCATGTAGGCCACTGGAGGCCTTAGCAAAAGCCAGGGTGAGCATGAGCTGAGGCTTCTCACCTGTGAAGAAGGGACTTGCTGTGGCATTGAACTTGTCATCCAGATCTGTGCCCAGAAGAGCTCTTGCCTTACCCAAGGGCAGGTGCCATGATTCTTCCAGTGCCTCTGTGTCAGCCCTTGCTGCCTACAGAAGTAAAAACAGCACACCAGTTAAACCATTTAATTAAGTACCTCCTTAAACTAGAACAATCAGGTTTTCCTGAATATGAAAGGAATGAGAGATAGAAGCTAAACTAGCATCTGAGTTAAAGAGTGTACTGGGATATTGTTACTAGAGTGGACCCTTGGGTACTTAATTTAACACTACAGGGTTTTAAACTGCATGGGCTAACGAAGACACTGGAAGCACTATCTGGTATTCAGATTTTCTAAGACTGTGTTTTGACAAGCTGTGCCAAAAGAATGTGTTGCATACGTGAAGACATCTGGTCCCATGTTTGAATGATATTTAATACAGTGGAATTTATAATCCTGAAAACTGGTCAAATGTGAAAAAAAAAAAAAAGTACTTTATTCCATTGTTTTCCAGTTAAATAAAATCTTATCTGTTCTAAGGAGGCATGACTGCTTGAGAAAAAAAACATTATAAAAGGAGATAAACCACACATTGACAAAATGGGCTTTATGATCTTACGCCCAATGAGAACTGCATTATCTAGTGTGAGTCTAAGCCATTTTCCTAGAGTGCACCTGGGGGTTATTGTATTCTTGCTTTTTTTTTTCTTGCTTTTACTTATGGAAATAAATTGGAACACTGTATGTGACTGAGCTGAGTCAAAAGTGAGCCAATGTGCAAGTGCTTCTTCAAAAACTGAGTAGACAGATAGAGAGGCATGTTTCAAGCTCTAACATGTCTCATCTTGTAAACTGTGCTCTCCTCTCATTTTGTAACTCAATGGAACCATCCAGTGTTACACTGTTTTGCCAAGCAGAATAAAATGATAATTACATCTGTCTTTTCTCTGTTGTGGTGTAAGGCTTGGATCTTTTAGGATTTGACAACTGTTGTAAGACAGGAACCTCACTGAAGTTTACAGTGTTTCATTTTGTGTTTTCTAATTTTATTTGCATTGCTGCTTCAGTAAAGATTCCAGTTGAGCGAAGTATGTGTTTACATTTGTGAATAAGCTTAAATGCTTTGAGGGATTAGAATTTTAAACCAATAAATTGCTGGGATGTTTACATTGAAGCAGACAGCTATAAATCCAGAATTTGGAAACAAAATTTTTAGGAGTAACCCATTATGCTGGTAATGGACTACAGAAACTTTCACAGTCTTGTTGATAGCTGGAGTCTGGCTCAGGTCTGTAGCAACCAAAAGATGAAGCTGTGGTTGGATGAAGAAGTCCCTATCACAAAACCCATTAATCTACCACCTCAGTTGCCCACTATATCCCCGAGGCCAGAGGCATAACCTTGAGTGAACTGCTTCCCCATAGTCCTAGGTCAGAGTAGCAGCACAGGTAACAGAGGAAGTTCAGACTCTTGTGGAGCGTGCACATGCCTAAGTCCACTCAACCTATATTCAGTGTGACCAAAGGAGAGCTCTTTTCAGAAATAATGTTGCTAGCATACTTTTCCAAGCCTTTTCCTGTGCCCAGTCCATACATCATTCTACTGACTTCTGGATTTCCACTGCAAAGCCATGTGGCTAGACCAGCTGTGTCCCCTGCTTAACATTGCAACTCTTTGCTGTTGTTTAAGTCCTGCACAGACAAGGCTGTGCCTGTTCCTTTCTCCCTCACACTCCTGTTAATCCCCTCACAGTATCTATTTTCCTTGTCCTCTTGACTGCTCCTTTATTTGAGGGAAGGTAGGCTTTGGGTTGTGTCTTGCTGTGCAAATGAGCTATTGCACATCAAATATTTTATTGACTCTCCCCTTTGATGTCTGTAAGTGCAGTTTTTTCAGGTGACATCTACAGGCTCCAAAGAAGTGAAAAAAATCATGGACTTTTTGTCACCACATCCACAAAGTGTGTAGAGCTTTCTCCTTCAGTCTTCTCTAAAAGCTTCTCAGGTGTAACTGATCAGGTGGTGGTGTCTGAGGTCTTTTTTTTTTTTTTAAGAGTAGTGGAGAATGGCTCTTCTCTTTATTTTCTGTGTTTTGCCCTTGCAATGTAGATGTGTCAGGCAGAGAAGTACCTGGGGGGGTTGGTTGACTGCAGACTGAATAGGAGTCAGTAGTGTACCCAGGTGTCCAGGAAAGCCAATGGCATCCTGGCTTGTATCAAAAATAGTGTGGCCAGTAGGTCTAGGGAGGTGATTGTGCCCCTGTACTCGGCATTGGTGAGGCTGCACCTTGAGTACTGTGTCCGGCTATGGGCTCCTTACCACAGGAAGTACATTGAGGTCCTTGAGCCTGTCCAGAGAAGGGCAACCAGGGTGGTGAAGGGGCTGGGGGGCAAATCCTATGAGGAGTGGCTGAGGGAGCTGGGGCTGTTTAGCTTGGAGAAGAGGAGGCTGAGGGGAGACCTTATCACCACCTACAACTACCTGAAGGGAGGTTGTAGAGAGGTGGGTGATGGTCTCTTCAGCCAGGTGACAGGAGACAGGACAAGGGGAAACGGCATGAAGCTGTGCCAGGGCAGGTTCAGGTTAGATGTTAGCAAAAAAATTTTTACTGCAAGAGTTGTCAGGGCCTGGAACAGGCTGCCCAGGGAGGGGGTTGAGTCACCTTCCCTGGATGTGTTTAAAAAAAGGGTAGATGAGGTACTTGGGGATATGGTTTAGCATAGGATGGGAACAGTTGGACTTGGTGGTCTTAAAGGTCTTTTCCAACCTTGTGATTCTGTGATCTCTTTTTCAGCATATTTCACTTCTTAATTTGGTTTCTGTGATTGTGCAAGTGTTGTTTGCATGTCAACTGCACCAGATTAAGAAAAATTCTTTTGCCACAACAGTATGGGCTCTGTGACAAATGAGAGACTAAAACCATTTTTCCTATTCTCACTCGTACTTCAGAGCTTTCCTTACAACATTAATGCAGCATATGGACAGCTCGAATATTATCCACTCCTCTCAGCATAGCACAAAGAAAGAAATTCAGGGTATTGGGTTGTCTTGTGTTGAATACTTTCTTAGGTAAACAATAGCATACGGCATGACATAAACACAAATTAAAGGATAAGACGACCAGCTCAACAAATCCTCCACCTTGGAGAGTGATTACTGCAGAAAAACAGATGACCTGTTATTGAAACCTGGACAAAACAGAGGTAACTGAAGATCTCTGCTCTACCAAGCTCTTGGCCTGAAGAACTTCTGCATGCTCTTAATTCTTGCTGCAACAAATTATATTACTGAGTGCCAAACCTGAGAAAAGAAGAGTTGAAACGAAACTTTCTGCATTCTCGTTTAGGAATACATCACTGTCTTCAATCAGGTCTTAGTTGACAAAATGTGAGAGATGTATCAAGAATCTGTTTCAACAAGAAATGCTTCTTTTTGGAAAAACACCAACCTAACCCAAAACCAAACAACTTGCAAAAAACCAAACACAACCTCTTTTAAAAACCACTGGGTGCCAGTATTGTCTTATTATGGCAGTGGCATTTCTCTCCTGTACAAGCTGTTGCTGTTTTCCCTTAACAATGACACGAGTCCTAAATACAGCAAAGCTGGCTGCCCCTGGCTGCCTGGCAGTGTTCAGGGCCAGGTTGGACGGGGCTTTTGGCAACTTGGTCGTAGTGCAGGGTGTCCCTGCCTATGGCAGGGAGTTGGAAATAGATGGGCTTTGAGGTCCTTTCCAACCCAAACCATTCTCAGATTCTATGAAATAGTGGTTTGTCCTTTGCATCTGAAAAGGTTGTGTAATACTGAGCAGGGTTTCCCCTTATGTTTGCTTTACATGCGTATCTGGAGTCATCAGGAAGTTCCCCTTTTAACCCCGCAGTTTCTGATGTCTTCTTAATAGAAGGGAGGCTAATAAATCCTAATGCTTCAGGCACTGCTTTCTCATGCTGTACACTCTGAGAGCGACGCTCCTGCCTGGATATTTCTGCAGCCAGGCAGAGCAAAATGGCAACCTAGTCATTCTGCGATTCTGTGACCAGTGTGTCTCCCTGGCACTTCAGCAGCAAGTTTTAAAGGCATAGCACCTAGCTGGCTGCACCCAGGGTGCCAGGAGGATTTCAGTAGACTCCCTTATGTTGCTCGCCATTGACTACTGTTTGTTTTCTTCCTCTTCTGCCACAGATTTCTGATGCAATGGATGTACTACATAATGTCACAAAACCTTCTTATCATTAAATAGTGATGTGTGTTTTTTGAACACATGCAACAGAGTGACTATAAAAAAGCTGAAGTTCCTGTGACATGAAGTTGCTACCATCTCTTTGGTTCTGGCTTGAGAACGATGTTTAAAGATTGCAGTATTTGTATTTGGTGTTGCATTTTTCTAATCCATAGGGTAACGCAAGCACACTTAAGGATGCAGCTGAGTAATAGTGTGCACTGTTACTGTAAGAAATCTTTTTAATTTGCAGAGATTCTGGTATTCGTTACTATATTCTGTGATGCACCCCCTCACCACAAAGTTCTTTATCCACTTCCTTCTCTGGTGGCAAAATGCGGCTGCTAATGTTTTTTTAACTTCTTAAATGTGATTCCCAGAGGTTTCTGTAACCATCACTGATTGGCTTGGCCTTGCTCAACAGCAACTCCGGCCTTGAGCCAACTGTTGTTTGCTCTGTTGGGCCTGCAGAGAGCTTCTGGCTGCTTCTTGCAGAAGCCACCCCTGCAGCCCCACCCTGCTCCAGCAGAACCCAGCCCTGCAAAACTACAACACCAAATGAGTTAGCTATCAGCGATGTGTTACAGACGTTTTCCCTCTAGTCCACACTGGTAGTCTCCTGTACACAGCTAAAAGGGCAGAAAATATTTGTGGGGATTCCTACAGGGAAGGTGAACCACAGACTTTCAAGTGCTTGTGTGAATCATTTCCCTCTCCCTCAGCCATCTCTCAAGTAATTTCCTGTTGGACTCACATTCGTTATATCTCAGTTTCTAATGTTGTAGCAACCTTGTTGCCGTCATTTTGGAAGTCAGGTTCAAAGTCAACGTGCCTCTTGCCTGCGATCTGCTTCTAGTGGCATGTCCCATGGGAGTCTTGTCTTCCCCTGCCCCTTGTAGCACTATTCTTTATTCTCCTCCCTCACAGCAGGCCTACATGCCAAACGTATCTTCCGTGGTGGCTCCTTGCCCAGGCCCCCATATGGCAGAACACTTGCTTTCCAAGCTGTCGCCCTGGAGCACCTGCAGGAATAGCACAGCTTCTTTAAGTGATGGGGAGGGGGCCTGGTCATGTGGCCACATGCTTGGGATGACCAGACTCGCTGGCTGCAGTGCTCTTGCCAAGGCACCGGTGTTTCCTGCAGAAATGTGCCACCTGCTTCCTGATCCAGCATGCCATTGCTACAGCAGGGGCTGGAGTGTTGTGTCAGGGGCATAACAGATAACTCACCCAGCTGCTGCTGCCCTGTGCTGGTTGGGACATAGTGAGAGGAAAAGGGGAGTCTCTGGATTCATTTTCAGCTTGTGTCACAGGGTTGTCCTCAAAGAGGAAGCAGTGTCAAGTTGTTGGAGAACAGTCATCCCTAATTTCCCAGTCATGAGCTCCTGCTGAAGTATACCTAGAGAATTTTTAAAATTGAGCTTAAGGGTGACATTGAGAGCAAGAGAGTAGCACTGGCTCAGCAAAGACCTGAAAAACAGTATTGCAGATGATCTTAAAGAGCCTAATCTCCTGTCCACAGGAACTGATGGGAATCTTTAGATACAGATGCAGTGGTTGTTGTCCAAATGAAAAAGCATGAGCAGTTGTGAAAGAACTTTTTACGCAATGAATGCATAAAAAGTCAAGAACTGAAGATTAAGACCTTTTTTCCACTCCTACATAAGTGGAAAAAGAGCAGCATGTATACTTGTGCCAATCCTACATATACTAAACTTCCTTTGGAGACTATGCTAACGTTACTCTCTGCATTCTGACCGGAAAACATCCTTTGACAATGCAATCGTAGAACCATGAGGCAATATTCAGTGTTCTGTTTCCAAGCTGGTAGAGTTGAAATCAGGTAAAGAGTGTTGACCCTTAAATATTTTCACTGTGACCTAAATTATTTTTTTTTTCTGCCTTGACACATGTTTATTCTGGTTGGAGAATAAAATGTATAATTCCATTTCTAATAGTTTTTTATTTGTTAATTTACTTTATAGAAGTGTGTCAACTGTAAGAAGGAGAAGAACTATTCTTTTTTTGTGATCTCATATGACAAGCGTTCTCAACTTTTCTGTTGGATGAAGTCCCTAATGAACATCTCTCTGTCCACTCTTCTTGCTCCCATCCCTGATATTTGTCATAAATATTAATTCTGCTGTGATCCTGAAACTTCCACAGGCTTGCTGATCTATCTGAAAGAAGAGGCACTTCTGTAGCTATATCTAGACCTACCACAACAGCATATCAATGCAGAATATTGAATATATGGTCATACATAGTGCTTGGAACTGTCATGGTCTTATATTTTTACTCTGTTCAGTAGCTTGTTGCTCTGGGATGGTTGATAATGGATGAAAGTGTCATGTGATTATTTAGTTGCTGAGGTACCAGACTTGCCCTTGATCCTGTGTTCATCAGAAGAGCAGCTTTCTGGAGAGCAGTTTCTGGACTGCTTCCACTGAAAAATCCAGGAAGTAGATGAAAGTGCTGTGGCCCATGCACCCCACTGCCAATGATGTCTTGTGCCAAGAACCTGGGAGAGGAAGCCTGTTAACTGCGAAAATGGGCAAGGCAAATAAAAAATGAAAACCTATATACTTTTAAGTCTTTTTGCCTAGACCTACATCTAAGTGCTGTCAGGAGCTCCAGAACATACATGGTACATTCCAGACTTGTATCAGAGAAAATCAGGTGACATAAAAAAGCTTTGTTTCCCATAACATTCCTCAACTTGGGCAGGTCTTTCCAGCCTAGGGCATGTCCCCATGCCAAAGAGAAACATCTCTAAAACTGGAAACCAGAGCCACCTCTGCATGGTCATCTTGTAAAGATTGTTTCTCTTATTGCTGATCCACAGAAGATCAGAGCCTGAGAATTGTTATTGCCTCTTGCATGTATATGGGTAATATCACTCCATGATGGCAAGGATTAAAAATTCATCCCCTGGATCTGCACAGCAGTGTATGCTGTGGTTGACCTTTGCCTTGCACTCTGCAGTTTGACCCTTAGACCAAGGTTGTAAATTGGTCTTCAGAAGAAAACGAACTCTTGTTTCTGCTGTCCACTTAGAAAAAGAATTATTTCACATGGCTTAAGACCTGCCTTATGCCACTTTAATTCTTTTCATTAGTTACGGACAGTCTACTGTGAGACACATTCCACGTGTTTTAGGTATGTGTTTGCATATATGTTTCTCTTGGTGTCTGCTGGCATCTGTGTTCTTTGGGCCTCTGACTGTTCAGCACTGCAAGTAATTTACACTGAACTGCCTGGATAACTAATTAATCCCCAAAATTACTCAGTAGTGAGCAGTTTGCTCTTTAAAATGCGAAAAAAGTGCCTTGAAAGGATTTTTGTTCTGTTTTATAAAACTCACATACTGTTGTGATTGTAAAATCAAAGTTATCCTAGTGAAAACCTATCTGTGCTTTAGGCTGCTTTATTTTCTCAAAATGTCTACTCCCATCGATACAGCTGATATAACCAGTGTGGGTTATTCTGTCGATAATGTCAAGAATGTCTCAGAGTAACAAGAGCTTTCATTTCTTTTATTCTCTGCAATTTATGGTTTATAATTTCCTGTTTTCCTAGTATGTCCAAAAAAGTATCCTTGCCTTCAAATGATAAAAAAGATAGAAATTCAGACTTAGTAAGAAACTTGCACTTAATTTGCTTCCTGGCACCTAAAGGCCAAAGAGCAATGGAACTTCATTGGGAGACCATATGGGGAAACTCTTGGCTCTCCTCATTACCTCTTCCTCAGTAATCCCTGCATTCGCAGTGAATCAAGACACTAAAAGGCATTCATACCTTACAGCATATTGGGGTCAATATATTGGGAAGAAAATTGTTCCATCCTCATACCCATGGGACTATTCATGTGACTGAAGTGACTAAGTGAAGGTTTTTTTCTGTGTTCATCCCTGGTAGACCACAGATTGGGAAGACTGCTCAGTAGTACATGCTGGTACAATGCTTCAAGATAAACTTCAGACTTAGACTTTGTTTGGACAACAAGGAGGTCTTGGGAAGCCCTGTTTGGGATATTAGAGAAGGCAGAAGAGCTGGACCCATTCACTTTTGAGACGGAAGTGTCTTTGTCCTTAGCCGTAACACAGCAACAGTTTGAAAGCAGGATAAAAGGAAGAAATACAAAGTCCTCAAATCATAGAATAACCTGAGTTGAAAGGGATGCATAAGGTTCATCAAGTCCAACTCCTGGCTCCACACAGGATCAGCCAAATCAGAGCATGGGACTGAGTGCATCGTGCAGATGCTTCTTGAACTCAGTCAAGCTGGGTGCTGTGACCCCTTCCCTGGGCAGCTTGTTCCAGTGCCCAACCACCCTCTCAGTAAAGAAACTCTTCCTAATATACAACCTAAACCTTCCCTGTCACAGCTTCATGTTGTTCCTTCGGGTTCTATCGCTGGTCACCAAAGAGAGAGATCAGCACCTGCCCCTTTGCTCCCCCTCGTCAGGAAGCCACAGACCGCAATGAAGTCTCCCCTCAGACTCCTCCAGGCTGAACCAACCAAGGGACTTCAGCCTTTCCTCATAAGATGTTCCCTCCAGACCCTTCCCCATCCTCACTGCCCTGCTCTGGAGACTCTTCAATAGTTTTGTGTCCCTCTTGTACTGTAGCACCAACAACTGCCCCCAGTATTCGAGGTGAGGCCACAACAGTGCAGTGTAGAGCAGGACAATCCCCTCCCTGGCCCAGCTGGCCATGCCATATTTGATTCACCCCAGGGTGTGGTTGCCCCTCCTGGCTGCCTGGGCACACCGCTGGCTCACGATTAACTTGCTGTTGACCCCGATCCCTCACAGCATGGCTGGCCTCCAGTGTCTGAACCTCCAGTCTGGATGTGCAGCCAGGGATGTCCCTTCCCAGGTGCAGAATCCGGCACTTACCTTGTTAAACGTCACACTGTTGGTGATTTCCCAGCTCTCTGATCTGTCCAGGTTCCTCTGCAAGGCTTCTCCACACTCAACAGAGTCAGCAGCTCCTCCCAACTTGGTGTCATCTGCAAATTTACTTAACACACCCTCTAGTCCTGTGTCCGAGTCATTTATGAAAATGTTAAAAATAACTGGGCCTAAAATGGAACCCATCAGAAATCCATCTGCCACATCTTTTTCATTGCAGTAACTGCTGTGACCTTGAGAAGGAAGTTAACTTCTGTATAATGGGAGGCCTTAGTGCTAAGGCAAGCTGTATTGCTGAAAGTCTGGTAAGTTTGTCCCAGTCCTAATACTCTTCCTTTAGCCAAACCTAACAAGTTGGTCTTCAACAGGTCTCTTAACAAGGCAACTGCAGTGGGAACTTGGGAAGATATTTTCAGGGAGTTTCTTTTGGGTTCCACTGGTACTGCTGTTGAGACCAGGTTACTGAGAGCAAAGGAAGATGCTGTGAATATCAAGGCCATAGCAACTAAACATTTGTGTATACATAATTACTTAGCACTAGATGCTCAGAGTGAAAGATACTGTTGGAAAACAATAATAGGAGAGAGTAAAAATGTATTTTCTAATTTTTGGAGTAGAGATACTGGCAACAGAGCTTGGGCTTTGCATTGAAAATATTTTTGCAAGATGACAAGGAACAAGAGGAGATTTGAAGGGTGTAGTACTTTGACTTGTCAGGAAAAGAAACTGGAACTGACCCAAGGAGAAAAGGTAAATCTGGAGAGTGAAAGTGAGGACTTGGTAGAAGCAGCACAGCATGCTGTGCAAACTGCTGATTATCTTGCTCTGATGTTGCGCTGTTAGTGCAAGGGGTATGCATGATAAGGCATTAACACTTTCTCATTTCACAGACATCTGGAGGACAGGGTATTGCCAAAAGTGGTGATTTGTAGTAGTCCAAGAACCACTTTCTCCCTCCCATCTCTCTCCATATATTCTCTCCTCACAAAGTTCCTTGTGATGGGTGGATGTCACCATCAGGATATCTTTTAGTAGACAAGAAATTGTTCCTTTGTGCTCCTTAAGACATGAAAAGTACTGGCAAATGCATGGAAAAAGGCTTGGATGGATCAATTGTACATTACATTTGAAACCGAGACCTCTCATCAGTTTATCTTGGAGTCATGAAGACCTTCCCATCTCTTACAGTGTGGGACATATGCATCCTATTTTTGCATTAACTGCTAGCACTTTGTATCTTGGGCAATCTTACAGAAACCTGGTCTCTTATTAGGGAAAATACAGTCCAGAGTATGGGAGTAAAGAATTTTCTTGCAGTTGGTGGCCTAGAGCAACATGTGTTGCAGAAACCACAGACTCAAGCACACACTTAATGAGCAAAAGTCAGTCTGCTAAATTGAATCACATCAAGCATACACCCAATTTTTTGTTGAATGGGAGTCAAATACTATGTAGTGGTGCCTGTTGCTTGTGCGGATCAATACTGAGAGAAATACTTCCAGTGAACACCATGCAAGGTAACTTTGAAAGAATGCACAACAAAGGCTTGTAATGTGAGGTTGATAAATTATCCTGTTTCATTTTATTAAAATGCACTCTATGGATACTTAACCTCCTGACACAGTGCTTGACAGTTGATTTTCTTTTATCCTGTGCATTATGACTAAATGTATGATGGAGTTCCCTGTATGTGACTCTCCTCATAACAAAGCAGTTTTGGATCTCACTTCATTTTCTCATCTGCTTCTAGCCTTCCTGCTCTCTGAACATGAGAGGCAAAGCCAACTTGCTCAACTCACATACATGAGACAGTGCAGGGTTTCTCCTATGTCATCTGAGGAGTGATAAAGTCATTCTTCCACTGTTCTGTTGTTTGGTTAGTTTTTTCTGTCTTGCACTGATGTGCAGTGAGGATGGGAGGAAATACTCTTTGTGGAACAAAGGGATATATCCAAAGCAGATGGCTTTATAAATGGACTATATGAAGTGATGCATGAGTTTAAGCACCAGTGGTAGCTAGGAAGTCACAGTAATTTGCATTGAACTAATAATTTTCAGTCCATTAACAAATCCGTGTGATCATAGTTCAACCAACTATTTAAGGAGTAGCTTAATATTAAGTTTCTGAAGAGTTTCTCAGATTATTATGCTTAAAATTAACTTTTTCACCCTTAGGTTGCCTTAAGCTGGAACTTTCACAAGAAAATAAGAGACATTTCTCATTTTCCTACAGGTGCAAATTTTTGGATGACAGCTGAAAACCTCCCTTGTCTTTCTTTCCTCTATTGTTCCATGTTTGGGAACTGGCCTGGAGCATTTCAGATGAATGAGGTGAATATATACAAGAACTGGACCCAGTGTTCCTTGGAGATTGTCAGGAGAAGGATCGGTATATTAATACAGTTCATCGGTGGAAAAAAACCTGTAATAATCTGACATTCTTTAATCAATTGTTTGTTAAACAGTGTAGTACAGACCTGGTCGTTCTGTATCCTCTTGAGGGTATGTAGCACCTCAGCTGTTTCTCTGCATAAGTGAGATGAATCAGCACCATCCTGCCTTTAAAGATAAGAGTGGAGAGGGAGGCTTCATGCCATGCTGTGTCCTGTGGGTGCTCTCAGTGAAGGGCTAAAATGACTGTCTCATCAAACTCTTTGTCAAGGTACTAATGACTCACATATGCCTTGTTACAGCCTGCAGCCACGAGTGACCTAAAGGGTATTGAAAACATTTCTTTAAGTAATGGTGGTTGGAATGATCCAACCTGCTGCTGGAAAGTCATGTGATAAGCTTTAACCTGCAGGATCTTGATTTGTAGAAGGCACAGCCATTACACAGCTGGGTTACTGTTGAGCTGCAGAAGAACCTGCTGCTGTCTCTCTTGTGTTAGTGTTCTTGAAAAGGATATAGCAGAACAAGGGTTATTTCAAGTGTATGGAGGAGTTTAAAGCACCACTTCTTGAATGGTGGACACAATGTCCCAGCTTTTCTCCTGAGTGGTTGTAAACCTCTTTGTTTATATTGATGTCAACAGAGTGCCAATGAGCAGGGCTGCTGGAGCCAGCAGTACAGCATGTGGCTGCTTAGGTGCTGTCTGACCAGGAGAGGACTCTTCACCGATTAGAAATTACATCCTTAACAAAGCGACGTGTTTTCCATGCTGTAAGTATTGGTATGTTTGAGCTTGGTTATTCATCCTGGAGGACCAAAGTCTACATGATAAGACAAGTTTTTGTTGTTAGCATCAACATCATGCCAAAGTTGAAAACTCCTTTAGCAAGATACTTCTCCTGAAATTTTAAAATGCGACACACTGGTGACTGACAGACCTACAAATTAATTGAAAAATACTTTCTTCATAAGAGTCTTCAGTGGAAACTGTATGTAACTGAAACTGTTTAGTCTGTGGTTTAGGGACAGCAGTGAGAAACTTGTGACAAGTGGCTAATCTGAATTTAGAATAAACCTTAGTCTATAAAACATGTACATGATTTTCTAGGAGAAGGATTTGATTTTAAGCTAGCTTTCTCTAAGTGCAAATTAATATTGAATGTCCTGTAAGGAGTGCATGATTACTCTGTGTCTGTCTAGTTTGAGGCTGAGGGGCGACCTCATTGTTCTCTCCAGCCTCCTAATGAGCCGAAGTGAGAAGAAGGTGCTGAGCTCTTCTCCCTGGGATCCAGAGGCAGGATACATGGGAATGGTTCAGAGCTGCACTGAGGGAGGTTTAGGCTGGGTATTTTAGAAAGCATTTCTTTGATGAGAAGGTGGTCAAACACTGGAACAGGCTTCCTGGGGAGGTGGTTGGTGCCCCAAACCTGGTTGTTGGGTGTTTGACATCTCAGGTGTTTGAGAGGCATTTGAACATGCTCTAAATTTTGGTCAGCCTTGAAGTGCTCAGGGACCTGAACTGGATGATGACTGTAGGTCCTTCCAACTGAAATACTTTAGTCTGGTGTAAATTTTTATATTGTGCTAAAATAATATAATCTTCTGTTTTTATATCTATCACTTGCTTTTTGATACACTTGTGAACTTCAGCATTTCTCATCCCTTCAGGCTGATGGCAAATCTACTGATTTATTGTAGAATAACAACAGTTGTACTTTGGTACAACAAACAATTCTCAAAACTGATTAATATGAAAATGAATAACAGGAATTTTAAATGGGGTTTCCTCCTCAGCAGTAAGTTCTCCCTAACCACTGTAGTTCCTGTTTGTCCTGTTTACAGAAGCTGATGTTTCCAAAGTTCTCTGTATATTACTTAATTTTTATGTATGTACTGTTAACACTCTGAATAATGTCCCTAGTCCAAAAATTTTAATGCTATTTGAAAATTATCCTTGCTGGTAAGGATAATTTGAACTTCATACTGATCCTGTTGGAGTTCTATGCTAGTTTAACATTGTTTTGGCTGTTGTGGAAGTGTAACCCAGTTAATAAGTGAGTATTCTGAGTCTACTCTAGCTAATGGAATACAGTGATTTTTATATTGAACTTTTCCCTAAGATTCAAACAAAGATCCTCTTTGAGCATAAATGCTTGAAAATACCAGCAAACACTGCTGTCCTTGTCATCCAAACAATGAGATCTTATGTAATTTGAATAGGAAGGATTTTTTTCCCTTCTGTGGAAGATAATATCAGTTTTGCTGGTTAAAGAAAATTGTCTCAGTTAAGGGTTAAACATGGAGAGCAGGCACATATTACTGAATCTTGACCATAATAAACCTGATAAAAATACCATTGCCATAGCATGACCAGGGTTTTCTTCTCAGCAAGGTTATTCTGAGAGATTGTGCAAGTGAGCCTAGCACCTGATGGAGTCATTCTTAAATGAAGTCAGCTGCAGAATTTTCAGCCTTGGGAACAAAGCTTTGCAAGCCAAAGATGAGAAACAGGACTAATTTTTGCCTCAGGGAGAAAAAAGAGGGATGAAAAAAGTCTGGGTATAAACAGGAAGCAGAGCAGATGTCTAGAGGGTAAGGTTTACCACTTTTTTAGATTTTAGGGGCTGCACCCAATGCCAGAAAGTAAAAATCATCCTTTAGCCCAGGCCTCTGATATCAGCAAATCAGACAGTAGAGCCATGACCTCTGAATTTTACAGCAATCTTAACTTGAAGCTTGCTGTGCCTATTTTTAAAACTACCATTGTTTAGACCAGTTCAGCAGACGCTGGAAGTAAAAAGCTCTTTTGAAGTCAGTACCGCGACCATGGCTTACCCTAGATGAGTTTCTGGCTCCATGTGTATGGGTTTGGGCCCAATATATATAATGGTATTATAGGATATATAATATTATCCTTGAAATTTAGAATTACCTTAAATAGATGACAGCTCCAACTCTCCTCCAGTAGAGCTGGCTCTATTAAAATCCAAATAAAAAAACTGCTGTTTGGCTTTGTTGCAGAATTTCAAGTCATGAGTGCTGGTAAAAGCTAGATATTTACCCCGTGGCATGAAGAATATTTGTTTATTGGTACCTGCAATAGCATGATTATAGGCTGATGCTACACCCTTGCTATATAAAGAAAAATAAATTTTGTCAACAATAGCAATAGACTTAAGGCAGTACTAAGGCTGCAAAAGTGAAATATGGTGACTGGTATGCTTTAATCCTTACTATTAAAGTCAGAGGTGCTTTCCTGTTGCTACTATCAGGTGTTGTAGTTCAGACCCTAACGGAGATTCACAGAAACCAGCAGAATTTTCCAAATAAGCCACAAGAAGTTAGAAGAAGTAGACATGTCTGGCTTCTTATAGAAATGCATCTGAACCACACACCACAACAAACAGCCAAGAGGATTTAAGCCACTGAAGTAAAACTCTTTCATGTGGCTTCTTATGTGGTCCAAGAGTGCCCCATGCCTTAAGTGATAATGCACCTAGGACCTAGCTTGGAGGTGATACTGCATGCCTTCTACTCAAGATACTTAATCTATTCAAACTGTTGCCAGTACTGAAGCAGATTTAAAAGGCTTACCCTTTACCTCATGATTAGTTTTCTGCTACCTCATCCAGAAAACAGCCTGAGGTCATGTTATAAAAATAATGTATTATACGTTATTAATTTCATTTAAGGAATTTTCTTTGTGGTCTCTTTGTGGATGTAGCCAGGGAGGGTTTATAATTGGCTATAGAGAATTGTGTGACACATTTGCTCATACATCAGCTGTTTGTAAACAAAAGCAGAATTTTTAGAAAGGATTAGATCTAAGCTTATTGGATGGGGGGAGTCTGGGGCTATTGAAAGATGAGAGATGAGAGAATTGCAAGGGGGATAAGAAAGGCGAACAATGTAGGGACAAATGAGTGTCTTTATCTCTTTGAGAGGGATCAGTCCCAACACTTCTGTACTTTTCTGTTCTTTTCTCTCTTTTCACCATGCCACTGAGCAGCAGGTTGTGTCACTAAAGAAGGAAAACAGAATTTAAAAAAATCTAAAGCAGTTACTAAAGATTATATTAATGACTGTGTACACCTAGGTCCCTATTTTGGATGCTGAATAGCACTTTTTTGTAAGAAAAATTCTTCTGTAAGAAAAAATAAAAAATGCATATTTTTTTTTCTCCTTTAGGAGTACTTCATAAGTGCAAATGTTTGTAATACCCTTCATAGTGCTGAGGTAGCAAACATAATTCGTTATGAAGAGTGCCTGTTTTCCTGAAGCGTGGAAAATATTGTTCTGACCTCAACAATACCAGATTTAGTGTGCATAGAGGAAGCATTTTTGCTGAAATGGGACAACATTTGTATAATAGCTTTTTTCCTTGGTATTAAATATGGCTTTAATTTAGGAGGAATATTGACTTCTGTGTTCTCCTGCTTACTCAAAAAATAGGCTTACTGCTGTATCTTCCAGGTCTCTATACAATAAAATATTTCCATAAAGTCATGTGGTGACTTCCTATGTGAATTTGAGTTATTTGAAAGTTCAAAGATAAATGCATTTGTGTTGGCATTGCATAGGAGCATAGTGATTAGCAGTGCACACTGCATACTGAGGGACCCCTTCTGCTTTGATTTGAATACCATTATTTGAATACCCCTTTCAAGGGGCCCCTTTTGTCTTAATATGAAATGGCTATGTGATGAATGATGTGCTAGTAAATGGCCCTTAGCTGATTAACAAATTGCTCATGCACCTTTAAATAAAGCTGATTGGGATGTGAATAGTAGTCCTCAGTCCTTGTGTAGCTGTGTCTGCAGTTGTCCAATTATTCTTATGAGGGACAGGAGATAAGTAATATTGTTTCTGTCTTATGAGATGGAATTTCTTTTCTGCAGGTTTTGGGGTTTTCATTTCTAAGCATCAGATACATATCTACGTAGTGAATGTCAGCACAATAATAAAACTGTATAAACATTTATCTACTATAAATGTGTGTTTTTAGCTGCTAAATGTGTTATGGTTTATGATGAAAATTATATTCATTGTAAGTGTTAAGAGAGAATTCTTTCTATATAGAACTGCTAATGGTGGTATTATAGAAACCTACCAACTGTTTAAGGACTTCAGATATCAGAATCTGACAGAATGCCAGCCACCCTCTCAATAGTTGTGATATGATAGAGAAAATTTAGAATATACAAAGTACCTAATTTATAGTGTTCTAGATTTGGGTCAAAAACAACAAAACAAGCAAACAAACAAAACACCACCCCACACACACACTTGTTAATAGAAAACAAAGTAGAAAAGAGCAACAGGAATAAATCAGTATTTATGCAAAGTGAGAACTTATTCACTGCTGAAGATTATGTTCTCTTATTAATCAGTTTAACTTCCATTTCCTTTAAAATCCTTAATTCTATACAGTAGTGCCATAAAGGATGTTATAATCCAGAAAGCAGAGGAGAATAATCTACTGTGATTTCATTAATGCTGGCTGCAAACAACATAAACAGAAGAACACCACCGACCCCCAAAATACTGACATTCAGAGTTCAGTGTAGCCAGTAACCTCTAGGGTTGAAAGTACTCAGGTGAAACTTGTATTCAGCAATTGTTCCTGTTCCGTTCCATGATCAAGGACTTACATACCTGCAGCTTTAGGTGAGCCTTCAGTTGCTGTGCACTTTCCTAGATGAATGATGAAGATCCAGGAGGTTGCTTTCTAGCTTATCAGACAATGTCATCGGGGACACAGAACCATCAGCACTGTATAGAATGTCATGGAAGTGTGATTCTCCAAGTAACTTAAATACAAGCAAGTGTCTAATAGAGACATGAAACTGTTTTGCTTTGTTATTTAATCTTACTGCTTTAATAATGCGGTTTTTGTTAATCAATGTTTATTGCCATTCGGGAGGTCATTTGCCTCTAGAAATATCACTTTGATATTGAGGAAACAGTAATTTTGCTGCAAAATCTGGGAGACTCTTTTTACTCTTATAGCACTGAGTTTATGTAACCATTTTCTGTGGACATGTTAGAGTCCTAATGTCAAATGATGTAAAAGAAAATAACTTTTCTACATCATTCAGAGAGCAAAGCCCTTTTCCCTTCTCATATTTCCAGGAACAGGCACAGCAGCCTAGACTTGCTCTGCTCTGTGTTGATGTCCTTCTTACTGTGTGTATTTTGCTTACACTACTGTCAGTTGCGTATGTGTTCACTGTATCTAGTGCATCTACAGAGCAGCGTATTACAAAACTGTGACTTCTGCAGACCTTTATGAACAGTTATTTCTTGAATAAGACAAACTTTCCAGAGCGGGATGATACTGAGGAGAGAGTAGGTCAGTTTCTTAAGCAGACAAGAGATTCCTCCCAGTTGAAGATTTACAAAGAATAAAAAACGGGGTCCTTTTTTCTCTGATTTCTTTGTTTCAAAGATGGGTAAGCAAGTCAAGTTTCTTGTGACGTTTGTAGCTTTTTAACCTTTTCAAACAAAATAGGACACTGTGTTTGCATGGCACTTCTGGTTTGGAAACACCTGGTTTTCATTTGGAAACTACATGAGAAGCTCTGATTCTGTGTTTAATTTCAGATGAGATCTGTGTGGCAGTAATGCAGAGCAGTGCTGTGCTGGGTCCTGGTTACAATGAGCACCTCTAATTGAATTGACAAAACCAGTCCCCTTTCTTCCCTTCCCCTCCAGCTCTCCCATGTTCAAAGTATTAATAAGAATAAAGAGTTGGCATGAAATAAGGGCAAGAAGCCTTTCAAACAGCATGCCCCAGAGCTCCTGCATAAAGAAACCTTATAGCTTTAGCTGATACTGTGGTGCATCTCAAGCATCAATCAGCTTCACTGCAGAGAAAAAAGAGACAAAAAATAGGGAGATTGCACTGGAAAAGTGATAAATATAAAATGAAGGGATAAATCCTGCAGACTGGGTTGTTCTAGAGTATACACGACCTTCTGGGTACACTGGGAGGAAGTAATTCTCTCACTTCATCTTCAATTTGAAGATAGTGCAGGATCTAGATATTCTCCTTCAGACTGCTTCCAGCCACATGGAAAACTGCCTTTTCACTAGCTGCTACCTTCAGAATGAGGAAGCCAACTTCTTGGAGGTACAAGGTGAAGCCAAGCTGTCTCTGGTGGCAACTTGCCCACATAGATGTAGATAAAATTATCTATATACTGAGTTCTCTTGTGCCTTCCCACAAATTCCTTTTACTGGTAAGATGGCAGCCGTGTTGTTGCCGGTAAGGAATAGTGCAGCTTACCTTTTTGCAGTGAGGATTCACGGTACACACTCCCAGAAAGAACTAAATTATACACAGGTGAATGCAACAACAATGGGAACACCTTGATGCCATTGATGATTTCCAGCCCATGCGAGACATCTAGACTGTGGTCATGTTGAATTTGCAGAATTTGTTTCTACTGATAAACCCAATGTTGTCTTTGTCCTTTTCTTAAACCAGACTGAAAAACAAACTGAAAGAAATTCTACTGTGTCCAAACCCCATGACAAGTCTGGACAAAAGCATTCCCTGAAACTTTTGACCAATGGGTTGTTAAGTCTCCCAAATACAATGTGTTATCTGCTAATGTGAGACCCATCTATAAGAAAGGTCATAAGGAAGATCTGAGGAACTACGGGCCTGTTAGCCTGACCTCAGTGCCAGGGAAGGTTATGGAGCAAGTCATCCTGCAGGCAATCACAGGCCAAATAGGAACGGGTTGCCCAGGGAGGTGGTGGAATTCCCTTGGGGTATTCAAGGAAAGATTGGATGAGGTACTTAGGGTCATGATTTAGTGAGTAATATAGGTTCTGGGGAGATAGTTGGACTAGATGACCTTGGAGGTGTTTTCCAACCTTAATGATTCTGTGATTCTGTGATCTTGGCCCACCCAGCACTGTTACATACCACACAAAGTTGGTCTCTGAGCAACCTTCACCCTCCATTCTTTTTTCAGGTTGAGGTTTATGTCCTAAAGTCAGACACAGCCTTTGAACTGCCAGTTGGCAAAGCAAGCTGTGCACTGTGCAGATTAACAAAGAAAAATATAACCTGGTGGTGATAAAAAACCAAGAGGTGAAATATCCTGCTGCATGTGTCTTCTGAATTTCTAACCATACTCTCATCACTCTCTGTATTAATGTGGTAGAAATTGGGTGAGAATGCTTCTTCCCAAATTTATCGGCCTGTACAGAGGCCAGAACGAGGCTGTTTCCTACAGATCACCCAAGTCCTAAGAAGGACCCCAGCCTCTCTTCAATGTTGACACGCGTCTGATGATAGTTTTCTTCCAACCTGTCTGCATGCTTGGTGTTGTGGTGTCATAACACCCGTGTAGATGTTGGTGCTACATCTGCATATTCCAGCATGACTTGCAGAACAGACAATCCCATTGTCTGGTCTTTTAAAACTGAATTGGACACAGCTCTGGAAATGTACTGCCAGGATGAGCGCTGGGCTTGCTGAGGTAGCCTTAACTGGTCTTTTCCATCTTTTAACTTCTGTGAACTATTAAAAGTCCCTTTGCTTTTAATAATTACCCTTTCACTTAGCTTAATTTGCAGCCATTAGTAACTTTTAGACAACCAATTGAAATATAAAATACTTTTCCTGTAAAGCCTAAGTGAAGCAATATGCAAACAACTATATCCATCCAAACTTCCTGTCTTTTACTACTGCATTTTTGATCACTGTGAAATGAAAGTTCTCCCTTCTGAGGCTTTCTCTTCCTTCCAGTTCCCATCACTGTACTCACCCTTCATCGTTTGAGTGCAGTGACCACTGCTATTGAGCACATAAACCAATTTCAGGCAAGGCTGCCCTCTTGAAACCTTCTCTGAGGTTACAGGAGATGCTTGAAAGGCAAATGAGTCCAGGAGTGAGCTGAAGAGCAAGCTGTCTATGTGGCTTTTCTCTGTTCTTGTTGCTCCCTTGACTTCTTTTATCAGGAACAGATCATTTCTATTCAACCTCCCCGTACTTTTTGCCATCAAACAACGCATGAAATTGTAAGACCTTTAGCCTCCATAGCTAAAAATAGGTAAATTTGTACTTGAAACACCAATCAAGAGGCTTTACATGATTTCTTTGGAGGGGCAGGAAATAAGATTCCAGTATTTAAGAAAGTATGTTAGATACTGGGTATAGAAATTCCCTCTCTAATTAACCTGTCAGAGGAAAGAGCCATCAGTATTTTAGATGTGATTTGCTTCTGTAATGTAACCAAGCTGTTAAAGTTATTAGTGATCATGTGCAGACAGATGGGTGTCTTGTGAATTTGAACAAATGTTATCTGCTTAGAAGGCATAAAAGAATAATTTCAAACTCTAGCTCCTAGCTGTATAGGCAAGTGAGAATTTTAATAGTGAGAAACACCACAAAGCTTTCTGTGCCCTCCCTTTAAGAACTGTGGCTTGGTGTCAGAGGCCTTCTGAGGAAAACCAGACTGTGGAAAGGCAAGAGGTAGGCTACTCTTCAGCAAATTTTTTATAGACATTCCCAAAAAAATGGGAATGTTTTATAGACATTCCCAAAATCACATAATGAGAATCAGTTTGTTTTTCTGGAAGTAACTCAGTTATTTTCCTTTCATGCTAAGAAATTCCAGATATCTCCAATGAGATTATTTTTTTCTTTCCTCTAGCCCCCATTTCTGAATGCATATGAAATGTTTTCTAAACTCTTTTCACAGCCAAAATGGATTTATTCCCAATTTTAAGCCCCTTCACTTTGACATCAGACAACCCGATCTGCCCTCCAGCCTAAGGCTGAATAGGGCAATGAGTGCTGCTTGGGTGGAGCCAAAAAATATTCAGTCAGACTCTCTGCTTATGTAGTAGACCACCCAGGAGGAGATTACTGCATGAGCAAGACTTCAGACTGCAAGAGACAACTCCTTATAGGACTTTGCTGTGCTGCTATGCAAAGACAGGCAAATACGCTCAACAGTAAAATAGATGGCTTGCACCCCATCCAAGGCACACAGATGCACACACTGAAACAGTTGCAAATGAAACCTCTTCCTCCAAGAACTTCTGTTATTGATGCAAGTATATGCTGACATCTGCCTAACAAAGGGTGATCTGTTGGATATCCCTGCAGCATGGCCATAACCAACCTGCATGCAAATGCAGACATACAGTAGTGGTCGCTTAGGGCCAAGCCCTCAGATTGCAGGGCTCATCCATGTGTACTTGTATATAATTGGCCTTTTTTTCAATAGTCCAATTTTTTGAGGGGGAGGGATGTCCCTCCTCTTGCCTTGAACATTTTGTGAATTTTTAAAAAAAAAACCAAAAAAGACTAATGCCTCTCTTATGTAGGGAACTGGCCACAAACATGACTGGGGAAGGTTTAATCTAATGCTGGTTTCATGCACAAGTTGGGTAATGTGCAGAAAAAGAGGCAGAGGGGAGACTGCCCTTCTCTCTGGAGGGAGGCTGTAGTGAGCTGAGTGTTGGTCTCTTCTCTCAAGTAACAGGACAAGAGAAAATAGCATCAAGTTGTGCCAGAGGAGGCTTAGATTGGATATTAGGAAAAAATTCTTCACCAAAAGGTTTGTCAGGCACTGGAACAGGCTGCCCAGGGAAGTGGTGGAATCACCATCCCTGGAGGGATTTAAAAGGTGTGTAGATGTCGTGCCTAGGGACATGGTTTAGTGGTGGGCTTGGCTGGCCTAGGTTAACAGTTGGACTTGATGTCTTTTCCACCCTAAACCATTCTAGGATTCTATGATTCCATGATCTGTGCTGGATCTTTTTACCCCTAGCACCAACAGCTTCCTAAACTACCTGAGATCTACCTGGTCTGCTCCAGCTCTCTTCATACACACCTAAAGTTCCCAACAGGTTAGTCTAATCAGAGGGGAAAAAATGTCTCTAAGTCTGAAACGTATTGTGGTAGTGTTGACAGATACAGGTTGGGAAGCTCAAAACACTATAGAAATGTCAACAGGAAGATTGTCTCATTTTAAACTTCCTGTTTATGTTTTAAGCTGTTTTACTTATAAATTTTACATTGAGGGCATAACGAAAAGTCCAAAAGTTACCTTCAGGTGCTGTGCAAGTCATGGAAAAGATGAAGGTGCCTGTGCATTCATGAGCTATTGCTGGAGACATGCATGCAGTCTGTGTCCTGGCCCAGCACCATCTCCCTTTAAACTGGTAACTTTGCCATATTGTAGACACTAAGCCTCTGTAGCATCACTTTTGATAGAGCTCTGCTTTCCATCATTGACCCAGGTGTTTCACCTAACAGATACAAAGATGCAACCAATCTTCTTTTGAAGGACGTCAAGGTGCCACTAACCTTATCCTGGATGCATTGCATCTGCATTTGGTGACCCCACTTCAAACTATAACATTACAAGTAAATGAGAAATCAGCAAAAGTGCAAAGTGGGTTTAGTATGTGAAATAACAGTATAAAGTCCTGTCCATTTGCCTTGGCAACAGTCAGGAGAGACATTTCAGCCTTTGCATGCCAGTGTACTTAGTAGTCAGTCGAAGGTGTATAAACAACTTAGTTTCTAAATGCAACTTCTTGGAAAGCAGCATGATCTACGCAAGCCTGGCTGGGCTCTTACCAGGGAACATACAATGTAGCCAGTGTATTTTTCCCATGAATTCTGAAAACTAGCTTTTAATGCCCTGCTATTTGCCTGCATCTCTCTTGGTGACCCTGTGCTAACACTTGCAGCACTGCATGGCCATGAACTTAGCATTGTTGTGTGTTTTGGGTGGGATGTTTTAGGAAATCTGAAAGGCATGGGGAAGGGAGAAAGACTATGAAGAGTTGCCTGATCAGTTTATTGTGGTGAGGGTGGGAATTTTCACTGTGGATATAATGACTTGCGTCCTGGCTCCTCTACAGGTTTATCACTAAGCAGGAAAAGGCAGCAAAATACAAACCAGTACTACTTACTTTCAGAAGTCTACTTGAGGGATGGGATACTACTCATTACAGAAACAGTTCCAGAAGTTAACATTTTTCTTGCTCTTATAATTGTTTTTTTTCTTGTTAGGAAATGTTGAAACAAACAGGAAATGTTGCTCTGGTTTTATGCTTCCATCTCCCTCAGGAGGACAGCTCTGAGCAAGCTGAATAACCTAAATTCCCAGATTCACAGACGTTTGCATGGTGTCTCACACCTGTTGGTCTCAGGAGACAGGCAGCAGCTCAGTGTCTTCCCTCTAAAAATGTACAATCCTGTAATTTGTGCTGTGTTTTGAATACATTTTGGATGTTTTCTGAAATTTTACAGTTAACCTGATTAGGAGAAGAGAAATCTGCACGATTTCTTGTGAAGTTGTTCTCTGTTTTGAGCTTATTCCAATAATTATTAAACCAGGCAGTCTTCATAGATGGGTTTTAAAATTAACATAAACAGTGGATAATGGGATTTTCTTTTTGGGTAAAAGATCCTTCAGAAAGCCAAATTATCCTTTGATTCATACCAGGCTAATATATACCATTAGAACCGAGTGAAAGTCTTATGTGGTCTCTGGACCAGAGAAGTGCTTACTTATGTGCTCAGTTATGAGTGATTACAGTGTTAAGACCTTTTCTTTCAAAAATATGTCTTGACAGAAAATCAGCTTTCATGAAATATGTCACGACTATTGTATGAGGAAACCTCTAATTTTTTTTCTGTTGCAGAATACATATGTCCTCAGGCAATAATATTTTATAGTAAAAATGCTGTTGTCATGCTTCACCCATTATGTATTTCCAAACCAAACTATTCTAAGCCAGCTTGCAGTTGCTATTGTTCACATCTACATACCCCTACAATAAACTCTCTCTTCTCTGACAATGTAATCTAAAAGGATAATGATCTATTGAAAAAATTATGAGTCCATCCTTTTCCTTAGACAGTGTACTATTGCATGAATTCTTGTGTTCAAACTTAAGCACATTCAAGTAATTTGATCCGGAATTCTGCTGTCTGATGAGCGGAGTATCAGCCCCGTAATGAATTGCTTTGTTTTCTTCAGTGAATGGCTTTGTTTCCTTCTGTGCTTGAGTTTAGATTTTAAATGTTAACCATGATCTGCAGGGATTACAGAATCTTTAACTCCAAAGCAATGAAATACTTTCCTTCTATCCCAAGCAGTGCATAGCTACAAAACCTGTGTAATTCAACTGCGCATACGTCGACTATCATAAAGGAGAACACTGGTTATTAAGTGATTCCTTTGCTGATACTGTGCTCCTACAGATAAGCTATGGTAGGCATTATGTTATTGCTCTTTTATTTGGTTTTCCATCACTGTGAAGGTTTGCCAACTTCTAAATTCCCTAGATGAAAATCACCCTTGCTGGCCTTGTGCTTCATGTTGCCACCCAAGCACATCATGCAGTAATCTCCTTGCAATGCAATTCTGACGATTTTTCATGCCCTCCTCAAACCTTTCATGGTAGAGTAAACTTCAAAGGAATTTTCCAGTCAGCTGAAAGTGAAGTATAGTTTCTTAATGTCATGGACCAATTTTGTTCCTGACAGCAGTTTGTTGCTCCCACAGTTAAGTCCAAAAAGTTATATGAGGAGACCAAACTAGGTAGTAAATTAAAAACTTTGTAATTACATAGTTTAGCATTTCTTGTTCTATACTTGGTGTGGGTTCATAGAAATTATTCGGACCAGTGGGCCATCCCATCTCATATCCTGTCCTTGGCACTTTAGAGGGAGTTTGAGAAAGCCATGGGATATAGTTAGAGAATAATTAAGTATTATTATTGTAGCATGATATGGTAAAATTAATAATTAATAATTTAAAATACTATAATGTGATTCCTCCCAATCTTGCATTCTTTTACCAAGGACTTGATTTCTGTGCTCTTCAAGTTTTCTTTAATTTATATCTCCACATTTCAAAATATGCTGCCAAAGTTCCCCAAAAGCTGAGCAAATAAGGACACTTTTCTTCTCTGTAACTTAAAACCTGCCAGAAAACCCACTATGTCAAACCAGTACCATTATTTCCTCATCTGACATAGTTTTTTCTGGAAAAGCTTCATGAAATTTTCTACCTCTCTGAATTCCTACATAAAAAATGGATGGAAAACTATTTCCTTGAGAACTTAATAGAAATAGTTCTTTGCTTTGTTTTCTTCAAGGTAAGTGAAAGAAGTGTAAGTGAAGGCTTTTGAGGAGGCTCTTGTTCAGTGGCATACTACCTTATGTAAAACTGCATGGAATGAATCATACTCTACATCCCTTCTGAGGTATTGGTGCTAGCTTTTGCTTCAGAGTTTACTTTCTTCACTAAATAAATAAAATAGAGTTTTCTGTGTGTGCAGAGAACTTTTAGTTCTTTTCATTTCCTGGAAAGGTTTTTCAAAGTGCTACAAAACAAGTACCATAGGTTGAAGTATGAAAACAAATGATATCGCAAATATAAAGAGTCAAAAAGGAAGACAATAATGTAGTTGTAGAGTCTTAGGAATGCTTTAAAAAGAGTTTTGTCAAGTGTCATTGTTGAGACATTCATGTTTTCTGTAACTTTCTCGTGTAGTTTAAGACAACAGCTATTAATAGTGGAATTATTTCTTATGGCAGTTGATCTTGAGCAGGTAACTTCTTCAAAGCTAAATCTAAACTTTTCCTTTTGTACAGTGACCCATCCTTTCCTTCCCACTCCTCCAGTCTTTCATATAGACATTTTTACTGAAATAATTATATTGTATTTGTTAAACTGGTGTGTACTCTTAATAACTAATGCATACCACCCAGATATAATATAAATTCAAAAGTAGAAGTCAAGCTTCATTCTGATGGGAGAATAGGAATGACTGTGTATTAAAGAAATCTGGAACATTAAAGAAAGCAGAGATCTGAATATTTTTCTGTAGATGTTCAGAGGACTGTTCTAAGCCAGATGGTTGTGTTTCCCCACCATCTGCCTTTTTTTTAAAATGTTTGTTGCCAGAAATCTCCTATGTGGATTACAATTATAAACCCCTGGGGAGGGAACAAAAAAGAATGGAAATGGAGCCAGAATTAATTTTATGTATTTGAAACACATAAAAATATTAAATCACTTTTTGACATTCCTGATATAGACTTGAAAACTTGAAGTGATAATCACTTGAAATACTGTGCATCATATTTAGCTCATTTAGTAAATGAGAATACCACTAATTAAATGCTACCAGACAAATTTCATTCCTCTGCAAAGACAAGTGGGAAGGAACCTAAAGAAGAACCTGAAGAACTATAGGCACAATCAGAGTTTCATTTAATGATGAAATCATACTGTTTAGCAGCCTGTTGCTGGTCAGAGGTAGAGAGTCTTCCATTGGTGTTGCTAGGCAGGTGGTGCAGTGTGCCCTAAAGCTAATAGGGGAGCTGTGGGATGGCTATTGCAGGGCATAAAGAGTCCTATGGGGACCTGGAACAATCTGACTATTTCTCCCTGCAACACATGTACAGCTCTGGGTGAAGTAAACAGGTTGTTTTTGTGTATTACTAGGCTATCCCAAGATAGTGAGTAAGACAGTGTGAGGTCAAATTTCAGGAGGAGAAAAATGTCACATCTCTGTGATTGTGTGGAAATAAATTAGCAAGGAGAAGGAAAAAGTATTCACTGATATTATTTAGCCAAGATACGAGAGAAAGAAGCTTTCTTCTAAAATCCCTGTTCAGCTTGGGCTCATACCAGGACAGCTGATCTCATATTAGTGAGCAAACCAAGATACAATTTCTGTCACTAGGCAGATGTAGACAGAGTCTTAATTCTGCATACACAACAGAAGCTTAGCAATGATCTACCCTTCAAGGATATTTCTGCTACCTTGAGCATCACTGCAAGATATTGAACAAGGCCTGTCTGGAAAAAAAATCTGGATTCCTTTCCTTCTTCTGGAGGCTGGCATGAGTTATCATGCTTGTATTAAAAAAAAACTATCATGGCATTTATAACCTATTCTGTTTTGCACATACACCATGTTAGTCATGTTATAGAGGCACATATTTGGCCATGGCCTGCATTTGTGTGCCAGATTTTGTCTTTTCAGGACTGAAAAGTACAGGTTATGCTGAAGTGGTTTCTTTTGTTGAGTGGATGCTTGAAGGCAGGATTTGCCAGTCCTTGTAGCCCTTCATAGCCACAGTGAAAGATACCCAGCTCTCCATTCTGTGAGGAAGCTACATAAATCAGTCAGGAGAGGGCTGCAACTGTTATCTTTAGACCATCTGACTGTTTTCTGCTGCAGTTGCATGCTGTGCATGCTGGACCAAGAGCCTGGCAGAAGCAGGGCTACAATATGCTTGTATGCCTGATGGGACACTGGTGCTTTGTGAAGCTTGCTACTGCTGCTGCCGTTAAGTTTCTCAGGCAGCTGAGTGCTCTGCTTCTGCTTGGCCTTACTCCATCTGCCACATTTAGTCAGAAAAAAAAGTATTCCCCAAGGTCAAAACAGCAGGGGCAGTTGTTTCAGAGGCAAAGGGAGGGAATAAGTGCCTTCCACTGCAGTGTGGCTGGCAGATCAGTTTCTAGGAATTTTCACCTTATTACTTGTGTGTTCCTGCAGCATTCCGAGGTTTTGGTCTTGTTCCAGTCTTCTAATGATATCACTGTAGGATTGGAGGCTATTCGATCTCTATAACTGTCTTCCATCTGTTTTGGGGGACTATCATTTGTGACTTAGTATGAAGGAAGTATGGGGAACTTCTCTTGTGGCTCTTTCCAAAAGGAACATCTAGCACACAGTTCCTTGTTGGTTGCATGACATGAAACTTGACCAAACAGGTGAGTGCTTTCTTGCCTATACTTCTCTATCTTGCAACAGAAATCTTCTCCTAGTATATGTTCTGAAATTATTTGAAACCTAGAGAATGGCTTGTTTTCTTGCAACCAGAGAGAGAAACAGCTTCATAAAGTGTCAGTTCTGTTCAAGAGGCCTATAGTGAGCCTGATTATGAATTCAGATTATTCTATAGGCTGGAACAAGAGTGTGTGTGGGTGCTTCTCCCCTTCTCTCCCCCCTTGAAATTCAATTAATTTGGTTTCATAATTGTCCAACAGAGTTTGTCATGCTAGTTGTGAAACTTGACTAGGATTAGAACTGAGGTGCTGTAGTATTGTAGCACTGATTCAGAAAGGAAACAACCCAAATCTGGGTGAAAAGAAGGGGTTTCTTTGAAATAAGGGAAGCTCATTAAACCCCCGTGCTGTTTAACTGCAAATTTGTTATTGTATATGACCAGCCTCCCAGCAAGGTCCAGTGTGTAATGTTCCTTCCATCCATCAGGTTTACATCTCCTCCTGTGAAAATATAGTTGGGCCATAGTCTGCTCCGTATGACCTTCACATACCCTTCCTGTGTGACGGTGGTGTGGTAGGGTCCAGCACAATTGAGCTATTGTCCTTGCTTGCTGGATGAGTCCTTCCCATCAGAGCATGGCATGGTGCTTTGCCGACTGCCAAAACTCCCCTTCTCCCCCACACCTCCCTGTTTAAAAATAAAAAGCCCTGGGATTCAATATTTTCATAACTTATGGGACCTCTTGCTTGGATAGGAAGGGGAGGGGGATGCAGAGCAGACACAGCAACTGCCTTCATGCCTCTCTATTTGTCCCTTGGAGTTTCTTTCGCAGAGTAGACCTGAACAAGCTGTCACTGCCACACAAGCTTTTTCCTGGTAGGAAAAGTGTCTCCTCTGCTCCATACAGCAGACATGAAAGAAGCTGGGGTCAGGGCGAGTGGGTGAGGTTGCCAGAAGACTCCTGGGTTCACAGACTGGGAAGCAAGCAGTAAGTCTGGTGCTCACTTTTGTATGTTTCCATGTTCAAAGACCGACAACACAGGGGATCCCAAGCTTTCTGGTCCTTTGAACTTACAGATTGGTGGGATACTGGGTGAAATTTTAGGTCCTCTCTAATTTCAATGGAATCAGAGTTTGTTAGGAGTGAATAAACTAAGGAAATAGTTCTTGTTTTGTGACTATTAAAAAAGCATTCATTGCTTGACTTACCATACATCCTAAATTTGTGAGACTACGACAGCAGAACCTTTTCTCTTATGCCTAGGCCAGCTAGCTCACATCAGCCTGCAGTGATCTACACCCATAGCTAACAAATACTATGCACCTGCAATATCTGTCATGTCCTGGTGGATTGCCATTTCTTTTCTAAAGGTTTATTTCAGTTTTCACACAGCACACTTACTGCTTCTCTTCTCCAGATACTTTATGAAATCAGGTAAGTATTCTCTTTGCAACATCATAGCAAAAACATGTTCTTCCTGATTTCCCACAATGCATGTAAATATACAGCATATCTAGAATAACTATTGCTATTAGAAAAAAACCAAACCACAGCAGGGCAAGTGTATGCTCTACAATTCCAAAACCTCTGTATTTGTACAAATATTAATACATATTTTTAGGATAGCAAACAATTTCTTTCATCATCTGGAATTAGTGTTTGATGTGTTTAAGAAATACATCACTAAAATGTGCTAGTTTATGTAATGAATACCAAATTAGCAATTTTTTTTTTTATTTGTTCTGTTCTTGTCAAATGGATGAAAAAAGCTTCAGGTTCCTCAGAGAAGAAATTGTCCCTCAAGTTTGAACTCGCCCGATAAAACAGATGACTTGGTGACTGAGATCTGAGATTCCCTTATTTCTGCACCTCGTGTTAAAGTGTAAACAGGCATTTTCTGAAGGCCCTATGTTTTTCTGTGGAAACACTTGTGACACTGGAGTTACAGGGTGGTTATGTAATCTGGCCACTGTACTGAAATCACCATGAATGATACCACAGCTTACATGCATTCTCATCCAAAGGATGAAGGCCAGTGTTTTGTCATCCTGGAAAAGAACAGATCAAGGTTTTGCTAAAATTGCCTTAATATTTAAGAAACACTTTACCAAGGGATTTATATTGGTATCATTTGAGAGCAAGTTTGGAGCTGTTGATGTTTTGGCATTCATTCATTCCACAGTAACTGCTTGGTGTAGGTAAACAAGTAACATAGTGAAATCATAAGGGAACCCTGGGGTTATGAATGGAACCCTGAGATTATGATCCTAACTCCTTCCAGAATCACTGTAGGGAAATAAAAGTTAAATGGGACTGTGTAGTTCCTTTCCTTTAGTTTTATGAGACTTGCACTTCCAGTTTAGGTCTTATTTTGGTGAATATGAAATCTGTGAAACAGTTCAGGGCAGTTCTCGTACATTGTTGTTCATCTGAATTCAAAAGGCAAGGAGGCCAGTGGGGCATTCATACTCGTTCACTCATGCAATGAGTGCTAATTAACATACAAGAATACATTAACTTAGTGTATGGATTTGTCCTTTTTGTAGGAAACCAACAAATTCATATAAAAGAATTAGTTGTATAAATAGTGCATGTGTAGTGCACCAAACAGCCTATTGTAAAACACAGGCCTTATTTCTAATCCCATGATTTTCTGTTTCTCTCAAATCATTGCTGGACGCTGTCCTTAATTTTATGTGGTCCCAAGAAATAGGAAACAGAATCCATTGAGAAACTTTCTCCCTTTTCTACTGTTGAAAATGTAGACTCTAACTATAGGGTTGAAGTAAAAATAGCAGCATACCAAGTGCCATGAATGCAGTCATTCTCTGTGAATGAATATAACTGTGTTTTCTTTACGGCGTAAGAGCAAGTGAGCAGTGTTTAGCTAGCTATGGCAGTAATAGATATATTTATTCCCTGTGCTGCAGGCTGTGTTACATCAGGTGTTTGAAGGGGAAAAAAAAAAGTCTTTTAAAAAAAAAAGAAAAAGAAAACTACAAGTAATAATGGCAAGTGCTGGCATAATGCAAAAAAAAAAAAGGGAAAAGGAAATTTTTTGCTATGGTATTTTACAGCAAGGACAATTTTGTTAAGTTTGTTCTGCAACCAGAGTTTTAATTAAAAACTGGAAATTACACAAATTCATTCCTTGGTCTACTTAGTGCAAATCCAGAATGGTCATTTGTTGTCAATGGAGCCGCTGCAACATTTGCACTGAATTAAATGATCTGCAGCCACCAACGTGCTGGCAGGCACACTAAATTTCAGGCAACCCAGACAGTTCCACTGGATCACAAGTGCATTGGGACAAAGTCAGTGCCCATCTTTCTGGTGACCACAGCTTGGGACTTTTTTCTTCCCTCTATCTCCAGTTGCATCAAGTTGTCAATGCCAGATGACGACTGGTGTGTCAGCCAGAACTGTCCCTCACGAGCCGGTGTGCTCCACCAGCTCTGGAAGAGGCAGCTCTCTTCAGGGGCAGTTTGAGGTTTGATCATGACCCCACTTTTCTGGGGCCACTTCCCTAAGTCTTGAGTGCTCCTTTGCTATTGACTCTGAGTAACACAGGTATGCAGAAATCATTTAAAGTGATGGAAAATGAGAAAAAGCTTTAGGGAATTGTAACAGATGGGTTGTCAAGACTACGACTGACTCTGAATTTCAGTTTGAAGGCTTTACCAGTAAGTTAGGCAGCACCTCAGTCATCTCCTCTAGGAAATCTTTTCAACTTAGGTGGCCTATAAGGTCATCCAGATGTGCTCACCTCTGGATTTGCAGACTAATTGATTGCCTTGAAATTATATTATACCAGAGGTTGAAATCTCTTGCCAAGAAGGTTTCCCGGAAGAAGGTGACTGTTCTGCTTTCATCTCTGTGAGGCACAGCTCTAGGTTTGGAAATAGAGGATTTGCACAGATGGTCACTCTAACACACAAGCAAACAAGTCCAGTCCCACAGTGTAGCTTTATCTACCTTCTGGTCTTTCAAGACAAGATTTTTACCCTCAAAAGCCATGCAGTCTTTATACTGCAGCTGAGCAAACACTTCCATAACCCTTTCCACGTTGTCAGGAAGACAGAGCTGTGATAAAAATGTCTGCTTATTGCATCTTATGAAAGCATTAGGGGTAGGAACTTAGATAACAAGTCAGAAAATAAAGGTGAAAGTAATTGTAATTATATCATTTGGCCTTGCAGAATTTTCTCACCATGGCCCTACATATTCTCATATTGACAGTCAATGGCTTATTTTTGAAGGTAACAAGCTGTTTCTTATGAAAAAATGAGAAAGAACAAACTTCTTAGGTCAGAAGGAGAGAAAAGCCAGTGTTACAGAAGACAAGTCAAAAATGAACATGCCAAAGTAGGTCATTAGGGTATCCTGTTGAATAATCTTACCATGTTTGGGTCAGTAAAATTGAAGGATAAAAAGCAAATTAAAATTACATAAAGTGAAAGTTTGAAACAGTATCAGAAAGTTGGCCTCTGAGTCTTGCTGCTACAAGCATTGCTGTGTATACAAACATAGGGGATTTGAGAAGGGTATGATTACCACAAGGAAAGGAAGCATCCATCATCATGCAAAATGGGAAAAAAAAGCTCCATGATAGCATTCTTCATGCCAGAGAGAGCAAATTCCCAGGTATGTCATGGGTTAAGAAAACCACAAGGTATCTCACACTGTTACAAGAATTGCATCCCTTGGGAATGTCTGGTAGAGTCAGTGCAAGGTCCCAGACCAAAAGACTACTGGTCTGATAGTCCCAAGCTTGATAAGACCATATTTTCATTCCATTAAAGGTCTGATTTAATGCTTGCACAATCTTACAGGCTCTTAATATTCTGTGTATTTGGTATGTGGTCAGCCATGAGGTGGGGGTTGGTCTCTTCTCCCCAGTAGTTAGGGACAGGACAAGGGGAAATGGTCTGAAGTTGTGTCAGGGGAAGTTTAGGTTGGATATTAGGAAAAATTTATTTACTGAAAGGGTTCTCAGGTGTTAGAAATTGCTGCCCAGGGTTGAGTCACCATTCCAGGAGGTGTTTAAAAGAAGACATGGTCTAGTGTTGGACCTAGTAGGGCTGGTAGATGGTTGGACTTGATGATCTTGAAGGTCTTTTCCAACTGAAAACATTCTATGATTCTATGATTTCTGAGCTCCTCAGGGATCTCAAGGACTACCTTCTGCAGCCACATGTCTGCTTTCAGAGAGCAGAATCTCACCTGAATTCAGACCTCATCAGAACTTTATTCTGTCCTGATGCTTTAAGCTCAGACTGTGTTCCTCATTTAAGTCATCCATGGCAGGTTTGAGTCCCTGATTGTGACAGCATGGCACTTATTCCTTGAGAAGATCTCATTCAAGTCTGTTTTGAAATCCAGAGAGTTTAGATTTGCTTTTTCTGTTTGGATTTTTTTTTTCCCCTCCCCTTGATGTTTTAAGACTTCCAGCTGCTCAACTTCTCTTTAAAAAAAAAAAGAGAGTGTATTTGCCAACATTGTAATGAGTCTTGGCCCATCAAATCAGAAGGTGCTGGGATGTCGGGGGGAGAGAAAAAGTGCTGAAGAGCAAAATTTCCAGTGCACCAGCCCTCCGTCTGTGTTCCACGTTTTCCTGTTCAAACTTTCCCTCCTCTTTCCCCTCCCCAAACACAGACTCACATCTGTCCGCCCTCTGGCTCACCTCACCCCCTTGCCTCCCGTCCCAGACGAGAAGTGGTGATCTCACTTGGAGCACAGCAGTCAGTCAGTCAGTGTACTGCACAGGCTCTGCTCACAGGGCTTCGGTGACCACATTTTAGGTTCCTGCAGGGCCTAAAAATCCAACTTTCTTTTCCTTTTTTTTTTTCTTTAATTATTATTATTAAATAGTTACTCTGTCAGGTAACTCCTAACACAAGGAAAGTTATTCTAATCATGAAGTATAAGTGTGTGCAGTTAAATTAGAACCTGACTATATGTAATACAATATTTGATGACAGCCAGAAAGTCAGCACCACGGTGGACATGAGATCCCATGTCAGATGTTCAGGTGCAATGACTGACTATTCTCTCCAGTTCTTGTTTTATTGAGTTATATATGATGCTGAGCACTCAGAAGAAGCTTTGTGTGTGTTGTTTTGCCTTTCTGCTATTATTTTCCCTTCTACTTCCCAGCACGAAGTGAAGAAGTCTGTTAAGGTTTTTTTTATTCTTGAAGAAAATATCACAGTTCACCTCTCTTGTTCTCATCAGTAACAGACCAGTGGCTTCCTTCTCATATGTGAAAGTACAGTTTATATATCAAAGTATTATTGTGTGGTTTCTGAGGGTTTTTTTATCAACAGTAGCCAGCAAACAGGGTAATTCAGCTTGCTTCTATAAGCCTGCAGAATTAGAATCCAAACTCAGAAGCACTAAGATATCTAGGGTCAGTGTTAGGATTAGCATTATGGATGTCACTTGTCTGTGGCCAATTGATTAAATTTATACTGGTTATCTTCCTTGGAATGAATCTTGCCCCTGTTGGTTTTTGCAAATTGCCTTTTAAGGACTTTTCTTCGCTATGCTAAAATAAGAGTCTATAGCCTGTGTTTCGTAACGTGCATGGTGATCACTTCTGGTCCTAAATCTTTGGAACGTGGAAGCTGAGTACTGGCTCTTTACAGATGTACAGATTTGTTTCTAAGATGTACTTGAGATAATGTATTTATAAATGTATTATACATACTAGAAAGAGAGCTTTCTAGTCTGAGAAGTGCTGCAGCTGTTTCATTCTGGCTTTACTCTGTGAACTTGTCAATGGACAGAGATATGCCTAAATCCATCCAGTTGTGACAGCCTTGACATTTTTGTTGTTGTTGGCTCACACCAGTAGAATAAAAATGATGTAAGAACAAGAAGGAAGCATGTGACTATGATGAAGACCTGACCATTGAATCACTTTTTCCAGATACCTAATTCAGGTTCTTAACTTTTTAGATTTCCCTCCCTCCCCCTGCCCTTAATCCATGGGTGACTCTGATCAAGTGTTTTGAGACATGGCAGCCTTTGGGGTGAGTCTGTCAATTCACTGAGTAAAACCTTGAGTCTTTATGTGCTGGCACTGTTTAGAGTCCACGTTGTCCTGAAGGCAGGTCCTCTGGGAGTCACACTAAAATACAGGCTTGATTTCACCAAGTGGATGAAATGGAATTATGGATGTAAACCTTTTCTGGAAGCCTGTTTTCTAACAGCAGATAGAAGTACCTTCCTGAGGTGCTGAGTTGATCTCTGTGGCAGTCAGTCCCTGTGCTGAGTAGTCCATACTGAATATGAATATCTGACTTTTCAGAGACTGAGATACACTGCATGCCAAAACGTTTGATCGTATGTTTCACCCTGCTGATGTAGTTTGGTGCATTATCAGGATCTGGGCTGTCAGTAGGAAAAATTTGAATTCTCTAAAATTTTGATCCAGTGCCATCTTCTCCTTGTGATTATGCCAAATTTAATGGAAAACAACCCCCTTCTCCCCTCCTTAGCCCAAGTCACAGCAATCCCATGTCCCTAAAAACCTAGCTTCTGAATATCTTAAAACCACATGCTGGTTCTTTAATGTGGCGTATTTGTCTGAAAGCTACTTTCCTCTCTGTGTGATATGATGAGGTATAAGGAGCAGGAATTATTAGAAACTGCTGTTTTCCCCAAGCAGTTTTTCTGTGTTGTTTTCATTTAGTGTTCTTTTAATAAAGAATGAGAAAACAGTGAAATTGATAAGACTGCATAGGAATAAAGATTTCTTCTATGTATGGAAATTACTGCAGCAGAATGGAATTTGAACAGTCTTAGGAAACCAACTATTAAGCCAGTCTAAAGAATTTTCTCTAATAGACTGTTATTAAATTAGCCTGTTGAATTCTGTCAAGTTTTTTATCCTTTCATAATGTCCTAAGATTTCCTGATAATGGGCTGGACCTGTTTTTGCTCCCCACCACCACTAATTATGTCCACAGCAAAATTGAATAAAATGTGAAGTATTGTCATACTTGCTTTTTCTTTAGTTTTTTCTCAGAAAAATGTCTCTTCACTGATGGAAAAGCCTGCTTATCCCCCCATGGCTGAAACCTTCCTGGAACAAACCTTTTACAAAAGAAAGCAAGTCTGATCAATACATTTTTAGGGAAATGCTGTAAGAGAGAGTGATGACTGTGAATGTCTATTTGATTTTTTGCCAAACTGAAGTTTTCTTCTTGTGTATGATTCTTGTAGGGCTTGGCTTTCTTGTTCACCAAATGGGGCCTTGGTGCTGGTATGTTTCTATGGAAGGGAGCTGTCTACTGCACCTCGATTAGAATCACCCTGGTATCCCTTTTCTTCTCAAACCATAAGTGAACTTCAGTGAACCATTTAATGTCTTCATTGCTCAACTGGTCTTTTATTTGTGCCCTGTGTGTGTCCCGCTGCAGGCTGCCTGTAACAGCAGGCACTCAGCCACATCCTGAAAATACAAGAAGGTCGAGGGATGCTAATGTGACATTTAACAGTGCACATTACTGAACAGTGACATTTTATTGGTGGACATCTCATAAAGACAGCAGTTCAACAAGAATCAGGAAGTGAACATACAGTCATAATTTAGAAAACAAGTACAATTCCATTGTGAATAGTTTTAGCCAGCAAGTAATTTCTGCAAGAGACCAGTACTAGCTAATTTTGGCAGTCATGTAGATAAAGAGAGCAAAAAATACTCCAGCTTTTATTGAAGACCACAACAATTCTGAAGTTCAGTGCTAGTTTCATCTTGCAACACAAATATTTTATCTTCTGCTTCAAGTAATTTTTAAAAATTAGTTTGATTAGTAAGAGAGAAGGTGGTCAGGAAATCAGAGGACCATAGAATGGTTTAGGTTGGAAAGACCTTTAAGATCTTCAAGTCCAACCATTAATCTATCCCTGCCAAGTCCACCACTAAACCATGCTCATAAGCACTACATAAAGAAAGACCATTTTTTCGGTCTCTTAAATCCCTCCAGGGATGGTGACTCCACCGCTTCCCTGGACAGCCTGTTCCAATGATTGATAACACTTTCAGTGAAGAATTTTTTCTTAATATCCAATCTAAACCTCCCCTGGCACAACATGAGGCCATTTCCTATCATCATGTTACTTTTTATTACTTGGCAGAAGAGACCAACCCCCATATCACTGCAACCTCCCTTCAAGGAGTTTTAGAAAGCATTGAAGTCTCCCCCTCAGTCTTCTCATCTCCAGGTTAAACACCCCCAGTTCCCTCAGCTGCTCCTCATCAGACTTGCTCTCTAGACTCTTCACTTTGTTGCCCTTTTTTGGACATACTCCAGTGCCTCAATGTCTGTCTTTTAGTGAGGGGCCTGAAACTGAACACCACACCAGTGCCAACTACAGGGGGGATAGTCACTTCCCTACTGCTGCTGACCACATTATTCCTACTACAAACCAAGATGCCATTGACTGCCTTGGCCACCTGGGCACACTGCTGGCTCATGTTCAGATAGCTGTAAATGAACAACCTGTCATGGTTGAACCCAGCTGGCAGCTGAGTACCGCAGCAGCTCACTCACCCCTCCAACCCTTGTCAGGATGCAAAGGAAGAATGGGGACAGAGGCAAGCCATAGGGTTGGGGTAAGGACAGTTCACCACGACAGAACAAGGAGGAAGAAATAACATCAGGACCTAGAACAAAACATACAAAATGGGTGATAACACAAGTCAATTTACCAACAAAATGAACAACCAGATACTCAGACTATCCCTAGAGCAAAATGTCTGCAGTGGGTTGACCCAGGTTTGGAGGCCAGGTGCCCACCACAGATGCTCTATCATTTCCCCACCTCAAGTGGACAGGAAGAGAGAAAAATATACAAAAGGCTCATGGGTTGAGATCATAGAATATCCTGAGTTGGAAGGCACGCATAAGGATCGAGTCCAGCTCCTAGCTCCAGACAGGGCCAACCAAGTCAGAGCACGGCAAGGAGAGATTGCTCTCTAATTGCCATCACAGGCACAACAGACTCAACTTAGAAAAATTAAACTTATTTATTACCAAGGAAATCAGAGTCAAGTAATGAGAAATAAAACCAAATCTTAAAACCCCTCCCTTCTTCCCAGGCTTAACTTTCTGTTTCACTCCCTCCTCAACCCAGCAGCACAAGGGGGACAGAAAATGGGGGTTGGGGTTGGTTCATCACACATTATCTCTGCCACTCCTTCCTCCCAGTGCTGGCTACCTATGGGGTCACAGCCTCCTTTGTGTGCATCCACCTTCTTCAGTGTGGGGTCCTCCATGGGCTGCAGGCAGATAGCTGATCTGCCATGGATATCCATGGGTTGCAGGAGGACAGCCTACCTCACCATGATCTTTGTCACAGCTGCAAGTTAATCGCTGCTCCAGTGCCTGGAACACCTCCTCCCTCTCCTTCTTCACTGACCTAGGTGTCTGCAATTTGTACCTCACATCTTCTCACTCCTCTCCCTGAGGGCAAAAACACTGGCTCTATCAGACCTAGGGAAACTTGTAGCAGACTCTCACAGCAGCCACCTCTGTAGCCCTGTCTTTACCAAAACCTTGCCACGCAAACCCAAAACGCTGTCCCAGTTCCTTTTCCACCAGACAGCATTCCAGCCACTCTTTCTCAGGCATGTAGTGTTGCATGGGGTTGTTAGACCCAACTGAGTACTGGCACTGGGCACTGTTGAACCTCATACAGTTGACCTCGGCCCACCAACCCAGCCGGTCCAGACCCTTTGAAGGGCCTCCCTGCCCTCAAGCAGACCAAGGTTTCTGCCCAACTTAGTGTTGTCTGCAAAAAGTGTTGCTTTAACTTTTAAGCACTATACTGCTAGATGTGGAAGATATTTATATTTTCAGGATGGAACATGCACTACTGGAGGCTACAAGAACATTATCAGCATGATTGCTGAAATTGCTTTTCTCCTTGTAGCTGGGTAGCTGTGTAGAATCATTTACCGATTCTAAGTAAGTGGAAGACTCCTATGAATAATCGTTCATGTCTAACTTTCGAGTCAAGATGACCCACATAAGGAGAAAAAGAACATCATCCTGTTTACACAGGTATTTAAGAAAGCCTCTGTTAAATACCTGCGTAAACAGGATGATGTTCCTGCCTCTGCTCTTAAGTACCTCACTGAGGAAGTTTGATTTGCTGACGTGTTTTTGAAGCATAGCATTTATCAAATCACACCATTCTAGCAGGCAGAGCAGCTACCATCTAAGCAAATGTGGAAATGGGGTACAGTAACAGGAGGAAAGATCACAGCTGGTACGTAATCAAAAAAGAAATCGTCTCCCTCATCCCTTTAAAAGGACCGTATGTGTGTAGAATTCAACCACAGGCAAAAACATCAGGAAGATGCCAATTAAAAAAACTGGATCCAATTTATTCAGCAGGCACATGTTTTCAGGAAGGATTAGGAAGGAAAAAATGGAGAGGAAATGAGAAACACCCTTGTCAAGGTCAGATGTAAAGCAGAATGGGTTTGCTCATTTGATATCAGAGCGTGGAGGAGAATGGCCGTCCCTAGAAAATTATATCACTTTCTAATCATGTTCACGGCCCCCCAAACCGCAGCACACAATCAGAGAGGGAAAGTAACCGTCAGACAAATCTGTCACATTAAAGAGCCATCATGTGACAGCAAGACACCCACAGATGGTATATTGTTAGAGAGTTTTTGTTTGCTTTACGGTTGGTTTGTTGGGTTTTTTTATTTTTAATTTCTCTTTAAAGTTGGCAGCTGTGGGCATCTTTCAGCAGGTGACAGGAAATGTAGCCAGTCTGTTCAATAAAACACAGCTCTCGGCTTGTGTGTCATCACTCCAAAGAGTCCACATAATCATGCAAGTTCCAGTACTGAAATGAGGTGTGTTGGAAGGTGCCTTCTACCTCAGTGTTCCCACTAGCAACCCCACTCCCTTTTTAACAATTAATCCTGTAGATGCCTCAGAAACACAACTCCATATCCTCTTCCTTACTAATTTCAATCAGATGCTGAGAGCATGTAGGAGGAAACAGAGAGCTGCGTCAAACTCCAGAAAGCTGATTGGTTTAGAGGGAGGTAGACAAAAAACATATCCTGCCAGCAGACAACGCGTCTTCAAGGGTGAAGACATAGGGAAGTATTCAGTAGTTAGTGGAGACCTTTGAAAACTGGGGAAGAGGACAAGGAGTTCTCTCATTTCACAGAAAATAGAGGAAGAGAAAACAAAAAGTTTAAGTGTCCTACTGATGGCAAGAGGTTTAGGGAAAAACCCTTGTGCAGAACCGCCAGTCCAGACCAGTGCTTGATGATACTGAGAGATTTTTGGGGACTGAAGATCTTAGGAAAGATCATACATGAGCTGCTCACAGCTGTATATGAGTTTCTGTCCAGCTTATATTTCTGTGCAATGGGCAAGTGGCCAACATTACCTGTTGGTTGGCTTTAGCTAGGTACTACCCAACCGTAGCATTGGGCATCCTTTTGTGGGTTCAATCATGCCTAGGTCTTTCACTGGCTTTTCTGAATGGAGTGAACATCACGGTCTGTGAGCTGAACAGGATTGCATTGTGGGAATTGATATTAGTGTATAATTAGACTAACGTGGTCAGAAAAAAAAGGGGGGTGAGGGAAAGGAAAGGGTTTGCTTTGTGATAAGTGTTTTTCACAGTGAATAGTGGATCCTGTTCTGATTAGACAGTATATGAAGGAGAACTAGAAATATAGGAATTTTACATTACTGAAAAGCTATATTCCTGTTCATGGTAGGGTGACAGAAAACTTTAGCAGCACTAGAAATTTAATAACTTGTTTCTCAGCATAGTGGTAAGTTTAAAAAATGAAATCCAGGGGGTATATCTCCTTAACAAATGAAGTTAAACCTACTTGATGGGCATCTCAAGAAGGAGGGCTGCAGTGGACAGTCATTTATGCTTTAATTAGAAGCTGGTAAACCTTTTATTCTCAGTTACACTGCTGCCTTTTTTTTGTAATTTGGCCAGGCCAGCAGGTTTCAGGTCCTGCACAAATCAGAAACTGGCTTAAAATCACAAAGCTTGTAATAATATGTTTTGTTATTTTTAGTGGTTTTATTTGCTTTCTGAACCACCAGACTGCAGATGGTTCGTGTTTTCCACCTTGTGCTTGTGAGATAGAAGGCATGTGTAAACACACACATTGCTTTCATGCTTTAAAAGCAAGACTGAGGATTTTTTTTTGTTACTGCTTTAATCCACTTGCTCAGGCTATGAGCAAGTATACTAAGTCTCCATAATAAACCTGTGTTTCTGTGACAATAAATGGCATCCTTGAACCATTTATCACTAATGACTTTGTTTATGCCTGGTATTGTATACTTAAATAGAAGTTTATTTACTTTATAAGAATATAAATTTGCAGTTGCTTTCTTGCTGGGGGTGAGGGGAAGTGAATCAGAGATTAGTAACATAAGAATTTGGTTCTTTGGTTTCCCAAGATTTTAACTTTCTTTTTCCTGACTAAATCTTCAACTCTGAAATCTATTTAAAATATTGCATATCCTAAGGGCAAATTGGAAATTGATATGCCAGCCAAATAGCTACTAATCCCAAGTAATGTCAAATAAGCCCATGTAGTCTAATTTTGAGAATCTTTGTGTTCTTTTGAGGTGAGAGTTCTAAAAAGATTACAAGATTTCAAAAACTGTGTTTTTCAAATGTAAAAGTGTGAGACAGTTGTTTATGGCAAGGCTTGTATAAAATTTAGCTAATTATTCTTTAAATTCTAACTAAACAAGCCCCCAGTTTTTAGGAAGAAAATATAGCTGTCCTTAATTAGTGCAATTCCTGTTCAATAAAATTCTGCATATACAAAAGACACGTGGTAAAGTTCAAGGAATAAACCAGAACAAATAGGAAACTCGAGGAAGAATCTGCCTTAAATATTAATATCAGAAGTAGCTTGAATGTTTTCTTCAGAGTGGGCTCTGCTTTTTGCTTGAGTGGCCATCCCCTGGCCTTAGTTTTATAAAAGGTCTTACATATATAAACACAAGAACATTACTGTGAAACCTCTAAATGCAATTTACAAGGCAATGGAGGCAGGCACTAGCCACTATATAGACCCCATTTCCAGCTTGTTCAAGCCCATGCTAAAAACCTCCATGGCAAAACCTCCATGCCCAACACAGTGGACTGAAAAGTGCTGTTAGGATGAACTGGAGAAGCCAGGTCAAGCTAAAAAAAGTAGTGTTGTCTGATCCCTGTCTTGTTTGTGGGTAATGTGGAGGACCTAGCTGATTTCACCACTTCCTACTCCTGCCAAACTGAATTAAGTAAGATCTGTTGTCAGAAGTGATGGTTTGCTTCAAAATTTCTATTGACACCACCTGGTATGGTTCTGCTGCAACATGAAGTTGAAGAAAGTGAGTACAAAGCATGTCCTAGAGTGCATTTCACTGAGTATGTTATATAGCATAGGAAAAGAAAACACAATCTAAGCGAAGTGAAATCTGTTGGGCTGTAACTTGGCTTTATACTTTTGCTTAGACAGGAAAACATTGAAAACTAAGTTGACGTTGATTTATTATTTGATCTTTAACTGCTTGCTCTCCAGGTGGAAAAGCATTAGAATTTGACTGTACCTTTAAAAATGATCAGAAAATTTGCCTTGGCCAGTATTTTTACACAGGAAATTTTAAAATTAATGGGAAAAAGTTGTTGAATTCTAACATTTGGAATAGCAGTTATTGTAAATAGCACAGCTATGCTAAAATTAGCAGACCTGTCCAGTTTTACACCATGGAAGAATATGATCTGAAAATATTTGAAAGTGGATAATATATTTAGAATTCTACTCTTTTCATCCTTGTCAGCTGCTGCTAGATTCATCCTAAATGCTGCCTTGGTTATGTATCTACAAACCACTCTGTACAGAGCTTCTTTTTCAGCTTTGCTTCCAAAGGAAATAAGACTTGTGCAGTTGCATTGTCTGTCTATTTTGGAAAGATGATGAAAAGGGAAAAGGCAGACAAACAGGCTTTGAGCTTGGAGGCTAATTGCAGCCAAACTTGAGGGAGGAGGTAGAGGCATGCAGCCTTAGAGAAACCAGCAGCCAACTGAAGAGATGCCCCAGTGTTGTTGGCTGGTAGGTAAAAAAGCACTTGGCAGCAGCTGGGTTTGGCTCCAAGGATGCATGGAGAGGACAGACATGCAGTGCACACAGTGCTTCAACTCAGCCAAAACTCAAGCTATACCCTGCACCACAAAGGAGTGCCATGGGATGAGGGACTTCAGAGTAGTATAGGAAGTGGAAAATCAGGATTTCTCAGTTCCTGCCAATGGAACACCTTACATTATTATTTATATGGTTTTTATTTTATTTCATTTATTTGACTTTTAATGGATTTTTTTATTATTATAAAATGCTACATTTTTCTCATAAGCATTTAATAAGGTTTGCCCCTGTCCCAAATGGATGCCATCCCCTGATACTGTTTCCTTCAAAAACCAAGGCAGGACTAAATTAAACAAAAATGATTCAAGTATGTTTGGTCTTCTATTGTTTAACCTGCAAGTCACAGATTTCTTACTGCAGTCCATCACAAAGCAAATGGGAAAAAATGGGATAAGAGGAAACCTTTGGCTGTGTTTCAGATCAGGTTGAAATACATATCTACATGATTCCTGAGCCTTCAAGCTTTTCTTAGTTTACACTGATGTGTTTTGAATGCAGTATTTTCTTAAAAGTTTTCAAGCCAATCTCTATTTGCACTTTACTCCAGACACTTCTAAACTTGTTCAATTCAAGCCAAGAATGTATGTCCAAAGAAAACACATTTTTAAAACAGAATATGGCATTGATACTATTTAGATACATACTTCAGTTTTCACACACAAGTAGTCCCACTGAGTTTGAGGCTTTTGCAGAATGAAGTGTTTTGAATAACTCTTTGCACAATTAGGACCAAGAAAAGAGGGACCTCTGGACTCACAGCTCAATCCTAAGGCCTGTATTTGGCTTTCAGTAAGCCACTTCACCTCCGGTGTTTTAATTTTCCAAACATTAAAATATCAGCTATTTACCATGCCTGATTAGAACAGAACAGAATCACAAGATTGGAAGAGACCTTTGAAGATCATGGAGTCCAACCATTCCCATCCTATGCTAAACCATATCCCTAAGTACCTCATCTACCCTTTTTAGAACACACACAGGGAAGGTGACTCATCCCCCTCCCTGGGCAGCCTGTTCCAGGCCCTGACAACTCTTTCAGTAAAAAAATTTTTTCTAACAATCTAAACCTAGTCCCAGGTTTTTAATACCTCCCTCACTGTGTATCCCAAATGGAGTTCTACCTTCAGCTTTAGGATTTCTTTTATTACTTTTCTCCCCTAAAGAGTCAAGAGTCCTCAGACACTGCTGTGTCTGGCATACAGTCATGTGTAGCCCAATGATATAAACTGGAACAGCTATTCTACTCTTTCATTGAAAAAACACACTAATTTTTCTTTTGAGGAAAAAACACAGTTTATTTTTCTGCAGCACCCTTGTTGAGGTGTCCAGACATTGTGGATAACACCTACTGGTTGCTGTAAAAGTAATCTCAAAATCAAAATGGGTAGTTCAAAAGACAGTAGGAAATGGTTTTCAGTGCCTTTTGCAGGTGAAGATTCACTTAACCTGTTACTGAACTTCAGCCTTACTGCTGTTCTTGCTGTCATCTTACTCATCCAAAAGACTCAAATGGGCTTTTTTTAGAGCAATTGTCCCTTTTTTCCAGGTTGATTCAAAAACTGAAGGGAACATTTTCATGGCCGTAAAATATCACCTTGATATTTTTATGCACTTCAAATCATATCTTATAAGGAAAGTAAGGGTTAGGTTTTAAACTTAGTCTATATTATCTATTGAATTGAGACACTTTGCTAAATGAGGGAATTCACAGGAGTTGCCCCATTTTGTAGAGGAGTGGGAGGGATCCCAGTGTAACAATAGACGGCAACGCTGATAATCTGCACTTCCAGTTCTCTTACAGGCACTTTCTAGTAAGCCTTTGCAGAAAAATATCCCAAACCTACCACTAATTAGGTATGCATAGTAATAAGTATTGAACTGTTCAAAGAAATCATGCATATTCATAGTTGAAGTTTTAGGCCAGTTTCCAGATATGCTCATGTTCTTCAGCAGCCCAAGGTCAGTTTTGCATGAGATACCTACCAAATCACAACCAAAGAGAGACGGAGAAACAAGAGGAGATCAAAGACCTTCCTTACTCACAGGCCCTTGGGACCATCCAGGCCAAGTTATCAGGTCAGCTGGGGAACCTCAGCAAAAATGTTCATGATTACTCATTAGTAAAACACATGCCTCAGTTTCACTTATTTTTTTGCAATTTGAAGCTTTCACAGGCATGACATAATTCAAGCACAAGAGCCTTTTTACAGTAAAACAGAAGGCACCAGAGCTAACCTGCTCTTTCATCTGAGTGTGGAAAGGAAGCCCACAGTGGTGTAACATGCACTGAGGAACAGGGAATATAGATAAATATTAAGAACTCTTTAAGCTGGAGTGAATATTGCTGTAACCATCCTGATACATGCCTTCATCCAGACCTCAGTTAAAGTCTGATGACTAAATTAAAGGGTTTGAGACTTTCTGGGGTTTTTGGCTCAAAGCCAATCTGCTGTGCTTGAGAGTGTAAGTGGATGAGGAGCTATTTATGTGGCTAATTCCTAGAAACGGAATGATCTTTTGTGATGAGCTCTCAGATTTTCGGTGGAATAAAGTGTGAAGTGGGCTGCAGGAGAAGGAAGTACTGCAGTCTGTTGTGTCTGAAATTCAAACTGTGATAAGGGTGTGCTTTCCCCAGCATGGGAGTAAGGTCGGCAGAGCTAGAGTGCTCACTTTAGCAGTGCTTACTTGCAGACCTTCAGATGGGAAGTATTCAGTGATGGCCTTTGGAACATAGTAAATCCAGTGGTACCTGTGGTATATTTAGAAGGGGTGTGGTTAGTAAGTAAAGAGATGTTCTCTTCCCCCTCTACTCTGCCTTGGTGAGAGCCCATCTGAAGTACTGTGTCCACTGCTGGGCCCCTCAGTTCAAGAGACAGGGAACTACTTGAAAGAGTCCAGTGCTAGGCCACTAAAATGATTACTGGACTGGAACATATTCCTTATGAGGACAGTCTGAGGGAACTGTGTCTCTTTGGCCTGGAGGGGACTGAGGGGTGACCTCATTTATATCTATAAATATGTAAAGGGCAAGAGTCAGGAGGATGGGGCCAGGCTCTTCTCAGTGATGTCCAGTAATAGGACAAGGGACAATGGGTGCAAGCTGGAGCACAAGAGGTTCCATGTGAACAAAAGGAAAAACTTTTTCCCTGTGAGAGTGACAGAAGATTGGAACAGACTGGCCAGAGAGGTTGTGGACTCTCCTTCTCTGGAGACAATCAAAACCTGTCTGGACATGTTCTTGTGTGACCTAATCTAGGTCTCGGACAAGATGATCTTTTGAGGTCCCTTCCAATCCCTGCCATTCTGTCATTCTTCTGACTAAGAGATAAAATTCCCATTAAGAAGATTTCCGCTTCTGTGGGCTTCATGATGCCAGAAGAGGGGAAGAAGCTGTGTGAATATGGACAGAGTACCTCCAATGCATCCACATCAAGGAAATAAGTTTCTGAGCTACAAGGGAAGTCATTCTTGCTTTGCTCATGATGCCTGTGTCATGGAAAGACTACACCTCCTGATGTTCTCCAGATGTAGACTCTGGAAAATGTGTGGCATTACAGGAGCATCCAAAAGCTGCGATTTTTAGGAAAAAATTAAACAGAAAAGAAATGAGTCATGCTTGCTAAATGAGTAGCACTCTCAAAAAGATGCGGGAGGTGGGGGGAAGAGGAGGGTGAGTGGGCAGAGGGAAGCCCAAAGATCAGACGGTGACTTACTAGAAAGACTTACTGAAAAATCTTCACCTTATAGTGAAATTGCTACCATATATTTTCTTGTGTGTCATCTTGTCCATGTTATGGTTTAAGGTTATAAATACACAGTATATGGGATTTCCTTATAGTTTAAATTCACATTTTAAGGTGAGTTCAAAAATCCTTTCCACTGACCTTGGATAATATCTGTGTTCTCTTTAAACATTATGTGCTTTTTGGAGTTGGGCTGAATGTAATGCTTCTACGTTTCCTACAAACAAAAAATTGAGCACACTTTAAATACAGGACCCTGTCATCAAGTGCCTGTACAGTAAATTAATAATGTAGGTTTAGTATTAATGAAAACTGGTCCAGTAATTGATGTAACTCCTGTGGGGCACACACAGAAAAATCCCACCAAATCCAACCCCATCACAAAAAAAACCAAAACAAAACACCAAAACAGCTATATTACATTTGGGGGAAAAAGAAAAAAAAAAAAGGAAAAAAAAAAAGGGTGATGGTAAGGCTTTCAAAGGCAGTCCTAAAAATTTCAGCATGTTTCCTATGTATATGTTAAAATCTACATTTTAACAGTGGAAACCAAGCAAGCACACATCTTTTCAGTCAACAGTGAAAAAAAAGGGTATAAAAAAGGCCAGCATCTGACGTGACAATACAGAGGTATCTGAAAACAACATTTCCCCCTCTTCAAACACCATGTTGCAAAACAGCTGCCCAAAATTCCAGATGTTCCATTCCCTCTCCCAACAGCTTCAATGAAACATGTCATGTAAACAACACTGTACACTCTACAGAAATAAAATGGATGAGGAATGTCCAAGAGTGTGGCTGAAGAGCTTTGTCAGGGCATGAAAGGGATGGATAGGAACACCTTCAACCAAAGTTGCTGTTCCTACCCCCTTTTCTCCCTCTCTGTCTGCGAATTTATATTTCATAACATGATACGTTACAGAAGGTTGTGAACCAGCACGGCATGGCCTTACCTCATGGCCCTGTGAGAGGACAGAATGCAAAGGCATAATGTGTGCCTTATTCCCCACGTGCTGCATGGGTCATAACCTGTTATTGTTGTTTGGTTGTTGTGGTGCCAGATCAGACATTTTTCTTGTCTGGATTCCAGTAATATATCTCACAGCTTGCCTTTTATTTCATTACTTGGCTAGTCTGTCTTCTCAGCTTACATTTTCCCCAGTACCGTCGGTCGCTCCGTTGGCTACTAGACTGTTGAAATCTGTTGCAGTCATTCCCCCCATGATGATGTGGGAGACTATAACCCTGTGGCTGGGGAATTACTATATGTGAATAGTAGGGGGAAAGAATTACACACGCTTTGCGCAAAGCTAACCATTGGCTCACACGTTGATGCTAGTTCTCCAGAACTTTCCCCTTGCTGTCCCTGCACAATCCTGAAAAAAAAAAAAAGGGAAAAATAAAAAAAAAAAGAAGCCAGTGTTTTCCAGGATTCTTTCCTGGTGAAATCACTATGACTCTAAATGGAAAAGTGAGAGGCTGGGAGAGCACACTTGTAGATTGATCAGATACAATTGCTTGTCCTTGCTTTGCTGCTATGGCAGACCTAGACCCATTCTGGTCTTTCTCACAGTCTGGATTTGTTTCTGTAAAGAAGCTGAAAGAGACTGAATGGCAGTATATTTTTCTAGGTGATGTCACACACATCTATTAACCCACCTTGTGTGATATTCAATGCATGTTGATAGAAAGAGGTGAAGCAAAAGGATGTGAAACTTCACAAAAAAACCCCAGACATCAGACACACAGTTACGTTTTCTTAATTTTTAGATATTCTCTTGCTTTTGTGCTATGGCTTAGGACTACTAGATGATTGCATATGATGTCAAACAGTATTAATCTGGAAGAAGATGAGGAAAGGACTAACCCCCTTTTAAAAAAGCCTTTAATGATGTTATTTAAAAAAAAAATCCCTTTTTTGATGTTATTGACACTTCTAGAGGAGTGGAATTCAGTTGGAGAGTGTAAACAATGCTGCTATTGGTCAAGTCTTTCCAGATGGATAGATCCCATGCCAGTCCTCTCTGCAGATACAAACTGCACCCCAGTTGTAGGTATGTCATGAAACACAAGAGATTATCTGTTTCATGTCTCTTCAATGAGACAAAAGTGAAGTCATGTCTTGAAATACAGCTTGATTTCATTTTGTAACATGACCTTTTCCTTTTAGGATAGCAGATGAAGTTTCCAGTAGTTCATCACAGGTCTTACAATTCTTAATTTGTTTCTTTACATTTCATGCATTGGATTCAACAGAGTGAAAGAGAAACAGCTTCATTGGCTCAACACTCTACACAGATACTTAATTTTTTTTTGCTTCTGGAAAAAGCACTGAGCAATGAGACAGATACACCACAAAGATTCAGTGTCGAGAATCTTTTTTAAATTATTTGTATTTGCTTCAGCAAGATCCTTCACATCTTGGAGTCAAGTGATGACATGTCAGGCTGGAAGTCTAGCAGAGGCTGGATGCAGTGCTGGCCATATCAGCTCTCAGGGATAAGAGCAGAGCAGATCTAAATGAAAGTAGCTGTTCTGTAGCAGCCTTGGGGATCTCCAGAGGAGACGGGAGTAGCACGTTTGTCAATGCAGAGGTGCAAATTATGTCACTGGGCTTCCAGAAGGAGCTGGGTGATGGAAGGAGAGGGGAAGAGGTTGTGGGGAGACTGACACAGTTGCTTAACCCCATTCCAAGCAGCATCATGTTTGCATAGAATATGTTTGTGTAGTAGCCTATCTGTGCACATGAGTATTGGAGACAAGTGCAAAGACAATTCGGATTCCTAAAGGAAAACGTAGCAATTCAGCCTATGTAGTTTTACTGTTACAAACTGAGCAGCTAATGGAACAGTTTAGGACTGTCTGCCCGTATATTTTCTTCTGTCTTAATTTGAAGATAGAGATCTCAGTTGAGAAAACAAAATTTAAGAGGTTTTACCAGAGCCTGAAAATAATGTTATTTATGGATAGAATGATTTACATTGATGTGAGAGAGACACTGTTGAAGATTCTGGCCTAGATATTTGTTTCTGGGAAAGCTGGAAAAATAAAGAGGCCAACTAGTATCATGTCCAATTCTTTTTATAAATTATTTTTGAGATGCATAAGCCAAGATCTCAAAGGCACCGTGCAGACACTAAGCTCCTATCCAGGAAAGTTAAAAGTCTAGATAAACAAGATGTACAGCTCAATGGAGAAGTAATTTGCTGAAGAATAAAATACATTGGTAGTAAAACACAGAGGAGAAAATTGGCTGTCCTGTCTTAAGTAAAAGATAGCACTGACTCCCCTGCCTCAAGGTCAAAACCCTCTATTTTCTTTGTCACATTGTTGGAAGATTCTGGAAGAGGATGTTGATCATTTGGAAACAGTTTGGAGGAGGCTGATGAAAACAAACTGGAAAATGTGGCTGATGAGAGGGAGTAACACAAACAGGAGTTATTTAGTCTGCAAGATGGATGATAGAGGAGAAATAGAGCAATACCCAAATGTATGAAGCCCACTGCAAAGAAGAGGGGAGTCAGCAGATGTTGAGAAGTAGGGGTAGGAAGTCTTGGATTCAGCATGAGAAAGGGCATTCTGGTGGCAAGGATGGAGAGTGGATCTAGAGGCTGGCTGAGCTGGGAGTTACACTTTCTCTACACACTGGAAATATTTAAAAACTCTTTAGTCTATCAGGAATGATGGATATCATTGGTCTTTCTTTGAGGCAGCTGTATATATTAGATGACTCCTTGAGGTCCTTTCCATCTTACCACCCTTAGTAAGAACAGTTTAGCCTGTTGGATTTTAAACCCCTTTGAAATTCCTAGATAAAACGTGCTCTAGATTAACAACATGGTGTCACACCTCACAGTACTTAGAGGGCAATACAAAGGTTGAAAGAGAGCGCAACAACCTAGACACACAGGCAGGGGTTACCTTGTGCACAGCTAACGCAGGCATCTGACATACCTCCCTGTTTCATGATCCGGGAAGACCATGGCCAGCACAGCACAGCCAGCACACCTGGGACTTTCTTGCAACATCTAAACATTTCTTCACAGTATACAAAACCTTGGTGCTTGATACCGATGCATTTTCCTCCTTGGGTAATTCTTTCCTTCATGCCTAAGATGTCAGTGACCGGTGTTACCTCCCATCTTCGTCTCGACACCACTGTTCCCCCCGCCCCCTGCAAAGGCACTCTGTAACTTCTGCTTCACTTCTGCTTGTATAATTTGGCTTCAGGTGTCAACAAAAGCTAGCCAGCAGCTCAGGCTTGCTCTTCCAGTTAGCTGTGTTGGTGCCGGTTTGTAACACCCAGTCTGCCTAGATTATGCCTTTTGGATCCTGACCACTTCATTTTATGTAGGTGGGCTTTCTGCTCTGCACTGAAGGGTGTTGCAAGGGATTCTCTGCTTTTTCCAGGAGGGAGAATCAGAGAAGCAAAGTAGTCCTAGCCAATACTCTTTATTTCCTCATTCTTGTGGCTGTGTGACAGCTTTTGTCTGAAACTCCTCAAGTTGCATAGTGCTAAAAGACATACAGGTTCATCTTGGTTTCCACATGTTCTTTCACCAAGGGGTCAGGAGCATGGAAGAAGTCGAAGGCTAATGTCAGGAACATTTTCAAAGTATCACATGCATTAGGTACAGCTGGTGAAGTAAGAGAGGCAAAATGGGGAAAGCAATGGTCTGGTTAGGGCTTTTATCCCATTGATGAAAAATAAACATGGTATATTCCCCTGCTATGGAACACAGTCATTAAAGCAGATTGCTTAACCCTTGCAGAGAGATACTCTGCCTGCACAAAACAGCCTTGTTCCTTTCACTTCTGAGTTACACTGATTTATGACTGTAAGAGGTTTGCCCCACAAATTATAAGAATGACCAGGTAATAACAACTCATTGTACTTCATGTGTTCATAGAGCCTAAAACTGCAGCTGGATGACCAGTCGCACAATAATTCATAATGAAAACGGTGTTTCAATGTATAGATGAACTTAAATCAAGCTTCACAGAAAGTGTTATACTGACTAAGGGGAATGTTGCTGCAGGTGCCTAGAACAAAGAACAAATAAAAGGTTGTACTTTATGTTGTGTGGAATAAAGCTTGAGAAATATTATACCATTAGATACATATTTGCCCACTTTGATTCATTAATTTCCCTGTAAGGCGCTTCATTTCGCTTCCCAATCATCTGTCAGTTATTTTTTTGCCACAACACCCCTTGAAGTGTGGAAGTGCTTCAGCTCCAGGTCTGGCTCTTGCCCTCTCTTCTCCTCTGTCTGTGACCTTAGGACTTCAACACTATTTTCTTTCCTGAGTCAGGAAGAAGGGGGCAGCTGGCTAGGACCTCACACTCATCACTATTTTTCCACCTACAATATGTTTGCTTTTCTTTTTCAGCTGCAGTTTTATCTTGCCTCCCTCAGTCACTCACTCTCTGGCATGTATACTGTGGGCTGAGTTCTCCACTTACGTAGCATGTGCACAACATTGTTAGATTCAGAGAGGTTTATGGTTTTAATGGAGAAGACATCTTGATTCAGGCGGGCACACATTCTACCAACCTCAGTGGGAGGGAGTTGCCACAGGTCAGGAAAAGCCTGTAGAAATTCAAGACTTTGCTGATGTCATGTTGAAATGATTAAAAAAGAAAGAGGGGGAAAAAAAAATCAAAAAACCAGACTGGACAAATCTGTCAGCATGGTTGCTGGAAGGGAGAAGGGAGGGGTGAACAGCTGCAATCCCTTTCCTTGCATGGTAAGCAGGCTGTGACAGCATAATTCTTTTATCACTTTCCTTATTGTACACTTTTTTCTTCATCTTCCTGAAGCTGGGCTTAGATTCCTGGTTGACAAGACAGGAAGCCAGATAAAATCTAGGTGTGATACATGGATGATCCTAAGGCTTTCTAAAATTAAAAAGTCCCGCTGTGCGTTGGATTGCATTTCTTTATTTGGTACACTAATTCAGAAGGAGATCGGGTGGGTGAAGTGGGCACTGCCATTCATCACTTTCCATCTGCTGTTACACAACTGCAGTTCTGCTACTTTGGAAGAATTTCTCCACCAAATGCAACATCGAAAGGTGGCTTAAGAAGTCCAGGCATATACTGCAGTTTCAGATAGTTCTCCATTGCAGACTGTGGTTTTCGGACACCAGCACTTAAATTCCTGTAGAAAGCCATCCTGCAAGTTGCTACGCACTCTGACCCTAGTCCAGTAAAGCACTTAAACACATGCTTAACTCAGATATGTTGATCTTACTGTGTTTCCTCACATGCTTAATATGAAGCACATGCTTAATAGCTTTGCTGGAGCAGTCTCAGAATGCTTTGCAGCTTGCACAATGAGACCCATCACTCAGATAATCATAAGGATTCAAAAGCCTTCATAAATTAGCAACTAGTGATTTACTATAGCAGATAATAGCTATTGTTTTTCTTGAAACTAAGGAAAATCAACTGATTTCTGAACAGACTCCTCTTTGTAAAGTCACTTCTTTGGGCTCCAGCTTGTCAAAGTATTCACTGTTAGCATCTGTCTAAAAAAGATAACGTTAGTCAATGGCATAGCAGGGCCATGAAACAGACCTCTGCACAGGCAGCAAACAGAGTCATTTTTACTGTGGGTTGTGTAGGTAGACCTGTCTGCCTTTAATTTACTTCTGGAATTGTCCCGGAACTGCTTTGTGGTTTACAGTGCAGTAGCCAGATGGTATTCCCAGACACGTAAAAGTTATTAATATAAAGTCAGCAAGGATCTGCAGGGAAGCCTCACCAAGTCGAGCTATGTTCCCAAAGCTGCCGTTCTCCTGCCTGCACACAAGCACACATACATAATTAGGCATCTCATTACATGGGATTCTTTTTATATAGTAGTCTGAAGGGGGTATGTGTGCATCTAGCTGGGCTCCGTGCATCTGAATATGCTGGCCCTCTGACACATGTTGTGTGCCAGAATCTGCTGCTGTCATCGTCGTGGTTCTGCTCCCTAGTCAGACACATCACTAAATGAAGAAAGGCGTGTTGTAGAAATTTTAGCTAGGCTTAGGGTAGTGTGAGAGTAAGCATTACTCAGTAACATTGAACTGGAGCTCTGGCTTTAATCTTCTGCTAAACTTAGTGACAAAGCTTTCAAAGACTCCTAACAGGTATTTGACATAAGTTACTGTAATTTGTGCTTTTAAGTTGTCTTAGTCCACGGGAATAATTAGCATTACCTCATCATCCTTTGGTGCTCAGGCTGCAGTTGTTTAGTGATGTAATGTGGCATTTCATTTGGACCAGTGAGCTTTTTCTTATGTCACGTGCCAGTTGCAGTTGGGGAGTGCCAACTTGTTAGAAAGACCAGGGGAAATGCTGGTCCCAGACACCTAGTGACTGGAAAAACAGGGGCCCTAATGAGCTGTTAGTTCAGCATGTTAAGCAAGGGGATGCAGAAGGGTTTCTGTCCGGAAGAGAGCAGATTCTGGAGAGTTTCAATGAGCGATGGAGGGTAGGCTTGTGGGTTGAAGAATTTGTGCCTCTCTGCTCAGCCCTTGAGCAGGCAGGAAGCTATTGAGAAGACACTTGGACTTCCATCTGGAAAGAACATGTTTCAAAAGGTTTATAAATCTTGCGCTCAGCAACAAAAAAAAGGGGGTAGTGGGAAGGAGCGACTGCAGGAGGCTGCAGCAGGGAAGGGTAACACAAAAGATAATAAAAAGTATTTTGGCTGTGGGATGCTCTGCAGGCCCTTATGCTGAAGAAGAAAGCGGTGCCATGTAGGACATCAGTGAGTGCTTCCATCCTTCTTCTCACAGACGATTCTGAAGCTCACATAGAGCTGTGCTGCCAGCAAGGATCCTCCATTCAATAGGTAACGCTGCCAACTGACAGCCACAAGCCATCCCATTGACTGTTTGTCCATCTGCTTGAAGCTCCTGATGCAGAGATTTCTGCTTCCTATGAAGGAGACCTTACGTTTGTTCTCTACTCACAGCCTGTGACCAGAAAGGACACCCAATATTATTCTGTGCTGCAGAAGTGATGCTACCCAGCACCTTGTGGTGATGTTGAATTCATACATCCAAATGGGAAGTCATCACTGAATATACATTATTGATGGAAAGCATTTTGTGCTCTGTTTCTGCTTATCATACACACTTTGTGCAAGTGGTATTTAATGTCCACATCCCTAGATGTGTATTTGTGTTGCATGGTGTCTCTGGGCTTTAGCAATATGTTGCCAGTGAAATACTAGAATAGCTCAAAAGAAAAAAAAAAAAGGAATTTCTGTTCTTGCCACACTCACTAGCAATTTTAATTATCCCATTTTATGCCAAAGCAGCAGTGTCTCCAATGCCCATCATAGTGATACAGACACTAAGAGAAGAGACATGTGACCAACTGTGTGTTCCATTTATGTCTTATGGAAGAGCCTCATATTATGAAGTGAGTGCACATGGATAGCATCTGTACATGGATAGAGTTGTGTGGTGGTGACTCTAAGTGAATATTAGACATGTGCTTGAGACTGAAAATAATGAGCAAGCTTATGACATCTTTTATACCAGTGAATAGCTACAAATGAATTTAGAGCAATTCTGTAAACATTTGGTTTGAATCCAATGTCAATGTAGCATAATTTCATCACCATTTCTTCTTTTGCCTTTCTAATTAAAAATATTGCTAAAAATCAGTATACACAAGACCACTTTCAACTGCAAGTGCCACGTGTGAACTTTATTTGTGAAGGCTTGTAAGTAAACTGGTGAAATGGGTGTTATTTCCATTGTTTTAAAGAAAAGTACTGTTTAAGAAAAGTATATATTTAGGAATAATTGTCAGGCTCTCTATCTACAAAAACACTGATTCTAATTTGCATTATGATTACCTTAAGCCACTGAATACATACCATTTTTTTTACCAGAATGATCATTACTAGTTGATGGATTAACATAGTGGACTCTTGGTCTAAGATTTCTTTAAGGAATGTTTTCTTGTTCTTCCACCAAAATTTCCTTTTATATATTTTCATTCTTATTTTCTTTCCCTCTCTAGGAACCACTAGTTAGCTCTCTTTACATTTAACACTAGCAATAATGGAGAAAAAAACCAGGAGTAGATATTGTGTGAGCTAGAACTTGCAGCAAACTTTATGAAATGTCTTCATTCATTGAAATATAATAATTCATTGAAGGAATATTCATGCATTTTATGTATATTATGTATATTAGTAGCACATTACATTACTAATAACATTTTCATTTGTCATACTGTTTGTCCATTAATCTTCTTGTAACAGTCAAACTTTGCATTGATCATGTTGAGCTGAAATAAAATATAAAAAATAAAGCCTTAGCATTGGAAAATTATGGCTGTAAAATCTTTAGGTATTCTTAAGCACGCACATTGTTTCAAAATTCCTCAGTTAATTATGAAGCACAGCACTTCAGGAAACTTTCCTGGCTCCATCTCCAAAACATCATGGTCTACAACCAAAATTATTAACATTTGCTTCTTATTTTCATAGGCTTTTGTCACTTAACCACTTCATGGAAACAGGTCTCATGAACTTTCAAGCATATCAGCTGTTAAAATGAAAACTCTTATGTGAATCAAAAAATTTCCCTGACCATGCTGTCCTGTCAGGTGCACTACCTTCCCTTGGTCAGAGGTAGCACTCTTAGTGTTCACATCTCTGTTTGCTTTTCCAACCATGCCAAACTCTGGCACTCCTGAACCACCAGCAGCAAGTTTTCTATGGCATTTGTAAACCTGTGGATGACACACCATTTGTTTCTTCACTGGTATTTTGTCTTTGTGCTTGAAGGTAGACACTTGTGGCAGAGCACAAACACTTCCAGCTCAGGAGTGTATCAGAGTTCTGTATGTATCTGCACTGGTGGCAGCCTCTGCCTTTTGCCTCACATGGTTTTCCTGAACTCCCACTTAATTTCCCATCCATCTTTGTGCTGCTGGAAATGGGACAATTCTTCCACCTCTCCCAAAGGCACACATTGTCTTGCTGGCTGGCTGACCCAAAGCCAAGGCATTATCACTCTATACTCTTTTCCCACTTTTCATGTAGGCTTCTGGATATAAACAGCAAATACCCACATTTCCTTACTCACATCTTCATCTCCTCTATGTGCTACATGAAGCTGGGTAGAGACACTGAGGCCTCCTCCCTACAGACTGGCGAGAGGACGTGTTGTTTTCTTTGCTCATTTTGGGAAATAAAAACTCACGAATCAGCAGAGGATGGAGTCCAGAAGGGAAGTACCCAGAAATGAGGCAGAGCTTGGGGCAGTGCCCAAACTTTAATCGCTTTTAGCCAACAGGCCAGTTCACACAAACATTTCTCAGTGTGTTTCTGTGCACATCTCTGCATGAACAGGGCAAGGCTGTTATCTCCTCTCACATTTCCCAATTGGACGTATTGCCTCCAACATGACTTTACCTCCCCAGCTATCAAGATCAAGAAAGGATCTCTACAAAGATCAATCCCACAGTGCTAGCTGCAGAAGCTTACCAAAAGGAAGATACATGTGACAGGGGTGTCTTTAACCCTCTTCATCACATCACCAGGGATTTAGAAGGAGGATGAGTAGTCTCATCTCAACCTAAGCCAAGGAAGAGTGGCTCCAAAGCAGTATATGACTATTTGCCTTTTGCTAAGCAGCAAGAAGGTAAGTGGTAGTCTATCTGTGTTATGTGTTTTCCCATACTACCCCCAGCCTTTATTTACAGTAAGTGACAAAAATGGCTTCTTCTAAATGTGCATCTTTCCTATTTATCCTAGTGTTTAGTGCAAACTCCTGAGGCTTTCATACACCATAATTCTGGCCAAGGTTTGAGAGTGTTTCTGTCCTGAACTACTTTATTTGAGGCCATCACAGCTCAGGAAAAGAAATTTGAGGCATTTTTTGAGATACCTGTATTTAAATAGAATTATTGAAGGCTAATCTTTCATTTTTACTTGTTTTGCTTTGGTTTTTATTTGTGTGTGTCTAATACATGTTCCAAGTATAACAGTTTAAGACTTAGAGACTTCCATGACCACAGTGAGTTTGTCCCACTGGTATCTCAGGCACATATTTTTTTCCATAAATTACCCTGCTGACGTCACTAAGATACAGGCACAGAGCTCTTGCTTTCTTGATGCCTGTTGCTACAGCCGTCCAACATTGTCTACTTTCAATGTCTTAATGATGTGCAGAACTTTACTGCTTAAACAACCAAAGAATGAAAATGTACCTTTTCCAAGCAGTTAAAACCCAGACTGTTGCTGTAACTTTTCTGAAACTGTCAGCATCAGAGGCAATTCAAGCCCTAGGTGGAATGAATTGAGCCTCTGGAGATGCCTGGTTGTTTCTACTGATCATAGTGGGAGTCAGGTGTTCACATCAGTGAGCATCTACATTGAGTGGGCATCTACTCACCCCAGTTACAGAAGGATGGTGAAAGTCTTAAGAGAGGTGACACAAAACATCTTTGCTTGTATGGAGAATGTTAGGCCACAGGAGAAGAAGCATGTTTCTCAGCCCTCAGTGAAGGCAACCTGTTTAATGAGGATACTTCACAGTTTTTCTATTTAGGAACTATGTGCACCTACATCTGGGTGGGGAAAAACATTTAAATACACAGTGTCACAGGCCAGCTAGCTATACATCCATGAAAATGACACTTGCTATTTTCCATAGTACTCTAGCTTGGAATGATTATAATTTCAAGGACATAATCACCTCCAGCAATGAGAGGTTTGTCATCCTTGGAGTACTTCTAAAGGCAAATTTTAGCCAAGCAGATATCATATCCCTAGGTTTCTGCTGCTGAATGAGGATATATCTCCCTACAGAACATGTTTCTGGGTCACTTAATTATAGCCCAGGCTCTGACTGCTCCTCTGGAAAGATGGTCTCTTCCCACACACCAGAGAGAGACAGACACTGTTAGATGTGCTGAAGATTTCTGTTGTAATGTGAGGACAATCCAGAATATCTGAACCTCTTTGGGACACAAGATTCATCACTTTACTTTTTTGAAAACACAGTGTGGGGGTAAGTCTTTTACAGTAAATCACAGATGTATAATATGCAGAACACAGAGTCATGTCAAAGAACCACTTCTACCAAAGCAGGAGAATTTAATTTCAGCCCTGAGGTCACAGCCAGGGCATGGGCAGGATTTACAGCCCAATTTAGCTGGTGCATAAGTTTGAAGTTAACACCCACATACATAAGTCTATCCCTATTAGTGTTTGCAGGACAACCTTGCCCATGCACATCCTACACACAGTTTTTCAAAACCAAACTCATCACAAAAGTATCTCTCATTTGTAATCCAAATACAACTCAATATCAGTCATGAATTCACCTGTCTGACAGCATGACATGGTCCTATAATTTTTTCTAAATGTCTCATTACCTTTAAATTAATAATTTTTAAAAAAAATGCTCTTGGGTTTGAATTCTATATTAGTATTAGGTATATGGATTTACATTTACACTCTTCTAAGTGTATATATACACACACGTAGACACTTTTTTGCGTTTTGGACATGTCAGTGGTCAGTAGAAAGTGAAACTGCAGCAAGGACTAGAGCTGATGAGTATCCTGGAATGGGCTGCTTGTACATTAAAAAGCCATCACTATCCCAGAACCACCCTGTGCACACTGGATTAATCTCAAAAGTGAGGAGAACTTGGGCAGACAAGAGCTCAAGCACCACCTCCGTGAGTTCCCTTTGCCACCCAAATGGACACAGCCATACTGACTAAAGGCTGTGGGTGTGCTCTACCTGTACTTCAGTAAAGCCTTTCACATGTTTTCTCACAGAAGTCTGATTGAGAAACTGACTGCCACTGGCCTGGACAGGTGGACCCTCAGCTGGGTTAAAAACTGGCTGGATGGCCGGGCCCAAAGGGTGGTGGTGAATGGAACCAAATCCAGCTGGAGGCCGGTCACCAGTGGCGTCCCCCAGGGCTCAGTCCTGGGTCCAGTCTTGTTCAGCATCTTTATCAATGACCTGGATGAAGGGATTGAATGCTCCCTTAGTGAGTTTGCAGATGACACTAAGCTGGGAGGAAGTGTTGATCTGCCTGAGGGTAGGGAGGCTCTTCAGAGGGATCTGAACAGACTGGACTGGTGAGCTGAGACCAATGGGATGAAGTTTAACAAGGCCAAGTGTAGAGTGCTGCACATGGGACATAACAACCCCATGGCAACTACAGGCATTGGGGAGACTGGCTGGAGAGCTGTCAAGTAGAGAAGGATGTGGGGGTGTTGGTTGACTGCAGACTGAATATGAGTCAGCAGTGTGTCCAGGTAACCAGGAAAGCCAATGGCATCCTGGCTTGTATCAAAAATAGCAGGGCCAGTAGGTCTGGGGAGGTGATTGTGCCCCTGTACTCAGCATTGGTGAGGCCACACCTCGAGTGCTGTGTCCAGTTCTGGGTTCCCCACAATAAGAAGCACATTGAGGTCCTTGAGCAAGTGCAGAGAAGATGAACCAGGCTGGTGAAGGGTCTGGAAGACAAATCCTGTGAGGAGCAGCTGAGAGAGCCGGGGATGTTTAGCCTGGAGAAGAGGAGGCTGAGGGGAGACCTTATCACCTCCTACAACTACCTGAAGGGAGGTTGTAGAGAGATGGGGGATGGTCTCTTCAACACAGTGGCAGTAGGTAGGACAAGAGGGAAATGGCATGAAGCTGTGCCAGGGCAGGTTTAGATTCTATGTTAGAAATTAATTTTTTACTGCAAGAGTTGTCAGGGCCGGGAACAGGCTGCCCAGGGAGGGGGTTGAGTCACCTTCCCTGGATGTGTTCAAAAAAAGGGTAGATGACGTACTTAGGGGTCTGATTTAGCTTAGGACAGGAACAGTTGGACTCGATGATCTTAAAGGTCTTTTCCAACCTTGTGATTCTGTGACGATTTCTTCAGGGATGGAAGGGTAGGTAGTCTGAGAAGGAGTGGCACAAAAGTAATGAGAATAATGGTAAGACTGACCCACACACCTGAAGCTCCTACAATTCCCAGCAGGTGCAGTATGGGCACATACAGTAAATCATGTGAGAGACAAGTCCATCCCAAGCAAATTTCTGAGCCATTAATTAGAAAGCGCCTGGAAAGAGCAAGCTGCAATTTAAAGTCTGTCATAGACAGACAGGCAGATCATTAGGGAGCCTTGGACTTAACTTGCAGAGGCATGGTGGTGTAAAGATGTCATACATTGTTAGATGTCGTCTTAGGTGAAGATTTTTTTTTTACCATCTTGGGTGAGGAAATAAAAAGAACGATGTGATTAATTATCTTATATGTGCTACGTATTCATAGTATTTGTTAAAAGTTCTGGGGCATTTTATAAAGCCACACCTTAAAGCCAAAACAAACCACCATAGAAATTCTGTCTTGAAATGCTAAATTTATTGTATGTCTCCAATTTCATATGATGTCTGCTTCATTTAGCACAGAAAATCCTGTTCCATCCTACATTCAAGTTCTCCAAATTCATTCTAGGCATAATCTTAAGCTGATTCCTTTCTCTTCTGTCGGTTACAGAGGCATAGACTCAAAAGAATTGGCTTTGATCTGTTGTGTCCTTCCTAAAGCCCATGCAACCCTTTATGCTTCAATGAATGGGTTGAAAATTAGAAAGAAACTTGAATAAAAGAAATTCTGGTAAAAGAGAAGCAAAAGAAAGCTGAAATCACATGTGAGTTCTTATTTGGATTCAGAGGTTTTGAGTGTGGATGTGTTTTGGAGTTTTTTTGTTTGTTTCAGGAGAGTTTAAAGTAGACAGAGAGAAAAAATGGCATTTAAAGTGTGGAAATCTTGTCACTGCTGGAGAAAGAGGTCAAGAAATAAGGAAATAAGGAAAAGATAAACACTGTAATATAGTAGCATAAAACAAGTTAACAGTGTAATAAGGGATTTAAAAAATACAGAAGACAAAATTTGCCAGCTCAAGCCCTTTTTTAACTGGCCATAGAATTCAGGCAGGTCAATACGGTGAAGCCCTTCTCCATCACTACCAGCTGGTGTATCCTTTTTGGACAACTTATTTTTATGTAATGGTGATATCTGTGCTTCCCCCAGCTTCTCAATGCCTATGATATACTGAAAATTCACTAACAGTAAGAGCCTCTCTCCTTCTCAGGGTTACAAGAAAAGTAACTTTATATGTGGCAGGAAAGGTTAGGTATCTTAGATTCTGTTGGTGGCATGACTTGCCTTTCATATCATAAAAGGCCTGATATTGTCAGGAAAATAAAGTGATAAATAAAATTAACAAATAGTCCTGAGTTTACTACTTCTTGTCAAGACTTTCCTAATCCATGTTGCTGCATCCTCTTTTTCAGACACCAGGGCTTTTCTAAACGGGGAGTCCCCTAGGCTCTGATCAAACAGGTGTCCTGCAACATATTTTGTGATTAGATTTAGCATCAATATCAAAATCCTTCTCTGCTCATCAACACCAGAAATAACTATTTGTTAAAATCTTTCTTATGAGAATTCTGGGGGATTTTTTGTGTGTAACTGATTGGTCAAAACTCAGGGCAGAACCTGTCTGCAACAGCCTTTCCAGTCTGCACTTTACAAAGCAAAGAATTCCAGGGGAAATATTATAACAGGGGGCACTTTTAATTTGGGTTCTTTCTTTTTTTTTTCCCCAAAATCTCAGACAAGAACAGTTCTGCATCCACTCTGGTGAGGAGGACAGTCAATATGGATGATCTTTCTTTGTCAGGTTCATCATTTCAGAAGGACTCAATGCCAGCTCAAGTAGGACTCACTGGCTGTTTTTCAGTACTGGGTCAGGAAATTCAAGAAGTACATAGAGATCTGCAGAGTGGAAGGAGCCTTGCACACCTAGGGCACACCAGGTGAAGGAGAGTCCACAATTCACTCCAGGCCAGTGCCTGGGGCTCCTAGGACCTTGTTGAAGAAGTCATCAGTTGTGGAAGTTCTTGGGCAGTTTTTAAGTTTCCATCCTAAGGCAATGGTGATGACTGGGTCTACTGGCATGTGTTCACTTGTGTTCTTAAAGGTGATTTTATTTGTGTGCAAACAAAACCTCTCCATATCTGTTCTTTTCAGGGTAAAATGTGTACAAGAACAGAAAGGGATATCTCGGTCACTAAAACAGAAAAGAGCACAGAACTTGTTCTGAACTCAAGTGTCACCACTCTTCAGACTTAAGGATTTAAAACTTTATGGAACTTTGCAAGACAAGACAATGACACAAACCTTGGCCACCCTTTCCAAACAGAATGTTGCTTCTCATTAACTAAGGACAATAGGATCAAAGATTAAAAGCAAAGCGTTTGCCCAGTGTAAGAACGAGTGATTGCATGCTTCCCATTGTAAGACTTTTGAGGAGGTCTGCTTCTCCATAGAAAAGGGTTTGAACGGGGCATTTTTCATCAGGGTAGCCATGGAGCTGTGATTCATTTTTGCAATAAGTTAACAAAGGGGACAGAAAACCAGAACTGAACTGGTAGCTGTTGTCTGTCTTTGTTGATGCCTAATATTAAGTCCATTATCACCTTGAATACTCAGAGCTACGTGTGATAAGGCACCATGTGTAGATCATGAGAACTGGGAAGAAATACAGCACTTTAAGAAAAAATGCTTTATTTTCATGCAAACCAACTGAAAGGTGGGAACTTATTTCCCATGTGCCTGAAGCCTTAAATGTGCAAACAGCGTTGATTTATGCTGCAATGCCTGCAGCAGTTCCTGCCCCAGCTGTCCATCTGCATATGCTACCCCACTGCTGTGGCAGCTCAGCTGCTTGTGCAAGCAGCTGCACTACCCATGGCAGCACACGGAAACTGGAGCTGGTTCACCTTCATGTGCTGGCCTGTAAACCATGGCAGAGCACTGACTGCTCTATAATCAGCTGTGTTTTCTCTGGGGTGGCTGGACGTCTTTAAAAGAGTGATAGGAGCTATTCTACCCATCCTTGTGCATAAGTCAGAACCTGAAGCTGGGCATCATTAAAGGTTTTAGGGCAACTTCACCTCTGTGAGACTTGGTTTTTCAGAAATTAGAAGCTTCCACCACACTGACAAGCACTGAAATTTAAACCTGTGTGGATCCATGGAAAATCTTTACATGTACCTAAGTTTCACTGAAAATTGCTTGGGTGGAGACTTACAGATGTTGTCTTTGAAATTGGAGCTTAGATTTATGCATTCCCACTGTACTTTTACAGATCATGGATTCAGCTGTAATATGTTAAACTTCATTGGCTAAATATTGCCTTTAAAATGTATTTCTGGCTTTAAAATAAAAATTCCGGTTACGTTATTTTTTTCAACCATTTATCTTCTGTATGCTAGAACAAATATCAACATTTTATTTATTTCTTTTTAGGAAAAGATGTTTCTGAGAATATTTGTAAACTCTATCTGCAGCATGAGACAGTGGCTTTTTTTTTTTTAAAAGTTTTTAAAGGTTGGTTAGACTTCAGCTTAACTTTGGCAAATGAGAAGCAAGTAGATCTGCCAAAGAAAATTCTACTCTCAGCAGCATAAAATAATAACACTTGAGTCAGTGAAACAATAATATCAAAAATACTTACAACTTCAGAATCACCAGTAAATTCTCTGCATTTTATTTCAGCACTGTGATTCATAGTTAGCTGCAGCATGTAAAATCCCCCATCAAAATGTCAGGCATCTAAGAATAACTGATGTCAGGCTTCCCTGCTACTATCTTTCATTTAAAAATTGAGCTGACATTTAGAAATCATTCACTAAAAATTAAATGGTGGAATTGGACCAAATATTCTTTCCCTTCTGATGATTTCAACATTAGTTCCTACCTTGTTATTGCATATGATTCTTGCTACTCTTTCTCCAGACACCTTTTCAGAAGCTTTAAATTAATTTACTTGCATGTATGATTTCATGTAATCATCTCCAAATTGGTATCACAACTGACTGAAAAATCCCAGATTAATTCTGAAGATGAGTGTGGCTGTTTCGCAGCTAATGCACTCCCAGAGAAACAATTCCAAGATATTCTAAATCATGTTGACATTTTTAAATACCTGAACATATAAGAAGAAAACAATATGCCACCCACCTAGGAAAAAGGGAAAAAATAAAAAGAGAGCAGGCAAGTGTGAGAACTAAAGGCACTAAAAATAAGGTCAGAGGAATACTGGGCAGAAGTTTGAAAAGTTACTGCCCTGAACTGTCATCTCCCTTCCTCTGCTGGAAGTTACTGCATTTAGCGTCCACTCAGCAAAAAAGAATGCATGTCTCAGCCAATTCAATACAAAATCCAGTGTCTTATTTTAAAAAGACCATAAAAGTGGATTTTCACTTCTATGCCAGATTTTGTTCTAAAGAAGCTCAGGGTGTGACTTGAATTTCCTTCTGCTGGCATGGTGGGATGGGGAAAAGAGGAGAAAGGACTGCAAACTGTACTGAAGAGGCAAGGGACATTTTTTGGTGCTGTCACCTCTTAAAGACTTGATCATGGTTTGCCATGGTGTACCAGGACTCACCTTGTGTAATTCTCAGCAGTGTCTTGCTAAAGCTATGGGGGTTCTCAGCATATTTTTTCTGCCTGGCAGGATTAATGAACATTCTTGCAAGGTTTATGCCATTTGTTGGACTAGTATGTTCCCAGAAACGTACCCTAGTTGCTGAATTTGGAAGAGATGAGTGATGGTGCAGCTCCAGTAAGGTCAGTGTTAGTGTTCATGGAGATGGATACACAAACACTGATGAAAATGGTGTTGTCTTCTGGAAAGTGAATGCTCATCAGAAATGTAGAAGGGTCACAATTATGAAAATTAAGTCTCCAGGCCTTCTTTTTGCTGAAGAATTTCTCAGCCACCTGGGGTAAGTGAGTCAAGGAAGCTAGGAAGACCTGATGACCGTTCCCTGCAACCATCTGGACAGCTTCCAAATTTTGCTATTGATGTCCAGGGAGGGAATTTCCACTGTCACTTGTGAACAGGAAGTTAAAAGGTCTCCTCCCACCCATGAAAAACTCTTTGAACTTTAAAAGGCAACACATCTGGTGTAAGCACAAGTGATTTCTCAGTTGGTGTTGGTCAGTGGCTCACAGGCTGCAGCCAGTCAACCCTGTCCCTCTTGGGCAGGTGTTTTGGCCAGTGGCTGGGATTAGGAGAGCACACGAGGTTGCAGGGCTGGCTCACTCTGTCAGGTGACATCCCTGTACATCTTTCAAGCAGCATGATACTTGGGATCACATGTTGCTTGGTGTCTGCCCTCTTCATGCCTACTGCAGCTGCAGTCACCCAAGTGCAGCTGTAGGTAATGCTGAGGTTTTGGCCAGTCATCAGGTACTACCGTTCTTTTTCAATCATCACTGTGCTATGCAGGACTACCAAGGTTTATAACATCATTGAAGAAGGTGATTAATACACATCAGCAATCCCCTATAAAGAAGAGGACCAGCCATAACCCTTGCCCCCAAATAAAGAAGAAAGTTCTAACCTCCTTCTAAGTTGGAAAATACTCAATAAAACAAATGCTTAAGAATTTCATTCCTTCCCTACTTAATTCCCCTGTCTAGATTTGCTGAATGATAGCTTAATAATTTACTGCCTACTCATTCATGACTCTTTTTCCTAACACTCCACAGTGAAGTATTTATGATCTCCAGACTCTCCTTCCCCCACATCCTTATTAATTTTTACATAAGGTAAAGTTACTAAACCTTTCTCATCATGTCTTCCAGGTGAAGAGAATAGTCAAGCCTGTAGGGCTGGTCTCTGCAAGACTATCTCCCCTTGCACCATCTACAATGTTATGATTTTAGAAAAAAGAGAGAATTTACATTGGTGAGCTTTGTCACTTAAAGCTTTATGTTTGGGGTGTTAAAGCAGTGTGGAGACACAAGCCACGAAAGATTCACTATGAGAAAGGTGACTATATGATGAATAAGCCTGCTTGTCATGAATAATCTAGAGTATATTGCTTGTCTTGAACAAGGAGACATTGATTAAGAACTCTGAAGAACCTGCAGAAGTTCATTCCAGTTGAATTGAGCTCAGAATATTTTTGTTCCATTAAAGGTTTTGTTTTTCAGGAAAATGTGCTTTGACAGTGCTTCTGCAGAAACTGTGAAAAGGAAAATCGTATCAAAACTCTGGTAATGCCCAGTTTTCTTGTATGTATTATGTGGCTGGCACTTCATAATTCATGAGCACATTCATCCCATTTATTTTATAGAAAATGTATAGGAAGAGTATAATTTGAAATACATTATCAGTAATTGCCCATCACGTGGCTTCTCTGAGTCAATGGCATTTTGCAAATCTTATGAGACATGATAGAACTACCATAAAGCATCTTTATGTGTTTTTCTGCCTACATAAGTGACAGAGTGTTGAGTTCATTTCCTGACTGATAAACTTCATGTATGTGGGAGTGACAAATAGTAGTGGATAATGGTAACTTGTTTGCTTACAAGTGTAAGTCCTGGCCACTCTTCTAAGTAGAAATCACAATGTTTCTGTATGAGTAAAGGAAAAAAAAATTTTTAAGGCTGCATGGTATCATGGGGTGTATGTTATAAATGTACAATTGTAGAGATTAAAAAATAGCCAGTGATTAAGGCAACCACTTGTTTTGTGAGCAAATCTGATGTAATCCCTGTAACCCCTGTAAGCTTCCCACATTGTTTCAAGGAAGTTGTTAGCTTCTCCCTGGATCAAAAGCTACCTTTAACTTCAGTGGATCCAGGATTCTTCTGTCCTTTGTACACCAGTGTCATCCCTGATGAATAAAATTGTGATAATACAGGTTTTCAACCTCACAAGAAGTTTAGGAGGCAAAATGCTTTAAACAGTAGATAAGTGCTTTTATATGCCACATAAGTACCTACCTTAGAGTATTCAACTAACTCTATTCAGTAAAATAGGGAATTTTCATGGAACGTTTATTCATTGCATAGAGTACAAATTAGTTTGAATAAATGTTTTGGCCTCAGTTATCAGTGAGCAACTGCTCTTACTCTGTAGTGTATGTAAGATTAGGCTTTCTTTACTTGAGGGTAAGGCACTTTTCTTCTCATGCTTAATGAAGGGTAAGGGCATCCTTGCAGATGGCTCACACGAGGCTACAGACACATTAAGTTTGTATGCTATCTTATCTTGCAACAATCATCTGTAAATTCAAGTCCAGTGCTCCACTTTTGGGTGAGTAGGACTCAAAGACCTTGCCTTAAATAAGAGAGGTCCACGGTATTCAAAACTCACATAGCTTGGCCAACTTCCCCTGTGTCATCCACCACTCTGCATTTCTGTTGGACTTGTGGAGATCAAGACTGAGATGAATGTCAGTGATAAGAAGTTACTTGCTAGACTCAGTGTGACATCTGCTTACATGAATTAAAAAAACTCTCAGGACTGTGTGACTGGAAAAGAGTCGTGTGGGGAAGTTTACACAGCGTGGCCCACCTAATTCCTAAGCTCTGCGAGTGTTACCTGTTTTTAGAGATGCCACAGTTCAATTCCTTGAATGAGGAAAGCAAGCACTGTTCAAGCCAACAGCTATAATTTCACATTTGTCGTTTGGACACCCAGAGAAGGACAGCTTTGTCTCCTGGACTTTTCATTGTCACGGCACTTTCTTTTTCCCCATCTCTTTCACTTTCCTGCCCTGCCTCCTGCGCTCCCCCAGTCTGGTTTATTTGATTTATTGCAAAGTCACTGGGGAAGCTCAAGTTACAGCTTTGAAGTCAGCAGTGACTTCAGGGTCCTTGGCATGCACACACTTCCCCTGTCTAAGCCACATCAGGCGTTGCCCACTCTCAGAGAGGCCCTTCTTCTGAGTAAGGGAACAGACTTCTGTAGTTCTTGATCTTTACAAATGAACTGTGGCCCATACATCAGTCTCTGGGTTTTCATCTCTCTGGTTTTCTTGTGTTTTCTGTTTTAAGGCATACGTGGCTATATTAGTTTCCTTTAAAGTTTGCAAATTGTCAGTGAGAAAAGTTTAAAAAGCCAACCACCAGAACAACCAATAGTTGAATTTATGCATGTACAGGTTATCTCATTAACATCCTAAGCAATAAGAAAAAGAATGATACTATACAAAGTCATGAATAAGATCCTGTTTCTGAGGTTTTGCTTCTGTATAGATGGGCATATTTATTTTCAGATTTGCAAGTGTTACTTCCTAATAACATAGTTTTCTAGTTCAGCTTCAATGTGAACGTTTTGTTGAACTCTCTGAAAACAAAATGAAGAAGTGCAGCCCTTGCAGAGTGTTTTGATATACAAATAATCAGAGTGAGATTACAATAAATTTGCACAACACTGGACAGCAGGCATAGAATTACCACCATAACACATTTTTCCTTTGGCAAAGCAGTCGCTTTGGTAATTTTATTTTCTTTTTCCTTCCTATTTACATGCATGATTATATCAGCTGTGGTCAAATTTTTATAAACTTGCTAACAATAAGTCATATACTGATTTCTTGTCATCTCTGGTCCTGTATGAGGATGCATTTTCAGACATATAAATATCTACAGGTTATACTTACATCCGTGAGTTTTATCTTACTCCGAAAAAAAAAGGTGGCTTATGTTCTTTTTTATTTGTTTAGAGGAGTTTGAGATAGATGAACTGCTTCATAGACTTTCTAAATTACTGGAACTGAACCTGATGTTATCCTCTTGAAAAGTCTTGAACCCTGAAAATGATATTCCAGATTCTTCAACTCTTTGTTACAGCAATCAGGATGTTTTGAATGACAAAATTATCTCTGCTGATGCTCTTCACAAAAGCAGAAGTGCTATTAGTACCACTTTGTTCCAGGTAGTCCAGGCATCATGATACACGAAGCAGCTGTAGCTCTGATTTATAACCAGATTCCAAGCTGGATCAGAGTCTTGTGCTGAAGAGAGATGGAAAGAGAAGTGCGTCAGATTGCAAGAAACACACTTTGCTTTCCAAGTATAAATCCTTAACCTTAGTTTAGTTTAATTTAATGACTCCTCTTCAATAAATTGGCAAAGATATGCTACTAAATTGCCTTTCCTCAATGAAAAATATGAAAAATTTGGAAAATGCTTACAAACATGTGGGCTAAGTGTCACTACTCCAAGCCAAATCATCAATGCTTCCTCGAGTATTTGTTTCTTGTGGCATACAAACTGCGTAAGGAATGCCAGAAATAGCAATACCTAATGAGAAGGCTTGAAAGTGCAAAGTCTGAAGGGTGCTTTCCTGCTGTTCAGAGTGCTTAAACTTGATACAAGGCCTTAGAAAACTCTGCTGAAGTTAGCAGGCAATTTGTCCTGAGTCTCAACAACCAGGTCTGGCAGGGACTAGCCCACCAGCTCGCTCTGCCAATGGGATACCTGTCCTAAAGTGTGCTTCACACATGACCACCTTTCTGGTTATTTGAATCTGCCAGGAAATGGCAATCAAGAAGTTTGTTGCTGAGTAGCTGCATTGCTCTGTAATGAACGGTGCTCCCCTTAGGTCAACATTTGCCAAATAGCAGTCACCCTCTGTGGAAAAGTCCAGGCAGTTTAAGTTTAGGAAAAAAGGTTGGTGGTTGTGCCCCAGATCATAGAATCATAGAATCATAGAATGGTCGGGGTTGGAAGGGACCCCAAGGATCATAGACTTCCAACTCCCCTGCCATAGGCGGGGCTATCAACCTCCAGGCCTGGAGCTACACAAGGTTGCCCAGGGACCCATCCAAACTGGCCTTGAACATCCCCTGGGAAGGGGCATACACCACCCCTCTGGGCAGCCTATTCCAGCACCTCTCCACTCTCTGTAAAAAACTTCCCCCTAATATCTAATCTAATCCTTCCCTCCTTTAGTTTTAATCCATTCCCCCTTGTCCTGACATTATCTACCCTTTTAAAAAGTTGATTCCCCCCCTGTTCCTCTGCTCCCTTCAGGTACTGGAAGGCTGCAATGAGGTCCCCCCGCAGCCTTCTCTTCTCCAGGCTGAACAAGCCCAGTTCCCTCAGCCTCTCTTCATAGGAAAGGTGCTCCAGCCCTCTAATCATCTTTGTAGCCTCCTCTGAACCCTCTCCAACAGTTCTACATCTTTCTTGTATTGGGGGCCCCAAATCTGGACACAGGACTCCAGCTGGGGCCTCACGAGGGCAGAGTAGAGAGGGACAATCACCTCCTTGTCCCTGCTGGCCACCCCTCTTCTGATGGAGCCCAGGATACCATTGGCCTTGCAAGCTGCAAGAGCACACTGCTGGCTCATGTTAAGCTTCTCATCCACCATGACACCCAGGTCCTTCTCAGATCCTCTTTTCATTTTATAATAAACATGATAATGCAGGGGAAAATGTGGCTTCGACTTCAGGAGAGCTTTTGTGACAGAAACCTACTGAACCTCTCATCTCTAGGACAAAAACCAAGTTGATGAACACAGACCCTCATACCTATGGCACTCTGGTGTACAAAGCTATTGCTTTGTGAGGTGAGCAGCTGAAGCCTCTGGGAATCAGTGTCTGAGCCAGTAAGGGATAATCGTGCCTTGCTCCTTTACTTACTGAAATACAGCCTACCTGCCATACTCATTCCCAACTAGTTCAGGAAACTGCACAATGAGCTATGTTACACCCCTGCACAGCAGTTTGAATGCCCCTGAAAACTTCCTGTGTTTCCTCTACTTTTTTTTTTTTTCCCAGGATTTGCAAAGACACTGGGAGACTAGCTAGCATGGCAAGATAAAATGTAACAACACTAGGATAAAAAAAGCATTTGGTGACCAGGGTGTGATGACCAGGGTGTGATGACCAGGCATGAATAATGATGACTAGGTGTGATACCTTTTGTATGTCTTCAAGGTGGAGTTAATCCTGAAAAATATTATTTTTCTCAAGAACAAGTTACCTGCCTGCTGTGAGTGTCCATCCAGCTCTGTAGGTGATATCATGTTGAAAGCCAAAAAAATGATGATTATGTGTCCTCTTTGGCCTTCAGAAGTTATATATTTCTGATCTTGTACCAAGTGGTTCTATACTTAAACCAATTTTATTATTTATAATCACACTCTCAGATGAGCAATATTTGATTATGTGCGAACCCCTGTAACGAAACTCTCTCCTGATATGGAGACATGTCCAACCTGATGCTGCAATACCCCTTTCTCAGTGCCTTTCAGAGTTGCTATCAAGGCCTGACAGAAAGAAACCTGTAGGCTGCTTTTACTACAGCTGCCCAGCTTGAATCCCTGTGCCAAAAGGCTTGAAGGACAGAAGCTCCTTTTACAGAAGCAAAGCATGTGGTATTAATGAGAAGTGAAGTAATACATTTTCAATTCCAAAGCCATCCCAGAGGGAGGAGCTTCAAGGATTAATGGAAAGAAAAACACTTGTTAAAATTTCATTTACAGTACTTCATATCAAGACTTACAAATATAAAATTTATTGATGATTCTGAGATGTATGATATTTCATTCTCTGAAGTGGTTCTACTCAGAAAATTTGCATGCTGAGGTAAAAACCAAAGGCTAACAAAGAGACGAAGACTTCTTGATTTAATGAGTTCATCCTCAAGGACTGGGTAGGGCTGAGAAGAGGCATGAAGGATGGTTCCTTTAGTTGAAAAGAAAGCACTAGTTAGTTCATTGGGCTTAACCTCGCATTGCTTGAGTGCTCCAGAGTAGTTCCCCAAGTTAGATGGGTTGGCCAGAAGGAGAACTAAAGCATCACATAACTGAGCTGCTTCTCATTTTTGCTGTCGGTTTCATGGGCAATCTCATATCCCATGTAATAGCAGCTAAGAGAATATCTCAAAACATCCTCCAAAGCCTTAACAAATGATCAGAAGACTATTTTCCATAGACTGTTGTCATTGACCCTGATTGCACTTCAGTTTAGTAGAGGAAAGTATATAAGATTATTGTTTTGTAATTAAAGATTTTTACAAATACTTTTCAACTTGACTCTTTTGGAAGTATACTACTGCTAAATGAGAAATGTGCAACTCTTTAAATATTCACCAGCCTTCTTTAGACAGTGTCCAAAGGAAAAAATTTGTCAAAAATCAATGTTTTCATGCAGATGGAAACAGTTTTATTCTATGAGAAGACGCAGGGGCCCAAGGGCATTCTCAGTAACAGGAAAATTATTTGCAGTTGGTCAGACAAGCTGTCTGACTCAGGTAATCTGCAGTTCATCAGGTCACTTGGTTGAAGCTGAAGTCCAAGATGAGAAATTCTGTTCAGATGAAATGAAATGCAATGACTTTGTGTGCGTGCACATGGGCCTGCCTGTGTTTTTGTATGTGTGAGAATCTGGGATTATTTGCTGTACGTGTGCTAAGGCATCTGCAAAGCTTTTGGACAGCAGCAAAGCGAACTCAAGAACAAAGCAAACATTTCATTCATCAATTTACTTTAAGGGAAAAAAAAAAAAGACAAGCTATTTCAGGAAAGAAGACACAGATGTTCTACATTAAAAAAAACAAGGGAATTGGGAGAAATATTCTTTTAGAGAATCAACCAGTGTCAAAATACCTAGCAGACCGATACCGAAATACTTACTAGTTAACCAAGTCACCAAATACATCTACTGAAAGAGGATGAGAGATGTGTTTAGTGTCCCCATTGGTGGTCACCAGTGGCTGTCGAAGTGTTTTCTCATTAGCAAGGCTGGAAGATGAAAGACTTACTTTGTCTTTGTTTGAATCAGGAAGTAAAAGGAGGAGAAATTTTCCCTGATTTTTATACCATAGCTGTAAACTGCTTTTCCCCAGTGGAAACTGAAGCTGTGTTAAGCTCTGTGCCAGCACAAGGTGGTAGACAATCCCCGTGATGAGAATTTACTTCTAAATGAGAACTAACAGCAAAGACAGGGAAAGACCTTTGTCCCAGTCGCTGTTCTCTGACCGTCGATCTCTTGTTTATTAACCAGTGCCCTTAGCTACTTTGTGCAGATGGCGAGACAAATAAAAGTGTAAATCCAGCTTAAATATCATATCAGGCTGGGTTGGAAACCTCTGCAAGACCGTTGTGAAGCAATCAGCAGAGCTGGCTTCTGCAGCAAAAACGAATGAAATAGCATTCCCTCAACAGCATCACGCGCCAAACCACAGAGCAGGGCTGGTGCTGGGTCCTGCCACTGCCTTGGTAGCAAATTGTACCCCACTGCTGTTTGTGTGGGAAGAAGGCAAGTCCTCAAGCTTCAGGGATGCTGAGATATTTTTCTCATCTCTCTCTTCTCCAGCCAGGCAGTCTCCCTGAACCACTGCCTACAAAAAGGTTCAGCAAATCTGTAGTTAATGCCTACATATGCTTCTGATTATCTCTTCCTCCCTGCCTCCACTGCAAACTATGTCTTGTGTGCAGCTCAGAGGGAGCTGTCAGAGGAAGTAAAGGGCTGTTTTAGGGAGCTGCTGATACTCTCCATTCATCCCCGACTGTAACCAATAAACAATTCCTCTAAGTATATAACTTGTACATAACTTTACTGTGCATTTCTTCCCAAACAAGAGACCAGCAGCAGCAGAAGAAAAAAGTATGGTCACAGCAACAATGGCATCTCTTTAACCATTTCCTCCCATTCCTTATTCCAAAGGCCATTAGAGTTTCAGCCCCTGAGTGCAGACCCCTGGTGGGGGCATCTTTTGGGGCTGCAGCCCTGACCCCAAGCACACATGCTCTACTCAGCTGAGAACAGGCGTTTGCATGACCACAGCAGCATGACACACTGCTTTCATCTTGTCTTGAAAAATCTTTTGATATCTCTGGAGCTTTGCTTTATTTTCTCATGTGTACCTGTGAAGTCTCCACTCGGCAGTGTGCCAGAGACAGCCTGCTCTCTACTGCATGTTTACAGGAGTCACTGCTACCTGGGAAGACCCGCGAGACGCCTAAATCCTGAATAGCAAAGTCACGAGACACGTAAATTCTGAATAGCAAAGTCACTTTTAAAGACAGGAGTGAAGCGGTATGGTACTGGTGCATAGGTTCTATGCTAGCTCTTTGGGAAGGGACTTCTTCTCCCCAGGAAACAAAAAGTCAGCTTTAAGAATCAGGCATGATTTACTGAGAAAGCAAGGTTGACAGGAAATTATTCTGTGCTTAAAACAAGCATTTTGAGAGCTGGGACAACAGTCAGAGGACCAGTGGCAGTGTGTGTGTATGCACAGTATAATGAATTGCAAAAGTTAAAGGTCACAAATGCCAAAACACTATTTCCAGTCTTTCCCTTCCACAGCGCTGGGACCATGAGCTTTTTTTTGTGTTCAGGGAAATAAGTAGCTGGTCCTCATGTTGCAAGACCAGAGTCCAGGAAACTGTGGGAGAGAGACTGTTCCTCAGGGAGTATAGTGACAGGACAAGGGGCCATGGCTTCAAGGTGAAAGAGGGTGGGTTTAGATTAGATATTAGGAAGAAATTTTTCCCTGCGAGGGTGGCAAGGCCCTGGCACAGGCTAGCCAGAGAAGCTGTGGCTGCCCCTGGATCCCTGACAGTGTTCAAGACCAGGTTGGATGGGGCTTTGGGCAACTTGGACTAGTGGAGGTTGTCCCTGACCACAGCAGGGGGGTTGGAACTAGGGCTTTGAGGAGGTCCCTTCCAACCCAAAGCATTCTATGATTCTATGCAACATCCCTCACCAAGAGTCACACTTCATCAGGTGGGATTGCTTGGAGATAGCCTCTGACTAGAGCAGCTTATGTCCTTCCAGCTGAATGGAAGATTTCCCAGTGTTAAAATCACTTATTTGTGCTATAGCAGCATTTTACAATATATTATAAAAATACTTGGAGTCAGTCAATGTAAGATGCTCATGGTTTTGTTTCCATGGCTGTGAAGAGACGACCCTATGGTGTTTACAGCCTTCATACAAACAAGACAAAAAGCACCGGTCAGAGATCAGCAAGCTCTTCTTATAATATGCTGATTGCAATAATTTCACCTGAGGTTTTGAGTGGGATTATAAAGAATTATATCAATAAGGATTCCTAATCCACATCATTAGTTTTCTCAGTAGTATCATCCACCAACACTACAAGCTGACTGGAAACTTCTGATAATTTTCCTTGAGAGAAAACAGCTGTTGAAGGAAATTGAATTCTTTCTGGTTTTGTTTCTAAAAAAAAACCCCAAGAAACAGCTGAAGTTTTGTTGTAAAACTGAAATAACCCCCAAAATTGTACTAGTTTACACTGAAAATAAGGTTTGTGAGGCATTTCATTTTTCTCTTATTTATGACAGGAGAGAGGGAAGTCGTTGCATGTAATTTTTACAAAAGTAAGGATTTTTTTAAATCTTTGGCTCTGTTCAGAACTATGTCTGCTGCTTTTCAGAAAACACCCATCTGCAATTAATATATTCTGTACTGGTGCTTATGGCCTTTCAGTAGGGAAGAGACAGGGAGAACAGGAGTGATCAGAAAGTGGACATGCCCTCCTCTCCTGCTCACCTCTGCATCTGCGGTCGTAGCACACAGCATTCAGCCCAGCCTTGCTCTAGCCTTCCCATCCACTGGAGCAGAGCTTCCAGACAGCCTCACAAAGGGCCCACTGCAGCATATCCCCATCTGCTGTCAATTACTGCACGAGATGTGCCAGCCTGGTGCTTCTTCTGCTCAACAATAATATCAGTCCATCTCCAAAGCTGGCAGGCATCCAGCCTCCAAGAGGGCTCGGAGGAGTATTTCCTCTTTGAAGACGCCGTAGGTCCGATGATGTACATCCTTTTGAAGAGCACTGGAAAACTCACTGGTTTCTGATGGGGAGTCATTACCCACCAGAAGATCCCAGAGTTTATGGCATCATCAAACCACGTCATAACATTAGAGGAATGAAGATAAAAGGCAAATTGGCCCACATACCTGAGGTCCACATGCAGCTAGTCAATGTATTTTAAAGACCCCATGTACACCACATGCAAGCCATTTAACATCGGCTGGAGTTATTTGGCAGCAAGGAATGGAAGGAAAAGGAAAAGGAGTATTTCCCGCTTTGGAAAAACTCTTTCTAATTACCTGTTTTGAGCCAAGTTATCAAGGATAGGAAATATTAATATGGGTGAAAAAATTCTTAGGGAGTTGCTTAAGCAGTTGTATGGGGAATGGCAGTACTTCAATGTTTGAAGAAATGTGTAGTGGTGGCTGATTCTGAGCGTGGCTAATAATGAGCTCAACCCTTCTAATTTAAAACACAGTCCATGTTGTTTAGGACACTGACCTGCCCATGCCTCTCAGTCCTGTTTTTGTAGTTGATGAATTGCAAACAATGACTGTCTTTAAATAAAGCAACTGGAAATTGCACAGAGCCAGATACAAGCCGATTACATCGACTTTGCTCCTTGAATTCCTGGCTCCCTGTGGTGACCACGGTAGCGCTTGTCAGCAGCACAAATCTAAGGTTCTGCCTAGTTCTGCGGAGCTGAGAGAAAATTAATACTGGAGAGGTCAGGTTACAACAACAAACGAACATTCAAATTCAGTTAAATAGAAGAAGCCAAATCATTAAGAAAGACGGGCTGCTGTATTTAGTCTGAGGATGACATAAATAGTCAGTGCAGCATCTCATCTGTTAAATGCTGCCTTCATTTACATGGCTGCTACAATTTCCTTTCTTCAGCAGTAGGTACTACAGTGTTGGTAGTTTTACCGTAGGCAGACATCTGTCAAATTTAAATACAAAAGCCTCTGGTCACCCTCATTGTTGGAGTTGCCACAATCCGGCTGTTTATATATCATAAAGCTAGATGATGAGACCTCAATTGTAAATTTCCATTTAACCATTGAGTCCTTAGAGCTTGGAAGAATTTGACACTTTCTACTATATCAGCAGCAAACTTCCAAATACAAGCAGTTTCAAAATATTCAGTGCCATAAGGGAAAGCCCAGTTGGCAAAGAAGCACAATCTGTGCAGCATGATTCTCCAGCAACTCATGCTCATCTCATTTGTAGTATATTTATTTCCAGTCATGTCCAGCTTCTCTCAATTTTTAACCTTGTGCTGTTACCAGGTGCAGAATCTCCGTTCTGAGGCAACATGAAGTAACTAGCTTGTAAGCACTGGAGCTAATCTCCAGTAGCCTTCTTTCAGGTGATTTCTCTTTTGCACCTTTTGACTTTTTGCCTAAACCCTATCAACTACTGTACAGCTCATGCTGTGTGAAATACTATCATCTACATGCTAGACAGGTATATTGTCCGATCTGTCTGCAGGAAAACCTAAATGTAAGCATAAACCCAGTTAGACACACAAGACTCCAGGTGACAAAGAACCCTTGACAAATAAAATGTGATCTTTGCCAAGTTTTTCTGGGTTTGTAGATGCTCATAACAACCATTCATTGATGACTGCCTTCCATCCAAGGGACAGGGGGAAGGGGAAAATTGAGTTGCTCCTTTCTAATTCAGCTGAGGATGTATGACAGACTTTAAAGCTGCTGTGCAAAAGAAAGAGTCATCTAACTGTTCCCATCATTCACAGAGCGAAAGTATGTGATTGCTTACACTCAAACAAACACACAGGATACTTGTTGAGGTGGACTTTTACTTATGCAAGGATTGAAACTTTGGAAAACGAAACTGGGCTTACCTCTGCCAACGAGACTTGTACACCATGGAAACAGTATTGCTCCTGCACACTTTTTAATAGAAATTAAGTGCACACGGGAAAACATTTCCTATAATACTTAATAGTACAACACTTAGCTTTTGGCTCTCATAATTCATGTCTGACATTGTGGGTTTAGGCAGCAGCAAGAGCTGAAGATATAGTACAACAAAGGTTCCTTCAAGCATTCAGATTTTAAAACAAATTCACTTTGACTGTCTCCAGTTCCCCATTGTATTAGTAAATATCTTAAGCCCAGGTTTGGCAAAGGACTTAGGAACAAGTTTAAAGAAAAGGGTATGTTTACTTCCCAATATCCTCAGTGCTTTTTAAACCTAACATATTTACTATTTAGTATAGGCATGAAGCCTCCATCAGCGAGGGGTTTGTAACTTGCTCTAAAGCCTTCTGGAGCCAACAGAAGGAGTTACATTGACATCCTTGGTTTCAAACCAGACCCTTAAAGAGTGAGTTTGCTACTTCAGTGTGGAAATTTGCCAGAAGAAGACGTCAAACTGCATAACAAGCAAATTGCAAGCGTCAAACAAATATTTATTATGAGTGATTTGCCTGGGTCTAATCAGGGGTATGTTTCAACAAGCATGGTGGACCAGATCCTCATCTGGTTTTTATCAGACAGACTCCATGAACTTGAGAGTAGTTATTCATAACCAGGATAACCAAAGAAATAGTCTATTATGTGTAATATTTCTGCTAGAATGAATTATACTCCTGACACTCCCCAGCCGAGTAATCAATGGAAAACTCTTTCAGTGTGTAAATATGGACAGCTATCCATGGCTATCCATATGGTTACCATCCATAGCTGTCTGTAAATATGCACAGCTCAGGACACTAGAACAACTGACATCTCTGAGGTACCCTTGACAACCTGGGGTTGGGGTGGGAGTAAGATTTAAAAAGCACTCGTCTGCTGGACTTTGCTGTCCTCTGAGTTCTCAGAGGTGGGCCTAGACCAGACTCCAGAATTTCTGAAAATCCAATCCTTACATCCTGCAAATCAATAAAGAGATTATACTTTCCTATAAAGACAATCCACTAGAGTGCAGGCTTTATCTGCAACTAGAAGAAAAGAAACATTCAGGACTTATTTCTGCTCCCCAGTTGTGTGTAGAGCAGCCACTAATTGCTGAATGGCCCTACCTCCACAGCAGAGAGAAGACTGAGGCACAGCGTGCTGCTAGTTTCAGGGACATGCTGCTGTTGACAGGCCATGTGGCCGTGTGCAGGCAGAGAAACAGACTTGGTACCCAGTCCACAAATCAACATCCCTCTCCCACAATGTCCTCTCAGGTTTGAAAACGTTGTATGTTGTGCAACATGAGGCAGAATTTTTAAAGGGTCCATCTCTTGGTTCAGCTCATTCATAATTCCCCCTGTCCTTATCCCCTTTGCCACAGATCATGTGGGAGAGACTGTTTGCTACAGGTGTTGAAAGTTTGAATTATTATTAAAGCTTGTGAATATCTTTTTTTGTCCAAAACCATCTTTGAGAAATGCAGCTTTGCCAAAATTCTTTCTTTTATGAGGGGACATCAAATTCAGGAAACCTTTCCTATTTCCTATTTTAGAAAAAAACAATTTCATATTTCTCTTAACTTTAAAAAAGAAAAAAAAATTAAAATCTGCTTTTCATCTTTGTTCTTGTTTTCCTTCCCCCTTTTAAATACAATCTTCTCAGAAACTGAGGAAAGAGCTTTGAAAACCAAGGAGAGGTATGGGGGCCAACAGAGAAAATTTCCCATTCTCTTCTCTTACTTTCCTCTCCCTCCTATTTTCTTCTGACCTCCATCCTCTCATGGGAAAAGGGGCACAGCCTCTCACATGTTTTTAATTTCATTTGGCTACAAAGAAGTGAGTGCAGGACCCTTCCTGTGTCCCTGTGCAAATGTGCAGGACCGGACAGCACAGATGTGCTGCAACTCCTCTGCTTCCACTGCAGCACAGACCTGGGGGTGCCAATGCCCCTGGCACCCCATGTCCCTCCCAGGCACATCAGGATGTCACTTCCCCAAACTCATCCTCAGCCACAACTAATTTGCTGCAGAAAGGGGCCATGAACATTATTCTCATCCAGGCAGAGGAAGGCTCCTGAACTATGCCCACAGGGTTTTACGTAATCCCATCAGGTACATCCATGGGGTAGCTTGCTCCTGTTCGGTTGTCCTTGAGAGAAATATGACTAATTTTGGACTCTATGCCCATGAGTAGGATTTGCAGGTCCACCAGACTCTTGTGTATGGCAATTAGTATCCCCAGAGAGGATGTAACGTCCTGTGGAGCAAAATACCATGTTTTACTTACAGTGGTTTCCTGCCATGGTAAAGTTCAGGTGACCAGGGAGTCTAATTTAATATCTCATGGCAATGAAATCTCGTTTTTCAAATGGCAATGAAAGAAATACAAACAGCTGTGGGTGGAGTACTTGAACAGGGCACAGTGACATGTCAGTTACCTCTGTGCTTATCATGGACTGTTATTATGGGAATTTTATGAGCCTGTTGTGTAATTACAAAGTAATTTCATTTCATAGCTATTTCTGAGGGCTAAGGAAACTAAAAAAAAAAAAGAAGGGAGTATCATCATCAGACCGAATTGGCAAAGATGGTGGTGACATGAAGTTCTAAGCCCAAAAAGGAATAGTGTGTATTTAGGCTACATCCACTGGTTTGTGGGGTTCATTTCTCCTTTCTTTTTGTGCACAGAATGTACACATGTACTGACCATCAGTCAACTTCTTGGGTTTTCTGTACTTTTCTTTGTCTCTTTACATCCCAAAGTGCTTGCTCTGGATCCAAGAGGCCACACTGGTGAGGAAGGGATTGCTTTTCAAGAGAGAGTCATGTGGTTATAGATACAGGATTAATAAATTACTTGCATCTAGCTTATTGGTATAATTAATTTCTCAACTGTTTTTCTTCTGCAACACTTTAGTGGATGCAGATGGTGTCACTTACACATCAGTCCACTGACCCATGTGAGTTTGAAGCTCAGTGGATGGTAGCACTTAGACATGTAGCAGACCAATTTGTGGGTGTTGAATGGCAGCTAGATGTGAAGTGCTACCATTTGGCAGTCATCTCATGGAAACCCCATTATTAACAAGCATGAGTGCACATCTGTTGTGTTGGGAACTATTCTTGGAGTCCTTTGCTAATTTCACGCCTTGAATCTTTGAAATGATCAAGGTGGCATTCCCACTTTGTCAAAACTAGTCTCCATTTGGTGGTGTCACTGCCCATTTCAGTCCTGGTCAATAGATTTTTAAAAGTTCTTGATAAAGTGCCATTGCTTTCAGATTTAACAAAATCTATTCCCTCACTAACATTCATTGACCACACCTGCATATTGTATTTCTCAATTTCCTCCTAGATTTCTGTCATCTGGTTTCCAAAGCCATTGCTTTATGTTTGACTGTCAGTTATTCTTGTTTGCTGTCTTTCCACATAGCCACTGGTCTCGAATGGTTCTTCTTTGCAGTGATGGTCTAACATGAAGTCAAGAGTGTTTCTGTTTGGACTGACAACAGTGTTTGGCAACACTTTTTCTGAGGTCCAGTTTGGACTTGACTTTTCTGCTCCAATCTTCACCTTTCAACTCCTTCACACAAGGTAGGGAGAAAAGCTTCTTCTGCTGGTGGAAAAGAATGTCTCAGGAATGGACTTTGCCAAAATAAATTAATTTCTGTCTGTCTTTCATAATTAAACTTGTACATCACAAATATGACTTAGAGCTGTCTTAGGGCTATTTTACATAACTTTTGTGTCGGGTTCAGACCTCAGGTCCTCACAATGTTCAGAAGAGACTATACTGAAAATTGCTTTTGAACACCTCTAATTGCATTTAGGCACAGCAGAGGGCCTGCCAAAAAAAAAGTAACTTAAAATTTACCTCTGATTCTAGTGAAAATGACAATAAGAATATGTTTTCCTGCTGTTTCTAGAGACGTTTCCATGGTTACAATATGCACAAAGATATCTATTTGTATGATTTCTTTCTACATTAGGATATGGGAAAAAATCAAAGAATTATCTATAAAGACTACATGTTATTTTTTTTTAACATAAATGCAATAATGTTAAGGTCAATCTACCTAACAACCTTTTAAACTGCATCTTGTCACAGGAATTCCATAAAACATCCAATAGCTGTTTGTCAAATTTGGACTCCAGTGCCATTTTCTGTACTTCTGCTATGCAGCCTTATGCTGAGGGTCCAAAAAAGATACCATTTTTATATCTGCTCTGAAGACAAACTGGATGGATGGCTCTCCAAACCACCCTAGCTGAGCGTGGGTGGCCGAGCAGAGAAAGCACCGTGGCCCAGGGATGCACTGAGGGACTTGCTCTGGGCTGTGCATGGTTGCATGGTTACAATGTGAGTCTGCACAGGATCAAAGAGGCTGCATGTCTCTCCCTGCCCATCCTCACTGGAGGTCCCACCACAATGCTGGTGGTGGCACATGCCAGCCAAGCCCAGCAGATGTGGCCTGAGCCTGACAAGCCTGTTCTAAATGCTGTGCACAGCCCAGCAGGGACAAACCCTGGGAGAAAAAGGGCAAAATTTCCCGCTGCTGGGAGGGTGGTGGAAAGGGTCGGGGGACAGAGAAGGGAGAAGACAGAGAGGAAAAGCAACTGGATGTCTTTTTATCTTGATCCTTCAAATGGAGAATGTTCACTTTCTGCTCCCTCCCGCAATGTAAGAGAGGCTGCCAAGGTGCTGAAAGGGAAGAGAGAGGCAGAGACGTAAAAGCGGTAAGGGCATTTGAAAAAGAAAAGGCAGACCAAAGAGGGAAAACCTGGAACTGTTTCAAAGCAAACCTCCCCCACACAAAGAGGAGCTTGCCCAAGAGTCTAAGCACGCTCTGTAATTTACTGTAGCTCCTATCCTCTAATTTAGCCACTAGGTGTGTTTGTGCAGAAATATGGAACTTAGAGCAAATCCAGAGCTTGTCAGGAAGTGAAACCGAGCATGTGTTTCTTGGGACCCTTTGTCTGTTTGAAGTACGTGCTCCTGGCTGCTAGAAAAAGGAAAAAAAAAAAACCAACCCAAAACCAAACCCCAACAAAAAAAGAAAAGAAGTATTTTTTTCTTCAGAGCTCCTAACTCATTAGTGAGCTGTGCTGGAAGTGTTAACGTATTGCCATTTCAGAGCTTTGATCGGGAGCTGCCATCACACTGTAGCAATTTAATTGCTAGAAACTCTGGGGGAGAAAAGCCACTTTTCAAGTTAGAAATAGTCATAGGAGTATAGAAATACACCTATGGGTACAAAATCAGTGTTTGTTCTATTATTTGCATTCATTTGCTTTTTTGGGTTTTTGTCTTGGAGGTTTTGGGGTTGGGATTTTTTTTCTTTTTTTTTGTTTTTCTTTCATGGTAATTCATAGACTTCTGCATTGATCCTACTATTTATGGTGCAGACAGCATCTGGAGACCAGTGAGGGTAAAAGCCTGATTATCCTGCTTCTCCGCCTGCAACCAGGAATGAAAGCATTGCAGTGGTGTGTGTTGGGGTGAATGCCAAGGGGTCCTCTGGCCTTGCACAGACCTTTCAGGGTTCAGCAGCATTTTCAATCAGCAGAGGTGTTAGTCTTTGGCTGCTGTCAGGGATTATTTGTTTAAAGCCAGTGCCCTGGGGTCTCTTTCATGGGCTAGATCCACACCATGTGCAACGCTGGATGAAACACATAGTAAAAATCAAGGTCAAGAGGTAAAAACGGAAGTACGAGGTAATAAGCCACAAATGGGCACAAACAGGGGAAGACTGAAAAGCAGCAAGACCACATCAGTCAGGGTAATAAGTCGTGCTTTTGGCACTGATACGTAATTCCCTCTCAGTCTCCCAGTTCTACCCCTCTCAGTGCCGTTTCCTTAAGAGGTCAACTTCTTCAACTAAGGTAACTCCTTCTCACGACATTTCACCTGCAGGTGTTGCTGGTGCTTTCCATGTGGAAATGAACACACCAAGCCTTTAAAATAAAGTCACACTAGTCATCAGAGGTGTGAATTATCAAGCACGATCAGAGTGTTAAATGTGGTTCATTAGAGCTCACACCTGGTTTAAAGAGGTCATTCCTGAATCAGATACAAGCTTTGAATTGGCTTCTTTTCGGGTGGGGCAGTTTGGGTAGGAGTGCCACAGGGGCTTTTTTCATGTGCCTGTGCATGGGGTTTTGAGTTTGTAATACATGTTTTGTTTTGTTGCTGTTAGAGCTACTCTGTAACTTGCTCTGTGAATTTCCTGGTGGTTGTGAGGGGATGACATGAAATGCTGCAGCTTGTGAGAAGTTTCAAAGAATTTAAATCCAAAACTTTTTGAGGGGTTATCTGTTCATTATATCAGATTAGACATAAATGGGTAGGTAATTGTTAATATAGTTAATGTATTAGCCCAGAGTTGATTGTTATGGTTATGTATATGGTTTATAGACTGCAGTCTATACTTAGCATATTTAATATATGTCTATAGTTAATAAATAACCAGTATGGTTACAGTATCTGTTAATGCCACAAGAACATCTGCAAACAGTAAAGCAATTTATATCATGCTTGTAAAAACATTCATTTCCTTAATGTCTGGACCAAGCGCAGTCACTAGTCACCTAATGGTCTGGAACAGGGATATGTACTGTACACCCGAATACACAAGCTTGTGAAGAGGACAGGTGAATGAAAATCTGATTTACTTCCCTGAGGAACCTATTTCTGAACATTGTGCCTAATTGCCAAAACCTCTCAACATGCTGAAAGGCAATTAGCTGCTCTTGGGTGCGTCCTGAAAATCTGTGATGACCTCCTGACCATCAAAGCCATTAATACATATTTAAGAGCATGGGGTCACTGATGTGGTCACTTCTCTGGGCTTTTGATCAGTTTTGTGGGTGGAGTGGAGATTGCTGCAACATGATGAATGATCCCGAGCTCCCACGGTGGGGACAAACCTGGCAAACATTATGGTCAGGGGCTTAGGGTCTGAGCATGGTCATTAAATTGTAATATTATAAGTACTTCCATGCCAGCAGCAGAGACTAATAGCAAAAATGTGACACTGTTAGCTTTGTTTCTGCCTCTGTGAGTGCAGAGAGACAAAAGGGAGAAAAAGGATTTATGCCCTGCTGAAGGCATAACCAGCACTAGTGCATCCGAGCAAACAGAAGTGAGCAGCAGAATTACTGCTCTGGTTTTCATATCCATGCTTCTAAACAAGCCATCTGAGGGTCTGTTTGCTGAAGATCCTCTAATGACAAGATGGTATTGTCACAATAATAAGCATGTATTCCAGCCTAAACACGCATGCCTGACAGGAAACAGAGCGACGTGTCTCCTTTGTGATACGTGGAATACAGTCTGGGAGAAACGGTCCCCCACTATGGTAACTGCACATCAGATGACCTGGGTGAGTACAGCCTCCCCACTAGTGCACCCTTGTTGTCATGTTGGTCTGAGGCTTTTCTACAGGGCTCCAGATCCCACACTGTTTTGCTTCACCAAGATCAGGGGACTTTGCAGCCTGCTATGAAACCAAGCTCCATGAGTTTTCTAAATGTAGGTCCCATCCTCATTAGAGGGAATGTTCCGGTTTCCCTCCATTCTGTCTGAATTTCCCCTCTAACCTGTAGGCTTACAAAAGCAGGATGGCATGACACATTTTTGAGGGAATTACTCCTAGCTGTCACAGAGCTAAGGTGTCCAGTCCATCTTTTGGTCTGCTTGGCATTCGCCTCCACCTTCACTGTGTCTGATGGAGGGGTGTGTATGCCAATGTACTTGCTTCCCTGAAACTTGCCACGTGCAGACAGCCCTTTTTCTGTCTCACATTTCACATCTCATGGGAAGTGGGATTCTGGCTGGTTTGCAGTAGGTCAGCATACAGTAGCTGCTTGTTGGAATTGTTCAAGGCAAACATGCTCCTGCTTTATGCACGATTCTCCAGTGAAATATCTACAACCCAGGCCAGAACATCCTGGTTCAGCTGCCCCTGTACTCTGACTGATAAAGGTCATTTAGAATAATGGTGGCTATAGCTAAGGCTTGGATGAGGGTTAATATTCGATCTGGAAGAGGAAAGAAGCATCTATCAACCTCAGCATTGCTGTCATCCCAGTGAAGACCACCTCACTGGGGGTTGGTGAGAGGATGACTTTTGGCAGGTGTTAACAAAGATAATCTGGGTATTCTTATGAGAAGGGTTCATAGGGACAGATAAACTGGGGCTGGAGTTAGAAACTGTCTTTTTTGTCAAGAAAAGCAAGGTCTCAAGATACATCAGTCTTCTCAAAGCCAATTTTAGGTGTCTCACCTTTCCTCCAAGACTCCAGTCTCAAATACACAACACTGATCACACTGAGACCCTCTTATCAGTATCACACCCACCCATCCAGAGCTGCAAAGGCCAGTTGTCTATGTGTCCCAGTCTAGCTACCCTTCACAACGAGTCCTCAAGGAACTTCCCACTGTTGGCACCTTCCCCGTGTTTCCTGGGGACTTGATTTACATTGAGTTTCAAACTAAGCACATTGACATCAAAGCAACGGAAATCAGGCCCCAGTAAGTGGTTTATAAATGCAGTCTAAGTGTTTTGAATCAAAACAGTTCTTTCAGTAAAGCTGGAGGGTTATGTCTATCGTCCTTATCATTGTTAGTTTCTGTCTCAAAAACACTGAAAAGTCACTGACATTGAATCCACTCTGGAGATCATTAGAAAAAAAGCTTCCATTCCTGAATTAAACCCTTGCCAGTAGGTTTTTCCCATTCTTTCTTGCATTATATTTGTTGAAAAGGATAGCAATCTAAATGAGAAAGGTATGTATATGTTATGTCAGAAAAACATCCCGTGGGTTGTGTTGTATGCCACTAGGGCAAGGATCCTCAGCCTGTGTATGCTTTTGTCATCCCAGATGGAGAAGACAAGGTTTACTCTGCACAATCTTTACAAACAGCCCTGGGACCATTTTCAACCCACTGGACAAAGAACTTATCCAGTGAGGACCAGATGTCTGACTCACAAAGTACTTAACTGAAATGAGAAGGATAGATGAGTTCATTGGGTATTTCTTTTAGCAAATGTGCTCATATCTCCAAGCTGGCAATGACTACATTTCCTTTCAACCCTGGAAGAACAGCGTCTTTTTGTAGTACTGATGCATCTATTGGCTGCATTGGATAGCATAAAACAAACATGATGTTACAAGGAAGGAGGAAGGAAAATCCAATAGCTTTTGAAATAAGCCTTTTGTGTTAGTGGGCATCTGAAACTTCTTGGAGCACATGTGTATAAACACAGCACTGAAAAATAAATAAGGCTTGAAAAAACATTTTGTATTAGAATTCATGCAAAAAGCAGACTTATTTAAAACTCAATCTTTATCCGGGTTTGACTTTTACAAATGGATCTTGGATATCTGATCAGCTGGACTAAAACCAGCATTGCTGTAGCATAGGAGCTGACACACTGAGGCGCACAAGGGAAGTGCTGAGATGCAAAGAAATCTTATCTTTGGCTTTCATCTGCCTGAAATGGCTGTGTAGGTGCAGTGATACCATCCTGTTCATGTGGCCAGGAATGGAAGTGAAAAAAAAATTCACAAAGGAAAACTTTAAGACTTGTATAAACTGAGGTAAAAAAAGGAAGCCCAAAATCACAAATGTGCTTCTGCCTCCGTTTCCCATTGAAAATCTGTCCTGGTTTCAGCTGAAATAGAGTTAATTTTCTTCATAGCAGCTACTATGGAGCCATGGTTTGGATTTATGATGGAAGCAGTGTTGGCAACACAGAGACATTTTTGTTCCTGCTGAGCAGGGCTTATGCAGCGCCAAGGCCTTTGCTGCTTCTCACCCCACCCCACCAGCAAGTGGGGGACACAAGGATTTGGGAGGGGACACAGCCAGGACAGCCAACCCAAGCTGACCACAGGGATATCCCAGACCATATGATGTCATACTCACTACAAAAAGCTGGGAGAAGAGGAAGGAAGGAAGGAAGGAAGGAGGGGATGTTCAGAGTGACGGCATTTGTCTTCACAAGTTACATTACACATGATGGAGCCCTGCTTTCCTGGAGATGGCAGAACACCTGCCTGCCCATGGGAAACAGGGAATTAATTCTTACTTAATTCATCTTCCTTTGCTTACACATGTGGCTTTTTCTTTACTTATTAAACCGTCTTTGTGTCAACCCAGGAGTTTTCTCACTTTCACTCTTCTGATTGTCTTCCCCATCCCATTGGGGATGGGGCAGAGAGAGAGAAGCCACATGCTGCTTAGCTTCTAGCTGGAGCTAAACCATGAGAAAGCTTTAGGAGCTGGGCATCAAGGTTTACTTGACTGATATGAGTTTAAATGCAGAAGATCATGCTTGCAGCAGGTGTCTGGGAAGCAGTCTGCTGAACATGTGCAACAGGGTGCTTCCTCCAGGGCTGCACAGAAACCTGAGCTCCATTTCACAGAAAGACGTGGGACAGCAATGGTATTTATTTTACAGTCTTACCCAGAATGGAGATTTTCCCACATGCTATGCCAACAGAAGTCTCTTCCATTGAGGGACATTATTTTCATCCCAAGCGGAAAGATGAGATCTATTCTTCCCCACATTAATGACCAAGCCAGGGCAAGTTTTGTTTCACTCTAGCAAACAAGCCTATGTAAAGTCACAACAGGAAATCCTTACTTCTGATCCAGAATTAATTTTCCTACATATCTGTTCTCAAAACACCATAGACTTGTTAAATGCTCCTATTCAGATTCAGCTTTTCTTTATAATTTTTTTAATATATTTACAGGACTTTTCCTTGAACTTGATTTACAGGAGAACCTTTAACCCGAAAAGAATGAAAAATAAAACCAAAAAATCAAAAATCTTCCTTTGAGCAATGTTGCTACATAAAAAAAAATCACTGGTTTTTTTTTTTTTTAAACATCTATAGGCAATACCACAACCTTTTCACTGTGGTTAAAAACAGTCGGTAAACTGTACCTCACTGATGAAGTAAGTGAAACTGTATAAATATTCTGCAAATTACTCTTCACAATGAGACATCTGTCTAAGCAAAAGCTTATGTTATTGTCCAGACAGTATAGAGAACTTTCTAGCTCTGACCTTAGAGAAGACATATTGCATAGTTCAAATCCAAACATGAGCAGGCTAAGTGTAGTAAATGCAAGTAAACCAGGGGTGCCTTCCTTTCATTAGACTTTCTCTCTGACCTCTGGATGACAAGGGCATAGGAAAAGGAAGCAATTTTTCTTCTGTCCTGGGGGAAGGAACATTTGAAAGAGATTTCCTGTGACTGGACTATATCACCTCTCTGGTGCCTGATCTGAAAATCTGCAAGACCACCTTTTCTTAGCATCCATCACACTTATTTGCTTTTCCCCATGAAGTAACTTGTGTCAGATTCAAAAAATCTTGAGGTGAATATTGCACGTAGCTGCATGGGATCATTCAAAATATTTCAGCGTTTCAGAAAAATGAAATGGCTTACTGGGACAATTGTCCCAGTAAGACAATCCTTTTGATATCTTAAGTTTTAAACTATTTCCCATCTTTCTCTTGATAGGGGCTGTAAAGGTAACCGAATACAGTTCAATACCATATCCTGTGAGCATTTGGTTGAAAATTTGAGAAGAGGATGCTTTTTCTATCCTAAGATATGTTTAACAATTTATTTTAACACCTCAGTTTGTGTCACTTTGTCATACACATCACACGAATAACACTTCCTGTGTACATCCAATCCTTTTGAGCTGCAGCCTGTTTAATTACGTCAAGGTCATACTTCAAACTCTTTGTCCTGAGAGTCACAGCTTCCAAGGGTGCAGTTGGCTATGGCCAGCAAGCCAGAAGTCAGTGCTGCACTTCTCCGGACCTCTCTGTGATGGTATCCACCTAATGACTATTAATGTTTCCACAGTTCTTACCCCAAGGTCTTCCTGATTTGCAGCAGAGCTTTCTTTTTGTTCTAACTGGATGAATAGGATTCCACAGCCTTCTTTCTTTTCCTTTTCACTGTGTGCAAGCTCCTGTACTGAAAGAAAGCACACATCAAGAGTAGAATGGTTTAAATAAGTGGCTAAAATAAACATTATTATATAATATAAAGCCCCTGTTGCATGGAAAATGAGGCACTGAAGGAGAATTGAAGGTACAAGTGTGGGAGAACAATTGGCCGCTACACTAAGGAACTGACCTAAAATACACTGCTGAAAACTTTTAGATTTGGGGGTCGCAGATGTTATGAGATTTACTCTAAGGCTAGGGTTGAGAACCTGGTTAGTTGTCTTACTAAGAGAAACAGACATCTTTTACATTTATAGGTGATGTCAGATTATGGCTAGTATCAGGGTAGAATTTGGGATCAATATTAGGGTCTCAGGGAGGGAAACCAGTGAAGAAATAAAGAGTAATATGTTCACAGGGGTCCTTATTTTTTTTCCTCTTCTCATTTGTGCAAATTTGGAATGTTAAGCTGGAGGTTTCACAGGGTTAGGAGACCTGGTATGACAACTACAACTACAACAGGGGTTGTAGCTCTAGTGAGGGATGAGTCTGGGTTATATAGATGGGATATATAGAGAAAGAAGGATGCAAAAGGAGATTTCATTTGGGACTGTTGCCTGAATGTGTACAAAGAGTACATTAACATTTTGAATTTCATTTTGTCACAAGTTCCTAGAACTACTTTTATGAGTTAAGCAGATAGGGAAAAACTAGAAGTGAGGAGAAATGGAGTATTCAGGGAGGATCAGCTGTGCTGTGCTGAGAGCTGGCATATGCCTGTGTCTTTGTTCAGAAAAACACTGGTGTTACAGGACAATGACCAAGCATCTGAATGGGATTTAGGTGGCTAGAAAAGCATGGTAACCTCTGATGAGGATGTTCAGGACAAGTGTTCAGCTGGGAGGAAATAGGTACCACTTACAGGGATGCTTTTAGTTCTTCCATTTTTAGTGATCCATAAGCTAAGTCTGGGGTTATAATTAGGATTCAGGCTTTGAGAAATTGCAGAACTGAGGTGACAAAGGCGTTTAGTGTAATCCACCAGTTACTTTTTTATCTTTCATGTGTATACTGGGATTAGGGTCAAGAAAGGGACACTAAAATTTAAAGCAAAAAAGGGGTTTAAAATTGACAGATAATCTTGCTTTTGGACTGTTAGCAGTAACATTTGGTTCCAGAATTACTTTTAAATCTGAGTTTTATGTGTGCTACATGAATTGGATTGAGAATAGCACTAGGTGTTGTTTCAGGTAAATAACTGGATAGAAGAGGAAATTCAAAATAGGTCACCAGGTATGTTAAAGGTTAGTATTACCATTATTCCCAAGATATATGGACTTGGGGTTTCTAGGTATCAATGGCCTTGTGTTTAGACTTAGAGTATTGCTAGTGTAAGAATTATCTGTATCATGGCATTTGAAGGAAGAAAACACAGAGGAAGTGTTAAATTCTGCTTTAATGTCACTGAGAGAGTGTTTCAGTTCCTAAAAAACTTCAGCACAGGTTGAAGTTGGGTTTTACAGGGGTGTCCAGATCTAAAAATGTAGCTAAAACAAGGGCTATGATTAAGGTTGAAGTTCAAACTGAGAGAAAAAAATGTGGGGAAAAAAAAGCTGAAAAAAGTCTAGTAGCCTAACTTAGTATCTTGTGTGGCTTGCTGCAGTTTTTTTAGATCTTAGGTTTGTGGGTTGGGTGAGGCTGTATCCTAGATTATTTGTGATACTCTGTTAGGAAAAGGAGGAAATGAAGGATAACAAAAGCCAAAATCAGAAAACATGAAGAGAAAATGTGAAGCAGTTTGTGGGCAGTGCTTGAACCTGGCTTCATGGCTTTTCTTCTTGCATTCTCCAACTCTGATGCCTAACCTGAGTACCAACAACCTTCCCAGTAGCCCCATAGCTTTCCCCATCCTTCCTGGTACAAGTGGTTCAGGCAGCGACAGCCCTGAGCTCTGTTGAGGAGGAGACACAGGGGAGCCAGGGAAAGGGAGTTGTACTGGGGTCACATGCCATCCCAAGAGCAGGGATGTCTCTGAGGTCACCACCAACTGCAGCTCAAAACATGACTTGAGAAGGGTCTCTGCTGCCCTAAGTCGTGCTCACAGCACTGGCTCCTTCTATGGCTTATCCAGATCTCCAGGTTATCCCAGTCCAGATCCTAGCTATATTTCTAACTCCAGTTTCAGTAACACCTACTGACTCCAAAGACTAATTCAGCTTCTGCTGAATGCTGGGACCACCTGTGCTTTTAGGCTGGCTGGCTGGCCTGAATATACTCATTACTAGTGGAGCCCTCAAGTCTGGACCCTGCTGCCAGCCCTGAGTCTTAAACATGACCAAGTTACCCCCACAAACATCTGGCCTAAAAGCAGTAAGTAAACCCACATTAGAAGTTAACTGCAAGGTACGATGACATCCATGCTGAACCTCCTTATAAAGATGGCTTATGGCTCTCTCTTGCACCTGACTGTAAGCGCCTCCTAATCATCAGCTTAGCTCTGCCCTGCTGTGCCTGGAGACCCTCGGGAAGCCAGAGAGCTGGTCTTGCATCACAGCCTCGTGTAGGGTAGCGGCCTGCAGTGCACATAGTTTGTGATTTCTCCTCTCTTTCCTATCACCATGTAGCCTTAACTGTAACTCGCATACTAAATGAGCCTCTTGATCTCCAAATATTTGTGGACTGAAAGTAGTAAGGGACCGGCTTTTGTGTATTCCTTAACTTAGCCTAATGATGTATTCCCCACTTCTAACTCCATCTTAACATTTGACTTTGATTTCTGACCCTAGATGTAAATTAGCTTGCCCAGCATTAAAGATATGTAAAAAGACCCAAAGACAAGTGTTGAAGGAGCTTTTAATTTAATTAAATGTCCTCTTAAGTGTGATACTGATGACACTTAGCACTTTTATCACAGCCTTAAACCAACACGTAATTCTCATACTACCCCTAGATACAGCTTTAGTCTCAAGACAGCTGGGATTCTCAAGCCTAAAATTACAACAGAGAGCCATTTGGACATCAGTTTTCAAATTCTCATTGCAGACGACTTACCACCTTTTCAGTGACAGAGCCTTTTAATAAGCAGAACAACATGCTGAACCCCAGAGTTCAACATAAGCAAAGAATTCAATATGTAAAAAGGGTTTTAAACAAATGCTGGGAAAAGCACCCTACTGTGCCTGGTGGCCCATTTCTCCTAATCAGAAACCTACTTGAAAATGAATGCTGGTTAGGGATCCAAGCTCTGCCAAACGAATGACAGATTTAAAACTAAAACCAACACCCGTGCTGTTATCAGTCACAAATTTTCCACTTTAAGCATCTTCATGCTTTATAGAAATATTATCCCCTATCAGGGTCTTATTAGAAAACAGAAAGTTTAAATATTGCAAGCATTCTTGTTGGAAACAGCCCCCAGGACAGAATTAGTATTTCCTTGCAGTGTAATGATTTCTGAAAAGCAGAACTCTAATCTAAGGATTTTGTTACATCTTCTGCATTTTAATGATCTCTAGAATATGTTTAAAAACTAATACATACACTTGTTTTGCCAACAGCCATCGATTTTTTTTTTCATATGGTGTGTTTTGAAATGTACAGGTAATGTAATTTGTGGATTTCCTGTAAGGAGAAGCTATTTCTCAGACTACATCTAGACATGCAACCTGGGAGCTTGATAAAAGCTAAGCATGTACTAAAGCCCTTGCATCTGCAAGATCTCCATTTCATCTTTTTTATCTGACACCTATGAGAACTAAAATTCCTCAGAGACTGAACGCTAGCTGTAACATGAAGGTTAGCCTCCATATCACCAAACATCTAAAATCCTTTTAAAAAGAGAGAAAAAAGAGTGACACCCATACTGAGTTGACTCCTAAGCCTCATCCTACTACACTGGGAACACCAATCAACATGGTAGACCACTGAGCACAGCATTACCTCACCAAAAATCAGAGGACAATGTGCCTTGCTGTAGCTGAACAGCCACCATTCCTACCAGGACAAAGGGACGTTAAATGTTTCCCTTACTTTTGCCATAGCTGCTTGAGATGTTCAACTTGGACACCAACCAAAAGATGAGAAAGAGGGCTATAGGAGTCATAGAATCATAGAACCATAGAATTTCCTGAGCTGGAAGAGACCCATAAGGATCATCAAGTCTGACTCCTGGCTCCACACAGGAACAGCCAATTCAGAGACTGGATGAAGTCTCATCCACATCCCGGAGACCCCTGAGCCTTTGCAGGACTCACACAGGTCCTGCAGAATATCAGAATGGCTGAGCTTGGCAACAACAGAGGTCAATGTCCTAATGCTGCATCCTTCCAGCAGAAAATTGACCAGTGCCTGGTGGCAGAGCCTATTATTACTATCCGGTGTCAAGTACTGAGAGGCTGACTCTAAAAAAAAATTGAAATCTTTCTCTTTACTCATGCCCCTGAGTGCACTCAAAGAAGTTTTTGCTGATGGACCACTACTGCAAAGATACTGCAGTGTAGATTCAGAGTGTTTTTGGTTATTCTCTTGTTGTAATGCTGAATTTCTGTATTTATCACATCACTTCCTTCATTTGGTGTTGTCTTCTACTTAAAAGGCTTAGTTCAAGCCATGTCATCTTTGAAATGACAGGCTGGATCCCAAGAACAAGCCTGTCTTGGATAATGAGGTTGGATATTAGGAAAAAATTCTTCACTATGAGGGTGGTGGATCACCAGCACAGGTTGCCCAGAGAGGTGGTGGAGGCCCCATCCCTGAAGATATTCAAGGTCAAGCTTGATGGGGCTGAGTGACCTGATTTAGTGAAGATGTTCCTGTTTACTGCAGGGTTGAACTAGAAGGCATTTAGTGGTCCCTTCCAACCCAACACAATCTGTGATTCTATGGTTCTATGATAATGAGCTTGTATGATTTTAGAAAGGAGGAGAGGCAAGGCTGGGACTTGCAACATAAGAGAAGGTCTTCCTCAAGTGCCAAAAGCCTGTAAAGAGTGGGATTTCTTTTCCGAACATGTGGCACAAGGGGAGGATCACAGCTGATTGTGGATACCTGAGACCCAGGATGCGTGAACACAGACAGCAATTGTCATTAGCCAAGGAAACTTTTAGGCCTTTGAGGGGGTTAAAGGCAACTCAAAAAGCCAAGCCTGCAAGTTGTACCACGAGGAGAGGTGCAGAAGATGAGGGGAAGGAGCAGGACCCGGCAGTAGGGGGTTACTCAGACCCTCTGCTCCTTGCTCCCATTCCCATCCAACACAAACAGTGTGTCCACCACTGAGCTCCATGTGATGCCCAGGTCATGTTCCCCTTTGGCAAGGGAGTCCAATGCTGTGGGCTACTGCCGTGGGTGATGCATGCTGTGAGCACACACTCTCTTCATCCCTGTAACAAACCACATTCCCAGCTGGATTACTCATACTCCACTGGCTGCTGGTTTTCTTCATGTGCACTCATTTGCAAGCTGTTAAACAAGAGACACAAAGCTGTCTGTAAAATTGGGTCACGTGTGTTGCCTTGTCAAGCCATTGGTCTTGCCAAAGCCAGGATTTTCGTGCCATCACAATGGAGGTTTTAAAGCTTTATCCATGACAACAACAATAAAAAAAAAATCCCAAACCCAACAAAACAAACAAAAGAAAAAGAAAAAATAAATAAAGAGGAAAGGGGGAGGAGGAGGGGGAATTAACCCATCCCCCCACCCTAAACCTATGATACCAAGTAGGAAGGATGAAGTTAGTATATACAAATGTATCCTGTGTCAATTCTGTGAAATACTGAAGTACTGTCCTTCAACACGACATTTAATTTCCAACACAAGCAGATGTTTCTTACCATGCTTAACTGCCTTCTCTTCCAGCTAAGCTGCATGTGGAAAGAAAACTCCGTTTTATACAGATTATTATTTTTGACCAGTGGTGTCTCTCCCTTTCATCTTCTGGGCCAAACATGAACTGAACCCTGGGATCAGAGAACAGATAAACGTTGACTCAAAGCAGATGCCAAACTGCTGCTGACATTTACCCAGGGCTTCAGGCTCAGGACATCCAGCACCTCGTCTAGTCCATGTACTGCGCGTCCTTCCAGAGCTTGGGACTCTTGCTGCCTCTGGGGAAAAACAGCTTGTGCTCTGAGGGGTGAGGAGGGGTGTAGGGTGAGGTATTCACGAAGACAGGCCCATCGTAAAGGGAAGCCAAGGAACACAGACTTGTGAAAAGGATGTTGATGGAACATTTCTGTTAAAAAGCAAAAGTTTATGCCATGATAGTCCCCTGAGAGCAGGGCAAAGCCAGGAAATTTGGCTGTGAGCACTGCTGGGAGACCAGGGAAGTGCCTTGTAGTGGGCAAAAGAGGGGACGTGGGGCAAGGCAGAGGTTGTCCTGAGCCACCCCTGGGAGAATTCACCACCTCAAGGCAGTGGTGGCCCCACCACCCTGTGAATGAATCTAGATTTCACCAGATTTTGTTGGAAAATTATCTGCTAAGCAAATAGAAAAGCTTAAACAAATAGGAAAGCTTTTTCTTACCACTTTGGATTGATGACGTCCTGCACCAGGAGACTGCAAGACAAGAGGTGTGGTGGGAGCATTGGGTCTCAACAGCAGGAACAGCAGTTTTTCCCACCTAATCCAGGGTGAGGGCAGGCAGTAAAGCTCTCCATCTGCTTTGCTCTGAACTGTGCTGTACAGCCTCTGTGCTTATTGTGCATAACATCACAAAATCACTTTTAAGAGTGGTGGTTCAGAGCCTTTTCAAACCCAGATGTGTGCCTGCTGCAATGCACTGAAGGGTCTCTTGTTTTCTGCCTGGCTGTTGACCCTTCTGCAGCACAACCAGAACAGGAATACCAGCTAGAAACAGGCGAGGTCACGAGTGATTTATTCTTCCTTTTTGTGGCACTGCATCCTGGCTGCTCGGACCAGAGAGGGAGCATGCTGACGAGGCCTCTATCCTGAGCCTCCGTTCTGGAGACCCGTAGTTGGCAGTTTCACATGAACCTCAGCCAGATGACATCTGAAACCTGAGAGGATGTTTGCATAATATCAATGAGAAATTCAGATGCAGGAAAGCTGAAGGTCTAGCTTGAATACAAACTCTGCATGTGAGACCCTTCACTGGCATTATCTGATAACCAGGCAAACCCAGCGTTATCGGTTTCATCATATTTCTGCTGGAGGAGTGTGGGCTGGTGCTCAGCCCAGCTAGGCAAAGCTGCTCTGGAGCAGGCAGTGCACCCCGAGCAGTGGACGAATGATCTGCTCTGCGTGTCATTTTAATCAGCCTTAAGGTTTTTGGCCTTCACTTTATCCTCCAGATTTATTTGTTCTTTTGTGAGGTAGGAACACTAGTTCTAACTGCAGATCCATGTAGTACAACACTTTGTGTACCTTATTAACTCCAGTTTTTTGGACATAATGTTAGTTTCAGCTACTGCAGCTCTGTCCCCATTGTTTGTGGTGAAGTTACACCAGGACTGAACTTGAGTCAGTGTTTTTTTGTAGTATCTCTAATATTCCTGTATTATTTGGACAGCTGGGGCTGGAGGGGCACTGCTAGATGTTTCATTTTCTCTTTTGTAATGATTCCCTACCTTTCCCTTGCTAAGCAGAACTCTGGGGTTCTGTCAGGCCTTGCATCCCACCCCTTCTACCTGTCCCCCAGAGATTTTGTGAGGAGAAGCAGCAAGGTGCTGCCACTGCATGCCTCCGCTCCAGGATCCCTGCTATCATCCTGGTTCACCAGGATGACCATGCTTCTGGCTCTGACACTGAAGTGTGCAACCCTGGGAGAGTCACACGCTCCTTGGTGTTGTTATTTAATTCCTGTTTTGCAAAACTGGGCTTCCGATACCCTTGATGTGAGTTACTAAAAATGTTTAAAGTTTCCTCTTGTTGGATGTACTGTCCCACAGCTACCCCTTCTCCCAGGAGAAACGTTTCCTTATCTTCAGTATCTGTAACAGGGGTCATCTTCCCCTGCTGCCAAATAATCCCCTCTCTTTTCTAGGAATGGAGGAGTCCAGAGGAAGTGTTTGTGTATTTCTTAGAAATCTGATAACTGGATTAGCTTCTAAGCATGAAAATACATATGACCTTAAATATCATTGTGGAGTATCTCATGGATGTTAAGCACAAGGTTGAACCCAGTGTCTAAGTAATTAAAGGGTCACATACGTGGCATGACCTTGCTTGGGAGCAGTTGTGCAGGTTGCCTTGCAGTTCCTGTGTTGCTTATTGAAGTTCTAAATGTGTAATTAAAATACAGTAATAGATTCTTGAAGAAAAGATGGTATTATCTTATATGAGTTTAGAACAGTCTCATGAACATAGCTATAACACCTCAGCAAGCAAGACAACCTGTGCCTGAATGTTTTACCATCACAGAATCACAGAATCACGGAACATTAGGAGTTGGAAAGGACCTCATAAAATCATCTAGTCCAACACCCCCCCCCAACCCCCCCCCCCGCCCTGCCCCCCCCCCCCCCCCCCCCGGCCAGAGCAGGATCACCTAGACTAAACCACACAGGAATGCATCCAGGCAGGTTTTGAATGTCTCCAGAGAAAGAGACTCCACAACCTCTCTGGGCAGTCTGTTCCAGTGCTCCATCACCCTCATAGTGAAAAAGTTCCTCCTTATATTCAAATGGAACTTCCCCTGCTCCAGCTTGCACCCATTGCCCCTTGTCCTATCTCTAGCTATCACTGAGAAGAGCCTGGCTCCATCCTCCTGAGTCTTACATATTTATAAACATTAATATGGTCACCCCTCAGTCTCCTTTTCTTCAAGCTAAAGAGGTTACATACATCACATGCATCATAAATATCACATACATCTTTTTTCTTGTTCAGAGCAAAAGCCTGACTACATGCATGCACACACACACACACATACACACAAATATTTAATGATATTTCATCTTGAAATAATAGCAAGCATGTTATTTATGTCAATGGGAAGTTGATGAAACCTGCTATTGGGAAGAACAAATGCTTTGCAAGCAGAAAAAGTAAGGTTTTCTTTTGACTTTCACTCCTAATTTGGGTTTTTTGTGAATGTGATATCTGAGGTAATGAGCTCTGTGCCATGGTAGAAAAGTCTGTCACTTTGACTTAGGGGATATACTGGGTGTATCTGAAAAATGCTCGTTTCCAGACAGATTTTGCATCACAGAGAACAACAGCAAAACTTCAGTTAATAGAAGTGGGAGCAGGATCAGACAGCCGTGTCTTAGTATTCTGTGATTAACAATATGCAGGGTCTGAAAGAAAGTAACTCTTCATTACCGCTGTGAATCTGGACATCATGCAGACAACGAAGGCTTGAAACTGCAGACATCTTCTCATGTTTAAAAACTGGCCATGGACAGTCACTCCAGACAAAATGCAGCCTTTTTAGGAGAAGACTGGAGAAAAATGGTTTTGTCTGAATTTTGTCCTTTGGTCCCCAGAGGATGATTCTGAATGGTTATGAGTTTTAGGATCTTCTTCCAAAACTGGTCCGGAAAAAGGTTGATCATCAGTTGTTTGGATCTGATAGCATTTGTCTGGCATTGCATACATTCTTGGGCAGCTGACAAAATGCCATGGCTCAAAATAGAAATTAAATGGCCTGATGATATGGTCTGTTCCCCGTAACTTTTTTTCCAGTGCAGTCAGTGGTAACCCCTGAGAAACCTACTGAAACCAATTTGTTGACCTGCATACCTCTCCTACAGACAGTTTACATTCAGGACTCTAGCCCGTCTCTAGATTATACTCCTCTTAGTAGGACAGTTTACTTACAAAACCAGAAAAAAACCGTCTTTGGGGAGATTCAACGTGACTTTCCAAGCCAGGTTTCCTAAAGCTGCAGAGTGATGATGATGCATAAAGTATGCCTGTCCATTATTAAGCTCGTATGTGAACTCTGATCTTCTGCTCACTTCTCTTACAAGGGAGAGCTGGATGTGGGTGTGTTTGCAGAGCTCAGACACTTGAGCCTGACTGATCTGTGCCCTGGGGAGGTGGTCAGGAGCCTCCCAAGGCATCTGGAGCTTCCAGGGGGGAAAAATACCAAACCTCTGTAACAACAGAAGAAAGAATTGTTTTTTTCTCAGCTGTTCTTTAGCTTATTTACTATCTTCAGATTATTTACTATCTACAAGGGCAGAAAACTTCCTTTTTCCTTGTTTTTCTTATGTTGCAAATTGTCACACTGTTTTTTTTCTCCTTGGTCACTTTTTTACTCACACACTTGGCAGGTTTTATGCCTGTGGATTATTAAGACTAATATGTATACTTCTGAAAACTGCCCGTGTCAAAGATGAGAAATAATATACAAAAAATGAACATGTAGACATAAAAGAGCCAATATGTTTTTCCATTTTGAAAACAATATTTATGGAACCTTTTTAACTCAGTTTTGAAAAAGGATTCTCCTATCCTCTACAGACTGTCCCTCTCCAATGCCAAAATTCAAGACAGCAATCCATAGAGTCTGTATATTATGTCTGAAATATCTTCTTTGTCATGAAGAAAAAAAGAAAATTAAGGTTCTTCCCTTTGGCTGTTGATTGTACTCCCATATATATAGAATACATGCGTGATGTCCAAATGGCTGACTCTTTCACAAAATCACATCTGTTTGGACCTGCTGCTGTTAAGTATGTGTTACCTCAGAGTGACTTCACTGATGATTAACAATGCAATGTGGGGTGAGAATGTTATATTTTTGTATCAAAAACAGTGTAGTCAGTAGGTCTAGGGAGGTGATTGTGCCCCTGTACCCAGTATTGATGAGGCCACACCTCAAGTGCTGTGTCCAGTTCTGGGCTCCCCACTATAAAAAGGACATTGAGGTCCTTGAGCAAGTGCAGAGAAGGGCAACCAGGCTGGTGAAGGGGCTGGAGGGCAAATCATATGAGGAACGGCTGGGGGAGCTGGGGACGTTTAGCCTGGAGAAGAGGAGGCTGAGGGGAGACCTTATCACCACCTACAACTACCTGAAGGGAGGTTGTAGAGAGGTGGGTGATGGTCTCTTCAGCCAGGTGACAGGAGATAGGACAAGGGCCAATGCCATGAAGCTGTGCCAGGGCAGGTTTATATTAGATATTAGAAAAAAAATTTTCACTGAAAGAGTTGTGAGGGCCTGGAACAGGCTGCCCAGGGAGGGGGTTGAGTCACCATCCCTGGATGTGTTCAAAAAAGGGTTGATGCAGTACTTAGGGATATGGTTTAGCACAGGATGGAAATGGTTGGACTCGATGATCTTCAAAGGTCTCTTCCAACCTTGTGATTCAGTGATTTTATTAGACAGATTGATCCACTACTGACCAAAAAACAATTTAGGTGATAGGCCAACAAGACTTTTTGTATAGATGAAACAGGAACAACATGCTAAATGGGTGTGGAAATTAATTTAATCAGCTCATTTCCACAATTATAAACATTTGTTTCTGTGGTACAGGTTGATGTCAACAAGGTTTTAAGACACCTAATACCCAGGAGGGAGCACACAAAGAGAAAGAATTGGCTTTTGCCTCTAGACAGTAATTTCTGAAATGGGGAAGACTGTATTTTGTCAATAGTTTTAATACAGCTTTACAAAGACAAGCAGCACAACGCGCATTGTCCCTGGGTCAGTCCAGTGGCTTCTGTGCTCCAACACACATCTGTTTTAAAAGGGAAGCTGAAAAAACGCAACTCAATCAGGTAATGTCTCCGGATAGATCATGTAGGTAGGAAGCAGATCATTAGTCATCATTATTCAACGATCTTTGCAGGATACTCCTTCCCCTTCTGCATGCAGGCTGCAGGTTTCATAAGGCACATTCACTGCTACACCAGCCTGGGACCGCGTGCCTGCAGTATAATCAGAGCCAGCTGCTTGCCTACAAAAAAGGACAGAAGGAAGAGGTCATTAGAGTTTTGCAGCCAGACGAGACAGGGATTGCCTTGAGAGCCATATTTACCTCCTATTTGTCATTAAAACTACTGCTTGGGTTTTTTTTTTTTTCTTTTTTTTTTTTCCTAAAAAAGGACATAAAAGGTCTAGTGGTCCTATTTCTTTGAAGAGTGAGTGCATTTCTGCCCTTTTTGGGAAAGAGCAATGGGGGTTTTTCCCATCCAGGAAAGCAAGGTAGTTGAACTTCACTGTCAGAGGGCTGATTTTATGCCAGCATTTTAAGGAGGGCTTGGAGGAGGGGTTAATGGTGAGAGAAGACACTTCAAACTAAACAGATGCATTTGGACAACAAAACCCTCAGATTTCTTACATGGAGCTAAGGAGGCCTTGGCAGCTACAGGCACTGACTTCACTTTGTGAAAGGCAAAGCCAAACATAAGCCACAGGATAATTTGAAAATACTACTTTTGTTGTTCTGGAGACAACTAGGGGTGCTTAGTTCAGCGAAGAAAACATGCAATGGCACATAAGCCTTCAAAGAGACTGTAGGTAGTACAATGGATAGTTGTTTTGTGCATGTGGTAAAGAGTGAGATGGGAGGAAGTAATTATGATATTCATTCAAAAAGTTTGAGAGGTGAAGCCTGCCCAGGAGGCAGAGCAGGGGATATACAGCAAGACTGACGGAGAGAGGCTCTCTGAGGCAGTAGGAGGGAAACTGCAGTTTCACCACCTCATCAGAAAGGAACTGTGATGCTGTGACATTTTCCTGCAGTGACTCCTTTGGATTGCAGAGGTCATTAGTAGTTTAGGGCCAGGTAATTTAGAGCAAGTGAAGATGCAGTTGTTTGGGCTGAAAAAACCCATATCTTGGAAAGCTGGGGAGAGATCTAGGGTCTGAGGAAAGAGGGGAGAAATAACCAAGATGCAGCTGGGAAGCTGGAGTAGGCAGAGGTGGCCTGTATTGCCTTGCCTGTACAGAGCCGAGCACAGTGAACTCCAAGCAGCTCTTGAACACCAGGTTGGATTCCTTTTGGTCAGGTCTGGATCGAGTCCAGTCCAGCAGACTGTCTCAGAGCTGGAGAATGAATGCTTGTCTGGCTCCAGGGCCACAAACTCATGGTTAACATCATGGAACATGGGCAGCTGCCCACAGAATGAACCATGAGATTTTACAGAGGTGGTCTGGTGTTGCGTTACATCCTGCCAGTCACTCTGTGAAGATGACTGGTTGCTTCAGCTGCTGACTATAGTGGCCTCTTTTTTTTTTTTTTTAGCTGTTTACCTCATGTCCTTACAAGTAACTCCAGGTTTTAATGAAGTATTACTAATGTGCAAATTTCTTTAAGCCCCCACTCTATTATCAAACCCCTTAAGGTTCTGACATCTATTCAGAAATCTCACAAAATTCACAGACAAATCCTTCAGTGATGTGGAACTGTAATTGAATTGAATGTGGCTGATATGTTCAAAAACCTTCATGCTTGGTGTTTTCAGCAAGTTCTATCAACAATTATTTCAGCCTTATGACTCGTACTCGAACAGGCATCTGATGACTTTCACTTCAAATTCAGCTATAAACAGGCACAAAATCCCATGGGAAAGCTTTGTGAACACCAAGCCATGCCTATTTCTTTTTTCATCTCAGCAATGCAAACAGGAGCTAATGAGCATTAGCTATGTCTTTTGACACTGGGCCTGTGTTTGACCCAAGTCAGAAAGTTGCTTCTGAAGTTCAGCAAAAGTATCCATCAATTTGAGATTCTACAGCAGCTGAAAGTCGTGAATTTTTTTATATTATCTCTGGTTTTCCTTTAAACATTTCTTACTTACCTAAACCGCACATTTTTCATAGCATCATAGAATGTTTTGGGTTGGAAGGAACCAAAAAGCCCATGCAGTTCCAATCCCCTGTGCTGTGGGCAGGGAGACCCTCCACTAGACCAGGTTGCCCAGAGCCCCATCCAACTTATCCTTGAACACTGCCATGCATGTAGGGGCAGCCACAGCTTCTCTGGGCAACCTGTGCCGGGGCCTCAACACCGCGAGAGTGAGCAATTTTTTCCTTATACCTCATGTAAATCTCTCCACTTTTACTTTAAACCCATTACCCCTTGTTCTATGGCATCATGTCTTTGAAAACAGCCATACAGATTTCTTTGTAAACTCCTTTAGGTACTGGAAGGCTGCTGCTATGAAGTCTCCCTAGAGCTGTCTCTTCTCCAGACTGAACCAGACCAATTTTAACAGCCTTTTTTTACAGGAGAGGTGTTCCAGCCCTCTGATCATCTTTGTGGTCCCCTCTGGACTTGCTCTAACAGCTCTGTGCCCTTCTTGCACTTGAGACCCCAGAGCTGGACCCAGTACTGCAAATGAGGTCTCACCAGAGTAAAGTAGAGTGGCAGAATCACCTCCCTTGACCTGCTGTTCATGCTGGTTTTGTTGCAGCCCAGGATGCAGTTGGCACACATTTCCTGGTGATATTCGGCTTTTCATCAATCAACACCCACAAGTCTTTCTTCTCAGGGCTGCTCTCCATCCACTTGTTGCCCAGCCTGTAGTTATGCTTGGGATGCACTAAACCATGTGCAGGACCTTGAATCTGGCCTTGTTGAACTTGATAATGTTCACAGCAGCCCCCCTCTCAAGCCTGTCATGGTCCCTGTGGGTGGCATCCCTTCCCTCTAGCATGTTGACCACACCACACAGCTTGGTGTCATCGGCAAACTTGCTGAGGGTGCACTCGATCCCACTGTCCATGTTGCCGACAAAGATGTTAAACATCTGTTAGATGTTAATCATTTATATCACTCTGTAAATGAACTGCGTAATGTTTTAGAACTTCTCTGTTGCCTGTGTGTGTTTCACATGTAGGACGGCAATTGGTTAGCAGAGATGAAATCTGTGCAGGTCTTTGAAAGAATATTTTCATACTTATTAAAAAAGCAAAAGGTTCTTTAGGTATAGAAGGGCAGAGGTTTGCAAATATTATCTGCAATGTAAGCAAGGAGTGAAGCAAATCAACTACTAACATTGCTAGATTGCCCAGATATCTTTTTAATATTATAATTAATATTATTGGGGTCTGTCCATAGCATCCCTGCAACAGATCATGAAACCACAGGCAATGATATCAAACTGGAATATAGGGGTTTACAAAGTGCTTGCAGACAGAAGTAGGTTAGTGGAAACAGTGGTTGAAGAGACAGAATATGCTGATAGGGGACTTACATGTTACTACTGAATTAATGATACTGTCAAGGAATAGGAGACTGGACATGAGTAATGCCTAATGAAATAATTGAAAATATCTCTCAGGGCCAACCGATGCAGGTCATACCATGTGTATGTTCTGCACTGCCTTGCCACACCTCTCTTCATTTGAAGAAAATACCGAGACTATCTTTGTCGACCTAAAATATCTATGCCAGCAGCACTTTGAAGCTGAATGTGTATGTTAATGAGAGGAAAAGTCTTCAGCCTGCTCTCACCTCTATGACATGTCCCACTATACGAGATCACTTGGGTACTTGGTGATGTTGGAGGCACGCTTCACTACAAGAGCAGAACAATCATGGTAATGCACAGTCCTCCTCTGAGAGACACCAAGATGTCTTATCTCCACTAACCTCAAACCTGATAAGTTTGCCTGGTAGCTCTCAAGGAAGGAAAAAAATAAAGGAAAAAATATTCTAGGTAGAAAGCAAGAATTTCAGAAGTGTCTCAAAGCATGTTCTATGATGGAAGTTTTAGAAGGGAGTAAATTAAAATAACTGTTCTAGCATTTTTAGATGGTTTGCATTACTTCAGAGGGGGTACATTGAAACTATTACTTTTAATTTAAAAATCCCCAAGATCCAGGGAAAGAAAACCAAGACTTAGAGCATCAGAAAAAAATGGAAAAATAAAGGGAAGAGGCAGTGAGACTGGCTGAAGTTTAATATACAGGATAACCTGGGGCTTGGTTGCATTCATGGAGGGCTGAACATAACGTAAGGTGTGTAATAACTGTTCAAGGTTTTGTAAAATAGTGGGTTTGGAATAAAAAAGTAATGTTAAGCTTAGGAATGCATTAAAACCTTGGAGGTCACATATCTATACACTTCACAGAATCACAGAATCAAAAGGTTGGAAAAGATATTTAAGACCACCAAGTCCAACTGTTCCCATCCTATGCTAAACCATATCCCTAAGTACCTCATCTACCCCTTTTTAAACACATCCAGGGATGGTGACTCAACCCCCTCCCTGGGCAGCCTGTTCCAGGCTCTAACAACTCTTTCAGTGAAAATTTTTTTCTACCATCTAACGTGACCCTGCCCTGGCACAGCTTCATGACATTTGCCCTTGTTTTACCTCTTGCTACTCGGCTGAAGAGACCCACCTCTCTACAACCTCCCTTCACGTAGTTGTAGGTGGTGATAAGGTCTCCCCTCAGCCTCCTCTTCTCCAGGCTAAACATCTCCAGCTCCCTCAGCTGCTCCTCACAGGATTTGCCCTCCAGCCCCTTCACCAGTCTGGTTGCCCATCTCTGCACACGCTTGAGGACCAAAATGTCCTTTTTATGGTGAGGAGCCCAGAACTGGACACAGCACTTGAGATGCAGCCTCACCAATGCCAAGTACAGGGTCACAATCACCTCCCTAAACCTACTGGCCATGCTATTTTTGATACAAGCCAGGATGCCATTGGCCTTCCTGGCTGCCCAGGCACACTGCTGGCTCATATTCAGCCTGCAGTCAACCAACATTCCCAGGTCCTTCTTTGCCTGACAGTTCTCCCGCCAGTCTCCCCTGAGCCTGTAGCTCTGCATGGGGTTGTTATACCCCATGTGCAGCACTCTACACTTGGCCATGTTAAACCTCATCCCATTGGTCTCAGCCCATGGGTCCAGTCTGTTCAGATCCCTCTGAAGAGCCTCCCTACCCTCAGGCAGATCAACACTTCCTCCTAGTTTAGTGTCATCTGCAAACTTACTGAGGGAGCATTCAATCCCTTCATCCAGGTCATTGATAAAGATGCTGAACAAGACTGGACCCAGGACTGAGCCCTGGGGGACGCCACTGGTGACCGGCCTCCAGCTGGATTTGGTTCCATTCACCACCACCCTTTGTGCCCGGCCTTCCAGCCAGTTTTTAACCCACCTGTCCAGGCCAGTGGCAGCCAGTTTCTCAATCAGAATGCTGTGAGAAACTGTGTCAAAGGCTTAACTGTAAACTTGTACTGCTGAATGCAACAGATTCTTTTTCAAATTTGGGACCCTCTGTACCCCAAGTGTCCACAAATATTTTTCATGGTTTTCCTGTTATTGACAGTTTAAACTCTGTTTATGTGTTTTGCTTTTGTGTCCCTTAGACTATTGCTGCTGCCTTCCTTCTGGCTGGCAGGGTTGTCACACTTCCAGATCTACAGGTAACAGCTCCCCTCGCCCTGCTAGTCACCCCTTCAGATGTGTGATTTCTTAAAGGGATGGTGGGCTGGTGGTCCTCCTCATGGCTGGCTCATAACCTTTCTGCAGCCAACCGATGATATTGCACCTACTGGGGTATGAAGGATGTGATTTTGTGCTGTGTCTATGTATTTAAAACATCTGATCCTTTTTAACAAGGGTCTTGGTAAATCCAGTGGAATGGGGAGACCCTTTCTTCTCCATCTCACACAGAAGCCTTTGGTGTGTCTGGAGTAGTCCGTTCACAGCATAAGACCTTCCTGTGCCTGCTGGTAGTTTCCCACTCAAGCAAAGGCATTTTTGGCACTGTGACCAAAGGAAAAAGCCAGCCCAGGATACCTAGAACCCGAGGCGGACATGGAACAAACTCTTTGCAAATTATTTTGCTCTTTATGATGCAAAGCCCTGGGAATGGGCTTTAGAAATAAAATTGCAATTACGAGTTGCTACAGTTTCCTAAAGGCTTGGTGCCTTGTGACTGGGGCCTAGTGCTGGATGGTGGAGTTGTCATTCACATACCTTCTCTCACAAAAGCACTGGCTGCCAACAAGGCATACCTTTCCTGGTGGCAGTCTGGTCTCAGCCTCACCCCCACCCCTACTTTTCTTTCACTAGTGCTGAAGTGACATGAAGTAGATAGTGCAACAGGCTGCTCCCTTGGCCAGGAGCCCACACCTCACATCACTTAATCAAGGCTCATGTGGACAGGTACCTCTCCAGCCATTTTTGCACTGAAACAGAGAGGAACCAACTCTTATATCATGCTAGGAGTCTGGATAACATCTCTTCCCTTCTCCCCATTAATTACTTGGAAGGAGACATGCTGCAGCTAATAGCTCGAGGCAATTCACCTAATCACAGCTGGCCTACAGTCATTGTGACTGCGGAGGCTGGAAGATCCACGTTTGAACCTAAAAGCTGTAAAGGAATATTTAATGGTACTATTTATGTAGGAGGTTGCATCAATACTTCATGGTGCAGAATAACTCCAGATCATGGCATCAGGAACCCCTCAAAATTGCAGGGAAAGAAACCAGGCTTTCAGGCTGGGTGACCTAAATTAAAGCATCTTTGAAGACTGACCCCACAAAATATATTCTGTGCAAAGTGAACTGTTACATGAATGCACTGTAACTTTATGGAAAGGACCCTCTTAGCTATGAGTGACTACAGGAAAGGACACTAGAAAGCAGGCAAAATGCACAGCATAATAATGTCCAGCAGATATCAGCTTATGTATTCCTTTGGTCTTCCCAGTGTCAGAATCACCCCATCCAACCTGCTGCGGTAGTCATAATTCTGGAACACCCAAAATCCTAAATGAGAGCCTCAGGATGGCTGGATTCAACTTAGGAGAAAACACACTGAACAACTTTTGGTAGTGGCTTCCCTTCTTTTTATTTTATAACCCTGTAGCTATCTCTTTACATGCATTTATAAGCCTTTTTCCACCACTGTGATCTGGAAAAATGCATTTCCTGGAGCTTCATTCATGTTCATTCATTCAGTGCAGCCTCAAGCAAACAGCTGAATGAGACACAGGATGAGCAAGAGAAAGAACTATTTGATGGAAAAAAATACAGAAAAATAAGCACCCCAACATTGTCAAATTGATATTTCTCTTTCCATTTTCAATTGGAATTTTGGAGCAAATTTATTAACCCTTTTTGCCCACTGCTGCATGTCATTATGAAGGCTGCAGTGACAGCAGCGGTACGTGATCTTGTGCTGCAGTATTGTGCTCTATAAAAGGCGGCAAGCTTGCCTTTTGTAATGATGGGCAATAAGCACAGAGTCATAGTATCACACTGTATTTTTGGTGAAATGACACCAACTTAACCAAATCCATTTCTTACTGTGTTAAACCAGGTATAACACCTTTGTGAGATATATAACTTTTCTGAAGAGTGGTTCAAATGGATTTGCATCTAAAATAAGCCCTAAAATGTATGCTGTCTTGGTTGGGATTCATTGTTTTAGGATGTGATCCAGGAACTGGTGAACTTTCCAAAACCAATTTTCATTCACTGTATTGAGTTTTGATCCAAAAGTTGCAGGACTGGCATGACGTTGATGCCTCCTGATTTTTGGTGTACCTTTTAGTTTGCATGCAGCATGAGGCAGACGCTGAAACCTGCTCTAGCTGCCTGTGCAAAACTAAGGGACATTTTTTGGAATGTTGAAATTGGTGGTAAATTCCTCTGAAATCTTTGGCTTACACAAGGACTATCATGATTATTTTATTACTCAATGCCAGGTTTGCTATTCTCTTAGACCATTTGATCTTAATGAGATCCACATTGCTAAGCCCCCATGCAGTCTGTAGGGAATATATACAACCTTGAATGTTTATTTAATGTTGCTTACTTCGAGACCACTTAGGATAAGGAGACAGAAGAAGGCTTGGTTCCTGCATGTGCAAAAGTAAGGGCAGATACAAGCTGTGTCAGGAAATTAGGGGCACACTTGGAATTAATTAGTTTCTGTATTGCTTTGAGAATATTATATGCTGGGCTTGAGGAGTGCTGCTGATATCATCTGCCATGAAAGCACAGCTGGAGCGCAGCATGAAGGCAGCAAATCCCTGAGACAGAATCACACTCGGTATTTCAGCCGCAGCCATGTGCAGTTTTCTGGGAACTGATGCTGTCTTACAGACAAGAAAGTCAGTCTGGAAGCAGAGCCTTAGATCCATCCCCATAGGCAGGAGGGATTCCTGCCCGGAGGCAGGGTGGTCTTCAGAGTTGGTGTGGCACAGCCATCCACTGGCTCCCGCACACTTGGCCGAGCCATCATCACTTGGGGCTGTCTGCACTTGCACGCTGACCTCTGCATAAAAAATCATGAATTCTTCTTGCATCAGGATCATGGAGATGTTACTGCATAGCTGACTGAGGTGGTCCCTGTAAAGCACCTGAAGTAGGTGCAGATCAGGTGCAGAAGAGCCTGGCAGAAGACAAGTAGGTGAGAAAGGGGAGGCCTAGTTTAGGGACAGGAAGAGAAGTCTGACTGAAATTATGTCATACCAAGTTCTGCAGATTACCTTGAACCACAGGCTGGGAACCGAGCTCCAAGTTGTGGCCAAATCTGTCCTCAGCACTTAAATACCAATCCAAGCACACTCTCTGTTAGGGTCTCCACTCCCAAACAAGTAGTGGAGACCTGTTTGAAATGAAAGCAAGCTGTACTCTGATTTTCCTGATGTTGTCATAGTTTAAAACCTTTAAAAAAGACAAAAAGGGACCAGTTTTAGGTCAGGCAGAACTCACTGTAAATCAGAGGTAAATAGGCTCTACATACCTTTAAATTACAACTGTTAAGTGCAGATCACTTTTCCACGGTGCTGCCTCACATCTTGTTGATCAACAGCACATATCCTTCCACTGGGTCCCTCCTGTTGTGACACGGCTGTTTCCCGGTTCGTTGCCATGTGAATCCCATCTGTGTCAGACAGGATTTCTTCTAACCCCGGCACAAACACAAAGCTCTTGCTCAGGAGTGGGGGTAATTTCCTCGTGCTTCAGGCCTTTTGTCTCCTGGAACTTGGGCTAAGCATTGCTAATAGCAAGATGCTGTTAAATTCACAATATTGCAGTTTTCTTTACTTGTATGGGCAGAGTTAAGCTTCCCCTTTCCCTATTCCTTAGTAGAAGAGCAGCATTTCATCTGCACTTACAGCTAAGCAAATGCTATGTCATCTTTCAGTTGAAATTTGGCTGCACTGTGAATTGTTTTGCTCTCTTTCCTTTCCCGCGCAGCTGGAAACGAATCCTTCTCCAGTCCTTTTTGGGATGGGGTGAAAAGTGGAGAGAGAGGAATAAAAATAAAAAAGACAAACCCAAAACAAACTGGCAGGAAAAACGCTTGTTCTAGATAAAGTGAAATAAATTGAAGTTAAACAAGGCAGTGTCACCTCTTCAGGGGTAAGCTGACACGTGTCAACAATGGCTGGACAGGACAGCAGCTAAAAGCAGAGTGTACCATAAGGTAGAAATGATCAGCAGTCTAGGAAGAAGGGGAATGACTGATGGCCAATGATTTGGGCACAGGTTTGTGAAACACACAGTTACTTTCAGGGCTCTGAAGTGTGTGGACAGAAGAGATAAAATGCCCTGGAGATACACACAAACTATGTCTGACCCCTCATTTGCATTCATTAGATGTGGTGAAGCTGTGTCTGGGTGTAGGGGTGCAGTCTCTTTCCTCCCTCCTTGGGGACAGAGAAGAAATTACAGCCCTTACAAGGCATTTGAATCAACTGCAAATGATGGGAGCACACCACTTGAAGTGAAGTTGAGATGCAAACAACTCAGAGCATGACTCAGACCCATGTTTCCTCCCTGTCACCACTATTAGGGCTGCAGGAAAGCTCTGCAGGCAGTGGTAGAAGGTCACCTTCTCCACTGCATTTCATGACTCTTGCAGAGGAAGAAAGGTCAGACCATGAAGCCAGAGAGGTTTTGTTGGGGTTTTGCTTTTGGAAAGTATGCTGTGGGCTTTTGCTGGGCTTGAAGTTTTTCCACAAGTCATGTCAACACTTGCATGCTTCCACCAAGCTGCTCATTCCAGACCCCAGCTTGAACACGTATTCTGCTACCAGTTCAGGAAACCCAAAGCTTCCTACAAAGACTTGAAACTTACAAGAAGCAGAAGCCAAGCCAGAAAGCTGTGAACACTGGCCTAATTATGCTGAAGCTGTTTAGAGTAATGCTAAGTGACACCACTTGTGAAGCTTCATGAAGATTAACCACCCACCTCCTAATTGCTTTGAAATTCTTTATTCTCCCAGCAACAAAATTCACCTCTGATAGAAAGAATTGTGAGGAGCCACAAAGAAGGAAAGGCAGGCTGACTGGGGTTTCTTTTTAAACAACAAAATGGGGAAAACCTGTCCTTTGTGCAAGGCAGCATATAGTAATTAACAGGAAATCCCTAAAGCTCTAGAGAGCCTAAAAGCACCAGCTGAGACTTTCAGATACAAAACCATGGTATATTCTTCTGTTTAGCAGCATACTAGCATTCTTATCAGGACTAACAGTATCTTATATGCAAATAGGCATAATGTTGATTTGAAGATAAACAGAAAGTGCATTACGGCTGTTCGCTCGTCAAGCAGCTCTTTAGATTGGGGTAGTTTTCCTTGTAGTGAATACTTGCTCTTTCACTATACATTCTTTCTCTGAGTGCATGATGCTTCCTAAGCCATTTGAGGAAGGATTGCTTAGCAAAAGAAAAACAAGAGTATGAGCAAGAGTTAAACATAAAAGCTCAGTCTAGAAGGGCTGGATATTGCCCTGTCTCTGATGCTGGGGCCGTTCCAAGTGCTGAAGAGAGAATTCAAAAATTTGTAAATCAGAGGCTTTCCATCCTTCTTATTTAGATGTTCACAAAGGATCTAAATTGATTTAATATTGTTTACTTAAAACCAGCCACTAAGCTCTGTATGTAGACAAGACCTACAAAAAGGAGGGAAGAAGAATATGGGTTGTAAATATTAGTCTTTAATTAGATTTCCCCCAGTACAAAAACTTTTAGTGGTCAAAGACAAGTAGGATTCAGAGAGAACTTGAAAGGGACTGAGATTCTCACTTCAGCTGTCTAGGCTGCAGGGATGTATTGCACCCTACAATGCTTTCTTGTCCTTCATTAGAGAATATGCCTCACTCCATCCCACTGTGCTCTTTGATCCTCCCAAGTGAGCCGTCTACCACTGCCATAGCATTTTAGTAGCTTGCCCCACATACTTCAGTATTCCTATACCAAATTCTGCCCAAGCACCTCGATGTTAGTGGCAGTGGAAAAACCCTCACAAATAGGACAAGGCAAGGGAGAGAGCTGAAGAGACCTCCCAGCACATGCAGCTTTGCATCTATAGGTGATCTCTTCACCCTGGTGTACTGGTGCCCTGATGGATTTTCTTGAAGTTCCTTCTCTTTCTAACAGCCCTGTTGACTCGTGTTGTCTGACTTCACAGCGTCATACCTAGTTTCATCTACCTTCTTGTGGTTATTTTTTTCCTGAACAGCTTTCCTTCCCTTTTTCACAGAGCTCTCAAACAAACCACTGTCTCCCATTCACAAGCACACCAACATACCCACAAACCCATACAGTCACATGAAGATAATCATAACTTAGAAGAAAATCTGGCAACCACCGGCAAGCCTGTGACAGCTGTCTCCTGAATGTCACCCCAGTAGGAAGAGATAGGTACTTTTTTCAGCCACTCATGTGTGACAGCCTCACCTCTTTTTTAGGGCCACAAGAAAAAAAATTTACACTCCACTGCAGAATGTAAAAGTGGCACCACATGATGGTTTGTTTTTTTTATTATTCTTTCCCCATGGTGTTAAAATCCTCACTGTGATTCAATCAACTGTATTTGCAAGAGTGCTTCAGAGTCACAATTCCATGGACTACTTCAGTTCTGTACTGTCACCCAAAAAGGTGGGTTTACAGGTGAAACTGTGCAGCAATCACAGAAGCAGAAAAAAAGTCACATCGTGTTTGTGTGTGTGTGTGTGTGTATGTGTGCAAGGAAATATTTTTCTGGCAGCAATGCATTTCCAGTTTACGGTGACTGTGAGACTGCCACCGGGTTGATTTCCAGTAGAGGGCAGAAATCCACATGAGGTTCATCAAGGCCAAATTTTATGGACTTAGGTTTAGCCAGAACTGCTCAACAGAGATGGATGCAGATCAAGGTTTTGCATCCAAAGGAGATTTGAGAGAGTTCAGTGCTCTGTATGAAGCTAAATTCTGAGTTCTCTTCAGTAGCACTGCTCTAATGGAAAATCCTGCATCCTAACACCACCAGCCTTTGGGGATATCGGGGTCTCAGTTTGAACTTGACCATGTCATCCAAGCCTCTCTCAGCTGGATGGTTTCCCATTTCCAGAGTTGTGAAAAGCCATTCTTTTTTAAAGCACATTTCTCATTACACTTAGCATTCTTTTAATTTCTTATACAACAATGACACGGTCTGCATAGCCTGCTGTTCAATGTCATCTTTGAGTGCTATAGTAGTGATAGCATCTAGATCATGGCACGACTCAGGAAATGAAGAAGAAATTATATTTTGGAAAATGTTGTCTGTCCAAAGCAGGTGATACAGTGGAACAAACATTTTTTATGCAAAAAACACCTCCCGCAAAGTGAAGTTACAATACCTATGTAAGAAACTCTAGTTTGGGAATGAGCTGTGTTTTGAAACATGTCTTTTTCCTTTCCCCTATCTTCCTATCTATCTTTGTCACCATCTCATGCCTTCTGAGGCTGACCCTGTCAGCCTTGCATCAGAAGGATAAAAAAGCTCCATAGAAGATGCTACTCCTACTTCTATTCCTGAGGGTGCTGATCCTCATACAATCGCCCTGTTCCCCGAACAACATTTTTGCTATAATCTGGTTGAAAAATATGCTCAAAGCATTGACCTCAGGAAGCATGTTTTTATGAGTAATATATATTTCTAAAGATTATCATAATCTTCTAATAGTTTGATTGTGCTTCTTAATATTGTGTGTAATCTAGAGTCCCTGTGGCCCTTGGTTTTACCTTCCGTTTGACCTTAGCCTTGCAGGCTTCCTTTCACAAGAGCACTCTCTTGTTCTGGCTTGGAAAAACATCGAATGAAAGACAACACAACGCATTTGGAACTTTAATTTGGTGAAAGTCTCAACCACATCCATTTAGCTCTGGTACTGGTGGCTAATGAGAAAATCATTAGCTGGATAGTTTTAGCAGCTGAGGCAAGAAAATGCCTTCAGCCAGGAAGGAAAAAAAAAGAAAAGAAAAAAAAAAAAAGAAAAAAAAAGCCAAAATGTTGCTTAGTTTCTAAAAAAAAAGTAAAGAAAAAATAAAGAAAGAAAACAACATTTTTCTGTTCCAGAACATACACTGGCTTTCCTGGGGAGAATCAGGAGGAAGCATCACACCCTTCAATAAATATTCTCATTTATTTATGTATACAATAGCTTTTCATTCCTTGCACACACAGAACTAATTGCTGAGTATCAACAAGAGCCACTACTACTATAAAGAGGGTAACCATGGTTCAACAAGACACCTCAGGACAACTGGAACAGAGGTTGTCCTTCAGTTGTGTTTCTACAGCTAAAAGTTTCTATCTAACAAGCTTGATTGGCAGTGGGGCTAAAACTGTCTCTTCTGAAACATTTTGCTGACCTGTGGCCCTGGGCTCAGCTGGGTTTTGGAAAGGACACAGTGGGGCAGGGAAGGCACTGCTCCCTCACACTACACGCCCTCCACCCCAGTTTATAGCTCTCGGCAGCTGTAGCCTCACATTTTACCAGCCAAATTGCTGCTCCTCCCACCAGTCAGGCAGTCAGAGGTGGTCGTAAAGGAACAGTTTGCCCACAGGGACTTATCTTTTTATTCTACTGGTTGGCACAGTTGACATCAAGTGTTCAGGGCTGCAGATGCAAGTGTGCCTGGCCTGAGACAAGCAACACTGATAGAGAAAGTGATAACTTATGTGACCTGAGCCCTTGAGGGCTCAGATGCACAAAGCTGCCTTGTGTGGTGCAAAGTTTCACACTGCAGTGTAGCTCTGTGTGGGGGAAGTCCACAGTAGCTCCACAATAACCACAAGCAATTGCTTGGTCATACCTCATTTTGCAAATGAAAGCCGTTTTTGTTCTCTGGTGTGTGTGTAAGCACATGCAATATTAGGTGATTTGCTAGATGATGCTAGCACATTTTGAAATTTTAAATAGGCTATAGACTCCTAGAAAATGTACAAAATCAATGGGATGTGGTTAAAGGAGACAGTTGCATGGTATTATATACTACTGGACTCAAAGCCTTATTTCCTCTTGTGGTGGCAACACATTAGATTGTACATGCTTAATAACCTATGCATAACTACTTACCTCCCTGTTTGACAACATGTGCCAAAATAGCCTGTCCAAAATTCACACTTGAGTCGTGCCACCTTCCTCTGGGCTTTCTCTTCTACATGAGTCTGAGTCCATGGCAGCATCCACCTGAGCAGGGAGGCAACTAGGGTTTGTTCCTACCTGGCTCTAGGAGTCTCCCAGCACAGGTTATAGGCAGCCTGTTGTTTCAGGGTGGCAGGAGTAAGAGACAGCACTCATTTTTGTTGTGACCAACCACCTCCCAGGTCAATTAGTTCTCTGGTACTGACAGTTTTAAGGGTGAGCTTCTCACAGTGCTGGAGCGATCTTTAGTAGGGACAGGCTTGACAACAGCAACCTCAAGATGTCTGAAATACATCAGGGATCCGCTAATGGAATTCAGGAATGCCTTTATCCTCAGTTACCAGCTACAACTGGAAAGACATATGATTTTAATTTTAACTGGCTCTCCAGCATTTCAGATAGATACTTACAGGAGTATAGACTGGCGTATCAGGTCTGCAGGACAACAGTTCACTGAAGTACCGCACAGCATTAAAAAAAATCTGACTGCCACAGTGCAGGACCTACCAAATTACACCTGATGGAATAGACAGAAAAGACCACAGAATGTCTTTGTGCTTAGCACATATGCTCTCATAAATGTTTTTCTGGATGTGTAAGTGGATTCATGCCTCTTTGCCAAGCAGCCAGTGGAAGGTAACTGCTGGACTAGGCATCTACAAGTCTTTATTTTAAAAAAATACATAAGCTGCTTTTCCTCTGATTGGTTTTTTTTGTTGTTGTAGTTCTTATATAGATATTTTATTTCTTCGTTTGTCTGTTTCTCTTGATTTATTTTCTGTTTTAACAGGTGTTCTTGCAGAGTTGCCATAGGATGTGAACAGCATTTGTCATCCTGAAGGAGACAGATGAAATAATTTTCACATTTCTTGTGGCCAAAGAAATAATAGGTTATGCTGAGGAAGGGTTTTGAGTACAGTGAGTAAATTAGTAGGATTAAGAGGAGAAGGTTATGTTGAGGAAGGTTTTTGAGTACAGCGAGTAAATTAGTAGGATTAAGAGGAGAATCCCAGTTTGGAAAGAATTAGACCTATTGCATTAGTAGAAGAACTATGGTGATGTGTCAGAAGGCTTAGAGAAAACCCCAGGGACAGTTTGGCATTGGAATAGGTCTTGGTGTCCAGAGCAGCAAGGTTACCAAATGCTCTGTGAATTAGTTCTGCTAGTCAGGAGTAAGGCGTGGAAGGGAAAGAGTCTAAGCAGACATTTTTCAGATTTTATTTTATTTTGTTTTTTTAACTGTCTGCATTTTGTCTATGTAGCCAAAAGCTACAAAACCAACAAAGATTGTTTTTAAATAATGTGTTGAAAGCACCGGTCAGGTCCCTCACTGTAGGGGCTTCCAGCCTTTCAGTTAAAGCTGCTGCATCTGACCATAAATAGGCTATGGCTTGCTTGTTAGGGGATAAACTGTCTTGTTTTCTAAATAAATTTTGGATGCTCCAAACCTTAAAGTGAGTGAGACACTTCAGAGGTTCAGGGAGAAAAAGAGGCTCAGTCTGAAAGCTCAAACTAGGGCCAGATGGTATGGGACTTTGCCTCTAGCTGCTATGTTGTCTGTCATTTGGGAAGACAATTAGTTATCTGTAAGCATTTTAATGTGAAGAATATCTTGAAACTGTAACAGAAAAAAACCACAACACATAGCAAGAGGAAACTTGGTTCATGCATCCTTTTAGTATCCCTGTGTTTTGTAAAAAAGTAAAACAAACTGGGTCTTGAATTGCAACAAGCTTCCCTTCTTACCCAAAGTCAGTCTTACCAGTGCACAGCTCTTTCTTACATCATGCATGTATCTGGAAAGAAGAGGAAAAAAGTATCTATCAATCAACCCTGTGATAATTTCTCAACAGAGTACCACCTCACCCCAACCCAGGCTTGGCCACTGCACCAAACCTGACCTTACTCATGGTCAGTTGCTGCATGCTGTTACAGTGTTCCTGACTCTCCATGTAGTACCTAGACAAGCTGACATATGGACTGTACATTGGCAAGGGGCTCACCTATGTTATGGGATTGTCAGTGCAGGCTTTTATTCTCCCAGCATTCCTCCTGCCTGTGCAAAAGGAGCAGTGCATGAGGCATTGTGATATGAGAGGCATTACAGGCATAAAAGCACTCAGTCCCTGCGGCGGGAGAGGTTGCAGCATTTCAGACGGGTCAGGTGAGCTGAAAATCTTACGGGAAATCTTACCTCATAAAGACTGAAATAAGTAAACACATGAATGGCTGCAATTAACTTAGATATGTGTAGAACCCAAAGTCATATGACTACGTAAAAAGCAGGAAGAAAAGCAACAAAACACTCTTTTAAAGTGTTTTGAAGTCATATCACTTCTTTGCTCAATGGTGTGACTCCACGAGAGGCTCATGCTTTTGTTTTGTCTGAATGTGGAGGTTATGAATGTTCTGCCTTGTGCACGCAGGTGCACACGTGTGCATTCAGGAACATACTGGTGTGTGCACATGTGTGCATTCAGAAACATACCGGTGTTCCCGGGAATGCCCAGTAGAGCTTGGGGTGGGGAGGGGAGGCTGCAGCCCGCTCCCAGGAAACCCATTCAGCAAGCAGCATTTATTTAAGTACAGCAGTGATGCCGGAGGATTTGCTTCCTGGCAGTACTGAGTTACTTTCACTTCACATTTAGGCAAATTTACTTTCCCAAAGTGCTGCTGGAAAAGTCAACAGTGGTGTCAGGGGTTGTGTTAGCTTATGCTCTTTCAGAGCATTATTTGGCACAGCACAGCGCTGAGCAGATAGTTGCCTCCCTTAGCCCTATGGTACTAATGTCAAACAGGAAAAGTGGCTGACTGCATACAGTTTTCTGTTTGCCATACTTCGGTCAAGATAGTGTTCCCAGTGGTTAAATTGCTCTGTTAGCTGAACATCAACCATGCTAAAAAACCCAAAGAGAAACTGACTTTAACCTTTCACAACTCAGAAGTGATTATTTAAGCCACAGCAATCATAGAATCATAGAATGCGTGGGGTTGGAAGGGACCTTTAAAGGCCATCTAGTTTGACCCCTGTGCAGTAAGCAGATCTTCACTAGATCAGGTCACTCAGATCAAAGCTCATATTCAATTATGTCAAAGAGATTATCCTCAAAAACCAGGTTCTTAGCAAACATCAAGAAGATAAACATTTTACACATAATAGCACAGTAACAACTAACGGAAACCACAAGAAAAGATACAGAATCATAGAATGTGTTGGGTTGGAATGGACCTTTAAAGGTCATCAAGTCCAGCCCCCCCTGCAGTAAGCAGGGACATCTTCACTGGATCAGGTCACTCAGAGCCCCCTCAAGCCTGACCTTGGATGTCTCCAGGGATAGGGCCTCTACCCCACTGTCAATATCATTAATAAAGGTATTAAACAGCACCAGTCCCAGCACAGACCCTTCAGGAACACTGCTTGTCATTTGGTACCAAGTAAGACAATGAAATGAAGGTACAATCAGCACCAGATCCAGAGGTATCTTTTCAGTCTTCATGATAGTGAGTCATTCTGTGCATGGTGCTGACTGTGGAACAGGATCCTGCAGTAGTTCATGGATGGATTGTCAAAGGAGAGCACTGGATAAAGAGCAATAAAATTACTTGGAGAAGTTGCTCTTTTAGGGTCCTTCCTCCATGCCTTGTCACAAAACTGCAGGCAGAGTACGCCAAGGTCCCTTCTGGTGGCTGACCAGAAAGGCACTCAAAGGAGTTCATTTGTCCAAGACAGGACACATTTAAATGTAGAAGACAGCAAAAAATTACTTCAGCTGGCACAAATTTCTTTGGTAACCATGGGAAAGGAACTCAAGTGTCAATGTAGCAGTGTAGGATCTCAAAAGTATCCATGAGGATAAATCCACTGGATGCTCAGGTGCTGTAGTAGAAGAAATGCAAAGAAGTGAGTCACAACATAAATGGACATCATCCACGAGAACAATGCCACCGAAGCATGGCAGGTCTGGATGAAAGTGAGGTGGCAGGTAGGAAGCAAATTCCAGTGTAGTTTTAGGAATAGTAACCTGTGAAGACATTAACAAGAAGATTTAGAAAACCCGTTCCTTGTGTTACCTCCAAAAGAGCAGTCCTTATGCCCAAAGCAATATGTGTGTAAAGTAGAGGCTGTTTGGTATACAGTGATGTTAGACCGTATACCAAAGACTGTATTGATGAGGTTTCTCTGGGGGAAAATGAGGATTATTTTTCCACAGTGTATGTAAATAGCACCCAAGAGGCTGAGGCTTGGAGACAGAGGAATGAGAAGAGCTGCCAGAACAGAATTACAGGGGGAAAAATAAGCAGAAAACACTAAAATTGTGGTAAACATAGGTCCATCCTTCCCAGGGGGACAAAAAAAAAGAAAAAAAAAAAAAAAACCAAACCAAAACCAAAATCAGTTACACATTAAGTATAGCCACTTGTGATAACACAAATCAATAATAGTGATTAGACAATGAAAAGCTTCCTCTCATCCGGAGAAATCGTCTTCTGTCCTCGGGCTCACTGCCTGCTGAGCTTCTCAACAGCATGTACACCGAGACCCTTGTTTCCTTTCAGCAAAGGGGAAGGATATGGCTGTAAAAGACTAGCGGTCTTTCTTAATATCTAAAAGCTTCTAGGAATTTAATTAGTAAGACTCTTTTCCTTCTGATATAAAATTTCCTGGATATTTTATCACTAATTATCAGTATTCAGTAACTGTATTCCTTCTGTTGTATTCTCCAACTTCCTTTTATAGTGAAGAACTCTCAAAGTCGGTTCTTTAGAAGCAAATCACAGCGTATGTTTGCGATAAACGACACTGGGTTTCTCAGCAAAATAATGAGGGTGCCACTACATAGGGCATCACTGGAATTAAGATTAGTTGGCAATTCATGAAGGTTGGGGCTGTAAAGCAGTAATTGTGCCACTGCAAAGCAGATCCACATTAAGTTTATGAGAGCAGCCCCTAGTTTTTAAGTGAAAAAAAATCACAGATTTTGTTCCATACTGTATCCCTGGCTCTAAAACAAGCATAGATTTAGGAACAGAGTTCAGGAAGCAACAATCAGCTTGCCAGTCAGGAGACTGCACAAAATGAGCTCAGAAGAGTAACTCTGAGGTCTTATGATTATAAAATTAGAAACTGTACTAGGAACTCCATTTGAAAGGTTCAGCATTAAGTTTAATGTTCTAGCAGAGGAGAATGCCAAATAAATGTAGCAGAAAACTGCTCAATTTCAAGAAAGGAAATACAGAAATTGAAACAAACTGTAAAGCAAATAAAAACATCTAAAGTATGAAAAATAATGAAAAAATAAAAACCCTACAAGCAGGCAGAGAACTTTTAAAAAAATACTGAAAATGTTGTGTTAGAAGCCAAAGTAAATTGTGTGCCACAGTTGAAAAAGAAAACAAAGCAAACCAAGCCTTTCACAGTTCACAGGCTACAGAAATTAAGGAGCATAGGCATATAAAAAATTTAGAGGTTGTATTAAAGCAGAAGCAGAATAACAACAGTAAGGATGTCATGGGAAGGCAGACTCTGAGGTTAAAGGTTTGAGATGAGCGATAAAAGAGATCTATAGAAAAGAAGTTACTCCGATGAACTCATTTTGTTGACTAGTCCTCAAGCTACAGTTAGGGTAAGTTGTTTATTGGTATCACAGGTTTGAATTTGAGTTTCCATTTGAGCTATAAAAAAAAAAGTAAAAAGTTACTGAGAAAGCCACAAGGTTAAGCTGTGGTAGCTTCCAGAATGGAGTATTTATGTCTAGTAATGAGCTATTTGCCATGAGGGGTTCAGGAGAGTAAGAACTCACAAAGCAGCAAAATTGTCTTTTTTAAAATATGTCAGGGAACACATGGATTTCCATGGAGCACCCCATGGACATATTTCATGATCACCATAATGATTTACCCACACAACTTCCCTAGGACTTGAAGCAGTCAGAGGAATGGTAGTGCCCAACTCCACAAGGACAGAACTTGCCCTTAATGAAGTGCATCCTCAATAGTGGGAAAACACTACACAGCTTCATTATGGAAAAAAAAAAGGGCAAAATTCCCCAAAGACCTGGCTCTAGTATTTGCTTTGCCTTTCCTAAAGCTGTCTTCTCACTCCAAAGCAAACATGATTAAGATGGTTACACTGTGTCTGCACTCAATTTGCACAGCAAAATGCTTTCATTAGACTCTACCTATCTGTGACAGCAAAAAGTCACCTTAGCTTTACATTTAGCTAAGACATGAAAGGTCTGTTGCACCTCTCTGAAATCCAGCCTTATTATTTTTATAAGTGAAATGAAAGGAAAACAGAGCTATCAGTAACTTTCAGGATAGTTGTAGGTATACTAGAAGATGGAAAAGTATACTAGGTTGTGCTTACAGGCTCATCATTTACATTACGATATGTGCAAGACTCCTCATCTTTAAATAGAGGTAAATCTGATCAGGCCACAGATTCCAGCATGCCATCTTTCAAAAGACTTCTATTTTGACCCAAAAGTTTTTATCTAGGCTTTGCATTTCTTCTGTACTTGTTTCGCAACCTCTTCATTGCAGTGTGACTGCAACAACCTACTGAAATCCTCCTTGAAAGCACTGGTATCAAACAAGCAGACCTCAACTTTCTACTGGATTTACATACTCTCAACAGCTCTGCAAACAACTATGTCCTTAACCATGTGACACTCCATATTTTTTAATTCCTGAAGCCCTTGCTTTCTCTCATTGTTCACTCACGAAAAAAAATGGACCTTTTCACCCCATATTAACATCAGCATCCTGAAATCGACACATGCTTTTTTACCAAATGCCTAGAATTTCTGTTGAAAATTACTCTCTTCTTACTGCATGCAAAATGTGAGTTGGATCTTTAGAGCAACTGCTATTGAGGGAAACTTCAATCTAGAGAGTAGGATGGAGGAAACAGCTCCCATTTAAGGAAGAGTACCCCTGACATTTTACCCCAGTATCCACCTGAGTCCAGACTAGTCCAAAGGGGTGTCGGCTTTGTACAAGCTACTTCTGTTGAAGTGGTTTGTGCCAAACATACACTGCAAGAGAATTTGAACAGAGTAGATTTTTATTTTCTAAGACCAAAAAACAAAAAACCCCACCTGTTTTTCTCAAGTGTTTTTGCAAAGTGCCTGGGAGTCTGGCTATAAACCTTTAGGCCTAAACAAGGAGCAAAGAAACATTCTAGAATATTCTTGTTATGTATATGGATGTGGATTTTGAGTGAGTGTATGGGTGAGATTGTTACTAACAGGTATCTCAGCACTTTCTCACTCAAGTATTTCTTAGACAGAGTCTGCAATTACATGCTCCTAGTATATATCAGACTGTGCAAGACTTCAGTTTTGGAGGAAGAGGACTCAGGGAAGTAAAGAGGGATTTACATTTTTAATAAGAAGTAGAAACTAAATGGAGAGAGAGATCTGATGCTGGAGATCTGGAATTCTCCCAGAATTTTCTGAATCTTTTGAGTAGCTTCAATATGGACATGTGCAGAAAGAAAGGGGAATTGTTTCAATTAGATAGGAGCACTTTGTGCTTCCAGCCAAATTAACTTCCAGAAAAATCCCAAGAAGGAAAGGTATGCATGCAACATCCCTAACCCAGTTCCACAGACCTAAAGGATCCATTAAGCATCTGGATGCTGTAGCGCTTTTTCAAACACAACTCAAATGTGTTGATGGTGCAGATTACTCCAGGCCATAAATAAATCTGTGCTGAAGTCATAGGGAAACCTGCCACATTCACCTGTCATACAATTGCTCTATGTCCTCGCTGAACTATGCAGCAGCAGGACATTAAACGGCATGAAAAGTACTTGTGGAACCATGATTTGTTACACTCATTACCTCTGACCTGCTCATAATTTAGTGCTGAAGGCATACAGCTCACTCTAGTCATGACCCTTCCATGTGACACAAGTCTTCCCTGCTCTGTGTTTTATTTGCATACGCCTCTGATTTCCCCAGTACTTAAAAAATGTTGTTGACCAGATGCATAATATCAGGATAACATGGATCCTACAAGACATCTCTTTCCCTACAAAGGGTTCAGAGTCTGAAGATTACCCCATCTTACCCCATCCGTTCTTTACTGAGAGTGTAGCTTTACTCTGGGTCATGAAAAAAGTGCCATCTCCATGCCCCTATTCTGTTCCTGGTCTGAATTTCAAGTCATGTCAAATGCTCTAGCATGTAGGGTTTGGGGGAGGGGAAGGAGGGGAGGGTGTCCTTTTTTTTTCTTTTTTTCCTCTTCTTTTTTTTCTTCTTTTTTTGCTTCTCTTCTTTTCTTTTTGGCTTTCATTCTACCCAGCACTCAAGAGCCACCCAGGGTAACTGAAAAGAGCCCATCTTCAATTACTTTCTCCAGTTTGCTTCACAATAGAAGCAGTGTACATTAGCCAACATTTTGTTACTTTGTTCATGAAATCAATCACATTCATACCAAACTGTATGCATCATTGAGACAAACAATATCCAGAGAGGCAGACTTCTAACTTCTTTGTGCATTAAAATATGTGGGCTTGTTTTCCTCTTCTCACTTCTGAGAATCCTGAGACAATTTTGGCTAACATGCATGCTCTTTAAAATATTATCCTTAGCTGATGAAAGGAAGAAAAAGGTATGGCTTCTCTGCTGGAGGAACATGGCACACGTCATAAAAAAGGACATTCAGCACTCTGCTGGGTACAGTGGTTCTTCATGCTAAGGACTGACAGCCTCTTTCTAACCTTCCCAGTTTTTGACTGAGTATAGAAAATATTGCTAAGGCACTTGGGCAGTTTTCACATTTTCCTGTTGTCTGGGAATCCTGTTTCAATCCAGTCATGGCACAAAGTTTCCTCATGAAACTGTGCTGTGCAGAAGCAGCTGAGGTCATGTGAGTACACAAGAAATAGTTATGCATGCATGCAAGAGGCAAAGCTTTGCTCTTTGAGCTGAAGATCAAGGAAGAAAGAATGAAATGGCTTGCTTCTTCAGGCACGGAGTGAACCAAAAGACATACAATAATTTTGTGTGCACATTATATCCAGTATGGAGTCATGACTGGCAAAGAGTGGGGGCTCCTGTGGTGCTGTTTGCATGAAGGGCAAGCAGAAGGATCTTTACATGGCTTCAGCTTGCAATCTTGAAGGAGCTTTTCCTTTAAGAAACTGGATATTGAAAGAAACAAGGAGAGGCTGAGCAATTCAAAGCATATTGTGCTCTAAACAAGAGTTTCCTTCTGCTACTGACTGATTGAACGCAATGGTTAAATATGACTACCCAGCTGCTTGGGGTTCGAAGAACTGCAAGGATTTAATTAAGTTTGGGATAATCAGTTATACAGCTGCCAACGTAGAAGTGATAATTAGCAAAAAGCAGTGGGGCAAATCAGGAGTTCCCTTTCTTTCACTCTCTGCTGCATAAACTTCCTCAAAGTGTCTAAACTCAAGTCTGGGGAAACATTCATTAGAAAACTTGCCTGCCTCTCCTTGTGACACCGTGTTTGTCTCACCAAAGCCAACCTGTGGCTTACAGCTGCTGGCAGCACAAACAGTCGCAATGGCAGCTCTGCCTGCTGCTTCAGTGTCAGCATAGCCTGCGCTCCCTGGCACAACCCCACTCTTCCTGCAGACTCTGCTGTCTGTATCACAACAAGCTGACAGAAGAAAAATACCCCTCACAGCAGAACCACACCCCCCCCCCCCCCATGAAATCCACATGTTCACCACGTGTTTTCCTGCCTCACCCTTTGAAGACTCTACTGGGAGCATCTGTAAATGTTTCCTGCCCACACTGGAGGAGGCAACGGAGTCTCACATCCCTGAGTCAAACTCTGCAAACTCTGTGAGAATCTCAACCCGCTACTGCCTGGGACAGCCAGTGGTAAGCAGCAGGAGGGTTGAGATAGCCTTACCCCAAAACGATGGACCTCATTACAAATGCCAATTGGTAAGGGGATAACTACCTGGGTGCACTGAAGTGACTGGACAATAAGTATGAGAAGCTGAGCAGGACATCTGCTCTGGGCAGGTACCAAAAAGTCACTCAGAAATGCTAACTTGCAAAATGCATGGAAAAAGGAGATGGATGCAAAAGGAGCCCATCCATGCCAGTAGTGGTCCTCAGAGTAGCTGTCTGAGTGGCAGAGAAGGAGAGGCTGAAGAGCCGCCATGAAGGTATAGCAGCTCACCCGCCAGTTACTTGTGGTGAAGATATCAGGGAGGAGTGTTTATGGGAGTGTCCTCCAGGAGAAGGAGCAAACTCCCACTGTTTCTGATGGATCAACGAAGATGACACGGTCACCTAACACTAGCTGCAATTTAACTGTCTTTTGGATCTGGTAATATTTTTTTACCAGAAAATGAGTCTGCCATGTGAATAAGGAGGAGTTACAGGACTCCCCACAAAGGTAGCAACATGGACTGTGCTGATAAATACATACAGCCAGGTGTTAGGTACTGAGAGAGAAAAAGACAGCAAGGAGCCTACCCTTCATTCTGGCCATGTGCAGTCCAGTCAACTTGAAGTTTCACACCCTTCAGGGATCTACGAGGTGTGTTGAGCACACGAAACAGGTGTGATTACCAAGACAGAAAGGATGGAACTTTTAGTATGGTTATTTTTATCTCCTCAAAAGAAAAATCTGTGTAGGGTGCATGATCTCTAAGCAGCCGTATAAACATCTAGCCTTTCTTTCTTTTTCTGAAACTTCTCAGAAGTTGGACATCATGGTATCTTGCAGGAATGAGCTGTACCTAGGGACATATGAGCTGTCAAGAGCAGAGAGGTTGTGTCTCCTCATAAACAAATTGGTACTTAGTGTGAGAACTTGTCATTTTAGCTATGCTTTCTCCTTATCCGCTGATTCTGTCTCTTCTGAAGATGAGGTGAAGTATCTGTCCTCTGGGGGAAAATTCTTCTTAAAGGTTTCTCCTACACACTCTCTTTTACATGTACCTCTGCGAGACTTCTACATTAAGCTGAGTGGATCCTGCAGATATCTATCATCTATCTGGATTTTTGCCAGGCCTTTGACATGGACCCCCACAACATCCTTCCCTAAATTGTGAAGACACAGATTTGATAGATGGACTGTCCAGTGGATAAGGAATTGGCTGCATAGTCACATCAAGAGGGTGGTGGTCAATGTCTCCAAGTCCACGTGGAATACAGTGACAGTGTTCCTCAAGGGTCTGTGCTGGGACCAGTGCGGCTTAATACCTTTATTAATAATAATGACAGTGGGATTGAGTGGGCCCTCAGCAAGTTTGCTGATGACACCAAGCAGAGTGGTGAGGTTAATGTGCCAGAGGGATGGGCTGCCATCCAGAGGGACCTGGGCAGGCTGGAACAGTGGGTCCAGGTGAACCTCGTGAGGTTCAACAGAGCTAAGTCCCACACCTGGGTCAGGACAATCCCTGTTATCCATAGAGGTTAGGAGATGATGTGCTGGAAAGCAGCCCTGAGGAAGAGGACTTGGGAGTACTTGTGGATGAGAAGCTGGACATGAGCCACCAATGTGCATCTGCAGCCCAGGCCAACTGCATCCTGGGCTGCATCACAAGAAGTGTGGCCAGCAGATCAAGAGAGCTGATTCTGCCCCTCTGCTCTGCTCTGGTGAGATCTCACCTGGAGTACTGTGTCCAGCTTTGGAGCCTTCGACACAAGGGCATGGACCTGTTGGAGTGTGTCCAGAGAAGGGCCACAAAAATGATCAAAGGGCAGGAGCACTTTTGAAGATAGGCTGAGACAGTTGGGCTTGTTCAACTTGGAGAAGAGAAGACTCTGGGGGGAACTTATATCAGCCTTCCATTACCTGAAAGGTGCCTATTAAAAAACTTAGGAAGAACTGTTCACGAGGGCATGTAGCAGTAGATCAAGGGGTAATGGTTTAAACTAGAAAAGGGGAGATTTAGGTTGGGTATTAGGGAAACATTCTTCAATATGAGGGTCATGGATCACTGGCACAGATTGCCTAGAGAGCTGATGGAGGCCCCATCCCTGGAGATATTCAAGGTCAGGCTTGTGGGGGCTCTGAGTGTCCTGATCCAGTGAAGATGTCTCTGCTCACTGCAGGGGGGTTGGACTAGATGACCTTTAAAAGTCCATTCCAACCCAACACATTCTTTGATTCTGTATCTTTTCTGTTCTTATTTTCATATTTTGTGGTTTCTGTTAGTTGTTACTGTGCTATTATGTGTAAAATCTTTATCTTCTTGATGTTTGCTAAGAACCTGGTTTTTGAGGATAATCTCTTTGACATAATTGAATCTGATCTTTGCTTGATCTATGTTTTCCTTACAAGCATTCTGATTTTATTTTTCACTCCTTGAAGGCTTTGTTCAGTTGCACATCAGCAATGAAGTCTGTCATCTATTGCCAATCTACACTCATAAGGATTTGTATTGCACACATTCATGGTCCTTGCATGAAAAGTCCATGGAAGGGAAATGTAACCACATTTCATAGGAGTGATCATGCCAAATCACTATTTACTCCTTCTCTGATACAGCACTTCACTTTTTTTAAAAAATAATTCTTATTAATAACAATTGCCAAGCTTGTCCAGGATGAAAATATACCAAATAGAAAAGATTTCTTCAAGATATTTTGGGAGCTTTGAAATCCAGTGATTTGTTTTGCCTACATGTACAACGAGCTCAGTGAATGTGTTGTAGCTGGTTTATATGGGGCTGTATTCAAACTGCTCCCACAACTTTCCATTCACTGCTCCTTTTATCTGATGTGGTGTAGGGCTTTCAGAAAACTTTTCATATTAAATACAGCTCACAATTAATTTCCAGACATCATGGGTCCTGCAATTCCATTTTGGGGCAATTTGACAAAAATTTCATGTTTCCAGAGTGCTGGAGGAATCTTTTTTTCTTTCTCAGGCATTGCTGCTGGGCTCTGCCATGGCTTCTTTTAAGTGGTGGAAGTTCACATATCCTTAGCATTACTGCTAGGATTCTTTTGACTGCTGCTGTATTGTTTTTCATCTTCTCAATTGCAGCTTGTATTTCTGACATTTCTATTGGAGTGATATTAATGGTATCTTGGCTAAGTTCCCAACTTTCATCAGATGTTGTATTAAGGTGGAACCAACTCTATTTGGAAGTTCTGTGACTTTTTCTTTTTTTAATCTTTTCTGCGTTGTTCTACCCAAACCTGAGGATGTTTTCCATCTTTGCTTTCAATTGGCCTGTTTCTTCTTTTGGAGATTGTCACTTGGCAGAAGGCTGTGCATTTCCCCACTTTGGAGTTTCTGCTTCAGTCATTAGTTATTCACTTATCTTTTTTTATTATTATTATTGTTTTTCTTTGCTTTGACTGCTTCCTTGGGCACTTCTTCCCACTGCCAGTTTTTCATCAAGCTTTGCAAGAGTTTTCATTGTGGTGCTTTCCTCTCCTGTGAAGTTTTCCATGTCTCTCAGCTACTCCAGTTCTTGCTCACTGGGTTGATATCTAGTTGTTCCATACGGAGTTTGAACTGTGTTGTCTCAGGATAATGTCAGTTATTCTTTCAGTGTGCCTTCTCTCCTTCCTCTCACTTCCATTCCTCAGTAAAAGCAGGAGCTTTTCTCAGCACTGTCTTTCTTTTCTAGTACATGCTCTGCCTTATCTTACTGTCTACTCTGCATTTTCCACAGTGTTTTCTCCCAGTCTCTAAAGGTTTAGATCCTGTTTTAGCAGAAGAGTTGGGGTCATGAAGGTGTGTCCAAACAGTCTAAGGAGGTGGTTAACATATGTGCCAAGCATATTAACCTAGCCAGCAGCTCAAACAGCCATGCAGCCACACAATGGGTTGGGGGGAGGAATCTGAGAAAAAAAAAAATTCGTGGGCTGAGATAAAGACAGTTTAATATGGCACCAATGGAAGAGATTAATAATAATAGTGATAAACAAATAAGCAAAACAAGTGATGCACAGCACAACTGCTAAGCACCCACAGACCACCAATGTCCAGTTAGTTCCTCAGCCATGGTCTGAACCCCCAGGCAGCTTCCCCACTTATGTACAAAGCATGAAGTATGGAATATCCCATTGGCCAGGTTGAGTCAGCTGTCCTGGTTTTGTCACCTCCCAGTATCCTGTGCATCTCCATCCTCCTCTCTGGCGGGGCCAGAGTGGGAAGCTGAAAAACCCTTGACTTGGTGCAAACATTGCCTAGCAATAACCAAAACAGCCATGTGTTATCAACATTCTCATCCTAAATCCAAACCACAGCAGTATACCTGCTACTAGGAAGAAAATTTAACTCTATCGCAGCAAAACCAGGACAACTTTATATTGTAGGAACAAGAATCTGTAACTTAGAATAAATCTGAATGTTGATACTTGAAGCATCTGATCAAGCATTTTCCACAGCTGTGTCCTGTGGAGATATTGCTGAGGCTAGTTTTGGAATGACCTGTGCATATGCAATCCTCACACAGTCACAGACGGTTACTGAGCTGCTCCCAGACCCCTTCAGCTGTATTTTTAAAGACCAAAAGGAGCAAGGGGATCTAACGCTCAAGGGTTTTTTTTCTGATTCTTTATTGAAGAAGCCTAGCTGCAGTGTTAGATTGGCTCTCCCTACCACGCAAAACTGCTTAAAATAAAATCACATATTTCTGAGAACTGACTGCTCCTCTTATTGTGACCGTAGGAACAACAGTGCAACACGATCTCCTTTGTCACAGAAATTATAATGCCTTCTGGCTGAAGGACAGGAGTTCTGTTTCTGCTTAATGCATCTTCCTGCCAACTTTGTGCTGAGTAGTGTCTTGCTCGACAGATTCTGCTCTTGAAACCAAAAGAGGAACCTTAGAATGAGGAAGGGCAAAAGGATTGGTCCCTGTGTTATATATAAATTCCTAAAGCTCAAAGTGCTGGACAATCTGTGCAAACCTTAAAAAAAATAAGGAAAAAAAAAATAAAAAAACCCAACCAACTACCACACCAGAAACCAGAAACCAGAGCATTAGGAATCTGTTCCATTAGGAACTCAGCAGGAAGGTGAAAAGTTTAAACAACTGAAAAACAGAGTAATAGACAACAGTTGGAGATTGTGGTGCAGATGCATATGTATAAAAATAATAATGGAGTATGATGTCAAAGACATAACACCTCTAGGTCAGCCATATGTAATGGGCACAGCTCCAGGGTAATAAACCAAACTTCACCCACTTAAACTGTGAATTCATCTCCATGCGTATCTGCACATAGAATCTGGGTTTGAGAAAGGAGGGATGTTACTTGTGCATGTGTTGATATATATCAAACATTAAACCTTCAGGTTTCTGTTTTAAGGTACATTTTTATTCATTTTAATCAGAGTTGAACAAATTTTGCACAAGTCTAGTTTCTTCTTTCTGGCACTTGGGAGCCTTAGAGTCCTGTTTTCAATTCTTATCTCTGACAGGAATTAGATGCACAACTTTGAGCAAATCACTAAATCCCTCATTTCTTAATGGGGAGTATTACTCTTCCTCCCCCCTGCTCTCTGCAGGACTTGCTTATTTATATTGCAAGCTATAGAGACCCTGAATAACTGTTCTAGTGTATACATGTCTGGCACAACACAGCCCTGATCCTGATGGGTGGAGACTGGGAGGCAGGGAGAGAATAGGATGTGCTGCTGCAGTAGAAATAATTTCCAGACCCATCAGCGAAGGACTAGGATTCAGTGAAGTGTGAGTGAGCAAGTGAGCAAGAGACAAGCACTTGAGTAGCTGTAAGTCACAAGAGCTTCCACACAACCTATTGCTCACTTCATCACGGAGCAAGTGCCACACAATTTAAGACACAAACCCTTGAATCCTGTTATGGCTTGTTTTCAATTGTGCATTTATATGCTGCAAATGATTAATGGCTTCCCCACTGATGCTGGTGATGCTTTGTTCTGACAAGGTCAGTGCTAGTTGATTCTGTCACCTTCACACTTTCAAAGCCACAAGAATGTGGTCTTGTCTGTAGAAAGTTCTGAAGAACTTATTACAGGAAATATTCAGTATGACAGGGATGTTCATCAGACTTCACTTGTAAGTCTTTCACACAGGCTAAACTGACTGGCATTTTTAGGTAGACACAAATGAAAAAAAGAAAGACAAAGGAGGTCACTGACCATATGCAATTTGAAAGGAAGAGACATGAATAAGGAGGAGGAATGTGTGTCCTTGTGCATGCACCTTTCTGCTTCAAGCAGTCACCTCATTCTTTGAATGCCAGCCCGCCTCTTTTCACTGAAAGGCTCAGGTACACTAATCATGTGTTAATCAAAGCCTAAAATCAGTCATGGCTACTGGAAAAACACATGGGTTTTGCTGCTGGCAGGAGAGATGGGAAGTTCTCTTTCAAATTTATGCAATCACTGATGATGCTTTACAAAAATGAACAAGAAATATACTTCCTTTTAAAGCACTCATCATAGGAGATGGATTTATTAAAAAAAAACCCAAAACAAGCAAACAAACAAAAAAACCCAACCCCCAACCCCCAAAACCCAAAATGCAAACCAGAAACGCTCGCCTGCACTGCCCCCTTATTCCTGTAGCACATAGATGGCTGCAAGATGAAGACAGCCACAGTCCTTGGACTAAACGGAAATTTTGTCTGTTCTCCAGATAATGTTGTTTGCAAGAGGAAACAATGAAACCCATGGGATAATATTGCAGACAAAAGGCTTTTTATTATTATTTTATTATACTAGATATTTGTTCTTGCAAAATTCATTTTTCTTCCCATCTTCTTCTAAATCTCTGCTTTATAGCCTTCCAAGATTTCTGCTGCACTCCCAGTGTTTTTTCCCTGTGTAATTCCATCAAGCAGACGTCCTTAGCAACGTTTCTCTGAAAGGCAGCAGTCAAACCAGCAATAACAGAGTTAGAAGAGGGCTCAATAACTAGATTTGCTTCTCTGGTGCTCCCAGTCCCCGGCCTGAAGCTATCCATATCTCACATGCTTTGTGCACAAGAGGAGGAGGAATGTTTAAAGTTAGGCTGTTTTCAGATTTGCTGCAGGGTAGCAGGGGGACTTTATGGGTTACAGCTGTGCTTATTTGATGGTTTCCTGGCTTTTTACAGTTCTGCCGCCCGCGAGCTGTCAAGTCTGCCATTGCACAGCAGTGGGTGGAGCTTTTACAGAGTGGCTCCAAGCTGTGACATGATCATTTTAAAATCCTGGCACGGGCTTCATTTTGTTGTTGGCGATGGGCAGTCCTTTGTCACAGGGGGCCCTATTTCACCCGCTTGTCCTGTGCCCCTGCTCTGCACGCGCTGCCTTCTGCACCCCTGAAAGTCAGGTGTGACATTCCCACTGCCAGTTAGCAAAGCAAGGCAAGTTTTGTGGCTGTGATGTCATCAGAGTTCTAATTCATGTCTGTGACATTACAACACTGAAATGCAAGTTTACACAGAGCCTAAGTGAAGCCAGGACAATGTCTGCATCAATAAGAATGGGTAACAAAGCACGTAGTTAGTAGTAATGATACTCAATTTTAAAGTAGTCTTTACATCATTCAGAACTCCAATCCAGGAGCCACATGCCTCCAACAGCCCGGGATGTATGGGGTGGCAGGATATCAACTTTTTTCTTCTTCTTTTTTTTTTTTTTCCCTTAAAGTATAACACTCGTGGTTTCTGCTCAAAACTGACATTGTACTCCCCTAGACTGTCCCTCAGAGACTGTTAAAACCCAGTCTCCACCCTAAAGAGTCCTGTACCCCACACCCTGAGGTACTCTGTTCTCAGTTTCACCCTCCTTGAAACCTCTGACATTGAGGTCCTTCAGAAATCCTGGGAGCTTGTATGGATTTCAGCAGATGCCCAGCTTACAGATGGACCACAGTGATGCACCTGCCACACCCTACCCCCACTTCTCCTCCCTCTAGCCTTGTCTCCATCACTCCTAGTTGATGAATGTTTCTAAGAATGGTTTTTGGTGGGTTTTTTTTGGAAGACAGATGCTTTCTTTTTTTCAGGTAACCCCTCATTATCCACCTGAAGATAATCCTGCTCCGGACTAAATGCATGTGTGTGTGGACGAGAAGCAAATTTATTGTTTGCAGTAGGATCTGGGAGGCAAAGTGGAATCTAGAATGGGATGGGAGATGGAGAGACATATACTTATCATGCCAAGGATGTTGAAAAGAACTCTTCCTGCTCTGTAGTCTGAGACAATCTGCTGTTTCTTGTACCCCAAATCTTCTCATACTTCCAGCAATGTAAAGGAAATAAATCATTGGCGTAACAAAGCCCAAGCTCCTGACTCAGTAGGAAGCAGAATGGGGAAGTCCTGCTGCCTTTTATTCTTAAACTTCATCCCAAGGAGCACGAGTATTTGTTCTGCTGAATGAGCAGTGTAAGGAGGCTTGCAATTTGAGGAGCAGCATTGAGCACAACCCCTGCTTGACTGACTGGCCGAAAGAGCATCTGGAAACCACCCGCCCTGAGTCACAAGGAGTGAATTGCTCCAGGCTTCCCAGGAATGTACTAAAATACAGGGGTGTATTCCTATTTTGAAAATGAGGCATTTTATTGTGTCCTTTCAAGTGCTATGAGAACGACAGCAGTGCTACGTAGGCATGCAGACAGTGGTGTAGACCACTTCATGTAAAGCCACTTAACTTATGTTATCCCTTTCCTGAAACTAAGAGCTTGATTTTGACCTCAACCATTAACTCATCATTGCTCTACACATCCTGCACATTTTGGGACAGTGACTGATTTCTGGAGTTCACAGCATCTATGCTTGTTACTTGGGGAATGGCTTAATGGATGTCTTCTTGTTAGCTATTAGGTCTCCACAAAATGTAATCTTTCAGTTTCAGAAGTAAATAAAAGCTTGGCTGAAGCACAGTAGGGATGAAGAACAGGTCACAGTTCAAAAGGCAAAAGAGGCCAACAGGGTCTAGAATTGTTTGGCTGAGAATATGTTCTTTAATGCAACAAATGTAAAAGTTATCATACCAAAATTCATGAATGTATAATAAACTGTTGCATTCAAATGGCTGACTGAGCACAGTTTTATTTAAAGTGTAGAAACTATGCGTGATACAGGATGTCTCTATTTTTTAAGCACTCTGGCTCAGGATTTTTCAGATTTCTAACACAAAAGGTATCTTCACTTACTCAGTGCTTATGGGGCCACGTAAATTCACCTTAACTAAATTGCAAGATTTACTGCCAGACACCTGTGTTGAACCTTGGCTGAGAAGAGCCCTGGGTGAGAAGTGGATTTCAATTGGCTCATCCACCTGCTCATAATCCTCAGTTGTGCCTTGAAGAGAGATTGATTCTCGGCATTCGCATAGAGGGAATCCTTCTTTCTTGTCATTGCAATCTGGTATTTTCAAAAACATGTGCTTCTGCTGTGTGTCAGAAAGCCAGGTACACTGCTGTTATGATGGATCTGTGACCGTAAAGCAAGCTCCTCAAAAATGGTACCCAGCAGATTTTGTCTAAACAGGAGGTGGATATCTGGTCTTTTTCAGGCCATGAATCTTGTGCTGTTGATGCCAGCTGAATGGAAAAAGGCAGAGTGGCACTTCTGTTTCCACTGATTCAAGTATTACGCCATCTGAGTCAGGAGTCATTTTGATGACCAGGAGGAGGCTGTGTCAAACCTGTGGCTTTAAGAAGTTCTTCCCAACTAGCAACAGATCTGTGGCCTTCAGCAGAAAAAAAAAAAATCTGAGCAGGACAGATTTTTAAAGCCTCTACTTTTAAGTAGCATAAGTATGGGGCAGAGAACGCTTGCAATTCAGCACGAAGGCTCCCAGCATATAAAGTTGAACAGCCTTGCCCCCCTGACCTACTTCTTCCTGCTCAACCTCAAAGTTTTACAACGTTCATAAGAGTTTTTGCTGAGAAGGAACAAAAACCAAATAGTTTCAGTCTATCTGTGTAAGCTGTAGGTGCTAAAGACCAAATCCCTGGTATTCTAATAATGTTCTTTTTCTAAATTCCACTTCCTGCAGGACTAAGGCTTCTGCAGTTCCTGTTAAATATTCACACAGTGCATGGAACTATGTCAAAGAAAGAAAAAGTATTTGTTTTCAGCTTTCATGCACAGTCAGTGAGATGGAGACTGAATTTTGGCTCAGGGTCTTCTGTGAACAGGTTCCAGGACACTTTGAATAGATCTATCTCAGGTGCTATACTTAGAGTTTTTCTATTGCTTCTTATTGTGGCATAATTGAATGGTGTAATTTCCTTTTCATTATTTAGAGTATCAAACAATAAAAAACCCACGGTTTTTATAAATTACAGTTATTCAACTAATTTTAAGCTCAAACATTCAATTGTAGGCCAGTCTACTAACTCCTATGGAGAAAACTTTAGTGCCTATTTTAATCACTCACTGTTAAATTTCTGATAGCTAATTCATTCCTCAAAGTAGTTGGTGCCTCCATCTATGCTACTGTGTTTAATGTCAGTACTAGGCAAAACCATACAGAACAGCCTGTTTCTAATTACACTCTCCTGTTTCCTTCTAATGAACAAAAAATCTCCATTTTATGCATTGCCTGTTAACCTCTGGAAAGGTCAGAGCCTCACCCTGTAGTACAGCACACTTTATTCCCTTCCATCTAACACAGTTGTTGCATTTTGGAAGGCAGGATGTTTCTTACTCAGGCTGATGAGATTCAGGCTGGACCTTTTCATTCAACTAATATATTTGAAGGCTCAGGAAAAATAATTAAGTCTGACCTTAAGTGTAATAATGACCACAGACATTACCTGGCTAATCATCCTTTGTGTGCAAAAGTGGTGACTGATAAAGCATGTTTTCCCTAAAAACATCTTCTTGGCTTGAAGGTCTTATGCCATGATAAGCGTTGAATTCAGCTGTTTAGTCATGAACAATCAGCCATCCATTTATTCCATTAATAAAACCATAGAAACCATTCCTACCAGACAGCTTCATTCTGTCATGGGCCAAGAAACCCAGTTCTGTCTCAGGAAATTTCAACCAATTTAATTTACTGCCAGTTAACAAGCTTCTGTTTACCGATTCTGGTACTGAGAAATAGAAACAAGTAAACAAGCACTTGGAGAAAAATCTCAGCTTTGCTCCTGACATGTCTCCTCCTGCCTTTTTGCTCTCTTTGCCACACTCAGCCCCTTCAGTGATGTGGTGTGTGACAGAAGGGACTGGATTGATGCATTGTTGTTCCTTTACTTTTACTCTTCTTGTTTCTGATTCCACTGCCCCAGCATGGGGACCTACACAGGCCAGTGTTCCCTCAGAGCTGCATGCCCTCCTGAGCCACCTCCCTCTCCAGGTTTGGGCCACTCTTTGCCTTACTTTGGGAGGCTTTTCCCTCCTGAATGAGAAAAATAAAACCTGATGTGGTCCAATGTTTCATTTACGGCACAGCACAAAAGCCAGAACTGGAGCTATTTCATGAGGGCAAACACGTCTCCGAAGACTTACCATGGAAATATCTCTGAAAAACCGCAGTCCAAGCCAGCCAACTTCTGGCAGCTACTCATAAAAGGGGGTGTGACATCAGAAAAGGTGTGCTTATCTGCTAAAAATGCAGGGTTAGGCTTTCATCAGGCTTAAAGTGGCATTAAACTCATAGCTTTCTACTTGGTTTTCATTTTAGCCTTACTACTCCTGTCCTGTGAAAGCCACACAAAGGAACTACAAGACCATTTGCAAACAAATCCTGCAAATAATACGTGTCAGCTCGTAAACACAAGCAGTGATTCAACCCTAAATGGCAACAGATAGTAGAAGGTAACCGGGCCTTCAATTATTAACTAAGGAGGCTGTGCTGACCCCAGGTCTTTCCTCCGTACTTGTATGGGGTGGAGGGGACATTTCACTGAGTGTGCAGCATCAGCCAGATCCGAAAGCAGTGTTGTGGCAGCCTGCCAGCCAGCAGAGCACCTGTGCTGGGGGTTCTGTGGGCTTTGCTCCCGTGGAGATAGACAAAGCCTTGAGATGTCTCAATCTCTTCTCTGGGAACTGCATCTAAAACTACATGTCTCTTTCCCTCTGGAATGCCCCGGAGTCTCCTCTTCCCCTATGCCAGAAAGACAAAGAGGGGTTTCCCACAGCTCCTCTGTGCACCCAATGCTTGCAGGCCAGGTCATAGATACCCCACAGTGTCCCAAGTGGAATAAAAAACACGGTGAATCCCATCCTTACTGTCCAGTTTGCAGGCTGGAGGCCAGGCCCTGCTGACAAAGAGTGCTGAAGTCTGGGAGGAGCAAATGCCACAGAGCATCCCAGGGAAAACCAGTGCTCTGCAGAGTGAAAAGGAGTGCCTGGAGAAAAGGGCTGCCAGCTCTGCTACCTGCTATCCCTGCCTAAGGGGGTGGGCATGCTAAGGAGTGTGGGCATGAAAATCTCCCTCTGCTTCTTTCTCAGTGGGGCCCTGCCACAGAAAATCTCAATCAGAGATAGCCAGTCCCCAAAGCAGGAGAGGTTCATGGGACCTCACTGAAAAAGGGGGTCCAGGGGCCCCAGGGCACAGAAGAAAGCAGAACATGTTCCCAGTCTGCATCCACACCCCTCTACTTTTCTTCTTTCCCCCACTGTTTTATTTCATTTTATTGTTTTATTTCATTTTATTGTTTAGCTTGCACAGCAACTACAACCTTAAGAGCACTGAAAATGATGTAAAAGAAGAAACAAGAGACCTGGCTTAACTTCTGGCACAGCAAGTAGAGCCCCTCCAGCATCCCAAAGGTAGAGGTGCAGCAGAAGCCCAGCTTTCATAGGAATCATTTTCTCCTAACCTAATATTTAGGGGTTGTTCTGGGGGATTTTTTATGCTGGGTTTGTTTTTTTTTTTTTCCAGGCTTCCAGTCCACAAGGCCTGTTAAGTCATGGGGATCAGAGATGAGCCACAGAGCACAGAGATGTTTGGCATCTAGCTACCCCATGTCTATCAGTGACAAAGGGTGGCTGCAGGGCCACAGTGGAGAAGCATCCAGTGTTGGAGTTGAGTGTCGGGGCTCATGGCTAGTTTACAGAGGAGGTGTGTAAGCCAGAAAAATAAGTGTGCCTCTGATAATGTACACAAGAAGTGGGTTTCTAGGCTGTTCATTAATTAAACCTGGACATTGGGAAGATCATTCCAATAGGAATTATATTTAGTGAAGGAGCTGTGTGCTTTGAGGGAACACTGTATCTCCCAGTGCCTGACATTGTTTCTGTATTTTCACGTATCTGGAAGGAATTTCTCCCTACATACATACAATTTGGGGGATTGTTTTTTTTGTCCAGCATATTCATCATTGGAAAACCCTATTGACTCTAATGGAGCATCACCTGGAACGAATTTTCCTGTGCCGTAGAAGAATATAATGTGTGTGGGTCCTGCATACATTATTTAAATGCAGCACTAAGAAAACAGCATGAAATGTATTCATCAGCCTGACTGCCAGAGGTGTTGCACACCTGTGGGTCCCATTTTAGGCCGGTGGAAAGTGGAAGCCGAGAGGCATCTCTCCCCTTTTGCATTCTGAGGACTGAATAATTTATCGGGAGGTTACTGTAGGTTTTAAATGGTGAAATCAAATCATTATAAGCAAAAAGCTACAAAATCACATTCAGAACAATGAAAGCATCAGTTCATTAATGGAACAGTTCCAGCCATATGGCATTCATATGTTCTGCATTGGGGTTGTTATTGTACAGACATAAACGACCCAATCTTAACTAAAAATATCCAAATTCTTTACCATCCAGCTAATATTATAGGTCTTATATTGTGTTTTGGAAGTAGCATTTTTTTTTTCAGTTTTGTTCAATTAAAGCTGCAGTTCCACACCCCTCTTTGATGCCTTTGAGGACATGCATTCCTATCCCACTGTGGACACAGCACCTCTTAGAAAAGATTCAGTGGTTCATGGTACCAAAGCTCTCAAAGAGAGGGAAGGGGCAAATAATATTTCAGTGAAAGTAACAACACGTAGACAATGATAAATACTGTTGCTCAACTGCAATGTAATTCCAATGTAAGACCAAGTTGTTCACTTGCCATTATTATTTTTTTTTTGTTTCTGGATCACTCCAGAAACTCTTCAGAGATCTGACATTTAAACCAACCAAACTGATCTGTGAAGTTATATATGGTACAGGGGCATGCCTCAGACTTTTTCTAAGCAATACTTTTTTTATAAATCCTGTAAAGGAGTATGGCATTCCATTTATTGGTAGAAATAGATCATTCAGTTCCAGGTGAAAGGGCACAGAGAGGATAGATTATGCACTGTAGATACCGCCTTAACTAACAGTCTCTGCTGCGGCTGCATTTTACATTTGATGGACCTCACAGTTAAAGCCAGAAGAGCAGGTGCTGGAGAGGTGTCTAAAGTAGTGCACCCATCAGCTGCTGCTGCACTGGCTGTAGGTAAAGCTGTCCTTTCGCTGCCTATATCCTCATGAGAAGGGAGATTGCAGTCCTTTCATGGCAGACCAGGGCCCTACGCTTGATGAAAAGACAATCAGAACAAGATTCACTGTCCAGTCTTTCCTCAACACCCTACAAACAAATGCTGTTTTTTAGAGAACCTGGGAAACAAGTTTTGATGGAGCAGCAGTGTCCAGCATCTACTTGGACTTTTAGGCATCTTATGTAAATGCACAGCTTCCCCAACCTCAGTGAGCCAGTGGTGGAGCCAGTCCCAGGCTTCATCCTAGGCGCACCTTGGAGCCAAACAAAAGATGCCATGTGGAGCTGCTCAACACTGCTGCTCTCCCACGGGAGACACGCATTCCCAGCCTCCAACTACAGCTTTGAGCAGAACCTGCAGCCCATCACCATTTCTGTCCTTACCCCAAAAGTCACAGCACCCCCTCACTGCCTCACCTTCCTTGTGGCAGTGAAGCCATGACAGTCAGCTCCCCAGCCTCCCCTCCTAAAAGGCTGCCTCCTGCACCTGTGACTCCACCCAACAAGCACCTTATGCTTCACACAGACACCAAATCTTTTGTGCTCCAGCACCTGATGCTATGCGGGTTGTAAGATCAACAGTAGGAGCTGAGGCTTATGGTCTGGTGTGACTTTTTACTGGATTTGCCACTAACACATTGGACTCTATTGCATCCCTGACAGTAACTTGCCAGAGCATCTTACAAACCCCGATGCATCCATCTTAGAGCAACATGGACAAGACTAACCCAAAAGCTCCTTTCACAAGCAGGCAACATACTGGTCACTTGGACAGATGTTGCTCTCACTTGTGGCATTAGACTGCTCCAAAGAGCCTGACCTGACCCCGATCCTGCCACAGAGACTACAAGGAACAATCTTCTCTCCTTTTGTGGGTACATCCCTACACCACAATATGCCCAGGCACCCACAGGCACCATTTTCCTTCAACCATGGCCTTGCAGTCCTGCTGTTAGGGGATGGGCATGGGCAGAAAGCAATGAAAAGCCAAAGCTTGGCTGTCAGGAGTGGTATGGCGATGTTCACTTTTCAGCAAACAGCTAGGCTGCAGAAGGAATACGATGAGCTCAGGTCCGAGCTGCATGAGGCCAAGCCAGGAAGAGAGAGTCTGTATGGAAAAAGTTGCTTTCTGCCTTGAGAGCTTTCCAGGTTTCAGAGGAGTTTATGATTCGTAAGACATCGTGCCGCTGCTGCTGTAAATATATAGCAAGAGGCCAGAGGAGACTGAATGAGGGCAGGAGCACTGCAGTGGAACAAAGATGTCGTGGCTTTACGGATAGGGCTGCCTTCCTTCCGTGGGGCTTCTGATGTGTCTGAAGTTGCTCTGGAGAACAGCGTGTTTTCTGACTGTGGGTAATGTTGGTGTTTGCTGAGATTCCTTTGCATCCAGTTCAGATCAGACCACACAAGCACTGGGCTTCATATAGTCTGTATGTAACAAATGAGCAAAAATGTATGTTCCTGAGAGCCTCTGTGTGTTGCTGGAGCAGTTCTTCACAACGTAACACGTGCTTCATCAGTGCACTACGGATGGTGGGGTGGTGGTGTTTTAGGAAGGTGAAGCAGACTTAAAAGCTGATCAACAGAAAGCATTCACTGGAAATATTTTTCAAGTCCTCCAAGTATTCCTATCTTAATGCTGAAGCTTGCCTTTTCACCCCTCCCCCCACCCCCTCCCCCTCCCCAAGTAACTATTAATTGTAGTCTTATCTAATACTTCCTTCAAAGCATCCACTGCAATGAAAGATTTGGCACATGACTGCCCATTCGTAGAACACCACCCCGGTATGCTGGATGGAGAAGTCACAGAGTGAAGAGGCATCTTAACTGTAAAGTCCCTGATTTTTTAAATTTTTTAATTAAAAACACCAGAGGTACTTTCCAGGCCCAGGCTGAGGAGGAATTAGATGTCTAACTTTTCTGGGTCTGTATGACTAATCTTGCAGACAGTTGAAATTGTATGAACGCTGAGAATTAAATATAAATATATCAGTGTGTGTACATGTTAAGCATACTTATGATTTGAATCAATTCACAAAATTGAATGCAGGGAACTTACGTGGTTTGTTCTGGAAACAGATGTTTTTTCCAGACTGAAGGATGTGAAAACTACTTCCCCATCTAATGCGATTCAGTACGTCTGTGTGTGATTACATAAACACGTTTCAGACCGCGGAGCAGCACAGCCAAGTCTCATAGAAGTTACATTCATTAAACTTTGTCGGACCACGTGATCTCCCCTGGACCTCCAATATTTGCCTGTTTCTAAGATTTACTGAAGATTCCCTCTATTTTCTAGTTCAAGCAGCAGAGGGGGACTGAGAATTAATTTTATCAGCCTTGAACAAATGACAAGCCAATGTTTCAGGGCTGAGCAAGCATGTCTGAAGTCACCCACAGAAAACAAGACAATTTAAAAAACTTGACACTTTAACTTCAGTTCACTGAAGGAGGACTCGGGAATTCGTTTTATTTTTTTTTTTAATGTGTGTCATCATTTTGCCTTCATATAATTCCATCACATGCACAGATCAGCCTTTCCCCATGAGCACAGGACTGCTATTTTCCTTTAAGCGTCAGCAGCTAGAGTCATTACTGAGAAGGTCCTAACCAGCAAATCTGAGTAACCATACTAGTTGAGATGTTTTCATCCCAATTTGCAGATGCAGTAGCTCTTCCTACCATATGTCCTCATACCTGCACCATCCCACTGAAGCATGGTCCTATATGCTTGGGGTGGTAGATAGATGCAGGGATATAAGTCACCTCAGCTCATCCTTTACTTGAAGCTTTGATTATTTTTAAGTTAATCTTGGTTGTTACAGGAGTATCTGGGCAACTGGCTGAGCACGGGACAGGAATTGTAGACATGTGCAGGCAGTTCCTGTTCCAAAAAGCTGAGCAAAATCTGGTTTATAATGAAGCTATGTAAGATAAACATATTGCCATAGCACTGGAAAATCATTTCTACATTCTGATGACCTGCATTTCTATCAGTGGGTCATGCAAGTCATCCCATTTCTATCACCAAGGGAGGACATGTGCAGCTTGAACAGACTGCTGAAAGGCTGCAGTTGACACCCAGCCTGGATACAGCCTCTGCATAGATGGGTATCTGTCACAGTATTGTGCATATGAGAGCTTGTACTATGCATATAAGAGCAGGTATTAGGGCTTGTAACAGGACATGCTTCATGGTCACCCTTTGAAACACTCGGTAGCTTGCTTTGAGAACAAGTAGAAGATGAAATCAAGTATTTTCCGAGGTTAACAGCCTATGGAACGCTTTCCAAGTCTTTTCAGCACATTGAAGCCTAGTCCCCATGATGTATCACAGTGCAGAGAACAAAACAAGGTCCAGTGTTGTGTAGGGACAAAAATAGGTCTTCTTGAAATACATACATGTACACCTACATAATGATGTTTGATGCACACACAAAAAAGCATTTGTCTGCTTCTGAAAGGAAAGGAGCTCCTAACCAGCCATGGCATCAAGACATCTGCTTACATGGGTAGTGAGAACTTCCAGTAACTGTATCTTTGATACATCAGATCTTGTCAGTAGCTATGAAAGCCAGTGTCATCATTGTGTTGATGGCACACAAGCCACTATCTGGCTTGAGGAGAGCTATGTCTGCTGCCTTCTGGCTCCGTGAGAAACACAAGCACTTAAAATGGACTAAGTCTCTCACTATGGGTTTTCATACTGCTGGAGACCTCGATGGCTCAGATAGCTGTATGTAATCACCCCCGAAATCTCTCTCTGCGGGTTAGAAATGCCGCTTCAGCCACCGGACGCTGACATGCAGCATACCCTGCCTTTTCACTGGAGGCATGCACATGCAAAAGCGGCCTCTAGATGCTACTGCAATCCAACCAAATCAGACCATTACACAGTAAAAACTGACGGGATGGGGGGAAAGAAGAAGTAATTTGAACCTGGGTTTGTGTAATAAAATAGCTCTTTCTACGCCTGGAAAAGTGTCTGTTGTGCAGCCCTGCCCCTTCCCAGCTCTAACGGATTGGCGAACCGACAGACGGACCCTTCGTGTAACCGGGGCTCCCGGACGGTTCTTGCCGACACCGGCAGGAGGTCCGAAGACTCTCGCAGGAGGAGCCGCTCGGTTGCGCCAGACACATCTGCACGCCGGCGCCAAGCAGCCTTTGCCCGGAGCCCCGCAGCCCTCACTGTAGGTAGCCTTCGCGGCCGGCCAAGCTCCGCTGTGAAGAGCGGGTGACTGCGAGCCCCACAGCCGAAAAGAGAGCGGGGATGCTGCCGCTCCCTGCGCGCCGCGCCGCTCCCCGCCTTCCCCCGCCGGGGGCCGCCGCCGGGGCAGGAGCGGCAGGGGTCCGGCGGGGCGGGGCGGCGCGGCGCGGGCCGCACCTGGGCCCCCGCCCGGCGGAGGCGGGCGGAGCGGGGGCGGAGGGAGCCCGTCCCGTCCCTCCCCGTCACTCCCTCCCCCCCGCGCCTCCCATCCCTCCCAACCCTCCCTCCGTGCGCGCCGGCGGCGGCGCCGCGCTCCCTCCAGCCGCGCCCGCGCAACCCCGCGTAGCCCCCGCAGGTAAGCGCCCCGCGGCGGGGCCCGGGAGCGGAGCGGGGCGGGGTTGGGGGGGTCCTGCCGTGCCTGGCCGGGAGAAGGTGCCCGCTTCCCTTTCCCCGGCGGCCGCGGCGCCTTTTTTCCTCTTTTCGGGTGTTTGGGTTAGCGCCGGTGGGAGCGGTGCTGGCGGTCCCGGCGTGCGGCGGTGCGAGGGGGAGGGAGGCGCGCGTCTGCCGGCGGCGGAGTCCCTCCGGCGAGAGGGACTCGCTAGCGATGGGCTGGAGCGGGCTGTTGGCGTGGGGTCAGGCTGCTGTTTCTGCTGGACTAGCATCTCTGAGGTTGGCCTGGAATAAGTAATGGACACTTGTTTGATTAAGGGACACTAACAGTACTGCCATTGTTCACTTGCTGTCCTGATTTTTTTTCTTTTCTTTCCTTTTCTTTTCTTTCCCCTCCCTCCCCGGTGAAGTCTCTTTGGATTCGTTTATTTATTCCAAACTAAGGCAGTGGGAAAAGTCTTAGGAAACAAACAAAGAAAGTAAAAATTTTAAAAAAAAGTTTGCCACCTCTCTGATCTGAGTTCCTCAGAGTCGGATGGATTCGTGCCCGTGTATCCGTGGTGTTTACAAAGGTAAAGGACAGGGAGAGGCTGAATGACAAGCACAAGGATACGGAGTATTAGAGAAAGACCGGGAGGGTGCGGAGCAGGAGGGAAGAGAAGCTTTGGGACAAAAGCCGCTAGCAAACTGAACTGAGAAGAGAGAGGTGGAACTGGAGGGACTAAGTTTCTTCCTCTCGCTCTTTTCTGCTTGTTCTTTTGAAATAGTTCCACAATGGGACACCCGTTCCCCGCCCCCTTCTGCCCCCCCCCCCAAAAAAAAACCCCAAACCAAAAAAACCCCAAACAAAAACCAACCAAAAAAAACCCCCAACCCAAAACCTGCTCACAACTTCTTCCTATGGAAATGTGTGAGAAGTTTTCCATACAACCCTTTATCAGAAAAATGTTGGAATGTCTACTTTTTTCCTTGTGGATTTACCTATGAAACAAGCTCACACTTTTCTTGTTTCAGTTGTCTGTGGATAAATTAGAAGCTGATAAAATTTCCTTCTCCCCCCCCCCTTTTTTTTTTGCCTTTTGTTTTTTTTTTTAGGATTCAAGGCAAAATATTTTGAAGGAGCCTTTGTAGGCAACCTGTGGGCCCAAAGTGTTGGGGAGTTAGGGTGGCTGCGGTCTTTTACTACTGAAGTCATTCTGCAACTCTGTGAAGAAAGTCTCTTGCATTAAAGTCAGGTTTGGTGCTTTGTACCATTTGGTCTAAAAATGAGTCACTCTCAGGTCCGAGAGTCATGTTTCAGTTTGGCAGCCAGGACTGCGTGCCATGCAGCCTGTTACTCTTGAGAGAGGATGGGGTATACCGTAGTATTAAAATAATATGTCCTGGCAATTCCAGCAGTGGGCTGGAGCGGCACGCTGCATGCACAGGCGTAAGCGAATGTCTGTCCTGCAGCTTGCAAATACTGGCTGTAGGTGTGCCATATGTTTCTCCTTAACTGATATATGCTCAGACTTACAAAGCAACTTGATAGGCCTGTGTTTTACTGTTGTTTTTATTAAATATTAACTACTCAAAATCAAACGCTGCCTTTCTGCAGAGGAGGTTGACATTGGCACTGTCTCATCCTGTGCTGTTGTACATGAAGTGTGGCTGTTTTGGCTTTTCAGCTGCAAGTAACTAAGAAATGTTTGTTGGGAGTACCGGGAAATGCTGTTTCATGCGCAGTATGGTGGTGTCCTTGTCACTCCCTTTTGCAGGTTGCACGAGTTAGACCCTTGGCTGCTATAAACCTTCTTCTGAGAAGTTGCGAGTAGTGGTGCTGTTTGGAGAGAGGAAAATACTGACTACTGTCTGCTTTCTTTTCCTCCCTGCTTCAAAACAAATCTGGAGGGTGGAAAGGTTAAACAGCTTTTGAGACAAAACACATGGGATATGCAAAACAAGCAGCGCTGCACTGTGTATACGTGAACTTCATGTGTTACAAACAATCTCGTCGCTGTGTGCGGAGATAATTGGGCAGTATGGTTCTAAGCAGAAAATGGGATACTGTAACTAAAATACAATTCCTTCTCTGCTGAGAAATGGGAGAAAAATAAAACACTGTCTTTGAACTGGACTTGATGCATTGCATGGTGAAACCGTGGGGGGGGAGGGAATCCAGGACGGGGTGTTGAAGAAGGAGCATTGCTCTGAGGCTGAAACTTCAGTAGGGCTTGCTTAGAGTTGGCTTTCACATTGCCATGGCGAGCCATTAATAACACCTTAATGAATAGACAATTGTTTCTCAGTAGCCTCTCTGTGTTGAGCCTGCTTTGTCCAATATTCAAAGGTGCCAACCAAAAGGCAAGGGCTTCTGGAGCATCTCTTGTCTTTGGGAGACCACCAGCCTCTCACCTTCGCGTCCCCAGCAGTTTTGCGGCTGCGCAAGCTCCCAGGCAAAGGCTGCCTCCTCCAGATCCTGAAGAGCTGGCTTTGAGCACCTCTAGGTGGTGACCTGCCAGCGCTCGCTGAGCACTTTGAGCATGTCATACACTGTCTGCGTGCATCCTTCATTGCAAGGGCACAGGGCAAAGCGAGCGCGGCTCCATCGCCCGCCAGGCTGGATGGGGAGATCCCACAGCACTTACTCAACGTCTTGGAGATGGTTCTTCTAGGTGTTCTCAGAGTGGGGTCACAGGTTGTATTGTGAGGCTGTTGTCCTTTTTGTTATCATTCCCCCCCCTCCCCGAACTGGAGTTTGATGCATTAGGGATTTCCTCCTTTTCGCGAGGACACGTGCATGTGATTTAAGGGACACTAAATTCAGCTTAAATCTGCCAGATTGGGTTATTTGAACTGTAGCTGCTGTAAGTAACTGAGAAAAGAAGCATGCAACTTTTTGCTCTATCCTTCTTTCAGAACAATATTTGATCCCATCAGCATTTTCAGTTTGTGGATTAGCTCTTTATGTGCAATATGTTTCAGGGGTTCTTCCTGCTTCCTTCACAATGGGTTAATTTATTTTTTTTTAACCACTTAGTAGTATGAAAGGAAAAAGAAAAAAAATCTTAAAAAAGGAAACAGTGTGGTTGGAAAAAATAAAACCACAGGAGTAACCAAAAGGCTGTACTAATAGCTGAAAAAACTATTTACACTTTTTTTTTTCTTCCCCCACCCTGCTCCTCCACTCCCCTTGTTTTTCTTTAAGGTCACTTTCCCTCCAGGTGAGGTCCTCATTTGAAGTCCTAGGGTTTAATGATAATTGGAAGAGAGAACACAGCTCGCTTGTCTCCAGAAAGATGTGTTTGTGAGGGACTTAAGGTGGTAATGGCTTGAATTGATTGTGATTATGTAGCATCCCATGTGGGTTTTGACTTTCTTGCTTTTCCATGCATCAGGAAGCGATACTCTAGAAATGTGACACTTCTCAGTGGTGCTGCGCTAGGGCTGAACTTACCCATTTTGTGTTTTCCCTGAGTTTCCTTCATAACAAACTCAGAAGCTTAAAGTTTCATCCCTGGCCCATAGCTGTTAATGGTAAAATGTGTATTGGTATTGAACAGCTTTTAGTCAGGCACCAGGCTGATGTGTTGCTTTGACAGAAATACAAAATCATTGCTAGGGTAGAAGAAAGTTCTATCAAGGGAGTAAGAGCTGCTGCTCTGCTTATGTTTGTAGGGGGAAGGGAGGGGGCTTGAATTTGGTTTTATTTTCATTTATCTTTCAAGCTTAATTGTTTTAAAACAAGTAGAAGCATTGACTGTGTGTTCTAACACCTTCGTTTCTGTACTGAAGCAAGTGGCAGTGAACGTCTGAAGCCGGTCTGGTGGCTTCTTTCGATTTTTAATGAAGCCAGAGGAGAATTCTGAGAAGTGCCTGCCTTTGTGTATCTAGATCTCTCCTCCTCTCACCCATGGCTGGTTCTTGACTGCCGGGCACTCTTCCCCACTACCCAAGCTAATGAACAGCACACCTGGCTTAGAGTCTTAGTCATTTTTGGGCTGAAGTTTGCACTCTAGGATCAGTTTTCCTTTTCTAATGACTAGTGCCTCTTCAAAATGTAGTTTCCATTTGTGCAACGTGCAGCACCATTAAGGAAAAGAGACTATTTAGTGGCAGTTGGGGTGGTATACCTGGGTCCCTACCCCATATGGCAAGTCCATGAACACTGCATTTTTCTAACGAGCTCATGAAAAAGGCTTTTTGAGGTGGTTGAGGCACTGCATTTCTGTGTAGAGGAACAATAGCTATACCTGGGTCAGTGCAAAGCCTCCAGAATTTCCTGACAGGCATAGCTTGAAGCAGTCTCTTAAACACGTTTTTCTCAGTCCTGCATCCACTTCCTATTGGATCTGTCTCCTTCTAGACCCGCATAAACAGTTGTGTGAGTGCACACAAACGGGTGAGCACTGGTGCATTTACCTTAGGGTAAAGAAGCTTCTTAAAAAGAAGGCAAACCTTCTTCCTCTGCCTCTCACAGATGAAAACAGCCACAGACTCGTGTGGCTGCTGTGATTCTAGGAACCTGGGTGAGACACGCGTGTCTCCGCCAGCAGCACTGCTGGCTGCAGGGGGGAACCACATCCCTCTTCCTCCAGCCACTCCAGGGATGTCTAGCCTGGATGGTGTCTTGAGCTGGGGGTGTGTGGACTGTGGCTTTCCAAATGTCTTGAAGATTGTAGCAGGTGAAGCTGGACAGTGACCTGTTTGCCGTTCCTGCTGGGAAAATGTTGCCCTCACCATTTTTCACCCTTGTGGTCTGCTGCTGAGATGGATGACTGGGGGGCATGAGAAATGTTTCCAGCTGCAGAAGTAGGAGGGCTGCAATGATTTTAGGAGGAAACATTTGGGGTCATGGGGAGTACAGGTATTGTATTGGTGAGAATCACATTGCAGTTTTGCACCAACTAGATTATTTTAATTTAAAATTACTATAACTTGAAAGGCATTGGAACTGCTTTGGGTTTTTTTGTTTGTGGAGTTTTTGTGGAGGTTTTTTTGGTTTTTATTGGGTTGGGGTTTTTTTGCTTCCATGTGTCATACTCTAGACAGAAGGCGAAAGCACCTCCAAATTTTGTTTAAAAATACAAAGGAGCCAAGTATGCAAGCCTAGTATTAGCTTTGTACTTTTGCTTCTGACTGTGAATAACAGGCACATATCTCCCAAAGTGGATTTTTGAAACTCCTGGAAAAAGTGCTGATGAGTTTCATAGTCATATATGATAAACTTCAGCTCTTTGTGATACACCAGCATGAGGCCTACACACCATTTAGCCTTTTCTTTGGGAGTTCATGTGCCACAGTGACCTTCTGAGCAGGGTGGATTTCACAGACACTCTCTAGACAGTACATCCCTTCCTTTGCCAGCTAGAAAATGTATTGCATATTGCAGTGCTTGCAGAAGCAAGCAAAAAAGTGTTGGATTGACATCAAAGGCAAGATCTTTCTGTACAAAATGCTGGAGATTGAGAGTGGTAAAAATCTGGCAAAGGAAATGCATACTGTTTTTCATTGTAAGCCCCTTTCCCTCCCTCCCCTCCATCTTTTTAGGGTGTGTATGTCAAATACAAAATGGTGCCTGTACATTATTTATGGGAGCTGTTTGCAGAGACTTTTCTTAGACCATTTGGGGATAATTGTTTTCAGCCTGGCTGGAGAAATGTATGTATGACTAAAGCGGTATCCTTTTTTGTTGTTGTTAAGTTTACTGCCACTCTGTTTAAATAACAATAACAAGAAGAAAGTGTTGGCTGAGTACTGAGTGTTCACTGCATAGAGAAATTTGTATCTTCACTGGATCAGGGGTGATTATTTAAAAGCACTGAGCTTAACGCAAACTCCAGAAAAGACTCACTGGTATCTGAGAAGGCAAAGGAGATGCTGTACAAGTCATGTCTATTTGGTAGGTTGGTGTTTGCAGGAAAGGAGAAAGACTGCCAACCTTTCATGAGGACATAGCTACGTACCTTGCAAGCTTGGTAAATGGTGTTTGTGGTGATGAGGCATTGGCAAAGGGTCTGCTGCCACCAGACTTCACTAAATGTTTAGTCACAGACAGTGCAATCTGCTTTTAACCTGTCATGGATATCTGACCTGCAGGACAGTGTCCCTGAGCCTTGAGCTGTTGCAGATGATGGAGTAGGGGAACCGTGGTGGCATCAAGTAGTTGCAGTGTGTGAAGGACAGTGTTCCCTTCCCATCCCCAGCCAGGCTGCAGGTGTCACTGGGGGGCCAGTGCAGAAGCCCAATTTTGTTTGCTGCTCACTTCCAAACTGGCTTTGCTGACAGCAAGCAGGGTGGAAGGGCTGGTGCTGGCACTGGAGATGCTGCCGTGCAATGGTCACTGCCCCCTCAGCTTGCAGTGTAGTAGGCCAAACAGTGGTGAGCACATCCTCTCTTCTGCTGCCTTGGGACAAGGAGAAGCTGCTGGCCCTCAATGGGCTGGCTGGAGGCAGGAGACCTCATTGCAGGGTGTGGGTTAGTATCTCCAGTCAAGCTCATCACCTTGACTGTAACAGAAGTTGCTGTGCACCATGAGGGACTGTGGCCATGGTTACTGTGGTCAAGACATGGTACTCCTCTAGTTCCCATGTCTACATTAGGTGCTTGGTGACTTTCTTGGTGGGATCTGTTTGCTTGTGGCTACTGTGGCTTTTTTCAATGCCTTACTGTGCAGCTGTGGTGTAACTTCTTGGTTCCTAACACCTTTCAGATTTCCTTGTAATTTTACTAACCATTTTCACAGTTACTTGCAACAAACTATGAATTAGGAGCAAAGTTTGGGGGAGGGCTGTGTTTGCTTTTCTATCCAGACATTTATAAGTGCTTTCATTGACAGCCCAGCTGTCAATTAGGAGTAAATTATGCAATTTTTGCATAATTGCTGTTTCCATTCCTATTGTGACAGCTATGTCTTCAGTGATTCCCTACAGAGATTGGGTCAGTAGCCCTACAAGACGTGTACAGCCCTGGGATGAGCTGCAGTGGAAAGGTGTTGCTTTGATGTGGTAACAAAGCTGTAATGTAGGATGTAAAGGGGCAATTTGGCTCTTTGCCTCAGGTCATGTTTAGTAGGATTAAAGTTTGTACATTTCTATAGTTGCCTGCTAGTTTTGAAGACATAAAACTAGTTATTGAAGTACAAAAGCATTTGAGAAATAACTAGAGGAATGTTCAGTAGACCAGAATAGATTCAGACTGATGACAGTAAGCCCGTAACTCCCAAAGGAGAGTGCTTCACAGTAAATTCAGTACTAATACTGCATTGCATGTCAGTGATGATTGTGCTTGGAAGATGTCTTTGCAAATGTGCACACAGCTCTGCTCAGGTGTCTGACTGGCACGTTATTGGTAGTGGAGAATAATAACCTGAATGTTCCCTGGGTTTGTGCCAGCAGTGTCCCCAGGCATTCCTGCCTTGTTAGGAGGAACCAGCCAAAGTATTAAGAGCTTGCTGTCCTATATGCTGCAGTTACACCTGGGACCTGTGAGGAGTGACGTTTGAGCATGTGTCATGATAATAATTCTATTAGGTTGTAGAGTTAAGCCTTGGCTTTCAGGGAAAGATCCTTTGGAGCATTAAGCTGTTTGTACCAACATGGTCCTCCACTTACCAGCATGCTTTTGCAGGCACAAGACCAGTGTTCAACAGGGTAACTGCTCCCTCATTCCTGCTGTCAAAGAAATGGGATTCACCAATTGTTTTCCTGAGGTGTTGCAGTGGAGTAACAAACTTCAGGCAAATTGATGTCTGGAGAAGTATGCAGTGTTCAGGGAATACCATCGTGAGCATAACGTCTTGTACTTGGAAAATACCATTATAAATGTCTGTAAAGTTTGTTGGTCTGTCATCTTTGCTTGTTGTCCCCCTGAAAGGGTGCAGACGTGGACAACAGTGCTGTGGAGATGAGACAGGGTGCCTTTGACCTGTCCCAAGCATGGTTTCTGGGTGGTGCTTGGAGACCTGTCCTGATGTGGCTGGCAAGGCATCAGGTTAATTTTGCTGCTCCTAAGACTTCAGATGGAAACAATGAAAACTCTGCCCTGTAGCTGTACGCTTCATTCTGCAGAAACCTTGCAAATTAGAGAAAACTCACTAAAATTTGTCTTATTTGCTCCCCTAATCTTTCATCTTGTTTACAGCAGTGTCTGTCCTGTTTCAAATACCCCATGCAAGTGAGACTGGAAGGTGACTGAGACTTCGGGATATTACTGTGATCAAAGTAATGCTGGTAATTAGTGAATAGGGTTAAAATAGGTCTCTAGAATTATTGCAGCTTTGCAAAGAGTTGATAGGAATAGCATAGCTTAACACTCAGTCCTCCAAGAAGTTCAGTATGTTTCTGTTGCCTGCCTTGCTTTGCTTAAGTTTCACATGCAAAAGCATCCTAAGAGGTTCAGTCTAGACAAAAAAATGCAGGGGGAGATGTGCAAGCCGATGACAACCTGATGACAGGAGGGAATTACATGACTGTAGAACACATAAATGCCTTAAAACTAATAAGCCTGAACAAACACTTCTGCTGTAGTCCCCCATATTTCCATCCTCAGCATCTCCTCTACAAAGTTCCTTACAAACAGGAGCCAGTTGCCCAGATTTTAATGACCAAGATATGTTTGAGAGACTAGTTTACCACTTTTTCAGTTCACCTCTTAAATTTTTCTTCATATGTTATGAAGACTTGGAAGACACACACTCACGGCGATTATTGTGGGAAAGGAGTTTCTTTTTCCTTCAGGAAAGGCTTTGGTGATGAAGCCACTCCCTGCTCCTTCATGCTTTAGCACATGTGGAAACGGAGGGAGAGACAATACTGACATTCCTTGGAGGTCCCAATATGAGGTGATGTTTCTCCCCCCAAGACCCTGTCATGGGGACTCTTGCTGGTATAAGCTGCGTCTCCACTAGAGGGGGATGCCATTATAGCTATACTGGGAAAGTGAGGATTTGACTAGTTCTATTACTTGACTCTTCCCAGTGTTGCCTTTTGGATTAAGTGGAGCATCCTTGGAAGAAGGCTGCCACAGGACTAAAGGCAGATGAGACCCAGCAGTGGCCTTACTCAGGGTCTGACTTGAGTAGCAGGCATGGGGTTCCTCCAAACCATCATCAGTTCTGCCAGGCATGCCATGACATGTGCTTGTGTGAGGTCGATCAACCAGGTAGCAGCTGCTCAGCGGTGTGAGAGACCAAAAATCAGAGACAGCATGCTTAGGTGGGCTTTTTTCAGGGGTCAGAGAAGCTCTGCATGGGCTTTTAGCTTTGGTGTCATGGACACAGCTGGTGCATTGTGATTGTGGGATGCCTAAGAGAAACTGGTTTGTGGGTGGATTTCAGTACATTCTCCTTTTGTGGCCTGGATCCCTTGGACTTCTTCGTTTATTTGTGTAGTTGTAAAAAAAGAATCTGAGTGGTTCCTGAGAAATTCCTTATTGCTCATGCTCTTGTTACAGAGTGCCTAATGAAGGCTTTGAAATGTATGTGCATTTCATGTTTATACCCGTGCTAATGTACACCGAGTTCCAAGTGGGGAGTTTGAGGCAAACTACTCTTTAGTTAATGTTTTTATCTTTTTTTTTTTTTTTAAATCCATTGGTGCTCAGTTGCACTTTCCTGTGATGGGATTGCCGTTTCTCCTTTATTGCTGGTTAAAAGGCACGCAAAAGAGTGTATCTGGAAAGTGGTGAGACAGACCAGATAGTAGTGCATGGACAGGTAACTTTTCTGTCATCATTTGTGTGAGAAGGTTTTGGGTTTTTTCCTCTGTTTTTACACTGACTGCATTCTGCCTCCCGGCTTTTTGTTTTCCTCTTGAATTCCCAGTAGCTCCTAAATATTCTGTTTGAAAGATTTGTTGTTTCTGTTGGGGAGTATGTGTACTGAGGACCTAGTCAGAGAAGTTGAGTAAGCACCGAACTATGGTGTGAATTTACAACAACCTACTTAATTCATGTGACCTCTTGTATGCACCAAAAGCTTGTCTGCTAAACACAACTTGGAGTTAATCCAAGTCGATTCTTAAAGTGAGTTAGTCAAGCTGTGTGCTAATCCTTTGTGTTTACCTGCTTATTCAGATAGGCAGCAGCCTAAGTTGCATTAAACTTCACTTGATAATTGAGAGGGGAAGAGTCAGAGGGAAAAGTGATGAAATCTTGGTGTTTTCTTTATCTGTCAACTTACAGGGCATATTTTAGAACTGCCTTGCATTTATAAATCTTGAATTCGTGGAATGATCAGCATGAGTTACCTGAGGCCAAAACCCAGTGCTCTGCTGCAGCTCTCTACTAAGCATCCCTGACAGCTGCTGCTGCTCCCAGGATATTTTCAGGAGCGTGTTATTTCCTTATCATCCCTAAAAGTTCCTCAAAAGCCTGAACTGGATGAGTTGGGATGCTGTAGATGGTGGGTAATATGGTATAGACTGTAGGGATAAGGAAGCCCTTTCAATCAATGCCAAACTAGTAGCCGGTCCTGATTTTACAGCACAGATGCACAAATTCTGGGTGTATTGTTGCTAACATACCAGAGGCTCATATGGTGGGCAAGAAGTAATTACATTTCATTTGTCAACATTAGGATTGTTGTTGTCTTGAGCTACTGGGTTTGCTCCCACTCCATCATGGCAAGATCAAAGGTAAGATCTTATTTCTGGGTCACTGCTGTCCATCAGATAAGTTTGTTTGTGGCCTTGGGAAAAAGCAGTGACATGAGAACAGGGAATTTAAACCCTGTCATTAAGATAATTCTTTCTTATTGTCAATTCTAAATTCTTTCAAACTTTAGCTTAACTATGCAAAATACAGCACTGCAGAAGCTGCCTGGAGAGCAGTCAGTTGAACTGATGCAGATGTTACAAAAATATTTCTGAAGCAGCATGACTGTTATTTCTAGTTTGAGGGGTTGATAAACAGTTACTGTGACTGCACTGGTGCTGATCAGAACCATCTCAAGCTGGTGCCTTGCAGCCTGTGATGTAATTTTTTGTGAGGGGTGGTTTTGGCAAATTTCTATTTCAGATAAACTTAATTAAACTTCTGTTCATACGCTATTGGTCAGGGTCCATGTAGATCTATATTAGGATGGTACATTTGTAATTTGGGGTTTGGCATGCTTGAGTGTGGACTTCCTTGGCTTCAGCATTTGTGGATTATTGTGTTTTGTGGTGGTTCGTTCTGCCTGAAGATTGAACATCTGTTTTGTGGATGGAGGGGGGGCCAAAAGAAGTATTTCCTTTAATGCTGCCCTCCCTCAGAGCTGTTTAGAGAATTGTGACATTCTGTTATCATCAAGGGGTTTTTTATCTAGTAAAAAGGCTATTGCCTGAATGTTTAAGTGAAAACTTGTTTCAGAAGAATACTATCTTCCTGAGTTATAAGCAAAAAGTGGATCATGCCAGGTAGGCTTTGCAAATGGAGTCTCTGTTCCTAATCCCTGGATGTGTTCAATTGTATGACTTTCCTTTCTTCTCCTTGGAAATACATATTAAACGTCTTTTTGGAAGTTGTTGAGAAGATACCTTCTTGCTGCTTTTTGCAAGTTGGAGAAAAGCCTCCTGATATCTTATATGGTGATTTGTACCTCAATAGAAGTGGTTTTGCCTACTATTGTCTTTCATGGCACTGATCAGTAAACAAAATAGTGATGAGAACAGACTGGGGGTTACATTATCTCAACTACCTGCGTACAGCAATGCCTCGGTGTTGAGCAGAGCGCTTCCTGCAGTCCCAGTGTTCAGAATAATTTTAACTAGCAGCTCCTTGCTCACTTTTTTTTGTAGTTGGTTGTTTGTTTGTAATGGAGGAGGACAAAAGTATGTGCTGTAATTGCTTCCTTTACGCACACACAGAAACACACGCTCGCACCGTGCAGGCAACAGTTAATGATGCATCTTAGATGATGAGCTATCCATGGTGACTTTGAACTTTTGTCCCTGCTATTTAACTTCTTCAAAGTTAATGTTTGTCAGTAGGAATAAACCATTTTAAAAGATTTTCAGAAACTGTTTTGAAATGGCTTATTTTAGACGTATTCAGTACTTCAGAAGTCAGTACGATGAAAGTGCAGATTATGAAAACATTGTCATATGACAGCAGCTTTCTTGTGTTTGCACTACGAGAGACCATCCACATTGTAGATACTTGTTTACATAAGCCCAAGCAGATCAGCATTGTTTTCCAGCAGTTGGTGTCTAGCTGTACTTTCCCTCTTTATTTCCTGGTGATTCTTTCTTGAAGTTTAGAGTCAAGAAATAATGCTGAAATTAGATGATGGCATAAATTATTACCTGGGAGTCTTCCTAGCTCATGCTGCTTTTACTTGGAACATAGAAATTAGAAATTCACTTTCAAGGATATCTGATGGGTAGTCACTAATTCAAAAACTGCAGTGATAGTGCTGCTGCAGTTGGATCGTGAAGCTGGTGCTGTGGTTAGTACAGATCCTTTAGAACAATTTGAGTGTGTGCTTGATTATTTTATCTTGTGCCACCCTGGTCATTCTGATGAAGAAGCTGGTAACACCTCTGAAGAAACAGGCATATACCAGCCAGCATCTCTGGTGCTGATTCCCCCAAACAAAAAAGGGAAGAGATTCTCCAGCCTTGGTGAGTGGCAAAGCAATGATCATCTCTAATTAATATTTAATAAGCCAGCATCAGGAGAAACTACAATCCTGATGGAAAATGACTGAAATAAGCCTGGACATTCTGTATGATAATGGGAAGGCAACCTGATGTGTTGGCTTTAACGGGGGGGACTGCAGGAAAATGAGAAAACTGAGGAAGCCATGAAGAATTCTTCTGACTTCAGACAAAGCTCAGAGGAAGCTTTTCAGAGAAGTAGGAGGCTTCAACAGAAGATGGTCTATCAGTTTGGATTTAAAAAAAAAAAAAAGGCAAGAAAATTCTATCCGAAAGATGGGTGTGGATTAGATACAATATGGAAATAATCAGAAAAGGGGGTTGAGCAAGTGAGAGAATTGCACTAGATGGTACAAACTGACCGAGGTCAGACAAGTACAAAAAGGATTCTTAAAAAAGACAATGACACAAGCTAAACAGAAGTTTTGTCTAATGGTAAACAAGGTTTCAAATCCCTCAATGTGTAGCAGAGAGAGAAAAAATATCCCATACTTAATGCAGAAGAGTATGATTCCATTGCGGATGGCACAGCAGTGGTGGCACTTTTATCAACGATGTTCAAGATGTGTAGAAAATAATGAGTACTACTTAATTTTTTTTTAAAATGTTTTGGGGTTTTTTTAAATCTCATCTGAGCAGTATGCAGAGAAACCTGGTGTGCTGGTGCATGCCTGGTGGATTAGCCTGCTGCTGATGTGGGTTCTGTTTGTACCATAACTGACATGACTTAAGGCGAGTGTGTTCATGATTTCACATGTTACAGTGCCAAATACTACAGGTTTGTCTTTTCAAAATGTGTTTTCCATTTATTAGTAAAACATGGTGTTTTGTCCTGATAGCAGAAGTCAGAACAGTAAAGATCCAAATCCCAGTGAATAACCTGAGGGAAAGAAGTTAATTGCTTTGCACACAGAAAACTAAAAAGGCCAAGAGAAATCTTTTTTACTTTTATTCAGATACAGTAGTGTTTAGTTTCTTGCCTTCGTGATGGAATGTTTACGTGCCTTAGAAAAGATCTTTTAAGTGAGTGTCTTGCTACCACTGACACAGAGGAGGGAAGACATTTGTTATTTTCCCTTCAAGACATTCTCGATAATTTCCATTAACCTGAAGTGTCACAATGGGCCAAACCTGTGTCCGTTCTGATTTGGTGACATCATCTCCTCGTATGACTTTTGCCACAGGTAACCAACAACAGGAAGCTGTGTGGATACCTGCTGCAGAATGGTGCTGGGGGGGTATCTGACCTTAAAAGGGTTGGACCTGCAGCAAATGCATGGGGAAGTGTAGTCCTGCCTTCCTTGCCTGCCACTGAGGTCATCCTCTAAATGTATTTGAACTTTATGGGTGCAGGATTAGACTCTTGGTTTGCCAGAATCAGCAAACAGCAGAGGGGAGGGATAGGGTGGGGGGGAGGAAGAAACCCACCAAAAACAGAAGCCACAACCCCAAGACAAAAACAGTTTCAGAAAGAATGAACAGTTTGTAATTTTGGGAATAATCTACTCGCCAAAGAGCCATCATGGTGGCCACAGTAAAACATCTCAAGGTCCCTTCTGGGGATAAACATCACAGTAGGTAAAGAGAAAGGCAGACATGCATAGGTTAATTACAGATGCTTGAACCATCTGCCCTTTGGTGGAACTCAGTGCATAGCTGTGGTCAGCCTGCTTTTGTCATCCTCAAAAGGGATGTGAGACATGGTGACAGGCAAAATAAAGTGGCATATGGAAAAGATTTCCCTGCAAGATAAATGCTTCAGGGTAGTGTACCCTCTGCTGATATTTTTGCATTGAAACTCTGTGAACGGGGCCGGGGGGGCGGGGGGGTGGGGAGGGATGGTCTTTATATATTCAGCTTGATCTTCCGCTTTTTGAGGCGGCTGGGCATGGGTTCTGATCTTGCCCCAGTGGGATGGCTGGGAAGATGTCTGTCCTGACCCATGCGTGCTCTGTGAGAGTGGATGATTTCTTGGAGGGAGTGCCACTGCACAGTGGTGCTATTTTATTGTGGTAAATTAGTTCAGTGTGTGGTAAATTAACAAGGTGACAGACTGTCTCCTTCATCTTGCAGTGTTGAAGAAGGGACAATTTCAGGCAATGCCACCTCTGCAGAGTTCATGAAACCATTTAGCTCAGGTAAGGAAACTCACTCTCTACCTGACTCGCTTTTGCTGCACTCCTTGCAGTCTTTATTCTGCCATGCAGAGGTTTAGCAGCAGTCTGGTTGTATTCATATTATTAAGGCCAAAACAATGATCTTTCCCTGATTAGGCACAGACCTCCTATTCACAAAAATTTGACTGATGTCTTTTTTTTTCCTTTTTTTTTTTGTTCTGGCACGTACCGAACTGTGCACCCAAACAATGTAGATTTGAGATCCTCCAAGTACTGTGTTGTGGAAGAGTCCTACTGAATGCAAGGCAATTTTTAAAGTCTGTGTTGAAAGATGTTCCTTTCAAGTCTCAGAGTACTGCTGAAAACTTCAGCTTTTGCCTTGCATAAAGAAGGTTGGCAGTTGTATTGTGGTCCAGAAAGTGCAGACAGAGGAAGTGGAAACTCTAAGCCTCTTCTGCCTGCAGGAAGTTGCAAGCTTCCTCAGAGCATCTTTTAAAAACTGTGAGGTGTACAGGTGTGAGCTGGCTGAAGGCAGAATGTAAAGTAGGGAAGATCAGTTCCTTTTTTTTTCTTTAATTTTTTCTTCTCTTTAGAGTTTTAGATTTCTGGTTTTTTTTTTATTTGATCTCCTTAAGTTAGCTTTTTTTTATGTAAGATGTTTTTCAGGTGGCTAGGCAAGTGGAGGGTAAATTTCCCAAACTGTTATTTTGGTTTGGTTTGGCTTAAGTAAAAGCTAAATGCTGTAGCCACCTGTATCTGTTCTCAGTAAAGCAATCTACAGGGTGGTACACAGCTAAACATGCTGTTGTCCTGCTTTTGATGCTGTTAGTGGCTAAGACGTGGCTGTGTTACATATAATGCAGAATGTATGCTTTGGCAGTCAAAGAAGGCATCATACAAACATATCAGATGTGGGACTAATGATAATAAAATCCCTGATTCTGTGGTGTATCTCTGTGACACTGAAGCACTTCTAAGACCATTGTTTTGTCATTGTGAAGTTGGAGCAGCAGAACTGTGGACAATACTTGCTTTGACATGTTCAGTGGCTGGGGTAGATCTGAACTTAGTTTGTCTTTGTGCTTTTTTGGTTGCCAGAGTCACAGGTGCTCAGACTTGAAAACAAAAAAACAAATGGCCAAAAGAAAGCCTGCACACAACAGAAGAACCAGGAAAAAAAGCCCCAACAACAACAAAAAACCCTACAAAAAACGACCAAAAACCCAAACTCACAAAACTCGAAACAAAACAAAACAAAAAACAATCCCAAAACCCAAACAAACTAACAAACCCCCCAACACCAAACTGAGAAAAGCCAGAAAGCAGATGATGGGCATGGGGTAAAAGTAGGATGTCTTTCAATAGTCAGAAGAGGGAATCTCCACTCTAATGATATAATCTATCCAGGTATTCATATTTTTACCCTGCTGTCCCCAGAACTTCTGAGGTGGGTCAGGCAGTGTGCTGGACATCAAGTGGTGTGCTGATGGTGATGGCACTTGCTATCTGGAGGTCCTTCTGGAGGGTGGTCTGCTCTCTCAGCAGGCTGTCTCAGCCTCCCTCACTGCCATCTCATTTGCAGATGTCTGTAAGCCCTTGCTGCCAGGCAGGATGTCCAGTAAATACAGCTCTGCTAGTGCACTGGCAGCACTGCGTGCTGGGACACGGCCCCCAGCTGCTTCTGTGGAGTATTACAAAATCTCATGGCACTACCATGTAGCCAGAGAGTGATGTCAGGAGAGAGGGTTTAGTTCCAACCCATTCCACTTTTTAGGCCAACCAGTCAATTGCAATTGCCAGTTTGTTTATTATTTGTTGATGACAGATTAACATTTAAAATCCTACATTATTCCTCTTGCATGTCTCCCACCCTTCCTCCTCCCCTCCATCCCTTTTTTGCCTTAATGATATTTTCTGTAGTCCATTTTCTGTTGTTCATCTGTTGTGTCACATTGGAAAAATATCCTCTTTTTTAAGTAATTGCTCTGGAAATGTTTGTGCATTACATCACCGATAACGGAAATTCTGTGAGCAGAAATTATCTGGATAGAAGTTGATGCTCTTGGATTAACCCACTCAGTCTGCAAAAGAAAAGGTCTGCTCTCTTAAACAATATCTATAAGGAACTGGCATTTAAAGTCAAAGTGTATTAACCACTGATTACTGCACAGAAATGACTAGGTTATTTCTCCACAGGGACAGGGATTTGATGGAAAAATATTTCTGGATATGGATTGATTTCCATTTGTGGGTTGGGCAAATGTGTATGCGGTGTTTTGAGGATGAGGTATTATTTACATAAGCATCTTTTACTGTGTGTAGTTGTTGCCTGCCTTGGTCCATGTGAAAAATGATTTTTTTCTTCCCCTGTGAGATGTGCTAGAGTAACATCAGCATGGAAAATTCATCTCGTTTCCTGTGGGGATCTCAATTTTTTCTGCTGCCGTGAATGAGTGGCTTGGTTTCATCGCATCCTCAATCTGCCATTGATCCTTCTTCTCAGACTGAAAAATCTGACTAGTTTCTTAGGGCTTGTTCTAACTTTTATGGTAGTTTTTTTGGTGGGAAAGGGCAGAGAACATTAAGTATGTTTTACTCTGGGTTTGAGGTGTGTTTCTTGGGGTTTGTTACCTTGCAATATTTGCGAGGCAGAGATTTCCTATTGTTGTGTCTGAACCTTTCCATGTGTTAGCAAACTTCAGTAAAAGCTATTCTTCTAGTCAGTGAAGCTGGGCTCAGGGCAAGCCTAGCTCTGCTGGCAGAGGCCGTTTCCAGGGGGGTGATGGTACAGCCGGCACAGGAAACAGAGCAACATTGTCCCTTTCCTTGGCACTCTCCTTCCAGACTTGCACAACCCCTCAGTAAAACCTCAGAAATCCATTTTCACAGTGAATTTATTCAGACTTATGAAGAGGTTCCAAATGGGCACGATGCTATAGCTCTGTAGCTCTTAATGCAGTCTGCCCAGTGTTTAGAAGCAATGGATAGGAGGAAGGCTTTGGGAGGAAATGTGTTCATGTAGCTCGTCTTCACTGGGATGGCGGAGGGTAGTGTTGCATGTGCTTTAATAACAGGTGTAACTTCTGCAATGTGTTGGTGGCTGTTCTGTAGCTGTGCTGGATAGTTGCAACCACTTCCTTCTGCAGGGATGTATACGGACAGAGGTACAACCTAGTCAGAGCTCATGTCAGTCCAAGTGATGCCTAGGAATAGGTGATTGTCTTCCATGCTATCGTTGACAAAGTAATTCCCATCTCCAGCAGTTTAATTTCAGATTACCTGCTATTAATCATACAATAAACTAAATCTATTCCAATACTTAGTGCTGTAGTAATAGATGGTGGATGCAACAACAGCCTTTACCCTGCTATCTGGAGAGGGGTGTCAGGTGAAATAGCCAAACTAATGCCAAGCAGAGCTGCAGAATCTGTACAGTAAAATATGTGCATTCAAATGCACACACTGTCAACAAAGCTTGACAGGGACATTAATTTTGTGCTAGCTTTCAAACTGAACCAATGCGTCTTCTGAGGGAAGAGAAGGGGAGATCTCTTTTCTAAGCCATCAGAAGTTTGATGGGGATACAGTAGGGAAGGTGATGGAACACTGGCACATGTTGCCCAGAGAGGTGGTGGACACCCCATCCCTTGAGACAATCAAGGTCAGGCTTGCAGAAGCTCTGAGCAGGCTGATCTAGTTAAAGGTGTCCCTGCTTCCTCCAGGCAGTTGGACTAGATGGCCTTTAAGGTCCCTTCCAACATAACACATTTTATGATTGAGTGGAAAAAGACATTGCTGTTGTTCAGAAGGACTAAGGCAAAAGTCCAACAATGGGCTACACTATCTGTCTGGAAATCTATTTTATTTACTGCTGCTTTTGCCTGGTACTGAATCACTGCTATGAACTCATTGCAGCTCTTTTAATTGCTGAGTAAGTTAATGCAGGGTGCAGGAGGTTATCTTCATTTTCAGGCAGAACACACCCTGGAACAGAGAGAAAGGGCAGAAATGAGAGGAAATGTTGATTCTGGAGATCGTTACCACCTAGAATTGTTCAGCTTGTCCTTATGCTTTGACAGTTCATCCAGTAAAGTTTCACATGCAAATTTGTCATAGTACATTGCATACCAAACTCATTTCAAAATCCAGTGGTCTGGTCCCTGATACAAAACGAGACTTTTCCTGAAATACCACTCCAGATATGCCATGGAAGGAAGGAGGAGGAAAGTCTTGAGGTGGTACTTCATTTTAATCAAGAGCGAACTGATGAATGAGGCAAAGAGAGTGCTGTGCCTTTGCAAAGGCCTGCTGAAACAGTGCCAGAGAAGTCAGTGCTGACATCAGAGTTCGGATCGCTTTACAAGAATTTCAGGGAGACCAGCTTCTTATCAGCCTTTCTACGGTGTGGGTTGCCCTTTGCCAGTCTGCTGAGACTATCGCTTAATAGTTGCAGTTATCTTGGCTCACTTACGAAATCATGTTGACACATCCAGGGAGGGGGGCGGGGAGTGGTGGTAGAATTTATTTATTAGTTGCTTTTAAGTGTATTTCAAGAGAAGATTCTGTGTTTGAAGAGTTGCTACTAAATAACTTTTTCAGAACAGTCTGAAGCTAGTGATTTGTGTTTGTGTTAGGTGGGTCTGTAGAGCTGCTGTTCAAAGCAACATCATCAGTGGTGGGGAAGGCCTTACCTAAAACATTTGAAGGACTCAGAAAAGGTAACACTTTTCTGTTGGGAAGAAGATTAAACACTCTGTAATTTACAAAAGGTAATCCAAATTTTTTCAATAGTTCCTAGCAGTCGTTATAGTAAATAAGGGTAACAGGAAGGCCACCTCTCTTCTTGGCAGCAAGAAATTAAAAATTATTTTTCTGCCTTTCGCGTTCATTTTCTTATGTGCTAGAAAGTGTATTTATAGTTGTTCTTTTATTAACCAAGCAGTTACTGGAGAGTGGATAAACAGCTCCACGAGTCCATGGTAGAGGTAACTAAAATTTCATGTTACCACCATCACTTGAACAAGTGGTGAAATGACTTGACAGGTCAAGTCATTGCTGTTGCTCTTCCCTGTACGGTGCTTGCCTTTTTGCTTGGCAAGGCTGCCTGGTGGGTTTATGCTTCTATTTGTGTGTGCAACAAACTAATGCTTGCAAGGAGTGGTTGTTTGAAGAGGTCTGCTGGAGGTGAGTGATGCCAAGTGATGACTTTTGGATGGCTTGACTTCAGATGCCACATGAAATCTGAAATGTCTCTGAAGTGACATCTTGAAGTGCGATCCTTTTGTGAGGTCTTTTTTTTACTTTCTTGCCTTTTTACATGTTGTTCAAACATTCTGGTGTTTTCTCCTTGCTGGGTTTACAGGTGCTATCCTTGTGGGATCTATTAGGACTTAAAAACTGTGCTCTGAGTAACAGCAAACTAGGCTTTTATTCACTAGAGGCGTGCAGGGAGGGTACCTTTGTTTAGCTAAGTCAGATTGAAAACCATCAAGGTCATATCAAATCAGCTCCTTCAGAGCCATGTAACCCAGAAACTTGAAGTCTGTGAAGTCAAGCTGTGATGCCAAAGGATACTCTGATGGGGTGCAGGAAACCAAAGCTGAAAGACAGCAACAATGCAAAACACCTGAAGTTGTCCCACACAGTAGACAGCCACAGACTGTGAAAATCCCATTTGCCTTTCATTCCCAGCACCTGACACTAGTGGAGGCACTGAGTGTGCATTTTGTGGGCCCAAATGAGATACACAGTGATGCAGTTTAGTACCACCTTATTGCTCCTAAATTGCCGATCGGCATGTTGCCTGTACTGTGCAAGAAACAACAGGGTGAGGCACAGGGGAAATAAGGATAATAATTCTTGTCATTATAATGGGTTCTCCAGAAGCACTTCCTTGAAGATGATGTTTTTGTGATACGTGATTGCAGTTCTCCTAACTACTCCAAGTAATGACAGAACTGCATGATTCCTCTTCTCTGTGATCTTGGAGAGCCGATCCAGAAGTCATGATATTTAATCACACCATGTTGGAGCGCAGTATGTTTTGTTTGGGGAGGATGCATTCTTGCTCAGCATGTCAGGTACATGGAGTGTCAGCTGATTTTTTTTCCTCTCCATTAACCAAAAATTCAATGTGTTACCATAAACTACAACATTTAGAAAGTCACTTATGGTGACACATCATTTCTTAGAGATGAGTCACCTTCACAGAGGATAAGGAATTCTACAATCTTCATTTTACTAATTTTAGATACAGATAGAGCATCTCTTCCCCAGTTTGCATTTCTCTAGATGCACTCCACTAAAGAGAGCAACTTCTGTCGAGAATATGCAGAGTGGCATTCACCTGTGACACCTGCAGTTGCAGTATTTGGGAATGGTATGTGTGAATCTGCTTCAAAATGTGTGTGGTTTTTTTTCCAATGCTTTGTAGTACCACAAGCTATCAAAATCTCTGTAATAAGAAGCTGCGCCTGGGCTTTTGTGTTTCAGACTTTCTTGTCAACAGAGATTACGTTTTCTGTCATAATGCCCTTCAGTGAAGATCATTTGTGGATCCTGTTTCGTTTCTTGGCAGTTCTTGAAAAACACAGGGCAGCACCCTGAGCTCACACGGATATTAAGTTAGGAGCCACTTTTGTCTGTTTAAATGGAGTCGACTTGCTTTTGCATTGCTGTGAAAGCTCAGTCCCATCCACACTCTATTCTTGCTGATGAAGATGAGGCGGGCGGGGAGCCAGGGGAGAGTTCTTTTGTACAGCCCAACCTGTTTTCAGCTGGTATGCTTTTAGGAGCCTATTCACTTGGCAGGAAGTCTTAATCATGTACTTCATGCTCAGGAGCTTGGGAAGCAAGGTATATGGAAAAGAGCCCTCCTTTTACTACCCAAGTTCAGGGACCAGTGCAAAACAAGCAATAAAAGTACAGCTAGGTGCAGGAGGAGAAATATGAAATGGTCATAGGCTTAGGAATTTTTTGCTAATCCTGTGTTTGCTATTTCTTGAAGAGATGGAGAAGAATAGCTGCATCTGTTATTTGTCTAATTTGTGTTAAAGTGCTCATTAGATTCTATGAGGATAAGCTCTTTCTTTTGTGTCCTATCTGGAGTAGACAGAGCTAGCTAAGGGCTGAACAGACTTAAGATCTGGGTTTTGTCTTAGTTTTTCTCTTTTGCTCTGTGATGCTACGTAGTAAAAATTTTAATTTTCTCTCCTTTTGGTATGTGTCATACAAGATTCTAAGCACACTCTGGTTTGGGTTGAGGTAGTCTTCCCTAAAGCCTGCTTCATCTGTAATTTTTTTTTCACAGTTTTCATTATCCAAGGGCAGCTGCATTTCGGGAGTAGCAGAGGAGAATGAACCTTAAGAGAAACTAACAATGAGCTGCTGTAAGATAGATGCAGTGACACTGCTGCTCTTAAGCATGTTTCGAGAACAGAAACAAAACTGTTAGAGACCAAGGTTTAAGTTACTTTTGTGACAGCTCATGCAACTGATAAAATGAGCTGGTCAAGAATCTTGAGGCTGTTGATAAGAGTTTTGCTGAAAGTCACTGTTGTCTTGGTCAAATAGCAAAGCTTTCCTAAATCAAAAAACCAGCAGTTTGAAGCTGACACTGTTTTCTTCATCTGCCATGCACAGTGCAAAAAAGTAGAGAATTTCAGAAAAAAAATGCCAACCTTTCTTTTTGTGAAAACGGGAAGGGTGAAGGGTGTGTGTAGCTTTGTTCTTTGACTTGCAGCTACGGCATTCTTGCTGGAATGCTGCATCTCCGTTTTCTGTCTTCTCCATGAGGAGAATAGTAGAAATTTGGACCAAGGAGTGGAAAGAATGAAAGATTAGTAGCAAGAAATGAGTAGGAAAGAATAGGGGTCACTGGAAAGCTATATAAAGATGGAAAAAGTGATCCAAGAGCTTGGAAGATGAGACAGCTGCATGTGACGTAAGGCACGCAGGGATGTGTTGAAATGTGAAGCAGGAATTTCGAGATGATGCTTTTTAAGAAGGAGGAGTAATTTCCACAGGGGCATGCAAAGGCTGAGTTTAAATGAACAACATGGGCTGGGGGAATGTGTGGACAGGATCGAGAAAAAAAGATAACTGACTCAGAAAAGCATGTGGAGTGCAACTTTCCTACAGCACTTACCTGTTCTTTCTTGGCTTGGTGAGTACTGCCTTTTAAAAACTGAACTGGAGGCCAGGAAAGTTAATAGCACTGTCAGTATGACTGCACCATGGCCTCAGTCTGAAAAGTACCCATTAAGTTTGGCATAATTTTTGGCATATTTGTTGGATGCTGAATGCAGTTACCACAAGTGGTTTTCTGACATGACTTACAGAATGGGAAGTGGTAGATACAGAGAGAAATAGGTGTCTCTCCAATTCTTTCTGTGGTGGCTAATTTGTGGGTTGAGTTGTATGTGTCTGGCTTGACTGGGGGTGGGGGTGTGGGGTGTAGAAGACCTGCAGTAGCCTTATTCTGAAATTCTGAAATGGGCTTAGCATCTTGGCCATTTACAGTTTTCTCCCCTTTTCTCTTCTTTTCCTTGCACAAAAGAATAGAAACATGCAGAGGTTGATCATCTAACCATGATAATCTTCATAGCTATTTCCATAAATTTCTTATGTTGGATCATCTGATCAAACTTTACATAGCAATTCACTATATTCACATACAGCAAATCAGTGCCTATTTGGGGGAGGGGAAAAGTTTGGTTAGAAATAATGAAGAATAAGGATGTCATAATATTTAAGTTATTTTTCTTAACACAGAAGACAAGTAAAATGGTAAAACAGTAGTTGTTGAGGAAACAAATTTATCCTGAATTCCAGAAAATAATTCTATCACTACTTTTCTGTGAGGACTTCTTATTTTTGGTGTGGTAAGAACGGAAAGCCAACATTAGCACGATTGCAGTGGTCTGTAGGTGACCATCTTTCCTTGCAAATGTGTATGTGGTCTGCTCGTTAGCCTTGTTGCTGTCTTCAGTTTGTGTGGGCAAGTGAATTGATTTGCTCTTCTGGACCAAATTCCAATGTGCCATTTGAAACTTCCCCTAAAAATCTGTTGCAAATAGTCATGTAAGGAAGTCAGGTTGTGCAAATTCACAGGCTGGTTTTGCGGCAGCTGGGGGGCTTGGGTGTTAACTGCATGCCCAGTTCTGTTGCAACTGTCAACAGGGATTTTTAATTTATTTTTTCCTTCCTACTAGGAGCAAGTGCCAGCATGACTAGGGTCTGAGGAGGTACTTCTGTATTCCTACCAAGGGTTTGCTTCTACAAAGGAAGGCTGCAAGGAAAACAGGGACACTTTGAGCTACCATGGATATCCCCACCGATTTGGTACCGGCCTCCATGATGTCCCAGCCTGAGGGGATTGAGGTGAGTAGACCACTCTCTCACAGAGGTGAAACTCATAGCAGAACTTACCGAACTCTCTTTCTCCCTTCCTCATAATTTTGTCTCCTGTCTCACTTGTGAGTCTTTGAGGGAATTTTTCAGGGAATGTTGTATTAAAGACACTCATCATTTGTTAAGAATGTTGTTATACCTTGAGACATGACACTGCTGTGTTGTTCTACTGTTTGGAGAAGAAAATATATGGCAAAATACAATTTTTATTGACTATAGGTGGTACCCACACTGTGGTTTGATTTTTACTGTGCCGAATGAATACAAAGTAGGAAGAGGTCATGTCCTGGTTTCGGTCAGGATGGAGTTACTTTCTTTTCTAGCAGCAGATGGAATGCTGTGTTTGGGTGTTAGGATGGAAGCAGTGCTGATGGCACCCTGATGTTTTTTGTTGTTGCCAAACAATCAAGGACTTTGTCCGTTCTTCATATTTCCCCACTAATGAGAAAGGAGGGACGAACCCAGGACAGGTGACCCAAACTGGCCAAAGAGAATATTCCATGCCAATTACCTCATGCTCACTATAAAGGGGGACTGACCGGTGGCAGGAGGAGCAGGTGGCTCCAGGACGTGCAGATTTTGGGGGACGGTCGGGTTCTGGGACGGCTCTGGGTGGCACGGCCTGAGCTGTGTGGTTTTTGTGAGGAACTGCATCAACAGTTTCATATATTTTTTCGCTCTGAAGTCCTGTTAGCATTGTTATATTTTATCTTTCTGCTATTCTAGTAAACTATCCTTATCCCAACCCACGGGGCTTTTGGTTTTTTTTTTTTTTGACTCTCCCTTTCCTTCCCTACCCCCCCAGCTTCCCCCCCTCTTCCTTTAAAGAGCAGGCAACTGCATGGATCTCAGCTCTCAGCTGGGGCAAAGCCATGACAGGTTATAATGTTGTTAATTTGGAACAATACTACAAGAAAATTCAAGCTTAGTGTTGTCAGAAAAGCTAAAGTTTTAAGCCAAAAGCAGCAATAAAATTAATAATATAGTCACAGTTACTAATACAGTAATCTTGCTTTCATGAATCAAAGTGTGTGTATCAGACTTGGTATCTATAAATGCCTAAGTGATTTCTTCAGTTCCATGTACTGAACACCAAGTACTCATGTCCTGGATTTGCTTTGTTAGACCAAAGACTAGAGATAAGTGGGTGATTCTGGCCACTGACTGGTAATATAGACAGCTCTCCCTCCAAGCTTGGGTTTTAGAGACTGTGTTCCAATGAAATCTGACTTTGGGGCTGAGAAGAGATGGTAACAGGAAAGGAAAAAGACTGCTATCTCAGCATGGGAGACTATGGTAGAAAAATATCACTGCCTCTACCTTGGGTTGTAAAAATAGATTCAAATATTATATCCATATAAGCACCCTTATATGCATGCCTAAACTCACACATACTTCAGTAAATCATGTATCTGATGGTTGATACAAATCTTCAGTCCGATGTAAAGGAGCAGCATCTCCAACCAATCAGCTGGGAGCCATGTGTATGGTAAGGAAGAGCCATGTATATGGTAAGGAAGAGCCTTTTTTAACAGGCAAGGACTTACTGAGACACATAGCTAGAGAAATCAATCATTATATAGAATTACTCAAGTAAAGTACTTTTTAGACTGGGACTGGATAGGCTTGACTCTTATGTTTGTGTTGACACACAGATGTAACTTTTTATATAGTTGAGAAGGTTATATCATTAAACACCACTTTTTTGATAGACATTATTTTGCCTTTTAAAACTGAGTAGATGCCACAGTGTACTGCAGAAGACATTTAGAGACTAATGCTTTAAAGAACAGAGGGCTTTTTTAAACTTGGAAGTAGCCTTGCATGCCTTCTGCATGAGCTAGATGACATCTCAGTTACAAAAAAAAATGTTTTGCTACTTTAAACTTTCTTTACTTTATTTTTTTCTAATTATTTACCTTTAGGCTTTCTTTTAGCATTGTCAGGATAGTTGGTTTCCTTCACATTTGGTCAGTTTTGGCATAGAAATAAATAGGTCTAGTTTGTATAGCTAGGTATGTATATGTATGGATGTGTAACTCGGTAATAAGTATTCCTCTGCTTATCATCAGTCCTTTAACCGCACAAGGCAAACAAGAATAGACTTCTGTTTATCACAAGGAAGAATTCCAGAGACTTCAGTAGGACCTTTTACAAACCAAAGCCTACACTTAACACACTTTTTGTATGGATTGAATCCTGTGTATGCTTGTGGTGGCACCACAACTAGGGAAGTTCCTACGTAACCGCAAATGGCATACGAATCTTGAGAAAGGTACCAAGTCAGATAACAAATTATTTACATTTTGGAAAAGTTTTTGGAAGTCACTTCTTGATATCAGGTGTGCAAATGGTTTTAGTGTTTTAAAATATACTTACTAATAGTGTCTTAGTGTAGGAACTGATTTTGGTACTCTCTACAACCCTCTGCCGAAGCAACACATTTCCACAGTGATGTCTTCATACCCTCTCTGTGCATGGACCTCTCCTCAGCTTTCTGGTCTCCGCTGTGCTTTTGCTAGATGTAAGGAGTGGTGATTTAGAGAACAGATTTATGGCATCCTGGTCATGTTTAAATGCAAAGCTAAGTGTCAGGACAGTATAGCTATCCATAAGTGAAATCTGGAATAGAAAAATGGTTCTGAGGCACCATTTGCAATGTGACAAAAAAGTCAACACAGAAAAACATTTCCAGGACATGCTTTGAGTTTTTTGCAACGGGAATTTGTTGTAAGGCAGAACGTAGTGATTTTTAAATTAGCTAAATCATTCTCTCTTAGAAACTGAACATAATATTTTTGTTTTTAAATTTGAGGATATTTTGTGTTCTGTGTGATGACTTCATACCTCAGCTATAGGTAAGCAGAATTAGATAAGAGAAACCTCACTAGCCTGATAATACAGTAAGTGGAAAGTTAAATAATTCTCTAAGAAGCATCTAGCATCCCAGAGGGCTCTGCAAAATGGAAACATAACAAGTGGTGATGCAAACTGATTAATGTACTCTTGTGGAGTGATTAGTATCTTCTCTCTTTGTGAATGGCAAGAGATGAATTCTCCAGTAAAAGCTTTGAGGAAGAAATTATTTGAGCTCCAGTTGCTTAATGAACCAGGGACTTCCAACAGTGCTTCAGAAATGCTTAAAACAAGAAAACAGCAAAAATTCATCATCTTCTCTGTGCCTTTGCCAGCAGTGGATCCCACCAGCCAAATACTTAGAAGTAAATGAGTACATTTAAATAACTGCTTTGCAGCTGTTCCAAAGAGAAATCCAGAGCAGTTTCCATTATAGTGGCCTTTCATGGCTGCATGGTAGCTAGAGCCAAAAACCACTTCTCCCACTCTATGACACTGAATTCTTCTTTAGTTTCCCTTCTTTTTGTTTGAATTAGAGTGGAATAGATTTAAGCTATCCTTGCCACTGAATGGTCACCGTCAGTAGCTTTTTCCTCTTTATAATGGTGCTTGAGAACAGACTCCTCTGAGGTGGCACACCTGATGTGACCCCCTTCCCCCAGGAAAGCCAAACACCATTTGGATTTTGGATTCGGTGCCCAAATTTCTGCAGCCAACAAATGTACTGACTTATAATTCACACACACAAACTGCTGCTAGGTGAGTAAATAAATTGACCTTGTCACCAAAATAGATATCTGGTAATGATAAATAAGGTAAATGACAGAACAGAAGGAAGTTGGAAGTAGCAATTTCTGATTAGAGGTATATCCACCTAGTTACAGGCATCATCAGGGAAACTTGGTATATCCACCTAGTTACAGGCATCATCAGGGAAACTTAAATACCAGTACACTGTTGAGGTTTTTTTTTCAAACTATTAATCTTTTACTAGATGAGATTGCCAGGGGTTCAAAATACATCTCCATTTTGTTCAAAGTGGACCAATACTTCCTTATAGCAGCTATTCAGTACTGTATGAACAAGTTGCCGATAGAGAACTCATTGTGGGCAGAGCCTTGAGAGATTTTTCTGTAGTCTGTTTATATATATTTCACAAAGCAATGTATCAAAGGAAAATAAAGCCAAATTGCCTGTGTATTTCAAGAAAAAAATGGATTTGCTGTGGTAAACACAGGACAGTCATCTTATTTCCATTTGGAAATCTCAATTTCCAGCCCAAAATGGAATTTGCTATGCTCATTAACATAATTTTGAATAAACATTTTGCTTGTAGGCTAAAGTCTCACGAGTGCTCAATTTGCTGGTTTGCTTGGCGTGGAGTGATGGAAGGTGTGCCCTGGGGATAGAAGTAGCCCAAATAGCCTACAGCATTTTTTCAGCATAAAAGGCCAGTCTTTCAGTTGCTGAAGCCAAGAATTAATTCCCAGCTTGGCTCACTGGGCACCAAACTGGGCTTAAAGAATGCTTGTTTCAAGTTATTATGCATGGAAACTTGCTTGGGATGCTAGAGGTGCAGATTGATTTTTTTTTTTTTTTTTTTTTTTTTAATATATGTATATATATTTTTTCTTTTACTTTCTGTTTCTTCCATTCTGCTGCCTTCTAAAGTGACAGAGGTAGGGGACTGCATGCTGCACCTCTCTCCAGACAACTCTTCACTGGCCTGCAGTTTTTTGGGGAAGATCTGTCCTCCACTGCACTCATAGCAGGTCAGATGTGTAGCTACAGTGCTCAGGATAAGGCAGGTAGCAACCAGAGAGTGAGCTGGGTGAGATGGTGGAGCAGCCTACTTTGCATCATGACACAATTTTTTTGAAGGCCTAAGAGGGTGACATATTTCAGTCACTAAATTAGTTGGTGGAATGGAATTGCCTTCCTGTGTCTCCCACAAAGCCAGGAGATGTTGAACCTATACTTGTGTTTGGCTAATATGTATGACATTCAGCTTGTCATGAAAGGTCCTTTAGAAGAAAGGGACTGTGCCAGGGTCTCACCATCCTCACAGCTAAGAAGTTCTTTCTCATATTTAATCTAAATCTTCCCTCTTTTAGTTTAAACTCCTTGTTCTATCACTACATTCCCTGATAAACAGCCCCCCTCTATCTTTCCTGTAGATCCACTTCAGATACAGTTGGAAGCCCCCTGAGTTGGAAGGAACCCATAAGGATCATCAACTGAGTGCATCATCCAGACACTAAAGCTCAGTGCTGTGACCCTTGTACTGAGGAGCCTGTTACCTCTCCCTTTTAGAGGCAGGGATGTTGTGCAGGACAGTGTCAAATGCTTTGCACAACTCCAGGTAGATGATATCTGTCACTTTTCCTTTGTCCAGCCATGCTGTAATCCTGTCACAGAATGTCACCAAATTGTTGAGGTACAATTTACCTTAGTGAAACCATGTTGGTTGTTACCAATCACCTCCTCTTTTCCCATGTGCAAGGGCATAGTTTCCAGGAGAATCTGTTCTATGTTCTTGCCAGGCACAGAGGTGACACTGATAAGTCTCTAGTTCCCCATATCTTCCTCATTTCCCTTTTTAAAAATGGGGCTGTTTCCCCTTTTCCAGTCAGTGGGAACTTCACTGAACTGCCACAATATCTCGAATACATGGCTTAGTCACTTTATCTGCCAGGTCCCATGGATGCATCTTGTCATGTCCCATGGACTTGTGCACTCAACATACCCAATCATGTTTCTCCTAGTGGCAGAGCCAGTTAGATTATTCTGTGTTGCAGTGGCAGCCTGGTCTCCCTTTGAGTAGAGCTTGGACGGCAGACATGGGACAGCAGAAGTTCTGTGTGGTCTAGGAACAATTCTTTAGCAATCAGTGTTTAAGCCATCCTAGCAATGTAAGAGTGCATGTGATCATGTAGAATTATGAACTATTCAGTCTTCATTTCCTCTTTGACTGGGAACATTCATCAGAACATGTAGGTAGTGCTTACAAGGAATTCATCACTTCTGTTGTATCTGTGGAAAAGGAGCCAACAGTACAGCAGTATCTGGATTATTGAGTAGTTTGCTGGAGGAATGAGTTCACAGAATCACAGAATTGTAGGGGTTGGAAGGGACCTCAAGAGATAAGTCCAACAGACAGTTCACTCAGTCCTTTGTCTTTCTTTTTTCTAATTCCTCTAGTTTTGAAATTTCCTAAATATCTGTTTTGCTCGAAGAATTATGCAGTGAAAGAGACTTCATGTGTGCGTGCAGCAGTTATTTCTGCAGCAGCAAGTGGAAGAAGTTGAAACCTGCCGATCTGGGGGGCTGTTGGGCCAGCTCGTTATGCTGCTGACCCTCACTGCTCTTCACTAATGCTCTTACATTTCAAGAGTGAATTGTACATCTCCTGCTTTGTCTGTCCTGAAAAGCTGTAGGGCCGACTCAGTATATTTCAGACCTGATAGTGAGCAACCCTGGCATCTTCCAGAAGAAAGGCATTTTTAGAGTTATATGGACTTCATGCTCTCACATGTTCCTTTTTTAGCCCACAGAAGATAATTTTGAACTTGCTTTTGTAGTAGTGAAATGTGAATAAGCACAAAGGAAGGTCAACACCCTCCCTGGTTTTACAGTCAGTCTAGGGAGGTCATAATCATAGTTTCCAGCAGGAAACTTGCGAATTATACCTTCTTCAGTAAAAGTAAGATTGCTTTTTTTTCCCCCAGCGTTGTTGGTGACTGGGTCTCTTTGGTACATTGAGTGTCCAGATATATTGGGTTACTCTTTTCCATTATAAACTGTAGGATACAGAGAGCTTCTCAGTTCAATTTCTAGTACTTATAACACTTGTTTAGCTCTGAGACTCTGTAGTAATACAGTCCACTACAAAAGCATTATAGAAATTATTTGATATGGTAACTATTGCCACGTGGTCCCTAAGTAACGTTATGCTTTATCATGTTATGGCAGACCCTCTGCAAAAATATTCCTTTCCTTGCATCTTTTCAATTATACAAAGGGAAAAACAAGCCTTAGTCAAAGAAAGATGTGGCCTGCTCTGATTGAGCCACCACATCTTAAAGTAACAGCTTTTCTTTAACCCTGTTGATTACTTTGGGAGATGCAGTACTGTTGTATCTTGGCAGTAGGGTTACATACTATCATTGTGCACATGAAATATCTCTCTTATAAACAGCATAGTAGCTATTAGGCTATAAAGAATCACTGCCCTTGTCTTAAGACTTTTTGTATTTTTTTTTACCTAAGTTTTGAGTAAATTCCACCTCAAGTTCTACTTTCATCTTTAAAGGAAACACCATCTTTTCCCCTTTATTTTTAAACCACTCATTTCTTTTGTGTTCTGCAGTTTGAACAATAGTTTGTGCTTTTCATTAGGTAATGGAAAAATATTTCTTGCAAATTGGAATTTTTTCTCATCTGTTACAACTTTACTTTCATAAAACCCATGGTTTTGCAGTTGTGGGTTGAGAAAGCATTTACATACTGTTTCAATTATTCCTATACTTGCTTGCTTATGCTTACTTTAACGATATTCTTAACTGATACCCTTACTTGGGGATTTTGAAGTTTGCAGTTCCCAGAAGTTTTTCATCTCTACCCTTCCTGGTATGTTGGTAAACTTTAGAGTATTTAGATAAAATGAAAGAAGTGCTACTGCTTTTCCATTCACTGCTGCACTAAACATAGACCTTTAAGACATCTATTGCTGTTTTGGAGTCCTAGTCTACTATTCCCAATTGTGCATTTACTCTGAAAAATATTCTGGATTTCTGGGCAGCACCGAGAATGATAAATATGGGGTTTGGGATCCAAGGGTAGGTACCTCAGAATTAAAAGCTCTTCCTGTACAGAATGAGTCTCCTCTGAGTCTCACAGACTTCAAGGAGACTGCATGCAAGTTGAATGACTTCTGAGAAAATGAGGTCTCTGGCTTGTACTTGGCATTTCATTGTACTCAGAACTGTCATCTTCCTCAAACTTCCTTGCCAAATAAATGGCTTTTCATCTTTTCTCTGTGTTCTGGGTAAGAAAACAACCGCGTGTTGAGACTAATTCAGTAACTGGGAGGGGGGTGAGGAGCAGATTGTGTTTGGAGACCTAAGGGTTAAAATATTTTTAAGAGTTTTCTTGGATATGGAATCATTTTTGTGACTTCCAAGTTTAAAAAGCTCTGTAAAAGTAAAACCTTAGTATTCAAAGAATGTTCAGCTCTCTTTCTCTCTCGTTGAGAAATAAATGCACCCATGCCTGCTGGGGGGTAGTCCTTTTTTGTTGTTGTGTTTTTGGGGATCTTTTTAATGTTGATCGAGGAACTCTTCAAACTCTCAGATTGCAGTGGGCTTTGTAAACTGGTCATTTATCCCTCAGGCACCTTGTGCTTACTAATGCTTCATTTAGACAGCATCAATCAACAGTGTTTGAAAACTTGTTGGTGTTTATTTTCCACCCTGAGCATCTCTTCATGCACTGCCCTCACCAGGTGGGCTGTCACTCAACACCAAGCTGGCAGGAGGATCTAAAGCTCCCCTTTAAACTCCCTGCTCCAGGCAAGGACTGCCTTTTCTACTCTAGTCTCATCCGCATGTGGTGAAGGGGGTAAAGGGCCTCACCCAAGATGGTCCATGCCTTGGATCCAAATCCCCCCACCACTCTTTAAGCTGTGACGGAGAGGTAGAACAGCAGCAATATGCATCAAGCATGAAACCCTGGGTAGTTGCTCACCCTGGTGGTTGTTCCCGGTCGTCCCCTTGCTACCCCATACCACTAGAGGAGAGAACCCAAGAGGAAAAGTATAGCAGATAGTGGCTAGAAAGCCCAGTGCCAAGGTGACATTAAGGCCACAGCTTGATTAGGTGTTGACTGTAGTAGCAGAGTGAGTTTTATTTATTGTGCCCTGGTGGGGAATTTACTGGTCTCAGTGTACTGTGTTGTGTTTATAACTGTGTCTCATGATTAAAAGGTTTAACTCCATGTAGCCAGGATTTTCTTGTTCTTTAGTTTGGGACAACTGTGTCTCGAGTATTAGATCAGCCACACGCAGCTAGAGGTGGCTTTGCTTTTAGCATGTTATTACTTCATTTTACTTTATCTGTCTTATTTGTTTACAATACAGCTTTTCTTTTCCTACACAGATGTGTCCTAGAAGTTTAGTTAACATGGGCAATTTGCAGCTCAGTTTGTTTTACATTCCTGTTGAGATATGCTGAATGGATGAGGTAAATCTCAGGGCACTGCACATCTGGCTTACCCAGGCAATGAAACACACTAAGTGGAAACTTCAGGAAATTAAAATATAAACTTCCCTGCCCCTTTTCCTGCAGGGGCAGGAGAGGGGATGGGTCTGCCTGCTTGCATATGCCATTACGGTATGTTAACACTTTCAGTACTCAGATATGTTCTATTTCCCTCCTGCTTGAGCCTTTCCAGGCAGATAGTGGCATCATGGGTAAATGTGATGCCTTGGCATCTGCATGTTCGTGACCTGGGAGGTCAAAACCTTCCTGTAAGATATACACTGACATCCGAGAAAGCTGATCATCTGGAAGTCCCCTGTTTGAACTTTTGTCAGCAAACTGTCTCTTCTCTTGTCCTTCATTCCCTTGGGACTGCAAAGACTACTTTCAAAGGAGATCCCAGGTTTTAGATTAGTATGCCTTAAAAGCACAACTTCTCCACAATCCCTTATGTGTGCAGAGTGTCTTGTGCCCGTCTGTTCAAAACCAGAGAAGCCGATGAACCTCATACTGTTCCTCCAGGATTACTCAAGTGCTGTCATGCTTTAAATTGAAGAAGTCCAGCTATGTAGCTTTTTGCATAGTCATGTGCATTGCATACGTTAAGCCCTGGTTTGGCATGTCATGAATTAGACAAATGCACTTATTGCATGTTAGTAAGGTTTTTGGGTGGGTTTTTTTTTTATTTAATCATCTCTTGTTTCAGATTCCATATGAAAAGCTTGGGGAGGATATTACGAAATCAGAAGGAAGCTCACACTCTAAGCCCATGTGAAAACAAAACCACCAAAAAGAAAAGTTATATCCACCATATTTTAAATTTCTGAATTAAAAAAAAAAATACATGTTGTGCCAGGCATAGCTGGTCTTTCTCCATGTGACCAATAGTAGAGCAAAAAATATTACATATGGGCAGCAGCCATCTGAAAGAAAAAAATTTAGATTGACAAGTACATAAAATCTATTCAGAAAAGTCCACTCTATCCTGGAATCCCAACCTCCTCTGTAATTCAGACTGTAAGACTGCACCAAGATATTCCTGCAGAGAGAAGAAAAAAAAACCCTGTGCATTCACATAATTAATGCAGATGTTGGCAACCTTTTTTAAGGGGCACTAATTCATCCGTATGACTTCCTCTCTCCCTCAAGGTTCTTATACTTGACCTGTGTTATTACCACACAGTCTTTAACCAGAGAATTAAATCCAGATGGCTTGTAGCCAGGTCTCCCTTTGTTAAGTATCATTTTTCCTATGCAACAGAGAGATACTACATGAGAATTTTGTAAAATTCTTGAATAATTAAGGCTGAAAGGTTTCTAACGTAAAAGTTGATGTATCCTAAAGGAACAATAAAAGTTTTATAGGCATTGTGCTGAGAAATACTGTTTACTCTAGCTTTTTATTATCCTGGGTCTGCAAATGTTTCTTCTCAATGTTTAGGTTAGAGGTAAAATAATTCTAAAAAGACCATTTTTCTCTAATATAAATCTAAATGACATGTGGTGCATTTGGCATATAGGTGGAAAGTTTTGTGTGTTGTTTTATTGAAAATAGCTTAATTGTGTTGACAAATGGAGGAAAACAAAAGGAAACAGAAATACCTTTGTTTAATTCTAAGGAAATCTTTATCCAGTACTATTTTAACTCAAGTCCAATTACTAATTCTGTTTCCCAATTCTGTACAGTTTTGGCTTCAACATGAAGGTTAGGTAAGCTGTAGCATTTCCCACAGAATGGCTGGAACTGTCCAAAACACAGGGTTTTGTTTGCATGTTTTAATGGGAAGAAATTCTCGTCTCTTTAGTATTGTTGATCTGTTCCTTGGTTGGGCTTATTACCCAGTTTCTCCTTTTGTAAAAATTCAAGTTCATTCGGTAGAGTTTCACAGTGATAAAAGCAGGGTGCCAGAGCCAGCAAGAGATTTACTTATTTTTTTTTACATGAGTTTATTGGTTTGGGTTTTTCTATTATTACTCTTTTTACATCCTCATCATCAAGGCATGCTAAACAAGGAACCAGTATGTTATTCAGAGGTGTTTCTTTTTTAGAGTCTTGCCGTTTGGGAATTGCACCTTGAGCAATTGATTATTGTGGTGGTTTGACCCTGGCTGGAGGCCAGACAGACACAGCTCTTCACCCTGGCAATTCACACTGTTAGAGCATATTGATGATCTTAATTTAGGGTATTCTTCCCAGGTTATAAGGCAGGACAACAATGAATGCCCCTGATGGAGACATAAATTAGTCAAAACCTGCTGGGTAATGTAATCCACTTTTCCTCCTCTTTGAGGACTTCTTTTAACACCACTACAGCCAAACCAAAGTTTTATGCACTGATAAAGTAAATGAAGTGTCCTGTAAAAGACTTAATGTTTCTTAATTACGAATTGCATGCCCTTCTCTCTAAGTGAGTTTTTCAGCAGGTCTGCCTTTCCAGAAGCTTGTTTGCCATGCAGTTTGCAGCTATGTCAGAAACCATGCTAGCTAGCAGAGCAGATGGAAGCATTTCTGGTTGCTTCTAATCTGGTTACTGTTACTAGACTCCTCAGAGCAATTGTTTGCCAGTTGTGGAATGTCTGAATGGTCTGAAAATACAAATTTGTTCTGAAGCGTGTTCCCTTCCTGCCTCCCTCCACGCTCTCTGTGAATGTCATGTCCGCGGAAGCAATCATATGTTTTCAGTTCTGATGTAATTTTTTTTTCCCTTCTCTCTTTTTTTTATTTTCCCCTCTTCTTTCAGTCGACAGCCATGAGTGAACCACAGTGCTACTACAATGAAACCATTGCCTTCTTTTATAACCGAAGTGGAAAATATCTAGCCACTGAATGGAACACTGTCAGCAAACTTGTAATGGGACTGGGGATTACCGTCTGCATCTTCATAATGCTGGCTAACCTCTTGGTTATGGTGGCTATTTACGTCAACCGCCGATTCCACTTTCCTATTTATTACCTAATGGCCAACCTAGCCGCTGCGGACTTTTTTGCAGGGCTGGCCTACTTTTACTTAATGTTCAACACAGGACCCAACACTAGAAGATTGACTGTAAGCACCTGGCTTCTCCGTCAGGGTCTCATTGACACTAGCCTGACAGCCTCTGTAGCCAATTTGTTGGCCATCGCTATTGAGCGGCACATTACAGTTTTCCGAATGCAGCTACATACTCGGATGAGCAACCGGCGAGTGGTGGTCGTAATTGTTGTTATCTGGACTATGGCCATTGTCATGGGTGCCATACCAAGTGTTGGATGGAACTGTATTTGTGATATCACTCACTGCTCCAATATGGCACCGCTCTATAGTGACTCCTACCTGGTCTTCTGGGCTATTTTCAACCTGGTCACTTTTGTGGTCATGGTGGTCCTATACGCTCATATCTTTGGGTATGTCCGCCAAAGGACTATGAGAATGTCCAGACACAGTTCTGGACCCCGCAGAAATCGGGACACCATGATGAGCCTCCTGAAGACTGTGGTCATTGTGCTTGGTAAGTGCTTAATTTGCTGTCCCTGTTTTCCCCTCTCTGTTTCTTATCAGGCCATTTCAGTAATGCATAACCAGCTTCTGCAAGGTCAGCAGCATTTGGAAGACACTAGAAGAGGTGGGGGTACTGTGCTGGTACTATTAAGCTTACTTATGGAAGTGGGTATCAAAGGCTTGTTCACCCAGCTGTGTAACAAGAGAATTATGAAAATCTAGGACCTTAAGATGTAAGCTGGTGGGGTTTTGCAGCAATGAACATTAAAGCCTGTTGTGACAGCCCATGCTGTGCATTATTTGCCCTTGCAAATAATCGTCCCCTGAAGATGCCAAATGGCTGCAACCTTAATTTACTACAGGGAAGGTTCAATCTTCCCCTGAAGTACCTTTTGTCTCCCTTTTTTCAACTGAAAAGGTGTTACATGTATTCAGGCAATACTCTTTGTGTGTGGAGAACAATGAGGGACTATAGGGTTCTTGATGAAAAGATTTTACATGTTAAGCAGAACTGCTGTGCAGTTTGCTGTGTCCATAATGTTTGGCATATCTGACTACCAATTTTAGGAGGTACCTATGCTTCAGGGTTTGGAAAATGGAAACATGACACAAATATTATGACACATAGGTTCCTGTCTTTTTGTGAATAGTTCTACTAGGGTTTTGTCTAGGGGTCTTAGTTTCCTTATGCAGAAGCACAACCTGAATACTGGTTACCTTTCCTTGGTGATGTTCTTTGCAGTTTGTTCAACTCTTTGTTGCAGCAGATGCAAGTGAGCTGCAGGCAAGTAAGGTGGCACTTGTTTCTTTTCCCCAGTTTGTGTTCTCATCCATGAGATACTCCAGTGTGGTACACAGGTATCTTGGGATCCTAGTACCATGTTGCATCATGAAGTTGCCCTAGTAGTCCATAAATGCAACTATAGATAGTCTCTAAAGCAAAAACCTTAGCCTCCATTCCTGCTTTGACATCCTAATTTCTTTGGCTTTCCACTGCAACTTGTTCTTTCTAGCAGTCACTGTCATCACAAACATAGCAGAATAGTTGCAAAGATTTGATTCACAGAATCAGAGAAGGTTAGGGGTTGGAAGGGACCTCTCAAGATCATCTAGTCCCCTTCTCTGCTAAAGCAGTAACACCTATAGCAGATTACACAGAATCATATCCAGGCAGGTTTTGACTGTCTCCAAAGAAGGAGGAGACTCCCCAGCCTCTCTGGGCAGCCTGTCCCAATGCTCTGTCACCCACACAATGAGAAGTTCTTCCTCATGTTGAGGTGGAACGTCCCATTTTCTGGTTTGTGCCCACTGCCCCTTGTCATGCCACTGGGTACCACTGAGCAGAGTCTGGTCCCATCCTCTTGACACCCACCCTTTAAGTACTTATAAGCATTGATGAGATCCTCTCTGTCTTCTCCAGGCTGAACAGCCCCAGGTCTCTCAGACTTTCCTCACACAAGAGATGCTTCAGTCCCTCTATTGTCACAGTCCTCCACTGGACTCTCTCCAGTAGTTCCCTGTCTTTCTTGAACTGGGAAGCCCAGAACTGGACGCACTGCTCCAGATGTCATCTCACCAAGGCAGAGTAGAAGGGGAGAAGAACCTCCCTTGACCATCTGGTCACACTCTTCTGAATGCCTCCCAGGTACCGTTGCCTTTCTTGGCTGTGAGGGCACACTGCTGGCTCATGGATAACTTCTTGTCCACCAGGTCTTCCAAGTCCTTCTCTGCAGAGCTGCTTCCCAGCAGGTCATCCCCTAACCTAGACTGGTACCTGGGGTTATTCCTCCATCGGGGCATGACCCTATTCTTGCCCATGGTTGAACTTCATTTGTTCCTTCCATTTCAACCAATTCTCTAGTACGTCCAGATCTTTCTGATTGTTAATCACTGTGTCAACTTATGTGTTAGTTTAAGAATGTGTTCCTCTCTGACCTAGTGATTAGCTTTGTAAACAGAATATGTATTGTGGAGTTGACTAACCTGTTCACCCATTGGTGAGTCATATTCATCTTTCCCTCTTCAGGGAAAAAGTGCGTTAGAAGGAGGCTATAGTGATGAGTAAAACCTTTCCTGACTGCATGGTGGTTTGGAAATCTGTTCTCCTTACCTTCATGAACCTCTTAGCAGAAGGCAAGATGAAGTAAAGAACACATAGAAAATTCAGGTTTTGCAATCTTCTTTTTAGGAAACAGGTCCTTGTCTCACCTTGTGAAGGATTGTTGTTCATACAACAGTGGAGTGTTTCCTCTGAGGGGAAGGACTGGCTCAAACTTTTAAAAAATTTAAAAAAAAAAAAGTGCCTATACCAGTGCAATGCCGACTTGTAGGAAAAAATAAATACGAACTGAATGTGTAGCATATGTCAGTTAATCCCAAACATTTAGGGGACTAGATGTACACATGTAGCTGGAAGGGTAGGTAGTGACTGCACCCTCCTCTGCCTATGAGTAAAGGTCACAGGAGAGATGTACAGGCCACCTAGTGTGACCTTAACAGTAGATGTCAACAAAGAACATGAAGTAGCTTCCCCACCACCACCCCTCAACTCAATAAGTACGTATTTTTTCCAGTTATTGTTCTGGAAACAGTGGAAAAACTGGAGGTTAAGTAGCATCAGCATTTAGCTGCTGATGCAGTTCAATAGTATTTCCAATTCATCACTGGGGCTATTTGGAGTAAGATTTTTCAGGATTGGAGGTAGCACATGTTGAAGTTTTCTTCAAAATTCCAACGGAAGCTTATTTCTCATTACTGGTGCAGTTAAATTCATTCAGTGTTACGTGCACACTCTGCTTTAGCATCCCTTGTAATCTGCATAAAATGCCATTTACAGGGAAAGATAATGTACTATTTTATTCAATCTGAAGATAACAAAGGCAATCCCAGACTGTGACAGTCTTTCCTGTATTTGGATCTCCCGCTTCTGTACTATTTTGAAAAGGGTTTGTTGTTGTTTTGGTTTCTTCAAAGCAGTGTGGTTTCTTGGGTTGGAGGAGGTCAGTCACAGGGCCACAGCAACGCTTTCACCTCCTTACCGCCTGTGAGACGCAGTTACAAGATAGAGATGGCTGGGGAACAGCTGTGGGTTTGTTGTTTTGGTGGTGAGATTTTTTTTAATAAATTAAAATAGCCTGAAGCCAAGAGTCAGGCCTGGGGACAACTGTAGAGACTCGTGGGACATAAAATGTTTGTGCATCAGAGTGTTAAACTGACTTGCTAGATGAAACATGAGAAGGTTCATTAGCCCAGTTTAAAATTTTCACAAGATTTAAGTGTCATAGTTCCCAAGTGCCTTCTTGTACAGCTAGGCAGTGCACAGTGCCTTGAGTTTCTCTGCTCCTGTTTTGGGAAAAGCAGAAAAGGTGGGTGTTGTAGAGTGCCTGGAGCAACTTGCTGAATGTTTATCTCATGCTGTCAGGTGTCTTCTACGTCAATGAACCTCAGTAACACAGACCCTCTGCCTTTCGTAACTGTGCAGGTCAGGGTAATGCATTGCTGTTTGAGGCAGTACACCAACTTTTTGGAGGTGGAGAGAGGAAAGGAAGAGTCTCAGTTTATTCTTAAGATCCCTTTCCCTCCTTTCCTGCCCCACAGCTGAGTGGAAAAGGGAGCTGATGTGCGTCAGCCTGCTTACCCAGCAGGAGGCAATTCATTTTGGAGGAGAAAGAGGGAGGGTGCCTTGGGAACCAAGGGAAAACGGAGCTAGGAGTCTGAGTAAACCTGTAAGCATTGGCAGAGGGAGGCAAACCAGTCCTCATCTTAGTATCTTTGTTAAAGTGGTGCTCAGCTGTGAGTAAACCCCCTGTGATTTGGGCAGCAATGAGCTGTTCATTTGACTTTTAAACTTCCATAAACGGGTCCTCCTGAAGTCATCCTGCTGGCTGTACTCCCAGGCAAAACCTCGCCACTGCGAGCAGATCGTATTTTCCCCTGTCCCCATACACGCTACGTTTCAGGGGCAGGAGGGGGAGGGAATTGACACAAGAGCTTCTTGTTTGTTAGCTGCCTAACACCGCCTGCCCTCCTCGCGCCTTGCTGCCTTGCTGCCTTGCTCCAGGAGGAGAAGAGCCACCCCAAGGGGAGTGCAGTCCTCCCGGCGTCGATGCTGTCAGCATGTGCGGGGTGGACGCCAGCCGCCTCTGACAAGAGGGTGATTGTGTGGGGAGGGCTACGGCCGCTTGACGCGATGGCTGGAGCGGTCGGGATCTGGCACACTGCGTCATCCCACAGAGCGGGTGGGATGCTGGATCCTAGGAACAAGTCAAAAGCAGAGAACAGATTTTTTTTCTTCTTCTTTTCATCCCCTTTTGTTTGGTTTTTTCCTTGAGTAAAATATTTTAAACAGAAGGAAGTGATTTCATAGCTGAGCCCTCTTTTTTTTTTCTTTTTTTTTCCCCTTCTTCTAACAAGGCTGCTTTTGAAATCTTTCAAAAGTAACAAGGAACATAAAGCTCTTTCTCTAGAGCATGCTTCTCCTTTGCGCCAGGGCTACTATCTGAGTACTTCACACAGCTATAAAATAGGGTCTGGTTTGGCCTGCAGCTGAATGACATTTTGCCTTTCACCATCACCATGTACTGTGTTTCAATGAGCCATCGAGGGAACAGGCAAAAACCTGGTGCATACAAGGGCTGGAAGCTGAAATCCTCTCTTCCAGGCTCTGTTTCCTTCTATTTCTTTTTTTTTTTTACATCTTCCATTTGAGAACAAAGCTAAACTGTTTTTGTAGTGGAGGTCATAGTTAGACTCTGAATGCATTTCGCTGAGCTAAATGCAGGTTCGGCCCCAGAATGGATGACAATATCTAACTACTGTTTTAAGAAACAGTGAAAGTACCAAAAATGGATTTTGGAGATCAGGGCTGGAAAAACTAGCTCCGGTCTGCATTTCCATGGCTTGGAATAAGTCATGAAAGACTAGGGTCTTTTAGAGGTTCTTAGGTGCATTTATAGATAACTAGCAGCTTAGATCATTACTGCTGGAAAATTAGCTAGTATATTCCTCCCCCTAAATGCTGATTAAACACCCATCCTTACTTTGTCAGTGGTCGTTTCTGCAATGTAGATAACTCTTCTCTGTATCTCCATGCATGTGTCTGGGCGTTGTTGTCTCAATGGACTGAGATCATGATACTGACATTTCATAACTTAATTTTAAATAACAGTAATAGCAACAGCCCATCTTCTGTGTATTTTATCAATCCTGACAATTAGCCTTTTGCACTAGGTGAGTTCTCAATGGTGTTTGGCTAAAATTTGTTTAATAGGCCTGTTGAGCCAAGCATCACAGCTAGCCCTCGGGAGGTAAGGAGAGCAAGCAATACATTCATGATTGCTTACCCTTTGTGTTCCTGGGAACTAAACAGGCACTTTCCTGCCTGTAAGCCCATCCACTTTGGAGGAATGTGGTTTATTCTGCAAGATTTGGAAACCAGTGTGGGCACAGACAAAAAAGCAAAGGTTCTTCTTGTGGAAAAGGTTTTGAATTGGAGGTGTCTCACTCTCTTTGAAGATAGTCTCTTACTTATTATAATGAAGTAATAAATGCAAGGAAAGCATCTGGAAGCTCAGTATAAACATTTGGAAGGGTGGAAGTGCTCAGCAACAGCTTTTTTTTTTTTTCCTGCCATCTCTTTCTGCCATGGTTATGAATTGCATGAAAGACTTATTTTTGTACTTTCATAGCTTTTCTGTCACAGCTAAGTACCAAGTGGGGATGAAAAGCAGCAAATAACTACAGTACTGCACATGAGTGTCAGCATATCCTCTAAGTACACAGTTAAAATGAAATGCATTATTGATAACGTTAACCTTTAAGGGTGATTGATTGATATGCAGCATTTCATTCCAAGATCAAAACCATAAAGTCCTATGGAGGCAATTTTTTAAAAAGATGTTTTTAATATCTACGCTCGTCTCTTCTGACATACAGTCTGCATCTTTTCCCACTTCCTCCTTTCATGGAGTAAGAGCACTTGATTTTCCGTAGAAAGTAAAAAGATTGGGAAATAGTGTTACAAACTGAGTGACAGCACCCTGTGTTTTACCAGAGGCATGTCTTTGTTTCCAAACTCCTTATGCAGTGTCAGGCGGTTAAGTGGAATAGCCTGTCTTCATCAGCCCCCAAAACCTAAGGGCTTAGGCTTTATTAACTATATTTCACCAGTTACCAAGTAAGTGAAACTCAGCCAAGATGTTCTTGTCTAGACAGAGCTTGGTTATGGCATCATGAACTTCAGCAGACCTTCCCTGCCCAGGGAAAGTTATTACAGTGGTCCAAAGCAAATATCACCCTTGGTCACACATTGCAAATGGTAAGAGGATCTTTTGGAGAGGCCAGGGTTTCTACTAGCTCTGTGACTGGAAGCTGGCAGATTCATCTATTCATCTAATCCCTGAGGAGTCCCACTGGCCTGGAGAGGTGAGCCCTCCAGAGGCATTTTCCCTGAAATGACTGAAAATGAGGATGTCATTTTAGTTTGGAGGTGTACTTCCACTCAGTAGTTGTGGCCCCATTTGGAGGTGAGCAGCATCCAGTTGTGGGGTTTTTTTCCTAGACGTTCTAACATTTTTCTTGGAGGGCTAGGCTGGGCAGTGAGATCACAGTGGCATTCAGGTGAAGGCAGCACATTTCTCAGCCTCTTCTCTGGAAGTTGGGGTGTGTGAAGTCATAAATACCAGGTTACCCCATGACAAGCAAGGAGGGCTCACCAACCCAGCCTGACCTCTGCGTCATAGTAATGTCACTTGTTTATTGATGTAGTCCTGAAGGGAAAAACAGGGCAATAAACTCTGGAACTGGCGCTGGCAATACAAATCTGAGCATCAATGACTTTCTGTTCTAGCACACAGGGTGCAGTTATGTGCAGTCCCAGCGTTTTTAGATAAGTACATTCTCAAAGTGCACAGACGGTAAATTTAACCCACAGTTGAGTAAACTGGGAAATCGTGGCTGATGACCATGGTCAAAATTCATCACTTCTCATTAGAGTTTATGGCATAAATTTTTATTAGCATTGTGTGGAGAGAAAAGGTTATCGTAAGTGCTTTAAGAGCTTCAGTGTGATGGCAATACTTTTAAGCTGTATCATCAGATGTTTCCATCAAGTAGTGAAATCTTTAGTTAAAATTGTCCTGTAAGATTTTTTTTTTAATGCACATATATCACATCTTCCCCCAGTCAGTTTCTGATCGATTGAATTTCTGTTTTCTTAGTGGAACACCCTAGAAGTCATTGTGATATTTTCCCCCAAGGAAGCTTCCCAGGACCAAACACTACACTTTGGGTGGGTGTGGCTTCCAGGGCTTGCTCTTCTTACTGTCACTAATAATTAGGTACTACTTTCTTTTTTTCCCTTTATGCATCTTAATGGCATTTTGGTATTAACTTAAAACCTGTACTTTCAGCTTACAGGCAGGTGAAGTGGAATGGAAACCTTCATGTTATTGCTCATATCTGTTAGAAGATTTCTTCATGAAATCGTTCAGTATCAATGACAAAAAAACAGAATTTTTGTTACACCTGTTATCCATAACAAAAGGCCTAGTATTTTTACATTCATCCATGTAAATGTCTGTATTCTTATTTTCTTGTTAAATACAGGTTAATTACTATATTAGACAGATCTTGCTGTGTTTTATAAAAGGAAGACAAATTTTCACAAAGAACTATTAAAATTAGTTACATTTCATCAGCAAAATGGGTTTCTGCTTTCAGTTAAAATAATAAAGGTAGGAAAACTTGCTAAGGATCTAAGTTGTAATCTGTATGCAATTATGCAGTGATTGGAGTGTGTCTTAAATTTAAGGCCCTTTGGGCTTGCACAGAATTTTTATTTTGCTGCTAATAAAAGCAATGCTATGTATGCTCTCTGACACTTAGTCTGTCTTGCTAAATCTCCCTCACTCATCGTTTTAATTGTCATTTATAGTCCTGCAAATGGATTCCAGTTGATATTTTTGAGTTTTGCCTAGTAGCCCCAAACCAAATCTCTTGACAGCGCTGGTTGGCTGGTGAGCATAGAGAAAGGAAAAAGAATAAAGAGGCACAGCAACTGGAAATTACACTGTGGTCAGTTTGTGTGATTAAGCTAATTCTTTTTTTTTTCAAAACAAGCCTGTGCAAGCTTTCCTTGCTGACACAGAATTATTGGTGCCTTGGATCCAGGTGCCTCTTTTTCTGAACCCAGAGCCTGGTCAGATGTGTTGGGAGTCTCATCCTAAACGTTTCGCTTATTCCTTCACTAACTCTCTCAATTCAATTTATTGCATCCCCAGCTAAAGCTGAGATACATCCTTGGTAACTGTCTTTTCTCTGAAGTATTCCAGGTATCCCTATGTAATTGCTTCACGCTCAGGAAACCGTTTTGAATTTTCCCCCTCTTTCCACCTTCACTTAAGAATAAGAATTATTTATTTCATTTGGGATCCTTTGAAACTGTGTTTTAAGGAACTTCCATCATTTCCCAAGGCAGGAATGTGGTTTTATTTTGCTTTATTTTTGAAGGGGGAAAATCTCTCTAGTAAATGTATTCTTTTATATACAATGCAAATGAGGCCTTGTTTAATAAAAACCCTTCCCCTCAATTCAGTATAATTTATAACCTTTTCAGGGAAGAAATAAATTTAAAAGGCAAAGGAAAGCTCTCTGTGCTCTTCCAAGAATGGCCAGAGAAGGATTAACTTTGAGTAGTTCTTGGTTTGTACTTATGTTCAGCTTTTGATTTAAAAAAATATTTTAAAAAAATTATAATACCTTGCAAAGGTTATCTTTTGTTTCCAAAAGTCTTCTAAACATTAATTGCAATGGCAAAAGTAGGTATTTTCTCACAAGGCCAAGGGAATTTATTTTTATTTTTCTTTATGAATAATAGGATTTGGAAATCGTATGCTTGCCCCCAAGCAATAGGTTCCATCCTTTTCTGTTGGATCCAGGTAAAATAACAAACTGCTGGCAAGGAAGTGAAATTCATGTAGTAAAAAATCTGTGCTAAACAAAAGCAACTTAGTACCGTATCTTTCTCTGCTGTCAGACTCCCCTTATCAGTGCTGCATCCACAGGTACGCAGCAACCTGGATTGCTCTGTGATGGTGGAGATGGGGATGTGTCATGGGACACTTGCTTTTCTCCAGAGGTCTTGCTAAACTTTGAGAAAAGCTGAAAGCCCAGGATAGGAATTGTTACCAATAAAAAAATCTGAAAATCTCCGTGTGCAAGAAGAATTAAATCAATTATCAGGCCAGGACTTACTGATCTCACACTTTCTGAGATGAAATTTTTGGAACAGAAGATGGGAATCCACCCTTTAGAAGATGTGGTAGTAGAGCTTTTACAAGGTGGGTGCTTGCAAGAAAACCTTCTTGTGCTCCAGAAAGCACACAGTTGTGTCAGGAGTTCAGTTCTAAATGTTTTGCTTAATTACTTCACTGATTCCCTGAGTTAAATTTCTTGCATCCTCAGCTAAAACTGGTAAATCCTCAGTAACTGTTAAAGCAAAGTGTTTGCAGCCTAGAATATCTGTGACAATACCAATCTCCATCGCCGCTGGCTTGTGTTTTCATCTTTGGCTGAACATTTGAGCTTTTATTTCAAACTTACAGCTAGACCTCAGCTTGAGAAACTATGTGAATAAAAATGCCAGCTGTTAACTTGTCGTGTTGCAAAACTGCATTCAATGAGGCTCTGAACAATCATTTGTTTCCACCAGTGGAAAACACTGAGAACAAGAGGCTGTTTTGTGGGAATGGAGGAGTGATGCTCCTTCTTGTGCATTGCTTCATTGCACATGAGCAGCGTGAGTATTCCAGGTTGTCTGTTTTTCTGGGGTAATGAGAGAAAACAGAAGTTCTAAACCTGGATTTATTTTTGCCTTTATGGATTCAATGAAACTATGGGTCTTAACATCAAAACACAAAGTTCTTGCTGGTGGGAAAGTTTACTGAGATATCTGAGGTACAGAAGCTGATCCCTGGGGTGGGAAATGGTTGGCAATGAGTGACAGCCTTCAGACAACAGCCTTTGTGCTTCCCTCCTAGTCTCAGCATGAAAAGCGTGTTCAAAGAAAAGCTTTATTTTGTGCATTTTTTTAAAAACAATTGTATTCTGAATCTGAATGTGAAAGAAAAGTGTTATTCTGAGCTTTTCTGGTTCTGGCTTTATTAGCAGAACAACTTCCTGTTTTCCTGTTTTGTACAGCTGGGGATGCTGTTGCTGAGCTCACATGTGGACTGCATTTTTTTCTTTCTCCTTTGAAAGGTTTTTTCCTTTTTCCCCCCTCCCTTGTTTCCTTTTTCCCCTTCCCCTTTTTTTCCTTTTTCCCCTTCCCCTTTTTTTTCCTTTTTCCCCTTCCCCTTTTTTTCCTTTTTCCCCTTCCCCTTTTTTTTCCTTTTTCCCCTTCCCCTTTTTTTCCTTTTTCCCCTTCCCCTTTTTTTTCCTTTTTCCCCTTCCCCTTTTTTTCCTTTTTCCCCTTCCCCTTTTTTTTCCTTTTTCCCCTTCCCCTTTTTTTTCCTTTTCCCCTTCCCCTTTTTTTTCCTTTTTCCCCTTCCCCTTTTTTTTCCTTTTTCCCCTTCCCCTTTTTTTTCCTTTTTCCCCTTCCCCTTTTTTTTCCTTTTTCCCCTTCCCCTTTTTTTTCCTTTTTCCCCTTCCCCTTTTTTCTTTTGTCTTCCTTCCACTTTCCCTTTTGTTTTCCCTTCCCATTTTAATTTTTTTTCTTTTTCATTTTTTTCAAGCCCTTCCATAAGTACATTTCTGTTACACACTTCCACATTTGATGCCCTTTAAATCTGACATGAACAACAGCAACAGAAAATCGTCTTCATCTCTACAGCTCTCATTCAGGAAACCTTCATGCCACCCTGCCACTTTTTGCTCAGCCTAAAAAAGTCTCTAAAGTTCATTTTCCTTGTATCCCTGTAGAAAAATGCCAATATGACATTCAAGTGTGATTCTTGAGTATGTGGCAGTGGGTCCACTGTCAGACACATCCTTTCCCATCAGTGTCTGGACAGCCCATAGAAGGACTCTGAAGTTTTATGGAAGGTCATGAGACTTTGGAAGCCATGACATCATTTGTTAGGTCTGAATGGTTTTGAGGGTTGTTTTTTTTCTGAGTTCAAGTGCTGTCTAATCTGTCTCTGCTGCTTAATAAAGTACTGGAGCAAGGAGGTCTACTATAAGTGAAAATACTTGCTTTTCAGGCATACCGGCAAGCAGGAGGTCTTCGAAGGGCAAGGGATGAGCGCTTTGAAGTTTATGGTCAGGATGACCTTAAGTTCTGCAACTGGAGAAGTGAGAATTTAGTAGTCTGTAAAACTGTCACAGACATACCTGCCACCGAGCTGGCCATCTGGTGCTGTGGGCTGACATTAGGAGAGCAGTCTGGTGTGTGGCAGTAAGCTGAAATGGTAATTGATGTTAGTGCTAAAAGCCTGTGGGGTTGTAATTAAAAAAAAATTAAAGTTCAGGTAAGTTTGAGAGGAGTAAGAGAAAGCATTTCTGTTGCATTTCTTTGCGTTGGAGCTATCTGCCTTGGTCTTACTTCATTAAAACAGAACTTGGTATCTGAGTTCAAATTTGCTAATATAATCATAGATATGCAAGGACAGTTAAAAAATTTTTGAAGTATCTTTTTTGATGAAAGAAATCAATGTCTCCTGAAGGTGAGGGAGGGAATTAAGCTGTTATGAGCAGGAAAAGCTGCCAAACTCCTGCACTTATCTTCTTTTCATGGAACTCACTTCCTCTGACCCTGGACTCAGAACCTTCCTTGTTTTCCTACAAGCAATTTTGGGAGCTGTTTCCCATCTTCCGATATTGATGTAACCTCAGAAGGAATTTCTGCTGACATACGGGGCTGATAAGTCTCATCTCTGTGTTTGAAGTTGCTTTTAAGTGCCCAGTTTTTATATAGCAAGTACGAGGAGTAATGAAAAGATTAATTTTCCAAGCAGAAGCTGTGTATATAAAGTGAAAGAAAAAAAGCTGTGTAAGTCTATTGTGTATTTGTAGAATGGTTTCCACTTTCTTCCCTGAAACAAATTAAAATGGGGAACTGTAGTTCATAAAAGGGAAACTGAAGGAAATGTTTAAAAATATATTGAATGGTTTTAGATATATAACAGGATTTCCTTGATGATGTGTTGTATTATTTTCAAGTTGGTTACAGATCACAGAATCAGCAGGTTGGAAAAGGCCTTTGAGATCATCAAGTCTAACCATTCCAGTCCTATGATAAACCATATCCCTAAGTACCTTATCTACCCATCTTGTAAACACATCCAGGGTCGGTGACTCAACCCCCTCCCTGGGCAGCCTGTTCCAGGCCCTGACAAATCTTCTGGTGAATTTTTTCCTAACATCTAATCTGACCCTGCCCTGGCACAGCTTCATGCCATTTTCCCTGTTCCTATCTCCTGTTATTTGGCTGAAGAGACCATTGCCCACCTCTCTACAACCTCCCTTTAGGTAGTTGTAGGTGGTGATAAGGTTTTCCCTCAGCCTCCTCTTCTCCAGCCTAAACGTCCCCAGCTCCCTCAGCCGTTCCTCATATGATTTGATATGTTGCCTCCTTTAGTTTTCAAAATTAACTTATATAATGACATATTTTCTATTATAACTGTGTAAGAGAAAAAAGGTGCAGTGGAAACAGTGCTTACTCTTCCCAACTTGGAGCATTTATATTAACACCCCAAAAGAGGCTGGGACACCATGTCAGGGTTCAGGCATTTCAAAACTTTAACATATCAGCAATACACTGGGTTTTTATTTATCTCTTCTACTTCAGTTGAGTGATGAGTAAAGAGTGAATCGTAATATTAAAATTTCAATCATGTTGTGGCTATTAATCAGCAACCAGTCCTATAAGGTCTAATTTTGAAACAGGCAGGTTAAAATTATTAGCGTGTTGTCCTGGTTTTCAGCTGAAATAATTTCCACTGAAAACTGGGAGAGGACACAGCCAAGGACAAGTGGCCCAAACTAGCCAAAGCGGTATTCCGTATGATATGACATCATGCTCAGTATATAAAGAGGGCTGGCTGGGAAGGAGATGTCACTGTTCCAGGATGGACTCCTGGAGCCAGTAAGTTGCATTGCATATCACACGCTTTATATATTCTGTTCGAAGTCCTGCTGCTGTTCTTTCCCTCTCCCTGTGCTGTCCCAGGAAACTATCCTTGTCCCAACACATGTGTTTTACCCTTTTTTTCCCTTTCTCCTCCCATATTCCATTGCAGAGGAAAGGAGGCATCGTGCTGAGACGTCTGGGGCTGAACCGCAACACGTAGCCATGAGTTCGGTTGTATACTTTCAGCAATGAGGTGTCTACCTTCAGCTTACGACCATTTAACTGGGAAATATGTTTTATTACATAGCAAGAAACTGTCAGCTTTAAGAGTTGTATGAAGTAGCCCTTTTGTCTCAGTTGGCAAAGGGGCAACAAGGAGTCACTTAAGTCCCAGCTATGAAAAGCATCGTGGATATGGAAAGGCACTGGCTGAAGGAGTAAAGTTATGTCTTCTCTTAAAATAGAAATGGGTAATAATGCCTGTCTGCTCATACCATGCCATAGGAGGCAGGGTAGGAATGCTGCGTGAGCGTTTCTAAGCCCTGCTTGTACAGGTCAAAAGAGAAATTTGTGTTAGAAAAATTTGTTTGTCCTGAGCTGACAGACCTGCAAAGCACATCTGCTCATGCTTCATGTCCAAGGTCGTGTCAGCAGGGCACACCATGGTGTTCTAGTTCTTCCTCTGGAGGTGGTAAATAGTGAAATGGAGTTCAGTGCTGACCAGGAGATCCATTGCCCTTGTCATGTGTGTCAGGACTGTGTGGTAGACAAAGTATACAAAGGCTGGGACTGCCCTTCACAGAATCACAAGGTTGGAAAAGACCTTTAAGATCATCAAGTCCAACCATTCCCATCCTATGCTAAACCATATCCCTAAGTACTTCCTCTACCCTTTTTTTAAACACATACAGAGATGGTGACTCAACGCCCTCCCTGGGCAGCCTGTTCCAAGCCCTGACAACTCTTTCAGGAAAAAATTTTTTCCTAATGTCTAATCTGACCCTGCTCTGACACAGCTTTGTGCCATTTCTCCTTCACCTATCACCTGTCATCTGGCTGAAAAGACCATCACCCACCTCTCTACAACCTCCCTTCCACCCTATGAAAAGAGTGTATTTTTAGTTTACAGTGGGTGTTTCCTAAATTAATGTCAGTGTGGAGAGAAGCTTGTCTCTTCAGTTTCTGAATCAAAAGCTTCTGCTCTGTCTGGGTTTTGTACTGGTATTACCCAGTCTTGTCTCCCCAGCAGCTTTCTCTTCTACATGCTGCTGCACACAAAGGCAAGTGCAGTGCATTTCTTGGGATTCTCATTTGAGCTGGCTTTCCAAACACATAGTAACAGTTTGCAACTTTAAATTTTTGCCCTTCTTGCTCCCTGGAGGCATGGCAGAGTGGGTCTCAGGACGACACATACTAATCTTCTGCCTTAAGGAGAGAGGTATGTAGTATCTTGTGGGCCTGCTGACATCCTCAGTCTTATCCTCCCTCTGGGTCTATGGAAAATTCTTTTCTCCTTTTTTTTTAATACCTGTGAAAGCGATGGAGGGACTGTGGTCTATATTTTATATAGTTCAGAGTTACAGCTCCATTTTTGTACTTACTGCTTCACTTCAAGCAGATATGTAGTGATTTTATATCATTTCAGAACAGCAAAAGGCTTACTTTGTCTTCTGCTGCAGGCTCTTAGGCATGTGCCACAGTAAAAGGCACAGTCTCCGTTTGGCAACTGCACTAGCCACAAATGAGACTTTGAAGTTACCTCAGATGCAGGTGTGAGTGTTGAAAACAGAAAGGTTTACATTGAGATGCATGTACTTTATGTGGCCATGGAAGATACCTTTTGAAGAAGGTCTTCAACCAGACTTGCCAGAAATCACCTGGAATGCATGTTGTGCTGCTAGAAGCCATGCAGATGCCAGTGGGTTACTGAAAGGGTTTCCCGTGTTAATGTGCAGGATGGACGCAATGGGGTCTTTAACATTTAGTTTTAAAGGCAAAAAAAATTAAAATCTATAGGGTTGACAGTAACAGGAAGGAAAGACTTATGTTCATGTAAGATGAGTAGGTAAATTGTTTGGACTTTTTCCAGAGGTTGACATTGAAGCATATGGTTGCAAAGTGTTTACTTTTTACCCTTGTATACTGGTTCATACTAAGTGGTGTTTAGGAAATTAAAGTTCATTTCCGAAGAAAATACACTAAAATTCTTGTTCTTCAGTCAACAAATCAATAATTCATATTACAGAAAAGGAGATAACTCTCACTGTTAGATGAGAAGGAAGAACTGCGGTACCTTAGTCACTAAAGATGATACATTGTGAAATACAGAAGAATTTGGCATTTATGATAATGCTTGGCAGAGTTTCTGTAAGTTGTATGAGTGCTCTGTAAAGATCTATGAATTTATTTCAATGATATCTTTTGTAGTATACAGCAATGGAATTTATTCATTGGTCCTCAAAGAGATGATAATTTTAATTACTATTTCAATATACAAAGTTTTATATAACATAGCTAAATGAGAAATTCAGCAAACTGGCTTTTTGCTTTCTCTGCTTTTGTACTAATTCCAGAATATAGGGCGATCTGCAGGATTTCTCTCTGAAGACATGAAGATGTGAGAGGTTCTTGTTTTTTTCTCAGGCGCACTGTGGGCTTAATGAGATCTCTGTTGAAAAAGCCTGTCAGCCCAGATGAGGAGAGAAGATGCAGATTCCCTACTAGAGCTGTTAATCCAGCAACTGGACTTGGTCCCTCCTCCCTAGTTTTTGGCAGGGGTTCCTGCCTGTGCCATTCCCATCCCCAGGCAAGGGCTCGCCCCTGTCCCACAGGGACAGGAGGTACAAAGAACAGCCACCTGCAGAAAAACCCTTCTCCTGCTTAGCACACCAACATCACTCTGTGTCCCTGTCATGTCTTTGTGCATCTCGTAGCCTGTTTCCCAGGAGGCCCTTGTTTTGGGTAGGAGCAGTGCTATGGCACATAGGTGTAGGGGTGCTATGCACCACGGAGTCATTGCTTGCTGCTTGCCTGCTGCCTGATGCTCCTCAGTCTTGTGCACAGGCTTCACCTGCCACTCACATTTTGGATTTACTATCTTTCAACAAGGAGAGACTGGTATCACAGTGGCTTATAGCTTAACTTCCTTCCTATTGCTTTCACAGCAAAAGGAAAATAGGTGAGGAGTATGCATATTGGTTAAAAGGCTAGATGGCCTCTGTAGACTACTTGGGGGATCAAAAATGGTCCTTTCCCTGAGGACAACCAGCTCCTAATTTTTGGCTGTTTAGCCAGTCTTCTGCATGAAGTGAGTTGTGCTGGTTTCTATACTTGCAGCAGAAAAGCTTGGCTCGGTTCAGTCTAGAGTGAGCATGGGTTAATTTAAATAAACAAACAAAGCAAACTAATTAACTGAAAATAATTTATGTAGCATTCTTCAAAGATGAACACTGCAGCTTTCAGTCTATTCATCCATCAAATACCCAACTGCAGCATTCACTGCGTGCTGCTGCATGGTGGTGTTAAAGAGCAGAAGGCTTTCAGATACGCAGCACTGTTCTTGCCCCACCACGTAAGCGTAAGAGGTGTGCATAAAGCCCTGTGCACTCAAGATATGTGACCTTTTAAGCACATTCCAGAGAACACAGTAGTGATTGATGCTGTTTCCCATGAGATTTTTTTTTCCCTTTCTTTAAATTTTTTTAATTCTTCGCACACACTCCCTCTCTGCTCCCTGTGTTCCTGTCTCCCCACTCCCTTTCTTCTATTTATAGCTTTCATAGAATCATAGAATCGTAGGGGTTGGAAGGGAAAGGGGTTGGACACGAAAGAACCATTTGTTGCATTTTCACCCTGCCAGTACCATGTTTTTCCATTGTACATTAAAAATAGATTTATTTAAACTCCAGGAGTAGATCTAATCAAACTGTTTATTGTTGATAACGTGCATTGACGACTTCACCTGTTACGTCTCTTTTATGGAAATGGATGTTACTTTTACAAGCAAACCTGATTTAATGAACAGGGAGCTCTTAATTCACTACGCTTTTGCCTTTTTTTTAACTTTTTTAATGTTTTAGGGTTGGGTTTTTTTTGTTTTGTTTTGCTCAAAATGACTGCTTCATATCTTGAAGCCTACATGTTGTTTGTATTCAGAAGAAATTTTGAATTCCCTAGAAAATCTGAGTTGCTAAAAAAAGCAATAAATAAATAAATAACACTAATTTTGGATATCACAGAGTCGTAGGGGTTGGAAGGGACCTCAAAACATCATCAAGTTCAACCCCCTGCCAAAGCAGGTTCCATAGGATAGGTCGCATAGGTCGGCATCCAGACAGGTCTTGAACATCTCTCGAGATGAAGACGCCACAATCCCCCTGGGCAGCCTGTCCCAGCGCTCTGTCACCCTCACTGTGAAAAAGTTCTTCCACAGATCGGTGAGGAACTTCCTGTACTCCAACTTGAGGCCATCACCCCTTGTCCTGTCCCCATAAACCATTGAAAAGAGGCTGCCCATTTTCCCCTGTGTCCCACACTTTGGATATTTATAAACATTGATCAGATCCCCTCTTAGTCTTCTTTTCTCAAGGCTGAACAGCCCCAGCTCACTCAGCCTTTCTTCATAGGGGAGATGCTCCAGGCCCTTAATCATCTTTGTAGCCCTTCTCTGGACTCTCTCAAGGAAATACCCGTCTTTTTTATACCAAGGAGCCCAGAACTGGACACAATACTCCAGGTGGGGCCTGACCAGGGCAGAGTAGAGGGGGAGGATCACCTCCTTTGACCTGCTGGCTACACTCCTCCTGATGCACCCCAGGATCCCATTGGCTCTCTTAGCCACCAGGGCACATTGCTATGGACCTTAATTTCTTTTCCCTTGGAAGTTTCAGAAAACAGCAGAATTAACTACTAACCATCAGTTCTTCTTGTCAATTTGTCTCTCTGACTGAAGGAGGGAGCTGCCTCCATGGGTGGAAGACCGAGTGCCTTGCCTACAGAGCTGAGTTAGGCAGCCATTTGCTTGGTGTCTTCCCTGTCCGAGCTGGACCAGATATGGGGCGTGCAATAAAGCATGATGCCCTTGGCCACTGGCTGCCACAGGTCGTTTGGGTGTTGCCACTGAGATTTTAGGGGGTTTCTTGCCTCAAGTAGCTCCCTGTGGGTTCAGTGGAGTCCACAGATGCAGAGCATAGCTGGGGCAGGTCCTCCTGCATGGCAGTGGTTAGGGGTGCAGAGGATAATACTTTATTTTTCCCAGGGTCACCAAAATTTTTCTTTCTCTAGGAAGACTGTAATCCCTCTGCAGAGCTATGGGAAACTCAGTCCTGAAAAAATGCTCTTTCTTTAATTTATTTTGTCTTAATCTTGTTTCCACATACTTCCAGGTCCTAAGCTCAGGACCTGGTTGAGAAACAACTGAAAAACTAGATTGTGCAGAGACAACAGCTGATCAAGGCATGATCCAGAAATAACTTGTGCCTGTTTTGAGTATTGCCTTTTGGGAGGGATGTTCAACCACAGATTTAACAGTTTCCAGGATACAGTCTATATCAAATCATAGAATCACCTGGGTTGGAAGAGACCCTTTAGATCATCAAGTTCAACCACAGCCTAGCCCTGCCTAGTCCACCTCTAGATCTTGTCCTCAAGAACTTCATCTGCACACCTTTTAAATACCTCCAGGGATGGTGACTTCCCCACCTCCCTGGGCAGCCTGTTTCAGTACCTGACAACCTTTTCAATAAAGAAATTCTTCCTGATCTCTAACCTAACTCTCCCCTGGTGCAATTTTAAGCCATTCTCTCTCATCTTTTGTTATGTGAGAAAAGAGACCAACCCAACATCTCTGCAACCACTTTGCACATAGTTGACAGTGTCTCAAATTTCTGTCATCTCCTCCTCCATTTAGAGTGGAGGAAGCTGCATCCAGAGCTGCCTGAAGCACAAGTGCTGCATTTGACTCTGTTAACACCAAAATTTCACTGCAAATGTTGGTGAAAGCAGGGACTTGAATGAAATTTTAAAACCTGGCCTTGACCTTAAACAATGCTGATGACATGTATTAAAACAGTGACTGTAATCTACTAATAAGATTCGTACCTTATGCAATTCACTCTGAAACAATATGCTGTTCTCCCTGAAGTTTTCAGAGTGGTCTCCTGCATCCATTGGCTGACTATCTGGAGTTACCATGTCTCATACAGTAAAAGGATTGTTGCAAAGCATCAGTTGTGTGATGTCTCCATTGCATATTGCACTGTTCAGTGCAGACCTCCCAATATACCCCTCAAATTACTAAAGAAAAAACTGGCCAGAGGTTTTATTAGGGAAGGTTTGATGTCCTTCTTTCTATTTTGAATTTAAGCTCACTGTTCCTTTTTGCTGCTGTTGCTTTCAAGCAGGAAAGAGAAATACCTGCTGGATGCAGGAATTTCATTGAAAGCAGAAAACGCAACAACAAAATAAGTCAGCGCATGCAGAAGGCTTCTGGTACTGTTTTAAAGAGTTAATTTTTATGTTGCTCAGAAAGTAGCCTTTCTACAGTGCATAGAAAAGGCATTAGTATTCTGATATAATTGTCTGTAAAGCCGCACTTACGCAATTTTTGCAGGCAACATTTTGCAATGGAGTGTTACAGTGGAGTGCTTCTGAGTGTGCTGAAATCTGTGATAATAAGAGATGGATGTCACCACATCTTGAAAGCATCTTCTCCACTTCCATGACATGGACTGACCATGTTCCAAAAAAACCAAAAAAAAATCCCAAAGGAAAAAAAACAAGGCCACGTGCTTGGGAGCTTGGAAGTACATTTCTTTGTTTAAACACCTCAATCTTTCATGTCCCAGGAAAATAAAATGTAAAGACAGACACATTGCCAACATTTTAAAGAGCTGTTAGAGAAGAGTTGCTAGGGTAGCAATATGTTTGGCAACTTCCTGAAGCAGCATGAGACGTATCAGTAAAAGAAACATCTGGAAGTATTTAAGTATTTGGTATGTATGAATTACTCTTTAATTTAGATGGAGAGGACTTGTGTTAGATTATTTTCACCATTTGAGATTGAAGAGCATATGTGGGTATTGCAGTTTGTGCACATAGTGTGAGGGCACCCTCTTTTGTGGCAGTTTCAGCTCTGGCTCCAGGACTTGTTTAGCAATCATGAGCACTCATAAGCCAATCAATGCACTGTTGTCCTGCACGGGATGCACTGGCAAGGCACTGATTCCACTTGTGTCCTGCTCCTGCAAAGCATTTCTCAAATTCTTGAGGAAAATAAACCAAAACAAACATTGGCGTAGATGGTGGATCTGGACTGCGAGGACAAGCCCTCAAATTCTGGTCATACCAGTTGCCTCTGAACCCCAACGGGTAGCTGGGATAGAGAGTTTGGGTTGGAACCTGCGACTGCCTTCATGGAGTGAGGTTTTTGGCTCACCAGCCGTGCCATGATGCCAGTCAGTGTTACAGAGAGTGGGCCATGACTGTCCCTGAGGGACTGCTATGCACTGCTTGGCCCTCTTCTCTGAGGAAGCAAAAAGTGGACACTGTGCTGGCTCCTTCTCCTGGTCCCTTCTGGGCATCTTCCATCAAAGACTCCCAGAGTACCATCAGTTCTATGGGCATGAAGGCACAACTGTGTTTTTAAGTTCACCACTCCTCAAAACAAAAAGAAAAAACACACAAACAACAACAAAAACCCAAAAATAAACCAACAAAAAAGAGCTAACATGTCCCTGAAGCCAGACCAGACAAACATAATGACACAGTGGCATTAAGTAATTTCTATCCCAGTGATAACAACATGCTTTTGAAAAGCCACACGGTGCTACATGAGCCAGAGATTGACATCTGCACTGTTCCTTAATCCATACTCCTTTCCTTCTCCCTGCTTAGTGTGTTGTAGATTGCTTTTAGTATGAATGTTTCCAGGAAATTACCTAAGAATTGTGGCAAGGAGAAGGGTTTTGTCAGCAAGTTTGTGCTACTGGTTATTCCGCACAGGAAGGAGACAGCTCATGCTCTTGTGATGCCAGTTTAATGGGACAACTTTCTGCACTGTCACGAAATTCAGAAAGTGCAGTTAGGGGGAAGGGTGGAGAGGTGGCAGGTCACGTATAGCCCTCTTCTGCTGTAAACAACTTCTGGGGCTGTCTCTCTTCATCTGTTTTGTATGTCTCCATAGAACATTTGAGTAAGCTTTAAATTGCCTCTGTAAACACTGACACGCATCTGTTGTAGTGATGTGCAACACTCTCGGCAGGCACTGGTGTACTTCCTTTGCCTATCCCTGTCCTCACTGTACTGTGTGTGGTCATCTCAGTGCTTGTCCCAAAGCCTCCTGGCAGTGTGTACTGTGTTCTGTGAGGCAACCCGTTTCCTCACTTTTTGATGTGTTTGCTCTTACCTGTGCCCTGTGCCATCCAGTACAGATGACTGAATTTTCCATTCAAAACGTTTGCACTGCTGCAGTGTTCAAGCTCAGCAGCAGTGTTTGACAGCCACGAGTGAACCCTGGGAGATCTCTGCATTCAGCCCTCATCAGCCCTGAATGCCTGTCGAAAGCAACCATGGTGATTACAGGTGTTATCCTGTGATACAGAACAAGGACGAGAAGATAAGGAATATCCAGGCTGCTTATTAGTTACAGGCACCTCTTTTTCTGTTGTCTTTGTTTTGGTTTTTATGGAGAATAATGTTGAGAGGAGCGGCTCAGGGAACTGGGGTTATTTAGTCTGGACACTCACATTGATGGACATTTTCTTAATATCCACCCTAAATCTCCCCTTTTCTTTAAAACTGTTACTCCACATTCTATTGCTCTATCCCCTCGGGAACAGTTCTTCCCCACTTTCTTAGAGGCACCTTTCAGGTATTGGAAGGCTGCTATAAGGTCCCCCCAGAGCCTTCTCTTTTTCAGGTTTGATGATTCCATGGCTTGCCCATTCAAGACAAGCATCTGGAGAAATGAACTTTTCCTACAGCACTGTAATAGCCTCTCTGTCTTGCTGCTTTCGTCCCTGATTTTGCTAGACTGGCTTTGTTATGGCTGCTGCTCTGAGGTCTGCAGAAAAATGATGGGAAGCCAGCAAGTGTTACCAGGAGCATTAAGTGAAGTCCAGCAAATGCTAATCTCTCAGTTTCTATGAGTTTCTATTAGAGCTTCTCCTTTATGCACCTACCCTACCTGCTAATGCTGTCTTGGAGCATACCACAATGTTGCCTCAATATTTCTTTCCATGTTAAAACATAGAAATCTAATCTAAAAAGAGATTAGGTCAGCTCTGATTGGCTTCCTTCAGTGTGCTGCTGAATGGTTAGGGAGTTTCGGCTCTTTTTTGAAGAAGAAAAAAAGCTGTGTATTTATTTCTTTTGAAGGAGCAGTTATTTCTTGTAAGCAATTTTGTTGCTAAGTTGAAAGATTTTGCAAACAATTTCCTTACAATGTACTACTAATTGCTCTTTTTTGCCACCCACCCCCCTTTTTTTTACCCCCAGAATTCCTAACAGAGGGCCTAACAGGTCTCAGATTATTTTATGTAGCTTCTCATTTGCTTTAGGTTCAAGCCTACAAACACTAAAACACAACTATGGATTCATGCATCAATATGTCTCTCCCATAATGATCTGATTTAATCTTCTGTGAGCGGTGCTGAGTTACAACATCTGAATGAATCTGCAGGCACCGCTCTGGGTGTGTGGTGGAAAAGGTGTACTTGGTGTAGGTGCTTTTAATTAGCTGGCATTGCAACAAAATATATTTCCTGAGTTCCTAAGTTCCACCTCCTGGACAGATGTTATTACCATTGACCAATGCCTGTCTTCTTGGTGCTGTATGTTTTCTGTATGTGGAGTGATCTAGCAGCTGGCAGCAGGCATTTGAAGACAGGTCTCTTTTAATCATCATTACCCTGTTTCACCCTTCCTGCTAGTCTGTCAGTTTGTTTCCTCCTCTTCCCTGCAGCTGAGCTGCAGACCTGTGCAGCTGCTGAAGGTGATCCAGCCAGACATTGCCTTCATGGCTTGGTAGCAGTCCTGGTCTTTCAGTTACTCTTTCATCAAGGAACAACATCAGACACTATGTTAGTTCGGTTTTCTATTTCATAACCAGTATCCAGGATCACAGCCCTGTACTGTTTAAAGCAGAAGGATGCAGTACAGCAGATGACCTAGATGTCCTAAGACCTTCTCTTGAGGACTGATAACCCTGCAGAAACTTCTTGTGGTTTCCCACAGAAAAGCTATGGAGGAGCCTTTTGTCTTTCTTTAGAGGCCTGTTTTCGATGGAGCTGCATGATTTGCAGCTGTGTGCTTCAGAAGTTGGGAGAGTTACAATGGATTTGATGCCTATCTCCCAGCTTACATGCTGAGCAGACATCCCCAACCCTTCATGTAGAACTTCTTCCCAGGGAGTGATCAGAGCAGTGTGCCAGTAGATGTGGCCAAGTGGCATGGTGGGCAGGATCAATGGAAGGGGATTAGGCAGATCTAAGGGCCTGTGGGAGCACACAGAACATTACTAGGCTTGGGTTTTGAATGCTACTGCTTTGTCATTCCCTGCAAGCAGCCTCAGGCTTTCCAAGTGTGAAGTGACTGGGTCCACAGGTATCTTCTACTGGCAGCCATTGGTGTGGCCTACCTGCACTGTTTGTAGCTGGTCTGCCACATCTGATTGAACTGCTGTTAGTCGTTATTTTAAAAAATAAAATGCTGCCCTGCTGTACATAGCAGTGATGTGAATTATTTCCAGATCAGCTTGGTCCACATCTCAGAGAATACTTTTAAGTGTCTTTTGTATTTTGAAAACTTCTTGACAGTTTCAGTTTCAACTTCTAAAGGTTTTAAACTGAATGTCACTTAAAAACCTTGAGGACTGTAGTCCCAGGCAACCAGAGAGTGCTAAAAGGAAAGAATTTTCAAGATCTTTCCCTGCAGACGCAGCATGTTCCCAGTAGGTCTGTGGGCAGCACATGTGTGAGCACAGCCACGAGCTCTGTCCTCGCAGCAGCTTGCCCTCTCTGTGTCCCTGTGAGAAATGTTTTGGCATCACACTTAGTCTGAAGGCAGGTGACAGCAGAAAATAATTATTGTCATCTTTGGCAGTCTCATTAGAGAGGCCAAGAGTTCAGTGGGAACAGAGATGGCTCTCTTGTGCCCAGCAGCAGAAGACCCAAGGCAAAGCTGTGCTGCAGTCAAAGCATGCTACAGAGAAAACAGCAATGTTAACACCTCTTCCTTCCTTGCTTGATAGAGAAAGGCTGGATTTAAATGACCTTTGTCTGGCACTTCTCATGAACACCCCTGAAAGAGATGAAAGTGGCTGGGAATCAGCCCCATTTTGGCATTGAAAGTATTTCAGTATTCTGCTGCCATACAATTGCGCTTTCATGAGTAGGTGGGAGTAAGCGAAATGAAAGATTTAGCACTCTTTTTTTTTTCTCCTTCTTTATTATTGTTCCTTTTTTATCATAGCCAAAAGCTGGTCTTTTATGGGAACACTGGAGCAAACAGTGTGCCAGAGGCCAAAGGAGGCACATCCTCAGAAACACAGAGATTGAGCAACCTTTAAAAAGTATGATAGCATCCTTTTTGTGGTTTCAGAGGCTATTTATATAGAAATCTTCAAGCCACAGTGATGCAGGACATGGTATTAACAGAGGCTGAAAGACAAGCACGTGGGCAGATTTAGCAGGGTTTAAATGTAGCATGGGAGAGTACACTGCCAAAGGTAGAGCACTGTTCCCAAAAATGTAACTGCAACAGGGTAGGATCAGTTCAATAAAAACACACAGCTCTGATAAATGCATGAGGTGTGGGGAAAGGGAGGGAGCAGAGTGGAGGCACCGATCTCCTCCCTTTGGGGACCAGTGATAAAACCCAAGGGAATGGCATGAAGCTCCAACAAGGGAGGTTTAGGTTGGATGGTAGGAAGAGGTTCTTTACTGAGAGGGTGGTCAGGCAGTGCAACATGGAAGGGGTCACAGCACCAAGTGCAAGGAGCATCTGGACTATGCACTCAGTCCCGTGTTCTGACTTGTCTGGTCCTGTGTGGAGCCAGGAGTGGGACTTGATGATCCAACTCAGGAGATTCTATGATTCTATGATAGAGGTTAGATGCAGTGCCTGTCCAACCCAGAAGCAGCTGTTATGGCTAACCCCTTAAGATGACAAGACTGGGGTTGCCTCATTAGCAATAATGAGAGTATCTTACACATTCTGAATTCTTCCCTAGCTTTGTTCTTTGCCTACTCAACCTGATGTAAAACAGAACTCTGCAAAGCATCACTCCTCTAATATGTATGTTCCCAGAATGTACCACAGTTGCATCTTGGTGAGAGAAAGGACTAGCTGAAGATGCACCTTTTTCCCAAGTATACTGCATGGTTTGGCAATGCAATTCTTGAAACAATGAGCTGAAATGAAGGTTAAATTTTATCAGTGCTGTCTTCTCTGTTTGCCTGAAAACTCTAAATCAATAGAGATTCTGTAATGGTAAATACAAAGGCAATCAGAGAGAAACTGTTGCTGGAATCCAGATATTTACCACCAACAATGAAACATTTCCAGACTTGTTCACTGTATTTCCCCTTTTAAGTACAGGAAACACCATCATTACCACAGTAGAATTATATGCCGCAGAATGGTAAGCACCCTTCTGACAGGGGAAAGCTCACATCCTGTACATTATTTCAGTGATTCTTACTGATAATATTTACATTAATTAGTTACAGTATAATGCCATCATGTGCAGCTAGGGAAAACCAAATGTTCCAAGGGAATATCCTTCAGAACCAAGGAGTAGCTGTATCCCTTCAAACCATGTCTCCCAAGCAAAATTTGTGTGGTTCTTCACTGAGTGTCTCTCTTGTAAAGTCCAGTGCTGTGTCTGTCTGCTATCAATGAGGCTTTATCCTCCCTCTGTTTTATCATTGCTATTTGTAGACCTCACTGGTAGCCTGATACCCGAACAGTGTTTGTACAGCCTTGACGTGGTTTGGGCAGTGAGGTGTACAGGTGACCTACTATAGCACCGTTGTTCATGTACAGCCTGTTCAAGGCTGCTTTTGCTTTAAGAGGCTATTTTGATTTGTTCACATCCAGGTGATTAGTTGAAGGTCTGTAGGCACGTCCAAAAGCAGATTGATTTTCCAAGGGGATTTATTCTGGCAGAGTGGTGGGACTAAACGATCTTTCAAGGTCCCTTCCAATTCCTAACATTCTGTGATTCTGGAACGTCCCCTTAACCAAGAGGGCTTTTTCCCCGCTCTTGTCCACTTTGCTTCAGAGCTCATGCTCTTCATTTTCCCAGAGGAGGACAGCTCTCATGGTGGACTCTGCATCTTGAGACTACTCTGTGTAACCAGACTTAATGCCTCAAGGGGTGTCTACCACAGCTTAGCCTGCTAGCTGTAATCAGATTAATTGCAATATGGCTATACAGAAATAAAAGTGTACACCATTGGTATAGAACACTAAGTATCTCTACCTTTCTGTAGCACTTTCTCCTTCTCACAGTCTTGTGCTAGCATGGAAGAAACAAATTTTATTCCTATTAAGGAAGCAGATGGAGACTAATATTTTTCTTCTATTATTATTAGTTTCATCTTATGTAAGAATCAAAGCAGCCCTTTACACATGAAATTGCATCCACCCATGTTTCATTTGGAAACTTGTGTTGCAACTGGAGCTTATCCAAACATAATATCAGTAATGCTTAATGTCCTTAACAACAAAAGAAAATACAATTAAACAATCTCTCGAACCAAAGTTGTTTGAAATCTGCTAAACAAAGTGTATTGTCTGAGTGTGGCATTGTGACCGTCCCTGGGAAAGTACCAGTGTGCTGCAGGGGGGTGTATGGATTTCCAAAGGAAAAGTGGGCAAAACAGGGTGGGTTTTTTTCAATATGGCAGCAAGTGATTTTTCTCTGATTGAAGACTGCGGGGGCTGGAGAAGCTCTGAAACACCCAGGCCCTGAGCATGCCAAACATACCTTGAGGAAGCTGACAGGAAGAGTCCAGCTTGTGAGCTGTGCCTGTGTGGTACCAGCTGTCCCAAGCCTGCCTCAGGTGGCCTTGTTGCATTGGGCCTTCATGTTTGTATAGGCGTGTTCGTGTGGTCACCAGACCTAGTTACTTACAGGTTACCTCCAAGGCCAGGGCCTGAAAATTTCACCCAGACCCCTAGGACAGGGCCCTCTTGCTATTTGGGGACAGGTCTATCCGCAACCTGGTGCCTCAAGTCATGACCATGAGCAATCAGTACCTGTAAAGAAGATCCTGGCTGAGATTTGACATGGGGGATACAGGTAAGGTGCCAGGTATGGACTGAGAGGTGGTTTCTTGCTTCTAATCTTCCCCAGACATCTGTTGCTGTTTGCCTCATGTCACTGTGACCCAGGGACACCAGTACCAGGAGCATTAGGAGCCTGTTCGCAGCTGGGCTTTTGTGCTCCTTTTCTAGCCAAGCTACCACCGCTGATTTGTGACTGAAGGAGCATTTGTGTCCACAATAAGCATAAATGCTTGTCTAGAATGCCTGAAAGTTGAAAAAGACACCAAAATATCCTCTGTGTGTCAGGTTTTTGGCAACAGCAGAATTCCACAGGGTCTACTGTTTGTCTTTACACAGAGATAAATACTGATTGCTTTGGCATCAGCCAGACTTTTATTTAGAGATTAGCTTCACATATCTTTATGAATTTAGAAATCAGTTGGACTCCTGACCATTCACATTTAATGACTTCCTGTTTTTGTCTGAAATGCTTTTTATAGATAAAAGGCTTACTTTCTTCTTTTGGGGGGCAGTGAGGGAAGTACCATCTCTCCTGCAGTCACCAGATCAGCAGTGAATTCCATTTTTCCTTAACAGCTTCATGATCTGAGGGATTCAGCTGTATGCAGATAAATTGCCACAGGCTTGTGCTTTTGGTTTTCTCTTTGGAAAACAGATTGCACATGCTATCCTTGCACGGTTTTCTTTAAAGCCACAACAAGCATACATTTGAAACAAGGAGGTATTCAAACACCTTTGGTTTGCAATTGAGAAACAGCCCTGGTCTCCTCCATTTGCATTAGCACTGGATTTTTGCTTCAGAGATGTCAGCCAAGGAATAGTTGGGGTGGATATATCAGCTGACCAGAGACCACTGAATTCATTTTGCAGGACTGCAAGCAGCAGGCAGAGAATGACACCAAGCAAGTCTTAACCTGGGCTAGAGTGTAACAAGTGCCCATGAAATAAAACAGTCGGTTCTGACATTTTCCTTCTGCCCATCTTTAATTTTCTCTACACTTTGTTCTGTTTTGTTATCAGTCCTCCCCAGGCTTTACTGTCTGTTGCTGTTCCAAACCCCTAAACCTTCATATACTACAGAGATACACCAGGGATTGGTGACCCAGTGATAGCAGAAACATCCACAGCTGCTGCCAGGCTCTGTGGAAAGGATACATGGGATCCAGGTGGGAAAACACCTAGCATATAGTTTCCCCAGAAGGAAAGCCAGGAGGCCAAGTATCAGCATACCCAGCCTCCAGCACTTGGCAGTAATCACTTGGGGTGGCAAGCACGAAGTGCTGCAGAAAGCAAGTTCATGAGGGTTCTCACAGCTGCTATTTGCAAGTTCTACTGAGAGAAACCTCTTCTTCATTACCTCTGGTCTGGGCTTGCAGACTGAAGCAGGAAAAGAAGACCAAAAGTGTCAGCCACCCCAAGCAAAGTAAAGGTGTGATGGATGTAGATGCAACCCCACCAACCACAGACATTTTTTTCTGAGCATCTCCATGCTCAGAGACTGTGGTCATGTGGCTAATGGTGCCAATGGGGTTGTTGGTTAACGGTGGTTGTCAGCACCCTGTGAAATCCTGTGGTGGGTCAGGTGTGTCTTCAGTTAGCCCTTTGTGCAGGAGATGTAGATAGAGAAGTGTGTCTGTTTAAAAGGAGGGCTTTGACCTGAAGATTTCACAAAAAAAATTTCAAGAGTGAATAGTTAAATGATAAATTGTCAGGAACAATGTGATGATGGGATCACTGGAGGACAACAGGCTGTGGCCAGCCTGTGGCAAAGGAGTCTGTATGCTGACAAGAATATCAGTTATGGTAAAGACTGTCCATTAAGGGATTAAAGGGGTGAACAGGTGAAATATTAAATATTAAGATCCAGAATGAGGTGATGCTAATTTGGACTGGAACTTCACTCCTTGTGGGAGAGGCAAGTTGTTAATCCCAGCCCAGCTGGAGCACAGGCAGAGCCCCACGTAGGCTTTCGTGTTGAGTCATTAGCAAGCTTTAAACTGGATAAATGTTTCAAGAGGGAAGCAGGTTCCTCAGAGATTTGTTTACAAAGAGAGCCATGCCTTAAGCACAGAACTGATTGTGTACACAGTTCAAAGGTGAAGACAGATGTCTGAAGTGGTCACATACTGCATTCCTCCTGGGAAGAGAAGTAAATTCTGGAGCAAGACGTGATTTCTCTTTTTCTCCATGATCCAGACACTATTTTGTGTGTAGTCTAACCAGCCTCAGCAGCTCAAATCGCAGAACGAGATTAAAGAAGAGGTTGGAGTGTGGTGTGTTTATAGCTGTGGAGAAGGTAGGAAATCAGGGAATGGATGCAATACTAGCTGAAACAGTGTATTTAAAAATCCCTTTACAAACCATGGGTGCAGTAGTAGCTGGCAATTTCTCATGTTGAATTCAGATACCTGGAAAAGCAGTGGATTTTATCTGTAATCTGCATGTTCGGAGCTGTTTTTCTTATGGGAGACTAGAATGGGGGAGATTCTATACATCCCAGGGATGGGACAAGTATAGTGTCACAAAAGACAGGCTGATAGCTCATGCCACCTGGCTCTTCTCATATGCTCCCTAGTTGTGTAATTTCTCTTGCTTGCGTCCTCTTTCTCCAAATCATCTTATGAGAAGCACACATCAGGTACTGTTTCATTAATATGAATGTAGATATTATTTAGCTTTGCTTTGTTTCTCATTTCCTATTTTACACTGCTGGAGACATCCCCTCTTCCTTTCACACACAGTCCCACCAGGGAAGGGTTTGGTGTGAAATGCAAAGGGGCCATTGTGTCAAAGTCTCCCAGACATATGTCCAAGAAAGCAGTGTTTTGCACTCAGTCAGAAGCTGCAGGATGAGTGTGCTCTGTCGCTCATTCAAAATTCGTACAGCTTCCTTAAATAAATGAATGGGTTTTGGTAGCACCCTCTTCAATAAGACCATTGCTTCTGGCATGCTGCTCTCCCCACCTTGGGGAATGTTTGAAGGACTGTCTTTTAGTTCCATCCTCCATGAGCCTTTTGGAGTCTGTGAATGGAGAGGCAAGTCCTTAGTATCTGAAGCTCTGCATGTTTTGCCAAATCTATCATAGGATTATTTTCATTTGTTAATCTGACCCATATGCAGTAGTCGTATTTTATTTTGTCACGTAAAAATTGTGTGGGTGGATGCAAACCTTTCCCCAGTGCTGACTATTTCCACCAAAAACTACAAATAAAAGCAACATCTGTGTGTTTTCCTCCAGCAAAAACTGTAAAATCTACTATAGCAATGTTGTAGCAAAATTGGGGAAAAGTATGTCAGGCTACAGTTAGAATTCTTCCTATGCTATCTATGTTTCCAGAGTGATAAATGATCATCATTGATCTTTTCCATAGATGATAATTCAGCATTATTTTTTTTATTTCATTCTCTAGTATTGGTATCTGGGGAAAACAATGCCTAGCTATACACAAGTGCTATTTCATGCAATACTTATCTCTGTTGATGCTATGCACAAGATAACACGCAGTGTGATAAAGGAGGGTTATTGATACAGCTTACAGATGGCAGGGGCATGAAGGAGTGCAGTTGTGTTGCAGCTGATGATGAGCTTCCTCCTCAGCTAGCATAAACAAGTGGCTTTCTCTGCCGAGGGTGGGATTGTATCAGGATGTGGACAATGCCAGGCAATTCTGTAGCCCTTTTTGGCTACGTTTTTGGTAAATAAAACAAATGGTCTCCCCACAGCATTGCTTTCAGCCTGCAGAGTGCAGCAAGACCCTGCTCCCTGTTGATAACCAGCAGTGATGCTCAGCAGTGTCAGAACATAAATGTCCCTGTGGTCCAGCTGGAGTGGGTCATTTTTGTCTTTGATATGGTAGTCCCTTAGAAATTTTCTGAAATCTCAACAAAACTGCAGACACACATGAGATCTTACCCCATCCCCCCTACACACACACTCTTCTCTCCTCTCACTCCCCAGAAGAGGCCCTTTCCATATTTCCCACTTCATACGGACTTCTTAACATGAGGAATTTGTCAGGTGAATGCAAGGTCATGCCAGAAATCAGTAAAGTCAGTGTCAGCACCCAAGCTGGGTGGAAGAGGGCACCCAGGAGGGACACAGTATGGTTAAGCAAGAGAACAGAGGTGTTTCAGAATGGCTGTGCATTGACAAGAGGCACATCCCACCAGAGTTTCCAAGCGACAGCAGTGTATGACTTTGCAGGAGCAGAAGTCCTTCTTTTCTTCTGCTGTTATGAGTTAGAAGAAAGTAAACATTCATGGAATAGACACAGACTTATGCTGCCCAAGGCAAAAGAGAAAAAACCCCAACAAAACCCAAAGAAGTGTGGCTTAGGAAATACCTGAAAGGCAAAAAAAAAAAAAAAATACTGCTTAGGAAATGTTTTGCCTGCTAACCTGAGACGTTTCTCAAGTAGCCATCCAGTCTGGTCACTGTTGGCTGTGTGTGAGTTCTTGGCATCCGAGCTGGGTGCTGGAGGCTGAATTGCCTCCTTGGCCTGCTGCCCACCCCTGGGGTGGCGTGGGGACATCGCAGCCCTGTGGAGCTGCCCAGAGGAGGACAACAGGCATGCCTCAGTGTGCTCCTCCGTGCCACCCCCTGCCAGGGCTGGCCCTGACTGGTCCCCAGGGGCTGGGTGCCAGATGCCTGCAACACTTTGTTTGTGAACTTCTTACATCCTCCCCAGAGGGAATTCTAAAACAAAAATATACTGCATTTGATCGGTGTCCCACTAAAACAAGGCTCTCTTTCCATCTGCAGCAATAAAACAATTTAATCTGCATCCCTGGGATAAAACTAGACCAAGTGCTCTTGCCATACATGTAGAGGGACAGTCATTTGGAATTCACTTCTCCGAGCCTGGGTTTGGATGTGTGCAGTGTCGGCTTTTTGGGTCTTTGAAAAACAAAAGCAAGCTGCACAAGACTGACTGAAAATATTTTTTCCCCTCTTCAACTTCCTTTCTGCTATGTGACATCCCCAGTTGTGTCTGCTTCTCAGAAGGGGGCCTCTTGCTTGCTTTAGTTCTTAACAAGATTTGTAAATACAGGCATCACTTTAAGACATTCTCCATGGATAGGAAAAGAAGTCATCCTGAATGACCAGTACTTAGTGATAAACTAAACCAGCAGGTATGCTTGACAGCAGTAGTACAGAGGTGATCTGTCTTTCAAGTACAGCATTCAACCAGTATTTCGTTGTTTTAAGAGAGTTTCTGTGGTATCCTTTTTCCTAATTTTTCTTTCTGTACTGTCTGTATTTTGTTGTGTTGATTTTGCAAACATTCCTGAGAGGACCAAGGACATAGTAATGAGTGACTAGTTCATCAGTGTTTATCCTAATGCAGCTTGTTTCTTTACTGCTGCTGGTTTTTTGGAGTTGTTTTCTCTTTTGTTTTTCTAGTTGCTCATTTTTGTGTGATTTATCATGGTTGGTTTCATACACCACAACAGTTTTTGCTCTCTTGCAATCAAATCTTGCTGAGGGGCCATGTCATGCTTACCCAGGAGTTTTCAAGCATTCAGCTGCCATGGAAATACAATCCACACTGGCGTACCAGATGAGGGGTCAAGACAGACATGATGTAGTCAAATCATGGTCATTGAGAAGCCCCCAGTGGACTTTTTCCACATCACAGCAAGACAGACTATGCATAAGGAGCTGGAGATTCAGCCCTCAGTGAGTGCTATCACACAGCAACAGAAAATGAGATTAGTGTCACAACTGCCTTGTATTTACTGTGGTAAAATGTGCTTCTTAGTCTATAAAGACCCTTTGTCTCTTGGCTCCTTGAATCTTTTTAGGATACAGTGTCATCTTTTTAGGATACAGTGTAGGGAGGCTCTTCAGAGGGATCTGAACAGATTGGTCCAATGGGCTGAGACCAATGGGATGAAATTTAACAATGCCAAGTGTAGAGTGCTGCACATGGGACATAACAACCCCATGCAGTGCTACAGGCTTGGGGGAGACTGGCTGGAGAGCTGTCAGGAAGAGAAGGACCTGGGGGTGTCAGTTGACTGCAGGCTGAATATGAGCCAGCAGTGTGCCCAGGCAGACAGGAAAGCCAGTGGCATCCTGGCTTGTATCAAAAATAGTGTGGCCAGTAGGTCTAGGGAGGTGATTGTGCCCCTGTACTTGGCATTGGTGAGGTCACACCTCGAGTACTGTGTCCAGTTCTGGACTCCCCACCATATAAAAAAAAGGACATTACGATCCTTGAACGAGTCCAGAGAAGATCAACCAGGCTGGTGAAGGGGCTGGAGGGCAAATCCTGTGAAGAGTGGCTGAGGAAGCTGGGGATGTTTAGGCTGGAGAAGAGGAGGCTGAGGGGAGACCTTATCACTGCCTACAACTACCTGAAGGGAGGTTGTAGAGAGGTGGGTGATTGTCTCTTCAGCCAAGTAACAGGAGATAGAACAAGGGGAAATGGCACAAAGCTGTGCCAGGGCAGATTTAGATTGGATATTAGAAAAAAATTTTTACTGCAAGAGTTGTCAGGGCCTGGCACAGGCTGCCCAGGGTGGGGGTTGAGTCACCATCCCTTTATGTGTTTAAAAAAAGGGTAAATGTGGTACGTAGGGATATGGTTTGGCATAGGACAGGAATGGTTGGAGTTGATAATCTTAAAGGCCTTTTCCAGCCTTGTAATTCTGTGATTTCTCTGGCTCCCTCAAGCTTTCCTCTCTCATGACTAAGCCATTCAAGCCTCAGCCTGGTGGGCTTTTCTTTCTCACCTGACCCTCTCTTGCCACACCCACAGGGCTGACCTTGGCCATGCACCAAGGGGGATGTTCCTACTGTTGCAGCTGAACAACTTGGTCAGCTTTTTGCAGTGCTGCACCTCTAAGGACTGCCAGGGTCAGAAGTGTCATCCCAAGGTGCTATCTGTACAGGCATCTGTGCTCTTCACCCACTGAGGACATGCGATCTATGATCTTGTTTGTGCATGTTGGGCTGTCCTCATACCATGGCATGCCAATAACATAGCCACTAAGATGAGCAGATTTGATTCACTTTGTAAAGTGGATTTTACTGAGTGAACTGTTAGGATGTACCTGGAAAGTATCCGCAAAGTACATCAGGCTGCCGTCCGTTCTGCTCCTGAGCAGAAAAATACATCAAGATGTTGATGTATCCTTAAGGCTTTTCCATGTGTGGTAGAAGGAACCTTTTGGATGTCACTGTGTTTTTACATGTGATATTTTTAGATCTTCATTCTTGGTGAAATCAATGTACAGCAGATTTCTGGAAAGGGGAAAACTTAACCTCACTTTTAGCTTAGTATCACTTTACTTTGACAAATACTCCAAGTAAGAAACAGAAAGAATAAATGTCAAGCTTTTTTTTTTCCTTCAAGAGAGAGAATTCTATGATTAACAAGTGATGTTTCTTAAACATAAAGTAGAAGCCTGACATTTGTATGTTCCTTGCATTGTACCGAACTCAAACATGCCCTTACCCCAAGTGATGCTTTCCAGTATTTTCTGGGGTACTGACAGTTAAATAACAAGTGAGAAAAGCCAAAGTGTTGTTTATGTCACCATTTGCATGCACTTAACTTAATAAGCCACAGGAGCCATTTGCATAGTGGGAAGTTTTGCTAGGAAAATCCCAGGGGCTAAAGTAAAACAAAACCCACTAGGTTGAATGGGGCTAGCTTCAATGGCTTTTACTTCCCATCAAGAAATGAGCCATCTGTTCAGAAGCTTGAAGCTAGCTCTGTTTGCACAAAGGTATGGTCTTGGATGCTGTCTGTTCCTCTGCTGCCACCACAGCCACGTGAAGGAAACAGGTTGGAAAGTCAGCCTGGTCTGCGTCTGGGGGCAAGAGCAGCAGAAGGCCCTCATTACCTGAGCAGGTCTGGAGCTGGACACCATGAGTTTCTTCTCCCCTTGAATCTTTGGCTGCCTGCATGTCACTGACCCAGCTCCAAGCCTGCCATGAGCAGCAGGGTGGCAATTTGCTGAATAATGACTTCCATTCACTTCCAGAGCTGGGTGGGAAGGCAACCCTTTGTTTTAATCTTTTTTCCAGAGCTGCACAGAGCTTTTAGTTGCTTGGTCAACAACAGGCCGATTTTTCTTGAGTGTAACCACATCAAGCCTCAACGTGTAGGTTCTTGGACCTTTGTGAGATATGGAGAAGCCCAGAGAGGCTCAGTAACTCCACCTGCAAATGGTGTTCAGTGCAGCAGGCTGTGTGTGGCATGTCATAAAACAGTTTGGGGCTTTCTGTGGGGCAAATGCCTACCTGCCTCACCATACTCCTTCATGTTGTTGCTGATTTTAACATACCAGGAGAATGATAGCAACAGAATGTTCTGCTTGACATACGTAGTTTCTCAACAACTAATTTGGGAAAAAGGAAAAAAAAGAAACCCATCTTTTTAAAATTTTATTTTATTTTTTAAATTGGAAGCTTTCAATTGCAGCTTTGAACAGCACTAGGAGAGCTTTCCTGACAGCTCCATTGTTCCCACGATGGACTTTTCTGCTACAAGCCTGGCGCGGAATCTGTCATCATCTTTTGTCCTTGAATGTAGCTCCTATGACTTGCAATGTTCCCATCTCTGATGTTGTTCTCCCCAGGCAGCCTGTAATGAAGAAAATATATGCCCAAGCTAGAACAAAGTCCACCAGTGCCTCACTAGCTAGGAAGTTGTCATAGTTTAACCCCAGCGGGTAACAGCACCACGCAGCCACTCACTGACCCCACCCAGAACAAAGGTTGAGATGAAGACAGTTTAATAGTTAGAGAATAGTAGTAACAATAACAGTAATAATAAAAATAGTAGTAAAACATTTGATGCACAAATGCAAATGTTCATCATATGCAGGATGGGGAAAAATAGTCCCTGATGCCCAGTCAGTTTCTGAGCAATGATCCCACCTTCCAGTGACATCCGCTAGTTAACTACCTTCCCCAGTTACATCCAGGGCATGAAGTTCTGGGTCAGGAAAATCCTTCTGGTCAGCCTGGTCCAGCTGTCCCAGCTGTGCTCTTACAGCTTCTTGTGCCCCTGGCAGGGTGTGAGAAGCTGAAAAGTCCTGGGCTTGGTGTAGACACTGCAACCACCCTGCAACAACTAAAACTATAGGTGTGTTATCAACATTATCCTAAATCCAAAATAGGGAACTATACCAGCTACTGAAAAGAAAATTAACTGTCAGAGCTGAAACCAGGGCAGAGGTTGAACACAATATGCACAGCTTCAGCAGTGAGTGGCTGAGTTTGAAAAAACTCAAACTGGAGAAACCAGCTCAGCAGAGCTGCTCCGTGCAGATGGTGGCCCCTGTATCAACCCAGACAACCCTCCTGTTTTCTGTTCTCCTGGGAACAGGTACAAGGAAGGGACAAATAGACCATAGTGCTTTGCCTGGGTTTCAACTACTCTTTTCTAGGACTGCTGGAATCCAAAAGAGACGAATCTGTGAGGTGGGTTCATGTCTTGGATGCACCACCTCCTTGTGGGAGTGTTTCATCCCTGTTCTGTAGAATTGCTGCCAGCCCCTAACAAAGTCATTTGACCAAAGACATTGGTGCTTTGTACTGGCAGCTGGCAGCTTGCCTACTGGATTCTTTCCCTTTGCAAGCTTTGTTGGTCAGCAAAGTGATAGGCTTTGAGTGGCACTGTGGCACCATCACTTGCAAACAAGATCAGTTTAGGGATGCTTTTTGGGATTTAGAAAGCCTGTGTGTGGTTGCCTGATGGGCACACAGTATCTGTAGCCTGGTACATCCTGCATTTTTTCAGAGCCCTTCAGGAAACGTTCTTCTGTTTGATCTAGGTGGGTTTGGTATCCAGACAGAAAGGTGTCTGCACGGCTTACAGCTGCCACTGCACAAGCTGGAAATAGCTGGCAGTACCAAAAGGCTGCGTGCTGTAGAGACTGACTGTAGTCAACTGCTAGACCTGCACAGAGCATTGCTGCAGAGAAAAACAGAGGCAGTATGTTAACAAGTAAATACCACAGTGACAGGAGAACCTGTTTGAAAACAGCACATGATGAGCAGTGCTGGGAAGCCCTTATTGCTGCTGCCTGTGCTAAGCCCGGCTGCTGATGATAAGACTTGGTTTCCACCTCAGCCAGGCATGTCAGCCTGGAAAATCTCAGAAGCACCATCGTCTTTCTGAAATGATTGTTGTAAGGGCTTCCCCAGCAGTGCTTATATTTAAAACCTCTTTAACTTTGCAAGAAGTTCATGTTTTTGTTTAACTCGGTACTCCCAATGAAGTGCAAGACATTTGATTTAATTTCTGAATTGCACTTCAAATTTTGATCTAGGCTTTATTCTCCTCAGGGCTTTACAAAGCAGAGAAAGGAGGGGGAAGCATTTTAATCAGGGTAAGGCTCTTTGGCATTTACACTATTGAAGCCTGAGGAGCCTCTGAATTTCTGGTGAATAGACCCCTAAGAAAAGAAGTAGATCTGTTGAAGGACGGCATTTCAGTGCAAGAAGGATGTGTGTTTAGGACTTTCCATTACATAATGGGGCTGAAATGGATTAACAAGACCCAGGCTTTCTTTTTCTTGAGAATTGTTGCCTGCACCACTCTTTTTCTATTGCTGATGCTTCAGTCACAGCACTCACAAAAAAGTTTCCTTTGTTGTTATTGGTTTGAGAAGTAAATTGCAGCATTGTTTCTCCTGATCAAGAGATTGATTAGTCAGAGTTCTCTAGCTGAAGGGAAAAAATGTTGCTCATTATCAACTTTAAATGCAAATGTACTTGCCAAGCAGAGACCATTTCAGATGGGGGGCGGGGAGATGCCTTGCTCTTTTGATGTGCTGCCCATAACCATTTACAGATCTTTGAAAGGCAGCCCTCTCATCAGGTCAGCGAAGAAATAGTGTGGGAACTATACTCTCGAAAAAGAAAATTAACCATTCCTGTTTCCAGTTGGATGGGTTCCTCAGTGTTTTGACAAGTAACAGTGCATTACTATATCTGTGGGTTTTGTGTTTGTCTCCTCTTTTTCTTCCCAGGTGCTTTCATAATCTGCTGGACCCCAGGATTAGTCTTGCTGCTCCTCGATGTTTGCTGTCCCCAGTGCAACGTCCTGGCGTATGAAAAATTCTTCCTCCTCCTGGCAGAGTTCAACTCCGCCATGAACCCCATCATCTACTCCTACCGAGACAAGGAGATGAGTGCGACCTTCAAGCAGATCCTCTGCTGCCAGCGCAGTGAGAGCGCCAACGGCCCCACCGAAGGCTCAGACAGGTCGGCATCCTCTCTCAACCACACCATCTTGGCTGGCGTCCACAGCAACGACCACTCGGTGGTATAAAGCCACAGCGAGCCACGTGGCCGACGAAGAGCATGGGCTACACTGCAGAGTGGGGTGGGTGCAGGGCCCCAGGGAAGGTAACCTGCTCACAAGATTTTTCTCAAACACTAATGGACTACAAGTGCTTTTTTTTTCCAGGGAGCCCAGCACACCGGCACGGTCTGCCCCATCCGCAGGAACTGGCCATGATGCACGGCCTTCGATTTCTCCTTTCTAAAAGCAGAAGGCAGATGCCTTGAGAAGGAGGTCATTGGTAGCCCATGGAAAACTTGCTGAGACTTTGTCGGACTTTGCTGCGTCTTGGTGCCAGTCTGAATCAACTCTGATTAATTAAGCTTATACCTGCTTCACTGCATTTACATGTAGCCACTTAGTCTTTTTAAAAAGGGAGTAAAGGGGATAAAAGTATGCCTATCATTTAATAGACATGTAATATTTATCACCATCAGCATGCTTGTGATGAACATTTTCTGTGCAGGGAGTAAAACTGTGCTCTAGTCTTCGTATCCTTAGCCACACTGCCATAACTACAGTAAAAACAAAAGTATTTTTTTCTAATACAGGCAATAAGAAGATGATGGAAACTGACTCTTCTTACCTTCATTACTGGTGTTAGAAAGCATGCATGTCCTGTGTGTATGCAGATTATTTTAATTCTAAAAAAAATAAAACTCCTTGTAAAGTCTGCAGGAAAGTAGAAAAGCATAGACTGTATTCCAGTGTTTGTTTAGATTATTAAATAAACAGTACTCTAGTCACAAGGTATTTAACGTTCTTCTTTGAAGTGCGATATGAAATATGTAACATATAAGGGGTCCCAGGTTCTTCATGGACAGGTTCTTACCGTAGAACACATCCCTAAGGCTCTTAAAGGGCTACAGTCAGGTCAGTAGATTTGAAAAAAAAAAAGGTATTTTTGAAATTAGAATGCTTTTCTCATTCACAGCAGAAAGCAAAGGGATGTTTAACATGAAAAAGAAAGGTATGTGTTTTTATGGAACATTTCTTGTTTGAAAACGAAAGACCTTATGCATTTTGCACTGAGCAACATTTGCAGGGTGTCTTTTTAATTATGTACCCTTCATTTCACAAGCAGTGGGCTACTAAAAGTTAAGGTACAAATTTTATTTTGTAAATTCAAGGCAACATATTCAGTAGTCTGCTGCGAATGGCTGCACTGTGCTACATAGAATAGCCACACATGCTCGTTGCTATGAATAGCTAAGCTAATGGGTGGATTTTTTTCTTACATGGTTGTTTCAAAGAGAAATGCCACTCATGAATCTTGGTTACCAAGAATCAGTGACACTAATCAAAACTCCTTGACTAGGGTGAATGTGAGCAAAGATGGGATCTTGCTGGTAGAAAACTTGGGACCTTTCTTTGAAAACCGTGTGTTCCCCTAACAATGTAAAATATATGAACAGTAACTTCCTGGGGCCATTTTCCTCATTGTAATTTGCCTCTATAACAAAACAAAACAAAAAGAGGTATACCCATCAGTGCAACATGCTGGAATGTAATACAAGGGACAGTATTCTCCCCTTTGGTCAGGGCAGGAAAGGAGGGGAAAGGGTCAGCCCAGCAAAAAGCAGAATTTTTAGCATCTCTTGCTTGGAAGAAATGTTTGGATTTCACGTTTCCAAGCATAAAATTGCTTGGAAAAGGCAGTTCCTTGCTGAGTGAAGCAGGGGAGAACAGCTCATTAGTAAAACTTGGTCCCAGAGAATAAAGTGAGAGTTTTGCCACTGTTTTCACTAGAACTGAAATTCAGCTGTGCTGTCAGGCCAAATTTGTGTGGACACTGTGAAAGATGGGGTGGGCACAGGGGATAAAACCAACATTATCTGCCAGCTGATGAAGGTGCTGAATGTCACACTTGCTTTAGACAAAACAGCACTTTTTTCTGTTTGAGAGCAAGTGACTGTAAAGTTCATTTTGGTTTTTATCCAGATAACTGTATGGAGACGGAGAAGATTAGGCCATATGAAGTTTTTCATTTAAAAGCATCCGCTTACAAAGCCACTCATAAATTTCTGTCTGCGTGATGTTTGAGGTAAGCAGAAGAACAAGGGCAAGAGTGCCTCCAAAGACAAGGGGCATCTGACAGAAAAACAAATTTCCTTTTGTCAAGAGTGCTTGGAGTTGCTTTCCTCCCTGGATCCATGGAGAGCACTTTTTCAAACTTCCCCACAAAAGAAAGACATCACAGTCACGTTATTTTTTCAGGGGGTTGCCCCTTCTAAGGGACCTTTTTACTGCTGTTTGCATGCCCTTTATTGAATCTCTCCCAGATAGGGTGGGAGGAAGACGTTAAGAAGTATCAGTGAATCACTCACCCTAGTTTACTGTGCTGAAAGTTTTGGAGAAGCCGTGAATAATTTCAAACCAGGGGTGCAATCATTCATGACATGTGGGTGGGTCCAGAGGCCCCTTGTGAAGACAGATGCCCAAGGAGGCTTTTCTTTCCCCACTGTAGTTGCAACAGGTGGCATTTGCTGCCCAGGTACATCAGGCTGCCCTTCTCCAAGGAGGTACTTGACAATTCAAGAAGCTGGACCTCTTGAACTCTTAACAGCCAGCAAATTTCAGTCTTGAGGTAGATTAATCCGTGAGCATTTCTGGCAGCAGGGGGCTTTCTTCCCCCCACAAGGTGAAGTGCAATGCTCTAGATCAAAGGCAACAGGATGCAAACATTGCTTGTACAACTCCACTGGAGCAATTCACTGAGCATGTGGCTGCTGTTTAAAAATCTAATTAGTGCTTTGTTTTGTCGACATGGTCTCCCTATATCCTTGAAAAATCTGATCTGGGGATTGAGTGTTTCTTTGCAAGGTAATGAAATTAAAGCTGCTGTGAGCAAAGAGAATAAAAAACAGAGCTTGGAATAGAAGGATTCACTTACCCTCTTCTTTAGAATGGTTTCCATGCCACTTGTTTTCATCTCAGATATGTTTTTTTTTAACTTTTACATCTCTGTTCAGATTTTCCAGCTTCATTGTGCAGTTGTAGAACTCACTTCTGCTATGTGAAAACATGGTGCAAAGTACTTAGGAAAAAAAATTGCTCCACTTATTTTTACTTATCTCAAATCCTTCAAAAGGTTTTAGAAGACTTCTTAAAATACCAACGATCCTCCCACAGTCATTAAAATTCTTCTGTTGCTGGCTGCCTCTGGTCCAAGTAAATCCTCTTGAAGTTCAAATATAAGGGTGTTTGTTTCAGCAGTTCTGGTGGGGAGTTGTGTATTAAAAGGAATACTGTTGACGAAATCATTTGTAGGTCAAACAAAACATGTTTTTCCAATTTTGTTTTTTCAGTGGCAGCACAAGTCTCAAAACTAATTGAAAAAATTGTCTTTGAATGAAGGAAGTAAAATTTTAAGTCCCATTTGCTATCACATTTAGAGAGGCTAAGTGACCCATTTGTCCACAGAGCTGTTACTTGAAGCATTTACATTAAAATTTGCAATATATTCTGTGTTTGACTCACATTGCGTCTCTTGTTGACCTGTTTTTTGCTCCATCTTCTGAGATGTCTTGGCAGCTTCAAGCTGTCTGCTAACTGAGATGCTCAGAGATGGGCAGATAGCTGACACAAGGAGAAAGGGCAGACTGGTTAAGAGCTTTTTCAGTGGTTCCTGAAAACCAAACACACACTCCTGCTTATCCATAGCACACCAGTAATGTTTTGGTTTTTTCTTTTTAAATAGTTACCCCAAGATCCACCATTGGTTTATTTTAACTATGTCTCTCCCCACTAGTCACAGCTGTGGCACTGCTTAAATAAGCTGGCAGCAAAGGCTTGGCATAGGTCACTTGGTGAAAAAGAAAGGGCACGTGTGCCATGTTTATGGTGCACACTAAGCCTGAGTTACTTAAAGTGTCAAAGAGCAAAGGGCATATTTTATGTCCAGTATCTTAGTTTCTACCTAAGTAACTTTTCAGTATCAGCATAAACTTCTCCTGGTATGGCATTGTACTGAGAAGAAACATTTCAGGTCACTCTGAGGAGATATGTCTTTTGGTCTCTACCTCTGTGGTGGTCAGGATGGTTGAACAGGGTCAGTCTGGATCCCAGGAGCAATCTGTTATGGGAAACTCAAGTAGTCTCTGCTTCTGAAGCAGATTTTGTAGCTTCTTTGGACTTCTGCATTGCTCCAGAAGTAGGCTATCAGATCCCAGGTTTAACTGCTGCAAAGCCAGCTGGGGTTTCTCTCCACAATGCTGCCACCACCAGCTCCATCTGTTCTCACTGCAGTAGGTGTCCATGGACTAAAACCATGCTGCTTTTTCTGTGAAAGAAACACAAGCCTAGCCAGTAGATTTTTCTCCCCTGGTGGGATTAAAGAGGACACCACCAGATGGAGGGAGAGGATTTGATGCAAACACACCCATAGTCTGTCTTTCAGTCACTGAATCAAGGTGATGCAAATCAGAGCTACCAAAGGCATTTCTGTAAGGCACCATCCCTACCTGCTGAGGCTGACACTGTCCCTGCTGTACCTGTCATTCCTTTGGGTCGGCTGACCATGAGACAGGATGGAGATGGCAGACATCAGCCTTAGTGGACTGGCTCCTTTCCAGGTGCAGCAGAAGTAACCCAAATACAGGCTTTTCCTTTCTGGTCCTTTTAAGGGCTTTCCTGTTGGGTGATTGCAGCTGCAGGTCTGCCTATCTGTCCTTCCCAATAGGTTCTTGCCCTTAGCGATCAGTCTGTGCTATAGGTTGATGTCTGTATGGAGGGGTTTTACAACTGCAATCACATTAGTTCAGCTGAATTGCCCAGGCTATGCCATTTGATTGGAAAGGCCACTTCCAACAGAGAAATAGCTTGAAGAGTATTAACACCTCTTTAGCCATGCCTCCTCAAGAAAACTTGCCCTTTTCTCCTGTTTCCCTCCTAGAGGATTTTCCAGTTTTCTAACTCTATTAGTAAATAAAAAAATAAAATCTTGATTTAAGAAAAAAAAGAAAACAAACCCAAACAACCCAACAAACCAGAAAATAAACAAGGATATTAAACTATGCTGCTGTCTTCTGTGGTATATGGAAATCCAACCCGCTGATAAGCTGCTAGCATTTTAACAAGAGCCTCCATGAAATGTTCCCATTTGCCTGTGATAAACTTCTGATAACCAGAAGTGTATGTGGGAGACTCAGGAATCTGTTCATTTGTTTTCTTGTTTAAACAAAACTGTGTTTATAACTCACGAGTATGGAGAGAGCCAATGGAGTTTGGCAAACAGTTTTGCTATTAAGTGCACTTACTGTAAATAATTAGAGGTTGTTATCTAGTACAATAAAGTATTTAGCATGTGTAATTTGGAGTGTGCAAGAAATACCCTTTGTCGGGAGAGCTGGTGTTTTGGGTGTGGAGGGGAATTACACAAAAAGCCTGTCTGAGTGGAGGCATGGCTGTTCCAGGAGACAGCACAGGGCTGAAACACAGGGGCAATGAAGGCATGGGTTATTTCAAGTAAAGCAATAATCAGTTTAGTTCCTGATTCCTACCTGCTCACCTTGCTTTCAAGTCCACATTTGCACCTTTTAACCTCGGGCCTCTTGTTTCTTCATAGGGAAAGTTTTCCTGCACAGAGGAAACAAACCTTCTGCTTTTTTTCCATTTCTCTTCTTTCCTTCTTCACTTCCCCTCCCCTTTCTCCCTGTTCCCTTCTCCTTTCCCATTCCTATCCTTTCCTTTTCTTTGTGCATGGTCATGTTTCTCCTAGAGTGTGTCCCCAGTTTTGATTTAACCACGGAAGGGCATATATTGACTAAACCAAAGCTGGCTACTTATGTATAGGAATGAAAGTGTCCGCACACAGATTTGCAAAGCCACAGGAAGGAGGAAAAACGGGGGGGTGGGGAATTATTATTTCAATGTTGTTTGAGCATAGCTGATTTAAGAGTCTATTTTTATGCTAATTCTTATTTCACATTCTAAAGGAAATAGAGAGGCGTTAGGTAAAGGGTGATTAACCCCATAACTTTTGTTGGAGAAGCTAATCATTCATATACTGAGAGGAACCGAGTGTCTGCTTTAGCAAAATAATGTCAAATAAAGTTGGTTTTCCACAGGTAAAATTGAAGTACTAATCACTCTGGGAATTACTAATTGCAAAAATATAAAAAAGGGGAGAGTTTGGCTTCTTCCTCTCCCCAAACCCTGGTGATTCATCACTAATGCCTTAGTGCTGGGCTTTCCGTGACATGGCATGTGTAATGTAAAGCAGCCCCATAGAGCTTGATTGCTGGACATAATGAGCAGAAAGCCAAAATACACAGTTGCTAAATAAATCACGCCTCATGAAATGTACTGCAGTGCCTCTGGGATATTTTGTTTTAAGCCCTGGATCACCATTTGCTGGCAAAGTCAGACTGTTTATATGGTGATCTGTTAACATTAAATACACAACACGTGCAGCAGCACAGGACGCAGCCTCAGTGCTCAGTAGGCATCACACAAAGCACGAGCTCAGAGAGACGGCAAGTTTGGGAGGATGATGCCCAGAGCCCATGGTGTGCACTGTGGGCAGCTCCCCCATTCTGCCTTGTGCCTTTTGGGATTTGCCTCCTCAGGCCAGGAGTGGCGCAGAGGACAGGACTGCTGCAGGTGAGCTGGTCTCATCAGGAGCAGATGCAGATCAGCCTCTTCCTCTTGCATCTAGAGCCTTCCTCTTCTTAACTGATTAGCTTTCACATTCTTAGGGATCTGTTGCTCCCTCCTCTGGTTTTTGCACACTCATTTCGCTTGCCTTTCTTTTCACCCCTCCAAAGAGCCCTTTGGGTTCCTCATTTGCCCTGCTTTTCTCTGCACCTCCTCCAGGTAACCTAAACCATCTCAAGGTTTAGGTTTAAACCTAAATTATCTCAAGGTACAAGGTGACCACCATGTACTTCACAAGACAGACACAGTCTCCTCCTAATTCCCTGTGGAATGAGGTGGGAAATAAATACAATACATGGAGAACAGAGGCGTGAAACACTGGAGGGAGGGGAGGTATAGGAGGCAACCCCATTCCTTCTGTCCAGGATTTGGTTTATGATCCTTTCCAAGACTTTCTGGCAAGTTCAGGAAAGGATTTGGAGTTGTGGAGTTGTTTTCTTTTGGAAATAACAATGACTTTTCCATGGCATTACTTTTTTGTTTGTTTGTTTGATAGAAGACTTTGTTGTTTTAGGTGTATTTCATTTATTAAGAGCTCAAAAGGCCAACTGCAATGAGGAGAAGCCTTTCTATTTCCCACCCACACTCAAGAGAAAGTTAGGCTTTTTATTTAACTGGTGTTTTACTGCTAAAAGATTGGAGGGTGCTTCAAGGACTGACAGAGGTTATTTTTATTCACTTCTCTTTTCTTCCAGTTCCATGATATCTGGATATTTTAATGCTTATTCTGCCACAGATTTTGAAGTTTGTACATTCTTCTTGTCCTCAAGTGTCTCTGCAATCCTGCTTTTTCAAAATATGTAAACACTACTTAGTTCAAGGGAGTTACTCAAAAATGTGCCTGGTTTGAGCTAGTACAGCTGCTATATTGCCTTCCAGACCCCTCTCCTGTTTGCTCACAGTGAGGTCTTATTTTGAGGCGCAACTAAATACTAACAAGTGACAATTATTTTGTTTAGGAATTCCTGTGTCCGAGAGATTCCAGTATCATACATATATCCTTACAGCTAATGCAATATGCTGCAGGCAAGCTGGCTGCCCCTATGGCATTTCTTAAAGAGGCACATCAGGAAAACATGATTTTCTGAACAGGACTGGGTTAAGGGCTTGAAATGGATGAATGACCTTTCTTTTATTTTTGAAACGTCATTCCTACATCTCTGCTTAGGGTTGAGCTGTTGTTTAGTCTTCGGATCATCTGTCCTTTCTCTTACTGTTCAGAAATATGTATGGTCCTGTCCGTGGCCCTGCTCCCCCCAGCAGTATCACAGTGGAAGCAGTGGTGGGACAAGGAGTGCTTGACCTGAGATGGGCAGGAGTGCTGAAGGAGAGAGTCTGTCAAAGGGCTCAAGAATGGTTCAGCTCTGGCCAGCACAGGCTTGCATCATGGGCTCCTGGACCCCAAGCTTGGCAGTGATGACCACACATTTTGGAGGCAGCCAACATACTGGAGAGGAAGAGAAGGAGAAAATGAAGATGAAGAAAAGGAGAAAGTTTCCCAGCCTACGCTTGAGGAAGTGAAGGGTGAAACTGTACTCCTGTTAATATCTGCAGAACTCTGGTTCTTGGCATCACCTGTACTTGTGGCCTGTTTCCCCATCCCATGTGATTTATTTTACCTTGGATGTCCAGGTGAGAACATCCCTCTGGGGGGATGTCCCAGCACATCCTCTGGCACATGGGGGACCAGCAGCAAACAAGGACTTTTCAAGTTGCTGACCCAAGGATTGTGCACTCGACAAGGAGGGACAGTGACAGCAAAAGTCCAGGAAGCAGTAACTTTGCAGGCCCATTCCTGCTTCCTTCCTGAGCCAGGAGAGAGAGATGACCTCCACATTTTGGGGGAGAAGGTCATTCTGAGTAATGTAAGTGGCAGGTGCCAGTGGCTCAGTAATGCTAGTCTTCCTTGCTGATTATCATTCCTCTAAAACATATCTCAGGGGTAAAAAAAACCCTTTAAATAGTGAATTTTCTGTAAAGTGGAAATCCTGCTCTTGTCCATGTGCTTAAAAGCATGATCCATCCACACCTGATCTACTCAAGGAGCACACAGACAAGCAAAGAGGGAACTGGGCCCCTTGACCATCAGACCTCTTTTTCTCGTCAGTGGGACACGTGCTGAGTGTCTCTGCTGTGATTTCTATTTTGGTCCACAAATACCAGACATGTTTAATGAGTTGTTTTAAGTGCAACAAAATTGCAACACAGGCAACAATTCTGCTTAGACAAACTCCATGAAAAATTGCAGGATTAGACAACTTCCATCTGAAAGGGTGTATTTTATTTTTAGTTATTTTATTATTCTCTGAAGAAAACTGACGGACACTGGGTAGCATTTCTTTACTGTTTTCTAAGTAGAACACTCACATCTGAGTGAGTGCTCCAAAATCCTGGAAAAGCAAAAAGAGCAAAAGGGAGAGACAGATTTTTGTCAACATCTGTCAATCACAGAATCACAGAAGGATCAGGGTTGGAAGGGTCCTCTCAAGATCATCTAGTCCAACCCCTGCTAAAGCAACACCACCTGCAGCAGGTTGCACAGGACAGCATCCCAGGGAGTTTGAACATCCTCAGAGAAGGAGACTCCACAGCCTCTCTGGGCAGCCTGTTGCAGTGCTCTCTCACTCTCACTGTGAGAAGTTGAGATGGAACTTCCTGAGTTCTGGTTTGTGCCCGTTACCCTGTGATCTGTCACTGGGCACCACTGAGAAGATTCTGGCCCCATCCTCTTGACACTCACCCTTTAGGTATTTATAAGTGTTGATGAGATCCCTTTCCTCTCTTCTCCAGGCTGAACAGCCCCAGGTCTCTCAGACTTTCCTCACACAAGAGATGCTCCAATCCCCTCATCCTTGTAGTACTCCACTGGACTCTCACCAGTAGTTCCCTGTCTGTCTTGAACTGGGTAGCTTGGAACTGGACACACTGCTCCAGATGTCATCTCACCAAGGCAGAGTAGAAGGGGAGGAGAACCTCCCTCGACCTTCTGGCCACACTCTTCTGAATGTTCTCCAGGTACCGTTGCCTTTCTTGGCTGTGAGAGCACACAGCTGGCTTATGGATAACTTCTTGTCCACCAGGTCTTCCAAGTCCTTCTGTGCAGAGCTGCTTCCCAGCAGGTCATCCCCTAACCTAGACTGGTACCTGGGGTTATTCCTCCATAGGTGCAGGACTTTACATCTTGCCCTTGTCGAATTTCATAAGATGACTCTCTGCCCAGCTCTCCAGCCTGTCGAGACCTTGCTGGATTGCAGCACAGCTTGCCAGCATGTCAGCCACTCCTTCCAGCTTTATATCATCAGCGAACTTGTTGAGGGCACACTTGGTCCCCTTGAACAAGAATGGACTGGTACTGACTCCTGGGGCCCACAGCTCGCTACAGATGACAGCTTCCCTTTTTAAACAAACCAAGCAAACTTGGCTGCTATAGGATTGCAGTCCTTGAAAACTGCCCTCATCAGCTTCTGAACCTGGCCTGCTCCCAGTGAGCCTAGGGAAGGAGATGTGCATGAGATTTTGCTCACCCTCTCCAGGATCTGCCTTGTCATGGCTGCAGCAGTACAGAGGGAGGCAGAAACTGAAGAGGCAGGTGAGGCGGGGGGGGTGGGGGAAAGCACACGGAGAAGGGACACATGCCCATGTGTCTCTGGTGGGATAAGTCAACCCAGGCAGGACATGATGCCAGGGGAGCCTTGCCAGGACCAGCAGCCACGGATGAGCCACACAGCCACGCTGCAAGAGGAACACAGCAAAAAGTGTTTGCAGGAAGTAGTATGAAGTGGGGCCAGGCCTTTAGCATTTTGTGGAGTTGAAGTCTCTGCTGGGATACAACAGAACACCACCAGCCTGGGACTGAAGGAATGATATGTTTATAATGAACCCATAATGTGGATTACAGTGTTTGTAGACCTGGCCCAGAAAGCAAGCATATAAATTTTGTCTGCATCAAGGCTTTTAAGGGACCTTTGTCTGGAGATGTGAATTGCAGTGCTCCACAATGGATTTGGGATGGGGCTTCTCAACACTGGCTCTAACTTGGGTTCCACAGCAATAGCTCAGCCAGAAGGACATGCCAAAGAACATATATGGCTTTGTCGATTTAACAGGGCCCTGCCAGGAGCGTGGAAAAAATGACTGATGGCCTCTCTGCCTCTCCGTGGCTCCAAGCCAGTTGGCATTTCTGGAGTTCAGTGCCTGGCTGGGAGGTTGAACTGTGGCAGCAGAAACTGTCCCACAGCAGATAGTACCAGCAGCATGCATGCAAGCCATGTGTTGCAAACGCGCCTTGAGGTTTTCTTCTTCTACAGCATTTGAATAGGGTTTTGGAAGTTTCCTGCAGTACAGCTGTACCTGAGCTTAACATTTTATAAGTGACCAGACACCAGGCAGTTGTGTTAGAAAAAAAATCTATGTTGTATGCAACATTCAAGTTCCTGCTTTTTCTACCTACTTTCCAGTGCATAGGGGTATAAAAGAAGGCCTTTGTAGCACAGATTTGTTTTTATTTTAATATTAGTGCTTTGTCCCTTTTTTTGCAAGGTTAACATTCCCCCAAAGTGTTTGCATAGCTTAAGAAGCATAAGGATTTGGTAGAATATTTTGGCTGAGAGTCAAAAGGACTTTTCTTTCCAAGTATGCAAAGTCACTCACAAAATGCAGCTGCCTTCATTTTGCTAAGTACAATGGAAGAGACACAACCCCACTTGCATCAATATATATGTCCGTACTAATCTACCATTGCTTGAGCCAGTCCAGGTTATTCTGGTTCAGAAACCAAAAGAAATTGCTCTAGTAAAAGGAACCTTTGTTCCAGTGCCTTGTACTACTGTGTGAAGGTGCAACCATTGAAGGAAAAACATCAGATCAAGTCCAGCACACACCAGTGAAATTTTTCTGGTGTAGGCCCTAAGTAGCTCAGACACTTTTGAAAATATTACTCTCCATCCAAATAAAGTAAAAGAACAGCCAGTATTCAGAGTAAGTGGCTTTTCTAGTATTGTTAGCCAAAGCAACCGCCTACATGCTTCCACCTTCAGTAACTCCGTAACTGAAAATTCGGGAGATTGCCCAAACAAAACAATGTGTTTTTCATTAAGAGTGGAAAAAAATTACACAGTGTATAAATTTACTATGAAGCCATCTTGTTTGCTATGAACTAACAGTGACATACGTGTGATTTTAATAAAGAGAACCATGATTTCATTAGTCAACACTGTGTACGAGTCAAGCATGCAATGAAAAACAACACAGATCCAGTCATCAAAGAACTGTTCATCAGTAAAGCTATACAAGCATTTGCAATCACATCACCAGTCTGGGTGGGCTTCTTGCCTACCTGTCCTGTCCAGGCCATCTGTGGTTGGATTTGCTTATGCAGCCAGCAGTGGAGAAGGGCAATGCCTGTGGGTCCTGGTACATGTCTATACACAAGGTCACCACACAATGCAATGCAGCAGTCCAGTCACAGAACCATCCTGTGCTCTCCCTTCTAGTCCTGCTTCTAACCCAGGCACCCAGGACACAGGCAGAAAATGCAAGGAAAAATCAAAAGAGGAAATTCAACCAGTAAAATACTGTACCAAGACTTTGGAGAACAGAAATGATGCCTGGTTCTGCCACAGACTATATATGACTAGTCCATTTCCCCCCAGTATCTTTTTCATTTTGGTAAGGGGTAATATTCCCTCCACTCCCTTTCCACCATGAATTCCACAGTATGGGGAATGCCTTTTTCTAATACATTTTTGCAGAACCCAGACCAATAAACGAATGTCTCCATGGGAGAGCATTTCCACCAGGATATGAGGCTATTTCTGATTGCAGGACTCAAGAGTCCCTCAGCTGAGCAACTCAGTCACCCAGCTGACTCACTGTCAACTCAGGCGTGAGCTCCTGTAGTAATGTACTTACCTCATTCTTTGGAGAAGAGTTTGGACAGGAAAGCAGAAAGAGGGAATTACATCAGAATGCAGTTGGACACCAGAAACTTGGAGTGGAGGAAGAAGGCAAAAATATATGTTCAGTGGTGATAAACCAAGAGGACAAATGTAGAAAAAGCTAAATCTAATGGATTACATGTGAAGCTGAAAAACTTGCAGTTAAGCTTTGCTGGACCATAGCCAGAAAAGTAATGGGACTGCAAGGTTTGATTTTCTGCAGGACTGGAGATGAGGAAGCCATCAAAAGACCTGATGAAATGTAGGATGCTGAAGTAGTGTTCAGCAGGAAATGGTTGTATTTTCTGAAAGCCTGGAAGGCTTGAGGCAGTCAGCAGGTTTATCATTTAAGCAAACCCAGACCCTTACAGCTGCTGAGGAGGGTTAAGGGAAATCAGTGGGACCATGCGGACCTGTAGAGTGCTGGTAAAGGTGAGCTTGTGGTGCTTGGGAGGAGAGAGGCAGGAATGTGTTTTGCCTGAAAAACAAGGAGCAGAACCATTCAGCTTCAAAATACCACCACAGAACAGAGCATCATTTGTTACAGCAGACTGACATGACAAGAGACTCATTATGGAGGATCTTGGCTGGAACTTACAGCATCCAACTCACTAGTGGGTGAGATGGCTGTTGGATGGGAACAAGAATCCACAACACCCTATGTAAAAACATGACCTGGCTTTTCCCTGGCCATTTTCCCTGGGTTTCTCTCCTGGGTCTATGATCCTTTCATGCATGGTAATTCCCCAGGGGAAACAAAGAGATCTTATTCATAAATACCAAGATGAAGTGTCTGTTCTGGGAAGCAGAGGGACTCCAGTGACCATGTCAGACTGGACATCTGTGGCCCAGCTGCCAGCTCCATGGGGTTGGTTTCCATTGGATTTTGTGCAGGATGGAGCCCAAGCTGGCCCCTCTGTTTCCTGTTGTGTTGAGGTACATGCAAGCTTCTCATTCAAGTGATTTTGAAAAATCATTGAGTTCAGGGGTCTGCTGCCCTCTCCCTCAGCTCTAAGGTTGATAGAAAGAAAGTTCTGCTGATTTCAGAGAGGTTTGGGTGGGATGGTCCCTGCCATGGAGGGAGTCATGAATCTCTCCAATGGTCCCAGGGACAGAAGCCAGCACAGACTGTGCCTGAAGGTAGGATGTTCAGGCTGCACAGGATGCCAGTATCTACTCAGGCCTCAGACATCTGTTTGGAGTCAGAAAAGAAGGTGCCACAACAGTGGTTTAACTGGAATACACATTACCAACCATTTGTGTCCCTTTCATAAGAACATTTATACATTAGAACAAACAAATGCTTTTCAGGCAAGCCAGTGGCCATTCTTTGGAAGGAAATACTGTTCCTCTTTCACAAAGTCTCCATCAGGTTTCCTGCAGTGTTCAATAGAACTGCTTCTGCAATAAGGCCGTTAACTTTTTTGCACAGATATGCAGGTGACAAACCCTGGAAAAATCACTTGTTGTAGGTTAATGGCTTTAAATCCTTACTAAAATAGATTACTTCAGCTGTTTTCAGAATGAAACATGATGAAATACAGAAAGTGGTGTTAGTGCCTTTCATGAAATTGTGATCTCGTCTCATTTCTCTGTAAATGCTAGATGATCTTATTGCAATCAGAAAAACAACTCCAGATATGTCTATAAAACCAGGATTAAAACCTCGTTTTATTGGATCTACTCTCTTTCAAGTAGGAGCTAGACCTGCCTTTGACAATAGGCAATCCCAGAAAACTCATGAAAATAAAAACACAGGCTGAAGTCTGTATCAATATTCAGGTCAGAGGCAAACTTTCCCTGTTATAAGGGCTCATATTAAGTTTCTGAGCTGTCTACTCAAGAGCAAGTGATCAGGTCATGGAAGCCCATGTGTGTTTGTGGGATATTATCAAAGGTAAGTTTCAGAGTAAACAGAGTAACCTGCTTTTCCTGTAGATCTTTTTAAACCTCATGGACATTTAAAAACACGTGTTCCTGGAAGCTAGCTTCTGAAATGCATTTATCTTTCATTTTTTTGAATGTCTCACTATCCATTGTTCCTCTCAGAAACAAACAAAAAAATAAAAAGCAGAGGATAAAACTGATTATTATTTAGTTTCGTATTGGCTGATTTTAGCTGCCATGTACCTGGGTGCCCAGCTGCAATAAATTTTGCACTGGTAGGCAAAGTTATTTTCTTTAAGATATTTCTTTTTCAGCAAACAAGTTCAAAAGTTAAAAAGAGGACAACCAGAAATATAGGTGCAGGGTTTGGCCTAGAAGTCCCTCCTTTCCCTGTTCAAACAAAAGCCTCCACTTGTGAGCTCTGTAGTGGATTGTTCTCAGAAGGTGTTCTCAGCTCACTCCCTCATGCAAAAATCCTCACTGTGTTGTGATGTGTATATTAAACAGAGGTCATGGGATGGTGAGGAGAGAAGAAAGCTTAGGGTATGTATAGGAGACCACCCAAAGGATGCTTTTGGCATATGCTTTATTGGCCAAAAGGGATGGTCTTAAATAGCTGGGGAATGCTCAAGGCTCCAGGCTGTTAGAAAATACCTAGAATTTTTGACCTCCAAGGATTATTTTTGGGAGTTGGAAGGCAGGCCCCAGTATATCACCAGCTCTTATGAATCCCAGAAAGTGCCTCTCCCATCTGCAGCTGCAGCAGGAGGGCTGAGGAGCCAGAGCCGCCCTGTGACCACTCGCTGTTAGCAAACTCCAGAGAAACAAACAGCAAACTCTGACAGAGTGAACAGAAATAACACAGCTGAATGAGAACGGGCTGCTGGAGGTCTTTCCAGAGATCATCCATCATACACGAGCACAGACATGCTAGGAGTGCATTCCCTATTATTTTGTGAATGAGCACTAGTATCTGATGTGGGAAGACCAAGAATGAGCTGATTGATGACTCGAGGATAGGGATGGAATGACAGCATTCACAGGACTTCACAGGATGGAGAGGTGTTAAGAGCTGGAAGGAAAAAAATATTGGGAAAAGAAAGTACAAGATTTGTAAGGAAGAAATGGAAACTGAAGCAAAGCCTGCATAGACAGAGGGTGTTCCCAAGGAGTGGTGTCACTACAAAGTGGTTTGAGAATGACTGCCGGTGGGTATTCCAACCCAGTGCCTGCACTGTTTGTTTTGTTTAAACAACTTCCTTATGGTTCCAGTGATGTGTTTTTCCATAGCACTTGGAATTACCCTGCCTCCAAAACTGATGCTGGAATTCACAGTGTCTTCAGAAAAAGAAGACTTAGCCCGACACTGGACAGTTCTCAAACTCCCATCCTCGATGCTCTGGATAGATATATCCAGTGACATGCTAAGACTCTGTAGGCTTCAGCGGTTGTCACAACAGCCAGGATTTCACTAATGTAAGCTCAAACAGCAGCAAAAACTATTGCTACTGGCCCACTCCCTCTTGGTTTGCCAAAGACATGACGTCCCCTCAAAATTCTTCTCAGATCCTGTCTTTCAGAGGAAGGTGAGCAGAGAGGTACAAGAAGCTTCAGTGTGAGGTGACAGCCACTGTCAAAAATGAACAGCTCTACAGCTTGCTGAAAACCACCATTCATATTCCTTGCTCATGCACAGCTGTTCTGGCACTCTACTTTGTAGAGTGTTACTCCTCCCTCTTGGTGATCTTTGAGCAAATCCTGACCTGATGGTTGTCTGGCAGTGCTGATCCTTTGGCAATGTACAAAATTCTGACAGAACAACTTGACCTCAAAAAAAAATAAATTTGAGACTAATATGTCAATGGAGGGGTTAGACTTGATGAACTCTGGAGGTCCTTCCACCCCCTACAGCTCTATGATTCTGCGATCATGTCAGCAACCTCAGCTGATACAATAACTCACCTTTAAGTGTTAGTGTATAACATGTTAATAAACCCACACAGCCAGCTATTTTGAAAAGCATTATGATATCACTGACCAGAGGATGGCAATGTGCAAAGGCTATTATTTCACAAAGGCTAAAGAAAAGAAAAAAGTTGGCAGATGGAAGAGAAAAGAAGCAGCCAATACTGATTGTGCCATCAATCTGACTTTTCATGAATAATTGGGAATTTTGTCTCATTCACTGTATTTTCTAATGTTTTATGACGTGGCAATCCTTTTACAGAGTGCCACTTCTCAAGGTTTGGCTGGGAAAAGATCTTTTGGTGGCTAAAAGTTAAAGTAGTTAAATCCAGTAGCACTTGGAGAGCTGGAAGACTCATATACATTGATGTGGGTTACCCAGAGGTGTCTCCTCTAGGAGCTGTTTGAGCCGCTGTACACAAGTCTCCTGATGCCCCTGTGAGTGGAAGTGCTGGAGATGTGGTATGGCTTCTTGGGCACCATGTCGACAAGGGCTGGTGCTCCAGCCTGAAGAGAGGGTCCCAGGAGCACATCAGACAGACCTCCCTTGCTCCAAATCTACTATACCAGAGTGTGCAGTAAGGCTGTGCCAGAAGTCCGTGGCCACGCCAGTCTGTGCTGTGCAGGAGAAACAAGAGTGTTTAAGGGTATATAGCCAAAGATCCAACACTTTTTGCAAGCCATAAACTCAAAGACTGACACGTAAAAGCATGGAAACAGCATGTCAGCTGTGTTTCCCTAGAAGCAAAGCCAGTTTCCACTACAGAACAGGAAAACAGCAAACACGGTACAAAGACTCTTCTTTCTCCTTCACTCACTTTTTTTTTTCTTTTCCTTTCTTTTCCTTTCTTTCTCTTTCTTTCTTTCTTTCTTTCTTTCTTTCTTTCTTTCTTTCTTTCTTTCTTTCTTTCTTTCTTTCTTTCTTTCTTTCTTTCTTTCTTTCTTTCTTTCTTTCTTTCTTTCTTTCTTTCTTTCTTTCTTTCTTTCTTTCTTTCTTTTCTTTCTTTCTTTCTTTCTTTCTTTCTTTCTTTCTTTCCTTCTTTCTTTCTTTCCTTCCTTCTTTCTTTCTTTCCTTCTTTCCTTCCTTCTTTCCTTCTTTCCTTCCTTCTTTCCTTCCTTCTTTATTTCCTTCTTTCCTCCTTTCCTCCTTCCTCCCTCCCTCCCTTCCTCCCTCCCTTCCTTCCTTCCTCCCTTCCTCCCTTCCTCCCAGCATAATTTGTTGGATACTGTGGGATGGAAATAGGTTTTAGCTCCCATGCTGACACAACACAAACAACAATGGTGGGGAAATGCTTCTAATCCAAACTGAAACCTGAGCTACTGGCAGACCGAAGGGGGAAAGCAGGCAGACATCTGTCCAGAGGCACCTGAGAGGAAAAAGGAAACATCAGCACAGCAAGGAGAAAATGTGATCCATCATTCCACTGAGGAATTCTTGTGCCCCAGAGGGGACCAAAATACTTTGCAGACCACGTGCCTGGATGCCAGCCCCCTGACATGGTAATGCCTGCAGATCTTGCGAGGAACAGACCAAACCTTGTCTGCTGTTGCAGGGGAATCTCTTCATCCAGAGAGGTCATCTCCATGTGGTGAAGCAGGAATCTGGAAATCTATTAACATTGCATATCTTAGTTCTGTGTCCAGAACAGGCAGATTAATCATCTAGCCTGTCTTCCAAATTATCTTAAAGTGAATCAAAACATGTGCTTCTTAGGAAACTGTGCAAAGCACTGTTAGGCATGTGAACTGTGCTGTAAAAAGTTATCCCAGGATTTGAGTCTGCTCACCTTAACAAGATTCTTCCTGCATCTGGAAAATCCATATTTTAGCAATGTGATAGCCAGGGATTATTGGAAATTCTTGTGGGAGGCAATCTTGCAAGAAGGGGTATTATTAAGTGACCTTTTTTCAAATAAAAGTCTAGAGGTGATCTGGAAAAGTCTTACTGCCTGTAAAAATCTCAAGGCTGCTAAAAAGTAGCTTTACCATTGCAGATGTAAAGTGTCCTCCTTAAAAACAGATAATAATTTATCTTTCCCGACCAGCTCAAGACACTGGTTATTTCAGCTGTGTTGCCACATAACAGAGCCCTTCAGTCTCTGCCTCACCCTTTCCCCATCTCTCTTTGACCATCCTCCTCAGTGCTCCTGACTCAGTGCTGGCCTGACAGTTAGTTCTGCTCCCTGTTGCTTTGCTTGTTTTCACCAGTGCTCATCCAGGACCTCCTTCCCTTTCTGGATGACACTGTGTGCAAGAGGATGACCTGAAGATGAACCAATATCCAATATTCCCACCTTTCAAAACTTCCACTTATGGTACACCTCTCTCCATGTTGAGTTCACCTCTTGGTCTTGCAAAATAAGCTCTCAGATGCAGCTCTGGACGTCACAAGTATAATTGCTCAGGAATATCCAATCTTGGCATCACTTCTGCAAGGAGAAAAACAGCAGTAATTTGTGCAACCTAGGAAGAAACATCTGCAGAAGATTGCCTTCTGATGGCAGCTCTCAACAAGTTAGCTGCACTTAACTACATGAAAACACACTTGTAACGCTATCTTTTTCTCTCTCCTTTCTCTCCCTGCCTTCGATTCCCCACCTGTTGCATGCTGTCACAGATGGGAGGCAAAACCGTCCTCTTTCCTACATGCTTCTGCAGCTAGCACTAACTTTACACAAAGACCCTGGCACCACTGAGAAATTCACAGCAAATTTAGACCTGTTGGGTTAGGCTCAAGGTGTATGTTTTGAGGATTTGCTCCATCCATCAGAAAAAAAGTAAAAGTTTGCACATGAGTAATGCTCATAGTAAAAATACACTTTTGTTTCCCCTCCGAAATGAGGCACCCCTACAAAAAGAAGTATCTGGGAGGCTCTAGTCTGCCTATCATTGTGAGTTAAAATGGGGGAAGAAGTTGGCTGTCAGAGAAATGGCATGTTAACCTCATGAGCTGCACACTTGGTGCAGAGCGTTACATATGAAGTTCTGTCTCAATCTGTTGCTAAGCTCTTTAAAATGCTTTTGGACAAATACACAGTTACTCCTTCAGGGACGCTGATACAATTATAAAACTGTCTATTGGATCAGTGAATATATGAATCAGGCAGGCAAGATATTTTCTGATGGTCTCTGGATTCCACAACTTGAAATAATCCTGTTGGAAAACACAAAGTCAAGACTGTGGGGAGCAGTTAGCATGAGTTTGAGAAGACACATGATAGATGTGCATTTCCTGGCCATTTTCTCCCCCTTTTTTTCACACTCTTCATTTTGTTCATCCACATCAGAGTTTTTCCTTATTTACTATACTCTCCTCTTCTGTAGCCGTATGCCATTAACAAAGAAGCAGCAGAAGAAGAAATTGCCATATAAATGGTAGTACAGGCATCTTCCCCTTTATCAGACTTGTTTGATCCAGCCATCTGTGGCAGCCAGTTGTAGTTGTTTTAGTGGGATGAATAAACCAGCCTGTGTGACCCAGGTGAGGAGTCCCAGCTTGTCCCTGTTGCAGCCATGGAGTCAGTCCTGCAGTCCCAGACAGAAGAAGGGTGGCTACATGGGACTGCACACAGGGACTGTTCACATGATATGGAAAATTTGGGGGTTGCTTTATAGAATTCATTCACGACTATTCCCAGCCCACTTCCTATCAGCTGTCTGGTTAATGAATCAAAACTCTTCTGAGTTGGCAACTGTTTTCCATGAAACTATTCTGGAAGGAATTTTTGGCTAGTCACAGAGGCCCTTTAGTCAGAAATAAATTTTCTGAGTGAAGAACTCGTATGGGAATTTTATCACGCTGCAGTGGTATAACCATATGCAAAGATGAAAAATTGTTCCCAAAGTGACTCTAAAGAAAGGAAAAAATCCTAATGACCCCATACCGAGTCACTCCTTTCAGCCACATGTCTTGAAATTAAAACTGTAGGAAGTAATTAGTGGGTTTAGTAATAACCCCCCATTACTTTTGATGAAAAACTGCTATAGGGCTACAACCACAATTCCTATAAATCAGCACAGCTCCATCAAAGTTACTCTTCAGTTTTTCAAACCTGAGGTACTATCCTGCAGAAGACTACAGGCAAGGCAGGTTGTCTTATCCTATGCCGTCCTAGAGGCATGGGCCCATCCTGCAGGACACTTCAAATAGCTATCCAGAGATGAATCATGTACTGCAGAAGAGCTTCAGCCATAACTTGCATGAAAGTTCTGACAGAAAAGGTTTATTACGGGTTAATTCAAGGTTTTAAATATTTCATGCCTAATGTGTATTGTGGTGGATGTCAAGTAACACTGAACTGATGGCTATAGGCACCAAGTCAATTGGCCTTTGGACTCCTTAAAAATTGATTGCCAGTCAATAAGGCAATCTGTTAAGAATAAATAATCCTTTGTAAATTATTTGTGTATAGGTCTCAATGAAAACTATGACCTACATCTAATTTCTCAACCTTGTTCATTCGCAAAATACCCTGTTTTGCAGCAAGCAATTGCTGCCTCAACTTATCATGCTTATGACATGATTTACTGATGTCAAAGGAGCTGTTCTCCAAGGACAGTAGAACTTACACTGATAAAGGAAGGCAAAAAAAAATCTATCTCACAAGCTCTGTTATTCTAAAAGAGATGGGGGTTTTTCCCATAAAAAAATGAGAAAATGGGCTGCATATTCATGGGGAGGTAGCAAGTGGGAGATGTCTTCAGCCAGTTGCAATGGAGAAGACAGAGCCGGGATGAGTGAGGCACTGTGCCTGCCAGGCACTGAGGCAGGAGCAGATACACACTCTTCCAGATGGCAAAACCACCTGCCCTGCCCCTGGAAAATGCATTTGCACTCCAACTAACTCATTAAACCTACCCTGTCTTGTTGTTTCTCCCCTGCAGTAAAGTAAAAGCAGCCTCTCCATCTATACAGAAGGAAAGAGCATAAAAGCAGGCAACAAGGTTGTTTTAATAGCTTGGCTTATGAAGCTAGGAAAAAACCCCAGCAAAAAATTAGGAAATCAGACATTCTGCACACCAGTTCAGATTATTAGAAAACACTCTGTGGACAAGTCATGAGAGGTTTTTGAGAGTACAACTAGTTTCCATCTTTTTTCTATGCACAGCTGGGTGCACTACAACATTTTAAGGACTAAAGCACCAAAGATGCATCTGGCAGGAGGACCTTCAGATACGCACTGCAGCAAGGGAGCAGTTAAATGGCAAAGACTGGTTTGGGAAGTGTAGGGTGCTTACAACTCTTTGGGGAGCACACAAGCAAGGCTTTTTTTCTCTGACTCGTGTTCAGTTGTAGGCTGGAGAGAGTGGGTCCTGGTTTTTTATGTTGCTTCTACTCAGCTAAAATTCCTTTTGAGATAAGGCACTGGGGTTTTACCCCCTTCCATTTCCTACTCCTTTGGGGTTTTTACAGTCCCTTGCCAAAAAGCCCAGTCCCTTCCTGCTTCCCCCAGCCCAAAGTGAGCATATGTCACCTTTTGGTCTTGCATATGTCTCTAATGCGCCAGCATGCAGAAATCATGGGGATGCATGAGATCATTAACTTCCAGACTGGGTTTGGATGGATTTTTTGTTTTCTGTTTGGATTTTTATCAGTAAAACTTTTCAGGGCTTGGAGAACTTGGAAATGGTAGTGCCTTTTCTCCTCTTGCCTCTCTCCCCACATACATAGCTCCATCCAAATGCCTCCAAATCAGCATGCAAATGGTGAAGCTTGATGTGCATTATGTCTTGGGAAATCTGGGATTTGTCCCATAAGTCACTTTCTAAATCCACTGGGTGGAGAGCTATCTGGCACCGTGGTTAAGTGCCATGCATTAGCATGTTTTCTCTCGCCGTCAGAAATTGAATGACACCAGTAGAAGCACCAGGAGGAAACCCAAAGAGGAGAAAAAAACCAGTTTTGTGTAGACAAGGCCAAAGAGTATGAAGCACTGGGCTGCCCTGGATGGATGATCCAGGCATGTGATCTGCTTGTAATAAAATAATAGAGATCCTGAGCCATTTGCCATGGTACAGAGCCCAGTGGAGCAGCACAGCCCTGCCATCTGGCCTTTCAGCATCTTTCTGCTCCGTTAATTTTCCATATCTCACCTCTCCGTGCTTTTATCTCTGGATTTCATTTTCCTTCTCTTGTTTCACTTTTGCGTTGCGCATGAGAAAGCGCGGTGGAAAGCGAAGCAAGCAGAGCCATGGCTGTGGCTCGTTCCCACGCAGGCCTGGTGCAGTGCAGCCAGGTGGCAATAAAGCTGCTGGCTTTCGTGAGGGGAGATATGTGTGGTTTGGGTTGGCTTTTTTTTAATTTTTTTTTTTTTTCTTGGAAAACATGTGGTAAGTTCCTGTGTGGAGTTTGCCAACTGTGAAGTTTCCCAAGCTGCTTAATACATTCGTCTTATTATTTTGTAACACAGTCTTCAAAAACTTTCCCTGGCTGGCTTTGCTGATTCCCCTATCACTTCAGTCAGACCTTCTGGATAATGGATGTCTTCTGGAGTTTTTGGCCACTGAAAGACAGAGCAGAGATCTATTTTTTGGTTAGCATCATTGTTAGGGTCATTGTGTTATTTTGACCTTAGTAAGTGAGAGATGAAGAAGGGAAAAAAGGTGGTGTTAGCTTGTATCTGTGCACAAACTTTCAACCATTTTCCATTTTCACCAGGAGCTTCTCCTGCTATTTTTCACCCATCTCAGCACTCCTGCCATGGACTTGTCTGTTCAATCTCGGTCAAGATAAGACACTTCCTTTTTAAGTGGCAGCAGGATTTGGTTCAATTACCTTAAAGTCAGGTCTGGACCCATCCCTTTCACTGAATGAAAGACCCTTCTGGCACTACACCAATATTTCCAGCTTCTCCAGATCTGCATGATTTTTGTGATCAAAAGTAGCTAGTGTCTTCTTTTTTTCCCCTTAATTTTCTTATCTTGCTTATGACTAAGCCTAAAAATTGATGGAATTAAATAATCTGAGTAGCTTTCTGTGATAGCTTGCATGAAGCCAGAAATCATACACACACTAGAGATCCAGAACAGTCATTTCAGCACATTTCTGGAAACAGAGTTTCAAGTCTTCAAAGTTTTCTGCAGTAGCCCTAACAATTTCTTTCATACCTGCTGTTTTTTACATTTTGTTTCATTTTAACACAACTGTTTGATATAAACTCAGCAGTGTAAGTTGGCTTTGAGCATGTGACTTCGTTACATCTTTTAAATTCATTTGGCCTATTAAAGTTTGAAGTGAATTTAATACTTTTTCTGTTTCACTTAATCCTCTGACAAGAAAATAAATGCGCACTTTTCCTGTTCTGTCCCAAAGTAGTTATGTCAGCTGCTTTATTTTTTAAATCTTTGGCAACTCCTATGTGCAGCATTTTGTGATTTTATATTGATAGCTGCTCTGGTATGACTTTTTCAGTGAAATGAATCATCGTGTAGCAGCATATGCATACCATGAGATATTCGAGGACTGAGTGAGGGAATACGTGGAGATGTTGAAAATCTGTGGTGTGAAGGTCAGCATTAAAACCCTACAGCACGTACCTGCATCTGCAGTTAAATGTTGGAGGTTTGATGTGGGAGCACAGTGTCCCAGCAGCAAAGACCATGTGTGTTGCACACAGTGTTTTTGGAAGACCAGGGATTGAATGCATTGCTTCAATATCAAGGATTGGCAGTAACTCCAGTCTCAAACATCCACAAGTCACGGGATTGCAATAAAAGCTATGAATACTCAAAAACAGTACCTTCAGGGCACTTTTTCCTGCTGGCTGTCCCTACTCCAGGTATTCTAGCATTTTTCCACCATTTTCTTATCAGCCACAGGTAGGTTCAGAGATCATGTCTGGACTTGGAGAAATGCTGGGACCTACCCCACCGATATCTGGAATACAGACTTTTAGACTTAACCACCAGAATTTGCTGAAATCAAACTAACTGCATTTAAACCAGACAGAGAGGTTGCTTTGGGCTATATTTCCACCTACTCTGTGTCCCCAAGTAATTCCTGCTCACTCAGATCATGTGTAGTCTGCAGAGTGCTGGCTAGGTGGTCAGGTTTTTCAAGTTGCCCCGAAAACCCTGATCTGTGCTTTTCAGTTCACTGCACTGTCTTGCACTAATGGCATTTCCATGGTAGTCTGTAGAGTGGCATAAAATAACCTAACCCAACTCATACCTTCACAGACTTGTTTACAGATGGACTATCTTTGCCTTTGCGTTTCTGGGGTTTGTTACAGAGCAGCAGGGAGGGTTCTCCTAAAGTGCTGGCTTGGGGCAACCTCACTCTGCAGCTTGCAGATAGGGCATTTATCACTATTTTCTTAAGGTAATAGCAGAAAAGCTTTTAAATTTGGGGTTAACAACATCATTGAAGTTTTCCTCTCCTCTCTTTGGAGGTATGCCCATAGCTTGCGGTAGTGTGTGGTCCTGAACGCTGTAAGAGGTGAAGGGCTGTCCTGTTACTTTAAGACTCTTTTTCAAACTCTGATGTCTGAGAAAATGTTTTCTTCAGGACCTGGACACCAAAGCAGTAACACCACAGAAGTGGATAAACTAAAGGAAATTCTTGTTTAGCATGAAGGTTGCTGACTTATTGTTGCTTCTTGGGATTTATCTTGGCTCAGCCCAGGCTCAATCCTCCAATGTCCTGAACATCTCCTGCCAGGGATCGGGCCTTGTTTTGTTTTCAGCTGACCACAATGTTTTACAGAACTCCTGGAAAATTCTCTTCCCCACCCCCCCACCCCCCCAAACAGTATTGTTTAATTGTTTATTCACAAGCCTCCCTTGGCCAGCGGCTACAGAGCTGAGGGAGGAATGGAGGGTGTCTAGGGCTGCAAATACGAGCAACTTGGCAGCCAAATCTTTGTAGCAGCTTCCATCTTCAGTGGTGTGAAACACAATACATATTCCCCTCCAGGAGATGTGCTTCCTCTTCACAAAAGACATTGTTCCCATTGTTCAAGGCATGTCATGTCTCAAAGGCTGTGACACTCCTCTTACATCACAGCCACCACTTGGCCACATATGGGACCTGCCAAACAAGGATTGCAAGGTCTTGTGCTTCTCCAGGTGATGCCTGCAGGAAATACGGCTCTTTATGGCTTGGGCCATGAGAGGCGTTTCTTTTTTGCCGTGAATATTGCAGGAAGACCTAATCTCTGTAGCAGAGGCTGAGTTGGAAATTTCTGTGTCATCTTCAATTTAAAAAAACAAAAGGATTGGGAAGAACTTGACCTGTGACTGAAAGGCTGGGCTGGGGGTATGTATCATCCAGAGTTTTTGCCTGCTGATAAAGCAGGGTGCTGTATAATTTAGACACATGCAGGTGATAACCTGTGGTGGAAACATGTTTCAGAAAGACAGGACAGACCCTCGGAGATCAAATTTCTTAAACAAATGCTACAGCACCTCTATACTATTTAGAGGAGGGGAAAAGCTCTGGCTGAAGACCAGTTATTTTCTGGGTTTTATGCTCCTTTGGGAAATAAGTGCAAGTTACTGACACAGAAAGAAGGAGTAAGGCTTGAGTGACATCAAATTGTTCTCTAAGGACTTTTACTTCTACCTTGTCACTCTTAAGTCCTTTAATAAAACTAACCTGGTACAAATACAGCCTTATATAAAATATATATATGGCAGCTCCTGACACTTGCAGCGTCCTGCAAAAGTTTTAAATTCACCACATAGCAGGCATTCCTCCTCCAGAGAGCGGGCCGGGAAGGATTTATAAAGTTGTGAAATATCTTGCCATCGGGGTTACTGTCCTACTCATTTGCTGCAGAAGGGCAGATACGTGTCAAAGGCTGCACAAAAGCTTCCTGGGAGTGCTCGAGAACCAGATGGGCAGCCAGCCATCTTTCAGCTCCTGTTTTCTATTAAAGAGAATACCTTGACCTCTGACACACTGAGCAATTCCCATGGGGCACCAGATTGAATCCCAAGCCCTGAAAAAACCAGTGGGGAAAGCCCTGATGGGGTGTTCCATCAGTCCCTGAAGGTCAGCTTTGGCCAGGGAGTTAAGGCTCTGTACTGCTTCAGCAAAGCATCTATAGCACATGGCTGCAATTAAACACATGCTTCTGTGTTTTGCTGAGTAGAGAAGGGCAGTAGAATTGAGGCCAGCGATAAGGGAAAAGGTGATATTTTGAAGTATAATGCAAAGGTGAGGTTAAGTCATTTGAGTTACCCAGTTCTTTCTTCCTTTCAGAAAAGTCCTGTTATTTACATGTGATTGAGATTATCACAGGCATGCATTTCAAAAGCCCCTGGTCCCAGAGCCCTTTGATAAATCTAGTTTTGCTCTGATTATTTTTTGCAGGTCCTGACACAGTAGTGAAATTGGCCTGCACCTCGTCAAGAAAGTCTGTAACTTGCCTACAGATACTTCTCAGTTTTGCAAAATAAGAAAGGCTACATTCACTCTCCAGAATTTTTCTCACACATCTGGTTTTATCCACCATGCATCTAGTTTAGCTTTCTCAGACTCTGAAAGAGCATTGCAAATGCAGAGGACACCGGGAAGAGACCTGCTTTTCCACTCTTCAGAAGACTGAGCTCCCACCAAAAATGATGGTAGATTTTTGCTCTCCACCCGCAAAGAAAAACTGAATCTCTACTGAGTCCTTGCATACTGTGTGGTTGATTTTTGTAAAGTGTTCCCAGCTATTTATCATTACTTAATTATCTTCCAGAGTTTTTTGAGTCTTTTAAATTTGTCTCCAAAATCAGCTATCAAATGCGTAGTTCATTAGTCCCCCAACATTCAGATTTGTCATGGTTTAATCCCAACCAGCAGCGGAGCACCACATGGCCCCTTGCTCAGCCTTCCTTCCCCTGGAGGGATGGGGAGGAGAACAGAAGGAGAAAGTTAAAACTCGTGGGTTGGGATAAGGCTGGCTTACTGGGACAGCACAGTGCAAGAACAGCACTTGGAATATACAAAGTGGGTGATACACAAAGAAATGTGCTCACCCACTGGACAGCCAGCCCATTTCCAAGCAGCTCATCCTCCCCAGCCAGTTCCCTCTATATGCTGGGCATGACATTACACCCCTTTGGATAGTTTGGGTCCCATCCTATCTTGCTCTGAAAATTGACTTTATCCTAGTCAAAAACCAAAGCACTATATTATAGTGTGAGGCAAATCAAGAGCTGTGCTGCAGTCTGTCTCATCATTCAGCATCCTTCATTTTCCTTCTATAGACTCCTGGTCTTCCACAGAACAAAGTCGTTAGCAGCCTCTATAATTTACCACCAGATCAGAGCAAGCACACAGCTTCTGAAAGGGAGATTTCAGTGGAGAAGCAAGGGGCTGACATGCCCTCAGCAGTCACATCCAGGCTGAAGGCATGCATGGGAGATAGTGAACTGAATGCCACCGCTCCAGCTGTGTTAGGATTTGGTCCTGTAGATGCTCATCTCTGTAGCTTCTGGTAGGACAGCAAAGCTGCCACTGCCAGGCTTTTTGTGAGTTCCAATGGGGTGAACAACATGGGCAGGATCCAGCACCTCACTGGCAACTTTGGCAAAAATGTCATGTATCAGCTGCCTCTGTTCTTGTTGCATCAGATACACTGGAGACATTGGGCATCTCATCATCTCATCTCATCTCATCTCATCTCATCTCATCTCATCTCATCTCATCTCATCTCAATCTCATCTCATAATCTAGCTGGACATCAGTCTCTCTCATGCGATCTCCAGTGCAACAAGTGTGTGTGTCACTCCACCCAAAACAGGACAGGGAGAAGAAGCATGGTGAAGAATCCCCAAGGTCAGTGTGACAGTATGTATTAAGCATACTGTCTCTGCTGGCAGGGTCCCTTTGTTCCCAGCACACCTTAAGAGGTCTCCAACAATGTGAGCTTCTGTCCCTTGAAAGAGCCACAAGGAATCTTAGCAGAACAGCTTCTATTCCCACTTTTTAATGTAGGCCACAGCTGAGAGCCAAGCAAACCAGCAAATAAAGTTAAATTTGAGCGTCTTTCTACATAAATCCAAAAATGTGCCAACCAGTCCCAATCAGTCCCAACCAGTTCTTGAACAGGAGCCACAGTTTAAGATGTGTAGTTATTCTACAAAGTGAGTGCCGTTGTTGCATGGCTCTCATGCCCACACCTGACTGGGTGGGAAAGCTGACTGATGGGAAAGCACACAGAAGCAGCCTCTCCCCAAGAAATCAAGACCTCATCCCACAATTAAATCTATGTGGATAGAGCCTTGTGTGCTCTGGAATTATATCTGGAGCACTACATAAGAGATGATGCCCCAGGTCAGTAAGAACAAGGTCCAAGTCCTCATGTTGGCCCAAGAGCTGCATGAGGGCAGATGCAGAAGAAAAAACACGGGAAATAGAGTGGTGGACTTTAGCTCTGTGTGTTACCCATGAGCCTGACAATGCTGTGGACTTCTGACCAAACCAGGAGCTCCAAGTCACTCTTGATTCCTGTTGCTGAGCTTCCTGGTGACCAGTCCATCACATACTCCAGGACGTCTGGTTTCTACTGGTGTCTCATGGACTGTACCAGGGAAAATGAGATGCCATATCAACCATCTTATTTACTCCTATGCTAGAGTCTCTCACCTAAGCACTGAGGCTCATCTTTTCCATCATATCCTTTGGACTATGATGTGAAGTACTATTTTTCATTCAAAACACTGTACTGAACCTTGAGATCTAACTCATGTCAAAAAACCCACCAAATAAAGAACCTCCATCATTTCTAACCCTCAAATTCTACTAAAACAAATCTGTGACTTCTTTAAAAAATCTGCTTTAATTTTGAGGTAAGCATTACTTTTTCCGACGGCTTGTCCTACAAGTGTGCAAGTTGGCTCCTTCAGACAAGGATGGCATCCAACTTGCAGCAGTCAATTTTTGGTTTTGCAAAGGCCAGCAGAACCTTCAGAGGCTTGATGTAGTGCCTGCAGATGTGGCCCAGACACAGAGAGCTCCAAGGGAGATTAGGAGCAAGCCCTCGCCCAGGGAAACAAGTGCCTTGTCATTATGTCCCTGGATGACCCTACAAAGAGGAGGGCAAGAGGAGTGTTTGTCTGTGCAGGAGGTGCTCATCATGGCCATGTCTCCTCATTAGGAAGCAGAGTAGCAAGTCAAGACAACAGGGTGACCTTAGAGTTTCTCCTTTTGACAGAGAGAGGCACTGGGGCCATGTGACCTGGGACTCTGGGTGGTGATCAAATGGATGTATTCAGGCTTGAATTACTACAGCACATGGGGGTAACGGGGAGAAGTTGTGTAGCCTCTCTGAAAACAAGGCATGTTTAAATATGGATTGAAAACACAGTCTCAAGGGCTGCGTTTTGAGTAATGCAGGATTTTGCAGCCTCCCTCCGATGTACACTGATGCTTTATTTGTGAAACACAGGGAGGGAAACTGCTTTCCTTGTGCTCATAAATGATTTTGCTGGGCAATTACCAGACACGATTAGTCAGGCATGATGAACTCCCACCTCCCATATTTTGAACTCAACTGCCTTGCTAACATCTCTGCATCCCAGTAACTGTCAGTCTTGTAAATATTTATGAGCTAATTCCCTGCTCCGAAGAGCAATGGTTGTTATTTCTGAGAACCCCAAGATGCTGCATGTGGCCTGAGCCTTCTTGAGTTGGCAGACATTGCTTCAAGCTTGCTAGCACACAAATAGACACACAAAATGTGCTGGCAAAGCAAGCTGTGGTCCAGATACAGAGCATGAAATGAAAGCTGTTAAGCTTTTACAGTCCCCCTCCTGGAAGCATCATTGGCTAGCTGAGAGGCAGTATTGTTTCCCTTGCAGGGTCTGCAAGAGGAACCCATGAATGACCTTCAGACAGCTTCTACCTGATCACTTGTGCTTTTCTGGCTCCTCTGATTTCATTATTCTTCCAGAAAAATACATCGTGCTGCCTTTTCCCTTGTGGCAGCATAGTCCGTGGCAATGACTTGAGTGTGCATCATATTTTGGCAGACCAGCATCCCCTAGAGAATAGGCACACACACTCCTGCAAAAATTCCAGCCTCAAAAACCTGTTGCCATCTTCCCAGCCCTTTAGTCTTTACACCGTGTGCCTGCCTCCTGACCGGCTCCCTGCTCACCCTACTGTACAAGCCAGTTATGGCCCCTCTTTCTTAGACTTTTTTTTATTTTGAGGATAAACTTATTTCTTCCAGGCATTTCCTAATCCCATGTGAAGGGCCACAGGTGGTTTCTGTTTAATTTTTTTTTCCCCTTCTGTGAGTTTCCAACTTTCTGTGCTTCCAGCTGACACAGATGCAACCTGTAGCTTTACAACCAGCCAAGAGCAAACAACTACTCATGCTTCAGCCTCCACAGTGCTACTGAGCATAAGGGCTTTGCCTTATCTTGCCCTCAGGTTGCTGTTGCAATGAGAGGAGAGAGGAGGGCAAAGCAGCCTGACTCAAAAAGGCATTGAGTCATGTGAATCGCTGCCTTGTTTTCTCAGGACCTGAATGGAGGAGAGGGGAGAAGGTCTCCATTAATCAGGACTTCAAAAATTTTGGGCAATCAGTGTGAGAGTGGATGAGTTGATAGCACAAAGGTGCCCAGCCAGGAGTGCTGTCTGTTAGTGATGACGCAACCTGTGTGGTCCAAACCTCTTCCAAGTCTGCAGCAGTATTAACTTTTCCCACTATCCATCAAACAGCAATGCTTTGTGCCCCAGGACACCTTCAGAAATTTGTCACTACTTTGTCAGAGAAAGACAGGGGACAGCCAATGCCAATACACAGTAAAGTGATATACGTAGGAATGAAATGAAGTAGCAGAGATCCTCATCCTCTGCCTCCAAGAGAGTTTCCCAGTGTTTTAGTACATGCTCTAAGTGATTTAGTATAGTAACTCTCTGGAAGAAGTTGGTTCATTCCTGGAAGAAGCCTGTGAAAGGCCCTTTTTCTTTTGAAATAACTTGTCCCAGAAAGGTTCAGGCACACTTACTGTCTTGCATCCTCAAGGATGCTGCCACTAATGAAAACCAGCCATCATGGCAGTCCTTGTTGCTCTCTGGATGGTTTGGCTCGTGTTTAACTTCACTACATGTTGCTGTGGGTTGTAGCTGTCTCCCAAGTAAGGTCAGTGGGAATTGTTCAACTGAGTTGGATGGAAGCTGGATCAGACCCCGTTATGCAATGTATAATAGATAGTTTTATTGACATGTACCCTCATTTTGTTTGTACTTTACCCAAGACTGGCAGAGGAGGGGAGGGGGAAGGAGCAGGAGCAGCGTGAAGAACATGGCTGAGCATGTTTCAGAGAGCTATCCTGTTTGTTTGGCAACAGGCTCCTGGTTCCTAGTCAGATGTTTATGGGCATGTCTCGGTGTCAAACAGTGAACTTTTGTGCTCAGAAAGGGATAAATCGCACACACCCCTATGGCAAGCACTGATAAGTGTTCGCACCTATTGGCGCCGCAGGAGTAGCTCTTTCTCTGCAGATCACACAAAGTACACAACAGGGATTAATTACCAGCCTGATCCTGACCCATTCACAATAGCAGCGGAGAGTTTCTCTTCACTCACCAGCAGACTATCACACTTTGTATGAGCCTCAGATAATGAGCTAGCTGTGGTGGGTCTTGCAAAATTTCCATTATGTATGGAAAGCATGTGGGTGTATGTTTGATGCTTCTGTTTAGACAGAACTAGGAAAAATCATTTTGAGACAAATCCATGCTTCACTGAACATTGCTGGGCGACTCACCATGGACCTAAGGCCACCCATTTGCTTGTTCATTCAGTCTGGAGTTGTGCTAGGGCAAAGCATCTCAATGGCCCCAGCACCATTTGTCTGCTGGGTGTCCCACAGGGCTGGCCTGTCCCAGGACTGGCCTTCATTTAACTCCTGGTGCTAACAGTTTGCCTGATGAGAGCCTGGGTTACAGGCTCATCATCTCACCTGCCAAGCGACAGGTGGTAGGACATGGGGAAATGGCATGAAGCTGCACCAGGGCAGGTTCAGATTAGATGTTAGTTAAAAATTCTTCACTGAAAGAGGTGTCAGGGTCTGGAACAGGCTGCCCAGCGAGGGGGTTGAGTCACCTTCCCTGGGTGTGTTTACAAGATGGGCAGATGAGGTACTTAGGGATATGGTTTAGTAGAGGACAGGAACAATTGGACTCTATGATATTAAAGGTCTTTTCCAACCTAGTGATTCTGTGATTCTGTTACAGCTCCTCCTTTCCACCACTGCAGGTTTAGGAGACAATCACCTGACCTAGCAAAGTGGTTTAGATCTTGTTTTTCCCACTTGCTTTCCTTCTGCTGCACTCAGGAAGGCTGTGTCACAAGCCTCAGGGAGGCACGGGATATCTGACGCCCTCCTGGCATTTTTACTTGGGAGCTTCACAACATGAATTTGCTCTGGTCCAGGTGGCAGACCATATCAAGCCACACTTTAAAGAAGAGATAAGGAGGACACTACCCCAGATTCTGCTGTGTCCTATTAATTCATCCAGGCAGTGGGTTCCATGAGGTTATTCATTACGAAAGTACATTTGAGTCAAGGCGAAAAAGGAAAGAAGGAGAGGGGGAATTTTCCTTGTCTGTCTGCCACCAAAACCCTGCCTACCCCAGGAGAACATTGCAGGGACAGCACTGAGTTATTTGGATTCCCAGCTTGCCAGAAATTACTGTATCTAGGATTTGCCAAACTGTTTGGATCTGACCATAAACTTGTCACCAGGAGATCTCTAGTTACATGCGGGAAGCTGCTCGGGAGGTCAGGTACAGGTCACTTATATAAAAGTCCAGCACGAATATGCAGTAACTCAAAAAGCTCAGTTACAGGATCAGAACTGTCCTGAGTCACATTAGCATAGATGTTACAAATTTTGCCTTGCATAACCACTGTCATTACGAAAACCTTGCCATCATTGGTGGCATTTTCATGCATACTCTGAGCAAGCCAAATTCTCCCGCTGGCACCAAAATCAAGGGAAGTTTGGCTTTGAGGGCCAGTAAGAGGCACTGACTATGCAAGGGAAGGCTGAAGGACAAGTTTCATACTTGTGCTCCATTCTTCCTTCCCCGGGAAAAGGAGCAGATCAGGAAATGATCCCTGCTGTATCCCACCACGCCTGTTACTTAGTAACAGCATCAACACACTTGCTGCTGCTCGGCCAGGACAAATCGCATTCCTCAGGAGGACAAAAAAGCCATCCCAAAATGAGTCACACCCATCCTGAGGTGCCTCGCAGATATCATCCTGCGGTATCTCAGTGTCTCTGCAAGGTGGATTTGCAGAAGAATGCTTTCACCATGAAAACACCATGCTCACAAGCCACTCTCTTTCCTACTACTCAGCCAAGCATTGAACCCAAAACAAATGGGAAGAAGCCTCTGGAAACATGGGGCGATTGGTGCCAGTGCTGGGGTCCACATCCTAACCAGGGGGAGTAAGCACTGGGATTGCTGATTTTCTTCGCTGTGGGTGGAGCTGCTTGCTGATCCAGGGAGCCATCTGTGAATGAATCATGGATTTCCTTGGAAAAAGGCCTGCCCAGGGGAGATGAAGCAGCCAGCTGCTTAGGTCGACAGTTTTGGGGTTTGGAACCAAAAGAATCGTGGTTGGCCGCAATCATTTGAAGCAGGGGAATGATAGCTGGTAGTGACCAAGCGGAAAGAGCACTTGCTAAGAAATGCCACTGATGACGCTGTGTCGGTGTTTTACAAGAAATGGCACTGCCAGATCTGTGGGAAGAAAATTACCTGACCCTGAAATGCTGGCACACCAAACCAGTTCAGTGCAGGGGTAGCCTTAGGGACACAACCAGACTCCAGATCGCGGTGGGGCGTGCATTCAGCTTTCAGCGCATGTTTCCCTGTGGCTGGCTCAGAGGCGAGAGCTCCAAATGCGTGCTTTCCTGAGAGGCTGTGTGCTATCCCAGCCAGCACAGTGGGGTCACAGGGTCAGAGTCCCCTGCTGCAGTGCAGGTACGATATGGGCCAACTATGGGGCTTCAGCCCTGGCCTCTCGCAGTTGCCCCTGCAGATGAGCTTGGCTCCTTGCTCTGCTTCTAGCCTAATTTTCATTATACCTCCCAGCTATTTCTTTTTGGGTTTTAGCTCTGTTGCATCTTTGCTAGTTGGAACCATGGTGAAGGCTTCAAAAGCCATTGACACAAGTGAGTTGGTAGCAACACTGAATTACACCACCCTTGGCCCTGCAGATCTACACAAAGCATCTGTTCATCAAAGTGTGCTGTGGTGCTGGTTTGGCAGACAATATAGCGTTATCCAAGAGACACTAAAATACTGCACAGGAAAACAGAAAGTGAACTTTTTTCTTTTCTTTGTCCGGTTGCAAGCCTTATGTCAAGATCAGATGAATCAAATAACTTTTAGGTAGGAGAAATCTGTGATCTGAGCCCAGATTTTACAAACAGGCTGTTCTGCAGATGAATATCACAATAGAAGTAGTAAATCAGGCATCAGAAGGTCAGACATTTGGTATCCTGACTCCAACCGTTGCCAGCAGGTATTTTTAGAAAAGCACCAGATCAGGTCACACCTGCATCCATAAAGTAAGTTTTTTGTCCTGTGTTCCTCTAAAAGCTTCTGGAAAACTGCCCTGTAAGGCATTGAAACCATCAAATTTAATGAAAATTGGCAGGCCTTCCCTGTATGAATTTGTGCAATATCTCTTTTTTCTTTAAATGTGTTCATAGTTTTGGCATCTGCAGTCTCCTGCGCACGTAATTGTGCCCTGTGTAAGATTTTTTGTTTTCTTGTTAAGTTCATTGGAGGCCCCCTCATTCCTGCATTGGGAGAAGCAGTGAATAATTATCAGCCCGACTAACCTCCACTTAGAGTTGGAAGGATTGTCAGTGAAGCAAAAGAGGATCTCAGAGTCCCAAAAAGAAGAACCATGCATATTTACTACCACAGACAGAGAGAGTTTTATCTCATGTGTAAGGTTTTAATCTAACATTTTATCTCAAGTTATTTTTAAAATCTTCTGCTAACAGATATTCCTTTGTCTGGAGTGGCATAAAAGGGCAAATGTGTAGTAGCAGCTACTTGACTGTATGGTAGCTGTCCAAGAAAAATATTTGTGCAAGTCTTGCTGAGTCAGGGTATGTTTCCAAATAGGCAGTGTGTCCCTTTCATTGACAGGATTTATCTCATGCAAGCCAAATCCAATACTCTGCTACCCTGCACACTCATGGAAATTGTGCCCCTCCTTTCCAAAAGAGATTGCAACCCTGTTAAGCACAGTACGTAAGGATCATAGTGTCATGTCAGCAAGTTGTGTGTTACGCAGTAAAATAGACCGGCCAAAGACTTTATTGTTTTGTCTAGACAGGTGCCACCAGGTACCCAGCCAGCATTTCACAATTTTTCACATCCTAGATTATTGAGAGGACGGATTATTAGCATGCTTTGCTATTGACTTAAGATCTCACATGTGAGAGATAACGATACCAAGCCATCTTGTTTGTCCCCCTGCCAGTCCACAACTGTTGGACTGTGATGTGTTACTGACACCAAGCTATAAATCAGGCCAGTTTCTCTTGAAATGAAGCCGAGCAGCAACCGAGCAGCTCACGGATCCTCTTAGCAAACCTCGGGGCGAGTAATGGCATCCAAATGCAAGTGGCTTCACATTGCTGGAGGTTTTGATCTGAACATTTCATCAAGTCCTCTCCAGGAGCTCTTTCTAAACAAGGCTCAGCTTCCCAGCCCCACAGAGACTTGCAGCCCTATCACACATCAAGTATACGCCTGGGGCAGAGGTAGTGTCCATCTGAGCAGGGCTCACGCAGCAAATATCCCTTTGTCACCATAGGATCCATGGAAACATGCACCTTGTCTGGGTACGTGCTGCCTTGCTCCACTGATGTGCACCTACCCAAACCCTGCAGTCAACACTGGGAGGAAGAGAGGGAAGAGGGGAACAGGGCCATCCTGCTGCTGTCTTTGAAAAGAGCACAAAGTGTGGGAGTTCCTGGTGTTGGAGCACCAGGACAGCTCACTGTCCTGGAAAAAAAGGAGTGGTAGCAAAGGCACTGGAAGTAAATTCCAGTCAAATCCAAGTGAATCCAGCATGGGAGCAAGTGCACCTGGTACTGCACCCCTTGGGAAATGGCATGTTCCTCGGGTGAAGAACGCCCCGTTCCCTGCTGCCCTGGCCATGCAGAGATCCTGTGTCATCCCGTCTGCTCCCAGACAGCCACGGGAAGTTCCCCATCTTCACTGTAACCAAAGCCTGCCTGTTCTCCAGTGTCACTGCTGTGAAGTTAGCACCGCTTTAAATAAGAAGTTAAATTTAGCACAGCATGAGCTCACCATCCAGGAGAATGAATAACCCCCATTCATTCATCCGGCGCTCCTCAATTCTGCACAGATCCCCTCTTCCATTAAGTTGTTTGTTTACATGAAAGTTTGCTCACCTATATAAACTCCTGAACTGTAACATCTCTTTTTACATAAGAGCCGTGGGGGAGGGCAGGTAAACACACAAGTGCCTCAACGTGTTCACTCATGCCTGGTAGAAATGTGTGGTGTGGTTATCTCAGAGTCAAAGTAAACATATCAGCCTATAAATGGCATGACATTTAAAGCATCCCAGCAGACAGAGAAAAACATTTCTTTAATAATGAATTAATTAATTTACTGCATAAGAGTCCATATCTCTCATAAAACATCCGGTCTATTAGTTGCTGATGAAACTCTTACTAAATTTGCAGGACACCAGAGGACACCATCTCTGCCTTAGCACACAAGTATGTAAGTAGTATAAAGTACAACCTTCACTTCAGGCTACCACCGCCTGCACTGAAGAAAACTGCAGTTACTGTCTTTAAGGGCAGGTCTGAAGTGCTCAGATACTACCCCTCATACAGTTACAGCTGGCCACTGAACTTCTAGCATGGACAGCTGTCTCTAGGGAATGCTTTTAGCTACACATAGCAAGAATTATAAAGTGGCTTTCTAAAGATTTCCCGTAAGGGAGTCTGTATTTTCTCTCCAAAGGTTCAGAAACTTGAAAAACATCCATGACATTATTACAGCAGGTTCTATGACTTGTGGTAGTTGATAAAATGACAGGATTTTTTTGGTTTCCCCCTCCTTTTTTTTGTTCTTGCTAATGAGAAAAATATCCTGGTCCTGCATTTGAGAACCACTGGCAGCCTGCAGTTCTTTTACAAAATATGCAAAGCAGTTTGTGGTCAGGAAGTTTTGTTTTACTCCCCAGTTCTGATTGTCAAATATTTTCAATTAATTTTAAAGCAGTTAAAATTCCCTTGGAGTTACTGAATGAGTTCATGTTCAAGAATCATGCCCAGGAGGGCCCGTACCCTGGGGTGCATCAAGTATGGCATTGCCAACAGGTCCGGGGAGGCAGTTGTCCTGCTCTACACTGTGCTGGTGAGGCCTCACCCCAAGTACTGGGTGCAGTTTTGAGCACCACAGTGCAAGAGGGACACAAAACTATTGGAGAGTGTCCAGAGGAGGGCAAGAAGGATGGTGAAGGGTCTGGAGGGGAAGTCTTACGAAGTCCCGAGTTTGTTCAGCCTGGAGAAGAGGAGTCTTAGGGGCAACCTCATCATGGTCTGTGGTTTCCTGATGAGGGGGAACGAAGGGGCAGGTGCTGATCTCCTCTCTTTGGTGACCAGTGACAGAACCCGAGGTAACAGCATGAAGCTGTGACAAGGAAGATTTAGGTTGGAGATTAGGAAGAGGTTATTTACTGAGAGGGTGGTAGGGCACTGGAACAGGCTCCCCAGGGAAGGGGTCACAGCACCCAGCTTGGCTGAGTTCTAGAACCGTCTGGACTATGCACTCAGTCCCTTGCTCTGACTTGTCTGGCCCTGTGTGGAGCCAGGAGTTGGACTTGATCTTTATGGGTCCTTTCCAACTCAGGCAATTCTATGATACTGTGATTCAGAAAAAGGAGCTATGACTTCTTAGATAAACCCATCAGTGACAAACGTTTTTTGGCTGCATTCTACAGACAGCAAACTCAACCCCCTTTTGATTTCATAGTACACTTGAGTTCTCAGCACATCTGGGTGTGAGATCCAAATCCATGTACATATGCTAGGAGAAACTGTGAAGGAGGCATATGTCATTCCCACCTAGATGAGACTTCTCTCACATTGGGAAAGTGGTCGAGGGTCTCCAACCAATGCTGCTGTAAAAACATTCTCCTTTCTCTCCTCCTCACATCATTAGTGTCAGGACAGGACCCATATGCACCCTCCTGCTCTGACCTGTTTGTTTGAAGTCCCTGCTCAGTCCATAGTCTGTTAAAGTGTCCCTCTAGCACCCGTCAAAATAACATGTTATTGAGCATACATGCTAGGCAGATTTATAACTGCAATTGCCTACAGCATAACCATTGTGATATTAAAGCTGTTACAAAGCTGGTTTAATAAAATTAAATGCAACCGTTTTCAGAAACAAGCCTAGTGCTGGAGGAGGAAGAGAACAGAGAGATCAGAATTAGTATTATCCTTTTCCAGTATTTATTGTATAAAATATTGCACACATCAGTTACACAGGTTGCGATAGAGAAATGTACATCTCTGATGAGGATGTCTATCAAAGCCATCATTTATGAAACATATAACAAAAACATCACAGAATAACAATTGTTATATATCCATGGAGAAATGAGACTGGACAGTTGAGATCACTGTGTTTGGGAAGCAATTCCTCTAAACCAGTTTTGATGGTGTTGCAGGCAGTATCCAATCAATTACAGAATTTCTGATTTCCACATGCATTTTAAATGCAACTGTTAAATAAAGTTACAGGAACATGGGAGGATTTCTGTGCTGTTTGGTTGGACAGATTGTCACAAGATGTTCTCCAGGCTAAAGCTGTGTATGATGTGCTGCAAATGCTCTAGGCAGGGCATTCGCGGAGGAAGTCGGTACATCAAATGTGCTGCAAATCCCCTTCTCATGGTTCTCATCCTCTGCCAATGACTACAAGGGTCCCTCTGCCATTAGTGGGAATGGGAACCAAAGCAACAAAAACATTATTTTCAGTTCATCCTCTTTCTCTGCATGAATTACAAATCCAGACTAAAGGCTGCAAAACATTTTTGTTTCCAAGCAAGTTTTTGAGTCAGAAATTTCCTTTTCTCTTCTATGCTCTCATCATCGCTGTGTTTACACCCATTTGAAATCGTTTGAGTTAGTGACAGTTACACAGAAAAGTCAAGAAGTCTCTAGAGCTCGCTGTTAAACTACACTGAAGAAAGCAGAAATCTCAAACAAAAGGAGGAGAAAAGCAAGCTGTGGAAGGAGAATCACGAAAGCAATTCAAATTCCAGCTTTTAGCAAGCTGAAAAATGTACAACAGGAGGAAACTCTCAGGGTAAAATCCAGCCACATGCCAAGGCAACAGAAGGTCTGTCAACTGTTTCATCCTCAAAGGGCATTTAGGCGCTAAGCCCTCCTGCTGGATCGCAACACAGAAGTGATTATCATCCTTGGAGAGCATGCTGCAGAGGGCTTCTCTGTGAGTCGATCTTGAGATGTTCTCTTCCTCTTACAACTCGGGAAGCATTTTCCATCCCTACATGTTGTCCCTCACTACCACACATTTCAGTGCATGTAAAGACTGGAATGCTAGACAAGGAAAACCAAATCTTCCACTCTTTTATAACAGCAGGCATAGAATGACCTGAACATGGGGTCACTGAGAGAATGATTTGGTCAAGGAAAGTGCAACAAGAAGCACGACTACTCTGTGATTCTGGGAGTCTCTCTTTCACAAAGAAAAGGAGGGAGACTTCACAGTATGCAACATTACATCCCACATTAAAACAAGAAGAAAACCATGATTGTGGTTGCAAAGCAATCTTGCTGGGGGAGGCAGGGGATGAGTGACTGAAGCCAGATCTGGAATCCCAGAAGGCAGAAAGGCAGACTGTCCTTTGTAGTGTAAATGGGTGTGCTCATTAACATTAGCGCATGGTGCAGGTTTTACATCCATTTTTACATCTTTTGCTTGGTATAAAATACTTTCCAAATTAGGAGGATGTGCTAGGTACCCAGACCGACACCGCTACCCACATACAAGGTGTGTCCCTGCCCCTCTAAACAGAGTGACAAAACCCTGCTGCTGCAAGCTCCTGAATTTGCACCCTCTGTTACAGAGATGGATCTGGTGCTGGACTACTACTACGGCTCGGCTCAGCAGAGGCTGCAGGCACCAGCTCACCCCCATCCCTCCAGACTCACCTCCTCACCCCCTCCAGGTAGATGACAAAGCCTGACAGAATTTAATCCTGAGGACTGCAAGGTGCTCATAATGCCATAAGAGAGGCTGTGTAAGGATCTCCAATAGTTATTTTATTAAAACTGAGGTCAAGAGTGGGTTTTTTCAACATCCACACTGTTGTGTCATAGCAACATGAAGGCAGGACTCCTAAATGAGTATGATGGCACCAGTCATTTGGTGCTTGCTGTGCCCGTAGCCAAGAATTTTTTTATTTTTTTAATGTTTTGCAGCCCAAGCAGAGCTTATTCTTTCTTTCCAGTGTCTTGAGTGGTTGTAAACTCTCTGCTTCAAGTGAAAATAACACCATCAGTGTGAGAATACTAAGCTGTGCTCTTGTGGCCACAGCCAGAATGAACTCATAACAAATGGTTATTTTAAAAGAAATTAAGTGAAATAAAATAAAATGAAAGATTAGGTTATGATGTAGCATAGATTAGCTCACATTATAGATAACGGCAGAGGAAAATGCTTTCTATTTTTGTTCTTTGCAATGGCTGGCAGAGCTTTTCAAGCTTACCCTTCAGAAATGAAGGCTACTCCCAGTAGCCGCTCAGATCCCTGCTCTCCTTTCTTGGCTAGGCTCAGCCAATGTGCCCCAGTTACAGAAGTCACACTGAGTGCTCTCTCACTGGTGCTCCTGTTCTGCTGGGATGATGCATATCTCTGCCTCCAGCTAAATTTCATATCGGCCATGAGGACATCTGCTTCTCACCATCCAAGGAAGCCCGTCCTCAGAGGCACACAATTGTCTCCAGCATTGAAGTATAGGGATTTGGAGAACTTTTATCAGAGACAGCATGTGGTGCTTGGAGGTGGGCTGTGTAACCAAGGCAGTCTCATCTGTGCCTGACACAACACTTTGGAGGGTGAACACCTTCTCCTAACTGCCAGGTTGCTTCTGCAGGCCACTGATGGCAGGCATCCACCTTCCTTACTTGTGTGCCTGCAAACTGCAGCACATGGGAAGGCCAGCAAATGTTGCAGTGGAGCTTACAGGGCTCAGAACCTGTTGTCAGGAAAGGAAAACCAGAAACAGGAGGCAAAGATAGGATAAGAAAAGGAGATAAATAAGTAACATAACCCACCAAGTTTCTGCAAGAGGGGCTGCACTTCTCCCTGCTCTCAGTGCAACAATGACAGCACTGCAGGCAACGGCGAATAAATACAGCTCAGAGCCCTGCCATGTGCAGGACCAGGCCTTTGGGAGTAATGTCTCCCTCAGCACCAAATGGCATTGTTGATAAGAGAAGGCATGAAAGATGGGCTGCAATGCTTGTGGCAAGATTTTGGGTGAGATCTTAACAAACATCAGGTCAGCCTCATGGTGGACTTCCCACTTTTGAAAATTTAAATCTCTGTGCTGGACAGGGGTTGGCTCACCTGTGTAACGGGGGATGTGGGCAGCCACTGGTAGTTCTGCAGACTCCTGTTTTGACTCTGTCAATCTTATGTTTGTGTCAAAGAGGATGTGGAAGTTAAAAGGAAATAAGAAAGTGTCCTAAGGCTTCAGAAGCATCCTTTCTCTACAAATAAATGAGTATGTTAAAATAAAATAGTAAACAATATCCCCAAAAAAGATTGAATTCTCCAATCTTTTTTTTCTTTTAAATAGCATTTGACAACATATGAGGAAGGAAAGGAAAAGGTTTAAACCAAGAGCATAAACACACAAGGACATGGGATCTATTAGGAAGGGAAGTGCCACCAGTGAAACATTGGTTTGCTTCCCCTAGGGAATTCAGCGCTCCTGGAAATGCCTAACATATACCCTTGCCAACTCAAGGAGTCTGGGCTTGGTGACCAGTGGTCAGCCCTGTCGTTTGGGAGATATAGACCCCCTCAGGGAGGTGGGACTATACATTATACCATTGGCGCAGTCCACAATCCTTGCTTGGCAGGGGAACAAGCTGTTTCTCCTCCCCGTAATCCAGGGCTTTGTGTGTAGCCACCACTCAAGAGCCTGAGGGTCAGCCCGAGTAAGTCTGGATGGTTGGTGGACATGGGGGACCTCCAAGGCGCATCCCTCAGATCGATGGGTTGTCCAAGGCCCTCTCATACATGCGCTCCAAAATGCGGTGGATGCTGGCAAAGCCTGGCCGATCAGCAGGCAGCTTGCTCCAACAGAGGCGCATCAGGTTGTAGAGCTCCAGGGGGCAATTGTCAGGGCAGGAGAGGATGTTCCCATCTCTCACGTAGTAGATGACCTCCTCGTGAGCCATCCCGTAGTAGGGCTGCATACCATAAGAGAATATCTCCCACAGCACCACCCCATAGGCCCACACATCAGATTCCGTGGTGTAGCGGTTGTAGAAAATGGACTCAGGGGGCATCCAGCGGATGGGGATGGCATCATTCTCGTTTGCTTTGTAATAGTCAGCTGAATACATGTTCCTTGAGAGACCGAAATCAGCAATTTTGACCACCATGTTCTCCCCCACCAGGCAGTTCCTGGTAGCCAAATCCCGATGGACAAACTTGCGTTCAGAGAGGTAGGCCATGCCAGCAGCCACCTGTTTGGCAATGCAGAGCTGGCTGGTACAGCACAGAGCCAAGGGGTTGGGAAGGCGGATCCGTGCATCCAGGCTACTGTGCACAAGGCTGCAGAGGTTGCGTGGTGAACGGTCACGCAGGTACTCGTTGAGATCCCCGTAGGCCATGTACTCAAACAGAAGGCACATTGGTTTCCCAACAGCACATACACCTGGAAGAAAACAGATGCACCACGCAGGTTATTTCAGTAGCAAGGTGGGTTCCACTGTACAGAGCCAAAAACTTCCACAAGAAGTGGAATGGAAAACTTCCATCAAGAATGGATGAAAAGACATGCAAATACTATCAAGTTTGCTTGCATCTCTTTGTGGTTTTGAATCTCCCTCACAAGTTGTCTAATGCAAAGGGAGATATTATTAATAAGAGATATTAATATCTCCCAAAGAGATATTGCAATCTCTCTTTGGGAGATATTAACATCATGGAGTTGCCTATTTTGTCTCGACATTCTAGGAAAAACGTGCTTTTGGAGCTACGTTTAATTAAAAGTCCAATCCTGCTGAAAATGGCATTAACAGGAGCTCGGCCTCTTCCCAGGTGCAACTGGGAGGACATATTTTCGGGAAGTAACCTTTATAGGGTGGTGGTTTTTTAATTGTAATTATTGTATTTATACTCATATCGGTGTAGTGGCTATGCATATGCAGGAAGACTTCAAGAGTGATCACCTAGCATATGTTCAAGGGTTCAGTGGAATACTTGAAATGCAAAGACACTCCCACTACAACTACTACAACTGCTGGGGTTTTAATTTTTGTGGGTTTTTTTTAACAGTTTATGCAAAAAAAAAATTGATTTGCACAAATTACTTTTGGCATGGCTGTTACTCAAAACTGAAAGAAAGACAAAGGACAAACAAAAAACAGAAAGGAGAGACTGCCCAAATCTGATAGATGCAGAACTTATTCCCACCAAAGGGCACAATTTTGGTCCTACACCAGTATTACTGGGGGCCAGCATCAGCACAGCACCTGACTCCCAGCAGCTTTACTGAGTGTACAGTAATATGGAAAAAATATTTGCATGCTTATTACTAAATTGCCAACCAGCAAAAGCCAACATTTAAAATCTATGTGATTGGCTTTCTTAGGACCATCATTTAGCAATAGGTGATCCAACTTATTGTGAAATCTGAAATTCTTGTTGATGACCTAATGCTTGAATCTTCGGGGAAAAACAGATAGCTGTTCACAGTGTGATAAAATCAGGATCTGACAAGCATGAGGAGTGTATGTGAGAGTTTTATCATCTAATCTGTCTTCAACAACATGGCTGTTTTCTCCACACCCCCATGTGAAACTGGTTTCTTCCTGTACCTTTGCCTTTTCCTGATGTAAAATGTGTTGACAATAAATACAATGTTTATTTGAGTTTGGGACATTTTCCACCTTTCTCTTCTGTAGCCAAAGTACTTGTATCAAACCAGCTTTCCTAAAACTGGGGTTTATCTATTTCCAAATTTTCTAGATATTCCTATTGAAATAAATGAAAATCTCAGCTACCTGTTCATATAGATCAGACCTGTATACAACAACTTAGAGCTGGCTCATCAGGTGAAGGTGGCTAACAACATCTACTTTAGTCAAAAACTGAAAATTTACTGAAATAAAATTTGATCAGCAGCTTTCTTCAGAGAAGAATACCCTGTTAGCCAAGTTGTAGCATTGAGACTTTCTAAAAAACTCTATAAACTGGGACTTCCTTCCTGGGAATGAAAGGAAATGAAGAGACCATTTTTGTGGCTCACTTTTATTCTTTATCTCTTTTATTTCATATTTTTTAATGTTGGTGAGTGTTCATACATCACAATATTAAGTGGCACCCATAAAATGAATGAGAATTTAGGCTGGGTTTTCTCAAGAACTCGCAAAACAAATCACAGCTATAGGAAGCTTGTGTCTTCCCTGCAAGAATATGTGCTAATATTATAAAACTGGAAGTAGAACTAAGCAGCAAGGTGGTCAAGAGCACATGTAATGCAGGACAAAGAGGGTTTATGACTGTGCACTATTCTATTGAGGCAACAGCTTCAGACCTATATTTTGACACATGTTCTGGTGGCTAATTTAGCAGAACATGCTGTGGCAAATAGAAATGCTCACCTCTTTTGCAAGAGGCATTTTTTCTTGCAAAAGACCAGCACTGATGTTTGCATTAAGTACCAGTCATGCATGTATGGTCACCCCTGTACCCCCAAACAACCCCAGAGCAGATGCACAGAAGGTGTCACACAGAACATGGGTGCCTCATTCAGATAGATACCTAAAAGCTTGACAATATTTGGGTTGTCAAACTCTGCCATGAGGGCTGCCTCCCTCTGAAAGTCGGCCTGCATGTCTGCAGATGCTTCCTCCTTCAGCATTTTCACTGCTACCATTGTGAAAGACTCGTATGGCAGCAACCCTGGGGCCCTGCAAGTAGAGGAGAGAAAGGAAAGGATCAGTGATGGGTGTGTGCACACCAAATACAGGTTCTGTTTCAGCTGCAAAAGGATAGGTTGATAGAAAAAAGAACAGGAAAAAAAAAGGGGGGGATAAAAGGTAGAAGGCCCCAGTAACAACTAAAGGAACATGAGAGACCCCTGTCACCTTTCAGGCACATCTGCATAGCATAGTACAGAGACATAAAATTTATTTCAGAGGGGCCTAAATCTAGTATAAATCTAGTATAGCTTTTTTTGGTCAGTGTTATTTCTGGTTACAGACTCATTACCATGACTGGCAAAGAGATAACAGGTCAGTAAGCAGTAATGTCTCCCTGGGCTGGAGGTCACATCAGAAACTTCATGGAGGGCAGGATAGACTCTTCAGTCCAACTAATTCGTTTTTGGGGTGTAATGCCTGAGTTTACCAGAGTTAAAAATAAACCTATTTTATATTAAAATGTTGAAAGAACCTCTTTTCACTATGTCTTCTCTCATACCTGGCACAATAGTAGCATTGGTACATCTGCCTATTATTAGAATTAAAGTAACAATAACAATAAGTATCTTCCCCTGGTTCTGTGAGGAAAATATCCTTTTTCCACTATTCTCTGTGCATGTGTGTGGCATCTGCATGTGCCTGCAGTTCAGCAAGTTACAAACACATTGGCTAATTTCAGCTGAATTTAACATGGGTCTAGGAAATAGTTATGCCCCAGAAAGTTTTGTGGAAACAGGTGCCAGAAGGGACAAAGCATACCTGTGGCCTGTCTGAAGAACAAGGTAATACATGCATGCATCTCTGCTAAGAGCTTAGAGGCTCTGGATGAGAATACACCTCAGCCAGAGCTTAGAGGTAAATATCCCTAGGAAACTGAGCTGCTTGCCATAGACCAATCACAGACTCATTTAGCTTTCTCATCCACAGGTCACTGCGCCCTCAATAAGTTTAATTACATGGGCTTGCCAAAGATTCATGGGTAGCTGTTAGCAAAGTAGAGTGGCTTTCCACTCTTCAAACATACATCAAACCTGCATTTTGTTGGCCACACCAATTCTTCCTGGGAATCCTGCAGTTAAAATACATTGCTTACAGGCCAGAGCCCATGGAGAGCAATGCCCATTTACACGTCATGTTACTACACCAGCCTGACCGCCCTCCCATTGCTCAAATGCCAAGATATTTTACTGCTCAGTAGCCCTAAGAGGAGGCTCCAATTTCCAAACCAAATTTCCAGTTTCCTTGTCATCTACTCCAGACACATGGCAATTGCAACAGATGCACTTGGATGCTGTAAATGTCAAATGTCAGAAGATGGCAGGGTGCCCATCGAGAAAGGAATCTCACAGGTGGACAGATCATAGCTGAGACACTCCAGCAAGGAGATCCAGCATGCTAGAGCAGAGGAGCAGACTCCACACTTGTCTGCTACTCCTTCTTTACAGAAAAATGTCTTCCTTTTTTCCCCTGTGCTGCCAGCAAATTTCCAGTGTAGTAGGAGGGGAGGAGTACCAGCACCTACCAGCTGCTGTCTAATCTCAGCACTCAAGAAAGTCAGCACCAACAGTCTCAAGAAACAATTAGAGCATTTAGAAGTAAAAGGAGGAGGATGCCAGTCTCTTCCAAACAGCTTAATTGTAAATTACCACTTATCACTCACTAGTAGGCCTAGTGCAGACAGTGCAGTGCCAAAGCAGGGCCAGGCACAGCTTCACCCTGTATGTTTCAGAATGAGAAACTCAGAGGGTAAAGCCTAAAGTGCACCTATTCTTCTACCCTTCACTGAAACCATGTAATGTAAACTAAACTAAATGTAACTTAAATGAGATTAAGATGCACAAAGCCTTTTAATGGACATTCAGGCAACAGCAAGTAATTTCACCCTTGGTAACTCGGTCACTACTTCAGCCCAGTTCTTATATTTGAGGTCAAATATAATGTCAAAGAAACACCCTTTGCACTTGGAAAGAACATGAGGCGACTTCAGTCAGAGAAACTCCAAACTTAGGGACAGCCTCATCTCTTGCAGAGACAGCTATGCCTTTGCAGTGAGGGTCTACTGGCCTGCTAGCAAAGATGACACATTAGAGCTTTTAGGCAATCCTGGGCTTCAGGCCTAGCCTGAACCATGCAGTTCCAGTTCTGGAAGAAAACTTGCATGCTGGTGTGCATTGAACCACACAGAGCTGGTTCCTGGGCCACCCAAGGACAGTGGATCCTGAGTTGGCCATTAAAACCTGGTCCAAACAGATCTAAGACAGGGCCTGAATCTTCTTGTAAGGACATCTGTTAAAGTAACTGGTTACTTCCTCATCCTTTCCAGTGTGAAGCTGCTCCCAGTGAGGACGGCAGCCCTTCAGGAGAAGCTGGTAAATGATAGCCAGACACTTCCTGTCCTAACATGTTGCTTGACCCAGGAGTGAGTAAACACTGAATCAGGACTAACAGTAAGCCAACTGGCAGAGGCACCGCTGGCACTGTGCACAGAGCTGTGTTTACAGGAGAGGGAGAAACATGAGACCAGGAAAAGTAAGAGGGTTGCTAAACTTAGCTTGAGATGTCCATTTAACACACGTAGACAAGTACATTTTATCCATCTGAGATGGGAAGGCAACAATTTGAGTTGTGATAGCTTCAGTAACCTGGAAAGATGCACAGCTGGTACTACTGGATCAGCAGTCTGTGCTGATCTGCCAGTGGTGCACAGAAATGTCAGTGGTTTAAATGTTCCCTGGAAATTTAAGGCATTGGAGGGACTTTTGACAGAGATATTAATAAAAATAAGGAAGCCCCTCAGAAGCAGTATTTCTGTGGGTCCTTGCCTGAGCCACGCAGAGCAGGCGTTTCTTCAGGGTATTGGTATTCTCCACCACTTTGCAAATGTGTGCATTGGTTGTGATTTTTTTGACCTCTTTTTCTCCCAGTTTCCACAGAAAATGGCAAAAAGGCTTAATTAATAGAAATTGCAACACTAGGGTGCAAGTCAGAAGGTCTCCTCACCAGTTCGGTACTTGTTTAACTCAGCACTTGTGACATTTGAATGCCCTTTGAGATGTCCTGCTCTATGTGGGTAAGAGTCACTTTCAGCTCAGAAAGGTCTGTTCAGCACTTAAATTATATTTAACCTCCCAGTGCAGGGCCAAAGCAGCATTTGGCAGGAAGACCACCTGCCCTGCTTGCACATCCACAGCATGGTGAAGACCTCTGCTGCATGAGCATGCTGGGATGAGGGCTACCTTGTGTCCCTGTGCTGGCCTGCATGCAATGCATTTCCTACAGCTCTGTTCTCCTTTCTAGCTCAGATGTGTTCAGATTTACCATCCAGACTAACAATCAATAACAGGCTAAGCATCTGTGATTTTCCCACTGTGTGTGCTTTGAACTTTGTTATTTTTAGCTCCCTCTGTACTGAAGAAAAGCACGCCTGCATTTCTTCCATTAGAAAAAATGCATTCCCTCATTAAAAAAAAAATCCATCACAACTATTGAAAATGTTTTCCTGCTCTAGCACATTTAACATGCACCTAATTCATTTCCTAGCAGATACATCAACAGCATAACTATAAACATTAGAACTATCTGCAATTATGACTGCTTTTTGCAAGAGGATTCCTTTGCCTTTGAAGTCAGTGGGAGCAGTTCCACCAGGCAGGTCTTGACCCATGGCAGGACTCTAATACTCCCCTGGGGTTTTTCTGAGGTCATCACCCACTACTCCAGATACAGCTAGAAAATCAGCTTCATCCTGGGCTTGTTAACTGTAAAAGACAAACACATCCAGACTAAACATGGAGCTTGATAGTCTGTCCTCTTCCTTTTGGGAATTTGGGGATGGGACTTTTCTGAAGAGACCAGTACAGGTCAAAGACTGTCCTACAGAAATGATGGACTCTGTCTAAGCTGACAAGACAACTTCCATGTACCTAGTCCAGGCAGGACTGGGTTCAACTCTGGGTTTTTCAAGGAAATATTTTCACATTTGAAGTAGTGCATGATCTCATCTCCCATGAGACTTAACAGATCTGGGATCTCATCTAATACCTTAAATTTAAAACAGGCATTAATGGCTGCAAATTCCAAGAATAAAATATGAGTAATTAAAAGATACACAAAAAATACTGATGGCTTAAGTGGTTGGATTTTTAGGGGATTTTTGGTTTGGTTTGGTTTTGCCACTCAGTTAAATGGAAATTGGGTCCGGACCCAAATGCAGCATGACACATTGCCCTCTGTGGTAATTACTGGGCTGTGTTGGCGTTATAATGGAGGACACCACACAGTCACAATTCACAAACACTGGGAAATGCAAGAATTTCACAATAGGTTACATGTCACAGGCAATACTCTTGGCAAAAACAGTGGTTATAAATTTAGCTAAGCTTTTACACCAGACTTTGTTATGTGAGACATTACATCCACTATAAATGAACAGGAGAGTCATTTGTTATGAAAGTTTAACAAATATCAACAGAAGGCAGTGGGCAACAGAAACAATTATTGAAGCCTAAGTGTACTATTTGGTAAATATGCATTTGATTTTGGTTTCACTGAGTGAATGAATGAATGAATGCATGATTGATTTCCTGTGCCCAGATGGAGTTACAGCATTGGTAGGTAAAGGGAAGGCAACCGATATCATCTACCTGGACTTGTGCAAGGCCTTTGACACAGTGCCCCACCACATCCTTATCTCTAAATTGGAGAGATGTGGATTTGATGGGTGGACCATCCAGTGGATAAGAAACTGCTTAACAGACCGTAGCCAAAGGGTGGTGGTCAATGGGTCTATATCCAGGTGGAGGCCGGTGACAAGCGGGGTCCTCCAGGGGTCTGTCTTGGGACCGGTGCTCTTTAACATCTTTATCAATGACATCCATGATGGAATTGAGTGCAGCCTCAGCAAGTTTGTGGATGACACCAAGCTGAGTGGTGTGGTTGACACAACAGAAGGAAAGGAAGCCATCCAGAGGGATCTCGACAGGCTGGAAAGGTGGACCCAGGTGAACTGAATGAGGTTCAACACTGCCAAGTGTCAGGTCTTGCACTTGGGCCGGAACAATCCCAGATATAAACACAGACTGGGAGAAGAGCTTCTTGAGAGTAGCCCTGCTGAGAAGGACTGAGAAGCCCTGCTGAGAAGGTTCTGGTAGATGAGAAAATTAACATGAGCCATCAGTGTGCTCTTGCAGCTCGAAAGGCCAATGGTATCCTGGGCTCCACCAGAAGAGGGGTGGCCAGCAGGGACAGGGAGGTGATTGTCCCTCTCTACTCTGCCCTCCTGAGGCCCCATCTGGAGTCCTGTGTCCAGGTCTGGGGCCCCCAATACAAGAAAGATGTGGAACTGTTGGAGAGGGTTCAGAGGAGGCCACAAAGATGATTAGAGGGCTGCAGCACCTTCCATACAAAGAGAGGCTGGGGAAGCTGGGCTTGTTCAGCCTGGAGAAGAGAAGGCTGCGGGGTGAACTCATTGCAGCCTTCCACTACCTGAAGGGAGCAGAGGAACAGGAGGGGGTTCAACTTTTTAAAAGGGTAGACAATGGCAAGACAAGGAGGGGGTGAATTAAAACTAAAGGAAGGAATGTTTAGACTAGATCTTAGGGGGAAGTTTTTTACAGAGAGAGTGGTGAGGTGCTGGAACACGCTGCCCAGAGAGATGGTGGATGCTCTGTCCCTGGGGATGTTCAAGGCCAGGTTGGATGGGGTCCTGGGCAATCTTGTGTAGCTGCAGGCCTGGAGGTTGGTGGCCCTGCCTGTGGCAGGGGGGCTGTAACTCTATGATCCTTGGGGTCCCTTCCAACACATGCCATTCTATGATTCTATGATTCTATGATTCTATGATTCTATGATTATATGATTATATGATTATATGATTATATGATTCTATGATAAGAGGTTGCCCAACTGCTGATTTTTTTTAGGTACCTCCAGATCCTCACACACAGGCTGCTTACCTTGCTTGGAAGACTCTTCCAAATGCTCCTTCCCCAATATCTCTCACATATTCAATGTTGTTCCTGGGATACTCCAGGCTGAGCAATTTTGGATTGAGGAGAAGGGGCATCCGCTGGTACATTGGGTTGGGGTGCAGCCGGTCTAGGAGTAGTTCAGAGGGCAGAGTAGTGAGTGTCGGTGTCTCTGACTCTCTGTAAGGACAGAGCAGTTTTCAGTCAGTATGTGCACAGCCACCAACCAGGGGATAAACATCTGCATCTCCACCAGGGTTCATAGAACTCAGGGTTCCTGGGTTGGAAGGGACCCATAAGGATCACCAAGTCCAACTACTGGCTCCAAAGAGACAAGTCAGAGCATGAGGCTGAGTGCATCATCCAGACACTTCTGGAACTCAGTTACATGTGGTGTTGTGACCACTGACCTGGGGAGCCTGTTCCAGTGCCCAACCACACTCTCAGTAAAGAACTTCTTCCCAAAATCCAACCTAAATGTCTCCTGTCACAGCTTCGTGCTGTTCCCTTGGGTTCTATTGCCGGTCACCAAAGAGAGGAGACCAGTGCCTGTCCCTTTGCTCCCCCTCATCAGGAACCCATAGACCACAATGAGGTCTGCCCTCAGACTCCTCTTCTCCAGGCTGAACCAACCAAGGGTCTTAAGCCTCTCCTCATAAGACTTCCTCTCCAGACCCTTCACCATCCTTGCTGCCCTTCTCTGGACACTCTCCAATACTTTTGAGTCCCTCCTGTACTGTGGTGCCCAAAACTGCACCCAATACTTGAGGTGAGGCACTTGTGGTTTTTAAACTTCACGCTGATGGTGACTGCCCAGCTCTCCAATCTGCCCAGGTCTCTCTGCAAGGCTTCTCCACCCTTACAGAGTCAACATCTCCTCCCAGTTTGGTGTCATCTGCAAATTTACTTAAGACACCCTTTAGTCCTGTGTTCAGAACGTTTATGAAAATGTTAAAAAGAACTGGGCCTAAACTGGGGCCCTGGGGAGCCGCATTAGTGACTGGCCACCAGACAGATGTAACCACATTCACTATCACACTCTGGGCCCAACCCTTCAGCTTCATAATGCCCTTCCAGATGATTATGGCTTTGTCTGGTTGTGTGCTGGACTCTTTGTCCAGCAAAATCCTGTGAGACAGTATCGCCTTAATGAAATCCAAAAAACAAGATCAAGGTCAGTTCCTTCCAGGTTGTAAATGGAAAGGGAAGCAGGCCTGTTGAAAGATGCAACAAGGTGTCATGCCATGTTCCCCAAACCAGTCACGAGGCTACCTTCTGCTCTGTCACAGCAGCTCTCCAGAGCTTGCACTGGGCTGCTGCAGGCAAAGAGAGGACTGCTCCCCCCTACCTGGCATTCACAGGACTCTGGTCTCAGAAACAGGCAAGACCTCTTTCAAAACAGCACTTGTAGCCTTATGTCCCAGGCTTTACCTTTTTTTGTTTTTCCACTGCTTTCGCCGACGGCAGCAAACCAGGGTAACAATGCCAAGAATCACAACCAGGGCAAAGCTGGAGATGATTGAGATGATAACAGTCATGGAGTACGTAGGGGAAAAAGGAGGAGGAGGAGGGGAATTTGAAGTGTCTCCATTTGGTTTTCTTGTTCCTAGTGATAATGATGCTGCAATGCAAACAAAATCAAAAGGTTATGCCTCTGGAGGTTTATAGGACTTTCTCTAAGAGCTATTTACGAAGTCAGAGTGATGTCCTCTGAATTACTGACATTACAGATGCAACCATATGACTGCATGAAAAGACTATACTAGGGAAGCCTGGTTTGCAGGAAGCAAAACCTCTTTCTGCTTGCCACATGTGAAAACCCAGGATCTGGTAAAGACCAAGACACAGATCCCATTGAGCTGGGAACACAATTTTGGTAAGGAATGTTTGCAAGAGTTACAGATGGAAGATCACCTCTGATGATCTCAACAGTATTCAAATATAGTAATGTCTGCAGTGGGAAAGATCAGTGGTCTACCACATGGACCACAATGTATCGTGTGTCCTAAAAGGAATCTGCAAGCATGAATGTAAGACTAAGTAAGTACATTATGAAACTGTACTGAAATATCTCCTTGCCTTAAACAATTTGCACCTCAGGGTCTTTATGGGGTAAAAATGCTAAACTAGTGTAGAATGCGTTAGGCTGTATGTTAAGGAAAAAAATACTATTCAGGTAGCCATCTGCTGAATACTTTCTGAGACATTCTAGAAAATGCTAATCTGTACACACAATGATTAAGCACAGAGGACATTTAAACCATTGTTTCTAAGGCCAGCAAAACTGGTCCTGACTTGTGTTCCTTAAGTCCAGAGTAACCCTGTTCTCTGTGCAAGCAGAATTTCCGAGCACCAAGAAATTTTATGATTCAAAAACTGTTCTAAACAAGAAATAACAGAAGAACTTCATTTCAACATCACAAAGTGAAGATCTTTCCATCTTTTTTAGGTTTGTTTTTAGTTAGAATTGGGTTTTATTATTAAAAAAAATTATCAGAAGCAACTTTGGAAAGTATGCCCAAAACCCTACCTTCCCCCCAAAACAGTGTGGGAAATACATTTCTCATAACACATGACATTTTATTTCATCCCTTGACCTTAATATAATCTGGGGAATGATGTTTGATTAGCCTATCTTCATTTTCCCATCTTAAAGGTACACTTTATACCTTCCAGTTAAATGTGCTGAGTGAATCTACAAGAAGAACCAGGACTGACTGAATCCTGAAGCCAGAATAGATCAATGCAGCCGTGTGAGCTCAGGATGCAAACACATCCAGTGGCCCCAAAACAACCACAGTGGCAGAAATCATAAACTGAAGTTGCTTACCATCTCCACAGGGAGACACGCTGCAATATTCCCAGGTCACGGATGGGTCTTTTGTGTAGCACCAGGGCCGTTCATTCTCACCTCCTGGATTGCGGCAGTAATTCTCAGCATCAGACAGCTCAGGGAAAACCTGAGGAGTCCTCCTGTGCAAGTGGGGAGCCTTGAGGGAAGAAACAAACTGGATTAGTGTTTCAGTGTCATTTTTCCTGCTTGTACTAGCAGATGGAAACCAAATAAAACAAAGGAGCAAAGAGAGGCAGAGGTAAAACAGCCATTCAGTATCCTGTCAGAAACACTGCAGACATGTTTTGCCACTGGAAGGGGAACTTTCGGACTGAAGTACTGAGAGTGTGAATTCAAAAATGAAGGCAACCTGTCCCCTGCTCAGCCCATCCACTGGGACTGGGCTGCCTGGCTCTGGGAAACTCTTTGGAAAAGCAGACCTCAAGCATGGCTCTCCGTTCGGTGGGTCTCACAGTGATGCGCACCTGGTCGCTCCACTTCTGGCAGGGAATGCCGGAGACTGTGACGTTGGCCCAGCCCTGGTAAAACTGGCCATTGCCACTGTAGCAAGTCCCTGGGGGGGGAAAAAACATGGGGTCAAGGCATGTCAGTCCATGTCCTGCAGCAGGGAGTCACGAGACTTCACAAGAGCATGTGGCAATCAGCAACAGATCTGAAATGCACACAAGGACCAGACAACTGCAGGCAGGGAACTGCTTAGTTAGTTCTGTTTGCGTTTAAAGGGATTTAGAACTCAATATATAAGAACAAATCTGGTAAAACTCCAAAGAGGGAACTGGAGCTCTCCCATAGTGAGAAAACGGGCCATAACCCAGTGATGGTTGGTACTGCATCTCCCTGGTTCACATCATTTCCATGCAGAAAGTACAGAGCAGAACCACAGTGAAGTCACTCATGCCAAACCAAGGTAGCAAGCAAATTTCAGCACTGGTTGCGTGATTCCCACCCTGCACTCTTACAGGAGCACTAACAGGAAGACATCCGTGTTCTTGGGGTAGGTAGAAGAGGGTTGGGATTCATAAGGTCCCACTGTGCTTATCTGTGGGAGAGATACCAGAGACTCCTGCCTCCATACAATGCCTGTCCTCTTAGACTGAATATTTAGAAACAGCCTACACTTTGCAGCATGAGTGGAAACCACACACCGAAGGCAACTACAGATCTGAAGGAACAGCATCAGTATAAAACAGTGTTCCTTATACTGAAGAACATGTCATTCATTTTCCATATACAAGGTTTATCCCAGCTGCAGAAAAACTAACCAGAAAATCTTGAGAGGATTATTACTGCAGAAATATGTGCCCAAAACATAAATGTAGACACCACTTGTCTTCACAGGAGACTTTATGATGGCATAATCTAGGAAACAGGAAGACAGCAGAGGAAATGCAGCCTTACACACTTTAACACATCCCAGCTAATCTTACATAAACTCTGCTGACCAGGGGATAACATTTTGCTTGCTAGTATGCATTAGGGTCCACTGCATTATTAACTTTGTGATATAAATTAACCAGCCAGAAAACACTGTTTCTATAATTTTATTTTCTATTATGTTCTTAAACTTGCAGCTCAGAAATAGAAAACAGGGGAAACATGACCGCTTCTGAAAAAAAAGATTGTTTTGATCAAATCTTTTTCAGCTTCATGAAAACACCATGTAAGTTTAGATCTGAGTCTGAGACAAAGGCTATGTGTTTTAATTTAACCTCAACAGCTTGTCCTGTTTGTCCTGTAGGAGGAGCATAGTAAATGCATCATGATCACTACTGCTCTTTTATTTTTGCATCATGCACTGCACTCAGGATGGCAGGCCTTGGTTTTCTTTTATAGGCCCTTGGTTTTCCAAATTTTCAGCAAACACTACACATGGTTAGGTAGAAATATCACCATGACAAGTTTTGCTCCAGATGAGCTCAAACACAGGATCAAATCCTGTAAGCTCAAGGCATCCAGAACACCGCAGTGCAGGAATGGCCACTGACTTCAGGGAGCATGATTAACCCACTTAAACCATCATGAATGCAAAGTAAAATGCTCTAACTTGAACTTCCTTGACTGATATGAGAACTATCATGTTATGCCTCACATCTACAACAAGCTAACAGCCCCCACATGACAAGCACCCATAGCTCTACAGAGGTGCAAAATCTTGTTAAGCTGCCCGAGAACATAGTTGTATGTCTGAGCCCAGCATTCTAAATGTCTTGCATTCAAAGGCAAGGAATGCAAAGCCTGAAACTTGCCTCATGACTGAGCTAGTAACCAACATGAAAAGAACTTTTTCATGGATCCAAAATAAACATCAGTGTGAAATCCTAGAGGAGCAACATGGAGAGCTTTATGGGCAACAGTAACAGTAAGGAAACATCCCTGAATCTTCGGTGGCCTGGAAAATGCAGGTGCTCTCCTACATGGTCTTGATACTGTGAGGAGAGAGGAATAACAAAGGTGATCTATCTGGGCTTTAATTAGTAAATTTGATGGGCAAGCTAGAAAACTATTTAGTTCATGCTCCCCAAACCTTTGTGCAGGTAACAGCATCTCTAAAGTAAAAAAGAGGGGACAATGTCACGTAGATGTTACTGTTACATCTTCCTGATTCATGAACCAAATAGCGTGTACCTGTGCAATACCACCTTGAGAAAAAACAGTGAAAGCTGAACAAATAGGCCACACACAGGAGACAGAGGCCATGTTCTGCACTCAAAAATATCCAAGGGGAGGCTGAAGCCATCCATGCCCCACTCATTTGTTGGCATCCCTCCCTTGTGCTCCTTTTCACAGGGAAGTGATGGCTGTAAGCATTGTGCAGCAATTCTGGAGTGCCCATAGCATGCTGAAGCAGTCGTGTCCCAGGTGTGCAGCACTAAGTGCCTGGGACTTGGGTGACCAAATGGAGCCAAGGCCTTCCCACAAAAGAAAACTCCTCAAAAGTCTCAATTTCACCTTTTTTCACTTTCTCTCTCCATGCAGAAGATGCCTCCTGCTGCAAAATCTGCAAGCCTTGCTGCTCAGAAGCATGGCAGAAGGGAGGCACTGTTCTTTCTTTTTCCAGTGGGACAAGGGAAGTGTCTTGAGCTTTAAACTAGAGCTGCACATCAGTTGGAACATCTGGATGTGCATGTTTCAGCTATGAACAGCAGCAGGGCAGGAGGCCGAGTCACAGCAGCACCTCTGGGGAAGGCTGGGTCTCGTCGTTGGTCATGGGGGTATCATGAGAGAAATGGCCAGACTTCAGAGAGAATTGGAGGAGACTGATGGGGCCTTTTGGGTAACAAAGTCTTGCAAAGCCAGCCTGACACAGGCAACTATGTCAGTATGAGCACGTAAATGTGGGATGACCTTGACAGTAGTATCAGAAACACCAAATATGGGTTAAGCAAAACTAGAAACAATGGGTAGAAAGAAGGGGGAACAGGTGGAAGGGAGAACACCACCTAAAAGCACCATGCATCTCTACTCGCCTTCAACAGTTACCAGCTCATGTTCTCCTCAAGCCCTGAGCTGGAAACAGGTTTCCCCAATGCCGTCAATGGGGAAGTTCAGCTTCCCCGGTAAAAACCTGAGTCCAGCCAGCCAGAACCAGAGCAAAACACAAAAATGCTGTGCAAACTTCATCTTCAACAAAGAATATCATGCCCACCTTTAGAAACATGGAGCCTGTAGCAGTCTACTTACTGGTTATATTTTCCTTCTTAAAATCTGTAAAAAGACAAGACATAAAGAGGGGTTGCCCAGGATGTGATATAACTGCTGCTTGCTTACGAGCATGCTACAGGAAAAAGCTCCCTCTCAGCAAGGCTTAAGAGAATTGCTTCTTTGCAATGGCACCTGCATGGCGATTTTGCCATCATTCAGAATGGTTTGGGAATGAGGTTGTTATGACCTTCTCAAAAGAGAGACAGGCTTTATTTGCTTGAGGAGTTTTTCCCTCACCCCAGCCAGATAAGACATGCAATGCAGCTATCACCGTGCCCTGCACAGGCTCTGGCACTGAGGAGACAGCAGCACCATCAACCTTTATTTTAGATGTAAATTATGGATCACATCCTTCCCCCCTCCCTAACCAAGAACACAGCTCTCCAGACAACCAGCAGCATGAGCCACCTTACCGAAGAAAGGGATGTGGGTGCAGGCAGTGGGGTCCTGGTGCAGGCTGGGCAGCCTGTTGCATTCAAGAAGAGTGAGCAGCATGAGCCCTGGCTTGTAAATCCCCTTCTGAGAGTTTTCCTCCATTGAGAGCCATTCCTTAAAGCAGTAGAGATCCTTTACAGCAAGGCAATTCTCTCTACATTATTTTGCAAAAAACAGTGAAATACAGCAGTCAATGGCTTGATAACAATGGCTGCACTTAGCAGTGGTATGCAGGGGTTATGCAGGATGGCAGAAATCCATTAACAGGACTAGGCCTCTTCAAGCCCGTCTCTCTGGCTCATAAACTATAAAGGAAACTCTATAAAATCTAACAGCTTCCTTTAGGAAACCCACAAAGCTATATTTTTAATGAAGCAGGGTTCTCCTTAAAGCACACCACCTATCAGACTGTGAGCATTATTTTCCCATCTTTTGCCCAGAGATTGCCATCTTCTATTAATAAACATCATGTCTTGGAGTTACCTTAGCACTTTTTAGTACATTCTAAAAATCTCACCCGTCTTCTGTAATTGTCCATTAAAGTATTGTCTCTTAAAGACAGGAGATGAGCAGCAATTCTTAATCTTCTTAAAATAAATATTTGCCTGTATTTTTAATCTCAAAGAATCACACATCCTATTTTCTTCTTTTATCCACAGATTCAAGTCCTTTTTTTTTTTACTGTTAGCTGTCTGCAGCAAAACTTTTACAGTACCTGGTAAAACAAGAGACCTAAGGGTTTCCTACCTAGTGTAACTCCATAATGAGAGGAAACACCCACTAACAAGAAGTGTTTTGGATGTTTAAATGTTCCTGAGATCAGAAACTGTTTGTGAAGAAGGCCAAGGCAAAAATATCTGCTCTAGAAAAAGGAGGAGAAAAAAAAATCTGGACCATACTGGAAAGTCTGAGGTTTTGCTGTATTAGTCCATTCATCAATGATTTGCTTATTTATGTACTCATTCTTGAGAGCCTGAGTTGCAAAACCGTCTTTGAGTTTATGTGTAGATCCTGCTTTTGTTGAGCACAGCTGAAGCCCTCTGCACACTGACAGACTTTCTGACCATCACACCTGCTGGCAAGTGTGGGAGAGGACATGGTGATGCAGAAAGGTGCAGCTGAGGCCCATGGTGAAGGTTTTAGCCAAATTCATGACTTGGTGGGCTGATACAGTTTCTTTACTTCTAGTGTGACAACAGTTCTGGCCAGAGCAGATTACCATGAATTTTGGTGGTGACTACAAACACTGCAAATCTTCTAAAGCACACAAGGGACAGAGGCCATTGGGAGTTATGCCAACACTGCATCTTTTCTGCAACAGCAATGGATGGTCTTCAAGTCTGCAAGCTGAAGCCATCAAAGACCAGCTGCCCCATGCTTGGTTTTAGCCAGTGCTGGTTTATTCCTTCCTCACTTCCTTGAAAGCTAGAATGCAGACAGATGGTATAATTTATCTTTTTTATGTTAAACAACATGTGGAACAGGAATGATTTTCTGAGTTAAAGAAATGTTTAGCTAGGGAAATGATAAAGTCTTGCAGTTGAAGCACTGGCTGACACTTGGGAAATCTGGACTGCATTAGCTTCCTTCACTCATGAAGTATGAGCATCTTTAAACACACACACCCCCCCTTCCCATTCGGTGTTTCACCTGAAAAATGCAAAAGATCATAGAATCATAGAATGTGTAAGGTTGGAAGGGACTTTTAGAGGTCATCTAGTCCAACTCCACTGCAGTAAGCAGGGACATCTTTACTAGATAAGATTGCTCAGAGCCCCACCACGCCTGACCTAGATCATTCCTCTGCTCTTCAATCCTTTCTGCTCTAGCATTAAAGGCAGATTATCTTTACCCACAAATCCATTCCAGGAGTGTGGTGAGGCAGCCAGGGGAGAGATGGTCCATCTCCTTGAACTGAGTTCATACCATTGTTATAACACTTAATCCTGAGCAGAGAGGGCTTGATGAGCTCATATGCAAAGATTGCTTCAGATTATTATTAGAAATTTTATGTCATGTAAATGACAGATGGACAAAGAACAGCAGCACAGCAGCAGTGGAAGAGGAAAAGTGGGACAGTAGCATTTTAGGGACAACAATGAACTGTTTAAGAGGAGGTTGGAGGGGCAGACCCAGCCAAAATGAGACAATTCCCCACAAGAGATTGTTCCTTCAGCCTGGTTTCTTCATATCAGCAGTGGTTGAAGCAGAATTGATTGATTTTCTTCTGCTGTCACAGAAGCATTCAGTGGTAAAAGGCAGATGTAATCAAGAATTATGAGATGAGACATCATTTTAAAAACAGGAAAACTCTAATTTTTAATGAAAATGCATCTTCATTTGCATGAAGTTAAATTTTCCCCATGTTGTTGCCTTCTGTTTCACTTAATCTTGTTTTACCCCTGCTTATTTTTATAAAAGCTTTACTCCGTCCATTTGTCAGTTTTTATTCTTGCTAGCTTCCAAAAAATGAACATAAAAAATTACATAGGAAGAGAAAAAATGGTGCAGGAAATTAATGGCAAGACTAAAACACATGGAAGTATGTAAAGAGATATACATCCTTCACAAACTGGGAGAATTCTCCAGCCTCTGAGATAGTTAAATTCTTAGTCATGATGTACTGCAGTTTAAACCTGGTGTAGTCTAGCCAGTTTCTAGAGAGAGGAATAAAGTTGTCGGTAAAAAGCAGGTAAGATAACTGGAAAGTAACTAAGACTGTGTGAAATGTGTTCAAGAGCCCCCAGAGTTCTCAACTGTTCAAAAGGATGTATTAGATGTCTGAGTTATCAAAAGGAATATTGGGTTATTGGAGGGACTGTCACCCAGCTGATGTGCCCTGGGAACAGGAAGTATGCCATTCCATGGTTCTTGTCGTCAGGAAAACTCCATTTAAATCTACACTAAAATCATGTTGAAAAAACATTAAAGGGGGAAAAAAATAACATTGACTCATGAATTTCCAGAAAGATGATGCCCAGAAGGTCCATTAAGATTTAGACATATTTGCAAATGCTGTGCCTGTTAGCTTGAGACCAAGCACAGATTTATGCTGATTTATATCACGCTGACTTCAGAAGTGCCCCAAAAGTGCGGGTCTTCGGCTGAATCACCACAAGTTCTGGTCCCACAGGGACACTTGTGAGCAGGGATAAATGAAGCAAGACCCAGATCTCACTGAAATGCCTCATGGAGTACTGTGCAAAATCCTTCACTGACAAATGTGCTGTGCATGTGTGGCTCAGATATAAATACTGTCACACATCTTGAGAATAGGCAGAGAGATCATGTACTAAAGGGTACAATGACAAAGAGCAGAACAGCAAGGCAGCAGGAAGGAGCCTGCCAGCAAAAAAGCAAGTTTCAGTGCTTGGCTGCAAGATTTTCTGTGGTTACCTTCTTACATATACTTCTTTCACAGGATTTGTTCTGTTACCACGCTGGAGGAGGAATACTGAACAGCATAGGCACCAAACAGAACATAATTTGTTGTCAAGCTTAGTACTGGGACTTTTGTCTGTGCTTTTGCTTTAGAAACAGCAAAAGAGGAACAATCAGAAAGGTCCAGTTTACAAAGACATGTTGCTGATTGTCCTAAAAAGCCCCTACATAACTGGAAAAATAATTGCCAGTGGACTACATCTGGCTCAAGTCCAGCTGGAAGAGTGCTTGCCATGTCTGCAGAGAGGACTTGTATTTCATTTGAGACACTAGAGCTGGGAGTGCTCTCCCATAAACACAGATCTGAATTATCTGTTTTAAGACACGGTTCAAGGAGGACAACAGCAAAGTACAGCCCTTAGACAGGGATGTCAGCTGCTGGAACATGAAATGGCTAATGACCAGACAACAGTACTCCAGGGGCTGAAAATGGACACGTATCAGTTGTGGCCAATAGTTACGTTAGGAAAAAAGAAAGCTTCACCCTGAAACATCTACATTGGGTTGTCCTCTTCCAGGCACATCAATCAATAATCATTCTGCTACAGTTATTGCAAGAGAACCTGGGCTGGAGGATATATATATTTAGCATTTAAGAAAAGGCAGGGAGCAGAAGCTTCAGAGGCCAGACAAGCCAGAGTTATGAGCACAACTTGGAAAAACCCACATCTCGTCTGAGAAGTTGGGGAAGACTTAAATATCTCACTGCAAAGAGGAAGAGAAGAAACTCATCTCTGAGGTCATGGAGCAATGAAACATGGTTCTTGTTCTCTGCTCATAAGGTAGCACAGAGCGGGAGCCGCGTCTCTGCCTCTGGGACGTGTTGCAAAACACCTGTCTGCAATGGATTATCTGTAGTGGGAGATGCTTTGGACTCCTTAGGGTTCTGCCAGCCCTGTTCTGATGCACATTTTTCTGCATATGGGAGGACACAAGTGCCATAAGGAAAGTTTGGTTTAGAAGGTACAATCACACTGATAGTGTCTCTGCTGTGATCTTCATCAACGAAGTGGGAAGTGACAAGTGTATTGCCTTAGCCAGACTATTGCATGCACTGTGACCATATTTAGTCAAATTCAAAATAAGAAATTACTTCTGATAGTAATAATGAGTACATACTGACCTAGCAAGATTTAAGTCATAGCACGATGTTAATTTTTTAATCAGTTATGTCATTCAAATGGATATTTCTTTTCAACACTGTCCACTAGAAGTCTGATACAACAGACATCTGGTCCTGAAAGTCAGTTGGTGCACTAGCAATGAGCACAGGGAGAGCTGGACCAGGTCTTCTTTGTGTATACAGAGGAGAAAACAACAGGAAAACCCATGCAAATCTGGAGGACCTATTTTCACTCAGTGCTGCTGGAGGCCTGGACAGACCCTCACCACTTCCCTGCAGCCTAATACACATCCCCATGAAATGAAAGTGAAAGATGAGCATGTATTTCCATTTACCTGCACACTGGTTTTGGAGCTGGCCCAGCTCCCGAGGGATTGCACTCCTGGAAGATGTAGTTACACAGCAGAGACTCAGCGGCCGGTTGGCAGAATGAACTCACCATTTTCAGTTCAGTCCAGGCAGTGTGCACAAGCAGCTCTTGGGTCTCCTCTGGGTCAGCATAGGAGGAGTTGAAGAAAACAAGAGCATTCTTCGCCAAGATAGCACTACACATCTCACCTCTGTATGTGCTGCAGTAGCCTGCATCACCCTTGTACAGCTTGCTGTTGAGAAGAGCATACATGCACAGTAAGGTCTGAGCCCCAAACACCTGCAGGAACAGGATGCCTAGGCTGGGTTCTGAATAAAGTGGCATCTGTAAAGCTAACAGAGGATGGAAGAGAGGCTAGATGGTTATAACTACTAAAAAGGGCTACTACCATCCAAAAATGAAACTTCTACAAGGAAAACTGCTGTGAGTGCAAGGCCCTCCTGGCAAGCTCCAGGGCTGAGGCTGCAGACAAAGGCCAATAATATTGTAAGTGGGCAAGAAGACTGAGGCATCCTGCCCAAACGTGACCTAGCATAGCCCCCCCACCCTGTCCCCAGGCCCCAGTGGGATAACATTTTAGTCAATTATGCAGCTTCCTTGCTGTAGAGACCAGCCGTGCTTCTTGCTGCACACCTGAGGTAACTCTGGAATTTTTTTGTCTCCAGACTAGCAACAATCCAATTTTGGATGGACTCAAAGAACAGGAGCCAGGTGAAACCCCCCCAACATGCACCAGGAAATTCTTCACTGGATCAGAGCAGCCAAGTCTGCCCCTCCTCAGCTCCTGCACCCCTCCAGACCCTGCCTCTCTTCCAACACTAATTTACATGGCATGCACAGGGAGGTGTAAGTCACAAGCCTCTGCAGCTATCCCTCTGGTGCTTCCCTGCAAGGTCTATCCTCTCCTCCATTCATATCCCCCACTTTGCAAACTCCTGTTGCAAAGCAGGGAGACAGAGCTCTGACAGAGTAATAAAACCACAGCAGTGTCAGCTCCTTCAAGGCCATTTATTTATCTTTCCTGCATTTTTCACATCTAACAGGAGACAGCTGTCATCCCTCCCTCTCTTCTTCCCCATGGCCATCAAAAAGCAGCAGCAGGGTGAGGGCCTGCACAAGTCAGCTGTACTCCCAGCAGCTGCCCCACAGCACCAAGGCCTGTGGGCGAGGGTATGCCCTCTGCTTAGGGAACCCATGGGATGCAGTGTCCTCCATGCCCAGGGAAACCTCCTCCCCTGTGTGCAGGCAGCGGCTGAATTTGGGAAGGAGGAGGGCTAGGTGCAGCTGTTCCACTGCTCATTTGGTCAGTTTAACTGGGGTCAGGGAGTTCAATTCACAACATGCCAACCATTTGGAGCAGCCAGCAGAGCTATTTGTATCTTTGCCTTTTATTTTTTTCCCCTGTTCAAATAATCGCCCACTGTCAATGCTGAGAGTTCTTGCTGGGTTTCTTTGGAAAGCTGGAAGCATGTGGACGAGGGGTTATGCAGGATTCCCAAACTTCAGATGACACTCACTGCAGATGACACTCACTGGAGATGACACTCTCTGGCCCTGGTTTAGCTGCACTACTTTAGACTCCATGTCAAGATTTTTTAAATTATTGTTCTTTTTTCCTGTGTACCATATTGGCTAAAAAACACAGGAAGGCACTGATTTTTTTGAGGTCCTACCAAAATGTCAATGATGCTGCAACATTGCATCACCCCCAGGATCTACAGACAGCCCTTCATGTGACACAGGCATCCTGCGCCAGTGCCACAGCCCCTGACATCTCCCTGGCACAGAGCAGCTTTCCTTGTGCTGCCCACAGCACCCTGCAAGCGCTGTCCTTGGCAGGGCAGGGGGCAGGTTATTTACATTATTCACGCTTTCCTGATGATACCCATTGTGCTTAGTCTGAAAGGTGAGCCCTTTGCCGGGAGGCAAAGCAGGGCATAGGCACGCATGGGACAGCTGTGCAGCTGACTTCAGTGGGCTGCAGAAGCAGCCTGACAAGAGGCACCAGCACTAATATTGTGTTTCCTTGCTTTTTTAAAACCTGCGGGGAGACATGGACCAGGCTGCAGTGCAGAAGCAGCAACAACATGCCTCTCACAATGCCTTGTCACAGACAGGGAATTTTGTGCAGCAAATGTTGAGAACAACTGTGGGGCAGAAGGGCTGAGCATTTGATGGCTGTTCCCACGCCTGTCACACCTACATGGGTGTAGGTATGCCATCACCACTGGTGGTCACTAAATCACTTATGAACTTTCTGAATCTATCTTGCAAGACCCTGTGAGGAAGGCAGGGGCCTTCACAGGGAGCCTGTGTCAGCAGAGCAGGAAAGCCATTTGCTCAAACTTTTTCAGTCTCTGCTCTTGCCTCTGAGGGCCAGTAGCTCCTAGCTCTCCTCCCAGGCAAACCCTCCCATTTTCCTTCCAGGCTGATCTGCCACTACAGCATGTAGAAATATGCTAGACGTCTGAAAAGAAAACGCCAGCCAAATTGTTCAGTAGTCAAAAAAATACAGAGCAAAACTGCATGCCTGATCACATGCAAGGGGCTTTACTCATGTCCAGCTCTGTTTGGAACAAATAAACTTCTCTTGCCTTAATGTGGCGATCACCAAACTAAAATATACGTATTGGTTGTGTAAAGACAAGTGTTTAATTTGCAGTTAAGCTTTTGTCTGTAAATTTACAAGGCCAGTGAAGCTTCAGATGTGAACCTATGAATAGAATTTACTCCAGAATATTCTACCCACTAATGTATTTTAAACACCCTTAGTGATGCGTGATCCACTGCTTGCTTGATAGAGAAGCATCCTTATCTGTTTGGTCCAGTCTCCAATATACCTGTATAAAGTAGCTCAGTGTTCCCTTGAGGTGAACCCCAACTGCATGCCTGGAATCCAGAAACCCATCTACTTCATCTAAACCAAACTGACCAAATCCCCTTTGTTCATCATTCTTCTCCTTCTTGGCCCAGAGAAAAGCCCTAGACAGCCATAGAAAGTCATTCTTACCTCCACTCTGTTGAGAAGCACCAGATCCAGGAATTGCGATGAGCCGGGAGAAAGAAGAAATGTAAAACACATCAGTGACATTTCATTGCCCCCTCTGAGACTGGAAGCTAAGATTTCTGTGCTAGTAAATCTGTCTGAGACCTGTAAGCTGTCTGAAAAGGATGCAGCTAAATTCTGCCCTTATTTTGCACCTTTTCCTGGGGAAGAAGAGTTGGGAAACAATGGATGTCATATGGGGAGAGGAAATGAGAAGCAGGAAGTGGATTTTTGACTGCAGTTTTTGCTGAGGTGGACTGCTGCACCCTAAACCCACGCCTTTACCCTTAATCCTTTGGGTCCTACAAAACCAGTGGATAGCATCTTCTATTTATCCACCTATGCACCCATTACTTCAGGTAGTAGCTGTAATAGGTGGGATAAAACAGGGCTGGAGCAGCAGCCCAGGCATACAGCCGTGCCCCCTGCTTACAGTGCCACAGGGAGGTGAGCTGCACCAGCACAGGGAGGAGGTGCTGAACTTTGGTGAAGGACTGGGGCGCCTCTTCTGTCAGACCTTCAGGAACTGGGCCAAGGCTGAGAAAGGCTCCTGCTCGAGTTCAGGGGACTGCTCCTCTCTGGCTGAGCACATATAGCCAGGAAAAGGACAGTGCAGCTTCTCCCACCAGCCTAAAGCACCTGCCCTCCCTACTGCATTTGCAGCTTTCCATCGTGGGACAGACCCTTGCCTGGGCTAAAAGTAGAAGTGGGCATGTGAAATATGGTACCAAGTCCTGCGTGTCTTTCTGGACAGAGCTTGCTTGTAGGTGTCAATGCCCAGTGTAAGAAAGGGCATTGGGAGAGGTGCAGATGCATGCCTGGTTAACAGCAGGGCCAAAGCTACCACCCTGCATCTGGAGTCCTGTGTGATTTCTTTTTCCTCTAATTAAACTCACCTCCCTGTCCCAAAAATGAAGGGACAAGCTGCCACCTTTCTTTTGGTGTGATAAATGTTGTCAGCTAGCTCAGACCATTGATATTTCTCCTCTTTGGATCATCTTTTCCCCATTTGGAAGATGTCCCTGGGAGCAGAGGTTACCCCAGGCAAGCAGGGTACTGCTCAAACAGCAACCTCCCTGCTTTCTGGATGCAACCCCTTGAGAAGCTGAAGTGCTCATGAAAGCTATTTTCACCTTGCTGTTAGGTGACACCAACACTGGGTCATGGCCATGACTTCCGCCACATGGATAAACTTACCAAGACTGCATCTGGGACACAAAGTACAAGATGGCATCAAACATTCAGGAAATGACAGCTGTGCCAGTCTCCAAAGTGTAAGAATATATGAGGAAATAGTCTGGCCGAGAAGGCACTTGTACTCAAATTTAGCCCCCTGCTCACTATCAGCTCGCCAAGGCTTTCCCTCCTCATCCAGAGTACTTCACACCCCTTTCCTCTCCCCCAGGAAAGCTAGGACTGAATTGCAAGGGTGAAAAGTTAATGACCCCCTTCTTTCCAGCCATACCTGAAACACTGATGGTTGCTGCAGCTTTTGCTGCTCCAAAAGTTTTGCTGTGTTTGTTTGTGGCGAGGCAAGTGAACAAGCCAGGTCGGGTGACGTACACCTGCAGTCTGGAGTCAACCACTCTGTCCTTCACGCTTTCCGCCACAGACCCCGCAGAAACCTGAGAGAGCAAAAAGCCCAGGGCAGTCGGGTTTCCAACAAAGACCAAAAAAAACCAAAAAAAAGAAACCCAAGGAAAATTTTAAGAGGTGTAGCCCCAAAGGTGTAAATTGGCAGAGAAAGATGTAGCAAGCAGAGAGAAGTGGCAGAGAAGCTAAAGCTGGTTGCATGAGTTTGGTGCTTGCTTAAGCAGCTTCACAGACAAAAGCAAATGTTAAAGACCTCTTCTATTTCACACTTCAGCAATATCTTTGCAACTAATTTTCCATCCCAGAGGGCTGTAATCTCAGTTTTGCTCATGAAATTGAGCTGGTTAAATACTCTGGGATCTCTTCTAGTAGATTGTTTGCCTGTTCATGCCTTAGCAAGAAAGGGCACAGGACAGCTTTGTGGACCCTGGTTATATAGAAGGGGAAAAGAAAATAGTTTGGAAATTGTTTATTCTGGATTAACATAACCACTGCCACACTTCCAAAACACTCATGAACAAAGCAAGTGCTCTGGCTGCAATGCTTTGGCAGATACATGATAGAATTTCTTATCTCACACCTGGAAATACAGGACTGCAGAGGTGGCAGTTTTGGCCAGCTCTTTTCCCAGGTCAGAAATTCCCCAATAAATAAGCTTGGAGTCTGCTGGGTTTGGCCAGCTTTGATTTTTATCCTCAAGTCTTCCCTGCTCATATGAATTAAAATAAGAGGACATGGTACATCAAAACTCTACCTTGCAAAGGCAGTGAGAAGGACCAGCATTGCCAGCTCCACCCTTTATACTGACAGGAAGCATCAAGTGTAATTCAAGGGAAATGTGGTTGCCCATGGATCCCACCGGCAAGACCTTGCCCTAAGGACAGTGAGAGTTGTCTTCCTGGATGCATCCCAGCAAAGCACTCTGCCTGTGTATCTGTCTGAGAGGTTAGAGAGATCACTCTGATCTCCCTGGAAGTTAGTGGAAACATGAGGTTTATCTGCTGCCAGAGGTATTAATGGCGATAAATGAAAAAGCAAAAAGGGATGCATTGGTGGTATATTACATCTTCAGTAAGCAGATCTGTTTTTCTCTGAAAAGAAAATGCTAAACATCATATATGTGCTTCGTGCAAACTTGGCTCAACTTGGAGTTGTGGTGAGGGAATGTGCATGGGAAGAAATCACAAAGTAACCAGACCGTCAGTGTTATTGTAATCATTATATCAGGGATGGATAGTGTGCTGGTCACTCTGCAAATGCAGGGACCAGGGACACTTTTTGGCTTTATGCTGTGAAGAAAGTCCAGGTGGATGGGAATACAGGAAATATTGTTTTACAAGTTTGTCTTTTTAACAATGCTGGGTAGATTTATTTTTAGATTTTTTTTTTCTCCACAGAAACCACTCAGCTCTAAGACGCTGCTGGGAATTTCCTAGTGGGAAGGCAGAATTTCTTTACAGGCTGCCTCTGCCTCCCAGCATCCACCTGGGAGAGGCTGCTGCTCACTCTAAGCAACTTCTGCAGATCCAGTCCTTTCTCCTTCCTTACCCCTCAGGCATACTCTTATCTCCCCTCCCAGCAGTGTTGGACTCTGCTTGGTGAGCACAGAGAGCTAGGATTGCTCCTCCTGGCTCAGTCTACAGGAGGAAAAGGTCACTTAGGTAGCTGAGTGCAATATCAGAAGTGTGCATGGTTACATGTACCTTGGAAAATCACAGCTGGTTGCTTTAGAAAGCTTTGCACAGCTCACAAAAGAGCCAGGTAGTTTTAACTAGGACTTCCATGCTGGATGGTGTCTGTTTCCTCTTCTGGGAACGTCCAGCTATTTCCTTGTGTTGATTCCTTCCCCTTTTCAGCTACACTCCCTGAGATATTGTTTCCATCAGATTATTTTTTAGCCTTTAAAATGCCACCTCAGCCACCACCAAAGCAGAGAAGACCTCTTCAAATCTTTACAACTGGCTCGCTTTTTCTTCACAGAGTGGAAAACTACAGTTTAAGGTCAATGACGCCCTGCAGTGCATAGCAGGAGGAAAAAGAACTGTGTTTCTGTTTAGGTAGGCAAAGCAGCTGCTGTGCAGAGGAGATACCATCCTCCACTTCAAAAGCAGCTCAATAACCTCAGCAGATTCCCACTCTTTAAACCTCAGGACAATTACAGGTCAGAGACCGTAATGCCGCAGGCATGTTGCATCTTCAAATCATTGCTTGCTTATAAGCCAGCTATCATGCTCATGCACTTCAGTCCACACCCTTCCTGGCCTGACTTTCCCAGTGATGGACTTTGTTTAAGGTCTCCTTGCCATATTTAAAGTGAGGCAGACTGGACCTCCATCCTCCTGGGACTGGGCTTTTCCTTGCAGACAAGAATGGGGCAGGGCAGATTTGACCAGCAAAATGGTGGCCCTGAGCAAGGGCTAAGCATTGTATCACACACAGCTCTCTGTGGGGCTGATGCTGCAACAGGAATTTAGCAGAGCAGGGGTCTGTGCTCTGGAAACACTCTGCCCTCGTCAGGAACCCCAGACCCCCTGAAAGGTCTGGGGAAAAAGTCTTCATTGACCACCTGCAGTTGTCTTAAAATAGTAATTGCCAGAAACTTCCAAGGACCCACAGGGCTCTATGGAGACTTGGAGCCCTTTGCTGTTCTCCCTAGGAATCTCAAGAGAATATAGAAAACTATCCTAAATCAGACTGGAGGACACAATAAGGCTTAGAGGATATAAGGAAGGCAAGATAGCTTGCAGAGTACACCAGGTTCCTTAATGATGTATTTTAACACAAGGAAAGAGGTGGTACAGACCAGGATGGGGAGAGACTCCTGAAGTAAGGATCTAGAGCAAGAGGATGTATTTGTCCTGTGGGACAAGCAAGTCCACAGGAATGGCCATGGCTAGTCAGTGGCCAAAAAGACTTGGGGCTGACAGGGGTCAGTGAGAAAAATGGAAGCAATTCACCAGCCTGCACGCAGCAGCTGCTCTGCCTGCCTCCACAGCATCATGACCCAGGACTCACATCATTTCAAAAGGTGTTGAAAGACCAAAAGGAGTATACAACACATCCACCATAACCAAGTGAAGACCAGAGGACAGCCTCAGCCTGCAGAGCTGCTGTGACTGTGGTGCCAGGGAGGCATTATCTGGTGTCAAGTGGCTCTTCAGCTCAGCCAAAGAGAAGGCACTGCAATAGCCTACACATGAACATTAAAGCCAGAAGAATTCAGAGCAGGCATCTGTTTTAAATGGCCAGGATAATTTGACCATGGAACAATTTCCTGTGAGAAGCAGTGGATTTGCATCTCTTGCTCTCTGTTGCTGAAGAGGATGTGCCTTTCTTGAGGATGTGCTTCTAGCCAGGAATAAATTGGTGGCATACTTCAGTGTGTCAGCTATGTCAGTCTAGAAAACTTCAGATCTTTTTACCTGGAAATATGCAGTGCATATATCCCATGGGTATTTTTCCTCAAGACAGTTTGCTCTGCCTGACTACCTTGGTTTTATTATTTTGTCAAATAAGCAATTTTGCCATGTCATTGTTAGCAATTTTTCTATTGTTAGCAAGGAGAGGAAAGGTGGCTGTAGAAATACTTAAATTCACAATGAAGTCCTAGAAACCTTGGCTCAGAGGAAGGTTGTAAGCATCTAAAGCATCCTTAGAATCATAGAATCTCCTGAGTTGGGACCCATAAGCATCATCAAGTCCAACTCCTGGCTTTACACAGGGCCAGACAAGTCAAAGCATGCGACTGAGTGCATAGTCCAGACGCTTCCTGAACTAAGTCAAGTTCAGTGTTGTAACTCCTTCCTTGGGGACCCTGTTCCAGTGTCTGACCACCCTCTCAGTAAAGAGCCTCTTCCTAACATCCAACCTAAACCTGCCCTGTCGCAGCTTCATGCCGTTCCCTCAGGTTCTATCATTGGTCACCAAAGAGAGGAGTTCAGCACCTGTCCCTTTTCTTCTCCTTATCAGGAAACCACAGACCATGATGAGGTTTCCCCTCAGCCTCCTCTTCTCCAAGCTGAACCAACCAAGGGACTTCAACCTCTTCTTCCAAGACTTCCCCTCTAGACCCTTCCTTACAATTGTTGCCCTCCTCTGGACACTCTCCAATAGTTCTGTGTCCCTCTTGTACTGTGGCACCCAAAACTGCACCCAGTACTCGAGGTGAGGCTGCACCAGAACAGTGTAGAGCAGGACAATCCCCTCCCTGGCCCAGCTGGCAATGCCGTGCTTGATGCACCCCAGGATACGGTTGTCCCTCCTGACTGCCTGGGCACACTGCTGGCTCTTCTTGAGCTTTCCAGACCCTAACAAATTAACACATGCAGAAATGGAATAGGGTTTTACAGAGCAGAAAATTGCAGCAGGGAGTTGAGGTGGGCTCAAGTTGGTTGCACAGTGAGGTGCTAAGTAAGGCAGGAATAGAAACCGCGAGCTCTAGCTCCCAGTCCCACCTTTTAATCTTGGGGCTGAGCTTTCAGATGTTAGCAGGTGTTTGGGGCCAAAAGCATGAAAAAAAGAGGCACTTACAGCTTTCCCATTTTCCAGCCAGGTGACGGTGGGGACTGGAAGGCCGGTCGCTGCACACCTCAACGTCACCACAGACCCAAAGGTGATATTTTGTGATTCAGGAGCCTTCAGGATTCTGGCAAAAACTGCAGGAGAAGACAAAGGTGCTAGCTGAACAGCAGTGTTAAGCTGAGGCTGTGCTGGCATAAGGACGTTTCCTCCCTGACAGGTCTTGAAACAAGCCATGGGCTCACAAACAAAAGCAGAGCGTAGCATGGGCTTCTGGTAAGCAACAGTCTTGGGGGAGAGAGTTACCAGCATGGTTAAGTTCTGCACCTTATAGACCAAAAATTTACCTCTGGAAATTTCTGCATCATCTGAGTTAGATGCCTCAGAGGATGTGACATGCAAAAAGCCAAGGGCAAACTTGCCAGGAGCATGCAGATAGGACAGTTTACAGCAAATGCACAGCAAGTTATCATGCTGCCCTGACAAGGGTAGCCTCATGAGAATCTTACTCAAAACCATCAAGGGGGACCACCAGTGCGGTTATATGCTGTGAAGGTTAAGGGTCAGATAAGCTCTTCAGTGTGATCACAGTGATTAAGACAGCATGGAGAGCTGCAAACTCCAGCATTTTCCATGCCACAACAATCTGCCCTAAGGGGAGACAGTCTAACATTGAGTTCCAATATCAGGGAAATAGCCAGCAAAGACTCTGGCAAGTTGAAATTGTTTTTAAGGTAACTTTTCATGTATATGGCTCTTGCTTCTTTTGTGGCAATATGGTTAGTAAGCAGTTTGAAGATAAGCAAGATAAGCACTTCCCATCCCCCATTTTTTAAAATTTTTGGGTGGGTTTTTTGGTGGGTTTTGGTTTTTTTGTGAGAAGAAGAATTTAAATATTTTTGCTGAAAATTTATTATGATCCAGAAACAGAACCCTTCACAATGATGGCCTTCACAAGCTGTATTTCAGCTGCTATACTTGGACCACATAAAGGAAAGCAGAGAAGAGGGACATTTCCCATGTGGAACATTTGACTCAAAGTTTTTGATAGGGATGCCTGAATATCTATGCAGAAGCAGGTTGAATACTTCTGTGCCATTTGTTCCTCCACTTTCTCATCAGTGATTAATGCTTGTCCTCTACTTTCTGGTATGCACAGCAATGTCTAAAAATCTCCATCAGAAATTTTAGTAAGCAGAGGAGTTTCTCTTGTATTTCTCAGACAAGCCTGGTATCTTTCCTTCCACTCTTGCAATCTGTATGGTTCCCCTTGCCAACATAGCTGATCACGTCATGGTCTTCTGTCTCTCTGTTGGCCTGACTTTATTTTGTTGGAATAAAATATACTTATGCTTTCTACATAGTCCTTCCACTCAGTCCTGGCCTGGGCGGGGTTGAAATTTCTGTTAACAAAGAGCATAACACCAGCTTTTGCTTGTGGATTGGCAACATTAGAAGCACACTTTAGCCATTCAGTAGGCTCCTGGGAAGTGCTTTTTAAGATTAAATCTAGTATCAGTTAAGTGAAAAGGGTGAGGGGACATGTATTATACCCAGATTCTTAATTCCTCTACAGTCTCCAAGGAGTCTGTCAGTCTGAATTCCTGGTGCCACTTGCTTAAAGCCAAAGCAGAGCAGCAACAGGTCTGCTGCATTCCCCCCAACCCCTCCCCGACCCTCAGTGAGGCAGCAGGTACAAAGTTCCACCAGAAATGAGGAAAGCTGAAGTCTCTGGCCAGGGACTTTCCTGATGAATAATAACTGAAATGAAACCTTTGCATGAAGTTTCACTTCAGGCCATTAACACCAGATGGTTACAAATTCAGGCCTGAGTACCCTGGGCCAAGCTCATAATTACTTTTTTACTTCATTCGGAGAAATACTAAACTCTTGGGCCTGTCCCCCAGCAGCAGTTAACTGCACATGGCTCCCACTAAAGCCAGCACGTTAACTCTCGGAGCCAGAATAGGGCTCTGAGTGCTTTTCTCAGGCTGCTGTTGGTTTCTCAGTGTGCCGCTAGGACCCTGCCCACCTGACAGCTCTGCTGCTCAGGTCCTGCCCAGCTTAATTAATACCAAAGTGATGAATTAACAGCACCCCCGTTAGCTGTAGTCAGACACAGGCATGTATGTCCTCCTCTGCACTGGCTGCTTTCCCAAAATCCGCGAGGAGCTGTCAGCCAGCAATGAAAAAGGCCCACTTCAGAAATGAGGGCCGCTGCGCAGGCGGGAAGCAAAGCCCCAGCGAGTGCTGCAGCTGGTCCAGCTCACATGCGGCGCCTGTGGGGAGGCCCAAAAGCTGCACCCCACTCCCCAGGTTTCCCCCACCAGTGCAAATCACAGCACTTGATTTACTAGCCCAGCACAGTGTTGGTGTGAATACTCATCTGCCGGCGTAGGGAAGGCAAAGGGCCAGGCCACTCAAGCCTAAAACACCAAATACAGGGGTAAGAAAATCCAGCCACAGCTGCTAAACATTCATGTTTCTTGTGGAAAGTGCTGCAGGTGTATGATCTAGCACAGGTAGGGATGGCTAACTAAAACTGGGGCTGTAAGGAAATAAGCTGATTTCCAAGGTGTGGAAGGATGGAAGCTCCTGCTACCCCAGTGCCACCGTGTAGGTTTTCCAAGCCTTTCAAAAATGAAGGCACACATTTAATACTTTAACATTTCAAGTACTTACATTTGCATGCTTTTTAAAAGTATTTTACCTAAAGTTTAGCTATTTAACTTAATTATTTTTGTCTTGCTACTGAGAATGGAATAACCTGGGGTTTTAACATTATTTTATTTTTAAGTGAGCAATTCCCTTGGACAAGGAAGCAAGACCCTACATCCCAGTGGGCTTTGGGATGCTGCTGACTGGCACACCCGAGGACACATTTTCCAAAGGGCTCTTCATCGCTTTGGAAAAAAACTTTAAAAAAAAATATTATCAGCTATTTCTCAGACCCATCGTCTATGGACAGATGATTGACACACTGCTGTTGCCAGCACACTCAGGTGCTGCAGGAAAGCCTGGATAGGTTGTGTGAGAGCACCCAGTGTCACCTTTCACTAGTGCAAGAGGAGCAAGACCTTCAAGGTGAACTTGAGATTAATTCTGGCAACTGCATCAGCAAGAAAATTGGTCCTGTACAAAAATGGAGGATCACAGTGCCCAAAACTATGATCTTTTTTCCCCCCACCCACAAAGAAAGAAGAGGCAAAAGCAAGGAAGAAACGGTGACCTTGACAGTGCCAACCTAAGCAACTGGAGGGGAGAGGAAAACAAAGGAACAGAAAATTGAAATAAATGTTTGTAAAATTCACATTATCTGGTGGGCTCAGGACATAGTTATTTTTTCAGTCAGTGTGAAAATTCCCATCAATCAGGCAATTTTTAACACCTCCATTACTTGCCCTCCTTTTCTATAACTCCCAAAAAGTGTTTTTTGCCAGGACCTTTGCCTGTTTTGCTAGATCACTGTAAGGCTAACAACACTCATACCAAGCTCCCCCAGGGCTTTCAGCACAGGATTTATCCAAAGGTATGCCAAAGATTGGCGAGGGCAGACAGGCAAAGAGGGCTTGCTTTATTTATTTATTTACTTACTTACTTAAGTGGAAAATAAGACAGAGGAGCTGAATGTAAAATCCAGCCAGCTAAAAGCAAGCCAGCATGTTAAGTTTCACTTGCAAGCCCCCTAAGTAATGTTCTTTCTTTTACAGCCCTGCTAAATGATGTGCACTGCAGGGCTTGCTAGGAGGTATCTGCACCACAGCCAGCTGCTCTCATTTCTGAGAAATAGGTAACATCATCCAGTCCAAACAGTAGGCCTTTAATTCAGTCACGAAGTTTTTATACTATAAAAAGATTACAGCATGTTGTGTCCCCCAAAGCCCCTGGTTTGAACAGCTAACTCTTTCCAGGTGACTGTGTTCTCCCCATCACCTTTGAGCTGTATTTAATTTCCAGAGTTTGGGCACGAACTGGCAGTCCTGACAAATGCCAGTCCCCTCTCTGGGTAAGTCCTGTTTTCTCGTTGAAGTTCTCTGGATTGGGCCACTTGCATCAGGCAGCAACCTGGGTGGCCTAGGGCCGTGCTGCTGCTTTTGGGTATGGACAAAGCAGTGCCCAGAGCTCACAGGAAACCCTTGTTTACAGCTCCACAGCTCCGCTGCAGGAAGATGCCCTTTTTAGACAGGCCTTCACAAGCCTTAACACTGGCTTTGACACACCAGGCCTAGTCAAGCACTGGTTTTAGGGTGTGAGGTCTCTTTTTTGATCCAGAGCTTCCTCTGGCTTTGGTGAACCTCATGCAACTTTTGCCAATGTACATGAATTAAACCAACCTGTCGACATCTGTGTGCGCTCACATCCAGTGATGCAGTCCTGGCATAGCATAAAGCATCCCTGGTAGTCCAAACCAAGATAAGGGTACCAGGAGCTAAACCTGACTTAGCAATCACCTGGAAACAGTGAATGCACACTCCCTCCCCTCTGCAGTCTGAGCCTGGTCTAGTATGTGAGCCAGACCTGGAGCATCCGTACCTCCAGATCTGATACCTCCACCTTCTTCACTTTCCCTGATTGTTTTGCTTTTATAATAAAAAATTGCCTTTTGGATCATTATAGCTAGGTCTTACACCAAAAATTATTTCCAACCAAGCTGCAAGATTGTGGGTAGAGGCAACTCCAGACTGCAAAAAGCATTTTCCTGTGGTACAGCTGGTGCTGTGTTGGGAAGTGATGTGTCTACACGGATGGGGGGACTGGTAAGCTACAGACAACCTCAGAAAATTTCCTGATATAAATACCCTGGCAAAGCCTTTGTGCTGCATACTGTTCATGTGGAAGCATTTAAGAGCTAAACTGCAAGCAATATTTTGTTCACATTTGCTAATATTCCCATAGATCTTTTGTATGTGAACTGTGACAGATTGAAATGACTCCTTCTTTACGGAGAAGTTCTCTGGGCTCGGTCTCTGCTTACTAATCCATAAAAAAAATCACTTCTGCTTGTCGCCTATATGCTCTGAAGAACCACGAACTTGTGCCAATGCATTCGCAGTCTTTTTCCAGTGAGAAGTCCAGTCATCTAAATCCCCATCCAGATTCATTCATCTCACATTCAATTCACTCTTCCTGACAAGTCTAAACCAGGCAATCAAGGAGGGGTAACAAGCAGAAGGACTACCATTTCCTTCCCACTGGTGAGAGATGAGGGGAGGTCTCTCTGATAAGCTTATAAATGCATAGAAAGCTGCAACTTTTGTGTTTCCTGACATTTCAAATTAATTGGTGTAAAATCCCAACAATTCTTGAAATACCAGGGCTGAGACCAGGCTGCACATCACACTCGTGGATCAGCGGTCACAGAGACGGACACACAGAGCTGTGTGCAGCATGCCAAGAGCCAGGGCTGAACAAGTGAGGCACAGTCTCTACAGCTGACATGGCAGGACCAAATCCCAGCTCGGAGAACAAACAAATTCTTCACTAAGCATGGTCAGCAACTCCTCTTGCAGCAGCAACGATGGGCTCTGTGCACAGCTCACCACACACCTCCATACAGGAACAGCTCACATTGTACCTTTGCCACTTTTCAAGGCATGCTGCCACCCTCTCATCCCCTTCCAAAACTGCTGGGTAAATGATTAAATCCTGAGATAACTGTGAGGTCAGTTTCACTTTGATCTCTGAGTATTTCTTATCAAAACTGCAATATTTATCTTTTGCAAGCCTACCAAATAATCACAAAGAGGAGCAAAATGCCACAGGCAAAGCTGATATGAGACACTTCCACTTATCTCTATCAAATTGCTTACCTATTTTTATTTAATCCCTGTCCAAACATGCTTATTGCCAGACAATCATGTGTATACAGATTATCAAAAGGAAAAAAATGGAGGAAATCCACACAATCACTCTATTATTTCTCAAGGCACAGCACTATTAGGTGTAGGAGCCAAACGAGCAAGCTGCAGAAGCGCTGTAAACTAGCAATATTTCATCACCTGCCTGCCCCTCACCTGTTTAGCATGGTAATCTGAGAGGTAAACCTCCAAAGGCATTTGAAATATCAGCATTTTGTACAACATTTCGAAATCTCCAATCTCTTCTGGCTCCTGATGCATGATTTGTGATGTTTGGGGCTTACAGTAGCTGGAACACTGTGTGCAGCACAGGCCAGACAGCATGGCACAGACACTCAACCTGGAGCCTGAGGGTGTGAGGTGGATGGCAGGGACAACTCAGTGTTGGAGAAACCACATCTCCATCCTGAAGCATATGCCTTCAGATCTAAGCTCTGGTGTCTAATATCAAAGCAATTTTTTCTTAGCAAGGCAATAGCTTTTCAAGGTAACCTTATTCTAGGGTTAGCTCCAGGATTTATGGATGGTAGGACAATTTACATCAGGAGGACTCACATAATGTTAAATGCTCCGGTCAGTAGAGGAACTTGTCAGCTGTGAAAGACTTTGCATCTCATGTAGATGCCTCTGGAATCCTAAAGGCAGTCCCTGTAAATATGCAAAGCTATAATAACCAGGAGTAAAATGTAAATAGATAGCTTATATCCTGTGTAACTATATAAAACCTGTTCTGTACAAGTGTTCATTTCTATATACAGAGCAAACACCAGATTCAAGGACAAGCGAGGATAACGTGTTCAAATTACTTCCCAAGGAAATGAATAAGGAAATTCTTTTCATGTCAGTACTAGTCTTATATATGTGTTTGGTTTCTTTGAAAGAAAGACCGTTCTAACCATTCTCATGCCCTGGCTTTCCTACATTACTGAGACACATCATGTGCTCTTTAACTCCACCATCACTTGTTATTGTATGTGAAACTGGAAAATAATTTTCCAGACTCCTGAGTCAAAGAGCAACTCGTTCCAGTGGTGATCGCAGCCCATCATGACCATTGCCAAGGCTACCAGTCTGCCTGTGAGTACTGAATCTCTACAGCTGTACAGAGCTCCCTTCTCCCTCACTCTCAGGAACGAAGCAGGCAATTATGGGAATCACTGGGATATCCAAAACCCAGATAAGCCCTGCAGCATCCTGACATCTGGTCTCCACCAATGGGTAACAGCAGTGCCATAAATTTAATTACATGCCCTGTGAAAAGTGCTTCCTTTCATCTGTTTTAAAGTGCTGTTAGCAGTAGCTGCTAGGATGTTTCTTGTTTTAGGTTGATAGCAAGTACGCTGTTCCCTGCTGACCTAACCACTATGCATGCTTGGTTTTCAACACTGAAAATTCTGTTAGTCCCTCCTAACACAGAGATCCACCTTTATTCCCTGTTCTCAGCTCCTGGTTTGAGATGACCTTTTGGGGAGTTAGGCTGCATTCGATTTCAGAGATGTGAGAGGACCGTTCCTACAGAGCCGCACAACAACAGACACTTTCTGGTCCATAGCATAGGCACCTACCAGAAGTATTGTGTGACACTAGAACTGGGATTAGTGATAGAAGCAACATCTAGAGCTGTACAGTTCAGAAGAGTCAGTTACAGTGTTAAAAGTGACCAGGGCTTTCACCTCCACTGAGGCTATCCAAATGAGAAAGATGGAAGAGAAGACGGATGGAAGACAAAAGGTTTCAGCCTCAGAAAAATTGTATTAGTCCATGGTCAACTGGCAACAACAGCTTACCAACAACTGGAATTTTAAATAGATTCTACAGAATCTCCATGTTGCGTTCAAAACCCTTCTTTCTGTGCCTTCAGCTCCAGCCCTATCTTGGTTTCTCAGTGTGAAAAGACAGCCTCTTCAGGATTGTTGTCTCAGTTTGCTCAGCCCTCCTTTATCTGATAGCTATGAATACTCTCTATCTTCAATTCTCTTTGTTGTCGTGCAGGAACCAGATGCTTCCTAGGTACCCAACACAGTTTACAAGCCAGTGGGATTTTGTCTACAGTATCTTCTTTTCTTTTTTTTCTTAAAACCTCAATTCATGCAATGATATGAGATATTCATATACTTTTAAAGTGCCTTGCAAAACTCTTTGTTAGGGGAAGAGGGTTTTGCAAAGGGAAATAGTGGTCTCAAATGGCCATTAAACAAGAACTGCTCATATACACCTTGTTAGAAACCTTATGCTTCCAGAAGGCCTGCTTTGCCACTCCTCAGTGCAGGAGGCCGCTCTGTGACAATTACTCAAAGGCAGCACACACCTCATGCCAGTGTCACAGCAGAGCAAGCCTCAGGCATAAATTGAATAGCTCACGCTTGTTCATTCGTTTGCTGAAGGTTTGGGGCTGTTTTCTTTCTCCTGCAGCTCGCCCTGCTACCCTGTAATTAGGGCTACAGTTGTATCTGCAGCATCTGAGAACCTCGGGATGTCTATGGCAGATGCAGTAGGTAGGAGGAGATTTAATGAGATATTCTGGGCTTTCAGTTACACCCATGCCATCCTGCTGAGGCCAGTCAATTACTTTGGTGTAATTACAGGCAAGCCTGGTACTATTTTCTTTCCCTGTAACGCTCCCTCCTCTGAAAACTTTTGCAATTTTTAACAGTGTGCTGTGGCATTCACCATTTACTGCCACAGGTCACTGCCTGCAGGTACATACAGCAGCATCACCACAAACAGGGAAGGCAATCTTTTCCCAGGTTTTCTGCCTCTGCTCATAGCAGAGAAAAACACTCTCCCTCTGTGTCAGTATCAGAATCTCCCTGAGGAAATTTTACCTAGCAATGCAAATACAAAGCTGCAAACTTGTCAGTCTGCTATTTGGCAATCCATCTTACCCAAAACATCCTACCTCAGAAGACTGGGGCAGATAAAAAAACCTCAGATTTCATGTCGATAGCTGATCTGTGGACAAGCTAGCAGTGCCGACTGGCTGCTTTGGTGGTCTCTTGGTATCTCCCTTTCCCATTTCATCTGGCAAGTAAAGACACGTTGACACAAAACCGTAGAAAACTTTCTGGATGGCACATCTGGAGTCAGTTTTCACTTGAAATAGGGCCCATCTCTGGAATGTGGTCAATCCAAATTGATGATTAACTGGACTAAATACATGCTTCCATTCTTTTTGCTTGAATTATGATGCGACTTTCTTGGGTTTTGATTTATCCACAATGTGAATTTGTCCCAAGACTACATAGGAGTTGTAACAGACAACTAAAAGAAGCTAGTGCTTTACAGTTTGTGGGTATAGTCTAAGTAGCCAAGGCACTGCTTTCTATTGCCGTCTAGCTTGCTGTCCTCTCACTGCCTCCAAGTAGACAAAACAATTTAGAAAATTAAGAAATTAAAACTCTAGACTGAATCAACCAATATTTTGGCAGATCCTTCCTCCTGAAGAGATGATTCTCCAAGGAAAACCTTCCTATTTTTAAGGCTAAGGCGGTTCTCACAAGTGGCTTATAGGGGAACATACTTGTGGCCTGTGGCAGGGTATTATTTTAGTAGCTAGTAATAAGCAATAAAATGTGGGCAGGAAAAGACTTCTATCTACCAGGGTTGGAACGCAAAACCAAACATCTAAATCAGAGAGCATGAGGAGCATTGCTTCTACTCTTGTTTTGATTTCTTTGCTTCGTAGGCTGTCTCAGAGTAGCACAGGAGGAAGTGGAGCAGCAACACTTGGACAGCAGGATGAAAGAAACTGCCAGAATAAAGAAAGGATCAATGGCCCTCAATAACTGTCTTCTTTAGCCAATTGGAACCAGCAGAGAAGATTTGAAACAAAAATATTATTAAATCCATAGAGAATCCAGTTATTTTCTTAATGAGTAGGATGGATCTTCCAGCACTTGTCCTAGCAAATTTGTTTGTTTGTTTATTTCCTGACAGATTTATGATTGTTGATTTGTAGACGTGCCTTTGTACAGTGGTGATGTCAAAACTAAACCTTATCATGCAGTTTACGCCAAAACGACTGAATTCCACAACTCTCTGGTGCCACAGGCTGGAGATTGAGCTCAACTTCATTTAAATAACAAGATGGAGGTGCACCTAACTTAGTAAACAACCAACAGGACCACCTGTATGCTTCTTACGTTCACATTACAGTTCACATATTTATGGCCAACATTAAAAATGCATCACTGGGCAAAATGGGGACATCAGAGGTTTCACTGCTGAGTGTAACACATAGAAAGGCACAACAGAAAGGTTGTTCTTCATCCTCAGGGGAAGAAAACGCTTTTTTTCAGGATTTCTGAACACAAAGTCCCAGCATGAAGGCTAAAAAGCACAGTGGACAATTCAGACTGTCTTCCTACAGCAGAAGGCTTCCATACACATGCTGCTTTTGGAACGGAAGGACACCTCTCAGAAGAACGTTCTACTTCATTTATGTTGGTGCCTAATCCACCACAGACACTCACACATTTTACTGGCAATGACGCCATTCATTTCCAGAAAATGCTCTTTCCAGGCTGCGTGAGAAACATGGTTTATAGCTTTATGTTCCATCTATAAACAGCTGTTACTTTTAAACTGTAAGCAATTCACAGTCAACTTTTCAATCTCTTTTGTGACCTTTTTGTTTTGAAAAATGAGGAGCATAGAGGGCAGGAGCCCATTCTACCAATTCATAAGGTGGCATTTTCCTTCTCCAAAGAGAAAGGGAAACAACAGAGCAAAAACCTCTGCCAGAACATGGAACCCAGGTCAGGTGATCAGGCCTGTAAGTCATGGCAAAACTTATGCTGGTTTGCAATACAGGCTTCTTATTTGATGCAGGAATTATATACACTTTGAATACTGGTTGTTAGCACCAAATCTGAAAAAGACAGCAAAACAAAACCATCCAGTGGAATGTATTTCATGCATTAAAACAAAAAGCAAAAGAACAACAGCTTCATCTTCCCTCTGTGCCGGAGCGATGCGCACGTTCATAACCAGAATAACCCCACGCCTTCTGCCAGGCAAGAATTTGAGGGTTTAAATTTATTCTTTCAGTGTCATACAATGTATACATAATGGGTATGGAGAATATCATTCTTACACACGTAAGCTGTGAGGACCACAGAGAGTGTACAGTTTTAGGCAGCAGTCCCAGAAGCTGAACGTGATGGGCTCTCGCGTAGCTTTTGCTGAACAGGTTTTATTAATGGACTGGATCAATGTCACTGCAAATAGCAATGAAAACCAAAGTTCCTCCTGTTCTACAGCCTGTGTTACATAAACAGCTGTCCAGTGCATGAAGGAAAAAACAGACAAATGTCTCACTAATGCTGCCTGTCGTGCAAACCCTGCAAATTTCAAATGCTCAGACAAGAGCCAAGAAAGGCATTCTTGGCACAGTCTAGAAGTCTGTACCTGGCCCTCAGTTTTCACTGACATCAAGAGGAATTTCTGCACTGCGGGACAATTCTCAACATTCCTAAAGGCTGCTCTCCTATTTGTTTCAAAAAGAGTTATCTCAGGTAAAAGTGGATGAAACAGCCATCTCAGACAACATCTTGTCAATAAGCTTCAGCCGGTTGACATCTGTGTGAACCACAGATAAGGTAAGCAAGCAAATGTTTCTGTTCTACCATAGCTCTGTATCTTGGAGTCATCCAGGAACCTCTCGGCCACAGATTCACTTTGGGCATCAGTACAGCAACCAATAGAAAAATTGTACAAGTCCTTTGGCAAGGTGCTGCTTCGCTGAGTGTATAAATGTTCTTCCAGGGTTATCAGAAGTGTTCATTATCAAAACCAGTAATGTAGCATTTAAGCAGCTAGTTAGCAAAATGTTTAAGATGACAGAAAATGAATACCAAACTGTAGGTCAGAAATGTTGCCTCCAGGAAATTAAAAACAGAGTTTTTGGCAAATAGCCAAGATTATAGTATTGTTCCTTTATCTTAATGCACATTACCTCCTGTAACCATGTCTGGACATACCTGAGCAACAGGAAGTTATCCCCATACTCTATAAATTTAATGGAACAAGAAAACTGATCATGGACCATTTATTTTGCTTTACAGAGCAGTGTGGAGAAGGCTTGTTTCTGCCTATTGCACTTCTGCCTCACACCAGTCCTTCTACTATGTCTTTCTTCCAGAAATTGCATGGGCTGTAACAAATTCAACAAAGGAACTGAATGGGGTAAAACCGTCTCAATGCATGTTCTGCACAACTGGAAACTAGTGTGCTGCTGGAGGACCACTTCATAGTGACCCCAGCATGTGTCAAAGAGAGCCAACCCTGTTTCCCCAAGATGTCCCCTCAGAACTAAACCAAAGGCATTTGTCTTCTTATTGCTACAGCACACACCAAGAATGTAAAAACAGTGTGCAACCCTCCTTGAGCAGGAGGGCTGCCTACCTCACTTGGCTTTCCTGGCCAGCATGTACCTCTTGTGTCCCCCCCCAGTCCTCAAGTCCTGTCCCTGCTCTCTTGTGTCAAATTTTTGGTTTAGTTCTGGACACTAAATCTCATTAACTGATTAGAGTTCACTAGTTTCTTACCTGAACTCTAGCACCCCAAATGTGCCCTGGGAGAGAAAGCAGGCTGTGTTGATTTCAGACCAGCCCATGCAGGGAGCAGCACCCACTGTATCCTTATCTCCTTACCCTCATTCACAGATGAAAATCAGGAACAACTGAAAAATCAGTTGACTAAGGGCTCTACTGCTTGCTTTCTTCCTGTCAAGAACTGCATTTGAATATTCATCTAAAAATGTTGCTCATATTATTTCAACTTTGCTTCAAGAATTATAAAGATTGTAAAATAGCCAATGCTGTGCTTTAAGTATAATAAATAGATGCCACTATTATAAAAGTTAAGAAAAGTCTACGAGGAATAGAGAAAAAATATGTGGAAAATCACCTGCTTCAGCAAGTCATTTAATCATGTGCCTAACCTTACAGCCTGACAGCATGCAGCAAGTTGGTCTTTCTGGAGTTAGACAACTCTGCATGAAACTAATTACAGGACTCATGAAGCACCCCATAAAATGGAAGCTCACAACAGAAAACTAGCAGCCTCTTTCAAAAATCAGGACTGATCTAGATTTAGCTAGGCATAAATACTTGCATTGCTCTTTGAATGGGCATTTACTTCTGGATTAAATATTCAGAGATAACCAACCACGCATAGTCATTTTACGTCAATATTAAGCAAAACTACGCAGGGTGGTAATTCCAGTGAATGGTAGCACCACGATTTAAGAAAAAATATTGTAATGCTATTACAGAGAGGCAACAAACAGCATATTTTTATAAGTTTTCTGATCATAGTGGAAGCTCAGAGAAGACTGAATGAAGTGTGATTTTTCTGCATCAAGCAATTTCAGACTATTATTTACTTGGAGTTATTTTAAAATGCAGATACTAAGGGGGTAGGAGAGGCAGAATGGGATGGATACTGAAAATAGTTATTGGAGATGTGCAGAGGGGTATGCATGTGTGACACACACCCACATGCATACACAAGTATGTGCACATGTATGTAAGCTAAATATCCATGAGAATTAATCTAAAATAGTGGGATGGGGGGGAATATGCATATACAGTGAGCTGCAGTCAGGATCATTACCTCTGGATTTTGAAAGCCAAAAAAGTAAAACAAACATGCATCAGTCCAGTTTGGGTGGCAGCCTGAAACAAGGTATATTATATGGGTGCCCTACCAGAGAAACCAAGGCAAGCCTGGAGAACAGCATTGCTTTGTTCACCCAAGACATGAATGCAACATGAGGGGATATTTTCTGTGAGAGCACTGAGCTCCCATTGATTAATTAAGAACTAATCTTCCTCATTTTAAAAAGAGCACATACAGACTCTCCTTTGCAAGTCGGATGTTTGTGGATTATTTTGCCATTTCTTGATTAAACAGGCAGCTGCATAATTCTGGAGATAGGGACAAAACAAGGTATCAACCATAGCAGACCATATTTCGGTGGGGCTACAGCCTGCTTTTAGCTTCCCTAACTGGCTCTGATAGATCTGGAGCAATAACATCTCAGTGTCTGAGGTCCTTCAGCATGAAAAGGGGCGGGGGGCTGTGGGGGTGGGGTGGGGGGTGCGGGTGTTGTGCATGTGGCACCAAGTGTTTGCCATTCACCGGCATATCCTGACAAGCCTTTAGCCACAGTCTCAGTGACAGAGCCAAACCTAAACCCTGGACCCAAGCTGTTCAAAGCCAGATTCAAGTGCCTTCAGTTTGCCCCATCGCTTTTTAGCTCAGGAGAAGTACAGCTCTGAATCCAGAGCAGCTGCCTTCATGTGTTAAGGATATTTACTTACATTCTGTACATGTAAATATTATTTTAAAAAAAACCCAAACAACTGAACAATTAAAGTATTGTTTAAGGAAACAGCAGTCATACAGCAATTTGTAGTTGGATCTAATATACCTGATCCTGCTCCCAGAAGAAAATTCATGGTTGCCTTAGAAATGAGATTGCACCCTAAGTAACCTCTGATAGTCCCAGGACAAATGCAAGGTGCAAATATCTTTTGAAGCTTACTAGGCAAATGGAGACCCTTCACTTTCTGCAGTAGTCATTCTGAATAAGAAATAAAAATCAGTTCATCAACTGAGTCAGTCATCCCTCCTCCCACTCCACAAAATCCTGTGTAACCCAACACGCCTTCTCTTGCAGGGATCAGGAACACTGAATGCTTCATTGCCTACATTTGGGTTCCCTTGCAGTCCACTAGTCTCACCACTCTGAAAATGATGATTTATACCACAAAACAAACATCTTCTGTAAATAAGAGATGGACACTGAGCACATAAAGACCAGAATTTAAAAATCTATCTGGTGTTTGGATTAGCAGGCAGAAAAAAATTGAATTCCTCGAAGAGAAAAGCTCTGTTTACCTGAATAATCAACTGATTCAGATGGAAAAACAGAGGAAAAGGAGAGGGACATATACATAATTCTGCAAAAGGCTTCACTGTGTGTAGCTGCAGCTCTTTCTGATCAGGCTCCTCACAGCAATTTTCATGGGCCATTAACTATCTACTTGTCGATCTCCACGAGCCATAGTGTAAAACCCATGGGTCTAGTGGGACTTTTCAAATAAGAAACAAGCTGTCATCTGGCAAACCATAACTCATGAAAAAAGTATTTGGCAGCCCTTCCTCAAACAAAATGGACAAGGCCTACTCAGCCATGGACAAGGTCCCCATCACAGATAGTCCCTTTCACCATCAGTCAGCAATGGGAGCAAGTGTGGAAAAAACCCCTCTGTTTCTCAATCTCCTTTCCTTTCATTTCCCTTCTTCTATCTTTTGGGTCACCACCTGGGACGTTTTTGTTGACATCAAGATGATACTTCAGATTAGTTCAAGTTAGTCGGGTATGGAGCTGGAGCCCAGTGCAAGGGTTACTCACCTTCCACTACCACTGTGGCAGGTTTTGAATAGGCTGCACCCAGGCTGTTCTTTGCTACACATCGATATTGCCCTGCATCTTCTCTCTGTACGTTGTGGATCCTTAAATTCCCCGAATCAAGGACAGCAATGCGGGCGTTCTCCTGCCGGGGGAAGGAGGAACTGAGGTGAGGACTCTACATGCAGGCTGCACACAAGCAGCACCAAATATTTGCTTGCCAAGATTGGGCTTACACACATGAAAATTGCTTGTGTTGTCCTACAGCTGAAGGATTTGGGGCCAGCTCTTCCTGCTCAATGTAAAGACGTACTCACCCACCCCTCTTTTTGCAGATCAGTGAATTATAGATTCAAAAGAGCCCTAAATCTTATCTAAGCGTCTCAGTAGCTCTTATTTATGAGTCCACTCACAAGTGCATGCAGCAGCATTTGGCCACACTTAGAAGTCATAAATATGTAATATAAAATATAGATACACAGAGACCGGTTTATAGGCAGAATCGTTGCAGATGCAGACATTTATGAGATGAGCCTTGGATTTTCCAAATGCTTGCTTCCTAGCAACTTAAATTTACAAATACTGTAATTGATACTAATATCTTAACACATTACCTTGAGCAAATAGTTACTTAAATTTTATTCTTTACTCACCTTTACAACTGTTTCTCCTTTGATCCAGGAAACAGAAGGTTTTGGATTCCCCATTGTAGAGCATGGAAGAACAGCCTTTAACCCTTCTATTATTTCTACATTCATAGGTGGTCTTGTTATTTTGGGTCCTAAAATTTGAAAAGTCAAAAATTATATTTGAGATACCAGAATAAAAATTACAACAAAATTTCTTCTATTTTTTTATCTACATTGTTGGAATATAGAGTGGTATTAAGAGGTCATGAGCTGCCTTGGAAAGAAAAAAAAAAATTCTCAAGCCCAACATGCAGAGTTTCAGTTTATGGAGGCAAGAGCAGCTCACTTGCAAGGGTTATTTGTTTTCAGGAGTGGAGTTTGACAGTCATTTGAATTAGTGCCTGGGCTAAAATCCAAATCCAGATAAGAGTATTTCCAATATTGAAGAATGTTTGCATTGACATTCTTCACAGCATAAACAGTGTCTTGTGTGAAATCTCAGATCTGGAGTGAATCAGTTTTGAAATAGTTTTAACTCAGGCTTGTCCTTAGCTCAGGAAGGGCATGTAAATTCTATAATGTCCCCAACTGAATGATTTATAACTATGTTAATAAAAAGGAGAAAGTATGCTTAAAAAAAAAAAGTTTATATTTGACAAATTTACATTCATTTTAGCCATAGAAAAATACAGCTTATCTTACTCTGAGCTGAGATTTTAAAAAAAAAAAGATCTTCACATCAGTGTTCTGGAAGATCTGAAGTTTTGCCTCACTTGCATGATTCCGACCTTCAGAGAGCATCACCTGCAGGTGACTGAGGTGCTGGAGACCCTCAGAATTGTCAGTCCTGGAGGGTCATGCTCATTAGCACAAGCAAATCCTTTCCTATAAACAGATGCTTTAGCCAGGATGTATCTCAGCTGCCCCTTTAAGAGTTTGTGTAAATAACTGCAGCCATCTGAGCATAGCTTCAGCAAGCTCAGCACATATATAACTGCTTGCATGTGGGACGATGAGATTTACACTGTGGTGCTCCAGACCTCTCAAGCCCTGTATTAAGAACATTTGAACAGCATTTACGAGCTTTTGCCATCCTCAGGCATAAAGCTGATTAGTGAAATCTTATACTTAAAAAATTTACAAGGGGTTTCATGCAGTATTGCTGCAGAAGTCTGATCTGTCTAATTGTGCAGCTCTTACAAAGCTTTGTACAAAGGGTGTTCTTCAAAGCATCGGGCTTTACCCTCTGCTATGCAAACAGTTCCTCCAATCCTTGCACAAGTCTGTGTTATTCAGTGCAAAGAATCACAACTGCTTTTAATTAAGGCACGATCCTATATGCCATGCCTCTGCATCAGGAGACTGCCCAGCCCCACAGGAGCATGGGTCTGCTCTGAACACAGGGGGTATACCTGGGGGTCTGCTCTCGATTACACACGTCAGGAAGGAGAAATCACATCCCCACTTACGCATTTTCACTTGGAGAGCCCCACAGCTCTGCGCAGCAGCTCCGACCCCGTTATCCGCCGTGCAGCAGTACACCCCATCATCACTGTCCTCCACGCTCAAAATGGTGAGGAGCTGCCCGTTCCTCTGTATGCTGTACCGGGTGTCGAACAGCCTGCGGGGCACAGCACAGAGTGTCAGGGCTGGAGGGGCAGCCGCAGGTGGGAACAGGGAGTTGCATTTGTCTCTGTGGAACATGGGCGGCACTACTACACATGGCATTATGGTTTACTTTGTATTTTCAACTTGCAAAGAGAAGGGAAGGCACCAAAAATGTTGAGTTGAGCCTTAAGATTCAGTTTGGTCGCCATTTGACCGTGCAGTTCCTGGCTGCTACCAGTGTGGTGACAATTCTTCCATCAGTCAGGTATTGGCCAACTAAGGATATATCACAGCTGGGTTTCTGTTTGGCCAAGAACAGGCGTGAACACAAGTAATCTTATCCAGCTGGGTCCTGTTTTAGATACAATCACTCAGTGCAAGAGAAGGACTGCCTGTATAGGAAATGGAACTGGCTGAAGTTTTTAAAGAAAATTCAGATTTAAACCAAAATTAAAAGAAAAGTTTAGGGTTTGGGTTTTTTTATAACAGATGTTATGGAAAGATTTTTTACTGTTGTGAAAAACAGACACAAACAAAAAAAACCCAAGTATTTTTTGCTTGCATCCAGGGGAGATTTGTCTATTGCAGGGTGGGGAGAGGGGAACCAAACCAACAAACCAGCAAAGAAACATGCTGAAGAAAATAAACCATGTAAAGACTAGAGGGTGCAAGGGTAGCTGTAGTTCAATGGCAGCAATTTTAACCCAGAGACTTCAGAGAAGCCGTGAAAAGCCACAAAGTTTAGGCAACAGACATGGAATATTGTAACAAAGTCTGCGGAGTGAAGACCAACTCCATGTGTGAGTGAGAGGTATGCATACGTGAGTGGAATGTGTGAGAGCAAGGGAGAGTCAGAAAGGTGGTGAGAAAGCAGAGGACTGATCTCTGATTTTCATTGTAAAACTGGGAAATCATAGTAAAAACTTCAGTGGAACAAGATTTGCCTAACATTTCATACATTCCTCCGTGCTTGATTTTCACACATTTGTTGATGCTTTTTTGGGAGCACTTTCATGCAATTGGCTTTTGATTCTGACAAATCCCCCTTAGCAAAAGGGATCTGACCCAAGGATTGCCTTTCAAGCTATGACAAATACCTGACACTTAAGTATGTCCTGGTTTGTTTGTCTTTTACTGTTAAAAATTATACAGCAGTCACTGAGTAATCTGAATGTGTCATTTATGTTGTTGCAGGCATGTATTTCCTTTCAACAGCCTTTTGACTTTCAGTCTGGTATCTCCTCTTTTTCACACTGGGAAGAGAGTACAATGAATGCATCCGTCGCCTAAAAGACACGCAGGCTCCATCCCCTTCTTTCCCTGAGTAAGGCTCAGCCTGGGTAGACTTGTCCAGGGAGATGGGGGCACGTGACCATTTCACTCATGCAGGACACCTGCCAGTCTACTTGCACAATTTTCGATGACAAAAGGAAAGGCAGCATGAGAAGACTAGTGCTGACAAGAGCCTCTGTCCTGGCACCATTCCCGCTGAAGATTAATGTTTACATACTGTTTTATTTTGAAGGTTAGTTTATCCGTCTGTTCAAGGGTGTTGGGATGTTGGCAAGAGAAGTAAATTTTGTAAATAAAATAACCAATATTTATCCCTTGCAGTAACTAGTCCCTTTGAAGTTTGATACATTAGACACACAGAAGCTTTTTTTGCTTCCCTCAGAAAAACAGTTCAGTGATCTGATCATTTTCCACAGTGCAAATACTTCCATCCAAGTTCTTGGAAAGTAACAGGAACAGTTTCAGCTTATCTATTTCTCTGTCTTTGGACTGAGCTTTTGTATCCAGCAGCATGGACTATTAATGCCAACAGTCTACAGGAAAGGGAAATAGTTGCTGTGATTAATGTTGCTCCAGAATCCTAGTAAAGGAATGAAGCATATGAGGTCTTCAACCTCACCATTTTCCTTTTTGGTGGATGTTGTGAAAAAGGCACTGTGTCTCTGAGAGAGTGGGATGGCTTTTAGAAAGGTGTGTGAGCTGTGGGAAGAGGGGCTTGGAATGGGAAAAGATCTGGTTTTCATACAGAAAACATATAGAACATAGACTGAAATGTGGGGGGTTTTGAGTGAAGACCATGGGAAGAGCATGGAATGTAATCTCTGTGTTCCTGAATTAATGGCTTCCTCTCCCAGGCCTGACTTTCAGGCACGATGTCACTGATGGGGAAGGAATTAGGAGAGTAAGTGACAGGATTCGGAAATAACAGCTGTGGAAATTCAGACCTCCATTCTGAAACAAGTCTGGGGTCAGAGGGCTAGGTCCAGCGTTTTACCAAGGTCCTGTTGCAGGCAATAAAACAAGCAGTTTCAGAAGGCCAGCATGTGTACATATAGCAGTCCACTTTTCTGCTGTTCTAAAATGGTCTTCCTAGCAGTATGATCTCCTGCTGCTGCTGACTTATTTGGAGTGTCCCAAGTTAATGGTCCAAGGGCTCTTTGGATACTTGACCGCAACAGCAGGAACCATGTTTCAAGTGACCATTTGCCCACCACAAATATCTCTTGTGTGGAATGGGCGTTAAATGTAGATTGTTCTGTAACTTTCCCTTACAGAGGGAGTTGCTAACAGCAGTACAGAACAAGAAACTGGTGTGAAGCCATGTGGCAGACGTAATGTGATTTCAGAGCTGGAGGATCAGGTATACTTAACTTTTCAAGAGCCTGGCTAGTAACAGAGCTAAGGCAATGGTAGCAACTTCCATAACGTGTCTCCAAGGCTGCCTTCTCGGTAGCCATTGATGCCTGGTGGCTAACACATAGCAATGAGAAGCCAGTTTCCTGTGGGCAGATCCAGAACTAGAAGCAAACAAGCATGATATGACTCCTTCCACACACAGTTTCCAAGCACATTGAAGACACTTGGGCAACAAGTCTGGAAATGCTCCTTTTAAATATTATACAGAATCCTCCTCCTTCATAAGTGTCTAAGCTGAAGAACAGAGCAGATTGCTTTGTCTGAAGCTGGAGAGCAATTTCCTTGTATTGCTTGCAACAGAAAACTACTGTCTCCAATCTCACACATATGTATCTGCAAAAGCACCCCCCAGGTTTTCCTGTCTCTTCCTAAGGAACTCAGACTCCTATATACTTACAGCCTCTCACTCTCTTCCCTGCCACAATCCCGTTTTATGTTTCCAGATATCTCCTTTATCCTGAAGGAAAGCACTGATAGTTTTGGCAGGAGGTGCAGCTGTAGAGGGCTGGGGCTGCTCCCTACCTGATGGGAATGCTGTTACGTGTCCACGTAATCTCCGATTCGGGGTACGACTCCACTACACAGACAAACTTGGCGACATCTTCTACCAGCGCATCCACAGTTTCCAGAGGAGTGCTGATCAAGGGAGCTGTGCAAAGGGAGAGAAAATGAGAAAACCTCTCAGTGCCTCCTGGAACAAGGCACAAAGCCTGCCAGACCACTTTGGTGGAGGCAGCCGAGTCCCTGCAAGGTATCCATGGCTTTTTCCCAGGTGTAGAGGTACTTTGCACACTTCCAACACGTTCACTGTAACCCAAGTCCCTCTGCATTTGCAACTGCAGCCTTCTGTCTGCAGCAGCTTCTGCATTTTCCCTTCTGCTCTCTCTACAGGGTGCAACTCAGAGTAACCCAAGCATGCATCAGCTCCAAGAAGCCCAATGTGTCCTTTGTTCCTAATCTTCCTCTCCCACAAGGTGCCCAGCACCAGCTGGCGTAGTGTGAGGACACAGGTGCGGCTTGAGGCTGTTCTCTGCTACCAGGGTGGAAGTGCGAGGAACAGGCAACAAGCGGAAGCCCAGCTGACCTCCCCCTGGAGTGGACACAGTGCCTCTTTTTTGGCACTAGAGATTTGGGCTTCATTGTTAGTGCAGGATTTGTTCCACTAAACTGCTTCTTTTTTTAAAAAATAAAAAACCCACCACCCTGTTTTATAGCACTATATTTTTTGAAGGCTCATAAAGGCCCTTCAGGTCTTCCAGACTTGTGACATAACTAGCACACATTCTCCTTTTCTCACCTTTTCTAACCAAGTAGCACCAGGTTTAGAAGTCTAATAGCGGTATCTGATGTTTATTATCACAGACCTGTCATCATACATTATTTTAATGTATCTTGAGAAACACTTTCTGTTGCCCTGGCCAAAGACTTGAAGCACAGCTGGAAGGGATCAAAGGATACGTCAAGCAAATCACTTTCCCTGCTCATGGTATGCATTGCAGCCATTGCCTCCTAAGGCTCTTGAATGCTTTTTAATCTATGACTGCGAGAGACCAATATTTGTTGGACTGGATTTCACTGAAAGCTGTGCTGAGATAAGCTAGTTTCATACCATGTCCCTGAAACACCACTTTGAAAATACATAGTGAACACAGGAATCTCCCTACTCCTCACTAACTGTAGCAGTATCTGGCACACCGTGTTTCTTTTCACAGGGCAATTCTGCCCACCCTGTATCTGCAGGCCCTCCTCTATGTAAGATTTAAATTCCTGCAAAAAATAAGATACACTAATTTTGCCTCTTCCCTTAAAAAAAAACCAAAAAAAGCAAACAAACAAACAACAAACAGCAAATTACAGACCCTCCAATTTAAGTGACTGAGAATAAAGGAGAGCATTTGTTTTAATGCTTTTTCAGTTTACATGAAAGTGAAAATTAGAATGCCATTGGAGTTCATCTGGAATGAATCTACAGGAAGAAAGGGCTGGCATCCACTATCAGGTTTATCTAAAAGAGCTAACAGATTTGAAATGTCATTAGAACAAATCTGCCTCAACGGTATTTCTAGATGATATGACCTCAAATTTCATAATTGGTAATGACTCTATTTATATAAAAAGATCTTAATACTACAGCTAAGGTAGCACTAAAGATTATATTAACTGAAGTTCAGTTTAAAAACATCTGTGTCAGTTTCCTTGTTTGAGTTCACCACTTAAAATTCTGTCAGACTTTAACTTATTATTTTGAGTCACACTAGAAGTAACAATTTGTATTGTAACTCAGATGAATCGCACACCAGTGAAACCACATGAAAGATCTCAATAAAGCCAAATTTCCCTGCTAGGAGAAATTAGGAGAGTAACTTCCACCACCGTCTATCCTGTCTACTTCAATGGGGACGCTGCTGTTTTCTGGCATGGTTTATTGGGTTTTGAGCCATTAAACCTGGCTGAAATGGATTTTTACAATCTAATTTTGTATAGCATGCTTTTATTGCTGTTCTCCATATGCCTTGATCTCTGAAAGGACAGTCTATTAGTCCCAAGAAATGTAAATTTTTACAGTAATGAAAATTCAAAGCAATACATTTTATAACGGTGTTGTTATGATAAGCATGGCCGTTCTCAAAAAGAATGAAGTTAGGATTGCACCAAGAACCAGTATGCATAATGACATTATTTTATTCTTTGGGCAATATGGGCTGTCAACTTTATATATAAAGAAGTTCACTAGAAACAGTTAAGTACTTGCATGGCATCTCTTTAATTCAGTGCATGACAGACATCTTTAGCAATATTGCCTACATGGGGTCTGATCCGGCATCTCCCAAACGCACGCAGAATTTAGGGCAGAATCAAGGCCCACATTCCTAGAAAATCCTGTCCAAACCAACAGCACTGCACCTGTGGTAAAAGCAGGAAGAGAACTTTCGTTTCATATCTGCCTCCCCAAATTCTGCATCCTTGAAGAGCAACTGTGACAACAACAGCAACGTGCCACCTTCTCATACATTCCTTTTTACCTTTCTGATACTAAAACTGAGTGCTAGGTAAGCAAGGAGGTGGAGGCAGTGTTCCAGCAGCCAGTGTGAGGGCACAGAGGGCATGAGGCCAGAGGACACACAGTGCCTGGAGGGGACAGTGAGCAGTGGATTGTGCCGCCATTTTGTCACAAGGCGGCAAGAGAGACCCAAAATGGCTGAGAGAGTGCCTGCTTCTAAAACCAGTCTGAGAAGCTCAGGTGTTGGTGTGAGTTTGTGCTTTCTCAGAACAGCAAACAAAACTTATGATACCTTCACTACCATGAGTGAACACGAGAAAATAAAATCCAGAGAATGTATGAGCATATCTATCAACATATAGAAATTGCCCCAAACCTTTCTGTACCCATCCACTGGGGCTCTCTGCCATTTTTTGGTGGCCCTGTGGATTTACATAACATTGAAAATCAATTAATTTGTACATCGGCACAGAAGCGCCATTTGTCTGGATGTCAGCTGTAGTTTCCTGAGATACCAATTGAGCCAAGGCCAGTCATGGGGCCCATGAGAAAGCCAAATCCCCTTCTGTTGCTAACCTGCCAGAAGTTCCCAAATTGCTTGGCTTTGGGTTTGGATTCACACTTTTGAAACAAGGCAAGCCAGGCAACCAAAACAAAGCAGAAAACAGAGCCAGTCCCCCTTGCAGCATTGCAGATATCTGGAGATGCTGCCACTCATCTGGCCTAAAAAACCTATCCATCTATTGCTGCAAAACGTCTATATGGCACCACTGGGCTGTAGTCATGTTTCAGCCTCTCAGGGAACAAGACAAATCACCACCCGTGACATTTTAAGAAAGGATGTGTATCACTTTATTGAACTGTGTCACCAGAAAAACAAAAATCTCTTTGCTCTTTGCTTTTTCTGTGTCTCCAACCCATCTTACAACAGCTTTCAAAAAGACCAGGGTTCATCAGCTTGTTTCAGTGCCTTGGGAAAAAAATTAACTATTTTAATTCAAAACTTTTTACATAGATTTTTTTTTTCTCATTTTGAGGTCAAACTGAGTAACAACTTTAAGAGCACAGCCCTGCAAGAGCACTGATGTTAGCCTAACAGGTGACTACTGGCATCCTACTTGACCCTTTTTTTTTGTTTGTTTTCCTGAAGCTGCAAAGTTTCTGGTATGCTTGGAATGGCTTCTGAGAATTGTCATGCAGCAAAATCTTTCATGCACAGGTCTACCAGGCAGTAAGTCCAGAATACCACTGTTGCTCTTTATACCTCAAAGATTTTTCTAAACAGATTTTTCTTCAGGTTCTGTGTTGGCTAAAAGTATGTGTGCATGTATCCTTTTGAGTGTGTGCACACAGGAAGGGAAGACAGTATAGTAACTTTTATATTATATGCAATAGAAAGCAGGTATATTTGTGTTTATATATATATGCTCTGTAAAGACCTTATAGCTACATATTCTTTGAGGTTTATATATTTATAAGCATAAACATGCATGCGGAAAACCACAAATCTCAGATATTGCTGCAATGGGTGCTAACAGACATTACAACCTGTAAACTTCCTTTGACATGAGAAATGTCCATCCCACCCAGCCTGAACCCAAATGTCTCCCCTGCCCATTACAACAGGATTACATGCTCTTAATAGACAAAGAACCTTCAGTCCCAGAGACAATTACAAGATTAATTTCACTGCTATTCTCCTAAAAGCAGTGAACCAACCACTGAAAGCAGCACATTTTTGCCCTTTTCGGTAACAGTGCCACCATTACCAGAGGTACCCTCCCCTTTGCTAAACCTCCCTCAGCAAGTGGCAGAAGCAGAGCAAAGTAAAAGCAAACCCAAGCAAACCTTTCGGGACTGTCTCAGCCAAGCTGAGGGCTGCCAGGGTGAGGACGTGCACCAGGGGCATCTTCAGCAGGTCGTTCATGTTTGATCCAGAAGGCATCCAGCTCCTTCAGGAGAGGCGTGCAGAGCCCCTGGCCAGCTGCATTTCGGACAGTAGTGCACGAGCAGAGCTCCTCTGCTAATGACGGAGTGGGGTCTGCTGGATCTAAGTATAATCAGGAATTCTCCCACCCGGAGGCAGTGATGGACGTGGCCAGCTGGTGCGTATCCACTTCGGGCAGTGTGAAAGCGTGGAGCTCATGAAACAAGAGAAAGCAAATCCCTTCTGAATTCCTTCTAAGCAAACAGAGAGGAGTACAATGGGCAAATGCATTTGCAGGGCAGTACCTTGCCCCAGCACTGTGAAGTCACGAGGCCTTTATTTAAGCACCATGTAAGTGCAGTAGTAGGAAAAAATGCTTGGCACTGGCTTTTCCTTCAGTTTAGTTCTCTTCTTTTTCATTTTTTCTCCTCTCTCTCCCACATGCACTCCCTCTGTCTTATTATAACCTTTCATGATTGGCTGCAATATGCCACCTGTTGCCTTGCTGATAGCATTTCTTTTCTTAACAGATGTATTTGCTGTAGCACGAGAGGTTGGCATTGGGGGCTGAAAGCGCACTTCTTTGCCAAGGAGCTTGTGGGTGTTTGAGAATCACTGCAGCACACTGGAAAAGCAGAGCCTAGTCCTTGAAACAGCTCCAAAAAAAGTTAATATCCACAGCAGGAGCAACATTTATACCCTGGGAGAAAAGGAGCATTTCATTTCAACAGTCCAGGGTACTTAGGCACAGGTAGAGGCATTGCTGTAGGGAAACATGACTGTTGGGAATTGACCGTATTAATCCCTCGAAAATATCTCATTATCCACCAGTTCTCTGCCTAAAGCGAAAGACTGAAAATCAGAGCTCATTTACTAGCAAGCTTTAGAGGATCATCAGACTTAAGGTGATCTCCTGACTGTCTCAGTCATGCCCCCTCCTTGCCCAACAGTCTATATCACATCATCTTTTTCAAAAATGTCATTTGTACTCCCTCTTTTTTCAGAGTAAATATTTATATGAAGAGCATTTGCAATCAGTCTTACCACTGAGGAAAGGCTGATGTGGAGGCAATATCTACATGAACAAAAAAGAAAAATATGCATCATCAGGCTGTGGAGAATCCAATTGATGATGGTGATGCTCTGGGAACATGACTCCAGATAGTTTTCATCATGTTATCAGCAAGGTGGATGGGAGCTTTGCTCTAAAAAGCATGGTTTGAGGAAAGGGAATGTGTAGTCATAACATATCACAGTAAAAGGTAGTTTGAGATCTCTGGAATTTCCTTTATTTGCTGAACCTCTCACTCTCAACCACTTCTTAATGGTTGGTTCTGCACTAAATGTACACATTTCAGCAGTGCTTCCTCTGAGGAGTAAAGTACACAGAGTAAAGCTGGGCAGAGCTGTGCACGTGTGATTCCCAGTGGGTTGGCACGTCATGATAATGGCAATGTTACATCTGGAACTTTCAATGGCTGGTTAGGAGCAAAGATGCCTTGACATGTGCTCCTCTGAAGATGCATAAAGGCAGAAGCGCTCACAGAACATGTGGTAAAGAGGTTGCATGAATTCTAGAGCTAGCAACAACAGCAAAGGAAAACAACAAGACTACAATGAAACAACAGTGCTGGAACAGGCTGCCCAGAGAGGTGGTGGATGCCCCGTCCCTGGAAGTGTTCAAGACCGGGTTGGATGGGGCCCTGGGCAACGCTGTGTAGATCCAGGTCTGGAGGTTGGTGGCCCTGCCTGTGGCAGGGGGTTGGAGCTCTGTGATCCTTGGGGTCCATTCCAACCCATGCCATTCTATGATTCTATGATTCTGTGAAGTCGAATGACATCAAATTAATGTGATTCCTAGAAATACAACTTGGTCTTTCAAGCTAAAATTCTCTCCATGGGGTGATTTGACCAAAGACATCAATACCCTGGGATTCCTGTCTGGGCTGCATCATGAGGACTCTGAAAGTCCACAGCCCCAAAGAAATCCAAAAATCAGTCTTTCACAGAATCACAGAATTGTAGGTGTTGGAAGGGACTTCAAGAGTTCATCAAGTCTTTTCCCTTTTACTTGCCAATTACAGCATTTTGGAATGAAACTGACAGAGACAGCTATTAAATGTTAATAATGTCTCTGCATTTTTATGATTACCAAACTACCCCTAAAGTCTTCTTTCCTGTGCCTTATAAAGTTTTATGAAGGACTACAGTTAGCTATGCTGTCGTAAACTGAGAGGATGTAAATTTACATTATAAATGGGAGCAGAGAGGATACATGTGCATAAGGTGGGGTTACTTTGTTCTCTAGCTACTTATGCCTTACAAACATGCCACAAGCAATATATACGTCAAGCTGGTCATCATCTGTGTCCACCACAGCAAGATGTTTCTGTATAGAGTGAAATCAGTGGACATTAAATACACCAAGATTTCTTTGATTCCAAGAATTTTCCAGGCCTGCCTTCTGAAAGTAAGATGATCCTTTAATTTTTACTCCCAGTAGTTAGGAGTTTGTTGGTTGGTTGTTGTGGCGGGTGTTTTTCTAACAAGGCTGAGAGGCATATAGTTTACAGCTAATTGTTATTTACAGTTGTTGTTATTTGTAGTCATGCCCTAAGGCCTTTGCCAAGATGAGGTCCTAGCAGCCTACACAACTGGCAGCAAAAAGCAGTCCCTGGCTCTCAGACATTGCATGCACACCTCTGTTCCCACAAACATGTATGCACCAGCTTAGCTCTCTGTGCCACAAACACCTCCCCAGAAGTCAGTTCATGAAGGTCAGAGCACAGACAAGGCGCGCTGGACCATTCATTCTTCTAGCTAACACCTTTTCCCTTTACAAAGTGTTTGAAGTGACTTCAAAGAAAGAAAATATTTTATAATAAATGCATAAATACAAATAAAGTCAAATTTTTTGAGCTTGCTGAATAGTTCAGATAACTGTCTTTCAGTTAATGAATTGCTTGGCAAATCCCCACCATGATGATGGGAAATTTGGTCTTTTCTTTTTGTGGGACAGAACAAGGCTGGACCTTTTCTTTGTACACTTCTTTCTCCTTCCATGTGCTCTGCTGCAGGTTGACAATTTTTCATGCTAATGCAACATGACTGAATCAGTGAAAACTTTGAAAACTGCCTTTTGCCCTATATGACCATCTGGGATGCCTTCTCCCAGTCTATTCCTATTTGTTCATCTCAGGACAGGTATTACCAGCAGAAAGTGGACATCAAGGGAACAAACTGCTTCTACAGAGGGACCCAATGAGGTTGCTTTGCCAATGGCCTCAGTCTCCCAACACCCAGTGATTCACATGGAAATACCCAAGTCAGCACTAACCCAAGCCTGACCATTTTAATGCAGTGCCAGTGCCAGTGCTGGCAACCTAAATACAGGGGCCACCAGTCTTCAGCTGTGGTGTGGCCAGCCCTGCAGCCACCCGTTTGAATGCAGCACAGGTGTAATTTCTGAAGTGTGAACCCAGATCTGAAGGCTTATAAAATAGGTCAGGCTATTTTTACTTCCTTTTCAACAGCAAGAAGAATCCCTAAAATTGACTAGGTCACAAGTATTCATCTCAATTCATATATGTAACAATCAAGCCAGAAAACGAGCAAGCCCGAACCTGCCAAGGTAACTGATGGGTACAGATACAAAAGACCAAGTGGTCATCAAACTCCAGGTTGCCATGTAGTGGCTCCAAGCCTCTTCCAGTCAGCACAGAGCCCAGAAGAATGTATACTGTGTGGTCTTTCCCTGAGATGCACCCATTCATATGTCCCTGCGTGCACTAACCCTGTGCCTGGTGTGCCCTTGCTGCTTCCCTCTTTGAAGATGCTGGCCTGTGACACATGGGTGTCCTCACAAAACGTCTGCCAGTGAAATCCATCTCACCACATGTGCCTTTGTGCACAGAAATAAGTCACGGTTGCATTGCCATGGGGTTATGGGTATACTAATCCTCCTCGTCCACCCTGCCCACGTTGCCAGCAGTCCCTAGATGCATCAGACAGCCCTGGCTGTATGGCGTGGAAAGGACATTTCTGGCAATGCATGACATTTGGGGTTGGACTCGATGATCTTTGGAGGTTCCTTCCAGCCCCTAAAATCCTGTGTCAATCTGTGACAGCTTTTGGGGGAGGTAAACATTGGGTTATCTCTTTTATTACACATTGAATGCGTTTCTTTACCGTGATCCTGAGTGGAAGCAGCTGTTACAGCTCCAAGGCATTTAAAGCAACCTGCAATGTACATATATAGCCAGCAAGGCATCATTGCCTGTGTCAGCAATAAGGAATGCTGCATACAGCACAGCGTGAGGGAATAAGCTGTGCTGCTGCTGCTCTTCACCCTACACTTGGGGCAGGCGGGAGGGGGGAGGCAGGGCGTGTTTGGGGCTTGTTGGGGGTTTTTAGCTGTGAAAATGAAGGAAAGATTTTTTTTTCTCTAAAGTCCTTTAAGAAGCACAGACCCAGCACAAATCCCCACTTACTGTGTTCCAGTTGCAGCGTTTCAGGCACATTGTCTTGGCCTAAGCCCTCAGCCATCCAGACCAATCTCTGATCTCCTACTAATGTTTCAACACTATCCAAGCCCTGATACCTAGTCTAAAATGGTCCCCTTTTCTTCTCTACAGGTTTCATTTATTGAAAAACCTGATATTTGCTTTCATATCTTGCTATCATCTCGCTGTAATTTTTAGCTCACAGGATCTGCCAGTACTGATCACGGCAACCCTTACCTGCTGTCCTATGTTTTGTGGTGGGGCAAAGCTATGTAGTTTTACAAGATGCAATTACTGTAGTAAAACAATGCAAATATTGCAATGAAAGAGGAAGATCCCTTGTCATGCAGCTAGCTTACTGGGGACTGGTGTATACAAGCACCGAGAGTGAGCTGAATGCTAGTTTCCCATCATATATGAAATTAATCTCTCTGCTGGGAGACCTGCTCCCTATTACACCGTGCTGCCCACCACAGCCAGCCCCACACTGTAACACAGGGTAAGCTCTCACCCTCTGTAGCACTCTCATCTCTGCAAGGATAATGCTGCCGCTGCCGCTGAGCTGCAGGGAGTCAGAGATGCCCATGTTTCATGTTTCCCCAGACAGGGATGCCATGCTTCTTGCTCCCCAGCCTTTGATTTCAGTCCTGTCATCAGAAGAGTGTAGTCCACAGGGCCAGGGTGGCTGCTGAGGCACGAAACCTTCTCCCCATCACATGGTACCACAATCCAGCAAGCAAAAAACAAGGCCTGCATTTAGAAACAGTTATAGCAGAGCCCTGAGTGAAACTCCTAGGGAAGTAGGGATGCAGTGTGGATTTCCAGGCCATGGGGATGCAATTGAGAACATTCCCCTACAGAATCCCTTCTTGCAGAAACGAGGAGATCCTTCAGGACAGGACTGTGTTAAGGCTGTAGCATATCACATAGACTTAAGTCCCGGAACACTGTACCATGTAAAACCTCACTCTCACCAAGGAGTAAATTCAACCTCAGCTTGATCCCGGTGATAACCTTAGCAGTTACTCTGCATGCAGGTGCCACAAACCAGACGCTGGATATTTTGTGTCAAAACTCCTGTGAATAATTTAATTATTATCTGCACTTCTTTAAAAGAATCAAAATGAAAACAACAGCAAAGCACAACAGATTAAATAAATCTACGTATTGTGATGACTTGTTGGTCAGATGTTCAATTTTCAATGTTTGGCTGTCATTGTTTGTTGTTCTTGATTGCTGGTCTAGAGTATGAAAGAGCAAAAGCCAAGAAGCAGGAGTTTATAGGTGTGCAACAACCAACCAACCAGTTTGCTTTCAAATATACAGCCTCTGGCACGACTAGCTTCAAACAGAAGATTGCAGCCCTCTGCACAGCTTAGAAACCAACTTTCCTGAGTGATTTGCATTCATAGGCCTGTAAACACCTTTCCCACCCACCACTGTGGCATCTCTGAAGCACTGCAGCATCTCTCTGCAGCCAGATGGGATCTGGGAGGTGTTACGACACATGGGCATGACATGAGGCAACACTCGAGTTTCAAAAGTGCCCGCACCCATGCGATAGCGTCTCTGCCAGTGGAACAGGATGCCTGGAACGGAGCTGCCACGTCCTGCCAGCCAATGGCGGGCTGCCATGGCTGCTTGCAGGAGGTGTGCAACACACAAGTCCCAGGGGCATCCTATCCCCTTTCATTTCACTGAACCGTGCACAGCATGCTGCAGCATGCGAAACGGCTCCAGAAGCTTTTTCTGGACAAGATAGCTTTTTCGTCTGCTCCTCTGATAAGAAGAACTTCGCAGCACGTGTAACCCAGGAGTAACTGGTGACACTGTACCATGCGCTGAAAAAAACATTTTGGGGGGCTTCAGCTACATGCATTAAAAACAAGGAAGGGAATTCTGCTCTGCGTTAACCCCAGGCAACCCCACTGACGTCAATGGAGTGTAACTGAGAGCAGAAGGTTGCCTGTGATCTTTATTTCTTAAGGGTTCACCTGCTGCTCATTTGAAGCCATAATCCTTGGTGACATCGCAGTCATTTCTATGGGACAGAGGCTTGCACTGCAGAGATCAGGTCCTACTGGAAGCTTCACTCAATGTAGCATTCTTGGCTATAGTGTTTTGGACCATCCTGATAACTACCTGCTGCAGCAGCCTCACTGCCAGCTATTTGAACACTGCTGCCTATCATTTGCAAGCACCCCAACTCGCATGGCAATATATGTGGATATGTGTCTTTAATCTAATGGCAGGAAAAAGGAGCATCCAATGCATACAGCGTGTTTCACAGCACACAGCGCAGTAGTGATACGCAGCAGCATGACTGATGTAAGGCAAGCAATGAGGGCATGAGCAAAGACCCCAAGCCTCAGGAAAACACCCTTAACAATGCACAGCTCCCCCTGAACAATGAGCCTCAGCACCAGATAGATGCAGAAGGATTGCAGCCGTGACACTGCTTTCTGCAGGAGCCGCAGGGGGTTCTGTGCCCCAGCAGCACGCTTCTCTGCAGCTTTTTCAGCACTGCAGCAAAGCCTCTGGAGCATATGGGTGTTGAGAAAAGGGAACCCAGGAGACCCTAGACTGCTGCACAAAGGCATAGGTATGAGATTTTGCACATGGGTGACAAGCCTGGGGAAGGATACTAGGCAATGAGAAGAAACTTCTGCAGGCTCTGCTCAGCAGGTGGCACTTATAACCATCCAAGAGATGCTCCATATTTATCATCACTGTCCAGTGTTTTTCCTTAGAGGTTGGTTTAGTCCTGAAAAAAAAAAAAAAGCTAGAGCATGGAACCCTAGTGCATCCACAGGCTTAGTCCCTTTACTTCATTTACTTGCCCTGAGGGTCCTTTCCCTGCCTGTTGTTGATGTAGCAGCATTAAACCTGTTTGAAGCAAGGGCAATTGCCAGTCTGTGGGCCTGGTCCTACAGCCCACATGTTTGGCCAGTGCAATGTGCTTCTGTCATTTAAGATACTGTTTATAACTAATAAACGGTGGATCAGCAGTACAGATGGTCAGGAGATAATCCAGAAGGAGGTCAAAGGGTTGCACCAAAACCTAAACTCGTATTTCCCTGTGGCTAATTGCTTCATTATATCCATCTGTTTGGGAGGGAGTAGCAAGGGACAGAATTCACCTTATGCCCTGAAAAGACCATCATAAAGCAAAACACCTTGACTAACAAACCATACAGGACAGAAGCTACCCTGGGTAACTCTGCAGGATGCTGAGACTCAGAAGATGGGCATAGAGCCCTTCCTAAAAGCCATGTCTACTGCTACTTCTGAGGGCCAGGTCACTTCTACATAGACCTTTCCCTGATGTGCTGTTCCTGTAGGGGAACATCTGTCCAGATGAAGATCCTTCCTCCCTTCCCCCCAGATGGAGAAGAGATTTCTGGTCACTGCTTCAGCACATTTTTACCTTGGACCTTCTTCCCACGCCAGTGGGCAGATTTTCTGTGGTCAGGTGCTCTCTGGAAGAAGCCACAATTATGGAAACCCACATGGGTTTATTATGCAGATGTTCCACAAGAGTGGTAAGATACCCGAGCATCTTTGCAGCAGTAGTGACAAGGCTTCACTCTGTTCCAGAATCACACTTGGCAAATAGCACCAGGGTCTGGTCCCCAAAACCAGCATGCAATCAGCCAGTTGCAAGCATCAGTGCTTCCATGGAAAGCTTTTGTCCGGGGCGTTTTCATAGTATTTTCCTTTATTCCATAAGCATCAGTGCCAGCTCTGGAGTGTCTGGATGCATAAAAAATGCACCAAACTCAACTAGAAGGTGTCTCCTCTGACGGCAGCAAGACAGGATTTCCCCCTCCCCAGCACTGTGCTTAATGTGCCTCAGCTGCCAAGTGGTGGCTGCGGGCAGGTCTGGAGCAGGCAGGACCTTTCCTACAGCAGGTTCCTTGGCTCCGTGCAGGCTGGGTCCACTGAAATGCAGTCCTGTCTGCGCTCAGACAGCCCACACATCTCCACAGGATGCCATCAGCTGCCCCAGGGTCCTCCCTACCCTACACCAGGGACAGATCATCACAGCCTCAATCCATGACACCTCCACAGCCATTTGGGGACATGAGGGATGTGCAAGGACCCACCCCTCTCAGCAGGGTTTGGAAATCCCAGTTTTGCTGACACCAGAGCCCCAATTCCCATTGTTATCGATAAGACAGTTGAAGATGCAAGACAAAAAAAAGCAGGATGGACTTGTATTTCCATAAAATGTCTGCAGATTTCCACATGGTGTAAATTGTTATCGTTCCCCTGGCGGTAGTGGAGTTATGCCAGTTTGTCCTCGCTGGAGAACTTCATCTGCACTTCATATTTGATTAGCATCACTGAGACCACAGCTGTTTGTCTTGTCCACACATCAGAGGTTCCCTGTGCAGCTGCTATGCTCTGTAAACCACTCTGCTCTCCCAGGCCTTATCTCCAGCTGAAAAAGAAATGTTTTAGCCCATGGAGATATTTTAAATTAAGCATCTGTGAAGACTTGTTCTACAGAAGCTGTGTAGCCTCTAAATCACAACTTCAGTGGATGTATCTTCCAACTTTATCCAAATCATACCAAGAGCTGGATTCTCATCTTGAATGTGAAATTTCTGTTAAAACTCTGAAACTGTTAATCACATGATGATTCCATGTGTAAAGCAAAGTGCAGTTTCTCTTCACCAGGCCAAGAAGAAATGACAAGGCTCTGTCAATAGCAGCAGGCACCTTCCACCAGCCTACATCCATGCTGTCAGACCAGGCAGGCGAGGTAGACACCCTTCTGACCACCTGCTGGCAAAGGCCTGTCCTAAAACCCAAGCCACCCTTGGGAGCTATTTTAACACGGCCCCAAACTGTCCCAAAGAACTTGTAAATCACCAAATATATGTCCCTTGAGCTTCCAGCACTGAGAGGGTTTCTTGCTGCTGTGCAATTTAGAGACATACACAGGGCTACAATATCCAACTAAAGTCAGGAACCTCCTTTAAGTGCAGTGAAAAGACCCTAGAATTTTAGTCCAGGAAAAAAAAAAGTGGGTTTGTGGTACCTGGGTGTTTGGCTCTTCCCCAGTGTATATGGACCCCAGAGCTGCTTTCCCCACTCATGCCATTGAATGTTTTACACCAGCAAAGGCAGTCCGGACAGCCTTTCACAAATGGCAGTCACTTTCCTCTCTACACCCAGCTGAGTTATTAGGCAACTGTCTACAGCTCTCTGTAGAGAGCCTAGCCCTAGCTCTGGGAGCTGCTGTCACCGGTGCCAGCTCATGATGCTTGTCCAGTGTCATGAGTATATCCCAGTTTGTCCCTTGTAAACACTGCTGCCTGTCCCCTTTAACCCAGAGCTATAGAACAACAACTCATGGTGTCATACTTCAATGGAGACATTGTCTTCTTCCCACCCAGTTCTCTCCTTTGCCTCCTAGGAGTAAGGAAAAACATTGCACAGGCCACTAGTGCCTGCAAATGGCAACACCACCCACCACAGTTGTCAGGGGTCAGGCAACAGGGGATGCTTTTTCTTCTAGGAGCAACCTCAGGGTGAGGGGGACATGCTCCTGGGGCAATAGGTGACGCTGTGTCCCCAGATATTGAGCCAGCAAAAGGAGAAATCTGATCCTGTAAAGTCACAAAAGCATGTGGGATGGCTGCACATCAAGTCAAGGTGCACACATGGAACCTGGCACCAGTGGTGTCTCTGCTTCCAGACATTGGAAAAAATGAAGATCCCTGATATCCTTGAGGGAATTTGCGTCCTGAAAAAAGTTTCACTATGGAAATGGTGCCAAGAGTGATATATGTAACAAGCACTTATTTTCTCGGACAAGCATGGTTTTGAAGCTGTAAACGTGCTGTAGGACATTTGTTAAGGCACCTTCAATGATAGATGCATGACAGAGGCTCCTGGGGGCTTGCTTCCGGAATGTCAGAAATGCGATGCAGAGCTGCAGTGTTCAAAACATTCAGAGGAACTAAAATCCCTGAATTAGGCAATGCTCTCAGGCTGAGGAAACAAGAAATCAAGCTGAAAAGCTGAACAATAGTTGTATTTTTGAAAATACACTAGTGTCCCTCGGGCATTCAAAAATCATGAGTCAGGTCTTAAAAAAAAATCATAATTGGCTTAAACATAATAGTTGGGGGTTAGTAACCTTGCGTTGTCTGCACTATTGAGGGTCACATTTCCAAGTTATTCTCGAAAAACTGGAATATGAACTTTATTTTGTAACAAATGCAGAGATTCTTACATAATCTTATAGCCCTAGGGGCTGATGCGTTAGGCAGAACATCAGATAATGTGATAAAATCCAAACAGTTGGAAACACTGGAGCAAAACTAACTTGTGTAGCCCTGGCAATAGGTTTGGGACCTGGTTCAAGAACCCACATCCACAGGAGTAGCGTGCTCTGGTGGAGTGATTCACAGCTGTAATTTTTCCAGGCTGCAGTTTTCAGATGGTGGCTGTCAGAAATTACATGATAGCCCTGTTCCAGTCAATGGAAAAAGTCTCTCTGAATAGGATAAAAGAAAAGCCCCTGAGGGACAGACTTCTGCACTGACAAATTAACTAGCACAACAAAGTGTAGAGTTTCAAAGGACCTTATGAGGTTTTAGAGGCTTTACCAGGGAAGATTGAGTCCCGCTGTATTTCAGTAGATGCACTGGGTTCCTCTAAAACTTGTCCCCTGTGTATCATATTGTGGTGACATTCATGTGTGGCATGAGGTTTGGCAAAAATACTTTTTTTTTTTCCTTTGCTAACATCTTGGCTTTTAAGGGGACCTAAAGTCTGGTTCCAAAGCAAGAAAGAGTCTCAGCTTCCAACATTCCACAAGCCTTTGCAGATGCCTTGCCTCTCCCAGCACAGAGCAGAGCTCTTCCCATCAACCAGTCTTTCCCGCTGGGATACAGCCTGGGGGCCCTGGGTTTCCACCATCACACTGAGGATGGACCTGGGATGAGTTCCTAGTCTTTAAGGATATCATCATGCACTTCACACAAAGACAAACATATTTCATGGAGACAATTCCATTTTTAGAAACAATTCCAGAAGCAGGGACTTAATCTGAATATCACCATCGTCCACCTCTGGTTTTTTTCTGGAATGCAGGTAACTGTCATCCTCTGACAGACCTTTCATTCACACCACTCTGATCCACCATACAACACACAGTGACCAAATGTACACCAGTTTTTTTCAGAAAGTGTATATCAAACACTCTACCAAGTGCACTTTATTACTCGTGATGCTGCATCTGGCCACGGCACTGCTACAAAAGGCAGCACCATGTTAATTTGCTAAGACAATGATTCTCTGATTTTGTGAAAAGGGATGCAGCTCTTTCTCATCAGACTTTGTCATCAAAGGTGCTGCAGGTAAAGCACATCCCCAGCTTCTGCTCCCTGACTGTCAGAAGGGCAGTCCTTTCCATGCAGCTTGTATCTGACCAACTGTAGGAATATCTAGACCCTTCTCTCTCTTACATGAGCTCAGAAGCATCACGGACAGAGGCTTTGCCCCAATCCAAGCTCCTAAAAGGCTTGACAAAAGTATGTGACTATTTTTGTGTGCCAGCCAAGAACTTACCTCCATCAATCCTGCCCTCCAACACAGCAGGATTTAGGCTGTCACACACAGTACCTCACATTCAGTTAGGTAAGAGAAGCTGGTGCCAGTGCTGTGCTGTGGCAATGACCCTGCTGTTGTCTCTGAGGCTGTAGTACCTGCACGTTACAATGCACAACCTTCACTGATGGCCAGGAGAGATGAAAAACACACCTTTGTCTCCATCCTGCAGCTGTTTGACCTCAAAGTCAGTGCTGGGGGAAAGGAACAGAGGAAAATAACCAGAGATTAAGTTGGGTAACTACTGCTAGTGACATAGCACAAGTGACATAGCATGGTAAGGAAGGGATTAGGACAGGCAGCAGTAAAAAAAGTGAGAAACCAGACCAGCCACTGCAGACAGAGAAGGGGAAGTGATGAATCCTAAAAGATGTGGAGCTGGCCAGGGGTGTAGAAAGAAGCAGAGGCTGGCCTTGAGAGATGAAGGTACTGATGTGCTCAAAGTGGATCTCGCAGACCAAAGAGAACTATGCTTGTGGAGAGGATCAGCACTCAGTCTGGCTGCAAAATACTTGGTGTGGTTACCTTGACTACCCTAGTGCCTGCAACCTGCCTGCTCTGTTTGGAAAGGCATCCCTGCAAGGCAAGCAGGTGTGCACAGACCTCCCCAGCAAGAGGCTGCACATCGCAGTGCTGCATACACCAGGAGAGGTCAGAAACCCACGCTCTACGCCACTGCTAGAAGAGAAGCTCGATTTCTTCTTAACAAAAGGTCAGAGTGAGGTGGAGCACCTTCCTTTGTTTGCTGCTCATGAGCTAAAACGCATAACATGGGAATCTCAAACTGAGAAGCCAAGGCCGAACTAAGGGTGCTTGAAGTCAGAGGAAAGTCTGTTAGAGCATAAACTGCAGTACACCTTCTGCCTTTCTCACCACCCCTGTGCTGGCAGCCTGAGCTGTCGGCCTGCTGGCTCAGTCAGGCACTTTAAACCCTTGTTCCAGCACAGAGACGTCAACCTGTGTGTCCACATCCACCATCAGGCACCAGCAGCAGCCAGGTGACTGTGCAGTCAGTCAAAGGGGCAGTGATTAAATCTTGCTTCTCCTCTGCTGTCCTGTAAGTTACCTTTTGAGGAGGTATTTTAGTGGTAGTCAGAGAGAGTGGGATAAGAAACCTAGCCAGAAAATCCCTGTCTGCTGTAGCCTGAGGCATGAGAGCATTTCTGTTCACCAGAGAGTGCAGTGATAGGACAAGGGGCAATGGCTTCAAGCTGAAAGAGGGCAGGGTTAGGTCAGATGTTAGGAATAAATTCCTAATGAGGGTGGTGAGGTCCTGGCACAGGTTGCCTAAAGAGATTGTGGAAGCCCCATGCCTGGAAGTGTTTCAGGACGGGTTGGATGAAGCTTTGGGCAACCTGATCTAGTGGAAGATGTCCTTGTCCATGGCAGGAGGTGGAGCTAGATGGGCTTTGAGGTCCCTTCCAACCCAAACCATTCTACAATTCTGTGATTTCCCTAGTGGTGCCCAGCACCATGAGACAGCAGGAGCAGAGGGCACAGAGAGCACCTATCACACAAGGGTGGGCGGATAGATCAGCAATGAAGAGGTCCAGTAGATTTTAACCCTGTAGGAGATAAGGGATGACCTGGGAGCAAACTGACACCTGGACAGGATAGTCCTAAAATGCTACCAAGGAGCTAAAGATTTTCTTCTGATGACAGACCTTAATTTTGTTGCATTTTTCATTGTAAGCATATTAAAAAAGTTAACTCACAACTGTGATAAAAAACATATTAAAACCTGTCCCATTTATTTTGCAGAAATAGACATTCATTTCAAAAGGCTTTGAATTTCAACTGGGGGTCATCTAGAGAAGCTTTTCTTATGTAAGTTTTTCTGTGCACTAAATACTGGTCCTATACATCTACATACAAGGAATTGGCAATGAATGAAAAAGTATGGAAATCTGATCTTTAGTTGGATTCTTATCCAATCTTCAGATATCCATTCTGTAATACTGTGTGAAGTGTCTGATTTTATTTAAGAGCTATTACTTTTTCAAGTCAGTTAATAGGGATCTTTGAACTTTGCCAAGTTAAACTCTCCCAAACACCAGGAAAAGTAGGTGAGGCCTTAAAAAGAAAAATACAGCCTGGGACTAATTCCCAGGAGCTTTTTGGCATACAAAACCTCTATTAGATTCAAAGTACTGACAATTCATAGGAATAAGCCATGGATAATCTTCCTTTGATTTAATTACAATCTGATCCATGGTAGTTCAAATACAACCAAGTTTGGACTACTAAAGCATGTGGGGGGGGACTTTCAGATTTGAAAATCCACGTACTGGATTCTGTGGTGCAGTGTCCATTTGGTGATGTGAGTAACACCCTCACTTGGTCCAAAATTCAACATCACTTGTGGTTTGGTTTTAAATCTTAGTCACTGACAATGGCAAGTGCAAAGGCTGAAGTGACTCACTCGGTACACCGCAGTGAAGTAGCCCTTCAGGCACAGATCTGTGCCTCCAGCAAGCTTGCTCTTTCAGCAAGAAACTTCTGCGGTTCACAGTATCTGAATTTCCAGGGACAGAGGCTCATAAGAGCCGAATCTCCAGGACGTGCTAGTTACTGAACTAAATGCCATTTTAAAAACCACTGAGGATAAGCTTGGGAGGTTACCACCAGGTCAAAAGCAGGTGAGAAGTTCAACCATGCAGTAAGGTTGATTTGAAAGGAAAATTCGGCCTACATCCCAAAAGAGCCATTGCTGTGTGAGTTCCCTCTTGTGTCCCTGTGTTGGCTAGAGACACAAGTGCAGAATAATCTGTTTCCTTTGCACATGATCCTCACTAAAAGGACAGGAATAGGCCTTGGATGTTATTTAATATTCATTAAACTCCCAGAGAGCAAAGCATCCATTTCCAAAAAAGTCAGGCTTCAGCTGGTTGAGGACATTTCATCGGGGACATTCAGGCTTGGTGACATTTTTACCCTGTGCTGAGTATCACGGTCCTTGAGAAATATTGTTCTGTGCTGTGAAATTACATACAGTCCGGTGGGTGTTATAAATCCCTATTTAGAACACAGAGTCCTTCAGCGCTCCTAGAAACCAGCATCTGGCAACTCTGAGCTCTGGGACAGGCTGCCCAGAGAGGCTGGGGAGTCACCTTCTCTGGAGAGATTCAAAACCCGCCGGGGCACAAACCTGCACAACACGCTGTAGGTGATTCTGCCCTGGCAGGGGGGTTGGACTAGATGATTTCCAGAGGTCCCCTTGAGACCCCACCGTTCTGTGATTCTGTGAACCGGTTAACATTTGGTGTCCACAACAGAAGAATTAAATCAGAACTATTAAGATAATTGGTCTGGGGCCCTTTTGTCTCAGAATTGGTCATTATCAAATTTCAATAGGAAAGTCTGTTTTCCTCTGACAATTTCTTTGTCAGGGCATGTTCTGTTTAATTTCTTGCTGGATGATCCTGAATACTTTGGTATGAAACCACAAGGAAATCCATCTGCATGCTGCAGCAGATGATGCTGTTCCTCACAGCTGAAGAGCCAGGACACCAGTAACACAACAAACTGTGAGAAATTAATACAACTCAACATGTCTAATGGGGGAAAGAAAATCTGAACTGCTGGGACACCAATTCCTCCCAGTCTGCCACCAGAGTGACATGCAGGAAAAAACACAGAGTTGATTTGGACTGGATGGGACTTTCTTTGGGTCTGCATTCTCCATCTGTGGTGAGCCTGGCAAAACAAGTCCGTGACCTTTCTGGCACTGAACATAATGCTGCTGAAAACCTTGCGCAAGTCCTCACCAGGATTTTTCATGAGCTGCCTTCATGCCTCCATCTCTGATGTCTTTCACAAGGCATGATTCTGTCATGGGCACAGACAGGGGAAAAGTCCATTCTTTCAAAAGCGGACAATCTGGTTTGTTTCTGTATTACTGTTTATTTTATGACAGTGTAACAAAGCCCGTAAATGTTGTTAAGCCAGAGTCAGTATTAGCAATGGAAATGATTACTACCGCTCTAACTGACATTTTGTTAATGTTACTGTGGCGCTGCCTCATGAGTCATGACAGGATGGAAATTAATTTGTCACTGCTGTAGGTCTCTTTCTTTACTATAAAGCCAGTTTCTCTTCTTACATTCATCTACTCGAGTGTCTGTAACAAAACTAATAAACCAAAAACATGCTTGAACATCCTTGTACGTGCTGCCTCCTCCGTGGCCAAGACATTTTAAATGTCATTTTGCTTAGGTAATGGAACAGTCATGCGAAAACTGAGGCCCTGGAGAAGGCACCTCAGAAATTCACAGAAAGGCTCTGGACTCCTTCAGCCTTTGAAAAGGCTTTGTATTTTTAACATCTCCACAAAGAAATTTGCTTCCAAGGATTTTGTGGCGTAAAAGTTGTGCTTCCACAAAAGCAGAACTCATGTGCCCTCTGCCCAAACTCACCTGCCAGTATGAAGGTGTGTGGGGCCTGTGTGGTCCCCTTGGCAGCTGACAGTGGTTCTTCATTCCTTCATATCATTTCCAGGATACCACCTCCTTGTGATTCAAAGACTTCTTGGTGAAAAACTAAAACAAAATCAGAATATATATAAAGAATAAGGATGAAGTTGCGTATTCTACCTGGTGACCACAGGAAGTCCTTGCAATGGCTGGGCCAGGAGGATGGGGCATATAAGGGAAGGCAGAGGGTCCTGGGCTGGTTCAGCCAGGAGAAGAGGAGAGGAAGGACAGACCTTATGTCCAGCCATTCTGTGGTGTGCAAGAGGAAAGAGGACACAATTTGCAAAAAGGACGTTCTGGTTGACCTACTAAGGAAAGGTTTTTATCTCGAGGGTGGTCGGACACTGGAAAAGGGCCTTGGGGGTGCTGCAGGAGCTCTATTCTTGGAACTACTCAAATTTTGACTGCACAAGGCACCCAGAATCCTGTTCTACCTGCTTCATGCAGTGAGTTGAATAGCTGGATGTCCCTTCCCACCTTACCTATTCTACTAGTTAGTAAGTCTTTGGAAGGTTTGTTGTTTTGGTTTTTTATCTGAAGAACTGGCTTCTAATCCCTGTTTAGTGTCTCTGCCTTGGATTTAGCAACTTCACAATGCTTCAAACAAAGTTTTTGACTGGCTTTCCATATAAGGGCTTTTTATTCTAAAATGTCCAATAGGAGAAAATAGACTCCTTACACAAAATACATTTGAAGAGGAAATTTCTATTCACTTTTTTTTGACACAGGAATTTGTTCTGCCTGTGTATCCGTTTTGCCATTATCCGGGGCCTTTCTGCAATAATACAACCTGAACTGAGCAGCCTGTTCAGTCTTTAGCCAACGTTAAAGCCTGTATTTCACAGAGGAGAATATGACAGATCTGCTACCAAACTCTATTTCTGAAGAATGAGTAACTAGCAGTACTAATGCTAAACTGTTTCTACTGAGTAGCTTTTTCTCATTTTCAGAGCTCAGAGAAGCCTTTCTCTGTGTTAAGTGATGTTATTTTATATATTAAAATATTATTCAACCTTTACTGAAACTTGAATTTGTTGTAAGTTGAAGCATACTTTGCCAGGGGTGGGGGGTTGATGTTTTAATGTCTGAAAGTGATACATTCAGAAAAGCTGGAAGAAATTAGACTTATGATGAAAAAACTTTTTTTTTTTTTTTTTGAAAACAGACTCCAGCAGTGAGGTCTGAGGCAGCCTGAGGCTCTCATCCATATGTGCAGGAATCCAGCACTGTCCCTGGGAAAGTATGTCTACTTTCTGTGACAGACAGTGAATCATAGCAAATAGCTTTCCTAGTACTTCAAGGATAAGACCTGAGTCCACAGAGCACCTCCACCTGCTCCCCTCAGCCAGGCTGGTACCCTGCTCCATGGCCCAAACATCTTTGGGAAGATGATAGTTCATTTCCAGCACCATGTGGTACTTGCCCAGCAACTTGCACAAAGGGCATATGCATCCACCCATGGAAGGACCTGTGGACATGGGGAATGTCAGACTGCTTTTCATTGCTTCCAACAGGTAGTTTAACACTTAAATGTTTCACTGTCCCAGGATGTGCTTTGACAATACAGAGGAAATGACAATGGGCTTTCCATCTGCAAACTCCATTTTTCAGGTGAAATTTCAGCTCTTGAAACCAGATCCTGTTGTGAAACTCCTTCCAAGAGCTTTCTGTGAGCCTGATGCATATTCCACAAGTTCTGAAACAATACAATACTCTGCTCATGACATGAGTAAACTACACCATTTTCCTCATTTCACCACGGATGTCTGTTTTTTAGCACAGCAGCAACACAGATGCATATTTAAGACTTGAGAAAAAACAGAAGATTGATAGTCAGCATGGTATATTGGTTGACAACAAGGCACTCTCTTGCATCAGGCAGAGCAGTCTTACCAGAGAAGGGCTTGGGTGGGGGGGAACACAGCCTATAAAAGGCAAAACACACCTTCTCACCTTGGGGCTTGGGAGAGTTAGGCATGACTTCTTTCTGCCCCAATAGTAGTTTTATTTAATTCAGCTTTGCTTAAAGATGTTTGGACCTCGACGTTTGTTCCCAAAACTGCACAAAGTTTCCCTGACCACTGCCTGAGAAAAGCACAACCACAGTGTCAGTATGCCATCTACAGCTTTCAGCGTGCCCACAAGTTAAGACTTGAGGAACATTTTCTCAGATTGACTGAATAAGATGCCAAAAAGTTGGTAGCAAATTTGAAAAGATGTCATACCCTGGCTGTTTCTTACCCCTTCCTCCATCTCTTGGGCCTCCAGTCTCTTGACCAATGGCTTCTACACCATACATCTGCATATATTTTCCAAAATAATGGATCTCATTATCTGGCAAAACAACACATAGCAGAAGTGGAGGGAAGCTACAGATTTATTTCAGCAGATATTGCATTTTAGCATCTGGACTTATCACAGATCAAATGCTATGTGGCAGTGCCAATGGAAGCCTCCCTGACAACATGAATATTTGCTTAATAAGGTAAAATGAGAAAACCTAGATTCTTCTTGTACATCATGGATTATTTCTGTTGACTTAGCATGGACTGCAACAAAACAAGATTTGACTCCTAACAGATTATGCAGGAATGCACCATCTTGCCTCCTCCAATTATAGAGATGTTCAGCCACTCTTACAGACCTAAGCAGTGGAGATGAGCACACTCCAACTGAGGTAGTTGCTAAAGCTCTTGAAATACCTGTTTTTCAGAGATGCTTCACTTTTTCATGGGTGTATAGACACTATCATAGAAGGATGTCCAGTGCATGATTCAAGTCAGGGAGAGCTCTCTCACAAGTTTGACTAGGCAAATAATTAAGTCCTGTTTGTTTCCTTTGATCATATCAACTTAGAATATTTTCTTCTGGGTGAGAGAGAATTGGAAGACTGCCTCAGACATGAATAAGGTGCTCTGTCGTCCCTGTTGCTTCCTCGAGCTACCTCTGGGTGAGCAGCTTGTTCTTTGTGACCATCACCTCTTGGGTTCTTTGACTCACTTGTTTAGGGTGTTGTTAGTAGTGTTGATTTATGAGATGGGGGATCCCTCTTCACAATCAATTGCATGGGGATAAGTCAAAGGCACAAAACGCTTGTCAAATGCGAACAGTATCCAACCAATAAAGTCTGAGACAGGTGTGAGGCAGCAACCTGGAGGTCATGCACATTTTCAGTAAAGACCAGCTCTGATGGTCAGCCCTTCTTCTGGTTTCTCTTTGCTTACATCCCCTTCATGGAGGTGAGCTAGAGAAGGGGAACGAACTCTCATACATTAGAAACAGGATGACCACTGCCTGACTTTGTGAACAAAACACAGGTGCAGGCATGCTACCAGCATTCACATTCCCATGTGACTATTGAACAGTTTTCATTCTCCAGGAAGGATCCTCCTCCTAAACCGTGTCATATGCAAAAGATATCATCCAAACATTAACTTCTCAAGGGAAACCAAGGATCTGTTTCTGATTCTTCTGCGCTATTAAAAACCACCTCCGGGCTTTTGTTCTTTGTGACATAGTGACATCTCCTGGCTGCATCTGAAACCTTGACCAGCTCACGAACAAAAGCTTATTTTCTCCAATGGATACTCTAATATTTTTCTCATAGATTACATTGTTTGGGCTGATTCCAAGACAATAGACCACTGAGAAGAGAAAAAAACTTCGATGTGACAGTTGTAAATGGGAAGGGAGCTGGGTTTTTTTAAGAAGCTGTTTCCAATGTGCCTGAACAGACTCCTGAAACCTGGAGCTTCAGTCCCAGATTTCACTGTTCCTGGCAGAGCCACCAGTGGCAAGACTCAAAGCTCATTCACTGCTTTCACTGCGCTCCTCAGATGCAGACGGGCGAAGGGAATGTCTGGGGGATGCTGACTCCACATCCGTGACCCAGCCTTGTCCTTGTCCCCAGAACCCTGCACTGGCCCAGACCCTGGTGTGACCATGCAGGCCCAGCAGATTCGTTCTGTTCACGCCAGAGAGCACGTCTGAAAAGTTGCCTAAGTCAGGACAAAGGACAGCTTAGTCACATATGAAATTCAGGCCAAAAATTATTCCTTGTATCACTAAAAATCTCAACTGTCCCAGACAAGGGGCTTCAACAAAGTCTGCGGTTAATATGTGGAGGCAATTTTTATTGTCATTTTGGTTTCAGAAGGTTCCAAGAAAAACAAAACTCCTAAGTGTGAACACCTGAAGTATTTTAATCAAAAATACTGAAAGATGTTATTTTTGTCCTTCCTTTCCTTTCTGCATTCCTCAGAGCAGAGCTCTTACTAATCTTCAAGGGCTTTTCTGATAAGAGAAATGTCTAGACTTTTCAGCTGCTTTGTTCCATTAATTTATTTGATAAGTAAGTATCATTTATTTGATAAGTATCTTTGGCTTCTTAGTAAAGCATTGTTTAGGGCTGAACCTTCTAACTATGCCTGAGTTGGCTGAATTTTCTGTAATTTTGGTAAATTAAATTCTGTTATGCAACAATTATACTGGAATTGAGACGAAAGTGAGGAATATAATTTTTAAAAACCCAAATGTACAAACAAACAAACAAAAACCCCAAAACCAACTCCCTGCATATAGTGGCATGTTGTGCTCAGGTTAATTAATTCCCAGTCATTCTGTGCAAGATATAAAAAGCCTACAGCTGTGCTGAAGGGCACTGTGGAAAGTCTTCTTGCATTTAACTTCAGTTAATTAAACTGCTTCAAGCAAATTTAATGCCGAGAGCTCATTCTTCCATATGTCCGAGGGGTGAGCGCTGTCCTGCTTAGGGTTCCAGTGGAAAATGAGGAAAGACCAATATGGGTGTATCTGCTCCCTCCACAAAGCCAGAAATAATCACAGCTGGGATGCCGGGGAGGGCTGAGAAGGGCAGTGGAGGCAATTTTGAGGCTGTACCAAAGGCAGCTCCACGGGGCAGGTGGGAAGAGTTCACCAATGACATGAAAAGGGAGGCCTGGCTTCTGCAAGAAGCAAACCTGGGAGCCAACACTCCCTGTGTATTGGCTGACCCTACTCCAGGCATAGCATGGAGAGGGGCACCCAGACCAAGCAGTGACACAAGGGGGAATCTCATGGGAATGGCCAAGCTTCCCTGTCCTCACCCTTGGCAAGAGGTGGACTCCTGTCCCAGTCAGAAGAGCCAGCACAGCCCTGGCACCAGTGGAAGCTGTCACAAAGGGAATAGACAGGGATGTGAAGAGGAAAGCCAGCAGTTATGATGCTTGGCTGTGGAGACTGTTCACATGCTGTTGCTTTGCCACAGAACTACTCCAAGTCAGACATGCAAGCTGTCACTTGAGGGCCTCACAGAAAAAGACCTTCTTTCCCCATAAGAGTGGTACTCACAGGGAGTGAGAAAAACAAGAGACAGTGATGCTCTTAACACCAGCAAAGGTTGTGTGACCAATTTATAGCTTTGTAAACAGTGAAAAGTGGGTCAGGTGTTCACTAAGCAGTCCTACATTATCCATGCAAACATCATATAGTAACAGCTGCTGTGTCCATGTGTGGAGCTTGTGTCTGTGTCCTGGGTTTGGCAGGGACAGTTAATGTTCTTCCTAGCAGCAGGAACAGTGCTGTGGTTTGGATTTAGGATGAGAATAATGCTGATAACACGCTGACATTTCAATTGTTACCAAGCAGTCAAGGGCTTTTCAGCTTCTCGTACTACCCTGCTACTGAGAAGATGGGGGGCACCCAATAAGCTGTGAGGGGACACAGCCAGGGCAGGTGACCCAAACTGGTCAAAAAAGATACTGTACACCATGTGATGTCATGCTCTGTATAAAACTGGGGGTTAGCTGGGAGGCAGGGCAGCTTGGGAAGTAGTTGAGCATCAACTTCAGATGGTGAGAAATTGTGCTCTTCATCACTTGTTTTGTATGTTATTAATTATTATTGTTGTTATCTTCCTTTTCTGTTCCATTAAACTGTCTTTATCTCGACCAACAAGTACTATTCTTTTTCCTTTCATTTTCAGTACTGTCCCCATCCCAGTGTGAGGGGGAGCAAGTGAACAGCTGTGTGGTTGCTTTAGCCACTGGCCAGGTTAAACCACAGCAGCCTGGTAAGCAGCACTTGGCAAAGCCCAAGCCAGACAGCCTGCAGCTGCTTGCCATGGGGCACAGTGACTCCCTCACAGGTTGGGGTGCCCCACACACACCCACAGACTCTGCCCAGGCAGCTGCTTTGCCGCTGTCCCTGGCTGGTCTCCACTGCTGGCCACCAAGAAGTAGCATCCAAAGCACATAGGGCCAAAAAGGACTCATCTAGGGATGGGCTGACATTTCTAAACCACCTCTCTGCTTGAGACAGGAGAAAGGTAACTGGGACCAGACAGTATGCAGGGGAGCAGGCCAAATATTCATCCCTGTTCATCAATGCATGCAGGAATGTCTTGCCAAATCAGCCTTTGTGGATAGCTGGGGGTGAGGGTAAGTTTGGAGCTCAGGCTGTAATGGTCATCTAGGTTCCCACAGTGATGCTGGTTACAATTTAAATTCCCCCAGAGAGGCAACCTTCATGAGCCAGAGTGGTTGTACAGTGCAGTACAACTAGGGGAGAACTGTTGCTTGCTCTCTTTGGTGCCTCCTGGAAAATGGAGGTGGGGGAAGGGGGAGGGTGGGGTGGGAGGGAAAAAGGAAAAAAAAATAAAGCAGAGGTCTTACGAGGAAACTCTTTCAGTTTTCATGTGAGCTCACATTGCATTTAGCAATTAATTACATCTTTCACTAGAGAGGGGGCATTGCCTGCCTCCCCAGGAAAGTGTATCCCAGTGAGGCAGAGTCTAAATCAAGTATTCATAGCTGGAAACTTCAGAGTATTTGTCTCAGAGGAGAAGGATGGAGATTGTCCCTCTGGTCATTCCTATTGATGCTTAGAGCATGTTGCTCCCAACTCCAGCTTTTCAGACCTTGTGAAGAGTGTTTTACTCCATGGGCGACCTATGCTGCAATCCTCAGAAAGATCTGTGTGGTGCCTCAGCTCACATGAGGCCTGCTGCTTTTTAGTTATTTTGTGAGAGGTTTCCCTAAGAGCACAAGAACTTGGGCTCAGAGAGGTGCCAGCAGCCTTTAAAGGATGGGGGGATTTCCCTCAAAAACATGTGAGACTTCAGGGTTTACCACCTGTGTGTATGAAGTGTCATAAAATCCACGCTGTCCCTTCCTCCCTGTTTTCCTTCCCAGCTTGGCTGAGCCTTAGTGATGCCCACACAGGAGAGGCTCTGGCAGGGCCACCCGCAGCAGAGGTTGCCACCTGTGGGCTCCTGGATGGTGGGGAGAGTTTGTGACAGAGGGAGCAGCAAGCAAACGTCGAGCTGTCAGCTCTGGCCAGGAGCAAACCTTGCTAGGAGTGGCATGTGTAGCCAGAGGCTGCCCTGCACGTTGGGGTCTCGGAGGTGCTCCACCCAGCGCTGTAAGGCAGTTTCTCATCCTTCCCTTGGTGACCTCAGAGGCCTGGGGAGGAAGGGATCCAAGTAAAATTACTGTAAAACGTTTCAACTCATAAAGTCTCTGACAAGGGGAAAATACAAACAGCAAATGGAAGTCACGCAAAATTGAGACTGGGAAAAGATCTGCTTCAATGGATTTTGGATCAGCCCTTCAAAGCCTTTCATAATCAGATTTTGTCCTCATTGCTTTCAACGTTTTTCTCTGTACCTCCACCTAAAATGTTGTTGCACTTCTGATAGATATCTCTGCTCATACATCTACCAGGACCTCAACTGCAGATCCGTGCCCCATGGCTCAGCTGTGATGCAAGTGATCACAGATGCTGCAACTAGGCAGACAGAGGCAGGGATCAGAAAAGAGATGGACAAAATATTGCTTTCCTGCCTCTTCAGCTGACAAGATTGTTTATTCTTCTACTACCCCAAAATGGAGAGGAAAAGATCTCAAACTTCTTGAAAAAAAAAAGAAGAAATACGAGGCTGAAACAGAAACAAAATCTTAAGGATCTTTAAACGAAACTGAGTATTAATGGAGTCAGACTTCCTTTGGATAAACATAATTTTGAAAGTGTTGAAATAGCAGAGTTTGACATTTCAAACAACATGTATTTCTGAGGAAGTTGCTTTGAACCATCTATTTTCTTGCAGTCCTAGAACAGACTAATCTTTCTGGAAAAGAGTTGTGCTGCTTATTTCAAATCGCATGTGGATGGAATAAAAGTGCTTTAAAAATCTCAGCAACTGGTGGGTACTCAGATTTTGCTCAGAATCCTTGGGCACAAGAGCAGTTTCAAACCTCATTACAACTACAGAATGCAAATATTTGTAGCCTGCATAATTTTAAGCCTTTCCTGTATCCCTCTCCGTATCTGGAGTCCCAAATACGCAAAAATATCATACAGCATGCAAGAATGGCACAAAAAATGCTTCCTTTTTTGTTTGGTTTTGGTTTGTTTCCAGGTAGAATAATAGAATCCTAGGACTTCTGAGCTGGAAGGGACCTATAGGGATCATCAAGTCCAAGTCCTGGCTTTACACAGGACCCGACAAGTCAGAGCATGGGACTGACTGCATCGTCCAGATGCTTCCTGAACTCAGCCAAGCTGGGTGCTGTGACCCCTTCCCTGGGGAGCCTGTTCCAGTGCCCGACCACCCTCTCAGTAAAGAATCTCTTCCTAACATCCAACCTAAACCTTCCTTGTCACAGCTTCATGCTGTTCCCACGTTTTATCATTGGTCACCAAAGAGAGGAGATCAGTGCCTGTCCTTTGCTCCCCCTCATCAGGAAACCGCAGACCATGATGAGGTCGGCCCTCAGCTTCCTCTTCTCCAGGCTGAACAAACCAAGGGACTTCAGCCTCTTCTTCAAAGACTTCCCCTCCAGACCCTTCACCAACCTCGTTGACCTCCTCTGGACACTCTCCAATAGTTCTGTGTCCCTCTTGAACTGTGGCACCAAAAACTGCACCCAGTACTCGAGGTGAGGCTGCTCCAGCATGGTGTAGAGGACAATCCCCTCCCTGGACCAGCTGGCCATGCCATGCTTGATGCACCCCAGGATAAGGTTGCCTCTCCTGGCTGCCTGGGCACACTGCTGGCTCATGTTTAACTTGCTGTCAACCAAGACCCCCAGATCCCTCTCAGCATGGCTGGCCTCCAGCATCTGATCCCCCAGTCTGGATGTGCAGCCAGGGTTGCCCCTTCCCAGGTGCAGAATCCGGCACTTGCCCTTCTTAAACTTCACACTGATGGTGACTGCCCAGATCTCCGATCTGTCCAGGTCCCTCTGGAGGCTTTTCCATCCTGATTGGACTCAACAGCTTCTCCCAGTTTGGTGTCATCTGCAAATTTACTTAAGACACGTACTTGCAAACCACAGCTCTGCATTACGCCTTAGTTTTAATCAACCTTCACCAGAAGTTTTCGAGCATGCTCTGTTCAACAGAAACACAATGGGCAACCACAGAAATTGGTAATTTTCAGGCCTGGATCACGTTTTAAGACAGCGATCATGTTTGTGTCCGTCCAGGAAACTGCGGCTGCCTGGGAGCTGTCTGCAGTTCCACCAGAGAATCACCAGAGGGTAGCAGGACGCTTTGCTGAGGCCGGTGTTCCTGGGGTTTGATGCAGCTTTTGCATCGCTGAGCTCGTATAGAGTCTCTTTCCCTGCATTTGTTCTCTTGATCCACAAGAGAAATTAATTTCCTTAAACAATAAACATTTCAAGGAAAGATGAGATTGAAATCTCCACCAGAAGAACCTTACTTGTCTCCCTTGCACACTGCTCAGGTCTAGTGGGAAGCCTAGACTCACTCCATCAGCAATAGCTGTTACTGTTTGTTCTCTGGTCTTCTTGCTTCAAGAGCAGTATCACTGAAACAGGGTCCTGTCTTCCACACAGTGCTGCCCCTATGGAAAGCCGTTGCTAAAATACTAGTTTCCAGGATGCAGTTTGCCACAGCTTTGGACAGTTGCTGCTTAGTTTGGAGCTCTTGCTGGACCCAAGGTGCATGATCCTGCACAACAGTGCAGGTTTATTCTCTTCTTGCCATTGATAGTCTGTGGGAGATTCCCAGCTAGGAGTGAAGTGGTTCTTTTCAAGGGAGAAGAAAGTGAGCAAAAAATCATGTATGTTCCCCAAGAACTTCAGTGTCATTAAAACCCTTTCCACTCGTTGACACCGAGATGAAGAACCACTGTGTTCCTTGGTGCACTGGCATGGTTTTCTTCACTGCAACCTTTGTAGGCTTAATTTGAGACTGTCTAGGAACAGCTCTGCAGCAGGAGAAGACCAGCCTGGGTGGAGATACTCAGGTCATCTAGCATCTACTTCACCAGGCTATTTCTGGCTTGGCTAGACCAAGTTCTTGGTCCTACTGTTCTTTCTAGGTAACCTTTTGTCCCTGGAGGAAAGGGAATAGTATTCTCTGTCACTAAAACCGGTATGGGCATGAATTGATGTTTGACAGCCGGACCACAGTCCCATGACCTGAACTGTTTTACTCAGTTTCCACTAGATGATGCTGTAGCCATTCAGTGAACAAAGGCTGCTGCTGTTAGAAGAGGAAATTAAAATATTTTTGAACTACTTATCTGTCTGGTAGCACTGTTTCTGCTCATCAGTTCACAGCAAAACCCAACTCTTCAATCTTATATCCTCAGGGTACTCTAAGTGAGGTATTTTGCACACAGGACAACAGAAGCTTCAGCCCAGATGACCACCCAGCTTAACGCTAAGGATAATCAAACCTGGGTGGCAACAGACTTCCAGTGGTAGCCTGCACTTCCAGCTTTCTTCTATCTCTCTCCTCCTTTCTTCTGTATGGGACATTATCTAGGGTATCCTAACATCAGAGCTGGTGGTCTCTTTCCAGAAGATGTCTGCCAGAGCCAAGCAGGGCCAATGTCCAAAAATCCTGCCTCATTTAGCTGGAAGCTGAGCTGACTCTTCTGGTAAATCTGTGATGTGGTAGCAATGGGGACCATAATTTTAGGAAAACAAACCCAAATTGCCATTTTTCATGCTACAGTGGTTGAGAGAAAAATGAGAAAGAGGGAAGCTGTGTGCACGACCTCTGTGAAGTGACTTTCTTAATGACATTCTCATTAAGAGTGACTTCTGCCAAACACTGTTTACTTTTTCTGTCAGATCTGTGTGAATTAAAAGTGAGTCTTGTTCTCCTCTGCTTGCTGAGTGACAGACCAAGTGTGAGAAACAGTCTGTCAATGACTCCATCAGTACAACACACCCTGCTTCAGTACAACATCTGAAAAATAAGATACTTTGCCAGTCTCCATCTTAGCCTATTGTCTCTCCTACTGCCCTCCCATGGATGCAGTTACACAGACATGGAGTGGAGAAGGCTTCGCTCTACAGACTTCTCTTCTGTGGAGCTGATCTTTCACTGCCATCACATTCAAAAGTGAACTAAGGCAAGAATCCTACTTAATCCCAGATTGGCCACTGACCTTAGAACTGAAAGAAATCAAGCCTGGATGGCAATAGATATGAATTTGGGAAGGTTCATGAAGCCAGACTGGCAGACTAAAAAACATGAGGAAGTGGTACACCAGATTAAATTAATTGTGCTTGTGCTCATTTCCAGCATCACAAAAACTGCTAACAGGCATTAATGCAGTGTGTTCTTGGGATAGCTGGACTCTTGAAGAAGCATTCCTCTATTCTCCATCTCTCATCCTACGACAACCTCCTCTACAGTGCTGTGTTGGTGGTATTTATTCTGCTATTACAGATTACTTAAGGGATTATTCTTACCACACTTAGATACACTTATATCACATTATGTCCCTTTCCTACCTGCCTGAATCCTTTCTTTAAGAGAAAGGAACACAGAAACTTCATAAATTGAGTTATGCTAAGACAGGAACATTGACTCTTCATCAAGTTTTTCCTTATGGTCAGCAAGACCACACACAATTGTAAAAAAGGTCCTGAGTATCTGTCAAAAAGGATTTCCAAGAAATATAAGTGTGTGTCTGCCTGTGATTAATTAAGTCACAGAATCACAGAATAACAAGGTTAGAAGAGACCTTTGAAGATCATCGAGTCCAACCATTCCCATCCTACGCTAAACCATATCCCTAAGTACCCCATCTACCCTTTTTTAAACACATCCAGGGAAGGTGACTCAACCCCCTCCCTGGGCAGCCTGTTCCAGCCCCTGACAACTCTTGCAGTAATTTTTTTTTTTTCTAATATCCAATCTAAACCTGCCCTGGCACAGCTTCATGCCATTGCCCCTTGTCCTATCTCCTGTCACCTGGGTGAAGAGACCATCGCCCACCTCTCCACAACCTCCTTTCAGGTAGTTGTAGGTGGTGGTAAGGTCTCCCCTCAGCCTCCTCTTCTCTAGACTAAACAGCCCCAGCTCCCTCAGCTGCTCCTCATAGGATTTGCCCTCCAGCCCCTTCACCAGCCTGGTTGCCCTTCTCTGCACTTGCTCAAGGACCTCAATGTCCTACTTATGGTGAGGAGCCCAGAACTGCACACAGTACTCAAGGTGTGGCCTCACCAGTGCCGAGTACAGGGGCACAATCACCTCCCTAGACCTACTGGCCACACTATTTCTGGTACAAGCCAGGATGCCATTGGCCTTCTTGGCTGCCTGGGCACACTGCTGGCTCATATTCAGCCTGCAGACAACCAACACCCCCAGGTCCTTCTCTGCCTGACAGCTCTCCCGCCAACCTCCCCCAAGCCTGTAGCGCTGTATGGGGTTGTTATGTCCCATGTGCAGCACTCTACACTTGGCCTTGTTAAACCTCATCCCGTTGGTCTCAGCCCATGGGTCCAGTCTGTTCAGATCCCTCTGAAGAGCCTCCCTACCCTCAGGCAGATCAACACTTCCTCCTAGTTTAGTGTCATCTGCAAACTTACTGAGTGAGCATTCAATCCCTTCATCCAGGTCATTGATAAATGACCCTTTATGTTACTGATTTCACATATCAGTAATTTCTTGGTAACAGTACTGCAACAGGCCTTAGAACAGGTTGCTCCATGAGCTGAAGAACACCTGTCTTGGTGCTCTGTGTCCTCTGGAGGGGACCACCAGCGCATCAGAGATGCCTTTGCTTTTTGTTGCTGGGAGTTCCCTCTGTGCAGTCTGGCTTCCCTGGTGTCTAGCAAAGGTTAAGCTGGCACAGCTGTCTTTCCTTCTTCAGGTGTCTCTCTCCATAGGGCCTGGTTGTTACCATGAAGCCTGCTTTAACTCAGTATGTCTTAGTGTCTTTGAGACTCACCAATACTCCATCATGACGAGCTGTCCCCAGGTTCCAAGACTATGTGAGATGCACGCATCACGTATTCACTTAGTTTCCTTATGCTGAAAAGGTGATAAACAATATATTACAATTAATTATTGACTTGTTTATAAGCAGAGTGTTTGCAGTTCAGTTCCAAAGACAAGTATGTGAAACCAAAAACCTCATCTTCAAAACTACTTATGACACAACAAGTTAGTCACAAGAGCTGATTCTTGTTGTTGTAGCCCAGGGTGGAACATGGGAGCTACACCTCTGCATGCAGGGAAATTAACTGACTACTGGTGAATTCATTTAACATACAGCCCTTATTTTAGGTCTGCAGCCACACTACATCTGAAATTTCACTGTTGAAGTTGATAAAAGTGGAATGGCTTCCAGTGGATGCTGGATTGTTTTTACAGCCAAAGACAGCAACCGGCCCACCAGCTCCTTCATTTGGGCTGCACATAAAGGGGGCTGAATAGATTCCAGTATGGTAGCCCTTGGTTCTTGCCATGGGGATTAACTGTGTCGCAGCCTTAGAAATCCACAGGATTTTGCACAGCCATCCTCTGCCTTAGCACTGCTAATGCTTTGTCTAAAACATCCTTGTCACTTTGACAGAAAAACCTAATTCTATGCAAAGATACTTTATGATTTAACTGGCACTAGTATGATGAAAGTCTGTCTGTTCTCTGGCACCTCGAAATCCCTAAGCCAAGTCCCACGGCTGTGATGCAGCCATGCGTGCCTTTAGTATGAACGCACGCCCTAAGCACATGCATTGTCTCTGTATTCTCCGATGCCAGCAGCAGCATAACTGAGAGCCATCGTAACAGAAATGTGCTCTGGATTGCATACATAGGACTTAGTCTCTTCAAAATGGATGTTGGATATCCTCTTGGAGTGTAATTTTCATTGTTTCTCATCTTGAACAGAAAATTTATTTAAGAATCTTTTTTTGCAATTAAGGAAGTGGGAGCAAAGGGAAACGTTAAGAAATGCCCCTGCAAACATGAACAATGACAGTTTCAAGTTACTGTGAACTTGCATACAATCTGCAAAACTTTCATAAGCTTGCATAGTGAGGCTTGTTTTTGCATTATTTTTGGAAGCTGGGTGGGGTTCCTCCTCTGCCAGACATTTCCTAATCTCCACGGCTCTCTGTACAGGGATCTCAGGCTATCCCATCTCTTGGGTGGTATCTCTAGGTCTGTCTGCTGTTCCAAGGCTCTGACCTAAGAATTGTTATGTTTAAACAATGCCTCTGGGAGTGAGCTTTCCCTTTCTGTCTGTCTTTAGGATGGGTGGGAAACAGGCTTTCGGCTCTCAGATATGCAGAGCTCTGCTCTTGCTGACTCTGGCCAGGTTAGCAGGATGCACAAACACACTCAAGAACACAACTCCTGTGGTGACAAGCTAGATATGGCTTACAACAGAGCATGTCCTGCTGCATTACTAAGTGGCTTGCTCTCTGATAAACTGTAAAGCTGCTCTATCACGTGTTTGTTGTGCTTTGAGGTACCTGAAGGAAACAAGATTTTCCATCCTGGCACTGTTGAACAGCCATGATAAAAGTATTGACCTGCTTACAAGTGGGGAAACATTCCAGTTATGTAAACAGTAGAGAACTATTTTTTTCCCTGCATTCCTACAGTAAGCTGGCTTTAGCTTAGTCCATAACTTCTGTGTGTGCTGTTCCCTTTGCTGCCTCCACAGATATAAATTGATTTTAGAACCACGGGCTGTTCACCACTGAAACAAGGGGATTTGATGCATTCTTGGAAAAGCCAGTAAAAGATTTATAAGACATTGGGTGAACAGCTCTAAATGCATTTATAAAAGATGCAAAACCTACGATGCTGGGTGAGGCCAAAGGCTGCTTAAAACAGTATTCATTTCCAACTGTGGATGCTAATGACAGTTTAAGAAAACGGTGCAACAAATCAAGTTAAAATGTCTTATTTTTCTTCCTGTAAAAAGTCTCAGCTTCCAGTGTCTAACAGAGTCAGAATTTTCTATCATGGCAGCTACGGAGTTTAGATTTGAAGTACCAAATGCAACAGAATTTAGTAGCTACCCATAGTTTTCTTCCCTTTTTAACCCTTTTTAACCCATTCATATCACTGCCCTCTACATCACCGTCCTAGGTGAGTTTCAGAGACTAACTTATGTAGGGTGTGTATTGGAGAAGAGGTAAAAAAACAGGGAAATAAGTTATTTTTGTTGGTTTGAATTGGCTTCCCTGTATTCTTGTACTTCGGCTCTGTTTACTGTAGCCCTTGAATCGTTAAGATCAGTAATTCTCAGTCCTCTGTGCTTATGCTTCTTATGATTGCATTCTCAATCATCACACTCCCAGGACCAACAGTTATTTCACACATTTGATGATTTTTTTCACTCTTTAGTTTGACTTTCAGATGAGGTAAAAGAACAGGCACATAGTGATATTGATGTGGCTACATGACCAGTTTATATACTGGTGCAATGCTTTTTATTCTGCTCTCTCTCTGTGTCTCTAAGAGGAAGCTGAAAGGATTCCTTTCTTTTCTTTTTACAACATACACAGGGACTTGAAATTCATGAAGTGCAAGAATACTGTCATAACATAATGCAGAGTGGGTTCTATTTTTCCTTCATTTGGACTGGACCTCCATCTGGACCGCAATTTCCATCTGGCAGGTGGAAATTATGCTTGACGTAGAAGTACAAATCTGGTGGTCGTCTGGGTTTTCATTTCTTCTGCACCTCAGTCCCATTTTTTTCACTCACCCATTCAGGATGGCTGTTTGTAATATACATTGCAGCCAATGCAGTTCCACATCCATCCTACTAAACTGACTGCACCCTGTTGACAAAGATGTCATAAATTTGCTGGTTCATTAGCTTTTGAAACTTGGTTTCCATTAATGACTGATGGACTTCTAACCTGGAGTGCAACTGCTTCACCTTGTCTTGATTCTTTCAGACGTGATTCAGGCAAAGGCAAGCAAGCAGAACAGACGGCTTAATTCACCTATTTGCTAACTAGCATCAGCACAGTCCTCAAAGCAAGGCTGCTGTGGAATGCCAGAGATAGTGAAAGCCCCATATAACTAAACAAACAGCTCAGAATAATAAACCGATCCACATAATTTCCTGCGTTGTCTCTTTGGAGTCAGTGAGCTCACAAGGCGCCTATGGGAGCAGGAAAAAAGACAATTGTCTAAGCAAAAAATAGAAAAAGAAAAAAAAAAGAAAAAGAGGTACTGCCATAAAACACTCTGCAAGAGTTGTGTCAGCTTCAGTGGGTACTAATTCACCTTCCCAACCTGTGATCAAAATGGAGATTACCGGGGAAAAGGCAGCAGCCCAGGAAGCCTGATGGATGTTGGTGTTACCTCACACTCCGAAGTGGCAGCTCTACTTTGGCCCCATTTACAGATTTTCTTCTGTAAATAGTTCCAGACAGCACATTATTAAAATCTACTTTTCAGGTGCACAACAGAGTTTCATTTGGCGTAAACATATGGAAGTGGAAGCCATGTTCCCAAATGTTGAATATTGCCCTCTTTCTGCTGAAGGCAGGGAGAGCTGCAGTGGTCGGTGCGTTACTTTATGCCATGTAGGTAACCTTTGGAGCCCAGCTGAGCAGCATGTAGCATTACTATATATGCACCTGTTCTGACTAATTATTGCAAAATTTGTGGATTTGTGAAGTAGCAATGAGGTGCTTCCTCCCTATGTTTCTTCTATTCCTAATGTGGTTTTGTTTCAAAGCAATTACATGACAAAAAAGACTGATCCCTTTTCCAATTTGGACCTGAAACTTTTTAAAATTAGCAGTAAATGCTTTTTTTTTTTTTTTCACTGCAGTGTGTTTAGGAATTGGGGTTATGACAGCAAACTTTATCTTAAATAGACTTTGAAGTGTTCTGGACATCCATATAATGCTGACTCTTCAGTAAGGACAAGTTTCTGAACAAAGTTAGAAGAACACCATGACACCAATAGACCTGCAAGCCCCTTGATCCTGTTTCTACCAAGAGATACGCTTGTTAGGTGTTTGGTTAGCCATTGATAATAGTTGGTGATCCGTTTAAAGAACCCAGCAATATTTGTATGGAGTAGCTGTCCAGGTGAGAGGCACTGTCTTCATTCAGACTCATCTCTGTGCATGTGTGTTTGTGGAGCAAGACTAATTATGTCAGGACTCCTTATTCATGATACTGTTGCCTGGCTCGGTACAAGCAGTTGCGTCCAAAGGGTCAAAAAAACAACCTAGCTGTGTTATTTCACAGCCTCAGAGTAGCAGCTTTTGCAACCTGGACATATCCCTCAAACTTTTCAAGTGGTCTTAAATATCGGATTAAGGTAGCAGACAGAGATTACATGTCTCCCATGGCTCTCTGGAAAAATGGTGTGCTAGACACAATATAAATTTCAAAATATTTGGAAGGCAAGAATAGCAGAGCTTGCCAGAGGATGACTGTTTCACAACAGCTCTCAAGGTTTCCAAACTTGTTTTCAATGTGTGCTAGAGGAAAAACAAAGCTCCTTTAATGCTTTCAGGAAGCAGAATCATGACAAAATGGGTCTCCCCAGACACAGAAGTCCAGGGCACATACTTTACCCATTTCAGCAGCAAATCTCTTGAGCTGAGTTCAAAAATCCTCTTGAGTTGTATGTAAGACTTTGTCAAAAAGTAGGTTTTGTTAAATGAGGACGGTATATTTTGAGAGCCTTTGAGTAAACCCAGTGGGTCTATCAGCTCTAAACCAAGTATCACCTTGCAGATCTGACAGAAGCAGAATGTTCCACCACAGAAGCCCTGACCCAAAGACTGAGGTGACAGTAGAAACACTCTTAGTAACTGTTGCAGGCTATGGGGTTTTTTTTACATATTACTTTCTCAGTCCTACATTTATTCATTTATTGCCCAAATACATTTCTTCCTATTTCTCTTACCAAAAAAAAAAAAAAACCCCAAAAACAAAACCAAAAAAAAAAAACCAAAAAAAAGCCAAAATCAAAAACAAGCCCCAGAAATTGCTGTAGCGAGGAGAGCATGTAGGAAATCATGTCAAAAGAGCAGAGTCACAAGTTTTCCAGAGGGACACATGCTCTTCGTGCTGCTTTTATTTGTTCTTTAACTATAGGAGCACAGTGACTAACACATGCATTTTGTATGTTCTCTGTGTTCATCCGTGCTATGCCAGAACCTTTACTGATGCACTGAGTATCTTGCCATTTAACCTTTTGCCACAACTATGCAGACTATTTAACAACCCAGGCCAAGGCAGTTAGTTTCTAGGCATAGTTGAGCAGTGATCTTAGCATTTTAATGTGTAAGTGGTCAAACCCTTCCATATTCAAAGCCCAAAAACAATAAATGAGCTTTGCCATTTTGCTTCAAGTGACTGTTTAAGATTGTTTTATGAAACAATAACCAATGTGACTTTCTAAGGTCATGTGCATGTTAGTGACAGAATTTAAACATAAAATGTCAGTGCACTCTTAATTAGGTCAAGATGTCTGAGAAATTCCTTCTGTCCAAAGTATCCTCTTTTTCCATGTGTAGGATAATTAAAATAAATGATGCTCATGAGAAAAGCCATGTTCTATCATCAAAATCCCATTTATCTAGATAAGGTTCAAATCCCTCCTTGTTTTGTTCAGATAAAGTTCATATGTCTTTATTTGCAATTGATCTGGCTTTGCTTGAGCTTAGCGTGGTGGGTTGGGTTTTTTCCTTCTCTAAGCTCCATGACAGGTTTACATCATTGAAAAAAGAAACACTTAGCCTCTACTGTTTTCCCACTGCCCTCATACTCTTTCTCTTAACCTTTGTTAGTGACCTTATAGGCCTCCATATTTGAATATCTTTAAGAAGTAGCAACCCTAAGAGCCATAAGCAGGTCCTTCTCCCCCATGAGGTTATAAAGTGAGGGTATGGTTAGATGGCACAGAAACATCACACCTTTCTCATATGTATAGCAGTGGACAGTCCACATCACTCCAGCTGTGCACTGGTGAGATGTCTTGAGACAGGCGACCATGTTAAAGACACATGAAGAAGTATAAATGATCCAATATTTATTTTTGTAATACATGCTTCATGTTCTTTCTTTCAGTATTCATATTAGAAAGTACCTCCAGCCCCACTGCTTCCTATGGGACAATTCTTCATATCCATACATAATGGTATTTTCAACATAAAAAAGGATGGTTGGCCATAGCCTTTGAAACTGGATAAACACCCTCCCTTCTCCACTATCATCTGGAGTAAGAAAACTAGCTTCCACACCTAAGGGCAATAGTTTCCCTCACAGCTTTCCAAGAGGGAAACTTCCCATCATCTTCCTTCTACTCTGGATCTTTCTAGGCTATTCTTGGGGAAGGGGGGTTCCCTAAACTGTTAACACCCCAGAAAGGTGTTCCCTTACTTCAAACTTTTAAATGTGCTTGCAGGAGAAAGAAGCAGAAGTAAAAAATGAAGGGGAAGGGGTGAAACAAAAGAGAAAAGACACGTTATTCTCTCTAATGGAGGAGAAGAAAACTCTGATTTTCAACTAGGTCCTAGCTATATCTGCTATTTTCAAAGAATCCTAGAATCCCAGACTGGTCTGGGTTGGAAGGGACCTCAAAGCCCATGCAGTTCTAACCCCCTGCCATGGACAGGGACAGCTTCCATGCAGGTTGCCCACAGCCCCATCCAACCTAGCCTTAAACACTGCCAGGGATCCAGAAGCCACAGCTTCTCTGAGCAACCTGTGCCAGGGCCTCACCGTCATTCTAAACTTTTCAAAATGTTCTTGCTTGCTGTTCTGTAACCTATACAGCTGGTAGTAAATTAATAAAATTTAGTACGTTAAATTAATGAGATTTAGACCTCACACTACTGGGTTTTTTTGTGTGGAAATGGACATTTAGGGTCAAAAAGCAATTTCCATTATTACTTCCCTTTCAGTTCTGCAAACCTTACTTTGGGAGTTGAAACCTTCCACTCTTTTTCTAAATCACACTATTTATTGACTTAAGTATGTATTTCAGCTGTCACTGAACTTGGCTTTGGTTTTGAGCTTTTTATGATGCATATCTTTCCCAACCAGGGTTACATACCTGAACTGGAGCATAAATGCATATCAATTTCTTCATTACTTTCTGTAGACATGTACTTTACACTTCATTTTTAATAATAAAACCTTCAAAGCTGTAATAAACAATGTAGATTTGTGATGTACTGTTTTCCTTTTTCTTATATTTATGTATTGCAACAATGATACACTGCTAATTCGTTTATTTCTGCAAGTGAAACATGAAAACCTGCAAAAGTTCCTGGTCATGCAAACTGAAAAAATCATAGAGGGAACAAAATACTTTGACTTTATATATTTCTTGAAGGGCTTGTTACTTAATGAGAAGAAATCTCCACATCAAGAAAGAATTTTTAATTTTTTTTTTTTTCCAGGGACTGGGGTAAGAGGTCTGGAAATACATTTGCTGCCCAAGCACCATTTCTTTGTTCTTCAAATTTAAAGTAAGAGGGATTTTTTCATCCAAATCACCATGTCTTCTCATTAACAGTGATGGAACAGGAAAAGTGAGAGGAAGTAAACTTCTGATAGAATGGCTCCAGTACACAGAAGCTGAGAAATATATTACCCTTCCGTATACAAGAAGGGTCAGAAGGAGGATCCGGGGAACTACAGGCCTGTCAGTCTGACCTCAGTCCCAGGGAAGATCATGGACAGGGTCATCTTGGGAGCTGTCATGCAGCACATGTGTGATGGCCAGGAGATCAGGCCCAGTCAACACGGGTTTACAAAAGGTAGATCCTGTCAAACTGACCTGATCACCATCTATGATAAGGTGACCCACTTAATGGGGAAGGCTGTGGATGTGGTCTGTCTGGACTTCAGTAAAGCCTTTGACAGGGTTTCTCAAAGCATTCTGACTGAGAAACTGGCTGCCACTGGCCTTGACAGGTGGACCCTCAGCTGGGTTAAAAACTGGCTGGATGGTCGGGCCCAGAGGGTGGTGGTGAATGGAACCAAATCCAGCTGGAGGCTGGTCACCAGTGGCGTCCCCCAGGGCTCAGTCCTGGGTCCAGTCTTGTTCAACATCTTTATCAATGACCTGGATGAAGGGATTGAATGCTCCCTCAGTAAGTTTGCAGATGACACTAAGCTGTGAGGAAGTGTTGATCTGCCTGAGGGTAGGGAGGCTCTTCAGAGGGATCTGAACAGACCGGACCCATGGGCTGAGACCAATGGGATGAGGTTTAACATGGCCAAGTGTAGAGTGCTGCACATGGGACATAACAACCCCATGCAGCGCTACAGGCTTGGGGGAGGTTGGCTGGAGAGCTGTCAGGCAGAGAAGGACCTGCGGGTGTTGGTTGACTGCAGGCTGAATATGAGCCAACAGTGTGCCCGGGCAGCCAAGAAGGCCAATGGCATCCTGGCTTGTATCAAAACCAGTGTGGCCAGTAGGTCTAGGGAGGTGATTGTGCCCCTGTACTTGGCATTGGTGAGGCCACACCTCAAGTGCTGTGTCCAGTTCTGGGCTCCCCACCATAAGAAGGACATTGAGGTCCTTGAGCAAGTGCAGAGAAGGGCAACCAGGCTGGTGAAGGGGCTGGAGGGCAAATCCTATGAGGAGCAGCTGAGGGAGCTGGGGATGTTTAGCTTGGAGAAGAGGTGACTGAGGGGAGACCTTATCACCACCTACAACTACCTGAAGGGAGGTTGTAGAGAGGTGGGTGATGGTCTCTTCAGGCAGGTGACAGGAGATAGGACAAGGGGAAATGGCATGAAGCTGTGCCAGGGCAGGGTCAGATTAGATGTTAGCAAAAAATTTTTTACTGCAAGAGTTGTCAGGCCCTGGAACAGGCTGCCCAGGGAGGGGGTTGAGTCACCATCTCTGTATGTGTTTAAAAAAAAAAGGGTAGATGAGGTACTTAGGATGTGGTTTAGCTTAGGACGGGAACAGTTGGACTCGATGATCTTAAAGGTATTTTCCAACCTTGTGATTCTGTAAAAAAACCAGATCTTATCCTCAGCAAAAAGAGTCATTTCATGGCTGGGTCCTAGGTGTGGGTTAAGGCAATTATGTTACCTGAGTGCCTAGCTGCTATGGGTACCAACTCTGTCAATTACCTGTGTTAATTTGGATGGGCAGGGGTGGTCACTGCTGGGAATCTGTCCATCCTTGAAGATAATGATTGTGTGTGCCCCCATTATATTTATTAAGTAAGAAAATAATTGTTTCAAAAAAAAAATCTCACTCTCATTTTGAAATGTTGTGATGTGATAAAACCTGTACATGCCTTCACCAGCTGTATCAGAGGGGTGCATGGACTGGCATTGCACATGCACAAAGCAATATAGCAACCAATGAAGAGGGAAACAGTTCTTGTATTTGTGGAGGAGAAAAAAAAGTGTTCCCTGTGGAATAATTCTACAAGTATGTGTAATTAAGTAAATAGACAAAGTTGGTGTTTATAAACAAGAAGCTTTGCATGTAAAAGTTTAAGCTGGGGTGAAATAAGCCGTTGCTTTCATTCACAAAGAGACATTTCAAGCCAAGTACACTCTCCTATGCTTCTGTTAATTAATTTTGTAATTTTGATGGCTCCTGCTGTAAATAATGGTGTCTCAAGGATATGAACAGACTTCATCTTCATTTCCCTAGTGTCTATACATGAATAGTATGGGTCTACTCCAAGTAGAAGCCTGTGTAAGTACAATCCAGTATCTGAAGACCTGAAGAAGCTCTTTGAAGATCTGCAATCTGGTTATTGAATTCTGGTATAAGGGTATTGCACTGGTATGTTAAAAGGGGGGGAGGCAAAATCAAGAGCATATGTTTTTTGTGTACATACAAATGATGAAGAGTGAAAATGGAAACATTAAGTTTGGAAGGAGAACTGAAACCACCAGCGAGCAGGAAAGAAAAAAACAAAAGAGAGCCAAGTACCTCTTTACACCCGGAGCATGATCCATGACCTTTAATTCCTACCTAATGGCTACTAACAAGTGCTTGCATTTCCTTCCTAACATGTGAGTTATTATTAATAAAGGCTGTTTATATTCTTTTGGATATAAACAACTTCATACTGCCATAAGTGATTCCATCCCATGTTTCCCTTTTTTCCCCCTCTACTCTGCCCTGACAAGGCCACATCCAGGGTACTGTGTCCAGTTCTGAGCTCCCGAGTTCAAGAAAGACAGGGAACTACTGGAGAGAGTCCATTGGAGGGCTACAAGGATGATGAGGGGACTGGAGCATTTCTTGTATAAGGAGAGACCGAGAGAGCTGGAGCTGTTTAGCCTGGAGAAGACTGAGAGGGGATCTCATCAATGCTTATAAATATCTAAATGACAGGTGTCAAGAGGATGGGGCCAGACTTTTCTCAGCAGCAGGACAAGGGACAACGTGCACAAACTGGAACATGGGAAGCTTCATCTGAACATGAGGAAAAACTTCTTCCCTGTGAGGGAGACAGAGCACTGGGACAGGTTTCCCAGAGAAGCTGTGGAGTCTTCTCAAGACTCAAGACCTTCCTGGATGCAAGTCTGTGCAGCCTGCTGTAGGTGAAACTGCTTGGCCTAGATGATCTTCAGAGGTGCCTTCCAACACCTACTGTTCTGTGATTCAGGTAAAAAGATTTGCTTAGATCTTCAGTCTCATGATTTTAAGAGGCTTGATCCAGCTTAATCTAATCCATTCTTTTACATGTCCACAAGACAGGAGACTTTTATCAGGATCCACCAGGCTACTATAACTTATCTAGAAAATGGGGCAGTAACATCCCTGACAGTGAAGACTACACAGCTGCAAACAGCAGTAGATTCTAGCTGACACCAAGTTTGGTCATGCAGGTATCTAGTGCATAGTCCTGATAACAGCACTGTGATCTGGAGTATCTGAAAATGAGACACTGTTGAAGCAGAATGAAGGTTCACGCTGCTGGCTACCCTCAGCCAGGGCTCTTCCCTCCCTAAGCCTCTCTCTCCTTCCTCACAGCGCTTGGTACAGAGAAGGCCTTTGTCTTCATCAACAATGAAGACTGTAACACAGCAATAAAATGGAGAATCTTAGACCAAATCCATCAAAAATTGGTGGCTAATGCAAAGTAAATCAGCAGCTGAAGTCACATAAACTTCAGTGACCATAGGACCGAAGGCCAAACTGAAATCATCATTTCTTTAAAATATAGTTTCAGTTAACTGTGCCTAAAAGAACAGAGTACTGAGGTACAAATAAGTAGAACAGCTTTAAAAAATGGAAGAATACTAGCACTGAGTTGACTAAACATGTCTCCAATATGACAATTCTTGCATACCTAGTAATTACAGTGGAAAAAAATTGTTTATGACAAATATAGGCATTGTAGACTAAAATATACCCACCAAATTAATTATTTTTCCCAAGATTTGTCTATGACTTGTGATAGCATAGAAGCATACAGCAATTTTTTCGAAGTACTATGTGAGGTGTTAGTACAAGTCGTCCATTGACAAAAAACCTGCACAACTCATCTTCTATCACACACTCTGTAAAGAGATAGGAATTAACTTCAGTTTGCTTTTCTGGTCATAATTTTCGTTGCTTCATTCTCTATAGTGAGGAAGGATGGAATCTTGTGCTTGCACTAGGAAAAGTTTGGATCATGAAGAAAAAGAAAGACCTGGATGTCCTTTAATGGAAATTATGAGAAGCAGAGGTAGGCAAGTTTACCAGTCACAATATTCATTAACATACTTATCTGAAGGCTGGGATACAGGCAATGCATGAGCAACCCTTTAGAACACATCTTCCCCTTCTGCTTTTATTAAACTGTAAAAATAATCAAATCCTACACATTCATTTCCAAGTTATACATGTGTTCATGAAAAGCGAGTTGGTAGTAAAATGTAAAAACCCAGACATTTGTCATAAAGACATGGAAACCAAATTCAAAATTTGTCAGTTTCTTTTATTTCATGTGAGGATCACGTTTCACTTCTTGAGAAAGATCATCTAATGGCAAACATCGACTGCAATAGAAGTGAGAGCATATGTCTACTGAACTAGATTCATCTAACTCCCTCTTCCTTTAGAGTCATGCAGCACTGATATGCTGACACGTGCATAAGCAAACCTTTGTGACAAGTAGACAAAATGCAAGACCATGGAAAAGGTAAGTATCAAGATAAAGAGCCAGATCTGGTTATTGCACAGAGTCCAGACAATGAGAGAGGGGAGTACAAGAAGCATGAAGTTCATCAAGGTGCTAATGTGTCTTCATGCACCAGAGAGCCTCAGGGCTATTATTTACAGGGACAGGGGTATGTGAAGAGATAAAGGCATTTCTTTCCTCTACACAACAGAATACATGTATGACATTTAGATCTTTTCCTTCAGTCTCAAATACAGGGTTCTGAAAAGGTGTCAACTGTCAGCTCATTTGGTTTCAGTGATTTCCAGAGTTAGTCCAAATTTTGGGGTCTTTCTTAACCCTTACTCTGACAAAATTTCCATCAGTGATAAATAGGAATTATGCTTGACTACACATGGAAGGATTAGGCCCAGCAAATTCAGTCTCAGTTTGAGTTACCTGATGGTGATTTCTGGTTTGCTGCAATTTTAGTATTACCCAACTTTCGTTAACCCAACAGGAGACGCTTTGGACTGTTAACAATAAGAGGATATAACCTGAATGCCACTGCAACCAGAAACAGTTCACAAGAACCAAATGAGTCAGACTGCTAAAAGAAGTACTAAGTTTACTCCAAGCACTTTTTCATTTCAGTGCTGCAAACACATATACCTTCAGTGTGATTTCAAGTGGGCGAGGGAACCAAACCCAAGACACAGCACGTCCTCTTTTCTGTTCACCATATCTTGATATGTTGCCAAAATGGACATGTCAGGGTTATGTGCATGACTTCTAATATGGGTTTGTAAGGTCTTGAGGTGCTGAGTGTACCTGCTGTTAGGAGAGAAAAGATGCAGCAGATATTTGGAAAAAGGAGAGGATGGTGGCTGACACTCTTCCAGGTATTGTGATATGACTGTTGGATGGGACGTCTCAATACTGTCCTCATGTTTGTGTAAAAAAAGAGATAACTGGACCTTCCTACTGCTCTAGCTCTCATTTCAGGTTTTTTTCTGCTCCAATATTAACATACTGAGTTCAGTATTTATCATTCCAGCTGCTTCTGAAGTAGTGACAGAACTCATACTTTTTCCTGTAAGAGAAAAGAAAGCCCCATTCTCTTTCCAGCCTTGTATATTTTCCTTCTCTCCGTGCTGTGTTTTTAAGAGCTTCTTGTCCTAGATATGCATCACTGTAATTCTCAAAGCATTTCTATTTCTCATGTCTTCAGTCCTGAGCTGGCTTCATTTCAAAATAATATTTTGAGTAACGTGCATATGAACCCTCATAAAGAGGAGACTGAAGTAATATGAACATAATATGGGCCATACCAGACAAGACTAAGGATCTGTCTTGAATCTTCTTTTTAACTCATGCATTTTAGGGAGCAGTTCAAGGCTAGGTAAGTGTAGTTAATACTCTTAAAATCTGGGATACACAACTCAACCGTTCAGAGAAGGAAGAAATGCATTTCTACTGCATTAAAGCAGTGCATGCCTTTTATGTCACAGTTTTTCCCAACACAAACTTTCAGTATCCCCTGCATTATTATATGTCTTGGATTTCAATTGCTTAGGTACACACTGTTGTGTGAAGCACCTCCTTTTGGAAGAGGTTCCTGCCATTTTCACTTAATGCCATGTAATTCGTCACCTCTATTTTCCCTCCTATCGTTTTTCCTATCACATCTGTTTTCAGTTATCTCTTTTCCAGGCTGAAGATAATTTCTTGTCTGAGAGCAGTATTTTCATCATAATTTGTGAAATGCATATCTAATGTATTTGATATTCATAGGCGATATTAAAAATTGTGTGAATTTTAATGAGCAAGCTGTATTCCTGAGGACTGGAGTCACCCTTTATCCACAGAGAAAAGTCGTTCTTCTGCTGATGGGTTTCATTTGCAATAGGGAAGAATTGCTCCACATGCTCCAAACCTTCTCTCCTTGACTCCTTAAGCTTTGGCACCTCTGGAAATGACAGAACTAAAGTTTTCCTTCAGGAAAACACCTTCCAAACATGTCTTTCAAGACCATTTCTTAAGTTCACTGGGGGCTTTTTGACAGAGGAAATAAAGTTTAGAAACTCTTACTCTCCTAGAGCACCATCCTACTTTGCTGGGTTAGTGCAGAACACCCTGTGAAGCAGATTGTCACGAGCAGTACCTCTGCGCTGTAAGCAAGCAGAGTTACAGGCTGTCAGTGTTTTTTGTCTCATGGCTACAATACAGAGCAAGTTCTGAAAAAACAACCTGGAATAGCCTGTCTACCAAGCCCATTTTTAAATTGTGTCACCCTATTCAGGAGCAAAAAGTGCCCTAATCAGACTTCACCCTGCAGAACTGTATCTTCTGTCCTACCACATCAGAGCTTTCAGTGTCTCCAGTTTCCCTGTATTTGAACCCACCTTTTATGACCAAAGAAGCCTTTCACAGTTTTGTCCCATTCAACAATCTTCCTAGGTCTTTATAAAAATCATACAGCACATACTTTAGGGTATAGAATACAGCAAAATATATGCACTTCAGCCTGAAAGCACTAGGCCAACAACAGACCAACTCTGTGCTTACAGACAAAAGTACATTTCATGAACTCTCATAAGCTGAACTTAAAAGTATATTCAACATCTGCTGTGCAGACGGAAACCAGCAGATGTTTTGATTTTGCCTACAATATGAATATGAATCTTGTTTTTCTTTTTTTATAGCTTGAACTAATAACCCATAGCTTGGATCATTCAAATGCTTGTTTGCTCTGCTGAAGACTAAAACAGTCAGACCTCTGCCTGAAAGGAGAAAATTTTGGCAGACTGACTCTTCTCCTCCTACGTAACAATCTTTTTCCAAAGTCATGCGGACAGACATTTTGCTCTCATTTAAGGGCCATGTACTCTCTTCAGTCTGTGTCAGAACTCCCAGAGGTGTCAACAGGATTTGCATGTATAAATCAAAACTGACTGCCCTCAATTTGTGTGTGTTTAAACAATTTATGTGGGAAGTCTGAACTTCAAGTTTCTAGCCCTGAACAATTCATTTTAAAATAATTAAAGCCAGTGAATTACTGCTATTTGAAAGAATTGCAAAGTATCTCAGCTTTTTAATGACAAAACAAGTGATAATTTAAGAGATGAACCCCTTTTTTTTCCAGTCTTTTTGCGAGTACTCTTATTTTTACGGATAATTCTTCATTTGATCCATGCACATTGATTCATGTTCTATTTCACCTGAGGGCTGAGGTCTAAAATGTCCATAAGAACCCACTCAGTTTTTATGACTAAGGTCTTGGTTGCCTCCTTTTGGTATCTCGGTACTGAATGATCATCCAGATCTCTCCTCCATGCTCATTTCAGTACTGCCACTAAAAAAATATGCCACTGTCAGAAACTGCTGAGGAATTGTGTGCCAGCACCCCATGCTCCTGCAAGGAGCTCTCAAGGGCAGACTCTGCTCTGCAACAAGACTGCACCCCTGCCTGCTTTAAGGCATGGTTTGGGAGCAGTGAATGAAAACTGGAGCTAGAGCTCCAGGCACATAAGGCACTGACAGCACTGGGAGGTGAAAGTTCTCAGCGGTGAGGAGAGAACTTGTGTTCCAGGACGCTGGAGCTGGACCTGTTCTCTCTGCCCTTCCTCCCAAAAGGTACAGAATCAAAGAGGAAGAAACAACTTCCCACAGTCCCTTCTTTGTCTTTCTCCCCATCTCCTAGATTAGCTCTGCTGCCTTCATTTAAAGTATGAAGAATCAGGGTGTCACTTACCTAGGACTGGCACTCCTCCCCTAATTCCGTCATAATAGCGTGTGGGTGACCATTTCCAGAGGACATTTTCTGAGAATGCAAGCATCTTCTCACTCCATAAATACTATTCCTGCAAGCTTTGCTCCTCATAGAGAGTCTTAAACACCTCTGGCTGAAATGCTGCCTGACATGTGCCGAGAAGTGGACAGAACAGAGCAATCCTGTACACTGCCAATGGCTGACATGTCAGAAAGAAGTTGGCTCTGCTAGCTCCGTAGTTCATGAGGTTTCCCCAGATGGACACTGTGGGCTTGGGCACAGAGAGTCTTAGAACAAGCCCAAATAACATCAGGTTCTGATTTCTGTTCTTAGGCTGTCACTTTATCTCTAGTTTAGAGTGCTGCAAGATTCCTGCAGAAGACTTAACATTTCAGTTTGTGGCTGTGTTTCTACTGTGGCACGAAGTCCCTAACAGAACAACCTCACTGTAAAAACAAAAATGACCTGCATTCCTCCAAAAATTGTAGGGTATGTGATACTGTGGTGTTGTCTCTGCAGGCATGAATACTGTGTGGGTTGAGTACAAGGTTGTATTCTGTCCAGCTGTATTTGGGGGAAATCAGGCGTGGGGGAGGGGGAATATAATGCTTTTCTTCTCCATATTAGGAAAGATGCTTAGCCATGTTTCATTGTAATTCAACCAAAAAGCTATTTGGCTAAAGGACAGCAATCCTCAGACTGTTTGCAGAAGGGTTTTTAACTGGGGGTAAAGATTTCCTTTTTGTTTAGTAAACAGGGTGGTGTTAAATGACCATATGGTCTTGCGGGGAGACTGGAATTCATGAAGTCTGTGGATTTTAATAAGACAACTAAAGAGATACAGGAATGTGATTGTAAAAGCAATTGAAGTCCTACTCCTAAGCTTTCCTTTTCAGGACCAGTCAGCCCTCTTCTGTCATGTGACAAAGGTAGTAACCTGCTGGTTTTTAATGGGATAGCGTCACAGTTCAGCACCACCTTCTCGTGCACATTGTCACCAGAATCAACACGAATCCTGCATTTTTCTGTTCCAAGTAGCGAAGCCCAGCACAGACACTTTCACCTTCAGGGACATCTAAAGTAGGAAAAATTCCTTCTGCTCTCCACTTCCCCATCTGCTACAGATCAGTATGAACCAAAGCACAAATAATATGCATGAATACAACAGGGAAAAGACCATCAAAAGCAGAGGGCTTAAGCACATCAACATGGAAAGGATTTGTAAAGAGCTGGCAGGCAGGCTTGGAGAAGGCAATTTCATTACAACAGAGATTTCCCCTGGAAATGGTGCTTTCGGGAAAGCTTAGTGAACATGTAGTGAACAGAATGCTTGCTGCTTACACACACACACACACACACCCCTCCTCCACCATCTGCAAGATGACTTTTTCTTTTGAAAGCGCAACCCTATGGATAAAATACCATCACTGGTGCTAACTTCTCATAGATGCTTTATTTAGCATCTCCTCTCTGCACAACTAGGTTGAATTGCCAACGATTCTAAAGAGAGTTACCTGTGTTATACACAAGGGAGAATGTGTGAGGAGAGTTGTTCACTACTTACAGGTCTTTGGCTCTTTTTGAAGTCTTTTGCATGGGTTGAAAGGAAATTTCCCCTTACCACTTCAATGTTCCTGGATTTCACATCACATTGGTACCACGATATGCTCCCTGTCTTGCACCCAGTCAGAGCTTAGCTGTTCAGCTATTTACTTCTTCTGTGAATTCCCCATGCAGCAGACTGACATGATCTCCTAGCCCAATACAATTGCCCTGTTTTCAGCTGGCATAGAGCTAATTCTATTCCTATCATCCGACACAGTGCCGTGGTTTAGATTTAGGATGAGAATAATGTCGATAACACACTGATGTTTCAATTGTTGCCAAGCTGTCAAGGACTTCTCAGCTTCTCGTGCTGCTCTGCCAATAAGAAGGTGCGGTGCACTCAAGAAGCTGGTGACCCAACCTGTACAAAGAGAAATTTCATACCATACAACATCATGTTCTGTTTATGACTGGGGAGTAGGCCACGAGATGGGACAGCTCGGGATCTTGCAGAGCATCGACTTCAGGTGGTGACAAATTGTGCTGTTCATCACTTGGTTTGTATTATTATTACTATTACCATTATTATGATTATTATTTTTTTCCTATTAAATTGTCTTTATCTTAATTAATGACTTTATTTTTTTTTTTCCTTTTCCATTTTCGATTCTCTCCCCCATCCTACCTGGAGGAGGGAGTGAGCGAACGGCTCATGAACAGCATTGTAAGGTATACCAGTGGTGTGCCTCAGACACAGTGGATGCAATTCCAGCATCATTTCTTTAATCCTCCAAAGACAACAGTGCAAATCAACTTGCTGAACAACTTCAAGCTACCCCTTTCAAGAGAAAAATGTTGCCTGTTCCTTCAAAGGAAAAGCAGAGTAACGCAAGCATGATGTTGTAGCCTTTATTTTGCTGTTGCAAGAGGAGAAACAGTTTGACTGATCCATCCCATCAGCAGCTCACCCTTCAGCATCAATACTAGTTTTCACATATGCCTCTGTAGGAGTATCTGATTCCTATCTTCTCTTCAAGCCCCATGCAGCAAAAGTATACCTAAGAAACAGATTTTTGTGAAGCACTTAGACTGCTAAATAAATGTGAAACCATGCTGGAACTGTGTATCAAATGCATCATTTCCCTATCTAAACAATACCTTCTCGTCACTTCATCTCTTGTCATTTGCAGTGGAATTTGAGTATTGCTGGAAAGTCAAATTGGATCAATTTTCCATCAGCTGACACCCAAGAGAAGAAAAGAGTAAATAATTCAATTACATTTAAATGTGAGGTTTGACTTGCAAATGTACCAGTGTACCTGCGTACTCCATGGCACTATGAAATTTCCACAAAAGTAAACCAAAGCAGAGTGGGCGACTAGAACATGAATAAAGGAAGGAAAAACACACAGGCACAGACTTGCAATCAATATTTTTACATGGCTAATCCATCCCAAGGGAGACAGAGTTGTTTCTGTAAATGGAGTTGATTAGCTAGAGAACTGTGTAACACTAAACTAGTGGCTAAAATAACACAAGTTACTGCTACATGGCAGTTTAGAGAATTAAATCTGTGCAGAGGTTGGTTGAAAGGGGAGTGGGTTCTGCGTTTGGGCAGCAGGTCTCTTAGGGAGTGTTTCTCTCTCCCATAGTGGTTCAGGCAGGAAGACAGCTCGGGAACCCTTCCAAGACACGGTGTGTAATCTCACAACTTGGCTACCAGGGATTTTTTGTAACCGGCAGAGAAGGCAGTAATATGGTCACTTTTGGTACATCCCGGCACGTAAATATTTACATACCCACATGTGGCTGAAGGTATGCAGGTGCTGTCCCGGCACTCAGCCCACACACCCAGACACCACTCCAGTGAGGAGCTGATCAGCCAGGTATCGCCACGGCTTCCAAGTTGGGACACGGACTCCACAGGCGGGTGAAGCGTCCCCGTGAACGCGAGAGGATGGCTGTGACAGAGGCAGGCGAGGGACCAGGACGTACCCCCCGCCAAAAGCCGCCAGCACATCCTGCCCGCAAAACAAAGGGCCAAATTAACCACGGTTAATTCCGCACGTGTCAGTGCGAGCGCTCGCTCCGTCCCTGCGAGCAGCTGCTCCTGCTCCGGCGGGGGAGCGGAAAAGCCTCTCCTCGCTTTTGGGGGGCTTTCCGCCTCCCCCCCCGCCCCCCCCAGCCCCCCCTCCCCACCCCGCCTCCGCAGCCCGGCACCGCGCCGCTTGGGCTCGGCGCGTTTCCAGGGACCGTCGGCCCCCCGCCGCCCGGCTGCCGTGTGGGACCCATCGGGGCGGGACGGGGCGGCGGGGGACAGCGGGAGGGGGAGCCGGGGGGAGGGCGGGGAGGTAGCGGGGCGGCGAAGGCGAGGGGGGGGGGGTGCACGTTACCGAAAGGCGCCGGGGGGAGGGCAGCCGGGAGGGGGGCGTGCGAGGGGCAGCGCCTCAGCCTTGGGGGAGGCCCGCGGGGGGGATTAAAGGGCGCGGATACCTGCGGGGAGGCAGGCGCGGAGGCAGGCCGGTGGTTCGGTCGGTCGGCGGCCCCTCCGAGGAGAGCGAGGGAGAGAGGAGGTGGGGCGTCAGGGGGCGACCAGCCGCTCTCCTCCCGCGGCTGCCGGTGTCTCCCCGCGCCCGCCGCCCCGCGATGTGGCCCCTGCTGGCTCTCTGCTGCTGGGGCGGGCTGTCGCTGTCGTTGTCGCTGTCGCCGTCGGCGCCGCAGGGCCGGGCGGGCGTCCCGCCGGGCGGCCTCTCTCGCGCCCCCACCTTCGCCTCGCCCGCCGTGGCGGCGCCGCCGCCGCTGCCCGACACGACGGAGAGCAAAGTGGAGAAGCTGGGCCGCGCCTTCAAGCGCCAGGTGCGGCGGCTGCGGGCGCGCAGCGGGCGGCTGGAGCTGGTCTTCCTGGTGGACGAGTCGTCGAGCGTGGGGCCGGCCAACTTCCTCAGCGAGCTGCGCTTCGTCAAGAAGCTGCTCTCCGACTTCCCCGTGGTGCCCGCGGCCACGCGCGTCGCCATCGTCACCTTCTCCTCGCGCAGCAACGTGGTGCCGCGCGTGGACTACATCTCGCGGCGGCGGCCGCAGCAGCACAAGTGCGCCCTGCTGGGGCGCGAGATCCCCGCCATCGCCTACCGCGGCGGCGGCACCTACACCAAGGGCGCCTTCCAGCAGGCGGCGGTGAGCCCTGCGCCGCGCGCGGGGGTGCGGGGGTGGCGCCGCGCCTGGCTGGGGGGCCGGGGTGCGGGGGGGGGGGGGCCGTGAGGTGAGGGGGGCCGTGAGGTGAGGTGAGGCGAGGCGAGGGGCGCGGTGCTGAGGCGAGCGGCGGGCCGTGAGGTGAGGCGAGGCGAGGGGCGCGGTGCAGAGGCGAGCGGCGGGCCGTGAGGTGAGGTGAGGCGAGGCGAGGGGCGCGGTGGTTTCCTGAGGTGGGTGCGCCTGGCGCTGAGGCGAGGGGCGCGGTGGTGCCCGAGGTGCGCGTGGCGGCCCGGCGCGCTGTGCTTGCGCTGTGGCAGCAGCGGGGGAGGCGCGGCAAGGCGCGGGTCGCGGTGCTGCGTGGGGCGGAGAGGCGCGATGGCACGGCGAGCCGCGCCGTGCGGGAGCGTGGTGCCGCGTGCCGTGCGAGGGCGCGGGGTGGCGGCGGGCGCAGGGCCGCGCGGTGCGGAGCGGAGCGGCGTGGGGCGGGACGACGGGCAGCGGGGTCAGGGCGACCAGGCACCGTCTTCCCGCGCTGCCGGCGGCTCCCCTGTTTTCTGCTGCCTTCGCAAACAAACGTGTGAAATTCGCTCTCTGGGGGGGGGGGGGCGGGGAGCGCAGCGCCAGTGTCCCGGTTTCAGAAGCGACACGTATGAGTCAAGTCTGGCATCCGAAACGTCTGCCTTGTTTCTTGGCAGCTGCTCTTGGGTGCCCGGTAGCTGTCAGCGGGCAAAAAGATCTACGTGCTGTCGCCAGGTGACTATTTTAATTGCTGATGACTGACAAAGGTGCCCTTAAGCTGTGTGTAGCGTGTCCAGGAACGTTTCCAGGCGCTGTAACGTGAGCATTTGTGGTGTTCAGCTGTTAGGCTGTCCCATGGCACAGATGTGGTCTGAGGCAGCTCCTGGGCGTTCGCTGGCACTTGAGCACGCAGGGGAGGCTTCCCAGTGAGTGGGTTGTGGTCAGCCAGTCTACCCCGGGAGCTTTTTTACAAGGCTGCACCAGGCTGCTCTGTGCCATTTGGCCTCTGCGTGCGGGAGCATTTCCAAAGCAATTCTATTTTTCATGTCTGATTCCTGTTAGTGTCGAGAAACCGGGCATTGTGTGTACTTCTCTTGAAGCATCTTACACACCCCCGTTTGGAGCTGGTGAGTGAGGCTGCAGAAGGGGTATCAGTGCTGGGCATACAAAATTTGCAAGGATTGTCCTCCTCTTCTCCCAGCTTGGCAGAGGAAATCAAGGCTGTTGTCAGATGTGCTCAGAGCTGCACACGGAAATCCTGCTTTAGGGAAACACATACCTGTGTTAGATCTTCTGCTGTGAAGTCAAGCTTCAGTACAGATCCATCCCAGAAGTGCTGTGTGAAAAAGTTAATTATATGAGTTAAAAATAACTATTACAAACAAAACATAAGCTTAGGAAATACCATCTGTTTTCTTGATATGAGTCTTGACTAATCATACCTTTGAAACAGAATAAACAAAAATTCCTCTCAGAAACCTACAATTTAGTTTTATGAGCCCAGCTAAACCCTGTGGCTACAACAGCATCACTGTCATTTTACGCTGTGGTCTCACCAGAATGTGGGAAGAAAAACACTCACATGGTGGCAGGGAGAACAGCGATACAATGACAAGGTTAGATTCTGGGCTGCTTGCTGGATCTTGGTTAGGTACTGTACTGTGGTTTTGTTCAGCACATCTTCATGTGAGGCAAATTACAGCTTCCGACAATGCTCCCCTTTCTAGAGACTCTTCAAAAAATGGCTGTTTCAAGTTGAAAATGCCACTATTAGGGAAAAAAGTATAGGAGTATTTTATGTAGAACAAAATTGTTGTTCCCTCCGGGCTCTTAACACTACTGTCCTTTGTTTTTAACTGTCTTTTGGTACAACTGTAACTGTTTCTTCTTTCATTTTCCTAAAATGTCTCTTTCACTTTAATGTGGTGTTTCTTCGACTTCTAACCTGAATTATCTGCTTCTTTTCCAAAACTAAAAGTGTCTGCAAAACATGACAAACTCCCTGAAATAATATCAGTTATATATCATACTATGAGAAGATGAGGGAAAGTGCATGGTTAGAACAATCCAAGCACTTAAGTCATCGTACAGTGCTCTTTATTGGTAGGTCTCCAAGTGATTGATTGAAGTCTGTGACAGTTCTAGAGAAACTAAGGAGGCAGAGAGGTAAGTGAATTCTGCACCGTGATCAGGGGAGTCAGTGGCTGACCTGGGAACATCAGGGAACAGGAGCAAGATTTTCATTTGACATCATCCTAAAAGCAGAGCTACTCAGTTTGGCGAGCTATTGCACATCCATGTAATGTCCATCTTCCAAGAAATAAGGGAGTTCTCCTTGGCACTGCAGTTTTGCATCCTCTCCAAAGGTGCTTTGCAGAGGTCTATTGCAGACTTTCTGTCTTTTGTCAGAGATGTCCATGCTTTCCTTTTCCACGTCAGACACGCTTTCCCTCACCAGCAGATGAAAGATCTATTCTGAGGCACACAGAAATCTGAAGGATGTACCACAAGAGACAGTGGCAAGAGGCAGCACCCTGATGAAGCTGAACTGCTGAAGCTACCGATGTTCAGTTTTGTGACCCTCTTTGGGATTTTATGCCAGACTGGAACTAGGAAGCGTTAGATACATTTCCTCATGTAAAAAGTCTAGGTTTTTGTTATTTTTCTTGGTGATCAAGGTGTTCCAGAGAGAGTTTCCACTGCCAGGTCTTTTTTCTAGAGCTCCAGAGTTGGGACTTAATTGCAGGTTTGGGGAAAACTGCTATAACTTTTTTATTTACTCCATTCCTGCTGTTCAAATTTACAGGTCATTAAACGTCTGTGGTTTTCACTTCCCTTGTTACTATATGAGGTAGGAGTAGGGAGCACAGTAGGAAACTGGGTACTGAATCTGGACCTTTAGAGAATACCAGTCAAACCCCCTGTATTCTGCTTCTAAAGCTAGATGACAGCTGTAGGCCAGTTTGACCATAATACAAGATACATTGATGTCTGCTTCATCAGTCAGAGTGAGTGGCTGTTTTGTTGCAGATACCTTTTCCTGTGTCTTGGATTCCGAAGATGTTAGCAGTGTTCAGTCACTGACAGTGAAATATAAGATGTTACAGTTCTCACCTTACAGCTAGAATGAAAATTTATTTGATGTTATCTTTCATGCAGCGAAATCTTATATGGTTTACAGCATGAATATGTCTTTTATGGTTTCTAGTGTATTTCATTTTAAAATAGGGAAAGAGCTAAGGCTTTAGAATAAGTTCTTTAGAAGTTCTAAGTTCTTTAGAATTCAGTTTAAGATCCACAAAATATCCCTCAAAGGACATTAATATATGGGATTTGAGACTCTTACTCTGTGTTTAGATTGTGCATCTTAGGAAGAACAGATGCTGAGTTATATAAAACACTTAGCAAAACAAAATATCTGTAATAGCAGTTATTTAATGGTATTAACTTGTGCACATGTTCAGCAGTACATGTAAATAGTCTAAGAAAAGGGAAGAAGTGGAGTTCAGTCATTCAAAACTCCGGCTCTAGTTTTTCATAGTGAGTTTGTGGGACAGCACAGACTACGTGCAGCGGAAATCTTCCTGCATTGTGGAAAGCTGCAGAGCTGACAGCCAGGAAGAACTGAAGCAGGAGTGAAGAAAGTATGGACAGGTTTGAGCAAGTGTTGATGCTGCTAATTAAGCGAGGCATCTAAAGCCCAGAGAGCTCAGTCATGTTAAGTGCTGAATTTCCCAGCTGCAGGCACCTGGATTGGAACTCCAGATCCTGTGAGATAACCTCTGCTAAGGGCACCCATTGCACCTGGTGGGAGGGATGTGCATTTGTTGCCAGATCCACCTTGAAATAGAAATTACACAGTGATGGAAGTTTAATGGTGTCTCCCTGTCTTAGCACCCAGGAGTCACAGTTGCGTATGTGCCAGCGCTGATGTGTGGTCTTTATTGTTGGACAGTTTAAACAGCCTGAAGCTGCACTGATTGTGGTGTGCTAAAAAAAGATGAGAATGCAAATTATTTTAACTACTCCATGTGCAGCCTCTTGACAAAATAAAAACAATAGCTGCTTCTAAGAAGACAGGTAGGTTTCAGTCTTCCACTGGAAATAAAATGGGAAACTTTTCTCTGAACCTGGAAGTTGTAGGTGTGCACTGCTTTTGAGCTGAAGTCAGGAGTAGCCCAGCCAGCCTTTAACAGCCAAGTCAGTTCTAAATGACAAAGAAGTAGTTGAGGAAGGCTTTGGGAGTTGCTTTATGTTGTGTTAAAAATTGTTAAAAAGCTGGGGGTTTTGCTTTTGTAATTAATCTTAACTCCATTGAAAAGTCAGTGAAAAGTCAGTGATGTATGTAAGTGGAAGGTCTATCACCACATCTACTGAATCAGGTGACACATTGTCTGAGTATCTGTTCTTTAAAATCAGGCATTTCTATCTAACCTGACTTTGAGGGAGCATGACAAATGAACAACCAGCATGGCAAATTCAGTCTTCTGTTGTCATCCTATTAACAAACATGAAAAAAATGGCCCTTCAAAGAATGTAAGCACATAGCAATTTAGGATAAACAGTTCTAATGCTTATTTAATGCTTGTTTAAATAAGTAATGGTGACTTTGTTTCTTCTCTGTGTCAAACACATGTAAGTGCAAGATTCAGCATTGTTACCCACTAGGATAATTGGCTTTTAATTTCAGTGCATTTTCAGATTCAGAATCTCATTTTGAAATTGAAACAAAAAATACCTGAAACAAAGGAAGTTGAAAATCTTTTCTTAACATGGAGGTGGTTTAACCAAGTCATTGACAACAGTGGGCCCAAGTTCTGATACAGCCTTCGAGCCTGTATTAAAGATGATGGTGAGAACTACAACCTGGTTTACCTCTGTGGTCATGTGAAGTTGCAGAGCTGGTAGTTAACGATTACTGAGCAAACTGAGAGTGGAGTTCCTGTCAGCCATCATTAGTATCAGCTCTAAAGCACCACTTTTAATCAGTGTAGTGTTTGTGAAAAGTATTTGTCCTGCATACTGCAGTCTTGCAAAGACTTTGCTCACAAGATTAATACAGCAGAGGCATGATACACATCTGCCCACTGTTTATTGTCTTCAGACCTAGCCTGAAATGGGGCAACCTTAAGAAGTTATTAAGTAGCTCATTTTTCCTCTGCCTTTTTGGTTGGGACAGGCAAAAAGTGCTCTGTTTAGCATCACATAGGGAGCTAAGCAGAGATAAGAGGTTTTTTGGTTGTAAACCTACTCATTGTAAATTGGTTGGTTGTGCTCCCAAAATTATGTCCTGTGTTTCGGTCTAAGCAGAAGTATGTGATTTGGAGGACTTGCATTTAGTAGATTATCCGTTATTATCTTCCCTTTAACCTGAGTGTAATTTGTTCTTAAAATGCTGAAATGTGTGTCTTATGAGAAGCACTGGAGGGTACTGCTACACACTCTTGTGTTGCCAGTTCAGTGAGGGAAACTGAGTTCATCAATGGGAGGTACAGGAGAGAGATGGCATGGCTTCAGGCACAGACTGAAGTGCTTGATCCTGGGAGTCTGCATGCCACACACACAGTGCCTCTCTATCAGCTTTAGGCATGCTGAAGCCCTTTATTCCAGTGCCTCCCTGTCCTCTGAGTATCTAGGAAGCTGCGGATGCACATAGATACACCGCCAGACTATAGACCTGGAATTAAATGCCTGCTTTGTCTTCCGTATTCTCTATCTTCTTCTTTCTCCGTACCCCTAGAAGGAATTCCCTTGGTACTTCTGATTAAAAAAGGAAAAAAACACTAGTGAGATTTCTGGTTTTCATTATTTTTTAAAGAACTGGTTTTCATGGCTTGAAAAAATTGCTTGTCCGTTCTCTTTTAACACTTTGGACTATGTGTCTTCCTAGACAGCAGGTTTTACACCTTTGTATATATTCCCAATGTGTTCATCTTAGTACTAGTAGGTAACACCAATGTAAAATGTTTTATAAAGAAATTGTTATTGGATGGAATGGTTTACAATATTTTCCTGCAAATTTCATGGCTTACTAAAACCTGGCTCAAAGGCATTCAAGTAACCCTCTTTGCTTACACTGCTGCACAGCTCCCACCCAAGCAGTTTATTCATGCATTTGGTGACTCTGAGAATGGTGAATCAGCCCACAAAGAGCTTGAAGTCACAGTTCTCATCCTCATTTTTTGAGATTATTATTATTATGGCCTATTTATTGCTTGTTGCACTACTGTTTGACAGACAGCAGAAAGAAGAACTCTGAAGACCTGCTTGATTAAATCTAAATTGTGGTCTTCATTAAAATCTTGAGGTCCTGCACATCAGTTTCCAGTTGGCAGTGTTTTTTTTCTGAATGTCCCTTATGAAGGTTTACAGCTGGAGTGATCATTTTCTGATCCTCCACATAACTGTGTAGAGTGTTTTATTGACTTTCACCTGTTGGTGCTGCTGTGCAGGACATAGTTGAATGGTGCAGTGATAAGCTGACATTTTGCCTTTCCCATTTAGTCAGAATTGACATGCCGTGTGTACATGTGTGCTTTGGGGGCCTTTCAGAAGCAGAGAGACTGTTGCAGTGTTTAAGAGAGATCCCAAGGAACTGTGCAACAGGCAAGTGTATTTTAGTAATGGATTTTACTGACGTTTTGGAAATTCTACTGAAATTTGGAAATTAATCATCTGAAGTCTGCTTTTCATTTGTATAAAAAAGACCCTGTCATTTTGATGCCTTCTGGCAATGTTGCCAGAGACTCTAGTCTCACTGATGTCCTGGAGTTGTTGTCACGTGCTATGCATAAAGTGACAAAGGCACAGACCTGTAATGTTCTGGAAAGAAGGATGCAGCAGTAAAAGAATATACTCCTTTCAGCACAAAGAAGGCTGTTCTGTGTCTGTCATTGCTGAGCTGGCACTACCAGCAAGGAAACTCATATTCCTAGGTAGTTGTTCCTTGCCTTGATATCATGTACCTACCTCAGCCCATTTCCCTGGGCTACAGGAAGCTAGTTTAAATCTAAGCCTTTAGAGCACATCTGACATTTTTCATAACTTCTAAGTCTGAGAGCAGAGATGGATGTTGTTGCCTGGAAGGACCTGTACAGCACAGTGCACAGCAGCCTTCCAGACCTATGGTCTGTCAGCCAGCTTTGTGTCAAGTAAGGGTGAGAGGAAGTTTAGGAATGCAAAGAGAGAGAGAGAGAGAGGTGTGCCAGCACCCATTGTGTTGTGTATCTGCCAAGACAGGCCTCCCTTAGAAGGCACATTTATTTACAGCATAATACCACAAAGCCATTTCCAGTGTAATATACAGAGGCAGAGAAAACATGAGAAACACAAGATAACTGTGCAGGGATTAAAAGAGCATAAAAGAAGTTAGTTTATTTTTAGTTCATTTCCTATACTTATAAGAGGCCTTTCCAGCAAAATGCATCATATTTAGCAGTATTTCCTGGCATGAACCTTAGCATGAATATTCTGTATGTAATATATTTTGCATATTCTGTGATACATTTTTAGCCTTTGTCCTCTAGTTCCTCTTGTTACTAGAATTTGAAAGTTAGATTTTGCCGGCAAGACAGAATGTTTGTGGTGCTGAGAAATTTCTGACTGTCTTAGGCCAGAAATTAAAAGCACTGTTGCCTTTAGCAACAGGTAGGCTTTTGGCTCACCAGGACCCAGTTCAAATCTTTGAGCTACTTACTTCTCTATAATGTTAACACAATTAAAAACAAAAGATCCCGTTAACATTATGATGCTCCCTCTGTTTCAGAGTCTCTCTGGTCGCCTCTGCCAGGAAGACGAACGTCCTTGAATCTGACAGGCAACCTGTAAAAAGCTTTAGCATTCAAAGCTGTAGTGCTCTGCTCAGTATATGCAGCATAAACAGTGAAGCTGAGAGTCCAGTTGTCTCTTACTTCTCTCCCAAACACTCCTCCACACCCTTTTGGGATGGAGTTGGGCTGATAACTGTGTGTTCATGTTGTTCAGTTCTAGCAGTTGTAAAGCAAAAGATGACATTCAGAGAATAATTGAGCAGTGACAGTTAGCAGTAGGTAGTTCAGGTCATGAATGGTGTTTGTGCTTTTGGAATTACTCTGTTTAGCTCTTTTTTTCCTGCTTTTTTAAAGTAATGAATGTTTAAAATAAACACAAAAGAAACAAATATTTGGCAGATGCACTAGTCAATCGTGTTGTACATGCTTGGGCTGAAAAGACGTGAATGTTTATTACATATTCAGTAAAATATTTTGGAATCCCTTTTTTATTACTAGTGAAAGACCAGAACAGTACTAGAGAAATCAAGCAACATCTTGGTTATATTAATGATGGACATTGCTCATACACAATGAAAACTATGATTTTTCAATGTTTAAATCAAACTGAGAACTATTAGCAGGACAATATTTTTAATATAGTACACTGCATAGCAGCATATAAGGCCTCCAGCAACTTCTCCAAGCACTGATAAACTATTGCTAAATGGTTGTACAGGACCAGGAGCTGAGGAGATGACTATGTACATGCTTTGTCTTTTAATGTTCAGTTTAGAAGAAGGCAGAACAACAAAAGATTAAGGTTATGTGTTAGTTGTTTCCTGGAAACCAGATGCAATGTGTTTGTTATAACATGGAGCTCAAAATTTGAGGCCACCCAATTTTAAGTCAGCAGATCCAACAGTTTCACTCGTGTGAAATGAATGTGTAGATCAAAGTTTTGTGTAGTAAGTAGCTCCAGTCATTGCAAGGGCAATAGTGGGGTTTTGGGCAGGTGGGGGAAGAAAAAGACTTTATGGAACGTGAAGAAGATTGTCTTAGACTTGGGGTACATAGCTTTGCTCTCTAAAATAAGAATGGTTTGCTCATTTTTCAAACTGTACAAAATGCATAAAATTGCGCTTTCTAACTGTGCACCCGTACTTGAAAGAGTTAAAAATGTACCACAGGCAGAGAGGCTGAATCTGTGCTGTAGAAGGAAAATGCTCAGGTTAATATGCTTGTCCTGTATCACAAAACCACAGAACTGCTGAATTGTTGTGGTTGGAAGGGACCTCTGAAGACCACCTCATCCAATCTCCCTGCTCTAGGTGGGGTCTACAAGACCAGGTTGCTCAGGACTGTGTCTGGTTGGGTTTTTAATATCTCCAAGGATGGAGATCCTACAACCTCTCGTTTCTTCAAACAGAAACCTGTTTCAATTGTTGATCACCCTTTTATTAAAAATACTGTTTCCTCTAAATGGAATTTCCTGTATTTCATTTTGTACCTTTCTCCTCATGCTGCCAGTTAGAAGAGTCTGAATCTATTGTCTTTACTCCGCTCCTCTTCAAGCATTTAAATAAATAGGTAAGACCACCTCAAACCTTGTTTTCTCCAGGCTGAACAATGTTAGTTCTGTCAGTCATTCCTCAGATGACATCCCTTCATTTCCTGTCCATGACTATGCCTGGCTTTTTAACCTTTATGCTCTGATCCGTAAAGTGAGGAAGTCTGATTCAGTTGTAACACTTAGGTCCTACCTGCCAGTTACTTACAGATACTTTTAAAGCAAGTGTTGTGGCTAATAAAAAAAAAAAATTAAAGAAAAACCCCAACCCTAGTATTCTTGTACTTCGTTATTGGCAAGAGATTGGAAGGTTCATTTTAAATTATACCAAAAATACATCTAAGTTGGAAAAAGATAAAAGAAGTGGAAGATGGCTAAATGCAGAGAGGGTGATGCTGCAGAAATAAAAGTTGAATCTTAAAGGCAAAGCAGATAAAAGGGATAGGAGCGCTAAAAAGATACCTAGATGAAGGACATGATTTTGATGATCCACACATTGCATACATTAATTAGGAGAACAGAATTGGTCGAGCAAGTGTATTATTTAACTGAAGTGAAAATCACTGTAATACAAGAATCCCCTCTGTACTCAACACTGGTGAGGCTGCACCTCAAATACTGTGTTCAGTTTTGAGCTGCTCACTACAAGAAAGACATTGAAGTGTTAGAGTGTGTCCAAAGAAGGGCAGTGTGGTGAAGGGTCTGGAGCACAAGTCTGATAAGGAGTGGCTGAGTTGTTTAGTCTGGAGAATAGGAGGCTGCAGAAACACCTTAGCCCTCTGTACAAGTCCCTGAAAGGAGGTTGCAGACAAGTGGGTGTTGGTCTCTTTTCCCAAGTGCAAGTGATAGGACAAGATGAATTGGCCTCAAGTTGCTCCAGGGGAGGCTTCATTGGATGTGGAAAAACTTCTTCACCAAAAGGGTTTTCAAGCACTGGAACAGGGAGTCACCGTGCCTGGGGGTAGTGTAGATGTGGTGCTTAGGGACGAGGTTTAGTGGTGGACTTGGCAGTGCTAGGTTAACAGTTGAAATTGATGCTTTTAAAAGTCTTTTCCAACCCAAATGACTATGATTCTGTGATTCTAAGACTAGACAAGCATGAAATCATTGCACTTTAAACAAGCTCTTTTTTTATTCTTTTAAAAAAAATTCAGTTATCTTCAACATCCTATTGTAGCACTATTTACATATTTACATATCCAGATTAATCCTGTAGATACATCTTTGCCCTGACTTACATATACAGCTCCTGGTAGGGGAATATTCAAGGAATGCTTTTATATCAGTTAATTTAGTCTATGTAGGTAACAGCTCATTTTCAAGACCTTGTGAAGCAGAATGGAAGAAAGTAGTGAAAGATTACAATTGCAAGCCAAAACCTGTGTCAGGTACCTTTTAGTTCCTACCATGAAAGGTGCAACAAAACCTAAAGAGGGGATAAGATTCCTTTGAGTAGAACAGTGAAAGTAGTGGTGTTCAGTGATGAAAAGAAAAGGTGATGAAATCAGACCTTTGCTGTTTTAAAGGGGGCAGAGGGAGCATAGCCAGCTCTTTGATGTACAGAAATAACAACATTTGTATTGTGATTAGGGGAACAATATTTGCAACCCCCTAGATTTGTGTTACTCTTGTGAGATGATCAACTTCTTTAGGATTGCTCAGGATTCAGTGATGTCTCAACTCCACCAAAACCTATGGCTAATCCTAGTGATACTTTTATTTTCTTCGCAGAATATTTATTTACATAAAATTTCCTGAACAGATTTGGACATTTTTAACTGCAGGAAAGGTGAAAGCAAAGGAACCTTGAAACAAAGAGTGAGCTTTGATTTAGCACTACCATTTCCATTTGTAAAGCAGATCTGCTTCTGAAATCAACCAGGAGTAATTTAAGACATACTGTTTTAATATTCTGTTGAATATGTAGGCCAAATATATGTGGGGTTTTTTGTAATAAAGTATAATTTATTCATTTGAATGTAAGTTTTATAGTTACTATGTTGTATTATATATAGTTATATATACTCTGTAATATCCTATGCTAATTATTTCTTTACTAGGGAATAAGGGATCCTTTAGGAAAAAAGAACCATCTTGTTCTATACATTACTCATCCCCTAGCATACAGGTTTTATTGTATTCCTAGGGTGAAAACAAATTCATTATAAGTAGTCTACTCATGTAGCAGAGCTGAATGATTCTTCAGTGGAGGGCTTTCTGTTTCATTTCTGAGGTGCAGTGATAGTTCTTCCTGACCTATAACAAATAACATTCCTTTTGTAACCCTGAGGTAGTCCATTCCCTTCAAGATATACAAGAACCAGTACAATTTTTGTGATGAATGCTTGGATAATGTTACTTTGAAAGCTAGGTTCCAACTTAAAACTTCTAAGGCAAGCTTCTCCTGGCAAGGGTTTTGGGGCAGACTGATGTTATCTCAGGCTTAGTTTGCAAAGTGAGACAGATGAACTAATTTCAGTTTGTTTCCCTTTATGTGGATATATTAATAGCCAATTCTCTGTGGTCAAAATCCTCTTTAAAAGCAAAACATTGAGTAAGGACAGAGATTAGACCCAATATCAAATGTTTACAGATTAGATGCAGAACATGTAATTGAGGCAGTAACAAAGAACCTTGCCAGCATCATTGCTCTGACTGTCAGATGGCTGAAGAAGTCTTTGATCTTGGATTCTACTCATATTACAAACTCCATGGTAATATTAAAAGCACACAAGTTAGAGGTTTAGCTGTTTTTGTGTCTACTGGTAGGATTTGCTCAAAGAAGCTGTGGCAGCCCCCTCACTGACAATGTTCAGTGCCAGGTTGTATGGGGCTTTGGGGAACCTGAGCTAGAGAAGGTGTCCCTGCCCATGGTAGGGGGGTTGGAACAAGATGGGCTGTGAGGTCCCTTCCAACCCAAATCATTCTCTGAATCTATGATCCTGTGATTTCAGTAGTGAGTTCCTAAAGGAGTATTATGCACAGCAACTTCTTTTGTTGCACAAGACTTCATTTCTTAATTCTAAGGACTGTTACTGGCACAAAGATAATGGGGAGTCTGCCAGATATTTGTACACACTCAAGAGAGACTGAATACAATGCAGATGGTAATAACCTTTTGCTAATGTGAAAAGAATGTTTTAATCTGGAAGGATTACTGATATTTACTGATCTATAACTCCTGTGAAAGAAGTGTAGAAAAGAAAATAGGGAATGAAACCATCAAAGGTGAGGTGTTTCTAGTGGCCCCGTACATTTCTTTGTAATTATGAAAAGCATTGATTGGTTTGTTCTGCTTTTTACTTATCCCTTATTACTAATTTATAGTAGCGACCAAATGGGCTGTGTTCTCAGTTGAACAGGTCATTCAGCACCTTACTTTGAGTTATGGCTGGTGCTTAGTTTCATTTGATGGTAAAATCAGAAGCAGATGTGGATATTCATTCCAAAGAACAGGTTCTCAGGGTCCTTTTAACTTCCAAGCACTGTTTAGTGGGCTTTTAAGCTTTATTTATTGAAGAACCTGACAATATATGAAAGGACTTTGGAGCCTTGTCACAAAAAATAGGCCATCTTTACATAGATGCAGTCCACGAAGTTGATGGGAACTGGGTAAATACATGGAACCACCTCTGTGTCTGTTTACAAGCTTAGGGCATGAGTGAACAGACATTTTAAAATACATGACATTTCTGTTGAGGTGGGCAGGGAGGGCTTTTAAAAGGGCTTTCTGGAAAGGGATGGAGGATGGGTGTCTCAGAATAGAGGAATGTGAGTCAGGGTTGAAAGAAACAAAAATTATGTGAAATGCCAGACAAACAGTGGAGAGGCAGAGCAGCTCGGGCTGTTACTTGGATTATCAGCAGCTCTGGATTGTCGCCTGTCCCTTATGTCACTGTGCTTTCACACAAAGAAACAAAACACTAACTGGACCACCAGACATATACAGATGATTTAAAAATAGACTTCTGTAACTCTTTCTTTTTTTTTTTTTTTCCTCTCAAATGTTGAATGTTTCTTTCCTTCCCTTGTTCTTTTCCTCTGTTGTCATACAGCAGGGATTCTGTGTCTAGAGTTACAGCTGCAAGACAGGAGGGCCAAGCTGTTTAGTGGCTTTGTTTTGTTTTGATTTCTAGGGGCAATATGTAGCAATCCTGTCTGTTCATCTGTTTCTCTACTCAGATCCACTGGTGCCTGAATATTGAGCCTGTCAGGCAGTAGGAACTCCGCATTGTGCTCACTTATGTCTTAGCTCAATTTGTGTCTGTATGTGGCAGAAGTGCTGGCCCAGAGAGATACCTGTACTTTCAGGTGCAGAGGTCACAAAAGCAAAGATCCTTGCTAATTTGCTAATCAGAAATAAAATCTCTTTTTCTGAGATCCATGTTGTCTTGGCTAGACTACCTCAAGCTAGTTCGTTCACTGGCCATGCAGACATGTTCTTGTATTTAGGGAAAATACAGAGATTTTGTTGCTACCTATTCTGAGAATCACTTGCTGAAAAACTAGGGCAGTGGGTAACACCATCCTTTGCCTTCATCTGCAGAGTTTGTGCAGATTTGTACTACGTGCGTCGGGAAACAGTGCTGAAAGGGTATTACTTTAATTGCAAAGCCACGTCTGCCAAAATTAAGTTTTGTTCCCCCTTCTGTACATATTATGACATAATAGTGAGTTGAAATCATAGTCTGCTAGAGCAAGCTGTGTGCAGGTGGGATCTTCAGAGAATTGCACTGGCAGTTGCTATTATGTCTCTTAACCCTGTGAAAGTTGTGTTTTCTTCCTCAGATGCACAAGTTCCAGAACCTGCATATACTTGGGGCCTATTTCTCCACCTTTATTATTAAAGTTATCTGCACATTGAAAGTTTCTTCTGAAAAATACCAACCCCAAACCCAAATAAGTATGGATGGAACATATGTTTTTCCTCATCTTGTTTTTCAAAATGAAAGCCATTTTCACTGAAACAGCTTGAGACATCCTGAGTGGAAAATTTCAGCCTGAATACTTAAGAAGTTGGATAGAAGTTTTCAAGTTGCTTACTTTAAAATAGCACAGTTAGCACTAAATATGTTAATTATATGCATTAATCATAAATAGCACTACCCTCTCTGCCTGCAGTGCCACTTCTCTTACAGCATCCATTTCAGAATGCATTTTGAAATGAGGCATTTATGTTTTTTCCTACCATTCATATTCATATTGTGTTTTGCCTTGTCTTTATCTTCCTGATTCTTTTCATTCTAGTTTTCCACATAATCCTGTTTTTTCACTTCATTCTGGTTTCCCACTTACAACTTTAGCAACATGAAGAACAATAGGTTTGGTTTGCGAAGGAGGGTATTTGTGTCTGCAAGAGAAATTGGTTTCACTCCCTTTGGGTTTTGCATACAAGTAGTAATAAAATAAAGCCCAACAGCAACACATTGCTTGGCAAACTTTCAGACCATGGTGCCAATGGTCTGTGCTTTGATTTATGGTGTGTGTGTGCTTGTTTTTATTTTGTATCTATCTGAAATCAGTGACTTGCCAAATCAAAATCAAATTGTTCTGAAATGTGGCCCGACCTACTGAGAAAAGTTAGAAATTCTCTGCAGGTTCTTTGGACTGGGCTAACTTGTAACTGTGTAAGCTTTTGATTGAGCTGAAAGTCAATTTTACTTTATAAGTCTAACTGCAAGATTTTGTGATAAAACCACTCCACTCAGATAATCTCTGGTGTTAGAATTTGTATTTGTTAAGGGTAGCTTAAGGGTAGTGAGTGTATTCACATTCACTATTGATGAATTACACGATTTTTAGAGTAGAATTTGAAGGTCTGTGGAATGTGTTCTGTTTTATTGATTGTAGCATGGTACAATCTATTATTGAAATGAATATGGTAGTAATTTGTATGCTAACAAGTTAAAAATCTGCATCTAATTCCTTCTGTGTAAGCTCACGGAGGAAAGACAAAGTACACCTTCACTGTCTCCTGCTTTAGGGCTGCAGAGAGCAGCACCCAAGGGGGGAACGGTGGTGGTCCTGTATTTAGACTCACTCTGACAGACCGTGGCTAATGAGAGTGGTAACTCCATATGGTGTTTTCTAGTGCAGACCACATTCACATCACAGTTCTGCAGGTGCTCTACCTGTCATTTGTTCGCCCAAGAACAAATGTACTCAGCAGCTGGTCTACTGAGATGTCAGACTGGAAGGATGAAATAGGCAGGAATCTGTGGGACATGTCCTCACTCAGGTACTACTAAGTGTTGTCATGAATGCTTTATGTGAAGTATTAGAAAGAATGATCTTTAAATCTGTACATGGCAACAGGGTGGAAGGAACTACAGGCAGGTTTTGAGGCTATGATGGACAAGCTGAAGATCTTGGCAAACTGTGGGAAGGGTGAAGATTCAACAGGGACTGATGGGGAATGCTATGCTGGGATTATAATAACCAACAGTCCGAGTACTTTTTGGGAGGAGAGTAAGAATTAATCAGAAGTGGGCCTTATAATTTAGTGGATCAAAATGTAAGATTACATTAAAATATGTTAGATCATGTTTCTTACCTCAGACTTGCAAGAAAAACAAAAACATAACAACAGAAAAGCAGTCACTATGGTGCAACAGAAAAGCAGTCACTGTGGTGGAAGATACAGATAGAAGAATTTTGGCCTCTTAGAAGCAAGCAGTTTGCACACCATAAAGAAAACTGAGTGTTCTTTTAGTCACTTGTTTTTCTTCAGCTGATTACCTAAATTTCATAACTATTGTCTCTGACTTGACATTCAATCCTTGAATGCGTAATGCCATAGGAAACTCTAGTGATTGTTGTCACATTTTGGCTTTTGTTTTCATGCATGAAATTACAGTTTTGAGGACTGCTTATTTTTCCATGTTCCAATTTCCTAGTGCAGCTAGGCTATTAGTAAAGAACCATTAGCTGACTGCAGGAGGCATGCTGAGGGTATGTTTAGGGAAGCAAGTCACCCTGCACACGGTGACTTTGGAAACTTATTTAATAGGAGATATACCCAATAATTCTTGGCTAGCAATTAATATGAACTTGTTTCTGGTGATTTCCATGTTCTTGTCTGTTTCTGAATCTTGTTCTATTTCCCTTCATGGAGAGACTTATGAAGCCTCATCAGGCACAGCTGTATTTTTGCGCTGTACATCAGGTGTCTGAGATGTGCCTTTTTTGTTGCTGTTATTATTTGGAGTGGTTTTTTTGGTAAGACTACTGTCCTTACAGAATCTCTTCCACCTCACAGCCATTTCCCTCACGCCCATGCACGTGTTTGTACATGCTGTGTGGCATGTTCACTGTCTGTGCATACACTACTAAATTTTTTTTTCTTCTTTCCATCTGCCTTGTATAGAAAGAGAAGAACACAGACACTTGTTTTCCAGAAGTTCAGTAGATTTGACCTTTTAGACAAGGAAATGGGAGAGGGAAGGTGGGAAGGTATATGTGGAAATAAAAGCATCTTGGGTCTATGACGAGATAATCACAGTGGAAGTGTTAATCACTCATAAATTCCTTATACAAAAAGTTGATACTGTCTGTGAGAGCTGTTTTTAATATTTACATCTGTGGTTTTGACTGATTATTCACCTTTCATTGGTCTGTCAGTGCCTGAATCTGTAGGGGGTTTTGAGCAAATTAATCCCTTATAAAATACTTTTTCTTACTTAGTTACCCCTTACAAACTGTAAAGGATTTTTCCACAAGTCATATACTGAAGGCTGTGATAATGAAAGTCAATGTGTCACCATTTCCAGCACATTTTCATGGGGGGATTTGGTGAGCTTTCACCTACCTGAATGGTCAAGCAAGTTTGGAACCAAGTGGCATATGGAAAAGCAATATAGATGAAACTGGCAGCTAATAGGCATCCACATCACTACCATGGTACTGAGACACCTGGCAGCATCTAAACTTTGGTCCCATGGATCTTCCACTACATTTTCAATTTTTGTATTATTATCTATTCAGACTACAGTCTGAGCAAAGCTGCTGAAAAGCACTGGTCAGGGTCATGGCTGTCTGACACACGAGTGACTTTACTAGTCAGTGTGAAAAGTGTCTTGTTTCAGGTCATGATTTCTGTGATTGTGCATACTGTGACTATCTGAAGTATAACTCTGTCTAGCCACAGGCTTTATTTGCGGATGGTTGATCTTTTTTACAGTGAGTAGTTTTGCGTGGACTTTATTTAGTTGTATAAATCAAATGAAAGGAGTCACGCTGTGGAGGAAGGTGTGTACAGATCAAGCACAGCTAACACTCTGCTGAGGTGTCCAATTTCATTTTCTCTTCCAGCAAATACTACGACATGCCCGTGGAAATGCCACAAAGGTGATATTCCTCATTACTGATGGATATTCCAATGGGGGGGACCCAAGACCCATCGCAGCCTCCTTGCGGGAATTTGGAGTGGAGATCTTCACCTTCGGGATATGGCAGGGGAACATCCGAGAGCTGAATGACATGGCATCGCATCCCAAAGAAGATCACTGTTACCTTCTTCACAGTTTTACTGAGTTTGAAGCTCTGGCACGCAGGGCTCTTCACGAAGGTATTAATGTATTAACTTCTAAAGTCTACAGAGAGCAGAGGTCTGAGTAGGAGGATCTCCAGTACCATCTTGTAATTACATTTCATGTAGTGTTGATTTTTTTATTATTATTTTTCTTGTTACTTACTAGTAGAGGTGTTAATACCTCAGGTAAAGGGATCAACTTTTTGTTTGACTAACTCATCATCAACAAAATGTAAGCCAAATTCTCCTCCTTAGTGTATATATATGTATCCCCCATTCAACTCTTCATTTTGTCCACAAACAACAGGCTGTGGTCCTGGGCACAGTGTAACTTTTGCAGACAGATGCATGGCTGCCCCAGAGGCACCTAGTACACACCTTGGACCTAGCCTTAATGTTTGTTAGTATTTTGCACAGTAACAAAAGGCTTCAGTAAGACTGGAAAGACAGCGTGGACTGTGGTTTTATCCTTTTTTAGTCTATTTATTCTAAAACCAGAAAGCTCTTCCTGAAAAATAAAGTAAGTTCAGACTGGCAAGTGACAACACATGACTAGATCTTAATTTGTAAGACAGTGCTTTTTGATTGAGGCCTACAACATGCACCAGACTAGCCGTTAGCATTTATTAGCTACATTTCATTTTTAAAAGCATGCTACTTTTACATAAGTAGTGTGCTTTTCTACCATTCTGTTTGTTCTATGTACGGTCTGATTGGTCTATGTGAATGTGCCAAAGGAAAGATTTTATTTTTAATATATGTGCCATGACCAAATGCTCTCCTGATGCCAAAGATGGCATCCACCAAAGCTGGGAAAAGCTGTCTCAGCAGCTTCTGTTAGGAGGGAGACAGCATTCTGGTTTAAATTAATCTGCATGAGAAAACCTAAGGGTCTTTGCACCATGGATTTCAGTGAGCCTTTTTCCAGAATAAGAACACTTTTTTTTTACATTTTGAGTGTAGCAAGGCTTTGATTCGTGCTGCTATCACTACTACTTAGAACTGGAAGCTAGGGTTTTTACGGAACATTTCACTAATGGCATGAAATTAGTGGCAGGCCTTTTATTTCCATTTTTTTGTTAATTCATTTATACCATTTCAGACCTACCCTCCGGCAGCTATATCCAAGAAGATATATCGCATTGCTCCTATCTCTGTGAGGCAAATGAAAACTGCTGCGACATCATGGCAAGCTGTAAATGTGGCACTCACACTGGCCAGTTTGAGTGCATCTGTGAAAAAGGATACTATGGGAAAGGACTGCAACATGAATGCACAGGTGAGTCTCATGCCAGTGTTTAGGCTTGTCTGCAAACCCTGAATGCAGGGCTAATCTAGGTAGGAGTGAAAAGCTCGTCTTGGAATTATGGCTATGAAACTGGATCAGGATGGATTTGAAGCTGTTCTCTGCCTGAAGACATAGAATATCTCTAGCAGCCAAACTCGCCTCATACCTTGTCTCCAGCAATAGCTCAAATTGATTCACAGGAAAGAGATGATAATGGGCCAGATGTTCTGACACAGTAAAACTGTCTTAAAACACAGCACACCAACAATGCGTGACGAGAGTTTACCAAGCCTGAAGTAATGTCATTTGTACTTAAGTGCTCTTAGTACATTTTTCTTTTATGAATTTTGCTGGTTGCTTTCTGAACTTTCCTACACTTTTCTGTTTGGAGAAATGATGTATATGTGCATCTTTGCAGAATAAATCCTTGGTGAAACTTACAGGCAAGTAATGGCTTTAATTCTCCCATGTTGAGTTTGAGTTACGAAAGAGGAAGAAGGCATTTGGGTCAATACAAAGAAATTTGGTGTCACGTTTTGCTAAGATTGATGTTAATGCTTTTTGGACAAGTCCTTTTATTTGTATGCATATTTCAAAGTCTCTAGTTGAAATAACAAAATTTTTCATTCTTTATTGTCAGAGAATATAGGTAGGTTTTACTCAATTCCATTGATTTTTCTAGGACAAAAGTTGCATTTGTTTACTGATCTGGAAAAAAGGAGTACTTCTAATCACACATTTATCAACTAGAAACAAAATACAGTATTTATATTGATCTCCTTTATAGTCTCATTTTCTCACTTAGATTCTGAATATGTAATCACAGTTCTCATGAGATGTGTCCTCATGAGGTGTGAACCAAGTGGCTTTATGGATCATGGCTATATAGCTGTTTATGAGTCCCATGCTGCCTTTGAAAATGTGATTTGCATAATATACACAGACTTTCTTGATGTAACTTTTAAAAGTTGGTAGTTCTGTTTAGAGAATAGACAGAGGCAGGTTTGTGACTAGAAGCTGAAGAATTCACAGAAGCACTAGTTTGGAAAAGAATACCTGTGCTCTACTAAGCCACATCCCTGAGCACCTAATCTACCCATCTTTTAAATACATCCAGGGTCGGGGACTCAATCCCCCCTGGGCAGCCTGTTCCAATACCTGGTAACCCTTTCAGTGAAGAATTTTTTCCTAACATCTAATCTGACCCTGCCCTGGGACAGCTTTGTGCCGTTTCCCCTTGTCCTATCTCCTGTCACCTGGCTGAAGAGACCATCACCCACCTTTCTACAACCTCCCTTCAGGTAGTTGTAGGTGGTGATAAGGTCTCCCCTCAGCCTCCTCTTCTCCAAGCTAATCATCCCCAGCTCCCTCAGCTGCTTCTCATAGGATTTGCCCTCCAGCCCCTTCACCAGCCTGGTTGCCCTTCTCTGCACTTGCTCAAGGACCAAAATGTCCTTCTTATGGTGAGGAGCCCAGACCTGCACACAGTACTCGAGGTGTGGCCTCACCAGTGCTGAGTACAGGGGCACAATCACTTCCCTGGAATTCCAAATTCCACTTCCCCTGAATTCCTTCAGAGGAAGGTTTAACGGAGATTGTGGTGACTGTATGCCTGCACGAGGAGGATTCTAAGGATGCACTGAGGGATCCAAGCTGTACATACAAGCACCTTATGTGGGAAAGTGCCTGCCACCACTGCAAGATACCCAGGTACTTCTGTTAGGGAATTGATAGTTACATTGTACTCACTGCCAATTATCACTATGCAATTCATCTTCTGCCTCTGGAGCATACTTCCTTTGCTCTGTATAAAAAGAGAAGTAAACAGGCAGGAATTCATTGGGTTTTGAGTGCATGAGTAGAGGAATGTATTTGGAGTCAGTGTCAGCACTGGCACATTGGATCAGAATCTGATTTTATGTAAGTGCAGCTTTCTTGTGTGCTCAGTTAACACTGAATTAAGATATGCTATTGTATTTTGCATATTTTTGGTTGTCATTCTATTTTGTTTCAGACAAAATCAAATTTTTATCTTAATTTTTCCATTTGTCATTCATGTTAATTTCTTCTACCTTGAATGCCCTAGCAACCTATTGCATGAAATAAACACAGCATTTCTGCCTCTATCAACAGCTTATGTCATTGATTTGAGCTATTCCAAACATAGTGACCCTGTCATTTTAGAGTTACCTATTCTACATGAAAGGATCTTTTGATACGGTCAGCATAGCTTTCAAGTGCCACCAAGAATGGTGAAAGTCTGATTTCTTTAAATGGGTACTCTGCAGCTGCAGAGGAAAGTTTTGTTTTGACATCATTGGTAGGTGTTTGTAAAAATAGGGTTTTAAAAGGAGTTGGTATTGGATACATTGCAGATAAGCTGTTCATTGCAGCCATCAGCTGTATATGTGAAGATAATTGAAGTTGTTTGCATTTAGGGACAATATGACCTGAACTCAAGCCTGCTCTCTAAAATGTGGTTGCTTTGCTCCACTATTTTATTCTTCTTTAAGACAAACAGAAACAAAATGCAACATGAGTCTTTAAAGAAAAAGTGTATTTTAAAATCTTTTATTCTGAAGAGGATTCCAATCTTTTTTTTTTAGGTTTCCCAGCTGAGCATAGCTGTGGATTTGTAAAGCATAAGGAATCTTAAGAATGCATCTTAACTTTTCTTCACTGTGTAATGTTTAGGGGGACTTTTGGCAAGTTTACAGTGACAGGACTTACAATTTAATTGTACTGCTTTTAGCTTTTTGAACAGTTAAAGTTGCAGATGCTCTATTAGCCTGTGTTTACATAATGCACTACAGTAGTTTTCATTAAGATCAGAGATTGTTATTCTGAGACATATCTGTCCTTTTTTGCTATTTTTGCTCTTTTGGTTATTTTCTGTGGTTATTTTCTGTATGCTTTTGTGTTTATGCATTATACCACCTCACTGTTTTTATGGTTTTAAATGTGAGACATCAGAATAACTATGTGACTTTGCTAATTACCTGAAATCACCCTCTAGGAAGCTTCCATACAATAAAATAAGAGCCACATGATTTGTGCCAAAGAGCAGAACTTGGCTTCCATGTCCCCCTCCTGTTCTTTGCAATGTTGATGATGTGCCACAGAAAGAAGAACAGACTGACTGTTTTCTGCTTTAAAAAGTAAACGAAATAAAAGCATCTTGGCCCATGTTAAGAGCCTCATGCAGCCAGAGACATCTGTGACAATTGTGACAAAGGAAGGGTGAAAGAGGAAGAACAGAGGCAGTATCATAACCAGTCCCAAATATTGACAAGTGCATAAACATCACCTCTTCAATAATGCTTCACTTTTTTTTCTCCATTCTTTCCTTGATTACAAATGTTGAGATTTAAAGTAGAGTCAACCAAACAAAAATAAGAGGTCAGCAAAAATAAATCTGTAATTACCTCTTGTGGTGGTTTAACCCTGGCTGGAAGCCAGACACCCTCCAAAGCTGCTCTATCACTCCCCTTTTCAGCTGGACAGGGGAGAAAATATATATTGAGAGGCTCAGGAGTGAGATAAAGACAGGGACGGATCATTCTACAATCACTGTCACAGGCAAAACAGACAACACAGAATAAAGGACAGAAAACTCTCTAATTGATGACACTGCCCTGCCAGTGACACCAGATGGGTAATGAGAAGTGAGACCAGATCTTAAAGCAGCTCTCCCCACCCCTCCCTTCTTAGCAGATTTCACTTCAGTCAGGATTTCACTCCCTTCACCCCCCTGCCCCACCCCCTGCACCATTGTGGCACCAAGAGGGGCAGGGAATGCTGGTTTCTGTTGGTTCCTCAAGAGTTGTTTTCCTTCTTAGTTGTGGGGGGCATTCCTCACACTCTTCCCCTGCTCCAGCTTGGGGTCCCACCTACAGGAGACAGTCCTTTGTGACCATCTCCAACATGAGTCTTTTCCCACTGGGCAGGTCTTCACCGGCTGCCCCAGTGTGTGTCACTTCTATGGATGCAGTCAGAGAATGTCTCACAGTCTCTCAGGCCCAGACTTCTCCAGCCTGGTCCTCCATGGAGTCACAAGCCCCTTCCCTTGCCCCCCAGCAAACCTGCTCCACTGTGGATCTCTCTCTCTCTCTGTGTCTCATCTCTGTCTCTCTGTCTGTCTCCACGGGCTGCAAGTGCTGGCAGAGTCTTGCTCTAATGTTGGTCACAGTGTCTTCTGCCTGTCTCCCCCTGCTCCAGCGTGGGGCCTTTCCACAGGCTGCAGGTGGGGTCTTGGCCTTTTCCATGGGCTGCAGGGGGACACTCGCTCCACCATGGGTTTCTTCATAGGCTGCAGGGGCATCTGTCTCTCTGGCACCTGGGACACATTCTCCCCCCCTTCCCTGGCCTTGGTGTCTGCACAGTTTCTGAGATCTTCTCAATCCCGGCTCTGGTGGCAAAAAGCAGCAGCTTATGGGTTTTCTCTCCTAAATGTGATTCCAGAAACACTGTGACCATCGCTGATGGGCTCGGCCTTACTCTGGCCTTGAGCTGGCTGGTGTTTGCTCTGTGGGGCCTGCAGAGAGCTTCTGGCTGCTTCTTGCAGAAGCCACCACTGCAGCCCCTCCTTCTCCACCAGAACCCAGCCACGCAAAACACCACCACTACCTAAGACTGTGTCATCTATTCAATCAATAAAAAGATGGGCTATTCAGATCAACTGCTTGTTCCATGGAAAAGAAAATCAAATTTCCTTATCTCCATTTATATCTTCTCTGTCCTAGGAAGTTTGGGAATATGCCTTTAACACAGACTTTTCACATAGTTTTTTCAGCAAGACTCTTAAGAGAAATGTCTTTTTTAAGTGGGCTCGTGGGTTGGTTTTAGATTCATGATGATACAACTAAAGGATGATACCCATTATGTTCATCTCATCACTTAGTACCTAAGCATGATCACAGTTACTGGAGAGGTCAGGAAACTGTTGTCTTAGAACCTGTATTTTGTTTTGTCTAACATGTGAACCTCATCTTTCTGCAGCACAATGGATCCATGAAGGTGATGTGCAGTTAGCAGGGCAGAACTAGTGAATGAAATACTTCTAGTCTGTGATAGTTATTCCGCCTTTTGTTTGTTTTTTGTCCACTACTTGAGTATGATTATTGAAGTGTAGAATTTCACTGTATGTATGAGTACTCAGTGGGTTGCCTAGTCTTCAGTTTAGTAGTATGCAGCATATCAGTATCTGCACAGCCAGTAGGGCAAGAGTTTTGCCTACTGAACAACATATGGATTAGATCTGTAAAGAGCCTTTCCAAAGAAACCTGAAATAATGTGAAAACTTTGACTTTTTATTTCCAAATTCTAATTTAGAACACATTCACTGAGAAGACTTTAAACTTTGAGGAAATGTAGGTCCAGCAAGGCAGAGGAGATTTGCGTTTTGTGGTTTCTTGAATTTTGGACCCAGTTTTCAGCTGAGCATTTTTTCCATGAGATTTCCAGGATTGTTCCTGTTAAGAATGCAAAACAAAACCTGATGTTCATGAGTTGGATAGCTTCTAGCTGGAAAACAAAATATTTTTGTGTTTAATATATTACTAGCAGTTCTTTTGTTAGACAGGAAGAACTTTTAATTCCAGGGGTGATTCCAATGGCCTAGTCAAAGGAATCTAAACATCTCTTCTGCCGTGCTGTGTCCTTCCTCCATTTGTTTTGATAGGAGCTTCTACTTCCCTGAACGGAGGGCCACCCTTTATCAATACTTCTTTTTTTGGAGGTGTTTCATTAGTTACCCTGTAGGAGTTACTGGCTTAATGAAGCTTTGCCAACCATCTTGAACTTGTCATACTGTATGTGGAAATCTTAAATAAGTTTACAAGGTCCCTCTAAGACCCAAGGCATTCCGAGTTACCAACACATAGAACAACACTCTTCAGTGGGTGCCTGTCACGAATCTGGAGAACCACCAGCAGCACGCCCAAGGTTCCACTAGTAATTGGCAGACAGGGAATGGAAAGAGAGCAAGAAAAGGAGTGTAAAAAAGAGAGTGTACAAAATGTCTTCATCCACAGTAAAATCTTGGGCAGAATTTGCCCGTTAAATCTGAAGGTTTGAATTGCAGTTCACAGAACTGCAGATTTCCAGGCTCTTAGAACCTAGTTTCCTCCTGTCACAGAAGACAGTGCCTTTTCATGCTCGCATCTGTTAAGTCTGAGTCTTAAATCTGGATAAGAGCTTGTTTTGGTACCTCTTTTCTCCTTTCTTTTTAATTTCTAAATGAAAAAAAATACTCTTCAGTTCTAGCTTAGTTCTCACTAAAGGAAGGCTTGTCTTGGGGCCAGCTGCCATTGAAAACTGAAGTTGGGCAAGGAGTATCTTCTTGAGGATCAGATCAAGTGGCTGCTAATATGTTACCTTGTGCCACATAAACCTGATAACTAAAAAGAAGAAAGCAAATTTTAAAAAATCAGTAAGTTGGAAAAACTTGGATTATAGCCAGGCAAGGAAGGAAGTACATGTTTAATGAAGAATTAATTAATGCTTACAAAACCTAAGCAGTGTGGAGAGACTTGGACTTGGACTCGGACTCATCTACTGTTGAGACAGAAGGCTTGATGGAGAGTCCTTGCTCTGTGAACACCACCTGTCAGTTAATGATTCACTCTTTTGTTTAATCATGAACCCCTTTCTATAACAATGTCTTTCTAAACTTTACTCTTTTATTTGTGGGTTGTTTTTCTTTTTTTTAAAAAAGAAGCCTCTCCTGAGTGGAGCTGCCTTCTGTTACAGGCTCTCTTCACTGACTTTTTGCCTGTGCTAATACGCAGATGTTCTATTATGTATATACTGTGTTAAAATGACTGGCTGTCATGCAAGGAGAAGAGAAAACAAGAAAGCAGGGATCTAAACCAAGAGAAAGCATGCAAAATACCTGTGACTAAGCAGTTGTGAAATGGTGCCTAATTAATACTGGCAAAAACATTCCTAAGTGTCTTTCTGTGGCTTTTTTTCTTATATATCCTGCTTGACACGTTATAGGAACAATAACATCATGATGGTTAAATACAGAAAAAATGTAAATGAGTTTGTTTTTCTAGTGAGGGTATCGTGATGGGTAAGTACAGGAGACGTAAATTGATCTGGTTTTCCACTGAAGCTACTGGAAAAAAATGGGTGAGGAAGATGGGTATAGGAAGCAAGTGCTATAGACAAGACTATGGAAATCTAGTAGGGTAATTAGCTTTTTAAAAATCCATTTAAGATTTCAAAAAGAAATGCAAAAGCATACATAATTGTTGTTTATGTAAAGACTAAAAAAATGTTTTTACTGATATTTTGTGTGGAAAAAAATACATCTGGAAACATGCAGGCACACTCTTCTAGACTGCATTGAAATCTGATTTCTCAAAAAATAGTCCACTCACAGTATTTCCTGGTTTGCTTTTGGAAATTTAAATATAGATTCTCCTGCTTGAAGCATAGGCTGAGGTAAAAAAAAAGGATATGGATACTGCAAGATTTCTCGAAATGAAGTACACAGTAGAGATAAATTCCTTTTGTTTGGTAGTTGAAAAGGATAGTCTCAGTAAACTCTTTGTGTCAGGAGGGGTTTTTTTTTAATAGGAATGACTGACAAAGATGATTGTTAGTCTGCGTGATACTACAATAGTTCTGTTTGCATTTTAAGTGGCTTCTGGCACCAGAGCAGTTTGTTTTCCACCTCTACAACTTGCTTTATGAAGATGAGGCATTTCTGGTAGTGGAAACTTCAGTTCACTCCTTAAAGATCTTTTCTTCACTCCTTTATGGTCTTGGACCCACAGACTGATACCGAAAAGATTCCTGAGGCACAGTGTGTATGAACTGGAAACAGGCTTTGTCAATTAAATAATGACTTAATTATGTGTTTCTAACAGTACTGCAAAACCTCTGTGGTTTCCTCATGCAAAACCTTTGAAGGGAAACAAGCAAAAGAAATTTTCGTTTTTAAAGCATAGATTTTGATAAATACAAAAAGGAAAAAACCTGACAAGGTTGGGAATTTGTTTGCTTCCTTTTGGGATCTAAATATTCTCAATTTGTGGAGGCAGTTCATGCAGACTTGCTTGGGTTTTTTCCTGTGTTTTTGTGGAGGATTGTTGTTTTGTTTAGGATTGTGTGAACTTCATTATTTCCAAAGTGGATTTTTAGTGCAGATTAGCCCATCAGAAGAGTCATATAGTGATCTTTCCAAGCCACTGCAGAAATATGAAAGCCTTAATGGCTTTGCTTGCAAATTTGTAGAAAATGAGCTTTCTTGGTCAGTTCGGTACAAGTTCTTTCACATAAACAAATGCCACTTGCAGCTACTGCTGGTTTTTTACCTATGTCCATAGCTTTGATAGGTCTGTTGAAGTGAACAAAAGCATTTACAGTAATGCACATGAGTTTTGGATCAAGTGCTTGGAAATGAGTCCCTCATTTTCTCTTTTCTTCAATCCCTACACATCTTCTGTTGCAAAAGTAAAAATTATAAGTAGTACAATAGCTAATACTATGATATTAATTAATGATTTTTCATCATTTTAGAATTTTTCTAACTCTGCATCAAGCAGCTTGTTAAAAGTGAACTGTGATGGAAAAAGAAAACCCTAAAACTAACCAAAAAACATAAATGGGAAAGTTTTCTGTGTATGCCAGCACCATTTATGAAGAAATTCTTTGAAAATGAATTTTTTGGGTGAAGGTGAAAACCCAAATTCTATTTTGACATGTGCATGCCAGAAGCAGAGGTGTATCTTACTTCTGCATGCAGTATTGAAAAGCATCTCATCCTTTACAACTAGATGTCATCTGAGGCTTCAGAAAATAGGTTTCTGTGCTATAACAGACTGTTTATTTTGTATTAATTAGCTATTTCTGAAATAAATTTGATGGAAAGCTGTAAAGTGATGCACAAGTGACCCTTTTTTCTTATCTCAGGAGTGACTTGTCCTGGTCATCTCAGAACGTCATGAAAATAAAGCCTCTGGCCAACTTTCGTATGTGTAATTAGAGGAGAAAAATTTACCATCTGGAGAACTTGAAAGGAGCAGAAACCATTCTCTGAGCAGAAATAGCCATGACATAGAAATATCTCCAGTTTTGTGTGCTGATCCAACTTCATCTCTCCCTGGAGCACTGAAGCTGTCCTTTGGCCACAGTATAAATATTGCAGGTGGCCATCACAATGAAGCAGGCTCCAGCCGTAAATGCAGCACCAGATAGATTAAGCCTTTAGTTAAAAGACTGTAAAACCTTTACCGTTAAGCCTGGGCCTAGCCTTGAGTCTCTGGATAGGTTAAAAAGCAGGCTGTCTGTCCTACTTTCTTTGGGATTTTACATGGTTGTAAAACATCCTGTTCCAGCTGTGCAGTCTCAGGCAAAGAGGTAGTTTACAAAATTTGTGCTGTACGTATCTTTTTTTAACTGCCTGAGACATTCATCAGCCAGTTGTCAAAAATTTTTCAGCAGTTTAGACTCAGACCGTTTTAGCATAGGCCTCTGAGTAAAATCTTGCAGATTTGAGAATAATTTTCAGGATTGGCACTCACATCATACCAGACGTTTGCTGGAATAATTGTCTGTCCGTTGCAGCTCTTAATTAAATGGTTTTTACTGCAGCATTATTGATTACCCCTATGGATTATGTGGTGTCATCTTGGCTTCACTGCATTTTCAGAAACACATAGCCAGGATATTTTCATAGACATGTGCACACACATATTCTTCCTGAACTTGTGCCAGTCTTGCAATTTAAAAGCAAGTATCTTAGCATTCTGTGAGCTTTTAAGTAGCTTTTGTCTTAGAGAAGAAAAAATTCAAGTTCTTGAAAGAGTGCACCAGGGATAAAATAGATGGCAGTATACAGAAAAGAGTGTTAATTATTGAAATGAGGAGAGAGGTTAGAGACATGTTAAGAGACTTACAGCTTGTTTTAATTAACTGTTTTGTCCCTAGTGGCTCTCTAAGGCTCCAAAGCATCACATTTAAGTATTTAAATCATTTCTAGGATGTAATTTCTGCTGCAGTGAACTCTCAAGGTTTAGTCTTAGTGCCTATGCCTGTGAGGCTGTGAATAGGTATCCAGATTCCTAGCTTCATTAAGCTGCTCCCAAAGTCTTGTCAAGGCCAGTTCATTTAATCAGACTAGAGCACAGCACTTCTAATGTGACAAAATCAGGCAGTTGCTGTGCCTCTGCATTTTGGGTTTGGTGGATTGTACATGGTGTGTTTGACACGTGGTCAAACAAATTTGACAGCTCGGTGTGTAGGAATATTTTAATTTTATTTTTAAATCCTTGATATATGTTATATATGTTATATATGTTATTTACCCAGGCCAGAATACACTCCAGAGAGTGTTCTCTGTCAGAATGAGTACTATTCCTTTCAACATTTTAAACAATGCTGTCTACTTCTCTTCCAATATGAAGCAAGGATGTTGTGTAAAATGTGGTTTGCATCATTTTGCAAGTATTCAGTATTCATATGTTAATTGCCCTAGGGTTGCTAAGAGAGAGAAGAAAATGTAGAATCACAGGTCCGTAAAGCTCATCATGTCATAACCGATAGCTACAGTCATTTGTTTCTAGTTGTTTACCTAAAGTCTTTCAAGGTATATTTACCCAGAAAGCAATGTAGATGTTAATTCTGTTCATTTGAGTACCACCATCATAAGAGAGGAAAGATAGTAGTGAGAAGGGATGGGATAGATGGCTTTTCTGTTGCCTCTCCTGTTCAGTCCTGTCCAGCTGATTTCTCTGTACTCTCTGGAAAATTGTCTGGCGTGTTCCTCAGATCATTTCACAATCACTTCCAGTGAAGAAGCCCTCTCCCTGTCTTCTGCAGCTATACTCCTCACTTTCTCCCCCTGTGCATGTTCTCTGTTTCTTCTGTCACCGGAGTCCAGAACCACTTAAGACTCTGGTACTACTCCAGCAAAGGCAATGGGCAGCAAGAAGAATATGCTGGAAAAAATACTATGATGAAAAGGGGTCAAAAACCCACTCACCTTGGACCAGAATTAGGGGGTGTAGATTGCAGACATTTTATGATAAGCTTAATCTATTTGCCAGTTGCTTAACAGCCAGAATGGATGGGAGCAGTTTGGTCTGCTGGCTTTTAAGCACCCTTGTTTTCTTCTGTCACCCTAAAATCTACAGCAGATGGCCGAGCTGTCTCACCCAGAAACAGTGCTGACTGCATGGTGCAGTGTTACCAGGTCCCTTGAGAATGAGAAAACAGCAACACAGATCAGTTTCATCAAACAGGAAATTGGTTTTTCCTGGTTTTGTTGGTGTTTTGATAAAAGCACAAATCGTGACTCTGCACAGAAATGGGAACCTCTTCAGCCGAAAACCCTAGAGTTTAATTTGTTACCATGCAAAACAAAGTCAGACCAGCAACTCACACTTCCAATGCAGATGTTTCAGCAGGGCTGACATCTGAAGGTAATTTGATGAGTTGATTTTTTTTTTCTCCCTTGTCTGAACTTTATTAACTATCAAGTGTTTTCCCCCACAAGAATGGGAAGAATGAATGGATCTTTGGGGGGCGGAGAGGGGAAGTTGAAAGACTTAATTTTACAGAAGTGTGTATAATGTAGTTAATCATATGTTCTAAATCTAGTCATGTCATTTATTTATAGTTTGGACCTGACAGATTTGAAATAAAACTCAATACAAGTAAGCACTAACTTGCAGCTTTTCATTCGTGTGAAGCACAGAGGAATGGCAAAATCTCCATCTGTCTGGGGGTGTACAGCTGTACTGATTTTACGCAGAACTGCACCCTATTGTAACAACCTAAGATCTGGCTCCTTCTCCTGGCCATGAGGCAAATCTAATGGGTTTTTTCCATGAGAGAAAAAAAAATGTCCTGAGGATACTAAGAAAAAAATAAGTGGATTTTTGGCCCCAAAAAGTTCAAAGCATGTTTCCTTGCAAATGCCATATAAATACCCATGCAAAGTTTCCATCTCCCTGTGGCATGTAGCTTGTTTCTCAAACAAGAATGCCAGAAGATAAAGTAGAAGAACTTTCTTAATTGTGCCCGCTAATGCTGCAGTATTTTTCTTTCACAGATTATTGCTGCTAGTTTCAGACCATTTGCTGGTTAGGTCTTTGCAGGACAGTCTGGATTATAACATTCCTATTAATATTGTCAGGATTCCTTTCGGCTCCAGTTTTTATGGTTTTATGACAGAAAGTGCTCGGTATGTTCTGACTGTGCTCCATTGGAAAAACTCTTATCTGGAAATACACGTAGGTGGTATTAAAATCTGTACTGAGATAGAGGCAGGAAACATCAGTGTTTCGGTGGCACACAGAAACATCTGCATCTGCACAGGCTGGGAATACTCTTAAATTGCATTAATTTAAAGGCATATAATTTGCATTCTGAGTTTAATGTCTATGTAAAAATGCTTGGAGCTGTGGATGAAAATATGGGCTTGTTACTTTCTTTCTCTGTGTTCTCTTTGGCCTGTGTTTTCTTTCTCTGTCCCTCATTTCACGCTTTGCCCATCTGCTGCCCTCAGAGCATCCTTTGAAGCCTACATGTGCCTGAGAGCAGCAGTCTGTTACACCCTGCCACACGGTAACTTCAGCATCAGAGGGGATGAGCCCAGTGCATCTTTTGGCAGCAACAGCATGGGTGCTCATTCTGAGGAGTCCAGGCCACTGTAGAGGTGTTCTACTACCTTTAAATGCAGCAGCTAACTATTTAAATCTTCACAGTCGTGCCGTAGCTCTCAAGCCTGAGGATATGGAAGAGGGGGTTGCCTGCAGGATTATGAAGCACTGCAAAAGTTATTCTTTCAAGTAACTCAGTTCACAGGACTAGGGCTTTTCTTCGAAATAGAGCAGGCAATGTGGTAAGCTGAGTAGCCTTATTGTGAGGAGTCTTGATGTCAGCACAGAATGTAAGGAGTGCTTGCCAAACCTCATGGTTGCACACCAACAGAGCTGTGTGTAGTTAAGCTGGTGTTTCTTTTGGACTTCCATTATTTTCTACATCACAGAAGCATTAGTTTGTATACCTAAAACTAGTCTGGTCCTCTAGCCTCATTTTGGCAAAGAATGTCATCTGAAATGCAAATATTCTATTTCACTTTTCAGAGTTTAAGCCTTTACCTCAGCATCGTGAGGATCAAAATATTCATTCAGTCATTTGCAACTCCCTTCACTTAAATTCTTATGTCATTATGAACTGTAGAGAAGTAAAACACATGTATAAATTTTGCTGTCTTGCTCCTGAATGGAAATACAAAATACAATGCCTTACAAAACAGAACACAGTTTTTAAAACATAGCTGTGGTGGTTTAACCCTGGCTGGAGGTCAGCTGCCCCCCAGAGTCACTCTACCACTGTCCTCCTCACATGGTCTGGGGAGAGGAAATACAATGAAAGTCGAGATGAAGACAGGGAGAGATCATTCAGCAATTACTGTCACAGGCAAAACAAACTTGACAAGGAGTAAAATTAATCTAATTTATTACCTAATCTAAACAGAGAAGTATAAGCAGAAATAAAACCAAATATTAAAACACCTTCCTCCCCCCTCCCCGCATCCCAAACTCAATGTTACTCCTGATTTTTCTACCTCCTCCCCTCAAGTGGCTCACGGGAACAGGGAATGGGTGTTGAGGTCAGTTATCACACATTGTCTCTGCCACTCCTTCCACTTCACACTCTTCTGCTCCTGCCTGGGATCTCTCCCACAGGAAACAGTCTTTCATGAAGTTCTCCAGGGTCTGCAGTTCTTCATGAATTGCCACAGTGTGGATCCCTTCTACAGGGGACCTACAGGACCTTCAGGACCAGGCTGTTCCAGCATGATCCTCCACAGGGTCACAAGTCCTGCCAACAAACGTGCTCTGGCATGGGCTTCTCTCTCCACAGGCTGCAGGTCCTGCCAGGAGCTTGGTCCTCTGCAGGCTTCCCACCTGGTCACAGTATCCTCCATATGTCTCCAGCTCTTCCAATGTGGGGCATCTCCACAGGCTGCAGGTGGAATCTCTACTCCCTGTCATCTTCCATGGGCTGCAGGGGACAACCTGCTTCACCATGGTCTTCTCCACAGGCTGCCAAGGAACCTCTCTCCCCCTCCTTTTCTTCTAACATTGGTGTCTGCAAAGCTTCTCACATCTTCTCACTTCTTTCCCTGGCCACAATAGCTCTACCACTCAGTTTTTTTCTCCTTAGATGTTACCACAGAGGTGCTACCACTGTCACTGATTGGCTCAGTCTTGGTCAGCAGCGGGTCCGTGTTGTATACAGCTGGTGTCTCTGTTGGACCTAGGGTAAGCTTCTCACAGAAGCCACCCCTGCAGGCCCCCCCCACTGCCAAAACCTTGCCACACAAACCCAAAACAAGGATGCCTCAGTGAGCACCCGTATTCTTCTTGGTTGGCCAAAAACATCTCATAAAACTGTCAAAATGGCAGCACAGGGATGGTGGTTAGGTCATGGCACAGAAGGACACTTGGTCATTATTAGTGACTCAGTTTCAGTAGTGGGAGTAGCCAAGCTGTATTTGTATGTGGCTTTTTTAGATGGACTGGTAGCCCACGTTGTGCCCACACTCCAAGCACATGGTAACAGAAGTAATGTGATCACAGAAAGTTTGGACTGAGATAGAGCATACCAGCAGTTCTTCAGCAGCTTTCTGGGCACTTTTCACTGTGCCTTAAGCAAGAAGGCAACCTGCACTCTGGGAACAGGTGGGAAGCCCTTTACTGCCTTCTTGTTCCCCCGTTTCTTTTTACCTACCTATTCCTCGAGATAAGTGATCACCCTGTCACCGTAGGTGATGGATTACAGCTGTTACTTGCCTGATTTTTGCCTCAAGGCTGAAGCGTGGACAAATATTAAAGGTTACAAGTTCAAGGTCTCTTAATAATGATGCTTTGTGAAGTTGTCTCTAGCATTTAAATTTCACTCCCAGTGATGTTAGAGATTGATTTATTCTCACTACTTTTAAGGTCATTTTTGGGAGGCCTCCTGTGTTGAAAGTGCAATGCCTCATACATTCCTACATCTCAGAGGTAGTTTATCATCTGTCACTTGCATCCCTCACTGTTTCACAGTCTGCAAAAGTGTGAGAAATTAGCCCAGAACTTGGCACCAACTCAGGAAAAAATGGGATATTTTTAGGCAATATTAATTTTCCTGTGAACCTAACTAATTAGAATCAAGTGCTGTTTAGGATTAGATTTTCTAGCTAAAAATCAGTGGTTTGGTCACTAAGTCTTAGGTCCATTAAGGAGTGATTTAATCACTATTGCTGAATACCTTTTTTGTTTCATTTTGCTTCAAATTGCTGTTAAGCACGTTCCTTCCATCTCTGCAGATGAAGATCGCCTTACATAGAGAAAAAGAGCTCAGAGAAAGGGCATGAATTTTGAAAAGCAGGCAGGACTAGTAGTGTGGCAGACCTTGTTCCTGCCAAAACATGCAAAAGATCCCACTGCCCTTTACAAAGAGAACAAGTGATTCTGCTTGTTCAGGGTGGGAGAAAAAATCCCTTGAAGCTGAGAGGAGGATGGAGAAGTGGACATGAAGCACAGCTTCACTCTGATGGGTGAAGAGGCTGAGCACCTGACCGTTCTGAAATAATCTCTCTCTGCTGTTTCCCAGCTCCCTTCTGGCAGCAGCAGCGAAGTATTTCATTCTAGTTTAAACAACTGCACTTCAGAAATGCCTTTGGATGCTAACAGGTTGCTACTTTAGCACATGTTTGGTCAATGCCCTGGTCAGGCCCCACCTGGAGTATTGTGTCCAGTTCTGGGCTCCCTGGTATAAAAAAGACAGGGACCTCCTAGAGACGGTCCAGAGAAGGGCTACGAAGATGATTAAGGGCCTGGAGCATCTCCCCTATGAGGAAAGGCTGAATGAGCTGGGGCTGTTCAGCCTGGAGAAAAGAAGACTAAGGGGGGACCTTATTAATGTTTATAAATATCTTAAGTATGGGACACAGGGGGAAGTAGCCGGCCCCTTTTCAGTGGTCTGTGGAGACAGGCCAAGGGGCAATGGCTGCAAGTTGGAGCACAGGAAGTTCCGCACCAACATGCGGAAGAACTTTTTCCCAGTGAGGGTGACAGAGCCCTGGGACAGGCTGCCCAGGAAGGTGGTGGAGTCTCCATCTCTGGAGATATTCCAGCCCCATCTGGATGCCTCTCTGTGCAATAGGAGCTGGGGAGCTGCTTTGGCAGGGGGGTTGGACCCCATCATCTCTTGAGGTCCCTTCCAACCCCTATGATTTTATGGTTCTATGAACACTGATAGGAGGAAGGAGCCTTACGTACATATTACTCACTAGCCAGGGATTCCTGCTTTATGGGAGAGCTCCTGCATTGCAGAAGGTTCAGTCTTTGCCGAGCCGCTAAGGTATGGAGACTAGGTTGGTGCCGTCTAGTGGGGGATGCAAAGGTGGTGTTCTGAAATGCTTTAAAGGAGGTTCCTCACAGAAGAAAGCTTGGTCGCCTCAGGGCTGGGGCTGCATATATGGTTATGTACTACAATATTATTTTTTTTTATTTTTAATCTTTTTCGCAATAGCTTGTTGTCAGGCTCAGGATGTAGTACTTGAAATACATTCCTTCAGTTGAAGTCTAAGGTGACCCTTTTGCTTGCAACTTACATTGATTTTGCAAGAGTCAGATCCATCCTTAAGGGCTCCCTTTATCTCTTGCAAGGAAATAAAAGGGGAGAAGGACATGGGAAGATGAGGGAAATTAAGTATAAAGCAGTCAATTCTCCAAATGTTTTGTGAGCAAGCAGCAGTTAATTGAGCATAGTGATCTAGTTGTTTTCTCACTGCTCTTGCTCTCCATAAAAGAGACTCTATTTTGTTCTACACATTTAGATAATTTTTTAAAAATTCAGGAGATCCTGTCAGTTTCCGTAAGAGTTTTGCATGAGGAATGGAGTATGGGATTTATGGCATTTTTCACAGTAAATCATGGGTATCAGTAGTGATTCCAGGAATTATGTGGAAACTATAACATTGAGATTAGAACGGTTTACTGAACTCTACACAGGAATAGCTGGGATAGTTTCACAATATGTAAAAAAATAATTGGCAAACCCACCACGTTTTCTTGTCTGATTACTGGCCTGAGCCATTGCATGTGCTTCAGCTCTCTCAAGTTAACCAAAAACTGTCTGACTCTCACCCTGGGCTGCTAAGTAAATAAACATAGAAATAGTGACATGTGTTCTCCATCTGCACAGTCATGTGCTATATCTTCAGTGCTCAGAAATGTTACTTAATAGGAATATAATCACTGTTGTTGAAAAGTGTATTTAATGATAAAAATAAGTGATGTGGAAAAGATGCCAAGTTTGGCACCTAATGCAGTAGTGACAGTTTATTGAGGGTCTGGCAGAAATAGCTTCACTTTCCTGTTTATAATAGATTTAACTTGCTGCATTCCCCATCTGTGATTCAGCAACTGGAACATCTCTGATATGCAGAAAGAGGAGGCAAAAATAGGTGTCATTTTTTTCTTTTTTTCTTCATTTCATATGTGTCAACAGCTGGGAGTGGGTGTTGGAGGCAACAGCAGAAAAGGGAGTGTTTGGGGTTAGGCTAGTAAAATAATTTAGTCCCATAGAGTTCTGGTAATATTTTGCCAGAAAGCAAATTCACAATTTTTGCCTGAATGAGGAGAAAATCAGAGGATGTGGATTCCTCATGCCACTTGCTGCTTTCAGGAAAGCCAGTTTGCTCACTCAGTGTACCAGAGAGTCATTTTTATTTTGACTCTTAAGTCTCAAGAATGATTAAACCCCAAACCATGTTTCAGTTGCCAAATAGGTAGACACAATAAAAATGGATCTTGAACCACCAGGCACATTCTTCACTGCAGAAACCTATCAGTGCTGTGAAGTTGGAGTGTGTGCTTTATGCATTTCTTACTTTGCTTAAAATTACCTGTGAGGAATCCCAGGAGAAGGTGATCCATTGAGTTACCCATGCAACATAAGAATCTTGCTCCCTGCTTCTGGAATAAAGTGTAAACAGTGCTGAGCAAGCACTGTCTGAGTAGTGGTGATTTCAGTATGTCCCAGGAGTAGCAGGCAGTGCAGTAAATTCTCACTTCTGTCCAGCTTCCTCTGGGTGTAGCACATGAGAAGTTGTAAAGGGACCAGTTTTCTTTGCCCCAGCTGAGACTTCTCTCTGTCCAAATAGTCCCTTTTCCCAGCTGTGGACAAAGGAAGACTGTTTATTGCTTTCTGGTGTGTGCCTCTAGCTCACAGGGAAGTTAACTGAGCAGTATATAGTGCAACCCAGATGGAGCTATCTAACTACTCTGATATGTTTAACTGCCATCACCTGGGATTTGGTCTAGGGATAATTTTGGCCCTTTGGGGACCTAGTAGCTGCTGATTAGTCCATCCAGTTATGGAGGTGATGGATTGGTGGATTTGTTCGTACAATGAGTAGTAATGAGAAAGTAGGAAAAAGTATGGAGTGACTTTGTTCCCTGCATCTGATTTGAACTGACCTCTGCAAATGTGTCTTTTTCATGGCCCTCCCTCTTCATTCTTGAGCCAGAACCCTTTCTGTCATCTGAAAGGAAGAGCAGAGCTACTCAATACATGGTACAGTGGTTGGACCAGGCCTAAAGAAATTGGGTCTTCCAATAGTCTGAAACAAGTATTTGCTCATCTGTGTGTAGCACAAACTAAACAAAATGTTTGGGCACTTTTAGTGGTATTTGCTTTACTTCAGACTGTCTGGGGTTTTTTTACAGTTTTGTAAAAGCAAAAATACACTTTCACAGCAAGCATATAAAGCCAAATACATGCACCTAGGACAGGTTGGAGATGTTCCTTTTCATTGTTTATGTATGTAAACAGCAAGAAGCTGTCCAGAGATCAGGGGCACTTTAAACAGTACTATTTAGTGTGTGCTGTTACATCAGCAGTGATCAGGGTTTAATGAGGAATGCCTCTATGTGATTATGGTGAAGACCATCTCCAGAGAAGCTTAGTACTGTATAGTGGTTTTGCTCTGAGCAAAACATTTTCAGAATTGATTTTATTTAAGTAAGGGTCTGATTGTGTGCAAAGTTTTGAAAACAAAACCTTCACTTGCACGTAACTAAATTTGTAAATTATCTCTGTTTACATGGCAAACTTTATACAGTCAACTAAGTTAATTTCCTAAACCACCTTTTTGTAGTTTCAGAACTGGTTGTACACTTTTTGTGTGATATGGTTTAGTAATATGCAGGGGCACGAGGACATAAATCAGCATCCAGGCTCTGAAAATCAAAAGTGCTACCATAAGCTGATATCCATAATTGATAGGCAAGTTTATGTTTGCTTTGGATATATGCTCCAAATGTATCAACAAGACTAAGTTTGCTGTCTAGGCAAACAACAAGCCTGTAAACAATGTCTAAAATGCCACAGAGCTTCAGTTCAATACATGAATGCCATTTTGATGTATGCCAATTGCACAGCTTCTCAGGATGTGTCTTGTGAACTTGTAGCTTGAAGAAGCATGGGTGGACTTCTTTTGAAGTTACAATACAGTATATGAAATCAGGATTTTATTTTTTTATCCCTGAGTAAGTGACAAACTTTAAGACAAGGAGAGAAGCTGCCTTCTTTAAAAGTATATACAGTAGTCTTTATTTTTATGATTGTAAAACTTCTAAAATACTTTTTAAAGCTCTGTGTCCTGGCAGCGCACATGTGGTTCAGTATGAACCTGTTTAAGGCACTCACCATATTTTTAACATATAATAGTCGGTCTGCTTTTTAGAGGGATTTAAAACTGGTCATAAATGTATTCTCTGTATATTCTTAGTGCTGTTGCTATTACCGAGGAGGATATTTTACAGTCAGAATCATTGCTTTGCAGTAATCCTCTCTAAATGTGCTGGCCTCAGGCCTACCCAGGGATGTTCAGCGCAGCTGTGGCTCATGGCCAGACCTTCATGTGTAAGAGGGTCCTTGTAGGCATCCTAACTTTTACAAACTATAGTAGCTTTTGGGCTTATATTCTTCAGCCAGACGATTGTTCCCCGCACTGTGTATGCTTAGTGTACAGAGATGGGACGTTGACCCAAGGGATTGCATCTCCTTCCAGGCAACTTTCCAGTTCTTCTGCCCCATGGGAGAGGATCCAAGATTCTTGTTTTTATTATGAAGAAGTTATTTCTGTTGAAAGTTTGTTATGACTACTTGAAGTGCTTAATGATGTAGAGCTAGATCATGGCAAAGTGTCATTCCAAATGCTGCAGCCTACTTGATAGTGGAATATTGCAGTTTTGATACCTGTAAACTCAGTAAAAAAGTTTCAGTGTACCTCTCCCTCTGTATCATGCGCAGAAGTAGCTAAACTTTGGACTTGTTTTTGCCTGCTGTCCCTGACGAGAGGAAATTTGTAAATCTAATAAAGAGATAGAGTAAAATACATCAAATAGGAACAGAGAAGATGTCTAGCTTGTTAAATTGCTAATCATGTTGCTGTGCGAAGGATGCTTAAGGAATACTGACAAAGAGCAGATGGATGAACAGGTTCAGTGCTGTCTGAAATTAATGCAGAGCACATGCTGGGGATAACAGAAGATACTACAGAGTTGAAAAACACGATGGGACTTAGCAGAAATCCTTCCCTGATCCCTACATTCAAAGACAAGCTCAAGGTTTTCTTTTGCAGTCTTTGTACAAGTCATACATGTCAAATGTTTAGCTAAAGCCACTTCCTTGCATATTTCTTGTAATCATAGCATGCTCCTGGCTCACGGGTTTTTTATGGCACCAAACATGTTCCAAACTGCAGAAAGGTGGATTAAAGTGTCTGCTGTAGGTTTAGATTTTTTTCTCCTTAGCTTTCCAAAGCATTTCATGGGCACAAAGTGCCTGTTCTTACAAACCTACCATCTAGGAGCTTTTAAAAAAAGCCCAAACAACACCTGCCTAGATAACTTAAATGTAACTACAAGCTGTAACTTCTGGATGCAGTCTCTACCATAGAGACTAAGGGTGCAGAAAATCTTTTAAGAAACAGGCTTAAAGATCATCGTGTGCAGGTCCAGTGAGGTAGGCACATTTCACAGTCTGGGAGACAAATCTGATTGTGTAGCAATTTGTCACAGTGAGAGATGCAGATAGCAGGGTAGAAAGATACAGTACACAGTAATGTGCCATAGTCTTTTTTTATTTCCTTCTCCATGAAAGTTTATACTTCTATTTAGTAAAATAAGCAGGCTTTATAGTCAGGCCCATTCATGGTCGCAAATTTAAAACGTGACTTATGGCAGATCCAGCTGCCACAACATTTGTCTCACACATATGAAACTCAGAGTGACATCTTTTTTCTTTTTTCTTTCTGTAGTTCTCCACCAAGGACATAAATATAAATTAATTTGAGAATTTGTTTGACCAGATGTTGTGGACTATAACTCAAAGTAGTTCCAGACACACTGGATCTTCCATGTAACTTCAAATGAATGAATAAAAGTACAAGACCACATACGCCAGGTCAAACATACATAACCAAAAATCTCCTGTCCATGTATGTTCAGTAACAAAAAAAAGCACAAGGAAACAGTGAGAGAATATTTTTAAGGATTCTGAAGCCTATGGATTGCATCATTTTTTGAAAACAGCACCAAACCAAAATAAGAGTAGTTAATCGTGGTATACCTGGATTCTGGGGTGGATTCAACACTTCATTTTGTTGAATGCATACCTATATAATCACTATCACGAAAGTAATTACAGTAGCATAAAAACAGATTGACTAAAGGGAAAAGTAGGCTTTCTTTCCTCCTTTAAAAAGTTTGTGGATTGAGCTATAAAGACTATTTATGTATTTGTCATTTGCCACAAGGTGTCATTCCATCTAGGCTTTACACGTATGGGGAGCAAATGAGAAGACTCCAATCATCACAGTAGCAGTGTATGAATAGAGCTCAGGTTGATGCAGAAGAGGCAGGATATTGCCTAGCTGATTCCTGCCACATCCTGCAGAAGATAAACCTTTAATCAGATCCCTCATTAGCATGAAGTGTGGAAAAAACAGCTCATGCCAGGGATTACTTAGTAAATGTAGTTAGTAGGAGAAATTATGCATTGAAGAAAATACAAAATCCCTCAAATTAATCTTTGAAATACATGGAGTTTGTCTGTCCTCTCTCTTGCACTGGGATAAATGAAGAATAATTCCATTTCAGTGATTTAGATACACTCATATAGTTGGAGAGGAAATTGAACTTGCCTGCTTTCCCAGGATTTTAAAAGATTTACATTTTTAAGGCAGAATTGTTTGTACTTCAAAATTATGCTCGTACATTCAGAGGAAGTATCATGACCCTGTGTCACAGAGAGGAACCCTTTGACACATGAGCTCTACCTTTTTAAATCCAGGCTGGGCTCTCATGCTATCATGTGGCTTCAATACCATTTAAACCAGTGGCTCAAATTTGCCACTGGCTTTAATATTTTCAGTGAAAAAATTGCCAAGCTGGATAATACATGTGAAGTGTTCAGTGAATCTCTGAAATATTTCTTGGTTTATGTTGTGACTGTTACAATATTAAAATCTTCCTTGAAGATTAAAATACTGAATTTGTCATTATTGTGGGCAGGTAGAGCAGAAGAATCCGTACTGAATTTTAAAATCCATCCTTTGATTTTTCTGGGCTTTCCTAACTTTCTGTGTCCATTGTACAGGTTCAGGCAATGTCTTGCCATACGGTTACGTTGTCAATACACACGTGTTGACTGAATGTTTTTAGGCCTCTGGATTTTTGTTTCTAGCAAACCTGTGTGATACTTCCTTTCTAGTGATTTCTTTTTTGTGCACAACTTAATTTTATTTTTTTGTAGATAAAGGAGTAAGAGAGTGTGTTCCATTGATGATCTAAGAAGTCATTAAGCCCTGTAGTATGAGAAGCTAAAAAGACACCCTGTATTTTCTTACATTTATTCAGTTAGTTTTGTACCCTAGGAAAATGCAGGAGGCATGCTGAAGTAAGCATGGATTATTCCATTCCCATTTCTGGTCAGAAGGTTATTGCAATGTCATCATCATGAACAATAGAATATAAATGTGAATTGTGAATATCCACCATTATAGGAAAGCAGGTTGTCATTGATGACAACTTTAATGTGAGCCATCTTTGTGTGCTTGGGGAGTTTGGGACCTGTGCTTGTTTGAGTTAACACACTAATCCCAGCTTCCAGATATCCTTTCATTCCTGTAACAAAGAGGTAATCCTCTGGTGCAACTCAGTATTCAGTATTCTGGTCTCAAGAGGAGAATTACATTAAACAAAACCATTTCCTTGCGCTTCCCCTTGCTTCTGGGCAAAGAACACCGTGGTTCTCATATTGGCAGTAGTTGAATCTTCTGTTGAGAAGATCATACATGCAGATGTGCACATAGCTGTCCTCTGTGTTTAAAGGCTGATCGTGTAAAAACTGTTTCCCCATTTTAAAGTTCTTGCCTTTTTTCTCATGCTTGACAGTGCCAGATTGATGCTTATTTACACTGTGGTTCATTCACACCATTTTGAGCCTTTTTATACCATCAAATTGTTGGCAAGGGAAAGCAAGCCTTGAAACACATTTAAATTGATTTCACAGATTACCACTGGATAAGATGATCTCTCCCTGCAGTCAGTTTTTGTGTGCTTAGAGGGCATGTTGGTGAGTGCAGGCTGATGATTAGAATGAAATGAAAATTTGGCACAGTTAGATTCTCAGAACAGACCCCAAAGAGACACCTGTAGAATCAGTCATGGCCACGTGTGCTCTTCAGATGTGCTTGCCCCTCAGATTGTCTGTTGCCTCTGAAGGCATCGCTGTGTGTAGACTTGGACCACGCTATAGTGCCGACCGAGAGCTGCAGGGAATGGGTCTGCAGTCTAGCTGAGACAGGTATGGACAAGTCCAGTCTACAGCAGATGGTCAAAGGCCAGTTCTTCCACAGCTGATTTTGGATGTTTTTAACCTAATCTGTGGCCAGGCAAACTTCTGTGGCTGCCATGGAAACGCACAAAGGTCAGCATGCTTATGCGCCGCTGATAAACCATGACTTCGCATCACAGGACGGACTGTGATGTAACACGCTTGGAAATAGCTCTGTAACCACCTATTGTGGAAATCCAGAATGTAGCTTGTATGGAGTTTTGTAGTGATGTCGGGGTCAATGATCAGTTCAGGGACTTGGGCTTGGAAAAATTCCAACATAAAAAGCACATATAGGGTGTAGCTCAAATTTTTAGAAAGGCGGTGGGAAGCGTTTGAAGCGTGGAAAAGGAACCAACATTTGGGGAAAGTGTCTTTCACAGTAGAGACATTAATTAACCATTTTAACAGTATTATTTACCTCCTGCTGCTTCACTGGAAGGAGTAAACTAAATGTAATTTCAGAATGAACCATTTCTGTCAAAGCCAGACTGATACAAAAACCCTAAGCAAATTACTAGGTTTGCTGCTAAAAACACCCACATCATAAAATGGGTGATTATTTTTATCACATAGTTCCCAAAACAGCAACAGAGAAGAGCTGCTGCTTCCTCGTCTAAGGTGAGGTTGCAAGAAAGAGAGAAGTTAGGCTGAGGTTTTGTTGTTTTGTTGTTTTCTTCAATGAAACCTTTCTTACAGATGTTGTTGTATATGCAGCACATGAAACTGACCAATTCATTTTCACACATGGAAGGCAGCTTCATCATACAGCAGGTCCCCTGTGTTATGGATGCATTTTTGCACTGTAGCTTTTTGGATGCGTTTCATCACTTCATGCTGGATACTGATTAGTTTTAACAATGATGCACAAAAACTTCCACAAAGTGCCAGAGGGAAATACTTCAGAGATTTCAGAGTAATACCTCTGGTATTTAGGCAGCTTCGAGGTGATCATATAAAGCAATATGAGAGTATTTCAGACAGACCTAATGTCCAGTGAGGGGATTTCTGCATAGAAGAGAGGAAAGAAGCAGTTACAGCCCAAGAGGAATGTCTTGTGTGAGAACAGTAGGGGAACTGTAGGAAAGGGATTTTTTTTTTTTTTTTTTTGCTAATGCTTTTATGAAAGTCCTAAAGCAAGAATTAAAAATTCCCAGCCCCAATTCCAATTGGATTTTTCTGCCTGTTTCCTTCCTAAAATGGTTTGTACTTACATCCTTTACTGCTTTGACATTTTTCACAGAATCACAGAATTGTAGGGGTTGGAAGGTACCTCCAGAGATCATTGAGTCCAACCCCCCTGCCAAAGCAGGTTCTCTAGGACAGGTCACACAGTTTATTGTCTATTGAAAAGTGTGTTTAAAGTACAGATTTGTGAAGCCAGTTGACACCAACCAAAATCACCTCTTCACTGCTATCCACTCAGTTGCTTTCTTCAAAATAAAACTGCACTATTTTTTTTCTGAAAAGGAAACAAAAATATTCTCTCTGGAATCAATTCAGAAGACTGTGCTCCTTCTGGAAAGTGCTAACTGTTCATATGGGTTGATTTTTAAGGTATAATGCATAAAATAAGGCTTATGATAGTAAATTCCCCCATCACATGTTATGCAAAAGGAAGCTGAGGCTTTGTATGTTTTGGGAAAAGGAGGCTGGGGTTTCCTATAGTTTTGGGTTTTGGTTTGGGTTTTGTTTTTATCCCCCAGCTGCCTAGAAAGCAGGAAGTTATTTTCATTAATAAGACAAGAGTCAGATTATCTTAGCACCATCCTTGCAGAATAAACAGATCTGGTACAATATCTATCAAAGGAAAGACTGACACATACTACTGGAACCTCTGAACTCCAGGAAATGTACCTCAATAGGAGAGATTTGCTCCAGAAGCAGAACTCACCTGACTATGTAAGGAGAAAGGCACTTGAGTGTGTTTATGGTGTGAAGTTCTTTATACCATCTGGAGCTACACCAGATGGTAAAAAGTGATTGAATTGAGGGGAAGAAATGAGACTTATGGTATGCAAGAGAAAGTGTGGCCTTTACGAAAATTTGTAGGCAATGAAATGAATGAAAGGAGGGTTTTTTTGTCTGGCTTTCAGAGCTAAGTAACCTTCTCAAAATATTTCCTGAACTTTACATCAGGAGGTATGTTTTTCAGCACAGGTGTCTTGGAGTTCTATTTCAAGTGGTAACCTGGTCAATCAGTACTTCACTTTATCAGCACCTGTAGATTAGTCACTCCCCTGTTACTCACATCATCCTTGTGAAATAAAGATAGTTATGTTTGATTCCTGAAGAACAGAATTCAAAGCAGAGAGGTAAGAATCAGAGTTACCCAACCAATCTGAATTTCCCAGGTGAGACGTGCCTTTACCCTTTACCCTTTACCCTATGCATTTTCCCTGCATCTCCTGAACCTTTTCAAGGCTTGGGCGTGTAGATGCACAGAATTTAAAATATTACATGGGATTCAAAGGAATGCAAAAGCTTCAGTTGCTTTGATTAATTGCTCCATTGTTTGTGGCTCATACATTTTAGCAAGTATAGTGGCTAGTTCATACATAATCATAATGTGTAAATCAAGGCCAGGGGGTTTGGTCAGCTTGTGTTAGCTTGTTACTAAGGGTTTGTATGCATAAACTTTGGTGTAGTTTTGAATGGCAAGGATTTTGTCTGAACTGGTTTTTTACACCTCCAAATTAAGAATGTATTTGTGAAGTGAGCACAGGTTTTATCAGTGAAAATCTGGTGAGTCTTCTGAAGTTGGGTTTCTTTTCAAGAATATTAATCATGGGCTTAATATCAGTCCACAGGCAGTCACTGGAGAGACCTCCACTGAGTTTGTTGGGCTTCAGGTCACCCATCTAAGAACTCTGAAGTGGTGAACGCTTCTGCCCTAAGTGATGCAGAATGGATGAGGCAGAAAAAAACAGTGTAAAAAAGTAAAGCACCTGAAAAATTATGCTACCTGGGAAAGGTGGATATTCCCAACTCCTTTCTGTCATGTTTTCTTTTTATCAACAGCTTGTCCACCAGGAACATACAAGCCTGAAGGTTCTCCAGGTGGAATCAGCACTTGCATCTCATGTCCTGATGAGAATCACACTTCTCCACCAGGAAGTACCTCCATTGAGGACTGTACATGCCGGGATGGATATCGTGCTGTAGGTCAAACCTGTGAAGGTACGTGTTTCCATCCAGGAACAGGAAACGCTGGAAGGTCCAGTGCAGTGCTGGGGCAGTTTTGTTCTTTGTGTTTGCACTGTGAAGGACATGTCAAATTCCATGCAAGATTTCCTGTGTCATTCCAAAATGCAAGTCAAGTTGGAAATTTAAAAAATAGAAAAAAAAAATTAAAAAAAAGTTTTCCTTCAGTAGCCTGTGGCACTCCCACCTATTAGCATACCTACATTGTGGTTGGTTGTAATTTTTCAGGTGTTCACTGCCCTGAATTGAAGCCCCCTGATAATGGTTACTTTGTCCAGAATGTCTGCAACAACTACTTTAATGCTGCCTGTGGGATCCGATGCAAATCTGGATTTGATCTCGTGGGGAGCAGCATCCGGCTTTGTCAGCCAAATGGCCAGTGGTCTGGATCAGAGGCTACTTGCAGAGGTATGGATGTCATGTGTTTGAAAACTCTTTTTCTGCTGAATTGGTTTGTTCTTGACAGTGGTTTTCTCTGCTCGCTGTGTAGTTGGTGGCATGTATCTGATACTGTTAGTTCTTGAGTGAAACAATGTTCCAAAGGTAAGCTCCTGCCTCAATCACGCCTTTCCCTCCTTCCTAAGGTGGAAGGAAGACATCTACAATAGGAAACAGTATTTAATAGGCAGACAGTATTCTGCAACTGAATCTACAACCTCCTTTCTTAAACTTCTCTTCACCTAATTTCTATGAATCTTGTATCTACATTATATAAATCCAGTGAACCTACAAGTAGTCAAATACATAACAAGACCTTGCTACATGGCTGGTTTAAACTATCTGCCAGACTCCTGGCATAGATGGGCATTGGTTTGGGGAGGCATTAACCATGGAAGAGTCCCATTTTGCTTTGTAACAATTTCTTCTTATGAGAAATAGGAAAGCTTGGGCCCTGAGCATAGTGTTCAGAAGAGTTCAGAGTGGAATTTCACTAGGGAACAACTGTCAGTACCCTAGAAGTTCACTGTAAGAGAATGTCAGCTGGAAAAGAAATAAACAGAAGGTGTGAAAGGGAGGAGACATGGGAAAGAGCATCCTGAAAAATATTCTTTCACACAGTTTTGCTTTATTATCCCTTGTCTCTGCCTGAGGTTGGGTTCTTGATGATTTAGAAGGGAAGCTGCATTCCCATGTACTCCTGTCTGGTATGTCTTCCAAGGAGGGACTGAAAAAGCAAGTAACAACCTTCATCTCCTTGGCAGCCACAGGTTTTACTTCAACATGTTTAACTTGAGTTGACATTAGTACACTTCATCGAAGGTAATACATGACAAGTCATCAGCTCTTTCTGTAACTCTTGCCCTGGCCTTGAGTTCAGGGAAAGATGCAGGATAGATGCTTGGGGGCATTAGCACTTTATGCCACTACAGCAAACACTGAGCCCTTAAAGAAACAGCAAATCATGGTTCTGAAAGGAGAGATCCTGGCTCTGGACATTCTTATGTAGCAGTTCACTTCTACTTACATTGCAGGATGACTCTTCAGATAATCCTGGAAAACTTAGTCTACCTTTATAGCTTCCAGTGACAGAAGGCAGGAAGAAGAAGCTTCAAATAGAAAATAACTTGCTGGCCAGTGCTGTGAGGCTATCTTGAGAAGCTAGACTTAGGGCTGCTGACTTTTCAACAGTCAAAACACAGACTGGAGATGTATGCTACCTCAGGGTGCTGTGCACCTCCTGTCAAAGCTGCTGTCACATGGGAGCCTCCAGTGCAAAAAATCTGGGGAAAGCTGCAGTCAGCCAGAAAGGATCCTCCATCTTCACTGTCTGTAGACTTAGAATCTGTGTGATACTAGTACTTAGAAAACTCTCTTTTCACCTATTGGATGTTGGATCTTCCTTTAACAGGGAATTTGTCTGGAAGGTGGTGGAAGAGAAAAGTCTGCCTTGCAGTATTGTCTTCATGTTGAGTTAATGTCCTTTGAAGTCCTCAAATGATGTATCTTTTACTTCTCGTGTGCCATTCTCCATCATATTGAAGACTTCCAATTAAAAAAAAATATATTTAAACATCCTACCTTTATATGTACTGGATCTGCTACTCTAAATTCACTCAGACTATGAAATTGAATAAGATCAAAGACATAGTTTATCGCTTTTTTGTTAATCCTAGGAATATTTTATCAAATAATTTAGGAAGGGATAGTGAGGGCAAATCCCTTTTCCCTGCTTTGGATTTTGACATTAAACACTCCTCTGTTGTTCTGCTAGCTAAAATCTGCTGTGCTGTTAGAAAGTGATTAATGCAGTCATGTCATGCAATTAACAGTGACCCATGGAAAAAAACTACTGCTAAGCATGTATTTAATCTATAAAAATGTATTAGGAGATAACCCAGAGCAAGCAGAATGTACTGTTGCTGTTTTCAGTGTCAGTATGGTCATGGAAATGCCCTGTTGACTAGAGGATGGTTTTATGTTTAACGCATGGAGCCATAACCAGGGTAACTGTCTGAGTTGCTTGTTTCTGCCAGAGCCATACAGAGACCCTGTGTGAGCGTGGACATTGAAACACCAAGGAGGCAGGAGCACTACAGATGTGCAGTCCTTCAGCAGAGGTGGCTAGACGTAGGAGTGGCGGGAGGAAGAGAGCCTTCTCTGTAGGCACGTTAATAGTGCAGAGAGCCTTCTCAGTGCTCTTAATTCATTCAGACTTCCTCTTAATGCTATACAGTTTGGTAGCATTTGCTTCCTGTTGCTACAGATGGGGTATTAAAGACTTCCATAGAAACCTTAAAAGAGAAAACCTGTTCTCTTCTGTATGAAGCATGTGTGATTTAGCTGTAAACATGTCTTTCTTACTCTACTACAGTTAAGATAGAGCATATTAGGGAACTGCTCTGAAGCTCAGAGTGCATCTCAAAAGATGAAAGTTTCAAGATCTTCTTTATACTCTTGAATGCACTTCCCAGAGGATGCCTGTGTATGTAAAAGCACAAGAAGAATAGTGATTGAAGAGAGTAAACATGGTAATGCAAGATGTATCTATCAGGTGCCTCTGAAAGGCTCGCTTTCTCTCTCACTTTCTCTCTCTCTCCCTTATGTCTTACAATATACATAGGTTTAGCTACTTTTTTTTCCCAGTTAGGTGCCACTTTAGCTGGTTTCATAATAGACATTATCTAACTTTTTTTCTTGTAGCTTTGAGGGGTTTGTGATTATACATCTGGCTTTCATTTGAAGAAGCACTCCAAGTATCTGCCCATTTTTTAGTTTGAGGGCGTATGTATAGTGATCTGTTCAGTCCATGTGTCCACTTCCAGGCATATCCTGTCTCATCATAGTGCAGAGTGAACAACTGCTGAGGAAAGGAGAGACAGTTGCCAAATTGGCTCACTTTGGAACGCATTTGGAGAAGGGCTTGTGCTTTGCCTCTGACCTAGTGGCAGCAAAGATGGTAGTTGATAAAATGAGCATCCCAAACCACAGTGGAGAAGCTGTCCAGATCTCTGAAGCCACCTGTCATCAGAGCTTCCCCTGCCCCCCCACCAAGGTCAGCAGAAGCTACGGAAAACAATCCAGGGAGAACAGAGCTTAGGGAACTGTAGATAATTTTGAGCAGTCACACTGTTTGCCGTTGTGTGTTTTTTCTCCCCCAGTAACATTGAGCATACTGGACAGTGTCTGCCAGCTTTAGCTGGTTTTCAACCATACAATTTTTCCACTGGTTTTGGAAAACCAATAGCTGGTTATAGAAGAGAGATGTGAATTACTGAAGGAAAAGGTGCACTAGGATCCCAGCAGGCAACTACACGTTTGGGTTTCCAGTGAACTGACGATACACATATCGTCATCACCACATATGTCATGGCCTGACAGCAGGTATGTCCAGCTTAGCTACTCACTCAGAGTTTGTTCTCATTAGGTTTGGGATTTGGCAATAACACACACTTGCTCAACAAAAAACTAATTATGTTACACAAAACAAAAATTTATTTCCCTAATAGCAAAGCAAAACTGGCTACAAGTTATGTATTACTGTTACAAAAAAACCCACAAACCCTACAGAAATGTATGTACACTTACAGAGTTACACTTGTCAACCCACACAGCTGGGCAGCCCTATTGGTGTGCAAGATCTAGGTCAAGGTGACAGGCACAGGCTTGGCATTGTGCCTGTGGAGACAATGTAGGCCTCGATGGTGTGCATCTCAGTCTCCCTCCCATCCCATCAGTCTCTTAGGCCTGGAGCGTTCTGCCATGTAGGGACAGTACGTGTCAGAAAGTGGACCAGTGCACAAACTCATCCTTCTAGGTTGTACAACCACACCTTTGGGGGGGGGGGGCCTTCATCATCTTCCACTCCCTCGTTGGGCATTGCTCTATTGCTCTCTATTGCTCACGTAGAGGTCTTTTGTGGTCAGGGTGGTGGCTGGGTGAGTTCCACAACCGAAATGTTCCATTATTGGGACCAGCCAGACAAGCCCACATCCACAGGTAGAAATGTCAGTTTCCTGGTTTCATGTAAAAATGTCAAGTTTCTGGTTTCACAACAGCCTCATGACCTCTACAGATTTTTCCATCCCAAATACACTTGTCCAGGAGAACACAGGGACAAACGCAGAATACTGGATGAAAAGTAGGAGACCTGGAGGCAGTGCAAAGGAAGGAGGTCGTAGTAGAAGAGCCTGAAGTTATGACACTGAAACAAAGGACATAAATTCAGACTATACCTGAATTTTTTATCATTCAGCTCTTTTGGTATCATTCTTAATTACAGCATAGCTTTGTGTTAAACTGAACCGTCAGGATTCAGTAACAAAACCGTAAGACAATCTGAGGCTGATGCTCCATGCCTCACTTCCCTTTCTGCATAGGAATTCAAGGAGAACCTTAGCATCACACTGCTTGCAGTGCTTGTGAGACGTGGTAGGAGGAGGGCCTCTGTGTTGAGCAGAACTGTGCAGCCAGAACTGCCTCCACAGGAACCCCTACACCTGAAAGGGTGTCTCAGCAGCAGCCTAATTTGTTCCTTGTCATCTCTCATGGTCTTCTTGTCTGTGAATACTTTGTGTTCCTCTTGCTGTCTGCCACTATAATGAATGACTGATGCTGTGATTTGTGCTAGTTCACACATGTCTCTGTCTACACCAATACACTCCAGAGTGCCTGAGAATTTTCCTGAGCAGTGGGACACTGTCATCTACCCTGTTAATAAGCTTTTAGCCTTTTCCACAGTGTGCACTCAGGATGACACACATTACTAGCCCAGGCCACACACTGTGTGCTAGATTTCTTCAATGGCTAGGACTGTTTCTGAGCAGGCTTTGCTAGCCTGGACTTTCATCAGAACTCAGGTGAGCTTGAAAGCACGTGCCCAACCTCATACATGCTGTGTAGGACTGTTTCAGGAAGAGGGGGGCATCAAATCTTTGAAAAAAGTCAGCCCTGTTCCCTAAATCTGTACAGACTACTGTAACTAGTGTACAAGCCAGTACCTGTTCCACCCCTGAAAACCTGGGCAAAGTAGTGTGATTCCACTGATTGTCAGTGATGCACAGTGAACTTCAGGTGTATTTTTCCCTTGCAGTTCGAACCTGCCCCAGACTTCGGGATCCTGAAAACGGACACTTTAATTGTTCAACAGCTGATATCTCCTATAAGACAGTGTGTTATGTGACCTGCAACGATGGCTATGAAATAGAAGGAAGCAGAAAACTCACCTGCTTGGGAACCTCACAGTGGGATTCAAAGGAACCAAAGTGTGTGGGTAGGTATCTGATCACACTCTGTCCATGATATGACTACACCCTTTTCTGACATGTTGTTGTGAATGAGACACTCTCCCTGGTTTAATGTCTAGTAGAGCTAGGTGGAATGAGAATTTGTCTATGTTGTGTTTCATACAGATCTGGGAAGTTGGGGAGGGGCAGAGGAATTTCTAAATGGAGAAAGTGGACAAGAAATCCAACACAGACAGCTGATAATTGAAAGATTGTTGCATCTGATGAGTGTTAAGACACTGACACACAATGTGTTGTAGGAAGCATGCAAGTTGCAGGTGTGTATTAGGTGTATGTTAGATGTGAACAACCAGGGGTTTGAATTACTGTGTTAAAGCTTAAGACGTCCAGACAAGGACTAAGGTAGAGATTGGCAGTTGTCACATTTCCTGAACTCCCAGCAGGAAATAAAATTTTAGACAAAGTAAGGAGCAGGTACTTCTAAGGTAGGATTCAAGTGTCACATCAGCATCAGCCTTGAAGGGATAGGTAAGCATATATTGATTGCTATTCCAGAAATAAGGGATTGTAGATGTCAGAATCACAGAACATTAGGAGTTTGAAGGGGCCTTGAAAGATCATCTTGTCCAACCTCCCTGCCAGAGCAGAATCACCTCGACTAAATCACACAGGAATGCATCCAGGTGGGGTTTGAATGTCTCCAGAGAAGGAGACTCCACTCAGCGTGTCCCAGTGCTCCGTCACCCTCACAGTGAAAAAGTTCCTCCTTATGTTCACATGGAACTTCCTCTGCTCCAGCTTGTACCCATTGCCCCTTGTCCTATCACTGGCCATCCCTGAGAAGAGCCTGGCTCCATCCTCCTGACTCTTGCCCTTTACATATTCACAAACATTAATAATGTCACCCCTCAGTCTCTTCCAGGCTAAAGACACCCGTTTCCCTCAGCCTCTCCTCATAAGGAAGGTGTTCCACTTCGTTAATCATCTTGGAGACCTTGCACTGGACTTTCTTAAGGTGTTCCATGTCCTTCTTGCTCTGAGGGGCCCAGAACTGGATACAGAATTCCAGGTGTGGTCTCACCAGGGCAGAGTAGAGGGGGAGAAGGACGTCTCTTGTCTTACTAACACACCCATTCTAATACACCCCAGGATGCCATCAGCCTTCTTAGCCAGGAGGGCACATTGCTGGCTCATGATCATCCTGCAGTCCCCCAGGACCTCCAGGTCCCTCTCACCTATGCTGCTCTCCAACAAGCCAGTCCCCAGCCTGTACTGGTACCTGGGATTGTTCTTCCCCAGATGCAAGACCCTACACTTACTTTTGTTAAATCTCATTAAACTTCTCCCTGCCCAGCTCTCCAGCCTGCCTAAGTCTTTGCTGGATGGCAGCACAGCCCTCTGGTGTGTCAGCCACCCCTCCCAGTTTTGTGTCATCAGCAAACTTGCTGACTGTACACTTTATTCCCTCATCCAGGTCATCAGTGATTATATTGAATAGCACAGGTCCCAGTACTGACCCCTGAGGGACTCCACTAGATCCAGGCCTCCAGCCAACACGTCCCACTGATCAAAATTCATTGGCTTCTTCCCTTCAAACAGGTCTCATTCCACCTCATGACTTGACCATTTAGTACCCATTTAGGCCTAGTGTCATGCATTAAGTTAACTTAGAAAGGTAAAAGGAAGAACTATAGCTGAAACACTCCCAAGGGTAGACTGACAAAAAAAAAAAAAAAAAAAAAAAAATTGTGGGGGAAAAAAGCACCCAAGCCTAAGGTCCAGCAATTCAGAACTGATCCAGTGCTGACCTTAGTCAGAGTGAGGTAGATGTCACCTGGGTCCAGTAAATGTGATGCCAGCAGGGTTAGCTTGAACCTGTAGGTATTTTTTTAATGTTTTACTGGAGGTTTAAAAATGAGGACTTCATGTGAGACAAGAATTAATTTCTAACTGTAACGTTCTCTGAAATGATGAAAATAATCCACAAGTATTAATTTATCAAGAGAGTTTTTAAGAGATCCTAATCTTTCTTCTGTTGAAGTCAGTGGAAAAACTTCAATTAACTTCAAAAGGAAGGGACCCTGAAATCCTGTTGGAAGATTATAATTGGAAGATTAACTATATTCATCAGTTGAATTCATCCTTCCTAGCTTAGCATTTTGATTATTAAAATCCAGCTCTACTCTGTATCTGAAGATTTCTTCACAGCGTGCAGTATTGCCTCCATTCCTGGATTACCCACGGCAATAGCTTGTTTTGCTGAGTCTGAAAATCTAGTATATATGTTACCTTTAATTGTCACAGAGGGAAGAGTGTTGGTGGGAAAATGTATCAGCTGCTTCTGACCAGCTAAACACCAGTGACTGGTGTTTAGAACAAGTTTGCTTAGACATGTTCAATATAGATGTGTGGTGTTTTATTCAGAGAAAGATGCAGATCAGAAGACTGATACTGTGTCTTCCTCAAAAACTACCCTTTGTGCTCATTTTCTGATTGTTCAGCATTATTACCCATTTACTTTTAGTCTGAACAGCTCCTAACTATTATTTATCTACTACAAAAAAGGTAATAGAAATCCTGCTGTATTAAGGCATTTTCAGTTGATGATTTATTAATTTCCTATCCTTCTGTTATAAAAATGAAGTGGAATTGGGTTCAGTGTCTTACCTTGAAATGGATTTATTTGACCTCAGGGTACTCTCCTAGCTGTTTCTCTGAATGCTTCAAGTTGGAGTGTGCATCAGTTCAAAGTTTACCGTATTTAAGTTACCTCACTGAGACTGTACTACAATCATCTGTAACCATAACAACACTGTACTGTAACATAAATTGGATTGTTTTCAGTCACTTTTGTGAGGTCTGTTGCCATATGCATCTTTGCCAAGAGACTGGAAGTTAATGCAAGTTTGGGTATTACATATGTTTTAAATTTTTGTATTTTTTTGTGTGATATCCTCTTGGCAATGAGTTACTTTTGACCAAGTTACATATTGTTGTCTTGCAAACTAAATAGCTGCTGAAAAGGAAAACTTTGCAATTTGTCTAATTAGAAAAAATATAATCCTACAGTCATGTTCTTGTGTTTCCTTCCCCATTGGTGAAATGTCAATATCCAGCACGCTGAAGGGAACACGTTTTTCAGGATACTGTTGTTGCATTGTTCAAGGTTTGCTGAGGAAAGGTGGAAGTACAGATATCTGTCATCCGGGGTGTTGGTGCCACCTAGTGTCGAAAGAATCACTGCTCCACGCTTACTGCAGTTGGCAATTTCTTTCCTCGAAGCATCCTGTTTGCAAAGGGGTTAAAGAGGCATGATTTGCTTGGTTATCTTCTGTTACAATATTGAAGTTCCTCTCCATGTTAAGCATTATAATAGTGTGGTTCATCACGGGCACTTGCCGATGAAAACAGATTTTTGTCTCTCCTTAGAAGTGGTTTTATCTTCTTGCTATTAATTCCCTATCCATGTGACTAATACTGTGGCTATCACTCTGCTCCTTATGAAGTCCAGACTTCCTGGGGCAGCTCGATCAAAGTCTGGAACTGAGCACAGGTAGAAAAGCTAAACAACACTACTAGAGTTGTGGGGTTTTTTTGAATGCCATAGTTTTGCATAGCTGGGTACAGAGAGAGAGACCGGGGGCTGCAGATAATGGCTGCTGGAATGCTCTGCTGGCCACTAAAAATGTAAACATCAGGCAATTCAAGGCCAAAGTCGTGGGTAGAAGTAATCATAGAGCCTCTGAGAATCACATATAGGAGAAAACAACCCAGAAGCAGCTGCATTTTGCCACCGGAGAAGGGAGTGAGAAGATGTAATGAGCTGTGCAGACACCAAGGCCGGAGAAGGGGGAAGGGGGGGGGGCAGCGGCACAGGTGCCAGAGAGAAAGATACCCCTGCAGCTTGTGGAGAAACCCATGGAAAAGGCCAAGACCCCACATGCAGCCCGTGGAGAGGCTCCACACTGGATGGAACAGGTGGAGACATAGAGAAGATGCTGTGACCCTACGTTGGAACAAGCCCCTGCCAGCATTTGCAGCCATGAGGAGAAACAGAGGCACGGAGATGAGAGAGAAATATTTGCGATGGAACAGGTTTGCTGAGGGGAGGCTTGGAATCCTGTGGAGGTCTGGGACTGAGAGACACTGTGATAAAGAGATAAAGCCCTGGGGAAAGGATTCACGTTGGAGAAGTTTGTGGAGAACTCTCTCCTGTGGGTGAGACCCCACGGTGCAGCAGGGAGAGGGTGTGGAAAGAATGTCCCCACCGCACTGCCCCAACCCCGGCTGAGATGGAAACCAACTTGCAAGGGACTGACACTGGCCTTGACAGGTGGACCCTCAAATGGGTTAAAAACTGGCTGGATGGCCGGGCCCAAAGGGTGGTGGTGAATGGAACCAAATCCAGCTGGAGCCCGGTCACGAGTGGAGTCCCCCAGGGCTCAATCCTGGGTCCAGTCTTGTTCAACATCTTTATCAATGACCTGGATGAAGGGATTGAATGCTCCCTCAGTAAGTTTGCAGATGACACTAAGCTGGGAGGAAGTGTTGATCTGCCTGAGGGTAGGGAGGCTCTTCAGAGGGATCTGAACAGACTGGACCCATGGGCTGAGACCAACGGGATGAGGTTTAACATGGCCAAGTGTAGAGTGCTGCACATGGGACATAACAACCCCATGCAGCACTACAGGCCTGGAGGAGACTGGCTGGAGAGCTGTCAGGAGGAGAAGGACCTGGGGGTGTTGGTTGACTGCAGGCTGAATATGAGCCAGCAGTGTGCCCGGGCAGCCAAGAAGGCCAATGGCATCTTGGCTTGTATCAAAAACAGTGTGGCCAGTAGGTCTAGGGAGGTAACTGTGCCCCTGTACTTGGCATTGGTGAGGCCACACCTTGAGTACTGTGTCCAGTTCTGGGCTCCCCACTATAAGAAGGACGTTGGGGTCCTCGAGTGAGCACAGAGAAGGGCAACCAGGCTGGTGAAGGGGCTGGAGGGCAAATCCTGTGAGGAGCAGCTGAGGGAGCTGGGGCTGTTTAGCTTGGAGAAGAGGAGGCTGAGGTGAGACCTTATCACCACCTACAGCTGCTTGAAGGGAGGTTGTAGAGAGGTGGGCGATGGTCTCTTCAGCCAGGTGACAGGAGGCAGGACAAGGGGCAATGGCATGAAGCTGTGCCAGTGCAGGTTTAGATTGGACATTAGAAAAAAAAAATGTACTGCAAGAGTTGTCAGGACCTGGAACAGGCTGCCCAGGGAGGGGGGTTGAGTCATCTTCCGTGGATGTGTTCAAAACAAGGGTAGATGAAGTACTTAGGGATATGGTTTAGCTTAGGATGGGAATGGTTGAGCTCCATGATCTTCAAAAGTCTCTTGCAACCTTGTGATTCTGTGACCAAAGCCCCCATCTCCCAGCCCCTGCCTCCCTGTACTGCAAGCAGGGGTAAGGAAGGAGTGAAATCGTGACTAGAGTGAAGTCTGCTAAGAAGGGAGCGGGGAGGGAGGTTAGAGGTGTCTTAAGATATGGAAGCTCATGAAGAAGTAACCGAAATCCCCATTTTTTCCCAGCCCCTGCCCCCCTATATTGAGAGCAGGGGGAAGAAGGGAGCAAAATTCTGACTAAAGTCTGCTAAGAAGGGAGTGGTTGGGGAAAAGTGCTTTAAGATCTGGTTGTGTTTGTATTAAGATCTGGTCGCACTCCTAACTCTGTTTTTTCACTGTTCTTTGTAGTGTAGTGTAATAAATTAGGTAGTTTCTCTCTTCTTCACTTCGTGTTGAGTCTGTTTTGCCCGTGTCACTGCTGACAGAGTGATCTCTCCCTGTCCTTATTTTGTCTCCTGAGCCTCTTACTATATATTTTCTCCCCCGTCTAACTAAGAAGGGGAGTAATAGACTGACTTCGGTGGGCATCTGGCCTCCAGCCAGGGCTAAACCACCACACTGTCCCACCAAAGGCTATCCTGAATATTGGTGAGATGCTTCAGCATTGTACTCTGCTATGATTTTGCTAGCATAGTTAGAAGCATGTCAGTCAGGGGTCTGTTACTTCTTCTCAGAGACCCAGAGTTTCTCTGGTTTTTTTGCTTTCAGCTTTCGCAGCCTTTCTTCTGCTTGTTACCTGATTAGTATATGTTTTAATGCTCTTAGCTTGGCTTGTCAAACACTGATTTTTCAAATTTCTGATCTGTGACTTGTCAGTTACCTTCCTGTGGAGGTAACCAAAAGTTAGGGGTCTATTTTGTTTCTGGTGGACTTGCTTTACATTGCATAGCCGTTCAGTGGCTGCCTGAAGTGAACAAACATGTCTTAACATTTTCTAATCTTTGCATCATCTTGAAATGAAGTGCAGTTCTTTATTGCTTGGACTTTAAACACAATTTCATTATCAAGAGTTTAAAGGGTAGGAGATACTTCGAACGCTTAAACTCTTTAAATACTGTGTCATGCAGAAGAAACAGTTTTCAGTTAGTTGACATGTATTTTGGAAGAAGAGAGGAAGGAGGAGTGAAGTGCTCTTTCTGATTGTGAATCACTTCAGTGTCATTGAACTATTGCTAAGTGTTGAACAGAGCTTTCCCTTCTGTAGCTGGGTTGGGTTGTTCATTGTGTGTCCTTTGTGTAAAGACCTGTCTGCTTTCTTCACTGGCTAGCTTTCAAAAGCTTCAAAACTGCATGCATGGGATATCCCTTTTTGCTCTGTTAATGCATCCATGTTTGAAGTAAAAATAGCATTCCTTGCCTTACATGGTAAAAACAACAGCTCAAAAATGAAACAAAGGTTTTGTGACAACTGAACCTGTTTAGCACATTGTGGGTTTTGGAAATTTACACTTTAATGCAAATGGTTTTCAGAATATATGGTGAATTACAGTAATAAAGTAGTTCAAAACTCCCATTTTCAGCCTTAAAGCAACCATCACGCCTTCCAAACTTTGCAGAGGTCAGCTGCCACTTAGGATCATCCTGAGTCTTTGCTTCTGGGTTTGAACACAGTCAAGACTGAGACAAATTTCATTTGGTTTGGAATGCAGTGGGCAAAATCACATGCCATGTCCTTAACCATGTCCTACAATGAGCACATGACGGGCTCTGCCTTTCCTTCTCTTATGTCAAGAGACAATGTAAAAAGATATAGAAGGCAACAGATACAAAACTGTTATTCCTGTTTTGGAAGGTCAGATTTCCATACGAAGCAAGGGAATACAGCTACAAAGTGACCATGAAAACTGAAGCTGTAAAAAAAAGGAAAAAAAAATTAAAAGAAAGAAAGAAAAAAACCAAATCAAAACAACAACCAAAAAAATGTCCCCCCCAAATGCCCCCAAACCAGAAAGATACCAAGCTATAGAGAAGCCACACAAAAAATGTTGTATTTCTGTCCCAGAGAAAAGCATGAGCAAGGAAATACAAGACCTGATATCCTGGGTGCGTTTAGTTCAGTCAGCACTGGGGTACAAAGCTTCAGCAGGCCTTACTGTTTTGATGAACTCATAGTGCATGCAGATTCTTAACTGTGTGTTTGTGTTCCCTCTGAGTTGCAATGTGACTGTATTTGCAGATTTTTTTTTAATATCTATTTCATATATATAAGTTAAAAGACATATCCTACTGATCTCTTGTAGAACTGCGTTGCCCCATCCTCCAGAAACCAGCAGGTGTAACAATTCTCCCTCCCAGATGTGGGCTGGAGCCTGCTGCTTCTGGGACTGTGTGCCAGCTGAGCTGTCCCCAAGGATTCATCTTGTCTGGAGCTAGAGAAGAACTAAGGTGCATTTCATTTGGGAGATGGAGTGCAAACATCCAGGAGGCTCTGTGTAAAGGTAGAGACCAGCACAAAGTCATTTGTCTGTACGCGTGTGCAGGGTTGAAAGGAAGCACACAGCAAATAACTGGGTGAGGACAGATTTGAACTGGGAAGAACATGATTTAAACAGTCTGTAAGATGTGCTGCCTACACCATTACAGCTTGACAGTCAGATTTATTTGTAGTTCATAATAAAAATGGGGAGTTCAGAGGTTACCTAAGTGCCATCTTATAGAGCTCATCACACACTCCTAGTGAAACAGTGATAGTAAGACTATAACTGGTTTAGCACATGTAGTTGGAGCAGTCTGTAACAACTGCAAACTGAGGCTGATAGAACTGTAGAGTTCATTTCAGTTGTCTTTGAACTTACTGTGGCTGTTGCCATGCCCCAAGCAACAGTGCACAAGAGTTAAGGCCAAAATTGGCTGACACAAGTACGTAGAGTATAAAGACAGGTGGAAGATGGTTCCATGCATTTAAGTGTGATTCTGCCATGTTCACCTGCCTCTTCTGGAAATCTTAGGGTATTTATTCCCTTACACGCATCCACACTGAATTGGAAGCAGTTTGGCTTTGGAATATAGGAGGATACAATCAAAAGTGCAGTTTGTCTGGGAATATGCTGTTCACCTCTTCATGAACTGTTGTGCTCCTAGAACTAATGCTTCCACCATAAACTGGGGCCCTCGCCAGCCACTGGGTGAAAGAACAGTACAGAAAACAGTTATGGCAGTCATCATGCCAGGTCACTACAGAAACTGAGGTGGGAACTTTTTTCTCTGCAATGGCCAGGAAGATTTTATCCCTCTCTTCAAACATATTATTTCCCACTCTGTGATGTAACGTATTGTTTTTCTCAATCTTTCGTGTAAACCTGTGCCAAACCACAGTTTTTAATATTTTATGGTATCCCAGCACAAGGCTGCAAGCTAAAGTGTTCGGATCAAGATAAAGTAGTGTGGCTTGGATTCAAGCTTTTAAGTAGTACTACCAGTGCATAAAACCCTAAAATACCAAGAAACGCTGAAGGTTATTCTTCTCTAGTAAAAGTGAACAGTTGCATTTCAGTTGCTTTCATTATTGTTATTGTTTCTATCTATTTTGCTGCCAACACGTTTGGCCAGTTCAAAATAGTAATTTTCCTTCTGACTTTTTTACTAGTCCTTTTACAGAATTTCACTTTCAAATGGCATTTGCCCCAGCTTAAAGGCTGTGGTCAGGAGAGTGAACCATAACTGGTAGTTATTTAAAAGAGTGCATTTCTAATAAAATTTTCATCAGAATGAGTTCAGAGGAAGGCAAAATCACTTATATTTATTGCTTTGCACTCTTAATTACAGAGGTTTAATTGCCTGAGTTATGTCCTTACTGGAACTATTTAGTAATAAAAATATAAGTGGTATCAGTTCTGAGTTGTTTTAAAGCCTCCTGGGCATAGATGAGTTCAGAGCTTGAATGCTGTTGTCCTTTGTCTTATGAGTCTAGATACCATTTATCACACAACACTACAGCAATAAAATAACCAGACCACAAATGTTTTGGGAGGCTCTGTGCCAGGGAAATGAAGAAGTACTTTTAAGTTTGCCAGAAAAACTTGAGGCTTAAATATTGGTGGTGACGTTACCACCAGTCCTTTGAAACTATCCAGCATTATCATACATGACACAAGAAGACTCCATTTCTCCAACATAATACCTTGTAGCAGGAGCTTACTAAGGAACCTTTCCAGCAACTGGTGCTAGAAATCTTGCCGTTGTTTCTTTCAAGTAATTTCCACACCATTTTCCAAGGAATTTGAGAGTCACTACTGTCTTGTTCATAGTACATATATCCTATGACAAATACTTCTTTAAGTCAAGTCACTGATTATCAGAAACTAGTGTCTACATCCATATGTGTTGTGTGTGGGCAGTGAAAGGATAAATTCTAGTGAGTATGTGTGTGTAATGAATGCATGAATATTAGGAGAAATTCATTCATTCTGTCTTATTTGTTCCATGTTTTATGGTTGCATGTAGAAACCAGAGTCTCATTGTGCTAAATGATGTACAAAAAAAAGGAAAAAATAGTCCATTCCCCAGGAGAATTTATGGTTTGCTTATGAGCCTCAAGGCAAGAATCAAAAAAAAGGGCAGAGACAGGAAGTCTTTTGCAAAAATATGTGCATTTATAGCCTAGGCAGCACAAAAAACAGTGGTTTTAGCAGATTGTGGTCTAACCATTATGGAGGTTCTATTTCTATAATCCCACATAGAAAACTAGCTTGCCTTTTTCTGGATTAGATATTGAAGCTCCTCGGATCCACTGTCCAGAAAATATTGAGACTGAAACTCTGGAACATCATAACTCTGCTAATATCAGCTGGCAGGTGCCAATAGCTGAAGATAACTCCGGAGATGAGGCAAGTTAATGTCCATACATTTCACTGGAGGTAGTATTTCTATAGTTACCTATTTAAAAAAAAAATCTTAATCACTAGAATTTCTTTCTTCTGACAAGCAAGAGTAAAAGAAAAAATATGCTGAAAAGTTTCTGTTTCTATGTTGAGAATTTTGCATTTTCCATCTGGGTTAGGGTTATGCAGTCACAGGACATTCTGCATGGTGTTTAAATGCATAAAATCTCATATGGTTAATTTATGTGGTCAAAAGAAAGAATGTGCCCTTGTTTATAAGATGGAGACAGCTGCTTTAAAAATGAGCTCCTAGAATGTGAAGAGGTTTAATAAACTCTTCCCAGAAGGAAGTAGACCAGTTCATTAATCTAAAAGGCTAACAGGAACACACTGTGATAAGTAAAAACTCACTTCAGCTTCCCACTGAGAAAGAAAAACCTAATTTTCCTATCCACTACAAACTTCAAATCTGTGCTTTTGCCACTATGAGTATCACAGTTCTGGAGATGGAGTTCCCAGGAACAGCTCCAGAGCTGTTTTGTAAGGAGTAACATTCTCTACAGACTCAGACAAGTCTGAATTAACAGCAGCTGAATGGTTTGTCCTGAGTCAGCAGAAAAACAGTGGCTGTGTGTGCTTTTAATTTGCTGCAAACACAAGAGTGTTTTGGCTTGGAAACTGTGAGCTATCCCAGTAAAAGAGGTTTAAGCTCACACACTTTTTTGCTATAGTGTAGCCACAGTCAGCTTCTGTAGCTCTGCTGACACAGGGTCATTCATTGAACTGTAGAAACCAAGTGCCTTGGCAGTTCTTGTAAAGAGAAGTTCCTGAAGACAATTCTTAACACATATGAAAGAGCCATAGACAGCATGTAAGTGTCATTTAATCCAAATGTAGGTTGTCTTTGCAGTGCCAGAATGTTTTAAAGCACCTGTGGGCTACAGACTCATAAACATATGTAGATTAAAACTTGATATGTAAGTACTGACAGTCCACAACTGCCTGCCCCACTCATCTCCCAGATCTGCTGTCCTTGCAGCTGGAGCTGAACTGCAGACAAAGCAGGTTCTGAGCCATCATGGTGTGTGTTCAGTGCAGTGAGGCAGACAAGAGTCAGTTTGGAGTTTTCTTAATGTGCAGTGCTGCTAACTGCAGAAGGTCACAGACCAAATACTGACTGAGTAGTACATAATCTGCTGCTATACAGAGAACAGGCTTGAGAAGGGGAGCAGAGCACTGGGTGAAGTCGGCCCTCATTACCTGAAGAGGCTATTTGTGTTAGGATGAGTAGGCTTGACAATGAAGAATACTGTTATGTGGCCATTTCCTGAAACATGACTGTTGTGATTACTGATCAGGTTTGTTTTTTAAATAACAAGTGTTTTCCTGTGAAAGGTCTCAGTTCATGTTACCCCAGCTTTCATACCACCGTTTCTTCTCCCAATTGGTGAAGTTGCCATTACATACACAGCGGCTGATAAGTCAGGCAATGAGGCAAGCTGTACATTCACTGTCAAGGTTATTGGTAAGTGCTGGTAAAAGTCACTGGGAAGAGTCTGTCATAGTTGAAACCTTCTAATTCTGTGCAGAAGAGACTATGAGTCACTGTGGCCTTTTATGTGCAGGTATAAACCCAGGAGTAATATAATCTCCACTTTGCTGATCTTGGGGCACAGTTTGTATAGTCTGCAGTCATTGTTCACAGATGTTCAGTTTGGGTTGTGTTTTGTTCTGTTGTTCTTTCTGAATGTTAAGATATCTCCTCATACTGGTAGATTAAATGCTTTATTGTGCCTCTATAATACAGATCTTTTTCTTCTTGAAAGACTCCAACAAAATTTGCAAGGTTCTCCTGCATTGCTCAAGCAAATCATTGTTCAAGTATTTGTCCAACAGTTGTGTTATTCAGCTCTGTAGAAGGCAAACACAATGCAGAAACCATGAGTACAACCTGAGATTTGATCTTATCCATTCCTTCAGCATCTACCAGTTGTAGGAGCTTACAAGCATGCATATAGCTTAGTTGTATCTTTTGATGTGAACTTAAAACTGCTGTTTACTTAACTTCTGATTATAGATTGCATTTGAGCATGGCAGCCATTCAGTAAGCTAATGTCATGCCATCCCTTCAAATTCTGCAGATGCAGAACCTCCTGTAATTGACAGGTGCAGATCTCCACCACCCATGCAAGCAGTAGAGAATGAGTACCCGGCAACATGGGAAGAACCACAATTTTCAGACAATTCAGGTGAGTTAGTGCACCCCAAAACATGCACACCACAGTGGAAGGTCAGGGAACTCCAGCCTTTTCACCCGTGATCTTTTATGTTCAAGATTTTTGGGGAGTATTTTTTACTTACTTATTTTTAAGAATACATGATTAGGAAGATGTGCTGTGATTTCCTTCTCCATTTTTCAAGGTTGATTGTGAGCAGCCCTCTTTCACCTAGTGATGTTTTAGGTTGTCTCTTTTAGGTGCTCCACTGACTGTTACTAGGAGTCATGCACCTGGAGATCTCTTTTCCAAAGGAGAGACAACAGTCCAGTACACAGCCATGGATCCCTCTGGCAATAACAGGACCTGTGAGATCCACATTGTCATCAAAGGTTTGTTGTTTTAATCATTTGGTCAAAAGTATATGGCATGGTCTCAATTGCATATCATAAAGGATGCAATGCTACTCCATTTATTAATTTAGTCTCCACTTTTTCTTTTATTTATTCCCATTTTATATTGATTCCCAGTCTTCTACAGGCAATTGGCCTGTCAAAGATATCATAACCAAGATTTTACAGTTAGTCCCCCTAAGATGATTCTGACAAATCTGTGTATTGTTCCAGTAATGCTGTATGGCTAATGTTTTGTTTCAGAATTCAAGATGTGATGCAGTTCATTGTAAATAATTGTATGAAGATTCATGCAAAAATTTAGATTAATATTTTGTGTTATTTTAGTAAGTACATGCTTGAGGATGCACCTTTGAAGCAGAAGTGGGTTTGGCTATTGCATTTCTAAGCTTTTTTAATTTCTCCTATGTGTTGCAATTTGTTTAAGTCTTTACATTGCTGGATTTCAAATTCCAGTGGAAGAGTTAGAGAATAATTTCACAGTAACCTGATCCTGCCTTTATGGAAGCAACAAATAATACTTCCACAGACTTCAATATAGGCAAGATCAGGTTGATACTAGGCACTTTCAGAAATCCTATCAGAGCTGTTTTCCTGTGTGCTTTCTTACTTCACCACATTTATCAATATATAAATCTTTGTCTTTTTTCACAGGTTCTCCTTGTGAAATCTCCTTTCAGCCTGTGAATGGTGAATTTACATGCACGTCAGATGAAGCTGGAGTTAATTGCACATTGCACTGTGCAGAGGGTTACAGCTTTTCAGAAGGATCAAGTGAAAACTACTATTGTGCATATAAGGATGGTGTCTGGAAGCCAGCTCTTTCTACGGAGTGGCCTGGCTGCTCTTGTAAGTCTTACAGTTATTACAATAAATCTGTAACTCATCAAACACTATGTTTAATGAGGAAATGGATGGAAATATTTTAGAAAGTATCACTTCCATTTAATTATAGCAAATCTTCTCTGTCCTCTGCCTCCAAATTGTTACAAGTATTGTCATAGAATGCCTGAAAGTCCCTAAATGCATTATCTCAGAAACCTTCAAAAACACAGAAACAGTAGTGAAATCAGAATCCTGTGAATCCCAAAATAGTAAAGATGGCAAAGTAGGCAAGGTCTGTCATTATTTTGAATTGGTATTTGAAACTCTTTCCCTCACTACCAGTGTCTTTTCAATAGGAATTTCTGTGGTATTTGCAGCTTATTGGTCCAAATGCACAGTGCATGCTGTCCCTTACATATCTAATTATTGACAAATCAGAAGTGTTTATGGATTTTCTTTGAGATGGACACATGCAAAACTTCAGCTGTGTAATTTCTCTGCTTTGGTAACATCTTAATGATGTATATATTAGAGCTACATGAGAAGCCAGTCTTGGCACCACATTGCAGCTACTTCTACCAGAGCAGATTCCTGCCTTTCATCAAACAAGAGCAGTGTTTCAGCTATAAGCAAATGAGAGTTATGTTTCAGAGCTATCAATCAGAAATCCACAACTTGGAGACTCAAGAGCTCTGATTTGCTTGAATTCTGGACAAGAACTTTTCACAGCGTAGCAGAGTTAGTAGTAGGACTTTAAGTACCCATGGCTTCTCAGTACAAAGAAAGATGAAGTTCAGTTGGCCACTCATAGGTTTCATCCATTAAGAAAATACTGAAATAGATAAGTGGCAGACCAATTTTTAATGTCTGTCAGCTTCCACAACTAATATGATACCTGTGAAAGGATCATATTCAAGTGTACTGGCTGAGTTGACCCAGGGAAACCAATTGGTGTTATATTTTTGGATTTCAGTAAGGCTATTGATACTGTGTCTCACATTTTATCCAGCACACAAGCAGACAAAGCCATAATGCATCTGGAAGGGCATTATGTAGCTGAAGGGTTGGACCCAGAGTGTGATGGTGAATGGGGTTACATCTGTCTGGTGGCCAGTCACTAATGAGGCACCCCAGTTTAGGCCCAGTTCTTTTTAACATTTTTATAAACAACCTGGACACAGGACTAGAGGGTGTTTTAAGTAAATTTGCAGATGACACCAAACTGGAAGGAGCTGTTGAGTCCAATCAGGATGGAAAAGCCTCCAGAGGGACCCGGACAGATTGGAGAGCTGGGCAGTCACCATCAGTGTGAAGTTTAACAAGGGCAAGTGCCGGATTCTGCACTTGGGAAGGGGCAACCCTGGCTGCACATCCAGACTGGGGCATCAGATGCTGGAGGCCAGCCATGCTGAGAGGGATCTGGGGGTCTTGGTTGACAGCAAGTTAAACATGAGCCAGCAGTGTGCCCAGGCAGCCAGGAGTGACAACCTTATCCTGGGGTGCATCAAGCATGGCATGGCCAGCTGGGCCAGGGAGGGGTTGTCCTGCTGTGTGCTGCATTGGTGCGATCTCACCTCGAGTACTGGCTGTGAACCTTGAGTACTGAGAGATGCAAAACTATTGGAGTGTCCAGAGGAGGGCAGTGAGATGGTGAAGGGTCTGGAGGGGAAGTCTTAGGAGGAAACGCTGAAGTCTATTGGTTGGTTCAGCCTGGAGGAAAGGAGACTGAGGGGAGATCTCATCATTGTCTGTGGCTTCCTGACAAGGGGGAGCGAAGGGGCAGGCACCAATCTCCTCTCTGTGGGGACCAGCAACGAAAATTGAGAGAACAGTGTGAAGCTGTGACACGGGAGATTTAGGTTGAATATTAGGAAGAGGTTCTTCACTGAGAGGGTGCTTGGGCACTGGAACAGGGTCTCCAAGGAGGGGGTCACAGCACCCAGCTTGGTAGAGTTCAAGAAGCATCTGGAAGATGCACTCAGTCCCATGCTCTGACTTGTCTGGCCCTGTGTGGAGCCAGGAGTTGGACTCCATGGTCTTTATGTATCCTTTCCAACTTAGGAGATTCTATGACTCTAGGTGTGTGATCCATTATCATGTGTACAACACTAGGAATTTAGGTTGCTGATTTAAAGGCAATGCTTATGACCATAGTATATTGCAGTTTTAGTTTGAAGGATCTTGCTTTTAGGTCTGAAACTCTTGGAGTGATCAGTAAAAATTTATTTCTCCAACATTTTCCAGTAAATCGCTTTGCAAACCATGGGTTCAAATCGTTTGAGATGTTCTACAAAGCAACCCGATGTGATGACAACAGTCTTCTAAATAGCTTTACTGATGCATTCCAGAGTGCACTTGGTAAAATGGTAGGTTAGTAAATGCTCCTTCCTTTTAAATACTTTTTAAAATGTACCTCATTGTTACTTTTCCCAGCTAACTAATTTAATACAAGGAAAATAGAGCAGAAAACCATAAATGAAATGTGTGTTTTATCAGAATTAGATGTTTTATTTAAAAGTAAAGACGATTCACTGGCATTTTAATGTAGTTCAATTCGGTCTTCAATGTGGAGTTATGTAGGACAGAATTCATATAAATGTCTGAGTAGTTTAAGAATTTGGCTCTTACAGATTTTCAGTAAGGTACCAAAGAGAACCTGAGTAGTTTTGAAAACCCCAGTCAATTGCCCACTAACCTCAGTGTTGGTTTTGAAAGTTGGATGTAATTATAAGATGTATGTGCTTGATATAAGAATAGAACATATATCCATATCATATAAATGATTATACATGTATAGAAATATATAAAATCCACATTTATTGCCTAAGTCCAGGCAGTTAAAAGCAGTAGCAGTGATTTCAGTAGTTTGTTCATGTTTCTTCAGTTTCTGAGTTCTCATTCCTGCCATTAGGAACTGTATATCACTGCATTGGAAGGGGTAGCATGCTCCTTCTCTACTGTGTCTCTTGCTTTCCACATCAGTATACCAATCTCCCCTCTTAATCCATGCATCTGTCCCCAGCTGCAGAGTAGTAGCTACAGGACTTTGAGCTGTGGTTTCAAGACTAGATGTCCAGGCCCTGTGTGATGGCATGGCTCCAACAATCTGGACAATTACAAATTTTTTGCAGGACAAGGTCCATATGCTTAAAGGTTCTCTATAGATAATGGACAAACTCCTGAAAACTTGCAGTGTATGTTACTAGCCCTTGTCAAGTGGCTGAAAACTTACATAACACTTGAGGCAATCTGACACTTGGATTTCAGTATCTCTTGTGCTCTTGCCTGACTTCAGGTTTGTTCTCTTCCAGCAGAGAAATACTGGCTGGTTTATTTGTGATCCTTTTCCCAAAGAGCCAGTTACCACTACGTTCCAGTGTTTAGCCTGTTACAACAGCAGCAAAAGATAATATGGAAAAAATGCTTAGTGAGCTGCCCAAGCATTTACATCACAATGCAACAATCTAAGAAAACAGCCAAAAAGGCTGTTTTGAATATACCTATTCCCAAAAATATGAAATTATAGTAGAGATCTGAAAAGCAGGGGAGGAATCAGCAGGAGCCATTCCAGTGAAAATTGATACAGAAAAGACAAAGCAATTCCAACACACAACCCAGAGTGCAGCTTGCAACCTTTCTGGAAAAAGCAAGAGATACAGATTTTGCAAAAAGTCAAGCATTCATTAGTTTTCGTCTAATTGCCAGTGCCTTTGTGGAGAGAAGAAATCAACAATACCAGAAAGGTTTCTGTCAAGTTTTCTGCTGTGTGGTTTCTGTCCTTCTCAGATGGTTTTCTCTGTCCTCTGAGGTCTGTTCATAGCATGCGTGACTTCCTTACCGTGGGTAGGGAGAGGTGGTTATCAAGAAATAAGGTTTGAAAGCTAGAAACAATGTGACAGCATTGTTGTAAACGTGGCAGAATGACCAGTTACGTAGCTAGAAAAAGCACACGTGTATTTGAATGTGTGACCTCTGCCTGCAGCATCTTCAGCAGGGTGAAGCAAGCCTGAACTTACTTCTGCATTTTGGGATCTCACGTGCCAGAGTAGTTTATTGAATGGAAATCTTCTCTTACAAAAAAGATAATCGATTACAAAGAGCCTGTATGCCTATAAGCTGCCCTCTTACTTCCCAGCTGTATCAATAGAACATTCTTCTTTCAGGAGACCTTGCCAGCATTATAGGAGAAATAAGGAAAGATAAGGGAATCTACTGTCACTGGCAGGCTTTACATTGTCACTAGAAGTTTTTATAAGTCGGGACGGGGGTGGGGGGGGCCGCTCTGTGATTTTATTTTTCTAATGCTATTCTTCTTTATGTTGGAAGGTCCCATCATTCTGTAATGATGTTGATGATATTGACTGCAGATTGGAAGATCAGACACAGAAACATTGCTTGGAATATAATTACGATTACGAAAACGGATTTGCCATTGGTAATTATTGATTGCATAGATCCTTAGCTGTCCAGGTTTAACATGGCATGGTTCCTTTTGTTCTGAAGTGCTGTGTGAAATTTTTTATAAAGAATAACTGTAGAGCTCTTAAGATGCTAAGCAATAGCATAATAGGTTTTATAACAATACCATGGAACTGTTTGCTGTCTGGTTTTGACACTGCTTGATTGATAATGTAAATAGAAAGATTCCTCATGGTGATGAGGAGAAAAAAGCACACATGCAGAGTCCTACAAACCTGCTCGGTTAGCCTGGAAGAAAACTTTTTAACAATACACAATTCCAAATCAAAATACTGAAAAAGTACAACAGGTGGTTCTGGAGATTGTTAAGATAATGAGGAGCATCCTTGATGCTGCTCCACGTCATCATGGAACCCCCACAGTATAAAGCTATCCAAGCCTAAGTTTGCCTGTTAGCCATGGAATAACTTCCTGTAAGCAAGGGCAGATTGTGCAGGATGACTCTATCTGTGTCACAGTGAATGCTGTGAGGGTCATAGTGACTGTTCCCACTTTGCTGTATGACAAGTGAGATGTCATTTTCAGGCTATTTCTGTGCAGGTTACTGTCCATGTGTGTACTGTACCATGAACTGTACTTGGAATTTCTGAGTCCCATGGGGTTATTCAGAGCAGAAGGGCTAAAAACAGATAAGTCACATTACCTATCTTAGCAGGAGTCATATGGGCAGATTAATATCAGAATACATACTGTGGCTCTTTTCCAGTTTTATAATGGAGTTTTTTGGTAGAGCTTCCTGCTTACTCTTACCCTTCTGACGTACTTCACTGAGTTTGAGAGCACACTTGTTTGTAATTGGGAGGGCTGGGTGTTCAGTTTGTCATCAGGGTAGGGATGAATATTGGTGATAGCCGGAGACAGCTTGTAAAGGCACTTGGAGGATACAGTGTTGAGGTAGAATGTATGGTCCCATTATCCTCTGCTTCATGTCAACCTTTAATCAGAATAAACTTGCTACTATTTTTCTGGAGTTTCTCGTAATTCTACCCTGGGGACTCAGGAGAGGAGAACTCTACTCAGGTCACAGGACAGTTAAAAAAATTATTGGTATTAATGTGGTATTAACCACAAAGTTGTGGGGTTAACTTGTCCTGGTTTCCACTGTAAATTAAGCATAATCCAGGTGGCTGCCAATAGGTAATGGGCAGACTTGTTTTAATATTTTCATGTTTTTAGAAAAAAGTTAGATCAATGAAAAAGACTGTGCACCTTGAGATTTAGTCATTCTGAAAAGGCAGATAATGTTCAGAAGCATGTTTTAACTTTTTCTGGTTGAAAATGTGTTATAGGTGGAGCACATTATACAGGGGGTGAATTTGAATCACTATATGTCACAGGAAGTGTCTGCCTGGGAGGCAGTAAGCACATACAGTAATACTACCAGCTTTTCCTGAGAGGGCAGACATTGGAAGAACTCTTCAGGAGTTGTAAGAAGAAAATGCAATGGAAACATGTGGCATAGGCCATGCTCTCTGTAGTTAAGCAGGAAGAGGGAGAGAGAGCAATATGGAATTGTTTCAGAAGAGGTCCATGGTGAGGGTCGATGCATGACAGAGTAAGAAAACAAATGCAACCTGATGCAAAAAAATTGCAAAGCCAGCATGCATCACCTGGATCTCAAACAGACCCTGTTCTGTAGGAGACACATTTTGGAAGTTAGTCCAGGCACTTACTTTCTATGTGATGTTGCTTCTCTTTTTCTTCTTGCTTAATGCCTCTCAGGACCTGCTGGCTGGGGAGCAGCAAACCAGCTGGATTATTCCTATGACGATTTTGTTGATGCAGTTCAAGGAGATGACTTATCCAAGCATCTCTCTGCCTCTGTAAAAGCAGCACCTGCTCGAGTCAAAAGGCATAAGCTGAACATTCCAATGACTGACCACAAAATCAAATTAATATTTAACATCACAGGTGAGAGAAGTCAAAATAACATCCTTCTCCTATTCCTTCTTTCTAAAAAAACATGTTTCTACTACATTCAGTAAAACATAGCCTTCAATTCACAAAGTTTGCTGGAGATGCAGATGACAGTTTTCTGGAGACATTCATAGCACCATTTCACCACAGACTTTCTGCTGGGGAGAAAGATCACAGCCTTTATGTTCATGGAGAGCACTGTGCACATGGCCTGCTTTCCACTGGCAAGCTGAAGTGTTGCATTCTTGATATACTCCAGAGTACACTGGAAGTGCTGACTGTAAAATCTGTGTGCTTTCCATGTTTTCTGTTTATATCCCAGCTAGCGTGCCACTGCCTGATGAAAGGAATGATACATTGGAACTGGAAAACCAGCGACGGCTCCTTAGAACTCTGGAGGCAATCACCAACAGGCTGAATAGGACTCTCAACAAGGAACCCATGTATTCTTTCCAGTTTGCATCAGAACTCATTGTAGCTGACAGCAACTCCCTGGAGACAGAGAAGGCCTTTCTTTTCTGCAGGCCTGGTTCTGTGCTGAGGGGGAGAATATGTGGTAAGCCAGATGACTTGCACTTTACATGTATTTAGAATACTTTTGAAAAGTGAGATTTTAGAGGACGTTTGCAGGGGGTTGTGGATTGACACAGTTCAGTGCTTGTGGTCTCCCAGAACAATAAACTGCAGGAATGCTTTGCGTAGTTTGACTTCCAGAGGATGTTTATGTTGCTAACCAAGGCCTGTGGAAATAGGATGCTTTTGTACCCAGGATTCTGCTCCCATGGGGAAGTGAGGCACATCCACACTTGGTGATAGAGAGGAAAACAGTGCTTAGTATGCAGTCTTTTAACCCTATTAGTGTTGTGGGTGATGTGTAGCTAAGATAGGGGATTGGATTCCATTTTCTGCATGTAGTGATGTCTTTTCAGTATTTCAGAGAGATACCTCATTTGATGAGGAACAGTCACATTTCACTTAAACAGTGTTTGTCTAAAAGGGAACTCCAGGGGCAAGACAAGTATGAGTGGTTGCACATTCTGAGGGGACCCTTATGTTTCCAACGTTACAGTCAACTGCCCTTTGGGTACCTATTATTCCCTGGAGCATCATACCTGTGAAAGCTGCTGGACTGGATCCTACCAAGATGAGGAAGGACAGCTGGAATGCAAAAGTTGTCCATCTGGTAGCTATACTGAATATCTACACTCTAGGAGCATCTCTGAATGCAAAGGTGAGAACTTTGTCTTCTTGGACAGCCACCTCTGACTGCCTGATTGATGGCATCCTTTTGTTCTCCATCATGGGAGTACTGGAATAAGGTTAGCCTGTGAAATGAGCAGTCCTACTTCCTGTTGATTCATGTGTAAAGAGAAGAATGCAGCTTTTCACCACTGCCATGGCATACAGGGCTCCAGGGCAGATAAGAAGAGATAGCTTTTGAAGCTTGTTTTATTTCTGTCTTCATTCTGTGAGATTGTGAACCCATTTTGCAGAGACTAACACACTTAAAATAACACCATTCTTTTCCTTGCCAGACCCTTTCCAGTGATCAAAGATTAAATGTCTGCATCCTACACTACAGTGCTCAGATACTGAGCACCTCAGCACCACTGTCTCTGTGACTTACTCTGAAAAAGAAGTTACTGGGTTTATTTCCTGTTTATTTTGTTGATTAAAAATGAGTAACTGAGTTTAAATAAATCATCAGTGAGTCTGATTGGAAGAGAATTGACTGGTTAATAATTGACAAATTCACTATCAGTAACTTACCGCAAGTTCTTTTTTTTTTTTGCTCTTTGTACCCATGAAGTCCTTCAGAGCAGAGGAAACTCCAGAAATAAAAGTCCCTGAGACATGTATCGTGATTGCAGCATTATTTTCAGAGGTTTGGAGCCATGTTTCCTGTTGGACATTGCTTAATCTTTATGAATTCTGCCTTATAGCCCAGTGCAAGCAGGGAACATATTCAGCTAATGGTCTTGAGACCTGTGAAACCTGTCCACTTGGCACATACCAGCCAGCATTTGGATCCAAGAATTGCATCTCTTGCCCAGAAAAAACATCAACGGTAAAAAGAGGTGCAGTGGACATCTCAGCTTGTGGAGGTTTGTAACCAAAGGCACTATGAATTTCTTTTTAAACTGAATTCTAAAAAGTTCTAGATGTTGCTCAAACATCAGCTAATATATTCAATTCGTCTGCCTAAGACTGAATTCCACTTCTGTTACAGTGTGGACAAAGCAGCATTTCCTAGCAAAATTTCCTGGTCATTTCCTGGTACCCTGATTATTTCAAATGTCCTCCTTCTCATTTCCAAGATGGATTCTTGTCTAAATATGAAAAAAAAAGATATTTTCATGTAGGTGGGCACCTGCATGAAAATAAAACTTCTTTCCTTACAGAAGAGAAAGAAAATGACAGGATGTTTGTCATTGTTGTCTCTGAAACATCTTCCATATCGTCTGTGCAAAAATGCTGAATGTTAATACAGTTTGTTCCATAACTTGTTGGAAGAAATTGTCCTCAACTGCCTTTGGGAAGCTTTGCCAGGGAGAGTCCCAGGGAGAATTGTCTGCAGGGATTAAACAAAAAAAAAAAAACAAAACCAAAAAAAACCAAACAAAACCTTATCTTTCATTCTTATTCTTTCTTGAAGGAAAAAAAGTGTGAAAGAAAAAAGGGGAAGGAAGTTACATTTGAAAGCTGTCCCCAGAGCAATAAAGAAATAGGTAGAAATACTAGCCAGCTATTTCTGTAGGCCTTTGAGGACCACATGTCACCTCACAGCACATTTTAAAAAAGCATCTCCTTGAGTGGTGAATTCCTGGCAGATTTCAGCCTATTCCTTTAAGTCTGAGCAGGAGAGAGAATGACCAGGAAGGTAAGAGGGATAGAGTGAGAGTGCAAGTCATCACTCCAAAACATGTCCATTTGTTCTTGCAGTGCCATGTCTTGCAGGCGAGTTCTCACGTACAGGTTTGAGACCTTGTTACCCCTGTCCCAGAGACTACTATCAGCCAGACCCAGGAAAGTCCTATTGCTTGTCTTGTCCCTTTTATGGAACAACAACTGTCATTGGTGCCAGATCCATCACAGATTGTTCAAGTAAGTCAAATTATCACTGCTGGAGAAAGCAAACAAAGGGAACATCTAAAGGATGGCCAGCAGTAGCCAAAACAGAAATCATACCACTTACTCTCCTGACAGATGTGGACCTTCTATTGCAGCCACTGAAGTCCACAGCTACTGGTGTTGCCTCTCTATTATGTAGAAGGAGTGACTGTGTGATTGCAAGAAAGAAAATTAATTCTGTCCTAGCAGAATCCAGAATAGTGATATGTGCCAAGGCTCAATAACAGGGTATACATGTGCAAAGTGTGTGCATGTATAAATATATACTGTATATAAATATACACTGCAGATGTATAGAGTTATACATGTATACACAAATATGTATATGCATGTATGTGTGTGTATTTATACACACAAAATATATGTACTCACACATATATGTGTTCTAGAAATGTATACGCTTGCAATACATATATGTGCAAAATATATATAAAATACTATGTGGTGGTTACTGTAAAGTTTGCTTTTTATTCCCACAAATTCACTTTTTTCAGCATATCTTTAGGTGCATTACAAACATGCAGTTGTTATGCCCTAGTGGAATAGGGAGGGATCTTGCCATCCAGTGTTACTAACATCATTTTCATATCTTTCCTCTTTAGGTTTTGGCTCTACTTTTTCAGCAGCTGAGGAAAGTGTAATGATGGTACCGGCCTCTCCAGAAAATATCAGCAAGCAGTATAAAGTCAGCAGTCAGGCAAGGACAGGATATATTTTCCAATGTTATCTCAAATGAAAGAAAGAATGCATTCTGCAGCAATGAATCTTAAGGCCTTTTTGAATGTAATGTTATGCTGACTATCTTTCCTGAAGAGATGAGAGTGACAGTCATCACAAACTCTCTTTGTGATCTTAAAAACACTTTCACTGAACAAAGAAGGCTGCCCTCAGCTATTGCCAGTCTTAAATTCTGGACGTGAAGCCTTCACCCAATGTGTGAAGTATGTATGATACTTCCAAAGAAATGTAAAGTCCATGGAGGACATTCAGCCAATCTGTAAAAAGTAGATAGATTGACATCACTTAGTCATCCGATGTCTTCCTTATGCTGAATTGCAGAAAATGCTACCGGGCATCCAACTCCCAGTTGTAAAATCTTTGTTTTATTTATTGAAACAGACACACTTGAGAGGAGGCAATCAGACCTCCCTTCTGCTGTGAGTACCCCCTTTGAAATGCAGGCAAGTCCTCATGTGATAGAAACTACTCCAGTGATATGTTTGCCAGAGATGTGCCCTGATCCCCATGCATTTGTTTGAATCTAAAGTTAGATTACTGCTTAGACAGGAGCAAAGTTGACTGATAGTAAATTTGGACTGAACCATTGTATGGCATATGGACAGGTGACAAACTGATCTCCTGTGATTTCAACTGACCATTTGATGAATTCAGGTTTGCCATGTTAGAACACCATACAGTGAAGTTTCCCACCAGCTTACCTGCTGACCAGTAGCAGGAAGTGATTAGCCAGTGTAAAGTGAAGTGGAGAACTCACATAAAAGTCAGCATAGTATAAAATGTCACCTGTGAATCACAACTAAGAATGTTCTAAGGGAAAAAAACACTATGATGACATTTTGCTAAGTAAAAGAGCGTTTTAAAATAATAATTCAGATTCCTGGTATTTCTCTCCAAAAAAAAAAAGAATGGTTAATGTGCTGAGAGACAAAGGGGAAGAGCTAGGAGTTAATACTATGCCCCAGCATTCCAAAGTGGCTGTAGTGTGTGCAGTTTAAAATCAGAATCTTTTGTTCCTCTTGTATTTCCACCTTTCCTGTAACTGTATCATTCTTGCCTTTGGCAGGTCTTTCATGAGTGTTTCCTGGAACCCTGCCACAACAATGGGACATGCAAACAATTGGGAAGTGGATATATTTGTATATGCCCACTAGGATATACAGGTAAAAAAAAAAGCGAAACACATGGAGGAGCTAACATTCTCCATGTTCTTAACATGAGCAGGTGTAAAGTAGCAAAACATTTCAGTGCAAGAGTATAGCTTAACTAATTGAGAGTATCCATCATGGATTTACCATATATAAGTAATAAAGAAATAGTTACTCCTGCTCTCACTGAATTATGCTGTGTTCAACAGAAGAGGATTTGAATGGGGTTTCTTTTAGTGGATTTTAAAATTGTATTACTTAGCAATAGCCAATTCCATGACATATGCCTGATTTCTCATCACTAGTAGTTTCTCAGTTGCTTCCAAGCAAACAGACGATTTACTATTCAGCTATTATCAAGAAGTAATCTCTGTTATTAATGGTGGGTATTAAATACCACTACCTGGAACTAATCAGGCTGTTGCTGGATGTGCATCATACCTTTCCAGTAGTTTTTTGTCTCAGGTCTGTGTTAAAACACAATCTAAAGAAAAGATAATAAACCCAGATGTCTGGTAACGTGTGCAGTTAATCAGTCATGTTTTTCTACATTAAGTAGTCATGGCTTGTTTGTTTCTGAACAATTTCAAATGTTGCATCCCTGTCCTCAGTCCTTTATTTTGCATTCTAGGCTTGAAATGTGAAACAGAAGTTGATGAGTGTAAATCGTCTCCTTGTCAGAACAGTGGAATATGTAAAGATGGCATTGGGACTTTTGTTTGCCATTGTCAGCCAGGCTATTCAGGTAAGTTGTTTCACTTAGTAGCTCTTCTGCAGTCAGGAGTTGTTTCTGTGCCAAGTGGCTAATGCAAAACTCAAGAGCTCTGTAATTCCACATCCATGGAATTATAAGAGGAAGCCAACCTGGTCTTCAGGTTAGAGTAAGGTTCTTCTGTATGTGAACAGGTTTTGAAATAAAACGATGGGCATTTCAGGGTAGTCTGTGCCCATGTGTATGTGTGTGTATGTATGCTTCTGTCCTCTGGCCTGAATAAAGGGAGGACTGATTTTAGGGAATTAGTAAATACTCACAGGGAAAATGTTTGTGAGAGTGAATATGACATGATAAGACAGTGGTTATGCTTTACTGCAGCGCCGTGGGTGAGTGGGCTCTTTGTTTTCTCCTGGTTTTTTAACTCTCATCTGCATGCATCTTGAAGGTGTCAAAATCTCTGGAAAAACTGACATGATTAAGAACTTTGCCAAAACAGCACCTAATTTCTAAATATTGAAATAAAGTCTTGAAATAATTTTGTGTGCTTTAAAAAAAAATAAATAAAAGAAAGAAAGGCCTGGTGTTTTCTATCAGAATTGGGCTCCTCCAGTTTTCACTTTTGTGGCTATACATTTATCTACAGCAACACTTGCTGATTTTTTTTTAAACTTTATAATGACAAACCATGGACTTTGCATCTTTCACAACCCAACATCTAAATAACCCAGATGATCTCTGTAGGTGTTTGCAGTAGTGCAGTCAAACATGGGATTTTATCACCTGGTCTGTGTAGCCTTTTGTTTAGCATATAGTATGACTGCTGTTCTGTCTTCCACGTTTAGTCACTGCAGCATACAGACCTTGGCTGTGTCTTGCTCATGCCTTGTAACCATTGCTGTTTAAAGGTCTCTTGTGTGAGGAGGACATAAATGAATGTAGCTCTAGCCCATGTTTAAATGGAGCCCACTGTGTCGATGGCAAGAATGGTTACCGCTGCACTTGTGCAAAAGGGTTCACAGGTACACCTTTTTCTGTTTAAGTCAGCTTTCACTCTTCATGTCTTCATACCCTGTCCAAAGTATTTCAATCTCATTGTTGTACATTACATATATGTTGTTATGGGTGTACTAGATTCTCTTAAGTCCGTGTAGTCTCTTGAGTCCCTGCAGTGTAAGTGTGGCTTTAGAAGGGTTAACTAAGTTATCATTCCTCTGTTCCTAATTTTACCATGAACTCTCTGTGTGATGTTGAGGAAAGAATAAAGACATATATGAAAATTGTTACTTTTAATATTATTATAAAAAGAACTGAGCTTTCTACTGCTTTCATAGTTTTCTGCAACAGCTAGACATACCTGTTCATGATTATGTTGCAAAAAAATCTCCTCTATAAATTCAAATCCCAGAATGGTGTGTTTATGACTTTCATGTATCTCCTTAGAGTTAAGATTCCAGCTAAAAGTCTTTCCTAACAGCTTTTCACTAGTTGGTCAGAATAGTTTCTCAGGTGATTTCCCCAAATTATTAACCTAATGAGCAATAGCCATTTAAATTCTGTGAAGTTTGCTGAGTGTTCATTTCTACAATTGGAAAGATGATTCCTGTAATTCTTCTGTAACCACTTAATATTCGTTAACAGAGTAAACCCCCAACCTGCCTGGGTACCCTAGTGTTTGCTGTTTCCCAGAAGATGGGCAACAGTCCTTAAATACAGATGCATTTGTAATCTTCTTTCTTAGATTAATTCAAAACAGAGCTGTGACTTTGTTCTTTTTTTCTCAGGTGCTCACTGTGAAATGGAGGTCAATGAATGCCTTTCAAACCCGTGTCTTAATAGGGCTATTTGTGAAGATCGAGTTGGCAGTTTCTTCTGCAAGTGCCTCCCAGGTTTTACTGGTGTCCTATGTGAAAGAAACATCGATGAGTGTCACAGCAGACCCTGTAAGAATGGAGCTACATGCAGAGATGGTATCAACAGTTTCAGGTGAAAAATACATGATATAATAAAATCCTAAAATAGTTGGAAGGGACCTCAAAGCCGATCTACTTCCAACCCCCATGCCATGGGCAGGGACACCCTCCAGTAGTCCAGGTTTCCCAAAGCTCCGTCCATCCTGGTCTTGAATACGCCCAGGGAGAGGGAATCTCAGTCTCCTTAGCCAACCTGTTCCAGCATTGTCCTAGCTGAACCCAGGACAAGTGCCTCACCACTCACAGTGAAGAATTTCTGATCTAAATCTACCCCAGTACAATATGGAAAGTCAGACTGGTTTTGGTGCTTCAGCCTTGTTAGATTTCTGCAAGACATTTGACAGCCTGACCCAATATAAATGGTCCCCTTATGCACACTAAAGGAGATGTTAAAATGCAAGAATATAAATCTTAGTGTCCTCACTCTTAAAGAATTCCAAAGCAGACAGCAAGAAAATAAACAGAGTTTGAAGCATAAGCATGTTAAGATTGCATGGTTTTAAAATTGATCTTCCAAAAGAAATCCACTTTTCCAAGCTTTAAGGACTTGTCTTGCTTTCCACTAGAAGAATAAATGATGACAAGTTATGTACCTGATAATGTTACATTTCTATAGCCTGGAAGACAGGCATAGCTGTATATACTCAGAACATAGAGGTTAAAATTTAAACACCAATGGAATCTTCCAAATACTTTATTTTTATGTTTTAGGGTATCTGAACTCAAAAGTTACAAATACCAGTAACAATGTCATATTCTAGATCACTGTAGAGAGATGGATTAACTATTACTGTCTGGATTGAAAAACTCATTCCCTGAAGTCCAGAAGTTTTGGTGCCTTTCCACTTCATTGGTTTTCCCTCTGTGTAAGCATATCTGCCTGAGAGATATGGCATATCAAGCACCTCTCATCTGTGGGCTCTAGAAAGCACACTTCACTCACAGAAATGCAATGATTGCCTCTCCCAGTCTCCATAGAGAGACACGGACATTGTATTTCAGTATTGCATTGTCCTTACTAAGAAGTAGTGTTATGCAACAGATGGAATTCAAGCATACTCAAAGGAACAGCCAAAATAAAACTCCATTAATTCTGTAGTAACTCTTCTGTTGATTTTTTTTTTCAGTGTATGCCATTCCCATTGGTGGACCTGGCCTCATGGCCAGGATTCTTTGTTATGACAGCAGCCAACTTTGAAATGTGCTTCTCTTTTCCTCCATAGGTGTCTGTGTGTGACAGGGTACACAGGACTGAACTGTGAAGTGAACATCAATGACTGTGACTCCAGTCCCTGCTTAAACCAAGCCACCTGTGTGGATGCCTTGAACTCGTACGTTTGTAAATGTCCCCCTGGCTTTACAGGCAGCAGGTGTGAAACAGGTACACAGGACCAAGTGTCAGAACTAAGGTGGCTTAACTAGGTCTCTGGGCAAGATTTGTACTGGGTGGGCTGATTTCATACAGCTCCCCCAGAAAGCAGCTAGGGTGGTGGGACTCAGAGACTGAGTGGAACCTGTGTGACTGCAAAGTGTAATTGCAGACAAGTAACAGCATGTGTGCTATGTCTTATTTACATTAATTTCTCTTCTATAAGGCACAGTTCCATCTTCTTAGTACTTAGTATGTCTATTGAGTTTTATTTTGTATTTGTACTGTGTATTTTAGTTAATTAGCTCTTTCTGTTCCTTATACTTCATGTAGGGCTTTGCATCACAGAGGTAGAGATCAGTATGTAGTAGCCTCAGCTTTAGAAGTCCTAAAGACATCACATTCCCTATGGGCAGAACATCATCAAGGTCCCTATGGTCAGCCAAAATGGGTCACACATAGTGCAACCTCTTGGGTGACGCTTATGTTAGGCCATAAAACCATGAGGCTCAAATCCATCTGTCTTTTGTCCACTCCATGAAAATTATACAGTGTTATACAAGTAGCTGGTGAATCTCTAAACTGAAGAACCTATGTTAGTTTTACAGAGACAGCAGAAGACCTTCAGGTCATGTAGACCTGCCATTTATGTTGGAGCTTAACAACACTCAGATTTCAGAAGAGCTCAACTTAGTACATTTACATATAGTATCCTTGTAAATCATGTCACTCTGCATTGAAGAGCAGCACAGAAGTGTTGTTCCATCCTAGTGCAGTATATTTCAGTAAGACCAGAGCAGAGAAATAAAAAAAATTCCCCTTTTTTTCTTTTTTCTTTTCATTTTGACTCTTCTGAATAAAATGGAACCAGCTGATCACACCTCTTTGAGTTGTTGGATGGTAGATGGATAAGTCATTTCATTGATAGAGGACTGAAAAGCAAGGTTCATGCTCACTGTTTGCTGGACAATCATCTCCTTTTCCAGCCATTTTTCATCAAATCCTGTATGTTTTCTAGCCTTGAAAAGCTCTGTGTGATATTAGACTTCTATACATTCTTTCTGCCTCTGAGCAATATAAAGTGACTATGTTGTGTAGCTGGGTTCTGCTCCTTTTGTATTGCATTTGGTTAGATTCCATTTGATTGTCTTTCTGGGGTTTCAGTAATATAGCTCTGAAAACTCTGTCTTTGTTGCAGAACAGTCCTCTGGTTTTAATCTTGATTTTGAAGTCTCTGGTATCTATGGATACGTCATGCTCGATGGTGTCTTCCCATCTCTTGGTGACATCACCTGTACGTTCTGGATGAAATCCACTGACACCACAAATTATGGGACTCCCATTTCTTATGCAGTGGAGAATGGAAGTGATAATGCATTTCTTCTGACTGATTACAATGGGTAAATCACAGTTCTGCTTTTCTGTAGCTTACAGGTGTCTTGAATTGATAAAGCAAGCACAGACCAGAAGTCTGAATATCAGCTTTTGCCTGCTTTGGGGTAGAAAAGCCTGTATCCCCACAACCCTGTAAAGTGTAGAAAGCAGGTTATTTTTGTCTGAACTACATTTACCTCATATTTAACTGGTGTATTGAGACAATGATCAGATAAAATGGAGCTTTACTCAGAGTGCTTGTAGCATGACTCCAAGAGTAGGGAACAAGTTTAAGAACCCACTATGCAGTCATGATTTGAATCTTCATGTTTTGATACAACAGCACATTACTTGTTTCACTGCACTTTCTATGTGATAGCCATAACTTCTGAGTTCTCTGAGAGAGATATCTTGTACAATGATCTTTCAAGAGAGATTTCTTATATGGTGTAGACACAGTTTACCTCATCTGGCAAATAACGTTTTTTGAGTCATGTGTAACAGGCCATGCTTTTAAAGTTGCTGTATGCAACTGACTGTGCCTTCATCTTCCTTCCATGCAGCTGGGTTCTTTACATAAATGGGAAAGAGAGGATCACAGACTGTCCTTCAGTGAACGATGGTAACTGGCATCACATTGCAGTGACATGGACATGTACAGATGGGGCATGGAAAGTGTACATCGATGGTAAACTGTCTGATGGAGGGAGTGGGCTCTCTGTTGGCTCAAAAATCCCTGGTATGTTTTATTTATATTACCCCAGCTCTTCATTCTGTTTTTACTGCAGAATTTGCTATGCCTGCAAGGAAATGTTTATTTTTGTGTTTTTAGCATGTTTTCACATTTTCAGCATTATGCAGGGCTCACGTTTGCTGTTCTTGTTAATGAGAACAGTTTCCTCACTAAGCCTCACTACAGGCAAAGTGTACATTCCTAGAGTAAACTAGTAGTTAATTTGTTTTGGGGATGGCACAGTTTACTCCACATGGAGCCTGTGCTGAGATGATTTTGGAATGGCTTTTTGGGAGTAGGTTGCTCACACAACAGACATAAGTTGAACTGGCATTTCCCTTAGAAATGTGTGCACAGATTTGATTGAATTAGCCTTTCCCTGTGACTCTCAGGTATCTTTTTAAAGTTATGTTTGCACTCTTTCCTAGCAAGGTGGGTTTTGCTATTTTTAGCATTGAGTAGCTGTGAAAGACCTGGTGTTAGATTGCTGGAAAAAGATTTCATTTTAATAGCATTTTCATACTACCCTGTTTAAATTTGCATAGAGTTTAACTTCCATGGCATCTCAGAACACTGACTGGCTAATGGCCAAAGTGCTTTTGAGAGTTTGGAATCAAATTTTTTCCATCTAACTTTCTAAGCTTTTGTCTAAAGCAGGAAGTGAAGCTAGGACTTCAAAATATGCTCAAAACTGGATTTTGCATTGCTCTATAATAGGCTTCAAATACTGAGCTAGAAGTGGTTTCTTAGAGCCAGTACTATTCCTGAAGCAACCAGGCAGTTTCAGCTCTCATCAGCATGAGCTTAGTAGCATCAACACATATCTGAGAGTCACTTCCAAATTGCTATGCTCATTACCTGACATAAAGCTTCCCAGAGGTTTGCTGAGACAGTATTTTGAAGGTGACTGGTCTCCTGCACTACAAAATCTTAGTAACATAGGGTAGCAGGAGTTTTGGTTTGCTTAGTTTTTAACTTTCTTTTGGGGATCCCTGCTGAAAGGCTGATTCCATATCCCGGTCTAATTCTGTCTGAGTTTAGGAGGTGGTGCACTTGTTCTGGGTCAAGAGCAAGATCAGAAAGGAGAAGGATTCAACCCAGCTGAATCTTTTGTGGGCTCCATCAGCCAGCTCAACATTTGGGACCATGTCCTGTCTCCACAGCAGGTAAGTCCTTACTGCAGCATTTGAGCTCCCAGCATCCAAATGTCTCCCCTGCTTCTTTCTCCTTTTCTTTTCCACTTTGGCTTTCTGCTAGGGTCAAAACTGCCCAGCACTCTCCTACTGTTCTTGGCTTTTTGGGTCATTGGTTGTTGCATTGCCAAGTAAATCTCCAGGGTTTTGTTCACTAGCAGTTTTGAAGCTGAGAATTACATATGTATACTTTCTACAGGAAACGTGTGTGTGTCTGCAGGACACACCAGTGAAGAGGTTAAGTGCGATTTTCTGAGTATTTCTCAGTAGTTACCTGTCTTTAGTGCCATGCTTGAATAAATTCATATCTGTTTCAAATGCGGTGCAGTTAGGATGAGGAGGATAATCCTGCCCTTAATTTATGGTGTCTATATCCTCATCTCAACAGACAGATATGAGACCAGACAGGGAGCTGAGCCAAGTAAGCTTCCCATAAAATTTTTACCACAATTCATTTCAGAGCTTGAGGTTGTAAATCGCTGTCATTATCAGTTACTATGAGTTTTGTAATGGCCAACTGGAACTACTGAGTAAGTCTTACCTTCCTGTTCTTGGCTACAAAGGAAAGTTGGTTGACAGAATATGTCGCCCAGCAAATAACATAAAGGCCAAGTCCACTGTTTATTATTTCTTAGTGTACTTTAGTTGCTCATCCACTTGCACATAAATTTTGTATAGGTAAACCAACAATCTGGTTTTTTGCTGAGTAGACAGCAGTAGAAATATGAGTTGTCTATATGGTACTGTGAGGTTCTCCATCATATGGCTGCCCTTCCCACACTGGAAATTTGCAGCCCTTAGCCTAAGCATTTTCCATCAGCACATACAGTTGAAGTGAGATCTTTGAAGTGACCTAAGAATAAAGAGAGCAGGTTGGTCTCTTCTCCAACTGAGCTGACTCTAGAAACCAGATCCACCTCACTGGAGTGCAGGGTAGTGGGAATGTGAGAATAATTCAGTTTGAGATTCATGATGTATGTTTCTTTCTCACAGACAGTATCTCACATTATTCCTGGTAATTGATTTCATCCACTCAAGGCTTGACAGAAGCCAGTCATCCTTCTGGAAAGGCAGTTTCCCAGATGGCATGAACTGGGCACACCTGTGCTTTCTAACCAGCTTACTGTGCCCTCAAGCCATAGCTATGCTTCATGTATTGTATGAGTAGGCTGGCTGTGCTGTGATGTACTCAGCTCATTGGGCTGCTCATCTTTGCTCTTCTTAATTCATATTTTCACACTACTGAAGGAGACTTTCCTTTCTCCCTGCCAGGAAATTACTGGAATAACTCTCAGCATAGAAGAGCCAAACAGTAGGAAGTAGTCTCAGTAGCCTAATTACTAACATGTTCTCTTAGTTGAATAACCATAGAACACTTCCCTTCCTGGTATCTTCAAAGAGGAGGAAATCCTTAATTATCCCTTTATGGTACATTTATCCTCCTCAGGGCACAGAAGATTTTTTCAGCAGTTCCATGGCTCAGATATGATTGCATCTGGCATGGTAGAGAGAAATGAAATGGGGAGAGTACTGTGCCAATAACGCACCTTAGTCCCAGTCACTTTCTGAGACTGTTTCCTCTCTGTTCCTGGAATCATAGAATTATACAATCATAGGGGTTGGAAGGGACCTTGAGAGATCATCGGGTCCAACCCCCCTGCCAAAGCAGCTCCCCAGCTCTTATTGCACAGGGAGGCATCCAGACGGGTCTGGAATATTTCCAGAGATGGAGACTCCAACACCTCCCTGGGCAGCCTATTCCAGTGCTCTGGAGTTACAGTGAACAAAGACATTACAGTGTGAAGCCAAAATCCTGGGGTTTTACTAGCAGTTTTTCAGGTAGCAGAAATCTCCATAAGCATCTAATGAAACTAAACAACCTATTTTTACAAATGTTGGGGTCTGGACATCTGAGCTCCTTCCTAGGGACCACTGTGGAATACTTATGACACCCCCATCATTAAGCATGTTCTTACTTTTGCATATAAAGTACAGTGGTGTCTGAATACCTGAAAAGTGCTGTACCAACAGGGGTCACAGTCCCCATGTTCTTCCTATTGGTGGCCAGATAGAAATATAATATTAATAAGTTTAATAAATTCTCAGGGTCTCAGTGAAGAAGTAGAAATCTTTTTACCTTATTGAATTTATTATTATTATTTTTTACATTAAAATAAAATACTGAAACAGCATGAGAATTCCCGCTGGCATTTCAGTTTCTTGTAGCAGGAATTCAAAAGAAACCTTTAGTGGTGCCATTAACAGAATTATGCTTCAAGTGGAAAATTTGTCCTTCAATTATATTTGATCAACTCTGCTCTCGAGATGATGATTAAGCTGCTGTTGATCTAACAGCAGATTCATTCTGACCTTTCCTTCTCCTATCGCTAGTTTTTATATGTAATTGATGTTTCACTACATGGTTATGGCCCTATCCTGCTTTGATTGAAGTCAGTGCCAATACTGCCATTAGAATTGATGTGGGAAGGCTTTGTCTGCAGTGATTCGAACAGCCACACAGAAGCCTAGTGCATTGAATTCACGGAACTCTTGTCCTGGAAACAAGAAATTGCTTTACTAAACTGCTCCCCATTGTGTTTCTGCTCCTTAAGCATAGTGCAGTGCTAACAGATTCTGAGGAATGCAGATCTTCAACATTATGTACCTTTCGGCTCCTATTTGACATTTTCCTGCAAATATGTGGAGATTTCTGTTCAGGTTGGATTTTCCTATCTGGCTTTTTCTGTGAATACATACATTTTTCTTTCACAGTAATAAACACAATTGTGTTTCAAGAACTGCTTTTTACTTTGCTTGTATCACAAGTATGCCATCAGGTATTGCCAGCCCACAGCTAGCTGGCTTAGAAGTGCAGAATAACAAGTAGTTCAGCCAGAAGCGTCTTGTGTTAGAAAGGGTGAACATAGCTTATTCAGTTATTTAGTGTTGCATGCAAACATGGAAGATTTTTTTTCCTATTCTTTTCCTATATCGTCCTTAAACAGCACCTAATCAACTGTTTTAAATCCATAGGTAAAATCTCTGGCTACATCCTGTCCAGAAGAACTCCAAAAAGGAAATGTATTAGCCTGGCCAGATTTCCTGCCAGGAGTTGTTGGAAGAGTGAAGATAGATTACAAGAGCATATTTTGTGCTGGTTAGACCTTATTTCCTAGAACACTTTTTTCTGTCCAGTATTGTAAGACACTTCTGTGAGGTCAAATATGTTAGTTTGTGGCCTTTCCCCTACTAACCTTGAATAAATTATTTTGGTAATTTGACAGTTAGAACATTCAGCCCTTCATTCCTCAAATTCCAGGGTTTTGTAACAAAAGTTCATTGGAATCTCTGACAGAGATTTATTGCTTCCTGATCTGAGATGGGGAAAGACTGAAGATGGTATTGGGTCAGAGAGAAGTTTTCTACTGTCTTTTATTCTAAACATAATTGGATGGTTTTTAAAAACCTACTGCCTCCTCACCTCTCCTACAGAAACCTTTTATAATGCGGTATGTTGATGATTCTCAAAACCCTTTGAACCCAAGCAGAATGTAGCATACATAACACTTCCCAAAGCTTTCTCCTGGGTAAACTTACACAGGATTAAACAATCAGATAACAAATTTATTTGCTTCAGCACGCACATAGCTATATCTCTTACTGTACCATATATTTCGTCCACAGACTGTCCGTCTTTGCAAGGATCCGTACCACATCTGCGGGCCTCTTCTGCTGATCTAAAGCCAGGGTCAAAAGTGAGCCTCTCCTGTGACCCAGGCTTCCAAATAGTGGGAAACTCTGTTCAACACTGCCTGAACCTGGGACAGTGGACACGACCTTTTCCCCGCTGTGAAAGTGAGTTGTCCCAGTGGTCTAACAGGACTAGGAAAACCTAGCTTTGATTTGGACTTTGGCCTGTTTATCCCTACAGCTATGAATCCATCCTTGTTACAGCATATGTAAATATATGTATGTATATATGCTTAAAACTAAGTTAATGTTTTACTGAGCTGAACCAGATCGTGACCAGAATCTTCCACATTTGTTGATCAGTTTCTAATGCCCATGGCAGAGATGAGTCTATTTGGATCAGGAATTTGATACTGTGAACTTTCTCCCCAGTGGCAGCAGGAGTGACAGAAATGCACAGGAAATGCAAGAATATCTCTCTGATTTTCAAGTATCACTGAGAACATCTGTTTTGAAGTAAAGCCTTGACATTACTGTGTTATAGAGCATGTTGTTTCACAGCAGCAGATATGTCTGTCAGGACTTAGGAGTACTCTTACAGGATTTCTTCTAAGAAACTGGGCTGTATAGGGTCAGATTGTCATGGTTCTTTGATTTCTGCTGTCCCGCTCATGCCTTCCCTTTTCCTTTGATTCTGCTCTGTTGTGACTGCACCCATGACTGCAGTAGCATGTGTTAGACCTGACCATAGTTTTCGTTTCAGCAGAACAGCAAAGTAGCTCCAGAAGGAACTTTGCATGGTCTCACAAGTAATTAACCAGTAGCTCTGGGAAAATCATAAAAATGTTAAAAATACTTTTTAAATAGTTTGGTGTAAATTTTATGCAGGTTTTTTGTTTTCCACTTTATTCAGTTCTTCATAGCACAAATCCAGGAGTTGCTATAATCCATGTAGTTACAAAGATGAGCTCTGTAGCTGTTGGAATAAATTTGTGTCATCTTAATGGGAATGAAGATGCTCAGTTGTCAAAGTGATGCCCAAAATTGTGTGTAGGGTCAGTTCTCTCTATTGCTCATGCATCCTCTGGTTTCAGACCAGTACTGTAATGTCTTAGCAATAATCTAGTAGCTAGTTTTTCAATGTTCAAATACAGTATTGAGTTTGTTTTTCAGTGAAGTATAGGAACCTCCATAGAGGCAAACTTAATTTTTCTTTTTCCTTAAAACTTGTGAAGGATCGTTGATTATCAGGAGAAATGTGCTGTGACTGAAAGGCTCAGGTCTTAGTCAGAGATGTCTTCTCCAGAGCTAGCATAATAGCAGGAGCTGGAGAGACTTGCTCAGCCTCTGATTGACAAGTGCCCAGAAAAACAAGACCCTCCACCAGACATGGACTCAATTAGCTACCTCAGAAAAGGTCTGGGCCATCTTGCAGATGGGTTCCACAGTTGCAGAAGGAAAAAAAAATATCTGGTGATGGCTCTCATGTGGAATTACTCTGAAGTTGATTTGTGTCTACTAATATCTGTACCCTGTCTTTTCACTTGTGTTGCAGGAATCAGCTGTGGAGTGCCTCCACCTTTAGAAAATGGGTTTTATTCAGCTGAGGACTTCTTTGCTGGCAGCACTGTTACCTATCACTGCAACAATGGTTACTATTTGTTGGGCGACTCCAGGATGCTGTGCCTGGACAACGGGAGCTGGAACAGCATTTCACCATCTTGCCTTGGTGAGATGTGCCATACATGTGGCTGCATGGGGCTGGCAGTCTTGCACTTCTGTGCCCTCGGTTTGAGTGGATTTCAGTCTGAAATCGTCAAGGCTAACCAGAGTACCAGAAACCACATTCCACAGTAGGCACATTTCTGGAATGCCATACTCAGCATTATTTGACGCCCAAACTGGTTCTGGTACCTTTCTCTGTCAGTCCTTTGTGTACCCCACAGACTATAATAAACCTGCATTGCACTCCTATCCTCTCTCCTTCCAAGTTCATGTAGCCCTGAAGTCCTTGCATTCTCTGCTTCTAGTATGAGTATTTCCTTGTGCTTCAGCATGCTGTCAGCATCCCAGACCCTCTGTTCAGGTTCTCTTAGACACTCCACACTTGAATATTGTAACATTTAATATTTACTGGATACTGCATAGGGTTTCTGATTTGGTGGAGTGATACAAAATATCCTGCACAGCACAATACAAATAAATGCAAGTTACATGTGGCAAAATACGGCAATTGCAACACACAGTTCAATCATAATACCAGTGTGCTTCCCATTACCACTCTGTAATAAGCTCACCATCTGACAGTGGGCATTCCCAGTGACCAGGAATGAATATGTAGGTTGAAACCAGCTCAAGCCCATTGCTAGTTGTCAGGGTTTTGTACTCCTAATATTGGCCTGCGCCGCATATCCAGTTCCCCTTCACACTGGTCTAGCTAACTCAAGGTTGTATTTCCACACCTTTAATGATCTTGGGGAGAAACTTTTGCACCGCCAGCTGATCCACTCAACTGTTCACGGTTGTTTACTTAAAACAAAGATCACCTTCCTGTCTCCCTGTTTTGAGTCAGCTTCTCTGTAACAACAGTGGTCAGTCACACTCTGCCTGCATTATTCCCTGAGCTTCATGGGCAGATCACCTTTGCCCACCTCCTCTGAACCTTCTTCCTATGTGCAGGTTTACTGGTCAGTCACATGCACCTGTCCACAAGCAGCTGCAGCACTGGCAGGGCTGGGGGTGCATTTAAGGACACAGTTCACTTGGTTACCACACCATAATTCACTTCCTGGTCAGTTGCGTCTGATGTAACAGATGCAGCTGCAGGAGCTGGAAGGTGGGACAGGATAAGGAGAACTGGGTGTGACTGTTCTTGTAGGCCATGTCTCCAACAGATCCCTGCTGGAATCCACTGTCTAGCTGTAAGACCGCTGCTGTCTAGTATGTCACACCTAACATGGATGTTGCAGAGTAACAACCTGGCTGAATTTGTGTGACTTTTTATCATAGAATCACTGGATGTGTTAGGTTGGAAGGGACCATCTAGTCCAACCCCCTGCAGTAAGCAGGAACAACCTTGACTAGATCAGATTTATAGGACTTTTTTTTTTTCCAGTCAAGATGAACAAAACCAAAGCCAACAATCTTTTAGTTCTGCCAAAATTCACTTTGCAGTGGGATACATCTGGTTTTATAGCAGTTTGTCTACCAGGGCTCCTGCACAACCTCCAAACAACCATCTAGGCTGTTGTTCCTCTCTTTGCTTTTATGCTTGCTTTTTGTACCAAGGCTTAAAGACAGGCAGGCTCAGAGCAGATACTGCAAAGCCCTTCAGTGTCTGTCTAGTAGAAAGCATGATATTGAGAAGGAAAAGCCCTACCTTCCAGCTCACTGCTGTCTCATAAAGCAGAGTAGACTACAGGTCAAATGAAAACGAGTGATGAGTGTACCCTGACCCACCCTTTACCTTTCTGATTCACGCTCCAGGCAGGTGCTAGCAAAGCCTGGTACACCTTTGCCCCAGGGCATTCCTTTTGCTCTGTTACAGATCTGATTCATAGTATTCTTCCACTCTCCCTTGCTTTACAAAACACCACAGGAAGGAGCAGTCAATCCAGTTCTGGTAGTGCTTTGGCTTCTCCTGGTGCTTGTCTAATTGGCAACTGTTTTGATTTTAATGTGGAGTTTTCATCCTGCATGCCAGAAAGAAACTGACTTTTCAGAACATTGTTGAGCTCTTTTCATGCTGGCCAGACTCATTCAGCAGTGAAGAATGAACACACCCATTCAGTAAATTTCCTTGCTTTTTTAACCAAGTTGCTATTCTGCCTGGAAATGGGCAGAGAACTCCAGTTGTGTGTCCTGTAGCAGGGCTTTTAAATGAAGAATTACTCTACCTATCTCTAAGTCTGGTTGATGTGAGGAACGATCCCTGATGCCAGCACTTTTCAGTTAGATACTTTGAAATCAACCCTTTGCAATTTATGATTGATTGTTTACATACCAAGAACACTTCTGTATAGTCAGGATTTGAAAGCTGGTATGAAGTGTTCTGAAGTGAGGGGTTGATTGATTGATTGATTGATTTTAATTTTTTTGCTGTGCTGTACCAAGCCACATGGAGCTTAAGTCATCAATTGACATTTCTAGGTACTGCTACCATATAAAGAGTTAATTGTAATAACTGATATGTTTTGAGCTCCTTTTAACTTTTCTGGCAACTGTGGACATTTTTCATTCCTAGGCTAATTAACTTCTCTTCAGCGAAGATGGAGCTCTAATTATATTTTATGTTCAGGGTATTTCCCATCTTGGTTGTTTTCCTCTCTTAGAAGGGGAAAGTTTGAAATATAGAGGATTTCCCAAACAGGTGTGTATTGCAGCAGTCCACTTTCATAGTGTCTGTCCAAGCTAGTATTAACATGAGTTACGTTGTTATTTTTAATACTCAGAAACTAGATACTTTTTGTGGAAGTATTGACTGGAAGTTAGTAATCTTTGTCTCATGATTTTCTCACATTTCATGATATTGTATAGTAACTCAGATAGAAAGCATAAATATTAATTTAAATGTTGTTTTCACTAGTGCATCAAAAACGTGATTTAAGTAGGAGTGCTTTTTGATTACATTAATTAAAGCAAATTTAAAGCAGATGCTTATGACAAATGCCACCCTAGAGACATTTTTTGTGTGTTTCATTTTTCTAGATGTTGATGAATGTGCTGTGGGATCAGACTGTGATGAGCATGCATCTTGTCTCAATACAAACGGATCCTATGTTTGCACTTGCATCCCTCCTTACACAGGAAATGGTAAAAAATGTGCAGGTATGGGAAAGAAAAACCTCTGTTCAAGGTTCTGTGTAGTATCATGCCTCTCACTGTGGAAGACAGCTGCCAGCAATTGGTATCTAAAGAAGTACAGGGCAGATGTGCTGTCATCTCCAGGTCACTTTGGCCTGGATGAGGCTGTGATGAATCATCTCCTTTAGTTTCTTGAGAACTCACCTCTCCCTGTGGCGACAGCTATCAGTGGGATTCTGCTCTGAGACATACACCCATGCAAATTCTCCTTTAGCATGGAGCACATGTTCTGAAGACCTGGTAAGGCCACATGCCACAATGTGTCACTTAGCAGAGCAGAGTTATACAGGGAAGAAATACTTAATTGCAGGCATCTGAGTAGGGCTTGGGATCCTTGTGGAAACATCAAGCAAGGTATCTTTGTATGAGTATGAGAAGACAGTGGCATAAGCAGAGATAAAAGGCAGTTGAGCTGATGTCTTCTGGGCTGTACACACTGGAGCAGGCTTTCCCTCACAGAGGGAAAAATGGCTGTGAGATGTGTTTGCTGCTGACAGTGAATGCAAACTCAGTTACAGAAGGCACTTCCATGTCAAGATTAGCTTACTTGCATGAGTCTTCAGTACCTATCACTCACATAAAGAACAAAGGAAAAATGTTAAGGCTGTAATCTACTTGTGAGTGTTTTCTACCTGCTCTGCCTTCTTACTTTGAGAAAATTCCTAGTGATACCTGCCTGCAAGATGTTCATAAAACCTGGTACTTCGTTATGTTATTGACAGTTTCTCTTCCTCCTCAGAACCAGTGAAGTGCCGCAATCCAAGAAATCCAGAGCATGGCCATTTATATGGCCACACTTTCAGTGTTGGCAGTGAAGTAACATTTTCTTGTGAAGAAGGGTTTCGGCTGACAGGAGTGACTAAACTTACGTGTATGGAGTCTGGAGAGTGGAGTCACCCAGTACCTTATTGTGAAGGTGTGGTTATGGGGTGGATGCATATTGTAATGTGTGGTGTTAGAGAGGTGGAAAGGGGAAAGTTGAACTCTACCTTTAGAGACCATGGCAGCTCTTGAGACCCTGTCCTAGGAGACCTGAATCTCAGTATTGAAGCCTCATCTTAAGGATCACAGAATGCTTTGGGGTGGATGGGATCTCAAAGACCATCTAGTTCCAACCCTGCTGCCATGGGCAGGGACAGATGTAGGCACCAGTTGAAGCTTTTCCAACAGTTGTCATGTTAATAGTGATAGCCTTTCATGCAGATTCTCTGAAGTGTCAAAGGCATAGACTCATCTCATTTTAATGCCAACATACAAAGTTCTTCCTTCTCCACCCAGCCTCTCATTTCCAAGGACCTTGTGGGAACTTAATGTCTTAAAGATCATTAACTGTGTTTCAGGGGATAAAAAGAAACCAAAGAAGACAGGCTGGTGCATGCACATACACATGGCATCATTGAAAAAATTGTTTCTTTAGAAAACCAGAACTGATGAGGTGAAGCAACAGGTTAAGATGAAGAAGTGACAAAGACAGTGTCAAAAAAACCTAATTACTTTATCCATAGGGAGGGGTGGATATGGAGTCCTCTTGACATTAAGCTTGTAATTTTTAGAACAGTTCCAACTACCTATTTCCAGTTAGCCCAATTTCTCAGTAAGGTGATGTCAGATAAAGAGCCCTAAATGTCAATTACAGCTTAGTCAGTAATGTTTTACACCTCTTTAAACTATTTAGAGAAAAACAAAGCAAATCCTGATACTCTGTTCTCTTTTACTGCGTTGCGTCAACCTCTTTTGTGATCCTGTCTTTTTACAGCTGTGTCCTGTGGTGATCCTGTTGTTCCAGAGAACAGTGCCATTTGGGGCTCCAACTTCACATACCGCAATAAGGTGGTGTACAGGTAGGGATTCAGTACCTTTGCAGTGCTGCATTAGTAACCAGTTGAGAATCTGCCAACAAATGAGAGTACAGCTGAATGGAGAGTGCAATTGAAATGGAAATGGAGAGAAGCAAGATGGGATTAAAGCAAGACATTTGGTTATAGCTGTGGGTATTCACCAGCAGAGCTGAATGTTTACTCCAGTACTAACTCTGTTTGTCTTGAGAAAGATGGGGTGAATGCAGATGTGGATGAGAGAGAAAAGGGGCTGTTGGTAACACACTGCATAAAAGGCTCTGTGATAGCACTTCTTTTCTTCTAACTCAGATGCAATGATGGATACAAGTTAGTGGGTGAAAAGGAAATTCTGTGCCTTGCTAGTGGCATCTGGAGTCATCCTCCTCCCTCCTGTGAAACAGTGACTTGTCCTAGTCCACAGGATATCAGCAATGGAAAATACACACTCACTGGCACAACGTACCTTTCCTCTGTATCGTACACATGCAACAATGGATACAGGTAAATGTGAGAAAATTCCTGAGCCAAGTGCAGGCAGCATGCTTGTTGAAAGATCTAACTTACCTTTGAAAGACACAAAGGTGGGATCATTGTTCAGAAAGATAAAATGCCAAAATAGACTTTAAAAACATTTTTTTCTGTCTTGAAGGTACTTTCTGTATTTCATTCTATATTGGAGCAGTTCAGTAAGGTCATTCAGGATTTGAGAGAGAGGGAAGTAGGTAGGTAGATAAAGACTACATATATATGCAGTGCTTTCATTTTGCCATCAAAGATGTATTTTGAATATTTAGGAAAATAGTTGTCATTATCATACCCCTACAGTTTTAGTGCATATCCAATATTATTTTGCTATTGTTTTACAATGCCTTTGAGGAAAGAACTTTGCAGTAATCACTTATTCTAGGCTTTTATTTTTAAATATTTTTAAGCAATTATACTGGAAACACATTTTTAATATGCTGCAATTACAAATTATTACAATAAGACTATGTCCAAGTATGTGGTTTCAAGTCCACGTTCCTGCCTCTCTTGGTATCTGCTTGTACCTCTAGCAGATGTACTCTGACACCAGCAGTCTCATATGGCCCTGTTTAGGTCTGAATTCTTTTTGTATTCCACTGCTGCAAGCATTCTCTCTTCCAGAAGCAGACAGGCAAGATGTGCTCATCTGGTGAAGGATTTAATCATGTTACTACAACTGGATACCACAGCTTCAGTCCAGTGTAGTGTTCAAATCATTACCTGTACCCCACTAAACCAAGCTGGGGTTTTACCAATGTCCGTGAGTTATTTGACCATGGATTTAGAACACAGAGGCAAAAAATACCACATCAGTTGTGACTCTATCTGTCTAGCACAGATAGATTGGTGAAAGGAGTCTTTTCTCCTGTTATCACCACTCCAGGGGAAGCCTTCCCAAACAGTGTTTGTCTTAAAAATTATTGCTGGACCTGGTTGTGGACTCATTTTCTTCCTTCAATAACCTTTTCTGTGCTTTTTGTCTTAAGCACATTGTGAGGGTCTGTGCCCTATCTGTAATGGCTTTACAGGTCGGTGCTGGTCTCTTCCTGGGCTCATTTCAGTCAACTAAACAGATGGATCTAATAGTGTTTGACCCTCAATTGAAGGGAACCAGACACATCTATGTAGGGCTCTCAAGCATGACATGAGAGCTGCTGGGAATCCACAGCCAGCTGACATAGCAGCTGAAGGCCAGGGGCTTCACCGAGGGCATCTCAGGGTGGTGTTGAATACCTCTGTTTAGACAATTGAGTCACACCTTTTGTTCCAATGCATTGATGTTTCCTCAGCTAAAGAAACCAAAAATACCGTCAGTTTTGAAGGTGTGTGAACACTCACTCAAGCAAAATTCTTTACCTCCTGAAGAAACTGAATACATTTTGTAAACAAACCTGAACTGGAGCATTTCCTTCAGTTTTCTGAGTGAAGATAGCGTGTAAGTCCTTCAGTGAATCAGGTCTCAGACTAAGGACTAGTTGCAACTCTCAAGATCGGCATAGTTTTGATGGCATACAAGCGGATGTTTCAACTTAAATAGTTAAACACCCTGTGACTGTCTTACATGGCTCTAAGATGGGCAGCAGTTACATGTGTGTTATGAATTCCACCATCTCTCTCTTAAAAATAATCTGAAGACCAGCTTTTTTTTTGACAGAATCAGCAATGCTTTTTCATGAACAGAGGGTAAGATTCTTGCTACTGCTGAAGACAGTGAGAGAATTCCCGTGGTATCACTGGGGCCAGGAAGTCAATGAGAAACAAAGCACCTCTTTGTTTCTCCTGGACTGGAACTGCATCCTTAATAATGAATGATCTTTGTGTCTCAGCCTTCAGGGACCTTCAGTACTTGTCTGTGCATCTTCAGGAACCTGGAACAGCACACCTCCAGCCTGCAACATTGTGTCCTGTGGATCCCCTCCTGCCATCAAAGATGCGGTGATCAATGGAAGTAACTTTACTTTTGGAAACACGGTCTCTTACACCTGTAAGGAAGGGTATGTAGATTAGCACTACTGGACTAATGCTCAGGACAAGTAAAATTGGTGCACTGCTTCACAAGTCCTTTATAACTGCACTTTAATTAATTTTTACTGCTTCTGTCTGAACTCGCTGGAAATTAAATGTGGGCTGTGAAGTTAGTATGAGATACATAGGCATTTCTTAAAGTAGTGTCACAGCAGCTGAATGTGCTCTGGAAGAGGAAGATGGATAGGAGTCATGGGGCATGAGTGACCAATTCAATAGGAAGCCCTGTCCTTTGAAGTTTCTACAGAACTAATATTCCTGTGGTAAACTCAGGTTTACCACATAAGAATTACTTGCGTCTCTTCAGGCTATAAGAAAGCTGTTTGGTATGTTTTGAGAACCGTCTGTTCTGGTGTTCTAAATTCTGCTTCCTTAAAACTCTGACTCCTCATTTTATTGAGGTGCATCATTTTTCTTTGATCTCCATCTCCTCAGTGTAGTGACCTTTTCAGACCAAATTTCATCAGAGATCAGGCTCCATTTTGATGATGTCGAGCATGAATGTAATGCTGGCCCTGCAAGAACCTTTGCACATGCTTATCTTTACAGCCTGTGAGCAGTCCCATTGAATTTCTTGAAAATACTCTGTGCAAAAGGCAGAGAAGGTATGCAGAGCTTTTGCCAGGTAATGCCCTAAGCGACTGGAAGATTTTCTGCTCCTTCTCAATATGAGAGGGTAGATTGATAAGCCAGCATTTTTCTTATAAACTAGCTTTGCAGTATTATTTGAAACATAATTGCAGTAAAACATCCTCATTCTGTTTTCTTGACTGTTTGGTGATTTTAAAAGTTGTTTGTGTTCCTGTGCAAGGATTTAAAATGGGATAGAGTAGAAGCATTTAAAGAATGACAATGAGTAAGTTGATCATACTAAACACTGGGACATAACAGGCTCTCTTTCTGGAGTCCAGTCATGAGGCTTTGAAAACAAATCCTGCAGAGACAAAGCACTCTTACAGATGTTGGCATCAAAATCTGAACAGCCAGTTTCCAGCCTGCAACTGGGAAGAGTCACTGGGAACGCTGCAGTAGTTACGGTTTCTTTGCTCCCTGTCAAAGCACATGACAGAGATTTCAAAGCTGAGGGAGAAGGTGCTCACAGGGACTCTGAGTATACTGTTGGAAGTTTAAGCAGCAAGGTTTTCAGTGCAGTGATGAGCAGCATGGAGTGATCCCTGACACTGCATCCCAGAGACAGATTAGAGAAATACAACTACACAAACAGTAATCATGTGGTAGAATTTCATTGTAACACATCATTCATTTTTTCTATCCAGTGTTATTCTTTTCTTTTTGGTTTTATAGCATTTTACAGGTTTTTTTTTTTAGGAAGAGGTTGTTAGAGAACAGGAGCATTGCTGGATAACTCACTAAGGTGTTTCTCTCTGCTTGCAAGTGTGAAAATGGGTTGATAGGGCTGATGGAGGAACCCAAAAGGCCTTTGTGGGCTTTTCATCTCTTACTTCTCCATTCAGTTCTGCTAAAGGGGAAGAATTTTTCAGTGGCATAGTTGCCTTGAGGAATGTATGGACTGTCACAGCACAATAGGTTTATTGTAGTAGTTTCAACCAAGATGGAAGTTCAGGAATGGTGATCAGATGGACAGACAAGAGAGAAGCAATAATCACAAAGTGTGGTAGGATACTTGCCATTGTGATACCTTAACCTGTGGATATGTAGGCTTTAAGACTTTCCTTTTGAAGTTGATTACAGCTTTATGTAAAGGATCCTATTCTTCAGGGTACTAACAAGCAAGCTTGTGCTGCAGGGGCTTCAGGGCACTGTAGGTAGCATTTGACAATGCTTGTCTTTTTGACTTCCTGTGTGGTTTCCTTATCCACAGTTACATGTTAGTTGGCCCTGCAACCATAGAGTGCTTAGCCAGCGGCGAGTGGAATGTGAGCCACCAGCAGTGCCTGGCAGTAACCTGTGATGAACCTCCCCATGTGGAAAATGCATCACCAGAGACTGGCCACGGCCTCTTTGGCGATATAGCTTATTACTTCTGCTCAGATGGCTACAGCCTGGCTGATAACTCTCAGCTGCTTTGCAATGCAGAAGGGAAGTGGGTGCCTCCAGAGGGCAGGGAGATGCCCCACTGCATAGCTGATTTCTGTGAGAAGCCAGCCACCGTCTCATACAGCATCCTGGAGTCCGTTAGCAAAGCCAGATTTACGGCTGGCTCCATCGTGAGCTTCAAGTGCATGGAAGGCTTTGTTCTGAACACTTCGGCCAAGATCGAGTGCCTTCGAGGGGGCCAGTGGAATCCTTCTTCTTTGAGCATCCAGTGCATCCCCGTTCGCTGCGGAGAGCCTCCCCACATTAGCAATGGCTATGCCAGCGGGGCCAACTACAGCTTCGGAGCAGTGGTGGCTTACAGCTGCAACAAGGGGTTCTACATCAAGGGAGAGAAGAAGCGGACCTGCGAGGCCACTGGCAACTGGAGTGGCAGTTTGCCCACATGCCACCCAGTGTCCTGTGGAGAACCACCCCAGCTTGAGAATGGCTTTATTAAGGTACAGAATGAGTGTTCTCATCTGCCTGGTACCGTAGCAAACTGAGTATGTCTTCAGAATTGCCACTGTTGGGGTTTTTTTTCCTTCTGTTTTGCCCTCTTGTTAAAATTGAGGAAGCACGTGAGTGGATGGAATAAGCAAAGGCAAAAGCAGGTGGATTTGCAGCAGAATCGTGTCTGAAAAGCATGGACACTGCTATGGGAATTTGTATTTTAAAGTGGGTTTTCAGTTAGGGGACTCAAGATGCCAAATGAAATCAATTTATTTCCTTAATGTCTCATGCTTACTTTTTTTGTTCGTGGGTGGCTTTCCAGTGCCACCTGGAGGCATTTGAAGTACTGTTGCCTGTTTACAAGCCCTGCTCTTTTCACTGCTTGAAAAAAGAAGCTGATTTGTAATAGATAAATCGCCTTTGGATAATTTCTCTCCTTTTGAAGCAAGCACACTTCTTTTCTGAAATCAGAACTTCATTTTCCTTACCAAATTACATTGCAACAATGTCTTAAGTTAAAATTCACCTTGTGGCAACCCAAACCAGTAACAACTGCTTAGCCTGGGTTATGCTTTGATGCACAAGGGTAACATTGTGATAAGGAAGATCAAAACCACCACTGTGCTTTGAATTTTTAATGCATTTTTCTTCTGAACACCGCCCTTCTTTCCTTAAATCTAGCTACCAGTGCATCTGCATTTACTAAAAAACTGGGGTGGGGTTTGCATCACAGTTCCTACATGGGCTTCCAGCAGTAATAGCAACAATTTCTGTTCATAATCTCACAGAGATACAACCTCTAATTAATGCACATCACTCTGTGTTGTCTTCCTTAGGTACAATCACAGCTCCAGATATTCCTTCCAGTTAGAGATATGTTTTAATACCTCAATCAGAGCTCAGCCTGTAGCTTTGAGAGGCTCCATAGCTGCCTGCTCAAGACCTTGCAGCTGCATATGTGGCACTTACAAATGTCTCCTAGTAGTAGTAGTACATATGAAGGCTCCAGTCTTAAATATGCCTGTAAGCTCCAGAATCCTGACAATAGGCCATTTCATGGCAGCTTGTGCAGACCCATTTCTTTTCTGCCCTCCTATGTACACATATTTTGACCTTATGCTTTAGGAAGGGGGAAAGCAGAGGAAATATTTTTTAGCTTTTACTTTTTAAGCCTTGATTTTTTTCTTTTGTGGTGCTCTCAGATTTCCTGACAGCAGAGGGCATAATTTCAGGCCTGACATTCTGTGTCAGTTATTTGCATTCGTTCCTTTGCAGGCAGCCTTTACTGCTGTTTGAGATTCATCTGGAAGCTAGACCAAGAGAACACAAGAAGCTAAAACAGTCCAGTTATGCATCTTTGTTTCAGACATGTCCATTTCTTATCCGTTTTGCAGGAAACAACTGGACGCTTCTTTGAGAATCAGGCACATTATCAGTGTGAGCCTGGCTACCAGCTGGTTGGAAGCTCTGTGTTTACCTGCCAAGCCAATCGGCAGTGGTACAGTGAATCGCCTCCTTACTGTGATCCCCTAAGCTGTGAAAAACCACCACCCATCCAGAACGGCTACTCCAAGGGAGAAACTTTCAGTACGGGCTCCAAAGTTGAGTTTTTCTGTGATGAAGGGTATGAGCTGATTGGAGATGTTTATTGGACGTGTCAGAAGTCTGGAAAATGGAGCAAAAAGCAAACCCCTAAGTGTCTGCCAACAAAATGTCCAGAACCACCCTTGGCAGAAAACCAGCTGGTCTTGAGGGAAGTGACTTACCAAGTTGGTGTTGTACAGTTCTCCTGCAAGGAGGGTTATGTGTTACGTGGGTCCTCTGTACTGAAATGCTTGCCATCCCAACAGTGGAATGATTCCTTTCCCTTCTGCAAGGTGGTACAGTGCCCTGCACCTCCATACATCCCCTTTGGTGACCCGTTGACTTCATCCCTTCATTTTGGTAGCACTGTGAAATACGTGTGTGTGGATGGGTTTTTACTGAAGGGTGAGTCTACCATCAGATGCCAGGCTGATGGTTCATGGAGCTTACCTTTGCCAGAATGTATTCCTGTGGAGTGCCCTCAACCAGAAGAAATTCAGAATGGCATTGTGGATGTGCAGGGCCTCACCTTCCTTAGCACAGCCCTCTACACATGTAAACCAGGCTTTGAGCTCATGGGGAATACAACTATCCTCTGTGGAGAAGATGGCCAGTGGCTTGGAGGAAGGCCAGCTTGCAGACCTATTCAATGCCCAAGACCCAAGAAGATCCCCAACGGCAAATACTCATTCACAAACTTCCATTATGGGCAGACTGTTAGGTATTCCTGTGACAGAGGTTTCCAGCTCCAAGGGGAGGAAATATTGAGATGCCTAGAGACAGGGGAGTGGAGTACAGAGGTTCCTTGCTGCAAAGCCATAAATTGTCAGCCCCCTCAGCCAATTGAGAATGGCTTTGTGGAGGGTGCAGATTATAGCTACGGGGCCATGGTTATTTACAGCTGTGTGCCAGGCTTCCAGCTGTCTGGCCTTGCCATGCAGACCTGTGAAGAGTCAGGCTGGTCTAGCTCCACACCAACCTGCCTCCCAACAGACTGTGGCCTGCCTCCTCACATTGACTTTGGGGAGTATGTGCAGGTGAGGCATGGGGAAAGGTGTTCTGACCAGGAGAGTGTTACAGAGGGCCCCTCCCCTTCGCATACGTTGCTGGCGGACAATTCGAAACACTTCAAAAGTTCCGTGAAGGAGGATAGTGCAGCACAGGTCACCACTTACTTATTTGGAACTGTCATTTTATATACATGTTACTCAGGCTATGAGCTGCTGGGAAACCCTGTTCTAACTTGCCAAGAAGATGGGGCTTGGAATGGCACTGCCCCTGCCTGCGTTTCAATAGAGTGCAGCTTGCTGTCACCCCCAGAGAATGGCTTTTTACATTTCACTGAGAACACCCTTGGCAGCACGGTGCAGTACACCTGTAAGCCAGGATTCACACTCATTGGCTCTGACACACGACTGTGTTTGCCAAGTCGGCAGTGGAGTAACACTGCTCCATCCTGCAAAGCAGTAACCTGCAACTCACCTACCCAGCTTATGAATGGGAGCATAAGAGGGGAAAACTACACGTATGGGAGCGTTGTCTACTATGAGTGTGACCCTGGATACCAGTTAAATGGTCCCACAGAGAGAAGATGCCAAGAGAACCAGAAATGGGATGGCAGTGAACCAATTTGCATTCCTGTTTCTTGTAGCCCACCACCAGTTTTGGAGAATGGGCAGGTGACAGGAGAGGAGTACACATTCCAGAAACATACAGAGTACAGCTGCAACGAAGGCTTCCTGCTGGATGGGGACAGGAGTAGAGTCTGCCTTGCGAATGGAAGCTGGAGTGGAATCACTCCAGTTTGCAAAGCTGTGACCTGCCCTGTGCCGCTGCCTCTTCTCAATGGGAGAACTAGTGGCTCAGATTTTGGCTTTAAGAAAGAAGTGCACTATCACTGCAATGAAGGGTATGGCCTGCGCGGAGTGTCTACACTTACCTGTCAGAGTGATGGTACCTGGGATTCAGAAGCTCCACACTGTGAGCCCGTCATTTGTGGACCTCCTGAAGATATCTCCCATGGCTTTCTGAATGGCTCAGGCTTTACCTATGCGGAACTTGTCCAGTATGTGTGCTTCCCTGGCTATGAGCTGCACGGCAATCCTCTCCGACAATGTTTGTCCAATGGCTCCTGGAGTGGAAGCCTTCCATCATGCCTGCCCTGTCTGTGTTCTGCACCACAGATTCAGAATGGAGTCGTTCTTGGTACAGACTTCAGCTGTGGGAAGAGTGCCCAGTTTCAATGTTTGGAGGGCTTCAGGCTCCTAGGGCCTTCTAAAGTCACCTGTGAGGCAGCTGGCAAGTGGAGTTCTGGGTTTCCTCGCTGTGGGCAGATCTCCTGTGGATCTCCACCCATCATCCCCAACACATTTATCAATGGGAGCAGCTCTGCAGATGAGAACACTATCATCTATACCTGCTTGTCAGGTTTTGTCATGAGGGGGAGTCCAGAACTAACTTGTGTGGAGACTGGTGTCTGGAAGAAGCCATACCCAAGCTGTGAGCTGTTAAGCTGTGGCCCACCACCTTCTGTCCCAAATGCAGAAGTTTTTGGGAACAATTACACCTATGGGAGCAAGGTCCAGTACAGGTAAGAATGTGGCTGCCATTATTTCCCTGAAATCCCAGAAGGATCAAAGGCAAAAGGTTTATGCAGTCTCAGTGCAAGTTTTTAAAACACCTGGGAGAAAAGTGAGGCCTTCTCACATGTTCAGATTGACAAATACCACATTCTTGGGCACATATAAAATATTGTTTGGATCACTGTCAAAGGGTTTTTTGCCTGTTGAGCTGCACTCCTTCCGCCTTTAATTCCTCATTCCCCTTTGTGTTCCTCTTCTCTGAAACACATGTATGGACATTCAGGTTTTCTTAGCAGGTGGCAGCAATAGTCAGTAGTGTCTGTAATTTTTCACACCTTTTGGCACCCCACTTTTTTATTCCTCCTGCTTCAGGTGCCTGTTGTAATACAGACAGGCTGATCTCCCTCTTGTCCCATTTTCTGTACAGCAGCAGAGCACTGTCAGCAAGTGTTGCTGATGCAAAGTTACTCCTTTGTCAGATATGAGAGAAAGGGGGGCTTTGTTAATTTCCTGAAGCATGCACATTGTGGGTCTCTTTCTTCAAGGTGAGGAATTCCATAGCAGAAGAGGAGATTTTTTTTTTTTTTGGCAGTAAAAACAATACTATGGGACAGAGAATAGAGATGGCATGTGGATAAATTTAAGTGTCAGTTGTTTCCCCACATCTTTATCAAGGTGACGGGAGTGCTTCTGTCTGCCTTTCTACAAGTGAACCCTCCTCCACAAGTCACTGGTGTTGCTATTGGTGCAGCACTGTGTGGAACAAAACAGATCGGCCTTTCATGTCTAAGCTAATGGCCTGTGGTCAGCCTAAGGCTTGGTTTGTCCTTGAAAGACAGTGAGATCATCTTTAGAATTGCTTGGTGCTCACATTCTGTTTACCTAACAAAAAGGTCTCCTTGCAAAGGGAAGGGTGTGCAGGGGCTGCGCTGAAGCAGTCACAGTTCTCCAAGCACTAAAACAAACAACTCACTTTCCATTGTATTGCTGCAGCAGCATGAAGGAGCTGGAGATGAAATCTGAAGCTGCCAGCTCTTGCAACAGAATAAACTCAGTCCAGGCACGCTCCTTACAGTGTTACCTTGAAATAATAGAGAAATCCCAAGGTGATTATGAACAGCTAATGCAAAAAAATTACTGACTTTGAAGTTTATGGGTTAGCTCATCCGTAGCTGTGTCTCTGTGGTCAGGTCTTCATGCTGTATTGCAGATGCCTGGAAGGTTACACCATGGTGACGGAGGTGGATGAATGCATTTGCCGGGAAGATGGACAGTGGTCTCCTCAAAGTATCTCCTGTTGCCCCAGAAAGTGTCCCTTCCCAGAAAATATCACCCACATAACCATATCTGGGGACAACTTCACTGTCAACACAAGCATCACTTTGTCATGTGTAGAAGGTTATACTCTGGTGGGAGCAAGCACATCTACCTGCAAGGTACAGTGTTATTTGCACGGGGTTTTTTTGGCATCTTTGTTGAATTCAACAGTCCTCCTCATGCCCTCGTTAGCTTTTGTCCTTCAGCTGCACACAACAAAAAAATTCAAAGCATGTCCTGCAAAACATAATATGCTTCATGGTTGCCCAGTATTTATTAGTTTTCCACATATAGACTTTCAGGACTAGAAATTACTGCTATCTTCTTCAACCAAAACCTAATGCTGTCCTTTAAAAAAGCATTCCTTTTATCACATTTCAGGAAATAAGTTATGTCCAAGATTTTTAAATTATTTTGAGGATTGTGTGCAGAGCTCTTTTTCTCCAGAATAACAGGCAGTCCACATTTCAATCCACTTGTGACCTCTTGTCACACTAGCTGTGGACAACCCTGACTTAAGCTTGTAAATAGAGTCTTTAGAAAGTCAGTAAATCTGCTCATGTGAAAAGAGCTGACCATGCATGTTTTTGCAGAATCAGCACTCCATAAGGAGAGGTTTCCCCCTTATTTTGCTGTTTCAGAGTTCTGTGGAAGTAGGAGTAGGTGTGTTTGATGAGTGTGGCTTCAGGTATCAGACTTACGTTGAACAGTCTGGGAAGAGAGCTGAAGCACTGAGTCATGGTGTTAGACCGTGAGCCATGAGAGAAGTACAGAGCAAGGAATCGGGCAGCTGTAGCTTTTGTTCTCCTGAGCTACTAGGTGACCTCATATGAGTGAACTTGCTTTTCCAAGCTTCTATTTCCCTATTTACTTTTTTTTCCTTCTGTCTTGTAAGTCTATGCTGAACATTCCTGAAAGCCGAGCTCCAGCCTATGTTGACATCTTAAAAATGTTAAATTACTGAGTTTTACTAAGGATTATGCAGATAATATTACATTAAACACATCTATACACCCACTATGTTTCTACTATCATTTTCCTAACTTTTTTCATTTAGATACAAATTAAGCATATAAAGTGCCTTCACAACTTTTAATTGCGTTTATTTTTCAGGAGACTGGTATTTGGATACCACCATTTTCTGATGACATCTGCATTCCTGTGTCCTGTGGGTCCCCTGAGTCTCCAAAACATGGATTTGTGGTTGGCAAGAAATACAATTACAAAGACATGGTTATATATAAATGTGATTCTGGCTATGAATTACAAGTAAGCAAGCTCAAATCTCCAGCACTCTAAACCTTTAGTTGTCATGTTCAGTTCTTAAGTGAGGACTGTGAGAATGTATTATACCTGGTCCATATTTCTGTGATCCTTTAACTGGCATAGAACTTGGATATCTTCTGTTGTTACTGTCTGTAGAATGCTTTTGGAATATCTGGGATAGTCCTTGAATGACTCAAAGGTCCAACTGAAGTGAACAGATGCACCCTGTTCAGCAGATACCTTTCAGTGTTTATTTTTTTTTAACTGAAGGTTGTTTCAGCCCTCTGCAAATACAGCTTTAGATATATATATATATATAAAATATATATATGTTTGTGACCATAAAACATGGAAGAGTTAGTTTCCCATTTACTGCTCTCTTGAATTGGTTCTCTGACCAGAGATAGATTGCATTCTTCCCTTGATTTCACAATGTCCCTAGCATTATGTCTGCTGCATTGTGCTTTTCAGACTCAAAGCTCCTGATAAACTCCACTGCTCTCAGTTCTGTGTCATTGCTAGGTGGTGTGAAAGTTTTATCTCTTGTTTTAGCAAAGCAAACAGATTCTAGTTTGCTCAATGGCAGCTTTATTCCCTGCCCAAAAAGGGGACAAAGTTCTTTTCTTTCCATTGTTTTTTATGATAAGTACTGGTGTCTTAGCCATGCCTGAGCTCTGGAGCAACACTGCTGTCCCATTATCAGGACTCAGGCTAGCCAATTCAGAGCATTGAGTTCACATGTGTTTTCAAAAGCTGCAGTGAACTCAGAAAGGAGGGATGATGATGAGACATAGGTCATGGCAGAGTAGAGAGGCTTGTGGTGGTGAGATGTCTCCAGGACAGAAAACTGGCTCTTAACACTGTGAGTACCAAGCAGAATGCAGGAACACGCTTCCTTTCTACTGTCCTTAACACCAATAATAAGCTAAGAACTTCGTGCATGTGAATTCACCCAGTCAGGAGTGAATTCACTCCTTGTAAAAATAATGAGAGATTACAGAATCCTTAGGTAAAATAAATCGAATTTGCCTTATGCTGCCAAGTATATAATGTCACTGGAAGTGGAGGGGTGGGGTGGTATTTTGACAGGTAGAATCGCTGTTTCAGGTATTGTTTGGAAGTAACATGCCAGTGCTTTCATACAGTTAAAAAGTCCTCCCAAGCTGTGTATTCCAGCTTCGCCACCTAGCGTTAATCTTCTCACTGCCGTGCAAGAGAAGTCCTGATTTTTTTTTCCTTTGAGAAGCAAAGTCCGTTGGGTGTGATGCCATACAACACTCGGGTCAAACATCTGCCCTTGTCAATGGGTTTGCTAGATGTTGTTCTCCATGTCTTGGAACAATATAAGAATTAAATCTTCAGCTATTAGACTGGCTATAAAGCCTCCATATAAGAAAGAAATAACGTTTATGAGCAGATTTAAAGAATGAGTGTTTGGGATGTGGTTAAAATCAGTGTGTTATGCTTGTAAAACACAAGCTTGTACTGTTATTGAAAAAAATGCTAGTTAGATTTTACCTAAATGAGCCCTGAAAGGAGAAAAACCTATCACATTCTTCTGTGCTGCAGCATTTAACCACCTCTTTACATGGATTGCACATGAGGGAAAAGTACTAGAGTTGATGGGAGAAAAGAACTGACTGAGTAAAGTTGTTCTTTGAGCATTTTCTTTTGTTTCGCAGGGTGATGCAGAACGGACTTGCCAGGAAGACAGGCTTTGGAGTGGCACAGTACCAGTGTGCAGAAGTACGTTCCACCTCATTATCACTGGTGATGGTCAAGGATGATTTAATAAAGCAGAAAATAATAATGCTTACTTTGCTTTATAACTCATACCTTTTGCATTTACCTAATTTTTATATTTCTTTTAAAAATACGAGTGATAACAGCCTGGAAGAGTTGCAGAAGTGCTGATGTGTTTAGATAATACTGTGAAATAACTCACTACACCTTTCTGCATTGCTCCCAAATCCATAAGAAAGCTGTGCAGATAGCTTCCAAGTTTAAATAGTTGTGGCACATGAGGTCATGATTTTTGGGCTTACTGAGGACCCCTGAAAACATTAGTTGCCAGGAGTTGCAGCTACTTAGCATCCTCAAATGTAACTATGAATATTCATTCTCAAGGTACTTCAAGTCTGTGAAAAGTCTGATGCCCTTTTGACTTTGGTGCCAAAATAGGAACTGTCTACATAAACACTTACATGGGCTTAGCTGCTGGCTCTGAGTGGCAACAGTAGAAGTTTCTGAGGCTTCCTGCCAGCACAGCTGCCACATGTTTTGTCTTTTAAGCAGGAACTAGAAGCACCAAACATGATACTGTTGTTCTACTCAGGGGCAATTGTCTGAGACAGCCCAGGTAAACACTGTGTTCTTTCCCTTAATTTCAGAGTGAAACGTGTGGAGCTGTGAACACAACAGGCCTTGTACATTATGTCCAACTGAAACACTTTTTGATCTTACAGGAGTATCGTGTGGAGCCCCGGACATCATAGAAAATGGGTCTGTTCAGGGAGAGGAGTTCCTGTTGGGCAGTGAGATTTTCTACAGCTGTGACCCTGGCTTTGAGCTACAGGGACCAAGTCGAAGGATCTGCCATGTTGACAAAAAGTGGAGCCCCCCTGCCCCTTCATGCAGGCGTAAGTAGCAAGCAGAGCAACATGGTGGCAGTTTTCCAGGAGAGCCACAGAACAAACAGGGCTTTTGCTGGCTTCCTCGCAGTCTCCCCCTCCAAGTGGAGGGCTCTAAGCAGGAGTGGCCAGAGAAAAACCAGAGCAGAAAAGTTCTCATTGCCAGTTTCCTCTCTGATCTGATGGGAGCTCCTTTTGGCACGTTAAAATGGTACAAGCATAGAGTCATACTCAGGTCAGTAGGGGAGGAGTGCAGTTTGCTGTATTTGATGTGCCTTGCATTGTGGTGTGCAGAACCTTGGACTTCATGCACTGGGGTGTTTTGTCTCTGCCATGCCAAGGCTAATATATCTTGTCCTCTCTGTATGCCTGGAGATCAAGACTTTCCTCCCAAAGATCAAATCTTAGCTCTCTGCAGCAAAAAGTAATTAATTGTGGGAGCATGGAAAGAAGGATTTTCATACAGCTTAAAAAATGAAATGCCAAGATTTTACAGTCTTTACCAATAAATCGTTTTCCATCTTCCACTGCCTTGCCACACCTCCTTTCAGGTAGTTGCAGAGATTAGTTTGGTCTCCCCTCAACCTCCTTTTCTCCACACTAAACACCACCAGTCCCCTCAGCTGCTGCTCATAACATCTGTTCTCCAGTCCCCTCACCAGCCTCGTTGCCCTTCTCTGGACACGCTCCAGCACCTCAGTGTCTTTTCTGTAGTGAGTGTCCCAAAACTGAACACAGCTCTCAAGGTGGGGCCTCACCAGCACTGAGTACAGAGGACAATTACTTCCCTAGTTGTGCTCACCACACTATTCTTAACAGGCCAGGATGCCATTGGCCTTCTTGGCCACCTGGGCACACTGATGTTCAGCCAGCTGTCAGTCAACACCCCCAGGTCCTTCTCTGCCAGGCAGCTCTCCAGCTGCTCTGCCCCAAGCCTGTAGCACTGGGGTTGTTATGACCCAAATGCAAGACCTGGCACTTGGCTTTCTTGAACCTCATTTGGGCACATTCTCTCTCTGGTGTTGACAGCCTGAACCCCAGGAGAGAGGGCAGGCAAGGCACTGTATAGTCCTTTTGCATATAACATTTTGCAGCTTCTTTCTTCCCAACTTTCTATTAATTCAGTGTGTGAACAGAGCTGTCAGTCAGGGTGTAACAGACAGAACAGCCTTCGTTGTCTGTATAAAAACAGAAAGTTTTCTCTTCTCACAGGAATTACTTGTGGGCTGCATCCCTCAGTAGAAAAAGCAGAGGCCATTTCTACAGGAAGCACATACAGAAGTAATGTAACCTTTGTGTGCTACTCTGGATACCATCTTGTTGGGCCCCAGAATATCACATGTCTTGCCAACGGGAGCTGGAGCAAGCCCTTGCCATTGTGTGAAGGTAACTGTGCAGTTTCATGGTCTGACACGTTCTGATCTGGGATAAGCAGTAGCACCTCTCTTACACATGCATATTGTGTGATGCAGGAACTGAGCTGCTTTTGGGAAACAATTCTGTAATGTTAATTTTAAATGCTGCCAGAAAAATTAAATGTATCAGAAAGAGCACTACCTGTTACCAGTCCAGAAAGAGCTAACAAAAAGATGATGGACTGACTGCATTTTTTCCCAGTGGTCTTCTATAGTCAGTTACTAAGTTGATATTCTTTTACTGAACCTTGGGACTCAAGGGCTTTTTCAACAGCTCCACACTCCTCACATGAACAAATACCAGGAATGCAGGATAGGTAGCGTTTTGGAAATCACTGCTTTTGTGTGCTCTCTCAGTAGGTCCTGTTGCTCTTGGCACAAAGCAGAATGAGTGCCAAGCAAGAGCTGTCATATGGAGTGGGCAGTAGTGAGTGAACAAAAACTTCAGGTCCCAAGTTTGAACAGATAGCCAGTATGGTTTGATGACTATTCAAAATGTAAAGCATAGAGATGCTTGCAAAATTGCAGTATTGTAAACTTTTGAGTGTTCTCCATTCTTGACCTTTCTGCCACAAAAATATAAAGTCAGGACTTAGACTTTTCCTTTTCAGAAACACACTAGTTCACTTCTTGACCATCACACTTCCTTTCAAGCTGGTCTTCTCACTGCTGCATTTGCCTCAGGTCTCCCAAGCTAGACTCTAGACTCAGTATCCTGCTTGCTTTTTATAGTTGCTCCTGGCATTCATGGAGCTGATGTGTTGATGTCTCCACACCCAGCTGCACACACAGATCCAGAGGGGACCAGCATGCTGTGACAGTTTTGCCAAAGAAAGACAGAAAACGATCTTTCCCTCAAGACAAGTGTTAGGTTCGTGTCATCAGAGCCATGAAAACTCCATGAGCAGTAGGGACCAACAGATGCAGTGTTGGGCAATCACACAGTGCGCAGATCACTGTGCACTACATTCCCCTAATGCTCTGAGAACCTTCAGAAGCACCTAGAAAGCTGGTGAGGAACGTCCATATCAGTAAGGAGGTCTCTAGTACTTGCCAGGCACCTAGGAAAACACACACTAGCAGCACTGAGCAGAGTGTCAAGATCATCCTGAGATAGGTTGAGCACAACCACTTCATGAAATCCTCTCCTGCTCTTGCCTGATGGCCTCGTGTCTGTCTGAGAGATAAATCTTCAGTCATCCCATTACATAGATCAGTTAGGAAAATCAAATGGAAAATGGGATCTTTGTAGCAGTGGCAACCCAGATTGGACTCTGCCTGCTGGCCTCAGAAACACAGTTGGGAATCTTCAAGGGAGCAATTAGTAATATAAGTGTTGACATCTTGCGTGAAACCTACCCTACATTTGTCTGGTATTTCTTCTTAGGGCTGAAAAGGAAGGCAAAAAGGCCTCAAGTTTCTGAGGTATCTCTCAGTGGCAAGAAAGAACCATTTCCATATTCTGCCTCTCTTACTCCAGTATGAGTCATGTCCTTTCCCCAGCACTGCCCCATTTTGCTGACTTGAAAAACACTCAGGCTGTGGCTTTGCTCCATCACTGGGAGGAGCTCCTTCCCTAGCTTGGCTACGTTTCCTTCCCAGGACTACTGACCTCTCCCTCAATGGTCTTCATAATTTATTACTCTGTGGCAGATTCTTTAAACATATTGTGGGAGTAAGTTAGGAATTGTTCGAAGTCCAGGTCTAATATCAAGCTGAAATAATGAGACCTCTTCCTTTGCAGAGACCAGATGCAGCGTTCCAGTTCCCTTGCTGAATGGGAAGGCGATTTATGAAAACAATACAGTTGGCAGTACAATAGCATATTTCTGTGAGAGGGGATACAGCTTGGAAGGGGAACCTGTGGCAGAGTGCACAAGAGATGGAAGATGGAGTAATCCCTTGCCTCTCTGTAAACGTGTGTGTTTGCTTTGTAATGAAAAAGTGGTCCTAATTTGTAAGCACTAACAGTTAGGCTGCTCTTCATTTAAACTGACAGTAAATGAGAGCAACTGTTGCAGATCTTTGTAGAAGTGTACTGTAATTTATTTTTTTGAGTGGCCATGGGCAGAATTTGTTGCTTGTAGTTTAAAAAATTGGTTTAGCCTTCATTGGGAGATTTGTTGGTGTGCATCCCACTTTAACAGAGGAACAAACAGAGCAGTTACTGAGACATATTAAAGCATTAACTTCTCTGAGTGTGTTTGTGTAACAGTAAAAGAAAGAGCTGTGTTTTGCATAGCATCCTTTACATGAAAAGCTGAAATAAAATGAAGTCAATTGTAATCAGTCATTTGATGTACAAGGAGCTGTGAGTGAAAAGTTTGGAGAAGGCAAAAAGGAGATTTCACTGTTGCCTACAACTGACTCTTGGGTGGCTGTAAAGAAAAACTGAGCCAGTCTCTTCTCAGAGATGCATAGTAGTGAGATAAGAGGCAACAGGCACAAGTTGCAACAAAAGAAATTCCAGTTAAGTATTGAAAGAAACTTTTCACCATCATAGCAGTCATACACAGGAACAGAGAAGGCATGAAATCTCCATTCATGGAGATACACAAATTTCAGGTGGTCAAGACCCAGAGCAACCTCAGACCTACTTGGCCTTGCTTTGAAAAGGAGGTTGGACTTAATGGCTCTATAAATGATGCTCTGAAATGGCACCTTATACACACCTACAGTAGCCTACCTCAGTGCTGTATGTGTCTATAACTAATTTTAAGATTGTCAGTAGTCTTAGGGTGCTTAACTGAGATATTTTATTTTGTATTACAAAGAACTCATAAGATGCATATAGAGTTCCAACCTTTTCTATATTCATGATGAAATCAATAGACCATGCAAAAATAGCTCAGCAAATTTACAGCCATAAATAAGTAAGATTATCAGAGAAATCCTAAATGTTATTTTAAGTCTCTGCTTGAACACCTGAATTTTTACTGCTCTTCATTGGTCCAGCCCCTCAGAACAAGGAGTAGGATTGGTCTGGCTCTTCTTACAGTAAGGTTATAATAAAAAGGAAGGACAAGAGAGAATGGCTTTATAGTAACAAGTAGGATATTTCCCACTTAAATCCTTAGTATGTGTTCTCCTGGCATCAGTAGAATATGGTAGCAAGCCATGTGACAACAGAGAATCTAACCATTTACTATTATGTTATGATCCAAATCTTAAAACCTTACATCAAATTACAAATTGGACTTGTGTGCAGTATCCATTTCTGTTGCTTTTAATATGATTTGGGTTTGAAATTTACAAGTATTCTAATTTATTTCTTCTTTTCCCTCATACCCTTCCTTTGAACAGCAAACCCTTGTCCTGTGCCTTTCATAATCCCAGAAAATGCTGTTCTGTCTGAGGTGGATTTTTATGTTGGTCAGAACATATCCATCAGGTGCAGGGAAGGCTACCAGCTGAAAGGACAGTCTGTGATCACCTGTAATGCTGATGAGACTTGGACTCCAACCACAGCTAAGTGTGAAAGTAAGTACATGAGGTACAGTTCTACAGGGGCTTGGTATTTTGCAGACAATAGCTCGATCACACAGGAGTTTGACAGCACAGACACGTCAGCAGAGCTTTCCACCTAGATAGTTACTGTGGAAGAAGAGAGCTTTTGTCTACTATTGCTGTTTGGAGAGGTGGTTCACCCCGAAAGATCCAGGCACATAAAACAACCTAAAAAGCTCTACAGAAGAGGTATTTCTTTTTTCTTTCTAGCAGAGTTGTTTCTTTAAAAGAAACCAGAATGTGACCGTGTGGGTTGATGCCCCAAGAGCTTTCATACCACTACCCTATTGTAATTTTATTCTTAATTTCATTTGGCAAGTGCTGCAGCTGGGGTTGGTTGTTGGATACCCTAAATATCCTGAGAATGATTCCTGTAAGATTAGGAGTGATGAGATGAAGGTTGTAGGGAGAGGTGCTGTCTTTTGTTGTATTCATTGAGATTGACAGAAGGCATAGTGTCTTTGTGCAGGCGTGTCTGAAAGCTTTTAGTCTTCTTGCAGACAATATTGTTTAGTGCAGACCGTGGTATCACCTCACTCTAAAGACCCAGTGTCATATGTATCATAGTACCATCTGAACTTTTCTGGTCTGTGTAGTGGATATTGCCATTGCTGTATCACCTAAAACTGCTGTTCCTGGACATCTCTGTACTCACAGGGTGTACATACAGGTTCTCCCTGTAAGTGAGTGTCTGCACCATGAAGAAATCCTCCCTACTGATTTCCCATCATAGGTGTCACATCTCCAGCACCTTCCAGGTCTTTTGTGCAGAGCACTGTGCACAGGGCCAGGAACTATCAGGTAGTCATTGCAGCTCACCAGCCTCTTCATGTTTCTGTCTGTTTAGAGATATCTTGTGGCCCCCCAGCTCACACAGAGAATGCTCTGATTCGTGGTAGCTTCTATCAGTATGGAGACATGATCACCTACTCATGCTACAGTGGGTACATGCTAGAGGGGCCGATGCGGAGCATTTGCTTGGAAAATGGAACGTGGACAACACCACCTACCTGCAAAGGTAAGTCTTTGTATTTATCAGAAATGTATCCTAACTTGCCATAGGCATGGAGGTGTCACCCTGGCTGCAGTAGAAATGCCTGTGAAATTTTTGCTCATTTCAGTGCAGTCATGGTTTCACCCAGGGCATTTAGAGCACAGGATGTTGCTTTATTTCCGAGTGAAAGAGAGGGCTTGCACAACTTTTCTATTCTGTCCTTCCTGATTTTAGTTTCTTTTGCTGCAGTATTGCATCCCACACCTAAGATCCTCCCTTCTCACATTTTTTGTGAGAATGCAACAGAACCAATCATCTGGTCTCAGATAAGTAGGTCCAGTCAGTTTTTCCTACAGTCAAAGATCAAGACAGAAATAAGATACCCAGTGGGTGCTTAGTCTCTCACTCTTGAGAGTCTGGCAGCTTCAGAAAATTGTTTTGCAATAAAATACTTAAGGATGGGTTGATACAGCTCACTAAATACTACACACTAAGTACTGCAAAAAAATCAGAGTTTTAATAAAATATCAAAGTCTAGCTCTTCCACCACTGGCATACCAGCAGAAAAGTATTGATTTTAGGTTTGTTAAGCTAAGAATTTCACTTGTTTAGATTACTGAATTAACTCTTCTCACACAGAAGATTTGAATAAAGTTTTGAACAGAAAAATGGGGGAAACCAAAACAAAACATGGAAGAGATGACAAAAAATAAACCGTTTAAAACAAATACAAGTATCTTCAGACACTACTTAAAACAAAGGATGGGACAGAGCAAAAGTTTGCCAGGGTCTGATGAAGAGAACTCTTATGGAAAAGACCTTGCCATCTGCCATTTCTGTATCAGAAGCCTGACTGGCCTTCTGCTGCCAGGTCACTGTAGAGCAGTGAGTTAGTTGCACCTCAGATGATCTTACCTCAGATGGTTTAACAACAGCCATACCACAAAATAAGCTTTAGGTGTTTTATTTAGAAATATGATCATTGAAAGCAAAAAATCCTTGGCCGCAGCGGGCAGTCACAAGCAGCCCCATTCCTGAAGCTCATGATCTCCTACAGAAGAGGCAAGGTGTGAAAACACTCATATGGGAGCATTCGAGTTATCACCAAAGTTGTCAGGTCTGCCACTCTTCCTGCAAGTCTCAGATCCTCTGTCTGAAATAGAAAAATGATACTTCTGCCCTCCTTGGCCATTTTCTGTTTGGGTCAGAAGCCCTTTGGAGATGGAGGGATCTGTATAATGCAAAGCCTAGATCATCAGGGGCCCCTTGTCAGTCTTTTAACATGAATTCTGACAGCAAAATACGAATGTTAAGACACAGACAAACTGCCTTTCTCTATGAAAGCAGGCATTCTGTTGACATTCTTTGTCCAATAGTTAAAATTGCCTTGCCTAAAAATCATGGATCAGTAGAACATTTTGAAGACACACACAGACAAAGAAGTTGTAAGTGGGCTTGTAACTCAGAGAAGCTGCTCTTGGAAAAGTGGTTTCTGCTGATTGTGTGACCGTGGCATGAGGAATCACTTGTCAAGTAGCCAAGTAAAGAAGATATACAGTAAAACCACTGGAGTTACTTCACATGCCAAGAGGTATCCAGAAGTTCTGTTAGAAATTTACACTTCTAAAGCACTGAGCCCTTTCCAAACAGTCTGCCAAGTATTCTATCACTTCTTTCTAAGCTAGTGGTTACAGAATTCAAGGAATCTCTGCATAATTGCCACTCTACCTGAGCTAGAGTTCATTAATAAAATTATTTGGTTGTTATCTTCTCAGAATGTAACACTTTGGATTCTTCAACTGTCCCTTTGGTATTGCCAGCTTTGCTTTGTTATTATTATTTATGAGCTACACAAAGCCCTGTGTTATGCCAAGGGCTGTAGTTTTCTGTTAGGAGAGGTTCTTGCCACTGGCTACTAGCAACCTGGAATGGATGATCTGCAAAACGCTGTCAAACATGTGTCCTGCTTGCAACACCAGTCTTCTGGGACTGTTCAGAGGAATAGGTATAAGGAAAATCATTTCAAAAAGCTAAGTGATGTGGTGGACACAAATGATCAGGGCGTAGTGCAGGAAAACCAAGCAGAATAACTTGCCTTTTGGTGTATTAAAGGAGAGGAATTATAATTCCCCCCACACCCCCCAACTTTTCACTTAAAGGGGGAACTATAAAGGACCAAAGATGTGTCTGAGAGGGCCGACCTGTGTTTTCATGACACATGTCAGAATAATCCTTCAAAACTGCTTTATAATTCATTTGACGGATTTGCCTAACAAAAGGCCTACAGGACCCAAGCCTTTGTGGTGCACATCAGAAGCGACATGAAAGCTTTCCTTGTAATGACTCATGCTGCATTTCTTGTTTCTGGCTCTGTGAGTTGATTATTATCAAGCCTGCTTGAAACATTCTGTCCCGGCTGAACAGGTTAGTTAATGTAAATATTATAATTAAAAAGCAGACTTCGTTAGCTTCTTTGGGAGAGCTCTCACCACAGCTGCACTTGCCTGAATCACTGCTGGTTGCTGGCCAGATTCTGATCTGAGTTTCAGGGGTGAGAAGAATTGGCCTGGATCTGCTGATCGTAAACACCTGCAGGATTTGGCAGGCTGCACAGATGCACACAGCTTCCTGACTCCAAATTTCTTCCCTCTGAAATGCTAAAAATCTGTGTTGTCTATTTGCCCTCTGCCTACATATTGTTGACTGGAAGTGGTCAGTGTGGAGCTGCCAACCAAAAAGTTCGCACCCCATCAGCAAGCGAGCATTATGAGAGGGCAGCTGACACATGGAGGAAATTGTTCACTTAAAACCACAGGAAAGCTTTTGGGCAAAGCTGAGAACAGATAGCCAAAATTATTCTTTCTTCCTCTCTTACCCATGTTTGTCTGTCTTGCATCAGTGTAATTCTTTCATGTCCTGCAGAGTTAACTCTCAGGCATGGATTTACAGGAGGATCTTTAAGATTGATACTGCAGGTGTGAGATCTGCTCCACTGACTGAAGGCACAGTTAATGGCTCCCATTGTCACCCCAGCACTTCAGGACTGTGTTTGGCCTGCTTCTTGCTTTCACAATAGCAAAAAAAAAAAAAAAAAGAAAAAAAAAAAAAAAGAAAAAAAGATCCAAGCTTACCTTCCCGCCCTGAGCCTTTCTCCAGCCTGTCTGTCAAGTGAAGAATTATCCCCACAGCTACAGACACAAAGTCTCTGCCTGCCTAAATTGCTATACAACAAGCGCACACCTAGGGATGATGCTGTCTTACTCATTCAGTTTCACAACCACGGCCTGGGCTGAAGTCCAGGAAAAGCCTATCTCTGACTGAGATCCTGGATCTCTGAGTGGCATGGAGTTGCCATCCAAAATGATCTCTCTAACCCATGAAATATCCACAACTTCTCCATAGATAGAAAATACATTTCAGAGACCATTTCCTATGGGCTTTGACTTTAATATCATTTATATGCAAACCTTTTACTTCCCATCCCATTATACATTCACAGGATATCATTAAAGTGGTGTGGATCACACAAAGCCTTAAATGTTTCTTGATTCAACTTTGATAATTTTTCATTGCACAAAGGAAATCTGGCAGACTACTCTGCTTTAGTCAATGAGCAGAGACAAGCTGTCTGCATAGTCATAGATACCTTTACAACAAAAAAAAATGTTCAAAATGCCTGTTAAAACACTGCAACTTCTATGAACCTGCTGGTGCCTAAGGTCTCTTCCCATTCACAGTATCAGATGACATTTGATGGAAAGGTTCCTGAGATTGAAAAATAAAATGGCAAAAGCTTTGGCTTCATTTCAGCAGACTCCAAGCTGTGGCTTGCAGCCTGGCATGGCTTAGCTGCAAGAGTGACACAGGTTTGGCTCTGTCAGGGGTAGGTTTGCATTCTTTACGATGTGGAGCTCAGGTCTGAGCAGTGTTTCAGTATGTTAAACCATTGTTTGTATTTGATACTACTAACATTGAACAAGATCTGAAACACTCAAAGCCTAAACTCGTTTTGCTCACATAGTAACTAATTAAAGATGGGATGCAATTAACAGTTCAGACTGAGTTTCCTGAGGTTACTCTGTGTTCATAACTACCACTAATTAGAAGTTAGTCTGATTACTTATTTGTTCTCAAGTATTGTCTAGAAGCCACAGTTTTTGATCTTCTGTATACAGTAAGTCCTGTACTTCTTTCAGTGATCTTTTAAGTCTAACATGTCAGTACATAGCTTGCCACCCAATTTTGTACAGTAGTTCTGGTTTCTCTGGATGTATTAGCCAAGGTATGGTGGGATGTTATAGAAACAGTGATGAAGCCCAAAGCCTGTACAGTCCAGGAATGCACAGGGCTGTCATGATAGACCCCCCCCTTCAGATTCCTCACTTTGTTGATCCGGTGCTTGCTGACAGTGCGAGCCAAGGAGCAGCAGGCAGCACGAATGCTAAGCGATGTTTAGAATCACACTTCGCTGTGCCAATGCTGCACCCTTCTCGGTCAGTCCTCCTTCTGCTGGGTGAAAGTGCTGGATGATAGATAAAAAAAGAGATGTTCTACCACTGTGCTTAGTCTTACTTTCAACAAACCCTGTGTTGTGCCAGACAGCATTATCGTGCTGTTTCGTACCAAGGTTAGAAGGAAGCTTGATTTTATTTTAGAGTTAATTAGGACGAGATAAAGAAAGTGTAACAGTTTTTGATTGGGGGGGGATACTTTGGGGGAAGGTGATAGAGCATAGTATCTGCCTTGAAACATTGCCCAAATAAATTACCTAACTATACTAAAATCTACATTTTCACTCCTGCTCTGAACAGTTTTTGATCATCTAAACCGTGCCGACACTCTTCCTCACAGTACCTACCTAGTTAGAGACAAAACAATGTAGCCCTTTGAAGTCAGGTTATGTTTCTGAACCTCACTGGATTTGTTTGTTCTGCTGTAAACTTTACAGCTGCAAAGATCTGTGCAAGATGCTGAGTTTCTACTCTTCTAATTAGCCGTTCTGAGTTTGATAAAGCTGTGTTGTTTTCAGCGGTCTGTCGGTTCCCATGTCAGAACGGTGGCGTCTGTGAGAGGCCGAATGCCTGCTCATGTCCAGATGGCTGGATGGGTCGACTCTGCGAAGAGCGTATGTATATCATCCCAAAGTATAATCTTAAGGATGTTGTAGTCAAGACAAGTGAATTTACTGCAGTGAACTGGGTGGGAGAATTAAAAGTGTAAGAGCCAAAAGCACAAAAAATCATTAGTTTATTCTGTTTGACAAATTACAAAGAACAGAAAGGAACAACTGATTGTTTGTTTCCAGACAAATGAGCATCCCCTGACATCTCCAAACCAAAACAAGCGTGTTTTTAATCGATGCAATTTTGTTTGCAAGTGTTTTTTCACTGAGGTTGAAGAATGGCCTGCCCGAGTTCTCCAAAGTCTGTTTCTAATAGCAAAGCATGATAGTTCTGGGGGTAGAGCAGGGGTTAGAACAGAAAAGATGTGGGTGTTCTGCTGATGGCTGGATTTGATTATGAACCTAACCAAATCCTGTTCAAATAATACAACTGTGTCATCTTTTCCATGCTGTCTTTCCTGAGTCGTGTACCTGTACTCCTCAAATTCTGGGCTGGCTTTTCCCAACCATCTCTACACAGTTAGAGAACTCAATCTGTTCTGATTGAAAAGAACCAAACGTGACTCTTGGGTCTGTCAGAGATTCCCTGGGTGATACTGGGGGTGCCATTTTGTGCCATGTTTCACATTTATTTTGTGATGATCTTAGCACAAGGAATTGAGGAGGGCTAACCTTTTCATGCTGGCATAGGTACTGCACAAGAAGCCTCATTGCTGTACACACAGTTAGGCATGGGTGCCTGAGGACAGTAAAGGAAAGTACCTTGACTGTAGTTAGTGCTGAGTATGGCCCTGATTTAAAGTTTTATTGTGTCCAGCAACACCTGAGCTGTGGTAGTGTCACTGTTCCTCTGAGTGTACACAGAGAACTAGAAAAGGATGTGGCACCTCCTCCTGTAGTTGATGGAGAGAAATATGGTTAATGATTTTGCTACTTAGATGCATCACACCTTAAACAGGTCCTCTGAATCCACCCCTGCAGCTTTCAAGCCTTCTCTGTGGCTGTATCAGCTTCATGTGACACAAATTAGCTGTAGATGCAAAATGAGAAGAGATTAAGCAGGTTTTGTCCTTCTGTATTTACAGAAACTCCCAGCTACGTGGTGCATTCACACAGCCCCTCTTTTGTTGTGCCTGTGTCTGTCAGTACCACCAGAGGCAGACATGCAAACTCAGCCCTGTATGTTTCACATTCCAGCAGAAGAGGGCTGAGCCCTGTGTCTGGCAGAATTGTGTTTAGTATGCCACAACTGATTTCCTCACCTTACCATTAGTAATGGTATTTAATGCATTCTTCAGGACCAGAGGACAGATTTCATGCCCCCAGCCATTTTGGTCTGTCATGATAATTCAGACCCTGTTTTCCTCCATGAGAAGAATGAACAGGCAGCTGACTAGCCACATCACACTTCATGCAGATACAGACACTAGCTTGTCTCCCTTTTTTCTATCCCTTCACTTTGGCACAGGTAGTGAGGAGAAGGGAAAAGGATTCCTGCAATTGATTATCACACCTCAATTTTGCAGCACTGCTTGTCAAGCAAGGTACACCAGTGAACAGAATAGATAGTCTTTGGAGCTGAGGGCCTGTTCTGGAAGTTAGAGGGATTTTTGAGTGCTAGCACTGGGTGCTGTCAGGATCAGGATGCAGGTGAGGCCGCAGAGCTCTCACAGAATTCTGTCACTATAACAGTTTACAGTATATTTGTGAGTCAAGATAGACTCACCTTCCTGAGAGAGGCCTGACCACTCTAAAAATACCTGGAGCACTGCTAGTTAATGATACAGACAAATAATTCTTGGAGTTGTGGGTTTGTCCCGTGAGCTCCATGGAAGTTTACTGTTCTTTTCTTATTCAGTCTGTCTGCACCTGCTCAGCTTGAGCTCTGCTGTGCAGTGTAAGAGCAAAAACCTCTGCATCAATCCTCAGCAGCCCCCATCCACACTCCCAGTATAAAACTCCACTGGAAGTGGCACTCGAGGGTCCAGATTTTAGACCCAGCTTAACTCTTGCTCTTATAAGTACTTACAGCACACAAGTACTTGGGTACTAACACAAGTTATAGTCATGGAGATGGTGCTTTTCTGAAGGTACTGAAGTCATGGACAGTGTGCACATTGGACAGTGTTGGAGGTCTGCTCACAGAAGCAGTGTAGCTTGACTGGTGCTCAGCCCGGAGGACACCAGCTGCTTGGTACCTGCTTCCAGTCACATTCAACCTGTATTTCCATAAGGGGACTTGTGGTATCACCTGTCTCAGTATGTTTTTACTGGCTCAAACCAAACTTTTCTATGGGCAGTGCACAGATTACCTTCCTTTGGATGTTAGATTGTGGGACAAACCAGTTGTTTGTAATTAAAACATGACCTGGTATTGTTAGCCACCAGCACCAAAGTGGACAATATCCCTAGATATTGTACACCAGAAGCAAGCAAACAGCCCTGTTCATTTCCAGTGAGTACAGTACCTGCAGACATCTGATGGACTAGCAGTTGCCCCAATCTGTTCACCTGTTTGTCATCATTAATTCTTGTTTCTGTCTACCATGCTAGTGGCATTTGCTACTCATGCCTTCTGGATAGATCCTACTCAATTCTGCTGCTACCAGATGCAAACACTTAGAGGGGTTGTAGAGTTTGTAATTAAACATGTTTTTTTCTTGCATGCTTAGCTTTCATGGGAGACAATTCTTTTCATTGGTTTTCTTCTCTCCTTAGCAATATGCATTCTGCCATGTCTCAATGGAGGTCGCTGTGTGGCCCCTTACCAGTGTGACTGCCCCCTGGGATGGACTGGATCACGCTGCCATATGGGTAAAACTCTTTGACCTGCAATTTTTTCTCACTTTTTGTGACTCCACTATCAATACCTAGCACAGTTCACTAAGGACTCTGTAGAACTGTTCAGCTTCTCACAGGAAAAAACAGGCCTGCAATAATATTCCTGGAGGATTTGCTGTCCCCAGCTGCAAACTATTTTCAGAGTAGTCCCTGATGAGTCTTTAGAATCCTCAGAAAAGTTTGCCCCCAGAAAGGACAGGCGTCATTCACAAGAGTGCTCTCTGCAACAAGCAGTGCAGAGGAGAGATGATTTCCAAAGAGAACAAAACTAAACCATCCATTGCCAGAAGAGTTGGAATTTCGTTTTCATCTTCTGCACATGCAGGTTACCATTAAACAAGCTGCATGTACTGCAGAGATTTTTCATCACATATCTGGCTTGGAGGATTCCCACATCCTGTCTGAGTTCAGAGGTAGGCAAAAGGGCAGAGCAAAGCAAGGATATTTTTAGGGATAGTGGAGTTTAATGGGTACGTGCTACCCATATAAGGTACCATGCACATGGTACATGGGTACCTTACATTAGCTATCATCTAAGTTCTCTGAACAAGTTAAACATGTGCTGCATTTTCCTACATCTCTTACATGCACCTCATGAAGGCCAAAGGGCATGTAGCGTGCCAAAATAGTGAGGGGAATGATTGTAGGCTCCAGAACTGTGTCCTGGCAAGTCAGCTTTTGTGTCAGATGAGGCTGATTTGCAATTAGGGATAATATTTGAACCCAAATTTGAGACATATGGTTCCACATCAAGACTTATCAAGTGCTAGTTTTTCAAAAGCTTGTGTCTGTGGAAATAGCCAGTAAAACTCAGAGCACCTCAGTAATCATTGAAATATCTTTCAGTCATCACCAAATCTCAATCAGTAATAAATGTTAACTGTTTACAAAATTACTGTACAGTTTGTTCACTGTATTTTTATTGCCCAGGTGCACCTTAACTGATAGCTAACACCACCTTGCCATGAAAGCCTGGTTTTGCATTCTGCAAGACTATAGAGTGAGTGAACTGGAGGTGGAATTCATACTTTAATTAATGAATATTCAAATTATTTGTTCAACTGATAGGGATGGTGAGTCTGGAGAATAAGCCATGTGATACACTGCAAAACAAACCATCCTTTAGCAAACTAAGATTCTAGAGTGAACATTTTAACTCAGAACTACTGTCCTTTGAAAGGATACTTGCTTAACACATAATTTCACCTCATATTTCACAAGCTTTGCTGCTATAACAGCATAGGTGGTGAGGTAGCTTCTTCACTTCTGCACCAGTGATTCAAACCTGTTCAGTCTGACTTGCTTTTCAGTAGATAAAGAAAAAATTCTGGTGAGCAACTGCATCTATGCCAAAGCCCATTCATAAAAGCTCACAACCATCCTTATGAAGTTATTAAATCTATTTTACTTACTAGTCCTGATCTTTTGCCATGACAGAGCAAAGAGAAATAAGAAATATTTGGATTAACTCCTGGTCTCACAGGAATAATTACGAGCATAAAGTGAGAGCAAAAGGTGTTTCATTCATATGCTTTGTTCTAGAATCAGAAGTCATTTTCAACATGACAAACATGGTGCACTTAATTGTCCAGGCACAGTGCATCTCTATATCCTCCTGCCGTTGTTTACTCATGTTTGGTCCAGAGGAGTTGAAGTACTGTATTTCCATCTTCACATTCCTATGATTACTCATTTCCATTTCCTTTTAATCAGTCTTTCCTGATGCATATTTGTTACAAAAATATTACCCAGCATTTGTCCTTGCTGTCACAGAATCATAGAATTGTTTTGGTTGAAAGGGACCCTTTACATCACCAAGTCCAACCATCACCCTAACCTGACAAAACCACCACAAAACTATGTCCCTCAGCATCACATCTGCCCATCCTTTAAATACCTCCACGATGGGAACTCCACCATGCCCCTGGACAGCCCGTTCCAATGCCTAACAACTCAATCTGGGAAGAAGTTTTTCCTAATATCCCATCTAAACCTCCCCAGGAGTAGCTTGATGCCACTTCCTCTTGTCCTATCGCTTGTCACTAGGGAGAAGAGGTCAGCCTCTTCCTCGCCACAACATCCTTTCAGGTAGTTGCAGAGATTAGTTTGGTCTCCCCTCAACCTCCTTTTCTCCACACTAAACACCACCAGTTCCCCCAGCTGCTGCTCATAACATCTGTTCTCCAGTCCCCTCACCAGCCTCGTCGCCCTTCTCTGGACACGCTCCAGCACCTCAGTGTCTTTTCTGTAGTGAGTGTCCCAAAACTGAACACAGCTCTCAAGGTGGGGACTTACCAGCACTGAGTACAGGGGACAATTACTTCCCTAGTCCTGCTCACCACACTATTCTTAACAGGCCAGGATGCCGTTAGCCACCTGGGCACACTGCTGGCTGATGTTCAGCCAGCTGTCAAACAGCAACCCCAGGTCATTCTCTGCCAGACAGCTCTCCACCCACTCTGCACCAAGCCTGGCTTTAGGTCTGCCCTTTAGATACGGCATTATATGCACGAAGTACTTCATGTCTCTTCATGTTTTGCTGCTTCTCTGATTGAGCAAGGCCAACAAGGCTGGTGTCACTGTGGGACTCTGCTATAGACGTCCCAACCTGGGCATTGAGGTGGATGAAATGTTCTGTAAACACCCGGATGAAATATCACTGTTGTTTGCCTTTGTTCTTGTGGGGGGCTTCAACTTCCATCTGCTGGAATTACAGCAAAGCAGAGAGGGAACACTGCCAGAGGTTCCTAGAGTGTATGGAAGATAACTTCTTGACCCAGCTGATGAGCTCCCGGCTGGAGCTGCTCTTTGTGAACAGGGAGGGGCTGGTAGGAGAGTTGGTTGGAGGCTGTCTTAGCCACCGTCACCATGAAGTGAAAGAATTGTCTGTTCTTGGAGGGGGAGCAGCAAAACTGCGATCCTAGACTTCCAAAGGGCAAATTTTAACTTGTTCAGTAGCCTTATTGCCAGAATCCCTTGGGAGTCGGTAATGAAGGGTATAGGAGTCTGGGAAAGCTGGACACTCCTCAAGAAGGAAGTCTTGAAGGTGCAGGAGCAGGCTATTGCCTCGTGCTGTAAGGCAAGCCAGCGGCATAGAAGACCTGGCTGAACAGGGAACTTTGGCTGGCACCCAGGGAGGAAAAGTTTATGACCTTTGGAGGAGAGGGCAGGCCACTCACAATGATTACAAAATGCTGTGAGGTTATGCAAGGAGAGAATTAGAAGGTCCAAAGCCCATATAGAAATTAATTTGCCCTCCATGTTAAAGGACAAGAAGAAAAATTCCTATAAACATATTAACAACAAAAGAAAGACCAGGGAGACCCTCCATCCCCTATTACATACAGGAGGAAACATAGTGGCTAAAGATCAAGAGAAGGCTGAGAGGTACTCAGTGACTTCTTTCCCTCAGTAATAGGACCAGTTCTATAGAGGGAATCCAATTCCCTAAAATAGGAGACAGAGACTAGGACTAGAATGACTCCCTCCAATCCAGGAGATAGTCACTGAGCTGCTGCACCACATAGATGGGCACAAATCTATGAGGCCAGATGGGATGCACCCAAGGGTGCTGAAAGAGCTGGTAGGGGTCCTCATCAAGCCACTTTCCATCATCCATCATCAGTCCTGGCTGAGTGGAGAGGTGCCAGCAGATTGAAAAACAACCAGTGTAACCCCCATATGTACAAGGGAGGGAAGGATGATCCAGAAAATACCTGCTAATTTGACTTCATTCCTGAGAAAGCTGATGGAGCGGATCATCCTGAGTGCCAATATGTGGTACATGCAGGACAACCAGGTGGCCTGGCCCAGTCAGCATGGTTTCATGAAGGACAGGTTCTGTTTGACTAACCTGATCTCCTTCTGTGACAGGGTGACCTGCTTCTTGGGCAAGGGAAGGGCCATGGACGTTGTCTACCTTGAGTTCAGCAAGGCCTTTGACACAGTTTCCCACAGCATTCTCCTAGAGCAGCTGCCTGCTCATGGCTTGGATCTGCATATGCTTTGCTGGATAAGAAACTGGTTGGATGGCCAGGTCCAAAGAGTTGTGTTACATGGAGCTACATCCAGTTGGTGGCCAGTCATGAGTGGTGTTCCCCAGGGCTCAGTGCTGGGGCCACTCCTGTTTAACATCTTTATTGATGATCTTGGCCTACTTGGCTTTCTGACCTTTAACTTTCTCTAATCATGCTACCTCTTTTTACCAGTCTGGTGTCTGCATCTCCTGGCTATTACTCATATCCTTTCAAATAAACACCCATAATTTCTTCCTAGAAAAACGGCCTGTTCTTCTGTTGATCTTCTCATATACTTCCTCCTCCTGTACTGGACTTTTTTTTTTCCTCTCAACTTGCAGCAAGAAGAACAGAGGTTTTAAGGCAACATAAAATAATACACTGGCTCTTTTATGTAGCTCATACACTGCAGCAGATATCAACAGTAGTAGAGAGCATCAAATCACATTCACCAGAAATGTGCTTCTAAGGCTGCCATTCCCAAAGCAAGCCATCTTTCCAACAGACTCACAGCTGATGTTTGATGTTGCAGTTTTGAGAGTAGTCTGTCTTTAGCAGAATAATGCAGGCTGGATTTTCAGTCCCCTGTCCCTTAATCAGGTTGTTGTGGGTGTGCTCATTAATGCAGCTCTGCCTTTGTGTATTTGTATCCAGCTGTTTGCCAGTTGCCTTGTTTAAACGGTGGGAAGTGCATACGACCCAATCGGTGCTATTGTCCCACTTCATGGACTGGACATGATTGCTCGAGGTAAGTGTTGTTGAATGCTTTCCCACTGCTAGGCTGAACTACACCCTGATGAACTCTGAATCTGAAGAGTGTGCCATTAGTTTTGCATGTTTTGAGCATCTCTAGATCCTGTAAATCAGTGGCCTTTGGATGGCTCATGATTTATGGGATCAGGAAAGAGCTTAGAGAGTGCTCTGCAAAATGATTGCTGAACTACAAATTTCAGGAAGTTGTATGTTTACATGTAACAGAGGCAAACCTGCAAGTTTTAGCCTTATTTTTAATGGTTTAAATGGAAACGTGTGTTGTGATGCAATATACAGTGCTTTTCAGGAAATTTGGGTAGCCTACTGTGTACAAGTGTTCATTTTGAACTGTAGACACCTCATCTGGGTCCAGGTTCAACACTAGGGTCACGCAACAGATGTTATAAATAATAGCTCCCCTTGCACCCAGTGATGAGGCGTGTAATCCTTTAAAGAGTATTACACAGTGCCTCTGAGTCAGGTCCCACTTCAAGTCACCTGGCAATGCATCAAGTGTGTCCAGAGCTTCAAAGTCTGGGATTACATTTGGTCCACATGTCTTCTGTTAGAGAGTTTTACCAGTCCTTGTGTTTTGGTTTGTTGATTGATGTTTAATAGGGCCAGTAGCAGACTAAGTTTTTTAATCAGTGAGCCCCATCACTGTGCAAGGCAGCATTTACAAGTCTTGATTGCAGCTTTGTTTTTTAAACTTCGCCTGTGATGTTTGGGTGTTTGGCTCTGAAGGCAGTCTGAGCAGGAGTCAGTTTTTCTTTGGAAAGCTGTTTTATTTCATGCTGCCAGCAAGAGCTGTTTGCCCTGAAGAGGGAAAGCAGGTGGAATGGTAATGATATTCTTGTGGTCAGGAACCAGATATAAAAACAAAACATGCAGAATGAGTTCTCCTGCTCCCTTCATGGAGTAATAATGAGGGCCATGAAACACATGCTAGCAAAAGTATTTATACCTCAACTCGCACAGGCTCCTACTGGACACGTTGGTCATTATGCTGGACAGCTAAATAAATGACTGCTGAATATTAATACTTTTCTCTGGGACAAAGCCTGTAACATTGTGGGGTTTTTGTGTTCCTCATTCTGGACAGGTAGTGGCAAAACATTCCTCCTTATCCCTCTGATACACTCTTTAACTTAAAGCTACAGAAAAGATGCTTGTTTGAAAAACTACATTCTTCAAAATGAATAGTTTTCATTTGTCAACTGTGATTATATATGCCTAAGTGAAGCAGCTTAAATACACTGCCAACAAACAGTATTCAGCTCTTTAGACTGAGAGCTACACATCTGAAGTCTGATAGAATTTCTACATAGGATATGAAACAGAGAAGCCCAAATCCGGTGGGCAGCCCAAAATTATGGAGTTTGTGGCAAATTTTCAGGCTATCACCAAACTGGGCAGCTCTGTGTGTGTGTGTCTGAGTCAACTCTGCTCTGTGCAGCACTGTGAAGTCCGGGAGAAGGTGGATCATTGGCCCTAGCTGCCCAGCACTCATTTCTTCAAGAGCTGTTTAAGAAGTTTCTCACACAGAACAGGTGGAGTAGAGGGAACACTGAGATCCATTTTGGCTTTTGTTAAGCACTGACCTCTGCCACTGGTGGCTCTTTACAGGATACGATACTGTTCTAAGGGCTCAAAAACAGTACAGGCAGAACCAGGAGTAAAGGCCATGATAGCAAAGATCTGCTGTTGTAGGTTAAGTAGGTGTGATTTACAAGGGGAAGCTGAAAGAGTTAAAAGCTTTTATCAGCACCCAGGACAAGATGAGCTCCAAACCACTCTGTGGTAACTCATGACTCAGATATCAGATACCTCTGTCCCCCACGCCCACCCTCTTCCTCTTCCAATATGCGGTCTTGGGCTGTGGTGCTCTAATCCCTGGTATACATTCAGACATCATCCTCTCCTGCCTTACTCATTATCTTGTTTGGTATGCTCAGTACAGCACTGATTTTATTTTGTCTGGGTTTTTTGACACAGGAAACGGAAGGCTGGATTCTATCCCTTTTAACATCAGAGCACCAGTTCTGCATTCAGATATCTTTCTTCAGCCTAGGCACCAGGGCTTGGATCTAATGCATTGTAAATCACATCCATCGCTTCCCCTCCCCCCCCCCCACCAGCTCCCTCATTTTGTATTTTGTTTTGCAATACATTTTTACTATACCTTTCCATTTTAAAAGAAATTCTCAGTATTTTTCATTTACAGAAGTATTATCAAATATATGCTGCTACACACACACACCATACAAATGTAGAGATTCCTACTGTCCGCCGAGGATATGGTTGTGTACAGTGAAGTCACTCCCATTTCTTACATACTGTAAGCTAATCAAACCCTACTATACTGCTGCATCAGTGTAATGTAAGTCTGTACATTAAACAGAATGTGGCAATTCTGCTTACCATCTGCGAAAGCATACTGCTGTCCAGCAACTCAGCTGTAAAGAAGGGTTATGCAAGGCTAACTGAGCCACCAAACTTTGCATTGGGCCTGTTCCTGAACTCCTCTCGATGTAAATTACATGTGATAAAGTCCATGTTGTAATCACAGTTTCTGGCGGGCGTAGGAAGATCCTGCAATGTGTGTTATGTGACATTAACATCATTGGAGGGTGACTTAATGGAGGGCACCGGCACAGGCTTTACCTGAGATTTGTTGGTAAAGTTCTCAGAAGTGTAAAAGAGGTGACAGAACATCACGTTGTTCGGAGGAAGATGGACCACGTCTAGCCAACAGGAGCCTTTCAGGCTTTCTGGCTTACAGGCAGTTCCAATTTAGCTCTAAAGCTGGATAATCCAGGATCCAGCGGTGGGAAGCAGGTGGACCACTGAAACTTGGCACTTCTCACTAGCCACGGGACTCACCACCCACTTGTAACCACCATCCATTTCCTATGTAAATGATGAAATGCATATCTGGCAGCTGTCTGCTAGGTGAAGGCTTTTGGTACGTGGGGGTTTTGTGTCCCAAAGTTTGACTGCCCTTCAGATGGAGAGAGAAGGCATCAGTCTTGTTCACAGGTGAAACTTTGCTATTTGCTTACAGAAAGGTTCTGCAGAACCCTCAGAGAACTGGAAAAGGCCTCTCTTCAGTACACAAACAGGCAGAAATGCTCAGCAGAGTGAGAAATGCTGAAGAGCACACCTACTGTCAGATTTCTCTTTCTCACCCTGTTGATTCCATTGCATCTGAGGATAACACACACCTGAATGCCATCGTTAAGTCACGCTCTAATGAATTGAGATTCTAAGATTTACCCGTGGTTAAGTAGGGTGGTGGAATTACAAGGTGGAAATCACATGCATTTTTTGAGGTCAAATGTTTGGTAATTATTGTCAGTTAGCAGAAAAGTCTGAAAGATGTTAGAGTGAGAAACTGAGAGTCATTGATCAGAAGCTCCGTTTTCCCCAGTAATAGTAGAAAAGCATGACTTGCAGTCAGCACTGGGGAAGAAGAAGGAGAAATAAATTTTACCTTCAGTAGCATTCCTGCCTAGTTACCCTCTGGATTAAGAGTGTGCACACCCTGCCCCACCCCTCCCCTCTTTTTAGATCTACCTTTCCTTTATGAATGCATGAACTTGGACACAGGAAAGTGATATGACACCGAGATGAGCTCACAGTTACAGTAATGGGGCACTAGTAAATACTGACACGTAACTGATGGCTGTTAGCCCAAGACCAGAAATGGGGAAGAAAGAAACAAGTGAAGTTGTGAGTCAGCAAGAGCTTTCAGCCAATTAAAATAAAAACAGGTAAAAAATAGGAGTCATTAGGGGATCAGATTAATGTGAATGTAGATTCCTTCCCAGTGGGAGCTGCAACCAGCTGAAGAGCTGTCATTCCAGCTCCCACAACCTCCTTTTTCTAATGGACTCTGCTAGCACATAGCAACAATCTTCTGTCTCCCAGCTCCACGGCCATCGATGTTTACAGCTTTGACTGAAGTTAGTGTTCAGTAAATAATGTCCACATTTCAACCCATAGTTGCCACCATTTGTAGGCACTTCATTCCTTGACCTCCTTGCTGCCTTAACAGCAGATGAATGGAAGCTGCAGTGAGCAACACAGGACTTTTCAAGGGAAAGAGTGCATGGGTGAGAAAAGCAGATCTTTATGTCACTCTCAAGTTTTGGTCCCTTTTCCAGTGTGCTTCTCTAGTGTGTGCCCTGACCCTGCCCTGGTGGTCTCCAGAGCAGGACAGCAACGGTGAGGACGGTGCTTAGAGCTGGCAGGGCATTGCTGGAGACTTCAGGGCTGCGGGATGGCTTTTGGCAGCCCAGCTTCGCACCGGTGACTAGCACATGGAGTCCCAGGATCAACCCGGTCAACACGTTTTGTAAGATGTGTTGGTAGGACAGAGTAGCTGAAACTAGAGGCTGTTGTATTAGTGCTGTTGATGATGTTTTAATACTTACTGGAACACTTTCCCCTCCCGACCCGGTACTGTGTTGTCATTTATGTCACTGCTTGTTGTGTGTTTTAAACGACTTATGTGTGATGCACTTTACACTGTAAATAAAGTTGCACCCTGTTTAGTACCCGTATGGAGGTGACACTGCCCTCTCTCCTTAATGCCTCGCAACAAAATTACTGACCTACCTTTTAGGACCTGCTGGCACAGCCCCCTGCTGGCACAGCCCAAGTATTAGGGAAATGTCAAGGGAAAAGACAAAATAATTGCCAGTAATCTTGAAGGATGTGCTGGATTGTTCCAGGTTTGATCTTCAGATAAAAATGCAGGTACTGTCTTATTTTTCAAATCCTTTCTGCTGCTAGAGGACACTTAAAAACCTGTAAGGGCCAATTTTACGACTGGCATAAATGGATGCACTAAAAACTTGTTTGTTCACTACTTACATCAGACAGAGGTACAGCTTGGTTTATTCTGCACCAACACTGGGATCTTTAAAGGTATGGAGACCCCCATATTCAAAGTCAGATAAGGTAAAAAAAATGTATTCTAGCAGAAAGAAGGCCTTGTAAAAGATTTAGGGTGTGGAGTTCTGGAGGTAACTTTGTTAAGTCTTGCAGTGTATTGATCCATAGAAGTGGTGACTTTGAAGTGAAAGAGGTGGTCAGTGTTTCAAAGCCTCCCCCTTAAGCAGCCAGGCCAAAAGGTGGTGTGAGGTTACTGACAGTGCTGTTAATGAAGCCCTGAAATTTGATGTGCATCTGGCAGAAAATGCAGATTTACATCTCGGATTCACAGCCCTCCAAATACAGGTTAACAGTCCTGAGTGGGAACATCTGGGCTGCCCTTGCACGTGGACGCAGATCTTGTGCATGCGGTAGAAATATGGGGCACTGCCTTGTTTGAAAGGGAGCGTGGGAAGGACAGGATGCTTTCCCTGGCCCGGTCCTCTTCGCCATGAAAACTGTGAACAAGCTAAAACGCTGGAGGGAGGCTGCTGCCACCTACATCTCTCTGCTCTCAGAAGTGCAGTGGCACTGGACAGGGTTAGTGTGTGCCAGTGAATCACCTATTTTTTACCTTGAGGTCAGTTGAAGCAGTACTCCCTTTCACATCTCAGCACAGGAACAGTTTGTGCATCTCAGAGTTTCTTAGGGCAGTTTGGTTCCTCCCTGCAGAAAGGATCCCTGCTGCTTTTACTGCACTGCAGATGCCTTTCTGGGAGAATATATCCTGACCACGCATTTGCAGCAGCAAGAGACGGGCATTGCAGTACTCGGAGGCAAGCCAGGTGAAGTGTGCAGAGCCATTATTGATCTCATTTCCACTTAAGCACAACAAGCAGAACACTTCTTCACATATCCATCCCATTTATGATGAACACCTCTCCCAGGACCTGGGCTGCTTTCCCCTCAATCCTTGCTTTCCAGGCTGATGTGTTGCTAGTGCCTGCCAACATCAAGGTCTGCGAGCTTGCCACCACTCCCAGCTGAGCTTGCAGCACTGCAAAAGCTGATTGACACAATTCTGTGGGGCAGGCTGGTCTGTCCTGCCAGATGTCACTCGTGTGGGTAGACCAGCATGACTGCCTCATGCTACAACAAGAACCGTGTTTGGCCTGGTGGACAGGACACTGAGTTTTTCCCAGGCGGTGGCAGGCTGCGCCACCACAAGAAAGTCACTTAAAATCTTCTCATTTTATGGGCCAGATGAATCCTTACTTCTCCACCAAGGTGTTGCAGATGAAAGCAGTCAGATGAGATTTAGGCATGATTATCATCATAGTGGTAGCCCTTCTGCAGATGCCACCCATACACCTCACTGCTAGCACACTGGACCAGCACCAACCTTAATCTTCCCAGTCAAGTCTCTTTACTGATTGTAAATCCTCCTATTATTGTTTGCAAGCCACAGCTGCTGAGCAGAGCATCCTGGAAACTCAAATCTGCTCTTTATCTCCAGATACGTGGAGGCTATGACAATGTCAGCCAGAGCAGCACCAGTTCTGATTGCACCCCAAGCCTGCACACGTGGCTCAAGCCAGAAAAGGAGGCTGCTGAGGAGGGCAGGTCGGTGCTGTGATACTCCTGGCCTGCACGGTCTAGCAGCCAGGAGCACGGTGAGGAGTGATCCCCTGCCTCCACCCAGGGCTCTTCTCCATGGCGATTTAGCTGTGCTTTATCCCAGCAACCTCAGGAAATTGGTTTGTCCTTACGCAACCAGGTGGCAAAGAACAATAACTGCAGTCACCACTCCCTGCTTGTGCATGCCCTGCAAACAAATCCAGGGCTTTCCCTGTTGGCTCTTAGTCATGCCTCCCCTCCCTTCCCCTCCTAGCTGGTTCCTCAGAGCAGTCCCTTCATTTTGCCCTGTTCCCAGTGCCCTGGCTGTAGTACTTCAGCACTGTTGGAAGACGAGTGTCGTGGTTTTTGCAGCTAACTCAAGTGACAGGGATTTATTGGATGTGAAAGCAGCAGAAGCCACAGTGAGAAGGCTGATTAAGCTTTGCTACTGCTGCTGCAGGCCAGGCTGTCGACCCCTACAACACAGCCGGCAGCCCTGCGGAACCCAGCGCTCCTCCAGCTGCTGCTGTCTCCCCTTGCCATCCCTTCCTCTAGCACTCCCTGGCCATGCTTCTCACGTCACAGATACAGGCTATGCCTGCAGCTGCTTGGGGTGGAGACCAGCCCTTGATTTTGCCAGGCAGACACCTACAGCATGGAGCAGAGGCGTATCCAGCTTGGCTTGAGGTGAGCAGGGGGGAGTAGATGCTGCTTTCCTGTCCCTCTGAGCCACAGTAGCCTGGGATCACCCTTTTCCCTGACACCCACTCAGCTGGAGGGTTTCACAGTGGATTTGGCACCTGTGCCTGTGGAGCTCTGAGCAAGGGGCCACTGCTTTGTAAACCATAAAATCACAGATTAGTTTGGGGATGTCTTCAACTTGATCCAGTTGCTCAGAGCCCCATCCAAGCTGACCTTGAATGTTTCCAGGGATGGGGACACCTACTGCCTCTCTGGGCAACCTGTGCCAGTGCCTCACCACCTCATCATCACAGAAATGTCTTAGTTTGATGATTACCCGCTCTTTTAGCTTAAAAGCATTACCCTTTGTGCTGTTGCAACAGGATGGGGCCATGACCTAGGTCCTGAGTTTGTGCAGCTAGGACAAGAGCCCAGAGATTTGCAGAGACCCCATCTGCTTCACATGATCACAGTAGGCAGGTCCCAAATACCACTCAGTGCCAAGGGAATTATATAAAGAGAATTACAGCTCTTGTCTGGTTCTGCAGGGTTCCAATGTCAACGGGGAGCCTCTGAGCCACAGAGAGCAGGGAAGCCAGGCTGCACAGCCATCCCTGTCTGAGTCAGAGATGCAGACAGTTCCCCAGGCAAAGCGCATGTCCACAGCACCCTCTGCAAAAACAGAAACCTTGCAGTGGGACCTTATCCTGGCTCTGCCCCTGCCTGTCTCCCCAGGAGGAGAGGGTTGCAGCCAGGCACCAACACCAGGCACCCGTCGTGGGAGCCCAGGCCGGGCTGTCACACACCCTCGGCAGAGGGGTAGGGACAAAATGCCTGCAGTCACTTACTGACTGTGTCAAACAGGGGTGGCCTTGCAGCACTGGCTGGGGAGAGCCTGGGCACATCTCCAGACCCTTCTCACCCAACACAGGACATTTGGGGAATTCTGGTAAGGGGAGGACCCTGGAAATGACGCTTTTCCATGCTGGAAAGAAAGGATGGCAAAATGGGCGGCTGTGTGGTATGACAAGAACGGAAACCTCAATATAGCTGCAGTTCAGAAAGCACTTAAGTATATGGTCATGTCATACAACCATTAAAGGCACTTAGCTGCACCTATGCAGTTAAAAACAAGCTTAAGCATTTTCCTGGACCACAGCCTTAGTCATTATGGGATTATAATAAATATGAAAAACTCTGCCTGCCCTGCAGACACCGGTGAGATGGCTGCAAAGTGCCTGGCACTGGGTATTTGCTGTCAGCTGAATGCAGAAGTTTGATAAAAGAGGTGGCTGCCCAGTCAGGTATTGCTGGGCCAGATGGCTGGTTTGATTTTATTAAATAGCTTGGTTAATAATCTAGGGTAAAGGATAAAGAGCTCATTAATTAATTCTGCTGCTAATAAGCAGGGAGGTGCTATAAGCACCTGTGGGAGTAAATTGCATAGAGGAAGCATGATCATATTAAGGGGAAATGACGTGAAATTAAAGTTAGGAATTACAAGACAGTGGTTCCTAAACAAAAAACCCAAAATGAATGTGCCCCTGGGAAGGGAGGTGTGAAGGCATGTTGGTGTCATTGCCATTCCCACCCCCAGCACATGTGAGTATGCTGCTTGGGAAGAGGCAACACTGGCAGAGTCCAAGGCACGAGAGAAGAGAGCAAAATTAAGACCAGCCCACAGTGATGCAGCAACAGAGCCCGTGTGCTTTTTAGTTCATCTCTTCTTTCAGTGCTAGCAAGGTGATGATTTCCCCCTGGCTGGCACCACGGAGATGATATTGCTGCCATGCCTGTGTGCGCTGGAGTGTGAAGCAAGTGGCTTCTGGCAGCTGTTTTCTACATGAGAGGAGGAGGAGAAGGAATGTCTCAAGGGCTGGAGGCATGGGGATCTGGAACAGCTGACAAAGAAAGGAAGGTGAACACTGCTTGGGGGGAGAGTAGGCCCCAGTCATGCCACCAAGGGTTGTACTGCACAGCACAGCCAGGAAAGCCAGGCTGGGCTGGGACCCTTGAATCTAGCACTTCCCTTCTGCTCAGTGTGATGTTGCAACCTAAATGTTCTGAAAGCATGGTGTGCTCCTGATTTCATCCCTGGCAGGAGCATGTAAGCCAGATACAAGTGGCTGCTGTGATCAAGAGCCATGTCTGAGGACCCTTCAGACAGGAGTCACTGAAGTGTGCTTCTGTGGATATATAAAAAAACAGGACTGAATGCAAGTGGAGCAGGTATCCCATGGCACCAAAACCATACAGGCTTTTCAGGATACCCATAGGCTGGGCTTCCAGTGACAAAATCCTGGTCTTCATCAGCTCAGTTCATGTAAATCTAGACATGATACAGCATGATAAACAGGCTGTCCAGAAAGCTCACTCCAGCAAGCTTCTTACATTTCTGCTTTTAAGAATCACAAAATCACAGAATCCCAAGATTGGAAGAGACCTTTGAGATCATGAAGTCCAACCATTCCTGTCCTGTGCTAAACCATATCCCTAAGTACCTCATCTACCCTTGTTTTGAACACATCCAGGGAAGGTGACTCAACCCCCTCCCTGGGCAGCCTGTGCCAGGCCCTGACAACTCTTGCAGTAATTTTTTTTTTTCCTAATATCTAAACTAAACCTGCCCTGGCACAGCTTCATGCCATTGCCCCTTGTCCTATCTCCTGTCACCTGGCTGAAGAGACCATCGCCCACCTCTCTACAACCTCCCTTCAGGTAGTTGTAGGTGGTGATAAGGTCTCCCCTCAGCCTCCTCTTCTCCAGGCTAAACAGCCCCAGCTCTCTCAGACACTCCACGTAAGATTTGCCCTCCAGCCCATCACCAGCCTGGTTGCCCTTCTCTGCACTTGCTTGAGGACCTCAATGTCCTTTCTCATGGTGAGGAGCCCAGAACTGGGCACAGTATTCGAGGTGTGGCCTCACCAATGCTGAGTATAGGGGCACAATCACCTCCCTAGACCTACTGGCTGGGTTTTTCTGAGTCTTTCAGGGTGTTCTTGAAAAGGTGCAAAAGTAGTGCAGAATGCAGTCAGTCTGTGCAGAACATGACTTGGGATTAGACACTGGCACTCTGGAAACCATAAAGCATTTAAGCACCACGGACTAGAAGAAGGAGCCATGTTCATCCACTTATATTTCCAAGGAAATCCATGATCTGGCCTTAAGGCAACAGAGATAAAAACTGAGCAGTAAAGGTGCAGGCTTGCAGAAGAGCTGTCCTCACTGGCATTAGATACAGGCTCCTGGTCTGACCTGAAAAGGCTCAGGACCCTGTTAAGTTAGAGATGTGTTCAGGCACACTGTCTGCCTCAGCCCTCTTCTCATCACCAATAGGTGCCTTTGGACCCAAAAGCAGCTGCAGAGATCCCTGGCGAGCAGTGCTCAGAGTTGGGCAAGAGCTCCTCTGTGGAGTTTAATGAAATTCAAGTCAAATGGAGGATCAGGATCTATCTGAGGCATCAGTGGGCTAGAACAGGAAATAACAGCCAGGGTGAATCCCTGTCGAAGGACAACAAAGAGCACAACTGGATTTTCCACATTGTTCAACACCCCAAAAATGTTCATTGGCCTTGGCTGTCACTTAATCCAGAAAGTCTCTCCTATGAGAAAACCTTCATGGCTGACACTCCACGTCACATCAGCTGTTTCCATAGCTCCCTCATGCACACGAGTGTGCGTGGAGGCGCGGTGTCTGCCGTGCGTGAGGAGGCAGTGCATGTACCAAGGCATGGAAGGAGTGTGGGCAGCAGGGGACGAACCAGATCAGCTGCCCCAGGTGAAAGTGACTTCTCCTGATTTAAAATCAGCAAAAGGCTGTTGGTGGGAGGTTTAGTCGTGCCCTGCCCATGCAGGCAAGGTGAGGCAGGCAGGCATCTTCAGGGCTGCAAGGCACTGAGTCAGACCCACGGCAGTTGGCGCCCTGCGGCCTTGCCCTGCTCGGCCCCACAGTAAGACCCCTTCCAGAGGCAGCACTGCTGCGCTGCCGTGGAAAAGCAATGCCCTGCACATTGTCTCAGTAGCCTCAGAGGACCTGGGGTGTGTATCCCCGTAGTGCTCACATGCAACCAGCCTCCCAGAGAGGTGGCTCTGAAGTGTGGGCCATGCAGCCTGCAGGCCTGCACCCAGTGGGCAGAGGGACAAGTGGGACTCTGAGCAGACAACCCAATGGGTTTTAGTGGGGAAAGTCAAGAGCCTTCCCTAGGCAGCAATGCTGCCATCCCTTGGCAAGCTGTTGGGGAGCTGCACTTGCCCCTGTCTCTCAAACTAGCATGCCACTGTTGTGTCACAACCAAGGCTGGCCTCCGAGAGCATAGCTATGTCCTGTGTGGCACCCTGTTTTCCTGTGCTGGGACTACAGAACTCTTCAGCCTCCTCACACTCAAAGACAGGGCTGGCTGCCAGGGCAGCAGCCCAGGCTTTTACATAGGAGTGCCAGGAGCTTCAGTTCCTGTGCCATCTCTGCCTAGATGTCATGGGGACATGGGATGGATGCCACTGCTGCTCTCTGTTATGGCCTACACTGCTGCAGTCGGGTTGGTTTGACCCTGCTTCTAACACCATGTGCGGTTGTTTGACCCTGATATTAATGTTGTATGTGAATGTTTCTCACTGTGATGCTGAGCTGCTGCCCCAATCATTTCAGGTCAGATCCTCCACAGATGAGCTTGGCCTGCTTGCAGAGCATGGCCACATGTAATTAATTTCCGTAGCAAGGCTTGAATGTACTGATGTCATCTGCAAAGATTGGAAATCTAAAGCACAGCCACAGAGTAATCTGCCCATCTGTGCAGTGTAGATGGAGCGATACAGTCTGGATTGGAGATGGGACTCCTCTGCTCCCCTCCCAGGCTGTACTGCTGCCAGCCCGGGACTGCTGAGCTGAGCTTATACTCAATGGCTGCTGATGACTCTCAGAGGTGTGATAGGATGTCTGATGATGCAGGAGAAAAGTCCCACATGTCACTAGTACCAGTCTCTGCCTCAAAGGCTGATGGAAGCATGCAAGAAAGCCTGGGAGAGCCACATGTCCCGTCATGCTGGGGATCACCAGGACCATAAAAGCAGAAAATACCTGAAAGCAGGGATATGTATAGATCTGCAATGAGTAAAAAAAACGGAGTCTTGGGATGCAGTGCTTGGGCTTTCAGGCCCATCCAGTTTTCCAAGTGCGTGTAGAGCCTCCCCTGGTACAGCTCTGCAGACTGGCAGGCTCTCAGCTGCTTGGTCTTCACAAAGTTTCTAGAAAGTGCCAGGATTTTGGTGTCCCTCATGCCCATTAGTCACTGCACCAGCAGCACTGCCCACCCGATCAGTTAGTGAGACTGATGCAACCAGATGGGAAGTACTTCAACGGCACGACTGCCACTGAGGAAGACAACAGAGTAGAGGAACAGAAAATACAAACCTCAAAGGTAGCCAGCTGACTCAGAAGTTTGTTTCACAACATTCTGGCTTGTCTGGAAAGATCCAGGTCAAACCTGGCATATTCCCACTTGGTGGGAGGAGGCACCCAGGCAGCAGTTGCCTTCATCACCCTCGCCCCACTCTGGGACAGGAACAGTGGCTGTCGTGAGAAAAGGCTTTTAGCTCTGCTGTCACCTCCCGTCACAACACAGCCCAGAGCTGACCTCCATGAGGTCCCAGTAGCCTCTGTCTTGCCTACTGACTCAGACCAGCCTGGCAGTCCCACAGCAGAGGACACCACCCCCCCAGCCTTCCTTGTGGTGATTTTTCATGCAGGATTCGGCCCTGCATCCCCTCCAAGGAATGCACTGCACCAAGAGGAGTCCCAACAGGAGGGTCCCCTACCTTCTCCCCAAAAGCAATGCTTGCACAGGCTCCCTGGGAAGCTGCTAGGCTGCAGTTACGGCCGGTTGCATCAGTCCCCAGGGTGAGTCTGGCACTTGCAGCTTTGGGGTGGGTATCAGCAAAGCAGCATCCTGAGGGTAGATGCCAAAACAACACCCTTTGCCCACAGCCCAAGCAGCTGACACCAGAGAGACCAAAAGCAGGACACCAGGGGTGTGCTGGGTCCTCCTGGGCCAAAAGGGGCCCCTGGATAGCTTTGCTACCTTGGGTAAAACAGTCCTTTGAGTGTCCTTTTCTGGGGGAGTTTTGCTCAGACCTTGGTGAAAACAATTTGACATTCAGATGCTGGATATTTTTCCTAAAACAGGCTATTCTCAATGTTCTTCCTTCAAAGTATCCTCTGGGAGGATGGAGGTTTTTTACCATATAAGCAAAGTAAGGGCGGACTGCTCCAGCTTAGCCAAAAGATTTAGATGAAGATGACTCCCTGACAAAACTGTGATGTTCCAGCCAGGATTTGATGTGGTCTGACTGATATGTCTAAAAAAATATTCCTGTGAGCTGGTCACATTCCTGGACTCTGCCTTCAATCTCAGAGGAGAGCAGTGACTCTCCTGGGAGACCAAAACTGCTGCCTGCGCCCTGTAGCTCTCCACAGCATCCCCTTCCCACTCGCCTGCCTTGGTCTGTCAATGCAATAGCTGAACTGCCCTTGCAGCTGAGCAGGGGATGCCCAAGGCTTTCTCCGTGCTGTGTGTAGCTGCGGCTGTACATTCCTCCTCCTCTCTGTCACATACCCATCTGGACACCTATCTGTGCAATATGAGCTGGGGAGCTGCTTTGGCAGGGGGGTTCTGTGGGCTTGCACAGCCTTTTTGTCTTTTGGCCCCTACAGAGTCACAGAAGGGTAGGGGTTAGAGATGATCTGGAGATCATCTGGTCCAACTCCTCTGCCAAGCAGGTTCACCTACAGCATGTCACACAGGATCACAACCAAGTGGGTTTTGACTGTCTCTGAAGAGACAACCTCTCTGTGCAGCCTGTCCCAGTGAGAAGTTTTTCCTCATATTGAGATGGAACTTCCTGTGTTCCAGTATATGTCCATTGCCCCTTGTCCTTTCACATGGCACCAGTGAAAAGAGACTGGCCCCATCTTCGTGACGCCCACCCTTCAGGTTTTTATACACATTTTTCAGATCTCCTCTCAGCCTTCTCTTCTCCAGGCTGAACAGCCCCAGGTCCCTCAGACATTCCTCATAAGAAGAGAGGTGCTCCATTCCCTTAACCATGCTTGTAGCCCTTAATTGGACTCTCCAATATTTCCCTATCTCTCTTACACCAAGGAGCATAGAGCTGGACATACAACTCCAATTGAGGCCTCACCAGGGCAGAGCAGAGCACCAGGAGAACCTCACTTGGGCCTGCTGGTCACACTTTCCTTAATGCACCCCAGCTACCATTGGCCTTCTTGGCCATGAGGACACACTGCTGGCTCATGGTCAACTTAATGTCCACCAGGATTCCTACATCCTTCTCTGTGGACCTTCTTCCTAACAGATCAACCCCCAGCCTGTACTGCTGCAAGGGGATATTTCTGTTCAGGTGAAGGACTCTAGACTTGTCCTTGATGACTTTTATTAGGTTCCTCATCACCCAACTTTCCAGCCTGTCCAGGTCACGCTGAATGGCAGTGCAGCCTTCCAGTGTATCAGTCACTCCTCCCAGCTTCAGATCTCCAGCAAGCTTGCTGAAGGTACACTCTGTCTCCTCATCCAGGTCCTTGATGAAGATGTTGAACAAGACTGGACCCAAAACTGGCACCAGAGGAATGACAGTAGCTACAGGTCTGCAGCTGGACTCTGAATCACTCTCTGGGCTCTATTGTTCCACCAGTTCTCAGTCCATCTCACAGTCCACTCATATAATCTGTACTTCCTGAGCTGGCCTATGAGGATGCTGTGGGAGACTTTGTCAAAAGCCTTGCTGAAGTCGAGGTACACAACATCCACGACTCCCCCTTCATCTACCCAGTTGGTCACCTCATCACAGTCAGCTATCAGATTAGTCAAGCATGATTTCCCCCTCAGCTTCTGCTTTTCTTTCCTTGTGAAACCCAGCAATCATGTCCAGCTGCAGTATTTTGCATGTGGCATCAGCAGCTCCACATCCACACTGAACACTCCAGCAGACCCTGTTCAGGGCAGTAGTGCAGCCTGGTGTGCTGGAACGGGGCTCACAAGGCTGCTGCCAGCCCCACCACGGGCTCATGGAGTGTGCCTGGGCAAACCCCTGATTCCCCACCAGTTTCCATGCAAACCTTGAACACAAATCACCTTTGCCAGGCAGGCATAGACAAACCAACACCAAAGTATGGGTTGCATGGGGGCTTGCACCTGCACTAGCCTGTTCTCTGCCAGCTGAAGGTGAAAGCCCACCTGTGCTCCCGGTCTGCAGCTCCATCCCTCACACCACCCTAGCAGTGTGGCACATGAAGCTGGTGAAGGGTCTGAAGCACAAGTCCTATAAGGAACAGCTGAGGGAACTGGGGCTTTTTATTCTTGAGAAAAGGAGGCTGAGGGAACACCTTATGGCTCTCTACAGCTACCTGCAAGGTGGTTGCAGAGATGTCAGGGTTGGTCTCTTGTTTAGGGTGACAAGAGATAGGACAAGAGGGAATGGCTTGAAATTGCACCAGGGGAGATTTAGGTCAGATATCAGGAAGAATTTCTTTACTGGAAGGGTTGTCAAGCATTGGAACAGGCTGTCTAGGGAGGTGGTGAAGTCACCATCCCTGGAGGTATTTAAAAGGCCTATAGATATTGTGCTTGACGACGTGGTCTAGAGCTGGACTAGGCAGGGTTAGGCTGTGGTTGGACTCGATGATCTGCAAGGTCTCTTCTGACCCAGGTGATTCTATACCTCCATGGATGCCATGCCCAGAGCACACAAGCCCTAGTTTGGACACACCATCCTGTCTTTAAATGCAGCTGTAAACACAATTTTCCACTTCTTTTTTTTTTTTTTTTTTCCTTTCCTGCAGCACCCAGGAGCCGTTTATACTCAAAAGCCAGAGTGCCCCTGTGCAGCACAGTGGGGAGAGAGATCCCCAGTCCCACAGTCTCTCCCAGTGTGCTCTGCAGGACAGAGGATGGCAGAGGTCCCATGCCTTCCAAAATTAGCTGTTTGCTACGTTCCTTCTCTGTATCACATCTGCTCAGGGACCTTGGGGGACGGGCGGGGGAAGTTTATTCCCATTTGTCTTAATTTAAATTGCACAGAAACAAGGACACAGGAAAGCAAGAAAGAGAGATAAGGACGCTGGGACAAGGAAAGTATCTCCTCCCCAGTGCTTACCTCCAAGTCCAAGCATCTCCAAAGCTTCCTTTCCAGGGTCAGAGTGTCTTGGGGCCACCCAGCACTCCAAGACTCGATATCCAAAGGTGTTCTTGTGTTTTTCCTCTCACAACTAAGCATGCCCAATGAGCACCCTCTTACCCCTGGCCCTCTGCCCCAGGCCACCCCCAAGCTACCTCCAGCCAGCATGTTTGAGCAGTATGAGGTACCGTTTTTTCATGTCCTGTGCTGATAAGGATTGGTGACATCTTTGTGATTTGTTTGTTTTCTGTCCAGGCACAGCTTATTGGCATCAGGAGGGAAGTAAGTTTCCCAGATGTGCTGAGGGATGCAAGGGCACTGCTAGCACAAATAAGTGTTTGCACCTGTCCTTTTTCAGAGTAATCCCTTTTATTTCCCGAACCACTCTTCCAGTTTGCCAAGGCCATTTTCAGCCCGGCTCCTGTGCTCCAGGGCAGTGCCTCCCAGCTTCATGTCACCTGCAGAGGTAGGGAGGAAGCACGTGCCAGAGCCCGGCATCCAGGTCAGTAATAAAAATACCTAGTAGGACCAGACTGACGGTAAGGAAAAAAACCAAACCCAAAACAAACAAGCCTAAACCTTGCTGGAAGTATCCCTGCTATGTGGCCACAAACCACTGGCACCGGATGCAATCATCCAACGAAGTCTGCATCCACCTCCTAGCAACCTCGCTGAAGCCGTGTTGCAGAGAAGGTGAAAGAAGCCCTGGCAGCATGAAGCAATGTGCCAAGTGTCCCTCTGCTGTGTGCCAGCATCACCTCTTACCCTGCCACAGGAGAGAATCGGGCTGTTGCAGTACAATCTGCCACGATTGCCGTGCAGGGGCCATGATGCACTTTTTGAGTCTTTTGGCACGGTACCTGCTCTCTGCAAATTGTCAGTGGTAGTTACTGATAGTGCTGGGATTGACTGAGCCAGCTCTTGCTCTGTTTGAAGATTCATTTTGCCAGGACATGACAACCTGCAAATGTCTGACAGCTGTGGGTCCTGCTCCTCTTGTCCTCCTGGCTGAGCTCTCATTGCTTGCTATTGCTGTTTAACCCCTGGCTCAAAACTGCAGCCAGCACCTCAAAATGAAGACTGATGCAAATACAGCATCTAACCAGTTTGACCCTTCCACTGCCAACATTTGCTGCTTTCTTTTTCCACTTGGCTTGCACAGAAGCTACCACTGTGTTGACCAGGACTGGCAGTGGATCTGCCTGGGCTATGGTACGGAGATTGTGCATGTACCAAAGATGAAAAAAGGCAAAAGAGATACAGAAAGTGCCTCCATTCGTCTCTTAAAAACTGCTTTTCTCTGTGGATAATAGTTCTAATGAGTAGCAACAAACTGGTCTTTCCTTGGCATGCACGTGAACCCCTACCTAGCACAGAAAGGAGTGATCTGTCCTAAGGAACCTGCTTTGGCAAGGGAGTTGGACCCGATGATCTCTTGAGGTCCAACCCCTATGATTCTGTGATTCTGTGAAAGCACAAGTTCCTGGTTTGGATCTGCCCAAGGCATCCCACAAAGAAACAGCCTCAAAAGAGGAATGCTGCCCACCTGTTCGTATCCTTTGAACACACATTTTGCTACAGAAGTCTTGCAAACTCTGCTTGCATGAAGACATAGGTTGCAACCTCCAGACATGCTCCAGCTGCCTCTAGCCTACGGCCTCTGCTCATTTGCCCCCTTGCTCACGTGAAACAGCCCACTGCAAGTGAGGGAATCTGGAGGGAGGCTCATCTCCCTGGCTTTGCTTACGAGAATACCCTGTGCCTTGCACTGGCAGGACTGTATGGACAAGGTGCTGCAAAACACAGACCTTCCTCTTTACCAAGAAGCTGTGTTTGGGAGGAGGCACTAATTTACCAGCTCTCCCCCGACACTTGAATCTCCTGCTGGTACTTTTCCCTCCAGACAACTTGAAAGCAAGAGCTTCATTAGCCTTCCTGCACTGGAGCTCCCAAACAAGACAACACAAGCAGGGCAGGAGTATAACCATCCTGCTGCTGCTTCCTGTCAGGGAAGGACCTGCTACTGTGCACCCCGAAAGAGCCTGCACCATGCCTTTAATGGAGCAGGGTGGGATGTGATCGCCAGGCTCAGCAGATGGCTCTGGGATTTGACAGACACGTGAAAGGACTTCAGAGGTGTGGTACCACCCAAGTAGGGTGCACTGGGCCTTTGCAGAACGGCCTTGTTGGCAGGTCAGCACCACGGCCACACTCGGCAAACTCCTCCTTACTTCCAAAGTGGAAGGAATGTTTCATACACCCTTCACTCATTTGGGCAGTTGTAGCAGGTTTGTATGGCAAGGCTCTGGTAGCACAGGGTTTGTAGGGATGGCTTCTGTGAGGAGAAGACAGAAGCTTTCCCTATGACTGACAGAGTCAGTGCCAGCCAGCTGCAAAATGGACATGCTGCTGGTCAAGGGCAAGGCCATCGATAATGGTGGTAGCACCTGTGTGATAATGTAGTCAGGAGGGGGAAAAAACACTTGTAGCAACTGCAGACAGAGAGACAATTGAAAATGAGACAAAAGAATCCTGCAGACACCAAGGCCTGTGAAGGCTGGTGGTGCTCCAGGTACCAGATTCCCCTGCAGCCTATGGAGAAGACCCTGGTAAGGCAGGCTGTCCCCCTGCAGCCCATGGAGCTCCATGGGGGAAGCAAGTATCCACCTACAGCCCATGGAACTCCATGGGGAGCAGATATCCACCTGCAGGCCCTGGAGGACCCTATGTCAGTGCAGGTGGAGGCACCCAATGGAGGCTGTGATTGTACGGGAAGCATATGCTGGAGCAGGTTTGCTGGCAGAACCTGTGGCCCCATGGAGAGAGGAGACCAGGCTGGAACAGGCTTGCTGGCAGGACTTGTGACCCTGTGGGGCATCCACTCTGGAGCAGGCTGTTCCTGAAGGTCTGTACCCCATGGAAGAGACCCAGGCTGGAGCAGTTTGTGAAGAACTGCAGCCTGTGGAAAGGACCCAAGTTGGAGAAGTTCATGGAGAACTGTCTCCTGCGGAAAGGACCTGTGCTGGAGCAGGGGAAGAGTGTGAGGAGTCCTCTCCTGAGGAGGAAGGAGCAGCAGGCTGAACTCAATACACACATCTTTTTAAGACCCTTCATGCTGAAGCAGTAATTACCAGGCAAAAACTGTTAGGTGTTATCAAAGACCCATCAGATTTTTTTCCAGAACTTCTGAACCTGTGGTTAGTAAGATATCAGTGGAGGTGATGCATTTAAAAAGAAATAACTTGGTCCCTCATTAAAAACACCTTTGTCCCCATCAAACTGCATTTTTGGAACACTTCATCCTTAAAAGGAAATGGTTTCAAAATGCAGCTTCTGTGCTGCCTGGGACTCTGGTCTAAGACAGCTATTTGGGCTGATTGCGACCACTGGTCACTGCTGAAGTCTACCTGAAGCACCCCCTGCATCTGGAGCGATGCTGTGCAATCAAGACCACCCACCTGGGAAGCAGAAGCTTTCTTTCTTTTAAAGCATGAAGAGCATCATCACCAGCCTTCCTCATAGCACACCTCCCATGTGGGGAGTTTCCACCTCACAGCATCATTACTCCTCTCCAGCTGTAAATGGCCCCACTGGGTCCAGCTGAGTGCCAGGACCAGCTCTGTGCCCCAAAAAGCACCCTACCCCCCGCTTCAGGGACTGCAGGGCAGCCCTGGGGAGAGCTGGGACCCAGCAGGACCCCAGCTAGTTCTGCTTTTAGTTCCCAAAACCAGCTCAGGCCATGCAACATACACAGAGCTGGCAAATTTAATTGAGAGATGTGGGGTTTAACCCACTAAGTGCCCAGCACATCTCAGCAGAAAACTCCGGATATTTAAGAGACCTCATTCAAAACCAGTGATGGCACAAGCTGGCCAGTGTTTCCCAAAATGCTGGCCAGCAGTTGCTCCCTATCAGCCAGATCAAGTACATGGTCTTGTTTAAATCCAGCAACAAGGATTCAATCCAAGCATCTGCACGGAGCGGATGGGATGCGCCCTGAGCTGGCGTCTTTCCTGAAAACTCAGCCGTGGGTCTTCCAGTTTAGTGAACAAACATGCCAGAAAAAGGGTTCACTCAACAGAAGAATATGTCCAAAATCCATTCAGCTGTGGAACAAGAGAGATTTGCAGAACTTGATTTTACTCATTACAAAGGCCCTGCCTTGTTATTTTATGTCTGTACAAGTAGGGTAAGATGACCCAGGTTTACGAGGAATTTGTCATTGAAGGATAAAGATGTGTTGCCTTGTTGTGATTGGGCAGATGGATTCAGATAACAACATGAAAACGCAGGGATTGTGTAACTGGGTGATGGTGACCCTTTCTTGCTCCATCAAGTACCTTTAAATTTAGCACAAAGTGAGGTTTGTACCGGAGAAGAGGAAGAGCCTTGCCTTTTTATTTTGTTGTTTTGTTTTTCTTCTTGGCAGAACAGCAAGAACAGGTGAATATTGATGACAGGAAGGAGATGAGAAATGTTCACAATCTCAGCTTTAACTTCAGAAGTTTCTGTTGTTAAAAAGGATAGGATGTTAAAAAGCACACTAAATGTTGAGTTTCAACTTTTCTTCCACATAAATGCCCTGTTTACCCAATGCCCAGTTTGCTCACCTGTAAAAATGCTCTCATTTTACGTCAATATGGTAAAAAAGATCATTTTTCTTGCTGATTTTCATAATGTGTGGCACTTTTCCTCCTCCTTGCATAGGTGGGCAAGCCCACCCATCTCATCAAGGGCCACACCTTAAACATAGAATGCCAAGAAGGTTATTTAATTTCTACCTGGACACCTCCACTCGGACACCACCAATAAGGGAGCTCCAGCATGGCCACCCATCCCTGTTGGACTACCACTCCCCTGATGAAAGTGGATCTGCAAGGGCAAATCCTGGCATCACATTCCTGAAGATGCCCCCTTGATGTGTACAGGCACTGGGACCCAGCAGCTGGCATGAAGGTGATGACAAGTGATGCCCATTGCTGGCATCACCTGCCCTTGGCAGATGCAAACATGACAAGTGGTGTTCAAAAAGAAGCAGTGGGACTGGCAACTGCTGAGATGCTGCTGCCAAGCAAGGAGCTACTCACCCGCCAAAACCCTGTCCAGAAAATCTCCTACAGAAGAGAGTGCTCCTCTCCATGGGGCAGAGCAGCTATTTCTTTCCCAACATGAACCCACAGCACCTTCAGGCTGACTTAACCTGCCCCATCCCAGCCAGCAGGAGCACCAATGGGAGGAGAGCAGCCTGCAGCCATCCCTGGCAGCGTGAGGCTTACGGCCCCTACTGTGCTCCTCAGAGACTCAGCTTCTCTGCCAGTCAGACAGACTCCTTAGGTTTTGCTAATTTCTCCTATTTTCTTGTGCTTTATTTGTTTGTTTGTTTGGGGGGGGTTCCTAATTTTTTTCTCTCTTGCTACAGGGCTTTCAAGTATCCACCATGAAGTGAATTGCAGCTGGGTTTGCTGCCTGTAGACCCAGGCAGACCATTCTACATCACCCCCCACACATGTTGGGTCTTGAAGGTTATAAATTCACTTTAACCTAACACCTGGGGTGCTGCAGCCTTGGTTGGGGTGAGAGGGGGACAGACAGCTGGGCGGCCTGCAGCTGTTAGACACGGCTGCTGCGGGCAAGCTCCTTTCATGCTGCGTTTGGAGGAGTTCACTTAGGCTGATCTTAAGTCTGCCTCTGCCCCTCAGTGACAAGGAGATGCCCCAGTGCAGCTGGCAATCCTGTACGAGGAATCCGTTGTCCTGCATGATGGATGAAACAGCAGCAGCTAATCCCACTGAGTAATTAAAGGATTATTTACACAGTTGACACGTGATTGCAACAGCAGCCCCAAGGATCCATGGAAACCCACATAAACACATAAAACTGCAAGGCTGGTCCTGTCCCCCGGCCCCAGCACTGGAACAGTCCCATCCTGACCTGCTGAGGCACCTTTGCACATCCCTGTCTGCAGCCACCCTGGCCACCACTGGCACTAAGACCTTGGGGTAGCTGAACCTCTGGTCTGGATCAGCACAGCCATTTCCATGCTTCTAAGTCAAATAAAGCAACGCTGCAGACATCTTGCTGCTCCCTCTGAAGCCTCTCCATTTCTCAGCACATTACTAGGAATAGCCTGGAGATGGAGAAGCCAGAAACAGTTTTCTAGCAAAGATAATCTCCTGTCCACTCCTTGTTTGCCTTTAGTATTCCCCTATTTAATAACCCTAGCGTGTGACAGCATGGAAAATACCTGTTTCTTCCCAAAGAACCGAGTATAAACAGAAAATATTGACTGAGCACCTCTGCCTGCTGAATCGGAGTCACAAATTTTCCATCCTTTAGCTCTTTTCCACTCACAGCTCCCCCATCACCAGGTGATTCCACGTTAGGGAGATTTTTTTCATTGTTCACATCCTGCTCACCAGAGATTTTGCTCAAGTGTTCAGCAGCCTTAATCAAAGTTAGGCTTTCCTAACTCCAGCTCTACACTCCTTGATGCTAATGATCCCAGCTTCTCATTTGATTTTTACTGGATTCAGTTCAGAAATGCTGTTTTCCTTCTCTTTCACAATCATACTGGGTTTCCACTTAAGGAAGCCCCCTCACACCGATGCAGCACTAGGGAACATGCTGGATTCTCAACAGCCCTTCCTGGGCTCACTCCAGCCAGCACCATGCTTAGTTTTACATTTTCTCTCATGTAAATTTGCCTTGTGATTACATATAAGCACCCATACGTACACCCATGCACACAAACATATGCGTATTCACAGTCTAATGAGGACGTAAAAAAATCTTCAGCTGAAAGGGCCCAGCCTTCCTGAGCTACTTATCTGCCTACATGCCTATAGTTTGACATCCCAGACCTGGAGACCTTGCAGCCCTACATCCCAGGCCTGATGGTGTATTGATGTTGTGCAAATGACAGCATGCCAACACAGAAAGGCCAGTGCCAAAACCCCTGAGGCCTTGGGACATCCCTCTTGCAGTTGCATGAACTCTAGAAAAAAGGTCCACCCAAGAAACGTGCAGTTTTGCCTGCCAAACCCCAGCTGCAGCCGGCTCCCAGGAGATGGGGCAGGTTGCCCTCCAGTCTGAGACCCCTGGCAGGGTGTGCCCCATCCCCAACATCAGAGCTATGGATACCTATGTCAAAACTGCAAACATTTTACTGTGAAGCCCAGAGGAAAGGGCTTCTTTAATACCTGAACTGACTTCTCAGGCTGTTGGTCTCAAGAGTTTTCAGCAGTGTTAAACCAGCCAAACCCAGAATGAAGGGAAGAAGGACCACCCCGTGTTCTCTGCAGGTCTCCACTCTCCTGTGGTTGATGCTCTGAGCTCTTCTTGTATCTCATCACATCTCAACTTTACTGAGCTTGACCTACATGTCACATGGGTCTGAATAATTTATTATTGACCTGGCAGGGGAAGAAGCAAATAATGAGCAGATTGTTATCGAGGAGCCTCTAAAGAAAAGGAAGAATAAATGTCTCACTTCAGATGAGAAATTCTTTCTTCTGGTAAATGAAGGCCAGCTGTGACCACTGAAAAAAACCCTTGCTTGGTCGAATGTCACAGCACCGGTGTTCTTCATGCAGTGCTGGTACACACACAACCACACATTGGGTAACCTGTGTGCGTGGACACAGGACCCTTGTACCACTAGCACAAGAAGGCTCCACACCCAAAAACCCTGTGCCAAGTCTCACTGTCAAAATGAGACTTGTTCTTGATGTCAATGCCTAGGGAAAGTGCTTTGTCTGCAGCAGGGGCTTTCCTGAGCAAGAGCATCAAGATTTGGAGCACAGGGTCCACATTAAAACAAACATCCCCAAGAAACTTGCTAAACAAGAAAAGGAAATGTTGAATCCAACATGTTTTGCTGAGTCAGGATGATGTAAACATGCTCGAAAGGTGTAAACACACCTACTTTTGAGTCATCCAATAAAAATCACCTTGATTATCTCTTAACTCTGCTGATACCAAATTATTTAAGCAGAAAACACTCAGTAGCTTTATGGGTTGCCAGGCTCCAGGAGGCAGTTGGAAATACCCTGACTGCCAGCAGAAGGGTGTGTGCTGCACGCTGCTCCCGTGGATTTACACAAAACCTCCTTCTGATCTCGCTCGGCCACACAGGGTAATAAAGCTGAGCTGCTACAACGTGGGGTATGATCCAAGCCAGTCACCTGGGATTTTGCAGAACCCGGCGAGCACAGAAGATTTAGTGCCACGGTGCTTTTTTTAAAATCTGGGGTATTACCCTAGGATTATACTGCTGCTTGGTAAAAGCAAACTAAGCTGGCAAATGCAGCCAGCTCACAAGGAGCTGTCGGTGTAGATTTGTAAAACCCTCAGGTTAGTGGTGTAGAAAGCAGATAAAAGCTGGAGAGCCATCCTGTGCGCTCTTGCCCCACTCCCAGAAGGCTCCTTCACCCCCTGAGGGCAGGTGGGAAACACCGGCACATCAATAGCCCTGTGCATGGCCTCAACACCCATGAATCAGCAAACTTTTATGAGCTCCCACCCCCATCATATACTGTCAGATGACCTTTCCTTGTAAAGCAATTCATTTGCATTCTCCCTGCTTTGCCATTTGCCTCTGGGCAGCAACAAGGCACAGGGCAAACCCATGTGCTCGCCCCTACAGCAACAGGCATGTCACCGGGCAGAGTCTTTTTTCTCAAGCTACTGGATGTTTTTGAGGCTGTATGGCATCACAGGTGATAATGTTTCACCAAGGCTTGTAGGAAGTAAAGGAATGGCTGTGGTATCTGCCAGGACTGTATTTGCATTGGTGAGGCTTCGGGATTTGTGTGCTCCAGTGCAGACAGGGAGATGGATGTGGGAAGATGTCTGCATCCCTACCTACGTACTACTCAGTTCTTCCCAGACTGGTACTGTGTTTATCTAGTGTGCATTTGCCAGACATCTCTAGCCAAGCAGCTCTATTGGCTTTTAGCATCCTTTTTCCCCTCAGGGAGCGTGCTCATTTCCCGGTGAACACGGAGGCTGCCGACTCCACATTCAGTAAAAATGGCTCAGAATGACCTGCAACTTGTGCCCCAGGAGCAGGGAGCTGACCTGCAGTGGAGAAGCACCCCACAGAGCCCCTCCACCAGCACCAGCCTGCAGAAGCACAGACCCCCAACCTGTCAGTCTCAGGGCATTAGCCAGACACGAGTCTTGCTGATTAGGATGAAAGCCGACCAAGTCCTATCTCTGCAGGGATAATAACCAGCTGTAATACAGACAACTAATGCTACAAAATAGTGAAACAACCATCAGTTAGGCTAAGAATGCCACTAATGGATATATTTTCAGCTCTGCTTCAAAGCACAATGATGGCTTTCAGCAGAGCAATTAAAGCAATGCTCAGAGTGGAAATACCTCACTTGAACCAAGTCCCCCTGGGTGGTTTGGCTGCACAATGTGCTCATGCTTACTGGTCAAAGGATGTAAAAAGTGTTTAAATTTTGGGGAAGGGGGTAAGGGAAAAGCATGCACATTTTCAAAAAGTACTCTGGCTCTTCTTAAGAGGGTCAACTCAGCACATGGTGCTGTGGCATGCTGGACAGGTGAGATTACCTAAAATGAGTCCTCTAGAGGAAACATAAAGCCGCTTCATCCTCATCTCTCTGTCCCTGAATGCTGCTGTGCCACAACTCTGTGAAGAGGGAGGCTGTCGTCCAAGTACACTATAGCTTGGGGGGGAGGTTTGGGGTCTGCTCATCTCACAGCAGGTGGAGGGCACTGGGTGGACAGCCAGGACCCCTGGGAACACCTTGGGGTGCTAGATTGCTGCCTGTTCACCAGCTGCTTTGGGACTGGGTAGAGATCTGCTAATGCCAGTAAGCAACAGACAAAAGGTGGAAGAAGCATAAATTTCCTGATTGCTTGGGAGCTACCAGGACTTCCTTCTGCAGGTGCTCCTTTGCTGCCAGGCAGATCAGACAACACCTGGGCGCTCCTGTGCAGTATTTAAAGCTGAGGGTGCTGAGAGAGCTGGCAGATGTACTAGCCAAACCCCTTTCCATCATCTACCAGCAATCCGGGCAGACTGGGGAAGTTCCACTCGACTGGAGGCTGGCAGATGTGACACCCATATGTAAGAAGGGCCAGAAGGAGGATCTGGGGAACTCCAGGCCTGTCAGTCTGACCTCAGTCCCAGGGAAGATCATGGAGAGGCTCATCTTGGGAGCTGTCATGCAACACATGTGTGATGGCCAGGGGATCAGGCCCAGTCAACATGGGTTTACAAGAGGTAGATCCTGTCAAACTGACCTGATCACCTTCTATGACAAGGTGACCCGCTTGATGGACAAGGGGCAGGCTGTGGATGTGGTCTGCCTGGACTTCAGTAAAGCCTTTGACAGGGTTTCTCACAGCATTCTGACTGAGAAACTGGCTGCCACTGGCCTGGACAGGTGGACCCTCAGCTGGGTTAAAAACTGGCTGGATGGCCGGGCCCAGAGGGTGGTGGGGAATGGAACCAAATCCAGCTGGAGGCCGGTCACCAGTGGCATCCCCCAGGGCTCAGTTCTGGGTCCAGTCTTGTTCAACATCTTTATCAATGACCTGGATGAAGGGATTGAATGCTGCCTCAGTAAGTTTGCAGATGACACTAAGCTGGGAGCAAGTGTTGATCTGCCTGAGGGTAGGGAGGCTCTTCAGAGGGATCTGAACAGACTGGACCCATGGGCTGAGACCAATGGGATGAGGTTTAACATGGCCAAGTGTAGAGTGCTGCACCTGGGACATAACAACCCCATGCAGAGCTACAGGCTTGGGGGAGACTGGCTGGAGAGCTGTCAAGAAGAGAAGGACCTGGGGGTGTTGGTTGACAGCAGGCTGAATATGAGCCAGCAGTGTGCCCGGGCAGCCAAGAAGGCCAATGGCATCCTGGCTTGTATCAAAAACAGTCTGGCCAGTAGGTCTAGGGAGGTGATTGTGCCCCTGTACTCGGCATTGGTGAGGCCGCAGCTTGAGTACTGTGTCCAGTTCTGGGCTCCCCACCATGAAAAGGACATTGAGGTCCTTGAGCAAGTGCAGAGAAGGGCAACCAGGCTGGTGAAGGGGCTGGAGGGCAAATCATATGAGGAACGGCTGAGGGAGCTGGGGATGTTTCGTCTGGAGAAGAGGAGGCTGAGGGGAGACCTTATCACCACCTACAGCTACCTGAAGGGAGGTTGTAGAGAGGTGGGCGATGGTCTCTTCAGCCAGGTGACAGGAGATAGGACAAGGGGAAATGGCATGAAGCTGTGCCAGGGCAGGTTTAGATTGGATATTAGGAAAAAAATTTTTACTGCAAGAGTTGTCAGGGCCTGGCACAGGCTGCCCAGGGAGGGGGTTGAGTCAACTTCCATGGATGTGTTCAAAACAAGGGTAGATGAGGTACTTAGGGATATGGTTTAGTGTAGGATGGGAATGGTTGGACTCAATGGACTTCAAAAGTCTCTTCCAACCTTGTTATTCTTGTTATTCTGTGAAGACAGGAATTGTGTATGAAAAAAGGAAGCTGATGCAGCAAATGCTCTTTTTTCCTTGCTGTCTGCCAACCTGCATTGAGCTGGGAGGATGATAGAATCATAGAATCCTAGACTGGCTTGGGTTGGAAGGGACCTCAGAGCCCATCTAGTCCCAACCCCCTGCCATGGGTGGGGACACCCTCCACTAGACCAAGTTGCCCAAAGCCCCATCCAACCTGGCCCTGAACACTGCCAGGCAGGGGCCAGCCACAGCTTCTCTGGGAAGCCTGTGCCAGTCCCTCACCACCCTCATAGCAAAGAATTTCTTCCTAATGCCTGACCTAACCCTGCCCTCTTTCAGCTTGAAGCCATTGCCCCTTGTCCTATCACTACACTCCCTGGTGAGCAGTCCCTCTCCCACTTTCCAGTAGGACCCTTTAAGTGTTGGTAGGCTGTAATTAGGTCTCTCCAGAGCTTTCTCTTCTCCAGGCTGAACAAGACCAAATCTCACAGCCTGTGTGGTCCTCCCTCTCCAGAAAGACACAGGAGAAAGGAGTCCAGCCCTTGTAATCAGCTTTGGCCGCAGAGAACAGCCCTGGCTGCCCACACTACTGTGGGAGGTGAAAGAGGGAGGGCTCTGTGCTGTATGCTCATTCCAGCAGCCACAGGTCCCTGATGTGGGACCCCTGATCCAGGCAGAGGCAGCTTGGGTTAGTGTTCATCACACCAGCTGTGCACCTGGTTTGGATCAGCCCTCAGTGCCACAGAGGTCCCTGTGGGACCCCAAACCCTGAGCACTCAGGCCAGGCAAGGCCATTTCTGGGGCTACAGGGTAAGGCAAAAGGAAATGGAGGGTGAAATGCAGCATCTGCATTTAGGAGCAAACTCTGAAGTTGCCCAAAGCTTGGGGAGGATTTGTTCCAAAAGGTTTGGCTCCTGCTTTCCTCTCTTATTCACCAGCAATCACCCTCCACCAGCCAGGGACAAGCATTGAAGAGAAGGCTGAGGGGGGACCACATTGCAGCCTCCAGTACCTGAAGGGAGCAGAGAAACAGGAAGGGAATCAAGTTTTTGACAGGGTAGATAATGGCAGGACAGGGGGGAATAGGTTAAAGCTAAAAGAGGGAAGGTTTAGATTAGATATTAGGGAGAAGTTCTTTACAGAGAGAGTGGTGAGGGGCTGGAACAGGCTGCCCAGAGAGGTGGTGGATGCCCCATCCCTGGGGATGATCAAGGCCAGGTTGGATGGGGCCCAGGGCAACTCTGTGTAGCTCCAGGCCTGGAGGTTGGTGTCCCTGTCTGTGGCAGGGGGGGTTGGAACCCTGTGATCACTGGGGTCCCTTCCAACCCAGACATTCTATGATTCTATGATTTGTGTGGATTTGTTCATTCCTCACAGAGAAAACCACTACTGGCAGCACCACAGACCCGCAAGGGTCCTTGGCAAGCACATTGCAAGTGGTGTCTATTGAAGCTTCCTGAACCTGTCTCACTATCTAGCATTAACAATAACCTGCCACAATCACCTCTCTCCTGAGGAGAAAATAAAGTTGCTGAGGAGCTGAGGGCAAATCAAGAAAATTGACTTCAGAGGAGTGGCTGGTTTGTAAGTGCTGTGGTTTAATCGCAGCAGAGCAGCCTCTCCAAATGCACCACACTCAAGGAGATGCTGCAGTTCTTCTCTGCCTGTGAGTCTACAGACTGACAACAGCATGCTCAGATAAAATAGCACAGCTTCTGTGCTGCAGAGTGCTGACAAGTGCTGGGCTTATTACTTGTCGTTGTGGCAAATCCATTTATTCTACTTACTCCAAAAGGAATGAGCAACACAGTGTTCTGTAATTTTGAAGTCAATTTGGTGGTGGTTAAGTGATGGAAAACAGAGACTGAGTCATCTTTATTTATAAAGTCCAACATTAGATCTCAAGCATAAAACTGAAACTCCCCTAGACTGCAAGAGGCTGCATTGTCAAGGGTCAGACCAATACATAAACTAATTTCTGCATGTAACATTTGGTAACTGTGTAAAGGAGCTTTTTAGAGGGTGAAGAAAGAGGCATTTTAACAGCCGGCTTTTTCAGCCTTGGTCAGCAGTGGATCCAGCCTTGAACCCAGCTGGTATTGGCTCTGCCAGACCTAGGGGAAGCTTCTAGCAGCGTCTTGCAGAAGCCATCCCTGCAGCCCCAAACCTTGCCCTGCAAAACCACACCACCACCCTAAAGTCACTGTCTGTCCTCCAGCAACTGAGCCTTGCAATAAAATGAAACAGGAATCAATAAGCTCATTTTAATTCTTGCAAGACCAAAGCAACAGATACACATCCAGCACTAAACACCCTGAAATATCCACTGATTCAGGTTTTTCTTGTTTCACATCCCTGGAACTTACATTAAACTTAGGTCCTACTCAGTGGAGATGATTCCTAGTACAGATATGCGGAACAAAGGGGAGCTTCAATGTGCACTTGTAAGATTTTTGTTAATTGTTTTCCCCTTCTTTTTAGTGGTAACAGAGTATAGAGGAAATAAACAGGTAATATTAACATATCAAACATAAAGCACAACTTTTCCTTTGATTTTCTGGTAAAGAGCCTTAGTTCCTGGAAAACAGCCCTGTTCTACTCATCACAAGAATGATGCCAGCTAATAAGGAAGGCCAAACAAATCCAAACCAAACACAGACCATCGTGTTTTATTATTAAAAGTAGGAGAAGGTTTCTGGCCAGCTGTCAGGAAATTAGTGTAGCATTAGCTGAGCATTTCTTGTTTCAAACCCTGACTTCTTATCACTGTTTGAATTTCCACCTTGGTATAAATCTGGGAGACATAGTTCCTCCTTGTAATGGGTGAATCTCTTAAGTGTGCCAGGTAAGTAAAGGAAAAAGGAAAGAAAACAGGAAATAAATCAGGAAAAAGAAAGCCTCATACTGGAAGTGATGAAGCAGACTCTGTAAGTCTGGATGCAAACACTTTTCACACTGAGGCAAGATGGTGTGTTTTCACCAGAATTTGCTTCAAAGCAACCTTTCACAGTGTCTGTAATTAGCAGGTACTTATTTCTACCTGTGTCAGTGAGTAATTGGAGTCCCAGCTTCTCAAGGCCTGGAGCTCACACTCCTGACAGAAAACTGCATGCAGCTCAGATACCTCTTTTGCAAATATTTCACTCTTGAGGGCCCAAGACAGACAGACCGTGAGGGAAAAGGGAAGGTACTTTTTGGGTGGATGACAGCCAGAAATTAAAATTTTAGATGCAGGGTTATGCACAGTCTTGGGGTATCATGTTCCAAGGCTGGTTAGTGTTTAATTTCAGGACAAACAGACATCAGAGTAGGAAATTTCTTACCCACATCCCAACAAATATTGTTTTGCTACTGAAAATTTGACCTACAGTGTTGAGACATTACTAGAGTTTTGGGTTTAATCTATGAAGGTTTTTTTCATTTAAAAAAAAAATAGGACTGAGTTGTTTTTACAAGGTCCTGCATGGCTTTATATTGTGTGAAGACTGCAGAGATGAGAGCTCTGAGCAGGTATTAGAGACTGCACGGCAGCTCTCAGCCCAAAGTAATGTACATCAGCTGTTTTCCAACCCATATATCAGCCAAAAGCGATGTGAGCAAGTGACAAGCAAAAGAATAGGTACGTGCACACAAAAAAACCCTGAGGTGCAGTCCAGTAGCCTTTGCCTCCTGTCCTGTGGGAAAAAACCCAAAAGGTCAGTGACCAGTCAATACAAATTAAGGCCAAAGGTCCTCTTGGAAACACCAGCTTTGTTTTGAGTCAACATGCATGGGGCAACTCGCACCTACTGCCCTTGAGTGGGCTGGGCCTGTCCGGAGATCGCCAAAGCCTGGAAGTGCTCCCAGGTGCTGCAATTGCTGGAGTTAGTTTTCACTCTGGCCGCGTAATAGGCCGTCCCTGGGTGCCCTCACGGTCATGCTCGCTCCATTTCAGGTGCTTTAGTAAATTTGCTTTGACCGCCCCCCTTCAGCCAGCTGCACACTGGCCTCACACTCCAGCGACACAAGCCTAGCCTGGGCGTGGAGATCCTGAATCCCAACGGCGAAGCACGGCCTTGCCTTCTCCTGCTGCCCCCCCCTCGGCTGCCAAGCAAGGCACGTTTGCAGCGACTCACCAGTTTCAGTGATGCTTTTCTGCATTGCAGGGGTAAACCATCACCCCCAAGCCTCAAGCATCTCTTGTCAGGCCAGGGGTGCCCGAAGGCTGTTAATGAGTGTCACACTTCTCAGAAATTCCTCATAAGTCATTCCCGTGTTGCCAGGAGAAGAAATTGTACGGCAATAAAACAGAATTGTTTGGTTCCTGTTAATTAGCCAGAAAGGTGGTAAACATTAACTACCCATGAGGACCATGTGATACTTACAGATGTCCCTGTCCCCCCCCTTAGATGAACATTTATTTTTTTCAACTGTAGGTTGCTGGAGTTGGGCTGTCTCACACATCCCCTGGGATATGACAGCATGCATGAGGGCAGGGTTAAACATGTAGCATGGGAAGGAAAAGCAGCAGCCATGCCTCCTTGCATCATTAATCAGGGTCACATCCTTTGCCCTCCAGCAGGTCGGGGAGCTGGTGAGACAGCACTGGCTGCAGCAGTGTTTACCTTTCCAGAAGAGCAGAAAACAAGGAGAAGGCCCACACGTTTCCTTGCACCCTTTGATAGGCACGCCACCACAGCTTAACCACAGCATGGTTCACAAGTGGCACAGTCCAGTAACCTCAAAGCCTCCACCAGTCAGAGGCTGAGGTTCTGCCTGGTTATAGAGAGGGTAGAGAATCACTCAGTGCTCCTCTATCTGTCGGGCTCTACTACAGCTGCTGAGGGTCCCAGCAAAGAAAAATGGCCTGGGCTACCTGGCTCCACACCTGGAGGGGAAAGCCAGGTTTAGTCTTCTTCTCATGCCCTACAGGCTGCTCAGGACAAGGCTCCCTGTCCTCCTCTGCACCGATAGACAAGACACCTGGTGCTGACAGATGCCTGAAACCCATCACCAGCATTTACATGACCTGTGGCCAGGTGTACACTTAGGTATCATCTACTAGTGGTCACTGGTCATATGGATGGTCCCAAAAACCCAATATACATGTTGGCCAAGCATCTGGGAAAGCATTACAAAATAGGTGACACCTGCCACCAGCATGGACGTGGACACCATTTACCACATCTCTTCTACCTGGGTTTAGCAGTGGCCTGAGGTGGCCAATGGGTAAGTCAGACTAAAGGGGAGGCTGCTCCATCCTGGGGCTCTAGCTGTGTGGCTCCTCAAGCCCTCCTGTCATTGCATGAATCACAGCCACCTCCAAGCACGTGCAAGAGGCAAGTGAGCAGATGCATGCCTCATGAGGCAGCCAAGTAGTGTTGTTTCTTCCTGTCTGCTTTAGGGCATCTCAGCACAAGTCCTCAACTTGTTTTGATCTGGCTAGTGATTTTGGCTGCCCTGGATTTCAACTGCTTTATTACAGGCACCTTCAAGGAGCCTGTTTTTTCCAGGATGTGGTGACTATTTTCTCACCCATCCCTGCACTTTAAAATTGGTTGCAGTTTGACATTGCACAATTTGCACATGCAAAAATACAATTGCTTTGAAAACTGTCAGCTGGAGCACTTCTGCAGTGTAAAAACAGGATCTTCAGCATCACCTGCACAGAAATGCAAGTGCCATGTGTACTTCTGGAAACGGGAGCCTGTGCACATCTAACTTCAGTGAAGGATTATATTTATGTTAATGAGCCTGTAGGAAAGCACAGACTATATGATTTTTAAATTTAGCTCCACACCTCCACACAACCATCCTCTGACCTCTATCAGCACTCTCATTTTTCTGAAAGAAAATAAGACATTGATGTTTCATGGACTGCAGAGGCAAACATACACTTGCATTTTGAGAGCCTCTTCAATGCCCTGTCTTAGGCACAGCCATGTGTGCAAGAGCAGAAAGCAGTAGATGATGCTGTAGTGCACTGAGGTCCACCTTGCAGGAGGGATGTGATGCCATCCCAGGGATATGGTGATATGGAGTCCCTGACTCAAAGAATCATAGAATCACAAAATGTGTGAGTTTGGAAGGGACCTGTAAAGGCCATCTAGTCCAGCCTTCCCTGTGGTAAGCAAGGACACCTGTAACTAGATGAGATTTCTCAGACCTTTATCAAGCCTGACCTTGATGCTTTCCATGGATGTGGCCTCCACCACCTCTCTGGGCAACCTGTGCCAGTGCCTCACCACCCTCATAGTGAAGAACTTCTTCCTTGTGTCTAATCTAAACCTTCCCTGCTTGTGTTTAAAACCATTGTCTCTCATCCTATCACCCTACATGACTGTAGTGGTTTGACCCTGTCTGGAGGCCAGACACCCAACAAAGCCCTTTTCAGCTGGACAGGGGAGAAAATATATATTGAGAGGCTTAGGAGTGGAGATAAGGACAGGAGTCTGCAGTCAGCATCACGGGCAAAACAGACTGAACACAGAGCAAAGGAAAGAAAACTAATTGATGACACTGCCCTGCACACCCAGTGACACCAGAGTTGGGTAATCAGAAGTGAGACCAGATCTTAAAGCACCTCCCCCCATCCCTCCCTTCTTAGCAGACTTCACTTTAGTCATGATTTTGCTCTCTTCTTCCCCTTGCCCCAGTGTCACAAGGGGAGATGGGGACGGTGGTTTTGCTCAGGGCCTCATGAGTTGTTCTCTTCCTTGGCAGGGGAGGTACATTCCTCACACCCTTCCCCTGCTGCAGTGTGGGGTCCCGCCCAGGGGAGACAGTCCTTCATGAACCTCTCCAAAGCGAGCCCTTTCCCATGGGGCTTCAGCTCTTCCCCAGCTGCCCCAGCATGGGTCACTGCTATGGGGTGCAGCCATAAATCATAGAATGTCTCTCAATCCTTCAGGCCCAGACTGCTCCAGCCTGGTACCCACCAGAGTCACAAGTCAACACAGCAAACCTTATCTGTCGTGGTCCACTCCACAGGCTGCAGGTCCTGCCAGGATCTTAATCCAACATGGGTCACAGCATTTTCCATATAGAATTATAGAATGCTTGGCATGCTCCTGACATGGGGGCCTAAAGTCAGCTCGCCTCCCTCTTTCCATCATTCTTCCCTCACACTGTTTCTGGCTCCTTACTGTGCCTGCTAAAATCACCCCAGACTACAGGTCAGCCCATTGCAGAGTCCCAGCTGCTGCAGAAAAGTAACAGCTGTACAAGAGAGATACCACATGTCTCCTGAAGCTAGTGAAGATGACCCAATGCTCCACATCTGTTCTGGTTTTTTGGGACTGCCATTTCCTACAGAGAGCACTGTAGTGGCTTTCTGAGCTTTTAGGGACCCTGGGTCTGAATTTGTCTGTGGTGGTGCAGGAAGTGTGCAGCGCTGGAAGGACAGGTCATATATGAGCCCCAACCCTCCTGGTAAGGCCATGGGCAACTCTCTGGCCTCAGTGTGCAAACCACATCATGTGGCTTTAAATCAGCCCTGGCAAATGCATCACTGCTGAAAGCCAAAGTCTTGACTTACCTCCATGGCTTGTGCAGAAGCAATGCTTGGAGGCCCAGCATCTGGGTCAGCCCACAGGTTGTGCAGGCAGGCGAAGGTGTGTGAAGCAGGTTCAGAACTAGATAGAAGTGCAGGATGTTACTTCCAGACAAAAAGAAACAGCATGGTGGGGGGGGGGGGGGGGGGGGGGGGGCAAAATCCCAGGAGAGGTCAGGAACAAAGAGAAAAACAAGGCAGCAGAGGGGGAAAACCTGAAAAGAGAGAACGACGGATAAATAAAGCAGAACAGCTGTTCAAGAAGAGATGGGCATGAGGTACTCAAAAGCAAAGTTTGTCATTGGTGCCAGTTTGCAATTTGAATGCAATCGAAAGCAAAATCAAGAACCAAACCTCCATTTCCTGCACACAACTTCTCACATGCTGCTTCCCACAAGCAGCACGGTGTGCTCTGCCACAGCAGCCTGCCAAAAGGCATGAGACCAGTAAGTGTTTTCCCAGGAGATCAGACTTGGGCTTGATGCGAGGACATCTGAATGGCTGCAGTCAGAGCAAACACTTAGCGAAACGACAGGAGCCTGCACCCAGTGCATATGGATTTATTTCTGGTATCCAGATTTTAAAAGGCAGATAAGTGTAATTACAGCTTGCAACTCCTCTACATTGCTTTACAAAGGATGCAAGCATGGCATAGAGCCTGCACATGGCTTTTAACAGAGATGCAAGTGTTACTTCATTGATAACACACCAACACAGTGTATTTCATTCACAGAACTTGCATTTAAGAGGACTTGGCAGATGGTGCTAGTGCTAGTGGATGCTTAGTGAGACTTACCAGTGCTTGGGCAGGCCTTGTTGATTTCCTGGGAACCCTCTGATGAGCAGGGTCCTACCCACAAGACAAAGAACTGACTCATTTCATGTGAAATACATGTATTTCCAGGTATTCGCTGTATTTCAGCCAAACGCTGAACAAAAAGCATTGGACTGATTCCCTGTTGTATTTGGTTTACATGGCAAGGTTTTGGTAGTGGGGAGGTTGCAGGGGTCACTTCTGTGAGGAGATGCCAGAAGCTTCCCTTATGTCTTACAGAACCCATGCCAGCCAGCCGCAAGATGGCTTGGCCAGGGCCATCAGTGATGGTGGTAGTGCCTGTGGGATAATGTATTTAAGAAGGGGGGGGGAAACCTTCTGTGCAACAGCAGCTGGAAGAGTGGAGGAAGAAGATGTAACATATGTAAGATAACCCCACAGACAGCAAAGTCAGAGCAGGAGTGGGATGAGGCGCACCAAGTGCCAGAGCAGAGATTCCCCTGGAGAAGACCCTGGTGAGGCAGGCTGTCCCCCTGCAGCCCATGGAGCTCCATGGGGGAGCAGAGACCATCTGCAGCCCATGAAGGACCCCACACCAGAGCAGGTGGAGGCACCCAAAGGAGGCTGTGACCTCATGGGAAGCCTGTGCTGGAGCAGGTTCCTCACAGCACCCATACCTCCATGGAGAGAGGAGCCCAGGCTGGAACAGGTTCACTGGCTGGACTTGTGACCCCATGGGGGACCCACTCTGGAGCAGGCTGTTCCTGAAGGTCTGTACCCCATGGAAGAGACCCAGGCTGGAGCAGTTTGTGAAGAACTGCAGCCTGTGGGAAGGATTCACGTTGGAGAAGTTCATGGAGAACTGTCTCCTGTGGGAGGGACCCCACACTGGAGCCGGGGAAGAGTGTGAGGAGGAAGGAGGAGCAGAGAAAACAAGTCCCCATTCCCTATCCCTCTGTGCTGCTCTGGTGGAGTCAGGGAAGTCAGGAGTGAAGTTGAGCCCAGGAAGAAGGAAGGGATCAGGGGAGGTGTTTTAAGGCTTGTTCCTATTTCTCATTATCCTATTCTAACTTTTGATTGTCAATAAGTTAATTTCCCAAAGCTGTCTGTTTTGCTTGTGCCAGTAACTGGTGAGTAGTCTCTTCCTGTTCTTATCTCAACCCCTGAGCCTTTCCTTATATTTTCTCTCCCCTGTTCAGCTGAGGAGGGCTGTAGTAGAGCAACTTCAGGAGGCACCTGGCCTCCAGCATGGGTCAACCTACCACATCTGAAAGCAAAATGCATGACAGCCTGCTTTTGTCCTCCATGCAGGCACCACATACACACTTACTCCTCACAACTGGTTTCCTCAAAGGAATCTCCACCAATGACTTGTCTTAACATACCAGTGTTTGCCTTTGATCAGGCAAAACCAGCACATACTCTCCCCCAGACAAAAAGACGTGAGAATGCAAATGACCCCATTAAGGTAAAAATCTCCCATCATCTTCTCTCTTGTTGCAACCCTGACGTCCCACCCTGCAGACAGACAGCGCAGGCACAGCAACACCAAAGTGCAAAACTTCAGCTTCATCCTTTGGCCAGGCCTTGAACTCCTCTTTTCCTCTCTGTTGCCCTCTTCCAGCACGAGAACATGCACTAGAAGTGTACATCTCTCAACACTGGAGACTGCAGAGAGGCATTTCTGTATTTGCAAATATACTGCCAGTGGCATCTTCCTTTCTGGAGACCCAGAGTACTCCATAAACACAAGTGAGCTCACAGAAAGTTCCTTTAAAAAGAAGCAAACAGGTTACTTCTAATACAAGGCCGAAAAGTACTGGCTTCATCATCTCTAGAGAGCTTTGAGATTATTTTTTCTGAAGAACATACTAAAAATGGAGCAGTAATGAGAAGGAGGGTGGTAACATGCATTTTTTTGTTGACTCTAAAGAGGAAGTTCTTGGTTAACCAAAATATCTGCTTGGTAAGGGGAGGTGAGCTGCAGAAGAGGTCCTTATTCCTTTATTTTCTCCTCAGCTTACCTTCTCATCTTTTAATCAGACATACCACACCAGGTATTCAAAAGACTCTTGGTAATTACATCACTAACACATCATCTCTGGAGACAGAAGTATGTTTTGACCATGACTTATTTTGGCACAACACCAATCACACCTATCTAATCATTAATTGTTTAGGTCAGTTACAAAAGCAAAATCTTCCAGAAGAGCAGGCTGGAAGGAAAGGGAAAGTGCAATTAAAGGCTGCTGCTTTGTTGTAGTGTCAGATGGCAACACTTGTCACTTCCATTGTAAGGCAGTGGCAAATAACCTGGCTCTCCTAGGAGAAAACCTGGTGCAGCTGTGCCTGGAGTTGTTGCCTCCAGCACCTCCCTCATTTCTGCAACTCTCTGTACCACCATTTAGTGCTGGACATGACTGACCCTCTGTGCCACGGCTGTAGTACCTTCTCTGTAGCCATCCCTTTTACTGCATCACACACTGAAGTGTCTGGGTGACTTAATAATGCTTTTGGGACACAGACATTTGTCTTAGATATGCTCATGGGACCTTGGAGGTGTTAACTTGTGAGAAGTTAGCACCAGCTGCTGGGTCTGGGCCCCTGCTCTCTTTTATTTTCCTTTCCTTCTTCTTCCTCCTGAATCCCCCCAACACCCCCTCATTTTCAGGTTTCCTTGGTGTCCATCACCTACCTCTAGGAAAGAGGATTATGAGTGACTACTGTGCACTGGAGCCTGCAAGAGCTGGCTTTCTGTTGGTGAATGCCTTGCAAAGCCACCCTTGGGGTTTTCAGTGGCAGATCCCCAACCCACCTCAAGTCTCACCACTGAATGGTGTCTGCTCCAGCCACCAACATGCACTTATTCCCTAAGCAGAAAAGACAAAAGCAGGCCCTGGAAAGCAGATCTGTGTCTCCAGAGCCTGGCAGGTTTGCTTGCCCTTGGCTACCAACAGGGAAACACACCTGGAAACTGCTGACAGAGGCACATAGGGGACTGGAGGCACATCATACTGGGACAGGACCACAGGCCATGGCTCCAGCTCACTCATCCAGACGGACACCACAATTTAAGCCCTACCTAACTGGTCATCCTACCAGGGATTGCTGCTGCCCACCTTCACCACCCTGCTTCCCACCTTTCCTGGCAGCTCAGGAAGAACTGAAAATACATTTTTCAGCCCTACAAACCTCCTGTGGCCCTGACCCTTGAGCACACTGGGGTTCACTGCCAGCCCTGGGGCAAAGCACTTCCTCACAGCATGTCACTCTCACCTAACAGACAGCAGAAATCAGCACAAGCAGAGTTTTAAAAAATGGATGCCTTCCGTGACAGGAGCTGTAAAGATGATTAAAGGAAGTGGCATTTTCATTAAATTCCCACCTGGAAGTTTGTGAGGGTCGTGGGGTACTCAGGCTCTCCAAAAATACAGCCATTTTTACTGGCCTACACCTAAGAGATGCTGATTAATTTACTTGAGGGCACTTAAATTTAGGCCTGCCAACTGTCTCTCTCACTGTCTTTCCACACATCAGAGGAGTGTAGCAATTCATTCTTATCGTGCGTGGACGGTACGGGCACCCATCGAGGCCTTCAGTGCTTTTGCAAGAGAAGCTGCCTAAGGAATAATTTTTGAAGCCTTCACTGCGTTTCTACTCTGTCCTTCCCCAAACAACATTCTCTGACTTAAGGGGGAAGCAAAACCCAGTTCCTGAAGGGCAAAGACATGCCTTTAAAACTACTTCCTGGTTCCCTCCCTCCCCCCCCCCCCCCCCCCGAATTTGCCAAGAGCTGTCTATTGGCTCACAGGCCTCTCAAGCGACTCCTGGGTATGACATGGCATATAGCAATCTGCTGAAGCACGAAATTTGTTTAATTTTCAACTTCCCCACAGTCGGGCTGCATATTTTTAACAGACACGCTCCCTCTCTGGCAGCTCATGGGACAGAAGTACTTTGCATTTACGACCATAGAGGAAGGTGGGTGGGAGTGAGGGCACATGAGGAGCAAAGGCCCCCCCCCCGTCAGAGTGACTCTGTGTGTGGGACGACAGTGCTGTTGAGATAAACAATGAGACACTCCATAGTTTAAAAAACAAAACAAAACAAAACAAACGGATAACAGGGTGTGTTTTCTGGGTGTGTGTGGTGGGGTGGTTTTTTTTTTTCCCCCAGCCAGAGGTCCCACATTCCTCTGTATGATTTTTATTGCGTGCTGTCACAACAGTAACTAGTACGCTCCAAGAATGAAGTGCAGACCATACAAACTGCATTAGTGTCCAGTTATTTTAGGTTTCCATACAACAACCCCACCAGCGACATTTTGGACATCAAGCTGCCCATGACTAAGCTCGTCCTGGCCTGGAAGCACACCAGGAGGAAAATGGCCCCGGACGGGCTCTGAGGACCGAGGGCGGGTAGGCACCTCTGCCACAAGTTCAGAGGTCAGTCTGTCCTCACCTGCCTACACAAAGCAACACTAAGGAATGTGTTACCAGAGCGGGTTGTGTCCCCCTTTTGCAAGAGCCACGGATGCTGGGGCTGAGGCATTTAGGAGCCGAGTTATGAAGGTAGTCCGGGTTTCTCTATCGCTTTATCCTGCCTGGCAGCAGGTTTCAGAGCAAGGTGCCTTGGCTGATAAAGCTTCCCTGCTTCCCCGCAGCAGCTGCCTCAGCCAGCCACGGGGGACACGGGGGCTCACAAAGGGCTAGGCAGGAGGCGACCCACCGCCGTGCACAATGAAGCTGAATGCACAAGCAAAGGAGGTGTCGGCGCGGCGGGGTCAGCAGGGAAAGCCCGGAGGCTCTTGCGGTTCTGCCGCTGTAGTAAGCCACACTCTCAAAAAGCTTACAAAACAAAACCCCAACTTACTCCACAAATTTCCAGCCTTAGAGATCTCCGACACAAATCTCATGGGGATAGCTTTGAGGCTGTGAGCACTGTGTCCACCACAAAGCCACATAGCAGGGCACTTTTCCTTTTTTCCCTTCCCTTTCCTTTTTTTTTCTTCTCTTCTCAGGTTTTGTTTGTTTGTTTTTTAATGAAGAAGCATGTTTTTATCTAAGACTTCCAACAAGTGTTCCCATCCTCTGCTCAGCAGCACCCCAGAACCTAACACTGCTTCTCCTGTGTCCCGTGTAGTGCGAGCTGCCCTCAGTGACCCCACGCTCCAACAATCCTGCCTGCCGAACACAGAGAAAGGAGCACCACACAGACCCAGTTTTCACGCTTGCACTCCGGAACAGGCAGCGCTGCAGCAGCATGCGGTGGAACAAAGGACCTCTCCAAACCCGCAGAGAAATAAACGGGATAAATGGCCATTTAAGTTTCCCCGCCAGTAGTCCCCTTGGCTGGGGAAGCTGAAAGGAATTCTGTTTGTGAGGGTTGTTTCTGGCCCCGGCTAACTCCCTCCAGGAGGGGAAGCGCTTAAGATGCTCACAGTTCTCCATCCATCGCTCTGAATTTTAGTGTTTACCACCCGGCTCATGTCAGGCAGCTGCGGGAAGGCTGCAACCCCCGGCGAAACAGGGCGACCCCGCCGCCCCATCCCGCGTTTTGTGCCGGCAGAGAAAAAGGAAAGGATGAAAAAGGGAAAGGAAAAAGCCCTGCCGTCATTTATTCCCGCGATCTGGCGCTTTCCTGCCTTTCAGCTTCCCAACAGCCGCGCTCCCCCCGCCTTACGGGCAGCACCAGCCCGCCGCGCCAGACAGCCGGGCTCTGCGATGGGGAAGGAGGGAGGGAGGGAGAGGGAGGGAGGGAAAGAAATCATGCGAGCCGGGCTAGGGACGGTGCCTCCGACACACTTCCTGCCCAGCGTTACACAGCACTTTTCCCACAGCTGATGGGATACGGTTTTTTTTTTTCCCCTTTTCCCCGGCGCTGCTACACCCCGGCTGCCGGCGGGGGGAGCGGCCCGCCCTTCCCCACGCACGCTGCCGCGCCGGTGGGTGCCCGGCCGGGCTGGGGGGGAGCAGCGAGAGACACACACACATATACACAGACACCCACCCCCCTTCCCCGGCCGCTGCCCCTGCCCGGCGCCGGAGAGCCGGGCGCTGCCCGTGCACGCGCAGCCGGCGCGCGCAGTGGCGTCACCTGCGCCTGGGGAAACCCGAGCCCCGCGCGGAGGGAGGGAGGGGGAGGGAGGAGGGGGAGGGAGGAGGGAGGGGGAAGAGGGAGGGGCGGGTTCCCCCCCTCCTCCCCGCGCATGTGCAGTGCGGGAGCCGGAGCGGCGACGGGCATATAAGGGGCGGGCGTGCGGCGGGACTGCGGGATCGCCTGAGCACTTTGTGGCAGCGCTGCGGCCCGGAGCCGAGCACGGACGAGGTCCTCAGCCGCCTTCCAGCCGCGTCGCCGCCAACCCCTCGAGCCGTCACCATGGTGAAGAGCGTGGGCAGCCTGGTGAGTCCGTTAGGCGCGTGGCGCCGCGCGGGGCCGGCCTTGCCGCATCCTTCCGGCCTCCCCCCCACCAACCCCCCCCTGCGCCTCTCCCCGCCGCGCAGGTGGCTCCGGCCCCCGGCTCCCCCCTGCCCGGCCGGGGAGCTCGCCGAGGGCAAAGCGCCTTTCTCGCCGCGCCTTGGGCGTGGCGGCCGCCGGGGCCCCGTCCCCTTTCGCCGCGGGAGGGTTGGTGGGGTGAGCGAGCATCGGCTGCCCGGCGGGAGGGGAGGGGAGGGGGGAGGAGGGAGCGGGCGGGCCTGCTCGGTCGCCTGCGGCGGTCCCGGCCGCCTGGAGACGCTCGGGCGAGCAGGTGCCCTTTCTCCAGCTGCTGCTCCGGACCCCGCCGCGGCCTTGTCCCGTGGGCTGCAGCCCGCGTCCCGGGGCTGCCGGGGCAGGGGAGCTGGAGCGGGGGAGGGGGGAACTGAAAGGAGAGCTTGGGGAGGCGGAGGGGGGGGGTGAGAATAAGTGACTCCACTACCCGAGGCTTCAGTTAGGATGAGAGAGGAGATGATGTAATTTCTCGTTATGACAGAGTGCGGCTCGTTTCCCTTTAAGATGCTAAGGAACTGTCATATTTCATTCCTCAGACTGATAACAGGGTAGTGCAGAACCCTCATCTAGAAGTCCTGGCAGGCTGAGTGTGTTGCCAGTGTGTGGGGAGCCGGGTGGCTTCTGTCTCTTTGAAATCCTGGCGTGTTTCTGGGTAGGAGTGCATGCAAAGCATGAACCCAATTTTCGTGACTCTGAAGTAATTACTAGAGCCCATTACTGGAGCCCATTCCTGTACCTAAATAACAGGAGCTGCTGTCATAAGAAGCATTTACCTTGTTATGGTGCTGTCTGACTTGTTCAGCACACTAAGGCAGCACCTCATTGTTTGGATGGCTCTGTGAATGCAAACATGTCTGTGGCTTTGTAGTACAGAATGGTAATAAAGCCTAGACCAGCACATGGCCAGTACTCTGCTGGTGGTGAAATGGCTTGTGCTGTCCTGCACAGCAGCTGCCTTGGTTGATGGACAACACTAGGGTATTTGCTAGCTGTAACTTATGAACCCCAACATCCAAAAATATTCCCTGTGCAAACTGAGTGAGCTCCTCATTTTAGGACCAGTCTTGTTGGGCTAGTCTTGCAGGTTGAAGTGTCAGTGTGATGTGACTCTGTATGCAGTGCAGCATCACTCGCAGGTCATATACGTTTGTCTTCACTGCTATGCTGTTCTATAGTCAGCTCACTGTATAAATGAAAAGCATGACAGACTTCCCTGTGGGACCACTGACACACGAGCATGCTAATTCTTGTGACCACAGCTTAACTACCTGTGGATGCAGAAAGCTCCTTAAAGGTAAGATCTGCAGATGGAATCAAGTATGAGTTCAACCTGAAGGTCTCATTCCAGTTTGCATCTTCCTCTTTCTCTACAGAGGGGCAGAAAGGGTGAACTTCTTTGAATAAGCTCTGAAGCTTTTGTATAGGTTGCAACAGCTTAAAAATGGCTTTGAAGGATGAGCCTGCCCTAATTTAAAGTGGTCTAGACTTCCACTGTCCTTTCAGCTATAGGCATTAATTAAAGGTCTGCTGCAGTTAAAGCACAGTTTTGTTGCTCATCCATGGACAGCCTGGACTCAGCAGTCATGCTGTCAATAAGATTTCAACATCAGCAGCACACAGAGTATTCATGTACAGTGCAGCTGGGATTTCTGGATTAATTTTGTTTTCAGTAAAGCAGATTTGTGGTGTTCTCTGATACAAAGAGAAAACCCATTTCTTCCACTACCTGCAAAAGCTTCTGTGAGCGATGTCTGTAAAGCAGTGAGCATGGCAGCTGTGAGATGTTGCCCCTTTCCTGACACACCTCTTCATAAACTGCCTAGCATCTGAAGAATGGCTACTTCCAAGGTGCTTTACTGGTCCTTCCAGTCCCTGCTAGCAGGCAGAAGGAGCAGTCCCTAAGTTTCACACTAGCTGCCTCTATTATTTGAGTCAAAGCAAACAGTGAAAACTTGCAGCTTCAGGTGCAGGTGGTAGCTTGAGAAGTGGTATCTGCTAGGGAGTTCAGGCTGTTGAACCTTCAGTCTGTTTAAGCTGGGTTCTGTAATTAAAAAAAAATCCATTAAATTATGTAGTAACTGTTAGCAGTCACCTGATGACTGGGTTAGTCCAAGTTCAAGGGTGACCTGATATGTGTTGGAAATCATGGTTACAATAAGGTCCATGCTGTTTGGCAGGTCTGATAAAAGCTATCTTGTATATTGCTGAGAGCAGCAGAGTCCTTTCAGCACTGTTTTGTGGTCAGTTGGCTCCATTTTGGGGTATTGCCTGGCACTGAGACCCCTTTCCCTTACTTAGCCCTTGGGAACAGAGGCTTCTCACCGGTGTGTTTGTTGAATGTTTTTCTGCTGGAGGACAATTCAGGCAAAATGGTGCCTTGTGTGTGCTCAGGGGGGGTTGTAGTTAAAAGTCCAAAAAGCCCAACCTCCTGGTCATAGGCTTCATTCAGGTGGTACCTGAAGATACTGTTAGTTAACAAAGCTGAAAGATCTTCTAATAGTGTTACCAGGTGTCTTGTGGTGGGAGGTTGTCCTTCTGTTAACAGGGATGATTTGGTTTTGTATGAAAGCTTGTCACTTCACAGTTAACTTGAAAGACGGCTGTGGAAGTCAGTTGGACAGGTTGAGTAGCTTGGTGTCCTGTCCCCCTCCTCCACTGTCCTCTTTCTTCCAGGGAAATGAAGTGCTCTGGGAAAACTTTCTGTACTTGTATCCCTAGTTGAGTTCAATGTATTTTAACTTGCAAGAGTAAGCACCTTTGGACCCCACATCTCTCTTCACTCTCCCACATCGATTCCAGCTGATACTAGAGGTGACTTTCAGGTTAATACCTGATTGTACTCAGGACCAGGTCTCCAGGGGTATATAGTGTGTGACCAGCTGCAGGTATTGTGCCCTCCCACTTTCCCCTTGTTCTGTGCAATAGCTAACCTGAGGTGTGTGGCCATATGATCACATCCCAGGGCTGGACTTCCTTTTGCATAATAGAGTAATTGTGCAGCTGGACAGAGAAATTAAGGGTAAGGAGAGGATGGCCTAACTGGCAGGTGCAGGAAGTGGAATTGTTGGAGGTGGTGATATTATAATGCAGAAAATGGAGCTGTAGATTTGAATGTGGGGAGAAGTGAGGCTTGACTGAGGAATTTGTAGTGTAAGTGGCTGCAGGGAGGAGCTAGCATGGATTGCTGTGCATGGGGCATTGAGCTGTGGTGGAAGCAAGGTACTTGTGGGGCTGGGGTGCAGGAATGCACACTGTATCAGCATAGGAATGGGGGAATGCAGAGAGACAAAAAAACCCCTTAGTGCTCTCATCTTTCAGACTGAGAGCAGGTGGTGTGGAGTGTTAGCTGTTGGTCTTACAGCAGAGCAGACTCTGAATGTCCAAGATGAGAGGATGAAAGAACTCAAAATGGGGAGGCTGCAGTGCTGGAGACGGCTGCTTTGGGAGGGGGAATGTCTGAACAGGGAGACGTAGTGCTGTGTGTGTGTGAAGATGATGTTCAGGTAGGTTCATGTGTAGGAGCAGTGGTGCAGGGCCCTTGGCTGGCTTGCTAAACCTACCTGTGACCTGTTTGACTGCGTTGCCCTCTTGGCCCCTCACCTGCATGGCCTTCTGTAGCAGGGGAACAGTTTACTGGGGACTTATCTCAGCTCACTGTGGCTGACTGCAGAAGGGTTAACTTCTGCACTGCCCACATCTGGCAGCAGCTGCCGTGCTTTCAGCGAGCTCTGGCTGACAGAACTCCAGTGCTCTGGGGTGCTAAATAGGGGAGAATGAAACACCATCTTCTGCCTGTGCAACCTGAAGTAAAGTTTGTATTAACAGCTTCCTTAAGCTTCCACTGCTGTGAGAGTGAAGGTGAGGAATGCTGAGTTGGCTTGTATTTGCTTTGGAAAAAGACTGTCAGGAAGTAGCTGATTAGCATTCTCTGCTTCTGCCTGAGACACTTGTTTGCCTCTTGCTAGTGTGCTAGTATTTACTGCTTTTAATGCCTTTCAGTTCCTCTAAAACACTCACTTTTTGACCCAAAAACATGACTAGTGGCACCTAAGGAGCTCTAAATTGCAGGGAATGTTGTCCACAGTTCTAAAACATCACTTTTGTTGTCTGTAGCATTCTTTGGTTCGTGATGTTACATGTTGATTCACTGGGCAAAGTAAGCAAAATAACAATTCTATAAGGCTGCTTTAGAAAACATGCTGTAGAGTAAACAACACATTATTATAATGTTAGCCATTGGCTGGAAAAGGCATCACACTGGAGGAGTGAACAGAGGGTTGTGCCCTTTTCAAATCCTTCTGGGACACTTACCTCTGCAGAAAATGGAAGTGTTGTGTCCAAGATAAAAGTGAGAAAATGCTTTATTAAAAACAAGGGTCACTTTCAGAGGTGTCATTTAACAGAGCATAGAGCTGCCAGAGCTGAGGATTGCAAGGCTAGATGAGTTTCTAGCTTATGTTTCCACAGCTCACTGAGTTAAGGTGGCTGGATGTTGTTTTCTTGTCTAATTGAAGCTTGTAGGATGCTGGCTGATGCTAGCATACATGCAGGCAATTCATACTGAAGCTCTTATGTGGTGGTATGAATACCCCAGGTAACTGAAGTGTTTAAAGAGCTAGCAAAATGGGTGGTACATTAAAGCTGAGGGAAAGGTAGCTTTGGGGGGGGGGGGGGGTAGTCTGAGTTCCTTTGGAAAGGAAAGAGGGTAATAATTAATGTGTTTTAATTTGTTTGTAGTCTGAATTCGAGGCAGAACTGAAAGCTGCTGCTGACAAGCTTGTAGTAGTTGATTTCTCTGCCACATGGTGTGGACCATGCAAAATGATCAAGCCCTTCTTCCACGTAAGTAGCCTTTCCATCTTCATTGGCAACTGTATTAAAGTCTATACAAATGTTTCTGTGCTTCTTGATGGCAACCTGGAGGGAACTTCCCTTTGCCACCTGTGAGTGTAGCCTTTTCTAGAAAAGGGCAAAGTCACGGATATATCTACTTTGAGACTACAGAGTTACACTGACCTTTGATGCAGCTGGGAGCTCAGATGTGGTTTAACTTCTGTTCTAATGTGCACATGCATCCTGGGTATCTAGGAACCTCGCAGCTGCATTGCCTTGGGGTGGGGTACAGGGTGGAAGCAATGCTTATCCATTGGTAAGCAGTTACTGTAATCAGTCCAGTTGTGTTTAGGTGGCAGTTTTATCTCCTGGTAAAGTAGGAGAAGCTGTAGCATCTTCTGCTGATCAGCTGAAGGCTTTCACCCAAATGCCTTGGGATATTTGAGTCTTCTCTATGGGGAGTATGCTTGAAGTTTCAACAGACTTTCAGGTATTAGAGCAGAAAACTTCTGTCTCTGGTTAGTAAAATAACTGGTTTAAGGTAACAAGGCAAGCTTCACTGGGGGGTAACCACCACCAGCCTTAGATTTTACATTAATGTCTTTTAAAAGAAAATGTCCCTGTAACACTAACCAGATAACTTCTTGTTTCACTCTAGAGTTTGGGTGAGAAGTACAGTAATGTGGTGTTCCTCGAGATTGACGTGGATGATGCCCAGGTATGGTCCAGGGTAATGCTGGGGGAGGGCAGCCAATGAATGTCACACAAGGGACAACAAAGAGCTATTTTAAAAATTATGAATCACCAAACAGTTTGGGTTGGAAGGGACCTCAAAGCCCATCTAGTTCCAAACCCCCTGCCCAGGTTGCCCGAAGCCCCATCCAACCTGGCTGTGAACACTGGCAGGGATCCAGGGGCAGCCACAGCTTTGAGTGTGGTGAGACAGTGGCACATGTTGCCAGAGAAGAATTTCTTCCTAGTAGCTAATATAAATCTTCAGTCTCTTATTTTAAAGTCATTATTCCTTCTGTCACTACAGTCCCTGATAGAATCCATCTTTCCTGTAGGCCCCTTCAGGTACTGTAACGCTGCTGTAAATTCTCCCCAGAGCCTTCTCTCCTCCAGGCTGAACAAACCCAACTCTCTCAGCCTGTCCTCATAGGAGAGGTGCTCCAGCCCTCTGAACATCATTGTGTCCTCTGGTATTGCTCCAACAGCTCAGTGTCTGTCTTTTGTTGGGGACCCCAAAGCTGGACATAGTATTCCAGGTAGAGTCTCATCAGAGCAACGTAGAGTGGCAGAATCCCCTCCCTTGACCTGGTCATGCTGGTTTTGATGCAGCCTGGAGTACACTTCCATTCTGCCTCCTGTTGACCTTCTTGTCCACCAACATCCCCAAGTCCTTCTCAGCAGGGCTCCTCTGAATGTATTCTCTACCCACCCTGTAGTTGTGCTTGGGGTTGTGCCCACCCATGTGCAGGACATATGTCCTTGCAGATACTGAAACAAAAGCTTACTACAGTTTTGAGAAGTAGAGATAAGAGTTTAGCACTTAGACTGGAAAGAATAAAGTCTTAAAGGACACCTGAATAGAACAAACTGCCTTGGTTATCTGTACAGTGAAGCCCTATGGCATTGGGTAACTTGGGAACACTGACCAGGTGCTTTGGAAGGAGTGTTTGGGAAGGCTTTAATCTGCCTTGCAGTTTTCTCAAACTAATGGCCCAGCTCTCTGGTGATCAGCCTGGTCTCTCCACTGCTCTTGGCACTGTTTCCTCTTGTGCCTTGAATTAAGTTCAGTAAAATGTCTGCTGTACACCAGCTCCAGCAGTGTCAAATAGGTACTTGAGTGTCATGTTGAAACACAGAAGTAGCCGTAGGAGTCTTGAGTCTTACTCTCCAAATGTGAAATAAAGTAAATGTGGTTTTGCTGTTGCATGAATTAAATGCTGAAGGGTGAGGGTTCTTCCAGCCCTACTTCAGGGCGGTGCTAACACTGCACTGTGCCTGTTAGTAGTGGACTACCAAAAGTGCTTTTGCTTCACTTTCAGCAGTAATGGCTTTGCCACACCACCTGAGCAAAAGGCAGGTAGTGGGTTCTGAATTTAACTTCAGACATGCATAGCTGAAGGTGTTCTGTCTCTTCCAGGATGTTGCTGCACATTGTGATGTGAAATGCATGCCCACGTTCCAGTTCTACAAGAATGGAAAGAAGGTAAGGCTCTGCTCTTCTGGGACTGGAGCAGGCAAACTAAGCACTTGAAAGAAGATTGGGGGTGTTAGACTACACAGCCTGATTCCTCTTGATAACCTACCTGGGGCACCACTGCCATTAGGACACTCCAGAGAGCAAGCAAGTTAACCTTAGTATTGCAGCAAATGTAGTGTGGACCAGCAGTTAATGGGTAGAAACAACTGCTGTTCTTCACAGGTAGTGAACTGAGGTGGTGTTACAGGTCAGTGTTAGAGCCAGAGGAGTGCTGAGTGGGGTTAGATGTCTGTTATGGTGTTTGCCTAGCACCCTGCTTTCTGCTGAGCTCAGTTAGTGTTTGTTCTCTGGAAGCAGCTCCTAGTCAAGCAGAGACATGACTGTATGTGCCTGTAGAATCCCAACCAAATGGAAGCCTCCAGCCTGTGGTTGTGCATACCTGCAGCTGAAACAGCTGCTCAGGTGCATTTACATGGAGACACTGTAACCTGTGGAGGTCCTGTCCATCCAGTCCTCTGACAGGGACCTCTTGTGCCTGCTGTGCCAAGAGATGGATGAGATGGGATGCAGAACACGCTCCAGCAGTGTAGTGGGCTGCCTGGGAAGGGTAGCTGTGTATGGCTACCTGTCTGAACTAAAGAACTGCTGATCTCAGTGTTATCTCAGGCTCTTGGTTTGCCAAGCAAGCTGCTGGTGGGTGTTTCAAAAGTAAAGCAGTAACTGGAGGGAAGCCTCATGTCTGAGGGCAGTGCATTGTGCAATGAAAAGTGAGTGTTGAGTGACCTTCAGTGCATTTCAGTGTGGCCAAATCATGACTAATAATGAACTTCTGACAGTCTTCTTCCACAGCTTCATACTGTAATTGGAAGAACTGTGATTATAATGTGACAGTGTGTGAAAGTGATACAATTAACTGTTGCTTTTTGAGTGACCATGGCACTTCTCTGGGCACATGAGTATCAAGGAAGCAATTTCATGGCCTGTAGGGTAGCTTGCTCTGTACCTTACACTATGTACTGCAAGACAGAGCTGCTGATATTGTGACATTAATGTTGCATTTGCCTTTCTGCTGTGTAAGTTGCAACAAGGTCAGCTTTCACAGGGGAAGCTAGGCTCAGGACAGGTCATCTGGAGCAGTCCTTCCAGAATTTGATTGGTAGGAGGCCTCAGCAAGCCTCCTGAGCTCTGCTGTGTGGTGACTTCCAGAGTGTCTTCAAGTCTGTACTTCAGTCTTACACAACACTGGTCCAGGATCAATTGTTTTCCCCTTGATTTACTTGAAGGCTCCAGCAGCAGTGGTCTAGAAGTGATTGTTGATAGCCTCTTGTTCCAATTTATGCATGAGTTGAGTGGAAGATCAGTAGGTGAATGTCTGCAGAATACTTCATAATTTTGGGTGGGAAAATTGTAGTTGTTGCATTACTGAGCAGATGTGTATGTCTGGATACCATGCAACCAGTGCTGTGGAGCACTGAATGCAGCAGTTCTAAAAACTTATCTCTCTTTACAGGTGCAGGAGTTTTCTGGGGCCAATAAGGAGAAGCTGGAAGAGACCATCAAAAGTCTAGTCTAATCTCCAGCCCTGGAGTCATTGAAGCACGAGTGCTTCGGCTAAGTTATAGCCTGTAACTTTTATACTGAAAACAAAATCAAGCTAGCTACATTGTCATGGAAACTATCCTCTTCACCTCTACAAATGAGTACAATAAAGTTTGAATTCTTCACTTTTGGATATTGTTCTGTGATTTGAATGAATGTGCAGAGCTTTACTATCTCATCAGGTTGTTGGTGTTTGCTGTGTTGAAGGAGTACACAAAGCCTTCTCAGATGCCCCCTGACCTGTTACTGCTGTGGGTGGTGGGAGAGCAGCTGGGTGGGATAGCAATGACAGTTGCTTTAGGAGAAGGCTGCTGCTGCCTTACTCTGGGAGCAGTCACCAGGCTATAACCTGGAGAGTGGTAGTCTGGCTTGCACATACAGAAAGGGGGGTTTAGGAGTTGTAGAGAAGAGGGTGGTCACTGGGTGGGATAAGCTTGTTCTAGTTACCTTTTAGACTTCAAAGCTAAGGCTTGGCTATATTAAACATCAGAACACAATACCAGTAGTGCTGTGTGAGTTTAAAGCAGGACATGGAGCTGCTGCCTTTGCCTTTTCAGTTTTGCCTTGCCATTGATGTAACTTCTGGTTCTATTAGTAGCAAAGTATTTTTAGTCTTGAGTTGGACTGCTTTGTTCCTAGGCAATAGTCTGGAACAAATGACCAAAGAGGTAAAACTCACTGTCTTAAACATAAGTTAACTTTAGATTTATGTGCTCTTGTCATCTTCATTTGATTGCACTGTTGCATTCTTGGAACAGGCTGGACATTGTGCTGGACAGTAAACTGGACTCTGCAGTTGCCCAAGCCTGCACTGGGTGGTTTAGGTGAATGCTGACCTGCCAGCCCCTGTGTACCATTCAACTCATTTTCCCAGAGTTATGACAGCTGCTGTGTCCTGCCATCATATCCAGGTGGCTTTCTTAATGGCTTGGGTGTAGTCCTGGATAAGCACTTAATAAATAAGCAGGGCTGTAGCTAGCAGCTATGCCTAATGCCATGGTTAGGGCTGGGTGAGCTGTGCTGCTCTTTGAGTGTCTCTGATGAAAAAGCAAGACTAGATGGAAAGGGTGAGTGAGCCTCTTCCCTTTGTGATAGGGAGTGTAGATGTGACTCAGCCCTACACTCATCTCTCAAGCATGCATGAATTTCCTGGTGTTGTGGAAGAGGGGACCTTCAGCAGCTTGCTGTATGTTCCCTATTTGGAACAAGATCTTTCTAGCCCAAGAAGTGGCCACACCCTTCACTTCAGTATGAGCCATCAAGGATCTTGGAAGTAAGCTCTGGGCTGTGATTATGCAATGAGAAGGACATACAAAATGCTTTCTGTGAGGCTCTAGCTGTTGGACTAAGGAGTGTAGCTATCTCTCTTTAAATGGCTTCACGTGTGGGAAGTGACCTACCAGCCCCAGTGGTGCCATGGACACTTGTGGGGAGGGAATAAGCTGGAGCAGGAATGCGTGATTGACATCATACTGTCTGCCAAACAGGCATTGCTTTCAAAAGCAGCTCCTGAGTGTCTTGCATATTCCCTCTGGGCAGTAGCTGGGAGCAAGAAAGATTTTTTTTTTTTTTTAAAATCCCTTGTGAGAAGTCCAGGTGAAATTCAGTAGAGCCCCTAATACCCAGCTTCATATTTAAGACGTGGGGCAGCTACTAAGATGTGCTGCAACTTTTTTCCCCTGAGGTGGGGCTGGACCAGGCTGTTGCCCATTAGATGAGGAGAGAGGTGCAGTTCATGGTAATGCTACTGGTGGTGTGTTTGATTTAAGGCTTTGTTTGCTCCCTTAAGAAGATGCCACTCTGAAACAGCTGTGAAAGATCTGGGTGACAAGTGACTAGAAATCCCAGGTAGGATTGGGAAAGATCTGAAAGGCTGGGATAGTGCTGCAACCAGGGGCACAAAGGGCCACAGTGACCTTCAGCTTCCTGTGGTGTCTTCAGAGCACTGGCATTTAGGCATGGTGTGGTAAAAATAACTTGGTACAGCCTTGTTTGAGAGGAGGTGTTCTTCAAGGCTTGGCTCTGAGGGCACTGCAGCTGAGCATCTGTATTAGGTAAGCTTCCCTTCAAAGGCATCAGCAAGCATGTTTTCTTCAAGTGTGTAGTTATGCCAGAATCCGGGTGTGGGGGGTTGCTCCTTGTCATTAGGGGTGGTGACAAGGAAAGCCTAATGGTTATAGCTAGCTGAGCTGTCAGGAGCCTCTGTGCCTGTGCCAGCAGTGTCCCTGCTGGGAGGGTAGAACCCCAGTTCAGGATGGGAACTGGACTGGGTCTTCCAACAGGCAAGAACCTGGGGATTCAAGTTTAGCAAACCCTAGATATGGCAAACATGTTGCCCTAAAAGGAATGGGCTATGTGAAGCCTTGCTAAAGCTCAGGCCATATGCTGTGCCATGTTGTATTAAGTAATGCCCTGGAGAGCTCAGAGGGTGCTTTTTCACTTGCTTGTTTTTCATGAGAGGGAGTGAGACCAGTATTACCATACACCAGGCAGTAATGCAGCAGAGTCACTCTTTGAACTCTGATCTGCTGTTTCCATGAACAGAACTGACTGCTTGCATCCAAAATGCCTTTACAAGGGAAGTGGTCAGTGGCCAGCTGACTGGAATGCTTGGAAGAAACTTGACGTGTTACAGAGGAAACAGCATGTAAAGGTTTCTGCGGGGAGTCAGGGCTTCAGGAAGAAGTTCTCCTCCCCTCAGGTAATGACTGCAGCCTTTCATTTGGCTGTGAAATGACTGGGACCTCTGCCTTGCTGTCAAACCAGTACGGCAGGATCTCTTGTCTGCAGGCCTGTTACATGGCTCACTCTCCTACAGGAAGAGAAGTACTTCCTTGAGCACAGCAATTGGAGCACCTGGCTGGAGTAACCAGGCTTAAGGAGAAAGGGCTATCATGAAAGGGAGGGCTGAGGGCTCACAGTGAATGGACAAGGGAACTGCATGATTAGATTGTAGTGTGAAATAGTGGCATAAACTGCTTCCATGCTCTGAAACTGCCATGGTGCACTTGGGGAGGGTTCTTTAACTGCCTGCACATCTCTTCCACATCTTCTACAGCCATCAGCCTAACTCCAACTCCACTTAACCACCAGCTTTTCGTTCTTTCCTTGGCCTGAATGAAGTTAAGGCTTGGATTCCCCGTGTGAATGATTCCAGTAAGATTATTTATAATTATTCTAATGTTCAAATTCTTACTTTTCGTTCAGCAAACCCACCAGGACTTAGAAAGGACAAAAGAACTTTTACTGGTTTACTAGTGCCAACCACCTCTGGCACAGCATCTCCTCTGTGCTCTTACGTGCACCTTTCAGTCACCTGAGGAGCTGGCTTGACATTCTTGCCAGACTCAACTCTCGTAGAGCTGGTCCCTGACCCTTGGTGAGGGGTGGGAGAGACTGAGTGGCGGGTTGACCTTGGATGTCCACCCACCAAGACCCTCTTACCAGTCCCCCCTCCTCAGTAGGATGGGGAGAAAAATGACAGAAGATCTTATTGGTTGGAATAGGGTCAGGGATATCACTTGGCAGTTAGTCACATGTAAAGCAGACTCAACTTGATTAAGTTCATTTATTTTAATTAAACAGAGTAGGATAATACAAAATAAGTAAAAATAATAAATTTCTTTCACAACCTGTACCTTCTCTTAAGGCTCAATTTAGCTCCTGACTCTTCCACCTCCCCCACCCAATTTCATAACATGTTGTCTCTGCTGCGTTTTCTTCCTCACATTTGTCCCCTGCTCTGGTGTGTGGTCCATGGAATGCAGCCCTTTGGGAACAGGCTGCTCCAACACGGGCTGGCCACAGATCCTGCCAGCAAACTGCTCCAGTGTGGGTTCCTCTCCACAGGCCAGATGTCCTGCCAGGAGCCTGCTGCAGTGCAGGCTTCCTAAGGGGTCACAGCCACTTTCAAGCATCCTCCTGCTCTGGCATGGGGTCCTCCACAGGTGGGTATCTATCTCCTCCACCCTGAATCTGCATGGGTTGTAGGGGGAACAGCCTGCCTCACCATGGTCTTCTCCAGGTGCTGCAGGGGAAATACCTCCTGCAGTGTGGCTCTCCTCCCACTGCTGTTGTGTAGCTTTTCCCTTGTATCCTTTCTCAAATAAATTATCACAAAGAACTCAGCATTGGCCAGTGGTAGGTCATTCTCAGAGCTGGCTGTCACCTGAGAGAGGAACCTGTGGGAAGAACAAGGGCTGGCACCACAGGGCTATGAAGATGATTAAGGGCCTGGAGCATCACCCCTATGAGGATAGGCTGAGTAAGTTGGGACTGTTCAGCCTTGAGAAGAGAAGACTAAGGGGGATGCAGGGGGAATCAGCCAGCCCCTTTCCAGTGCTCTGTGGGGACAGGACAAGGGGCAATGGCTGCAAGTTGGAGCACGGGAAGTTCCGCACCAACATGCAGAGAAACTTTTTCCCAGTGAGGGTGACAGAGCCCTGGGACAGGCTGCCCAGGGAGGTGGTGGAGTCTCCTTCTCTGGAGATATTCAAGACCCGCCTGGACGCCTTTCTGAGTGATATGTCCTAGGGAGCTGCTTTGGCAGGGGGGGTTGGACCCCATGATCTCTCAAGGTCCTTTCCAACCCCTACGATTCTATGATTCAATTCTATGAAATGCTCCTTGGAACCCATGAAGGCTGCTGGTAAGGGAAATGCAGGGGTCAGTTTGGGCACCACTAAGCAGGAAGGGCCTCAAGGTCTCTCCCCTCACTAGGAATTAGAGCCCAGGTTCAGCTCGAGATGAAGATCTTAAGGTAGGAACAGGAGGTATCTCCCCAGCTGTAGGCGATGGCCAGCAGCAAGCTAAGCTGTGAGGGACCTGATTGCAGCTGATGCTGGCTGGGGATGTGAGATGAACAGCTGCAGTCAGAGGCCTTGGGCATGCGATAAGAGCAAAGGATCTGAGGTTTGCCTTGCCTGCCTCAAAATACAGGGACAAGGGGTGGCAGTTAAGGTCAGATTTGATGCAGCTGGGGGATGACTCACATGAAAATGGATGCTTAGGCTGTGCTGTGTTGTCTTGACGCCCTCTAGTGAGCACCCACCCCGGAGGACGACGAGACGCTCAGGAGGCAGCAGTGCACGCCAGGAGCAGCACCTCAGTTTCAGCAACACTCCTAAGGCCACCCTTGCCGGGGGTGGGGGCGCCTATGGCAAACTCCTCAAGGCTGGTCCCCTCGTGTCCTGAGCTCAGGCAGGTTATTGCCACCAGTCCCAGCCTGAATTCGCTTAGGAACAGGACAGAAAAGTTGCAATATTTATTAGATGGGAACACCTCTCCTCCAGAGGGTTTAATTTTGCATGAGCATCAGGCATTAAGCAGTTAAACCGCCACTCTAGAAATAGTTGTGTCTATAATTGAAGAGCTAATTAGCCAACAGGTTATGAAGACTGCAGCAGTATACATTTGAAAGCACACATGTCATGTATGGACAGAAAGGGCCTATCCCAGCAACGCATCACTGCATTTTCACTCTCTGCTGGGCACAGGTACCTTGTTCAGCTTTGTGGGACTGACTGCACTCATAGGCTTAGTTTGCTTTAGAGGGGAGAAATACAGAGTTTTTGTGCCACTAATGCTGACAAGAAAGAAAGAATCCCATGTTTTTAATGCTCACTTTTTATTTTCATCAAAACCTTGTGGAAAAATTGAAGTATCTCTCCACACGCTGTAGGATTTGAAGAACAACCAGGCTTCCTGGGAGAAACCACTGTGAGACCGCCAGACTGGGCCAGGCAATGAGGGATATAATTGTTGTTATCCATGTGCTGGCAGTGTTGCCAGGGCGTAAGAGAAAGCTTGGAAGTTCAGGAGGAAATAGCTCCCCAGTGAAGCTCAGAGGTGAGGCAGGTTCAGGGTGAGTTTGCAGAGAAAAGAATGTTTTGGAGGCAAAACAGCCTTGTGAAATCTACTGCAATTCATGAAGCATGACATCCATACACAGACAGCAAGGGGAAGGTACAGGTGGGTATTTTATGAGAAAGCAGGCTGAGACAGGATTATTCCTACTGACAAATCCTCTGGAACTCTGACCATGGGTCAGGAATAATATGTGGCTATTTTTAGTTCATTCCCAAATCACAACTTTACTTGAAACAAGAGATCATTAATCCACTGGACTTAAATACTGAATTGTTCTAAGGACTTGCAAATCTCTTGAAAGATTTTCAATAAAAAGCTGCCAAACACCAGCAGACCTCTGCACAGCGGATCTACTGACACCAAACTCCCTTTTCTGGTTTACCATTCACCATGCAGTGCAGTGGTATTTATCCACAGCTCCTTCTCAGAGGCCAGTTGAAACCCCTGCACTGGAGCTAACCCAAAATGGCAATTCATCCTCCTCAGAAAACCCTATAAAGCCACCAGAGCCTCTCCCCAGCTTCTGCCAAGATGCTTTATGTCCCCAGTGACCAGCCAATCTGTATTTTGTGATGTGTTTTGTTCAGTCCACTCAGCCAGTATCAGCTAATCTACAGCGTAAGTAAGCAATCTGCTGGTGTTGTCAGACAGAGCATCTTATCTGGGCCCTGCAGAGACATTAAGGCCAATTATGGGATCCCTCTTCACAGACCAGCAGTTAAGCAAGAGGTCCTCCACAGTGGTTGAAGATGGATCACTATTCCCCTCCAATACCTGCCTATATCCTGTAGTAACAGGTTCCAGTTATGTTTTTTTAAATACATCTAAACTATGTATTGTTGCTAACCTGTGTGTCTCCTTCATTCAGCACCACATGGGTCCTACACACTGATTTAACTCAGGTAGGGCCAGCATGTTGATCTCCTCTTGCAGGAAAGCCAAGCTTAGATACCAATGGCCAAATTACTCAAATAAGTGACCTATCCATGCCACCTGCACTTTGAGATCTGCTGGGTTAAGTAAGTGCCTATGATATTTTAGCCACTCTGTTAACTGCAAGGAAGTGAAGAGGAGGGCATTCCCCAAACAGAAGTATAAACACAAGTATCCATTAACAGATTATTTTTTTTCTTTCCACAATCTCAGAATAACTAACCACATGTCCTGATGGAAATAGAATAAAAATATTCATCCAGTGGGGAAGCTGGGACCCATCAGGTGTTGTCAGCCTATTCTTTGCACCTTCATACTGGTTAAAATATTAATCCATTTTGCTGAATTCTGAGCCAAATCAATGGGTAAACATTAGTCATCAAATGTGCCATCAGCTGGCAAAGGTTTTGGAACTGCTTTTGCTTTCTACAAGTCAACTCATAGAAAGATTGCAGCTACTGTATTAATCTGTTACAGTTCTGATTAAGCTCGGCAATTTTAAGGCACTTTTTTGTGCAGCTTTGGGAAACAACTCAAGTTCCTCAAGAGCAAAGCAATTGGCACATACTTACATTTATTAGCCCAGTTATTAACAGAAGTTATCATTACCAAACGTCCAGCAAAAAGACTGACACTTGCCTTTTGATTAATGAGTTAAAAACATTTAACAGAATCACATTCCCCTGCGTCAGATCCCCAGGAATATGTGACCTTTAGACTTTTACAATGGCTTTTCCAAGATTTTCTCCCTTTAACATTCCTATGAAAGCCATTGGCATGTTATGAAAGCCTTCAGTGACTTGTTCGTGGTACTTCACTTTTCCCTGTCAAAGAGAAGAAAGGAAATTGCTGAGTTTTCATTCACCAGCTGCCTAGGTTTTACCATCCTTGGCAGACTAAATTGCAACCAATTTTTCTCCAGCTTGTTTCATCTGCACACAGCGGGGTAACTTTGCAAAACTAGGTGGGCTGTTGTGAGGATCTGCTTTTGTTACAAGACCTTCTGCTTGGAGGCATAAAAAGGAGCAAAGGTAACAGCTATAAAAAATGCACCAGGACTGATTTAGTGCTATGTGACCCCCAAACAATGGACAGGTAGGGGATTATTTCCCCAAAGCCAGACCAGTCTGGCTTTGGGGAAATATGGAATTGCATAGGAAAGTATGGAATTGCAAATCCAAGTGATCAAAAGCTGAGCCATCCCAAATCCTCATGTTTATAAAGGCCAGAGCCTCTAAATATTTAGTGCTCACACTCACAAGTTTTCATAGCAATGAAGCAAGTGTTGAAGTCAGCCTCCATTTAGAAAAATAAAATTTAAGAAATTCCCTACTAAGTCCCTTTAAAGCCCAGTTCCCAGTTCCATAAAACTACCCATTCTTGCCAGTAATTTCAGCACAACACTACAAGTGAAAGGAGACTTGTGAAGGAGAAATAAAGGACTTGCTCCAAATATGAAATTCTTCATTGCCTGAAAAGTGTTTTGAATTACCCTGGAAGCATTTTTTTTTCAAAGCCTACATGTGTCCCAGAATATTTCTAAGTCCACAAGCTAATATTGCAAGTCTCAACAGAGCAGAAGGCATCAAGCACGTTTAGGACGTTTTCAGGTTCCCCACAAGGCTCGAAGATCAAGTCAAATGGAAGACAAATACCATGCTGGAGTCTCACCTCAACAGCTCTGTCAAGAAACCCCTTGCAAACAGGGAAGCTATGGCATGAGTATACCTTACAGAAAACGACCCTTCTTTACCTCCACGACCCATTTCAGCAGTGCCTTCAGACCTTCCTCCCTGCGGTTGTTCCAGCGGGTCACGAGAAACCCTTCCATCCGAAGCTCTTTGAAGATCATTGGAACTTGTACGTAAGGTCCTGCAAGAGGAAGGAGACAGCAGACCACCTGCAGTATCAGTCCCATTTAAAGTCAGGCCCAATGCATAAAGACAGCTTGTAGCCAGTAAAGACCACTGAATCCATTTTGTTCCAGCCAGAAGCAGCAGCTATTTTTTCCAAACAGAATTTCCAGGACAAAAGACCAAGGATTCATCCAGAGAAACCATCCATAAAGCTGTGAGGCTAAACACCCAACACTACTGAAAACAGCTTCATTCAGAAATGGCTTCGGTTTCATGTGAGGGTCCTCAGCTGGATCTTGGAAATGCTGTTTTGACAGCCTGCTTGACAGCCTGCCAGGCTCTCACACTGTTCCTAAATCTCAAAAATGTCACACACTGAAAAAACAGTTCATTCAGTCATAAAAATGTGTAATCTCTTCATTCTCAAAAGTCTCTCTAATTTTTAAAGTGATCTGGCAGTCCAAAGCCAGTCAGTTCTCAAAGAGAATTCATACCTCCCATTTTCTCTACAAGGCAAATTTGGAAAACTTAATTCTACTGAAAGTCAATATTCTTCTCAGCTACATTTCCCAGCAGCTTCACCAGCAGCTGAAATCTTCTAATCAGCTGGTGTTCTCTACCCAACAGGAGTGTGAACAAAGGAGAATGAGCACATATGCATGCAAGGAGCATGGTCACACTCCCCGCTCTCCCAGAGCAGCAGTTAGTTACCCAAAATACATACACACAAATCATCATATGGAAACAGCCAATAAAATCTTAAGAGACTCCCACTGCATCTTTCTACTGTCTCCAAATAGGAAATAAGTTTAGGCACAAGAAAGCAGGCCCACACCTTTCTGAGGCACAGAGTCATTGTACTGAGAGATGGCTCCACAGACTGCAATTCTTCCGTATTTTTTCATGTGGTTGATGGCAATACTGGAAAAATCTCCACCCACCTATGGGAACAGAGCATGTGCAGCATTAGAGACAACGCAGTGTCTGGTGCTGACTGCCAAAGCCTGCCAACCTTGCCCTGCTGCAACAAGAGGCTGAATTAAAGGCCAAAGAGGCAAGTTCCACTACTACAGAGACTGCAGAAATTGTTGTACTTAGTCAAAATCTATGAGGACTCGATCTCACTCTACTAAAATTAGTTACAAACACAAGAAATCAGTTTTAAATCTAAACCTGCTTCGCAACATTTGGTTTGGAAGCAGTGGGCAGGACTTGACCTTAGATCTCTGCTCCTAAGGGGCATGTCTGGGGGCACAGAGAAGCATCACCTCTCCTTTTCCTCCACACCAGTCTGCCCTTTTACTTCTTCATATCCTGGTGATTCTCTTCTCCCAGGTAGGGGTGTGCTGTACTTAGAAGCTCTTAAGACAGAAAAGCTGTGAGAAAGTTCTGCACAGAAGCTGGAAGTGAGAGGGAAAGAAACAAACATGACCATAAAACCTATTTAAGACCTTAAAAGCAGGAACACGGCATTTATAAGGGTAAAGGCAAAGCAACAAGGAGCTCCTGCTACAGGAACAAGCACTTTGCCCTGGCAGCACACATTCATGTGGATTGCCAGGGCAAGGCGGGTGCACTGCAATCCACACGGAACATCACCATCCCTGGATCATCCCACACAGTGTCATCATACTGCTGAAAGACATGCTAAAGGGGTGATGATGGCTGCTTTTTAAGCCAGGTACCTAGCCAGAGAGTTTTAGGCCAGTATCTCAGCTAATACCCAGTGCCAGGTATTGTATTATCAGGTATAATGTATACATTAGATATACTAGGAAATTAAAAAAGCCAGGACTTGTTCTCTGCCATGAAGGTGGACTGACATGGTTTGACTGCATCTGTACTGTTAAACTCTCTCAGCCTCCAAAGCAAGATGGTCACATTCAAACAGCCTATGAAAAACAGTCCACAGCCCCTGTTAACTCCAGCAGTCCTTCAGAGAGGTGAGAAACCCTCTACAGGCCACTCCAGCAATTTCACAAATGGGCTTTGCAAACTGTTTTGTTTACAGGAGGTACTGGTGTAACCACCTGGACAATGTAATGTGGGGTCCTCCATGCTCACACCCCTTCTAGCAACAGCAGAGAAGCACCTCTGGTCCAAGGTGAGGCCAGGAACGGACCAGAGCTCTCTCCATTCAGCATAAGTTAAATGTTCCCTGTGACTCTCACTGCCTCAAAACATGCCATACTTTCCAGAGAGAAAAACCTTTTCTCTTCATTCACAAACACTGCCAACAACACAGCTTTGCCTTTCAGCCTTTGTTCTTTCTGTTACTGCCCAAGTCAGCTGCAGAAATAAGCACAGGTAGGGAATATGAAAGCAGTAAGCTCTTATAGAGACCATTTATGAATTAGATGGAACTCTGTATCAAGTTCCTGATGTACACAATACTAAGTTCCTGCTGTAGTTCAAGGAAATGAGAGTCTGTTCAGAGAAAAGCCCTCTCTCTGAACTCACATTGTCAAAGAAACAGTCGTAGCCATCAGGGGAGGCATTACGCAGTGCTTCATCCAGAGATGTAACAGTCTTGTAATTAAAAGCTTCATCAAAGCCTATTTCCTTCAGATAGGCAACCTTGTCATCTGAGCCAGCACAGCCAACCACTTTGCAACCCTGCAAGGAACACAGAAAAACACTTCTAACCATCTCCTCACAACACCAGATGACACAGAGTGCCAGATGGAGGGATCAACTTGAAGTCAGACTGTCATCAGCATATGAGTTCTTGAGCTCTAGGAAACATTCAGCTAACTCTGTTACACCTTCAGGACCTTCTCCCATCTCAAGACCTTACTGTAGGCTTACTTCAGGGATGCTTGTCCTGATCGTTCATGGCTTTGTTCCCCTGCCACCCAGGTGAGACTCCCAAGGAGCAAGTGTGGACAGTTCAAGCCACTCACCCCAATTTTAGCGAGCTGCCCCACCACAGAGCCCACTGCACCAGCTGCAGCATTAACCAGCACTGTCTCTCCTGGCTTCATCTTGCAGACCTCCAGCAGACCAAAATATGCAGTGAGGCTGTGAAGAAAATGAAAGTGCTCAGTGAGCAACAAAAGACACCATACACAGAGATTTGACTTGACTACATTGAACCAAAATGTCACCATCACCAGAACAAGATTAAGTTTTCCTAATTCTTTATGAAATAAATTTTCCTAACTTCTTAATTTGGCTTTTTTTACACCCATCTCAGAAATAAATAGATACGTTGGAGAAGACAGCAGGCTTGCAAGCAGCTTAGCACTCTTCCCCCCCCCCCGTTCCATGAGACAGTTACTCTTGCTGAACGGGACTTGATAATCATGTTCTCAAAACATAGTCGCCTTGATGATAGGGGTACTCGCTACCCTAAACAAAGAACTTGGCACTAACGAACACTTTAAGAACCAGCCATAATAAGATGGTCAAAGGAGCCGTTGTGTGGATGTTTTTAGACCTCAAAGGTAAACTAACGATCTTTAGCTATAAGATACGTTCATCAGAAGACATTACAACCACTAGCCAATCAGTAGGGTGTAACAGTGTGTGTGACCAATTAGCAGTTTTTTAGCTTGCCACGTTTGCAGTGCCAAATCCATATAACCTGGGTGATTTCACCCCAAAACCGGCTTCACCTACAATTCATATCGAATTGTGTGTTGCCCATTGCCGGTCCGAGCCGAGCCCGACGTGATCCCGAGATCGACGCCACCTGAATCTACGACCCACAAGCTCCTGAAACCACCACCGGAGGACTCAGAGAAACTCCCAAACAGGACAGCTGGAAAAAATCCCCGCGGCGACCGGGCAGCGCTCCAGGACGCGTGAGAGAAAACAATACTTTGCAGCAGCAGGCTGAAGGTGAGCCGTTGTTACAGCTATGGGGAATAAGTTATCTAGCCAGGACAGGGCTATAGTCAGCTTTTTAAGAAAACTCCTTTCCAAGAGGGGCATCAAATACAGTGAGTCGACGCTGGAGCGTCTGCTGCGGTGGTGCCGTGATCACGGAGTCCAAGTCCAATCGGACTTAGTGTTCAGCATAAACACCTGGCAAGGGATGGGGGATAAATTATGCGATGTGATGTGCAAGGGAGAGAGGGAAGGAAAGAGACTTGTTGCTCTTTGGGAACTTGTGATGTTCATTGTGGAAAGCCTAAAAGCGGAGCAGAAAGCTGCCACGGCGGCCGCTAAAGCTCCCGCGGCAACGGCATGCCCTGCTGCACAAGTGTTTAAGGCCACAGTCCTAGGACCTCCCCGCCCCAGCCCCAAAGACTACAAATACCAAGAAACACCGACTAACGCACTGGTGAGCGTTGCCCCCGCGGCACCTCCAGAACCTACGGACACGGACAAAAGCCCTGCGGTCGCGGACAAAAGCCCTACGGACACGGACAAAAGCCCCACGGACACGGACAAAAGCCCCACGGACACGGTCCAGAATCTGCCTGGCCAGCATCCGCCTGCTCAGCCGCTACATCAGGAACCTGCTCCGTCTCAATGCCCGCTGCCGCCGCGCACGCCGCCCGGTGAACTTGACGATGTACCACCGCCCCCCAGTGACCAAGAGATTCCGGAGAGACCAGCCGACGGAGTCGGGGAACGTAAGGTGGCGTCCGAACGCGAAAAATGCTTAAATCAGGGTATTTTGCTTAAAACTGAAGGGGACTTTGGGGACGAGCTGGGGGCGGTGGGAGGTGGAGAGCTGGTACCATGCTCGGAAGTCACAAATCGTTGCAAGGGTGTTATTCAAAATGCGCTAATTGAAGGGAAATTTCTCCCTGAGGCAAATGTAGTAATACTGGGGAAGCCGAATGATAATAGTAGGAGAGCTTGGGAGCCGCTGAAATGGGAAATTATTAAAGAAGCCCGTAAATCAATACAACATTATGGGCTAACAAATTCTTACACTCAAAGCTTTATTACTAATATCTTTGCCTCTTATCTTATGACTCCATGTGATTCCAGGCACTTAATGTCTTTATTACTCACCCCCATGCAGGAAATGCTCTGGCAATCTCGTTGGCAGGATATCTGTTCTACCCTTGCTGTGCAAAATGTAGGTAGACCTGAGGGGGATCCACTTAGAATAGCAACTCTTGATATGTTGATCGGAGCTGGGCCATTTGCTGACACTCACATGCAGAGTCAATTAAACTATCAGATTCTAGGGCAGTCAGCCCAGGCGGCCAAAGAGGCATTAAGGTTACTCCCAGAGGATGGGAAGTTTGTGCTGCCTCATACAAAAGTAGTCCAGGAGCCTGACGAGCCCTACGCCAGGTTCCTGGACCGCTTAAGAGAAACCATTGATAAAGCTAATATTCCAGACGCTGCACGTGAGGCTCTGCTCATGTCTCTTGCAGTGCTGAATGCTAACAGTGCCTGCAAAGCTCGTTTGCAGGCACTCCCCTGCACTGCAAGTATTGCTGACATGAAGGATGCCTGCAAACAGACTGGCACGCAGGCCGGAGGCACGGCTGTGCCAGCGACCAGGGGGAAGGGAGATCAGGGTCCGCGGTGCTATAACTGTGGGAAACCCGGCCACACGAAAGCCCAGTGCAGATCAGGATGGAGACATTCTAATGGCAACAACAAACCGCCTACGAGAGGCTACAATCGCCGACCCCCAACCCCAAACTACGACGCAGTGCAGGGAAGCTGGAGACCGATGGCGGTGAGATCCCGCACGCCGACACCAAGAGGGTCTCCGGCCGCTCAGGCAACGTCGCCCACGCCACCAGAGAGAGCGCCGGAGCACCAGAAACAGCAGTAACTTCGGTCAACTCTCAGGTAACCTGTATCCCCACTGACATGCACGGACCCCTCGGTTATAATCTTACCACCCTGTTACTCAGAACATCGTCTATTACAAAAAGAGGACTTTGTGCGCTACCCGCAGGCATTGACTCTGATTTCACGGGCTGCATTCAGATCCTGGTACGGACCCCTAACCCGGCAGTATATAACAGCAGACGGGACAAAAACTGGGCAGTTAGTCCCGTTTCACGCAGCGCTGCCTACTGCTACGAACCGCTGCGGGGGGAGGAGGGGGGGTTTGAGTCTACGGGCCAGGAGCAACCGTCATGGGGGTGGGGGGAATATGCAGGCTCCAAAAATCAGTGCTCGTGTTTCGCAATGTCATTTGTCTGGCGGGTGGGTTTGCAGTGTTCGTCTGTATGTCATGCAGGTTCCTGTTGGTTTGTTGGGGAGGGATGCGCTTAGACTACTAGGAGCAAGATCGGTTACTAAGCAGAAGGGGTTTTGATGGCGGCCATTGGAAGTGGGCAACCCCCTTTTAAAACTAACCTGGAAATCAGAACCCCCCGTTGGGGTCGATCAATGGCCGCTTACTAAATTAAATTGAACTTGCCCACTTACGAGATTTAATACAGGAGCAACTGACCAAAGGGCATACCCAGCCTTCCCCGAGTCCGTGGAACACGCCTGTATTTGCCATTCCTGAAAAGGGCGGTAGATGGCGCTTGTTGCACGCGTTAAGAAAAGTCAATGACGCAATGGCAGATGCGGGAGCTTTGCAAACCCGGTCTGCCATCTCCGAACAGGACACCTAAAAATTGGAACGTTTTAATAATTAATTTAAAAGATTGGGTTTTTTCACTATTCCTTTACACCCTGATGATTACGAAAAATTTGCTTTTTCAGCCCCTACTATAAACAAAAATGAACCTATGAAAAGGCACCATTGGGTAGTGCTTCCACAAGGCATGAAAAATTCACCAACTACGTGCCAGACTTATGTAGCCTGGGCACTTGCTCCAGTATGAAAAGCGCATCCTGATCTAATCTTTTATCATTACATGGATGATATGCTGATTGTGGGGAAAAATTTTAACCTTGAAAGTTTGATTCATGAGTTAACAGTGCATTTGAAAAGCAAAAGGTTACAGATTGCTCCAGAGAAAATTCAAAACAAGCCAGTGTGGAAATATCTGGGGTGGCAGATTGATGAAAGTACCATAACATCCCAAAAGATTGATATCCAAGCTGAGGTCAGCACTTTGAATAATGTTCAAAAGCTGCTCAGAGGTATTAACTGGGTTAGACCATTGTGTGGCATTACGAATAGGGAATTGGAACCTTTAGTGGCTTTGCTAAAGGGAGGAGGTGGTGCAGGAGCAGACTGCTTGGAAGCACCAGCATGGGCTGCTCCCTCAGCAGACTGCTGGGCACAGGCTCGGAGATCGCATGAATTCTTTCATCAATCTGCCAAGGTACCTCAACAACAATACCACCTGTCGGTTGCTGAGGCTAAAGGGATTGTAGTCGTGCCTGGACTGTCAGCGATTCACCAGTGGCCTTGCCCCCGGCATCAATCCTCATGGCACAGGCCCACTAGAAGTCTGGCAAGTGGACGTTACGCATGTCCCAGAATTTGGCCGGCAAAGTATGTCCATGTTTGTATAGATACTTTTTCCTCTGGCAGTGTGGGGCGACTGCACAAACGGGGGGATCTAGTAAACACGTCCAACGCCACGTGCGCTCTGCCATGGCAGCACTTGGGGTACCCCGTGAAATCAAAACCGACAGTGGCCCAAGATATATAGCACAGGCAACACAAACCTTCTTCCAGTTACGGGACATTACCCATGTAACAGGGACACTGCGTTCGCTCACAGCCCAAGCCATGGTGGAATGTATGAATCAAACTTTCAAGCGTTTGCTTCACAAACAAAAAGGGGGAGAGAAGGACATCTCTCCAGCTGATTGATTAAACAAAGCTCTTTATGATTGATTAAACAAAGCTCTTTATGTTTTGAACTATTCAAGTCTGCCACAAAGCAGCTTGGTACCTCCAATGGTGAAACACGGAGTAGGTTTAAAAGGAGATTTGGAAGGGATCAAAAAAAGTCACTATGTCAGGTGTTAGTAACAAGTGAAGCTACAGGTACTAACTTGGGGAAGGAGATCTGCCTGTGTCATTACAGATGCGGGAACCAAGTGGGTACCAGTCAAGTGGATAAAGCCGTGGATCCAGAAGAAAAGAAGTCTGCATAAACCAGGACAAGATTCTGATCCCAGTGACTGAAGTCAAGTGTTCCAAGTGCAGCCACGGTGGACTTGAGTTTAGCTATGGTACATATTGAACTATTTAACAGTCTTTGAAATATACCTGTAAATTAGTGAAATAGTGACTTCCGCACAGCCTAAGATCACGTACAATAGTGGCTGCCTGCACGAGGCGAGAAGTAGATGTTACCTACACCCGAATACTCCTGACACTCCTGACTCTGGCAGCAACTGCAGGGAATGGCGCCTCCTTCTACCATCCTACCCATCTGATGCCATGGAGCAGCATGAATATATGGGTGACTCTGGCTGGAGGACTAAACCAGACAACCTTCTGTGCATCACTGGCGATGCCAGAACAGCCATTTCAAACATGTCTGGTGGGGCTTCCACTGCCACATAGCACCCAGATTCATGCAAATGCTAGTGTTTTTGGGAAATGGTATTACTCTCTTACATTTATTAGCAATAGTGAGACACATGAATAGAAAATCTAAGCAATAGCAATGTAATGTAACTCGTATAGTGATATAGTAACCTATATAAGCTCTGTGTGTGTTTCAATGAAGGAGCTCAGCACTTGATCACATTGATCCGAGTTGAGTCTGCAAAACGTCAGCTTGGGCAAATCAGTGCTGGCCCCTGGGGTAGCAGCTGCTACTGCATTAAAGAAACTAACAAACTTAGGCTGTTAGCTGAGTAAACAAACCAATGCTATATCTCTTGATCTTAGTGGCCTGCTTACTGATGTAGATAGTGTGAGATATACTACTTTGCAAAACAGAGCTGCTGTTGGTTGTTTCTTGCTTTTGGCACACGGTCATGGGTATAAGGACTCTGAGGGTATGTGCTGTATCAGACCACTCTGAATTGATTCATAAGAGCAGAAATCTCTACAGGCAGTTTTTGTAACACAAATACAAAAAGGGGGAATTGTCGGGGAAGACAGCAGGCTTGCTAGTGGCCTAGCTCTCTTCTCCCAAAATTTAGGCTCTGACAATATCCTCCTGTTCCCATGAGACAGGAAAAGTTACTCATGGTGAGAGAAACTTTATTCTCAAAACACAGTGGTCATGATGATAGGGGTACAGGCTACCTTAAACCAAGAAGTAGTTATGGGAAGGTACTTGGGAGTAATGGAACATGTTAAGAACCAGCCATAATAAGATGATCAAAACAGCCGGTGTGCCAATGCTTTTAGGCATAAAAGGTAAACTAATGATATTTAGCTATAAGATATGTTTATCAGAACTTGTTATAACCATTAGCCAATCAGTAGGGTGTAAACAGTGTGTGTAACCAATTAGCAATTTTTTAGCTTGTCATGTTTCTAGTAATAGAAGTATATAATCTGTGTGATTTCACCCAATAAATTTCACCTAAAATTTGTATCGAATTGCGTGTTGCTCATTGCCAGTCGCCACATAGATACACAAACAGGAAGCTGTGGCAGACATCCACCTTATGTGAAAAAAAGCTTTCTTTACGCTCACTAGCTGAAAAGAGAAACACAGACAAAACTCTGTAAGGTGGCAAGTCTGCTAGACAGTTGAAGAGAGAGTAAATCCCAGCTCAGTAGCCAGTTGGTATCCACCAGATTGAGACTAAGGTCAAATGATACTCATAACAAATCAAAGATGTCAGAAAAAGAAAAAAACAGTTGCAATACCTTGCTGAACTGATGAGCACAGTGCTCCTGAGAGACTACTGTGCACAAGTATGGCTACTGGGTGAATAGGAATCTGTAGAAAGAGCTGAAGTTTAGCTCAAGCACATTCCACTATTCGTATAAATACAGAATGTCATCAAGCTCTGCAAGCTTCCTAAAGCAATGCAATCAACTGGCCCAGATTCTGAACAAACTCTTCTTCTAGGTTCTAAATTCAAGCTTAAAGCTTCCTAACTTGGTCCTAACTGAAAGGGTAAACTGAATCCATCTAGCAGCTGTCTGGAAAAATATGCATCTTGCCTATGGCAAAATAAAATCTGAGCTGTACATCACACACAATGTTACAAAGATTTTGAAAGCTTTCTGTGTCAACAAGACTGACCAAGTCCTGATCTCCCATACAAACTACAGAGAAAGAGAGAAAAAATGAGAGAAGAGGACTGAGAGAATGTAGTAGTAAATAGAGATTCCAAAGCACAGCAGCTCTGCCTCCTGTGGTGAAAGTTAAATTACCTCTATTTTGCTGCAATTTTGGAGGCAATTCTGGAAGTACTGTTATACTAGAAGAACACAGTGTGCAGAGGCAGACTAGGCCAGAATCACAGAATCGTAGGGGTTGGAAGGGATCTCAAGAGATCATCACGTCCACCCCCCCGCCCTGACAACGCAGGTTCCCTAGGACATATCACACAGGTCTTGAATATCTCCAGAAATGGAGACTTCACACACCCCTGGGCAGCCTGTCCCAGGGCTCTGTCAACCTCACTGTAAAAAAGTTCTTCTACAGATTGGTGAGGAACTTCCTGTGCTCCAACTTGCAGCCATTGCCCCTTGTCCTGTCTCCACAGACCACTGAAAAGGGGCTGGCCAGTTCCCCCTGTGTCCCACTGTCGTGCTTTTACCCCAGCTGAGAGCCGAGATCCACGCAGCTGCCAGCTCCTTAAAGGAGAAGAGCAGGGGAAGAGGGAAGGGGGGGGGGGGTGAGATGCAAGGGAAGGGAAAAGGAAGGGGAAAATATCCCCAAAACCAAGAAACTAAAAGGCCCGTGGGTTGGGATAAGGATAATTTACTAGAATAGCAGAAAGATACAATATAACAATGCTAACAGGACTTCAAAGCAAAATATATGAAGCTGTTGATACACAATGCAGTTTCTCACCAAACCACACAACTCAGGCTGTGCCACCCAGAGCCGTCCCAGAACCTGACCGTCCCCCACGAACTGCGCGTCCCGGAGCCGCCCCTGTTCTTCCTCCTGTCAGCCCCCCCGATATCCTGGGCAGGATGTAATTGGCATGGAATACTCTCTTTGGTCAGTTGGGTCACCTGTCCTGGCTTCACCCCTCCTTTTTCATGAATAGAGAAATACAAAGAGCTGAGAAAGTTGCTGTCAGACAGTCAAGGACTAAAACCATCAGGGTGTTATCAGCACTGCTCCCATTTTAACTCTCAAACACAGCATTCCATCCGCTGCTACAAATGAAGTTAACTCCATCCTGACCAAAACCAGGACACCCACACTTTGGATATTTATAAACATTGATCAGATCCCCTCTTAGTCTTCTTTTCTCAAGGCTGAACAGCCCCAGTTCATTCAGCCTTTCCTCATAGGGGAGATGCTCCAATCCTTTAATCATCTTTGTAGCCCTTCTCTGGACTCTCTCCAGGAGATCCCTGTCCTTTTTATACCAAGGAGCCCAGAACTGGACACAATACTCCAGGTGGGGCCTGACCAGGGCAGAGTAGAGGGGAGGATCACCTCCTTCGACCTGCTGGCCACACTCCTCCTGATGCACCCCAGGATCCCACTGGCTCTCTGAGCCACCAGAGCACACTGCTGGCTCATGGCCAACCTGTCATCCACCAGGACCCCCAGGTCCTTCTCCACAGAGCTCCTCTCCAGCAGGTCATCCCCCAGCCTGTACTGATACAAGCGGTTATTCCTTCCCAGGTGCAACACTCAACACTTGCTTTGATTAAACCTCATCTGGTTTCTTACTGCCCAGTTCTCCAGCCTGTCCAGGTCATCTAGTCCAACCCCCCCTGCCAGAGCAGGATCACCTAGATCCTTACTTCACCTAGTGCTTACTTCAGGTGGCAGTCATTCCATTGAGGCTAATTCAGATTGAACTGTATTCTTTCTAGCCGTTCCTGAATCCTTCTCCTACCTTATTATGATGCTTCTCCCTTAGGAGTTGTAATCTCCAAGGCAAATCTCCCCTGATCTAGAGGATGGGCCAAATTTCAAGCTTTCTACAGGGTAAAGGCATCTGGGGGCACACATGATTTTTATCATTATCCATAGACAACATGGTGGTAGAAAAAGGCAAGGGAAAAAGATCACACAGACAGGCAGAAACATCAAATTCCAGGGGTAGTTGCCTTTGCATCTTGAAACTCACCCTGGCATGCCAACTGTCCCAAGAGCCAGAGATTTAGGGATTGATTCCGGCCAACTGGAAGGAATGAGTTGTAGGTCTTTCCCATCAGAGATGAAGTGAGTTCTCCAGCCTCTTCTAGCCACAGCAAAGGTCCCCACCGTGAAAGCAGGATTCTTGCTTTCTATAATCCTGTTTAAGAGAAGAAGAAAAAAGAGAAATAGAATACCCTTTCAGAGGCAAATCACTACTGACTCTTCTATCCTTTATTCCTGTTGTCCTGTGATGCAGTAGAAAAGAAATATTTCACATCAGGACATTTATCCCATACCTGCCTTTGTTGTAAGGCTTCAGACATCTTTCCTGAACTGTCTACACTCTCTCATCACCAGGAAAATACTGAGCAAGATGATTCTAGACTCAGCCCTGCCTACAACCTAGCACCACTGTGTATGAAGTCAGACTAGCCTTCTGGGAGTTAGAAGGCAGGAAAGAGGACATCAAGATTAAAGGGTAGAAAAGCAAGAAATCACAGACAGACTGTAACAAACAGCTCCCTTCACAGATGACCTGCAGCTCATTTAAAGGCTGAATGAAGATCCTGGAGATGGAACCTAATGGAGTAACAAAACCAGAAGAGAGTATCTAATAACAGAGAAGCTCTTACTTACAGTGTGTCTCTATGGCAAATGAAAATTGAACTTTCTTAGCCCAATGAGAAAATTATGTTGGGAAGAGGTAGGTAAGCAACCTTGAAATGCTGGCGGCCTCCTGTTCAACAATTGGCTTGGTTGTTAATTTATCCCAGACCTCTTGTGTTCCTTCAGAGAAACACAAGGATCAAAAACTACAGATGTTCTTTGGAGGCAACTTAGAGGCAACACAGCAGAAACAAGCTGACAAAGGGAAACATCTGTGTAACTAAGTCACCACAAGCTTGGGAAAACATGGATTTTAGGTTAATTAACCCTAGAGCTGTATCTTAGGTGATGCTGAGGTGCTCAGAAGCTGGAGAGGGACTGTTTACAAGGGCATGTAGTGACAGAATAACGGGTAATGACCTTAAGCTGAAGGAGGGAAAGATTTACATTAGATATAAGGAAAAAATCTTTACTGAAGGTGAGGAGACACTGGCACAAATTGCTCAGAGAAACTGTGGACACCCCTTCCCTAGATATGTTCAAGGCCAGGTGGAATGGAGCTTTATGCAACATGGGCTAGTGGAGAGTGCCCCTGACCATGGTGAGGGCAGGGAGATGGAATCAGGTGGTCTTTAAGGTCTCTTCCAACTCGAACCATTCATCCATGATTCTCAGGTGGAGTAGATAACATGCATTGTTTTGGGTATGCAATTACCAGCACATAAGATTTTAAAATGTGAAGATGACACTTATGGCAAGTACCAAGGTCAGTCTTTCATGCTTCCACTTGTAAAAATTTCCTTTGAAAACATTATCACTGGAAATAACATACAGAAAGTTCAGAGGCCTAAATGCTTTCCAATATGTCAAAAGAGGTTCCTGGAAGGAAAACACATTCCAAACAATTACAGATAAGAATACAGTTGCAGAACTGTATAGACTCAAGTTGAGAATAGCTAATGCAGTGTGTAGATGTCTTGAATGCCAGCCACTTGTACGGATAACAAGAACTGAAGCTCTTACCTGGCAACCTGTGTGCCTATCATTATGTCCCCTTCCTTCATGTCCCTGCGACTGTAGGGTCTGTAACACAGGCAGAGATGGCTTACTGTAAACAACTTCAGTGATGTTGCAGATACCCCTTGAAGCAGTAGCTACTCTCTGACCCGAAAGACAGGATAAGCATTGATGATAAAGAGATCACAAAGATCTTGTCATTGTAATAACAGAACTGATTGTTTTCTATAGCTGGCTACTTGAGCCCCTCTTCTTGATCAAATACTGGCCTACACCTGTTGGGGACACACTAACATTAATCTTCCCAGTCTGGTCCACCACTACAAGAAGGCTGAAAGGACAAACAATCTCTGACAATAGGATCAACCAGCCTTCTTCAAACTACCCAGTGTACCTGTGTTTGAACTACCAGCTATTAACATGGGCATAGTAGCAACTTTCTACTCAGAACAGGTATTCTTAAGTACAAAATTGCTAAGATAAGTGAAGGAGTAACTGCAAAACAGCTGCAGTTTCATCTGAGTGGTGTACATTTCAGTGGAAGAGACATGGCAAGGAACAACACAAAGTCCAAGAAAAGTGTAAGGCTGCAGCATCATTAATTATCTTAAATCTGGCACAGCTTCATATTGGCAGTCTTTAAATATACACACATTTTATAAGAAAAACAGACAAAGGTATCTGAGATTCTAGCAACAGGGGTGCTCCCAGTACATGTCCCTTTGAGGTTTACATGGGAGATCAAATGAGGTATTTTAGTCAGCAATTTAAAAAGAAGAAGAGATATACCTCATGTAAGGATCAACACTGAGAAACACTGATTCAAGCAGCAACTCTGCAACAAAAGACAAAATTAATTCCTGGGCATTAGCAGTGCTGTAAAGAGTAATTTCCACAAGTCAGTCTTTCCAGTAAAGCAAGAGGAACTCCTGACAGCTCAAAAACATCCCATCCCATCATCCTTTAGGGAAAAACTACCAGAAGCAACTACTACCTTCATTAGCTTTGTCTGGGTTATCATTGTGCTGCTCCTAAAGACACTTTTAATTACTATCTCTTTTCTCACATCGCTCTAGGTGAACTTTTCCAGGTGCCCTAAATCCACCTTACTATCTCTAATGCCATTAGTTGTGAAGCATGCTGTTAAATACCTTCTAATTTAAATTCTCGTTTACAGAGCAGTGTTAGCTGTTCATCTCCACCTAATAATACTTTTCATTGCCTTTTCTGCAGTGGTCTGGCTGGTACAAGCTACAATATATTCAGATAAAAATGTTCTTCCATTACTCGAGAGCGAGCAAGAAGTACAGTCACAGCCACCTAACACAGCATTAAAGTCCATCTTCTTTTAAAAGTTTTACTTTAGAATGGAGTTATTGGGCTCTTCTTGCTGGGGGGATGTTGTGATTTTGTATGGCAGGATTCTGGTGGAGAAGGGGAGGGGGGACGAAGGGGTGGCTTCTGCCTCCTAGAAGACGCAGCTAGAAGCTTTCCCTATGCCCAACAAAATACCAGCCAGGCTCAAGGCCAGACCTGTTGGTGACCAAGGCAGAGCCCATCAGCGATGGTCACAGCACCCCTGGGAAGCACATTTATGAGGGAAAAAACCAGAAGTGGACACTTTTTGCCACCAGAGGAGGGAATGAGAAGATGTAAGAATCTCTGCAGACACCAAGGCCAGGGAAGAAGTGGCGGGAGGATGTGCCCCAGGTGCCAGAGAGAGATATTCCCCTGCAGCCCATGGAGAAAGCCATGGTGTTCCTCTGCAGCCCAGGGCAGAAGACGGGGAGCAGAGACCCCACCTGCAGCTTGTGGAGAGGCCCCACGCTGAAGCAGGTGAGACATGTGGCAGACACTGTGACCCGTGTTGGGGCAAGCTCCTGGCAGAACCTGCAGCCTGTGGACAGAGGCCCAGCAGGTTTGCTGGGGGGACTTGTGACTCTGTGGGGGACCAGAGTGGAGCAGTCTGAGCCTGGGGGACTGGTGCAAGTACACATGCTATGAAAACCCTTAAAAGTATATGCAAGAAGCAGACACCTTCACAAGCTTTAAGTTGTAAAAATAACTAATACTTTAAAGCAATTTCTGTTGCATGCCTGCTGAAGTGGAATAAATGTTGTAAAGGACAAGTGGTGGGGTGAGGTTTAAGGCAGCACGGTGCAGGTGTCCACATGAAGTCAAATATCAAGGTTCACTCTTTTATCAACAGCTATTGCATAAAACAAGTGATCATATTCCTACCCTCTTCAAAACAGAGAAACACAGGAACAAAACCCATGGCTTTTTTTCTCCCTCTTTTTAATCACTCACTCTCACTGTCACAACAGGTCAAATGCAACAGGCAAACACTGGCAAAAAAACCCCAGATGTTGGATGCCTTGTTACTTCTTAAAATGAAATACCAGCCTGCACTGACACCAGCCTTAAGACCTCCTAGAGACAGGCTCACTCACACCCCAGTCACTCTGTTCTCCTCCAGCACTATCCTCACAACCATCCCTATCAATACCTAGCTGATGCCTTTTTCCAGTAGAAGTCTAACTGGTACCTAGCTGCTTCAAAACATAATTAATGTTACTGGTGCCTAGCTGATTCAGTTAAACACCACTAATATCTCTCATACCCTATTTAATTGTGTAAATACCACCACAACTTATCTCAGAACAAGGTATACTTAAATAAGAAGTAGGAAGGCAACTTTAAACAGAGGCAGTTATTAAAAACAAAACTATGTACATCCTTGAAAGTCAGTGAAATTCCTCTAATTGGTATCCTTGGAGTGAATTGTCTCATAAATATGAAAACCACATCTCCAGTGCTGAATAAACCCCCTCCCCAGAGAAAAAGACCCCTACTTACTGAACATTCAAGTGAATTTAGGTGGTACAGTATCTTTAAATCGAAGCAAGCAAAGAGTTAACCAATTGTAGTTTAGAAGATGTGACTAACAGCCAAAATTAATGCTCTGCACTGTATTAATATACAATCTAAGGGGTAACCTTTGTGTTATATTTGTGGAATTACCACCTAGCAGCCATGTCTGCCCAGGCATGAGATAAACAAATACCTAGACCCTGTATGTGAATTGGCATTTTATACTGAGCAAGGATCCCATTTTTGGGGACAACAGTACAAAAATGAAAAAAGCAAAGGGAGCACCTACTCCTAGAGTTATCTCCTCCAGCTTTCTCCACGGAGTTTTGCAAAACAAAGTAGATGAATATTTTTCACCAGTAAAACATGTTTGGGTTTTACTATAGTTATCTCTTTTGGTCTGTGTCATGGTTTATTTCTTTCTTTCTAAATAAAATTATATTCTGTTCCCTTGTGGCTGTGGATATTGAGGACATACCACTTCAGCAATTATCTCCAATAAGCTTTATTTGCACACACATTTGAATGCCTTTGCTAATAGGCACCACATGTGATTAGGCAGCATGAGACTGTGAAAGACACGTTGCAGCTGCTGCACGCTGGAGTTAGTAGAAGTGCTCAGCCGCTGTTTCTGAGAGTGTTATCAGAAGGCAGTATGTCTTAAAACCCACCAAACTCATCAGCACCCACATTACTGAGCAATCACCCTTCTCATTAAGGTGCATGGTTTGCCACAAATCATCCCAACCCATGTTCAAAAATCCAGCCAAATGTACTGACAATTCTACAGACACACAGGCATTCATCAGCAACCAGATAACCTCCAGAAGAAAGAAAACCAGGTGGCATTCCACTTACCTCCATCCTTTAGGTTTGGCAACTCTATCTTTTTCAATTCGAAGTCTCCCTTTTGGGGAAAGCCCTCAAAATGCTTCTTCAGAACCCACACTTCAGCAGTCGCCATCCTGTGCAACAAACAGCACAGCTGAAAAGATCTTGTCAAAGAGATGCCCAAGGGTGCTGCCGCTCATGGGGGCTGTTCCACACTGTGCCAAGCAGAACAGTATCTTGCTTGTATCCTGTGGCAATATCACCAGATCGAGAAAACATGCAAAAAGCCTCCTCACTGCCTAAGCAACCCAGTGCTTCCTGTGACTCACTGGACCTCTGACACTGCTGGCAGCAAGCCCAGGTGTGGGAAGTCAGCCACAGCAGGATGTGCAGACCCCACTCTAAAAAAAAAAATTTAAGAGGGAAAAATCTACTAGTTTAAGGAGAAACAAAATCCTGGAAGGAAAAAAAAAAACAACCCACCTAAACCAACAGTGAAAATCACTCTTTTGCCCCAAACTGCATGGGATAAATACTGAACCTAAACTTGAGCTGGTTCAACTACAAGGTTGAACCAAAGTGCAAGTGAGACCAACAAAGGTAAGAAAGAGCTCTTTACACGACACCCCATATGTTGAAATGCTTATCCAGTTGCCAAGCTCAGGGCTTGAAACCGGGAGCACACTATCACCACCATTTTCAATACAAGATGGAAACAAACAAGTGACCTACATTCATTTTACCCTTACAGCCCCACTTCCCTTTCTATAAGCAAGCATACCAACAAGAGCAAAGAGAGACAAATTTATACTTAGAACAGGCAGGTAGAAAACCGTCTTCTGCTGATGTGACCAGTGAATCACCTTCTGCACTCGACTTGGTGACTGGACTGCTTCAGTCACACACACCTGGTAAAAGGCAAAGACAAAATCAATCTGCTTTTATTGGCATAGCAGGCACTGCCCTTAGTCCACTTTCCCCGAAGCAAGTGTAAAGCCTCGGTACACCTGGTGCAGAGCACACCCAAAACGAGTCATCTTTCTCCTCTGAAGATTTGAGATCACCCTTACAGACCAATTCAGTGCCCAGGCATGTTCTGCATTGCTAATATTCTGCATTAAATACACAAACTCACAGTCTGGTCCTGAGAACTACAAAATACAGTAGTCTGGTGAAAATTCTTCAAATCACATTTTACTAGTCCTAAGAGTTCTACAGCTCCTAAGAAAAGAAAAAAAAATTAAATTAAATTAATATAAAAATCACTGTAGCCAGATAGGTATTGGTATCCTCTCCCAAGTTAACAAGCGATAGGACAAGAGGAAATGGCCTCGTGTTGCACCAGAGGTTTAGACTGGATAGTAGGAAAAATTTCTTCACTGGAAGGGTTGTATATCATTGGAACAGACTGCAAAGGGAGGCAGTTGAGTCGCCATCCCAGAAGGTTTTTGAAAGCTGCACAGATGTTGTGCTTAGGTACGTGGTGCAGTGCTGGACTTGGCTTAGGTAACGGTTAGACTCGGTGGTCTTAGAGGTCGTTTCCAACCAAAACGATTCTATGACTCTATGACAGCAAATTCTCTGCATGTATGCCCCTGTCACAGGGCAACTATCAGAACATTTACACGCTGACATTCCTGCAAGGTCTCAAAGGGACCCTGGGTGTGTGCTCTGACATCTTCACTGCTCCCGGCGCACCCACCAAAAGGTAAGAGCTGGTGAGGCAACCTCTGTGCATTGCAGAGACAGTTTAAGAAACAGTAGCAAATGCCAATGGCAAATGCCTCAACTATGCTGCCATGTGCCATGGGGAAAACTTTGTCCAGCCACTAGCTGTCTTCAGCTATTATTTTTTTTCTTTTTTTTTTTTTTCTTCCTTGTGAAAATACTCAAGTAGCTCATGAAGGGAAGACAGTGTAAAGTGATGAGTACGTAGAGGCATGTTTAACTACAAAACACCTGAAGGCAAAAGTACAAATTAGGAAGAGACCTAGAAAATAAAATGAGACAAATTGGATAGATGGGTATAGGCAGACAGACAAAGACACACAAGCAAGGGCCAGGGAGAACAGGGTAAACTCTCCTTCCTTCACTTACACAAAAGCAAAAGCCACCAGACCCAGAAACATATCATCACTCAGCAACTTTTTGTGGTGAACCAGGGATACTCCTGGTTCCTCAATGAGAAACAAACATAACACAGGTGAAAGGCTCCTGCAATAGGAGTGTAAATCTTCCACAAATGAAATATCATCAAGCTCATTGTCAAAGCATCTTACATTTGTTGTGAGAAGCCAAACCCAGCATTCCCTATATCTCACGTGCTTTCAGAAGAGCCAAGGTCACAGAAAACTTACTTTCAGCAAATGCCATCTGACCTGCAAATGCTTTTCTTTAAAAAACAAAAGAAAACAAACAAACAAACAAACAATCCCAGATGGCTCACTCCTGGCATTTCCACCAGCTGCTGCTTTTGCTTTGGTATCAATAGTGCTTATCTGTACTTTTCATTAACAAAAGAGATTGCGACACCGCAGCACAAAGCAAACTCAGCAAGAGGCTTGCAGGAGCAAAAGGTGAGTTCAGAGTAACACAGAGCTGATCTCACCCATCGGCTCTTACCCTCGAGCACAAAGAGTGTTCCAGCAGTGCGTCCTGGGTTCAGACACAGTCAAGTGCTCCAGCTTGGAATGACCAGGGAAAAGGAATGCTGCCTGAGCTGTCAGGCATGGGCTGATATGCCCTTAGGGAGCCAACAGTGACTCAGAAATGCTTTGTCCCCCATTCTGTCCCGCCTCTGTGAATCATTAACACTGCCTCACTGCTTTTTGTCTCTTTTTTTCTGTATATCAAGAACGTGTTCCCTGATTGTCCTGATCTACACTGCACTGCTGCAGCCTCACCTCAAGTCCTGGGTGCAGATTTGGGTGCCACAGTACAAGAGGGACACAAAACTATTGGAGAGTGTCCAGAGGAGGACAACGAGGATGGGGAAGGGTCTGGAGGGGAAGTCTTATGAGGAGAGGCTGAAGTCCCTTGGTTTGCACAGTCTGGAGAAGGGGAGACTGAGGAGAGACCTCATCATGGTCTGTGGCTTCCTGACAAGGGGAGTGAAGAGGCAGGTGCCGATCTCCTCTCTGTGCTGACTAGTGACAGAACCCAAGGGAATGGCACTGAAGCTGTGACAGGAGGTTTAGGTTGGATGTTAGGTAGAGGTTCTGTACTGAGAGGGTGTTTGGGCACTGGCACAGACTCCCCAGGGAAGGGGTCACAGCACCCAGCTTGGCTGAGTTCAAGAAGCGTCTGGACGATGCACTCAGTCCCACGCTCTGACTTGGCTGGTCCTGTGTTGAGCCAAGAGTTGGAATCAACAATCCTGCTGGGTCCCTTCCAACTCAGGAGATTATAGGAGTTTTTACATTTGCTTTTATATTCTTCTGCTGTTCTTTAACGGTGCTTCCACAGTCAGACCTCCCATATACACTAATTATCACATTCCTAACAAAAATGTCTACTTTTCGTGACACAGATTTTTCAGCAGAGCAATGGCCCCTCCTACACACAGTACTGATTAATTTGAAGACACAGCTGCAGTACTTGTTTCCTTTTATCTCCATTCTGATGCAGCAAGAGCTATGTTCCCAGCTGTGTTAGAAGAAAATGGTATGATTAAAAGCTGAGTGACGTATATCTCTCAGGACATAATTATTTTGTGGATTGGTGCTGAGAAAAAAACCCCACTGAACATCATAATAAAGGACTTGTTCAGGAATCATCATCTCATCTAGTCCCTTCCTCCAGATCCAATTTACACAGTCTCCTTCAGCAGTCAAAGCAACCTGCCAAGCACCATCATAAAGGACCTTCTCAACAATTACAAAAAGAACATGAAAGCTTAAAAGGACTTCTTGGCAGTAAAAACTGCCAAACCAGTCGTAATACAGAGGCAGCGTTGGGATTCCCCATACATTATAGGATTACCAATTACCTGAGAGCAAATATGGCCTCAATTCATAAATACCTGCAAATCTTAGCAAAATTTGCCTGTTCCTTCTCTCTGGTATTCCAGTGCTTCCCTAGTAATTATTTTTTTTCCTGTGGTGAAAAACCAGGGTAAAGGCAAACCATGCTTACAATACTTTTGGCAGACACTATACTGCAAGTATCTGAGCAAGCATGACGTTGCATTATGAAACAATAAAGCTGCAACTTCACTTTATGCGATACTACCAAGCCCTGGAAGAAGGTCAAAGATTGGAGTTGAGTAGTAATTACTCAGTAAAAAGACTGCCATCCTGCACTTTGGTACAAGGCTCTAATTCCAACAGAGGTTTAACAGTCCTGCAGAGCAAGGAGTGGGGAGGGGAGAAGGAAAGCCAAGACCTGCACGGAAACAACCCAGATGCCCTTCAGGTCTCAAAAACTGCACGTAAAATCAGAATCTTAAGAACTACATCTGATGAGAATAAGAAAGATGCACACAGACAGGAAGGAGCATGGAATACTGCAGGTCATCTCGGCTGACAAACCCAGAAAAAGCATCTTGAAGGGGCAGCTGTGATCCCCTAGTCATACTGGAGGGCACTCTGAAGGCTCTTTCACTCTTTCTACTTCCCCTCTGCTTAAATGCTGATACAATCCAAGCACATGCTGAAATAACAATAAACCAAACATTTCATCCAAGCTGTTGAGACATACTGTAGCACAGTTTTACTGCACATTTTCAGGGATATGCCCACTACTGTGTCACAGAGAGAAATGTTTTGCTTGCTTCATTGTGGCAAAGGTGGCAAAGAAAACATTTGTTTCTAAAGCTCCATTAAGCTGAAATTTCTAGAAAACTATATTTAAATTAAATCCTAAACTTTTGACTACACATAGAAAGCAATTTTGGTTTAAGAGGAAAAACTTGAGAAATCTTAGGCCTGGTATCTGGCATAAAGTTACTGCAAGAGCTTCAGGAATTACTAAACCCGTGCCCTGTCTGCTCATTACTTCCCTCTGCAAAGGTTAAGAGCCCGTCTCTTGAAGCACAGTGTAGTAAGACAGCCCTGCGTGTTAACAAGTAATGAATTTTGCACCAGCAATCCCTCTGATGTCCCTTCTTGAATTTCTTAATTACGAGGGCAGATTCACCTCTGCATGAATTTCTGCTCATAATACACACAAACAGCCTCAAGAGGAAACTTGCTACTCCAACCCATTTAGCGTATCTGAAACATACCTGTTGCCACTCCAATACATCAAAAGTATTAAGGAGACTGAGGCAGATACATGAGAAAATCATAGAATCATAAAATGGCATGGGTTTGAATGTCCCCCAAGGATCATAGAGCTCCAACCCCCCTGCCACAGACAGGGACACCAACCTCCAGGCCTGGATCTACACAAGGCTGCCCAGGGACCCATCCAACCTGGCCTTGAACACCTCCAGGGACAGGGCATCCACCCCCTCTCTGGGCAGCCTGTTCCAGAACCTCACCACTCTCTCTGTAAAAAAACTTCCCCCTAATATCTAATCTAAACCTTCCTTTCTTTAGTTTTAGTCCATTCCCCCTTGTCCTGCCATTGTCTACCCTTTCAAAAAGTTGATTCCCCTCCTGTTCCTCTGCTCCCTTCAGGCACTGGAAGGCTGCAATGAGGTCCCCCCGCAGCCTTCTCTTCTCCAGGCTGAACAAGCCCAGCTCCCTCAGCTTCTCTTCGTAGGGCAGGTGCTCCAGCCCTCTAATCATCCTTGTGGCCTCCTCTGAACCCTCTCCAACAGTTCCACATCCTTCTTGTATTGGGGGCCCCAGATCTGGACACAGGACCCCAGATGGGGCCTCACGAGGGCAGAGTAGAGAGGGACAATCACCTCCCTGTCCCTGCTGGCCACCCCTCTCCTGATGGAGCCCAGGATACCATTGGCCTTTCGAGCTGCAAGATCACACTGCTGGCTCAGGTTAATTTTCTCATCCACCAGAATCCCCAAGTCCTTCTCAGCAGGGCTACTCTCAAGGAGCTCTTCTCCCAGTCTGTATCTATGTCTGGGATTTTTCTGGCCCAAGTGCAACACTTTGCAGTGTTGAACCTCCTTAGGTTCACCCAGGCCCACCTTCCCAGCCTGTCAAGATCCCTCTGGATGGCTTCCTTTCCTTCTGTTGTGTCAACCACATCACTCAGCTTGGTGTCATCCACAAACTTGCTGAGGGTGCACTCAATTCCTTCATCCATGTCATTAATAAAGATGTTAAAGAGCTCCGGTCCCAAGACAGACCCCCTGGGGGACCCCACTTGTCACCGACCTCCACCTGGACATAGACCCATTGACCACCACCCTTTGGCTACGGTCTGTCAACCAGTTTCTTATCCACTGGATGGCCCACCCATCAAATCTACATCTCTCCAATTTAGAGATAAGGATGTGGTAGGGGACTGTGTCAAAGGCCTTCAGGACCCTGGGATGCCTGTCATCCGGCCCCATAGACTTGTAGACATTCAGTCTCATGAGGCGGTCTCGGACTTGCTCTGCCCTTACAGTGGGGGGAGATATACTCCCCCACTTCCCACCTAGTGGTCCAGGGATGCAAGGTTCTGGGACTTGAGAATTATGAGGATCCTGTCTGCCAGAGAAGACTAAGGCAAAGAACTCATTCAGTACCTCAGCCTTCTCCGTATCCTTTGCAGCCAATTCTCCTTTCTCATTTACCAAGGGGGGTACGTTCTCTTTGGCCTGTCTCTTCTGGCCAATGTACCTGTAAAATCCCTTCTTGTTGTTTTTAACATCCCTTGCCAAGTTCAGTTCCATCTGCACCTTGGCTTTCCTGATCCTGACTCTACAAGTCCAAACAGCATCCCTGTATTCTTTCCAGGCAACACACCCTTGCTTCCAGAGCTTGTATTTTCCTTTCTTTTCCCTCAGTTTGGCCAGCAGGTCCTTGCCTAGCCATGCTGGTCTCCTGCCCATCCTGTCCACTTTCTTATTCAGAGGGACAGAGAGCTCTTGAGCTCTCAGAAAGGCATCCTTAAAAGAGTAGCCAACTTTCCCCAACATTTCTGTCTCTAAGGACCACCTCCCAGGAGATCTTGGCCAACAAATCCTTAAACAGCCTAAAGTTTGCTCTCCTAAAGTTTAGGGTCCTGATTCCACTCTTTGCCAGGTCCACATTCCTTGAGATCGCAAACTCAACTAGGGCATGGTCACTGCAGCCCAGGCTGTCTCCAACCTTAACACCTTTATCTCCCCCACATTGGTGAGCACCAGGTCCAGCAATGCATCACCTCTGGTCGGTCTGTCCAAAACCTGAACCAGAAAGTTGTCATCTATAGACTGTAGGTAGTGAGTCAGAAAGCCTCATCGGTAGTCTCTCCTTGATCAGGTGGCCTGTAGTAGACCCCTATCACCAGCTGTTCTTTATTAGCCCCATCCCTAATCCTGACCCACAGGCTCTCAACCTGCTCCTGACCACTTCTCCAAGAGAGCTCCTCACAGTCTATCCACTTTTTAACATAGAGGGCAACCCCACCACCCTTCCTTCCTAGCCTATCCCTTCTAAAAAGGCGATACCCTTCTACGGAGGTATCCCAGCTGTGGGAATCATCCCACCATGTTTCCGTGATTGCAACTAGATCATAATTTTCCAGTGACATCACGGTTTCCAATTCCTCCTGCTTATTGCCCATGCTGCGTGTGTTTGTGTACAGACACTTCAGCTGGGCTTTCTGACTCAAAATCTTTTCTGAGAAGCCCTCCCTCAAGCCTCTGGAAGGGATCTGAAGCTTTCCCCCACTGCCTTCTAGAGGGACATTAGAAGGTTCCGGAAAGGGGGTCAGCAATACTACCTCCTCTGAGGAGTCCCCAGAAGTTCCTATGGGACACTTTAGAGGTATTTCCCTACAGTCTTGTAGAATTTCAGCATCCCCAAGCCCTTCTCCATCTTGTTGCATTTCACCCTCTTCATCCTTCGAATCTAGTATAAAGCTAGAGGCTACTTGCTCTACCCTAGCAAGCCTCACTATATCCCCTCCCCACTTCCTAACTAGTTTAAAGCCCTGTCAGTGAGGCCTGCCAGCTCTTGAGCAAGGATTCTTTTCCCTCTTGGAGACAGGTGACACCCATCCACTGCTATCAGGCCAGGTGCTGAGTAAACTGTCCCATGATTGAAAAACCCAAAGTTCCTAAGGTGGCACCAGCCCCTCAGGCACCTATTCAACACCTCTACTTTCTTAGCCCACTTTGTGTTCTTTGCTGCCCCAAATGGGATAGAAGAAAACACCACTTGCACTCCCCCTCCCTCAATCAGCCTCCCTAAACCCCTGAAGTCTCTTTTGATACTTCTCAGACTTCTTTGAGAGATTTCATCACTGCCTGAACAATGAGTAACGGGTAGTAATCAGAGGGGCGAACCAGATCTGTGAGTTTTCTAGTTATGTCCTTTATCTGTGCCCCAGGGAGGCAGCACACTTCCCTATGGGTAGAGTCTGGTCTGCATATGGGGCCCTCTGTTCCCTTGAGAAGAGAATCCCCAACCAAAATAACCTTTCTGTCTTTCCTGGTGGAAGCAGTCTTGAGGCATGGAGTTGTCTTCCTCACTCTTGGCCTGCTATTAGGGGGATTGTCCCCCATGTTCCCATTTGCCTCCTCTCCAACTCCCAGCACCTCAAACCTATTGCTTAGGGGGGCCTGGGGAAGCAAGGTAGGCAGGGAGGAGGTTTTCCCACGGCACCGCGCCAGGACTATCTTCCAACCCTCTCTGTCTTTCTGGTCACCCACGTCTCCCCATTCTGCCTGAGAGGGCTGGGGATCCATCATTTTTTGGGGAAAATTTCCCTGGTGACTTTCCTTCTGGCATGCCAGTGAGTTGCTCCACCAATCAATCTCCCTCTCACACTCCCTAATGCTTCTCAGTCTCTCCACCTCTTCTTTGAGCTCTGCCCTCATGCTGAGCAGATCTTCTACCTGCTCACACCTCACCAGGTGGAATTGCTGCCACCATCCGCCAGCAGAAGCAGGCGTCAGGAGCAGGGAAGTCAACGAGAGTCTAAGGAACTGCAGTGGAAGGGTGGAAGCACAAACCAGTGCTCAGCACCTGCTGCTGTACTGCTGCTCTGAACAGCTGGCAGCATCTGGCAAAAGGGGCCTGAGAACCTCCCACAGTGCACATCAGCTCAGTATAGCACTTTACCATTATATTCCACAGCAAGTGAAAATGGGCACATCCATGCAAAATGCCATCCTAGGGCTCCAGAGCCTCAATAAAGAAGCCACCCTGCAATTACAGGTAGCCTACAACAGATTTGCCGCTTACCACTCATCAACATGGGCTGCTCATGTGAGCTCTGAGACATTTCTTATGATCTGTAAACAGGACTATCCACCTTTCCCTCTTCCCTTTCTCCATGTGCTTGCTTGCTCTCCCACAAAACATTCTTCTGAACCTAATGAAGCTTGTATCTTCCACCCAGGCACTTGTGGCATTTCTTTCAACCCTTTTCCCTGTGTGCCAAATATGGTTTCAGAATTACACACTTACAGACAATATTTACTTCAAATTAAACATACACACAGAGAGCATGGACCTTTCTTCCTAATAAAAGCAGACCAAATTGCAATCCCGCTCCCAAATTTATACGTAGCCCAGCACAAGAAAACTTCCAAGAGTTACAAGTGAGGATTACGTCCACCCCACTGGAGTTTAAAACATTTAATCTGCAGGTTTGAAAGAAAAATCACAGAACTCCCCTCCACACTGCCTGCTCTTTGCCTCCCTGCCTTTCCTCTTCTTCTGGCCAAAGATTTTCCCATCTGAGAACCCCAAACACATGCTGATCTCTGTGCTAGGAGCATTGCTGGTCTTTTAGGGTCTCCGTGTCTCCTTCAGGATCTTTCATTTCAAGGGTTGTAAACCTTAATGGGAATATCAGCTCTTAAAAGGTATAGGCTTGAGCACATATAAACACTCTACCCCACAAAAAGAAACTGCAGTATCACCACAGAAGAAACAACATCTAGTGAACATACAAGTTGTTTAGATTAGAAATGCACTTTAGTCTCAGTTATCGGATGGAAGGAAGGTCAGAGTTTCTAAATCACCTGTTTGCTATTTGGTCTGGCATTTAACCTTTTTTCTTGCTTCCCCTCCCAAATTTAAGATTAGTAAATTTCAATGTGCTAGTCAAACTTTGAATAACTGAATGGATTTGCTAATTCACCCACGGGCATGAATTCCCCAGGAAACTGAGCCATAACCTACACTAGTGGATCTCAGCTGGTATTGACTAGTGCAAAGAAATCTCTACTTGTCTTAGACTGACAGAAGTATGGGGTTTTTCCATGAAGAACACTTCAAGCAAAGAAAGCTGCATAACCACTGCAAAGAATCAGTTAGAAACAAGTCGCTGTTGCAATCTCCCATACATCCTTGCAGCCAAACTGGTAAGATACACTGGTGTGTAAACGGATAAGAAGTTAGAGAATTGCAGGATTGTCCTCGCTGAGACAAAGTCCAGTTGAAAGCCCATTACTAGTGTCATCCCTCTAGGACCATACTGGGAAACAGTGTTTATAGAAGACCTGGATAGTCATGACCTGGAAGGACAGAGTCCTTCCCCATCACCCTGGACTGGGACCCAGTTGCATTCACACAACTTCACGTGCCTCTCAATGTGATCTGTCTCATCTGGTTTTGCCCATCTGCGCAGACTACATGATCTCCCAAAACCACCTACCAAACTAAATTATTCTGTGACTATAAAATGGCAGTTACCACTCTTTCTTTCACTAGAACTGAATCCTGAGAAGAAAGAAAAAAGATAATAACCTCATCTGAATCAGTAACCAACAGCACTATAGCATGATTTGCAAATAAATCACCAAAATCCAAGAAAACCAACCCTTACAATATTTGTCTAACAAAAAGCTGTGGTAAATTAATCCCATAAAATAAACATCTATCACTTTACCAAAACAGAAGTCTTTTACATATCCCCTGTGATCATGCTTCCAGACCTTTGACATTCTAGTGAGTACACTAAAAAACCTCAACAAATCCCACCTGTTTTGAACTAATTACATCATTAATTTTGTGTTGTATTATCAGATACTTAGCAAAATCAACCCCCTTCCCAATTCTTGAAATACTCATTTCACAAACATGTAAGCATGACTGTATGTTTACCTTCGTAGAATATCTACTTCTGACTTCAGAGCTAGGAAAGGCACCTGCTATACATTTGTTACAATGCACATTATGGTATACTAATTTAAAAATTATCCTAGTGTCCTGGTTTTGGTCAGGATGGAGTTAATTTCATTTGTAACAGCAGATGAATGCTGTATTTGAGAGTAAAATGGGAGTACTGCTGATAACACCCTGATGTTTCTAGTTGCTGTCAGACAGTCAAGGACTTTCTCAGCTCTTCATGAGAAAGGAGGGGCGAAGCCAGGACAGGTGGCCCAACTGACCAAAGAGACTATTCCACGCCAGTTACGTCCTGCCCAGGATATCGGGGGCTGACGGGAGGAAGGCCGGGACGCGCGGTTCGTGGGGGACGGTCGGGTTCTGGGACGGCTCTGGGTGGCACGGCCTGAGTTGTGTGGTTTGGTGAGAAACTGCATTGTGTATCAACAGCTTCGTATATTTTGCTTTGAAGTCCTGTTAGTATTGTTACATTGTATCTTTCTGTTATCTTAGTAAACTATCCTTATCCCAACCCACGGGCCTCTTAATTTCTTGATTTTGGGGTTATTTGCCCCTTCCTCTTCCTTTTCCCTTCCCTTACTTCTCACCCCCCTTCCCTCTTCCCTTTAACCTGCTCTTTTCCTTAAAGGAGCAGGCAGCTGCGTGGATCTTGGCCCTCAGCCGGGTGAAACCACGACAGTCTTTTTGGCGCCCAACGTGGGGCTCGAAAGGTTGGGATAACGGTAGACCTGACCCTGACTGGATTGTAATTAAGTCAAAGTTGTGATAAGCACTTTGATTTAAGCAGTCTCTGGTCACGATGCTCTGGTATGTGTATAAGATTTTGCTGCTCTGTCTATTCTTTAGACAGGGAGGAGTTAATAATGGCAGCTGGTATGGTGGGAGTACAGAAAGAAATATCTATGCTGTTTTCTCTTCCTTTGGGCTAAATACAACAGCTCTGGCAACAGTTTTTGAGAATTTCCAATATCCCTGGGATATTCAAACTAGCATTTTGCTGTTGTTATGTTTGGTGAATATGGTTCTGCTTTTGTTCAATATTAAGCAAAGGTTTATGAATACCACTCAAGAGTGTTCTGCGAGGCCAGATAATCACGAGTGGCAGGGTACGTGGCAGAGTATGGGCAACTACCTAGGCACTTTCTCACGTCCGATGTTTTGGAGTTTCACTCCCGAACAGTTACAGGACCCTGATAAAGTGGCTGCATATCTGAAAAGAAATTGCCGCAAGTTTCCCAGAGATGCACAGCTTACTGCACTGTGCTGGGCCCTGGTCACTATTTACCAAACACTGCTTGATAGCAGTCAGCAGTGTCAGAGGGAAAGGAAGGAAAACAGACCAACTGAAACTGCAGCTACTGTAACCACTGGGACTAACACTGAGGCCACTGTAACTTCTATGACTAGAACTGTGGCTACTGCAACCTGCCCAACTGAAACTGCAGCTACTGCTGCCCCTACAGCAGATACTGCCGGTAAAACAAAAAATCAACCCACATCAGTGTCGGTTGCTCCTGTACGAAAGAGGAAATACACAAAGAGAGTTGTTCCTGTAGTGAAGGATGAGGATGAGGATGAAATTGAATCAGGGCCACCCGATGAAGGTCAGGATAAAGCGGGGTCATCTGATGAAGGTCAGGATAAAGCAGGGTCATCTGATGAATCTCAGGATAAGGCAGGGCCATCCAAACCATCTCAGGATGAGGTTGTTGTCACACGATCCCTGTCCCTGAGTGAGCTGCGTGAAATTCGAAAAGATTTCAGCCGCCGCCCAGGCGAGCACATCATCACTTGGCTGCTCCGATGCTGGGATCACGGGGCCAGTAGTCTGGAATTAGATGGCAGGGAGGCCAAGCAGTTGGCATCCCTAGCTAGAGAAGGAGGCATTGATAAGGCAATTGGGGAAAAGCCTGAAATCCTCAGCCTCTGGAGGCGACTACTGTCAAGTGTGAGGGAAAGGTATCCCATAAAGGAATACATTACATGTCAAACACCCAAGTGTAACAACCTAGAGGCAGTTATCCAGCACCTGAGAGAATTAGCTGTACGGGAGGTAATTTATTATGATCTGGACAACCCACAGCTTCCCTCTGATCCTGATGACGTCCTATGCACCCCAGATATGTGGCGTAAGGTTGTACGAAGTGCACCAGCAGGGCACACCAATTCATTGGCAACAATGGACTGGAGTGATACATATCCACCAACCGTATCTGAGGTGTCCAGCCACCTCCGGAGATATCAGGACAATGTTTCTCTCTCTGTGATCGCAGCGGTAGAGAAACTGGTCAAGCGACTTGATGAAAATGTGTCCATCTCCCAACCCGTATGCAGCCATGTTGCAGCTATTGGGAGAAAGCGTCCATCGTCCCAGAAGGGAGGATACAGTAGGTACACACCGCGAGAGACGCTGTGGTTTTACCTGCGTGACCATGGTGAGGACATGAGTAAGTGGGGTATGCAGCCCACCTCAGCCCTTCAAGCACGAGTAAATGAGCTGCGAGGTAAAAGAATCGCACGTGATTCTGCCAGGAAGAACGCTGCACCAGTGAACAGCCAACACAGTCAGCAACAATAGAGGTGCCCTGCCTCCAGCCAGGTGGAGGAGAGGGATAACCGTGTTTATTGGACTGTGTGGATCCGATGGCCTGGCACGTCAGACCCACAAGAGTACAAGGCTCTGGTGGATACAGGTGCCCAGTGTACGATAATGCCATCGAATCATGTTGGGACTGAACCTGTTAGCATTTTTGGAGTGACAGGGGGATCCCAACAATTGACTGTGTTAGAGGCTGAAATGAGCTTAACTGGGAAGGACTGGGAGAAACACCCAATTGTGACTGGCCCAGAAGCTCCGTGCATTTTAGGTATGGATTACCTCCGTAGAGGGTATTTTAAAGACCCAAAAGGATACCGATGGGCTTTTGGAATAGCTGCTTTGGAGACAGAAGAAATTGAGCAATTGCGTGCCTTGCCTGGACTCTCAGACAATCCTTCTGTTGTGGGGTTGTTGAAGGTCGAAGAACAGCAAGTGCCAATTGCTACGACAACAGTGCACAGGAGACAATACCGTACTAACCGGGATTCCCTGATCCCCATCCATAAGCTGATTCGTCAACTGGAGAGTCAAGGAGTGATCAGCCGAACCCGCTCACCCTTTAACAGTCCCATATGGCCAGTGCGGAAGTCTGATGGAGAATGGAGGCTGACAGTGGACTATCGTGGCCTAAATGAAGTCACTCCAGGTATGAGTGCTGCTGTACCGGACATGCTGGAACTGCAGTATGAACTGGAGTCAAAGGCAGCCAAGTGGTATGCCACAATTGACATTGCAAATGCTTTCTTCTCAATACCACTGGCGCCAGAGTGCAGGCCACAGTTTGCTTTCACCTGGAGGGGCATCCAATACACGTGGAATCGTCTGCCCCAGGGGTGGAAACACAGGCCCACCATCTGCCATGGACTAATCCAGACTACACTGGAAAAGGGTGAAGCCCCAAAGCCACATGGTTAGTTAACTCTAGGGGATCCACCAATCAAGCTGGTCCTGCTCAGTCAAAATTTCCACGCACTGTAGAAGGAGACAGAGTCCCAGTGGTGCATATGAAGAGTATATTAGGGAAGACGGTTTGGGTCATCCCTGCTTCGAGCAAAGGTAAACCCATGTCTGGGATTGCTTTTGCTCAAGGACCTGGTTGTACTTGGTGGGTAATGCAGAAGAATGGAGAAGTTCGATGTGTACCCCAGAGGGATTTGATTCTAGGTGAGAATAGCCAATACAACTAATAAGGTAGAAATTGTATTATAATAACTGCTCTGTACATTCATTATTGCTATTATTGCTGTATGTTGTTGTATGTTGTACCAATGGAGTTACAGCCGGAGTCATACAAGTCAATGAAGGAAGAGTGCCACGACGACGGGACCAAGACCTGGTGTTCCAAGAACTTTTTCCTCCTTCCCTTTGAAAATGAACACCTTTGATTCACAGACTATGAACATGGACCATGTCAGCTGTATTGGTTAGGAGCCCAAGATGCAGCATGGAACGATCCAATGGCGCATACTGACACCACGAGAGACTGTTACGAAGAATGAAGCCTGAAGATCATCATGGACTAAATGTTCATTCACTCAACAAACTCAGAAGAATGGTCCATAGACTAAGGGAATAATACCTGTATGCACACGTGTGTGTATACATGTGTACATATATATATGGGTGTCTGAAACAAGAAATGGTTGGATTTGGTCATGACGTAAATGGTATGGAATAAGGGGTGGATAATGTCCTGGTTTTGGTCAGGATGGAGTTAATTTCATTTGTAACAGCGGATGGAATGATGTGTTTGGGAGTAGTGCTGATGTTTCTAGTTGCTGTCAGACAGTCAAGGACTTTCTCAGCTCTTCATGAGAAAGGAGGGGCGAAGCCAGGACAGGTGACCCAACTGACCAAAGAGACTATTCCATGCCAGTTACGTCCTGCCCAGGATATCGGGGGCTGACGGGAGGAAGGCCGGGACGCGCGGTTCGTGGGGGACGGTCGGGTTCTGGGACGGCTCTGGGTGGCACGGCCTGAGTTGTGTGGTTTGGTGAGAAACTGCATTGTGTATCAACAGCTTCATATATTTTGCTTTGAAGTCCTGTTAGTATTGTTACATTGTATCTTTCTGTTATCTTAGTAAACTATCCTTATCCCAACCCACGGGCCTCTTAATTTCTTGATCTTGGGGTTATTTGCCCCTTTCTATTCCTTTTCCCTTCCCTTACTTCTCACCCCCCTTCCCTCTTCCCTTTAACCTGCTCTTTTCCTTAAAGGAGCAGGCAGCTGCGTGGATCTTGGCCCTCAGCCGGGTGAAACCACGACACCTAGATAAGCAGGGAGTATCTACAAGTATTCTTCAAACCACAACATTAATTCCAACATGCTAACTGCATGTTAGGTGGCTGCAACATTTTCTCTAAATTCTTTAAAATTGAATAGTGTCATCAAAATAGCACATTTTGCCATTACACCAAATGAAGTACCCAACTGCTGAGGTCTTTCAGGCCAAAGCTGTTACATAGCTGATTAAAAAAGGATAAAATTATCCCTCTCCTTTGTGTCATATGCAAATAGAGAACATACAAGGTTATCTTTATAGTGGAAAGCCTCTCACATTGAAAGCAATTCATCTGTATTTCTGGTTTTTTGTTTCTTGCTGTAGTTAGCCTGGACAGAGAACGAGTAGCTGGAGCAGGGACAGAACTGGGTACTCAGTCACCAGCTCCATCAGCCACACACGGACAATCATTTCAGCGCTTTGAAGAGTAACCAAGTGCCACCTGCAGCACAGGCCCAGAAGCCACCTCTCACAGAAACTAACCAGGCACTGGCTTCCAAAACATGCCAGCATGTTTTCCACAGAGCACAGATATTTGGCTAGTCCAAAAAAAAAAAAAACACGTTTGGGAAGATGTTTTCAATTTGCCAAATAAAAAGCAGCATTTAATGACAGCTGTATTTTTACTGTTGCAGTGTGATTCTTTCCTACTGATACAAATTTGCAAACATAAACTATATTTAACAAGGACTGAAGGGGGGACATCAAACTATAAACCAGGACTAATAAGGAGCGTGTTGTGCCTGGCTGGGTTCTGTTGGAGAAGGGGGAGGGTTGCAAGGGTGGATTCTGCAAGAAGCAGCCAGAAACTCTCTGTGGGCCCTACAGAGCAAACACCAGCCTGCTCGAGGCTGGGGTCACTGCTAACCAAGGCTGAGCCCATCAGCAATGGTGACAGTGCCTCTGAGAACCACATTAAGAAGTAAAAAAAGCCAGCCATTGCTTTTTGCCACCAGAGAAGGGAGTGAGAAGATGTAAGAAACTGTGTAGACACCAAGGCCAGGGAAGCCAGGGGAGGAGGAGGTGCCCCAGGTGCCTTAGAGAAAGATGCCCCTGCAGCCCATGGAGAAACCCATGGCGGAGTGAGTGTCCCCCTGCAGCCCATGGAAAAGGCTGAGACCCCACCTGCAGCCTGTGGAAAGGCCCCAAGCTGGAGCAGGGGGAGACAGACAGAAGACACTGTGACCCACATTGGAGCAAGACTCTGCCAGCACTTGCAGCCCGTGGAGAGAGACAGAGAGACAGAGATGAGAGATCCACACTGGATCCCGCTTGGAGCAGGCTTGTGACTCTGTGGGGGACCAGGCTGGAGCAGTCTGGGGCTGAGAGACATTCTGTGATTTATGACTGCACCCATAGCAGTGACTCACCCTGAGGCAGCTGGTAAAAGAGCTGAAGCCCTGCGGGAAAGGACTCAGTTTGGAGCAGTTCGTGAAGGACTGTCTCCCATGGGTGGGACCCCATGCTGCAGCAGGGGAAGGGTGTGAGGAATGTACCTCCCCTGGTTAAGGAGTAAACAATGTGTGAGAAACTGGGGGGGACACAAAGGCAGCGAAATCATGACTAAAGTGAAGTCTGCTAAGAGGGGAGGGGTGAGGAGAGTGCTTTAAGGTTTGTTTTTACTTCTCATTACCCCACTCTGGTGTCACTGGGTGTGCAGTGCAGTGTAATAAATTAGAGAGTTTTCTTTCCTTGCTGAGTCTGTTTTCCCCGTGACACTGATTGCGGAATGATCTCTCCCTGTTGTTATCTTGACTCTTAAGCCTCTCAATATATATTTTCTCCCTTATCGAGCTGAAAAGGAGAGTGACAATGCAGCTTTGGTGAATGTCTGGCCTCCAGCCAGGGTCAAGCCAACACAGGGCCTGGTGAATGCAATCAAGGACAAATTTTACAACCATGCCTAACACATCATGGAGGTAAGGAAGACAGGACTCGGGGTTCATGGAAAGGACAGTAAGAGTGTTATAAATGACTCGGTCCCGAACAGGATTATAACCAAATTGAACAATTTATTAAACGAATAAAGGGAAGCAAAAGGCTCTGGGGTGCACAGACAGCGCCGGGTGCTCCAGGAGTCTCCGCTCCACCAGGATGCACACCGTACAGTTCCAGTCCCTGGCTTACATATCTTCTAGGGATAGCACTGCCTGCTGGCTTTAACTGACAGACTGGAGTGCCCCCCAGGCGACCCCCACAAGACATCCTTTCGGTGAGCTTTAGCTTTTGTCTTGCCAACAAAGCCAGGCAGCTGGTTCTGCAGACCTGAGGCAGATCCAAGGCACCCTCCTATTCTTCTTCTTCCTCTTCATCACCTTCTTCTCAAGAGACAAGTTGTTTCTCCTGAAGTACCACAGTGCACACAATGTGCTACCATTGTGGTGCTTTAGGAGTTTGTTGGTGCTTCAACATACTTCATTCAGTACATGCAAAAATCTTAACCTGTCCCTCCCAGGCCCGTGGCCAGACAAGGGTATGTCATTATGCACCCCCAACATTATTCCATATTAACACCAATCAGATGGACATAGATCACAAGAGGTATCTCTTCAACAACCACTAGAGACCACCAAAAGACCCTCATGGAAGTTTTTAAGGCTTAGGGCGCATGTGTAGTAAGTACATAAATATGTGAATTAACAGACTATGTACGACTATTCTAAGATATCTAATGCACATGTAAATTATTTAATGAATACACAAACTACTGATACATGGCTTTCTAACAAGATGCTTGCAAAGGGTTAAAGGGCGCTTACTAACAAAATGCTTGCTAAGGGGGGCTTATGCTTGTTAAGGGGAGGATTACTAACAGGATGATTTGAAGTGCCATAGTGGTTATATCAGAAGATGACCTTGCACAACTCTGACTTACTTGAACAACTCCTAGTTAGTTTTGAGTGATTAATGTTCTTGAGGTAATTTAAAGCGGACCCAGGACTGATAAGAAGAAAACACAGTCCAATTATAATTGTGCCATCTGGAACAATCACAACTACACATGTGCCAGGGGAAGGAGGTGAAAAGTTCAACCTGATGAAGACTTCGAGCCCTCATCACTAAGACCCCCGACGACCACCACCAGGCAGCAGTGCGCAGGTGCAGTTGGGAGGAGTTTATGGAAATGACTTCTTGGGACTCATTTTAATACGAAGCGGGACAGGTTATGCATATGCACAGGAGTATTGCAAAATGCCATTAATATGTAACATTCTATTGTATATAGTTAAGGCCAAGTGCCATGATTGGTGTGCACGACTGTGGTGGAGCGATCCCCTATGCCCCCAGCGCTGAATAAACACACCTTCTTTATAACTCTCTGTGAGTTGTGAAGTCAGCTTCAGCAAATCACTACAACACACAGAACAAGTCCTGCTGCTTACGAACTGGTACACACGTTCAGGTGGAGCAACCCCCTGTGCGTCCAGTGCTGCAATAAAGGAAACGCCTGCTTCTTAATACTAAACTGGTGTTAGTTTTCTTCATTCCTGATTTTTGGTGACACCATACTTCAATTTTTTTCTTAGTACAGTTTCCAAATTTCAGCAAATGAGCAGCTGACAGGACATGACATCAAGTGCTTCCTTGCTACAGTACCTTCAGCAGCACTGCTGTCACAGTAATGCCTTAAACACATCAAGCTGCACCCAGTGCAACTCCTGAAGTGATCAGACACACAAAGAAATTTCCCCTACGATGCAGACCAGCAGTTTGATATTTCAAATTATTAACATCTCAGACTATAAATTAAGTAGTTCTGTAGTGTCAGTTTCACAGCAGTCTCACAGATCTCAGTGGTAACACTACACTCAGCAGACAGTTCAAGCCCTCCTACAAAATTCTGGTGTAAGTTTTCACAGGCTAACTACAGCAGTTTCAGTGAGGAGTAAATGCATTCAGCTTACCAACTCCTTTTCCACTTTGACCAACTCAGCACCGGACAACACCACGCACTCACAGTTTGGATTAGGTTCTCTTCACTCTGCTTGAACAGAATTACCTTTGTAAACCACAGCAACAGCCTATGTTGGTCAACAGGCACACACAGGTGACGTAGGGAAATAGACTCTGTAACTGGGAAGTTATAAAGTAGGTATGTTCATTGCACGCAGGTGCACGTACCTAAACCCGCCTACTCCTGCTTCACATGTTAATTAGCTTATCAGTCCTTTGCCCTTGCGCAGATTCTTTCAAAAATTGTGGGCAAGGATCTTTGGAACACGGGCAGTGGTCCTTGGGAGGAAGGCCATAGGTCTTCCTCATGGTGTACTTTTTCACCCTTTGCCTAAAATGCAATGATCCCGCAAGCTTGCAGTGTTCCTACCAGTCTGAGCTAATTCATGTCCTTGTTATCTGTTTTGCTTTAGCAAGGATGTTTATTGACATATTTGTGACGGATGTCATATTTTTTCGAATTTTTGCTCCTTATAATCACTCCCTCGAGATAATGTGAGACCGTTTCTTACTCCTCACAAGTAAGCCCTTTGTCAGGGAAAAACAGACTTCCTCCTCCGTTAGTTGTTTTCTTCAAACTATGTGACTAAGTTCTACAACTATATTTTTTGAGTACACATATATAGTTGGGATTAATTTATTGTCACTATTTCACCGGGACGTGATGTTTGGGGGCGGGGGGGGAAGGGGCAGTTAGGGGGATAGTTGGGAGCCGTGGTGGTAGGGCTGAAATCTAGAACTGCACTTTTTAATGTTATTTAAGGGCTGTACAAAAAAACTTCTAGCTGTAGCCTAGAGTTACAGAATACAGAATCACAAGGTTGGAAGAGACCTTTGAAGATCATCGAGTCCAGTCATTCCCATCCTGTGCTAAACCATATCCCTAAGTACCTCATCTACCCTTTTTTTGAACACATCCAGGGAAGGTGACTCAACCCCCCTCCCTGGGTAGCCTGTTCCAGGCCCTGACAACTCTTGCAATAAAAATTTTTTTTCTAATATCTAATCTGACCCTGCCCTGGCACAGCTTCATGCCATTGCCCCTTGTCCTGCCTCCTGTCACCTGGCTGAAGAGACCATCGCCCACCTCTCTACAACCTCCCTTCAGGTAGCTGTAGGTGGTGATAAGGTCTCCCCTCAGCCTCCTCTTCTCCAGGCTAAGCATCCCCAGCTCCCTCAGCTGCTCCTCATGGGATTTGCCCTCCAGCCCCTTCACCAGCCTGGTTGCCCTTCTCTGCTCTTGCTCAAGGACCTCAGTGTGCTTTTTACGGTGAGGAGCCCAGAACTGCACACAGTACTCAAGGTGTGGCCTCACCAATGCCCAGTCCATGGGCACAATCACCTCCCTAGACCTACTGGCCACACTGGTTTTCATACAAGCCAGGATGCCATTGGCCTTCTTGGCTGCCCGGGCACACTGCTGGCTCCTATTTAGCCTGCTGAATATGAGTGCAAACACTTCTAGCCGTAGCCTAGAGTCAAAATCCAAGTTCCTCGTTCCCACCACATAACCCCACGCTAACGACCGGACACGTTGTCCGTCAGCACCGCCCCCCGCCCGGCTCTCCGTACCCGCACAGCGCCAGCCCCCCCTCCGCTACCCGCAGGCTACAGCGCGCCAACCCCCGCCCTGGCCGCCCACACCCTTCGCCTATCAGGGCCGGAGGGGGCCTTACTCGTTAGAAGCCGCCCGCCGCGATCGCCTGACCTGCGAGCGCCCACACTCCCCTCAGGATGAGATACAGCTTTACGGACGAGCTCGCTCCCCTCCGCTGGAAAGGAAAGCGGAAGAGCGGACCACGCCTCCTTCTTCGCGGGAGGGGAGGAGCTGGGCAGACGAAGGAAGGCGCCGCTAAGCACCTCCCCTAACGGTCGCTGCTTCTTGGCGCCAGAATTCGATTGTTGGAGACGTCGGGGAGCGGCGTTGAAGGTGAGGTACCAAGGCCTTAGGGAGGGAAACGCGGGCGGTACGCGGGTCCCAGTTGATTACGGCGCTAGAGCTGCTAGTGAGGGAGGGCTCGTTCGGCTGAGGCGTCCGGCGGGGCTGTGGGGAGTGGCGGCGCCGTCCGTGAGAACACGGAGGGGCTGTGGGGGGGGAGGCCGCCATGGTGGCGGGGGTAAGGGGAGTGCGTTGCCGGCGCCGCAGAGCTGCCTTTGGCATTTTTCTGGGCTTCGTCCCTTCGGCGCGGCGGGGCTGAGCAGATAGCAGCGCTGCGGGCTGGAAAGGCGAGCTCCCTTTCCGTCGGGAGGATCAAGATCCGTGTCTTTACCCTTCCTTCGTTGCCTGGTGGGCCAGTTGCCAGCTTTGTGAGAAACCAGGGTTATGCCACCGTCTTCGTGCAAAGGTGCCGATGAACGTCGTGTAAAGTCACCTCACAGTACAGGTTATTGATGGGATGATGAGCAACTCTGAATTTTCTGCTTATAAATGCATAATGTTTTTTGTAGTACAAGGTATGTGTCCTTTCCGTTTTCTTACATGTTTGTTTGACATCCTTTGCCTTTTTTTTTTTGTCTCTTGATTATGATCCAGATACCTGTGTTCGTATTCTTGAGAAGAATAATTGCCCTGGTACATTTGGAACATAGAGAAGATGTTCATCAAGTCAATTGTTCTTGAAGGTTTTAAATCTTATGCTCAGAGGACGGTCATTAAGGACTTTGATCCCATTTTCAATGCCATTACTGGCTTGAATGGTAGTGGCAAGTCCAATATCTTGGACGCAATCTGTTTCCTGTTGGGAATCACCAACCTGTCACAGGTAAAGTGAGAGGAGTCATTTAATAAAACTCTTCCTTCTGTCAACAACATTTCATATTATTAGTCGTAGTATCAGATGGAAGACAAGAAGTGTGGTGCCTCTATTTAAAAAAAAAAAGTATTTTATTTGTATTTTTCATTATATAAAACTTTCTCTGTCATTCTTGTTCATTCTTACCCTAAGATTGGTTTATGGTTTTGTAAATACTTTAGAGTGTCTCAAAGAATGCAGCTTAGAAAATTAGACTAAAGACACACACTTAAAAGGAAGTAGCCCCAAACCAAAGATCTTTTGCAGCTAAAGGCACAAACCTGTTTATTTATAATAAACTTTGCCACTGCTGGGTTGGGTCTGAAACTTTGGTGAACTTTCATCAGAAAAAAAATAGCTGGTTTTCTTGTAATGCCTGTTACCTTGAAGATGATGTATCTGCTTTACTCTTATTCAAATAGTAAAAGTACTCAAAAATCAATTTGAATATCTTCAGGGTTTATGTTTGGTTTGGTTTTTTTTTTTTTTAACCCCCACTGCAGTTGTAGACAAATCCAACACACCTCCAAGGAACTCTTTTCTGATTAATTTCTGTGTTCTGAACGAACTCCATAATGGATATTAAATCCTAGAATCTCCTGAGCTAGAAGGGACCTGTAAGGATCAAGTCCCACTCCTGGCTCCACACAGCACCAGCTAAGACAGAGCAAGGGACTGAGTGCATCCACCAGGTACTTCCTGGACTCAGCCAAGCTGGGTGCTGTGGCCCTGTCCCTGGAAGCCTGTTCCAGTGACCAACCACCCCCTCAGTAAAGAACCTCTTTTGATGGTCTTTAAGTAAACATAATGGTGATGGAAACAGTAATCTGGCTCTTTTTTTTTTTTTATATATATTTTTAAATGTGTTCAGTTTTTGTGAGGAGTCCCCTGCAGAAACAATTAGCTGGATCACAAGTTTGGCACACTCTGCTTGTGCTTTTACAACACTAGTGCCTTGCAGCTCCCCTGTGTCAGTCTCTCACATGAACTCAAATCCACAGCTACAGCTGTGTTTTACTTGTTAATTTTTCCCAAACCGACACTAGCGCACTGAAGCTGTGTAATGAATTTCTTACAGAAATGTATTTATCTGTTTCATGGATTTAGGTAAGAGCTTCTAACTTGCAAGACCTAATTTATAAAAATGGACAATCTGGAATTGTTAGAGCAACTGTGTGTATTACCTTTGATAATTCCAATAAGAATCAAAGTCCGCTGGGATATGAAGCTTATGATGAGATCCTCATCACCAGGCAGGTGAGTTTGTATTGTTCAATAAGCTATATACATTTTTACCATGTTCCACGAGTGATTTTTCAAGCAGAAGAAGGAAAAAGGTAATTTTTAAAGTGCATGGGTTTTTTGCAGTTGAGGCAGTTATACAGTGTGCTTAGTAAAACAAACTGTAGAAGCAGGTCCAGTGTGCTAGATAAAAAAAATACGAATTGATTATTGTTAAATGTATTCTGTCAATAATGTTTCCTATTGCACAGAAACGTAACAAAATAATGTTCCTAAAGCAAATTATAATTTTCTGGTTTGTGGGTTTCTACTTCCGTTTTCATATGTTCCTCTTAATATCTGAACTGTGTGTTAAATTTGGTCTTTAAGGATAAAAGAACCTTCATTGTTTAGATTAAGATGTCTCCCAAGCTTTAAAAAAAAAGGGAGAACTTGTGGAGTTTGGAAGTGTGGTAAATAGTGCCCTCAATGACCGATCTTTTTCTTATGTTTTACTTCTGTATTGTAAATGTCTCTCCAGTCCAACAAGATCTGTTTTGATATTCTGTAGAGTAAGCATGGGTATGCAAAGATACAATATATATGGGGTTTGCTCAGATTTTTTTTTTTACTCTTAACTACAGTTTACAGTATCATAGTGTAAACTCTTTTTAAAGTTACCTTATTCCATTTCTTTTCCTTTTCCAGATTGTCATAGGAGGTAGAAATAAGTACCTTATCAATGGTGTGAATGCTACCGCCAATCGCGTGCAGGATCTCTTCTGCTCCGTTGGACTGAACGTCAATAACCCTCACTTCCTCATCATGCAGGTACTGTGTGCATCTTCATAAAAGGCCAAAATAATAGAAGTTGCTCTAAAATTGAGACAGTTTAGATAGTGGACAAACACTTAATTTCCTGATCAGAGAAAAGCAACATCTTCTGAAGTAAGAATCAACTGTCTTTTAAGTAGAATTTTCTAGTACAGCGTAGTTTGACTGTGAAACACATGTATTGTAGCACAAGACCTCATGTAGCAAACTTTCTAAAACATTCCAACTTATTTTCCTTTTTGTCTTTTTAACAGGTAAACGTTGCTTTCATAATTATGCTAAAAAGAGAGATTTTCTTTCCTGCTATCTGTTTCATGTTAGACAATATCTTGAATGATGTTGATATACAGGATTTCTTAAGTCACAGTTAACACAGGAAGAGCTGAGAAATTTAAAAGACTACTATAAACATCAACACAGGGACTGGGCAAATCCCTGAAATATTTGCAAGAAATAATAAATCGTGTTCCGGTTCGGGGAGAGCGGAGGGAAGGACAGTTTTGCACCTGTTCTGCTTCCCTGTAGTCACATATGAGCCATATTTCCAAAGAAAACCAGTTTATGATTAAGTACTTATTCAACATCTGCAACTTAGTAAGTCTCTAGAACAAAATACGCCCTTTAAGGTGTAATCAGGAATGTGGAGGACAAGATGTAAGGGCCAATTAAGGTTGCTGCTTGAAGTGACTCATTTTGTTTTTGAAAGTTAAAGCAACTGAATAAGCTATATTTTCCTCATAGAAAAAAGAAATCATGTTTGACCTTATAACATATAAAAATGAGTGGGTATTTCTGGGGTTGGGGTTTTGATTTTTTGACTATTATGATGGTACACAACCACCATTCTTGTTTTTTCTTTCTGTCACCAGGGAAGAATTACCAAAGTTCTAAATATGAAACCACCAGAGGTAAGAAAGTTTTGGAACTTGTTTGTCTGAAGTTTCACAGATTTGTTTTGAATGACAAGGTTCAATATCGGGATGCATGTGTGTAAACATATACATATATAATGTCTTGGAGGGAGATGAGATGTTCAACTTAGCATTGAGTTGAACCTGTGTAACATATGATAAAAGTTTTTTGTTGCATTCCTTTTATTTTAGATTTTAGCTATGGTTGAAGAAGCAGTTGGTACTAGGATGTATGAAAGCAAGAGAACTGCTGTCCAGAAAACCATAGAGAAGAAGGAAGCGAAACTGAAACAAATTCAAACGGTACGTATTAGAAGGTGTACTTTCCTTTTTTTAAAGTTAACTGAATAACTGGTGTATTATGGTTCTTAACTTCTAAAATATTTCGGTTTTGCACCTGGGACAAGATATGCTTAGACATATGAGGTCTAAAAATCCTAGTCTAAATGTTCTGCTTTGTGTTTCAGATCTTAAATGAAGACATTACTCCCACTTTACAGAAACTGAAAGAGGTATGGAAAAATTAGATGACCCTTTAAGTACTGAAAAAAGTACTCTTCAGCTACCCTGAAACCCGTATATGGTGGCTAAAACAACGTCATGTTTACAAACTTTGTAGAGTCTTTTGAGAGATGACATTTATCTTCTGTCCAGATACAGAAAATGTGGTATTTGAGATTTCCAGGAAATCCTCGAGAAGAATGTAGGGAGAAGGAAGAAAACAAGAGAGATAGATGAAAATAGAAGATGTATCTTGGTTTTTTTTGTCCTGGTTTCAGCTAAGATAGAGTTAATTTTCTTTCTAGCAGCTGGTGCAGTGCTGTGTTTGAGAGTTAGGATGAGAGCTGTGCTGATAATACCCTGATGTTTTTAATTGTTGCCAAGCAGTCAGCTTCTCATATTGCTCTGGTAATGAGAAGGTGGGGAGCACCCAGGAAGCTGGCAGGGGACACAGCCAGTACAGATGACTCAAACTGGCCAAGGGGATATTCCGTACCAGTTACATCATGCTCAGCATAAAGGGGAGAGGAGTGCGTGGCTCCAGGGTGTGTCTTTTGGGACAATGGCTTCAGGATGGCTCTGAGCTGTATGGCCTGAGTTGCATGGTTTAGTGAGACACTGCATTGTGTATCACCAGTTCTCTATATTTTGCCATAAAGTCCTGTTCTCTCTCTCTCTCTCTGCTGTCCCAGTAAACTGTCCTTATCCAAACCCATAAAAGTTTGCCTTTTGGTTTTCCTTCCCCTTCTCCACTGAGAGAGCGACTCGGGTGCTCAGCTTCTGGCTGGGGCAAAACCACATTCTTATGCCAAGTGATATTTCTGCTGTACAATCAATTGTAAAAGTATTGTTTTACCTAAGATTTCCTGAGCAATGTACAATACTGAATATATTATTTAACATGAAGAATTCTTGTTCTTACCTGCAATAATAGTAGAGGTGCTTAACAGATTTCTATAACAGTATTTTTCTATTAAATTTTAGAGGTTTTTTTAATTGGTGTTTTTTTCAGGAACGAGCATCCTATCTAGAATACCAAAAAGTAGTGCAAGCAATCGAACATTTAACCCGACTCTGTATAGCATATCAGTTTGTTCTGGCTGAAAAGACTAAGGTATCATCTGCTGCAAAGTTAAAGGAAATGCTGGATATTGTAGAGAAGCTTCAGAAATCATTGACTGAAGGTGACGAGAACTTGAATCAACTTAAAAAAGAAGTAGCTGAGATGGAAAAGGCAAAGGATGAGGTAAGTGAGAACAGAGTTGTGGTCGTCTGAATGTCTGAATACAAGGAGTTACACGAACAGGGATTTTTATAGATAGAATACCCTTGAAATTTTATCCTCTGGTGTGTTGTTTTGATTACCCCCGGCTTGTTAATTGTTAGCTGTTCTCTAGAAGGCATCCATTTAAAGTTTTAATTTCTCTGAAATGCTTTACTTCCAGTCATTTAAAAAATGAAATGTGTTTGCTCTCATGTTTCCACTTGGTATTCAAAAGTAAATTTTGCCAGAGATTTTTTTTCCTTCGTTCTGGTTGATGTCTCTAAAGAAATATACTTCAGTAAGAAACTCTTCAGCAAAAATCATTATTCATCCCAGTTTTGGGGACAATACATTTGCCTAGATATAGGATGGTCCACAGGGTCTTCAGATGCCTAAATGTGGCTTTTGTACAGGGACAATGCTACATATTTTGGGATGATGTGGGACTTCAGTAGTGGTTTCAAGTTAGTTTTGATTTCAGAGGAAAGAGATGTTCCGACCCATTTGCATTGCTGTCTAACTGCCTGTTTGATCAGATATTTAATCTTTTGCTCACAGCTACAGGTAGAAGAAGAGAGAAATATTGCACACACTGTATCAGCTTCTTAGGCTAAATGAAATTTCTTTTGTTTCTGGTTGTAGAAACTTGCTGATGAAATCCATTCACTGCAAGAGGGTCTTTCAGAAGTTCAGAAACAGAATACTAAAATAAAGACTGCTCTTGATCTCAAGAAACAAAACTTGGAAAGTGAAAAGGATAAGCAGAGAGAACGGCTGAAAAGTTTGAAGGAGGTAAGATTCTTGTATATAACTTTTTTAAAAAACCTAAATTCAGATTGAGGAGGATGGCTGTTTTTCTTAGCTATTATGATAAAATCCTGTGATTGGCAAGAGTTGCATTAGGTAGGGTGGTAAGGGCATTGTTTGATTTGCACAGTTAGTAGGTTCCTATTAGAAACAAATGTGATGCATATACGAAGTGTCGACCTTTTATGAAGTTCAGAAGAGATCCCTATAGCTTCAAAAGCTTATGCTGCGACATTTTTATTTTGGTTTTTAAATTAAAGGACAAATTTCTTATTGTGTATTTCAGACAGGTGATTTTTTTTTTTAATGCAGGAGGAACACTGAACAATATTTTGCTTTTTAAACACTGGGAAGTAAAAGCTCTTTCTCCTAGTTTTCAGGCAGTATTTAACCTTTCTGTATTTAACCTTTATGTAGACCTTTGGTGCACTCAGGGGGCAAGCACGCACTTTAACACATGCATAGACAAATTGTAAGGTCACGAAATCTGACAGTCATAGAAATGTTGATGAAACTACTTTGTAGCTCCTCATTCAACAGCCAGAATTTAAAGTGACTCGTCTGGTTTTTGTTCTTTGTTTTACTAAAGGATAGTGAAATGTGTGCTGCAAAGGAGAAAGAAGCAGAGAAGATAAAGAAAGAAATAAATGATTTACAGGAAGCAAGTGAAAAAGATACATGTGATTTAGCTGCAGCCCTAAAGCATTATAATGCTATATCTGTGGGTTTGACCACCACTGACAGTGGGGAAGCAGCTTCTCTTGCTGAGCAGATGATTACCTGCAAAAATGAAGTCAACAAAGCACTAACAGTCGCTAAACAGGTAAGAATAAGAGCTCTGCTTGTCTCAGACCAGCCTTCCTGCTTCTTTTGAAAATTGTCTGAAAACCAAATGATGTATTCTTGAAAGGTCAATGAAAATATTTAAAGAATACTGATGCAATAGATTTTACAAATTGACATGTATATTAAGGTGTCTTTCTAAAAAAAACAGGTCATTGAAAAAAAAATATCCTTGCACAGACAAATAGGGAAAAGCTGTAGCATTGCTGTAAGGAGCATAAAGGTTGGCTTTGCAACATGAAGTAGGACTTGCAGTACTCAAATGACTGACTTTATTGGATAGGAGGAAATTAAGACTGCTGTCCATGATATTCATGCTATAGATATTTCTACATTAATGGGATCAAAATAAATATAACTGAGACTGTGAATGGAAAGTTCACAAGAAACTATCTCCTCAGTTAAATTGCGTGCTAGTCATATGACTGTGAAACATGCTGCTCCTTTTGTCTTAAGGTAGGAAGACTGCTGGAGTAGTTCTCATGGTAGAATTTAAATTTCAGTGGTGAAAGTGCAATTTGCTTTTCTCACTTAACTCCTTTGGGGAATATAGCAAGGACAGCTGTCCCCCATGTTATTTTACCTTGTTTCTTCTTGGACTTTATATATATGCTGCTATGAGTTATTGTATACAAATACAGGATTTGTATTTTCATTTCCAAATCACCTGTGCTCTTACTTTCAAAGGCCAAGGCTGCTTTTTGGCATTTCTGCAACCAGTCAAAACTTTGGAATCATTTGAGCACCTTGTTAGTGCAAGTGTCCTAAATCTGCACCTCTGGGAGTCTCTTTGAAGACCTTTGAGTTCCATATTTTATTTCTTCTTACAGACCCAAATGAGGCTGAGTTATGTACAACAAGAATTAAAGACAAAACAAGCTGAAATTCAAGATGCAGACAGAGGATACCAGAAAAACCAATCAACACTTGAAGCTGTCAACAAAGCAAAGGAAAACATAGAAGAACAAATGAAGAACGTGAAGTTTGATGGTCTGTACAAACTTCTATTGCATAATTTTAAGCCAGTCTGAAAAGGAATACAGAAGTGTGGTGGGTTGACCTTAGCTGGCTGACAGGTTCCCACCAAGCCACTCTGTCACTACCGCTCCTTGACTGGACAGGGGAGATGAAAGGCTTGTGGATTGAGATAAGGATAGGGAGAGATCATTCACCAAGGGCTGCTATAGGCAAAGCATCTTCACCCTCAGGAAACCAAATTGATTAATTACCAAGCAAATTGGAGTAGCTCTCTTGGCTATGTTATTGCCCATCACCACACTGCTAGACTTTGAATGGGATTGAAGGGACAACCTTGATGCAGTGCCAGCAATACTCAGCAGTAACCAAAACCACAAGAAGTGGGAAGTCCAGCACTGAGAAAAGTTAACTCCATCCCAGCCAGACCAAACACAAGAAAGAGCTGAAAAAGTGCTGCTTTCATCCACAGAGAAATTTCTCTGGTCAAAGTTCTGCAAGCTCTTGGCTTCCAATAGAAATTAGTTTTAAATAATTTGATTTTATAACCTTTAGGCTAAATCTTCTAAAGTTTGATGGAAAACTTAAATTTCATATAAAATTTAGATGGAAAAAGTGACCATTCTCCCTTCCAGGCTTTCCCTATCTAAATAACTTCCTAAAGCTAATTTCTCACTTGAGGTAACGTTTGTTGCAGAAGCTACTCAAAACTGTATATTGATATTCCAGAACGACTCAGAAATACATTAGACTTTAAACTCTTTTCTTTGCATGTCTGGTATTGTGAATGCTATTAATTTGTCTCAACTTGAAATTTACAAAGAATTTTAGGAAGTATCCCAATATGTATATAAACAGTGTAGCATACCAGTTTTTAAGCTAATAGATTTCTGTGCTCTCGGTGTTTGTCTGCTGTTTGTGTTCAACTCTTAAGGAAAGACAGAAGAAGAACTTTTAGCAAAAAAGAAGACATTGACTGCTGAAATCAGCCATCTGAAACAACTGTATGAAGGCTTAATGGCAAAGTTTCCTCTGCTACATTTTGAATACAAGTAAGATATCGATGTGATGCCAAAATACATTTCAAAGTGCTTTTTGGGTTATTTTGTGCATGGTTTATGAGACTGAGGATAATTCCATGAATTGCTTAGTTGTTGTTTTCCCTAGTGCCAGTGAATAATGACTATCTCACCCATTGTGCAAGTGCTGGGGGCCAGGAGAAAGGTTGCAGAAGTTCAGGAAATGTTAACTGAACTAACAGGCAGCAGGGAGCATGATAATAGCCATTCTTAAATGACAGCCCACTCAAAATCACTGGAATTTACAAGTTTTGTATGACTGTGTTTACAAGACGTAACTGGACTTCAGGAACAAACCCCATAGAATCCAGAGGTCTAAGCTGCAAAGATATGTAATCATTATTTTTCAGAGTCCTACCAGAGGACTTCAAGTGGATGAGACCCATAGTAATGCATGAAATCTGCGTGAACAAGTTATGCCAAAATCAGAAAGAACATTCTATTAATGACTTTGTAACTCAATCTTTACTGGGAAATCTCTTGCCTTGAAGCACTTAAATTAACTGTTTTCTGTGGGTTTTTTCCTGATATAATTTAGAACTTACCATATCAATATAAATAGTATAAGTTGTTAATTTTTATTTTTTTAAGATGCTGATTACCATAATTTAAATTTCTTTTAAGTTCTCCAGAAAGAAACTGGAACTCAAACCATGTGAAAGGCCTTGTTGTGTCTCTTATCATTGTGAAAGACATGTCCAAAGCAAAAGCTCTAGAAACGGTAGCTGAAGGGAAACTGTATAACATTGTTGTGGACACAGAGGTATGTTTATTACTTTAGTACAGAAGTCTGGTGGTTTAGACCAATGTACATGTTTAAATTAGGTTGAGTCATGCATAATTATTGGCAAAAATATATTGCTTCTGCAGTGCCCTGTTGTCTTACTTTACAAAGCCTACCTGATGAATACATAATCGTTCTGTAACTTCTCATTTGAGGTCACTGGTAAAAAGCTTTTGGAAAAGGGTGAACTAAAGCGTCAATACACCATCATTCCACTGAACAAAATTTCAACCAGGTGTGTTGGACAAGACAAAGTCAAGTTGGCCCAGTCCTTGGTAAGTAAACCTTCATAGGTAAATAAATAGACTATTTACACTCTTTTGCTTGTGCACCATTGTTACTTTGTTTCATTGCTGGACATGGGCTTCTTAATGATTATATGTTGCGAGTTCCTGTTTCTAAAACACAGATCTTGGGAAATAATTCATATCCAGAGGCTTTGGAAGTGCAGAGAGGCACTAGGAACAGACTGGGAACCAATATGGTTAAAAGCAATCAGTTCACTTTGTTCAAGCTGGTAGCTGCTTCTATGCATCTGACGGTTACATAACTAGGGGCCACAATAGGGAGAGAAAAGGCCATTTGCACTGTATCAGGTCTTTATCACCACAATGGAATTTCAAAGTACCGTGAGATTACAGGTTCTCCTTCCCAAGCTTTTCTGCCCATTGTTAGTGAATTCTTAAGGCTGTTTTTGCAAGCGCAAGTAACTGTGGCCTTGATCAACTAGCCAGGCTCCCACAATTCCCTCTTTTTCTTTTTGCCCAAGCAAAACAGCCAAATTAAGGGCTTTGTTAATTAGTTGTTTTAAGTATTTGAATCAAACAAGGTACTACAATGAACATAGACAGTATTATCAGTAGGATGACAAGTCCAGCCTTAATAACATCTCTGAACCAACCGGCAATTCCCAAGCTGTTAAACCAGCCAGCCAGCTACTCTCATACTGTAGCTTCACCATTTGTTGCCGCAATAAATCAATGCTCTTATGAATTGATTTAGAGTGGTCTGATACAGCACATACCCTCAAAGGCCTTACACACACCCATGACTGTGTGCCAAAAGCAAGAAACCAACAGCAGCTCTGTTTTGCAAAGTAGCATGTCTCACACTATCTACATCAGTAAGCAGGCCACTAAGAGCAAGAGATGTAGCACTGGTTTGTTCACTCAGCCAACAGCCTAAGTTTGTTAGTTCCTTTAACGCAGCAGCAGCTGCTACCCCAGGGGCCAGCACTGATTTGCCCAAGCTGAAGTTTTGCAGACTCAACTCGGATCAATGTGATCAAGTGCTGAGCTCCTTCATTGAAACACACACAGAGCTTATATAGGTTTCTATATCACTATACGAGTTACATTACATTGCTATTGGTTAGATGCTCTGTTCATGTGTCTCACTATTGCTAATAAATGGTTAAAGCAAAACAGTCACTTTGTTCCTTTTTAAGGCAGTTGTTAATGTTTTTGCAGTTTGTTATCTCATGGAGTTTCTGACAAGCTCCTGTTCTCAGACATCTGTTCTTCTGTTACTGCATACTGACATGTCTCTGTTAGCTTCCCCAGGTCTGATTATATGGGGGTCAGAAATAAATTTGGATGGGCCACAGCCACCATTCCTCTCAAAATGCAGTACTACAATTCCCCCTTCTTGTTTATGGACCAGCCAGACTTTTGTGAAGAGCATTATCCATCCTGCAAGAGCAACACTGTGACATACGTGGCAAAAATAACACTAAAGCAAAAATAACTAACCAAAACATAAGCCCTTATTTAACTAAATCTAAAAGCCCTCCCATAAACAGAAAACCATACTGTAAGGGGTGGCAAGCTAAAAACTGCTAATTGGCTACACAGACTGCTCACAACGAAGTGACTAATTAGTAATTATAACGAGTTTTGATAAGTATTATCTTCTAGCTAGACTTTGTTAGTTACCTTTGATGTCTAAAAGTTATCTGCACAGCAGCTGTGTTTTGGCCACCTTATTACAGCTGGATCATGACATGTTCACCTACTTCAGATATCTTCCTACAAGTCCTCCTTGTTTTGAGGCAGTCTGTACCTCTGTCTTCAAGGCTGCTGTGTCTTGAAAATGTAATTACCAAAGACCTCTCAGCATGAGTAATTTTCCTGGCTTTTGGGAATTCAAGGATATTGTCAAGGCCTGTGTGTTCTGTGAGGAGAGTCAGGTCACCAGCAGGCCTGCTGTCTTCCTTGACAATTTTTTCCCTTTTAGTATCTGTGTTACCAAACCTGCTTTTTGAGGTCTCTGCAAGGGCCCTTTGCAGAAAGCTCAACGAACATGGCAGTAAATGTAAGACAAGTACTATAATTACCAAATCCAGTAATGCAAATTTTACCATTGACAATATCCATCCTGAAATTTCCCAGATAATTCCCCCCTTTTTTTTTTGTTGCTGTTGCTATCGTTTGTTTTCGTTGTATCTTTTGTGTTTGACCTATTAATTTCTGAATGCATGCATGAGCCTGAGAGTGGTCAGCCAGATTCCTGCAGCACATACCTTTCAAAATTTTCACAACCATGTGTGTGAGCCAGCAACACAAATCAGTTGCTGTATGTCTTACAGAATCCACATCCTTAGCTAAGTGCCTTGATACCTTTGCTGTTGCATTTGTTTGCTTTGCCAATCAGGAGTGTCAGAAGTGCAGATAACATCAGCCTCAGGTGTTCGTGCAGGTACCCATTGTGCAGAAATCACTATTTCCCTAATTTTCATGTAGCACAAATACATGCATTTTTCAAAGACTGTTTGATGGTTCAAAATGTCCCGCAGCAAAATTCATAGTCCCCTGTGGCTGCAGCTGGAACACTTGACTTCAGTTGAGTTTGTTGGGAGGTGCAAGTGGGAGTGGTAGGTGTTGATATGAAATATGTCCCTGATCTGATGATTGTCAAAGCCGATACTTGTCCATCTCCATAGGATTCTTGTCCCTCTTCTTAGGTTTCTTGTCCATGGGGGCAACACTGCTCTTTGCCTTATTTGGTGATTCTTCATAAAGGCAGCTTTTAATCTCAGTAGTCTTCAGGTGGGGGGACAGGCAGTTCTGCAGACCCTTTCACAGCAGGGCATGCCGTCGCCCGCTCCGCTTCGATGTTTTCCAGCTTTTCAAGGACAAGCCGAAGTTGTTGATGCCAGTTAACGTTTTCGACTGCGCCATGGGGTGGTTTAGGCTCAGTAAAAGTTAAAGGTGAACAGATATTAAAGGCAGTCGGTTGTACATTTGTTTCCACATTTTTCCTTCCAAAAGTATAATAGTGGTCTGTGTGTCTGTGTGTGTCTCTGAGGCTCCCACAGTTACACTAATAAGAATTTCTGGAAGGTTTTAAGGGAATCTTGATTTTTGTTTTATTATTTTTGCTTTGTATTTTTGTATCTATATGATATTTAAATGGATATTAATTATTCCACTTTCAACTGAAATAGTTTTAAAATATAGTGGTGTATTTAGTTTTCTTTTTTATTAAGACAAATTCAATTTGAGAATTCTTGTAACTGTAAGCACACTAATTGTGTTTTGTTTGATTTCTAGGTTGGTCCTAATAACCTGAATTTAGCCCTTTCTCTAGTTGACTATAAATCTGAATTGCAGAAGGCAATGGAATATGTCTTTGGGACAACATTTATATGTAATGATATGGATAATGCTAAGAAAGTGACCTTTGACAAAAGAATAATGACAAGAAGTGTTACATTTGATGGAGAGATGTTTGACCCCCAGGGCACTCTGCGTGGAGGTAATTGCCGGTTTTATTCATATTATGCTACTGTCTATTGATTTCTTTGCTGGTCTGCATGCTTTTTATATGATTGAACAATAGCCTTTTTATTTAGGTTCCTACTGGGGATAATAGGATCTGTTTAAGCTAATAGCTGTCAGTCTTGAGCTGAAGTAAGATTGATTAGATTACGGAAATAGTGTGAAACCAGTTTTTTCTTAAAGTAGGTTAGATTTTAAATATTTAAATCTTATTTAGCTATGTAATCCTCTTGGAAGGAGGCAAGTTTTGAATTCAAGCACTCTTTGAAGTAATTCATTATTAGAGACAACTTCATAAATTATGACTGATTTCAGAAGAAATGCATGGGCAGTATTCAGAATCTGCAGGAGTAAATTTTTTAACAGGGGAGGAAGTAGTCTTTATCTACTGAGAACGACTGTAACTTCAGCCTAGCTGTCTTTCTGTTTTGTAACTAAAACAAATCATCATTTAGAATTTGGTACTTGCCAGTGATGAATCCATTAGTCTTCATTCCAGTTAGCTTGACATTGCTTTTTTTTTTTTATTTCATTGAGCAGGTGCGAGCTCAAAGAATATACCAATATTGTCTAAACTTAAAGAAATCAAAGATGTTGAAGCAAAACTCAAGAAAAAGGAATATGAACTTGAGACTGTAGAGAAGGACCTGGCAAAGTTGAAGAATGCTGCTGAAAAGTACGGTTTGCCCTATAAAGCATCTTATTTCTCTTATATGACTGAGTAAATGTGATTAAGTATTTTTGGAGGGCTCAGGACCTGTTGAGAATGTAATATGGAGAAAAATTTCCTTTCCTCCATGTCCCCCCACCCTGATTTGATTTGTAAGTACAGCAATCAGCATTAGTTTTTAGATAACATGTGCAAGAAACCTGTATTTTGGGCAATACAGGAAAAGAAACAGCAATAATGTCTTCTTGAAATAACTTGAAGTTTTCAAAAGCTTCATAAAGTGAACTGAAGAATGGATCTGTTCCAGCCATATTTTGTATCATTCATACAGAGTTTGTGATGGTTCTTACTTTTCTCTTACTAAGGAGAAAATTTTAAGTTTGTTTTTGTTTTTTTCACTTACTCAATTACCAAAGATCTTTTAAAAGATGGGATATGAAAATATGTTTAGTCAGTTCTGTAAAAATCCTGTAAGGATGTAGGGTTGTGTAATACTCTGTCTAATAGCTGGATTTAGTTTTCAGACTTTTTGAGTTGTAAGACTTCCAGAAGTAGATTGAAAGGAAGAAACAGGTTTTGCTGTTGGATTTTTTTTTTCAGTGCTTCAGCCTAGCATCTGTCATGCTGCCAGTTGGAAAAGCATGAGGTCTGCATTATTTCCAAGTTCCATGCATTGCATTTGTTTTTTTTTTTAATATAATTTATTAGGGCCACATAATCAGGGGTTACATATATAATAACTAACTTGCCTACAGGTGTCACAGTTACTATTAAAGAAATATTGGGATTTCGTGCATTTAAGCTTATTTGCCCTACAGTCATCTCACATTAGAATGGGAAGATAAGTATCTACCTATTTCTATGCCTATTTAGGTCCATTTTGAAACTGAAGTGTTGGGGTACCCTTCCTTAACCGGTGTATGTGATTACTGTCTTCAAAGGTACTGGCAACTGAAGCAGAAGTGGGACATGAAGTTTGAGGAAGCAGAGCTGTTGGAAAGAAAGATTCAACAAAGTGCTTATCACAAACAAAAGGAAGAGCTGATTTCCCTGAAGAAAATCATTGGTGACAAATATGTTCTTTTAACTGAAAACTAATTGCTGAGAATGGCATAGATATTGGCTGTTTGAGTAGCAGAGTCTTCACCTAAGTAAAAATATTTTTAGCTTTGACAATTCTAGCTTTATGTTTTAGAATATGTAACATACAGAATCACAACAGGCTTGTACAGAGGTGATTCACATAAGGTTGGTCATTCTCTTGTAGTAAAGTTTTATCCTTGTTACTGGCTTTGTAATAAAAGGAACGTTTGCTTTGCAGCAAACTTTTAAAATTGATGTAATCCCATATTTGAGTACTCTTTGGTTTTTTTCCAAGCCATCTGTTTCTGTGATTAGCAAGATTAGCAGTACAATTTCTGTAACAAAATGGCATTGGAAAGAAGCACTGTTCATGTAGCTAAGGAAAAATGTAAAAGGAAGCAAATGCAGCTGGATAGAACAGATACATGTGTAGATACATGTATAGGCGAGATGTGTCTCTAGACATAGCATTACAGGGATGATGTGATACCTTATACCATGATCATATGCTTTGGCATATACCTGACCCTGGGGAGAAAAGAAAGGGCTTACTTTCATTAATTTTAGTGACTGGTCCTACCAGTAACTGCTAACAGCAATATGTTGTCCTACAGTCATCACTGAAATACTTTTCTTCAGTACCTAGCAAACAACTGCTTTTTTTGTTAGAGGGAAAGATGCATTTATTTTGGTTTGACTTCAGTGTGTAAATTCAAAGATAAGGACAATGCCTGATTTCAGTACTCTACTTTATTCAGAGGAGTGTGAGGAGATATTAAAGACAACTGAAGAAAGTAAGGAGAAAGCAGAAGATAAATACAAGTTATTGGAGGTTAAAATGGAAAATGCAGAAGCAGAATCTAAAAAAGAACTGGAACATGCGCAGCAGCGACTAGATGCTGTCAAGAGAAAGACAGATGCTTCAAGCCATAAATTGAAAGAAAAACAGCAGGTAACTGCCAACTAGGGTGAAGTTTTTTCTCAATGTCAATAGTGGTTGCAGTAATTGGAAAGTTTGGTTGTCCTGAAGTTTTAATAGTCTTGGGTTTGGAACTTTGCAGTCACTGACATAAAAAAAGGCTGGTACTTTCTTATTTTGTAAGATTGCCTCTTTGCTGAAGAACAGGTATTTTAAATCATCTGTTGCATTAATATGTCAAACAGAATCGTAATTATTTCAATTTAAAAATAACCATAATAAATTTGAAAACATCTTTTTAGGAACTTGAAGCTTTAGAGCTGGAACTTCAAGAGCTAAAAAAAGATCAGATCTCCTGTAATCTACAGATAGCATCTGCAGAAGAAATAATGGCATCCTGCCGTTCTGAAGTTGATGTTATGACTGCTTCACATGCTAAGACAAAGGTAAAACTTAAAACCCTGTTTCGTTATCTGTGATGTTGCTGAAGAAATGATCCCTTAAAGCTGAAATCATGATGTGCATTTTGTTGTTTGGATTTTCTTGCCAGCACTCAGTTATTTGCTTAATACATGTGATTTTTTTTTTTTCCTTCCTTGCTGTATCCTTTTCTAAAAACCCTCTGACACCAGTCTGCAGAATAAGCTAATAAATGGCTGATTGATTTGTTTTTTAGGAATTGGTAAAGGAATTTCAGATGAAACTGGACAAGAAGAGGGAGGTCATTGCGCTACACGATAAAACAATTAAATCCAAATCTGAAGAGATAGAAAAATATAGAAAACAAAATAATGAATTGCAGCTTAAGATTAAAGAATTACAACACAGCATCAACACACACCAACAAGAGGTGGCTAATGCTGATGGCAAGGTATTTCAGGATAGGTGCTTTTCCTTCCATCTTATGACTCAGAGTGGTTGTTTCCCCTGTGACATGCAAAGGAAACAGCCTTTTTTTCTTCATAAGCACTGTCATATTTGCAGCTCTTGATGGGAAAAGTTTTATCTCAGGAGGAGGGTTTGACAGTTGTTCTAAGTAAATGTGATGGGCATGTGTGAAAGCTCCCTTATCTTGGAAATGGCATGAATTGGTGTAAAAGTATGCTCCTGTGCTGTCTTGGGATAGAAGAATGAATGTTGAGTAATTTTAGGATGTTGACTATTATTTTTTGTTCACATTTGGGAAGAAAACCTCGACATGTCTTCTTGTTTACAGGCAGATGCAATGCTGAAGGAGTATGAGTGGATAGCTTCAGAGAAATCGCAGTTTGGTCAGCCAAACACTGCCTATGACTTCAACAATAACAATCCTAAAGCAGCAACTCAGAAACTGCAGAAGCTACAGAAGACAAAAGAGCATTTGGAAAAGAACTTGAATGTGAAAGCTATGACTATGCTTTCTGAGACAGAGGAAAGGGTAAATGTTCTGTGGTTTAACCTTTAAAGATCAGGCAGGCTGAGCATATGGTATTATGTATAACACATCTTTATGTTTTCATATATTTCATTTGGTGACAACAAAAATAACTCTTTGTGGATAATTTTTTGTTAGATCTTATGTAATGATCTTACATTTTCAACTATTCACTTGTGCACTGTTTTTCCTAGGTTGTGCTTAATCTTGACTTCAGATGGTAAAAAGCATAATTTGATTTCTCCTGGCCCTAGTCCACCCTATATTGGCAGCAGCAATATTAAAGCTTGTGTTATCCTTTATAGTATCCTGAGATTATGCATTTTGTCAAATCTTGCAGATCAAAAAACTGCTCATCTTCAAACATGGTAGCTTGAAGCTGTTCCAGGGTTGTCTTGAATTCATCTGTATCTTGAGGTTATTCCAGGACTGTATCAAAACTCTGCTGACACTTCAAGTTTTCTAACACTATTTGATGATTAGAAGTGGTCTGCCACTCTCTGGAAGCACACTTTCTTCTATGGAAAGGCAATTCACACATCATTTACTTGAAAAGAAAATGCAGCTGTCAGAGTAATGTTGGTGGTTTTGTTAAAAATTCTTATGCTTTAATTTGCAAATAATACCCTAAAGCTGAAATCCTGCATACAGCTAAACCAATGCCTTGGATTGCAATCTTGTGCTTAGTGAGTATTTCATGGTTAAAAATAAAAAGTGAAACTGTAAGATAGTACAAAATGTATTTGAGCAAATGTTCACTGAAATCAATCTTTTCTTTTAATTGCACCAGTACAATGACTTAATGAAGAAAAAAAGAGTTGTGGAGAGTGACAAGACAAAAATCCTTGCAACTATTGGAGAGCTTGACCAGAAGAAAAATGAAACTTTATGTATTGCTTGGAAAAAGGTTTGGCATTAGAAATACAATTTTCATATTTTAGCAGAGGATCAGATTTATTAGATGACCTGTTTGTATCTTTTTTTTTAAAAAAAAAGTTTTTCCACAACTATTCTCCTTTGTCTAGTATTTAAATACAAATCAACCTCTTAATTTCTTCTGTTTAATCTTACAAGATGTGAATTCTCTGAAAATCATGTGACACAGTTTAAATCTGCAAAACTGTTTCTTCATTCCCTTTTAGACTCAGTTCTCTCTGGGTTGCCATGTCACCTTAGGACTTGCTTTTCAAGGCCCAGGATTGTATTCCAGGCAGTGGCATGGGATATGTTTCCAGCCATCCAGGGGTTGCTTCCACCAATGTACATGGCATTTGCCTTTGTGGGAGTGTGCTGTAATTGATCCTGCAGCCTTCCCCATATTTATGTTTTAGCCACCATCCTCCATACCACAAAGACTTTACCTACTTGGCTTGCTTACTTGCAGCACATGTTTTGCATTCATGGATGACCTGTGAGATAGCATTCTTGGTCAAGTCCACCCCTCAATCATGAGCCCATCTGTATGTTGTATCCCTTCTTTGGTGGCCTGAGGTATCATGGGCCCAGTGAGCTATGAGTAATTCACCCTTATCTTGTCGATTCAATCCTAGCAGCCTTATCTGCCTGCTGGTTTTGATGTTCCTTCATGGCCTGATTCTTAAGAGATATGGTTTAGCATAGGATGGAAATGGTTGGACTTGATGATCTTCAAAGGTCTCTTCCAACCTCGTGGTTCTGTGATTAAGTACATGGGCATCTACATGACTGACTTTTTTACAATGAGCCTCTCCAGCTGGGCAGCAATATCTTGCCATAAGCCAGCAGCCCAGATGGGTTTGCCTTTGCCCTGCCAGTGGCTCTGCTGCCATTGCTGCAGCCACCCCCACTGGGCATTTGTCTCCATCCATGAGTCAGTATAGATACAGAGCATTGGCCACTTTGCTCTCTCAGCAATGTCCAGAGCTAACTGGCTGCCTTTCACCTCAGCAAACTGGCTTGATTCACCTTCTCCTTCAGTGGCTTCTGCTACTCGTCTTGCAGGACTCCGTACAGCAGCTTTCCATCTTCGATGCTTTCCCACAAGGCGACAGGAGCCATCAGTGAAAAGGGCATATTGCTTTTCATTCTCTGGCAGTTTGTTGTAAGGTGGGGCTTCTTCAGCCCGTGTCACCTCTTCATCCTCTGGTGACATCCCAAAATCTTTGCCTTCAGGCCAGTCTGTGATCACTTCCACAATTCCTGGGCGATTAGGGTTTCCTATTCGAGCCCGCTGAGTAATCAGTGCAACCCACTTGCTCCACGTAGCATCAGTGGCTTTGAACATCCAGCCCAGCACCGGCAGCCGGGGTGCCAGGAGGAGCTGGGCTTCAGTTCCAGTCACTTCTGAAGCGGTTCGAACCCCTTCATGTGCTGCCAGTATTTCCTTTTCTGTTGGCTCTGCCTCGGATCCCCTGTGGCCCCGACTCCAAAACCCAGTGGTTGGCCTTGAGTGTCCCCATGTGCTTTCTGCCAGAGACTCCAGGCAGGGCCATTCTCCCCGGCTGCAGTGTAGGGAACGTTCTTTACATCTGGCCCTGCCCTGACAGGCCCAAGGGCTGCTGCATGGGCTGTCTCCTGCTTGATCTGTTCGAAGGCCTGTCACTGCTCAGGGCCCCATTGGAAATCGTCCTTCTGGGTTACCTGGTAGAGGAGGCTCACAGTGGGACTGTACTTTGGGCTATGCATTCGCCAGAAACCCACAGTGCCTAGGGAAGCTTGTGTCTCCTTTTTCTTGGCTGGCGGAGACGTAGCTGCTGTCTCACAGCTAACATCCACTGGGACCTGACGACATCCATCTTGCTATTGTGTCCCTAAAAACTGGATTTCTTGTGCAGGCCCCTTGACCTTACTTTGATGGCAAATCCAGCTTTTTGCAGAATTTTGGATTATTTTCTTCCCTTTCTCAAAAACATCTGCTGAGTGTCCTCATATGCTGATGTTGCCAATATACTGCAGGTGCTCTGGAGCTTCACCCTTTTCCACTGCTGTCTGTATCAGTCCATGGCAAATGGTGGGGCAGACAATTCCCTGTGTATTGGATGCCTCTCCAAACGAAAGCAAACTGTGGCCTGCACTCTGCCAGCAAAGGGACTGAGAAAATGCATTCAGGATATCAATTGTGGCATACCACTCTGCTGCCTTTGACCCCAGGTCATACTGGATCTCAGCACTCTCACTAGAGAGTAAATAAAAGATGCCATGTGCTCGTACTGTCTCGCTGTTCTCATGTGCCAGTCTTCGAGACAGAAGTTACTGGGTTAAATCAGGCAAGACAGCTTGAGCACAGTGCTGCCCACCACTAAGTTTAGCTGTCTGTGCTCCTGACTCAAAGCACGTACCTGCATCTCTTATGGTCTGGCTTCTAGGTGAATGAAGACTTTGGTTCGATCTTCTCACTACTACTGCCAGGAGCCAAAGCTACGCTAGCACCATGTAAAGACAATAACATCTTGACTGGTCTGGAGTTCAGAGTTGCCTTGGGAAACACCTGGAAGGAAAACTTATCAGAACTTAGTGGAGGACAAAGGTCAGTGAACTTCATGGGCTTTCTATTTGTTTTCCATTACAGCTCTGTATATATTTGATGTGTCTAGCTAACTATAGTTAAAACAGCAAAAAATTAATTTTCCCCTGGTCAGCTCAGGGACTCTGCCTCTCCAAACAGAGTTAATATTGAAAGCATTATTAGTTCAGTTCAAAGAGGAATACACATTAGAACCAATGCACTAATTAGCGTAGGATAACAAATATTCACTCCATGAAGAAGCAACAAATAAATTAATTGGTGAGAAACTGTATTTAACTCTAGGTTGTGCTGAGGTGCCACTGAATTAAATGCTCCAGCCTCTGAGTAGTAATCCCAAAAAACAGCATAGACAAGTTCTGCTCTGGTATCTGTGTAGTGTCCTGGTGGAAGTTTTCTTCTCCTGGGACTACAGCTGCTGTGTAGGCTATGTGATTCTTTGCAACTTCTCAGCAAAAATCTAAATTGAAAAGTAGAAACAGAATTTAGGAAGCAGTGAGGTATAAATAGTGTTCTGAAGTACAGGGTGCTGCTCTTAGTCCAGTGACAGGGCAAGAGTATTGGGTGCAAGCTGGAGCACAGGAGGTTCCATGTGAACATAAGGAAAAACTTTCACTGTGAGGGTGACAGAGCACTGAGACAGGCTGCCCAGAGAGGTTGTGGAGTCTCCTTCTCTGGAGACATTCAAACCCCACCTGGATGTGTTTCCTGTGTGACCTTATCTAGGTGATCCTGCTCTGGCAGGGGGTTGTACTAGCTGATGTGATCTCCAGAGGTCCCTTCCATGATTCTGTGAAGAACTGTATGTTCTGTATGTATGAAAAACAGCACTGCAAAACTCAGAATTGAAAATAGGTAAAACAACAGCATGATTTAAACACCATCACACAATTAAACTGAAATTCTGATAAAAGAGCAAGAAATGGTTGGCATTTCTGGCAGAAGGCTTCACACACTTGGAAGTGAGGAATTGTGGCAGAAGCTGTCTTTCTGTCTCAGTACTCAAAGCATTTGCTTTTGAAAGCACATTTTGTTACTACCAAGCACTTGTTTTCCTAAGCCAAAGCCTCTCAAGGCAAGAGGGGAAAATCGTAACTTTCTTCTGTCCTAGATCGTTGGTGGCCTTGTCCTTGATCTTATCCTTGCTTCTCTTCAAACCTGCCCCAATTTACATCCTGGATGAAGTGGATGCAGCTCTTGATCTCTCTCATACCCAGAACATTGGGCAGATGCTTCGTAAGCATTTCACACGCTCTCAGGTATGGTATGATCTTTAAACTATTGTGACCACCTATTTATGCACCTTACTCTTTTTCCCAGAGGCAGTCAGCCACTGAGGATTCTCAACTGCTAAGCATTTTATTCAAGAGATTTATGTTGTATTTCTAAGCCATTTGAACTGGGAGTTACACTGGTGATCCAGCAGCTGTGAGACTTCTGAGCGTTCTATTTTAATGTAAGCTGTTGTTGCAGTGCCCAAAATACAGGTAGGAATAGGGAAGAGTATCTGTGATACGATCAATTACAGGTTGGATCCACCTCCTGATTTCTGTTTCTGCTGCAGTTCTTTAACCCAAGCTGCAAGACTGATTTATTTCTGACTGTATTTCAGTAAGGTGGGCACTAGTGGAAAGAATCTCTGCCACTGTGGCCTCTGCATGAAAACACTGTTGGAACTGAAGAAGCTTCCTACCCTGAGTGGAAGGCTGTACCTAATCTCTTTGGGGGTAGCACATGACCATTCCGAACTGTGAGAGAGCAGGGCAACATTTATTACCAGTATTGTAAAAAAAGAAAGTGAGTGGTATCTTATAAGAGACCCTCCCCTACGAAGAGAGGCTGGGGGAGCTGGGCTTGTTCAGTCTGGAGAAGAGAAGGCTGTGGTGGGACCTCATTGCAGCCTTTTCCAATGTTGTTTAAAGTCCTTATTTGGAAGACAGCATTTACTTCAAGCTTTCTGGTTTGTTGTAGTTTATCGTGGTGTCCTTGAAGGATGGCATGTTTAACAACGCAAACGTCCTCTACAAGACCTGTTTTGTGGATGGTGTGTCTACTGTGACAAGACATGAGAGGTTCCTCAAGTACCAGTCTGCACCAACAGAAACCAAGACTAGAAAAAAGGACCGCACCAAAGTCTGCTTGGTGGAGTCTGTAGTGTGAGCTCTTGCAGGCATCCTCAGGCCAGTCCCCACCTACACTGGGAAGAGCATCTCCAACTTATAACCTTCAGTGAAAATAATTTGTTTTAATGCTTGTGCAGTTCTGCATTTTAACTCACATTCACGCTCATTAGGTGTCTTTTATCATTAGCTAAACTGACTGCATTTCTTCCGCTGGTGTACCCTAAGCAGTTCCCGCTGTCCTGGACGCACCAGGGCTGTAGCTCAGCAGAAGGACACGAATTGGGGTGTTCAGGACATTCAGAAAGCCTGTTTCCAAGTGGAAACATTGTCTTCGTGTCCTGTTACCAATTACCAGAGAACAGTAGTGTGTCCATTCATTAACGGTTTAGCCCTCAAGCTAACCTAATTCTACCCCATGTAGAATTTTTTTATTTGCTGTGCTGACTTTTAAAATAAATGCTTTTACTAAACAGGCAGAGCATCTGCGTGCCTTTACTTCCTGGCTGAGTCCATGGTACACTGCCCATTCAGAATTTAGCACTTTTTCCCCATCTTGAGCTTCCTACTGTATTCCTGATTATTCAATCCTGTACTGTGGCTGTGAGAAGTAAAATTAGTTGTTTTTAGACATGGATGGCAGAATTCAGACATCCTGCTGTGTTTCTGGTTTTCCCCTTCATTTCCCTCATCGTCTCTTAATGCGGGGTCACTGGTAACATTCTGCTGCCCCCCCTTGGCTGTGCAGCCCTTGCACAGGAAGGCAGCAGAAGCCCGGCTTCCCTCCCAGGGCTGCAGGGGGTCTCTGCCCACCACAGGAAGCTGGAGCAGACCACCACTAGCAGTGCTCAACCTTTTGGGTGGGGTAGGGGTCTGACTGTTCATTGCACCAGCTGCTGCTGCAGCTGGGGGTGGGGGAAAAATACCCATGAACTTGTATTTGCTGGCTCTCTGCCTCATGCTTCCTCCTCCCTCCCATCCCCCCTTCAGAATATCATTTAGAAAAGTAAATTTAATTGATAAATTCTACTCTCCACCCCCCCCCCAGTGTCTGGAATTGTTTGAACATTTATTTAGATAAATTCAAGACCTTAACACTTCTGATCTTGTGCCCTCATCATCCATATATTCATCTATAGAATATAGGTGTGGAAGGTACCTGTACTTTTCATGTGTGTGTGTATAAATGCATACACCCACACGTGATCTATACATAGATCCTGCAACCCTGCCTGGTTGCAAGAGACCACGCTGCTGGCTTAGGAACCCAAATTCAATCAGGTCCTGGCTACAGGGACATTGATTTGTAATGCAGCCACTTCTCCCCTGAACAGCTGTGGGCACAAAGCTGTGGCATCCCGGAGGAAGGGGGGGGAGAAGAAAGTGGGGGGGAGAGAGGGGGGGAAAAGCCAACACTGCCACTCAGTCTGAAGAACATGTCATGCAGCTTTTATTTGATTTTTACCTTTTTGGTAAGCAGGAGGGTTTTTCTTTCAGTCAGACCATTCACATACGTTGACAGTACAGATTGCAGTGAATTTGATGGAGATCTTGCAACATTAGAAAACTTTTCTCAATATACATCCATTTAAGCAACAGGTCAGAACGTGAGTGCCGAGCCGAGTCTGCGCACCGCACTCCAGGTATACAAAGCATTGCAGCAGCACAAGAAATGCCCGCGCTGGGCAAAGTACAGTGTGTTTTACATAGTGCAATCACTTTTAGAGGAAAAACTCTAGGAAGGCCACATCTATTTATTTATTTATTATTATTTTTTTAAATCCTGTCAAGTTTACAAATGTGAGGGGGTAGAAATCAAACCTCTGACTGAATTAACTTTTTGTACAGGTAGGTTTTGTGTATAGGCACGTGCTTTAGAGAGGAGCTCTGCATCTGTTCTGTAATCACGAGAAAGACATATTGCTTTGTGATTCAGAAAGTGTGATAACCATCTCTAACCTTCCTAACACTCTTGGCCAGAGTTGTTAATCCAGCTGTTTGTAGAGTTCCTAGAATACGCTCTTCCCTCTAGTATAAATCCCCAATAGAGAAATTCAGGTTGCGATTCACAACAGTTACAGTTATTCTACTGACGGTCCTCTGACCGTATCAGGTGTTGCCTCTGAATACTCCAGTCCACAGTGAAAACTCGAATTGCCAGAGACATGGAGGCTCTTGCTTGTTTCTGTTACTGTCACTCACCAATTATGAAAAAAACCCCAAGTCAGACAATGAACTGCTACAGCAAAGCATCACTGGTAGTACTCATCTAATACCAAAAAAATAATAATCCCCAAAAACAACCCTGCACTCATGACACTACATGTAATGGTCAGCACACCTTTAAAGATACTGCAAAGTGATTTGCCCAGTAAAATTTTTAAATGTACACTGTGCTCAATAGTTCAAACTACACGTAAACGAAGAGCAGCTCCCTGCAACAAGGTGTAAATCAAAACGTTATAGCACCAGCTCCCAGCACCAAGGAGTTGCCCACTGACCAGTTCTAGTGTACAATGCAATAGTGCTCGCTGAGGTTTCTGCTACACGAGAGCCACAGTGGGACAGCTCTGCCCATTCCCCGCTGACATCTGGTTACCAGGTGTGCACAGAGGACACTCCTCCCTGGAGAGGAGCAAGTCAGTCAGATGGCGAGGTTGTTACAGTACCAGGAAACACTGAATGGGACGTGGCACCTGAGGGAACAGTAGGTACTGCATTCCTGATTCCGGGTGAGTGGGCACGGAGGAACCCTGACATTATCTGAGCAATCCTCTCCCTAACAGGTCAGATCTGAAAGGAGCTGCAGACTGCATTAAAAGAAGCAAGCCCCCCTAATGCTGAAAGCCATGGACATGACATTGCCCACATTAATGATTTTATTTCACCATCAGCAAAGCATTTATCCCCAAAACGCTGTACACAGACTGGTCAGATTACGGTGCAGTGCTAACTTCACACTGTTCAAAGTCTGTTGCTATAGTGGTTGGGTTTGTCTTTTATCTGAGGAGGGCAAAAAAGGAGACAGGCAGCATGGCCACATCATCATACAGCAATTTTACTCCACGTTAATGCAGGTATAATCTTTCTTCTCAAGTGCAAATTAAGAAGTATCTGCTAGAAACCAGCATGACTTGGGCTGCTGAGAAATGACAGATGGTTCAGGTTCTTACAAATATCAACAAGTCTAAACCATTACATGTTTCCAAAGCAAGAACAGGGTTACGAACAGGAAGGGAATAAAACGTTACCACTATTATAAAACGTGTCATTGCAAACTCCCAACACTCTTCAAAAAACGTATCTAGAAAAGATTGTTTGCCTTACTTTGTCTTTTTTTTATTCTGCAGCTGAGGAGTGTCCATGCAAAACAATTTTGAGAAGAGCAGTGTTCCACCTGGGCACCGACTAGGCCCAAACTTTGCCCCACACAGCTCAGTAAAGTGCTCTCTTGTGCATCCTTTGAGGAAAGTTCTCATTTGAAGTTTGGGAGGCCAAGGGTGCTAGCTGGGACAGCCATAGTCTCGGTCAATCTGTGCTGAGGTCAGAGGAAGAGGAAGGAGCAAAGTTAACAGTACTCTGCCTTTCATAACTCACAGACAACAGGCTGCAAGGGAGGAGCAAGCAGAAGCAATGGTGGGTGTCAGGTGAAACCCTGCCCCTGGGAAGCCACAGGCTTAATGGGGGAAGAGTTTAACTATTTATAGGTAACAGAGACTATCTCTACTGCAGAGGCCTGGAGGTTGACTGCTTAGACACCAGGTAACAGATCTCCACGCATGACATAAGTGAAAATCCAACAACAGGCTTTTCATTCCCTGCACTGGCTGTTTCTCCACAACTCTTCTGAAGGACAAAGGGAATCTGAGTAACATTCTTTTTGCCGATTTAAAGAAAAAAAAACCAAAAGCATCTTGCCCCCAACATTTTTTATGCTGCACACTAACAAACATTCTAGGGCAGATTGGTAAGAGGTATTTACTGACAAAACAACTAACCATCAACTTATAAGAGTAAAAATACCGGGGAAAAGAATTTAAGGCATTTTTTTATTTTGGCCAGGAATGATGCATGCTACAGAGTAATCTTCATTTTCCCACTTGGTTTTCAGACCACTGCACTTTTTTGTTTTTGTTTTACATGGCACTTTGTAGTTTGCATTTTAAACTTAGCCAAGATTTTCAAGTGTTTTCTTGATGACAAATGCCTTCTCCTGTAGCTCGGGTCTGCTATCCGATGCCATCGTAGACAACGAACGGATGAGGTGCGCTCTGCTTTCTGCTGTCAGGCTTTCCCACTGTTGAGCTTCTGTGTAGGTAAAAGGAGAGACAGACACTGGATGTGAATACCAGAATGCCAAAACAACCAAGCAGGTGTCGTCTGCCCTGCTCTACCAGGAGAAGGCTACAGAGGCAACTTCAGCTGGACCCACACAGGGACTCGTGCTCATTGAGACTGGGCCTGGCTGTCTAAGCCTGCAACATGTGAAAACAAGGCCCTGGAGAACCAGATGTTTCCCACTTGACAACTGCTTCATGTCATGTTAAGACTTTGTCTGGGGTAAAGGAAATGTGAACTGTGCAACAGAAACCCAAAGGAAATGTTTGCTGCAGAAGAACTGAAGCCATGAGACCTTGAGACACAAGCAGGTCTGTTCTCTGAAGGAAAGTCTGCAAGGCTTAAATCCCAAATTAAGAATGAGAAATTAATCTTGGCACTGAAAAAGTAAAAACTAATATGGACAAAAAGGAGCTCTCTCCTCCATGGAGCCTGCAGAGGACACAGAATCTGACTATGCACCCAGTCCTGCATGCTCTCCATGGCTCCTTCCTTGCTGGACCAAGATTCCCTCACCCAAGGAGTATTCAATAGTACTTTACACCTTGACTTGATGCAGTTATGGTCGAGCCCACCACAAGTTTCCCAAGTGCCCAAGCACAGAACTCCAAGTCCCAACTGCCCCGACATCACCAGTGCTGCAAGCAGAAGGCAATGCCACCCCTCCAGGGTTCCACACCACACAGCCAGGGCCCTTCTTTTCTGAACTGGGGCTTGCCAGGGTGGCAAGTAGAAGAGTCTCACCTTGCAGTTTGGTGAGCAGCAGTTGTATCACAGACAAAGCTTCTGTTCTTATGGACGTGTAGCTTTTGTTTTCTAAGGGATTTAAAAGAACAAAAGACAAAAACCCCGCAACCACACTGAGCACCACAGGCAGCACGCTGCCCATGCAAAGCGCCCTAGTCACCACCGGCCTCCTGACCACTTGCATTAGCTCAGCTCACCGAGCTCATCCGCGCCGCCGGTCTGCGGTGCCCCCCCGTGGGACACGGCTGAATGGCAGAAAGCGGACAACTAGAGGCTCAACAAGTCGACGGAGCCTTGTGCCTCTTCCCTGCGGCTGCCGCAGCTGTACCGTGTCTTACTGAAAGGGAACAGCGCTGGCAGAGCTGCGATGTGATCACAGGCAAACCCTGCGCGTAACAGACTGCTCTTTCAGTGAGTTCCAAAGGCTATAAACCACCCAAATTTTAACAAGTAGCATTAAGTGGGGGTGCATAAACCCTATGCCATCAAGCACAAGCTTGTCATAAGAAGTTATTTGGTCTTTTGAGACAAAATATTGTTAAAGTCTCATTCCAGAGGGTTGATAGTTAAAGGAAACTTTGCCCACGGGGATGTCTGGATTGGCTGCTAGCTAGTAGTAGGTGCTGCCTTTAGATGTACAAAAACCATGCAGGTGTGAAGAGACTCTGGCAGTTTCAGTCACAGGACAAATGGGAACACTACCAGAGCAATAAGCAGCCCCACAGCTGTCAACATGACATAGGTAGCACTTACATCCCCATGGGCACTCAGATCAGGCAGAGCATAAAGTGCCTCAAAGCCTTGGAGCTTGATGCACCAGCTGAGAAAATGTTGGGTGTCTCCAACAATTACATGTATTCAAGAAGTTTGAACTGTGGAGGAGAAAACCTTGTGTTTCATTAAATCATTAGTAACTTGATTAGCTGGGGTCTATCTTCTGCATAGAGAAAACCACATTTCCAATCTGCACTCCTGAGACACTGCGCACACAGGAGTCTGCTGACTGCCTCTCCCTCCCCTTCCAAAGCTCTCCTGCACCAGAGGAATTCACTTCCCTGTGAACAGCACCCTGTACAGAACTGTCTTGAACAGCTACTGCAAAATCAGAATTATCACAGGGCAACTGCCATCTCTGACAGCTTACCTACCAGCCAATCCCCCGGGGAACAATGTATTAACAAGCAATTCATTGTCAACTACAAACCAGGACAAGTCCACTTACCTAAAGAATAGGTGATAGATGAACAGGTTTCCAACAGTATTTCTGTCAAAGCCACAGGGTCTGAGTGCTCCTCCTCAAACAGCATTAGCCTGTCAAATGCAAAATCACTGTCAGACACCCTGCGTCACCGGGACAGAAGTCTGCTTGACTTCCTCCAAGAATCCAGTGTCATCCTCCATTTCATTAAACAGTCTGAAGCAACAAGGAACAGAAACACCAAAGTGGACTGCAGAAAGGAGAATTACCCTTGGAAGTAGGCATTCATGGCTTGTAGCACTCCGAGCTGCACTTTCCATGTGCTGAGCTTCAGGCGGTCACACATTAACTTGCAAAATTCTTGGCGATAGGAACCTACAGAGAAGTAAGGATGTCACTGTGCTGCCACGGGGAAAGGCAGAAGGAAACACTTCCTGCTCTGTCTCCCAGGTGTTCCTTATGCTCCTCTCACAGCGACATTACACAAGTCACTGTGTATAACCAAGTCAACATCCTGTACCAAGTGACCCTGGAAATCTTCACCTCGTTAACATGCTCATTTACAAACACTGGAAGACAAACTGCTGCATCAGGCACTCTGGCATGCTAACAAAGCAACCCAGGTTGGGGTCTTTTCAAACATACCCAGCTCCTCCTCCACCATATACCAGCTGTGATGCAAACATAAAGGTGAACAGCAGAACTGTGCTGCTTTTGATCAGGCAAACTACCTCAGGCATCCTGCATGTCTCCACCAACTCAGAACAGCTTGGTGAAGCGCATTTCTAACAGCAGTGAAGCAATTTGCCCAAGGATGGGCTACTCTCTGGGAAAGCTGTTGCAGCAGCTTTCTCACTGAAGATCTTGTGAGCTGCAAGCACCTCCTCAAGAGCCTCGCCACATGATCTCCAGGTCCCTCCCTCCCCACCTTTTAATTTAAGAGGAAACAGTTTGAGCCAACAAAGTTTGTGCCGCACATCATCAGCTGACTTACGCTGTGTCTCCAGGCTCCTTGGCCAGGCTTTGCCCAGGGTCTCGAAGGCACAGATCAGGGACTCCATCTGCACCTCTTTCTCCCTCATGTCCTCATCCTCTTCGTCATGCTTTGGTAAACCTGTGCCCATGCTCTCAAGAGAGTTCTGGGGAGGCCATGGGGGGAAGGTATGATCGACAGAAGGATGAGAGCAGGCTAGCCACACACTTCAGTGCAAGTCAGTCTTCCCTCGCAGCTGCGCACAGCAGTCAGTGCCTCCACACAGAGGGAGCACAGGCCCCCTTGGCCACCAGCAGCCCTGGGGCTACCGGCAGCCTGCCGAAGCGCAGGGCGGCCCCGTGGCCTTGCATCCAAACTCCTGCCCGTGCCCTGAGAGTCCCACTCACAGAGCTGCGAAGCACTGCAGGTACTAAACAGCAGGGCCAATTCAGAATTTGGGCAGCACAGGTACAACCCCCCCCAGGGCTTACCAACAGTCTGGTATTCAGCCCCACCAAGGATCTGGCTGAGTGTGGTGTATTCCTCACATCAGCAGCCTTCTGGGCAGAAGTCTGGCGTGTGTCCAGCATCAGCTGGACTGTCACCACTTGGGTGCTTTGCTCTGAAAGAGGGAAAACTCAAGAAGCTGAACTGTCACCTTCTTTATCATGGGAAAGACGATATCTGCCAGCTCCTGGAAGCGGTCTTCCTTTGTTGCCTGCAGCACGCCAGCCGCGCAGCGCAGTGCCACCATCTTATACCGCAGGTTCTCCTTCCGACACTCCTTCAGGACAGCCTGGACAATATCACTGATGGTGGGCTGGCCAGGCACTGACTTCTGCAGCTCTGCACTGAAACACAAGGCATACAAATGCTCTCAGACCCACATTAATCCCTTCTCAAACACCGGAGTAATTCCTGTGTCCAGGCACAGGGTTGCCTACCAACAGTTGTAACTGTAAGTTACACTCTGGTGCTTGTTCTTTGCCCTCAAGCTGTTCTCCCTGTTTGTCTTTCCTGTCTTTGCCCATATGCTTCCAATGTACTTTCCCTCTTCACTTTTCTACCTCTTCATCTCTTTTCACCTTTAAAGTGTTCATCCTTCCCTTTAGTGTCTTCTTTCTTAGCAATTCTAGCCTCTCAACATCCTCTTCCTTGTCCTAAATTTACCTCTGCAGTTCCCTCTGAAGCATCACTTGCCCCTCCCAGCTCTCATCAGTGACCCACATATTGGTGAGTGGATTGGAGAGAGACTCCTCACATGCTGATGGGAGATCAAGATGGTGTTCACAACTTTCTACAGTCTCCTTATCAACACTGTACAACAACCTCCTTTTTGAGATCCCAGATCCTGAGAGTACCAAACTCTTCCAAGATACTTACTTGCACGCAGAGACGACACTGTCAATAGCCTTTAACAGCTCCTCCTGCAATGAGTGAAACAGAAACCACTGAGAAATGCTGCACAGCCCAACGGCTCCATCCTGCTGCGCAGGGAAAACCTTTGTACTCTGCTGTGAGAGGCAGCAGAGGAACGAGCCTCTGACACCAGCCTCGAGCACGCAGTCTGGCTCCCACCACTCCTGCTGCAGAGGACTTTCTTCCCATCTGCACTGGACTGGCAGTGGCAGGGGGCCTCACAGCACCTCACCGCACAAGCAACACCTCTCAAGCTAGAAGAGGGTGCGGTGGAAGTAGCCCGAGTGGGAACTGAACTCCTCAAGCAATCTGAACTCCTCCCCCGTTTCTTCCCCATCACCGTACCTGCTAAAGGCTGCGCAAGCGGCACGGCTCCCTGTGCCAGCCGCTGCGGCACAGCGCACCGCGCCTCCTGCGCGCCCCAGTGCTCACAGTGACCCACGAGGTGCCAGTTCTCATTTTACCTTCCCAGTCCAGGTTCTCCCTGTCAGGCCCTGCAGCAGTGCAGAGAGCACTATCCCCAGGTGCGGCGGGACGAGGGAGCCTGTCTGTTTGGCAATTGATGCCATGCCAGCTGCTCCCTGGGCTTTCATCTTCCAGGACTGGGATTGCAGAGCCTTCTGGGTGATGGCTATCAACTCCTCCATGTACAGTCTGATGCCACCCTGAGTACCTGCAGGTCAAACACAGGAAAACCGGAATTTTACCACAAAACAAACAAACAGACAAAAAATAATCTGATCTTATTAAAAAAAAATAAAAATAATTTAAAAAGCAGTTAGTGATTTATCCTTTTTTTCCCAGCCACGAAACGTATCAGCAGGCCTACTTCAAGCAAAGGGGTGAAGAATTGCCCCCCAGACTGACCGAATGAATTCTGTTTTCTAGATGCTTCCAAAGAAAATCTTTAGCATCTATATAGACAAAGAGCTCATCTCAGTCCTTCCATGGGTCAGACACTAGACACTGACTTAGCCTGTTTCTAAGAAACTTAACTTCTATGGAAACCGGCCACTGGAAAAGCTTTTTGCAGCTCCTTTCCCAAACTCCAGAAGAGGAATCTGGTGATGGAGGGACAAGATCCAAACCCAGGCCAGAGAAGACAACAGCAAAACCATCTCATCATGCGTCTAGAACTAGACACAAAGCAAAGGAGCCCTTCTACTGCATAGATTCATTCTCTGAAGTTAAAGTCGGCTCTACAACCCACCACACAGGCTAAGGTCCCCTGTAATTTCAGGGTGTGCATCAGCCCTTAAAGGGTAGCATCGAAATTTCTAAAGATATCAAGCTCCCTGTGCCACAATCAGGCCATATGACAGTGGCCTTCAGTGCTGCACAATCTTAAAACACTTCTTCTGAACGGGTCCATGTATTCTCAGTGATCAAAAGTTCCATAATTCCTTTAAATAGAAGAGAAACTAACCTGCCTAAACTCATTCAGGACATCTTTATGGAAACAAGCTTCCCAAATCTCTTACCATGAGAACTCTGTATTTCCAAAATGGATTCCCAGAGAGCATGATATTTCTTGCCCTGTGCTTTCCAGAAAGCACTTAACACAACTTACCAGGTACATTTTCCTGCCAAACTTCAGTCCACAGAGTAGAATTCTCTTTCTCTCCTTTTTCTTCATCAGGAACCTCATGCATGCCAAGAAAAGCCAATGGCAGCACATGTTTGGCATGGTTCTTCACTACGTCCGGGCTGTAGCGTCCCATCGCATGCACAGTTAAAGCACAGCCTGTTCTGTAAACTGGCTCTGAAGGAGAGAAACAATCACATGTTATGACAGGGGACTAGGATTTTAACTGTTTGGTCTGCCTCCTGTGAAGCAGAAGAATGCACAGCATGATATAGTGATGTATGGGATTTAATCACAGAATCACAGAAAAACAAGCTTGGAAGAGACCTTTGAAAGTCATGGAGCCCAACCATTCCCATCCTAAGCTAAACCATATCCCTAAGTACCTCATCTACCCTTTTTTTGAACACATCCAGGGAAGGTGACTCAACCCCCTGGGCAGCCTGTTCCAGTCCCTGACAACTCTTAAAGTAAAAATTTTTTTTCTAATGTCCAATCTAAACCTGCCCTGGCACAGCTTCATGCCATTGCCCCTTGTCCTGCCTCCTGTCACCTGGCTGAAGAGACCATCGCCCACCTCTCTACAACCTCCCTTCAGGTAGTTGTAGGTGGTGATAAGGTCTCCCCACAGCCTCCTCTTCTCCAAGCTAAACATCCCCAGCTCCCTCAGCCGTTCCTCATATCATTTGCCCTCCAGCCCCTTCACCAGCCTGGTTGCCCTTCTCTGCACACGCTCAAGGACCTCAATGTCCTTTGTACGGTGGGGAGCCCAGAACTGGACACAGTACTCAAGGTGTGGCCTCACCAATGCCGAGTACAGGGGCACAGTCACCTCCCTAGACCTACTGGCCACACTATTTTTGATACAAGCCAGGATGCCATTGGCCTTCTTGGCTGCCCGGGCACACTGCTGGCTCATATTCAGCCTGCTGTCAACCAACACCCCCGGGTCCTTCTCTGCCTGACAGCTCTCCAGCCAACCTCCCCCAAGCCTGTAGCGCTGCATGGGGTTGTTATGTCCCATGTGCAGCACTCTACACTTGGCCATGTTAAACCTCATCCCGTTGGTCTCAGCCCATGGGTCCAGTCTGTTCAGATCCCTCTGAAGAGCCTCCCTACCCTCAGGCAGATCAACACTTCCTCACAGCTTAGTGTCATCTGCAGACTTCCTGAGGGAGCATTCAATCCCTTCATCCAGGTCATTGATAAAGATGTTGAACAAGACTGGACCCAGGACTGGGCCCTGGGGGACGCCACTGGTGACCGGCCTCCAGCTGGATTTGGTTCCATTCACCACCACCCTCTGGGCCCGTCCATCCAGCCAGTTTTTAACCCAGCTGAGGGTCCACCTGTCCAGGCCAGTGGCAGCCAGTTTCTCAGTCAGAATGCTGTGAGAAACCCTGTCAAAGGCTTTACTGAAGTCCAGGCAGACCACATCCACAGCCTGCCCCTTGTCCATCAAGCGGGTCACCTTGTCATAGAAGGTGATCAGGTCAGTTTGACAGGATCTACCTCTTGTAAACCCATGTTGACTAGGCCTGATCCCCTGGCCATCACGCATGTGCTGCATGATAGCTCCCAGGATGACCCTGTCCATGATCTTCCCCAGGACTGAGGTCAGACTGACAGGCCTGTAGTTCCCCAAATCCTCCTTCCAATCCTGCTTATATATGGGTGTCACATCTGCCAGCCTCCAGTCGAGTGGAACTTCCCCAGTCTGACAGGATTGCTGGTAGATGATGGAAAGGGGTTTGGCAAGCACATCTGACAGCTCTCTCAGCACCCTCAGGTGAATCCCATCTGTCCCCATTGACTTGTTAGTGTCTAACTGGTTAAGTAGGTCGCTAATCATTTCCTCCTTAACCATGGGAATTTTGCTATTCTTCCCCTCTCTGTCAGCCAGATCCTGAGGATGAGTACTCAGAGAGTAACTATCTTTACTACTACAGACTGAGGTAAAGAAGGAATTAAGGACCTCAGCCTTGTCCTTATCCCTTGTCACTAAGGTTCCCTCAGTATCCAACAAAAGCTGGAGATTCTCCTTGACCCTCCTCTTACTGTTGATGTACCTACAGAAGGACTTTTTATTATCTTTCAGAGAACTGGCCAGTTTGAGTTCCAGTTCAGCTTTAGCCCTTCTGACTTTCTCCCTACACGATCTCACTGAATTCCTATAGTCAGCCCAAGACCCCTGCCCCTTCTTCCAAAGCTCATCTTTTTCCCTCTTTTCCCGAAGATCTTCCTGGATCTCCCTACTCAGCCAAGCTGGCTTCCTTCCTCCCCGACTACTCTTCCGACAGACTGGGACAGCCTGTTCTTGTGCTGCCAAGATTTCCTTCTTGAGGAGCAACCAACCCTCTTGGGCTCCTCTGCCCTCAAGGGCTGCCCCCCATGGAATCTTATTGAGCAGCTTCCTCAACAGACCAGTCAGCCCTACGGGAGTCTAAGGTGCTTGTTCTGGTGTCTCCCTTTCTTACTTCTCCCAGTACTAAGAATTCTATCAGCTCATGATCACTATGCCCCAGGCATCCTCCAACCTTCACATCCCCAACTAGGCCTTCCCTATTTACAAACAACAAGTCCAGCAGGGCACCTTCGCTGCTGGGTTCATTCACCAGCTGGGTCAGGAAGTTGTCTTCCAAACACTCCAGGAACCTGCTAGACTGTTTCCTCCCTGCTGTATTGTACCTCCAGGAGACATCTGGTAAATTGAAGTCCCCAATAAGGACGAGGACTCATCAGCTTCCTCCTCCTGATCAGGTGGTCTGTAATAGACTCCCATCACTATATATATCTCCCTGATTTCGTTTCCCTCTGAACTTTACCCAGAGGCATTCAACCCTTTCATCACCATACTCCAGCTCCAGGCAGTCACAACATTCTCTGACATACAGGGCTACCCCACCTCCTCTCCTACCCAGCCTGTCACACCTGTATAGTTTATAACCAGCAACTGCAGTACTCCAATCATGTGAATTGTCCCACCACGTTTCAGTGATGGCAATCACATCATAGGCTCCTTTAGTAACAAGGACTTCTAATTCCTCCTGTTTATTGCCCATGCTGCATGCATTGGTGTAGATGCACTTCATCTGGTCTACTGATCTTGCTATGTTCCTCAGGGAAGACTTGTTTCCCAAGTGGCAGCTGATTAAGTTACCTAGCCCATTGGTGGCAGTCACATTTCTACTCTGGGTTATCACACTACCCCCCAGATTAACTAGGGTGGTTGACTGGAGGTCATTGCCAGCACACTGTTTATCGATAACTTGACTACCACAACCAGGTTTTTTTCCATCTAGCCTGGCCCTGTCCCCCTCCCCCTTCTTATCTAGTATAAATCTCTATTAATGAGCCACGCTAGCTTCTTTGACAGTATCTTTCTGTCCCTTGGGGATAAGTTCTCCCCATCCCTGGAAAGCAAGGCTGATGAGTCTAGAACTAGCCCATTGTCAAAGACCCCAAGGTTCTGTTTCTCACACCATGCTCTGAGCCAGGTATTAATTTCCTGGCTCTTCTCCTTCCATCCCTCCCCATTCCCTGTAGTAGGAATGATGGAGGAAACACTACCTGTGCTCCAGATCCTTGTACCATGCATCCCAGGGCCCTTAAATCTTTCTTAAGGGTCCTCAGTTTTCTTTTATGCATTTCATTACTACCAATTTGGAAAATTAAAAGCGGGTAATAGTCCGTGTGTCTGACCAAGGTTGTGAGTCTCTTTGTTAAGTCCCTAATCAACCAGTGAAACCAAGCATCTCAATACAGAAGTGCTTCTTTACCAGCTTTTGCTGTCACCAGGAACTTTATTCTGCACTACATTCTGTAACTGAACACTCTGAAAGCAACATACCATCCTTCTCCATGTACCAGCTGCTGAGTTTGTGTAGCAGCTTCTCAGTGCTACTGTCCCGGGAAGTCTGTAACAGGGAAGAGACTCAAATCACTCACTTAAAAAAAACCCCAAACAAAAAAAGCCCAGCAAAATAAAGCCTAAACCCATCTCAAACCCCAACTCACCCGGACCAGATGCCCCATAGCAAAGGCAAAGGACTTCTGTACCACACTGTTGCGATCAGTCAGGCCACTAAGTAAAGCACTCATGAGTTTGCCTGTTGGAAGAGACTTTGCTTTATGCTTTATCAGGAGCATCATGCTTTATGAACGTGTCAAGAACTACAATGACCTGCATTTCACTAGACTGCCTGAACATATACGTTTTCCCTCGCTGCATGTTCGCAGGGTTTTAGGTCTGCCTGGTCCCTGTGTTTAAACCAGTGCACAGCACACACAGCAAGGGTCATCACAGCCAGTGTTCCCCCAGCCCCAGCCAGCACAATGTCACTGAGAGTGTCCCTGTACGTGAGCACCAGAGCCCATCAAGCTTTCTGCTTTACTTCTGTTTTGCAACAGGAAGGCGAACCTCACTTCTACTATCAAATCACAATAAACTGTAAAGAGAAGGCTAACACCCAAGGAAGCAAAGTCCCTGTTTATGGCCCTCCCACATTGCAAGCTGAAGGAACAAGTGCTTACTGACAATGCTGCACTAACACAGATGCTGTCAGTCTGCTCCAAGAAAAGTACAGAGATTTTTCTGCCTGTTCCTGCTAGGCACTAGCAAATTCCCTTAACCTTTTGCCTCTTCCCACTTGGTGAGGTATTTAACATCCCCAGAAGGCCAGTCTCATATGGACAAGGCAACCTCAAACAGCTCTCTGAGGAAAACACACAAAAAAGGTCATTCTTGTGATGAAATCAAGGGCCAATAGGGAGGAAATACTGACATAATGCTACCATAGTAACAGCAACAAAGAGCAGTTTTAAAACCTGGCACTAGAAACAAACCGTACCTGAATAAGGTGTTAAGTCCTGAGGACACTGTGTGGTTAAGGACACAATTACACTGGCACAGCCTCCCTGAAGATTGATTGAAAGGGAAATCAAAGGTAAAATAAAAACAGTTATTAGCCCCTGGTTACTACTTCTAATGCTTGCTGTATGCACCTGTACAACATGTTTTAAGGTCACCAAGCCTCCACCCTGATAAATCAGGATCCAAGGGCAGAAGCAGATAAATAGTTTGAAACAAATAAATGATGAGAATTGAATTAGGAAATTAAAGTCACCAGGACCCACACTCTTGATATGTGATCCTGGAAGATTTACAGCTACCAAGGACAACCTTCTGCACTGGGTGTCTCAGAGCACAGCACCCATGTAGCCCATGGGAGGTTAAAGCAGCACACTCGTCAAATCACAAGTCACATAGGTGTGGTTGAGACTCAGATGTAAAATTACTCCAATTCTATGAAATATCAAAATCACAGGCATACCTTTGTGCCAAGGCCTACTCCACTTTTGATCAGTTCACAGAGACGAGGGACCAGCTCACCCAGGACGGACACATCCAAATACTGCAAGCTCTAGAGGAAGGCAAGGGACAGGGGGGCAGAAAAAGGAAATAAGGTAGGTAATGGTGGCAGACTTAAGCTGGTCTACTTCCAGCTGAGGCCTCCCTCAGTTCTGCAGGCTGGCCTTCAGCTGAACTGTGAGTTTGCTGCATGGTAGGGAAAAAGGCACCATGAAGTGGCTTCTGCCACGTACAGATTTTCGTGTCCCAATTCTATGCTGAGCTGACCCTGCTAAAATGACCATTTGCTGGTACAGGTGTAGTCTGAATGTCTAGAAAGATGAAAGCTGCACGTGAGCAAGAACTCCTTTTGGGGAGGGAAACAGTTGCAAAGGTGTGCATATCTGGGACCACCTGGAAGAAGAAACTATCTGAACAAATAGTCTGAATCCCAAAGGCTGATTGGTGACCCCCTGGAATAAACAACTGGGTTTTTTTTCAGGATACTGCAGACAATGGTAAGAGATGGAGTGGGACATGGGGGTGTGTGTGATGCAAAACCCCTGGACCAAACCTCTTTCAATTCTGCTGTCATGGCAGCAAGGCAAACACTTTTGATAAACACTGAAGAAGGGAACCTTATGGCAGCAACATGGGCTAAAAAAATACAGGATAAACAGACAGTTTTTACACAGGACTTTGAAGACCAGGGTGCCTGGAGTGAAACCTTTTGCTTCATTAACTGGGAAATTAATATTAAAGTTGACCCCCCCTATATATGCTAATGAGCTAAAAGGAGTAGTTGCTAAACATAAATGACATTTTCCATCTAAATCACGCTGCACATCACCTGGGAGGGATGAAACCTGAGATGAGACACCCCTGTGTAGGCTGCACTGATAGGGCTAACATCAACAGGGGAAGAGGAGCATAGCTGAGGGGAAAACACCGGTTCACTGGGTGTGTAGCTGTAGCGTAATAAATTACTTTCCTTTACTCTGTGTTGAATCTGTTTTGCCCATGACACTAATTGCAGAGTGATCCTTCTCTGTCCTTATCTCAAATCCTAAGCCTCCCAACATGTATTTTCTCCCTTTCTTGGGTGAAAAGGGGAGTGAGCGAGCAGCTTGGTGGGCATTTCGTATCCAGCCAGGGCCAAACCACCACAAGAAGGTAACCCTCTATGAGCTTCTCAAGTCAAGTAAGCTGTCACTTCCCCTCCCCACACCAGTAGGCTGAAGGAAACAATCCATTGTATCATACAATTGCCCCTACACCCCAAGAACAGAGAGGAAACAACAGAAAGTTGTTTATATGCCAGGATATCTTCACGCTACTTACTCCAGGGAAGCCATACTACCTCTTCCCTCCCCTAGTAAATCCCAAGCATTGATTGGGGCAGGGAAACTATCTCTCCAAGGGCTAGCAGGGGAGATGCATGGCCAAGAAGAGGGACAGCAGCAGCTGCTGCATTCTGTGGGGTGGCAGTGAGTACAGTTTTACATGGAGCTTTTCATTCCCAGCTGCTTTACACACTATTTATAGAGCACTTCACCTGACACCCTCCACACACTGCTATGTACAGCAGGGCCTGTTGTTACTTTTCTATAAGCACTGGAAACAAAGAATACATTTGGTGGCTATGCTTCTAAAACCTGGCCAGCGCTCATAGCCCCTGCCTGCTCACATGCCTCTGGCTGTGTGCAGTGCCGGGGCAGAAGGAGAGGTCTCCTCTTTGTGAAGGTGCAGGCTCTTACAGAGGGCAGAGGCTCTGCCAAGACAGACCCTACAGCACACTTTCTGGGCATCAGCAACTCCTCCTCCAGCAGAAGGAAAAAAATGCTGTGCCACACACCAGCTGCTGACAGAGCTTTCAGTGATACCAGCATCTTCTCTAAATACCTCGAGACGAATGCGCTGGCAAGACCGAGGTAGGGATATCTAAGCAAAGGCTGGACAGCATTTGTGCCTTGAAACAATAACTATCTTCAACTGGATGCTCAGGTGAGAAGCTGATTGTGGATTATGGGACAGAGATGAAGAGAAATGGCAGCTAGTATAACCCAGAACCAGTTGAGGCCCCATTCAATGAAAAGCACTTGAAAAATACCCTCCTCTTTATCGAAGCAGGCAGGTCTCCAGCTGAAGAAACAATCCACTGACTCCAAATGGAGCCAAGATTATTCACAACTAATATGAGGGGCAAGATGTTGCAACAGGATGACAGAAGTCAATGCATGAAATAGAAGGTGGATTCTGCAAAGCCCCCACTTCAATTCCCATTCTCCTCCAACATACCTTCACTGGAACCCTTTTGAATCAAGTGCTTACCATGTTAATGGTTTCCATCATGGGAGATGACTTGACAGCACTAAGTCTGGCACTATCCATTGCAGTCTGAAAAATAAAGGAAGAAAACACACCTGGGTGCAAACTCAACATGAAAACAGTGGAAAGAGCAGTACCAGCTGTAACTCACTACCCTGCAAACTCAAACCAGAATCTGTTTTCAACGTATATAGATAGAAACTGATTATGTCTACAGACTGTGAATGTCTCCCTCTCAGAGGCAGACTAGCTGGAGTTCAGCTGGAGTGCAGGAGTTAAACCACACACTCCTGACACCACAGAAATTAAAAAAGAAAAGAAAAGAAGGAGTACAAAAAAGAAAGGAGGGAAGAAAGTAAAAGGGGAACAAAAGAGAAAAAAAATCCCACTCTGACCTACTGTTCACTGCTTTCTCATTAGCAAAGGACAGCGTTTGACCTCTCTGCCCCTCTGCTCCCCAGCTAAATTAGCTTCTGAACAGTGGATTTCAGTCACTTTCCCAGAAGAGTACTACTAATTAATAGGGTTCTTTGAAAGAGACCAAAGGGCTGACAACATCCACCTCCAGCCCACCATGCTATGGCACACCTTCTAATTTATTAGAATTCCTGCAGTTAACCCCCCTGTCAAAAACAGCAAAGTCTGACAGTACAGGTGCATTTCAGATAATTACTGCCAACTCTCATTACCTGTTCCACAGCTGTACATGGAGATAAAGTGTATTTTAGCAACAGTTCTTACTATGATTCTTCTTCACTTTCTGAAATATGTCAACCCTCACAAAAACCCCACCCTGCATTTGTTCAGCCACGTTCCAATGACCAAACATTTTTAATAATTTATTAGTTACTTTTTGTCTTTTAACACTTCTCTACCAAATCTGCTATTTTTTCTATTCACTGAATGAAGCTGAATTCTTTGTTATCTCTGTTCTGTTGATAGTTTCCCATTGTAGTTGCACTTACTTTCTCCTGCTCTGTTGCACAAAGACTCAAATAGTTGAGGACCTGAGGCTCCAGCACACTCAAGGATTCCAGCAGGGCTGGGATAAGTTTTGGTGCATGAGGTTTCAGCATAGATCCAGCACTTTTACTGATCTTCACAAGAGTATTAATGCTGGGAAAAAAAAACAAACCAACAAAGGGAAAGTCAGAGAAACACACAGACTAGCTGAAAAACCTCTCTGGTCTACACTAATCCAGTGCCCACAGAAAGGCCAATCCAAATCTCAGACACACCAAAATCAATCTGCCTGCAAACAAATTTCTGTCTTTTTCTGCTCACGCAAAATCATACCCTAGTGCTGAGCTTCCAATGGTTGCCATGCTGTGCACAGTGAGTGCTTACTTTGGCACAGTTTCACAAAGGGACTGGATGAAGAGGCTGTACTACAGACAGATCCAGGAACAAATAACACATCTTTTTGTTTTAAAGAAGCTCTGGGCAAAGTCACCCCATTGTCTCTGCCCAAGAAATAAAGATTACAAAGATTTGTTCAAATCCTACTTGTCAGTTTCAGGCTGGTCACGCTTCTCAGGCTGTATTTTGGCAAACAGTTTTCCTATCTTCAAAAGGATGAAAAAATTGAAGAAATATTCACTATAATTTGTTAGGGAACTTCCTGGATAATATTGTTCAATAAAAGAAAATTATTTTTTGCAAAGACCAGCTACACCCCAAATCTGAATTTTCCAGGTTTTCTGTCCTTCAAGCAAATGAAGGAATTAACAAGGTTAGAAAGTGACAGGCATACGAAGTCCCTACACAACCAGGGATATCAAACCATTCCTTGATTTAAAATGTGTTTGAACAAGGTGACTGAATGCAGTCACCTCTGGGATGTGAACTGTCATTACTCACAACCAGTTGTGAAATAAGACCTGACTGTTTCAAGAACTACTGTGGCATTTTTTGCTTACAGGCAGAATATATATGCCAGCCCTAAAGCCTGATGAAGCCTCACACGCAGCAAAGTGCTGGCAGATCAGCTTGCCATGTGTACATAGAGAAAAGAACTTCCTGCTGGGAACTGAATCTGAGTATCTGCAGAGAAGCCAGATACTCCCAAAAGGTAAGTGTAGTCTGCTGTTTGAAGTGTAGGCTGCTGTCTGAACTCCGTGAGGAAAGGACTCAGAAGAAAAAGCTGTTTTGGGGAGAAACTTGCTACTTAAAACATAAAGAACATTCCACAACTCAAGTGAGTCAGATGGGTCTCACTGGGACAAAGAGTGACCCAATCCCCCAGGAAGCTTATGTGATGCCAAACTAACCTGAGAGATCGGACTTCAGCAACTGTGCTCACTATTCCTTTGTCTAGGAGGCAAGGGAGCAGCACAGCTATCGTCTTCTGACCAGCTGCTCCTTTAGAGGGGTCACACATTTTCACACAGACCTGGGGACAGATGACAATCAGTGCTGTAATCCTGTACATACCTCCTGCTCAGACTACATTAAAGCACCTTCTCTGTCAGACAGAAGAAGCCAACAGCAATTAAAACAACTGCTCACAGCCAAATGCAGACTCTGTTACACCTCCACTCTCCTCTCCAAGAGGTATGAGCCCTAAGCCATGTCCCTAAAAGGAGTCAGCTTCTAGAAAAGACAAATTTAGAGCCTTGCAGGCCTTGATCTGCATGAAGAGATGGACCAAATGACTTCTCAGGTGGGGGACAGACTATCTCAGTCACATGGACTCAACCATTCCATGAGGCAGAGCAAGTCCCAGATCAGAACAGATTCTGTAATTTCAACAGTGTTTTTGGACCAGATCGCTGCTCATGCCACTGAAATGTCACACTGCATGCATCGTGAAGATGATGATTTCAAACACAGGTTTTAAGATCCATTTCCCCACATGTAACATTTTTTAGAGGGATACCAAATGAAACATTAAATGATACATGTACTACACCCAAAAAATCTTGTGTCAGTACCAGCACCAGAGAGTAAAGTCCAGAGTGGATTACTTTGTTTCACACCAATGAGGTTCCACTAGATTTGGTCAACTAGATGGGCTGGGATGGTCAACTGCTGAAGTTACAGGAAATCTCCTTAATTCCCACCCCCCAGCAGGGAAGAAAAAAAAACCCAGAGAAAAAAAAAAAACAGTTCATTACATCCCCTCTCTGGTTGTATAGAATTTACCATCAGAACTTCACCAGCATCGACATTAGTAGAGAGGAGTATGTGGTGAAACTGCTTAAGGTTGCTGTGTAAGGGTCTGTTTTATTTGTCATGACTGCACCTTATACTACAAGTATTTTCAAGACAACAATCTATGGTAAACAGGTCACTCCTGCAGGCATGACAGTGAATGATTACCTGACATCAAAATCATACATGTCTCCTTGTGCAAATGACAAAATTAAGAGTTTTACCTTGCTTAAAGTTTTTAGAGCTAGTTCCGCTGCCTTTCGCACAGTCTCCTAAAAAATAAGTCGACAATCAGTTGTTATTGTCTTTAAATCATCAATTAATATAAATGGGTCTATAGAAAAGTATAGCACTACTACTGACAAGGCTATATTCATGGTTAATACCCAATACAGTATCTTTCAAAAAAGCCTACTCAGTAACAAACACATCAACAATCCTGCCCGACACACATTATTTTACTGGTTGTACAAAAAAACCCCACAAAACAAAACAAAGCCAAATAGTAAAACCCAAAACCAAATCCAAAAAACCCAACAGAACCTTCTACTGCAAAAATAAGTATATAGTGCTTTGGGTATACTTTATCCCCTCCTCAATACGATGCTGGTTGCTTAGTGATGCTTTACTCAACTGAATGTCTAGGGGCAGGAAAGGATGGACTAAAGCAAACAGTAAAATCAGTGCAGCTCTGGCACATGACACCCCCACTGAGATTAACTTTACTTGCATTGATGAATTAAACAGTATCTGCCAAGATTCCTGGGTACTGAAACACAATCACCTGGACTGGTGATGTCTTAGGAGAATCTTCAAAAAAATCATCTGGCTTGCCACAAGCAGACCTTCCCAAACCATTTCCAGATTTGGGAATGTCAGAAATTAGATGCTCCCCAAAAGGGAGTTTACAGACAGTTGCTCAATTTTGGAGGCTAATACAGCTTATTAGCATTGAGGCAAAACTGATCAGCTAGTTTCAGTGCTCAGGGACACACATTATTAGATCTAACAGTATGGAAGGAACAAGCTGGTTTCCTGGTACGAAGTACACTCTGGAAAGCAGCTCTGCCTTGCTTACACTTGAGTGAGCAGAGAAGCCTGGATCCAGAGAGACTAGAGCTCAAACTTGAAAGGACCCAAGACCTCTGACTTCATACATGCAAGCCACTTAAGCACACAAGCAGCCCAAAAGAAATGTTTCTATACTCTAGAGTTAAGCACTACTTAGGAATTCTTTTATGTCCAGGAAAAATGCTGAACCATCCAGAATAAGCACAGTAGGAATGAAAACCAACATTTAAAAACATGAGTAACATACACAAGTAATTTCCACGGTGGCATAGCAATTTTAACTGCAAGCGACCTGAAGTCTACTTAATACCCAAAATTCCCACTGGCTGCAGCTTGTCAGGGAATCTCTAAACATCTCAGAGCTTTCTGTTGAAGATTCCTATTCATTTATCTGTTCCATTACCTTAATGTCATCTTGCACTCTGAATAGGATTTCCCAGATCTCTGGAAGCTTGTCTATAATGTCATCCAAAGGTCTTCCTCTTAGTAAGTCATTCAGTGCCAGACAGCTGCAAATGAGGAATTTATTTCATTCACATGGCGAACTTAATATATAATATACACAAATAATGTCTATAAGTAAATGGTTAAAATAACTGAGACCTGTTTCACAGTCCTTATTTTCTCCAAACCCTGAATGTCCCCTGTCAAAAGAAACCCTCCCTTAGCAGAGAAAAAAAAAGCATTCAGGCAGTCAGGTGAAATGTGAAACAGGTGACAGCAAGTGAGAAAGGGTGCTGTAGTAAAAGTTGCTATTACAAACATCTCAGTTACAAAATCGTTTCAGTTTTCTTTTCTGTAACTATAGAATAAGAACCAAAAAAATGGCCTAAAGTGTTTTAATTCAAATTAAAATGGAAGTTTTCAATACAGCATAACTAGAAAGACTATTAAAAAACCCAGTTTATTAAAATTGCTATATGCTGCCAAGTACATATATAGCTAGACTGCCAAGATTTTCTAACATTAAACAGTATTTCAGGTCCTAGAACAGGCAAGATCTTTGTGACCAGAAAACTCCTTCTTCAGAGAACATTGTTCAGTATCATGCTCAAGCTGCAGGCAATAGGAAATTTCAGGCTCAATGAAGCAAACAGTTAGGCTACAAGACTGGGCTTTATTCTAATCAAAGGATTAGGATTCCTTCCCACCTCATCTTCTTCAGGTTAACAATGTATGCTGAAGGAATTTTCCTAGCAATACCTGGATTCCCTGATCCTCCACAGACTGCTGGTCAGGTTACTGATCAAATCTTCAAGAATTTCCTTCATGTACTTATCAACCTATTATTATAAAGAAGAAAAAAATCATTAAACAAGTATAGACCACATATCCTTCTCTTGTATTCTGTAGCCACTCGGCTCCAGGACACATGGTTTTTGGGGCACAGTCCAGTTTTGGGATGGCTCTGAGCTATACAGCTGTTCGGTGAGACACTGCACTGGGTATCACCAGTTCTGTATATTTTGGTATCAAGTCCTGTTTTTTCCTCTGCTGCCCCAGTAAACTGTCCTTATCCCAATCCATGAGGTTTAGGGGGGTTTTGTTTTTTTTCTTCTTTCCCTTCCCTGCCAGTCCCCCTCCCCCACCCTCTCAGAGAGTGAGTGGCTTCGTGGTGCTTGGCTCTCAGCTGGGGCAAACCCAGCAACACACAACATAAACTGCTTTCAGCCACAGCAGATGAATGAACAGTGGCCAGAAGTGACCCCAGACAAACTCCCTCTGCCTTTACTTTAGACATGGCTTTTCTCTGCACTGTTTCAGGGCTCAACACTGTGACAGACAGCAAAAAAAAGAGGAAAGTCCCTCAGTCCTGTAACACAGAGACTGTTCAGATGCAGCACCAAATATGTACTCAGAGGAGAAGCAGTTGCACATCAGTGAGGGATCAGAGTGAATGACTTCACACTAAGATCAGCTTTTCTAGGAGAACAGATTTGCAAACCCAACTCCAGGCCCAGAGCCACAACTTCAGAAAACAAAGGCCACCTGCATAAACCCTCCTTGTTCCAGTGACTTCTCTGGGAGGAGTTACCCTTAAACTGATGGAACAGTCTCTTCCCATGGGCTTAAAACCCAAGCAACAATATTTAGATGCTTTTGTTACAGGAAGGGCATATAAAACCATAAGGATTCCTGAAGAGCTTATCATAAGCTATACCAAAGCAATATTGAGGTGTGGAAAGGCCCCAGTTTAAGTAAGTCACAAACTTTAATGCTGACTGCACAAACAAGGTCTGCAATATCCTTTCACGTGTAAGGGGCAGTGCAAAACCTCTGTGCACCCTCCAGCTCAACTATGGATTCAAGCACCTTTGTAGGCCAATACCTCACCCCCTTCTGCACAGCCCATTCTTTCACAAGATGCAGCTGTCCCATGAGGACCACTGAGATGCTGCTGGCCAGCAGCAAACCGAACACTCTGCAGGGTGCTGCTCACTCACCATTGACTTGTCGGTGACCAAGGCATTCCAAATGCTGGTCATTGCCTGTCGAATGCCCAGGTTGGGGTCAAACTGGTAGCGGTAGAGCCGGGGAAGAAGCTGGGGCAAAAATGGAGCCAGCTGCTCTCCAGCCTTGGTAGCTATTACATTGAAACCAAAAGCTGCTCCCTGAAACGATCACAGAAGAGTGCTGGTTGAAATAAATCTGCTCACTCACTCAGTTACAGCTTTTGGGCACACCAGAGTCAGTATCAAAGTTGAATAACCCAGTTTAGATTTATGCCAAATCAAAGGGACTAGAATGGTACCAGAATTAGCTCCCAATCAGTGCTACAGTACCACAGTGATCAAGCATACAATCACACTCAGCAGACAACATGCTACTTGAACACTTCCTTCTCCCCAGCCTTCATTTCAAGATACCAATTGACCTCATTGTGATGGTGGAGAATTAAAGTAAAGCTAAGAAGATTCGAGTATATTCTTCAAAAACAGATCCCTTCTTAGAAAAACTGGTGAGGGTAAGCCACTGCTTCCCTACAATTCTGCTGTATTTAGAAAAACTAGAGTAACATAGGAACTGAAAAACTAAAAATAAACTGACTCTTAGTTCTCTAACCTCAAATTTCTAGGGATTATAATTTTTCATCTGTCCATATTTACTTCAAACTCAAATATTCTTCCACACTCTTCCCTTTCATAGAATCATAGAATCGTAGGGGTTGGAAGGGACCTCGAGAGATCATGGGGTCCAACCCCCCTGCCAAAGCAGCTCCCTAGGACATATCACTCAGATAAGCGTCCAGATGGGTCTTGAATATCTCCAGAGAAGGAGACTCCACCACCTCCCTGGGCAGCCTGTCCCAGGGCTCTGTCACCCTCACTGGGAAAAAGTTCTTCCGCATGTCAGTGCGGAACTTCCTGTGCTCCAACTTGCAGCCATTGCCCCTTGTCCTACCCCCACAGACCACTGAAAAGGGGCTGGCTGATTCCCCCTGCATCCCCTGCTTCAGATAATTATAGACTTTAATTAGGTCCCCCCTTAGTCTTCTCTTCTCAAGGCTGAAGAGTCCCAACTTACTCAGCCTATCCTCATAGGGGAGATGCTCCAGGCCCCTAATCATCTTAGTGGCCCTTCTTTGGACTCTCTCCAAAGAAGAGGACTTTCTCCAACACCAATTCCGCTGTCAGTTCTAACACAGTGGAACTGCTGCTCACCCATGAAGTCCCATGGGATCTGGCAGGACAGTCCAAAAATAAACTGATCAATGCAAGTAGTGCACAGTGACTGCCTCCAGTGACTTTACATTCCCTGACTTGCAGTGTCAAAAGCTACCACTCACACCTCCAAGTTAGGTATTTTCACAGGACAGGATGTTCTGGTCTGTGCTAGTCTAGAGAAGGAAGAGTAACAAAGACACTCTCAGTTAGGACCATTGCTCTGAATACCAAGAGGATGTAGAAAGTATAAATAAAAGGGAGGTGTCATCTGCAAGGCCCTGAACAACTTGCTCTGCCTAGCTCTTGTGGAAGTTTGGAGTACAGACTTCCTGATGCCCTCTTCAACTTAAATGATTCCGCAGTTTCCCAAAATGCCAACACTCAACCTAGACTTGCCAAGTGGATTTTCTTGACTCATCCTGGTCTGGTGAAATCCCATGAGGGTCAGGAACTTATCTATGCTCCAGTCCTTCCAAAGCCTCACCACAAAGAGAGACATGCCAACCTGGCAAACTCTGGATGAAAGTGAATGCTGGGGCTTGTTTTTTGCACTAAGGGGTGTTGTCAGCAACTCCCAACCTCACAAAAAGTGCAATGGGGAAGATGCAGTTACCTGGATTCTCTGCATGAAACCACACAGAAGGTGCTTTGCCCACTCCTAAGGACAAGCTAAGTTTTTCCATGTTTATGTAAAGCCAGTGAAAAAGTACTCATCTTTTTCAGTCCCCAACTCTGTAATGTATACTTAAAAATTATTATGCTACCTTTTGTTTCAGGAAGGGGATCCAACAGTATTTTAGCCTTGAGAAAGGTTAAAAAAGCAAACATTTGAAAACAGTGATTAAACTGGTGTATTGTCAACTGGCTTTTCAGCAACCTGTGCTGAATAATTTTTGCTCTGCCTTTTTACATACAAAGCTGACTTTTTTTGGCATCTGAAAACTCACACAGTTTTGAAAATAATCATCTCACTGTGTGAATACATCAAGAACTGGCCTGAGAGCACACTCAAAAGTAAAAGATCACAACTGATTCAGAGGGGAACGTGAGATGATGGAACAGCTCATTCTGGAAGTCATCTCTAAGCATGTGGAGGAAAGGAAAATTATTTGGGGTGGTCAGAGTGGATTCATCAAGGGGAAATCATGTCTGACCAATCTGATAGCCTCCTATGACAACATGACAAGCTGGGTAGATGAAGGAAGAGCAGTGGATGTTGTCTAGCTTGACTTCAGCAAGGTTTTTGACACTGTATCCCACAGTATCCTCACAGGCAAACTTGGGAAGCATGGGTTACATCAATGGACAGTGAGGTGGATTGAGAACTGGGTGAACGGCAGCCATCAGCGTTGTGACCAGCAGTGTAGTCTACTTGGAAGTCTGTAGCTAGCAGTGTGCTCAGGGGTCAGTGCTTGGTCTGTTCTTCTTCCAAGTATTAATCAAAAGCCTGGATGAAGGGACAGAATCTACCCTCAGCAAGTTTGTTGATGATACAGAACTGGGAAGAGTGGCTTACACACCAGAAGACTGCGCTGCCATTCAGCAAGATCTGGACAGGCTGGGGAGCTGGGTAGAGAAGAACCTAGTGAAGTTCAACCACAGCAAGTGTAGGGTCCTGCCCCTAGGGAGGAATAACCCCAGGCATCAGAACAGGTTAGGGGCTGACCTCCTGGGAAGCAGCTCTGTGGAAAAAGACCCAAGACTCCTTGTGGACAACATGTTAATCACAAGCCAGCCACGTGCTCTCTGGCCAAGGCAGCCAGTGGTATCTCAGAGTGCACTGAGTGTGGCCAGCAGGTCAAGGGAGGTTCTCCTGTTGCTCTGCTCTGCAGTGTGGAGGCCACATCTGGAGCTGTATGTCCAGTTGTAGTCTCCTCGGTTCAAGAAAGACAGGGAACTACTGGAGAGAGTCCAGTGGAGGTCTATGAGGATGATGAGGGGACTGGAGCACCTCTCATACGTGGAAAGGCTGAAAGAACTGGGGCTGTTTAGCCTGGAGAAGACTGAGAGAGGATCTCATCAATGCTTATAAATACCTAAAGGGTGGGTGTCAAGAGGATGGGACCAGACTCTGCTCAGTGGTGCCCAGCGACAGGACAAAGGGCAACGGGCACAAACCAGAACATGGGAAGTTCCATCTCAACATGAGGAAAAACTTCTCACTGAGAGGGTGACAAAGTATTGGGACAGGCTGCCCAGATTGCTTCTAGAGTCTCCTTCTCTGGAGACATTCAAAACCTGCCCGGACGCTGTACTGTGCAACCTGCTTGCAGGTGATCCTCCTTTAGCAAGGGGCTGGAATCTCCAGAGGTCCCTTCCAACCCCTACCCTCCTGTGAATCTGTGAACCCTGTTTTAAGAATTTCAAGTCATCCTGAATTTGTTTGTCAGGGTGGTGTATTTGCACTGGACCTGAAACCAAAGCATCAACAAATGGCCTCCACATGCTATTATCCATAGATCACACAAGCAGAATAAGGGAAATACAGTTATTTCCAATGTTCAGAGTGGGAATGAAGTGGTATGAAAGCAGCAAGTTACCTTCCGAGAATTCCACATGGCATGATGGTTGGCCAGATTCATGAATTTGTACACCAGGTCTGGTTGGTTGAGGTCACTAGCCAGTGAGCAAAGCTCCTTGTAGGTAGACAGACCTTGACTTTAGGAAGCAGAAAGGAAATTGGTGTCACTATTTTTAGCTACACAAATGCCACAACAGCTAAAGCTATAGTCTAATCACAGCCTAAAGCAGACAGAGAGAAGTGAGTGACTTTATTTATACAACAAGAAAATAGTTAGGGTTACTTACAGAACAGGAAGGAACAAAGAGCTCAGGAAGCAGATTTATAAGCAAGGGAATACTGTTTCAGCTCTGATTGTGTGTCTGTCATTGAGACTTGTCAGTAAACTTACCCATCTGGGGTTTTACTCAGGCCACCCTGAAACACCACAGTTTCTCCAGTCATCTCATGTTTGGCTCTGGTAGAAAAGAGGTCCAGTGTTAGTTTTGCCAGACTCTATCCTTGAATGGTCTTTACACTACAGAACAAGTTATTGCTTTTGCTTTACTGACTCTGTGACTTCCCATCCTTTCACTTCCAATCCCACAGAAAACATACTGTATGAAACCACACACACTGGAAGGAATCTCATTAACTCATGTGAATTGTTAGGGATATGCTGCAGAAACTGAGGGTTCTGTGCAGGTAGAAGGTAAAAGTGAATTACAGCTTTTTGGTTTGGCCCAGACACAAGCCATACAATGGACAGCAAATCTTTACTCCAAAATGAAAAAATTAAGATTTCCTTTTGTGTACTCTCTTCCTGTTTATCACCACTGGATCCCCACACCCCCAGCCTCTGTTTTTATCGTTCACAGAGGCCACACCTAAACCAGGTTAAGAAAAGAGTAGGCTGCTAAAGCATCACAGAACTACAAGGTTGGAAAAGACCTTTAAGATCACTGAGTCAAACCGTTAAAAAAAAAGCATCGACAGCAACTGTCAAAGAGCACTGACAGATACAATTATTAGCCATGAGTCCTGTAAACCAGCACTTCATGCTGAGAACTGACCACTAACAAGACCTTCTCAGCAAAAGGAACATTTCTGGCACAACCTAGCCCCCTATTTCTGCAAAATCCACATTGTTCACAGTTGCTGCAAGAGGTCACTGTCCTTTGCAGTTACACAATGCAGCAAGTAGGAAATGTAACCAAAGTAATCCTAACTGCTTGAATCAGGGCTGAATAGCCATTCTGAAGCTTTGTTGAATGGAACAAAAATCAGAACAACTTCAATCACAACAACCTATAAACTGACTGCAGAACTGTCCCTGCTTGACCCATTGGCAATATACATATGGATATTGGCTTGCCCTAGGCCACAAAACATCTCTTCCCACGCATTCAAGATGTGCATTTTTGTTCCTATCACACAGAGTACACTCTCATTCTGTTCTGAACTCACTGTACCTTTTCCCAGTCATAAGGGTATCAACAAGTGTGGTGACTAGCTCTTGCTGATCCTGTTCGCTTCCTAGTTCATATATCAGCCCGAGTCCTTTTGAAGCAACATCTTGACTAAGTTCTGCAAGAGATTTTACAAAGTAAATTTAAGATAAGCATGTGATTAATACACAAGTTTCAAAACCAATATTTAACCAAACTAATGATCTAGCAAACAAAGGGTCTTTGCTGCAGTCCCCAGCTCTCCCATTTTAGAGCAAATCCAGTATGGCAAGACACAAGCCTTGTGTTCTGAAGACACAGTCCCCTTTAATTAGGTGACATTTTCATGTTAATATTGTCACTGTAGGTTTTGAAATAGCAGAAATAATTCCAAGAGATTTAAGTATTTGACAGACTTCTTGCCTCTGAAGTCCAGCAAGGTTATTGGTAATACTCTCTTCAACTGCAGTGTTTTTTGAGTTGGCTGTTGGATGCCACCCTTTCCACTAGTTGCCATGGGCAGACCTGTAACCCAAAATCTGCCAGCTAAGGGGGCGTAGAGTTCCTGTCTATGCAGAACTCTGCGACATGCATCATGCTGTCCAAAGCAGAGCAGAAGTACCACCACCAAACAGTTTTTGTTATCACAGTCTGAGAGTGCAACTGCTGAAAAAGATTTGTGCTTGGTTAGCAAAGCAGGGAAAAAAAGCTGTGCTTCCTATCCCTACATGCAACCTCCAGAAAAGAAATCATTCCTACCATGTCAGTCACCTTTTGATGATGACTGATGGAGAGTGTGTAGTGTTCCAGGATGCCCTCCATTCTGTCAAAAGCCCACCAAAAGACAAAATTCTTAAGATCCAATAGCACTTACCATCACTATCTGACAGGATTGAAACAAATGCACTTTGAATATCCTTGAGATGAGACTGTAAGATAAGAAGAAAGGACATCGTTTTTATATCAGGTTTTGGACTTTTTGCCTGTTCTCAGGGCAGGTTCCTAACAGATAAACACAGAAAGGAGGTGAGAAGCAAAAACAGAGTTAAGAAGTCAGTATGTTTCTTACCTTAATTGCTTTGTGCGTGCTCAACTTCTTCACCATTGACAGAAGCCAGATGCAAGCTGCCTGCCTAACGTGTGGGTTGGGGCTGACAATGTGCTTGTTCAAAACAAGATCTAGGACCCAGGGAACCACGTCATTCACTTTCAAACCTGAAAGAAAGGTCGGGGGGAGGGGGACAGTGACACCCATTTTTAATTTCAGTATAATGTCCAGCAGCTGAGAAAAACCTAATCAGGAGCACTCAGGAGACACCTTAGTCTCTGCTTATCCTGGAAAAGCCTTCACTGGAGTCGCTGTGAAAGTATTTCTCCCAAGAGAAACACCGAGTTTGAATCCTCCTAAGCCTTCGTGAAGCTAATTCAGAGACTATGGCCCAGAAGACGTACCACTCATACTGCCTAAGATTCAGTGCACCACAATTGTTTTTGGTAGGACACAAAATTTCTGGAGCAATGTCAGGGTTCTATTTCTATCCCATGTGGCACATGCTCAGCTTTGTGTACATTTCAGATCTAAGACCACTCTCACAGCACTACAACACCTATTTACAGGCCCCCAAAGCTCACATTCACAGCTGCCTGCTTTGAAGCATGCATTTTTTCATGTTGGTATTTCTATGGATACAGACATTTTAAATAAAACTTCTGCATTTACTGCAGGTAAATGTCACCTAATCATACCTGTCCAACTTGTTGGAGAAAGACTCACAATTTTATAAACCTACTTTATAATGCAGATTTCAAATTTCTATTTTAAAAGGTTTGTGTGCAGTAAACCTGACACTAAACTAATGCAACATGGCAAACCAAAACATTAAAAAATAAAACAAGCACAGTGTCAAGTGGTAATCAATGAGATTTCCTCAGGAAGTGATTCAAACAACCCATGAAGTAGAGTCTTCTACTCTCTGAGCAGATGGACTCAAAGAGGTGAAACAACCTGTATGTAGCCCAGCACTTCAGAGCACCAAATAGTGCCATTAACAGACACAAAATGCCTCTTACTGTTACAAATTAGACACCACAGAAATAAAGTCATGGAGCTCAGTGTTATCTAGAATGGCAAGATTTTGCGCCTCTCAACTCAGTCTGGGAGCTTGGAAGGCTCACCTGAGGGAGGGATATACTCCTCCTCTGTAACTGTCCATGCATCACGTGCAGCCACCGAGCTGGTTCCTACGGCAGCACTGGTAATGGCTTCACCCACGGTGAACTGCAGCTCTATTTGTTTGGCCTGAAAAACACAACAGAGCCTCACTGGAAGTAGTAATTAAACACACACCAAAACTTGTCACACTTACTCTACAAAAACACAGTCTCTCTCCCAAGCCCAATTCTCTGCACTGATTTGCAAAATCCCTCTTCTGGCAGGTTTCTTAGACTGGAATTAATGGAAACTGAAGTGACACCAAACTCTCTGAAAGAAATCGTAAGAGTTAAAATTTCTACACTCCTACAAAGCATTTGCTACTCTTTGCAAAAGTTCAACCTAGAGAACAGAAAGGACTGGAGACATGGCATGAAAATAAACCAAAGTTGTAACAAGACTGCAAATCATCAATTACTGTGGCTGTGTTACAGTATCAGTACTAAAAGATTCTCCTGTAATTCAATCCAGAAGTTGATCCTATCTAAAAGATGTATAAATCTGTTTTTCACATTAAAAGCATTCAGACCATACTTTGCTTTGCTTCTCTGTCCTCTTTCCAATATTCTCTAATCCCTGAGAAGCAGCACATGCAGAACTCTGACACTTCTTTGGTTACTCTTTATGATGAATCTTGCAGCGTAAGAACTGATTTCCATATCTGCTGAGTGCCTTCCTTACTCTCCAGAAGCACAAAATGCTCAAGTGTCTGGAGAAATAAGCCCTTGGCTTCATGCAATCTAAGATAAATTGTTGGGTTTTTTTTTTCAAGTATACATTTTATAAAGGATGCTGTAATGGCTGACCCTAAGCAGTTACACGAGATAAAACCAGAACTCAAACATAATTGCATGTTTGTGTACACCATGTTCTTACTACTCTTGCTTGTTCGATCACATCAGACTGGAGGACTCCCAAAAGTCAGCCCATCTGATACTAAATAGCTACTTCTACAATGCTGATCCTATGTCATTATGAACAAGGAAGAGAGGTAAAATGAGCTGTAAATGAAGAACACCTTAAAAAGCTCAGTGACCATTCAATTTTGCTTTCTGGCATATTGAAGCTCTGAAGCACTGCAAAAGATTGCAGGGTACTCTACTGATGCATTCAGATTGACAACACATACAAACATTCCTATAAACAAAACTTCTATTTCAAGTGAGTTATTACAGCTGAGGTAGTTCAAATTAAAAAAAGGTGTATTTATGTTATCTACTTTTAGGGTACTTTTGAAGGCCTCAGTATCTATGGCTTCATTACTATAAACTCCTGATTTTGTACACACAGATAGCCCTCCTGAAGGGGAACAGTTATTCGTCTCAGATTGGGGCAGAGACCTTGAATAGCAAGTTTTTAAACTGGCATACGACATTTTACAAGCTCCAAACCCACCTCTGCTCTCTATTTCAAGGCAGTTTTAAAACACCCAGTGGCACTATTACAAAAAGACAGCTCCTCTTGTAAATCTGACTCTAGAGTATATGAACAGCATTCAAATAGAAATACTGCAGTACAAAGAATTGTCTCACCTCTACAGAATCCATTAAACCTTGCAACAGTAGCTTCTGGTGAGGAAAATCTTCATCTCCCACTGGGAAGTAACCTAATGTTTGTATTGCTCGTTCTTTCATCTTAAATGCAAACAAAAAAACCACCATCATCACATAACCTTCCTGTACACTTTAAACCCATTCCTTCCCACCCTTACTGAAAATTCACTAAAGGTATAAATTTACACATGCAAGTGATTTATTAGATCAATCAGTGCACCTTCCTTTCGAAACACAGATGAACACAAATGTCCTGTTAGCTTTGGGGATTATTTCCAGGTAAAAGACATTCCCATTTTTCTTGTATTAAAATTATGATCATTTGTAGTTTTCACCCTTTAAGCTCCTACTTATGACTACATAAAGCACAAGTGATCAACTACTAGAAAACACTGGAAAAACCCTTAGTGTAATTCTGAAAGTGCTTAGCTAGTTCTGACTCACTAAGGTCAACAATAAACCTAATTCCTTCAGCAGTAATACATAAAGGTGGGGATGAAGCATCCAGAAATAAACAAACATCCTCACAACAGTACAAAATCTTGCCTTATTTGTTTCCTTGCTGGAAGGGATTCGGGCCAATAAGCTTTCAACAAGTTGCAGCTTTGTAAATCCTGTTCCTTCGCTGGGGATTGGCAAGGGCCCGTTCCTGCCAATCTCTCCAAGTGCTGTACAAGCAGCCACCACAAGGAAGGGAGAGCTGCTGTCTAGAAAAGAACCTACAGGAAAAAGCAAAACAAGATGACTTCTACTTTGTGCGATTATTTAACAGTGGGCAGGCAAGCAGTTACATTTTATCCTTGCAAGAAGCCAAGCATTTATCTCCTCTACTGCTCGTAGGAAGCACGCTAATACAAAATAAAAGTGAAAGGAGACACAGGTTCTAAGCAGTGGCACTGCTCCCAACTATGCAGTGTTGGTCTATGAGCTAAAAGCTCACCTAGTTCTTGTTGAAAAGGGTTACATCCATAAAATGTCATCTTATCTGATGACATTTTTAAAGGCTGTAAATTCTATTGCAGAAAGTGAAGTCAAGATTACAGTATCTATGACTGAATATCTACGAAAAGTCCTCAGCCTGGGGTGGCTGAGGAAAACCCAACCATTACATGCAGCAAAGTCTCAGGCAGGAAGTTACCTATTGTCTCTGTTGTTGACTTTATAAGCTGTTCTTGTTCCGGCATGGCTGCAGTATTTCGCTGCTCTGTGTCGTGTAGCTCCATTGCTCTGATTTTTCCTTTAGCCAAGTACCTTCCTACTGTAAATCCCAAAGCCAACAAGGATCCATGCTGGACCTCCGGGCTCTACAGACAACATCAACAGTGCAGAAAATCTCATTTTCAGGTAAGCAACACTTTGCACACAACACTGATTTAAAAACACATACAGACAATCTAGATGAGAATGGATCCTCAAGAAAACAGAGTTTTAAAATATAATGCAATTTGGTATTGCTAGTGCTCTCTGATGGATATTAGTCTTTTAAGACAAGTTAACAAAACTCAGAAGAGGCTTATGAGGACAGATTAAGAATTTATCACCAGCACTCATATTCCCAAAGTCTGTCCCTTGGTAGCTAGGCAAAAAAAACCCTAAAAAATCCAAGTCATCTAATTTGTTAAGTACAGACTGAAGATTAACTACGATACTACTATGCTGCCTCTACTTAAAAACTGGACATATTCAGATTAAGGGGGAAAAAAATGTACTCTGGTAAAAAAGAGCAAAAGGGAACTACTTTAGACTTGTGTTGCTACAGGTAAGAACATATTTGGCCTACAAACTCTGAAGGTAGTGCCTGTACACAGTTCATTTGCACACTGACTCTGAAAACTCATTACTACAATTAAATGCCGAGAACATCAATTTCTCCAACGCTGATTCAGCACTAAGTCTAACTAATGACGATGCCCAATTCGTTTTCAGGCCTCCTGCATGCTCACAGGGGCAAAATGAAGAGATAAGGACAACGGGAGGAGGGAAGGCAGGCAGTCCCTACCCCACACAGTGCTGGGCAGAGGGCTGCCAAGCAGTCCATGGTGGGTGGGAAGGAAGCAGTCAGCCCTCACCTGGCAAAGGCTGCGGCTGGCTAAGGCTCAGGTGGGGAGGGGGAGTTAAACATTCAGAAAGTTAAATATTTTCTTAGTTCTGTGGGTACCTGTAGTTGCTTACAAAACACAGAATTCTTAAACATAGGTAGGTATTGTGACACTCACTGGAGGGAGGAATACTGAGCTGGCTAAAACTGGCTACATACATGACAGTGATGGCTTTGCTTGGGAAGTGCCTTCAGGAAATTCTCCTTCTGACCTTAACAGCAGCTTGGGGGATTAACTTAAAGATCTGTTACGCTCACCTACAACGAAAATCCTTTCTCACCATCCAACTGGAAGTCAGCTAGTTAATTTTACACTCAGATTAAGGCTAATACATCCTAGATACACTGTAAGATTCAGATTTCCTAACAGTTACATGACAGAAGGAAAACCAAGAAGAAGCCAGCATAAGCAAGTAGTTACATGGCTGTCTTTTGCCATCTTGATCAGCTGCTCCAAGGAGGCCTTCAGCTTATCTCCAGACATGGTAGACAGCACTACAGAATAAAAGAGGGCTGCAAGCTCACGCATTTCTTCTTTATTTGTATTCATCAAGCTCTGTGGGAGTTTTAAAAAAGAAATATAAAATATAAAACAGCTTCTCATACAGTCTGCTCACACAGAGCTTCAATATACCAGTGCTATTGTCATGCAGCTACATAAAGAAAACTTAACTCAGAAACCACCCTTTAAACTGACTGCATTATCACTTAGTGAGAACCAAACCCCTCAATTTAGCAAAGTATGCATTAGACACTCAGCATTTAGGAGGAAGATTACCACCAGTCACAAGAGGACTACCCATCGGTTCTGTGTTAATGTCTATTGAAAGCTCAGCCAAATTTTGTCTTCAGAGAAGATCTTCCAAATTTTGCATTCATACTGAGCTAAAAAAGACCCTAGAGATACTGTTCTTTCCTGAACTACTGGAGGCTTCCATTTCCTTTTTAGTAATCAGTGGGGAGAAGAATACTCAAAGAGTTTTTAAACCAGTTAAACCCAATGGCCACATGAAACAAAACAGGTCCACTTTTTATTATAGATTGTCAAAAAGTTGACTTTGGCAAGCCTCAGGTCTTGTGTTGAGATATAATCTTATGTCTGCCATTAATCTGATGTATAATGTAACACACTCATGTGAAAAATTCACATCACAAGCCACCAGGAAGATGGCCTTTGAAGGTCCCTTTGATTCAATGAAATGTAATCCTGCTGAAAAGACTGATGTAGGTGTAGCTAAAGAGACAATGAACATAACTTTAATATAAGAATTTTCATGGTTTTAAGAACAGATCAGTTTTGGATTTTAGCAGAACTTGGCTGTAACCCTGTGGGCTGTTTGGTGAAAGCGGGTACAAAACTGAGCCATGACAGTGCAACAGCCTTGAAACTAGAGAAAGCGGAGATAAGGGTGCCATAAATAATGAGACTAACGATCAATTAAGAGACAGAGTACATCTTGTTTTCAGCTAAAAGGAATGTGTTTTTGAGCTCCAGTAACCATGGAGAAGAAATGTAAAGAGCATGCGCTGAGAGAGAGGAGGACGTCCAGCCTTCATATCTGAAGACCACCAGAAGACCCCCTGAGTGTCACTAAGCATGCTCTATCTGGGAGGAATTAATATGACTTCCTGGAAATAATTTACATGACCCTGCCTTTACTTAGAAATTACAATGAATACATAGAGTTAATCTGTATAAATGAGAAATTTGGCTTTAATGGGCACACACATTCGGAGGAGCAATCCCCTGTGTGCCCAGTGCTGCAGTAAAGGATAAGGTCACCAAGGATATTGAGGTTTGGTTTGGGCTTTCTGAGGCATCACCTTCCAACCTAACACATTTTGTGATTCTATGAAGGGAAAAACGAGCCAAGCAAACAAGAAATAAGATCTGTCAGGCTCATGAAACATAACTCTTAACTTCAACCCAAAACTTGGATCAGATCATACAGCCAACTTGCAACAACTCCCTGGACCTGTTCCTTCCACTTGGCAAAGTAAAATCACACAAAGGATGATTTACAATAGTATTTCTGTAACTAGGCAGTATCAGTTACCATGCCTAGAAGCTTCATTTTGCAAAATGGACACAGGGCCAAAGAAAAAGAAGGATTTTAGCAAATGATAAGCAGTACTGAAAAGGGAAATGTTTCAAGTCCTCTCCCTTACGCGTCACACCTGCACTTCAATGAGGCTTTGTGAACTATGTACAAGGCAGCAGAGATATCACCAGGAGAAGTTATTAGAACACATTCTAATTTTTATTTAACTTGACCAAGTATTTTTTTCTGCTGGATTTTGCCAATGAAAGTAAATGCAACCTGTAAGAGCTTAGCAAATCCTGGATGCCTGAATCAAATAATGAAAAAGCAGAAAGTTGCCTGAGAAAACAATCAGGGGAAAGCAGAATTCTCTTTTCCTTATTCACAAACAGGCTTCAGTTTATCTGTGCTTGGGGTTTTTGTTTGTTTAAAGCTAATAAAAAGCACCCCCAAAACTTCCACAGGAAAGTCTCTAAAATAATTAGGAACCTAATTCATTTCACCTTCTGAGAAGCCACTTGCATTGCCCCACTGGAACATACTCACTTAAAAACAATTCTTTCAAAAATTTGCAGAATTTTGTTTTCAGTTTTCTTTTGCTGTATAATGGATCTTCTGATCAAGGGGGAAAACTGACTGCCTATACTAACAGGATCAATGAAATAGATTACCCAGAACATGTAGGTCAATGAACAAAATCAGCAACACCGAAGAACCAAAAAAATAATTGTCCTCATCCTGCTGCATATAACATCTCATGAGGTGTGACTGTTGGTAGAAACACCAGATTTCAAATTAAGTGCATACTTGGAAATAATATTCCATTCCACCAGTTTTTGCTAATGCACTACACCCACCCCTCCAATTAATTTTAAAAAAGTAGTTTGGTGTACCTTTATCCAATCTGTTTTGTCTACAAATCTCGTAGCGAGTTTTTCTGGATACACTGAAACAACTTCTAGAAGACAATACATGACTGGCAAACCTAAGCAGTAATTAAAGAATCACATTATTAAACAATATTTACAACAATTTAACAATCAGTGATAAAAAGAGGTTATGAAGTATCAGGAATTTCAAAGGAGTCATATGCAATTCACTAGGGATAAGAAACAAAACAAAATAATAGGTATAGAAATATTTTCAGAAATATTAAGGAAACTAATGGAAGGTAACAATTTATTCTGAAGGCAACTGGTGCTGCAATTTTACTTTCCTGTTTCCTCCCACGTACACAGCAGCATAGAAGAGAACAAGTTTAAACTGAAGAGTACAGAGTGTGTGATGCAACTGTGGTTGCTGCAGCCAAGTTCAAAGCACCAGGCATGGCAACTCATTCTAACAAGGGAAGACATTTTTTTCTTGAAGATGATGCTGCGCACTGCTTCTCACCTCCAACACCAGCTAACAGCTGCTGAAGAAAGCCAATATATATATGCACGGGGTTGGTTTCGGCATTTTTTGAAGAGGAGGAGGAAGAGACAGATATGTGGTTGCCAGACATGAGGTTTCTTATGTAACGTCCAATGGCTGGTGCATGATCTTGCATATCCGCCAAGCTCTGTGAGGTTGGCACCACACCTGCACTGTGAGCAAGACACATCCGCAGATACAAAACTATCTATGTAGAGAAGAGAAAAAACACAAGATGCTGAGTGCATGAGCACTTGGAAAAACATGGAGAAGACAAAAGGGCAGGGAATGGGCTATATTTAATATAACCAAAACAAGAGTTTCTAGATGGGAAAGTCACCACAGAGGCAAAAATACAAAGCATAACAAATCAGAGGACCAGCTTCTGCACTATTCCTGTATAATCAGACAACCTTACAGCACTTGGATCACTCTCAAAAACATTTAAATTGTACGCATACATTTCATTTCATCAGCTGATGCAACCTCCTGGCAGGCAGTTCAGCATGTACCCTGTACCAATTTGGCACGCACACAAATGCAACCCAATGCATTGCTAATACAGACCTTGCATCACATCCGAGTTTGTGCCTACAGATCACTGAAGCCAGGGAATTTGCTATGAAAGGCACAGCCTCAAGGAACATAATGGGACTTTTGCACAGGATTGCCAGTATTTCCCTCTGAGAATTATTAGGTATGCTGCAGAAAGCAGGCCTCTCGGGGCTCCTGAGCAGCCCTCTGAGGAACACTCTTTCAACCCTCCTTGAAAATCCTGTTAGGCTGCCATTTAAGGACAGGAAGAAAAAGGAGAGAGAGTTAAGCCCAACATCTGTTTAAAAGAGGAATTTTAGAATGTAGGGTGACTTATGGCAACTGTTAGCTTCTTACACTGCCCTCTAAATAAATAACTGTATCCAAGGAAGTAAATCTAGACAATTACCTCTCCAAATGTGGCAGGATTGAAAGGCAACACTGCAGTTCCAGTCATATATTTCACTGGAGTTTTCATTCGGTGAGAAGCCTAAACAACAGAATATATTAATACTGGAACAGTCAGGCTCATGAACAGCAGGTATTGGAAAAGTCAGTGAATTTTTTCTGTTGCAACTATGTTTATCCTCCACTTAGAAACTGAAAACATACAACAGTTCTGTACCAAGAAGGGCACAGTGCACTTAATACACTTTAGGTCCAAACTTCCATCCCTATCAACTTAGAAAGTGGAGACTGCATTCATGAGAGGGAACAGCAGAGGAGGCTGGAGGGCAACAACATTCTTCCCTTCAGGAAAAAAAGAAAAGTGCTTTAGAATTTGAAAACAAAATACTTAACAAACATCCAAACTCTGAGGTGCCCTTGCTGAGAGGCAGTCAGAAAGCTTGGAGACAGCTGCTCTGCCTAGAGAGGCTGCAGAGCAGCCAGGCCTCCCCAGCGCTGGGAGATGGGCACCCTGTGCTGTGCCAGCCAAGTCCAGGGAGTCTCAGACTATGCTGCCTGCTAGGTAGAAGGCTGCTGCAGCAACTCCTTTCCATGGAAATGTTAGCTTTGACAAGCAGGAATGCTCCAGCAGAAAAAACACCCAAAAAGACGGTTTCCAGTAACACCAGTGCAAGCACTCCAGAAAAGCCATGTTCTCTAGGCAATATGTACATCAGTGCTACAGCCAGAGTCAGCCAGGCAGCCTTGCATCTGCATAAACACACGAGTTTCCATCCATATTCAGCATATCAGGCCCTACACCTTTGCACAGACTTTCTGGCAGAGAAGGATCATGCTAACTCATGCAGGAAAGCCATTTTGTGTCTCAGTCTGCTGTGCCAAGGAATGCATACAAACTTCTCAAACATCTCCATCACTTACAGATTATTCATGGTATGTGAAAACTCACACTTTGACATAACTAACCAAAGAAATGTACCTCAAGGCACATTTTTAATATGTCTGCAGGACATCATGTAAAGATCTGAAAAGTCTTCTTTTTCTTTGGTTTTGTTTTTTTTTTCTGATTTTTCCCTTTAATGATTAAACTAACCTGATCCATGACAGAAGTCACACTACACAAGTCAACAAAAAATTAAAAAATTAACCACAAGGGGACAGGCACTTAATAGTGTTATCTAAAACTCTATCTTGGTTTCTTAATTTTTTTAATATCTATTTAAATAACCAGTATTTTGGACAAAAGCAAGTTTTTTCATAAAGCTTCAGATACTTCATACACTAGCAGAGCACAATAACAAGTACAACAGCAGAGTATTTAATATGTCATGAGAAATCTCTCAGGTTGAGTTCTGTTATCAGACTTCTTGCAAAATCAGATGTACTCTAACAATATATACTTCTGACATTTTTTAAAAGTAAGCTATCAGAGGAAATAAGTATTGTCAGTGACCCTTCACATAAACTTAATAGGTTATAAGCCTATTATAGCTACCATACACAGAAGCATGTAACTGACTAGATTTTAACACATCTCCAGATGATGTCTCAAGTGCAAACAGTGTGTGTAAACTCAATGATACTGTTTTTTGGTACAGCATTCCACTAGACTAGTGAAAAGTTACTTACATGGCCATTATTTCCACAGATTGCAATGAACATGAATAATTAAGCCTTTAAGTCAACAAACCAGGCTTCTTTGCTTGTTCCCGCATCTCCTTTCTTAGCCTGAAACCCTTTTTGTTTGCTTGTTTTATGCAATGCAGTATCATGTGTGGTCTTCACACATGACATTGCTAACTCTACTCCTTGGGGATAGTGAGGGAGGTGGATACAAGAAAGTGAAAACCACACTAATTTCATGACTGAGCATCAGGTAAGTAATTGTCGTTTACTGGGACAGAAGCACTATACCTTGTCTTGAATGTAATGGACCATTTCAGGGAAGGAAGGCATCTGCTTCCCAGAGCTCTCCTTTTCATTTTGACCTGGAAATGTTCTCAACACCCGCTGGGCTTCTCCATGTACTTCCTCCCGCCTTCCAGAAGAAAAGATGAGAAACAGATGTTACTTGTACAGAGCAAATGGCCTTTAATGAGCAATAAGATATCTTGGGAAGTCAGGGGAAAGAGAACAGTTTTTAAATGAGACATGTTTTTTTGAAAGGAAGGGGGAAAAGCTTGCACTGGAACTTTTAATGATTTGTTTACTTTAGAAAGGAGGAAGAAAAAGGATAGTGACAAGTGGCCTCTGCAGAACAGTCTGTATCAGCCCACTTCTGCTCCTCCGACATCCTGCTAGTGCTCACCAACAGTTCCTGGTTCCCTCATCCTTGTTTTCCTATCTACTCCTCCTCCCTATCACTTCCTTTATTCAAGCTTCAACTGACAACTACCAGGTTTATCACTATCTACTCCTGAAACAGTGAATAAATTCAGTCAATTTATTTTTTCCTTTGCAACTGCAATTGATCACTAACACAAAGTGCTTTAGTGACAGCAGTTAAGCCAAAACAACAAAAAGAATTCAAGTCAAAAACTGTAAGGCATAGTATCAGTTCTTCACAGAGCAGAATCTGACTGGAGGCCTGTTACTAGCGGTGTTCCCCAGGGCTCAGTGCAGGGTCCAGTCCTGTTTAATATCTTCATTGACGACCTTGATGAGGGAATAGCATCCACCCTCAGCAAGTACCCAATGATACAGAGCTGGGAGGAGCGGCTGACACGCAGGAACACTGCGCTGCCATCCAGAGAGACCTGGACAGGCTGCAGAGCTGGGCAGGGAGAAACCAGATGAGGTTCAACAAAAGCAAGTGTGAAGTCTTGCACCTGGGAAGGAACAACCGTTTGTATCAGTACAGGCTGGGGGATGACCTGCTGGAGAAGAGCTCTGTGAAGGACCTGGAGGTCCTGGTTGATGACAGGTTGGCCATGAGCCAGTGGTGTGCCCTGGTGGCTGAGAGAGCCAATGGGATCCTGGGGTGCATCAGGAGGAGGTGTGGCCAGCAGGTCAAAGGAGGTGATCCTCTCCCTCTACTCTGCCCTGGTCAGGCCCCACCTGGAGTATTGTGTCCAGTTCTGGGCTCCTTGGTATAAAAAGGACAGGGATCTCGTGGAGAGAGTCCAAAGAAGGGCTACGAAGATGATTAAGGGCCTGGAGCATCTCCCCTATGAGGAAAGGCTGAGTAAGTTGGGACTGTTCAGCCTTGAGAAGACTAAGGAGGGACCTAATTAAAGTCTATAATTATCTTAAGCAGGGGATGCAGGGGTAATTGGCCAGCCCCTTTTCAGTGGTCTGTGGAGACAGGAAAAGGGGCAATGGCTGCAAGTTGGAGCACAGGAAGTTCCGCACCAACATGCGGAAGAACTTTTTCCCAGTGAGGGTGACAGAGCCCTGGGACAGGCTGCCCAGGGAGGTGGTGGAGTCTCCATCTCTGGAGATATTCAAGACCCGTCTGGACACCTATCTGAGTGATATGTCCTAGGGAGCTGCTTTGGCAGGGGGGTTGGACCCCATGATCTCTCAAGCTCCCTTCCAACCCCTACGATTCTATGATTCTATGAACTGCCAAGAATGCCCCTATGTAAAGATTAGTGTCTTAATTATCTTACTTGATTTTCCATGAATGAGCTTTGATGAACATGCTTACATTCAATATATGCATTCACATTTCATCCAAATATACATTGGATGCAAATACATACCTCTGTGTATGAAATAATTTAAAAAAGAAAACAACTTACGGGTCTCCTGCAGCCAACAGGAGTAGGTATCTGGAAGGGATATGATCTGGGGGGAATACCGTGCTAGCAAATTTCACAGCCACTTGACGTACTTGAACTTCAGGCTTAAAGAGAAGAAACACAAACATAGGGTTGAATTTTAAATGAACACACTAATGACCTGCACTCACTCACCACTTGTAAATCAGTCATCTGTTTTGTCCTCTGGTACTAATAGGACTCAAAGATTGTAGACATTTTGAGACAGTGTTCTCGCTAACTCTTCCTAAGGCTGGACACAGGGAAAGGAAAAGCTAGCTTCTCGTGTATACACAAGTGAAGAATTAAAAGTTTAATTAAATATATGTCCAGTTTTGGGAATCATAAATCAGTTATCACTAATTCTTAGACATCTTAGACACCAGGTACTTTTGAAATGAACAAAGACATACATAATCTGTCCACACAAAGCAGAGCTGTGCATAGGAGCAGCACAGAGGTGAAAAAGAAACATTAGCTCAGAGTGGTCCCTTCTTGCTGCTGGGTTCAGACAGTATCAAAATGGTACTTGCCTGGAGACCTAGACTGCTTTAGTACCCAGACAAAAGTGTTATCAGAATGAAAAGTGTCTTCTACACAGTTCCTAGTGCAATCCCCAGAAATACATATACCCCTGCAGCCACCCTGAGTATCTATGTAGACACAGAGTATACAAAACCCACTCATCTTGAAAACCCAGAACTCTGGGGAATTCTGAACACAAATAAGATACTTGGTAAAGAGTCAGTGAAGAGTGGTTTCCACTGGATTATTCTCTCCAGGCTTACGTCCTGGGGAAGTTCCAGAGTTCCTTATAAATCACACAACATACTTAAATCCCCATTTAACCCTGAATGGTCCCTTTTACCAAACTCTTGCTTTAACAAAGCACTTCACAAGATACTGTCCTCAAAGCATCTACTTTTCTTAGAAGACTATCAGAAACATACAGTGCCATCACAATGGATCTGTTTCTTTGCAGAACAGAATATAAATAGAAAACTGCACTGACACTCCTCTTGCAGCCACTGTACCACATAAAAAACAATTAATCTGAGCATACACCATCCTCTTTACGCAGACAGGCCAATACATTCAGTAAGAAAAGGGAGACCTGTTCCAAATATATACAATAAAAGTGTCAAGAAACAGAGAAAAACCTAGTAGCTCTTTAAGGTAGTTAACTTGACTCCACTTTAAATACCTTTATTAAATAAGAAGCTACAAGAGCTTCCATCATGGTACGCTGGGCTCCTTCCAAACTCCTGTATGCTCCAACCATCATAGACAAAGCCTCCTGAATAGCAAGCCTAGTATCAGCATCTTCCTGCAGTACAAAACCAAGAGTTTTCACTTTACAGTGTGCAGTGACAAGAATTAAGCAAAACTAGCACAAAATATTAACAATTTCCCAAAGCACCCACCTTGGATAAAGCTTCAACAAACTGCTGTACCAGTGCTATATCCTTGGTAAAAAGCTGGGGCATTCGGCTGAAACAAGATATTTCAATTAATGAAGGGGATTTTTTTGTTTGGTTTTTTAAATTGAAATGTTTCAAATTTCATTGGTGTTCCCCTCATCCCACATTGTAACTGTCAAATGAAACAGAGCCAGCAGAGAGAGTTTGGTCTATTTTAACCATTTCCACCATGGAACAGCCCACATTCCCCTAACATAGTTTGAAAAGCAAGATACTGTACAGACCATTAGGTACCACCAAACATACCACTCAGCTAGCTCTATGCTCTCTGGTCTTTTAGGTACATTCCTTAAATTTATGTTTCTGGCAATCCAGAAAGTGCAACCACTTCTTAAATACCGTGCATAATTCATAAGCTGTCTTTAATCATTGTTAGAGAAGCTATTGGCTAAAGCATATTTCTTTTTACAGCTCTGGAGATGTCACAAGAAGAATGCTTTAATCTGCACGGTATGATCAACTGAAAAATTGGCAGGTGGCATAAAGCTTGCTGCTGACAAATTAACACATTACTCTGGAAAAATTATGCAATATCCCATTGCTTAAATGGTGCTTCAGTTACCTGGAGAGCTTTCCAACTGCTGAATATGCCATTGAGAGCAGTTTTGAATCCTTGAATGAAAAAAAAACACCCCAATAAATAAAATTCAACAAGACCAGAAATACAAAAAGGTGTATTTTTATAATTAAATGTTTACTTTTAAACCTGTCTCCAAAGTACTCAAACAGGCTTTCATGACAAAAAATACTGAACATAAAATAACTGAGAATAGAATTATTACATAGGAGCAGAGGGATCATACTTTTCCACAGGAAACAGAAAAGACAAAATATGTCTTCCTCTGGTTGCAGCTAACCACATTGTATTTCAAGAGAGACAGTTGAAGAGATTCAGCAAGTATAGGAAGCAGTAGCAAAGGGACAGAAACCTTACACTGGCCCTCAACAGCAGCCTCAGACAAAAGGAAGCTTCCATTGTTTGAAGCTGCTTGCACGCTGAATCCTGCAGATTACCAATGCATCACATTACATATGGACTCACTTCCTCCTGAACACTCCTTTTTCATGCCCTTCCCAATGGCAGGGCCCACGTGTTCCAACAGCAACTCAGGTTGGAAGGTCACATTCAATAGTTCAAATGAACCAGAAAGAGAATCAGAACTGTAGAAGAGGTGTTCTGCAACATCAGTCCTGCCCAAGATGAATGTCAGAGTATTGTGGGGAATTTGCCTTCTGGAAAGACCTCTGGAGGCCAGCCACATTTGTAGTTCTGGCTGTTAACACCCTTCCTATAGCAATGCTATCCCTGAACAGACAGGATGGAAGGTACCACAAGCAAGTCTATATAACTGCTTATCAGAATGAGGTATATGCCTAGAGCCGAGGACTCTGTATGCTCCAGAGTAATGAATAACAGCAGGCAGATGCTACTCCGGCCTCACTACTTAGACTATCAACAGTAGTCCTGAGACACTGGACTCTACAGGTCCCTTCCAACTCAGTGTATTCTATGATTTGCAAACAGCATCCAAGCACCTACCCACAGCTGTTTAACAAACCCCAGAGTTTTCCTATATAACATTTTAAGTACTTGTTTCTTTTCCAACAGAATTTTATAAAAGCTATTCTTCGACTGCCATCTCAGGCAACTACACAGATTTATCAGCTTCCATCATAAAAATATTCATCTTTTGCTTGTACTCACATGAAGAATATCTTTATAGCAAAGAACCTTTCAGCTTACCTCTTTGTATTCACTGATCAGTTTTGTAAGTCCGTTTAAAAGCATTGGGCCTAATGGCTTTATTTTACTTTCTGGACAACTGCAATTAGACACACAAAAAAACCAATGTATTATTTTCTGCATCTCTTAAAAGTATCTTCTCTTAATTATCACTTTTTCTCAACTTTAAGCTGAGAAATTACATCTTAATGTGTGCAAGCACACACACACGCACAGATTTCAGGATTAAGGAAAAACCCCTACGTGCTATGAGTTTTAGTGCTCTTCCTTTGCCCTTTGTTCAGTAGGGTGGCTTCTAGGCAAACTGCTAAAAAACAGACTGCTCACTCTGAATTACTTACATGATACAAATATGATGTACAAACTGCAAGGACAGACTTCTCAGTTTTGCATTTGTGTTTGCACCAAAGAGTCCATCATAAACCACCTGGCCAAAAGGAATAAAAAGCAGATCAGAGATTTTCCAGCCTGACTTTCAAAGGTTTTCTAATTCCCTTCCTCTTCTTTAAACACTGTCATCAGTGAAAGCAGTTCCCTCCCCTAAGTACCGCAGGAACTGTATTATCAAGCTTATTAGGAAGAGCGTTAGGAACTTAAGCATTACCTGAATGTTAGCTGGGAAGGTTTCTGCAGCTTGCCTGGATCGCAGGAGATGAGGAACTATCTTTAACTTAACACGAGTGCTGACTGACTCTCGTTTCATTTCTGGTTTCAGAACAGACCCCTGTTGGAAACAAGAGTTGAAATAATATAGTGTACCTTTGGAGGGTAGTACTTTCAAGTTAACTAAACTACCTTCTACTGCAAAGCAGAACACACTGGGACAAAGAGAAAATTATTTAATAGCACAAATGTTCAGTGAAAGCAGAGATCAAAGGAAGTGACACATTAAAGAAATATAAATTTCTCCAAATAAAATAAGGTAACAAAAATTACAGCTTCAAAAATTAAACAGGTATGCAACTCAGAAAGTAAATCTTACCTCCTTGGTTTTCAGTGGTATATCCCCAAGATACACTTTATACATTTTGTTGATGATAGCAGGATTGTTCCAGTCAATTAAACTAAAGGAAAAAAAAACACACATTGAACATGTTACATTTCTGACCTTTGATTACTTTAAAAAATACGTGTGTGTCCTGGTTTTGGCAGGGACAGAGTTCATTTCCTTACTAGCAGCAGGTACAGTGCTGTGGTTTTGATTTAGGATGAGAAGAATGTTCACAACACTGATGTTTTCAGTTCTTTCAAGCTGTCAAGGGCTTTTGAGCTTCTCACCATGAGAAGGCTGTGCCGAAGAAGCTCCAGGACGCGTGGTTTTTGGGGGACAGTTGGGTTCTGGGACGGCTCTGGGTGGCACAGCCTGAGCTGTGGGTTCAGTGAGACACTGCATTGTGTATCAACAGTTTCATATATTTTTTGCTCTAAAGTCCTGTTAGCATTGTTATATTTTATCTTTCTGCTATTCTAGTAAACTATCCTTATCCCAACCCACGGGGTTTTTGGGTTTGGGTTTTTTTTTCTTTTTTTCCTTTTTCCCTTTCCCTTCCCCACCCCATCCCCCAATTCCCACCCACCCCCCCCCCCCCCCCCGCCCTCTTCCTTTAAAGAGCAGGCAACCGCGTGGATCTTGGCTCTCAGCTGGGGCAATACCACCACAAACCCACATGCTCCCTTCTCTCCCACTGAAACAAGACATATTTATGAGGCTGGAACACACACACATATACCCAACATGACACAAAACTCCCGAAATTAAGCATGTGTGCTTCATAAAAATGGAGGAGACAGAACTATCTCTTTCTTTCAGTAAACCAACTAATTTCCAAACAAGTGAGCTGTGAAGTAGCATATTTTTCTGATAAAAGACCTTTAAAACAATGCACATTAACATGCATTTTGCCCACACACATAGTTTGCTCTGCAAGCAAAGAATATCAACACAAAGTGAACGATGAGACAAACAGCAAAATCTTTTGACTGCCTTCCTTAACCAGGCTGTCATCACTAACCAGAATCATCTCCCCTGCCATGGCTAGAGCTTGAATGGAGATGGTTTCACATTACATATCTGACTCCAAGTAAAATAGCCCTATGCTTCTAGTAATACACAGGCCACCTACTCATGTCAAAGGCAAGCGTCTTTTGGTTCAAACCTACGTGAGCCAGAAAACCTCCCATGATCAGCAAATAGTACCAAGAGTAATTACTCTGCCCTTTTGATTTGTTAGACAGAAGCATTGTCTTTAGATCATGAAATAAGAACTTCAGATGATCAAAAGCTGTAAAAATGCAGAACACAGTGGCTGCCAAACTTCCCAAACTATGGTCCACTTCACTATTACAGCCTCTTGACTCCCTTAATAATTTAAAGTGTACTTTTCTGGGAAAGACAATATAGGTAAGCTGACCAGCTGTGAATCACTTACTACATCCTTACTGACTACCAATAATCCAGCGGGCAAGTTGGAAACCAAGGAATAAGGAAAATGTCTCAAAGGTGATACCAAAGACGACTGAAAACAGAGAGCTAAGTCAGCTCCAAAGGCAAGTGAAGTTCTGCTGCAAGACTGAACCACACCATTCCCAGCCCTGTATGAATACATGGCTGCCTACCAAGTACATGGGGAACTTCAGCCTTCCCCTCTGCAAAGCAGTCTCCCTGTAGCACTAGATTTTGGCTAGCTTTGTTAGGAACACTAGCACCACCTTTTCCAAAAATGCAAATTGGTACCTTTGTTTGCTCTTCAGTTCAAGGTCTGCTGCAGTGGCAACACTGTGTCTTGTATCACTGGAGGCTACAACCAGGTGTATAACAGCTTCAAGTTCTGGCACTTGCTCAGCTTCAATGAACTTCACTATCCCCAGCTTACACTGTTCAACAGTGGGAAAGTAAAGGTAGTGTTACTGACAAGCAGAAAGCATATGTTACAGTAACCATAGCAGTTCAGCTGTCTGAAATGATGGCTCCTGCTGGCTAAGAAGTTCACATTCTCTGAATCTCTTTAGCAGTGCCCTCTTCTTGCCTCCTGTCAAAGCAGTCACCTGAGACAAAGTATCAGTGTTATAATTAGGGACAAGCTGCTTCTCTGCTAAAAATGGATGCTTCATCAACATAACGGAGTTTTGCAACCTTACTATCTTTAGGAAGAAAACACCAGAGTAGGCTGCAGTCATAGATGTTTCCTTATCAGCTCTGAGAACTGCTAGCTCATCCCATCTCAGCATGGCAAAACTCCTTCAGGCATCATGTGAAGTCCCTCAAAATCCCCCAAAGACGTGGTCAGAATGAGTGTTTTCCCTCCAGCCTTCGGTTCCTCTGTCTATAGTCATCGCTGCTACCATCCCCAGTTCACCAAAGACCAGCCCCACAGCTTCAAGTACCTGTTCCAGCAGCTCTGGTGTCCATGGGCTATCTCCAATGACCCTTTTGGCTGCATAAAAGCTCATCCCTGGAGGTGGCTGAGGAATTCCAGAACCTCCCACACTACTGGTTGAAGAGCCCTGGCCTGAGGCCACGTTTTGTCGACTCTGAGATTCATTCAATACAAACCTGTGCAGAAGGGAAAGAAGTTTCATTAGAGGCTTTACCAGCCCACATTGCCAGCTGAAGTAGGTGCTTAAACAGAGGAATAAACAGCCAGTCCAACTTCACGTATTCCTCTTTAATTAATCCCTTGACTCTGACATTCATAAGCCAGAATTTACTCAGTCAAGACTAAGCTACCAGTTATCCCAGCATATTCTGCAAAACCTGTAATGATCTCATTATAACTGCTTGAAAAGAAGCCTTGCTAAGAGACCACTGGCATTTCTGAAAAGTTACCTCAGGCTACGAACCAAAGAGAATGATCTCTTCTGTATTAGAAGCGAATATTCAGGCACCACTACATTAAAGAAACTTGTACTAAAAAGCTTTAACAATATTTGTATGATTTCTATGAAAAATGCAAACCTAACAAAAAGAAATAATGAAACTTATGCAAGATGGATAAGTGTCAGGAAAGAACCCCTGATATTAAAAAAATAATAATTAGAATGCCTTGGAAAATGGCAGTTTTGTGCTGGGCAGGGAAGGAAAGCAAAAGCCATAAAGGTTAAGTGCACAGATCTTAGGTCTTTTCAGAGAACAGCTAGTCTAGCTGCCCTGTGCACAACTCCATGCTCACAAAAGCCGCTCCACATCTCCCTGTATCCCTGAAAATTGATCAACACATGAAGGCATCAGACTTGTACTGCAGAGTTCAACACTTATTTTTGTCACCTGTAACCTGTTTTAAGTTCGGTGCACAGGCAGCAAAAGGAAGTATGCAGTCAACAAGCATAACCATTCCTCTAAACTCTCACTAAATAAAGCTTTAAACACTTGAAGGTGATTATGAGTTCTGAGCCGTAGCTGGGCTTTCTGGTTGTTTCACTGCACTACAGGTAAGCAAGGCTAATTCACAACTGGGTAATGACACAGCAAGTTCTACCAGGCATAAATACTAGCTGTAAACAGCTGCAAATTGTGTCACCCCAGGGAGGAAGACTTTAAAAAGAGAGAGACATCCAGAAACACAGGCCAGCTGAAGACAGGCTCTGAGCATCTTCTGGAAAGAAAATGGAACCTTCGTCCGGTACCCATCTGAGTATTTAAACACTGTCATGCTTGGCCAGAATGGAAGGGAGGCATGGAAGGAACTGAAGTGTCACTGCAAAGCCCAAGGACTTAATCTGCTGATGCTACAGGCACAGCAGTGTGGAGGTGAAGCTAAAAACATAAACCTGGGCAATCTGAAGAGCATGAACTCTGAGCAGAGGAGCTCACATTTAGGCATTTTAAGCTATAAACTGCAACAGTCTACAAATGCGAACAGTAAAGAAGTGGCCCCCAAATTATCTCATGGGACCATGGCCTCCAGCAAAGCTACAAGGCAAAACACCACATGCTCACTATTTAAAAAGTCATTCCTTTAGGATAATCCACTTTGGTGAGCAAGAGTTTTGGGCCCAGAAAAATACTACAGGAATCAATTACTGTAGAAAAAAAAAAGAAGGTTCTACTGTTAAAATTACTCCTATTTTCTTTCAAAGCAAAAACTCACCTAGTGATACAAAGACACTACAAAAATTAGTGGAAAATGGATTTTGAGAAAGTATTGATTTTAGACACTAGAAGATCCCTAACTGCAGTGTTCAGTAAATTCAAGTTGCTCTGTAAATCATTCTTGCTCTCAGAAGCAGTGCTTACAGCTAGGCATGCTATTACAGTTAAACATTTTTCATCAGAAGACAGGTGAACAATAAATCTTGCTACTAAAGGCTCAATGCTGGAAAGCACAAGTTTTCTGAGATTACTCTTGCTTATAACTTTGGAGGAGTAAGACTTAAAATTCAACCGTAGGGAGATGAGCATACGTTTTCATCTGTCTTTTGTTTAATGGTTTGGTTATTTACCAGACAGCTCACAAGTCTCATAGCTTCACCTTGATACTAAAAGAAGTCAAGAACAGAATATTGAAACACCAAATTAAGTAGAAAAAAAAACCCATGTTAAATAAGGAAGGTGCTGATCCCATTCTTAAAATTAGGACCCTGCTTTTTATCTTACTGAAACATGTAACTGGCTGCATTTGAGCTAGGAAACAAAGCATATTTGAAATCAGTTTCCAATGGTGTTTGTACTGTTTCACACCTAAAGAACACATCAAGGCTAGAGAAGACCTGTATTAACTTACCCATAAGGCATAAGAAGAACATCCAACATAAAGTCCAAAAGCAGCTGTACAGTCTTTGGTTTTTCAGCAAGATTAAATGGAGAAGCTGCTGCTTTCAGTGGTTCAGCAGGGTACTTCATGTGAAAAAGGGTTGGTATTAGAAGATGCATTAGGCTGAAAAACAATTATATTTACTGCAACCATCAAAAAAATCACGCCTGTTTATTCTTAACATTCAAGAGAGAAACCTTTAACAACAAAGGTGATCCTTAATAGCAAAAAACAATAGCAACACAAGTTACATTGACTCATGATCTAGTGGCAGCTATTTGCCATTTGATGTACTCAAAAATGGAAGGCAGAAGATAAATCAGGATTTGCACTTAAAATAGAACACACATGCCTGCAGGCATGTACACACATCTGGCAAGACAGTCACTGAGTCTGTCCAGACTTCTAACGTTTTGTAGTTATGCCACAGAATATAGTCTAGAACTCTCTCATCCATAAGAAATTTAAGTTTTACATCTGAGTTTGCCTAGCGCAGAAGTTCATCAATACTGTTCAGCTTCACCAAACAGAGCACACAGATAAATATATTGGTTATATGCCAGTATAGCCCTATTTCCCAAAGCTCTCTTCACTCACGTACTTGCTTTTCAGAGAGGGCAAAAACGTGGTGCCAGAGAAGACAAGCAAACATGTTCAAAACGATCTCATGAACAGAGGCAAGACCTGTCATTAAGATAATTTTTAAAATACATTTACACTGTCACAGTGATGTAGAGTGAATGAAGATACAATTTTTACATCACTTTCCAGTGCCAGCGAGGTCAAAACCCATCTCAATATAAGTAATTAACAGTTTCCTGCAAATTTTTAGTAACCAGCAGTTCTCAACTTCAGTCTTCTTTTTATTACAACTTATTGTTTCAAATTACTAGGAAATGTAGTTCCCACAAGTCGGAGAATCCAAAGTGAGACATTTACTGTTGCTGGACAGAGGATATTTACTGAAGGGCTGGCCTTAAGCTGCAAACCAGACTTTGAAGAAGATGTCTGGGGGACATGGACAGGCATATCCATCATAACACATGGCATCTGGCGAAGCAGATCCTGCTCATATTGCAACACCATGAGGATATCACCAAGGAAAAACCCCAACTTTTCACAAGTGATACAATTTATTTAATTAAATCAATACAAACATAATTAACTCCAAGAGTAACTATTTATACCTGTCTTGCTGTGGTTGAGGTTTTCCTTCCATTGCAGTGAGAAGAGTTGGAGCCAATTCACATTGTTTTTCTACAGGCAGACGGGGGTATCCCATCTTAACATAAATTATGGTAAAGTTCTAAAGGAGTAGAAAAAGCACACGTTATTTCAACAGTGCAAAAAAAGTCCCTTTTTTAAACTCTTCTTGCATGTTGTTATAAAATTGGGTATTAGAAACAACATTAATGTTTTGGAAGACCAGTTTCTTCATTCTAAGGCCCTCAAGACTAACAGCTCTTAAAACAGAGATTCTGCTGAGCCTCTCTGACTCGCTGCCAATTTCACCAAAAGCAGCTTTACCTGAGAAACAGCTTCAAGGAAAACAAATGTAATGTTCTCTCACCTATTTCTGTGTTAAAACAGAAAGCAATATTGAATAATTACAAAGTCAGCAGGACAGGCAAGGTTCCTCCTGAAAGTTCTTAATTTCTTCTAAATCATAAATAAATGCTGCAAATACAATCCTAACAGAGTCCAGTGACAGGACAAGCAATACTGAATACTGGAATATCTAACTGCTATCATGTCAATCCAAATCCAGCTGAGAACTGTAGAGGAAAGAGTCCTGTGTTCAATGACCTGGATGAAAGAAGTCTTGAAGTGGGTAGCATGGCCCTTCTCTGGCCTTTGTTGAAATTCTATGAAGCCTCATGGCACAGAACAGGTTGCCCAGAGAGGTGGTGGAGGCCCCATCCCTGGAGATATTCAGGGTCAGGCTTGCTGGGGCTCTGAGTCACCTGATCTAGTGAAGATGCCCGTGCTTACCGCAGAGGAAGTTGGGACTAGAGGACCTTTGAAAAACTCTTCCAACCTCATGTTCTGTGGTTCTGTGACAACAGACTTCTAACACATACAGACAAAAGTACAGCGTACGTGGTTTGTCTTCAAACAAAATGGTTCTTTTACTGCTCTGCAGAACATGGGCACTCTAGAAGCTCTTGGCCATTTCTAAAAAGTGAACCCTGAATAATTCCACTTGCTTAAAGACAATCTGAGATCACGTCAATGTTACTTCTGTTTATAGTCTAAGTATTTCCCCACTACTTCCTAAGATACTACATTTACACTACATATGACTGTAAAGTCAAATGAGGAGGACAGAAAATTCCCCTCTGCTTTTATCACTTTTTTCATGATGGTGATTTGCAATATATCTACCACAGCTGAAGTGAAAAATGAGTTCACAGTTTCACAAAAGCTTTCAATAAACTACTTTCAACTTTTTAAACTACATTGAATGAAACCACCTAATAAAGTTTTCCCATCTGTAAAAAAAGGGGGGTTTAATCCTATCTTGTAAAGTTACAGTCCTGACACTAAAAATACACAAAAATACATGTTTTCATGCAATCAGAGAAATACAGATTTTGAAGCAAAACTCTGCTCTTTCATTATGTTTTAAGACCCCAAAACTACATGTATCAGGACTGGTAGCTGCTTGCAAAACGTACTTTCTAGCAACTAACAATTGCAAAGACCCTCCACAATACAAGCAATGACAATTCGTGGATTCATGAAACATCAAGGATAGTTAACAGTAATTTCAACAGAATCGATAATGTAGCTGCTTTATGAAACTATTAGGTTTAGTTTAAGAAAAAATCTCTTAAAACATCAACCTCATGACAATAACATACTTGATAGGAAACCTGACAAGGCTAAATACAGGAGCTTTAAAGAATAGTCAGCTTGTTACAAGTAAATCAGTAACTATTCTTGGAGGAGCAGACACTTACAGTGACAAAAGACACTGCAGCAGGATCTTGATATTGAACTAGCAATGTCTCCACTGGAAGCTGAATTTTTGGACGACTTTTGATGCGCTTATTCAGATGAACCAGAAGTTCCATGACCTGAGAGGAAGAAAACAAAAGGCTTGCTGGAACCACCATTCATTTTATTACTCTGGTTTCCACACATCACCCCCAGTCCACTATTATAAGTTGATCAGGTCTGAGCTACCCAATTATTTGATCTATAAGAAAACAGCAGCCATCATTTACTGTATTATCTAGAAACTATTCTGTTACGCCTGAAGTTGCTGTTAAGACCAACAAATATAAAGTCCCAAATTCTGCCACAACCAATAACCTCCTTCAACAGAATGTCAGGAAGAAATGATTACTGAAGATGACCAGATCTTCAGTAATCTGAAGCCAGCTGGTTACTGTCCCTCACACCCAAGCCTGGCTTCCTCTGGTTTAAGGAAGAGCTTGGGTCTGGAGACTTTTGGAGGTCCCCTCCAACATGAATTACCTTAAAATCCCATGAAGTAGTTTCTTAGCATAGCACTGGCCAACTGTCAATTGTAAATCCAGTATATGAGATACCATAATGTGGTGGTTTGTCCCTGGCTGGAGGCCAGACACCCACCAAAGCCACTCTATCATTCCCCTTTTCAGCTGGACAGGGGAGTAAATATATATTGAGAGGTTTAGGAGTGGAGATAAGGACAGGGAGAGATCATTCTGCAATTAATGTCAAGAGGTAAAACAGACTCAATGTGGAATAAAAAAATCCCATTTAATTTATTACACACACCCCCCCCCTCCCCAAAGAAACCAGAGTTGGGTAATGAGAAGTAAAACCAAATCTTAAAAGCACCTTCCCCCACCCCTCCCTTCTTAGCAGACTCAGCTTTATGCATGATTCCTCTCCCTACTCCCCCTCCTTGTGTCACAGGGGGAGACACAGATGGGGGTTTCATTCAGTTCCTCACAAGTTGTTTTCCTTCTTGGCTGGGGAGGCATTCCTCACACCCTTCCCCTGCTCCAACATGGGATCCCACCCATGGGAGACAGTCCTTCACAAACTGCTCCAACCTGAGTCCTTTCCCACAGGGCTTCAGCTCTTCCCCAGCTGTCCCAGAGTAGGTCACTGCTATGAGGTGTAGCCACAGAATCACAGAAGGTCTCTCAGTCCCTCAGGCCCAGACTGCTCCAGTCTGGTCCCCCACAGAGGCACGAGTCCTCCCAGTAAACCTGCTCCAGTCTGGGCCTCAATCTCCATGGGCTGGAGGACCTGCCAGGAGCTTGCATCTTCCATATATCTACACCTGGTCCAGTGTGGGGGTCTTTCCATGCTGCAGGTGGGGTCTCTGCTCCCTGATCACCTTTCACAGGCTGCAAGGGGAAAACCTACTCCACCATGGTCTTCTCCACAGGCTGCAGGAGGAGTGCCTCCTCTCCTACTTCTTCACTGACCTTGGTGTCTGCACAGCTTCTTGCATCTCACTCCCCTCTCTGGCAGCAAAAAGAATCTGCTTGTGGTTTTGTTTTTTGCCTCTTCAGTATGCTACCCTAGAGGTGCTACCAGTCACTGATGGGCTTGGCCTTGGTCAGCAGTGGGTGTGTCCTTGAGCCAGCTGGTATTGGCTCTGTCAGACCTAAAGGAAGCTTCTAGCTGCTTCTTGCAGAAGCCACCCGTGCCCCCCACCCCAAATCTTGCCATGCAAAACCACAGCACATAACTAAACAAAGGAACTTGAAAAACTACATACAAGCTCCCCTCTGGAATCATGGGTTGTGAGAAATCACACTGAACATCTGTATTCACAAACCCTAACAGCATCTCAAGCACAGTGGTGCAAACATATAATGATGTTAAATGCAGCCACCTCAGCTCCAGTAAAACCAGCCAGAGCCAGAACCAGTCCTAAACACATTCTGACTTCAAGAAATTCAAGTCAAAAAGCCAGGGTGGGCACGCTTCCCTGTGCTTCTAATGATGGCTCACTCCTTTGGTCATGGTATGGCAAAAAAAGCAGCTGAAGTGCTGTCACCGAAGTTTGTAATGGAAACTGCAGAACCATGTGCTTGCTGAGCTGCATACGAGCTAAGACATCATCCATGCCATGACCAGGTATCAAACAAACGATGTCCAGATACAATCCAGAGAAATTGCGTAACTGACCACAAGTATGTGATTGAGACCAGAGGTAAGCTGAGAAACCAGGCAATGCTAACAGCTATTATAACAGCAGTCACAAATTCCTATCATTTTAGAGAGGAAAAAACTGTCTGCACATGCTTTTTTTGTGTAGGAAGAGAAACATACAACTACAACAGAGTTTGAGGAACCTGTTCAACTGTGAGGCCCCATCTCTTGCTCGGTCATTCCCTCTTCAGGTTCAATCCCGTTCTGCCAGACCTACGTAGCAATGACCCAGTGGCACTGCTGGCAAGGCACAAGCACAGCCCCAAGCTCAGGAACCCTGGCAGCAGGAAGGGGGAGGTTTGACAAGGATTTTATCTTCTAGCTGAAATTCTGCCCTTGAAGAAAACATCCCTTCTCACTCTGAGGACAGCCCTCTCACAGAAGGGGCAGAACCCGGCAGTTCTTCCTCTCCCTGGAGCTGCTGCCTCTCTTCAGGAGGAACTACTTTTATCTCGTCTTTCAAAGCAGAGTAACCCCTTCCGAACACCCTTCTTCCGCATTTCTGGGGCACGCAGAAGAAAGAAGCTGTGGTGTCACCCCCAGCACACACAGCCCTGCTTCCTCCTGCTGCTGTCACCCATTGTAGGGACAGGCTACAACGGGAGTCCCAGAACTGGCACCCCAAGGTGTGCAGACAACGGAGAGTCACCCCACTACCCTGACGCTGTTGCAGGTACACGGAGCACTGAGGCTGACGGAGCTCAGGAAGAACCTCATCCTTTAGGCCTGTGCTGAACAAAGGTAGGAAGGCTGAGGGGGCATCTTACCAATGCTTAGAAATACTTGAGGGTGTCAGAAGGATGGGGTCAGTCTGCAGTGGTGCCCAGTGACATGGCAAGTGATGGGCACAAACTGGACTAGAGGCAGTTCCACCTACACGTAAGGAGGAACTTCTTTACTGGACAGGCTGCCCAGAGAGGCTGTGGAGTCTCCATCTCTGGAGACGTTCAGAACTCCCCTGGACTCTGCCCTGTGCAGCCTGCTCGAGGTGATCCTGCTCTGGCATGGGAGGTTAGACTAGATGACCTTCAGAGGTCCCTTCCAACCCCAAACCTTCTGTGAAAATACTCATGATAGCTAGTGAAAAAAGATGTGGCTGGATTAGCATATGCATGAGTGTTTAACTCATGTCTTGCTTCTCTAATCTTTAATATTAAATCAGCGCACTATAGAGCTCATCTAACAGTACTCATCTGACTTGCATCAGGCAAATGTCTGCACTTCCAAGCAGACATGCTTGAACTGCTTCTTACATTTCTGCAGGCTTCAGATGAGCTGCATGATGACACAGTACCGAGTCCGGCACAAAAGCTGCCATTCCATCAACACTTCTTGGAACACACCTACACCAGCTGAATGAAATTACCCCAGGTAAGTTCTTTGTGTGACACTACTAGGGTAACCAATTTGGTAGAAGACATTCTAGAGCTGAATTTAACTCATCTGTTAACTGTAGCCTGAGGAGGGATTACCCTTTCAGAGTAAAAGGATTAAGAAGGCATAGCCATTGCAAGCTTATCCACACAGCTAGAATACAGACTAGATCTGAAGCTGTATAAAAGGGGAATGAGTTCAAATTACTGAACACCTCAGAAACATTGACCTGACAGGAACAAAATTAAGGGCAGGGATAAGACCACCAAAGCAATATGTTAAGGGTGCAGGAAGAAGGGAATTTCCCCTTTCCATTCTAGCAGTCCAAGCTTGAGAAGTTAGGCTGGGGATAAAAGTGAAATCAGAGTATAGTCAATCCATCTGTGTACTGAATGAACTAGAATGTGCTTCTGACTATGAGCGAAAGGACCTCCATGAACAAGTGTCAGCAACACACTGAGGTTTTTTTTTTGTCCTCTTTCCATTCTATTTCATCTACTTAATACATTAGCTTTTCAACTGCCAGAGTGCTCATGTAAAAATAAAACAAACAACCTACAGGAAAAAAAAACCCAACCACTTGCTTTAGCCTTCACATGTTTTTGAGGCTGATGTTAAACAGGCACGTTCTTTGCTGTCCATCAGGCAAAATGAGCACTGAAAAGGTAGATATTTCTGTTTATAAGCCATGAGCATTTGAAAATGCATCAGACTCTTAAAGACATTTTCCTACCACATTAACAGCAAACTAAGGGCAGTAGAAGACCAAAAGGCTGAGTTCTCCTGTAAGTAACAGAAGGCACCAATATGCCTATTGAACAGATTCATTTGTAGGTTGTACACTCCATAGACCTTCACTGATGTTCATTAGAATAAAAAACTGACAGTCTTGCCCTCCCCTCTGTCTCTGATAAATTAGATCGCTATGTAAACAACAATAATACTAAAAAACACACATGCAGAAGTTACTTGTTACATTTTGAGTTTACTATGAAAACAGAAATACTGACTGTCAACTTCCCTTCATTCACATGTCAAGAGCAGGATGTCAGGGAACTTCCTGGACTTCAATGAATTTGACTAAGTTCATTGGTACAGAAGTACAAGGAAGTGCTGTAATTGTTTACAATATTATCATTATCTTGAATAGATAAAAATCTAGACTTTAAACACCCAGAAGAAGAAATTAAGTTTTATTTGATTATTCATTCTAACACAAAAGCTACAAATCCCGTAAGAATGCTGTGTAATTTTGAAAGGCCTCCTAAAATTCAATTTTCAGAGAAGTAGTTCTTCCCCATTCCTGAATCTCTCAGCACTCAAAAAAACCCAGACAATAAATTCCTTTTTTTAAAAAATAATATAAAAAAAAGCTAAGAAATTTCACTAGCTGGTTGGATATGTTTAGTCACAGCTTTAAGTGCACATGATAAGCAGGTATTTAACTCCATCTGAGTTAAGTATCTGTTCTTCAGCACAGTGAAACAGCTTAATAACTTGGGATCCACTTCCATGTAACCATTGCCAGGACCATGTCTTGTGCAGAAAACTCTATGTTCTAGTCACCTGCATGTTCTGAAATGTACTCATAAATCCAGTGTAGGGATTATTATTATTATTTCCTTAATTTCTAGAAGATAAAGAGGGGATTATAGAAAGCTTCTTTTTCACCATCACCACTCCTCAACGGTCTGTCTGCGCTCTGCTCAGAAGGGTTCCAGTCCACCTCTATGAACAGGCAGCTCCTTCTAATGAAGGGCTGCAAATAAAAGAATTCAGCCTTTGCTTTCTGATCCAGCTGCTCACATACTGGCAGAACAGGAAACAGAAGCAGGTATTCCTCTGCCTGAGTTCAGACAAGGTCAGATCCCTTCTGTTGTTAACACTAGGTTTAATGATCCCCTCATGCAATCCCAGAACTGCTGTTGCACAGGACTTGTGCAAGAACACAGGCCAGGGGAAAAACAGCCTGACAGTAAACAGAGTTCAGCTCCCTGCTACAAAAGGCAGCTACATCACCGAGTCCCTTCGTGTTCTTATTAAACATTGTCTTCAACAATGTTTAGTCCTTGTCTGGTCACAGGAGTAGAGGAAATGACTGCTACATGTGGTCAGGAAACTAGGGCCAGGCCCAGCAGAAGGGAAGCATGCAGCTCCATGCCTCCAAGTACAACCAGAAGTCACATATATTCACCAGTGGACTTCACTGCTAGAGAGCCAGACTTATTCCTCCCCAAATCACGTAGGCCCATCCCCTTTCCTGCCTTTGGTTCCTCCACTAAACACCTTATTAGAAAGCTCATGCAATCTCAAAATGCTCTTCCCCTGCATCCCACTGTGACCACTACCTCTACACAGCACCCTCTGTTCTGGCATTGCCTCATCTTGACCAGTTTCATGCCCAGACAGCAGGGCTGAGGATGTCCCAAGACAGAGCCCTGGTCAGGATGCCCCTTCCTCTGAGTCTTTAAATTGGGCTCCTCCCTGCCATGGTGCCTCTGTGTTCCCCTGGGCTTCAGGAGGTGGGCCTTTGATAGGCTGATGGCTCCTACGATGAGCCTGGGAGTATCTGGTACAGGGCATTATAAAGGTTTCTGCACATGCTATTGTGTCTCTGTGCTCCTTTGCATGTGTGCAGGTGAGCTTTTATCCTATAACCTAATACAGAGGATTGAATTCCATATATACACACACACACACACACATATAGATATATTAAATTCCACCTCCAAAACTGTTTGGTCCTTACCTGGTTATAGTCATAGGAGCAAAGCCCAAGCATTTCTGGAGGTGGAATTTAATATGTCCCTGAAGGAATTCTGTGATAAAGCTGCCTTCTGTACCAGAAAACTGAATTCCTTCAGGTAGAAATCAAATTCCACCTCCAAAATTGTTTGGTCTTTGCTCCTATTTCTGTTATTGGGCAAACAAATTACATCAATAAGTATCTCTTCATAGCCTTTTGCACACAGAAGTGAGTTTGCTCCATGTGTGCCTTAAGTCAGGTGGATGCACAACAGCCTTAACTTGAAAGGCAACTTGCCTCTTATAGCAGGAAGTCCTGGTCTGTGACTAACTCATAGCTAGCTGGCTTTAAGTGGAAATAAATGCAGCCTCCACACCTCTGCAAAAGCCACACAACTGCAAAGGACCCTGCTGATAGAAGCAACAACCGCTTTAAGTCCTAACAGTTGTAATAAACCCACTCGCTACCACGTTCATGACAACTCTTCCTCAAGGAGTTAATTTCTCCACAGTGAAAACCCAAGTGTAGTAAACCATGATACATCAGGGGCTTTTCCTGCTCCCTGACTGGGACAAGATACCATTTCAGTAAGTTACAGCCTTACCTTTTTACGAACTCCTTCCTGTGTGCTGGACAGCTTGAGAAGAACAGGTGGTAGGAATTTGGAAATAATGTTCTGTAATTGCTCATCTGTTTCTGCATGGCCAAGACGCAAGAACACACGTTCAAGTTGATCTGGGGGGGGAAAGAGGACAAAGAGAAACTGGTTGAAATTCAAAATCACTGTAGAAAAACCATCAAGTTTTTCTGAATATAACACACACTTCTCAAGTAGTTCCATCTCAACAGCACACAGATTCATCTTGTATTTTAGCACTACCCGAGCAAAGCATCAATGACCGAAACCAGCCTGACAGAGTGCAGTACTAGTCTCCACAATTATGTGGAGATCACTCCTATCAATGACAGAAGCAATTAACATTTCCTTTATTTCACACTCTGTTTTAAATAGAGGCTAAACCATCTCTAAAGCTCAAATACAAGGTTATGATAGTCAAGTCATCCCCTGCCCTTTCTGCTTTGACAGCAAAGGTGTTCAGCTGTAGGGCTACTAACTTCTGTTAACATGCTTGCTGTGATATGCATTCAGACCATGATGTTCTGTATCTCTGCTACTTAATCAGAGGACAAAAAGATCTGACCAATTTTTATTATCATTCTTGTTAAAACTAGGGTTCCAGTCATGCACAGGGACCCTGCAGACATCCTGCCAACAGAACAAAAACCACTGAGCACATATAATAGAACCCAAGACCCATTACAATTAGTGTCACAGAAAGGAAAGAGTCTAGGCCAAGCACAAGCTACAAGCTTGTGGCAAGCCACACCATAGCGGTTACGTACAAATAAACAGGCTGCACACCTGAAAGCACAGGAAAAAAAAATCTACAAAATCAAAAAAAAAGTTATTTGAAAGCTTCAGACTACTGTTCCAAGGAAAACATAGTACTCATGGAGTATTCATAGGACATCTTGACATGGGCTAACCTGTCCCGCTCGTAACTCTGTTAAGCCACTTAAGTCTTCCAGAAAATCTTTAAACAGCTGTACAAATGTTGACTGAACCAGTTACTGATTTATTACAAATTGCTGACCTTTCTTTCAAAAGAGCATTATCATCAATAGGAATCAGATCACTGTTGTGGCACACAGGACATAATGCTGTAACTTAAAACATAAAGCTCTTCTCATCGCTCTGTGAAGCTGGTGGAGCGCTGTAGCAAATCCACCTTCCTCTAGCCAGCAGGTCTCTTCCGCAAACCCAGGAAGGAACATAAAAATAAATTGTTTTACATCTGCAAAGTGTAAGTTGCAACTCCTACACATTAAAGAAAAGGCAGGGGTGTGCCAGGGAAGACAGCAGGCCTGCTAGCGGTCTAGCTCTCTTCTCCCAAGATTTAGGCTCTGACAATATCCTCCTGTTCCCATAATTTAGAAAAAGTTACTCATGCTAAGATGGTCTTAATAATCATATTCTCAAAACAGAGTGGTTTTGATGATAGGGGTACAGGCTACCCTAAACCAAGAAGTAGTTATGGGAAGGTACTTGACAGTAACAGAACATGTTAAGAACCAGCCATAGTAATATAGTCAAAACAGCCGGTGTGAGGATGCTTTTAGACATCAAAGGTAAACCAAAGATACTCAGCTAGAAGGTATGTTTATCAGAACTCGTTATAATTACTAACCAGTGTGGTGTGAACAGTGTGTATAACCAAACAGCAGTATTTTAGCTTGCCACGTTTGCAGTACCAAATGCATACAATCTGTGTCATTTCACCCAATAAACGGCTTCACCTAAAATTCGTATTGAATTGCGTGTTGCTCACTGCCGGCCGCCACAGGGGTGGGGTAAGGGGAAGCAGCAACATCTGTTTTCTCAGCGAGATAGCAGAAGATCAGTTCAAGGAAACAGATGAGACCGAAATCTTCTGTCAGCAGCTGAAGCACAAGGCCTGAGGACCATCTGTCTTTTTTATAAAAAAAACTGAAGAGTCCCTAGTTTAAGTGCCACTATGCAGCTGCCCCAACAGCTAAACCAGAAGCAAAGCAAAACCTCCCTGGTACAGCAGCAGTCCTGCACTGTATCAGGGATGTCTGTTCTTCACACTGCAGGCCAGATCCATGGGTAGCAAGGAGACCCGGGGCTTCTGAAGGGACTACAGGTCTTAAGACAACTTACAAGGAGGAAATAATTTTCCCAAAGACTAATGTAAAGTGACCTGCAAACTGAGATTAGAGGGAAACCAAAGAGAACCCTCCTTCAGCAGAAGGGGATCACTGAGCTGGCTGTAAAGGACTACCGAGGCAAAAAAGAGAATAGAGCACTGGTACAAGGCAGAGGTAACAACGAACGTGAATGGATCCGACTGGAACCTAAGTGAGCAAAAATCACGTGCAAATACAGTTCTAGTCAGCAAACCTATCATGATGTAACTCTAGAAGGCTTTACTGTCCTATTTTCTAAATCTGTGCCATCTCTGCACCGAATCCTCACAGCATTACTCCTCCTCTGCCAGCTGCAGATTAAACATAAACATATCACTTCCATCATTTTATTTTCTACTGAGCAAATATGACAGACATCTGAAAAGACAGAGGACTTTGAATTTTTATTGTCAGTTAAATTACAAGCTTAAAACTCTGCAGAATCTACAATGCAAACTGACTTGAGAGTCAATTTTTTGTATCAGGCAGGTTTCAGGGAATAATCAGGCTGTCAGCTAGTCAATGCCGTCATGACATTTATCTCATATTCCAATTTTATTTTTTTTAATTCTATCAATTTCTCTCTCACTTCACTTTCCCTTTCATGTATTTCCCCCACTATACCCACCCAGTCTCTGCTCCTCACCCTCCCACCCCCAATCTCCCTCCTCTATGTCTTCCACAGTGTCTCACCACTCTGCCAGCACCAGATGATTGCTTAGGCCATGCCACACAACTAAAATAACTCAAACAATGAATGAAATTATCAAACCTTTCCCCTAAGACCCTGAACTCCAGTATATCACTGCAGACTCACCATCTTCAAGCAAACTGACAATACAACAGATCAGATTTAACTGTAACAAAGAACAAGTGAAGTTACACAAGTAAAACTATTTGTTGTAGCCGCTAGACTACAGGCACCTTTGGAAAGGCACAGAAACCACTCTGCACAGGCTCACAGGAAGCACAGCAGTGCACTGAACTGCAGCATCTACACCATTTCCAGCTTCCTCCATTATACTGTTATTACATGCAGCAACTAGAATTGTAATATTCACAGAGACCAGGAAGAAAAAGATCACCTGCCCCTTGTTTATGGTGCCTGTGAGACATGTTCATCACTTTCCCCATATCTCTGTTCCCTGGTCAGTTAAGCCCCAGTACTGCCATCAAGCATCTTTCCCCTAACCACGAGCTCGACAGGACTCTTCAGCAAATTCAAGACTAGTTGCCTGGCTGCAGTTAAGAAACTGATGTGGAGTTTGTCAGAGCACTCTGCCATGCTGCTGATGCAGGCAGTATCCATAGCAGCGAGACAGGAAAACAAAGAGCTATAAACCCTCCCAAGTATTGCACATCAACCATCTTCTCCCCAGTTTTATTCTAACAACAATTAAGACCATTTCTCAATCTGTCAGTGGTCATTATGGGAAAGCATAAACCCTGGAGATTTAAAGCACCACATGCAATCATCCAGGAGAGGAGCTGGGAATGCAGTATCTGAAACTGAGACCCTGTGTCCTACCTCCATGTGTGTTGGAGACATGCTTGCCTGGCTTGGGGCACGTTCCTCCCCCTCTGTGCCTCGCATCTCCTCAGAACTATCTCCTAGCCTTCCTGTCTAGTCCACAGCAGTGAATGGACCCCTGTGCTTCAGACAAACTAGAGCACGGATTTGCTTCCAACCCATCTCACATTCCCACATGACATACTTTGCAATTTTTAAAGAATGAAGACAAAGCCTTCTCCATCAAGTTTTACAGCTCCCACTGCTAACTCTAAAACTGCATGGTTGCACAGCTGTAATTTGGGGAAGGGGACACTAGGTTATATGATAATAAAGTAAGAGGTCTAACTTGCTTCACTACATACCATAGGGGGAAAAAAAAAAAGAAATAAAGATGAACATAAATATGGAGGATTTGACAATGGGCATTGCATATGAACAGACATCGCTGTTACCTGTAAGTTAAAGAACCAAAGAGGCAGGAAAACAAGATATGTGTACATATATATGGATACCTGTTTCCAGCAGCAGTGTCCAATTTGTGTCAAGAGACACGGTGTACAGGGAATTTAAGATCCCCAAGTTACCATGGCAATGCAGTTACCTATCTGTGAGAAAATGCATGTTTCAGTCCTGGTTCTTTCCTGTCTCCATTCAAGACTACAAGGAGGAATACAGGTTGCAGTGCTTAGGACCTCGCCTCATGCAAAAAGGAAAGGAACAGATTTCAAAACACAGATAATGCATACCAATTTTACAAGAAAGTCACGTTAATGGCAAGGCTCCAACTTGTGCTTTATAAACTTCCCAATCCTGCAACACTGGCCATAAAAGGGTCAGAGCTATTTCTACATCTTGTTGCTTCAGGACCGATTGTGCAGTCTCCCACGCCAACAGCAAACCCCAGCCTCCTCACTGAAACAATATGCCCCTTCTTCCTGTTCTGCTATGCCCATAGCTTGCCAAAGGGAACAACTGAGAGAAAGACACAGAAAGAATGAAGCAAATAAATAAATAGTTTAGTGTTTTCCTGTTAAAAAGGGTGTTTCCTTTTTAAAAGAAAAAGAAAATCACAGAAGTGAATTCTTTGAATGCTTGGCCTGAGATAGCAAGTTCACTGTTTATGCACCTTTTTACCAAAGAGATCTCTCAGTTCAGCTAAGCTCAGTTCCATTTCATGCACCCAGGTTCCTCTCCTTGTCCTTATGTAAGATAAAGTATTAGCTCCCTCTGGCACATAGATATTATGCACAGCACATAAGCTACTCCGCACAGACCCCTCAGCAATGTGTATTTGTGTAGCTGGACACACAACCTTCTTACTATGAAAACTGGCTAAAGAAATTGCTGAAGCTAGGATATGTCAAGCTAAATATACTTCATAATTTAACTAACCATCACAAATGTATCCCTGGAACTGAAGACAGTCCAAGTCCTCTGCAAATCAGAGCAGAGAGTGGGACAGCAAAATTCTGTGCTTAAAACCAGAGTTTATCTTCACTTACCCGAAAAGTGTCAGTTCCACAGATTAGTGGGACTGCTACACCACAGCATGCCTAGAACCCTCTTTCCATCAATCAAACAAACAGGAAACAACCCCAGCCCTCCATTACCTGAACTCTGAGGAACCATTAAATCACACCAGCACCCCCTGTATGTGCTTCAAAAGGCCCTACAGCAAAAAAGGAGCGCTGCACACAGGGCTGTTTCAACTTCACTGCTCAGAGGGCAGTAGTTTTAGGAACAGGTTTGCTAAAGCAAAAGCTTGAACACACCCTCCAGTCCCAAGCAATTGTTTCTGCATGCAGAAAAAAAAGTTCTTGTCTATTGTGCCACTACTAAAATAGGAGTCAAATTCTTGTTCAAATGGTATTAGACTCTGGGAGAAAATATAACTCATATGCTTACAGTAGCAAACAGTGAGTCAGGATTTGCTGGTGCTATTCCTGGCTCCACCAGTAACCCACCATGTGCTTATGGCCAAATCACTTAAGGGGGGGGTTGTAAAAGTAGGCCAGTTACCAGGTTATTTTACCAGACCCGGCTGGAAAAGGCTGGGAATGCAGGATATATCCTTTTCTCTCACATTGTTCTTTTATTGTATGGAAAAGCTTATATAAAAGCTAGAATAGCATATTCAAATCCAAGTATTCACAGCATGCCAGGCTTAGGTTCTCCATTCGACTATCCTTACTCAAAATTAACTTTCCTTTCTCTTGCATCAGAAGTCTTACAGCTTCAGGGCCAAATTACTAATTTTGCTTTTATTTTTATACTGCCATATCTCCATTCCTCAATCTGTCCTTCAAAATGGTAAGCACCCTTACACAGAGTTTAAGCAAACAGTAAGATTTTGCATGTTTTGACTAGCTGTAGATCAAGGCTTGCCACAACCATGCGTATGTAAAGCAAGGAAAACCAGTTTTCCCATACAAAACTAGCAGTTAAGTTTTCTCCGTATTTTGGGACTGCTAGTCATCCTACAAAGGAACAGATTTCTTTCCAAATATGCTGAAATTTCACTATTTAAATGTATCAAAATATAGTAGGCCCACTGTTGGAGGCTGGCTAGTTTCATTCTCTTTCTCTACGCGAAGTACTTCCCCCCCCATCAGCTTTACTTTTTATTTAAGACTGCATTACTTTCTCTTCGGTGACAGATGACGTACCAGGGGAGGGGTGGGGGGGAAACCAAACAAAACCAAAAAAATCCACTCTCTCTCCTCCCTCTCCCATCCAAAAAAAAAAAAAAAAAACACAAAAGAGAAAAGATTTATAAACAAGCCAACAAAGATCCCTCCATTCTGAAGGAAGCAGTAATGACATCATATAATTATTAACATGAATCTTGACCTCAGGACACTTGTCCTTTCATCACAGCTTAACACAAAGGGCTGTGTAGCAACTGGCACATGGTTGAGGACTAATTTTTTGCAGGACCAGATTTAGAGGCTGGGAAGCTGGTTTACACACAGATAAATGCCAGTGAATTACAAGTGAGAGATCCCACACTGACCAGTTTCACCAAGGAGAATCACCTTAGCACTCACTGTAAACCTGACAATATAATCTTCCAAATGAGAGCAGTAGTGAGGTCTGTCACAGCCATGATTACAATTTATCCCAGTTGTCAACGAAAAAATATAGCCTGGTATTTGTCTCCTCCAATTCAAGGATCAGTGTCAGTGAGAGATCCCTCTTACTGCGCCATGAGATCCCGGTTCTTTGGCTACACAAAGGACATCCCCAACATTATCGCATGCCTTACCCCACTCAGCCCAGTTCCAGTAACATCTAACAAAGAGCAGAACTGGGATGTTATATCTACACAGCAGCACACCAGGAACAAAAAAAAAACACAAACCCCAGTGACACATCACACAGAAACGCCTTAGATCTGAAAGCCAATAGCACAAATATGCTCAAAGTATTTCTTCTGCCCTTCCTCTCCGGTGGTTGCCAAGTACTATTTCAGGGCACCCAAAGGCCCTCTAGATTGGCTGAGTCATACATTATCCCGCCGTTAACTCCTCACTGCTGTCCATGAACAAGCTCTACTCCAAGGCAGGAGAAGCGGGGAAAGGAAAAAAGAACAAAAACCCACCCCACACCAAAACCCTCCCGCCTTCTTTCAAGTTTCACAGGTGTAATCCAAAGAGAACCCATCATTTACCGCACTAGGCTGAGAAAGGGAGCTGGAGGTGACAAGCGTGGAGAGCTGAGCCTCGGTCCGTCCCCCGCACGCCCGGCAGCAGAGGCACGCACCCCTGACTCCGGCCGTTCCCTTCATGCGCCCAGAGCTGCAGAGGCCGAGGCTGCGCTTACACACCTACCGTGAACCATCGCACCGCTCTGACAGCCGGCGAGAGGCCTGCGCAAACCCACCAGCGCTTCAGCACACGTTATTTTTGCGGCGGTTCGGCAGCTAACGAGGTGGTGACTGAACAAAGCAGGGAGAGCGCCGGCAGGCAGGAGCCGCCGCTCGCCCTTGCAGGCAGCGGGATGACCGGGGCTGCGGGCTGCTCGCGGTACCCCCGCACCAGCGGGTCCGTCGGCTCTTGGCCCCGCCGCCCCAAGCCACGCCGGCGGCCGCCACGGCCCCGGCCTCCCCCTCGGCGAGAAGCTACCGCCTCCTTCCCGCCGAGCGGGCGGCTCGGCCCCGCAAGGTCACGCAGTCGGTCGGCGGCGGGAGCGGGCGCGGGGCCCGACAGCGAGCCCACCCCTGAGGGCGGAGGGGCCGAGGCTGAGAGAGGCCATCCCTACCGCCACAGCCTTCAGTTTCCGCTTCCCGACATGGCTGCCCGCGGCCGGGCCCGGCCCCCGCCGCCGTTACCGCCTCACCAGGCCCGTCGCAGCGGGAGGCACCGCCGAAGAGAGCCCCCTGCCCCGCCCGGCCGCACAGCCGCCCGCGCCCACCCTCCCCCCGCGGGGACGGCGCCCCATCGGGAGCCCCCGGCGCCGCCGCCACTTACTGAGCTCGTCCTGAGCAGCCGCAGCGGCCGTAGCCATGTTGCCAGCTGGGGAGGCGGCGAGAAACGCGCCGCAGCCGCCCGGCCCCGGCTGCTCCCCGCCTCCTGCCCCGCTCCTCCGCCGGCGGCTCGGCACAGGGCCGGCTACCGCTGCCTCCTCCTCCTCCTCCTCCTCCGCCCCGCGGCTCTCCCACAACGCCAACCTCCACGAAGGACGACGAGTCCCAACAGCGCCCGCCCTCCCGTCACCGTCGCTTTATATTTAGAAAGAGCTGAGCCATCGTCCCCGCCGCCCGCCCCCGCCGCGCACACGCACCGGCCCGCCGGCGCCGCTCGGGCGCGGCGCTGCGCCTGTGCCGCCCCTCCCCCCCTCCGCCCGCCGCTCCCGGTCGGTCCCACGGACAGGGGCCGCGGGGCGCGGCACACTGATCCGCCCGCCGCTCCCGGTCGGTCCCACGGAGAGGGGCAGCGAGGCGCGGCACACTGACCCGAGTCCGCGCTGACCTCCATGACGGCCGCGGCGTGGTCCGCACACTCGACTGGGGCGAAGGAGGGAAGCGGCCCGGGAAAACCGCGAATGGCGCAGCGGCGCCCCCTCCCGGCGGCCGGTGTCTCCGGCAGACCGCGGGCGGCGAACCCGCCCAGGCCCTGGCACAGCCCCGCCCACAGCCTGGCACAGCCCCGCTCAGGCCCTGGCACCGCCCCGCCCACAGCCTGGCAACCTGGCACAGCCCCGCTCAGGCCCTGGCACAGCCCCGCTCAGGCCCTGGCACCGCCCCGCCCACAGCCTGGCAACCTGGCACAGCCCCGCTCAGGCCCTGGCACCGCCCCGTCCACAGCCTGGCAACCTGGCACAGCCCCTCTCAGGCCCTGGCACCGCCCCGTCCACAGCCTGGCACAGCCCCTCTCAGGCCCTGGCACAGCCCCGCTCACAACCTGGCACAGCCCCGCCCACAGCGTGGCACAGCCCCTCTCAGGCCCTGGCACAGCCCCGCTCACAACCTGGCACAGCCCCTCCCAGGCCTTGGCACAGCCCCACCCACAGCCTGGCACAGCCCCTCTCAGGCCCTGGCACAGCCCCGCTCACAACCTGGCACAGCCCCGCCCACAGCCTGGCACAGCCCCTCTCAGGCCCTGGCACAGCCCCTCTCAGGCCCTGGCACCGCCCTGCCCACAGCCTGGCAACCTGGCACAGCCCCTCTCAGGCCCTGGCACAGCCCCACTCAGGCCCTGGCACAGCCCCGCCTACAGCCTGGCACAGCCCCTCTCAGGCCCTGGCACAGCCCCGCTCACAACCTGGCACAGCCCCGCCCACAGCCTGGCACAGCCCCTCTCAGGCCCTGGCACAGCCCTGCCCACAGCCTGGCAACCTGGCACAGCCCCGCCCACAGCCTGGCACAGCCCCTCTCAGGCCCTGGCACAGCCCCGCCCACAGCCTGGCAACCTGGCACAGCCCCACCCACAGCCTGGCACAGCCCCACCCAGGCCTTGGCACAGCCACGCCCACAGCCTGGCACCGCCCCGTCCACAGCCTGGCAACCTGGCACAGCCCCACCCACAGCCTGGCACAGCCCCGCCCACAGCCTGGCAACCTGGCACAGCCCTGCCCACAGCCTGGCACAGCCCCACCCACAGCCTGGCACAGCCCCACCCAGGCCTTGGCACAGCCCCACCCACAGCGTGGCACAGCCCCTCTCAGGCCCTGGCACCGCCCCGCCCACAGCCTGGCAACCTGGCACAGCCCCTCTCAGGCCCTGGCACAGCCCCGCCCACAGCCTGGCAACCTGGCACAGCCCCACCCACAGCCTGGCACAGCCCTTCTCAGGCCCTGGCACAGCCCTGCCCACAGCCTGGCACAGACCCACCCAGGCCTTGACACAGCCCCACCCACCACACCCACAGCCTGGCACGGCCCTGCCCACAGACTGGCACACTGCATCCATCTTCACCCACCTCTGGGCTGTGACTGCTTCGGGCTGAGGCCTCGGTGGGGCTGCTGGTGACAGTAGGCACAGCTACTGGGCACCACCTTACCCAGGCACCTTCCCAGGCATCTCCATCTCCTCTGCTGGGGCAGCCATGGGGCAGCTCATGTGGCGTTTGGGGTTTTTTTACAGTTAACCCCCTTGCTGCTGAGCTACTGTATGGCAGAGTCACAGAGTCACAGAATCATAGGGGTTGGAAGGGACCTCCAGAGGTCATTGAGTCCAGCCCCCCTGACAAAGCAGGTTCCCTAGGACAGGTCACACAGATAGGCATCCAGCTGGATCTTGAACAACTCTAGAGATGGAGACTCCACAACCCCCATGGGCAGCCTGTCCCAGGGCTCTGTCACCCTCACTGTGAAAAAGTTCTTCCACGTGTTGGTGCAGAACTTCCCATGCTCCAACTTGCCCCTTGTTCTGTCCCCACAGACCATCAAAAAGAGGCTGCCCATTTCCCCCTGTGTCCCACACTTTGGATATTTATAAACATTGATCAGATCCCTCTTGGTCTTCTCAAGGCTGAACAGCCCCAGTTCATTCAGTAGGGGAGATGCTCCAGGCCCTTAATCATCTTTGTGGCCCTCCTCTGAACTCTCTCCAGGACATCCCTGTCTTTTTTATACCAGGGAGCCCAGAACTGGATACAATACTCCAAGTGGGGCCTGACCAGGACAGAGTAGAGGGGGACGATCATCTCCTTTGACCTGCTGGCCATGCTCCTTTTGATGCCCCCCAGGATCCCATTGGCCCTCTTGGCTCCCAGTGTACAGATAGGCATCCAGACGGGTCTGGAATATCTCCAGAGAAGGAGACTCCACCACCTCCCTGGGCAGCCTGTCCCAGGGCTCTGTTGGTGCGGAACTTCTGTGCTCCAACTTGCAGCCATTGCCCCTTGTCCTGTCTCCACAGACTACTGAAAAGGGGCTGGGTAATTCCCCCTGCATTCCATCCTTCAGATACTTAGAGATATTAATTAGATCCCCCCTTAGATCGCAGTTCGCACATGCAGGGCGAGCGGGCAGGGCGAGCCCACCCTTCTGGCTCACAGGGTAAACTGAGTGGACCGGCTAGTGCTCACAGGGTATGCAGGTTGAGCCAAGGGATTCCTGTTTGCTCTGCGTTCAGACTGTCGAACCATGGTCTCCACCAGGCAGAGAGGTTCCCCCTACAAATCTGGGGCAACCCTGACGGAAGGCCTGCCTAGAGATGCTGCGGTTCAGGTCTCAGGCTGCAGGGAATGCCAGAGTCTGCAGTTGCCAGAGAAAAGAGGCAGGCACCTAACCTGTGTGAGGTGTGAGCAGGTCGATGATCTGCTTGCTTTGGTAGTAAAACTAAAGGAGGAGAATGAAGGACTGAGAGCAGTCAGGGGTTGTGAGCAGGTTGATGAGCTGCTTGCTTTTGGTAGTAAAACTTTAAGGAAGAGAACAAAAGACTGAGAGCAATCAGGGATTGTGAGCGAGAGATTGACTGGTGGAGTAGCTCCCTGGCATCCCAAAAAGATGAGAGTCTGGAAGACACCTCGCACCTGAAGATGGTCTCCTCTCTCTGCCCTAGCCAGGTAAATGGGAGGGACCCAAACCCCGAGGGTGCCTGGAAGACAGTCCCGACTCATCGTCGCACTCCCCCTGCCTACCTTCCCCACTCCCCCAGGTTTCCCTAAGCAACAGGTTCGGGGCCCTGGTAGTTGAGGAGAAGTTATGTGAGGAGGTGAATGGAGCCCCTCTGCCTCAGAGAAAGCGGAAGCCTAGAGTGAGGCGACCATCCACACGCCTTGAGACTGCCTCTGTTAGGCAAGAGAGAAAGGCAGTTGTAGTAGGGGATTCCCTTCTTAGAGGGAGAGAAGGCCCTATATGTAGACCAGATCCTACACGCAGGGAGGTGTGTTGCCTCCCTGGAGCCCGGATAAGGGACATCATCAGAAGGCTACCAGGGCTGGTAAGATCAACTGACTATTTTCCATTACTGATAGTTCAGGCAGGCAGGGACGCGATCACAAAGTGTAGCCTGCAAGCTGTCAAAAGGGAATTCCTGGACCTGGGGCGCTTAGTTGAGGGGGGGGGGAGCCCAAATAATATTCTCTTCTATCCCCACTTGTGGGAAGAGGGGCTCAGAGCAGGACAAGAGAACCCACAAGTTGAATGTGTGGCTGAAAGGCTGGTGCCGGCACAAGAACTTTGGGTTTTTTGATCAGGGGATGATGTATTCTGCTCCTGGCATGATGACTGCTGAGAGGGCTCACCTGTCCCATAAAGGAAAGCGGATCCTTGCCCAGGAGATGGCAGGGCTCATCAATCAGGCTTTAAACTAGTTTGGAAGGGGGAAGGGGATACCACGAAGGCTGCTGGGGTTAGGCAAGTGCTTCAGGAGTCACAGAGGGAGCTGATGGTGGAAAAAGGTAAATACCAAAAGCACAGTGGTGGACTTGGGGACGTTTTTCCACGTGACAGTAGGGAAAATTCTGTGGATTGCCCTGATTACTCCTCAGTGGAGCCACTTTTGCCAGTCCCCTGTCAGAAATCTCACTGTGGACTGTTGAGGGTACCTATATCTGCTGCCCCACTAAAATGCCTTTATACAAATGCACGTAGCATGGGGAACAAACAAGAAGAATTAGAGATCTTTGTGCGGTCGCAGGGCCACGATCTCATTGCAATCACAGAGACGTGGTGGGACAACCTGGACGACTGGCACGCTGTCATGGATGGCTACGTGCTTTTTAGGAAAGACAGGCTAGGGAGGCGAGGTGGGGGAGTTGCTCTTTATGTGAGAGAGCACCTAGAATGTATTGAGCTCCACCTGGGGAAGGATGAACCATCCGTCGAGTGCTTGTGGGTTAAAATCAAGGGGGAAACTGCTACGTGTGACATTGTTGTGGGAGTGTGCTATAGGCCCCCTGATCAAGAGGAGCAAGTTGATAATGCATTCTATAAGCAGTTAGAAACAGCCTCAAGATCCCGGGCACTGATCCTTATGGGGGACTTCAACTATCCAGATATTTGCTGGGCAAGTAACACAGCCAGTCGTATGCAGTCCAGACAATTTCTGCGGTGTGTTGAGCTACAGATGGTGCAGGAGCCCACAAGGGGAGGGCGGGTGCTGGACCTTGTTTTCACTAACAAGGACAGGCTCGTTAGGGAAGTGAAGGTCGGGGGCAGCTTAGGACAAAGCGACCATGAAATGGTCGAGTTCAAGATCCTGGGCGGAAGAAACAAGCCAAAAAGTAGGATAGCAACCCTGAATTTTGGAAGAGCTAACTTTGATCTCCTCTGCAACTTAATAGGGGCTATCCCGTGGCCTACACTGTTTGAAGGAATGGGAGCCTGTGAGAGCTGGCTATTATTCAAACAGTGCTTCTTACAAGCACAGGAACGATGCAACCCTTTGAGTAAGAAATCGGGAAAGAGAGGCAGAAGACCTGCGTGGGTGAACACAGTGCTATTGAGTAAACTCAAAGAGAAGCAGGAGATTTACGAATTATGGAAAAAGGGTCTGAGCACCTGGGGAGAATACAGGAATGTGGTCAGGGCCTCTAGGGATGCAACTAGGAAGGCTAAAGCCCTCTTGGAAATGAAGCTGAACAGCACCAGTTTATTCAGCCTTTCCTCACAGGGGGGATGCTCCAGGCCCTTAATCATTTTTGTAGTCCTTCTCTGGACTCCCTCAAGGAGATCCCTGTCCTTTTTATACCAAGGAACCCAGAACTGGACACAATACTCCAGGTGGGGCCTGACCAGGGCAGAGTAGAGAGGGAGGATCACCTCCTTCAACCTGCTGGCCACACTCCTCCTGGTGCACCCCAGGATCCCATTGGCTGTCTCAGCCACCAGGGCACACTCCTGGCTCATGGCCAACCTGTCATCAACCAGGACCCACAGGTCCTTCTCCACTGAGCTCTTCTCCAGCAGGTCATCCCCCAGCCTGTACTGATACAAGCGGTTGTTCCTTCCCAGGTGCAAGACTTTACACTTGCTTTTGTTGAACCTCATCTGGTTTCTCCCTGCCCAGCTCTCCAGCCTGTCCAGGTCTCTCTGGGTGGCAGCGCAGTGTTCCTGCGTGTCAGCCTCTCCTCCCAGCTCTGTATCATTGGGTACTTGCTGCGGGTGGATGCTATTCCCTCATCAAGCTCGTTCCCAGAACGAGCCTTGGGGTAAGGGGGACCCAAGCCGGCAGAGCTGATTTAGCATCCGAATGTCCATTTTAACACGCATCCCTTGGCCCCCGGCGCCACGGGTATCCAGCCGCCGGCACTCCAGGCGGCAGCAGCAGAGCCGCCACCGAACGCACAGCCCGCGGGAACGCGCTGTGCGCGGGGAAGCGCTGCGGGGCTGCCCGCGGAGCACCGGCACCGGTATCCAGCCCCGAGCCCCACAGGCGAGCTGAGCCGAAGCCCAAGCCCGAGCCCGGGGGGCGCATCCTCAGCTGCTCCTGAGCGGGAACAGGCTGGCAGCAGCGCGGAGAGCGACCAGCCCCCCCCTCGCCATCGCGCCCGCGACCCCGCCGCGCGCGCCCGCCGCCGCAGGGCCACGAGGCGGCCGCCGAGGGCGCGCGGGGAGGCCCCGCCCCTCCGGCGGCGCGCGCGGCGCCTGCGCACGGCGCGCGCGGGGCCCGGCGGCGGCATTAAGGGGAGCGAGATGGCGGCGGGCGGGTGTGCTGGGCCGCAGCGGCGGTGGTTGCTGTGCCTGTGGCTGAGCGCGGCGCTGCTGCCGCGGGCGGCGCGGGGCCTGACGGAGGGTCTGTACTGCGGGCGACGCGTGTGCTACGAGGTGCTGGGCGTCAGCCGGCAGGCCAGCAAGGCGGAGATCGCCCGCGCCTACCGGCAGCTGGCCCGCAAGTACCACCCCGACCGTTACCGCGGGGACCCGGCCGCGCCGGGCAGCGACAGCGGTCCGCAGGCAGCGCACGAGAAGTTCCTCCTCATCGCCACCGCCTACGAGACCCTCAAGGTGAGAGAACGAGACCGCCGCCGCGGCCGGAGCCGCATCGGTAAGAGACAGTGCGGAGGGGGCCGCCCCGCGGGGCCGTGCGGGGGGGGCGGGCGGGCAGGGCGCCCTGTCCCGCGTCGCGTCTGCCCGCGCTGCCGCTTCCCTCGGCGGTCTCGGTTACAGGGGCGTACAGGCGAGTAGGTGCCGGGCCGGGGCTGGCGCCGCCCAGGACGCGCTTGTCTCCGCTTAAGTTGCCCGGGGAAAGCCGGGGTTGCCCTCCCGGGGAGCGCCCAAGGCCGGGTCGCATGGGCTTTTTAGGGAGCCTGAGCTAGTGTGAGGTGTCCGTGCCCTGGCAGGGGGCTGGTGCTCGATGATCTTTAAGGTCGCTCGCAGCCGTAACCGTTCTGTGAAATCGCTCACTTGGGCAGCTCGCAGCACAACCCAACAGTCGCGTGTTGCGGCGGGGGGGGGGGGGGGAGGGAATAAAACGTGGCTTTAAAATGCGCTCAAAGGTCTATAACCCCCACCGTGTGCCGCATCTGCCCCCGGGGCGTGCGTCAGAAGAGGTCGGGGTTCAGCCCGGCTGTGGCCCTGCACACCTCGCAGGTGTCTCTTCCCGGCGCGGGGGGGTCACAGCCCGTGGGGTTTATGCGTGTGTGCATCGCGGTGGTGCCTGCAGCATCGGTTTGGGATACCTTTGGGTGGGCTCAGCCGGCTTGCTGCCTACCAGCAGTTGGGGGGGGGGAGGGGTGTGCTAGAAAAACCTTACCTAATAGCCAACCCAAGAGTGCCGAGGGGGGATACAGTTCTCTTGAAGATCATTTTGTATGTAGAGTTTTCCTTTTGGAAATCCTTCAGGCGAACTGACTGGGCTTTACCATAAAGGTATGTCTTCAAGCCAAAAGTAGCAGTGACTCAAGTGCCATGTGGGATCTGTACGGGAGGGTTATCAGGGCAAAATATGTGTGGCTTGGCAACGGTGGAACTTGGGAATGGAAGAAAGAAACACGTAAGGGTTTTAAGGCTGCAAGGGATGGGGGAAAAAAAAAGAGCTTTTCTGGGGGCAGGGAAGTAATGCAGCTGAGGCTGACAATTAAATTTCTCACCTCTTAGTTACATGGGTGAAAATGAGAAAAAACTCTTGAGAAAATGCCAACAGCGATGGTTTGAAATGGCCTTCCACTAGACAGACTCTGTGGCCCTGTAAGCTAGTTCTAAAGGATATGTAAAACAGTCTCTTAATAGGTTCTTCATCTGAAAATCTTTTCCTGAGCAATATTTATTAATTCCAGTCTGTTTCCCATGCTGAAGTTAAAAATACTTATTGTACGATTTCCAGTTGCCTGTCTTTGTTTCAGTACTCAGTGTCTTCACAGAGTGCCTGCTTATGCATTTAAGACCATGTATGTCAGCTCTGTGTGGGCAGATGAGTGCGAGAACAAATTAATTGAGAGCATGAGAAGAGGAACAGAGATTTTCCTCTGCACTTCAGATGCAGTTGAGCTACTGAAGATTATATAGCAGCACAGTCATTAATGAGATGTAAACCACAGCTGCAGCAGAGCGAGGGAGAACAGGAATCTGACCCTGTGTGTGTTTTTTCATCTCATCCTGCAGGACGAAGAAATGCGTAAGGATTATGACTACATGTTGGATCACCCTGAGGAGTATTACAGGCATTATTATCACTACTACAGCAGGAGGTTGGCACCCAAAGTGGATGTCAGGATAGTGATTCTGGTGATGGTGTGTGCCATCTCTGTGTTTCAGGTAAAACTTCACGTCTGTGTGATGCTGCTCAGTGAACGGGAAGCTGCCGTTCTCTTTGTGAGCCGGGTGCCAAACAGAGTCAGTGAGGAGGCCCATTGCTATCTCCTGTGGTGAACTTCTGGGTGGTGTTCATGGCAAATCTGAAATCAGTTCATACTGAGCAGGTTTTTCACTGCCATTGGTACCTGGGACAAAGGTAGAGGTTTTAAGGGTGAGATATTGGATAGAGACAAGTGCAGCTTTGCTGAAGAACTTAAGTAACTTCTTTATGGCAGGATGAGAATAGTTCCTGAGCACAGGCAGGACTAGTTGTCCAAATAAGCGTTTTGTCAGTTTGTCGAGCTGCATAAGTAATTTTTTAATAAACAGAATAATTTCAAACTAAATTCAAGACCTAATTCAGGTGATAGGACTGAATACCAGGAGTTTACTAACGTGTGCATCTTAGATTACAGTGTTTTTTACCACAGTGAGGATAGGAGAGAAATTAATTCAGTTCAGTAAAGTTTGCTCTGAAGGTGGTAGTTCCAAAGTCAAGGAAACAATTTCTGGTTTAGATGAGGACTTGTGCTATTGCTGACAAAACTTAGGTGGAAGGAGTTGCATAACTCTTTTCTTCAGCGTCTACTGGCTCTAAAGGTCATTAAAAATACCAAAAAACTTTTAAGAGATAAGATACATCTTATTCTGTGGTGCGAATGCCTCACTTTTTAGTGGCATGTTGGAGGTTTAAAAGAAAAACCAGCCCTTTGACCAGAAAGCTAAAGGAGGGAAGGTTTGGATTAGATACTAGGGGGAAGTTTTTTACAGAAAGAGTGGTGAGGTGATGGAACAGGCTGCCCGGAGAAGTAGTAGATTCCCTGTCCCTGGAGGTGTTCAAGGCCAGGTTGGATGGGGCCCTGGGCAGCCTTGTGTAGCTCCAGGCCTGGAGGTTGGTGTCCCTGCCTGTGGCAGGGGGGTTGGAGCTCTATGATCCTTGGGGTCCCTTCCAACCCAGACCATTCTATGATTCTATGAATTTGAGTTTGTAATAATAAATTCCAATGGCATATGCAGCTGAACATTTAAGTTTCCTTCAGACATATTTCTGTTGGCAGAGCTTCTTCTCACCTCTTTATTTTGTCTCCAAGTGGAGACACTCACCTTCCTGCAGTCCAGCTGCCAGAAGATTGCAAATTCAATGCAAATGTCTCTGCAAACAGATTTGCCTCTGTTCTGCTCTGGAACTCATTAAGGTGATATAGTGTGAGTATCTCTGCCCTTTGGCTTGGTGAGTGCTGTGAAATGCTGCTTTTCAAAAAAAGTTGCACCAATAAGACACGTTCACCCCAGGCACTGTATTTCTAATTTGTAGGGTTGGGTTTTTTCCCCTCTCCATTGATATTCAGAGGGTAGCTGGAGATTAGAGGAGGATGTTGAATCTTGTAAAGTCAATCCTGGCAGACTAATGAGATTTTCATGTACTTAATCCATGTTTAATTAACTACTTAAAATGGGTAACAGTTATATAATGAAATGTTCATATACCAGCTACTGTATTTATCAGTCCAAGGGGGCTTCTTAAAATAGCCAGCACAGTTTAGCACTAACCTTCAGGAGATTGCCATTTTGTGAACAAAACTATAATCTGCTTGTCACTGTATATTACTCTGAGATACACATCTATTTTCCAGATGCCTTGCTAAATTTGGAGGAATAATTACAGCTTCTGTGATACTGCAGAAGTACTGTTACCTTCAGATTTCACCCTTGCTTTATGGGTTTTTTTTTCCTTGACAAACCTCCAAATAGGAATTGCCTGTATAAAAATCCATGTGCCTTTACACTTACTGTTCTTCTATTACAGTTCTTCAGCTGGTGGAGTAGTTACAATGAAGCAATCAACTACCTATCTACAGTGCCAAGATACCGTATCCAAGCCATGGAGATTGCCAGGAAGCAAGGCTTGCTGAACAAGACAAAAGAAAAAGGCAAGAACAGGCGGTCCAAGGAAGAAATCCGTGAAGAGGAGGAAGAAGTCATCAGAGACATCATCAAAAATAAAATAGATATAAAGGGTGGCTATCAGAAGCCAAAGATATATGATATCCTTCTATTTCAGATCCTTCTTGCTCCTTTTTACTTGTGCAGATACATAGTTTGGTGGTGTTGGTGGATTTACTGTTTCAGTATTAAAGGGCAGGAGTACGGCGTGGAAGAGAAGCTGTATATCATACGGCGGTACATGAAGATGTCTCAGTCCCAGTTTGACAGCCTGGAGGATTACCAGAAAGAGATCTTTCTGGAACGGCAGCTGTGGATACGAGAGAACTATGAGGTGGGTAGAGCTCTGATGGGCAGCCTGCTGTTGGTTATCCAGAGTAAGACCAGGTGGTTAGGGCAGGGCTTGGGAAGCATCACTTCAATTTCAGCTGTTGCTTTCTAAATTGAAAGCTATTAGACCAGCACTAGGTGTGTTTTCTTCAAGTTCTTATGCTCATGGGCTGGTAGGTAACAGCTTCTTGCTGTGCCCATGAATACAGGAAGGGATTTGCTCAGTCAGAGTGCATCTGTCTGGCATTGTTGGGGTATCTGCATGCCAGATGCAGTTGAATCTGCTGAAAGGTAGATTTTTTTAGTGACAGTTCCTGCAACAGGTTGAAGACTGTTCTCCAACCAGTAATAAAGAGAATTACCTTGATCATCTGAAACTCGTGTCTCATCAGTTTTCTGAGTCATTAAAACTTAACTACTTATTCTTAAAAACCTGTCCCCAATAGTTCCTTGGCCTTCAGTGAGTCAAGGGCTGCTGTTGCTGTGTATCTGTTAATGGCATATGAAATGCCATTAGGCACAGCTGCTAATCTTGCCATAGGTAGCCAGCTATTCTATAGTGTGTAATAGTTTTTAAGCTTTCTGTGACAGCGGTGACAGAACATTAGCCACAGCATAGAATTTTCAGTCCAGTATGACCTGGAGTGCTGGGGAGTGGCAGATTCACTAAAGCACTTTAATTGCTCCACAGAGGCACATCTGTGGACCATCTGGGTGGGAAGCTTCCAGAGAAACTGTGAATATGAATTTGGCATGCTTAAGTGGAAGAGGGGATGTTGCTGCTGGTCTGCATGTGCTGGGAAAAGAGATATAGTGGTGGCAGAGATACATTTGCTGCTGGCAGGTCACCAAAGATAAGGGAATGCTGCTTAGAAGTACCCAGGGATGTATTAATCTAGAAACTCAGAGAATGGTAACATGGATGCTAATGTAAAGAAAGGATGAGCCAATAGGTACATGTACATGTTGGAATTATGATCTGTTTCCCAGAAAACAATCTGAAAGTCCAGCAGTTTGAGTAATTTTACCAGTCACAGCAGATCTTACACGGAAAAAGTAAGACAGGATAGATGCCCTGCTAGCCTAAACATGTCTCCTGTGGTGGCCAGCATTTGATTTAAGAGTGTAGCACCCATATAGCAATATTTATTGGGTATAATTTGCAGCTTTAGGACTTCCTGAAAAGGAAATGGTTGCTTTATGTTTAATTGCTTTAATGAGTTTTTCTTTAATAAACTGTGTACCACCACTATACCTGTACATGAAAAATAGTCATGTCTTTTCTAGGCTGAAAAATAGGCTTAGGTATTTCTCTCCAAAAGCTTCTCTGTTTGGTCACTGGAAATGGCTGTCTGTATATTGTTAGGTTTCCAGTGACCTTTTAGGATGGGAAAGACCAAGAATTCAACATGCAGCTGCATCAGGAAGTTCTGCAATGTTGTTTTTTTACCCTCTGTTACTTTCCTAATGATTCCTAAAACCTGTATCATGACTGAGAATTGAGCTGCTATACTTATAAAACCATTTATACTGTTTTCACAATCTTGTTCATGCATGGCAATATCTTAAATTTAATTCTTGTTTGGGAAGAAGCCAGATGACACTGAGGTCATAAATCTGTATGGTGTTGAGATCCACTGGCTGTATCTACATAAACTGCCTTCCAGACTAAAGATGCTGATGCTTTTTTAAAATACTCAACTTTGCTGGTAATTAGATTTCATTACGATAACACAATTTCTTGACAGAATATAATTACTTATTTAGTACTGCCAATACTTAATGCAGAGATATTAACGTAGTTGAGAATTATAATTAGGAATAAAAAGTTCCATAGCAGCATTCTGTCTAGACAGTGATTGCTGAAGTGGGAAAACTAAAGTGAGGAGCTAAACAAATGCACTGAACAGCTGGTGTGCTGAGAAGGGACTCAGAATTTTGCTTTCTGAACATGAGCAGTTCTTTACCCTTTAAGTTTTATTTTGCTGAGTGCATGAGCCTCTGTTTTTTTTTTTTAGCAAGTAAGTTTTGGAGCTTGCAGCACCTCTTACAAGGAAGTAGTTCTGCTCTCAGCAAAAAAGCAAAGCATCTTCACTACAGCTAGTGAGGTCCTTGGCTGGAGGTTCTTCAGCTTCATGCTGGTCAAGGTCTGTTTCTATGTTGCAGTTCACTCCTTTGTGCAAACAGTGAAGTGGGGAATGGTTGAACTACAAATGCTTAAGCCCCCCTCATTGAGGTTTACTTAATCTATTTCTCCAGCCTTCAGAAAAAACTTTTGTCTGTCTGTCAGGTCTACAAACAAGAACAAGAGGAAGAGCTGAAGAAGAAGTTGGCCACGGATCCCAGATGGAAGAGGTACCGGCGATGGATGAAAAATGAAGGGCCTGGAAGACTGACTTTTATTGATGACTAAAAGTTGCTGAACAAAAGGTGTGCTAATCTTGACAGTGATTTGTGGAACTTTCTCACTACATCATTTAGAGTTTTGCCTGCTGTGGCTTAGCAGTGACCTAAAACTCAGGAATTACTAAATCAGGCTGAAAATCAATACAGGTTTACCATTTTTATAAATCAGACCTGTTCAGCAGGCTCAGCTCAATGTATATATGCCATTTACTTGGGGATCACAGTGGAATTCAGTATTCCAAGCAATGTATTTTCTCTACATATTTAATATTCATGGTCAGTGGAACTGTTTCTTTCTGAAAATGTTTCTAGACCCAGTCTCTGAAAGTGTTGTCTTTTCTTTTTAAACTGAAAGGTTCCTGCAGATAGGTACTGGAAATGCTTATAAAGGATTCTGAAGCAAGGGACATTTTCTATTTCTTTCTTTTTCACCTGATTTTTTTCAATCTAATTTCTAAGATGCCAAATTGGTTTTTGATGTAGAAAATATGGGGACTATACTGGCCTTCTGCTATTCTGTCTCCAATTGGAAATTAATTATATTTTTTGTGGTAATAAATGATGCATGACTGATCATCATCATCATGATGCAAGGAAGCCTTAATTCTTTGTTCTACTAAGTGGTTAATGAAATTATGCTTAGATGTTTTGTATTTTGGCTTTTCTTGTATATTGGATTGTACCTGATTCTGAAGCAAGGGACACTTTCTGTTTCTTTCACCTGATTTTTCAATCTAATTTCTAAGATGCCAAATTGTTTTTTGATGTAGAAAATATGGGGATTATACTGGCCTTCTGCTATTCTGTCTCCAATTGGAAATTAATTATATTTTTTGTGGGAATAAATGATGCATGACTGATCATCATCATGACGCAAGGAAGCCTTAATTCTTCGTTCTACTGAGTGATTAATGAAATTGTATGCTTAGATGTTTTGTATTTTGGCTTTTCTTGTATGTTGGATTGTACCTGCTTGTTCCAAACAAGTATAGCAGTGAATATTAGTTTACTAAATGTGATATTTTCTTTCACCAAAGTATTGGTAAAAGGGAAAGCGACCCTTTTGTTAAAAAGGGCAATTTTTATGCCTTATGTAAATAAGAATTTATATAATATACATTATGAGTTTGGTTAAAATTCTAAATCTAAAGTATTCATTATGTTTATCTCATTTGTTCAGACCTCAAGAGTACTTAAAATAAATAATGAACAACAGTAGGCTGTGGTTTCCTCTGTAACTCAACCCAGGTCAGTCTCCTTGATTTTCTGGTGAAGAGATTCTGTTACTGTATTCCTGTACCTGAATTTTACTAGGGAAGGGGTGTGTGTGGCCAGATCAGGCTGCTCCTGTCATTTATCAGGTCTGTAAAACTAAGTTCTTCAGAATTGTTTCTGTTGAAACTGGTGCTAGGGAAGCTGGCTTCTGTGGGAACTGGTGGAGGGAAAGGTGCTCTTGAACTTGTTACTCCTGCCACAGCCCACAAGAGCTGAAAGTTTTACATGCTTATGGAATAACTCTTGAAGCAGGGTATTTCTGATGCTGCAGAGGTGATCAATCTTCATTCTTAGAGCAAGAGTTTCAGTTCTTCATGCCTGCTTTGCTAGTTTAGCTTCCACTAGTTCTTGGAATGTCAGCTGTTTTCTGGTTAAAACAGTACATGTTCAGAGGCGTGCTCGGAGCACGGCTGACTTCTGCCTGCCTTGGTAAAATTGGAGAGGGACTACTACACTGTCTCTCTCTGCACATGTAGTGTAGCTATAAACTTAATTTGATTTGTATTTAGTGGTTGAGTCAAACTTGCTAAACAAGAATTCTCTAGAATAAGCTGTGCTTGCTTCCATGAAGTAATGTGATGGTGTGGCAGGAGCACTGCAAAAGGTGCTCGTGAGCTGAGAGAATTTTGTAGCTTGTGTGCATTGCTGCTTCATCCCCAAAACACAGGTGACCTTCTGCAGGGGAGTGGAAGGGGGAAAATTAAACTGCTGTGATAGAAACCAAGGGGATAAAGGTAACCACAAGGAATGATTTTCATTATTAAGAAAGCTTTACCTGGGAAAGGACCAGGCAAGTGCCTGCAAGAGGATCTAAACCTGTGGCCACAGTCTCACTGCTCTGTGGCTCTTGCCCTCATGCCTTGTTTTGCTCCATTCCCCGCCCAGGCCAAGTATTTGAGTTCTGCAAATCAGCAGTCAAAACAGGTCTGTTTTCCCTTTTTGCTTAGGTTCATTATAGTAAAGATTAGTTTCTTGACCTGACACTATGTCAGGAAATTGGTGGAATGGGGGGTACAGTCTCTGAGGAGGACAGAACTCTTGTCTTTAAGGGCTAATGGCATCTGATCTCTGAAAATGGCCTGATACCAAGGGAGGAAGAGAAAGTCAGCAGGTACCATATGACCTGCTGAGCATTGTTCTGCAGCACTTGGAGTTCTCTCTTCTCATCATATGAACCCTTTGAAAACAACCAGATGTGAGCATAAATCCACACTGGACAGCAAAAATCTGCAGGACAGTGACACTGCAGTCACACCTGTGTGATGAAGGATAAAATACCCTAGTGTGTCCTTATAAAAGCTCTCAGCTTTGCTGTGCCACCTCATCAGCTCAGTGTAGTTCTAAATGTCTGTCTTTTGGATGTAAATTTTCACTCCATCTTTTACCTTAAGTTGACAAAGCAACTACAAGGAAAAAGAATAAAGCAGGAATGAGATGGCTGAGTGTTACAACAGTATGCTGAGTAAAGCCAGTGTAAATTGGGATGTGTTCAGAGGTGTTTGCACAGACAAGCCTTGTTAGAACGAGTTAGCGGTGAGACCTTTGCATGAAGAAGTGGGGCAAGGTAAAAGGGGTCTTGGGAGGAAAACCACCTTACTTGGTGTCAACCTTTTTCAAGGAACTGCATCTGTTTGGTAGCCTCTCTGTACTTTCAGACATGTAGTGTGTGTAAGGTGAAATGAGCACTTCGCTCAGTATGCAGCGGGTATCCCCAGCAAGGAGTTGCTGTGTTCAGCAGAGCCTTTTCCATGACCTTGCTGGGGCTTTGAGGTTAAAGCCTGTCCCTGGCTTCTTGTCCCCATGTTCAGAGCAATCACTTGAGGCTACGGACTTTATCCAGCCAACATTTTAACGACCTATTCGAGTCCGGTGGCTGGCAAACTCCTCCCAAAAACTGAAGTGACAACAGTGATGAACAGCCGGGGGGATGCGGGAGCACTGGCAGCGCCTGCCAGGCACTCTGAGCCCGGGAATGCGCGGAATTAACGCGGTGCTGCTGTACTAGTGACCGCAGCTCCTTCCACCGCGCCCGCGGGGCCGGCAGCCAGCTCGGAGCCCCCGGGACACACGCACCCCTCGCCCCTCTACCCCCCGACTGGCTCCCCGGGCGGGCGGGCGAGGCGGACAAACGGGTTAGAAACAGCAAGAGCAGGTCGCCTTCCCCCGCTGGGCCGCGCAGGGAAGAGGCAGCCCCCGCCTAACTGAGCCTGTGGGCAGAGCAGCTTTTTGGTTAAATTCGCAGGACGCTTAGAACTCCATTTACTCTTTATTTTAAAAAAGCCCCAAACGTTCCCTCCCTCCCCTTTCCCCCGCTTTTTCCTCCCTTTTCTTCTTTCTCCCCCTCCCCACTTTTTTTCGCCCCTTTTTTCCTTCCCTTTTCTTCGGGTTCCTGCCCCAATTTCAGCCGCTCGAGGACGGCCAGGCCGGGACCCGCCCGGCGGGGCGGTGCCGGGCGGGGCCGCGGGGCCTGGGGGCGGAGCGGCCGCGGCCCCTCCCCGGGGCGGCTCCGCGGCGGCGGCGGGAGCCGCGCCAGGCCGAGCCCGACGGAGCCCCGCGGAGCCGCGCTGCCTGCGTCCCTCCGTCTCTCCGTGCTCTCCTCGGCCTCGGGATGTCGTCGGGCGGCAGCCTGAGCACTATGCAGCGGCTGGTGGAGCAGCTGAGGCTGGAGGCGGCCGTGGAGAGGATCAAGGTGAGCCGGGGCAAGGGGCGCCGGACCCCCGGGGCGGGAGGCGGGGGCTGCCTCTTCCCTGCGCGGCCCGGCCGGGGAAGGCGACCTGCTCTTGCCGTTTCTTCCCCGTTTGTCCGCCTCGCCCACCCGCCCGGGGAGCCAGTCGGGGGTTAGGGGGGCGAGGGGTGCGTGTGCCCCGGGGGCTCCGACCTGGCTGCCGGCCCCGCGGGCGCGGTGGAAGGAGCTGCGGTCACTGACACAGCAGCACCGCGTTAATTCCGCACACGCGGGCGTGATAATCGAGAGCGGTTCCTCAGAGCCCAGCCAGCCGACTTCCCCCTGCCGCCGGGCGCCGGCGGGGTTGGCGGGGAGAGGCGGCGTGTTTCGGTAGCAGCTGACAGGCTGGGGAAGGCTGGCGATTCTCTACGCATGCATGAATCTCCCCCTGCGCGCAGATTCCAGACAAAGACAGGCTAGCGGGGCGGTCCTGTCATCTGCCAGCTCCTGCCTGAGGTTTGGTCGGGCTGCTCCGGCAGCCCCAGTTGGCTCACGCCGACCTGTCCAAACCAGCCCCCGGCTCCCAGCGGATGCAGCGGGTCCACAACTGACTCTTCCCACCCAGGCACAACCCCCCTGTGGAAGCGACAAGGGTCAAATCCATTCGTGCCCTCTGCTTGCCTCCTCTCTCATCACCTCCATGCTTTTCGAGGTGTTTCTCAGCCCTGTCACAAAACAGCCTCCCCCAGCCCGACAGCGCTGCCGGAGTAGTAAACCGCAAGAATAATTAGCTAATTGCTTTAAAAATGATGTAGAATACCTCTTCTCACGATTCCCACCCTGGGATGGGGAAAATTTTGAGTGCTTGTGTCAAGCTGATACTGCTGTGGTTTTTGGGCATCGTCCTCGTATCAGTTCATTAGGTGACAGACTCCTGAGAGTGAAATGCTGAGTCGGCAGGTGTCGGATTCAGCAGAAGCGGCTCCGGTTTGTCACTGGAGGGATGTGTGTGGATCTGGGAGGAACCAGCGTGATGCAGACTAGAAATGTAGGCCATTGTGGCAAGGGGGGATGTTGTCTCACACAGGAATGATTGATTGGCATTTGTTTTCCTTTGTGCAGCTGGAATAGCCCGGATCTCTGTTCCTGCTCGTTTTGGTGCACGTGTCTCCCCTCAGCTTGGTTTTTTTGGAAGGGTGGGGGGATCAGGGAAAGGGTGTGGAAGGTAGTGTGTAGTTTATTGTGGGTTACTTTGTGGTGGTAATGTATTCTGGACCTGGATGTCTCAAAGCTACGTGCTTATTATGGGTTGGCCGGTACTCCAGGGAGCCTTGGCCTTGTTCTCTCTTCTTTCTTGCAGCACGTGTGCACAGCAGCCTCTTTCTAGGGCTGCTGTTCTAGGAACCTGTTCATGTCTTCTTATAATCACAGATGAAATGATGCATGATTAAAAATGTGTCTCATAAGAAGGATCATCTTGGGTTTCTTGACACACAGTGTTAAAACAGTGAGGAATATATTCAGCTGGAGGAAAAAACCCACCTGGATCGGGTTTAGCAGACCCTGAGACAGGAGAAAACTTTGGTTTTGGTCCCTTTGAAAGCACAAGGTCTCTTCAGACAGAAGCTGGATATGAAAGGAATTTTAAAAACACATCCCACACTGCAAAGTTCCAGTGGTGATTCTGTTTACCCTGCCAGCTAAAAAAGTAGACAGGAGCAATATTTTTAGAAAGAAGAAACCGAGTAGGAAAGAAGTGCCCACTCGTACCTTGCACACAGGAGGCTGCTGCGTGGAGTGAGTCTGTCCTGCCATGAAATGGGGCAGAATCCCTGGTACTTTCCCTGTCAGCAGGGGCAGTAACAACGTCACAGCGGCACAGGCAGGGCCACGATCAGGCAGCTGTGCCCTAGAACAACAGTCTGCTGTTGTACAGGTAGTTCTCACACTGATGCCAGGCGCCGGGTTTGTGTCTTCCCAGAAGCACCAGGATGTGGGCAGCAGGTCACCGCGGGTTGCACGGTTCAGCGGCGAAGCGCGAGGAGGCGCAGGGAGGAACTGCTGGCTGTGGTGTGCTCCCGGGGCAGGCTGTGCCCTGAAACACTCTCAGCTTCGTTTCCCAGGACAAAAAGCTCCCCACGGCCTTGGGCCCATCAGTGTTGGCATGCAACAGCTCTCCTGTCACAAACTGGGGTGGTGTGGGGTTCATAGCTGGGTGCCACCAAGGGGTTGGCACTGTGGTTGAGGTGCAAATCATTGACACCAGTGTGGGTCCAAGCATTTGGGCAGGGTGGGAGACCTTTGAAGTCTCCAGGGGCAGGTTCTCAAGGAAAGGAGGAGAGACAGTGACCGGTGACTAGCAGGGGTCCTTGCTGTGGGTGCTTCTTCCTGTACTTCTCTTGGGAGGAACCTGGGAGGCTGTGGGAAAGCGTTTCTTGTAACAAATCCCAGCTGCCAGGCAAATCTGGGCAGTTCCCAGGATGAGTGTCCTGGAGGAGAGTTGGGAGGTGGTAAACGGGACCGCAGCAAAACAGCTCCTGGGTAGCCTGTTCAATCAGGAGGCTGGGAAGCATGGATGGTCCATCTGGTTATTGCCTTGTCCCTCCACTGGTGACACTGCAAAGTTGTGTAGGAAGAAAAATGGGTATTTCAGGAGTCCTGTAACGAAGGCAGAGATGAGGTCAGGGGGGAACTTGTATTCCCACCAGCATGGTGGGTATTTCCTTTTACAGAAAACATAGCAGACAGCAATGGCTTTTGATGTTCCCCTGCAGCTGTTACCAGTGTGTGTGTCTGAGAAGTTGGGAATTTGGGCATGCGACTGACTTGCTGCCCAGGGGGAGCAGGGGAGTACAGTGCTGGAGGCATCTTGCCTGTGGGTTCCCTGGGCGCGTTCTGCAGCTCTGGACCTGCCCTTCTTGAGAGCCACAATGTGGATTTGATGCTCTCATCTCACTGCCAGGAGAAGGTGGAAATTTTGGACTTGGAAAGCTCTTCATGAGCATCTTTTTGCTTTCTGTTCTGTGTCGCTCAACAGTTTTGAAACAAAAATCCTGTTTGTAAATTATTGGAGTAGACAAGACTCAAATAGAAACCTGAAAACAATACAGGAGATTGGAAAATGCAGTGGTCACGGCCCTGTGCGTTTTAACGAGGTCAAATTCCATCACACTTGTACCTCAGTCCTTCACACTCCTCTGGCTCTCACTGGTATAGTATTTCACCTGTGTTTCATGGGAGCTTTGTCAGTGTGTGCCTGTGCTGATTTACCGGGTATTTTAGAGTCCAAGAGCTTACTTGGCTGCTCTCCAGCTCCGTGTGATAATGGCTCTTCAAGAGGAAATGTCTAATAGATGCTTGTGAATGAATTGTTTTCCTCTCTGGATTTATTTTCCTTTTTCTTTTGCTCAGGTGTCTCAGGCGGCTGCAGAGCTCCAGCAGTACTGCATGCAGAACGCCTGCAAAGATGCCTTGCTTGTTGGGGTTCCTGCAGGGAGCAATCCCTTCCGAGAGCCCCGATCCTGTGCCCTGCTCTGAAATCAGGTAATGAAGTCACAGATGCCACCGCAGCTCTGGTTGGAAAATCCAGGCCTTGGAGGGAGGGAGGGACAAGAGCACGTGGCAAGGGTTGGTTGAATGTTTAGTTCTTGGTAGCAGGGACCTCACTTCCCTGCTGGCTCTACAAATTGTTTTCTGTTTGCTTTAGGTGTGGTGATGAAGCAAACCTCTTTCCTAAAGCTCTTTCCTACAGCTCTTTCTAGAGGTGTCCTGTTTATGAGTGGGGTTTTGTTTGCTTGTTTGTTTGATTGGTTGGGTTTTGTATTTGAGCTGCTCTGGGGTCATTAGCAGTGTGCAAAACTGCCCATGATCTGTGGCCACGTTTGGCACAATCAGACATAAGAACCAGTCCAGCTTGGAGAAGTAAGACAAAGCTGAGGCACTCACAGGTGTTTTGGTGACTTAAGCTCACAGCCTAAGCAGGAGCCTTGTTAAAATGCGTTTTGTCTTCCACCTCATACTGTGATTTCTTTGTGTCTGTCCTTAGGCTCCTTCTGTTGTTCCTTTTGGTACAGCACCAGAAATGGTGGGGGCAGAGAGGAATCAAGGCAGCCTGTAATCACAGAAGGGTCGATGTTGAAAGGGACCTCTGAAGGTCACCTAGTCCAACCCCCCATGCCAGAGCAGGATCACCTTGAGCAGGCTGCACAGGGCAGAGTCCAGGGGAGTTCTGAAAGTCTCCAGAGATGGAGACTCCACAGCCTCTCTGGGCAGCCTGTCCAGTAAAGAAGTTCCTCCTTACGTGTAGGTGGAACTGCCTCTAGTCCAGTTTGTGCCCATCACTTGCCATGTCACTGGGCACCACTGCAGACTGACCCCATCCTTCTGACACCCTCAAGTATTTCTAAGCATTGGTAAGATGCCCCCTCAGCCTTCCTACCTTTGTTCAGCACAGGCCTAAAGGATGAGGTTCTTCCCGAGCTCCGTCAGCCTCAGTGCTCCGTGTACCTGCAACAGCGTCAGGGTAGTGGGGTGACTCTCCGTTGTCTGCACACCTTGGGGTGCCAGTTCTGGGACTCCCGTTGTAGTCTGTCCCAGCAATGGGTGACGGCAGCAGGAGGAAGCAGGGCTGTGTGTGCTGGGGATGACACCACAGCTTCTTTCTTCTGCGTGCCCCAGAAATGCGGAAGAAGGGTGTTCGGAAGGGGTTACTCTGCTTTGAAAGACAAGATAAAAGTAGTTCCTGCTGAAGAGAGGCAGCAGCTCCAGGGAGAGGAAGAACTGCCCCTTCTGCCCCTTCTGTGAGAGTGCTGTCCTCAGAGTGAGAAGGGATGTTTTCTTCAAGGGCAGAATTTCAGCTAGAAGATAAAATCCTTGTCAAACCTCCCCCTTCCTGCTGCCAGGGTTCCTGAGCTTGGGGCTGTGCTTGTGCCTTGCCAGCAGTGCCACTGGGTCATTGCTACGTAGGTCTGGCAGAACGGGATTGAACCTGAAGAGGGAATGACCAAGGAAGAGATGGGGCTCCTCTGGAAAAAAGGGGTGGGGGAAACAAAAGCAGGAAATTTTCTTCATTTAGGTGGTACCCTTATTTCTCCCTGAGAAGAAGATAAGTTGATAGTGACTGTTGCATGTGTTCTTCTGCTACTGAAGCAGAATTTCTACCTATTTTTGTGTGTGTGCATACGTACGTGTTTCCAGGGTTCAAGTTTGAGTGCACCATCCAGACAGGATACAAGATATTTCCTTAAACAAGTTTGGTGACTTGAGATGCCTTTTAAACTGCACAGCCCCGCCCCAGACGCCATTTATTCATCTTTTGCTGATAGATTGACTACTTAGTTTATTATTATTTAGTTATCTTTGGATCACAGAAAATGAGAGCAAAGTCTCCAAGTTTGAAATGCTCAAGGATGCCAGTATCCAACAAAGGAAAGTGGGCATTCAGCTCCTCTCAGTGCAAGGGGTCTGTTGTGTTATGGTTTGTAAGAGAAATGTATCAGCTTAGGAAGCCATCATTTAATGAACTCTTTTTTTTCCTCTTACAGGGAAGGCTATCAGAGAGCTGCCTTCAAGCATGACATGAATTACTACTTCACAAGGAAAGCCTCTCTGAGTCCTGACTTCTGTGTGGCTAAAACAATGTCTTAGATATTTATCTGTCCTTGTCTATCTGTACTTCACTCTCTTTTGCTCATGTTCTGGAAGGTTTTTAACGTAACTCTGACTCTGTTCATAACCACCATCCCTGTCGTTGCTACACTATGCTAACGATTCAAACATCACTTGAGAAGATTACATTCTAGAAAAGAGAACCACAGGAATTTCTACCAAGTTACTTAACTCCTATCTTTGGTAAACTGATTACACCAGAATGATACTAAAAACTATTTGGGTTGGGTTATTTTTTCCCAAAATAAAACATCCAAGAAGTGAATTGTTGAAGTATAAAACTGCTGTTAGTACTGAAGTAAAGTTCTCAGGGGGAATTTTGCTTCTCTTCACAAGAAACAAACTGCAGTTTTGGTGTTTTTTTTTTCCAAGGGCATCTAAGTTCATAAATGACACGTTGGAAGCTGGTGGTCACAGTGTGTAGCACAAGCTTGATTGCTAAGGCATGTTTCTTACAGAACCTCTGATCTGTAATACTTCCCCTGATCTGTGTATGTAAAGGTAATGCCATGGTGGAGTCTCCTCACTTGTTTGTAATGTGACCAGACACTAAAATTCTGTGAGCACCCAAAGACAAAGATAGTTGCATGCAAAACTGTCAAGGTTTGTGATACACAAAACTTACTAAAATGTGCTTGGTCATTTGCCTTCAGTTTTTTATAGAGCACTTTTGCAAGGACAACTAACTTTTTGAATAGGTTTTTAATTTTGTCTACTTTCTATTGTTTGTATTAATCTTTTAGAAGTTTGGAAATAAAATTCCTTTCCCTACTAGCTTTGAACTCATTGTTTAATTGTAACAAAGAGCAGATATTGTAAGGAAGAGGATACTTTGATTTTCTGCCATGGGAGGGAAGGCCTCCAGCAATTTGGCTTTTTGGAAAGAGAAGGCTGCCATTTAGAAAATGTGTCTTATTAATAGAAAAATCCCATTTATAGATATTCACCATTTTTGTGGTAAACAGTAACAATGTCATCAGGCTCATTTACACGTTTTTGACATTGTAAGAGAGATGTCTGCAATCTGGGCATTTAATTTTCATTAGCATTAGCTGAAATGGGGAAATGAGTGTCCTCCCAGTAGTTTTGTCTTTGTCAAAAGATTTTCTTTAGGCTTGCTGTCCTGCAGGAAGGCACTGGAACAAGGGCAGCATCACTGCCAGCAAGCATTGTGCCTCCAAATACAGAAGGTAATATCCTTCCTCAAGAGCTTTTCTTCCCTCCTGCTTCCTCTCATTGTAGACTACTTGAATATGGCAGTTTTTCTTTCAGTACTTCACACACGCACACACGGCGGAAGTCCAGGGGAAGTATGGCTGTTTGAGGCCATCAGGGACTCAGGCTCAGGGAAGGAGAGGCATGAGGGTATGCATCAAGTGTTTCTGAGCAGCCAGCATCTGGCTGCTGGTCACTCCCTCCCAGCCAAGGATTTCTTTTGCCTCCCTGTCCCCCCATCCCCATCGTCCCCCCCCACCCAGTCCCCACATGTGTGTCTCTGCCCAGGCCCCCTTTCCCACAGACACTTCCCTGCTTAGTATCCTCACTTGGAGCCTGGGTACTGGAGAGGCTGCTAAACTGGCACAAGGACCTGCCAAATAACAGCCTGTGCAGGAGAGAGCAGCCACCACCAGCCCGCCGGTCTGCGGCCGCTGCCTCCTGGCTGTCCTGCCCAGCTCCACGTAGTGTCTCTCAGCTGCAGCACCGTGGTCAAGATGGTGCAACAGTCGTTTTCATCCATATCAACCAGCTCAGAGGAGGGGAGAGAATATCAGATGTGGTAAGTTTGTGCGTGTGTACATGCCTGTGAGAGACTGAGAGTCAGGCAGAGCAAAGAACAACTGGATGCTGCAAGCCCTTTCCTGTACTTTGCACCACGTTGCCAGTAACTACACACACCCACGTTTTTTCTACCTCCTGGAAACTTAATGCCAGCAGCACCTGAATTTTCTTGACTTATTTAATGTAGGCAATGTGCCTTTGTTAACAAAGTGATCTATGGGTTACCTGAGCCAGTCTTCCATGACTGTTCGTGTGAGAGTTCTGGTGTCAGTCTTCTCCTGTGGGAAAAGGGGACACACACACACAGCCTGGCAGTGGGAGTGTGATGTTCTCCACTGCTGGTCAGCTGTGACTGGCAGTTTGTAGAGCTGCACTCCTCAAAGAACAGATTCCTGGGTCTGGTCATCTGGAAGGCAGCTTTAAAATCAGAGCCAAACCCACGATGCAGAGAGCTGGAAAATGGTTGGGGCCAGTCACCACAAAAAATGGGCCAGAAATAGTAAGAAAACTGCAAGTTTTGTTAAAGTCTTTCTCATTTTCTGGGCAAAAATAGGGAAACACTGGTTGGTTTGCAGTTCTGCTAAAACTCTTTTTTTTTTTTTCCAGTAGAACACTTGAAGGGTATTTTCTAAAGTCTCACAAACAACTTGGGGCTATTACTATAGCTGAAATTGCTCTTAGCGCTGTCAACACAGCTTTTAGGGATTTTCAGCTAAAAATGAGCACTCCATTTTCTCTGAAAGACCAAAGCTTTCTCCCCTAAGTGCTAGTTTTATTAATCCAAATACCTTAATGAAGGCTCAAGGTCAAGAAAGTATTTTACTGCAAGTGTAAACCAATCTAGTGGGATTTTGTTTTTCATTTTTCCTCTTCCCCCCTCCCCTTTCTGTTATTACATCAAACTTAAAGTGATTTGTGAGTGTGAAAGTTGAATCTCAGCTGAAGGCCACTGCACAGGCTCGGACACTCTGGAGCCAGCAGGCACGCCTGTGCAAACTGTCAGCATTCCTGCAGCAGAATGGAGTTACTGTCTTACCATTGCTCCCACACACATTTCCAGTTTCACTGCCAAATCTTTTGATGCAAAGTGATGGTTTGGGTACTATTCTAGCCTTTCTCTTCTGTAACTTGCAACTGAGATGCCTTTTTAAAAACATTTTTAACCTCTTACCCTTTCCAGCTGTAGCCTACAGTATCTGGCACTGCTTCCTAGATGAGTCTCATCTCCCTACTTGCTGATGTGCTGCAACAGGCTGAAAAATGTAGATACCAACAAATGGTTTCCAACAGATTATGCAGAGAGCCAGGGCCACAGCTTAGTTCTCTGAATCAAATCTATTAGAATCCTAAAGTTTAATAAGGTCTCTTTCAAATGCTGTTGGTAAAGCAATCATAGAATTATAGAATGGCATGGGTTGGAAGGGACCCCAAGGATCACAGAGCTCCAACCCCCCTGCCACAGCAGGGACACCAACCTCCAGGCCTGGAGCTACACAAGGCTGCTCAGGGCCCCATCCAACCTGGCCTTGAACACCTCCAGGGACGGGGAATCCACTACCTTTCTGGGCAGCCTGTTCCAGCACCTCTCTCTGTAAAAAACTTCCCCCAATATCTCATCTAAACCTTCCTTCCTTTAGTTTTAGTCCATCCTTCCTTGTCCTGCTATTGGCTACCCTTTGAAAAAGTTGATTCCCCTCGTGTTCCTCTGCTCCCTTCAGGTACTGGAAGGCTGCAATGAGGTCCCCCTGCAGCCTTCTCTTCTCCAGGCTGAACAAGCCCAGTTCCCTCAGCCTCTCTTTGTAGGGGAGGTGCTCCAGCCCTCTAATCATCTTTGTGGCCTCCTCTGAACCCTCCCCAACAGTTCCACATCCTTCTTGTATTGGGGGCCCCAGATCTGGACACAGGACTCCAGATGGGGCCTCACGAGGGCAGAGTAGAGAGGGACAATCCCCTCCCTGTCCCTGCTGGCCACCCCTCTTCTGATGGAGCCCAGGATACCATTGGCCCTACGAGCTGCAAGAGCACACTGCTGGCTCATGTTAAGTTTCTTATCTACCAGAACCTTCTCAGCAGGGCTACTCTCAAGGAGCTCTTCTCCCAGTCTGTGTCTGTGCCTGGGATTCTTCCGACCCAAGTGCAACACCTGACACTTGGCAGTGTTGAACCTCATTAGGTTCACCTGGGCCCACCTTTCCAGCCTGTCAAGATCCCTCTGGATGCCTTTCTTTCCTTCTGTTTCCAATCTGTTTCTGTAGCTGGGTTATGATTCAAAGCAGTTCAAGAGCTCATCACAAGGTTTCTAAGGGAGCTGTCAGAAGGGAAGAAGGGGAACTGTGCCCAAAGGACAAATCGAAGGGTCACTGCTGTGAGTGCAAGAGAGCTCGAGAAGCCTCGAGAGTCTGGCAGATCTAGTCCTCCTGTAAGTGGTAAAGCTGCACGCTCAGGGAGCAAACATATGGTCTTTGAAAACTTTATGAGCATCAATATCTGGGTTTTTTTTTCATTCATATTTTATTTTATTTTTTAAAGAGTGATACCACTCATGAGAACAGAGAACGAGTAACTCTCCAGGATCAACCAAACAGTTCTTTAGTAAAATCTTTAAAATATACAAAAGAATCCTGAACTAGTAAGGTTTCCCTAAGCCTAGTTTATCTCTAAAAATTTACAAAAAAAAATTGAATCAATTTCCCTTAGATGACTTTAAGAATTTTAAAATGTGTGGTGTACAAATCCCAATTCTGTTCAAAAGAATTTAAGGCGTGTTTGTCCATCACTTCTTCCAGGGACTCTTTCATATATCAGTCTCCTTTTCTTGAGCTCTGGTACTTCTACAAATCCTGAATCTGGAAAGGAAGTGAAAAGAAAATGTATGTATGACAAACCACAAATACTACACATATGCAGACTCAACTGTGTGTTTCTCAGAAGCAGCAACAGACATCAGCATTAATCAGTAGTTTCTATATGAAAAGTATCAATTCCCATAAAATTGTGCACAGATTAATATTAAATACTATTTACTACTACTGATCAGTTTTATGCATATTGTCCTGTAATAAAACTACAGGACCTGATACAAGATAAATATATTGACCTGCATGTTGCTTAACCACAGAATTCCAGTAAAGAGTTTAATGCTTAGTTCTATTCCATTAATATTACACACGGTACTTTTCAGTAATTGTGAAAATTAATTCTTTTCAACCAGATACATGCTCATGTTTCTAAGTTGTTTGAAAAAGCCACCTACACTCTGAAAATTTAAGTATTTTTGCAACATAATATTTGAGTAGCTGCTTATTCAACATAAGTTACTGTAGGAAAATTCATTTTAGTCTTTTGCAAAAAGTACTGTTAGAAAACTTTAACGCTGACCTAAAGATTTTGTCTGTTCCCCTGGAAATACTGGCTTGGCACATTAGCATTAATTGTTTCTGGTTTAATAAAACTTTGATTTGAAGCCTGCAGAAGTCCCTGGGGGTTCCCTATATGCCTTTTTAACTTAACTGCACGCACTTGTCTTAAACTTGGGATTTCACATTTCTTAAATTTGGGACTTCAGAAAGCTTCCACTGCATTAAGGTGGGTGTTTTTTATATTAGCATGCAAAACTATTCAGTATGTTTATTTTTCCCCTGGCTAGTGAATAACAAAATAAGCCTATTATTCCAAAAATCTAAACCAAAAATCACTTTGTGTTTTCATTTTCATTCAGATTGAAATATACCTTTGCCCTACTGGGCAAAGCATGACCGAAACCTTGTCAGTTGGAGGGCACAGTGTTTTCAGGGTACTGTAAACAGGACAACAGAAGAATCTGCCCTGATGTCTACTGAAACTATCATATGTAGAATTTTACACCATTGGCACCAGTTACAGGCTACTGAAGTACCATTAACTACCCAGCAATACTCCAGGTCTCAATGTCAACCCCAACGGAGAGGCAACAGGTCTGTTCAGTTTCTATATGCACATTTTAATTTACATAGGCTGAAATAAAAAGCAGCTCACCAGATCCAATTAACTTTTCCTCTCTTTACTTCCATAATTGCCTTAAGCACCCCATGAAACATGGTAGCAATTAGATACTTCTGTTTTCATGAATGAGCCTAATCTAATTAGTGAATGCATTTAATGTTCTGCTGGCCTTCCTGTCCGACCAAGAGACTTAACAACAGGCAGCAATGGAGAAAACACAAATTAAATAACCTCTACTAAGTGTTAGGCACTCTATTTAAGAAGCTTAACCTTTCAATTTTTAAAGAACGTAGCACCTTATCTATAGGGAAGCAGAAGGGTTAAAAACCCCCAGCTACTACACTATACAATACAGCAGTACTTAGTCTGACAGGGACCAGTGATGCTTTTTTACTTTTAAGACTCCATGAATACATTTATGGCTTCACAAAGAATGTCTCAGGCCAACTATATTTGAGAAAGTAAATCAGGCATAAGAAAACATAAGAAATAAATAAGCCTGAAGCTTTTATGTAATAACTGTACACACCTTCAGGGTAAACAAGGTTTTTAAGTGCACACTATGACACCTATTTAAAGAAATATGCTTTGTACTTATTTCAAGATGAAGAGTTTAGCCAATCTCCTAAAAACTAAAGTATATCTTAAAAAAAAAAAAAGTGTTCCAAGAATAGGGGAACTGTATGAAACAAATTTGGAAAGTTATCAGAGTGAAATTCTTACTCCATTAACTCCAACAGCAAAACACAGCCATGGGTAGTATTTTAACTTCACACTTTGAATTTGCTGAATCTATGTTTTGCCATTTAGAGAAAATACTTCCTATTCTTTTCTTCCTGCTTTTGTCCAAACCTGTATTTACAAAATAATCTTCCCCATAACCTTAAAAATAATTCTGGCATGTTTGTTATGCACATTTCAGGCAAATCAAAGAGAGAAGAGGCTGAAGTAACAAAGAGCTACACTTTTCAGTGTTGTACAATGAAAAGTAATGGCAGTAACACTTTAATTTTTTTAATATTCTTTATGCTCAAAACAGAAAATAAATACATGTTTTACCACCCAAGAAATATATATACATGTAAGGTTTTTTAGTGTAGGAAATATACAAATGTTGGGTTGGATTGAATTTAACAACCATTTGAATAAAAACCAAACTCTAGTCTTACAGATATTACTGTCTCTACTCAAATTACAAACAGAATTTCAGAAAATTCTGCTTCCACCTGACGTACCTGTTCTGGTTTTTTCTTTTGTCCATAAGAATGGTGGATTTTGTTTCCTCTTTCCTTTAGATTCTCTACCTGTTTGGTAAAAATTAAGACTTCGATGCTCATCTAGGTTAACAAAGAAATTAGAGAGAAAACCATGAGATGCAGATGAATCACACGGGCCTGTGGATGAAGATTTATTCCATGGGGTCTGGTCAGCCAGAATTTCTGGGCCTTTCAATGCTGGGTCTCTAAATTCTTCTGGAAGACTCTTAGAACTCTCCTGCGTTTCACAGTCACTGAAACTTCCATAGAAATTCTCTTTCTCCAAGCTTTTGGAAAACTGATCAGAGCTGCAGAGTGTCCTTAAAGGCTGTCTTTGAACATGAGGAGAATTTGTAACGTCTAGATGAGCAAAATCTTCACAGCCCTTTGGCACAGCAAAGAAATTCTGCTTCTTCCCTGTAGTTACTTCTGAAGAACATGATTTCTTTTGCATAAAACTTGGAAGATCAGGCTCAAAAAAACCCTGGTGAAGATTCAGTGGAGGAATTATGGCTTTGGAATTCAAGTGAGATGTTCCTGGTAAAGAAAAATTTGAACCACTCCATTTTTAGAATGAAAAATTAGCTTATTTTCCTACATTTTACAGAAAACCAAAATGCCATTGAGCATTTTTACTGCAGTCTGTCTCCTTAGAATAACTGACCTTTCCATTATTAGAAGGAAAAGATTCTAATAGGTTCAGATTTTCACTTGTTTTCGAAGGAGACAGATTTTCCTAGTAGCTCAAGATATTACCTGTGCTGTTTTGTGCCTTCCCAAGCAGCTCTAAAGACTGATGGTTTTGCTTATAATCTGGACACAACGTGGTGAAACTATTCTTGTTTTCTTGGGGTGATGCACTTTTCACTGCTGTTTCGAGCTGAGCAGCAGTATTTAGGCTGTGTGAAGAAGTCATGTCACTAAAATGCTGGTGGGAGGAAGAGGGGGAAGAGAAAAGATACTTGAGGTAAAATTTGAAAACTTTGACCAGTTGTTAGGATTCTAAGATGCATACTTTTTGTCTGCTAAACAGAAAAACAAAAAGTCTTACCAATACAGGATGAGAAGGTACAGTAGACAATGTGCCACCTGCCTTAAATCTATAAAAAGACTAAGTAATAGCCTGCCTCTTGAAATGCAAGGAAATTGAGACTTTTAATATACTTTGCTCTCTCTCATTACTCCAGGACTGTAGGAAGTAGTGTCTGCAATGGACTGGTGTGTATCATGTATCATAGAGGAATTAAACCAATGAGGTGGGGTTTTTTCAGTCAGTAAACATGGCTTTAGACATATGCAGCTATTACAATAACATGCACAAGCTGATAGCCAGTGCCCAGACCTCTGTCCACTTGCTTCTTCACCTTAACTGAGTGCTTCTGATGTGGAAGTTTGTCCTGACATGTTTTACTGAATTAGCTGAAGGGAACCAGTCTGTGATGTTTCCAAAGTTGGAAGGAAGGAAGGAAGGAAGGAAGGAAGGAAGGAAGGAAGGAAGGAAGGAAGGAAGGAAGGAAGGAAGGAAGGAAGGAAGGAAGGAAGGAAGGAAGGAAGGAAGGAAGGAAGGAAGGAAGGAAGGAAGGAAGGAAGGAAGGAAGGAAGGAAGGAAGGAAGGAAGGAAGGGAGGGAGGGAGGGAGGGAGGGAGGGAGGGAGGGAGGGAGGGAGGGAGGGAGGGAGGGAGGGAGGGAGGGAGGGAGGGAGGGAGGGAGGGAGGGAGGGAGGAAGGAAGGAAGGAAGGAAGGAAGGAAGGGAGGGAGGGAGGGAGGGAGGGAGGGAGGGAGGGAGGGAGGGAGGGAGGGAGGACCTAACTGGAAAACATGTCTTATATTAGGGAAACACATATTCTGATAGAATACTTCATATGATGAAACATGAAGAGGAAACTGATCAAATGAGTATTTTACCAGTTAAGGTAATGTTCTAATCATCTTCACATGAACATAATGGTGCCTTGACAAAATCTGATGAGAATTAGCAGGGTCCACATTTTAGATACGGATGCCTGGAGCATCTCCCCTATGAGGAAAGGCTGAGTGAGCTGGGACTGTTCAGCCTGGAGAAAAGAAGACTAAGGGGGGACCTAATTAATGTTAATAAATATCTTAAGTATGGGACACAGGGGGAATCAGCCAGCCCCTTTTCAGTGGTCTGTGGAGACAGGACAAGGGGCAATGGCTGCAAGTTGGAGCACAGGAAGTTCCGCACCAACATGCGGAAGAACTTATATATGGGGTGTCAGAGCCCTGGGACAGGCTGCCCAGGGAGGTGGTGGAGTCTCCTTCTCTGGAGATATTCAAGACCAGTCTGGATGCCTGAGTGGTATGAGCTAGGGAGCTGCTTTGGCAGGGGGGTTGGAGCTGATGATCTCTCGAGGTCCCTTCCAACAACTATGATGCTATGATTCTATAATGCTAAAACAAACAATTAAATTAGAAATGATATCAGCAAATATGCTTGTAGCTTCAGATAAAAACAATGTGTATCCCAAGAGTGCAAAAAAGATTGGTCTAATATTTATATTAATTTTGTCCAACCTTTAAAACTTTTTTTGGAACTTCTGGCAGAACTTCCTGAAGTTGATCAAAACTTGCAAGAAACAATCTGTTCAGTGAACTTCCCTTCTTTAACATAAACTGAGCCACCAGGGGGTTGATACATGGAAAAGCAAGGAGGCATTTCTCTGTCTAGAAATGGAAATTATTTTATTAGATTGGTACCTGACAAACCTTCCCCCCCTTGTTTGCTGTTTCTACAGAATGACATACCTACGAATAAGTCACACAGTAACTCAGAGATATAGAGCTTTCAAATAATGCATTTTTGTAGCCCTATGAAACCTTTTTTTAATTTTTTTTTACTACAGTTGTAGCAGGGTATCACTTTTGCACAAGAGTAAGTTCTTCATAACAGTTTTATAAAAAGTAACCACTGTCTAAAGGTCTTTCTATACTAAAGGATTAAACTAGGGAATTGTGTAACTTGTTCTGAAAATACATTACCAGCTTTACTGTTTATTCTCCATTTTTGAAAGCTGGTTTTGTTTTACAGAAGTTACACTTGTAAACAGAAATGAGGTGTGCCAAAAGCAGGAGTTGCTAGGGGGAGGTTGAATACCACACAAGGACAGCAAGTTGAGTGCTGCAGCACTTTATGAATGTCAGCTAAGAGAGACAAGATAAAATCAATGACTCCCCTCAGGTTTTTGCCAGTATAATTAATCTCTAAACTAGAAAAACTATAATCCAATATCCCACCCTTGAAAGGCTGCACCAATATCTGCTTTAAAATGCTTCTGAACTTTGCAAAAGCCACAAAAGGACCCCAGCTTTATAAGATTTCAAAGCTTCCACATAAAACTAATAAATCCATATATTTAATGGGAAAACCTTAATATACAAGTTAAAGATCATGATATATGAGACTGCAATTAACAGACCTGTTCCAGTATTTATTGTAAACATCCAATATCAACTATTGCATGAGTTAAACACATTTCCAGTCATGTATTAAAGCATGTCTGTAAGCAATGCCATTGACTTCAATGCAGTGCAGATGGTTTGGCTTCCTGACCAAGTGAGTCATTGAATGTTTACCTTTTCAACTTCATAGGGTTTTTTTAAACTTGGTGCCTAGGACTGTAGAACAGTGCTCACAGGCCAGCAGATGTGGAGGATAAACTTCTCTGCTGAGTAATTGTGAAAACATGAGGAAAGTCCACTTTACACCTAACAGTGCTGGCATATATATATATATACACACATACACACATATGTGTATCTAACAATATGTGTGTGTGTATAACAATGTTTATTTTAATAAAATATTGTAAGTGAACAGCAAAAAAAAAAAAAAAAGCACAGAACTTTATGAGTGTGAGAGACAGGAAGAAAACAGTGTAACTTAATGGAAAGGGAAGCAAACCTCAGATGGCAAGACAGAAAGCCAGGATTTGTCCAGCCACTCATGTGGACTGATATTAGATGCTATCAATATGTTGTCAGCAATCTGACGAATTATCATTGCTGTCTCCTCAATCCCAGGCACAAGAACTACCTAAAAGTGATATATCATGGTTTTGATTAAAACTTACACTAAAAAAACCCCTCTGACCATCATCCTGGCCACAAATTACACTCCTTATTTAGGCAAACCCTATGTAGGTGAAATTAGTCTATCCTATAAGTCTTTTATATGCAAGTACAGAAGTATGCAATGTTGTACCCATATGGTTTATGGGTACAAGATGAGTTCCTAATAAAACAGGTAATTCTGAGGTGCCCATTGTAATTTAAAAAGTGTAAGTAGTTTGCACACAAACTACTCTGCTGAGTACATGGAATGAAAAAAGACTGTCCTCTATTTAACCTTAATTTAATCACATAAACCTGAACAAATTTTAATATGCAAATAAGAGTTACCTAAAAAGATGTGATTTCATGTAAAATAAATGTTGTAGACATCAACTTGGTATGCTGAATAAAACTTTTGCCCTAGCTTTTAATGTTGATTATTCTAGATAATGTGTTTTCTTATTTATTATGAGAAAAGTTACTTTATCTTGTTGCATTTTAAAAAAACCCCTATCTGCCAGCAGATTATACTTTCTTTTCTTCTATTGCATTTATTAATGTAATATTAATCTGAAACTTAAGACATTAAGACATAAACAAGATTAATGCACATTCTAATAATGTATAAATTAAAGGTACAATCTCATTTTTTTGATTCCTAATCATAAAACCACTTCAGCTGCTATTTGAATCAGATTCAACTTGTACCAAAGCCAACACAGTCTTTTCACTGAATTCAGCAGCACTCTCTTATTTTAGTAATTTTGAGCTATTTTATGTTTTTGATGTAGAATGGACACTCAGTTAAGCACTTCAGAAATATCATACAGTGAAGATTAAAACAGAAGGGTTGTTATAAAAAAAAAACCAACTTACTTTCACTTCAAAGTCTTCTGTCTTCTGTGTAAGTTCAACTAGAGTGGCATAAATTAAGGCAAGGTTAAGCAGAGTATCTCCCTTCAGACTGTACCTATAAAACAGTTTCACTGGACAATTAATATTTAATATGCACAGGTAGCACTCCCAAAATGTTTGTTCTGTGTGTTAATAAACGTCTTTTCAATTTCTTGGAATTCAGAGTACTAGTACAGCTTGGGCATTAGTAACTGTGAAAGGAGAAAAGGGACACATTAAGTGACTGAGGGCTGGAGGATGTACTCTGTGACAGAAAACGGGATCACAGCAAAGCAACCCTGGCCTGAAGCAAAAGGACTGCACCAGGGTTAGTCACTGGAGAAAATCATACAGGAAGTTGATACATGGAAAATTTACCACTTGCTCATAGAAAAACAGCTCACAATAAGTAATAAAGGAATGCTTATGAACTGTATCAAGAAAAGCTGTGCTTCCATAGCAAAAAGAAAATTACCAGTGGATCAGAGGAACACCTGGACAATGTCTCCCTGTTGCAAATCATGTAGAGCGATCCTGACAGTAACTCATAACCCTATACTTGTAGAGGATAATTTACTTGAAACAGTGATAAAGAATAATTCCAGTGGTTAAGAGCCTTAGCTGTCTGAAATTTCTGGATTTATTGATTTGAAATGCACATGATGTTAGTGTTACGTGTCTCAAATACTGTCATAACGACCTTTTCTTCATCTCTTGCCTAGGATCCCAACACATAAGAACAATCTTGACTAACTTTTTGGGGGCTCTTCAGTTATCATAGCTACTTCTAGAATTTCATTGAATTTTCCAGTAGGAGTATGACAACACTGTAACTAAGTGAAAAGTCCAAAGTACACTAGAAATATGAGCTTATAATGTTCATACTGTTCTAAGAGAAATGTGTTCCTACAGAGAAATTCAAAGAACAAATAGTGTTAGCTTGTTCTAATAAGAGAATTCCTTTAGTAGTAAGTTTGTTGTAAAAATACCAAGATAACAAAAGAATCTCACAACTTACTTTAAACTCAGACTTTCTTGGGAATAGAAAACAATCCAACAGCATGTATATTGGAGTGATAACACCATCAGCTTCGATATTATATTGTCACAGGATTTCTCATAATTTAATTCTTCCATACTCTACCATAACATTAATATAAAAAAAAAAATCTAAGTAAATGTGTTTCCATATCTGTCACAAGCTTTTAATGTGCATCACTGAGTTATGCAGAAGTTAGATCAAACATAAATACAGCTAAAAAATGCAGGTATTAAAACCACATCTGGAGTCAGGAAAACTAGGTTGCTATTCCCAACTTCATTGTGTTTGACTTTTAGAAAGCTGAATCAGTGCTTCATGCTTCATTGTTTTATTCTCTTATCTATCATTCACTACCAGTTCTTCTTTTATCTATCTTTCACTATCAATTCTGCTATCTCTACAGTCATGTCTTTTGCTGTATACCAGAATTGAAGTATTATGCTATTGTCTGAACAATTACCTTTTGTTAAAAGTAGGACCAGTTGTTATCTAGGCTAACTAGACAGACGGAATCAGCATGCATACTACTAGCAAGAGAATACAGTTGCAGATATATTTAATTGGTTATTATAATATTCCTTTATACAATCCCACTTTCAAGCATGCATCCTTTAGTTGTATTTCATACAATTCAGTCTCAGGTCAAATCTTACATTTCTGTGAAGAAATGTAGGTAGAGAGATGTGAGAATGTTTTAAATTAGTCAAACTGGCACAGACAGAATGTTTCAGCTAATGGATCTGGAAATAATTCGTGTTGTGAAACAATGCATGAATTAAATATGATTATGAGGAAAAACAGATATGTGACTGCAGATGTGGCCCACACATAACAGAATCTGGACGTACTGGTTTAATTTTGTACCTGCAAAAAGATGGCTGTACACTGATCTATCGTTAGTATAACGTATTGATCTGTTCTTCCAAAGAGCCGTAAGGAGTAACTGATACTTCTTTCAACAAAGGTAATGCTGTACCTGAAGAAGAAAAATTCTTTTACTGAACCTCATTTAAGTAAAAAAATAAGATTTTCTTAAAATAAATCAATAACAGAAATATCTTAATACAATTTTTAGAATTACAGTCTCCCTCAAATGCTCAAGTTCACTTTAAGACACATTAGAAGAGTACATCAGTGTAGCAGGGAATTAATGAGATATTACTGGATTAATTCAATTATGTTGCTAACTGCAACAAATATGACCTTGATACACAGCCTTTGAATTTACAAAAAGGATGTAATACAGAAACTAAGATAGACAAATCAAGAAAACATACTTAGATCTTCATTTTGGGTGATTTATTGCATACTGCATTTCTTTTCTTCTTTTCATGACTGTGCAGCACAGTGAAAACTCCCTCACTGCCAAAATGATCCCATTTTAAAAATTCTTTACAAATTTAAAATGCCAGATCATTATTAAAACAAACAAATTAGTGAATTCCATTGTGGGTGTCATCTATGTGAATCTATAGAATCAAACTATCATCCATCAGCAGAAAATTTATCTTTTTGTCTCTTAAAATGCTAACAGTGTAATTGCAGTAATGTTTCTGATGATAGCCAAATAGATGGCTACTACATGATACAGAGGACAAGATACATGTCCTGGAAAACTGAAAATAAGTAGTCAATAAGATTAAATTGATTATTTTCACTCACTTGGATTCCAAATGCTGAAGAATATCTGGCATATTAAGAAGACCTTCAGTTGTCAGAAAGACATATGGAATCTGTACCTCCAGAAGAAAGGAACCATAGTGATTCCCTGAAAGATCTTAGATACATAAGATAATAATTTGATAAACAAAAAAAATAAAGGTACATTTAAGTATTTAAGTAGACATATCTTAAAAAAAAGCAGCTTTTATGCATCCCCATTAAAATGCTTCCATTATATGTTAGTGTGGTTTTTGTTTATGTGTTTTGTTTTCAAAATTAAACTCTTTTGAATCTCTTTGAATTAAACTTTAATAGATATTCCTTCAGATCTACAACAACATTCCCTTAGGATAAGGAAGGGTGGATTCAGCTTGCAGTAACAGTAAACAACCTGTGAACTTGGCACAAGTCTTTTATCAACCGACATTTACGACTATATCCTGGCCAAAACTAAGCTCACACCGTAAGAAAAACACCTTGCTGTCTTGCTGTATAGAGAAACCATCTCTGTGTGCTCAGCTTTAGCCTTCATAATTCAATACTCATTCTCTCTCACAGGCCATATGCATTTTAGGGAACAGAAAATGCTTTCACATGCCAGACCAATCATTTTTTTACAATACAGAACAGCACTTACCCATTTGTGTTCTTTCAGGGAGGGTGGTTTTGAAAGTCATGTAAGTAACGTTCAGATTTTTGCACAGGTTTTTCCAGCAGGAGTTTTCAGAATAATCATATTCCACTACCAATGAGAAGTGTGTCCAGGGGAAGTCAGGTCCAATTTGCTGATTATGTACAATAACACTGGAATATCTACTAAGGCTTAAAAACCCCAAGAAAATATTAATAGAATTAAGCTCCAGTAGAATTACCCTCAGAGCAAAATAAACACATTTTTTAACTTTGGAATTCTCACTGTTTAAAGTCAGTTTACAAAAAGGTATTTACCTTTCCTGAATTTCTTACAGAGTTAATTTAAAAATTAAAAGTTATACTTCCCCCATATCAATTACCTACTTGAAATATTAATATTTTCCTGCAGTATCATCATTTCTCATTACTTTTCTCATGGCTCCCCTTTTTCTAAAACATGCAATAAAACCAAGTTTTTCTACACATTTTTCTAAACATGTTTTTCTAAAACATGCAAAACAAAATAAAATGTTTAAAACATACATTTGTGTGTTTTCTGAAAGTTCCTGTGAGTCCTCACAACTAAGTATTTCACCAGAGTGTGGACAAAATTCTTTCCCCACAGATTGAAACTGTAGATCCATATTTTGAATTTTTTACCCTAAACTGTAACATCCCATGGAAATGACCAAAAGTAACAAAGGTTTCACTGACATTAGTCCTGAGTAAAGACTTTGTTCTCACAAATCAAGAATTTCACGTACTTGCTGATGATGTCTTTACAACCTAAAAAGATTCCTTTTTTCTCAGAATTCAAATCTATAGCTTTTAAGCCTGCAAAAAAAGAAATAAAGCCTTAATCAAGGAAATGAGCCTCTGTGGGTATGAAGCAACACACAACAGTAACCAGCAAATGTGTAACAAAACCAGGATATTAGAATTTTATGTATTATATTGTCTGTCATGATGAAGTCCTACACAGTTCCAGTTTGTATTGCCCCAGTGAGTACAGTGAAACCTCCATTTCTGAACCCAAGGAAGAGGTAATGTGAACAATGTTCATGTCTCACAAACTCACAACCCGATCACCTTAAAGTGAAAAATCAAAGGTTAGTGAGAAAGGAAGCACCTTTGCCCTCTTATAATTTAAATTCTTCTATACTTTCTGTACACTTCAACTTTTACAGATGTGACTGGAAGGTGTAGCTAAAAAGGGGTATTTGTATAACATAAATGCATCTCTTCAACAGTTCAGTTAGTTGGAGTAACCTGTTTTTGCAACAAAGTCTTAAGATCTTACAACAATTAAAGTACTTTTCAATAAATATTATTATTAAAACCATTGTGAACACGTCTCTTCCCTTTCAAAACATTCTGAAAGACAGGCTTTCTTCTTTTAAGAGTACAGGAAATTTAACTGTATTTTTAAAAGCAAAAGAACAATAGAATCTATGACAATCTTAATAAGCTTCAAGCAAGGAGTTACAAAAATGGGTTGTAAAAACAATATGAATCAACAACGTGTTTTAAACATAAGTACAGGCTCAAATAACAATCATTCTGAAACACGTTTGTTTAACCAGCTGCATCTGCAACATTGAACAAGCTTGTACAAAACCTGCTCACAGGTAAAATGATGAATTGATCAAGGTGTTGCTTGGATCAGTGGGGTGCAACTATATTGGAAAAAGTACTTTTCCTTGAGTTTAATAGGTTGCTACAGCTTATGTTTTCATATTTAGCAAATAAGTAAATGAGGTCAGCAACAGAGGACTAAGGGAAATCATGATCTGTACTTACCTATTCATTTCAGATTTTATGCTAGGTCGCTCCAGTTAAGGCTTCTAAACTCCAAATGCTCTTAATAAATTTGCAAGGAAGAAAATTTGTGACCATCAATCAGCTAAAAACAGTCTGACAGATTACATCTGACAGATGTAATTATAATTAGGCAACGGGCTGCCCGCATCCCCTTGGTGTACTGTTAAATAAATCTTTGACAGATGAACTATCATTCTCTTGTAACTGAAAACAGCATACCAGAATTAGAAGAAAAGAGGCTGATGGAAGAATTAGGAAACTGAAAACAGTATATAGAAAGGTTTCCCATGAGGAGAAAATGGAGAAACACCTGCAAAAAGCATGCAAACAGGAATGCAGTGGAGCACAGAATAATAGGCACTTTGTCTTTCAAAAATACAAATAAAATAATTATTTACCTTCTACTCTAGACAAAGTGTGAATGAGGGCAGTTTTTTCTCTCTCAGAGTCTGTTCTTGTTATGATTAGTATCTGCAAGGAAACAAGTAAAATAAAGTCTAGTGCTGTAAAGAAACTGCTCTTTCAGCCTGTGTGCATCTTTCTTCCTTTGCACAGAAAACACGAGTGTGACTAAACATGTGGCAAAAGTGGAAACCTCAGAGTTTCCCAGAATGACAATCATGGAATAAATAGAATAACTCAAGTTGAAAGAGGGCCGTAAAGTTCATCAAGTCCAAGTCCCTGCTCCTCACAGGACTACCTAACACAAACCACATACTAAGAGCACTCCCTATATCCTCCTATTCTGAGAGGCTTGGTACTGCACTGGGGAGCCTCTTCCAGTGAGTGACCAACCTCTCCCTGAAGAAGCTTTTCCTACTGTCCACTCTGACCTTCCCCTGGCACAGATTCACTCTCTTTCCTCATATCCTGTCACTGGCCACCAGAGAGATGTCATCAGCATCTCCCCATCTGCTGCTCCCTCAAGGAAGGTCTAGACTGCCATTCATCCCTCCACCTTCTCTTCTCCAAGCAGAAGAAACCAAGTGACCTCCACTGCTCCTCAGTGAGTTTTCACCACAAGGACTTTCACCATCTTGGTTGTTCTTTGGACATGCTCTTAAAATTATATTGAAGTGCCTAAAACTGCACCTAGTACTCAAGGTAAGGCCACACCAGTAGGGTGGGACACCTCCCTCACCCAGGTAGCTATGTTATGCTTGATGCACCCTAAGACACAGTTTGCCCCTTTGGCTGCCGATGTTGACTCTACTCAACCTGCCATCAAACCAACACCCCCTTTCCACAGGGCTGTTCTTCAGCCTCTTGTCCCCCACTTGGTAGCTATAACCAGAATTACCCCATCCCAGGTGAAAGTCTGGCACGTGCTCTTGTTAACATTCACATGGTTGATGACAGCTCAGCTCTCTAGCCTATCCAGATCTTCATGGATAGGGCTCTCTACCCTTCAGGGAGTCCACAGCTTCTCCTGTTTTAGTATCATTGTCAAACTAATTGAATGTACATTCCACTCATGTATAGATTATTTATAAAACCATTAAAGAGCACTGGCTCTGAAATTGAGCCCTGGGGAGCCCCAGTGGTGACTGACACCAGCCTGATATAACTTCATTTACTGTCACTCTTGAGCCCAAGCTCACCAAATATATAATGGACCTGTCTAGCTGTGTGCTGGACCAGCCATCCAGAAGCATACTGTGAGAGACAGTACCAAAGCCTTTGCTAAAATATCAAACCTACTCCATCTACTAGCTTCCCTGGGCCAACTAGATGTGAGATCTTGTCATAAAAGGAAATTAAGTTGGTTAAGCAGAGACCTTGACAGGCTTGAGACAGGGCCATGATCTCTGAGGTCCATTCAAACCCAAACCATTCTGTGATTAATAAAAAGATAACCAGATTATCAATTTTCACATCATATTAACTGATGTTGATATGATGTGAAAGAACAGGAAATGGCTTATTCAATACAAATTTTACTTCTTAATAAAACCATAATACTCCTCCTGCCTATTCTGGCTCACTGAAATCTATTTCTGAATGTTAGGGAATGGTAAACAATCTTGTAATTGTGAATAAAATAATATGTATTCTTACATTGCATGGATATCTGTGTATGACCTTAAGTTTAAGTCAAGCAAGCAAGTCAAAGCTTAGGACAGTTACAGTTAAAACATTCTAAAATTATGTCCAGTGGAGTTCAGATGTAAAGCAAAGTTGTTACTGAACTGACATTAAGATGACAAAGTTGTCCTATGTCTCCTAGTACAACATAACCCTAGTATCAAAAAGCAAGTTGTTCTACTCTTAAGAAGAAAGTGATGCTGAAATCAGCTTATAGGGCCTACTGAAGGACAGACACAAATGCAATCAACACTATTTTGTTTTGGTTGCTTGATTTCCATTTTAAATTCTAAGAGGCTGCACAAGAAGCTATTATATTTTTCTTAGGAAATTTTTATCAAAATACGTTCAGAGCTCTTACTGCAACTCTGAACAGAAACAAAAGAAGAGAATTCCAGGAAGTGATATATGAAAAGAAGTTAAAATAAATGAAAGTTAGCTTGAAGATTTATCTTTTTGGGCTGTGTGTTCAGCAGCATAAATTCTATTCTGAACAGTCAGGAGACTGGAAAAAAAAAATCTATATTTTATCCCATCTGATTCATTGTGGTAAGTATTCTGTACATAAATAATACATGGTGGTTTACACTGCATAGTATCACCCAAAATATTCAAAAATCCAGAAAAACATAAATTGGATAACTTTAATCTCACTTCATCCTCCATGTCATAACTACCACTTAAGGATATTTGCTTTTTATACAGTTACAATGCCAGGAGATTGGCCTGATTCATGGGTTAAGCAGAGGTCATCTGTGGAGAACAGTACCCACATACTCCATGGTGTGTGTGCTCTGAGCCACACTGTACAAGTACACAATCCTTATGTCTGCTATGACTCCCTTTGCACCAGAACACAGAGACCTTCAAATAAAAGGTTGTGATATCACTTTTCAGTAACTAATGTGATGCAATGTATTTACCAGGGAAACAAAAAACCTGCAACAAGATGAAGCCCTGGCTTTGTTAAAACTCATAGGTATAGCATTTCACTCATGCAACAAGGGCAGATTTGATCAAACAGAAACCTACACTGCTCCTGATACAGGTCTTAAACTTTATGTTACTCTTATTTAATACACCCTTAGTTAATATTTAATTTCTTTAATAGAGTGTTGGAAAGGAGTATTCCCGCCTTTCATAAACCAATCTTTGTTGAAAGATGGCCTTACAGTTATTCACATCATTTGGAGTAGTTTTGTTTGCTTAGAGAAATGTTACATAGTTAACCTTAACACTGTGTTCCTTTCCATAATTTTGCATCCAATTTAACATTTGACACCAAAGCTCTGTTATTTTGGGATTTGTTTCTTGCTTTTTCTGGCTGCTGTACTGCACAATCTTCAACTGCCTCCAGATGCTATTTAAACGGGATTCTAAAATGGTTTTATAGATATCCTTTGCCTTGGACAAATAACCTGTGAAAAAAGCAACAAAAGAAGTAATTGCAGTGACAAGAGATAATTTCCAAGGTTTGTCTTTAATCTACACATGTATTTAAAGATGTGTGAGGGTATCTTGCAAAAAAAAATTAAAAATTAATGGCTCATGATTATGGAAGAATACTGTTACTATTAATTAGGTATGTAAGTGGCCTTTATAAAACTGCTGTATTTCTTCTTGTATCTGCTATATGCTAGAATTATAGAACATTGAATTCTATAGCTGCAGATACTACCAGCATCAGCACTGATACATTTAACTAGGGTTTTTTGTACTAACTAACAACTTTATTTATATTCCTGCTGTCCAAAGCTTCACTTGTCCCCTGTTTTTGCCACTTGATGTTATCACAACTATTTCTCCACTCTAAACAATGTCTTTTGTATATAAACAGTGAACAATGCTGGGGTTATTTGAAAATGCATAAAGAAAAACACACATTTAAGATGACTATATGATGAATCACACAGCACAGCATGACATCACAAAAATAGGACTATAGTGCCTACTTATTATCTGCCTCTATTTGATATTTTTTTTTTCATTTTTTTTTCTTTACTTGTACAGTTTCCTGTGTGAAGTGTTGCTGGGACCTGAAAGGAAAAGCGCTGTGTGATTCTGAAATACCATCAAGAAGTGCTTTTGCTACAACAGAAGAGGAAGAACTGCTCATTTGCCTCCCTTGATCCCCCAATGTTATTTATAGTAATTGTAGAAATGAATTCTTCCTAGAATTCTACTTATATATTCATTTTGTATTTTTCTTCCTACTCTTTTAGTGCTGGAAATATTTAAGTGAATATAAAATAATGTATTTTCCCCACAGTTTGCTTTATGCCAGATATTTTTCATTTTACATACATTTTAAGGAAACACCCTCCCTTCAAGGGGCTATTCGGAGTGACTGAAGTTAGATGCTTCGAACAGCCTTAGAAATCCAGAGGGTCCCTGACTTTCCCAGGGCATTCACAAAAGCTGACTTCAGCTCCTTATGAAACTATTCTGATAGATCTGTCTGAAAATTTAAAATACAGAGCCCTGGGAACTATCATTTTGATCATAAAATGGTGTAACTACAAATTTTCATATCCCAAATCCTAATAGCATTAAGACCAGCAAAGCTCAAAAAAAGCTGCTCTGTGGGTCCAATGCTAAGAACTGTCTGCAACTTCAAACTCCCTGCCTTGTGATATGTTAGGATAGTATTTAAAAATTTGCCTAAAATGCCCTCAGTTTTAGGTACATGTCCAAGGAGCCTAAGAATACCTTTAGGTGGAAAGTATTCCACACTCAGAGAAAGTGGTTTGTAAACAGTTTGCACAGAGAGATTTCAAGAAAAAATGTGTCATTCTGAGGTATAATGCACCACATTATATATGAGGAAGTGGGGCAAGTCCGTGTAATGAAGTGAACAGTGGTATATTGGTAACGAACTGAGCACATGTACTACCAAAGTATTATGTTCAGTGCATTCATTTCTAATGATGGAACAGAAATACAGAAGTCAGGGGCTTGACTGTCATATTGAAGCTACACTGATGGCAAAGAATCAAACCTGCACACATGCAGGATAGGCTGCAGAATGCACACAAAGCATTGGGTTTCTGACTATCATTACCCATTGCTAAAAACAAACCTAGTGCTGTGTCCAAGCCACATGTTAATAGGAGATCCCGAACTGTCACCAGGAGGTGCACCAGAGCAGCGTGTCTGAACAGCTTGATTTCCTGCTCCTCTACTAGACCTTTACAAAGAGAAGACACAGGTGTGGTCCATTTAAAATTTCAGAAATCAAGCTACACATATATAATCATCTTAAAAGATCCTGGCATCTCAGAATTTTCATTAAACACACTTAACCAGACATAATCCTGGAAGGTCACACCTGGTGGTCTTGGAAAATGCTATATTTTTCACATGTCACCTGACCCAGAGCACCTGGCACACAGGGAAGTGTGTTTGAAAGGTGTATAGGGATAACTGGTGCCTGCTGGAGGAGGGGATAACAGTTCTCCTAGATGTGCCATTAAATCCACACTGCTTTACTGATTTTAGTCAGGCAATATTTAAATAGACATGGAAACGGATAAATTTCCCATCTTTTGGTTCATTGTACAAGCCCAGTTCACATTACTATTTCCTCATCTGACTAGTCCAATCACTACATTTTTCAGTAGCACTGTAACTCCATCTAACCCATCTTCCAAACATTTCAGAGCTCTTTCCAAGAAATCAAAATTGCAGATTATCCCCTAATCAATATGCAAATTTTCCACAGAACCGTTTCAACAAATTTTAGACTATAAAAGTCACATTTATGGCAAATGATATGGACCAGCTAGTTTTCACATGTCATGAGAAAAATTCTTATTGTTTTCCAATGATTCATGTAGAATCTTAACTTCTGATCCTACCTTTCCCACACCTAATTAATCTCTCTTGATGAGAATCTTAGCCTTATTTGAGTAGCCAAATTTGGAAGACATCTGCTGCTTCTTGACCCACAGAGTAAAACATTTTATGGGCTGCCTAGTCTGTATTATGTACTAATTTTGAATAAATTTTCAAGGACTTATCTGCTGAGGAGTAAATGACTTAATAAAATACTTAAAGATGATAATAATGGTTGAGGAAGATAATTACAGAATAAGTTATTACAGCTGATCAAGGAATTAGTGAGTGAGATGCATTATAAGAAAAATATTGGATAGTTCAGTGTACTGGGATCAATGCAGCTTTTAATTAAGAAAAGACAAGCAAAGCACTTAGGAAAGAAAAATCCAACTTATGAATACAGTATACAAAAGTATCACCTGGAAAGAGCAAACAGCATGGCAGACAAAGATCTTGTCACTACAAACAAAGCAAGACAGTAAGAAAACACATTTTATGATGAAAGTTTGGAGCACCTGGTGATATTTGGCGCAGAAAGAAAAAACAAGTAAGAGAATAATGAGCTTCTAATCAATACCATCACAAGAAGTGATTGTTTTCTATGTTCACTGAGGCCATTAATGAGAAAATGCACCAGCATACTCTGGAGCAAAGCAAAATGTGATGGGATATTGTGAAACTATTTAAAGCCAGGAAAGCAATAAAAGTGTTTCTCCCTTTCACATGTTTATGAAGACAGTGTTTGCTACTTTTTTATGGTCCTTCAAATTATGAGAACCCTGCTGCTGACAGTTTTATTATGGTAATTCTGTAGGTCACAGGCTGTCATCCTAGTGCAGAGACAACTAAAATTTTTTTGTTGGCCTCCTTTCTCATTGGTAATTTAGTTATCATTAGTTTTCTTTTGAGAAACATACATTAAGCAGCGAAAGCATTAAAGTTTAGATAACTGTTTACTGCATAACTTGTGACATAATATAAAAACTTTGTAGGTAGTAGATTGTCTGCTGTGTTGTACTTACAAATATTTCTCAACTAAGAGTAAAAGCTCAGAAAGGAATCAAAAATACATCTTCCTCAAACACAGTACATATTTTGCTGTGAGTTTGTCCTGCCTCTATCTATATCCAAAAATCTTTGAAGGAGATCACTGATTTTGCTAGCATTTGTTCTGTTTTTTTCTGGTTCTATTGGGGTTTCACATGCCAGATGATAGGAGAGAAATGAAATCAGAAAGCAACCAAATTAATATAGATTTCTGCCCTCTCCTTCCCTCTCCTCGTTCCCCCCATTTCCAATGTAGGCTTGGCATTTTTCATCATGTGGCAAACAAGAGATACTAAAAGGAGCAAAACAACAAAAGCATAATCTAACATGAAAAAATAATTTAAACATTGTTTGATTCAGAGGAAACATTTCCAAAGCATACATTAAAATATTTCAAAATTAAATTAAATCAGATGCTTTTATTATTACAATATTCAGATTAATAAGTGTTACGCTGAAAAACTATGAAACTTTACTTTGAATATAAAAGAATAAATCTATTACCAGAACTCTACAAGATAAACTGCTGGAAGATTTGTCATTAATTTACCAAGCATGCTGAACTTTGTGTCACCAGTTAAAAAACCAATTATTTTTCAACAAAAGACATACCTTCTTTAAAACGATCACAGATCACTTTCTCTTGCTGTTTTAAGAAAAACCTCGTGTGGTCAAATTTAATGCTGTCAAAGCTCCAGTTCACAGAAGCAAGCACACCCTGATGTGCCAAGTCTTCTAGAACAGGAGTGGCTGCTTCTTTCAAGAGGCAGAATGCCTGGCATTGGCTTTCTGGGTAGTACAGTAAAGAAAAACATAGTTTCATATACTGGTACAGCAAACAATTCAGAACACCTACAGCACAAAGCACTTTATTCTACTTGAAAGTTTAGTAAGTAACAAGTAACATTTACAGAAAAAGAGTTGCTGGCCAGGGAGCCTCCTGAGTCAGAGGATTGAGCTGCTCCTCAGAGCAGGTAACTATGTTATTCCATGCATTTCATAAAGTGATCAAACTCCATGATGAAGTCAGGATGTCCTACTTCTGTGCCTCCCACTAAGATTTCACTGTTACTCCACTGTTCTACAGCCTTGGTCCACTTTGTAGTCTAAACTAACATTTAGTTCCTTTATGTGAAGTTACTGTAACTTCAACAGCCCTTCTTCCATGCTAACAGCTCTTAATGGCTTTTGTGTGGCTGTTGTAACAATTATTTCCAAATGACAACTGAGTTTCTTGCTACTGGCATCCGTAGCAGAGCTGTCAATTGCTGAACGAGTTGAAAGGGATGCCCTTTTCCTCTGGTAACACTCATCCACACTAATTTTTTAAAACTATGGTTGAGATGACTGTATCAAGATTATCAAGATTTGAACTCTGTGATAATTTATTTTAAAACATATTAAAAGGTTTACTATTATTTAAAAAATATTTTCTACTGATCTAGACAAATAATTTGACTAGCAGCTGGTCAATGCACTATTTAATAAAAGCAATCAATAACATAATAATTTTATGAATTCCTTAAAAAAAGAAAAAAAGAAGTGTATTTCTAATCATGCATCTTCAATATCCCACTGTTAAGTAAAGTACTTGTGTGAATTGGTCAAGTCTCTATTTTGGCTCTAACTTGGTTTGGAGAAGGATGCCTTTTTGTCATGTGTAAGACCACCATGGTGAAACATACTTTATTTCAAGGAGAGCAGTAGGACTCCTTTGCAAACTGCTAGGTTTTGTTTTCACTGCAGAAAAGCTTTAGTGTATTTTTTTTCACAGTTGCACTAAAGGAATCTTGCTTCAAAATGTATTTTAAAAAATAATTAAAAAATAAATTCATAGCTGTTACTTGATTCCCATCTCAAATGGGAAGAGATGAAAATCCTCTCTACTTTTTCACTAGTTCTGTGAAAGAGACACACACCCCACACCTCCCCCCCCCCCCCCCCCCCCCCATTAAGCACATGGTTAGATTTAAGGCATTTCCATGGGAAAAAACCTGTTCTTTGTGAGGCCTACAACTTTCTAACACTGACTGTGCTTAGTGTGAGGCTGTAAAGAATCTTGGATAAGTATCTTCCAGGTTCTTATCCACCGTTTCTACCACATAACAAAACTGTTGTCAGTTTATGTTCTGTGATACACTCTCTTGGAAAGTAAGAACAGGAATTCACAGGGCAAGGCTGTCATGTATGAGATAAATCCATAGTGGGTTATCAGTGTGTTAAAGACATTTCCTGCCAAAATTACTGCCAATCCCTTCCATCTCCATTGATCTCATTTTATTCTGTCAGAGAGAAAAAAAGCCCAGAATAATAGTTTTAAGGGCACAGATCTGGCATGAAGAGATTCCATGTTCTCTGATTCAGACCAGACATAATTTGAAGTCTGTACTTTTAAGTTTGCATGCAGTTGTTTTAGGTCTGAAGAAAGAATGCCATGCCCTGCTCTTACACCTGTGTCAAAATAAACACCCATCTATCTGAAATGCTTTCAGTCACAAGGAGTAGGGACTAAGCCTAATAATTTCCACAGTTGTCTGAGCAGTACTATTTAATATACAATTACATCACAAAGCTATATAAAATAAAGACTATCCCAAAAGAGTGTACCTGATGCTTGAATATTGATTGTGACACCATGCTCATTCTCTTGTTCTCTTTCCTCTGTTCTCACAGACTCAGAAACAGAACTGTCTTCTTTGAGAGCGCACATATGTTGTTCTTCAGGTTGCAGCACTGAGTGAACATTTAGACATGGATACCAGAAAAACAGCTCCATAAATATGAAAGCTCCTCTATAAATAATTCTACATGCAAAAATATTGTCAAATTAAGTAATTTCTAGGACACATATATTTTATTTTCATCACCTTCTTTAGTGTTTTCATGGGCTCATATAGTATGGAAAAAACCATTGAGAGACAGAGACAGACAGAGAGATGAGACCCTCTCAGCCTTCACATCCCAAAAAATCAGGCAGCATCAGCTTCCTCTTCCTTAAGGCAGAAATACAGAGCTGAAAAGTTAAGGACTATGGCTATATAATACAGCTCCATAAAAAAGGTCCTATTCCTCTCTCTGGAGGAAAAATGTGTATTAGAGGAAAGATACTTCTGCCTCAAACTATGAAAGGTATCTCAGTGTCTGTAAGCAGAAAAGGTTAGGTGCTGTAAGGGACCCAGAAAGAACATAGAAGCTGCAAATGACAGGGGGGAAAAGAAAATTATTGAAAAAACTGATCTCCTGTCTTACAGCTTCCTTTTGCAACTTGTTAGTATTTCCAAGTCTCCTTCCCATCTTCCCTATAAATAGTGATGCATGAGCTATACCTTCTGCCCACAAAGCTTCCTTTGGCACCTCTATTTCTTAGAGAAGTTCTGGCTGAGTAGGTGTCTCCTAAATATTGCTGATTTTTTCTAATTAAGAATGTCAGTTTCCTCAGAAAACGAACTGACCATACAGAGACAGTAAGGAAAGAACCCCCCCCCCTATTTTTTGTTTACTATTTTTGTTTAGAAAAACCCTCCTTGATTTTGAAATGCTACACAGGGTTCAAAAGTGGATCAACGAACTATTTCTCCTGCTTCATGTGTATTTTCTAAACTAAATATTATACACAACAACACCTTTGTAAATAAACCAAAAAACAAATAGAGAGCCCTACAAGCAGTGCTAGTATTTCTTCTTTTCAATTTAATTTAGAATGACTCTTAATAAACCCTTTTAATTACTACGAAAGTATAAAATAACTTACATAATTTCTACTCATATGTGGTAAGACCTATACATTTCAATGGGTTATCCCTATATCAGACATAACTGAATGGAAACAATGGGGTCTGCCTGTAAACACATTCCAAATTGCATTTAATTTACTCCACAAGTCTAAGCCACAAGGCTACTGGTCAATGTAACGTAGCTCGTCTTTCAAAACACTGGGCTTTCTTCTTAGGAGATGCAGTTTTAGGCAGAAGTCAGTAGATGGCAGCATAAAACTTCAGGTGTTTTGGTATCGTACCTGTTACTTTCTGAGGCCGTGGAAGAGCTTTACGCATGTTTACCAGTGTCAGTAACAGATTAATTTTACCAAGAGTTTAATCGACAAGAATAGAGAAGGTTGCAATTAAATATATATATATATATTCTATTATATCCTACAGGAATTATTGCTGAAAGATCTTATGTAACCATTTTAATATTTTTTTAATGCCGGGACATATAACTGAAACCAAGAAAAAAGTTATGCCAAAATTCTGCCATACAAGTCCAAAAAAGTGCAAAATATTCTTTTCTAATATAACTTTATCCTGAAAAGTGAATCTGGAAATACATCACTGTCTCCTGATACTTTTTGTCACAGATATTTCATTTATAAAACAAACAAGGACTATCTTCTACTTCTTTTTCTCTCTGCTCTTTTGCATGTCTGAGGTGCTCAATGCATAACTTGAGATTTTTTCATGAGCATTGTCATCAACAATAGTAGGGCTACCAAAACCTGGTTTCCCCAAGACCAGTTCTGCCTCATTGTTTCATGGGTTTTGCACCAGGGTAAATGATAGGGTACATTAAAGACTGTAAAAATTTTATTATGGGCTTTAGAGGATTTTTCCCCCATAAATGCTAGCATGAACTAGCATCTATTATAATTGGTATAAGAGAGCAGGATTAAAACCTAGAAAAAGGGGAGCATAAAAAGGTTCACACACCTTTTTCAGGACTTTCTACATCCTTTTGTTCCTCTGTTTGGGGGACTGTATGTTTAGACCTCAGGGTGATAAAGTTGTTGAGATCAGAATCATCATTTTCCCATTTTGCAGCAAGTGCATAACTTGGTTTTGACTGGCTTTTGACTTGGTTTTGACTACTGCATGAGTTATCATTTTTACAAGACATATCTTCACAGCTGACTGATTCAGATGACTTGAGAGTTTTCTTTTCATGGTTTAAGAAACAACTTGCCTCTTCTATCTTGTTCTTTCTTATGCTTCCTCCACTAAGGTCTTCCACAGATCTATTTGAACTGTTACTTATATCAGATGATGCAGCACTTACATGAGGGGCAAAGCACTGCCTTTGAGTCTGTGGTGATATATAATAATTAATTACTTTGTCTGACTGACTTGTTTGAGCAGAAAGCAGCTCCTGGTTTGACATTGAATTCTTCTCTTCAAGCCATCCTAAAAAATAAAATTTAATTTCTCCACTGTAATAAAGACTTTTCATTTTCTTCCTCCTGGTTGGAATTAACTATTTTTGATAATCATTGATATTAGAAAGCAATTTTCTATCTCTTCTTCTGGCTTAGAAGAGACTATTTGAATATTTGTACTGATTTGTCCTAAGTAAAAATGCACAATACTGAGAAACAGGTGGCCACGCTGTTGTTTGGAGAAGTTTTCACCATCTGCATGGTGCTTACTGGTGTTAGATTTCTAGGAAGTGGGATGCAACAGACTTCATCAGAAAGACAGATTAAAATATTAGCAGATTTTTTTTTTTTAGAGGGGAAAAAAGTAAGGCATTCAATTAGCTCCCTCTAAAGATGTAGTTAACTAGAATTGCATTTATGTTTTTGTGTGTTGCTGCTGCATGTCATGCTAAACACAGCAGGTGAACTCTTTGTGACATGTAAAAAGCAGTTAAGTGGAAACATTTTATTTTTTTTTCTGAGCAGTGCCTCTCTGTTTCACAATATATCCTGTTTCTGTCAGTCCTTGGAGTTCTACAGCCACAACTGGTGCCTTCAAGCCAGGGCATAATTATGTAATAAATAATTATGTAATAAAATCTTTTCTGTGAGACTTTGAATATAAGTGTGCCTAAGGCTCTATGAGACATTCTGAAGTGTGTGGATGACTCACTCTAGCATAAAACTCCCCCTCTGAATAACATCACAAAATAGACAATTTTCACCATAACATACTCTCCCCACTGTCCTTCTACATAAATGTCTGCTATATTAAAACATTTCAATGCACCATTACTATTTGTTAAGAAATTCCCCTGTATGAATCTATTTTATTAAAAAATAGTATGGCTGGTTGAGGCTACTTTTCCTTTGCACATTAATAGAAAAGATAACCTTGTGTAATTAAATACTTCTGTTCCTATGATTTTTTTGTGAAAGTACACTTTAATTGAAGTAGTGTTGCTGCTTCAAATTGCTATAAACCATCTTCCACATCTCTCCCTGTTGGAGGTATGGAACTCCCACAATGATTAAGTACCTAATGTTTGCCTCTTTATCACTTTTAAAAAAACCCCAGCAAGGTACCTACTTTCTAACTGATATGATGTCAGCTGTGTGAATGTTTCTACTTCTGTAGGAAGCAAACTGTTTGCATTACTGACAACTGTATTTAATTGCTCCAAAGTTTCTTTGTAGACTGGATTTAAACCCAAATGAAGCCACCAGCCCTCCTCCAGTGAGCTAAGCATTGGTGCTTCCACCTCAACTGCCAGCAGTTCCTTCAGTTCTGTAAGTGAATGCCGCTGATACACAAGATTAACAGTCTCATGCTCTAAAAAAGAACAAACAAAACCCCAAAACATACAATATTAATAAGCTAGAAACACAAAAACTGAATGTTATTTTGGAAAGCAAAGTCCCCAAGTACCAATAACCTACAACATACAGACACTGTTTATACTTGTAACTCTAACAGACTTAAGAGCACAGTAGTTAGTCTAATCAAAGCAAGTGTGCTTTTTACTTATTGAATGTTTGAGTAAGAGGGGGTGTGTGTTTATATTTTTTTCAGATCCAGTCATGTGTAGCTGCATTAATAAATTTACAAATTGTCTTGTTCCTTATCTGTGAGTTTACTTGTCATGCTTACAAAGCATAACATAATGCTGACACCCCTCCCCCCCCAAATAGTAATGAGCTTTCCATACATCATTTTCAACTGTAAATGAATGTACAAATTAATTGGACAACATAAAAAGTCAATATACATAACTTAATCTTGACACTTGTAAAATGAAGCAAAATGAAATGAAAGAACAGTGGTAATAATTATTCTGGTTCTGTAAAAAATAACAGCAATAAATTATTGTGTATATTTTGCTTTCTAACATTAACTCTCCTCTTGCAAAGTTATTACTTTCTATTAACAGCATTTTTTATTCATTGACACATATTTCGAAACATTATTTAAGGAAAAATAGCACACAGAAAATAGGACAACAGATTACCCAATTTCAATTACCACATTTACCAAATATAATTAGTAGCAATGATTTGACCACTTTCATAGTGAAGTAAAACTCCTACTTCATCCAAATTACCTCCACAGGAGGATACATAACATATCACGTTCTTTGCAGCTTTTTATATGTACTAAAAGAAGCAGATAATCTGAGCTTCAGAGGATTACTTTAATTGGATAAACTTCATGGCTCAGAAGATGTGCTCTGAAATGTAACATTATCTTTTTTTGCTGTATTTTCTCCATGTACATGGAACTTTTCCGTATCAGTTACAAATTGATCACTAATTAGAAATCCTTACCAAGAAGCAAAAGACAGCTCACATTATTCCAATACTTCTCTGATTGCCAAACCAAATGTTCTAAGTACTGCTTAGAGGGTTCTGTAAGCAAAATACTGAAAAGAAAATAAAGCAAGACTTGGAGGTATGAATTTTAACAGTACTCTCTGTTGATTTTTTATTTACATAAAGCTACCTTTCAAAGTTCTACTTGCTAAATTTTCAGTTAATTCATTCACTCATTCATTAAAATGTTTCCTTTTCCATATAAAGGGTCACTTCAAATACCATATTGAACAGGGAGGCGTGAGAGGAGTTATCAAGGCTGGTTCACCAAGTAAAGCATCAGTGAATGAAAATTCTATCTAGACTGTGGTTCCCTCCTCAAAAGGATAACTAAATTCTTCATGCATATGTGAGAAAAATAGAAAGGCAAAAAATGCTAATAATAAGATGAGAATGAAAGGATGAAGCAGTCCCAGTCCTACTTCAGCATGAAATGGCTGAAATTCCATTGTGGGGGGATATTCCCAAAACACAGGCAATACTTTCTTCTTGTGCCCCTTTTGGAGGTTTCACAGGTGATACCTGCTCAACAGATGCATTTGCCATGTGTATAAGCTTATGCATATACACACACACGAACTTGCTATATACAAAAACATTTACTGCTGCCTACTCCAAAAAAGAGATTGGATTTTTAGGTTAATATGTCCTCCAGGAGAAAGAGATATGCAGTAGTGACTCTCACTTCCTTTTTCAAGTTCCCCTGAAAAGCCACAGATACAGATCGTTCACTCTGCTCACTCTCCCACACAAAATACAAAACATATGCAGCTGTCTCAAAGAACACAACCACCATTTCACAAATAGACTAAAGTTATTTTTGCACTGTTTTTCAGGATATATGATTCAGATGATTTCTGACAGGATTTATTACTACAAATTTTTCATTACCTGTTACCAGAAAGAGAAATAGGATCTTCTTGAAGTTCTGTGCACAGAAAATTAGCCTGTGATCTCTCTTGCCTGCATGGAGGAGTTAAAGGTACTTCCATTTCGCCTCTCACATATGAAACATATTTAGCTAGAAATTGCATAGGGCCCCACCCAAAACAAAGCAAAAAAATAAATCAAAGTCAGAAAGGTACTTGTGAATAAATCACAAATATTTTTGTATTTTACAGTAGCGAAATGTTGGATTAAAATACAAAATATTTTCATGGGACAATACACCATTTAAGTAATAAATTCCAAATACTTCACATTTAACCTTCAGCCAGTTTGAGGGTAATATTCTGTAGATCACATTCCTTTACTCATTCTGTTGCATAGCTCTGGCTACATACTCTTACCATGTAAGATGATTTTTATTATTATATAACCAGGTACAATAGCTGAGGTTTTGATAGTAAGTGTTCATCCCTGTTGGCCTTATTAGGTAGTTCCCACATAAATGAAGCTAATTAGATGAGAGAGAGAGACTTCAGAAAATGTTGTGGTGGCTGCAACATTCAGGTGAATGGACTCAGACAGTTCAGAAACAGACAGGCTTGATTTTAAAGATAAAAATTCTCTTTCAAACAGAATTTGTAACATCTAGGTATGACCACTGAATTAATTACAACACTGGGTTTTTTTAAGCAGTATACAAGCAACCCTGGTGCACACAGTCTCCTTCACATCACTTTTCACATCGTTTTTTTTCTGCCAATAACATTGAATGTGGACAAACAGATGAGATTCAACAAAAGCAAGTGTAGAGTCTTGCACCTGGGAAGGAACAACCGCTTGTATCAGTACAGGCTGGGGGATGACCTGCTGGAGAAGAGCTCTGTGGAGAAGGACCTGGGGGTCCTGGTAGATGACAGGTTGGCCATGAGCCAGCAGTGTGCCCTGGTGGCTGAGAGAGCCAATGGGATCCTGGGGTGCATCCGGAGGAGTGTAGCCAGCAGTCAAAGGAGGTGATCCTCCCCCTCTACTCTGCCCTGGTCAGGCCCCACCTGGAGTATTGTGTCCAGTTCTGGGCTCCTTGGTTTAAAAAGGACAGGGATCTCCTGGAGAGAGTCCAAAGAAGGGCTACGAAGATGATTAAGGGCCTGGAGCATCTCCCCTATGAGGAAAGACTGAGTAAGCTGGGACTGTTCAGCCTTGAGAAAAGAAGACTAAGGGGGGACCTAATTAAAGTTTATAATTATCTGAAGCAGGCGATGCAGGGGGAATCAGCCAGCCCCTTTTCAGTGGTCTGTGGAGACAGGACAAGGGGCAATGGCCGCAAGTTGGAGCACAGGAAGTTCCGCACCAACATGCGGAAGAACTTTTTCCCAGTGAGGGTGACAGAGCCCTGGGACAGGCTGCCCAGGGAGGTGGTGGAGTCTCCTTCTCTGGAGATATTCCAGACCCGTCTGGATGCCTCTCTGTGCAATATGAGCTGGGGAGCTGCTTTGGCAGGGGGGTTGGACCCCATGATCTCTCGAGGTCCCTTCCAACCCCTACAATTCTATGATTCTATGATTTTAATGGATTATTGCTTTTTATTTAAATCTAGTAAGGAATTTGTAACTTCACTGATTTCAGTGTTGTTCCATAAAAATTGGTGGTTTACACAATTGCCTTGGCATTCATCTCCCTGGCATTCTTCTTATAATATTTCTCATTAAGGCAAACCAGAAAGTAGAGATCACAAAAACCACAGTTCCTCCATGCTCTGTGGAAACTAATGGCCATAAAAATTTTAAGTAAGTACCTTTCCAAAAGGAAAACCACTTGTAACAAATTCCCTATTCATTCCAACAGGCAGTAAGCAGCTGCAATCATGATTCACACATTGTTTCATCAACTGGCACCCAGCAGGTTATGAATCAGACACCTGCCCAGCTGCTTACGGCTGCTCCTTATTTGACCTATGAAGTAGATTGGTGCAGCAGGGTGAACAAAGGATAGTACTAGAAACCCAGAGAATATACAGTATACATTGGGGATGGTGGAGGTGGAGGTCAGGGGAATAAGAAATGAATGCTGACTGAACAGGAGCCAGCAGTGTGCCCAGGTGGCCAGGAAAGCCAATGGCATCCTGGCTTGTATCAGAAATAGTGTGGCCAGTAGGTCTGGGGAAGTGACTGTGCCCCTGTACTTGGCACTGGTGAGGCCACACCTCAAGTGCTGTGTCCAGTTCTGGGCTCCTCACCATAAGAAGGACATTGAGGTCCTTGAACGACTCCAGAGAAGGGCAACCAGGCTGGGGAAGGGGCTGGAGGGCACATCCTATGAGGAGCAGCTGAGGGAGCTGGGGATGTTCAGCTTGGAGAAGAGGAGGCTGAGGGGAGACCTTATCACCACCTACAACTACCTGAAGGGAGGTTGTAGAGAGGTGGGCAATGGTCTCTTCAGCCAGGTGACAGGAGGCAGGACAAGGGGCAATGGCATGAAGCTGTGCCAGGGTAGGGTCAGATTAGATGTTAGGGAAAAGTTCTTCACTGAGAGAGTTGTCAGGGCCTGGAACAGGCTGCCCAGGGAGGGGGTTGAGTCACGTTCCCTGGGTGTGTTTAAAAAAAGGCTAGATGAGGTACTTAGGGATATAGTTTAGCATAGGATGGGAATGGTTGGACTCGATGATCTAAAAGGTCTTTTCCAACCTTGTGATTATGTGATTCTGTGAAAAGTGGTTACAAAAGAAAAAAAAAAAGACTTCTAATCAGTATAATTTCTTTCCCACTTAGAGAAAAAAAAGATAAAATCAATGAACTGCCATGGACTTCATCCACAAACTGTTATTTTGTGGTGAGAAGCAAACTTTAACACTTTTCTCTGGACAGGATAGGAGTTGATCTCAGGACAGAAAAAATCCTGACATATCCAAGAAGAACAATTATTTTCCTTTCAGCAATGGTGTTCAGTTCGTATTAATTCTTGTCTAGCTATTTTTGCCTTTGAGACTGGAACATTTTGACCAGCTATATTAGTTAAAATTCTGCCAACGCTCAGGGTGCCAATCCCCTTCTCAGAGCATTCATGACTGAATGGGTTTTCTTGTCCCTCAACCCCTCTATCAATAATCAGTCTCCATAGCCAGCAGGATGGGAAGGCAGGCAACAAAACGTGTATAGAAAATGCTGTTATTTTACGATTGGTTCTTCTCTGAGTTCAAGAAAACATATTTAACTTCTGATAACTGAAAAACAGTAAATTAACTAGAAGCAGAAGTTTGTAGAGTACCTCTGCTGAAATTTGGTACCTGGTACGATACTGGTACTTTCATTATCAGTGTCTTAGCAGTGCATGTATGGGTTTATTTTTATGTACTTCACATTCTTCCACCCACCCCCATAAAAAGACATGAAAGCTGCCTGTGCCTGCAGTGGCTGAGAGAAACTGGCAACTAAGATGAATGTCATCACTTTCTATTAAAACAATTAAAATGGCTTGATGACTCATTTATGCCAGAAGAATGGACAATATCCTAGATAAGACCATAGTCAATATACTACTACAAGTGAGGAGGGTCCCAAAATGCTCACATTTACTGCACTTAAGAGACAAGCAAGGATTCAGTGCACTCATTAGCAAATATTCTACCCTTTCATTTTATTTCTGTGGAAAACGGCTCTGGTGACCATAAGACTCAATCACACAGCAGGACTGAACCAGTTGCAAAACAAAATGTCTGCACTGGATTTTTGAATGTCTAGAAGTTACAAACTTGGTGCTTCTCCCTGGATTGCCCTCCATCACCCTCTTTTGAAACCCTTTTTGTAAGACTTTAACAAACTTTAAACTGTGTTCTTTGACTCCAAAATTTTAATCACTCTTCCTTAACTTTCTTCTGACCTCTGTGGGTAGGTAAGTTGTTAGACCAAAAAAACCCTAAAAAGCCAATCTAGTGCAAATGTAAAAGACCACTTGCAGCCAAAACTAAGATGAAGGAAATAAGAGGGAAGGAGTGGCATTTGTTTCTGCTTATTGTGCAGGTACAAGATAGTAGATCACACAAAGCCAACATTTTTATCATATATATATGTGGTGCATGTAGTCCCAAGAACAGAATATGGAGACAATCACTTGAAGAATTTATTTGAAATATCACCCCTTGATTCATGTAGCTCTTCTTACCTGACTCACAAAATTCCAACATACTTCTTTTCTTACTGGAAGACATCTCTTGTGGTATGGGACAGTACTTGGAAATTTCTGTTTTGTATGTAATTTCTGCTTTGAGATCTGAAAATAGATATTTAAAAGTGCCACAAATGAACCATTTATTCCAATCTTTTTATTGTTAAGGTAGAGTCACTGTCTGAAGTATTCAAAGCTCTTAGGAGTACAGTGATGTGATTTCTGGAGTGAGTAGGTAGCCTAAGTGTAGTTTACCAGGAGTTTGCCTGCATAGATTGTCTCACTACTACAACGGACTAAACCAGAACAAAACCCACTGATAAGTTGATGTCTATGTACAAAACCCTCACACCTCTGCAGTGGAAGTTAGGTCATTCAGCATGGAACCTGGCATGTGGGTTGCAATGTACTAAATGTCTCAGAGGAATGCACACGAAACAGTCGAGGTCAAATACAGAATTTAAAAAATTTTGTCCCTATCTTCAACAAGAAACTGGATTACTCCAAATTACTCTCCTAACAGAAACTGTATTCAGTGCACACACTCCCTACTAATTCCTATTTTTTTCTCTCTTGTTGGAAAAAAACCTGTTAATTCGGGTTTTATTTTAAAATAAACAGAATCATAGAATCTCCTGAGTTGGAAAGAACCCATAAGGATCATTGAGTCCAACTTCTGGCTCCACGCAGTATATAGTCTTCTTAAGGATGTGTCTGAAAGTAAATTTATTTACAGATAAGAAAATATAACACTATTTTCATGGTAGACTGGGTATCATGAATCACGGCTCATGTGACATTTATTTACAAGATTGCAACACCAACATGGATTGAACTAATAGCCAAATAGTTCTCTTCCCCTTGGCTATTTAAGGTGACATTGCTAATACTCAGAAATTAGGGTACAGCATTGTTCATAGTCTTATACAGAGAAATTCTCATTTGATAGGTTGTGATGTATTTCATAACTGCACTGAATGTAAAAGAGCTAGATTGTGTTAAAGGTGTGCAAATGAAAGAAAATCAGGTCAAGCATTTAAGAAAATCAACCCTCACCTTCTCTGATCACTTCTTTGAACATGTCTTCTTCAGCCACAGTTTCTGGAGTAAAATTTAACAACTGTTTCAGCTCCAGGTATGATGGCATCTTAACAGAGTCTGATCTGCCAGTGCTGGGTTTGCAGAGTTTTAACACAACAGGCAACATGAAATACTGAAAATATTATGCACAACAAAGTGGTATGAAAATTTCCTTTGATGTTATTGTACAGTCAAAGCTTTTTCAAAATCATGAATTAGCTTAATTCTAAACCAATCTAAGAGCTTTAAAGAAGAAATTTGTGACATTTACATAGCACACAAAAAGCTTTGTTCAATACAGACAAAAAAAAAGAAAAAAAGAAGCCAAGCTGCCCACACCCCTCTCCACCCCACCCTCAATCCCAGAACATGTCTTGGAACTTTCCCTTCCCATGCACATCTCATGGCTTCCTGTTCTGATTCTTTTTTTATTCTTAGTATAACAGTATCTACATAAAACTGCCAACACATCAAGCCCCAGGAAAAAAACCAGCTAAACAGAGTGAAGATTTGCAACAGCAGCATCCAAGAACAAAAAATCCTAAATAATACCAGTGCTTACTAGTCTTGGAAATATGAGGGCTACAAATGAAGCTTTGAGCAACCTGATCTAGTTAAAGGCATCCCTGCTTATTGCAGGAGGTTGGAAAGGATGACCTTTAAAGGTCCCTTCCAACCTAACACATTCTGTGATTCTATGACAAAACACTTGGCAGGTATGAAAGGAATTTTAATAAAATAGCTTGCAGATGAACAAGCCCTTATACATAAACTAAAGCGATCAGTAATATAATAATTAGTAAGAAACAATGTGATACCTCTTCATCTTTTACAGATATGGTACAGAAGTTCTCTTTAATCCCTGGCAATTCGTTTTTACTTTCCTGCATCTCCATTTCATTTTGGAAAGTCAAACATTCCCTTTAAAACACGAAAAAATACAGCAAGTGACTTCTTTGCATTGCTTCAAACCTAAGACTAAAAGTCTTAGTGGCAGCATCGATAGCTATGTACGTGTCTATATTTTGTGGGGGGTTTTATATCCATGCTTTTCTAAGAAAGCAATTCAGAGATGCTGTGCCAATCTGTGTAATTCACTGAAATTATCTTTCAAGAAATAGTACACTATATGCAGAGTAGAACCACTTAATATAAGGACCTGCCTAAAAAACGTTACAGAAATAAACTTCATATCAGAGTTGTTCACCATCTCAACACATTACTCCTATCATGTGAAAATGTAAAAGCTGCAGATCTAATTTTCTTCTAATGTCACGTTTTCTGCCATGCCCAGGATTTTGTCACCTTTCATTGCTATTATCAGGTGCTCTATTCAGCACCAAAGCAAGCAGAGCGTGCCCACTCTTAACTAAAATGAAAACTAGAAGTATGTTCCCTGGTTTAACTGACAAACTTCTGTACTGTCAAGAAGTAAAAATGAGTAGTGAAGCTACTACTTGCCTTGTAAAGAGAACATACAAGCAGACAGGTATGAAGATTTTTGAACTAAAAAGAAAACCTTTCATCAGGCTTGCCTCTTGTGGCCATTACAGGTGCTAAATCTACGATGACTTTTAAGGGGTACAGCTTCCTCATCTGCCCCTGGCACTACGATTTTGATGCAGGAATACTTTAAACTAAAGAGTATAAATTCTTCTAGACCTAGACTTCTTAAATTGAAGTCTGTCTAATTGTATCTCTGTTTAAATGCATCTCCCTGCGTGCTCTACTAGGAGATCTGGGCTCTCATCTTGAGAAGGCCAGTGGCTTTTCTAGTAAGCTGTGAATCAGCAGGTCAGAGCTGGTGCACACTGGCATTTTTTTCTCTTGTGACTGTTATTTCTGAAAGTCATTGCAGAATATGGATCGTGTTCTTTTTGCTGGGTATTCACAGTACTCACATGTGCACATAATCATGTCCAAGACTCACTGTGACATCAGTTTTTCATATTTGAAAAACCAGGCCAATGACCCATTCCTCCCTGTTCTGCCCTAGGTAGGTACAGTTAAATCAGCTAAAGCCTGCTCTGCGTTGCCTGTGAATCATGCAACCCTACCCAGTGCAAGGAAGTTATGCAAGACATCCAGACATGGAGTGAACCAGCACAAAATTTATACAGACATCATGAATACATGCACACAGTTGCATCACTAGGCACATTCTTATACAATTTATACCTGTTTTAACATACCAGTTCGTTCAAATTCCTGACATAAAATAGCATTCAATGCCACTCAGTCATCCTAGCAATACGAAACTGGGCAAAAACATAAGAATAATTAATACTTGAACTTGAAGAAATACCATTCAGCAGGGTAAGAGCATGGATTTACTGTCAGGATGACTGAGAACAATGAAGAAACATGGAAACATGTAAAATCCTAGCCTGACTAAATTTAGTGGCATTTTGCTCACGGAGAACCAGTTGGTCTGAGGCAGGATCAGGTCTCTTAATGATGGGCACTGTTTCAGTATTCCAAAACTACAATCCTAAGCACATTTCACATCATATCATATTAAAATGACATGATTTCATTTATACAGTTTTCTTGAATAATTCACATAAATTTCATCCTCAATTTTTCATAAATAAGCTGAAATCTTTACCTTGTTGCTAATATAAATAAATTGAGAAGTTAACATACAATAAAATATGAGAAAATGTTAATGGCATTGCACACAGACTATTACAATTAATATTATATGATCTGGAGATACCTGAAAATGTTATCTTCTGTTAATTTCTGTCCTTCAGAATCTAGAAAGGGATCTTTAACTAAAAAATAATTTAGTCTGCTCAGAAGCACAGATAAAGTAGGCAGGCTTTTACGAAAATTTTCAAGATGATCAATAAAAACAAGTTCCTCTTCCATACACAAATCTGAAGAAAAATAAGAAAAAAGACATTAAAAGACCAATATAAACGTAATAAGAATTATCAGAATGAAGAGAACTGTTAAGCAACTGTTGTAATGCTGTAAATGTCAGCAAAGCAATTAACTACACCTCACTTTAAATATTTTAGGATTTTTAAGCTTCAAATGCAGTAAAGTCTAGACTTCCCAGAGGTTCACATCATAAGCATTGGTTTTCTTTTGCTGTTTCTTTTCTGTTACATAACACCTGTTAAAAAAGAAAAGGTGCTTTCTTTTTTTCCCTTTTTTTGCATTCTCAAGTATGATAAATAAAGGAACTTTGAGCTAAATTCTGGTTGAGAAACTCAGTTCAGTGCAATTTTTAATGTGGAAATGTGGCGTTCTCTCCATGCACATGTAAACCTAAATGCATATTCTCTAATTCTGAAGCAACAAAAAACAAACAAGCAGACAAAAATTACAGGTTGCAATTTCCAGAAAGATGACATAATGGACCTAAATTTCCCTTGCATTTAGACCACTATTCTCCATGAAACAGAATGGATGCAGTAATCACAACTCTAACTGATGTAAAGGTATATTTGCAATATAATATATACACATATTATACATACATAATACATACAGAAGGGAAAAGAGAGTTCTTATCTTCTATCACCATGGAAGCCTCCTCATGCTTCTTTCACTCCCCAAATGACTCCCTGTATATAACCCTCCTTTCCTTCTTAGTGGCTAGAAACAGATCAAACAGATCCCCATAAAAAAATCTATCAACTAAAAAATAGATGCCTTGTTATAAAATGCCTCTTTTTAATGAGATAGGCAGGTCAGGAGAGGCTACTAAAGATTGTAGTAGCCTACAGAGTTTAAAGTACATCCGGTAAAAAAACCCAAAACACATAATTTCTGATACAATTTTCAAATTTCCTTATCTATTCTTCTTCCTTTTCTTCAGACAATCAGGAAAACAAAGTAAAAAGCACCTCAATATCATTTCCAAAATTAGTTGCTAAAATGGACCAGAAAATACAGAGTGCTTCAATGACATAAACTTGATCGTGCTGACCCCTATTAATGTCTCTTTTAATTTGTGTTAATTCAAATAAAGCAGTGACATTTCTAATATCCTAACATTCAATCCAGTCAAATAAGGCACTTTCCCCTTGATTTGTATTATCCTAATATAGCTGTAAGTTTAAAATTATATTAAATTTTATAGCATTTTTTTGTTATAAGCTGTTCTAGTACTTAAAGTTTATTGAGAAAAAAGGAGGGTTTTTTCACTTAATCTCATTATTCTGATATGATTGAAATAGTTTAATTAGTGCATTTCTTTGTTAATTTTAGTGCATTTAATCTCTAAGTCCCACCCTGGGAAAGTATGTCTATAGAAGAACCCATTTACTCATTTACAAAAGTGCCCTCCTGGAGGGCTTTCCTAGCTCTGAGAAATAGGCAGAGTTTGATATTCACAAATGCCAATGTTTAAAATCCATACAAAACTAGACTGAGTTGCCACTTTGTGATTTTAGGAAGTGCAGTTCCACATTTTTAATATGCTTATGCTTCAGAATTGTATCTTGAATGCAGCATTATCACTTTCTTTAGTTCAGTAATTTCTGATCATCAAAGGACTTTAGGAAAATAAAGAACAGGCTTAAGCATGTGCTCAAGTACTTTATCAGTCAGGGAGCAAAAATTCATGTCTGAATGGGGGTTTCACTGCTAGTGCTATCATGTGCTAGAGTAAAGTTAGTGCTCTTTAGCTTAATGGTACAAAGATGGTTATCATTCCCTTGTGACCTCTTTCTCATAACAGAAAGCCTATGCAAAACAGGAAGGCTATTAACAGCGTGCTAAGTATTGAAAAATTGCTTGCAATCTAATACAAAACTAATGTTATTTGGAAGATTAGAACGCTACAGTTAGTGACTGACTCTGGTGAAGCTTTTAGTTTTTCCATTCAATGTGCTTCATATTTCACAAGTTTTAATTTTCTTACCATTTTCCACTGCTATACTCCAGTAATAACTTACTAGCTACATATTAAATGTGTGCATAACTTATTACATTAAACTTTAAACCTTATTATATACTTCAATTTAAACAACAACCTTTAAATATGCCTCATTAAGTATTAGATGCATGATTTCTTGCATTACACATCAAAAAGTAAAATGACTGAAGAAACTGATTTTGTTCTCTGGAAGTAAGAAGAGGTTTACATAGAAACATAAAGGTTGGAAAATACTTGCAAGATCATCAAGTCCAATCAACAACCCAAAACCACCAGGTCTAACAAACCACTTCCCAAAGCTCCATGTTTAACAAGTCTTTTGAACACCTCCAGGGTGTTTTGAACACCACCTCTCTGGACAGCCTGTTCCAATGCCTGATCACTCTTGCAGTGAAGAATGTTTCCTAATATCCAATCTAAACCTCCCATGGCACAATTTGAGGTCTTGTCCTATTTCTTGTTACTTGGAAGAAGAGACCAACTCCCACCTCATTACAAGCTCCTTTCAGGTAATTGTAGGTGGTGGTAAAGTCTCCCCTCAGCCTCCTGAAACATTTTAATATGCACAAGCTGGAAGAGAAAAAACTTCCTACAGTAACAAAGCAACCTATTTAGAATTAAAATATAACCTTCCTCTATCAGAAAAATCGATTTTAAATAGATTTTAAATAATTTAAAATCCTATATTATGGGGTGTTGTTGGATTTTTGTTCTGTTTTGTTTCTATTTGGTTGGTTTGGGTTTATTTTGTTTTCAATACATGTTAGATAATTAGATCTATTAGTAAATTTCCATGGTTTTGCACTGTCTGTACCTATCTTCATGCTCATAGTGAACCTGAGTTTTGTGCTGATAGCAAACTAGCTGGTGTTAATTAGTAGGTTATCAAGACACAAAATAGCTTGAATATCTTCCAGAATGGCAGCCTTTTAAAGTGTTAGAATTGGTACTTGCCTTTCTTTAACACAAACAGAAATTTAGAGAAAGGGTTGGTGGTAACACATTGGTCACATTGAAAGATAATTACTGATCTGGTAATTCAGTGAACAAGTCACCAGAATAGTGAATAATTTGATGCCCTCCCTGTCATGGTTTAGCCCAGCCAGCAGCTAAGCCCCATGCAGCCACTCCCTCACTGCCCACCACAGTGGGATGGGGGAGAGAACTGAAGACTGAAAGAGAGAAGACTGCTGGGTTGAGATAAAGACAGTTTAATAAGTAAAGTAAAAGCTGCACATCCAACCAAAAGTCAAGGAATTCATTCCCCACTTCCCATGGGCAGGCAGGTGTTCAGCCATGCCCAGGAAAGCAGGGCTCCTTCCTGCCTAACAGTGATTTGGGAAGACAAACACCACATCCACGAATGCCACTGCCTCTCCCCCCTTTCTCTTTCCCCTGTCCCTTATAGGCTGAGCATGACGCCACATGGTCTGGGACATCCCTGTGGTCAGCTGGGGTCAGCTGTTGGAAGTGGTGGGAAGCAGAAAAGGGCTTGGCTTTGTGCAAGTGCTGCTCAGCAGGAACAAAAACATCTCCATATAACAAAAACATCTTTATATGACCAACACAGGTTTTCAGCACAAATCCAAACCATAGCCCCACACTATAAAGAATTCCTATGAAGAAAATTACTTCTATCTCAGCTAAAACCAGTACACCCCCATAAAAAAAGTCTGGTGTCTTTAGCTGTCCTATTGATTTTTGTTTAAATACAAGAACAAACTGAACTTTAAAATATGTATGAAGTTTTATAAAGTTTACATTTTTTTTTCTTTCTGAGACTCCTGTGCATGGAAATTTAGCTCTCTTTGTTGCTCCTCACAAAGTAGCAGCGAAGACACAGGAAAGCATTTGAATTAATTTTTTTCCTTTTGTAAACATATTAATATAAAAGGCTTTATTAATTGTTGAAACCTCTGCCATATGCCAGCTGATTAAAAAAATACCAGGTATTACTGAATCAGATGAATGAAGATCTCTCAATTATTAACTGTAATGCACTTGCACTGTTAATACTATGTACCTAATAAATGTTATCTTGTACAATATTGTACCAAGAACTACCTGCTACCTCTCTGTGACTGTGGGAAAAAGATCTTCGTAAATTATTGTAGTACTTCCCTTTTCTAAAGTAACATAATTGACAGACATAAAAAAATACACCTCATACTGAAAAAATAAACCTAGAAGTTCAGAATAATAAACTGTAAAACAGTTGAATTAAAGACTTTCTAAACATTGTGCTTTCTGTGATCAGAATCCATTACATCTCTTAGGGTGCTACTAATCACAAAATTTCAGAAAACCCATAGGAGCACTAACCAATTTGAATTATTTTCATGCCAGCAACAAAAAAGAATCTGCCTGTTTTTCCTCCTTGACAGGGTAAAAGAACATGCCACAGGAATCTAGTTTTACTGACGCACATTGGATCATTAGCATTTGATCAATGCCTGATGAAATCTACTTACTGTGATACTTTTTGTCATATCCTGCCATATATTCGATCGACCTGAAACTTCCTTTCGGCTTTAATCTATCTTGAACTGTCAAGACAAGTCCTGATTACCCAGGGAATAAATCTATCTTTAATGGGTGCAACCTCTGCAGTTGCAAAGACTGTAATCACCCAAATGATCTCTTCAATATCTATAGATCATGCTCAATAAATTATGGAAGATTACTTCATATTCCATTGACAAGCTGACTCCACAAAGATCTATGAAACACTGAATTAATCACTTTACCTTGCTGTTGTTCTTTAAATTCAGTGGCATAGTCGGTCTTCAAATATTTGTCTTGGGTGGATTCTTCTTTAAAAACATTCTCCACAAGTAAAGGAGATCCTTCTATGTCAGTCACAGAGGAGGGATGTGAACTTGGAATAATGTCTAGTAGTTCATTACTCATATAAAACTCTACAGAAGAGACAGGTTTCCTAAAAAGCAGAAAAACCAAATTAAATACAACACTGAAGCTGTTGTACAAGCACTGTCATAACTTCCCTGACTCCTCAGTGAATTAACAGCACTCAAAAAGTTACTCTACTGAAGAAGATCAAAAATTACAGCGTTGCTATCACTATTCACTAGAGCCATGGTCCAATTACATGTTTAATGTTTCCCCAAGAAAAGAACCTTTAAATATACCCCCAACATTAAATTGGACAAAAGGAAACTGTCTGGGGAAAAAAATCATCAAATCTATTGATGTCATAATATTTATTACAAAAATTTCCTGTTGGGTTAAATGTATAGTCATATGTCAAAAAACATGTAGAAATTGCAAGTACAGCCATAACTGCAATGTGGAAAAGACAGGATAAACAAAGAACCAAACCACTTCATCTTCTTGTCAGTCTTCACACTAATCTCAATACCACCATTGTTTGTCAGGAAAAAAACCAACAACTGCTTGCCAAATAAATAGCAAAATGATTTGACAACAGAAAAAAGATCACAGTCCTGAGCTAATTATGCATCTGGACAAAATACTTGCAATTGCTAATTAAAATATTGCCATATTAATTCTATGCTATCCATATAAATTGACCAGAACAATAAACTGACTCTTACTGATGAGTGGTGACATTTTTGAAGAAAATTTTCTGCTCACCTATTTGTATTGAACTTTATATTCTAATTTCAGACATAGCTCAACTCTGCATCCTATTGACTACTTTTAATAATCCTTTGCACTGCACACTATTGCTATACACTAGCCATCTGAACTTCTCATAAAATGGAGCAGTAATTGAGTGCACCTCTGAATTTTGGTATAGACCTTCATGTTTAGGTAGCAAGAGTGAGGATTGTCTACTACATGTCTTAAAAAAACCCCCAACTATTTTACAACATTTTTGAGTATAGCTCAAAAGTCAATTTTAGAACTACTAGTATAGTGCACAAGTAGTATAGTACACAACAATAACTGTGAAGGATTGATTGTGATTAATGTCATAACATGGCATAAGTTTTTTAAAATCCACGGACCTTACAACACTGTGCCAAGTTACCTGTGAGCCAACTCCACTGAAATCAATGCATTTCCCTGTTACAGATAGATCATGCATAAAGAAGCTGTGGATTTGAGACTACATGGGCCAGTATTTTCCAGTCAAGCACTTAGTATTTTTTTCTGGAAAGTGGTAATTATTTTAAAATGTAGATGAAGTATGGAAACATATGATCCAAGTCATACAGCTAAGCTTGTAATGTGTTTTGAACACATAAGGCACTACATCAGATTTAACGTATTAATCTTCAATTAGATCTTTACAATAGAAAGTAAGACTTTCAGCAGTATCTTAGAAATATAGACAGTTGAGTTGCATTATCATAATAAGCATGGCAATCAATTGCATGTACTTAACCCAGAAATGGATCCAATCAAGTTTCAGGAAAACCCAGAAATGGATCCAATCAAGTTTCTAGGAATTAAAGACTCACTTCCTTATCTCCTTTCCTGCCAGGTGTCCTCTCCTCCCTGGCTAGGCAGTCTGTGTCTCCTCAGTGTTTTTCTCCAAGTCATTTCTTGTCCTCATGCTATTTTTCAGCCTCTCCAAGGAGACATTGGACTCCCTGGCACTTTGAACCACTTTTCCATAATACATCTGTCCACCTCACTGACTCTTTGATCAAAATCGCAAACACAAAAAGCTCAGGTTGACAAGTTTATGTCAACACATCACCTCTCCTAATATACTTACCTAAATTTTAGACACACAGAAAGATTTAAAAAATCTACACAAAGCATGTATTTCATTGTGAGAGTACGTGCCTGTTTTTAGAACAGTCATCTTAGCAGAGTTGTAGAATAGCATGTATTGAAACGTATGGTAAGTGATGCAAAGATCACCTCAATCCTAAATGCATACCAGAACATCTTAGACATACTTTGGAAATTATTATGCCAAACCATAACTAAGTTTAGAATCTTTTCAGTTCTACCTTTTTGTGTACAATTCCTGGACTACATTTCTCCCGTGAGCCACATGCAGCAATCGACACTGAACTCCAGAAAAAAATGCCTACATTTAAAGTTTTTAATGCTTACATTTACTGGTTTAAATGACAACAGCAGAGCATTTCAGTGCTTGCTTCTAACCAGTTTTAAAAAGAAATTGTAACATTTTGCTCATTTCCTGTCATCTGTCATTTTGATTGTTGGAAATAAACGTTACCTATAAATTTACTTGTCATGGCATTCACTCCCTGTTCCTTGCTAACAGTAAATCTGCTGAAAAATATTTACTATAGGTCAGCTTTGAAATATCCAGAATAAACCACTGACCATATTTACTGCTCATTCCTATCTCTTTTGTGTGTGTGTCCTACTTTGCAAATACAAGGCATATTATGCTCCCTACTGGGAACACGTATAACTTCAGATGAATCATATGTGTTACCATGGCTTGGCAGTACTCACAGGGAAACCACTATCCTAAAAAACCTGAGTTACTTAGATTCTCTTAACTTAAACAGAATGCAAAGCATTTTAAGAACCTGAAGCACAAATGCAACCTTTCCTCCTAAGTTTAACTTCTTGTCCTTATTTGCTAGTCATCCAAATGGACTTTTTACTGCTGCACAGGCTAAGCCCACCTCATTTTAAAAGAAATTAAGTGTAATAATCTCAAATCTTCTGTAACTAGACTCTAATACATACACTATTTTCCCAGGATTTATCTCACATTATGACTAACAAGTGCTAAAACAACAGGTAAAAGTAAATGCTGTCTGGCCTAGTAAACCTTATTTATTTTTGTATCTCTTGAGATGGCATCTAACGGATTCCTGAATTGCTTACTGCTGATACTTGAACCACACTGTGCCTTTCTAAAAACTTATTTGGGAATTTATTTTTCCGTTACTGTTATTAGTCTAGACAGTGTCTTGGGTGATATCTTTGTAGGGTTCTGCAGCATCCTCATAGCACTTACCATTCTGCAGGTGCAAAGATGATTGTATTTTTTTTTTTAAGATGCAGAATGTAATTTAATTGTTCTTCAGTGCTGCTTTTGGCATTAATCCAAACCTATAGTTTAAGCTCATTATACAACAGAAACATTTTAGATGCAATTAATTTTGTAATTACATTTTTGTCATAAAATCTCAAGATCTATAGAGTTTTCTTTAAAAATGCAGTGCTCTAGAGGTTACATAGATTGATGGTGGAGTGAATTAAACTCTGAAAATGTAATTAAATCCTTCTAGTTCACAGGATCACAGAACTCCAAAATGGTTGAGGTTGTAACGCAACTCTGGAGATTATCTATCAAAGAAATTCAAATGGAAGTCTCCAAAATAATATTTCCAGTTTTGTTCTGGTAACCTAAATAAGTAATATTTTTTTACTTCACTTTTGCTATTTCTACATCACACTGAAAGATGTGCATCCATTCAAAACTGTTATTTTCTTTAATATTATTATTTTTTAATTTTCCATTTTATCTGTTCATCAGTTAAAATCAGCCTAATGTTTACAAAATGTACATTCTTTATAGCTCAAATATTCGGGGAGAGTGGGTTTCAGGTTCAAGCTTTTAAAAGGACTCAGATATTTCTTCACTTAGTACTGCAAGCCTGCAATGCAATAGAGGGCTTATATAGCTAAAAGTTAGCCACTACAACATCTGTTTGTTATATGAATCCTAGAGACACATGAAAAAACATGAGGAGAGTGGCTGTTTAAAAACTGACACTATGTTATGCACTACTGGGTACTGTGTTTGGTAAACCTTTTTTGGTTGGTTTTCAGATCTCCTGGTTGACTGAATAATGAAAATTGTTCAATCATATTGTCTTCACTACTGAGAATATGGCTGTAGGCCATTTAACAAACACCAAGTCGAATACAAACACACTGCCCTGGACATATCTAACAGCATCGTGAGAAAATCAGAAAATTAACTCATTGCTATTCACAAGACTACTATTATAATTCACAAGGTAATATTATAATCTATATCCTCTAGAACAAAACCAAGATAGTCATGCTAGATGCCAATCTAAGACATCAGATCCCTAGCCTTCCAAAGTGTTTGGCATTTTTATGTGTTAAAGCACTACTACCCTCTAACCAACTTCAGTTATGAGCACTCATCTTCTTTAGGTCTGCCAGAAAAGAAGAGCACGTTCAGTGGGTAACTACAGAGGTTTTGGTTCAAATGGCTGGCCCAAAATCATACAGGAGTTTTGACAAAGCCAAAACCAAAATAAATTCCCCAGGCAGGCAGTATTACACTTACTTATCCAAGCTCTGGGATTCAACTGAACTATACAACACATCCTCAGCAGAGTCTATTACAGTTATTAACTACTGATCGAAGAATTACACAGAACACAGAGTGCCAGCTGTCCCTTTAAATCAAGGGTAAAGATTTTTTTTTTTGCCATAAAGCCACCCACTATGTGCTTTTTTTATTCTAGTTTTCTTCTGCAGTAACTGTGTTTTTGAAGAGCATGCCCTTTTCATGCAGTACCACTTCTACAGGAACAGGACTCCTTCACTGTGACAACAGGAGCAGCATTTCACAGCCTGCCCTGTTATTCCTTGCACAGCCCTGATCCTCTTTGACCATGAATGAGCAGAGGGTCTGCAGAAAAAATAGTATGTAGCAATGCAACTGAAGACTGTATCATAGTGGAATCACAGAACAGTGCCACTGGAAGATACTGGTAAGCCTGGTACTGGCATTTTCTGTACATAATTATTTAATTCTGCAATGCCAAGTTTTCTTCACAACCACTTTTTAATGCATTTTTGAAGATAACATAGATTTTAGACTGGCCTGTGAAACCACAAATGTAATTCCTCTATTTCTTTCACACTGATAATTGTTTGAGAGCAGAAATACACACAATTTGCTGGTTTTGCTGAATCATTATTTTCTTTCATGTCTTATGCATACTGTAAAGGCTGTGTTGCTGCTTTTAAAACAAACTCTACCTCAGAGATCATTTGATACATTTTCACTTTATACATGATCTAAAAATAAACACATCTATCTTCAATTGCTATAATGCAAGTTGGGCTTTTTATAGCCACCTTTTACACCTTTTCAATGATTTATAAATACCCTTCTTTGAATAGCTTAATCTACAGTTATACTAATGTTAGGAGGGGAGAAAAATGTCCTCATGATTTACTTTCATGTTCCTGCAGAAATTTTTGAGACTTTCTTCAATGTCATAAATAGACAACACAAACATTACAAAAATGGGATAAAGCAGCAGAGAACTCCATAAAACCACAATACTATTCTCAGTGAAAAAGCCATCTTCAACATGTCTGCTGGGAATGTACAGTGCACTGTACACTTACTACTGTCTGGAAACATTGCCAGACTCTTATCATCATTAGCTTATCAATCACAAAGTACATGAATGACACCAAAGGAATCATATTTTTTAACTTAAAGTTACTGACTTTTCCAGGAAATCCTCCACAGATAAACTTTTCTTCCATTGATCCATTGATTCCATTGACGTGAATATGTTCTGTGTCGAAGTAACTGAGGCAAAAAGAGAGAAAAAGCATCACACAGAAAACATTAAAATTAATTTTTGTTTTTATGAATCAAACCATTACAGAGGCTAACAAAAATTGACACGGGAAGAAGAAATAATGATTTTAGCTTCCATTAGGAAAAGTAAATATAAATACACAAAAAAGATTCATATATTTTTATGTATATTTTTACCTCTGTGCTTGAAAATCCCCATTTTTCCCCCATCTCAAAATCTTAGCATCATCTTCCAAACCTCTTCTAACTAAACAGGTTTAGTAATTTATTTATCTCTGACCGTTGCTTTTCTTCCATAACTGGATGTCCAGACAGTACATTTTCTAGATATCTCTACAAACTAATCAAATATCACCCTTATTTATGGTGCCACACACAAATAAATATCTATTAGGCAATTGTTTCTTCTGAAGTGGTAAACACATTTACCTTCAAGAGCTCTATGAACTGACATGTTGCTACTTCCAGAAATACATTTTTTTTAAATCAGTCTTATCACATTACACACAAACACAAGCTTTTCCTTTAATCCACAGTTACTCTAAACTAAAACCTAAGGACTATACAACTTACTTCTAGTCCATGGCTTCCTGTACTTATCATCAGCAAAGAGTCCAGTGAGATGATACTTTTCATCCTGATGTAAACAGGGAGGAAAGCAAAGTGATAATCTCCAGATGGAAAACTTCTGCCTTGCCATACTCTGCACAAAAAAAGGCATGTGATAAAATGATGAGAGATTCTTTTTCTTTCTGTACACTACCTTTTCAAACAGCCACAGTATTTTCAAGTGTTTTCTGCTAAAATGTGGTATTTTATATTTAAATACTTTTTTTTTTGTGAAACTGACACAGTACAAGCTAAGAGAAAACATTAACATTTACCTGACCTGGTATTTAACTTTTAATCTACACTTCTGTGTATGCAAAAATGTACATATGTGTACCTTCACTTACCTAAACTTTGTGTGTACCATTACAAGAGCTCATTTTAGCACTTGCATGTGTTAATCACTCCTGAACTGATGCACGTATATATAAGCTGACCAGAAACAATATCAAATCATTCCTACTAATGCTGTTTTAAGTGCTTATAAGATTCTAAAGCCTCTCAGCTTTTATGTGCCATTATGAGATAACAAAAGCCAAAGATAAATCCTTTTATCTTCAACAAATACAACAGGGGAAGGTGGTAGTAACCCACTGAATCCTAGAGTTAAATAGTCAACATGCCAAATTCAGTAACTCTTCGCTGAAGACCAGCTTCAACAAATTACACAACAATTCTTTTGCCACAAAAGCCCCTGTGCAGCACTGTATAAAGAGCAGAGAATAAACAGCGAGTTTAAGAACTAGAGGAAAATTATTCCTAATCAGAGGTTTGGATTTAACAAGTTTATATCTTACAAAGAGGGTTTCTTCAAAAATTCTAGGGTGTAAAAGGCATATTGGAAAAGACAGCAAGCTATACTGATGTGGGAGAACATCATGAATGAGACTAGAAAATCCTTTGTAGTTCTGAGTCCATTGCCTGATGTCAGGTCAGCTGTTGCAGGTCCTAGAAAGGTCCATCCATTTCAGCATATGCTGTCAGGCCAGTTGCAACTTGTACCACTACACATACCAGGTGACTAGAAATAGTTCACTGACTTGGACTGCCACCAGAAAAACAGTGCTGCTGGTGCACTTGTCAAACCTTCCTACATTTTACAGAACATTTGAAATTAATTTCTAAGTGTACAGGTTAGGCTGAATTAGTTCACTTTGCAAGGTCTGGTAATATATAACCTTTCTCAAATATTTAAAAGTGTTTTTCAAGGCTATGTTATCTTTAATGGCCACAGTATTTAATCAGTGCATATTTACCCCTGTTTCTCAAGGAATTGTCAAGGTGTCTGCCAATTTCTCTTGCAACTAGAAGAGGCTGTGTGCATTTTTGTAGTTCTATGTGGCTTGCATATATTGTCAGTTTATAACATAAGAAAATGTCAAAATTCTACAATGACTTTGTAACTACACCTACAACACTCAGTAGCATGAGGAATTGAACTTAGGTGTCTTTAATGACTGAAAAGGCTTCTTTCTTCAGATACATTTATATCGGGCAGCTGGAAAAACTGTTATCTGAGGTTGATTAAAAATGCCTAACCAGGACATTAAGAATAGGACTCCACATGCAGGTGAGCCCGATGTGTGCAGCATTCCAAGTGTGATATGCTCATCAAATTCCAGCTCTTCCTAAGAACTGGAAATATTAGGCAAGTGCACTTGATGCATCAGGTGCCTTAGAAGTCAATTTAACTATCATGTACTTTCTAGTAAGAGGACATATGTTAATCACAAGAGTGGAAAAAGAAGCTGGAGTTTTAGCACAGCATATCCTTTGCACCTTCATGTCTGTAGTAACTTTAAACGTGTGATCACACTCATTAACCCCCATGATAATATTACAGAGCAATATTCACACTCTTTTCCAGAGCAGCCATTCAGTAGGTCACTAAACATTTCTATCACTTTTTATTTGTCCTGCTGTCAGCATCACTCTAATCCTCAAAATTCAGGCAAGCCATGAATTCTTCTCTTTTGCATGACAGCCCACAACATATTTTGCTAACATACCTATTTTTTGTACTTTGTTAATACAGAACCATCTGAAGATCAACCTGAATTTAACTACAGTGAGAAGGTTTTTGCATGAGTCACGGAATCCTAGAATCTTCTGAGTTGGAAAGGACCCAGAAGGATCATTGATTCCAACTTTTGGCTCCACACAGGGCCAGACAAGTCAGAGCATGGGACTGAGTGCATTGTCTAGACACGTCTTGAACTCAGCCAAGCTGGGTGCTGTGACCACTTCCCTGGGGAGCCTGTTCCAGTGCCCAACCACCCTCTCAGTACAAAACCTTTTTCTAACACCCAACCTAAACCTCCTCTGCTGCAGCTTCGTGCTGTTCCCTCAGGTTCTATTGCTGGTCACCAACGAGAGGAGATCGGTGCCTGCCCCTTCACTCCCTCTTATTAGGAAACCATAGAGATGAGGTCTCCCCAGAGCCTCCTCTTCTCCAAGCTGAACCATCCAAGGGACTTCAGCCTTTTTCTAAGACTTCCCCTGCAGACCCTTCACCATCCTCCTTGCCTCCCCTGGACACTGTCCAATAGTTTTGCATCCCTCTGGAACTGTGGTGTCCAAAACTGCACCCAGTACTCAAGGTGAGGCCGCACCAGAACAGTGTAGAATGGGACAGTCCCCTCCCTGGACTAGCTGGCCATGCTGTGCTTGATGCACCTCAGGATACAGCTGGGCCTCCTGGCTGCTTGGGCACACTGCAATATTGAATGACATTGCATGCTACTGGAGTTGCAATGAAGTAATGGTTGATACAATCTCTGGGAATAGTAGGCACATACTATATGAGACAATTCTGGGACTGTGAGGAGAGGGATGTGGGAACTGTGTTTCATAATGTAGATCTCAGTTTACCCACAAGGGCTATTGCTGCACCACTTCCTAGGCTACATTTCTGCAGCTATGTGCCAGCATAGCTGTGCATGTGCTTGCACTCTCCCTGAACTCTTCCAGGCATCACGTCTCGCTATCTCATTCTTCTGCTTACACACCAGAAATATCCCTTCTTGGCAAAGCATCACTCTGACGGAGAAATGTTTTATTTGGCTCAGAGTTTTCTTTGAAAACATAATGAAGTAAAAACTCAATTAGGTAAGGCAGTGTGCTTTGGTGATAAGCAGTTGGTAACATCAGCCAGGTGCAGACAGGAAGGAAAACAAGACTTCATAAGGTTTCTGTGACTTAACTCATCAACATCTATAAGCTAAAGTATTTCTTGTAGGTGTGAGAAAAATCTGCTCTCCATGAATTTAATCTAAACATTCTAAAACCTCTTCCCTATCACCAGCAATTAACACAGTGCTGTGTATCACTGTTCTAATATATACTAATGTAGCTGGAAAACTGGATTCATTCTCCAGGAAGGTAATTAATTGAATTTTACACATTAGAAGGCACAGTGCAATCTCCAGAGAAAGCTCTTAGCAGGGAACTGGCTGTAAGACACAATTGTAAGACACTAAAAAAAAAATTAGTCTTCAATTCTGTCAAAAACTGTATTTTAATTTTTTAATTTGAAACCCCTGAAATCTCTTCACTACATATCCCAGTAAGTGCAGTACAACAATCTCAATGACTAAGAAAGTAGTTCTGTATCTTTTTTAATGTACAAGCTTTTAATTAGTTACTGCCATATTTCTTTTGGAATATTAAGAATAAAACCATACCTCATATAAATAGTCTGTTGAGTGATACTTTAAAGCTGCAAACATCTTGTTTTCTGATGCTTTCAACATTTTGTTTACTAGAAGATACACAGAATATGGATTAGTTAAAAACTTCCTGTATCATGCAAAAAAGTTGAAAGAGAAGGTTGGAATCAATGTTCAACAAGAATAACTTCCTAATTTCTGCTAGTACATGCACGTTGGACTGAATTTTCTATAGAAGAAGGCTACCCTGAGCATTCGGTATTATTCCTGTGGAAGGATTTAACAGAAAAACCACAGACCATGGACAACTGATTTTTCTCCAAAGGAGCTGGTCTTTGGGATTTTTTTAGCTAAGCCTGCTTGTTTCACTGAAAACCTTTCAAACCACTAAGTGAATGTAAACAATACTAATAACTTCCCCTAAGCAGTAATTTTGAGAATTGAGCTGATTTGATTAATTTAGCTTTTAAATATTGTAGTTCAGCTATCTAAACTGTTAACTTTTCATTGTCCTATGTATTTATGATGGGCCATTTTTTCCCTCCTTCAGTTTTACAAGGGAAAAGGTGACCGTATAGGCTAGTTGTGAGCAAGAGGCCTTGCTGGAACACCAGATCTCTAAACTGGTGCTTCTGATGAGAACCAGGAATGAGTTGAAAACTATGTAAGGACTAAGATAGGAGTATATTGTTGCTTCAGTAAGGTAAAACAATGCTTGTTCTTAATTAAAATTAGGTAGGAGAGTCAAGGCTGACGCAAGGTAGTTCTATCCAAAAGAAGTGTACAAATGCAAATGAAATGACAGCAGTGTGAATTGTAGGGCTGTAAGGGAAATTTGTGACACAAGCTTGTCTTCACATACAGATATGTATATACTTCACATACCAGTGGTATCAGTAACACACTAGGCTAAAATTGCCTAAGTAACAGATTTGGGAAATATCAGATTTGGATATGGATGTAACAGAATCAATGAAGAAAAAGTAATTAGGGGCTGGTTGCTTACTTCAGAGGCATCTGGGCAGAGGAAAGGAAGTGCAGGGAGGTAAAAAGCCAGGTTAAGGAAAAGAAACGGGGAGTATGATTTAAAATCAGGTGGAGGAGGAAGAATAGAACCTTCGTATGGAAGGAGAACGGTTTGCAGGAGACAGTAGAGAACAAAACCAGTGGACCAAAACCAGTGGGCCTGCTAGCAGAAATTCTTTGGGCAAGCTGTTGGACTCTCCATGAGGGTCGGACTTGCTGTGGAAGCATGAAGGGATGTGTTTGTAAGGAGGAATATATCCATGCTTCAATGCTAAGTGCAGGAAGACAGGGAATAGATTTGTAACTTAATAGTACTGACAGGTATCACTTATTAAGATTTATCTATAGCAATATAACCATCAATTCATACAAATACTAAGCAGTAGAATTGCAACTATTACTAGCAGTGATATAATTGTGAATTAATACAGCTAATAGCAGCGAGCCGCCTAGGAGCCACCTGAGGTACTACCACTTTCTTCAGGCTGTGTCCTTCAATCTGTAAATGCCAAAACCTCCTCTATCTGGTTTGTTTCAAGTTTCAAATTTTAAATGGAAGAGTGGGATTTGGCAATCCTAGCCTGCGAGGATGCAAGGAAACACAAGCTTTTAAGGTTTTTGGTTTTTTTAATGAGAAACCACAAAACTGAGGAAGAACAAGATCTTGTTTCATTCCCCAGGAACACCAGGGGACGCCACTTAAAGCGAGAGGAACGTGTGCTATCGGGTACTTCTGCCAGTACCGAACGGTTTTTAATTCCCCCGTTTCCAAGACCACTGGAGAACCAGCCGTGGCCAAGCGGCGAGGCGTGGCGGAGGCGGAAGGCAGCCGGGACACGGACTCACCTGGCGCCGGCCGCCACCTGCCTGCACGGCCGCGGCACCTCGGGGCGATACCGCCCGCCAGAAGCGGCCCGCGCGGGAAGCGGAACGCGGGGCTCTGATTGGCTGTCGCCCCTCCCAGCCTTGGCGGTCAGCAGGAGGTTCCCGCCCTTTAAGCTCCCGGCTGTCTCCTCAGGCCGTGGCGGTTCGACTCCCCACCCACCTCCTCCTTCCCTCCTACCCCCAGCCGCCGTCGAGCGGGGAGGGTGAGAGTTGTGAGCCTGGGCCCTGGCCTGCGTGGCTCCCTGTGTAATCCTGTTCCTCAGAGAAAGGGCTCTTTACTCAGAGCAGCCGCAGGGCAGGCGGCGGAGCGGTCCCTTGGCGCTAAAGGGAGGTGCTGCCGTTATTCTGAAATACCGCAGCTTTTCTTTTAGGAGAAGCACCGCCCAGGGGCCAGAAGCAGATGGCCATTGTCTCTATGTAAAAGAAAAATGCTCAGGAGGAGCGGATAGGAACACTGGCGTGATACTCAAAGCAAAGCTGTAAATACTGCTAAAGCAGTAAAGGGAATTAAGTACCTAAATTTCATTTTCTGTCCACCGGGAGCAGCACATATAGGAGAAGAAGCTTAAAAAAAAAAAAAGAGATAAGGTTAGTTTGTAATGTAATTGTGTCTAAAACCTCCACAAACATGGTATCTGTTACACTGGGAACAGAAATTTAATATCTGGAATTTAATAACCAGAAACGTTTCGGCTTCATATTGCTCAGCAAGCATATGTAATGCCAGTTTCTACAAACAGCTGTCAACTGTGGGAAAAAGGTTTGGGTGTGCTTTCCCCCCCCCCCCCCTTTTAATTGGCTGCCTAACTTGGTCCCACAGCCCTCAGGCTGCTACCTGTTTTACAAACTGTTGTGTTTCTCCAAGAAGCAGTTTAATATCTCATTTCTGCTGTGGTCCAGGCTCTGACTAATGCCCTGGACTGACAAAAATTTCAAGACTCATTATGCAAATGCTCTTTTCCCCCCTATCTCCCGGATTTTACACACATCCTCAAGGCAACTAGGACCCAGGTGCAGTTTTGTTTGCTGAAATGGTACCTTCTTTCTGTGATTGTCACCACAAAGCCACTATATCGCATGTCCTTAGCTCCTCCTTTTACCTTAGAAGTGGGAACTCACAGAGGATGCACCAAAAGTGCAGAAATCTTTGTGAATACTGCAATAGGTGCATTCAGACTGTTACTACAGTGGTCTTGGGAGACTGGAAAACATGTCTCCTCAAAGATTTCTTTGCAGGAAAAATGACGATAAATTTCTGTGGGTAAAACAAAAATTACACTTTTCACTCTGCTTTTAAAAGCTCCATTAGCTTTTATACTTCCTAGTGAGTGAAAAATTTAAGTAAAAAACCATAAGGATAGATGCTGTCTTTAGTGCTATGAAGTACGACTTTTTTTTTTTTTTTTTTAACTGAGAGGATGGGTTTAGTCCAGCATTAGCACACATTTTTTCTAAGCACAGGCATATTGCAAATGTATCCCACAGTTGTTTGTTCCATTCATAATTAATATGATATAGTAGAAAATGTGCTGGATAAAGCAGATGCATTCTTAAGGAATATATGCCTTTATTAGAAAGTTACTAGCTTATGTGAGTCTGCAGAGAAAAGGATAAAGTGAAATACAGTTGGCATCTTTTAGTGGTAAAGCAATTGCAAGGAGATGGAAGAGTACTCTATGCTGCAGGCTGCATCAGTAGCAGATCCTGTGAGAAGCGCAAATGCCATTACTTTATTGCTATCTAAGTGTTTATATATTTAAAATTTATTTTCTACACTCCAAGAAGTAGAAAGATAAATTGTTGGGCCAAGTAGGCATAATACACAAAACACAGGAACTTCCATTTAAAGTATTTCAGAAGTAGTCCTCTCCCAGTTGGAATACAGAGAAATGCATATTTTTATCCCAAACCAAGAAAGAAGATAACAATATATTATAGTAATAGAACAGGATGTTATGGCGGAGAAATGCCCCCAAGAGCAAAGCCTTTGAAGTACTTGGGAAAGGTAAAAGCAATGACAACCATGAGAGCAGATCAAGAACCTTATGCAGCTACTCCAAGAAAGAATGCAGCTGCATATATTGTCAGTGGATAGATATCCTATGAAGATTATGATATCTCCAGTATTGCTTCATCAGATTGAGGAGTTAATGGGTTACACGTCCTGCAGAAGAAAATAAGCAGCAATTGATACTTAACCTCCATAACTCATTTCCTCAGATGTACCTGTAGATCTGGATGTCTGCATGTAACAACCTTTCAATAGATCCATGGGGATTATACAGCTGATGAAAAGTGGTGATATATACTATGTACATTACTGCTGTTACAATTAAGATCATGATGGAAGAAACCTTTCCAGCTCACTGCCTGAAGCCAGGCAAAGCTTTCATCCTGCAGGATGACAGTGGGGGCTATGGGAAATCAAAGTGGTAGCTTTCCTCCTAAGCCAAAGTGGTACATACTTTCCTCATAAGTCTACATCCTGCATCTTAGTTGTATTTCTTGTGAGTGAAGCTGAGAATTCTACAAATGAGAATAACATGAATGCTGATTAGCCCTGTCTCTGTGGGGAAAGATGATAGGAAATTTGGCAGCTGCATGTGTTTGTCATCGTCATGTTTTATAGTGTAGCTGCTTTTTGGAATTGCCAGAAATTATGAAATATTTAGGTTTAGCCCTGACCAGCTATGGAATCTTCCACTGTGCCCTTCCTTCAACTTTCATAAAATTTATCACTGAACTAAAAAAAGACTCTTTGGTGGGTTGTTTTAAAGAATATATTGGAGAGTTAGGCACAAGATTACTATAAATCTCATTGTTCTCTGGAAAATATTCTATTGTGAGCTGGAACACAGCTTTTCCAATTCACATTAACTGTGTATAAGCCCCATCATTTTATGTTAACTGAGAATTTGGTCCTCTGTCTTTTTTCTACCTCTTTTTTTTTAACCTTGCCTCATACCATGTTAGTCATAAAAATCAGAACTGAATGTAAAATATTACTAAGGTGAGAAAACCAGAGATATAAAGAAACAAATGTGATTTGGAAAAAGTATCTTGCTTCATATTGATTTCAGAACAGCAAGAAAATACACAAAGTTGTGGATTGGGGTTGGTTTTGGTTTGTTTTTTTTTTCTTTTTTCAAATAATTTTGTTTCTGAGGATTTAGCCCCTTGGAGGGGAGTTACGGAGTTACGCCTGATTTGTTCTCTCAGTATCTGAATTCCTCATGTGCAAGTTAGTCGAAACCTCCACAGAAATGTAAATGGTATAAGTATTTTCTGTGTTTTTCATCAAGAATTTTTATAAGCCAGCTTAAATGAACAAGTGCTCAATCTACAAGAGTGGAATTTGAAGACAGCACAATGAACGAAGGCATCCAAAAAAACAAGACACAAAGAACAATGTTAGCTACACAATATAAATACCTAAACATAAATGTCATTAATTCATAACTGTGTCTTTCTTTATCAAGTTGCTGCTTTGCATCGATACTGCATTGAAACATGTAATTACATTTTTATGGTAGATAAATGCTGGGAAAGGCATACTTTTCTGCCTCAGCCACTGGCAGATGGCTGGCAAATCCTGTGGAAGGTGCAGTAGGTGCTGAGAGAAAAGTAGGGGTAAGTGTAACACACCTACAAAGTGTGCCCTTTGGTCATGTGTTTGTACTTCACCTGTGATGCTCAGATACTGAAATGAGAGGGGTTGTAAGAACCTGAACACAATACATTGCTCTTTCATTTTCTTTGTATTTTGTGTAAATTTGATTGACTCTATAGGCTGTTGATCAGCAGCCACCTTAGGCTTCCAGGTAGCTACTTAAGGGTTAGAATAAGATGCCTCAGCTCTGCTAGGTGGAAATGGCAGATCTGATTTAATATGAAATTTGCTAATGATGAGGAAAGTGGTAACATATCATATCATAGGATAATTTAAATATGAAGTGATCTCAGGAGGTCTCTAGATCAAATTTCTACTCAAAGCAGGGTCAGACATCAGATGAGAGTACTCACAGCTTTGTCCAGTTAAGTTTTGGAAATTTCCAAGGCAGAGGTGATGCAAAGTCTCTGTGTCCCAGCTCCACTGCATGGCTGGCTTTTCCTTATCTTCAGTCTGAACCTCTCTGACCCTATGCTTGCTGTTGCTACCCAGAGTGCTGTTGGCTCCTGCTCAGCTTACTGCCTACCAGGGCCCAGGGCCTCTCCCTCAGAGGTGATCCTTGGTCCTGTTGGCCCCAGACAGGATCACTGCTGGGCTTCTGCTTTTCCAGGACTCCGCATTTGCCCTGGTTGAGTTTCACGGAGTTGACGTTATCTCCTTTGTTCTGTCTGCCCAGGTACCTCTAGAGGGCAGCCCAGCTCTTGCATGTATTGTCTGGTCCCCATAACTTGGTGTCATCTGGATACTTGGTGAAATTGCACCTCTTTGTCTAGTCTAGATCACCAATAGAGATCTTAAACAGATCAGGCTCCAGGATAGATTCTTGGGGCACACAATTTTTCCTGACTTCAAGCTGAGTACAACCATTAAGCAGAACACTCAGAACCTGACCATCCAACCAATTTTTTATACATTTATTTTTTCATCCATTCAAGCCACAGCTTTCCTTTTCAAACTCAATCCAGACTATTTATTTATCTCTTTAGCTTCTTTTTGCAACAGGGAAGATTTAGCAGCTAGTTATGCCAAATTCTTTTTGGTGTTTTATAAGAAGAATTTGGCAAGGAAAATAGTAATTTTTGTCACCAATAGCTACGAAGGGCTATCAAGTAAGCATGCAGAGTTGTGAAGCTTAATAGTTGACTAAAATTTCCTCTTAAGAAATTTTTAAAACAACTTGTTCCTAACCATCATTGACTCTGTTCTTGGGCTATGGACTTCAGGATCATAGAATTGTCATAGATTTACAGTGGTTTGTGTTGGAAGGCCTCTCAAAGATCACAGATTCACAGAATGGTAGGGATTAGAAGGGACCTCTGAAGATCATCTAGTCCAGCCCCCTGCTAGGTTACACAGGACTGTATCCAGGTGGGTTTTGAATGTATCCAGAGGCAACTCCACAGTCTCTCTGGGCAGCCTGTTCCAGTGCTTGGTCACCCTCACAGGGAAGAACCTTTTCCTCATGTTGAGATGGAACTTCTTGTGTTTCAGTTTGTGCTCGTGGCCCCTTGTGCTGTCATTGGGCACCACTGAAAAAAGACTGTCCCTATCCTCTGGACACCTGCCCTTTAGATATTTATAAGCAGTGATGAGCTCCCCTCTCAGTCTTCTCCAGGATAAACAGACCCAGGTCTCTCAGTCCATCCTCATTCCTTGTCTTTCTAGATCATCTAGTTTCAACCTCCCTGACAAGGGCAGGGACACCCTCCACTAGCCCAGCTTGTCCAAAGCCCCATCCAACCTGGCCTTTAATGTCTCCAAGGAGGAGGCATCCACAGTATCTCTGGGCAAGTGCACCAGGGTCTCACTATCCTCACAAGGAAGAATTTTTTCCACATGTCTAATGTAAATCTCCCTGCCTTTAGCTTAAGGCCATTCTCCCTTGTCCTCTCACTCCATGCCTTTGTAAATTCTGCCCTCTCCAGATTTTCTGTAGTCCCTTTAGGTACTGGAAAGCCACTATAAGCTCTCCTGGGAGCCTTCTGGTCTCCAAATTGAACAAGCCCAACTCTCTCAGCCTGTCCTTACAGCAGAAATGCTCCAGCCCTCTGCACATTTTTATGCCTCCTTTGGACTCTCTCCAGCAGGTCCATGTCTGCCCTGTACTGGGGACCCCAGAGCCTGATGCAGTACTCCAGGTGGGTTCCCATGAGAGCAGAGGGGAGCAGGAGCATCACCCCCATTGACGTGAGGGTCATGCTGATTTGATGCACCCCAGGATATGGTTGTTTTCCTGGGCTGCAAGTGCACAATGCTGGCTCATGTCCAGCTTTTCATCCACCAACACCCCCGAGTCCTTCTCCTCAGGGCTGCTCTCAATCCTTTCTCTTCCCAGCCTGTAGTTGTGCTTGGGATTGTCCCAGCCCACGTGCCAGACCTTGCACTTGGCCTTGTTGAGCTTCATGTTGTTCACATGGGCCAGCCTCTCTAGCATGTCAACATCCCTCTGGATGGCATCCCTTCCCTTGAGTGTGTCAACCACCCCACACTGCTTGGTGTCATCTGCCAATTTGCTGAGGGTGTACTCAATCCCACTGTACATGTCCCCCACAAAGACAGTAAATAATACACATCCCAATAGTCTGTCCCCCAAAGGACTCCACCTGGACACTGAACTGTTGACTGCAACTCTTTGAGTGTGATCATCCAGCTAATTCCTTATCTGAGTGGTCCACTCATCAAATCCATTTCTCTCCAATTTAAAGACAAGGATGTTGTGTGCTAGTGTCAAATGCTTTGCACAAGTCCAGGTAGATGACATAGGTTCTTTTCCCTTATGCACCAATGCTGTAGCCCTGTTGGAGAAAACTACTAAATTGTTCAGGCATGATTTGTCCTTACTGAAGCCATGTTGGCTGTCAGCAATCACACCTGTTTTCCATGTTCCTGAGCATAGTTTTGAGGAGGATCTGCTCCATGCTCTTGCCAGACAGAGAGCTAAGATTGACCAGCCTGTAGTTCCCTGAATCTTCCATTTTCCCTTTCCAAAAAGGAAGTTATGTTTCCCCTTTTACAGTCATTGGGAACTTCATCAGTCTGCCATGACTTCAAACATGACTGATAGTTCCTTAGAAACTTTGGCCACCAGTTCCCTGAGGAACCTTGAATGAATTTTATGTGGTCCCATGGACTTATGCACTTCCAAGCCCCGGTTTGATCATCTCAGACCTGATGTTCTCCTATGGTGGGCAATAATTCATTCACTGTGAACTGGGTGGCATGGGTCTTGTTGGTAGAACCATTGTTTCTTTTGTAGATACAGTTGTATAAGTACAAACACTTTTGCAAGTTTTAGAGGTTGAACAGCAGCTGAGAAAAACCTTGCTTATATATACATGCTTATCTAGCAGAAGAAAAAAACCAGCAGAAAAATCAGTAATATGAAGGAACATGTGCAGCTGCTTACGATATCTCTGTGGTGGTCTAATTACCTCATATTCTCCTTAAGACTGGCACTGTAAGTATGCAACTGAACCCTTAATGAGCTGTTTCCTTGTGAATGATGTAATTAAATTAATTGCAAGGTAAAATACAGTTCTGTGCAGAAGGATGAATGAAGAAGGGAAGAAGAGCAGGGAGAATCCATTTTACAGTCATTACAAAGTGGTCTGTGTCACAGTATCTTGAAAGTGGTGAGAGTCACATGTAAGCATGCATTTCAGAATGAAAACTACTATTAACGACTAATCCTTTACATCCTGTTGGTTGTCTCCAGTTACTCATGTTGCAAACCCCACTGAACTCAGTGGAAAGAATTCTTTCTTTTCAGTGAGGTGAATAAGAGTGTTGTACCCCCTGACCTCTGTGTGAGCAGCCCCTGTGTGTAGTCTCACTACCTTCTGACTGTACAAAACCTGGTGTGACTAAGGCTTTATTTCTTTGATAAATACACCTCATCTGGGTGTGACTCCATTGCTGGACTATTAGTAGAGAAAATGCTGCTAATGTGTACTTGGTTCTAGTTAAAGAAAAACCTGAGTTCATCTGTGCGTAGTCAGTCACAGCTTTAATATACAAATATGGCATTAAAGTTGCCTTTGCAGGTCCTCTTTCAATGAGTCCAGTGAAATCAATGTTTCTACTGGAATTTAAATGCAGAGGGGTGGGAAGCCTTTTGATGCTCCATAATTTTGTGGAATTAACAGCAGATATGTTAATGGCAACTTGTAATACTGGTTTTTTTTTTTTCAAATACTGTACTGAATCTGTATAGAAAATTATATTTATAGACCCATTAGGTTGAATCTATAAGAAATGGAATAAAACAGAGTAAGTTACTAATTTTAAAGTAGACGTGCAGGGCAGAGTTAACGCATTGGATTGATCTAATCTGTTCTGATCATAAGCTAAATCAGCTATCAGGTAAACATGTCTTAAATAAACTAAATCCTGTTGACTTATGCCAGTGGTCAGGAGATGAGCATGAGAACTTACAGATCTTTATGGATAGGAAAAGGTGAATAATATATATGTAGTTGGCTAGTTTTCACCAGTGGATACAGCAACATGTCAACATAAAAAATGGCAGAAATGAGAAACACAGGGTATGGGTGAAGAATACAAGAAAATAGAATGTAAGGCCCTTTCACTGCATCACTGTGATTTGTGAATACCATTTCTTTGAATACTTCTTGCAGTCATTGATTTACATCTAACCAGCTGGAGTTAAAGGTAACTCTGGAAAAAGCTGTCTGGAAGATAAATAAGACTGTTAAAGCACTTGCCTGACTGAACTGTGATTAAGATTTTTAGAAGAAACAAAGCCCTGTTGTCTTCCTCCTGCAAGTAAATCCTGTAGCTGAAGTAATCTGTTACTGGTATGAAGCATGTATGGTCAGCTGATACTGACTAACGCTCGCAGATTGAAATAGCCTGCAGTAGGGAAAATTGTCTCACAGCTCTTTAGCTCAGCATGCAGAAGCAGTTCTACCCAGCTAAGGGTCTGAAGGCTTTCCAGTTGTCTGCTTTTGTAATAGACTTCTCTGGAAAGAGATTTCTGCCCTGATATTTTGCCTTAAATGCAAAGCCATAAGAAATCTTTTGGCCTATCAATAAGAAGTTACTTGCAACAGCACCTAACCCTGAAGTCCAGATCTCAACAAGACTACCCTGATTGATGAATGTTTTTCCTAACTACAGGAAAAAGCCCATTATTATACATGCTGAAGTGGAATTTTTTAAGCCAATGGGACTTTTCTTAGCAATCCCAATGGAAGGGGGTTTGCTTTATTTTCTATTATTAAATCTATATTTCTGCTTCTACTGCAAAATATGTATCTTAGAGGGATAGTGCTTTGGTATTCTGAAACAATCTGCCATTTTTGCCTTTTTTTTTTTTTTTTGCACTTATTTCAACCTGTGTAGTTTCCACAGCTCGTGGGCCTATTTCAGTGCTGCTACACGTGCTAAGTTCTGACAGTTAAAAGATTATACTGAAATGAGTGTTTAAGACATCAGCCTTGAGGTCAGCTGGCAGTCAGAGATGAGGCCAGCATCAAATCTAGCTGACATCCTTCCTCTTCTAGTGACTTATTTTTGCTACACTGAACTTTAGAAGTTTCAGTCACAGTGGTCATGCTATTTAATGTATGATTCTGAGGGAGGTTTGTGTATGATATACCTAACAGAAAATGAAAAAAAGACAACCAAGAAACTACTCATGACATACATTACAGACGCATTCACAGTTTATAAGTACCAAATGGTTAATGAATCTAGCTGTGGTTATCCAAAGTACACTAAAAGTGCTGGGATTCAGGTTAAATCAACTGATGCAGTCATTGCAGCACAGAAAAAAATAATCTCTGTCTATACAGAACAATGCAGTCTCCTGATATCTGCACTCTGTGGAGGTCAATCAAGAGAAGGCCTTTTCAGGAGCCTTTAGCTCTTGACTAATGTACTTCCTGGACATGTAATTTCATAGCCATGCTATGTTTCAGTAACTTGTTAGTTGGTTGGAAATTCTTTCCACATCTTACTTAGTTTGTCTCCATGGCTTGTTTTCTGATCTATAGAAATACAGACACTTAATAATGACAGAGACCATATCATGGCATGGTGGCCACATTTTCAAATTCTTTTTTAGTTGAGGTTTATTTGCAATTAAGAAGATAAAACAAGGAATGATCTGTCCTTCACAGAATGCACACTGCACAATCCATGTGAACCAGGTTGCTTTCTCTTATACTAAGATCTGTTGTTATATGACTATACATTAGCTTGCATGTTTATTGTATTCTGCTGTCAAGAATATGGAGGAGAAGCATGAAGAAGATTGATCTTACTATATAAGTCCTGGATCATTTGTATGTTAGTGAGGCTCATCCTGTATGATGTAAAGGCTTAAAGAATTATCCACTGCAACTGGAGAACTCACTGATGTTGCCAGTCTGACTTGTTCAAGGTAGTAGTCTTATTTCCCTAATGGAGAACTCTTTGGCTGTGGAAAACTGCATTTGTAAATTACTGTTTAAACAAAGAGGAATGTTGATTTGTAGTCACATCACCTTATTCCTGGAAAGACATTATAACAGAACTGTGCTTCACTAAGGAAACTGGAAGAACTTCACTGCTAAAGAACAAGTACAGAGTATTTGGGTTTTTACAGTCTCAGTTGCTCTGGTTGCAACAGCTACATAACACACCTCTAAAATCATTGCATCAGTATGAAGAAATATTGCTTGTTAAGATTATCTTTGTTCCACAAGTACTCATACTCTCTATTTTATAATTTGTTATGGTTTGTTAAATTGGACTTTGTTTTGCAACACTGCTCACACCTACGGTGATAATTTAGTATTTACTTTTTAATAGGTACTTTGAATCAGATAATATCTGGGTTGATCTCTAATGCATTTTAGTCACTAAGAGACTGCCTTTTGTCAGAAGATCTCAACTAGAATTGCCACATTTCACCATAAAGGTGATAGTAAATTTTACATCAAGGTAAAATTTCTGGTTATTGGCAGGAATTCGTGTGGAGAAAAAGACAAAAATTCCACTTCCAAACAAAAGCTTAAGAGTCCAAATAATGGTGGATATTAAAGATAACTGGTAGTAAGTAACACTGTGCCACCTCAAGTGAGAACAAATGCCAATATATATATATATATATATATATATATATATATATATATAAGTTTTTTTATATATATAAGTTTTTTTTTTTTTTTTTTTGGCTTGTGAGTCAGAATGAGAAAAGCAATAGAACTTTCTACTCACTTTCAATTCAGGAAAAAACCAACAACCCCAAACACAAACGAAACAGAAAATATAACGATAAAGGGAGGAAAATAAAACAACTTCATGAACCAGGGTATGTAGCTAATATCTGGTTAGAGTGCATGAAGAAGATGAAGAAGCTTGTGGTCATGTTCATTCGTCACTAATGCATACAGAAAAATACACACCCCAGCAAAGGAAGCCCCGAAGTGGTCACAGAAGAGGTTTTGTGGAAGGCTGCTGTGAGGGTGCTTGCTAGGGGCTGTCATTGTCACATACCTCTGGAGCCACCTTCCGCTTGAAAGTGCAAAAAGTAATCGGAAAACCCCCCCGGGGGCTGAAAGAGAAGGCCTTCAGCTGGGATCTTCCCACCAGCCTAAAAAACAGATACTCTGTCAGAGCAGATGACGCTCAAAAGGAGACCTGGTTTTAGTAATAGTGCCTAAAATAAAAGTGTGGTGCCTTCATGGAATTTTGGTATGTTTTCTTTGCTGTTTGATTTACTTGCTTCCAAAAGAAAAAAGAAATGGAAGCTAGTGGCAATGAAATTATTACACTGCCTTGAAGCATTGTGAACTTAAACATTTTGCTTTAACAGCTCTTGTATACTGTAAATTATCATGTCACCTTTGAAAAAACATGTATGTGGGGTATGTGGTTCTTCACTTGCAACGCTGAAGATTTTTGCTTTGGTTTTGCACACCTGTTTTGTTGAGGGAGCATCACGTTCTATTTTTACCTAATTCTTTTTCTGGTATGAAAAATACAGCTGTCACATGTCTCTTCTAAGCCATGAAAGTCATTCAAATAATTGAGTAGTACCATTCTAAATCATTAAGAATGATTTCTGAATCACATTTGCAAATGTCATCTTATACTAAATAAAGCAGGCATCAGAGTGATAGTAGAAGATGAGATGAGTCCTGGGCCATTTGCATGACAGAGAAGACCCATTTGAAAGTGCAGATGTGCTAGCCTCAGACATCTCTGGAGACACATAAAATCTTTAGCAAGATGAGAGAAAAGTTTTTATTCCATTGAAGTTTTATTATGGTTCATTTTTCAAATTGGACCAAGACATTTTGTGGTGTGATAATGAAGTATTCTAGCATGCCACAGTTAATGTAGAAATTTGGTGAAGGCATAAAGCGCTACCTCAGAGAACATTTATGTTTTGAGTAACTCAGACTTTGTTTTGAGTCTGGTTTCAGTGAAAAATACAAGACAAAACATCTGGATTTCAGTGTTTTTCAGTGAAATCATATGTGAGGGGCAGATTAAACTTTAAAAATTGCAAATAAGAATAGTTATTGATGAAATGTTTCAGTTTGTTGACTAAGTAATGAAACAGTAAACAATGCATCATCAACAGGTTCAGTGATGCTTCTCCCGGGGTTAAAAGATGACCTCAATGATGAACATTCTCTCTTCCTGAGACTAATTTCTATTTCACAGACTTTTAATGAAGTTCTTGTCTTTTAAGGTGTGTTACCTGTGATGCATATTTTTACACTCTGCCTTCACTGCTCTTGTTTCCATCCAAATTTAATTTCATTTCATTCTTTTATACATATAGTACTCGTTGAGAGTGTTATCAGTTTTAACCCTAGAACTGAATGTCAATTCTGAAGTCTATCTTGTAAACATAAAGGCATTTATGTGAAAATTATGATTGTTTTTCTGTTTCCTCATGATGGCTTATGGGCCACTGGCTTATCTTCATATCTACAGAGCTGGCATGGGTACAGTTTTATATGACAGCTTGCAAGGATACTATAGACCTTAGAAAAGCAAGGCACTGAGTGGCAGGATGCATATGGTCTTAGAAAAGAGCTTAGCCTTAATTTATGGGATTGTTTTCTCTTGGGACTGCACAGGCACGCAAAACAGGAGCACTCCTGCACTGAAGATGCTGCAGAAGCCTCAGCATCTCAGGCAAGTAATATGAGTATTGTCGACCTTGTTGTAAATTTTGGGTGGGGTCTTATCATCCAAGTTTGAGAGAGGATTTTCTTCATAGCACTCCTCCTCTGGTCATCCCGTTCAGAACTGCAGACAATAGAGGCACAAAAATTTCAAACCAGCATTTTAAAAGCACTCAGCAGAACACTATCTATCTTATTGTTAAGTATATCCCAGCCACAATATCAGTTGCCATAAAATTTTCTTTAGAATTCCTCATTACCATCCCAGTCTACTTCATTGCTAAGAGAGCAGTTACAATGACAATTCTTTCCATTCATGTTTCTTAGTTGGTCACAGACACGGAGATTTCTAGTGTGGTGAGAGAGTCTTAACTATGAGATCTTTCATTTTAGGGTCTGAACACCCTGTATGGTTTTAATAGCTTTAAGAAAGGTGCAGTATAGTCATTGTTGCTATGTTTTCTACTGACTGCTTCCTTCATATGTATTATTTTATAAGATGTTATCCACTTCAGGCAGCAGTGTGATGACTAATAACAAGAGTAGCATTCCTCTGGGGGGAAAAAAGTAGTTTTTCTGTTATAGCTGCATAGGACAGAGGAAAAAGGAAGAAACCTGGGATATATTAAATTTGTTTGTCTGGAACAACTGCAGCAATATTTAATTAATTAATTACAGAGACCACTAATTTTGTTGATACAACTCTAAATCTGACGAAAAAGCATCAGAATGGCAATGACAAGAGCAGGTGGGAAGGTTATCAGATTGACCTTCCAATGGTCATCATGTGTTGCAGAATGGCTTGAGAAGCAAGGCCATGAGCCTATGGAGCAGTTGCCCAAGCAGTTGCCTGTGTAGCTTAGTAAGACCAGGCCCCACGCCGTCTTGGTGAGAACAGAAGGGTCAACAATCGGTCAGTGTATTTTCGTGTATCATACAGCATGGTCACAAGATGTGGGAGCAGGAGGTGTGATAAGGATTCAGCGTTCCTGGGACTGAGAAAGAGACATGATTCCCAGGCTGCAAGATGGGTGGAGTATTGTAAATGTAACTTTTAGTTAAGAGCCAATTAGAACACGACAAGTATGACACGTGGTAGGAATAGTATTAAAGGAAGTGTGTGCTTGCAATAAAGTCGAAGTGCTTTATCAATCACATTGATTGGCAGTATTCTTCCCTCTCATCGCGGCAAGTGGCACCCGAACAGGCCTGTCCCCTGCAAAGGACAGGAACCTGGAGTGCATACGGACCTGTCCCCTGGAGTGGTCACGGATCCGGAACGGCGAGAGTTCGGGAAGGCACCGGGAGCAGCGACCGGGGAGCAGATCAGTGAATGCCGGACATGTGCGTCTGATCGAATGCTTGGGACCATCCTGAGAACGGGGGCTCGTCATGAGCTGGCCTGACAGCCGGGTCCTGCCATCCGGGCTACAAACGCGGAACGAGCTGCACGAGGTGGAGCTGCCAGGAGTCAGCACCACAAGCTGCCAAGAGTCAGCAGCGCGACGGAATCTCCATGGAGCACGAGGTAGCTTTTAATTTATTCTTATACTTTTAAGAAAAGCAGCGAGTAAAGGACATTATCCTTAAAAAAGGAGTTAGAAGGTTTGGTAGCATTCGGAAAGGCAGAAGTCGGGGAGGAAAGGCGAGGCGGTAGTGAAACTCCTTCATGATATGCTCTCTAAGAGAGTGATTAAAAATCATGGAAAGTCTTTAAAACCCCTCCTTTTTGTGGAGTGAAGAAAGAAAACTGATAACAAGCCTTGACAGCGCTTTTGATTTACCTACTTGGGAAGCTATTGGAACTCAAACCTAAGTCGCTACTAACTCTCTGGAAATAAAGTAAAAGGACTTTAGTGGAACGCGTTGCTGCTACTTCAGCCTTTGCAGCTTTAACACCAGTTCTGGGTTCTACAGAACCGATTTAAAAATGGAAAAAATCTACTATGGAGAATGTGTTTTTGTTTCTGGGTGCTCTTTCGCCTACCCCAGTTACTATGCCAAGTAATGTTGCTGTGTTATCAGTGCAAAGTGATAAATCTGTCGGAACTGGCTGGGAAGGGGAGCGAGTAGTGCAAGTAACTCTGTCACCACGGCCTGCGCCCCCCCACTACTATACCTTTGGAAGGAAAAATGTGGAAACAAACATACAACTGACTGCCTTTAACTTTTACTGAGCCTAAAACACCCCATGACGCAGTCGAAAATGTTAACTGGCATCAACAACTTCAGCCTGTGCTTGAAAAGCTGAAAAAAAGTGGAGCGGGCAACGGCATGCCCTGCTGGGAAAGGGTCTGCAGAACTGCCCACCCACCCAACTGAATCCTACTGAGAGAGAAACTACCTATATGAAGAATCACCAACTAAGGCACAGAGCACTGTTGCCCCCATGGACATGGAACCTAAGCAGTGGGACATGAATCTTACGGAGATGGACACGTATTGGCTCTGACAACCATCGGATCAGGGACTCATTTCATCTCAATATCCACCACTCTCACCTACACCTGATCAATCCCCAGCGAACTCATCAATACATCACTGTCTCCTGATGCCCGAGACACTCTGCAGAGGATGCTCGTCCCAGCTTGGGCGCGTAAGATGCCGTCAGAATGGGAAAAAGGGTTACATCAAGGTATTGTGATTCCTACTCACTTGTGGAACTTACTGGGGAAAAGTTTATGTGGGAATGAGTGGGTGGTGGAGAGAGTTAATAGTGGGCCGGTGGGAGGTGGACTGAACACGGAGACTGTGCGGCAGGTCCTGTCGCTCCGCCAGGTCCTAGTGCTCACCCAGGGCTCGGCCCCGGTGACCGTCGGGGTCGCGCTGTGGTTCACAGCACGGGGAGAAGGGCGCTGCGGGCAGCAGCCGACACCACTGACACCAGGCTGTGCAGCCGAGTGCTCTGGCAGAATTGCCGTAGAAGTGGAAGAACTGCCCCCCCCACACACACATTCCCCCCCACCCATACGGACTGGATGTGACAACTCGTGTCTTGCAGTGTGGTTTGTTGGATGACTTGCTTTGCAGCGTTTGTATGTGCTGCGGGTTCAGGGATGCGTTTGTCCACTGGGAGCGATGCTGCCTACTCAGCAAAGAGATTTTTGATAGCAGTCATTGAAACTGGGCAGCTTACTTTGGAATTTCAACCTGAAAAACAGAAAATCCCCATTTGGGCTGATTACTAGCTACTTACTTGGACAAAAAAATTGCCCATTTGCAACATCTAATACAGGAGTAACTGACTACGGGGCGTATAAACCCTTCCACAAGTTTGTGGACCATGCAAAAATTTTAAGAGATTGTTTATTTTTTTCAAAAGGCATTATTGTGTCTTGCTTCCACAAAGCATAAAAAATTCACCGACTATATGCCAGGCTTATGTAGCCTGGACACTTGCTCCAGTATCAAAAACGCATCCTGATCTAATCTTTTATCATTACATGGATGAGAATTTGATTACAGAAAAAACTTGGACATTGAAAGTTTGATTCATGAGTTACCAGTGCAAGGGATTAGAGATTATTGTGTTTTCTGGCAGTGTGAGCTACTGCACAAACAGGGGAATCCAGTAAATGTGCTCTGCTTTAGCAGCACTTGAATACCCCGTGAAATCAAACTGGACAACAGCTCAGAATATATGGCACGAACATTGCCCACGTTACAGGGACACCACATTTGCCTACAGGCAAAGCCATGGTAGAACGTATGAATCAAACTCTCACAAAGATCTTTATGTTTTGAACTAGTTATATCTCTCACAGAACAGTTTGGTACCTCCAATGGTGAACCATGCAGGAGGTTTAAAACAAGGTTTGAGGAAAAAAAAAAAAAGAGGGGGAAAAAGGGAGAGAAAAGTCGATGTCAAGTGTTATTAAGAACGAAGTTACAGGTACTAACTTGGGAAGGAGATCTGCTTGTGCCATTACAGATATGGGAGCCAAGCAGATAAAGCTGTGGATCCAGAAGAACTCAAGCTTGCATGAACCAGGACGAGATCCTGATCCCAGCAACTGAAGTCAAGTGTTCCAACTGCAGCCACAGTGGACTATGAACTTTGCTGGGGGATATTTTGAATGATCTGACAGTCATTGAAAAATGCATGTGTTTGTACTAAATGAAAATTAGGGAAATAGTGATTTCTGCACAGCCTAAGGTCACAGACTGCGATCAGTGCCTGCAGGAAAACGTGAGGCTGATGTTATCTGCACTTCTGACACTCCTGATTGGCAAAGCAAACACATGCAACAGCAAAGGTATCAAGGCACTTACAACTGGTTTCATGACTGAGGAATTTCAGGATGGATATTGTCAATGGTCAAATATGGATTATTGGATTTGGTAATTATGGTACTTGTCTTACATTTACTGTCATGTTCATTGAGCTTTCTGCAAAGGGCCCTTGCAGACACCTCAAAAAGCAGTTTTTGTAACACAGATACTAAAAAGGAAAAAATTGTCAAGGAGGACAGTGGGCCTGCTGGCGGCCTGGCTCTCCTCACAGAAGACAATATCCTTGAATTCCCATAAGACAGGAAAATTACTCATGCTGAGAGGTGTTTGATAATTACATTCTCAAACATAGTGACCTTGAAGACAGAGGTACACACTGCCTCAACCCAAGAAGGAGTTGTAGGAAAGTATTTGGAAGTAAGTGAACATGTCATTAACCAGCCTTAATAAGATGGCCAAAACACAGCAGGTGTGCAGATAACTTTTAGATATCAAAGGTAAACTAATTAGGATTAGCTATAAGATATGCTTCTCAAAACTCGTTATAAGTACTAATTAATCACTTTGGTGTGAGCAGTATGTGTAGCCAATTGGCAGTTTTTAGCTTGCCACATTTTACAGTATGGCTTTCTGTTTATGGGATGGTTTTTAGATTCAGTTAAATAAGGGCTTATGTTTTTGTCAGTTATTTTTGCCTTAGTGTTATTTTTGCCCTGTATGTCACAGTATTTCCCTGGCAGGATAGACAATGCTCTTCACAAAAATCTGGCTGGTCCATAAACAAGAAGGGGGAACTGTACTAATGCATTTTGAGAGGAATGGTGGTTTTGGCCCATCCAGATTTATTTCTCACCCCCATATAATCAGACCTGGGGAAGCTAACAGAGACTTGTCAACAGGAGAGCAGATGTCTAAGAACAGGAGCTTGTCAGAAACTCCATGAGGTAACAAACTGCAAGAACGTTCGCAACTACCTTAAAGACGAACAAAGTGACTGTTTTGCTTTAACCATTTATTAGCAATAGTGAGACACATGAACAGAGCATCTAACCAATAGCAATGTAATGTAACTCGTATAGTGATATAGAAACCTATATAAGCTCTGTGTGTGTTTCAATGAAGGAGCTCAGCACTTGATCACATTGATCCGAGTTGAGTCTGCAAAACTTCAGCTTGGGCAAATCAGTGCTGGCCCCTGGGGTAGCAGCTGCTGCTGCGTTAAAGGAACTAACAAACTTAGGCTGTTGGCTGAGTGAACAAACCAATGCTACATCTCTCGCTCTTAGTGGCCTGCTTACTGATGTAGATAGTGTGAGACATGCTACTTTGCAAAACAGAGCTGCTGTTGGTTTTTGTTGCTCGTACACAGCCACGGTTGTGAAGATTTTGAGGGCATGAATGGCCATTCCCAGTCCATTCACAAAGAGATTCATACTGTTACTTATTGCTATTGTAGTAAGGCTTTGTTGCTTAAGCTGTATATTATCGTTGGCTTTTAATCATTATAGTTGTAATTATAATAGTACACATAGCATATAGATGTATTATAAGAGGAATTGAAAAGGCAACTAAGCAGGCGCTGCTTGTACAAAAAGAAAAAGGGGGAATTGTTGCAGAATGGCTTGAGAAGCAAGGCCATGGGCCTATGGAGCAGTTACCCAAGCAGTCGCCTGTGTAGTTCAGTAAGACTGGGCCCCACGCTGTCTTGGTGAGAACAGAAGGGTCAACAATCAGTCAGCGTATTTTTGTGTATCATACAGCACGGCCACATTCTTCCCTCTCGTCGCAGCAATTATGTGTTTTTAATCACCAGGAAGGCACATACATTGTTTAAATCCAGATATTTAGAGTCAGGCTCCCTGTGAGTTAATGATAGAGGTGGGGAATGTTCATTGCTGACACTGTGGGAGGAGTATTCCTCATTCCCTTAGCTATCAGTTCTGTTTTCTAACGCTAACAGGCATGTGCAAAGTGTGAAGTTGGATGGATTACTCCCGGCATTCTGGGTTGCATTTCTGGCCTAGAAGTGCCATTCTACAGTGAGCATCTGCCATTAGAAACAGCATGAGTTCAACATCCATGTCCGCCTGGTTGTGTTGGGTCACTGTTGTCTACACTGTCATTAAAACAGCCTCTGGAATTTTTTTTAGGACTTCTTAGGCAGTTGTTCACATGGACACACAAGGCTGAGATACTGTCATCTGTTAAATGGTGCAGCTTTCAGTCCTAATCATTAGACTGCCTGCCCTCAAAACTTAATAACACAAACCATCTCTGCATCCAGACTGTTGCTGGGAAACACTTCATATGTTTAACGTTTCCTTCAGCAGGCTCAATAGTATCCTGCTTCATTGTGATGTCTGTGTGGTGGGTTGACCCTGGCTGGAGGCCAGATACCGACCAAAGCTGTTTTGTCACTCCCCTTCTCAGTTAGAGAAGGGAGAAAATATATATTGAGAGATAAGGGTCAAGATCAGGAAGGGAGAGATCATTCTGCAATTAATGTCACAGGCAAAACAGACAACATGGAATAAAATGCATCTGTAAACAGACTAGGATAATAAGAAATAAAACCAAGTCTTAAAACGCTTTTCCCCAGCCCTCCCCGCTTTCTGGGCTCAGCTTTATTGATGATTTCTTTACCCCCAAACCCCGCCTTCCCAGGTGGCACAGGGGGAGACAGCAACGGGGGTTTTGGTCAGTTCACCACAAGTTATCTCTGCTGGTCCTTTTTAGGGGGAGGACTTCTCACGCTCTTCCCATGCTCCAGCATGGGATCCCACTCACAGGGGAGAGTTCTGCATGAACAGGGGCTTCAGTTCTTCACAAACTGCTCTACAGTGGCTTCCATGGGGTTCAGACCTTCAGGCCCAGACTGCTCCATCCTGGTCCTCCACAGGGTCACAAGTCCCCCCAGCAAACCTGCTCCAGTGTGGGCCACCCTTTCCACAGGAGCTTGCTTCCCACTGGGTCACAGCATCCTTCATGTGTCTCCACCTGCTCCAGCATGGGGTCCTCCACAGGCTGCAGGTGGGATCTTTCTTCCCCATCCTCTTCCATGGACTGCGGGGGGACAACCTGCTCCACTATGGTCTCCAAAGGCTGCAGGGAAACTTCTCATCCAGTGCCTGGCGTGCCTCCTCCCCCTCCTTCTTCACTACCCTCAGTGTCTGCAAAGTTTTTTACATCTTCCCACTCTCTGACAGCAAAAAAAATGCTGCTTGTGGGGTTTTTTTCCTTCTTCATGTTATCACAGAGGAGTTACCACTGTTGCTGATTGGTTCAGTGTGGGTCAGTCGTGGGTCCATCTTTGAGACGGTTGGTATTGGCTTTGTTGGACCTAAGGGATAGCTTCTAGCAGCTTCTTGTAGAAGGCAGCCCTGCAGTTCCCCCCCAAACCTTGCAACACAAAGCCACAACACTCTCTGAGTAGGTGATTCATAATGCAGGACTTTGTGACACCTGCACTGTAGGTTCATAGAATCCTAGAATGGTTTGGGTTGGGACCTCAAAATCCATCTAATTCCAAATCCCCTGCCATAGACAGGGACACCCTCCATTAGACCAGGTTGCCCAAAGCCCACTCCAACAGTGTCATGAAACCTTCGTTCAACCTTGAACACTGCCAAGGAGGGGGCATCCACAACTTCTGAAAGACAGCTTGGTTTTGACCCAAGCTGCCAGTAGGACCCGTGGAGAGATGAAGGGTGGAATAGTGAAAGGAGGAACATGGTAACAGCAAGGTGGCTGAAGATATTCAGGGCACACTATGCAAGGGCTCACCTTGCATAGGTGAGAAGTCCAAGCTCAGGGAAAACATGTCAGGAATGTCCTTAGGGGTATACCAAATCTAAAAGGAATTCTCTGAAAGTAGATATTGCATCTAGGTAAAGGAAACTAAAGAGAAACTGCAGAGGGAAGAAGAGGAACACATCTGCATGTGTTATCAGGCGGTAGTTAATACAGTCTGTGGTCTCTTTAATGCAGACAGCTTTCCAGCTCTTCACGTGGTTATTACACCAGCTAAGACTCTTGAGCATTCTTTCATAACTTGCTCACTATTTGCAGTGGCTGCTATTTTCTGTGACCTCATTTGATGACCGATCTGAGGCATTTACGGTTTTTCTTCTGTGTATCCAGAGTTGTGGGTATTAATGACATTCTTAATAGAAAAGACAGCAGGCTATCCATAATACTGACCTGAGGTTACTGATTTGCTGCAGTTTTTTGTTCCCTTGTCTTCAGTGGACAATTGTAAATAGCTTGAAGTTCTTCAGGATAGGTCTGGGTAAAAACTGCTCTTCCACCTTGGGAGTTAGGTATGGAGAAGCTAAGTGCTTCAGCACCGGCCACAGTATTGATTGCTGATGTGGCTGGGTTTTTTCATGAATAACAAATTAACAAAAATATACAGCTGAAAAGATCATTTGTTAAGTCAAATAATTTGTGATGCTTTTATAGCCTGGGGTAGCAAATAGGATGCTAAGGCAAATCTTTGATGCTCATGCAAATTAACTATTGCATTCTAATGTAAAAGCTTAGTAAAGATCTATTTGCTTGGTTCACATATGATGCTTTTTTACTTGTGAGGCTTAGATATGACTTAAAAGATGGATGACTTTTCTAACTGAACACTTTTGCACGTAAGATTAACTGTATAATAAAGACGCAGTAATATGCTTGGGTTCTCTAAATGTCTAGATCGGGTGATGTTTAGTATTTTGTTGCAACAGCACTTCTGTTATACCTGGCAAGCTGCATTCACCAGGACAGAAAACTGTAGCAGGAACAGAGATGCTGACAGTGGTAGGAAGCATTACACCTCATGAGAGAAAGTTTTCCTGTCTACCGAACAGGGAGAGGGAGAATACCTTGTTACAGTCTCCTGTAAGTGACTTGAACGATGGAGGTGTGTACTAAATTATAGAAAAGTGGCAGTAATCTTTTTCCATGCAGGGTCTAGAGGAAGGTATTTCTGATGCTAGGGTGAAAAGAGACACAGGTGTATCTAGACAGTGTCTGAACTTAGGTGCTTTGTAATGATGGTTGAGCAGTTTCCCTGGATAGATGGGGTTGTCAGAGAGTTTTAACAATTTCTCTGGATGTGTCCTTATCACAGTCAGACTCAGCATATGGTCTGAGCTGATAGGAAGCCAAGTGGTTAACTTTCTGCAGCGTGCGGGATTCGACAGGTACTATCATTATCCAGCTCTGAAGACTTGGAAGCCAGATAACTGCCAGGTTCACTGCAGTTCAGATAGCATCTCAGAAGTCTCTACTGTGGTTAGAAATTACTTACAAATGCCAGACCAGGGGGGCTAGCTCGAGCATTGAGTAATTCCATCTCTGCTGAAAGAGTGGCCTGCTGTTGTCTGTCAAGCCCATCAAACAATAATGAGGAAAAAACACAGAATGAGAATGCTCTTTCCCTCTGCCAAAGGAGTCAGCCAGCCCTCTGTGATCATTAGGATGGATGGCCTTGAATAAATAAAGCAAAGCTGTAAGTAAATGAGCGAAGCAGTTGGCTCAGGAGAATATGATGTTCTGAAAACTAACTTCCAAAGAAAAAGGCAATCAGAAGTTTGGAAGCACTGCTGCCCTTAACAAACAGATGCAGATGGAGACTGGGTGTGGGCTTTGAAATCTGTGTGGACATTGTGATGTTGCATGCTAAGTCCCTTCTTCAGTTTCATGACTACATGCAGTGCTATCAATCCAGCTAGAAAAGCTATTCAAAAGATGTCCCTGTGGTCAGTGTGGACCTTGAACCTGATCTTCTCTGGGATCACCTGTTCCTGGCTGGAGAGCCTGAGGAAGCAAACAAATGCCATGTGAAATCCTTTGTGTATGGGGTAAGTGCCCCAAGTCCAGTCAGTGAGCAGGGAGTGACATCAGGATCTCAGGAGGACAAGCAGCTGATGGTGAATTCCTTTTTTACAGGCTTAACTGTACACTGAACACTTTCAGAATGATAAGGTGTTGACAGCCTCTTGGACGTCATAATCCAAAACACATGTGGCTTTTTGCAAGGCTGTGCCTTAACACATCACACTAAGATATTTGGAGTGCACTCAGGAACTGCGATGCCTGGTACAGGGAAGGGGCCTGCAAGAATAGCCCCTGCAAGGTGTGACTTTTACAGAGGTATAGTAAGTACAGCTCTACGATGAGATGTTTCAAGGCTTTACAGTAGCAGTTGTGGCTCTAAGGAGAACTCAGTTCTTCTAACTAGACAAAAGAGTTGGCATAAAGATCAGAATCAGAACTCAGCTGAAACTCAGGAGATGTCTGTGTCAAGCTTTCTGCCTTGAGACCATGCTGATGCTGTTTCTGCTGCACTTTGGTAACTTTCCCTCCAACAGTGAAAAGCAGCATTCTGGTCAGAAAGCCTGATGTACACCAGTAATGACAGCCTACTCATCTTCCCTTCACCTTCCATCTTTCAGTAGGTGTTTCCACACCAAAGAGGTATTATCTCTTTATTCCCTCCACAGAAGCATTGAATATTGATTAACTGATGGATGAGTTGGGAGACCAGGCTGGATCTAGGAAGGTACATCTCATGTTTCAAAACTTCTGTGAGTCTCCAAGAACTTTCTTCAGACTTTAGTTAGTCATCTGTTTGGTTTCATGCTCCACACCTGATGAAGCACAGAGGGAGGCTTTGTTTTGGACTGACATTAAAGTGCCGTAAAAGATTAACTACTGAAAAGCCACCCTCCATTGTTTACTGTAGTATCACTGAAACTGGAAGTCTCATTGAGTAAAATATTTTCCAAATGGTAATCCTTAGAAAATCTCTGTAAACACCACTGAATTCTCTTTATGTTGGTCTGTAAAATCTAATGACAAGCATTTTTTTTTTTGTTTTCTGTAAAGGAAAAAACCTACAGAAAATAGATTTTATAGCTAGTTCATAGCAAGGTTAGATTGATTTGAGGAAAAGGTCCAGTTTTTCTGGTATGTATGTTACTGTTGGTTACCCCAAGCTGTTATTAACACACACTGTCTAACGTACTCTGAGGGACTGGCAATTTTCAGGATATTTGCACAAGAGCCAGAGATAGAACTGAAAACATGCAGTATCCTTTATTTTATCTAAACAAAGATAGTGCTGTGTGATGCCACACTTCTCATGCCAATTTTTATCTCTGGCTCCAAGCCTGACCTTGAGTAAATTATTTTGTCACTAAATACTTTCAGGATCATGGATAAAAAAGTGTCATCATCACTGCAAAATTATATTAACTCAGGTTTCTGTTTATGACTGTATTTGAGTGAATAATCTGGAAGGGAATACCCTTCCAAGGGTATTTACCATTTGATGCTGGAACTCTCTCTACCTTGGTAGCAATGGATAAGGGAGGATTTTTTTTTACCCTGTGGAAATAAGTGGAAGAGATGTTGCCTGGCTTCCTGCTGAAACACTGCATTTAACTACTGAAGAAGTGGAAAAGAGGGAAAAGATAGCTGATGCAAATTCATAGGGTTGTCAATATAGTTGGAACGGCTTATACACAGGTTCTCTCCCAATAGGCTGTAATCATCCTGTTCTCTATGTGATTCATGGAAAAGGTGGAAGAAACACAGCTTTGAAAGCTGTAGCTGGACCAAAAATTTCACATGGCAACAGTTGTGTGAAAGTAACCAAAGATAGAGTGTGAATCCTAAGGAGAATGAGTTTGGGGATCACCAGGATATTCCTCTGCAGTGAAACCACAATATTCCTGTCATACCACTACCCATAAGCACAAGAAGGTTGTGTGTTTTGTCAGGTGCTCCCAGTATCGCTGGGTTGTGCTTGCAGTGACAAGCAGCACTTGCTTCCGCTTCACAGGGTTGTTGTGAACACGATTCCATCCTTGCTACCTGTGTCACCCTAGCTTGCTTTTGCACTGGCAGTATCATCAATCTGAGACTGATTTCTCCACAGTTGTGTTTTAAGTGCCTTCACAATCTCCTCTTGTTTACCCTCCTTTGGGTCTGTGTGAGTAGAGCCGTCTAAGACCATTTACACACCTGGAGGCATCTGTACTGTCAGTTAAGTTGTGTGGTCATTTTTTCAGTTGGCAAAGTCATCAGGATAGAACAGCTTCAGTTAGCATGTTTCCTCTGTAACTCCTGCTAGTATTCCTAACTCCTGTCCTATGCCTGCTTAGTTCACCAAGATTCACGCTAACACCTTTTTTTTTTTCCATCAAGAAGGGCTATAAAGTCATACCCAAAAAAAGGAGTGAGCTTAAAAAACATCAAACACCCTTTCCCTAACCTCAAGATCAGAAAGCTGCCAAGGCTGGACCTGCAACAGCATGCCAGCCAGGTAATCCCATTCTGACATCCATTTCCTGGCATCTATCCATTTTCACACGTCACGTTCATCTTCCCTGTGATGCCACACAGCAATAGTAAGTTATAAAATTAGTAAGTTATTTGGATGAGAAAGCTTCTTACACCGTGTGATTTATAATGTACAGGCGTAAGAATGATACAGTCATCCAAGAAGTGCTTTGCATAACACGTGTTACATCACATCTCCAGAGAGCAATTGTGTGTACTGTCATTGCTTCTGGGAGAGCATGTGCAAACTTAAAAGACTTTTTGCCACATCTATCTTCTGCAATGTTCATATGTCATATCATGCTCTTGATGTCTTCCTCACAGGATCTGTAAGAAGTATCAAGATTGTCAGGATTCCCACGTAACCAATATGACATTGGTTATAGTTTTTGTGTGACTTAGGAAAATTAAGGCAAGGTTTTCATTATGTGTGTTGTGTGACCTAAGAAGAAGCCCAGCTGGTTAAGGCAACCTCACTACCATCTGCTGAGCGTGGTGACAAGGGCAGGGAATTACTGTTGGAGAGAACTTTTCCATAGCAAAAGCATAAAAATCCAATTTCTATGCAGAAAAGCAAGCCTAACAATGCTTAATTTGCTGTGACTGCAGCTGATGTTAGAGACACTAAAATCACAGAAAGCAAAGACAAAAATCACCCTCAAAAATGTCAGCTACTGCATTCCCTGAATTTCACATGATATTTCATTGTGTTTTGCCCAGTCTTATGTTAATCAAGCAATTGGTCTCTTTTTTTTTCCCTAAGATGAACATCCTTGCTGTGACTGATTCTCATGATGGTAGTTTGGAGATACCAGCGCAAACCCAGGCACCATCATGCTGTGCTGGGCATGTTCAATAAAAGTGAGAGCCTTGTGCTTATAAGCAAATCAGGTTTTTCTTACTCAGACTCAGTAATACATTTACACAGTGGGAACTGTTTGGAAGAGAGAAACATTTATAATATTTCAAAGCTCTTTCTGTTGCTGACTCAACAGCAGTGCTTGGAGCGGTACACTCACCTTTCACCTAAATTTCACATCTGCAGAACAGTGCTGAGATCCTGTGTCTTGAGATGGCAGTTTTACACATCTGGAAGCTTTATCACAACACAGGACAAAGACAAGCCAACTTGTTTTTTTCCTTTGCCTGCCAAAATTTACTCCCACTCAGTGCTCAGCTATGTGAAACTTGGTGAACAAGAAGCTCCACCTCTAGTTTTGTGACTAGTTCTGCATCATTTTATTATTGTCACTTAAATGAATAGATAATCCATCCTGGTGAGCTTGCAGTTAAGGTTGTGTGTGATCTAAAAAGGTGACATTATATGAGGAAATGGAAGTGGGATTACTAGAGAAAGGCAATATGCTTCTTGCTTCCTAGTATGCATATATTAAGCCTATTAGTATTTTTAATAGAATGCTGTTTATGTGTTGATGCAGATTGTGTATAACTCATGCTGAATGGCACTGCAATCCATGAGCAGTCCCTCTGAAAACATTTGGTCAGGAGTTTTCAGGACTCTGGCTTGTCTTGGGAATGTGCCTATTAGGGAGCTGTGTTTATATTGAGGAGGCATCACCTCAATCAGGAAAAGACTGAGTTTAAGATGCTGTGACAAACAAAACAGAGAAACAAAAGTAATCAGGGAATCTGAAATCTCCATCTATGAAATCCCCCTCTGTGATATTAAAGCATGCATGATTCATCTTTGAAAGAATGGTTACCACAAGAAATGACCGGAAAAGTCAGAATGCTACTACACCAAACACCACAGGAACTGGTATCAAGGACTCTAAGGTCAATGGGACGTTTTCTGATATTGCAGCAAAGACAGACAAAAGATGCTTCTGTCATAACAAATCTGTAGGAATAATTCTAGTTGTGAATCCACATTGGCAAAGACAACCACAGGATGAAATGTCTTACAGGAATTTTGGGGCTCAAGGGTTATATTTTTTACAGAGAGGTCTTAGACTGTTTGACTGACTGCCTGTCTCTGTGGGGAAAAATTTGTTCCCTAACTCCAGCATGAACCTCTTAATTTTCAGCATATGCCTGTTGATTCTCACCCTCCTGCCAGTGAAAAGCTTGTCGCCGCTGTCTCCATCCCCTCCTCCCAGTGCTGGGGTGCTGTTAGGTACCTCAAAGCCATCTCTGTTGCAAAGCTGAGCTCTGCTTACATGCTGCTGGTGCTTCTGGACCCCTGTACCTGGCCCTTGCTTATCTGGCTGCTTACCATGGCTCAGAGCTCCTTTCCCCAGCACTGACCCCCACCCCATGGGCAGTGCTTCAGGGACTCTGCCTGCCTGGGACAGGGCTGTGCATTGCTCCTGCTCTAAGTGTATAGGAGCAATGCACTATCTGGGTCCCTCTTGATGGCATCCCTGCTCTCATGCATTATCAACTGGTCCTTGCAATTTGGTGATACCTATCTCCTTGTCCACCTCATCAGTGATACAGAACTTGAACAGGACAGATCCCAGTATAGACCCTATGAAACCTGATTGTTATCAGCCTCAAAGCAGAGTATGACTCATCAGCCTCTGAGGCCTATCATCCAAATAGGTATTTACTCATCTGGTTGTCTATCCACCCAGACTGTAATATCCCAACTTGGATACCAGAATGTTGTGGAAACAGTGTTGTAAGCACTGCTAAAGTGGAGATCAATGACATCCACCACCTCACCTACAGTTTTAGTCATTTTATGACAAAAGACACACAGCTGGTCACACATCATTTACCTCTAGACAATCCGTGCTGACTGTCCACAGTCACTCTCCCTTCTCCTTTATGCGCCCCAAAAAAGGACTCGCTCCAGACTTCATGAGGGTGATTGCCATATTGCTCCCCAGTGTGTCCTTCCAGTCTTTCTTGAAGACAGGTGAAGACAGATGGCTTCAGTTTTTAGGGCCCTTCAAACAATTAAGCATCACTGCAAGAACATGGGTCATCACGCGTCAGCGCAGTCCATTTGGGTCTTACACGCAGAGTATTTACAGTCTCGGGCTGGGATTTCAGGCAGACATGAATACGACTGCCAACCAGATACTCCTGTACCTGAAGTGGCATATCTTCCTTAGTTAAACAGCTCTTAGAGTGTAGCAGTATGATAGATCTTGCTTGTCTTTCATGCAATAGTTTAGTTCTGTCATGGACTGCACATGTATGCCATGACTCTGACTGTGCAGAGTACTTTCCCAGGTCCCTGCTCCCAAAGGATGGTAAACAATTCTTGTAAAGATATGAAAAACAGATGATGTGGGTTCAGCCTCTTCTTCATTGAAATGTTTCCTCCACTGCTGTAGGAGAGCAAAGTTGGAAAGGAACAGGGCAGGACTCAACTTTCCTGCTAAGACTGAGCTGCAAAGAGCATTTGTCATGCTGTTGAAGCACATACACTGTGCAGCCTCTTTGGGGACAATGTTGCTGGTCAGCCATGAGTGGGGCTGTGGGTGAGTGTGGTGAGGTTCTGGGGTGGTAGAAGGGTTCCACAAGCCAAAACAGATGGAGGTTAATGGCCTGGTAAATTCAGGGCATGTAATTGGCTCACTGCCTTAATGCCCGCAAGGGCTGTTATCCCAGGCGCTGCTGCTGGTGAGCTGCACATAAGAAGAGGCTCAGTATGGCTGGCTGTGAGAACACACATGCAGCTGCATGGAGCAGCTGTTTTCTGAACATTACTAAATCCTGAGAATATCTCAGAAACTGTGGCAACCTGTACTAAGCCTTGTAGGACACAACTTTATTTTAAACTGTTGAAGATAATTTCGTAACTAATTCATAACCAACATGAAAGCTTGTGTGATGGTTTGTCCCTGGCTGGAGGCCAGACACCCACCAAAGCTGCTCTATCCTTCCCCTTTTCAGCTGGACAGGGGAGAAAATATATATTGAGAGGCTTAGGAGTGGAGATAAGGACAGGGAGAGATCATTCTGCAATCAGCATCACAGGCAGACCAGACTCAATGTGTAATAAAAAGATAAAAAGCAACACACAAACTCTCTCTCTTTCTGAAACCAGAGTCGGGTAATGACAAGTGTGACCAGATCTTAAAGCACCTTCCCCCACCCCTCCCTTCTTAGCAGACTTCACTTTAATCAGGATTTTGCTCCCTCCCTCCCTCCAAGGGTGGCACAAGGTGGGGTGGGGCTGGGAGTCGGTTTTGTGTCAAGGAGGGGAAATGTTTTGGTCAGTTCCTCAGGAGTTGTTTTCCTTCTTCGTAGGGCGGGGAGGTACATTCCTCACACCCTTCCCCTGCTCCAACATGGGGTCCCACCCATGGGAGACAGTCCTTCACGAATGTCTCCAACCTGAGTCCTTTCCCACAGGGCTTCAGCTCTTCCCCAGCTGCCCCAGTGTGGGTCACTGCTGTGGGGTGCAGTCATAAATCACAGAATGTCTCTCAGTCTCTCAGACCCAGACTGCTCCAGCCTGGTTCTCCACGGGGTCACAAACCTCCCCCCAAGCAAACCTGCTCCGGCATGGGTCTCTCTCTCTCTCTCTCTGTCTCTCCACAGCCTGCACAACCTGCCAGGAGCTTGCTGCAAGGCAGATCACAGCGTCGTCCATATGTGTCCACTTGCTGCAGTGTGGTGCCTCTCCATGGGATGCAGGTGGGGTCTCTGCTCCATATCCTTTTCCATGGGCTGTGAGGGGACACCCACTCCACCATGGGTTTCTCCACAGGCTGCAGGGGCATCTTTCTCTCAGGCACCTGGGGTACCCCCTGCCCCCCCACTTCCCTGGCCTTGGTGTCTGCGCAGTTTCTTACATCTTCTCACTCCTGCCTCTGGTGGCAAAAAGCGGTGGCTAGCACTTTTTTTTCTCCTAAATGTGACTCCCAGAGGCGCTGTGACCATCACTGATGGGCTCAGCCGTGGTCAGAGGTGGGTCCAGCCTTGAGCTGGCTGGTGTTTGCTCTGTGGGACCTGCAGAGAGCTTCTGGCTGCTTCTTGCAGAAGGCACCCCTGCAGCCCCCCTTCTCCACCAAAACCCAGCCACACAAAACCACAACAGCTTGTTAGGTGTTCTGGGATTTTCTTTTGAAGGGAATGTTGGACACATTGTATTAGATCTTTATTATTATATATTGAGTCATTTTATTCTATATATTATCAGATATGTCTACATAGGGATCTGTGTCTGTATTACGCATTACAGTAAAGGGAAAATAATTTGCAAAGTCTCACTGATACTTAAACCTAAAAATATACAGGATTTAATTCTGCTTTCCCTATGGGCTTCTTCCACTGAATGTCACAAGTGTCTTTTGCAGCTCCAAGGCTGAGAAGTTGGGCTTTGTGCAAGGAAATTTAATGCCATGAGATGCAGGTTTCTCTCACAAGCTTGCAGGCCACCACAGGGATGCCCTGTTGCTCTCAGAAGAGTTGAGATCCTAGTGGAGAAGCCACTACCACCAGCCAAGTTGACTTGCATGGTACCAGTGCAAGCCTGGACTCCTTTCTTGTCTGTTCTCACCACACAGTGAAGCCACACTGACCTTGTAAGCGAATTGCTTAAATGACATATGCCCAGGTGTTTCAACTGGTTATTTATCTTTCAGCTGCAAAAAGAAGTATAGAATTAGTTGGTCCTTCCACTCAAGCTTTAGGAAAATCAGCTTGGATAGAATGTCTGCTAATGAGGTTGACAGATCATTTGAGCATTCAAGAACAGACATTTTGGCATCACTTTTGCCTTAGATCCCAAACATCTGATGTCATTTCTCCAGTTATGGCCATTGTCTGGCACATCAGGTAACGGTTACAAGGGGTATAAGGTATATGTGCAGCTGTGTGTGTAGTTCTCAGAGAAACAAAATCATTCCAGGTTTTTGACAGGGTGACTGGAGGAACTTTGCAGGGCAACAAATGGGTACACTAAGGCATTTCCTCTGACAGCTGTCCCTAGAGCCTTCAGGAAAGGAGTGAGAGAGTCAATATGAAGATTCACAGGCAGGTACACCTTATCAGCAATATTTGAGACTGATAGTGAAATAGCAGTTTTACAAAACTGCTTTCTCTGGTGCTCAGTTTCCATAGTTACATAGAACAGACCAAAGTGTCAAGGGACCAGCAGTACAAGAAGATCCACTTGCTGGAAGTCAAAACTAATCAAATTCATCCTGGAAGTAAGGCATACATTTTTGACAATGAAACCAATTAATCACTGGAAGTTGTACTTCATCTCCTCCAGGACTGGAGATCTGCTGAAAAGAAGCATGGGAATGCTCAAGCAGGAGGTGCAGGCTTGATGCAGAGATTGCTGAGCAAGTTTCTCTGAACTTGCAGGCATTCAGTTCCTGTCCTGTCTGTCCTCAGAAGCTCTGTACCAAGTTGTTCAGCAAAACACTTCCTCAGTATCACATAGTTGCTTGCTTCAAATCTAATGCTAGCAAACCCAGACAAATTAAACTAGTGCTGGCTGGTTTACACACACCTAGGCCAATGGTGACACTTTCTGACATCACAGAGAGGGCACTGCAGTCGTGATTGTGGAGTGTAAACACTGCACAAAATCTGGGACCCACTGTGGCAGTCAAGTGGGTGATGTGAGTCAGTTTAGGGAGTGAAACAAGAATAAATTGGGCAGGGCTGGTTTTATGCCAGTTTAGCTCTGTGTTCAAGCTGGTCAAACAAGCACCAATAGAAGTGAAGGAGGAGCATCAAGCACAGAGGAGAGGAGAGAGGAGCAGGGCAGTTGGATAATTTAACCACTGTCTTCAGAAGCAGCTCAAAATCAGAGTAGTTCACAGGTTACCGTGCCTTTACCCTGTGAGCTGTTTTTCCTTAAGCTGACAAGGTGGGCACTTGAATGCACTTTCTCTTCTCTTGAGGCAAAGATAAGCAGAAGCTGATGCTATTTGCTGTGTGCATTGGGCAGGTGCCTCTCAGGCCGTCCTGTGTGGGTGGCCACACCCACAGGGGATTACCACACACTCATTATTGGAGTTTCTTATAGTAGATATAATGGCTGGTGAGTCCCACCCCTCAATTCTGGCAAGGTGGAACATATGTAAGGCTTGTCAGATTACCTGGTATTCAGACACCACAATGACAGGGTGAAGTGTGAACACACAGGGAGATGAGTCTTGCTTATGAAATTGTCAGGGTCTCAAGCTCTCTCAGAAAGGGAAAAATGGTTGACCCTTAAGTTAGATAATTTCTCAAGCCCCTAGACTTGCGTGGCTGAGCCTAGGGGTGTGGGAGGGCCACAAGTGATGGACCAGCAAGGCAAGAGGAATGGGGAGGCAGGAGCTTCTTAGGCATGCTTCATCACTGGAGTAAATCTATCTCTGAGTCAGCCCTCTTTTTTTGTGGTGAGAAAATACCAGAAGGTATTTAATAGTAGGACATGCTATCCAAGCATTGCCACTGTTTAAATTACTGTAATTATGATAATGCATCAGAACTCAATGCAATGCATCAAATACTGCAGCTTCACAAAGACAGGCTTGTCTGTGGGCTTTCCCAGTGTGCAGTACTGTCAGCTGGTATGTCTCCTGGTTGTTCCTCACTTTCTGTTATACTACCAGCTTTATTGTCTTGCTTCTTTACATTAAAAAATGTCATGCCCTGGGTATTTAGCAAAGTATGTAGCTGTTTCATTTCTTGGTTCAGAATAAGGGGCTTCCTTCTCCCTTTTGGTTTCTCTCAGTTTTGGTATATTACCAATAGCTGTCTTTCTGCTTTCGGTATGTATCTCTTCTGATCACTTTCTGTTGGAACGACTTCTCTATTTTAATAGAATGGCTGTTCTTATATATGTATGCAAATATGGAAGTCACAGAATCACAGAAGGTGGGGGTTGGAAGGGACCTCTGGAGATCATCTAGTCCCCCTAAACATGCTATACATATTTTCTACTGGAGAATTTACTCTTCAATTCAGGATACTTTTGATCACCATACAGGACTATATATTAGTGTTGCAGAGGTCTGTGGGGTTATTTCACATATAACTGCTGATTTTTTTTCCTGGTTGGGAAGGAAGTTGACAGGTGGCATTAAAAGACCCTGACTGTAGTGATAATAACAGCTAATGCAGACCCCACCTCCAAGATGTTTGTTTCCACCCTGTTAAGCTATGGAATTAGTCTGAAAGATATTGATCCCAGTGAACACTGTAGCACAGCATCATCCTAGGAGAGTAGCTTTGATTATTTTTTTGAAAGTTTTTGGTTTTTAGTTCGTTATATTTAGTTAACAACTTCAGTGTGTATATATTAAAGCCCCCTGGTCTGTACATGGTAGGAACGCCTGGCTGGACCCCCAGTCTCTGCTTGTGTTTTTATCTGTTTGGTGATGACTGGGCCCAGTTATGTTGGGCCTCTTACATTTTTTTAACAGGTTGCACTATTAGCAGCTTTTATCAGGGAGGTAAATGGTTATATCTAATTTAGTAAAAGACATACTGGATCAACAAAGCTTTATGAATGTGCATGTATGAAGGAATGGAGGAATTAATATTCTGAAAGGATCTGTTTTTTTCCAAGTGACATGTAAGGTAGAATATGCTTAAAATATTTCTGTATTAAACCTGAAATATTTCAATGAGCAAAAAGTTAACAAACCAAACCCCAAACCAACATCCCCCCCAAAAAACCCACCGCAAAACAAACCCAACAAAAACCCATGCTGAACTTAGATGAGTTTCTGGCACATTTTCCAAGTACAGCCTTACAGTAATTGCCATGCACCTTAAATAAAAGGAGAAAGGAAATTATTACAGAATGGCTACAATTTGGGAAAGAGTTTCAGCTATGCTATAAATAATGTAAGTGTACTTAGTGTTCCTGAAAAGAAAGGAAATTATTACAGAACAGCTACAATTTGGGACACAGCTTCAGCTATGCTATAAATAATGTACGTGTACTTAGTGTTCCCAAAAATAGTTTAACAAATAAAGGCTTTCACAGATTTCCTGGGGGAAACATAGAATTAACATGTATTTGCTGGGGAGGCTCAGAGGTGGGATGCTGACAGAAAAATGATGGCACGTATATGATGAAAAATCAACGCATGAGGAAGGTCAAGGACAAAGAGACATTGGTGTTTGAAATCATGTGCAGTCTTTTCCATCTGTTTGTGTTTTGAAAGGATCTTTTATTATGGTGAGTTTTAAGATCAGATCAGCACCAACACTTCGCTCAGTAGCTCCTACACAGATGTTCACTGGCTGCCCTTTATGTCAGGATGTGTTGACCACAGTTCAGCACAATCTGCTGCTCATCTCCATGGTTTGTGTATGGAGAAGGAGAAGATCCCTTCTCTGCTGGTTTTTCTTTGGCCTTTGAAGACCACTTCTTTATACAAAGTATCTTCAGGCCTGAGGGGCAGTGCAGCACATAAGTGACAGAAGAGAAAGGCACCGCTTGTTCTTTGCAAACACAGTGTGTTAGGAAGTCCGGGATGCAGGGAGGGCAGACTCACATGTGCATAGTGGAAAGTCAAGAGACAGGCTTTATTTACTAGTTACAGCAAGGGAAAAGAGAAGAAAAGATTTTCACTATGAGTGTGGTCCAGCAATGCCCAGAGAGGTTGTGGGTTCTCCACTCGTCTCAAAACTCAGCAAGACACAAAGAAAGTTCATCTGGTTACTCCTGTTTGGTGAAGGGGTGAGATCAAAGATCCATATGGGCATTTTCCCATCCAAATTATGATGTGACATAATTTTAAACTAGCTGGGCTGAGCGCTATGCAGGGTGCTAAGGTGGTTTGGAGAGAGACAGTGACTTTGCAATTACATATAAAAAGACCCTGGACACCTATAGTATCCATAGGTTGTGTTTGATCTCTAGGGGACAAACGGTTTTTTTGTATAATTACATTCAAATTGTGAAAGACTGAGTATCTACTATATTGGTCAAGTCCCCACCCAGATAAGTCAGGGAGTCAGTAACAAATCCATAAACACCTTTCACCATGGATGAAGACACAAATAAAGATAAGTAGTATTCAGTGCCTATTTGTTTTCCCTGTTTAATTTTTTATTCAGATTCACATGTTATTAGTCAGTCTGTCATTGTTCTAGATGACAGCAGGTATAGATTGCCTAAGTGCATCTAGAATAATTTCAGTCTGTGTGAAAGCTACTTTCTTAGACTAAATCCATCACAGGTATGTTGCGTTAAAGAGCACCTGGAAAGGCTGTGGCAGAGATTAGATCCTCAGCATGAGCACGTAATAAAAGATGCTGTCATACAGTTTAAACTACCTTGGAATTAGTTTTATTCTGAACTTCTGCCCTTCAGTAACTTTTAAAGTTTTGAATGGAGTACAGTAGTTTCTGTTAAAGAATGCTTTACCTAGCGAAGAGAGTATTTCAAAATGTAGATTAGGTGGCTGAAGAATGCTGTGGGATCATGTCCAGGTGGGGTCCGTTTTTCTTAACCTACACACACCAGTTTAGCTGGCAGTACATACCATCAGAGACACATTTTTGATTCTAGGATCCTGAATCACACACACAAGCCAACACAATAAAATATTTGAAGCTAAAGTACATCATAGGACTAAAATGATTGATTTTTTTTCCTAAAAGGCAATTTTATTAGTAACTGTTTCTGTAAGCCAATGTTTATAGCTGTCTTCCTTTTACCCCAGATTTTTAAAAAGAAAACAAACAAAAAATCCAGTTCTGAACAGAAATGAGATTCAAATAAATGACTGATGAAATTCAAAAAAATGGGAAAGTTTTAGAAGAAAACCATTTTCTCAACAGAGGGTCAGAAAAGGCCCTCAATCAACTAAAACAATGGGAATATATAAACACAAGAATTAAAGAAAAAAATCTTCCCAATTCCTTAATTAGGTGCTACATATGATGTCCAAGTTGCTAGTATGTGGAAAATTAATTTTTAACAGCTTTATTGAAATATCTCAATTCAACTTCAGACCTGTATTTCTAATAATATTCATAGATATCAGCAGGCCTTACCAGGCCTTTTACCTAGAGCTGTAAGACCAGGAAAACACTTTATTTTGATGGTATAGAGAAGTGTAATGAGATACATTGAGTTAAAGAATATGGAGGTGGGTTGTCAGGAGACACATTTCTTCATAACAATGTCTTGCAGATTGGGGGGTGGTCACGCAGAGGGAAAGTTAGAAGTCCTTTTATTTGAGGAACTTCAAGCTGTAAAAAGCTTTTGGAAAGGTTTTATGCAGGAACTGCCTTTCACAGAGAGGAAGCAGAACTGCACGAACATGAAGCAGCTTTCCTGGCAACATAAAGGCATTTTTATTTACTCCTTCCCCCAAAAAAGCCTGCACGAAATTCTGTGGTGAAAAGGATGTATGGGAGATTGGTTAGAAACTCCACAGTCTGGGACCACACTGAGAACAAAAGGCTGAGTGCAGGCAATAGACAGCTAGCATGTTCTCACTTTTCTCATTTAGTTCTCTGAGTGAAAGGAAAATTTGCTGCAGGTGATTGAACACCTGTATCAGGTAACAGCACACAATTCAAAAATGCAACTTCTGCAAGTATTTTCTCAGTCCTGGTTAATACTGAGCAGTCTTTCACAAAGGAGTATTTCTTTGTTGATACTCTAGTGGCAAGGGATGCCATCCAGCAGGACAGTGACATGCTAGAGAGGTGAGTCCATGAAAACCTCAGAAGGCCAAGTGCGCTTGGGTTGGGACAATCCAAAGCACAACTACAGGCTGGGAAGAGAAAGAATTGAGAGCAGCCCTGAGGAGAAGGACTCGGGGGTGTTGGTGGATGAAAAGCTGGACATGAGCCAGCAATGTGCACTTGCAGCTCAGAAAAACAACCATATCCTGGGGTGCATCAAATCAGCATGACCCTCACGTCAATGGGGGTGATGCTCCTGCTCCCCTCTGCTCTCATGGGAACCCACCTGGAGTACTGCATCAGGCTCTGGGGTCCCCAGTACAGGGCAGACATGGACCTGCTGGAGAGAGTCCAAAGGAGGCATAAAAATGTGCAGGGGGCTGGAGCACTTCTGCTGTAAGGACAGGCTGAGAGAGTTGGGCTTGTTCAGTTTGGAGACCAGAAGGCTCCCAGGAGAGCTTATAGTGGCTTTCCAGTACCTAAAGGGACCTACAGAAGATCTGGAGAGGGAACAATTTACAAAGGCATGGAGTGAGAGGACAAGGGAGAATGGCCTTAAGCTAGAGGCAGGGAGATTTACATTAGACATGTGGGAAAAATTCTTCCTTGTGAGGATAGTGAGACCCTGGTGCAGTTGCCCAGAGATACTGTGGATGCCTCCTCCTTGGAGACATTCAAGGCCAAGTTGGATGGGGCTTTGGACAAGCTGGGCTAGTGGAGGGTGTCCTTACCCTTGTCAGGGAGGTTGAAATGACATGTTTTTCAAGGTCAGCTTGCATCTCCAGGAAGTGGAACACAGCTGCAAGTAGAATTTCAGATGTCCCACTTGTCAGGGAAGTTGTTTTTCTGCCCTGTAGCCTCTGACTCTAGTCTCATGTGCCTGCAGAAGAATCACAGTTTCTTTTGAAACATCCATAGCTCTCAAGATTGTAAGCTAAGAGCTTTCATAGAGCAGCCTGGGCACGAGAGCCAGAAACTAAATAAGAAAACAGCGTTTTTCATTGTGCAACTTTTAAGCCTGTCTCACGGTTTTAGGCAGTTCTCTCTGCTGGTGCTTCAGGGTCTACTGTCGGTGATACTGAGCAGTGTGGGACACCCCCAGCACCCAGGAGCATGATCAGATCAGAATGCAACCCTGCCTGCAGTCACATGTTATAAATGAGGCACAAAGGATCATGGTAGATCTCAAACCCAAGGGCTCAGTTTCTGTCTTTCTCTCTAAGAATTATTTTCTGTATTCATGTTTAATCTTGACAAAGTTTAGGAAATGGCCAGTTGTTTTCAAAAAACTCTTCTGTATGTGGACATGTTTATGACTGGTAATTTCCAGTGCTTCAAGAATCCCTTATTCTCTTCAAGCAAAAGTTCTTGGTAAACATGCTACTTTTGTTCAAATATGCTGCAGTCCAAAGGCATAAACCATATTAATTAAAACAAACTGAGAGGTGAAGACCTATTACTCTCCTCTCATAATCTTCTCAACCAGATGGTTTGTAGCCATCCTGACACTCAAAACACATACATTTATTTTCTGTTCCTGTAACTGTTTCCCTCCATAAATATTCAGAAAATGACTGATTTTTCATTCACAAGCCCTCACAGTTAGCTAGTGTTAATATCCTCAGAGAATGCATATATTTGTAGACAAATTCAAGCACACCAGGTGATGGAGCTTGTCTTTTGGAACTCAATGACAGAGCTAAAAGATGTAGCCAGTTTTTTGAACTCCACCTCTACCTGCAGTCTTCTACCTCAGTGGGTGTGTTAGGCAGCCCTGTGCCTGGCATATGTTAGGCATAATTTTCCACTGCTGTTTGCATTTAGTGTTCTACAAAGCCAATAAATGGAAATAGCAAAACTGGCCTCAGCAGAAAAATACTGATTTATCTCCCTTGTAACAGAACACAACAACACAGAAGAGCAGAACATTGGACAGCTGAGAAATCCAGATGCCTACATTTCTACATGTATTAGCCAAGCTCTTTCTCCTCACTTTGCTTCACTTTTAGGAACACGACTTGCCTGCCTGGTGGGAATTAAGTGCTGCTCTTTTCTTGCAGTCCACTGGTTCCTTCCACAGTGCAGGAACATCCCAAAAGGGCTGGAGAAGAACTGTCATTTTAATATAGAAGTTTTCATGGCCAGAGTTGTGTTTTTCAAAATGTCCAGTTCCAGAAACTTCAGCAGGAAGTGTAAGAACTTCTCATTTAGTAGTTATGTGCAGCTTCTCACAGTAATTTAATAAGATCATAATACTCAGTTGGTAGAAAAACTCCCAAAACAGACATCTTCTTCCTGTCTCTGGCAAATACCCATTAGTAAGAACAAGGCAGTATTTGTTTTGTTGGGATTTTTTCCTTCACTTCCAAGACCCATTTTAAATACGGATTTTTGATCCTAATTTTGCTGCAACATCCTCCAACTTTTGGAATATTCTGTAGCAGTCAGAAAGGCAACTCCTATATCCTTTATCTGCCCAGTAGGCACTTGAAATTAGTAATGGGAGAAACACACATGCATGGCTTAGAGGAGGAAATCACCCCTGGAAAATTATTTTACTGGTCTTAAAATGAACTGGAAAATTTCTGTTCTGTGAGATATTCTTTACTGGTTCTGCTCTGACCAGATGGCAAGTACCTTTTTCTCCAAGTACTTTTGTTTTCAGCCTACAGTGAATCTTGGAAAAGGAGATGAGTGAAAAAGGATGGATATGAAACCAGTTTGCTTTGGGCTCCTATGTGTTGCTGCCATGTAAGTTATTGGGTAATAAAAACCCACCAAAATCTTAAAATTCTTGAAGTAGGGTTGATTTAAAGATAAAAGATTCAGATCCAGGTGAGTATAGCAAATTGTTTGTAATTGTTATTACGTGCTATCTGTATAGTGACTTCTCCTAACGTTAGATCCAGGCACAAACCAGAAGATCTTCAGTTCAGGCTGAGGAGAAGCGAAGGGTCAGGTGCTGATCTCCTCTCTTTGGTGACAGAACCCAAGGGAACAGCATGAAGCTGAGACAGGGGAGGTTTAGGTTGGGTGTTAGGAAGAGGTTCTTTACTGAGAGGGTGGTTGGACACTGACACAGGCTCCCCAGGGAAGAGGTCACAGCACCCAGCTTAGCTGAGTTCAAGAACCATCTGGACAATGCACTCAGTCCCACGCTCTGACTTGGGTGGCCCTGTGTGGAGCCAGGATCTTTCTGGGTCCCTTCCAACTCCTGAGATTCTATGATTCTATAATCTTTGTCACTCATGGTTGAGTAAAGTTGCTGAAAATTGACTTTTTGCACCCCTGTGTGTACCAGCTTTGCCTCCCCACTTTAGAGTGGAAAATCTACATTAACTGGAAGACCACTTTTCATAGGCTAATACAAAATAATAGTTAGGATTCAAAGCTGTCATTGCTCCAAGCAAGGGCTGACTCAATGAATCAGATCACTCTGCTTACAAAAGCCTGCTGGAGAGGGTTCCCAGCTACTATCTATCACACAACACCAACACTTAAAAGAGATACATGGAATGGAATGATTTTTTCTTGTTTTGTTAATGAATACTCAATCTCAAACACACAGTTTCCACTGTTTGTTTGTTGATGTGCTTTCAGCCCATGTGAGAAAAAGAAGACTCCTTCTACTCCTTCTACTCAGCCTGTACAGTTTTACTTGCTTAACCTGTTTCCTTCAAGTGGTGCATTTCTAGCACCTTTCTTCTCCTTCTGGCTTCAGATCAGCTGTTATAACTTGGAGTGGTTTTCTGTTGCTTTGTATCTCTCTGTTTCTTTTTATTTTTTTTCCCATTCCCTCTTGTTAATTTTCAATTAACATGGTACCGGCTACTGCTTCATGGAGTACCCTCTACAGATAGACAAAAACAAGTAAGGGCTAAGCTCAGGTGCAGATTGCATTTCTGAAAGTATTTGGATAATAATAAAATGTCAAGATACTCACATGTACAGTTGTCAAACTTTCCTTGACTTCAGTGTGAGATAGTTCTTTGATCTAGTGAGGTATTGTAGAAAATCCCCTTCTAAGGCTAGCAAGCTCTGCCTGTCAATCTTTGCTGTATATGTAGCCAAAACGTTTTTGGTCCCTAACTTTGCAAGTAGTGATTGAGAAAATGTGCCATAAATAAGTACAGCCTCTAGAAGAATGGAAATAAGGAGGGTGTGTGCCCTTCTCTGTAACCTGAATTGACTGTTTTCTCATGGAAAGGGGAAGAACAGGAAAGGCACTGAATTCATTTAGATACATAGGAGCTCTAAGCATAAAGGCAGCATTACTGTTGTCTACAGAACTGGTTTTGCAGTACAGAGCTACTTTGAACTGAAGCCTTTATAATTAGATTTCATCAGCAAAAGAACCTTCTGGTCCAACTGGCTTGTAGTGTTATCATGCAAATGACAGAGGGCTAAAACTGGATCCAACCTGTAAGATCAGCAAGCTGATTTGGTGTAGCAAACACACTGCAAAGAGCAATAATTACCAGTGATAGGACTGAACTGTGATTTCTTCCCATGTTTTACAGTGCTTTTTGCAACACCCATCCTCTTAGTATGACGTGCTTTCTTCACAGATTTTTCCATAAATATGGTATTTTACAGAACAAAGAGAAGCCTGAACATATGAGCTACATTTATGTGTGGTTAAAAGATCAAACTGAGGAGATTAAAAGTTCTGAATGCAACTAGATACCCATTTGTTATACTAAGAAAAGAGCAGACTTCAATATTATCAAACCAGGTCATCGTTTTGGTGTCCTGACCCATGACTTATTGGTAAAATGGGGCAATGTATATATAGACGTATTTAACTGCATGTCTTCATCTTTTGTAAACAAAATAGAGATAATCAGCATAGTGCATCTGGGAAAATTCCAGCTTGGAAATTGTCCCAAGCACGAGCTTTCTGCATTCTGACTTTTGTGCTGTCTCCTGTACACAACAACTCACATAGTGATAAAGTCAGACTGAAAGGAGACAGTCAGTCTGAAAGGAGACAATCTGTTCCAATAGTTAAGTCTCATTTAAGATAAATTAATATAGGAGAAGAGGCGGGAGACATGGGCACTTCTTTTCCTCCTATAAGTATAGCTGATTCTATTGAACCTTCATATGCTAGGAGAACGTGGAAGGCTTGGACTGTGGGGAAAGTGATCTGGAGTTATTTGTTGCAAGTACAAATTTATAAGTAATCAGGCATTGAGTCATATTCACCCATGGAGTTAAAGGAAGGAATTCTTCTTCTTGGCATGATCCTGCACTGACATTTCTTTGCATGGTCTTGTTTCCAACAGAAAGGGGACCGGGCAACACAGAGAACTTCTTGGTGTTGAACTGTGTCATTGTTGCTAAGAGAAAAGCAAACAACATTCAAGGATACTCTTCACCTAGCTGAGCCTTCTGTGCTAAATGTTTACCCAGATTGTGCTGTGTGGCTTCTGCAGATGGTTTTATGTCTGGTCAGTTTACCAGTATTGATGTGTGTACCTGAAGAAAAGCTTGTTTTGAAAACAGCCATGAGTTCTGGTCAGGAGAGGTTGGTCAGGTTTTAGCAATGCCCAAAGGAAAAAGAAAGCAAACATTTTAATAACTTGTACCTATTCTCTCTTTTAAGTTATAATTATGTGAGTGCAGAAGGTGAAGTGCAGAGAGATGACAGGTCCCACACCAGTGTGTGCCTGTGACTTGGACAATCCAGCAAACTCCACAGAAAGTTGCAGGATTTCCTAGGCCTTTTTAGAGATAGAAACTCTCCAAGGAAGCAGTAAATATGTGATTGTAAGTGTAAAATACTTGCTGTAATAGAAGTATTTATTGAAACCAAAGAAATTAAGATATTTACAAACATACTGTTTCATAGCCCAGACACTTGTGACATAAAACCTGCATACAATTAGGAGGAAAAAAACAGGGTGGGAATTCATGAAAAGTGGTAAGTTCAAGGCATCCTGTCACTGATCCTCAGCCATAGCTGGTCTTTACTACCTTCAGAATAATAGTGCAAGATTCACGACAGCATGCTGTTTTACAGATATGGAAGAGTCCAGGTGAAGATCCTGCCCCCCCCCAACCAACCCTATCCTTGCAGCATCTATTGAAGATACACTGAAAGCACCACAGAACAGCACAGTGAGTGACTCCTCTGCTGAGGCATGCTGACCAACATTAACATCTCCTTTCAGTGAGAGTACTCTTTTCTGATTTTGAAGTGTGCAGAAAGCCCTTGCAGTAGAGCAGCCCACTTGGCATCTCGACATCTCTCCCACATCATCCCTCCTGTTGTGGGGAGGTTGTACCACAACAGAGTTTGAAATGTGGTTACTGCCCATGCAACTTCTGCGGTTTCTCTGCGTGAAGCATTTATAGCAACATGCCTGGAGGTGCAAAACATCACAGAAACTCTGTGACTGCCTCTGGAACTCAGAATCTGAGACCTGTTTTGTAGCTGTGCCTGCAGAATGGAGGCCTCTGCCCAGCCCACCTGCATGTGTGGTATTAGGCAATGATTGTCTGTGGTCCTTGCAGACACCAGTATAATGTGGTTTTCATTACACTCTTGCATCTTAGAAAGGCAATGATATTTGGTCAGGGTATGTTCACATTTGTAACTAACAGCTTTTGGAATCTCTTATGTGGAAAATCTAGCTCTGGATCAGAATCAGTTAATTTGTCCCATGTGAGGAGACTGAGAGGCTCTTGGTCCTCTTCTCACAGACTCAAGAAACTCAGGTTTGTGACAGACTGCTGATGACTACCAGCTGAAAGATTTGAAGGCCAGCAAAGACATTAGGGCTTCCTCATTAGCAACCTCTGTGTAATACAGAGTCAGAGGACCTTAGTCAGTGTGCAAGAAGCCCTTATCTTTTCTGTTTGCATTTTCAGATCATTACCAGAGGTTAACATGGGTGACTGGAGTGTCATTCCCCGAGCCCCTGACACCCATGACAGCTGCATTCCTCAGGATAACGAGGGAATGACATAATGCTGGCTATCTGCTAAATCAAATGCCAGCCTGACGCTGACCTAGCCTATCTCCAGCAACCACAGATGATGTTTTACTGTCAGAGGACACAGAGGACCACCCCAGACACATTAAGGAAAACATTCTGTAAACACACAGTGATGAAATCAGTAGATAGGAACGATAACTTCTTCTGATCTCCAAAATAAAAAAGCTGTTCTCTGTTTCTAAGTGCAGCTTTGGTCTCCTGCTTGAATGACAGTATTTTTTTTAGAAAATATTTCACAGCACATGGATGTTTAGTGAAACTAAACACTATATTCAGATGAAAAGGAAACCCCACAGAATTTTCCCAGCCTAAAATATTAGAAAAGAATGACATTTTTCTACAGCAGATGGAAACAGAAATGTACCACGATTACTACACTTTGTATTAGTTCCCATTTACTTCTTAGGTCACATTAACAACTTGATTTTTCTGCTGGATCAGAAGGGAAGTAAAACACAGTTTTATTAAAGTTAAAACCGGAACATGAAAGAAGATAGATGCTTTTAGGACTGAGGCACTGGGCTGGGGACCGAGTCATATTCCATCAGTAACTTCCTATGTGACCTTGGCCAAATCACATAGTGATTGTTCCCACCCAGCTATCACTGAAGAAACGTCAAATTCAAACGACTTGTGTAAAGTACTCCTTAAGAGAAGGAGTATTCACACGCACTGAAGTAGGGTTGTAGGCCCTTCTGCAGGCATGTGTGTCTCTCTGTTTACCATAGAAGAAATCTGGCTCACCTGGCAGAGAGTCTGTATGTGTGATCAGATGTATGTGAAATGAATCTCAGCATGGTTAAGATCTAGGTCTTAGTTAAATGTATTATGTGTAACTTTTAGTTTAAACTAAGCTTAAGTTTGACCTGTAAAACTGCCTGGTTTAAAATATAGTTACTCCTCATTCCATCTTGTCTTCTACAGCTACAGGTTTAGATCTTTGGAGATGGGACTGTCCCTCAATATGGTGCATGCAGCACCTTACACAACAGAACTCCTGGGGGAACAAAGCATTACTGTCAGACAAACAATATTGTCTCTCTGACTCATGTAATGGACGCTGCTTGTCTTGAAGCCTCAGGTTCTGTGGTGTGGTTGTGGTTTAGCCTCAGCCAGCAGCTAAGCCCCATGCAGCCAGTCTTTCACCCCACCCCCCAGCAGGATGGGGGAGAGAATTTAAGAGTGAAAGTGAGAAAACTCCTGGGTTGAGATAAAGGCAGTTTAATAAGTAAAGCAAAAGCCACATGGGCAAAGGAATCAAGTCAAGGAATTCATTCCCCACTTCCCATGGTTCAGCCACCTACCAGGAAGGCAGGGCTTTGTCACGGATAATGCTGACTTGGGAAAACAAACACCATCAGTCCAAATGCCACTGCTCTCCCTCCCCCTTCTTCCTCTTTCCCCAGTTCCTTATAAGCTGAGCATGACACCATATGGGCTGGGATATTCCTGTGGTCAGTTGGGGTCAGCTGTCCCAGCTGTGTCCCCTCTCAACTCCTTCTGCACTCCCAGTCCACTCACTGGTGGGGTGGGTGAGAAGCAGAAGAGGCCTTGGCACTGTGTGTGTCCTGCTCAACAGGAATGAAAACATCTCCATATAACAAAATCTTCTCTGTATTGTCAACACTGTTTCCAACACAAATGCAAAACATAGCCTTGTACTACCTACTATGAAGAAAACTCTCTCAGCTGAAACCAGGACATTAACCCACCTATTATTCCATAGCATTTAGATCAAGCTCACATCCCACACAATTCAATACATCCTCATTCACCACCACCACCCTTCTCAACCTTTGATATAAAATAATATGGTGATATTGTTCTCTTAGTCCACGTATCACCCTTGTAAAATGTGCATAAAATGTTGACAAAATGTCCCTTCAGTTCACTCAGCCCATGATTCTGGGCTCACTCCATCCACCATGGTGGTGACTCAGGACAGGAGAAGTGGAGCAGTTGTGTGATGTGTGGAGTTGGTGGACACTGAAGCCAGCTCTGGTTGGGTCACAGCAGCATTTGCATTGCTTCTTGTAAGGCTTGTTCTTGTTGGTTCAGATGGTTCCTGCTACAGTAATTCCTTAACATGCAAGTCAGATCTTGGGTTACAACAGTTTCAAGGTATTTGCATTACAGTCTCCACCCCTCAGTCCTTCAAGCCAGACCATCAGGTTTAACACTGCAATGAACTCCTCCCCTTGCTCCTGCTCCACCGACTGCAGCCCCTTAGGGTGTACCTGCTCCAAGTGGCACTGTGTCTATGAGCCTCTCCAGGGGTACGCCTGCTGCGGTGTAGGCTTATCCACAGCCACAGCCACTCTGAGGTGCACCTGTTCCAGTGTAGCCTTCTCCATGGTCCACAACGCCTTCAGAGGTATTCTGGGTCCAGCATGGCCTTACCCACAGGCACAGTCTCCTCATAAATAAACTTTCCACGCCTTCGGCTCCTTCACAGCCACATGCTTGGAGGTGTTCCAGCATGGCTGTATATTCACAGCCACCGATGACTCCAAGTGTAGCTTCTGCAGCAGGGACTTCTCCTTGGCTCACAGTCCCTCCAGGGGCACACCTGCCACCACACAGACATAACCACGTCAGAGCCACAGAGGCTGCAAGGCATACCTGCTGTGACACAGGCATAATCACGGCCATAGACGTTCTGGGATGTCCTGCTCGCACGTGGACACAGGTCACGGTCCCCACAGCTTGAGTTCACCCTGGAGTTCCAGCCTGTGCTGCCCAGCAGTTCAGAAACCTAGTGATGCCCTGGCCATCAGCCAGCCCAGGCGCATTGCCATCGCTGTTATCAAAACGTTCCCAGGCACAGCACAGCGAGATGATAAGCAGGGGCAGCACAGCCAGCAGCAAAAGCAAACAGCAGCCACCGACAAGCACTACAGAGTAAGACAAGCAAAACTTTGCTAAGGCAAGCACAGCAGCCTGCCAATTAACAGCTGTACAGCAACAACAGCTGTAAATTTGATCTAGCACATTTGAGTCAAATCTGTCATATCTGGAACACTTTGAGCCCCGGGTTGGGCCCTGAAAGGGACTCTGGTGCTTTAGCCCCAGCTGGGCGCTGCAGGATGGAAGAGAGATTCCTGAGTGATAACAGTAACAAAACTACCTCGGCATAATAACTGTGTATCTGTATTATCAACAGTGTTTCCAACACAAATCCAAACCACAGCCCCATACTAGATACGGTGAGGAAAATTACCGCTATCTCAGCTGAAAACAGTTTTCTTTGTTACTTATTGCTGTGTGGAGTACAGGACTGTAAGGATTAACTCCTTTGGAGCACTGGCTGTCTTTCCATCCTTTGTGTAGCATCGATCACTGTGCCATCCCTATCTATGCCTGGAGCTTCTGTGCCTTACCCACGATGTAAATAGTAGCTAAGAAGAACAGTCAGTGCTGTCTGCCTGTCTGTTTTCTTCCTGTGTGCCAGCAGCTGCGATTTTGAGGTGTTTGTGTCTGTACTTCACAAAGAGCTGTGGAATTCCCCCTTCTTAAATAGCACTTTATAAATCTCAAGCCATACACTTTTCAGGGTTTTGCCAACTTTTTAATGTTTCATAGTTTTAGTTAAGAACAATGGCAACCATTCTTGTCCTGGGTTAGTCTGTAGGTTAGTCTGTAGGTAAAAGCTCACTCAAGGGGTAAACTGTTATTGAGGGAAGGAGACAGAGATGAAGGATCCTAAGCTTAAATTTACTCATGGGGCATAGGCAAATCTGTGTCTATGACATAGGTCCTGCCCAAGTCTTTGCAAGAGCAAAAAATGAAGTTACCATTGATAAGATTATTTATATTGAAAACTGTAATTGAATACATTTCATCTTTTCTAATGCCCAGTGTTCACAGCACGTGTGAGGAGCAGAAAAATAACTACACACTGGATTCTTCTTAACCGTTAGCTTCAAAGCAGCTTTTGGGGCAAAATCAGCAGCAATAAAGAATGAGCTGAACACCTCCACCTCACTATAGATGTTGCTATGGAAATGAGGAAAATATGCTTGTTCTTAGAAGTGCAAGGACACACAGAGTAATGGCAAACCCCCATACATTACAACAGCCTTCCCTAAGTGGTTCCATGATACTAGACAGAAATGTGTGGGCCTGTGTATAATTCCTATCCCAAAAGTCAGTCTGCCATCATCTGCTTGTTCTGTAACCGTTCAGCATGGGCACTTCAGGCACCAGCCCTTGCACAAACAGGATACAGCCGTGAAACTCCACTTAAAGCTGGGGCTCAGGCAGCTCTCCCATAGGCTTCGCATTGTTTCTCCCAGTGTTTCCATGGCAACCCCTGACTCTGCTGCTGGTAACTGAGAAAGGAAAGATTCAGAAAGTTCAGCTAAGCCAGTTTAAAAGACCAGCTGCAAGCTGCTCATGCAGCCCAGAGGAGACAGAACAAAGGAAGCTTTAGTAGGAGACAGGATGGGAAAAAAGTGTAGTCTTTTAAAATGAAATCTATATGGCACAAGAAATAAATTCTATGTATTTTAGTATATTGGTCCCATCAGCCCATGTAGGGCAAAATTCAGCTGAAGGTACACAGCAGACTTATGGCTCCATGTATTATTAAAATTGCCATATTAAGGGAAAAAATTAATTTATTGGGTAACGTGCAAACAATTCAGTGCAAGACACTGCAGGTGAAACTAAGAAGCAGCAATGCATCCCTAATCTGGGACAGAGCATGGAGAAACTGGGCCTGGCTACAGCCCAGGTTTTCCCTTGCAATATACTGTATTGGACTTTTGACAGCCAGGGATGGCACTCACATATATTACACTAGCCCCTTCTCCTTTGTTACCAGATCTTATGTTGGGCTTCTGCCCTAGGAGTACATGTCTGCTCAGAAGAAGTAAAAGCTGAGGCAGGACTGCCCGAGGCTCTGGGCTCTGTTTGCTAGCAGGTCTTTCAGTCCTACTAAAATTGCTACCCAGTGAGGGAATGTTGCTTCTGAAGTACAGAAAACAACAAATCATGACTTGATAACACCAAGGACAAATGTGACTCAAAATGTATTTCATTCATAAAAGTAGATATATAAATGAACAAACAGCTCCATTGACTGAATCCTACTACTATTAAAATTAAAAAAGGGAAATTACTTGTTCTCAAAGAGAATTTGCTAGTTTTGTACAGTACATTTATTAAGACCACACAGTTGCATCCTGGAATTTTATGAAGTATTAATTATAAAACAAAAATTGCAAACCACTGTTCTTACTGGTGAGTTTGTTCTTGTAATACTCTTGGATAAATCCTACCAGGATTAAAGAAAATAATGCTAAATGGGTATCCAAGGTACAGTTTTCTAGCATAAACTAGTTGCTAAGTTTTGGGGAATGATTTGATCACTGCCTTCCTTAAAGGTCTCAACTTTGTCAGACTTTAAAAATATTCTATGTAGTTTTTCTTACATAGCAGCATCTCAGAGAACTTCAGAAAGGGATATATTTGGCAAATTCATACTGATACCTTTGCTAGCACATGGAATGACCATTGCACACTGGTCTTCATTTGGCATGGCTTGGCATGTGAGCATTGTTTTGCCTTAAAACAGACTGTACAGCCTTAAATAGACTGCACAGCAAGACATCACGGTTCTACCTTACTCTACGGATGATGCAAAGATGAAAATAGGAGTGCAGAAACTCACAGATCCCAGGGTTTCTCCTTGTGCTAGATGGTTGGGTTATGTAGATACAGAGGAGTATAACACCTGCAAGAAGAGTGAAGTTATTGTCATTGCTCCAAGCCAATTCACTGTGCAGGTGCTCCTACTCTTCACTATCAGGTGACTTAAGTAATCCATCACTGAGGCAAACTGGATGATAGATGACAGATTTACACTGAATAAAGATTACTGATGCAAGACTTTGCACTGATACCTTCAACGTGCTTTCAAACTAATTAAAAGTAGAGTTTATGCTGAATATTGCTGTGGAGGGCCCCTCTCACAGGGAAGGGTGATAGTATTGAGTCTGGAGGGAGACAGCTGGACTGTTAAGTGGAATTAACCAAGTGCTGATCTCATTGGCTAACACAAAAAAAGTGATTTAGACTAGGGCAAATGATCTCATGTACAGCTCTATAAAACAGGTTAATGTGTTTGAGATTCCTTTATGTGAATATAACTTTCCAAGTTGTTAAAATAACTGTAAATAAAATTAAGACCTTATTTGTCATATGTTCATTGAACTTTGTATCTCAATTACCCTTTCAGTAAAACAGTGATAACGGTGCCTCCTTGCATCACTGAAGGGTTGTGAGAATAAATTATTGATCATAATCAGCTTGCATGCCAAAAATATTGTTTTTAAACATTCAGAAAGGGAAGGGGACAGTTAATCTTAACATTCACAAAAAAAGAAGCAGAGGAAGGAAAAGATCAGTTAAAACTCTCCTCCCAAGGTGTGCTTTCTACTGTTTCCTCATCCAGTATAGTAATCACTTCAGGACAAAAAGAGCCAGGTACATGAAAGCAGTGCTGGGACACTCCTGGCAGAGCTTCCAGTGCATGCCATCACAGCAGTGTCTGGTCATGGCTTGTCAGGGTCACTATGGGAAGAGCAGGGGCTGTTACATGAGTGAAGGAGCTGAAGGCAACTGATTTGTTTACTGTGGCTTAACATGGGCTTGGTCAGTATTCTTCTTGAACACACCCTGGAACCTGGGAAGACTTTCATATGGGGCAGTTATGAGATACCATGGCCAATGTAGTTCTGCCAACAAGGCGTACCACTTTATAAACCACAGGCAGTAGAAGTGGGGCATGGCTGCTTTACCTGTGCAACCAGTGAAGCAAGTATCTGCATGTTCATACACGTGCTTTCCTTATACAACCAAGAAATGAATAGAAAGATCCTATTGCCACCTGGACTCATCAAAATGCCACAGAAACAGTAAAGCATCACAAGGCACAATAAGAGAGCATAAGAAGCATTATCTTCTTACAGTCAAAGTCTCTGATACCTGTACTGCCATATGAATAATGGCAGCACAGAGACAAAGCTGGCTCTTGGTACACATGGTGTCAGTTTATGGCACTTCTGTCTGTATGGGAACACATTAGTCTAAACTTGAGATTGCTTTTTGCATCTGTGCAGAGAGGTTTTCACTTTTGAAAACGTTCCTCAAACAGCCTCTGCCTACAATCAAAACCCAGTAATACAAAATAGATGTAGAATAGTACAGAAGTGGAAGTCTTGGTCAGGGCACCTCATGCCAGTGTTTTGTTCGTGTCCATCAGCCAAACATTTTCCATTTCATTTTTCCAAAGCACTGAGTTAAACTGCTTGTGAATAGCATTTCTTGTGCTCCTTGTTGCCTCTGGAGGGCCAAGGAATTTAATCTGCTTGGAATCAAAATTCATGGTCTCACTGCTACAAACTTCAGATTGCTGCGGTCAGGTTTTGCTGAAGCACTACAAAATTTCACACCATTTGAATGAATGTTCTCTGACAGTGATGCAAAATAGCTTTTTTTCTAAGGGCTAAGATTTCAAAATGTGTTGCATAAATCTGTCTCTCTTTTAAGGTTTGTCAGAAACTGACTACATGCATATATGCCCCTATACTCTGCTCTCATGAGACCCCCACCTTGAGTACTGTGTCCAGCTCTGGGGCCCCTAGTACAGAAAAGTCTTAGAGCTGTTGGAGTGAGTCCAAAGTGGGGCACAGAGTTGATCAGGGGGCTGGAGCACCTCTCCTATGAAGAGAGGCTGAGAGAGTTGGGTTTGTTCAGCCTGGAGAAGAGAAGACTGCAGGGGGACCTAATTGTGGGCTACCAATACTTGAAGGGGTCCTACAGAAAAGTGTGACTGTTCATCAGGGAGTGCAGTGATAGGACAAGGGGCAATGGCTTCAAGCTGAAAGATGGGGCAGGGTTGGGTCAGATGTTAGGAAGAAATTCTTTACTATGAGGGTGGTGAGGCCCTGGCACAGGTTGCCCAGAGAGGCTGTGGAAGCCCCACCCCTGGAGGCATCTAAGGCCGGGTTGGATGGGGCTTTGGGCAAACCTGGTCTGGTGAGGGTGTCCCTGCCCATGGCAGGGAGGTTGGAACTGGATGATCTTTGAGGTTGTTTCCAACCCAAAGCATTCTGTGATTCGATGATTCTATGATTCTATGAGAGGAAGGCAATGGAATGTTAGCACTAAAATATGACCTACCATCTGGGGCAGGGCTTAGCATGCAAGGGAAAAGTGAGGTCTTCATAAAAACACAAGCCTCATAATTCTAGGACTCAGTGTTTGCAATGGGGAAAAGCTGCTGTGCAGTAACAGCAGCTACGCAGCTACGGTCTTGGTGAAAGAAAACCAAAGTTCTGCCCTGACAGGAGGATTGGAAACAAAACCCTACTTCATTCTGAATTGGCTGCAAACCAGTACAGCATTTCAGTCTTGTCCATCATGCAAAAATGAGGTTTTCCTAGATCTGGTACACCTTAAAAAGATGGAGTGAAAAATAGAACAACAAAACAAACCACAAGATTGCACAAAAAACCCCAACAAAAATCAAACATAAATGGATATGGAAGAAAAAGTAGGAAAAACTTGTTGAACCCTGGGGAAAGTGCAAGAAGTTTGTTTTTTACCCTGTATGTTGCTGATAGCACGGTGGGCACTGCAGGCATCACAGATCACAATCATTAGAGATATGCAAGTGTATACTGCAGATATTCTCAGTAAAGCTCTTAGCCAGTGTCACTGTTTAACCCTAGCTGGTAACAAAGCACCTCACGTTTGTTCACTCACCCCTCCCCAAAAGGGCATGGGGAAGAGAAGGGAAAAAATACCCTGTTGAGTTGATATAAAGACAGTTAAATAGGATAACAAATGAAAAGAATAGTAATAGTAACAAGAACAATAATAGTAGCAATAATAACAACAACAATAAACCCAAGTGATGCACAAATGCAATTGCTCACCACATGCAGAAGTTGCATCCAGGGCATGAGTTCTGTGGTTGGGAATATCCCTCTGGCCAGCCTGGCCCAGCTGTCCCAGCTGTGCTCTTACAGCTTCTTGTGCCCCTGGCAGGGTGTGAGAAGCTGAAAAGTCCTGGGCTTGGTGTAGACACTGCAACCACCCTGCAACAACTAAAAATATCAGTGTGTTATCAACTTTATCCTCAGCCTAAAACCCTGAAACACAGCACTATAACGGCTACTAAAAGGGAAATTAACTCTATCTCAGCCAAAACCTGGACAGCCAGTAACGGCTCCTAGTGCTGCACTTCATTACATACCAGCAGAAATACGTAATTCTGTGGGATGAACATTCCTGCACATTGCTGTGCCAGCAGGACACTCATTAGTTTTGGTCAGAAATCCAGCTTGCAGAACAGAAACCAGGATTTCTCTGTTTAGTAAGCTGCACACACAGTGTTTACCATGGGTCAGACAAACATTGGCTTTGAAAAGATGACAACATGCCCCAAACCCATACAGCACATGGTTATATTTCAAAATAATCCTGCCACATATTTTTCTGAATGACATTCTTACAAGATATTCTGGCGACTGTCCAGGTTTGTGAAGGCCTTCACCTCCCTGGATTGATCCATTTTTCCAGTTGCCTAGACAAGCTGGTTCTGTAACAACAAATATTTTTGATTTTATTTCTGTTGTTTCTGCTAGCTTTGTTTTGTTTTGGTTTTTAATGACTTCCTCTTTCCCCCTCTCCCACATTTTCATCCACCTTTGGTATAGCATCCCTCTTCCTAGTTACATGGAGTGAGATCTTTTCTCCTTTACAGTATCTCTAAGGCAAGAGTGATTAACAAGGGGTTTCAAAAAGTCTTGTATCTAGCCAAGAGAGGATTTCTTCCACAAAGGCACTTCAAAAGACAGTTGCCTGAGCCACAGACCTCCTCAGAAGCTCTGCCTGGGGATGGTGAGGAAGCTGGGATAAACAGCATGTACTAGGGAGGGTCTAAGCAGGCCTGTATCAGGTAGGAACATGACAGGAGTCTTTCTGGACACCAGCTCACCTTCCAGGGATAAATTATCTGGAGAGTTACAGCTACCATGACCTCCTTTTTGCCTGGCCCACACCTATGGCAGACAATGTCAAATCCTGTATTTTTAGTGTGACTTTATTTTACTGCAGTTTCTATCACTACAGCTGGGATACCTTGGCTAGCTCTCTAAAATTCAAGCACCTGCAACGGGACCTCAAATGGAAAGTAGGAGAGACTAAGTTGGACTGAAGAGGAAACATTACTGGATCATATAACAAAGGTTAGTCAGTGCATGCTCTTGACCATTGAACAGGAACACACCAAAAAGTAACTGGACTACTAGAAATCTCAGCATTAAGCTACAGGGAGTAGTGAGAGCACAAGAGTGTCTGTAAACACATGTGTAAGGTTCTAAAAGTGAGTGTTGGCAACAAAAGAGGTGCTTAGGCAGCAGGTTTACTGAGGAGAGGTAGGTCTTGAGGTCCTCCAGGCTCTGAAGGTCAAGTTAGCTCTTTGAAAACATTGTTCCTCCCTCTGATCTCGCTGCTCATGGTATCTACATCAAACACATCAAACTATGCCAAGTGTCTCTTACTGACTTTTGGAGTATTTGGTCTCATGTTTTAAAGCAGACATCTCCTTCCCTCCTGAGTTCCCTTCTGCCCAGTTCCTCCGGAATAGATCTGCTTCAGCTGTGAGATGGGAGTGATCTCCTGAGGGGAGAGACAGAGGAATGCATTCAGAGCATGGTGACCACACAGGGCAGATGTGGGCAGCACAGCCAGGGGTCAGGGGGATGGGAAGGCCCTTAAAAGTCAGATGGGCACTTTCCACATGTGAATATATATATATTTCACACATCTACATTTGAAAAGGACTGAGGTTCTTAAAAGAGAATCATAAGGAGTGCACAGGTAGCACAGCACACACAAAACCAGCAAAGTATTTTGGGAACATTTACTTTGCTCAGGAACATTCCAGATATTAAGGGCAGAGAAGCCAGAATTTGAATTCATAGGCAATAATGTGTGGCATTTGCAGTATCTGTAATTTCTCTTATATTACCTCTGTTTGGGGGATGTTATCCTTGTGTCTCTGGCACTGAACAGGAACACAGTTCTTGGATGGAAGAGGGGTTTGAAACGGAGTATTCTCTGCAGTCCTGAAGAGGATACAAAGTTCCTTTGAATCTTGCTACTTCTGATAGATCTGGTGCTTCGTGAGAATGAGGAAACTGGCTGTTAGACACATTCCCATTCAGAGAGTTAGAAAGGTTAAGAGAAGTGCAGCAAGCCTTAGGTCTAAAGGGGGAGAGTGCCTGAGGTATCATGTATATCAGAAAACAGCTGTAGTATTTAGGTACTAAACTAAGACACCTATCTCAATGTAACAGAAAAAAATGTTCTTCACGTTTGTCTTTTACAGACAAGGCCAGTTTACTGGAGGCAGCAGGTAGGAATATGCAACGTTAGCAACTTGCTTTGAAAGTATAACAAAGAGATTCTCTTTTAATGAAAACACTTTGCAAAACAGCCGAAGTGTGTCCTAACAAACATTCCCCATGTTCTGAAACTGTTGTTTTCCTGTTTACAAAGCTCTGCAAAGCTGCTGAGAATCATTCACTGGTCAATGGATACACCTACTGAAACTGCATTTGCTTTTCAGTTGGGAACAATGGGAAGAACCCAGTAACGTGCCCAGGGCAAATGGACACAGAGGTTGCTTTCTTAATAAGGGTGTTGTTTAAAATTAAGCCCTATTTTAATGGTGTGTTAGAAAGTGATTTTGTACCTGTAATGCACACATACTTCTATAGCTCTGTATGGTTTGTATTGCTGACTACACTGCAACTACTTGTGTTCTTATTTGTCTTACTCTAGAAATATCATAACAAAGTGAATTCAGCTACTGTGCTTAAACATGTGTTTTAAGATATGGCCTTGTATTTTGTATGTGTTACATTTCTGTAGAGAGACTATGAGATGGATTTCTGGTGGTGTCTCTATACTATTAAAACGAAGTTAATTGTAACCTTAGTTTCCCATATTTATCTCCTGTTCTTTGTTTATTGTCTTTGTGTATCATGGCTAAAATCTGACCAGAAGCTCCTTAAGGAACAGCCTGATCTCTTTTTAGTACCACAGACTATGCAGCATACTTAGAGAAGAAGTGAAACAAAAAATAAAGAACTGAGAAAATTTTGCATGTAAGCAGCTACATGAATGACAACATGATTACATCACATTGCACATTTGTAAGTTGTGTTAACTGGAAATCACAGCCTTGGGAATGATTTCCTAGGCATCAGAAATGTGGATAAAAAACTAGGAACAGTATATATAAGGAAGGTTGTTGGTATTCATTGTGTTTAAGGAAATAATAATCCTTTGAGCAAAGGTTCAATTCCATATGCATAGATAAAGGGTGATGAATTCATTCAGCATGATCAGATGTGAAACATCCTGTATTTCAGATACCACAGAACAAGAACAGAATATGCTCTTGTTCTTTTTCAGTCTTTGCACAAGAAGGTACACTGAAGTTTCTTTAAATCTTCAGAAAAATTGATAAATAATGAAAATATGAGTACCACATGGACACACAGCATGGGCTTATGTTAATATCAGGGTTGGTTTGGATTTGGGTTTGGGGATTTTTTTTGTTTTTGTTTTAGTGTTGGGCCAGGCTTTAAGCTAGTCTAGTTGAACACAGATCCATTGCAGTCAGGGTTCAATACTCCCCAACAACTGATGGTGCATTGCTTCAGTCTAGGTTCACCTTTTGGGACATCAATCACGACAGTTTCTGATGTGCTGCTTGCTCTTTTGCTTTAGTGATACTTGGTCATGGACTACTCTACGTTTAATGCATAATAACACATCTGAACATATTACAGCATCCTATCCAGCCCTGAACCCAGGACCTAGTTAACTGTGTTGATATCTGTCCTTTAACGCAACGGCTGTTAACGGAGAGGGTAAAACAGCAGTGCCAGTTATTTTGCTTTTCCTAGAATTTAGCAAGTGCTGTGAAAGTATTCACAACCATAATTTAACATTCCTTAACATATTGACTCTGACATACTTTTTCACACTGCCCTGATATTTAACTGTCTCCACACAAGGCAGAATATCTGTAGGCAACAGATCTGTTGGCAGTTCTCTTACTTGATGCAAGCACAGCTACAACCTGACAGTGTCTTAGAGGGCAGACCTGTACCACTGTGTCAGTCCCTGTCTGTGGGATACCACTGTCCTGTGCTCTTACCTCTTACTAACTGGTTTCCCTATGGATGCTCAGACCCTGTGTGTGCTGCCTGCTCCCCATGGAGGGTCTGGCACCTGCTCCTTCTATGGAGACAAGCACTATTCTCAAGTTGCCATGTGCACATCTGAACCAGGCAGAGAATTCCGAGTTTTTCTTTTACCTTTTGGGAAAACCAGTTGCTTTGCCCCACACACAGCTTTATTGCACAATGAGAGTTTGTTTACCAGCTCCTCTCTCATGAGCAGATAACTGAAAAGACTCAGTGGTGAATAAGTTCCTGTCAGAAATAGCCTGTAGTTTCTTTTGAAGCCCCACCTGTTCACATGATATAAGCCTGTTAGGGGAGCCTCCTGCTCTCATGGCATTGAGAAACAGAGTATGTCACACCCCAATGAAAACAAGATAATTGAGTGCAGAAGCACATGTGCAAGAAAACTATTGCCTTTAGACTGCCAAGCAACATAGTCCGTCTAGCCATATCTAATGGTTGCACTCTCACACACACACAATATTTGCTGCTTGTGGAATATTTCCTTCTTGCTTGAGAGGGAAAAAGAAAGGCCAAAAGTAAGGTTTCCAATAAAGGGTATGTAAAATAGTTTTGATTCAACTGTGACAGAGTGAAGATGAAGACAAAATGTCTACTGCTTTCTACACATGCTGAGGTCCTTAAGGATGTGATGCACAGAAACAGAATACAGTATTTCCATATCCAAACACCACAGTTACACACCTGAAAAGAACCTTTAACTGTAACAAAAACCAGAGCAAGTCACTAAGAAATGAATGAGAAGACACAATACTGTAATAGCCCCTTTCAGAGAGTGCAGTAATTTGTACACACTTGCTTCCTACTTATTAAAATTAACTGTCACACTTTACATTGACACCATACATGATGCAATGTAATGATGACACATGATGTCAAGCACATGGAATGAGGCATGCCTGATGACAGACACTGATGGTTGCTAAGGGCAGTTGATTCTAGAAGCAGGCGGGTATATATTCTGTTTCAGAGACATAATCTTGGACACTGTTCTGTCATTCATCCATATCAAATCAAATTAATGCCTGATTGTACCTCTTTGTATAGCAGTCACTCTCAGGGTCAATGTCAAGAAGTGAAGTGGGGAAAAAATACCCAAGTAAAAGCAGAAGTCACTATAAGAAAAGACTGTGATGCTAAGAGCTCTAGTAATCCCATATCTCTTACAACTAGTAGTCCCCAGTATGTATGCTGTTCACACAACACCCTTGAACTTTGTATTTACAATAAAGAAACAAAACCACGTTCTGCTTAGGGAAAGGAAAATGTACATAAAATTTAATAAAATCACTGTCTAAAAAGCAGTTGTTCTCACTTTTCTCAGAGCTGCCTCCTTTGTAATTCATCAAAGCTCAGCCTTGTCTCTCACCAGCTGTGTGCTTTGAGTATCCCATTGCAAAGAAATTTAGAAGATCATTAAACTGGGAGACTTTTGTAATGGGCTTAAATGGTAACAGAAATTTGTTAATTTCCCCATCAGCTTTCCCCACTTTCTTAAGGAGTAACTCACAACCAGCAGGATCTAGCAACAGAACTAAGGATGATCTTTCATTTGCAAAGAATGTAAAAATGCCGAATGTTGAATACTTTTAGAAATAGAAATTCTATTCAGATAACTGATTGCATCAGTTATCTAGAGAGGAACTGAAACGGCTGGTTTCAAACTGTGCGTGTCTAGACTCAATGTATATTAGTCTTCTGAGCCACTTAACAGCTGCTTCACTGTGAGAGTAGTAATTAAATAACCACAGCAGAGATACAAAGGACCACAAAGACATCACAGGAAACTTGGCAGCTCAGATATGTCAGGTCACCATGTTACTCCCTGTCATCACTTTTAACTGGATGTGCATCGCTGTACAAAGCTGGAGCCTGTAACTGCTGTGGAAAATGGGCATAGATCCCCCTGATCTGGGTGAACGTGGTGAGAATATCTGAGGTGCCGATCTGAAACACTGCATGAGGGACTCCCTGCTGTTTCAGCTAGTCTGGGTTCATCACACACCCTGCACCTCCTGTCTGTGCAGGAGTGGCTACTGAGGTTGTAATGACCTATTAGCGTTGCCCAGTTGAGCATGTCATTGTGAAAACGGCTGTGCAACTGCAAGCCCACAAAAAGAGAGTGGTTGTATCTTCTGGGAAAAACTCCTCTGACGTAGCAGGTCTGGACACACACAGTGGAGGTTATTAGGTACATGGGCCTGTTACTTGCAACTCCCCTCAACAGCAGACACAGAAATGCAGGTACTGCTTTTGCAGGATGTGTACCTGCGTATGACGTGGTTAATAAGAGTTGGGAAAACTTGCTCAGTGTTGTGATGAAATATATTCACACAGCAATTTTAATCATGTTCCTGTGAGTGCAGCTCTAATTTTTGAGCTCTGTTTCACAAAATAAGGAAGCTGGGATGTCAGAAAGTAATGATAAGCTTGAGAAGCAGCACAAAACGCTAAGTGAGCGACTCTGGAATCATTCATATTTGATTGATCGAAATATTGTGTTAACTGTCTTGAATCAACTGTTCCTAAAACACTTAAGTAATTAATAGCCACCAGAATATTATTTTTAAAAGCAGCCTGAAGAAGCCAGATGAGCTTTCATCCAACAGTTTTACCAGTGTATTTGTATCCTCAGGGCACACTGTCCTCAGCTTCTTTCAGCAGCACACAGGTAGAGACTGAACTAGTCCGGCGGTCCCTTCCAGTCCATGAAGGGCCATGAAACTGCGACTGCAAGGAGAACCCAGCACAGGCAGCACTGAGTCTCGGGGAGTTCTGGCTGCTCTTACACAACCTTTGTTTCTATTTTCAGTCCGCAGCTCCACTCAATTCCAGGAGACTGCATGCAAATACTCACAGGTATCACGAGGGAGATCTCAGCGCTCCATATAGGGATGCAGAGCGATTCCTGAAAGCTTAGCAACTGTGCAGTGGTTGGGAAAGGCACAACTACAGCTCATCTCTTCACAGGTGCTTGGGAAAGAGACATTCCTTAGGGATGCCTCTGATGGAGCTAGTGGAGTATGGTGTAATTCTAGCCCTTGAGACATGAGTAGGAAATCCTGAGAGATGTCTTGATGACTATACCCAACCACAAGAGATATCTTGTAATCAATGTGTTAATCGTGGACTTCAGAAATTGCCAGGTGCTCTACTTCAAGACAGGGCTGAACCTGATTTCCAAGCCAGATATCTTTCTAAAGCATGTATTTCCTCCACTCTCCTAGTACTGGGTTGCTTTGATAAGCAATGATCAAAACATCTTTATATTTCCAGGCTCTCATGGCTCCAACTGCTCCTGGATCTGCTTCCAATGAACTCAGGAACCACCTCCCACCCTAGTTACCATTTTTATACCATAGGTGTCCAGTGTTGGGGGCCAGGAGTGCACCAATTGCTTTCGTAAGGACTAATTTCTCCATTGAGATACATCTAGCTGTGTTATTTGTATGTCTGCATTCTTGCAGCATCAAATAACTGTTGATGGAAGCATCAAACATTGATTTTTAAATCTAGTGTTCATTCACTATTCAGTCATGAAACATCACTGCTTAGCTCACTTATTCTGTGGACGGGCTCTGTTCCCCCTGTTTTCCCTTGATTTCACACTTTTTGGCTGTTGCTCTTAGCCTAAAAAAGCATTCATATTTTGGGTCCTCTAGCCCAAGGAGGTTGTCTGATCCCATTTCTGTTCTCCTGCCTCCAGACCAAATCCTTTCCCCGAATTCTAGCCCTTGTTTTTGTTTCCTAATTCCCTGAACAACTTTCCTTTTAGTCAATCCATTAAGACTTTGAAATTGTGCCCCTGACAGCCCTTGCCTGGGTTACTAAGAATGTAACAGTTTTCACCACAAAATGATGTGAGGTGCTAAGAGCCAGGAGTGTCTGCTTGGGTCTAGTGTTTGACAAAAGGAACTCGACTAACATGTTTCTATACCTAGTATGCTCTTTAATTGGCAATCAGTATTTGTTTATGGGAGATTTTTATTTGCAAGAATGATTCTACTGATGGAAACTCTCACAAACTCTCCCACTGGATGAATGCTTGTGCTTGAAGTCATGCAATATTTACCTACCTAAGCAGCTGGCAAAATTTTGTTTGATTTGTCTTCTTACTGTCATAAAAGTGAACTGTCCATACAGGACATTAACAATTATGATGTGATGCCAGTGGCAAATTGAGCACCATGAATAGAAAAAGCCATTATATTAGTCAGAGGGAAAAGTCTGTATCTGACTGGACAATGAACAATAAAATTTTTTTAAGGTAGTTGGGGAAAAAAAATCAAAGTTTATTATGAGAACTATTAATGAAAAACATAAAGTTCAAACATTATCTAAACAGAGCAAACTGTTGCAAGATATGATGACCTTCTCTTTACCTATGTTCATACTCAGTAATTCTCTTTAGTGTTTTTTGGTCATAGAAAAACAACTGTATTTTGACACATATTCTGCTCAGCACGTAAAATTCCATGGATACACCTGCAAACATATTTTGCTCTTAAAAGGAAGCTGTTTCCTTAATATTCCTTAAGGGGGGTGACTTTTTAAAGACTGGAACACAGAGTTTATTTTTGAAACAAAGCTAGCCCCCCCAAAAAGATAGGATTTAGAGCTTTGCTTAGAAGAAAAACCCACAACCCTGAGCCTATAAATATAAATATATATTGTCACCTTTTGTACCTCTGATATCACTGCCCATGAAGAATTCACATAAATTCCATGGAAAATACTTCAGATGTAAAAAAAAAAAAAATCTCAGTTACTGAGCTATTTCAAACAGAAGCTCACATCCCTGGTCACTACCTCTTCTTCTTGGCCATCCTCCTTAGCCTGTGGCTCAGCAATAACTGAAATACTGTGGCCAGATGGTTTTGTTTTGCAGGAGATGAGGACAGAATGACAGTCCCCAGAAGGAGCGTGTAATTTGTTTATGGGACATTACATTTTTTTAAAAGCAAAAGAAAACACTGGTGTGTAGACATGACAATTTTGTGACAGTGGCATTGGGAAATAATGTTTGCTCACCTTAGAGAGATTATCCTTGTCCTGAAAAATCTCATAATAAAAATTAATGGAGACAAGGGAAGCTAAAGGAATGAAAATAAACAAGGCAGATGAAAATGGAATAAAAAGAAGCTTTTAACATTTACTTAGAACAAATCTAACTGCTCTTGCTCATTGATTATTGGGAATTAAAAGGTGAGACTCTGTAGTATGTAACAGAGGACAAGATAGAGCAAACACATTTGAGGGAGGGCCTTGAAGAACAAAGCCCTGTGAAATGTGGCAGAACAGAGTCTAGGAAGCAAGCAGGGATGGAGTAAGTTTGAAGAAAGGAGACTTGGAAAACAAGAGGACGATGAACTGGAGACTGAAGACTGGACAATGCAGGAGAAAGAGACATTGAAATGCAAGGAAGATTGAACTCTACTGGGCCTCCAGAGTGAACACTAAGAACTTCAAAGGAGAGTTAGGGAAAAGCAGGAAAGAAAGGGAAGGTGTTTGAGCATATGAAGGAAAAAGGTTGAAAAGGCCTGCATGGATGAACCAGGGCTCCTGGCCAAAATCAAATGTAAACCCAAATCTTAAAGAGAGACAGAAGGACATGCAATGCAGGAGGAATACAGACACACTCTCTGAGAATATAGAGAAAGCCACTGGGCATCTGGAGTTGAATCTGATGGGATATGTGAAGGACACTGTGAGAGTTTCTGCAAGTACCCTGTAGCAAAAGGAAAACCACAGAAAATGTGTGACACTGATGAAGGGGGGAGGGTACCTGATGACAAAGGATAGGAAGAAGAGTGAAGCACTCAGGGTCTGCTTTCAATGGAGGAGGATCTGTTTAGGGAACATTGAACACACTGGGACACACATGACACTCTTGGATCTCATGGGATGTACACAAGTGTGGAGGTTGCTGGCTGACACCATCGTGAGGCAGACAAGGGAGGTTGCTGAGGACTTGGGGAAAGGAAATGTCTCTCTTGTTTTCCAGAAGAGAAAAAAGTCAGTCAGGGAACTTCAGTCTAATTAGCCCCACTTCAGTCCCTGGGAAGGTCATGGGTAACTAATCCTGGAAACATTTATAAATGTATGAAGAACAAAAAGGTGACTGCAAGTAGTAAGCATGGATTTATGCTGGGGAATCATGCTTAACCAACCTGATAGGGCTCTATGACCAGGTGACTGGTTTGGTGAACAGGGGCTGGTAGCTGAATGTTGTGAATCTGAATTTAGCCAGGCTTTTAACATAATATCCTCATAAGCAAACTGACACATATGAGTGGACTGCCATTTAGAGGAACTTTCACAGGAACTTTCATAGGAACCACAGGAAGTTCAAGAAAGGGAAGTGCTGAGTCCCACATCTGGGGAGGAACCAACCCAGGCAGCAGTACACATTGAGGGGCAATGGTCTCTAAGGCAGCTTTGCAGAGAAGGATCTGAGAGTGCTGGTGGACAGAAAGTTGACCTTTAGCAGCCCTGTGTCCAAAGAAAGCCAACAGCATCCTGGTTTGCATTTATAACTGCATTGCTACTACAGGAGAGGCATGGTCATGGTGGAGTGAGTCCAGCTTAGGGCCACAAAGATGACAGAAGAACTGGAGCATGTGACATGTGATGAAAGGCTGAGAGAGCTGGGGTTGTTCAGCCTGCAGAAAGGGATGCTCAGGGGAATGTTATCAATGTGTACAAATAATCTGGTTAGGGAGAGTAAAGAAGATAGAGACAGACTCCAAACTGCTCTAGTTGACCCTGACTGAGAAGGTGGTTGGAATAAACAATCTCCAGAGGTCTCTCCCAAACTCAAATATTCTGTGACTCTGTGAAATTATTTACTAAGGTTTTCTAAATTTAATTCTTCCCCATGTATTCCATAGCTTAATGCTGACCATTTTCAGCAGCAGTACTTGGGAGAAGGGTTAGTTTCTGGAGAAATGTAGCTAAAACATTTGCATGCATCTTAGAATATTGTTTGAGAAATTTTTTTAAAGTCTTTCACGTTCTGTACTTGGAGGTTTCACTATAAGCTGTAGGTTTAACTTCTTTCATTCTTGGGCAATTCTAAGGGCTCTGGTGTCTAATTCTTCTTGTGTTTCATTTGTTGAGACACTCCATCACACAAGAGACAGCCTGTGCTATGGGTAGCCTGCATTTGTGAGACCTCACGGACCATTTTGCATGTGTTGATTAGACAGCTTGTTACTGTGAAATACAGAAGATACTGACAGAGTTATCTGATAAGTTGGGTCTCTCCCCCTCTCTCCTCCCCTTCCTAGAAAGACTTCTCAATATTTACAAGTTCTCTTAAGACTTGAATAAAATTCTGAACTCACTTGGGAAGGGAGACTAACAAGCAGAGAGCAGCTGTGCACATTTCTGTATCAAATCCAATTAATGACTACACATTTCTCCCACAATCAAAACCAAGGAGATTTAAACTAAAGGAAGCTGCAAGATAGAACATCTGTAGAGTAACAAACATGCTGAGCAGTACTGTACACATCTCTTTGCTTTTACTTAAAGAAAAGGAACAACAAAGGTAATTCAATGAAATCTCACTTACACATACCCAACACCCTGCTTGGCCTCAGAGGCAGATTTTTCAGAGTTTAAATCATTAAAACTTGGTTTCAAAGACACACAGTTCCTAAAAATGGATATTCCCTATAATAATGTGTTTTACAAAGCAGTCTCTGAATGCAGAAGTATGCATAGATCTAATCATTATTCACAGGGAAAACTTACATGGTCTGTCTCCTTAATTTCATATTTTCATAAAGAAAAAGGCACATAAGCAAGAGAAAGCTAATTTGTTCTTGCCTTCTATTTGCCCAGAACCTCAGTGATAACATTCTGACCAGAAACTGAGAAAGGCCAGTAAACTGGGAAGTATATACTTGGAAATACTGGCAAAAGCACACACAAGCTGTAAAATGGCATTACAGCAGATTTAAAATACATTTTTTAACTGGAATTCAGGTGACAAACTGTTTTGTCCTCTGAAGGTGCAGAACTGAATCAAAATTTTCTCCAAAGCTTTTATAAATGATGGTTTTCAACAGAAACTCTAATGATTTAGGAAATAACTGAAAAGTCTGTGAAGGGGTTAAAAGCTTCTACAGATACACAAGCAAGAGAAACTTTTGTGGTTTTGCTTTCCACAATCTTCTCAGAAGTAATACCAGTATCACTACACGTTCTTCTGCTCATGATCTAATATACTTATCCCTTTCAACCCATTCAAGATTACATGAGTGTTTATATTGCATCATTTGTGCTGCAGGAGCAACAAGTCTCCTATCTAGGCCATTCAGCTCCCTTAGGAAGGAGGTTTCTATTAAATATCTTTTCCAATTTGCAGCAAAGCTGCAACCAGTGTTACCTAAATTCATAATTTTTTTTTTGGTTTTTTTTTTTGTAAAATGATTAATGAACCAAGAACGGTAGCACTATAGCACATCTGAGGATTGTTTGTTAGTTTTTAATATAAACACAGTAAACAGTAGGATAACTCCAAAGCATTTGATTAAAACACCAGGGTGTTTTATGCCTCTGAGGCACGATGAGCCATCTTTGAGGAGGAGGAGGAGGAGGAGGCAGATTTGCTCTATCTGATGAACACTGCTCTCTGTGAATCGCTGCACTCCACAGTAACACAGAGGGGAGACCAGGAGCGTGTCCTCTACCACTGACCTGTCACAGCTCCAGATGGCCCCTTGTTCCAGGGACCTTTACTCTTTTCTCCCCCACTAAGCTTAATATTCCCTGTGTCAGGGTTTGACCAAAGAAGTTACTCAGATCGAAGGCCTTTACCCTATGTCACTTTCCATCACCGTGGATGCCAGAGCTTCCTATTTTAAACCTGACATTGACTAGTGTGCTGGGTGCTGCAGCTTTTTACCTTAAACCTTTCATAAGAGAGTTCATTCTCCCTCTATAGTAAAGCCAGCAGGACAGAATGCTGTCCCAGAGAGGATGGCGGAAAGATGGGTCCTTTGCTAAACCAAAGTTATTTAGGCCAGCTTGGCATTTTCCTGCTCAATACTGTTCGGGGACTGCTCATTCATGGATGTGCTTTGCTGAGGTACAGGAGTCTGCAGCAGGTTAAATATTAATTTTATTTATTAAGAAGTCTCAGCAAAGTTTGTTTGCATGGAGCCACTGACCCTAGCTATTGCCAAATAAGCAGCCTGTCCTGGGCAAACACTTTCTAGGACAAAGAATAGGCTTTACTGCTTCAGCTCAATACTTCTTCAAAACCAGAAAAACCTTTAATGAACTGTGATTATTTGCTTAACTGATTACTAAAGACAGGCTTCCTAAAGACAGTCTTCCTAAATTCAATGTACTGTCATATTTTAACGCAAGACACTGGTTTGCATAGACTGTTTCTGCTTTGGAAGAGAGATGCAATCCAGCCAGTTAAGGGTTGTACCAACCCTATTCCAACAGCTGATACATACCAGTTCAAAATTCCCTAGTCTTGTGACAGTGTAAAAATTGAGAATGACAACACAAATCATGGCTAAAAATATTCATAAAGTTCACTGAGGTGCTCTTAAGTCAATATAAAGGTGATTGTTAGACTATAACTGCAGGAACAAATAAAAAATGGAAAAAATACTGCCCCTTTCAGTTACAAATGAAATGTGCACAGAATCTGTGATAACTTGAAAATTACCGTAACATTTTTTACTTGAAAATTTAATTTCAAGAAGCTTTTACTATGAAAACACAGAAGGCAGCATGAAGTTATCTTGGTGGCCACTATGATTTATGTGGGAATGGACATTAAGCAGGAACTAACAGACTACACAGGCAATGTTTGCTCTAGGATGCACTGATAAGTACCTGTTCTTACCAGTAGCCTTTCACTTTAAATCACAATTTAAAATTGGGTCATTTTTCTTCGCCATACCATATGAGATCCTATTCTAACAGTAAATTGCCGTTAAATCTCTACATCCTAACTTCTCATACACAACTACAGCTACCTTGAAACCTAATTCTTGGGCAGTTTCAAAGCACTGTGGTGACTAGAAAGGTTTGGGTTTGTTTTAAATGAGTTCTTAAGCAGAATTCAGGAATACTCCATCTGCATTAATAACTGAGAGCAGTGGAAGAAAAAAAATCTATTACAGAGTATGCATATGCTGCAGTGTTCAACTTCTGCTTCTGGCAATGAGTCTTGGGGACAGAGTGAGCCTTTTCATGGACAGGTAACCACAAGCTCTTACGTATGGCTACGCTTCTTCTGGACTAGAACCAACCTGCGTCTGGCAAGCTCAGCATGCAGTACAGGCTCTCAAGTACTTTTGTCTTGCTGCAGCACACCCCAGATTAATGGAGTAATGCAATGCATGTCAGAGTGTTACACAATCAGCGCAGATAGAACGATGCTTCTGACCATAGATCCAGAATGCGAACGTTAAACTGCAAAATCTGGGCTGAAGCGCTGGGACGTCGGTTCGTATGGATGCCCTCAAAATGGGGGAAACCTCACAGTCACAGGGGTTACTATACACACCGCAGTGAAATACAGGCGAGAGTGGAGGGTGCCTGGCTTAGATGATTAGTTACGAGCATCAGCCAGTTTCACTGCCTGGGCTCTAACCCACGCCAAGCCAGGGCTGGTCGTGGCCACGTTTGGGTATGACTGCGTGGGCCCCGCTGCGGCTGCGGGTATCACCCCTGTCCTCTGCGTGGCTGGTGTGACGCCGGGAGGGTCAGCTCCATCACAGCCTCTCAGGTGTATGCCTGTGCTGGAAAGAACAGTCCCACCCGCAGCATTCAAGGTCACCCAGGAAGCTGCCAAGAACTCGCACCGAATCATTAAATAATAAAGCCCTACCAGCCCGGCTGCGCTAGATCGCCTGGGCAACCGAGCCCTACCTCTGTGGACAAAGGGCTGCGGTCTCCGCAGCTGCCTTCACGATGCTGGGAGCTTTTAAAAACGCTCAGACCGGGCAGTAAGCGGAGAGGGGTTGAGCACTTTTACTATTCCCACGCCGCGCCCGCCCGCCCGCCTCAGCCGCTCGGCGCCGCTGCCCTGGCCTGAGAGGGACATTGCCAAGGTCACTCAGCCGCCACCGGGGCGTACGCGGCAGGCCGGGCCCTGCCCTGCACCCGGGGCAGGCGGGGCGCCGTAACGGATTCAACCGCCCACCCCGTCGAGAGCCCCGTGACTACGGCGGGGCCCGGGCGGGGCCTGCGCCTGACAGAAAGGCGGGGGAAGGCGGCGGCAGGCAGTGGCAGGCTGGGTTGTTCACTGTGCGTGCGGCTGGTGGCGCGGAGGCCGCCGGGGCCGGTGGAGCTGTAGCCGCTTGGAGAGGTCGCCCGCCGTAGCTGCCGCTCTCCACACGGGCAGGCCGCTGAAGACCCCTCTCTCCCTTCGCGCCCATTCTGGATCCCATCTCCCCGGGGATGGCAGTGCTGGCCCTGGCCCTGGAGGGACTCGCCATCTTCGGGCTCATCCTCTTCGTCGTGCTCTGGCTTATGCACTTCATGTCCATCATCTACACGTAAGCGTGGGCCGCGGCAGGAGGGGGGGATGGTGCCGGCGTTGTTCCTTCCACCCTCCCCGCCATCGCGCCGAGAGCGGCACCGCCGCTGAGGAGCGGGGCGGCGGGCCTCGTCCCCCCGCCGCCGCGGCAGCTCGCTCGCGGTCCGGCGACACCTCCTTCCCCCTTGGGTGCCAGGCACGGGAAGCCTCCTGCCGCCCTTCCTCGGGCATGGGGCCGGAGGGACGCACCTGCGGGCCGCCGCGTTGGGACCGCCCGCCGCCTCTGTCCTCCGGCCCCCGGCGTGAGGCCCGGCTCTCATCCCGGGGGTCGGTCGGCTCGGCGGTATAGCTGGTACCCTGCCGTCGGGCTCAGGGTAAAGCCTTCGGTGTAGGTCTCTCGTACCTGCTTTTGCACTGTGGTCTTTGCCCCTTTGCCTTTAGCACGGCTAGGGAAGGCTTGGCTTTTGTTTCTTGCCGGTACACCTGTGAAGTCGGGCTGTTCTGCTGATGGTGGGAGATCAACGAGCACAGCGGTTATAAAACGTGTGCTTCATTTGGCTTGCAGTGAGTGTACAGCAGAACAACCGAACTAGCACAGAATCTTTGTGTAAATTTAATGTAATGGCAGAATTTTGGCTATAAGGACATACTCTTCTGAGAAATAATGGTGGTACTAGTAAAGAGAAGGGTGTGTGTGGTGTGTCCAGACCCTCCTTGGATAACTCAAAGGAAAAATGCTTCAGAGTTTGTGAGGAGTGCTGGCATTTTGGTGGCTGATAAAAGAAGGCAGATTCCTGCTTGAACCGGGCAGAGGATCATCTGTTGGTATGTGGGGAAAGAATGAAGAACATACCTCTCCTAGTGTGGAAGACCGTGGTTTTACTCTCCTAAATAAAAGACCACTGTTGCACCACTACAGAGATTAGACAAAATATCTGAGTTTGTTTGCTTTGCTTGTGCTTATCTATTCTCCTTTCTTACTGTTTCACATCCATCTGGTAGGTGTCTGTGACAAACCCCAGCCAAAGCTTCTCTTGAATTGCGGATACTAGAGATCTATCTCTACTGCCTTTGGTTACAGCTGACTTGCCCTTTTATTTTAAACCTAAGCTGAATAATTTTTTTTTTCTGTACCATATTGAAGTTGTCTCTAGATCTTGTATTAGCTTGGATAGCTACCTTCTTCCCTGAAAACTAGATGTGTGGATTATCTTGGGCACAAATAGCAGGATTTCAGTACTGGGGAGTTGCAAGGATGCCTGGTGGGGGAAGAGACGGTAGACTGCTGTGGGCACAGCTGATTCCATATAGCTTTAAACTGATTAAAAAAAAAAAACCTGTTGCATACTAAAACCTCAACCTGTCAGATGAGCATGTGTGTGGTGCTGCTGTTCATGAATCTTTAAGAAAGCGTGGCAGCTGCAAGGGGCAGGTGACACAGATGGGGATATGGGGGAAGACATGTGAGAGGGTAAACAGGAGGAAAAGGGTGAGAGAGTTCAAGTCATGAGAAGAGAGAACAGAGGAGGACCAGAGGAAGGGGATGTTGCTGGGCAGTCTGTGTCACAGGAACTACTCCTAAATCTGGTATGGCCTGGGGCTGGACTCTTTGCAGTGCTGTAAAACTTAGATTGATTTATGTGTTTTCTTACTAGGAATTTGTGTTGTGACCGTATGTATTGTGTATGGGGAGTTGATGTAAACAGTGTGCTACTGGGTAGAAACTTTGCAGCTGAGAAGGGGTTGGGTAAGAACTGGGGGGGTCTTGTTCCAACCTGAGAGACCCCTAGAGAAAAGTATGTTTCCAGTAGGTCTCTTAAGATACCATCTCAGCAAATCCAGAGCAAGGAGCTGACTGTCAGAGTAATGGGTTGGCAGTAACAGGGTATTTAGTGTTCAGTGCAAAAAGGTGGCCCTTGGTTGGAGGTGAGTAGCTCATTGTCCTGAAGGGACCAAATTGCAAGCTGTTGTGGAGGAGCTGCCCCAGTTACAGTGATGTGGCAGATCTGTGGAAACAGGACCACTGTTCCCTGTAGTATGATCACACAGCTGCTCTTTGCTTAGGGTGAAAGAAATGCTGGACACCTCCAGCAACCACACCAGGGCGATGGCCTTGCAGTGACTGTGGTGGTGGTGGTGAAACGAGCTGGTAGGATACAGGTGATGGCTGGAGAAAGCACTGCTCTGGTGGGTTTGGAGCCTGTGTAGTTGTGGCTCAGGGGCTGTCTGGTGGAATGGTGTCTGGAGGAATGGCAAGGGGGATACCTTTGTGAAGGGCATTAGAAGAAGAAGGTAATCATTTGTGTTTGCTTCAACTGCTGGAGTGCGTTCATGGGCGAAGAACCCTAGATAGATGGTGATTGTTAATGCTGTGGCCTGGAAACTCTGGTGGCTGGACACTATTACTAGTGCTCCGTGTGTTATAGAGACTGTTTTGTCCTGGACAGTGGGCATAGCACACTGCACCCTTTTCTAGACCTCTGAGGTATGAAGGTGTCTTCACCTACAGACAGAAACTCCTTTTTGTGTTAGTGGGATGATGTAGTATTGGAGTAGAATGAAGTGATACTGAAAGCTACTAACACTGTACCTGTTACAGGAAGTGAAGAAACATGAAAATAATTAGTCTTCCTGTTTTCTCTTACGGACAATATTGCTGACTTAACATTTTTTGAAGTCATTGGAGTAGAAGCCGTTTGCCTTTGATCTGTACTGTTCAGCAATGCTGAACTGGTAAATTGGTGCCACTGGAGTAATAAGATAATGTTGAGATATGTCAGCAAAGCTGTTGTGGCCTAGGCAGTTGTCCTCCTGTGGTTCGCTGCTGGTATTTTAGATGTTTGATTTAGCAAAATACGTGGAACATGTGTGAATTTAGAGGATAAATGGGATTATTCAAGAAAGTAAGCTTTTTTGTCCTGAAGTGCTGTCAGTAGTTGACAAGGTTAAGGTTATAACAGCATTTCAGCTGTGTTGATTTGTGGTGTAACTGCTTTAAAAGATGCAGGGTTCGATAACTAAGGTACTGTGTAAGGTTTCAGTTGAGGAAAAATGTCTGCAAATACATACTGCATTTGCAAAAGCTGGTTCTTGCCACCTCCTTCCCCTACTACACTTTCCCACTTTGAATGGTTTTGGATTATAAATAAGTACAGCAGGATGGTGAAGTACTGAGGCCTGAATAAAAGTTGGCCTCGAGATGAACCTCACAACCCAACAATATATCTAATATGCATAGTATCAATCGCACATATGATGTATTATTGATCTGTTTTAGTATGAATATACCTATATTTAAAAAAAAAAATCCTTGTTGAAATGCTTATTGTATAACAGTAACTAGGAGAATGATTTTTCTTTATTCGGAGGCGTGTTGCAGGGCTGTGAAACCAGACATTTGGCCTTGTTGGGAAATACTTTGCCAAAGCCAAAGTAGAGATACTCCCTTGGGTTCCTCCTTGAGCCTCGGCCAGGCTTTGGGCAGAATCCAACAGGGAGGATAATACCAGATGTTTCTGCACGTGGAGTTTTGAAAGACGTGTATTCAACTATGTAAAAGCTGGGCCCTCTTGCAGCAACCTCAGAGACCTCACCTATGAGGGGACGTACAGTGTAGGACCTCCCAGTTGCTGGCAAAGGTTCTCCAAATCCTCGCTGCAACCATCCCTCCCCAGCAATTGCAGATCTGGATGATGGCAAAGTATTGTGGCAACTGGTGATGTATCTTAATCATTATATTTAACCTTATGTGGTAATAATTAGGTGCATTACCTTGCTCGTTATCTTTGTTGCTTAAAACTAGATTATAATAAGTTTATTGTTTTAACTAAATGCATTTTTTTATATTTGTATTCCCTTGAAATAGACAGTAAAATAAGTCTATTCTTCTTTTTCTTTGGCGTTTGTGTCCTTTCTATTGACCCTGTCAATTGGCAAAATATGGGTTGATTTCATACTCCTTTAAAATAAACAGGTGGGCTGAAGCAATGAAATGCAAACAGCTACAGTGTTAAATCAAAAGGCCAATTTTTATAAATTGTCTAATGTATGTGATTATGAAATGAGTCTTGGTTTGGTGCTTTCTCAGTAATACTGAGTTAGTGAAGTAAATGCAATAAATGGGGGCTAAATAGCAGGGTTTTATATCCAGTAATTAGCTAAAGTGCAGTTTACATATATTACTCCGCATGGTAAGGCTGTGGTAGTTGACCTGTTCGAGTTACCACCTTTCATACCCAACGCAGGACCTTGACTAAGACCCTTCCTTGTTTGCAGATAGGCTCTTCAGCTAGAGTTTAGCCACCAACTGATGCAGCAGGAAGAGTTCAGTGCTGAAGATTATCTGATACACTGAGTCTGAAGCCATCTGAAGTTTTGTAGTTGTATAGACAACTAAAATGAGCTGTAAGAAGTTAAACCAACTGCATAGCTATATCTGAAGTGGAAGACTGTGTGATGTGCTAATCAGGAAATAAAGATTTATAGGATTAACTAAAGTGTTGCTCAGGAAACTGAGGAGTAAATGTTGGTATTTTAGTACTCTATTAAAATAGTTATTTAATGATTCTTACTACCATTACAAGGACATGCAAAGAATGGACCAGAAGTCTTGTGAAATTCAGGAAAGAGAAACCCCCCTAAACTAAAGCTATTTTACTGGAACTGACAGCATATCTTGTGATTCTGAATCACTGGCTACCAAGGTCCGTGGCAGTGGATTTGCTGTTTTAACTGGATTTCAAAATAGATGGTTTTAGTTTATTACCAAGAGAAGCTTTCTGAACATGGTGTGTCTCTTTCTAAAATAAAGTTGACAAGCGAAGCCTGTAGTTGATGTTGATTATTTCAGTGTGAACATGAGAGGTGTGTATTGTAAAATTCTTCTCTGGGACTGAGGAGAGGCAATAAAATGGCTTTTAAGTTAAGGAAGTCATGTTTGAGTTCTGAGTCTCCATTGATAATGTAACAGTTGTCAGTGGCACTTCTAATTACAGTCCTTAATGTAAATCACTTCAAGGCATACACAGTATTGAGGTTATTCATTGTCTTGGTTCTCAGGTGTAAGTGGGAAGGGTAGTGCATGTCACTTAATGGATAAACATACTGCTGATTTTAGGTCTTAAGAATGATTTGTAGGTTACAGTAGTAAATGAAGGAATAATGAATTCTGCATTCACGTGGTGTTTGGATGTAACTGGGCCCATTCTGCCTTGTCTATTGAGTGAAACCCAAGACTTTCAGAAACACAGAAATGCAATAAAACATCAGAATTTAACTAAAAGTAATTAATAGCCTTAGTGTAGTGCATATGCATGCAGGTAGGAAATTCAGTTTCCACATATGCATAAAGCTTGTTACATGAAGTACTTTGTAACACTGAAGAGGTTTCTGAACAGGGCTTCTAAACCTAAACAAAGAGCCCCACATAACAAAAAAACCCCAAACCAAACTGAAGTCAAACATTGGCTATGTGAAGTAATTTTGGTTATTAATCCCTACCTGTATTGTAACTGAACCTTTATTATTATTATTATTTTAATTAAGAAAATAACAATTTTACTGGTCCTATTTGATTGTCTTGTCATGCCGTTTTTCTTTGTCCCTGCTCTGCTGTACAGTCATGTTTTGTGTCCAGGCTTACCCTGCTCTTTTGTCTGCTCATCTTCTGTTGTCTCCTTTGCCTTTCTGCATGCTGGTGTGACTGTCTCTTCCTTGGTCTGTCTTGCATTGTCTGCTGTCTGTGTCTGGCAATAGATAGCTAAAGTAGTTAAGAGCAGTAGTAGTTATGCATGTTGCCATCATAGGATTACATTCTCTTTGGTTTGTGGAAGTGCTTCAGAAAGCAGTGTTGTCACAGATGAAAGCCAAGAGGGTATGTAGGGTGGATCTAACTTTAAAAATGACCTTTAGAGAATTTGCCAATTACTATCAAGTGTTACCAGGTATAAATGAACTATATATATGGGCTTTGATGGAAGTAATGCAAATTCTACTTTTTTCAGATTAGAGGTACCCTTCTTTTGTTGATAATCAAACTCAAACAGAAAATGGATTTGTGTGATTGTATTGGAGCTTCTCCAGGAAGTGGCTGAAAGACACGCAGTGAGCACACAAAATGCTGTATCTGTTATTGGTTTTGCCTTCGCTCCTTCGCTGAATCTTTACTGAGCTTGAACCACACGAGCTGGAATGTTCCATGCAGGTTCTCTACCTCAGGGTAAATAGTTCTTCCAGTTATGTTGCTGACAGCAAGCTTGATGTAAAGTGTTGGTAACTTTAACAATAGATTGTTGGCTGTGGTCTTGCATGTGTGGAACAGGGATTGGAGCAAGCTCATGATCTGTATTAGTACTGTCTCTCTGCAAAATTGTTAGAGGGTTGAAAGCAAGCAAAAAAAGGACTTCAGTGTTTGACCACAAACTAGGACTTTGGAGAAACATTAAAAGCTGGAAACTTATCTAAGGCTTCTATTTGATCTTGGGTAACACTTTCATTTTACTGTTCTTTCAGTAACCCTGTCTCCCCTAAGCAGTGCATTGAGAATGGACCCTGGTTTATACAGAAACCTTAAGATACTTGCTGCAAGTATTACACCTATATCTGTTTTTCCTCAGGAAGTGAATGACATCCTTGTAGCAGAGACAAATCTGAAGGATAGCAATGCAAAGATAAGTCAAGTACAGTTACTGGGAGGAATGTTGGATAATGACAGGGTATGGGAAAACGGAAGTGGCTGAGACTTCTCTCTTAACGACTTATAGGCAGAGGCAAGAGTCAGTTTTTCAGCCCTGTGCAGGAAATTGGAGTGCTTCAGGCTGGAAGTGTCTGCTGAAGGTTCAGTTCTAATCCCCTGCTCAAAGCTGCACAAAACCTCAGCAGTTTATGCCAAGTGCATAGATAGTATAATGACAGCTTGTGGCAGTAGATGCAAACTACTGGAGGGATGTGAGATACACAGTATTTTTAGGTGTTGGTGCTGAGGCTAGTAGTGTTTGACATCTTCATTAATGGTTTGAAGAATGGAGTTTTATCAGCAAGCTTACTGATGATAAAGAGCTGGGAGGGGTGTCTGATGTACCAGGTGCATGTGCTGCCATTCAGAGGGACCTGGACAAGCTGGAGGAATAGTCTGACAGGAACCTTGTGAAGCTGAACCAAGGAAAATGCCAAGTCCTGCACCAGGCAGGACTAGCTCCGTATCAGCACAGGCTGGCAACTGATTGTCTAGAAAGCAGCTTTGCAGAGAAGGACCTGAGAGTGCTGGTGGATGCCAGTTTGAATATGAAAGGTAGTGTGTTTGTGGTGGCAAAGAAAGCCAACAGCATCCCGGGCTGCATTGCTGGCAGATTGTAGAAGGTGATTGTTCCTCTCTACACGGCGCCGGTAAGCGTATCTCTGGAGTGCACTGTACAGTTTTGGGCTCCCTGGTATGAGACATATGGGTGCTGGAGCAAGTCTGACTTAGCAGTACAGAGAGGACAGTGGTACTGCAGCACCTGACATACTAGGAGGGGCTGACTGAGCCTGGAAAGGGCTTGGGTGGAGGATCCCATCAGTGTGTGTAAGTATTGAGTTTTTGGGGGAGTGAAGGGGTGTGAAGAATATGGGGCATGACTCTTCTCAGTAGTGCCCAGTGATGGGGTAAGAGGCAACAAGCTCAAATTAAAATTACACTCTCAAACAAAAAATGACTCTCATGGTTGAATACTGGAATGGGATTTGTAGAGGGGTTGTGGAAGCTCCATCTGTGGAAACAGGAAAGGCTGACTGGATGCTCCTGAGCAACCTGTTGTAGTTAAGCCCACTTTGAGCCAGAGGGTTGGAGTAACTGATCTACAGATGTGCCTTCCAACCTCTATTGTTCTGTGAAGCTTGTGAAAGATAACAGCCAGGCTGATGGTTGGACTATTACAAAGCAGTAGGCTCAGAAGAAGGTTGTGTGTGGGGTCTAAGTAGCTTATGTTGCTTATTTTAAACATGTTGAAATGTACCTGGTGCTCAGTGGTCATAAGACCTAAATTTCAGTAATTGTTAGGGGAGGACATATTTGGAGAAAGCAGGAGTTAATTTGTGAGTTATTCACACTAAGATTGAACGATTTTCTGTATTACAAGATAAATAATAAGGGAAGGCAAAACAGTGCAGAACCAGAAATCTGAGAGTGATAACAACGTGGGAGAAAACCCATAATGTTGGAGGCAGTTAGGAATGGCCAACTCTGTAATAGAGTGAGTCAGGAGGATAAGACACAAACTGTTAAGGTTTGGGGTGACAGGATGGTAGGAACAGCTCCAAACATGAATGATTTAGCAGACTGCAAGGAATCAAAGTCTAGATTAAAGACTGTCTAGGGCAGATTTAAAGGAGAAGCATTTGTGACAGACTGGATGATATGCTTATGTTGAGGGGAGGTAAGGTGGTGGAATTGATGTTGCAAGTAGGCTTTAAAGACAAACCACATCTGTTTAGTTTGTATGGAAGGGGAAGATAGAAGACCATAAGATTCAGAGTATGTAAGATGGAAATGAAATGGGTTGGATGAGTGGAGCATGTGGAGCTCTTCAAGGGCAAAAAACCCCTAACATCCAGAGGTATATGTTGGCTGGAGTAGAAGCTGAACAGGAGGATGGGAAAGAATGTAAACTTTGTCAGCTTTTGTCAGGATACAAAGATTTCAAAGAACTTTAAAGAAGCTTACATGAACTGTGTTTTCACAAAGGCATAACTTTTGATTAAGGTGGTGAGTACAGTGGTAGGTGATAATAAGTGACTTTAAAAACTAATTTGTGAAATTTCTCTCAGAACTGCTCTGTGGCATGCTAAGTATGTAACTAGTTTTACTGGTTTAGAGCACCCTTTAGTGCTTGTGTCCATCACCTCTCCTAATTGCATAATACCCAACAGTGGTGTCAGAGTTCACTGGGATTTTTACCTATTATTTTACTTGAAATGAGGCTCTGTGGTTTTGACACACTTAATATTGGTTTTGTGTTTTACTGAAGGCTGGCTTAAAAGAAATGATTAGCTGCTTTATTATGAGAAATGCTTTACTGTAGATCAAAGATAGCTTTTCATTTTGCTAATTGCAAGGTGAATATCTTGTCTTTTCTTGAATATGTTGCTTTTAATAATAGTAGGTGAGAATGTAGGCTAGACTACAACTTCTCATAATTGGTCTGGGTGCATTCATATCTGAGTCACGTTATTGAAGTTGTAACATACATAAATAAAGTCCTATGCTGTCCTTTGGACATGTAAATCTAAAACATTCACAGGCAAAGACAAAGACAGTACAGATTTTAGCATCTGACGTGAAAGATTAAGACTCTCTTGGCAATGTTACTTGAAACTTTTTGCCCCAGCATTCTTGTATTTCCTAAAGTAGTTCTTGAACACTTGATTAGTCCACTAGAAGCACCTTTTCCTTTTTTTTTTTTCTTTTTTTTTTTCTTTCCCCTGTTAGAATACCAGAATGACTAATAATGCCTCTTTGCCAATTTGTCCTGGTAGTTGGTCTGGTCTGGTTTAGATCATTTAAATTACTATCCCCCTCTTCAGAAATGCCTCATTGTAAACCAAAGAATGTTCTGGATTTCTTTGGGTTTTGTTTTGGGTTTTTTTTTTTTTAGTTCACTTGGTAGGTTTCTTCTCAGCTTTGTCAGCAGTATAGTCCATGAGGAGGAACCTGGAAATCTTAGAATGGTTTGGGTTGGAAAACCCCTCAAAGTTCATCTAGTTCCAGCCCCCTGCCATGGGCAGGAACACCCTCCACTAGCCCAGGTTGTCCAAAGCCCCATCCAACCTGGCCCTGAACACTGCCACCCTCGCAGGGAAGAACTTCCAAATCTCCTCTGTTTTAGTTTAAAGCCATTCCCCCTTGTCTTATAACTATACTCTGATAAACAGTTCCTCTCTAGCTGTATTGTAGGCCTCTTCATGTACCTGAAGGTAAACATTCATTTTTAGGCTGTTTGCAAGTGTCCTGTTTATACTGTATTGAGGTTTTCATTCAATATGCTAATGTATATTACTGATTTCCAGGTTTGATGTTGGGTTGTGTGTTACATTCCATTATGAAGCAGAAAAAAATACTTCTCTAGCTATATGCACCTCTTACTAGACACAGAATAATCAAGTTGCTGAAAATCAGATTTCAGTCAAGGTGCTAAGATGTTACTGCAATAACGTCAGCACTTTATACTGAAGTACTTTTTTTAGCTTAAATCAACATGCATTTTTCTTGCAAGCCTTGATAAAATCAGATTATGGGATAAAAAGAGGTGGAAACTCCTTCATGAGAACATGTATTTTGAACTCTTAAAGGTTAGTAATAACAGGGAGTAGCAACTAGAAAGTGAGAAATTCTTCCTGCCTTCATCCTCACAGATGTCTGTGATGGGGAGGGGGGGAGTAGACAGGATTTTCAGGTTGGAGGAGCCTGTGGGTGTTTTGCTGCTTTTTACTGCTGCCTGCTATACTGGCAGCAGCACAGTGTGAGGTGGTTCAGTGGGTGGTTGTAATGTAGAGTCAGGGGTTGTACCTGTTAACCTGTAGAAATACTAATGAGACTTTTCAGAATTAAGATATTCCACACTTCCTTTTAAATGTTTTTGAAAGATGATACGTGTTTTGTAACAGCATTTCCAAACAGATTATTTTATGCAGACTATGTAGTGCTGGGGGAGGTAAATGTGGAGTTGGAGAGTCTGAACCAAGTGTGGTGGAGTGTTTTGGAGAGAAGGTGAAATTTACCAAGTTTTTCTGGTTTGTTTCCAACAAACCAAGAACAGCCCTTCTGAACTGCTGTCAAATATGGTGTTGAATGTAGAAGTGTTACTTGAGCATTTTCATTTGAAAGCTGTTTCTGATGTTCTTTATGGGATACTTACACAAGCTCCTCAAGTCGTTTGCAGCATGAGGGCAGTGATACTGTCGTGCTGACAACTGTGTGGTCCAGAGAAGGTTGGCAGCCTTTTCTCTGTACCCCAGGAGGAGGTAATAGGGCCTGGGACTGTGTGCTCAAAACTTCTGTGAATTGGTGTTTGAGTAAGGTTTCAGCTTAGTGGTAACCTGGAAGTATTTGCTGCTGAGTTAAATAACAGCCTGTCATCCACTGAAAATGAAGAACAAATATCAGCATGGTATCTGCTTTATGACTTTTTAATACAGTTTCTCTTCAATTGTTAGCACAATTCTGTTACTGGCAGTTATCTTTTTTGGGAGCTTTCAAGGAGAAGCAACTGGAAAATGTTGATGGGTGATCTTTGGTGGGGGGGAACAGTAAGGACCACCCTGGGGTCTATAGGAAGCACCTTATGTAATGGAAGCACCGATATATAATATAATCCCCCTTAGCATATGAGGTTGTCATTTAAACTCAGTTCTTAATAAATGAATAGGGTTGACTTATTTTGCAACTTCATAGGATTAAAGTAAAACTCAAACTGAGTAGTCTCACAGTACAAATGTTCTAAAGCTTTTTGTTTTACAAGATCCCATACCTAACACTGAGGCGTTGATCCTGTACTAAAAGCTCTCTGCTGTGGCTGGTTTATCTGCCATCCACTGAAGATGCTTTCATCACTAAATCACAAATCATGCTGGATGCAGTGCTCTGAAGTTGCATAATGTTTGTTTCAAGGAGCCTGTATCAAAACCATTTCCATTTCTGTGCCTCAGTGGCTGTTGATCTGATGCTCAAAGGGATAAATCCAAATCCCCTCCCACCCCTACACCTTTCTAAACATTTCTGCCATTCTAATCTGCCTTTAGTGAGCATGTGGGTACGTGGTGACTCGGATCAGCAAGCTAGCTTTTTCTGTGGAACAGTTCTGTTGATCAGCAGAGCAGGCTGATCCAATTTATCTTGTGGCACTGACTGATTATAATCACCAGAAGGCCGAGAGTGTGGGAAACCAGAAATGGAGAGTGAATTGCTATTTTGATGGCAGTCTGGAGATAGACTACAAGGAAAAACTGTGTGTTCATTTTAACACGTGGTGTGATCCAGTTGTAGGCAGCTTGCTGTGTTTCTGTTTCAGCAGCTGGACTGTAAATGATCTAGAATTTGGACAGTAAAAGGGTTCCCGCTACTCCAGGTTTAACTACAATCTATTGTATAGGAGCCTGTTTGCTTCTTTAATCATGCAGGTGTGGAGGCAGGGAGGGGAGTAGGAGAGGGATTTCTAGATTAAAAAAATGGGAGTGTTTGCTAGTTTTAAATTGAGGTCTGTAGTGTTCACTCTTTCTTCTTCCTGAAGGTTTTTTTCTACTTAAAAACTCCAGAACATGTTTCAAAGAAGTTTAACAACCCCCACCCTCCTAAAATAAGACTGTATCGAATTATGGGACTGTACGTACTGAATGTTACTTTTGTGATATTTGAAAGACACTTCTTAAAGAATTCTATCTTTGTATGAGGATTTCAAATGCAAAGTGTCAAATAGCACCATCTAAGATTTGTACTGTTCTGCTTTGTATGACTTCTTGGCCTTTATTACTACCACTGGTGGAACTACTACTTCCAAAACCTGGAAAAGCAAATTGATGTTTGATACTTGGGAAAAAATAAAATAAATAAATAATTCCCTTCTGAAAAATTGCAGTCATCACAATCAAGGTTCTTTATGAGTCAGTTCTGCCTCAAGACCTTTAATTCAGGTTTTTGAAGTGAAAAAGCTTTTAAACTTTCTATTTTGGAGCTTGCTTTAAGGTTGATTTTGAAAAAAAAAAATCCTTTTCTCTCCACTTCCCACTGTGATTTCAGGGCATTATTTTCTAAGGTCCTTTTCTTTCTTTTCTGTGGGTATGTGTAGCGCAGGAGAAAATAGACATTGAAAATGAATGAAATGTTTGGTCTGCCTCCTGCCCTCAGCTAGTATGTGATGAAGCACTAACTGATTGCAGCATGCTTTTTCACACAAACTTCTGGTATGCAGGCATAAGATTACATTTCTTGTTTTCAGTCTCTGTTGCAGGCACGCACAAACCTATGACTGTTTCTCTACTGGCAGGCAGCCACAAGAAGTCTGTATGACAATGTAGGCACCTGAGTCTCTGCCCTTGTTTCCTTCTTTCAGATTTGCCTTCTTTTCCCCTGTTGTTGCCTGTGACACTTGTGTAACTGTTAGGTTGGTAGATGGGTGGATTGACTTGCCCTCTCTCTGTCTCACTTGCTTATGTCCAACTCAGTAGCCAGGAGTGGAGGAGGGGGAAGACTGCCGACCTGATGGCACTGGTAGACTTGGTGGGATGGGTTGACATAGGCCAGCAGCCAAGCAAATGTGTCTTGTACTGGTACCAGCACATTTCTATGGGGCAATTTTGTCTCTTCAACCAAGAAAGGTAGAAGGCTGGCACTAAATATCACTTCAGGAGTCACTTGTGAATGCTGGGGGTAATGCTACTAGTAATGAATTCCTGTTAACTGTTTCTGGAAGGCAAATGAGGGCAGCGAGGCACCTCTAAGGGAGTGAGTGCTACAGTGTAGAACTGCAGTGTAGAGCTGGTTGTGGAAGAATTTTTCAGGGGCCTGACCTAAATACTCATGTACAATTTCAGAGGCAGGTGCTGTGCCCTGGTGTTTCCTCTGTGCTGACACTGGTCCTCCTCTGACTCCATGGTGAGTGGGCTTATACTGCTTATCCATGTGGGCAGCTCAGTTCTTCTGGAAGCCCACTGAAGCTTGAGGAGGAAGGAGACCCTATTCCTCCTCCCATGCTCTTTGCAGCACATGCGCAGCCACCCCCTTGAACATGCTCTGGAGCTTCTTGCAGCACTCCCTAAGGTGTCCTAACTCTAATTTGGCAGAAGACAACCTGAAGTGGGAGGAAAAAAAGCCAGATTTAATTTCCTGCTAAGTAGGTTGAAGCAGATTTGTACAGGCACCGATACTGGCATGATACCTTGTCTGGCTGGTGTTGATGACAGCACAGAGGGTAAGGAACATTGGTGGACCTTTTCTGCTAGTGAAGCTGCATGATCATCTTGCCACATCTTTTCAAACTGTATCTGCTAAGTTAAACTGACAAAATGCTAACATTACATATGGGGAAATAGTTTTGGGGTAGTTTAAGTATCTCAACTAGGTCACTGTGGGATCAAACAGATGTCAGCACCACTGAAAAGCACAGCCCATCCCAGAAAGAGGGGAGAGGATGAAAGAGGGAGTGCCTCTGCGTGGCAGCCTGTAGTTAAACTGGTTCAGCTATGTTACAAAGCTCCACTGGGGAGGAGGGGGGGGGGGGGGGTGGGGAACCGTTGACAACAAGATCAAGGTGTTTAGTTCTTGCTTTTAAGCATAATCTGTCTGTTTGCTAGAAGGTCTGTGGTCATAGTGGGGTGTTGTAGTTCCACCCCAGCTGGCAGCGGAGCACCATGTAGTGGTGCACTCAACTCTCCCCAGTGGGATGGGGAACAGAATGGGGAGATGGAGGCAAAGTGCAGGGTTGGGATAAGGACAGTTCACTGGGTCAGCAAAGGCAGAGGGAAACAACAGAATTTCTGACTTAAAACACATAACATAGGGACAGATAACACAAAGCACTTTACCAACTTGATGACTGACCAACCAACCAATCAATCAGATGCTCAGCCCACACTCAGACGTCGTGGAGCCATGGGGAGACACCCCTCTGACTAGTACCCTTTTATGGTTAGCATGATATCATGTGGTATGGAAAACACCCTTGGCCAGCTCAGCTCACCAGTGCTGGCTCCTTGGGAGAATTAACTCTCCTCTAGCTGAAACCAGGACAAGGCCTCTTGGTGAACAACAGTATGCCTGCATGCTTAAATCCTGTAGGGCAGTATGAGAAGAAAGTACTTGACAATAGCGTGTTATTCAGGCTTAATAAATCATCTTGTGCTTCTCTCTGCCTCCACACCCAAGTGTCTTTTCCTGTTTCCTGGTGGGGCAGCCCAGAGCTATGACAAAGGTTCCTTGTACAGACCCCTACCCCTTTCCTCCTATGGTCACAAGCAGGCAAAAGCTTGCACTGTAACTTCCATGCCAATTTTTGTTTTGACTTCAATATGGCCAGAGAAGTAGTGGATGCCCCATCCCTGAAAGTGTTCAAGGCCAGGTTGGATGGGGCCCTGGGCAGCCTTGTGTAGATCCAGGCCTGGAGGTTGGTGTCCCTGCCTGTGGCAGGGGGGTTGGAGCTCTGTGATCCTTGGGGTCCCTTCCAACTCATGCCATTCTGTGATTCTATGATTCTATTATAAAGTCTTATTACATCTGTGAATATAGAATTATGTACGCACTCTCTCTGTAAAAAAGTGCTCTTGATTACTTAGTTGTAAAATGGTCAGATGACTGCATTAAAAGTTACTGCTGTGAGATACTGAAGCTTATTTGGTAACAATGCTGCCTTATATGGGATTGTCTTTATAACATCATATTAGCGGTGTACGATTTTATGACCCAGTTCTAGTCTTTTTGAAGTAAGCATGCTGTCACCCCTTCCAGGAATTCATGAATGTTAACCCTGTCTGTGATACTTTTTGAAGGATGGGGTCAGTCTGTTTTCAGTGGTGCCCAGTGACAGGACAAGAGGCAATGGGCATAAACATGAATGTAGAAGTTTCACCTAAACCTGAGGAGGAACTTCCCTACTGTGAGGGTGGCAGAGCACTGGGACAGGCTGCTCAGAGAGGTTGTGGAGTGTCCATCTCTTGAGACATTCAAAACTTGCCTGGATTCTGCCCTGTGCAGCCTGCTCGAGGTGATCCTGCTCTGGCATGGGGGTGCACTAGATGATCTCCAGAGGCCCCTTCCAAACCTCCTGAGTGTAAATTCAAAAGCAGAAAGAACATCTTCTTTCAGAAGTAATGTTCTGCTGGCTCATGTCAATGGCTTCTGGAACCATAGCCTTCAGGGGGTCTTCAGTGCTTCATGCATCTTGTTAGTGCTGTCCTGCAATATTTAAGTATGTGTTATAAACTTCTGATGAAGAATTGCTTACCTCCCCCAGTAGGATTGTTATTCAAGTAAAGTAGCTGCTGAGGGAAGGTTGAAATGAGTGAATCAAGATTGTGTATGTTTTTTCAGCTGCTTTTAAAAGGCATATGTTACTATCTCAGCTGAGAGACACAGCAGTCTGTCAACTGTAAGAAGCATTTTGGTTTTGCTAGAGATGGGGGAGGTAATGTAGTCTTGGCCTTTAAAAAAAAAAAGTTTTGTTGCTTAATTTGATACAGGTTATCAAGAATTCATCATCTACTGTACTGGGCAGTGGCAACTCAGAAGCCTGGATTTTGTCTTTGGAAATACTTTTTTCCTCTGGTGAGGCAAGAAGTCTAGATTGTGGTTACTTCTGTGGGTCAGTTGTTACTGTGTTAACGATCTAGGCTTGAGAAAATTTTGCAGATGCCTCTTACATGATATAGTTGAACTATAGCTCCTGACAGCACTATGCATCCTGCTGCCTTTTCATTTTCCCACCTCCATACACCAGCAGCAGACTGCTTTAAAGGAATTTCACAGTTTCACTGCCTGGAGATTGCAGGCCAATCCATTTAATATAGAGGTGTGAAGGGGTTCACAGGTAACCTGGCTACTGGTCTTTCACAGACAGCATCTGAAAGTGCCTTTAAATGGTGCTCTGCCAGCATTGGTTTCAGAACTAGATGTTGTTATACATCCCTTGTATGGTGGTTTGACCCTGGCAGGAGGCCAGATGGCCACCAAAGCTGCTCTATCACTCCCCTTTTCAGCTGGACAGGGGAGAAAAAAATATATTGAGAGACTGGTGTTTGCTCAGGTGAGCCTGGGGGAAGCTTCTAGGCTGCTTCTTGCAGAAGCCACCCCTGCAGCCCCCCTGCCCCCGTCAGAGCCCTGTGACATAAAACCACCCACCTTGGAGTAGTGTTTCTCAGCAGCTTACCGTGCCACGTAAAGGTACAAAAATATGCATTAAGCAAGTTCATCTGTATAGTTAGTGTTTTTGACTGCTTTGGGCTAATTTCAGTGCAGAATAATATGTACCAGTCTGTACACAATACAGACTTTGTGGAAGGATTGGTTTCCTTTCTCATTTTAAACTGTACATATTATACATTCTCTGTGGTAATGAAGACCACTGTGGTCACAACACCAGAGAGAACTGAACTACCATAAGCACAGTTTAATGCTCAAAAAATGCCAACTTACTGCTTCGTTTTACTTCTACTTTGGAGATTTTGGTACATGTTCTGTGACATGCAACTTCATTTGGAACATAACTGCATCGACAGTATTAACGTTGTTTAAATTCTGTCTGTTATTTTGGCTTCCATGTTAAAAGATAGCCTTCATTTTAGTATTGTGATTCACTTTTTACAATGGTTGGTCTATTTCTCTGGTGATGGTAGGGTTTTCAATTGTAATTTTTTAGTTCTTCAGAATACGGCACTTCACAAACAGCCCTTCTTGGTGTAAAATGATCTGGACTACTGTTAATTTACCTCTGGCTCCATAGAGACTAATAGAACATGGCAATTACTGGTGTGGAAACTGCTTTCCCTTAGTGTCACAATAGCTCCGTGCTCTCAGGATGGCAGGCTGACACTGAATAGAATGTGGAGTCTTGTTTATAAGATAGCATGTGAGAGACAGTCTTGCCATACTGAGCTGTACTCAGTATCAGAAGTCTCAGTATGTGGTGTGTCATTGCTGAATGGATCCTGATAAGGTTGCATGCCTCATTTGTGTGCTGTCCAAAGTTTCTCTCTTACACCATGTGTAGGATTACGTAACTGATTGAATTATGTAAGGAAAATCCTGTGTGTCAGCATGGGCTGTACTGTGATGCCCTGTAAGATTCTGGAGCTTTATCACTCGGTGATTATTCTTTATCATGGTCCTGCCTCAAGACTGTCTTCATCCTTTCTATCCTTATATCATTTTTCCATTTCCTCTGCCACCTCCTTCTCTTCTGTTCATAAAGGCATTTGCTGCTGTACAAAGCTATGTGCAATACACAAGCCTGGTTTAAATGGAGTGCTCTTTTTCCTTGTTGTTTTTGTGGGTTGTTTTGGTTTCCCACCTTGTTTTTCCTTTTCTTCTTTCTCCCTGGCATTACCTACCTTTTGCCCCTCCTGGTCAAAGCTGTGTTCTTTAGACTCCCTTCTTGGTTGCACTGAAAGCCCTTGTTTGCTGTTATGTTTGTGAAAATTGGTACAGAAATCTTTCTTTCTGTGGTAGCTATCTGAACTATTGCTTTTCTTGCTTTGGTCTGGCTGTTCCTGGGCAGTTAATTGCTCAGCAAGACTATTTAAGTTTACCTCTGCATTGCCCAGGCTAGAACTCAGTAACAGCACAAGGACACAATCTGCTTTGTCCTGTCTTTTTAGTGAGCACATTGTTTGTTCTTTGTGATGGCATCCAGGGTCTAGCTGCAAACCTGCCTGAAAGCTACATGCTGGGGGGTCAGGGGGAGTTGCTGAGGTAACACATGTGATGTCACTCTCCCATTTCAGGAAAAGTACCTCTAGAGAATTTCTGGAATCTCTTCTGCTAGTGCAACTCCTTCATAGTTCAGTTGTTCTGAATATTAAGTTTCAGAAAATGCTTTTTCTTTGGTTATTTAAATATATATATATATATTTACTTGATACAGATGTAATTATTTTCTGGACCATCAAGCTTTTAGAATGTAATTTTGCATTCACACATGAACGTAGGGCTAAACATTCATGCTAGTGAGTTGTGACCTGACTGTCAATTTACTTGGTGTATTCATTGCTGAAATACTAGTCATATTTGAAACTGTGTACACTGTTCACGCTTCTGATGTCCAGTTTCTATCATTTTTATATACAGTCAATTGATCCTTATCCTTTTCTTAGAGGTGTCTGTTAATGCATTGATCAGTATGAACATTTCCTCTGTGCTTTGTTTGCTCTAAGTTTTGCTTAACTTAGTGCAGGAAAAAGCACTTCTTTTTCTTTTCCTTTTTTTTTTTTTTTTTGGCCTTACAGTAAATTGGGTATTTATTATAATAACACTGAGGTTTTAATGCTAATGAGGAAAGTAGAAAAGTATTGTCTCCTGTGCATCTGTGCAGATTAAAAAAAATTACAGTTACTGTGCAAAATGCATTAATCTGAAATATCTGCTAAGTTGAATAAGGTTGAGTTTAGCCTACATAAAATGCTAAGATGTTTTTGGGTGGTGTGTATGACACATCAGCTGTCAGGTACAAAAAAGGCTGCTGTTTCTACAACCAAAACTAATTTTTTTGCAGCAGTTTTAACTCACAAGCTTCCTTAGTTCCTACTGTATTTTGAATGGATTTCTCTAGCGTATTTTCTTTATGTGGTGGTATATGTTATTTCTTCTTACAGACGCCTCCACCTCAATAAGAAAACCACAGACAAACAGCCATATAGCAAGCTTCCTGGTGTTTCACTTCTAAAGCCGTTAAAAGGTGTGGATCCTAACCTGATTAACAACTTAGAAACCTTCTTTGAACTGGATTATCCAAAAGTATGTATACTATTTAGTGTCTTTTTTTCCTCCCATGCCTCCAAAAGTCGTATCAGGAGCTTGGGCTAAAGCAATGCAATGTAATTATGTCTTTGATTGTTCTTTCCACAAATGCATAAATATACATTTTACATGTTGTAAACAAAACTTACTCCTTTTTGAAAAGCTATTTGTAATGGAACTCAGCTAATGCCTAGGGATGAAACATAATCTACACCAAGATTTGTTTAATCATTATTCCCATATTGTGGTGTTCATAGCACTGTTTTGATCTATAAATGATCTTCTGAGAGGCCAGACACCCTCCCAGGTTACTTACTTATTATAAGAGGTCCTCTAAAACAGAAAACTTAACTGATGGCCTGAAACTTTCTCGTAGTTCTTACAGATGTCTCTTCTAACTAAGAACTGCTCAGTGATGACATGCTGTACCTCACCAGTTGCTGGTGGGTAGGGTAGTCGCCAAGCCAGCAGTGCTGGGAAACAAATGTTTCTGCAGAGTTGGGAAACAAAGAGTTAATAAAAGCTGACATTTGCTGTTGAACACTGTTTGACTTAAAGTGGTGTATCAGATGCTGTCCTTGCTCATAAGGAGCTTACAACTTAGTGGAGGAATCTGGAAATGCCTGCTGCATCATTCACTACTTGGTGTGTGCTTCTGTGGATGAAAAAAGGACTGCTTCCTACTGCATATCTCCTGAATTCTAAACTTGCAATTTACTTTTATTAAACACTCTTTTCACAATTCTTTTCAAAACTGCTTCTGATACTGCTGCTGCATTTGTAAAAGGTCAAATGTACGTGTAAGCTGTACAGCAAGTTTCTTCTGTGTGTTCTGATGGAGAACTTCAAACTGACTCCTGAGTAGTCAGGGTAAAACAAACAAAAAACCATTTGGGACTTAGTAAAAGTTCGATAGCTCTTCTGTAATGAAACTTTGAAAAGCTTCAGGCATGAGCATTTGAATCCTTTCAACTCAACAAAAGTGCAATAAAGATTAAATGTGGCCAAGATTAGTTTAATGCTTACTTGAGGCATGCTGTGTATGAAAATATTGCAAGCAGTGAAAAGAAGCTGCAAGAATATCTTAAGCTATTTTGTGACTATAGTGAGCCTCAAAACATTATTTAACTGAAACATTTGACTATCAATACAATTTGTTTGAGAATTCAGAAAACCAGTTATGCTGGACCTTGCTTTGAAAGGTAATCTTGACCTTTACTTCTGATAATTAGCACATATGGGTGGCAATCTTAAACTTTTGCTGCTCCACACAAATCTGAATTTCAGGTAACAGTAGTGACAATCGTTCTTCCCAAAGAGTGGAAATGGAAGTACGAGTGCTTCGCTTGACTGGGGCACGCATGATGCAGTACAAGCAATGTCACCAAACTGTTTGAAAACATTTTGGTGCAGTATCTACAAAAACACTTTGTCCACAGATAAATTACCAGGAAAGAATAATCTTAAACCTATTCTAATGAAGCTGAGTTCAACCTGCAGTGATACTGATTATATCTGACACATATGGGTGAAATAATCCTGGCTTGCAGACAAGGCAGTTGTGCAGCTTCTAAACTGCCTGACTTACACATCATGGCTTTTATCAGCAAACAGTTCTTTTGTACTGTGCATATCATAACTTTGGCAGAAATCTTTCCATTCAGGTTACGTCCAAATGAAACTGATGGTAATGTTTATGTAGATTACCATTGTATTTCTTCATTTTTAGTCATGCATTTTGTGGTTTTTTACTTTGTTACTGCATACAAAGGCCCTTTACTGTGAAAATTTCTCTTTTCAACTACTGGAATGTAGCAGTTGTTTATTATATCTTCAACTTCTCGGAGAACATGAATATAAAAGTGTCATTGTAACTGTGGACTGAAGATTAGTTATTTAATTGCTAGCAAAAATAGTTCTTTTGCCTATTAGTTCTTTGTTGCATAGCCAGTTCAATTTTTCTTCAGTTCATGATTTTTATAGCATTCATGCTGTCAGGATTGTTCTGTTGTTGCAGATTGAACCCCTGCTTAATGAGATAGGTCCTTCACCCTATAGATTCAATTTTCCATGCTAGAAAAATGATAGGAATAAAATATTGCTTGCTCTTCAGGAAAATTGGCTTTGAGTTTGTTTTCTGAGAAGTAGAGATGTGTTTGCCTAATAGTGAGTAGTGTTAGACCAAGTGTTACCCGTTCCCACTCAGTGGGTAATGGTTTTCATTTCTCATGATATTCTGAATGCAGTGAGTCATTGGGATTTTTGTGTTCAACAATACCATTTTTTCTTGAAATAATATACTTAATACCTTCTGTTGTATGAAATACCTACAAAACAAGAGCATCAGAGATTGTCATAATTGAGCCCACACACAGTTTAAGTGGTTTGCTGAAAATGAAGTTCAGTGAGGTGGTAGAATAGCATAAGGGAGACAAAGAACTGTTTTGGTTACTAGTTGAGCACAACTGCAGTGAGGTCCAAGAAAATTGTTTTTAATGAAATTGAATTTTTAAATCTTGTACTGTAAAAATGGCTTTTAGGTATCTTGAGCAGAAACTTGCATTTTCTGGGTTTTCTTTCTTTGAATAGTGCTCTGATACAGTCTTGTAATAGTTCAGTAATTTTAACAGCGAGAGAAGGTGTTTTTATGAAGTAGAGAGTATTCAAGGAATTTGCTGTTAACGCAAGAAAACATTCCTCTATCAAAGCTTGAAAAGCTGTCTCAAAATGAGTGATTAATGTGCTATTTCCTTACACACTGCCTGTAGCTCATATGTAACAAGCATCTAGCTTGATTGCTAAAACAGCTACAGCTTTGCCTTACCTCTTGTGGATTTTTTTAACCATCATTCTATTAAGGAGGAAAAAGCTCAGCTTTATTATACAGTCAGGTGTGTGTATACTCCTCTGTGGGTTGTCTTTGAATGCTGTTCTGCATTTGCATCTACAAAGTAAGGGGAAGGAAGGTGTAGTGCAGAGGTAGGTAATCAAGTGTATATCCACATCATTCCTTTTTATAATTTGTGTGCTGTAAATTCATTCAATATAAGATTGGATTTAAAATTCATATGTGAACAAAAATGGAAGTGGAAATAAAAATTTTACCTTTTATAGCAGAATGTCTTGCTTGATGCCTAACAGAACCCCTTCTGATAGCAGAAGAGTTTATTGGGAAGAGGCTTGGTTCCTTTTTCGCAAGTACTTGGTTGTGTGTTAAAAACTAGTTGTATTTAGCTGTAAAGAACCCCTTTGGCTTTATTTTTAATTTTCTAACTGTGTTTAGTCAGGTACATGCATATATGTGTTTCCTTTTTTGTTTTTACTAGTATGAAGTACTCCTGTGTGTACAAGATCATGATGATCCTGCCATTGACGTCTGCAAAAAACTCCTTGGCAAATACCCAAATGTTGATGCTAGACTGTTCATAGGTAAGCAGTGCAACTCAGAGGTGGACTTCTACTTGTAAAATGTTTCTAGGTGTTCAACAGCACATTCAGTAATCTAAAATAACTATTTGTCTTGTTCAGCCAGTGTTGGTTCCATAGCTTAATCCTTTTTGGGGGGTAAAGAAGTTTGTAGCCATAATCTATGACACCAGCCCAGAAAAACTCTAGGAGAACAACCCCCACAACTCTTTCCTTCTGAAACTGAAACAACAGTTTAAATCATATCTTCACACTGGACTAAATATGCTGGAAGTGACCTGGTTCAGTCGCTATATTTGAACCCAAGGTCCTGCACCAATTCTTTTTCTTCAGCTTAGACTTTAGCACTCTTTCTCCACTTCACATTTTAGTTAGAGGAGGGAAGGGGTACTAGAACTCTGCAGTGGAATGTTTCATGTCAGAGAAAAAAGTTACAAACTGAGCTGTGTTGGTCAGTTGGAAGCAGAAGAGTGTGTGTCACTTATTCTGCTCCTGTTTAATTTTTTCTGCTAAAGTTACTGTGGAGTATAATGGTTACAATCACCATGCATAAGAAATAAGAGGTGGGGAACATCTGCATTACAAAATGTAGTAAAGTTTGTAGTTCTATTGCTGTTGTAATTACATTAACTTTGTTGCCCTGTGAAACTGAGGAAGCATTGGAATATTTGTTCTTTGTAAATTTTCTGGATAATCGTAGTGAGATCTAAAATACAGAGGTGAAGGAATGCTTAAATTTTAAATCCTCTTCATAAAAGTGGTCTTCAAGAATAGATGTGTAAAAATTCACTGTTCAGCAGTTAGTATATCTAAATATTTTGGATATTGAGGCTGATTTCTAAAAAATCCCGTGTATTATGTGTGCTTAATGTTGTAATTTTAGGTGGTAAGAAAGTTGGTATCAACCCCAAGATCAACAACTTAATGCCTGGCTATGAAGTTGCCAAGTATGATCTCATATGGATTTGTGATAGTGGAATCAGAGGTAGGTGTGTGTTGCAGTGTGCTGACTCATACTGTTCAGATGTCAGTAGGCAAGCAGTTGTTGGAGATTATTTTGACTGAGAATCACAAGTAGTAATGGAAGTTAAAAGTCTGGAAAAAATATTTTCATTGTATAAAAAGGTGAAAGCACCATCTAAAAGTATTGTTGAAACTGTTTCCATTGTATTTATTAATAATATTTATATGTATGATATATTTATATATCATAATAATTATGCTAATTGCTATTATTTTTCTGAAACTTTGTTTCTCCAAGATACTGTGGTTCAAAGTATATGTGCCCTTATTAATGGTAATAGGATGCAAATTTGTGGCTGTGTACAGTAATCATCTAATGACAGAATGAACTCAATTAACTGTCTGGGTTTTTTATTCTTCACTTAGTAACACCAGACACACTGACAGATATGGCCAATCAAATGACTGAAAAAGTGGGCTTGGTCCATGGGCTTCCCTATGTTGCAGACAGACAAGGTTTTGCTGCTACCCTTGAACAGGTCAGTGCAATGTTGTTGGTTTTGTTGTTTCTTTGCTTTACAGTGGTATTTTTTTTCATTGCAAGACTTTTCTGACTGAAATTTGTACAGTGCATCTTGTGAATGAAGAAATGTTTATTTTCATCAGCAGTAACCCTTCTAATTATCTAAGGTAACTTTTTAGATGTTCCAAAATTCTACTGTAGTTCTCTGAACACCGATTCAGTATTTAAAAGCTTACAAGATGGAAGTGATTGTTTTTATTTAAAAATTTATTAAGACTGAAGAACTCTCTCTAGGGCTTTGTCAGAAAAGGGGTTTTAATTCTATTTTGATGTCTGAAGAGGAACACAAAAATGGCCATGACATGGTCAGAGGAAAGTCTGTCTCACACAGTATCTTTTTTCAAGGGGTTATAAGCAGAGCTTGTGAGTAAAGTAGAACACAAGCAAGGCTTATATCCTGTTTTCCTGTAATACTGTCTCAACTTCCTGCAATTTTCAGCTGAGAGACTTCCTATGCAGGAAATAGACTTGTGCATTTAGTCACCATCACTGTATTAGTATTTTAGTAAGAAGTCTCTTACATTAATTTTTAAATGCTTTCTTTGAGTCCATACAGATTTTGAACTTCCTGGTAAAAACAGTTATAGATGTTCCATAGATCTGGTATTTGTTACAGGAACTACCCACCTTTTGTTGACTCTGATCCTTGTTTTTCTGTAGTGCTATTTCATGTCTCCTAGTATTTATTTTGGAAGAGAAACTGAACATTTGATTGCTGTCCACCATCTTCATATCATTCATTCTGTCCTATTATCTCCTCTCTCTCAGTAAGTTCTCTTTGTAGAATGAAGAGGTTGAGTTTTCTTGTTTGATCCTTGTGTCTCAAGGCATGTAATTTAATCAACTATCTTTTATTCTAAGCTAGCATGTAAAAGGCATTTTGGCTCCAGGGCTAATGTGTGTAAAAGGCAGCAATGTGAGAGATGAAAGTGCAGGAAAATTCAGTACCCATGGCATACAGAGTGGGCAGCTCATGTGATTTTTGTGACACACAGTCTGTATTTCCTCTTACAAGAGAAGAGCAAGGAGCTACAGTACAAAGCTCTTAGTACTGCTCCATGCTAAAGTAGCAAGAATTACAACTCCTGCTTCTATATTGCTCAAAGAGCTTTTTGCTTCCAGATCCAGTATACTGCAGGATAAGCATGCATTTTCTTGAATGAGTTAACTGTTATTGGTAAGACCAGTGTGAAGGCTAAGAACACATATACAATAATGCAGTTAATCTGTACAAGAGGAAGGATATGGCATGTCTGTCAGCTATCACCAAATAATACATTAATCCTAGAGATCAGTACATTACTTAAAGGATTTTTTTAATGTATGTGTTTCCTGAGAATGACCTCAATAAGTCAAAAATTAAATACCAAATAAAATAAGGTAGTTACTATGTGGATTTAAAATCCACATATAGATTTATGAAAACCCAGCTGATGGCCCTACTAGATTTCTCAGATTTGATGGTAGGCTAGGTTTCTTAGACTGGTGGTAAAGATACACTCTCATAATTGACCATGTTAAGCACTCTGCTTCCTCCAAACATTTCTGGAGGAAAAAGTTGTTAGTGAGTATCACTTGCATAAATGCATAGAGATTTTAAAAACCTGTTTTTGTGTTGTCAGGTTTACTTTGGAACTTCGCATCCGAGGTCATATATTTCAGCCAACTTAACTGGCTTTAAGTGTGTAACAGGAATGTCATGCTTGATGAGGAAGGATGTCTTGGACCAAGCTGGAGGACTGATAGCTTTTGCACAATATATTGCTGAAGATTACTTTATGGCCAAAGCTATAGCTGACCGGTAAGATGACTCTGAAATCTTTTATAAAACGCAGGGTACAAACCGTAGTTACAGGTTTTCAAGTCAGGTTCACATGCATACAGCAAACATGCTTATAAAATTTATTTTGTCCTATCAGTATAGACTTCTAAAAATAACAGAGCCATACAATTGTCAATTCCTTTAGAAGAAAGTTTTTGAGAGCTTGGTTTAAGTATTACCCAAGTGGTATTTGCTCTCTTCCAATGAAGAGACTGGATAAATACACTTAATTTTTTTGCTTATACCTATTGTAATAATATGATGCATTTCCAAAGAAACTTTTCATGCCTAATAAAGTTCTTGCATGTTTGTGCTCTTTAACTGTTTCTTGCATTTCTTCTTTGAGCTTCTGTGTAAAAATAAAATCATTTTTCAGGGGCTGGAAGCTTGCAATGGCCACACAAGTTGCAATGCAAAACTCCGGTTCATATTCTATTTCTCAATTCCAGTCCAGGATGATCAGGTAAAATTTTAACCTTTACTTCCTCTCCCACCCACCCTGTCACCTGCTTTTGATGTACAATACCTGATAAGGAGAGGGAGTATGTTTTACAAGCTGATTTGATCTGATGCAGGGAACACCGAAGCTCTGATGCAGCACTGTTAGTGCTGGGAGGGAGGCACTGACTTAACACAGAATTATAATAGAAGTATTAACATACCCCCACTCACCCCCTAAAAAACCCCCAACAACAGCAAACCCAGACCTTTTGAAAGTATTTTTGAGAGGGAGGACTTTTGTAGTATTTTATTTGGAGGTGTAAATTAAATGAGATTAAACTCACTTTTTCAGAAAAGACTGTGGTGGCTGATTATTTGATGAGGTGAGGGATGATGACATCATTTCTGACTATGCATTACTCTTTGTTCATCTTTTCTAGGTGGGCCAAACTGCGAATTAATATGTTGCCTGCCACAATAATTTGTGAGCCAATCTCGGAGTGCTTTGTTGCCAGTCTAGTTATTGGATGGGCAGCTCATCATGTGTTCAGATGGGATATAATGGTATTTTTCATGTGTCATTGCTTGGCTTGGTTTATATTTGACTATATTCAGCTCAGAGGTGTTCAGGTACGTTCAGCTTCATTTTCTTTGGAGGTCCTTGAAGTTACCAGTGCTATCTACTTTAGCAAAAAGCTAAGCCTAATGATAACAACAAAATAATTCTATCATCAGGGAAATAACAGGTCAAATTCTGTTACTTCACAGTCTTCCAGATTTAGTTATAGTAGCAGAAAAATGAGTGTGTGTGTTATATTTATGTTTTCTATACAAACCTGCCTCTGCCTAGGTTCTGAAAGTCTGTGTATCTGTCCCCTTAATCTTAATGTTTGCAGTCTGCTCTACCTAGGCATATCCAGAAATTTTAAAGGTTTTTTTATAGTACAAGAAAAACAGCTTTGTGGGATTGTGTGGCTTTTTCTTTTATCATAGTTGTCACTGTCTCTATTTGTTGTGGTGTAAGTATATTTTTCACTCCATTTTGGTAATAATGAACTTCTAGGACGACTGTAGCCTACTTCTAAAAATAAAATCTTCCCATCAGTAGAAGTGAGGCTCCAGAAGACTTCAATGTAGAAAGATGTGACAAATCAGAAGAGCGTTTGTTCTTCTAATGATGCAGATTGCTCAGACTACTTTCAGCTGTGCCCATATTCCATCCAAATCTGACCCATAATTGTATATTCAAACTTATCAAATACTTCTCATCATGCTGAAACATATTATTTTGGTACTCTTAACACTGGAAATTGGGCTTTGTGATTATTCTGAAGGTTTCCAGAGGGTTGGTTTAACAGTCACCTTTCTGATTACTCTTCTTTCTCTATGCATGGCATTTAAAAGAGTTTGTGCTCACTATTTGGAAGCCTTTTTGATTTCCAGTTCTGCACTTAACTGGGAATTCTCAAAGGAGCAGAAAATAGAGACAGGTTACAAGTTTGGGTTTTTAGTCCAACTTTTCCTTTGCAATAGGCCAAAGGCTTTTTTATTAGAATTTCATTCCTTTGGGAAGGTCCAGGAGTGTTCTATCTAGATGCTGTTCTTCTGGGGTCAGTTGTGAAAAAAACAACAGTGTCTGCTTCAGCACAGTTTTACAAAGTTTCAAAAAGAAAAAAGTGAAATTGTTATACTTTTCCTTGGATTTTGCTCTACATACAAGTGCCTCTGCAGTGCCCCTGGGTCATTCTGCCAAGGTTCTCATGTTTAATATTGGTACTTATATCTTGAACAGGAAAATATTCTTGGCACCTTATTACTTGATTGACATGTAAATCTGCACAACGGGGTTGAGAATATATTTATCTGTAACAGAAATGTTTTCAATTACTTTAAAATTCCTTTTGAACAACCAGCATGAATAAATACTTGGGGTTTTTTTTTGTATTTCCAGGGTGGCGCTCTGTGTTTTTCAAAACTTGATTATGCAGTAGCCTGGTTCATCAGAGAATCCATGACAATTTATATCTTTCTATCTGCTTTGTGGGACCCTACTATCAGCTGGAGGACAGGACGGTACAGATTACGCTGTGGAGGCACTGCAGAAGAAATTCTTGATGTATAGCCACAGATTCAACTGTGAATGTCAAAAAGAGAAGTGGGGAAAGAAAAAAGTATTATAAATTGTTTATATAAATACTTTTAAGAAAATCTACCTTCAGTAGTTTTATTACTTGTATGTTTTGGTATCTGTTCTTTAATTTATTTTTGCATGGCACTTGCATCTGTGAAAATACATCTGTAGTCTTGGCCAAATGGTACCTTGATCCTATCTACAAATAGAAATGGGGAGAGTTTGTCCTGACATCTACTTTCTATAGGAATGCTCTGCAGTAAACTCTTAAATAAAAATAAAAATACAGTATCCTCCTGGATATAAACAGCTTCTTACTCCATGGTGTGCTAGCCTAGCAAATCCAGGGTTCACATAGCAATTTTCCAGCTGGATTGTACAAGGCTGTACCTATTCAATCAGAAGTACAGCTGGTTTCAGTTTTATCCCACTAAATTAAGCTAGTAAAAAGACCTTGGGAAAGAAGCTTTTAAATGCTTTATGCCTACCTCTTGTAGTTGCTGCAGAACAAAACAAATGGAAAGATAAAAATATTTTGCAAAAACTAAAGGAAAGCTGGACTCTTGTATTTATATGTATATAGAAAATACTTTAGTCATTGCAATGAACCAAAAGTGGACTGAGTTTGATAGAACAAGTTGGAAGGTATTACTGGTCAGGCATGTATTGTGGGTAACTTTTGGCCAACTCTGATCTGGTTCTGTCTTGAACCTTGTTAAGCACTGTGCTGTAACTAGCCAAGCTGGTCCCCTTCAATATTTCCATCCTTTTTTAAGGGGTGTTTATTTTTCCCTGTGAGTGAATGTGTGGGGGGAGTGGAGGGGTGGGGATATGTGTGTTTGGGACACAGTAGGGGTAGAAGGGAGCAGAAATACATTTCAGAAACATTTCACACATGAGCTATTTTCTTACACAATGTCTTAAGAATGTAATTTCATGATGCAGGTTATTTAATATCTTTTTAAAGTGAACATACATACCTATACTAGTAATAATTAAGTATTCAATTGCAGTAGATATTGTGAATATATTAAACAGCCAGGTGAGTTTGCTGTTACTGACTAAAATTGTAATCTTAATTTAAATATCAAACTAAGTCTATTCTTGGCTTTTTGCCTCCTACTGTTAGTCTAGCCTTTAAATTGGACTTTTGTATTCAAGTGGTATGACTAAAAGGACTAGATTTTAATGCATGCTGTGTTTTTTCCCCTTTCTGCTCCCTGTTACTTAGTTTTCAGTCACGTGAGACTTCCTAACTTGTGGTGAACTGGACTTGTTTTCTTTGAACACTTTTTAATTAAAAAAAAAAACCAAACCCACAGCAAAGCTAGAGAAGGATGTTGCATAAGCCTTTTGTTTTCATAAATGTATTTATGCTGCTTTACTTCATATGGAATAGCATATTGGCACGGTGAATGTGAGCTGCTAATTACAAGGCTAGTGCCACTGAGGCAGCTTTAGAAGTTGGATGATAATGTGTAGCATATTAGCAATAATGACATGTATTTATAAAAATTGACATTTTTACCTTACTGAACCAATCCCTTAACCTGTCATATGCTACACAAGTGTAATGTGTATGTATGTCTCATACTCTGGGCCAAAATGCTTCATCCACCTTAATATCTCTCTTGCCTTATGGAACTCTTTCAATGGGCATTTCTGTATGAACAAAGGCTTTTGATGCATGCTTCATTCTTTTCATGTGAATCAGGAAGAAGCAGTTTCCTGAGGAAAGTTGCACACTGAAAGCTAGTCTAGTTGTGACCCACGAAAACATTGTTTTTTAATAATTTTTTACATAGTTGAATTTTGCTGACATTTGTATCTTCATTTGTTTCATGAAGTTTGATGCCATTCATTGCCCTGCTGAAGTGAAGCTTCGCTTGCAACTTAGCTCTATGCTGATTTCTATGCAGGCAATGGAACAGAACCAAAAAGGCTGAATGGACTTCATTGAAAAAAAAAAACAAGGTGGGGATAATTGTTTAACAGGTGCTTTTGTATTAGTAGAGCCATCTTTGGTCATGAAAAATAAAGCTTCACTTAAGCAAATAGATTCATTTTGGTATTGTTTGTTTGATTATGAAATGGTAAACCAACATTGTGAAATGTTGTATAAGATGCTGCAACAGAACTAAAAGTTAAAAACGGCTAATGTAAAGTTGTGTTGATCTACAGATGTGTAGAATGTACCATGCTTATTTAAAATCATTGTCTCTTATTTAAAAATAAATTTGGAATACAAACTGTTTGGAATACCTTTTTTCCCTTCGTTCAATGATGCAGTAACACAAGCTTTCAGTATTTATGGCAGATTTTTAATCTCCACAGCAATAAATGGATGTGCTGCTTTTTTTTTTTTTGAGATTTTTACACCTGGACCATCTGGTTTGGATTTTATATATTGCTGAAATTAACTCTTGTGCCTAAACCTGATTTTGAGTTATCCTTTCTTTGAACAACCGCAGTGTATAAAAACCTCACAACTGAACAGATAGTTTTGTTTCTATTGTGACTGCTGGATTCAGATTTTAGAGATGGGTATCTTTGCTACAAAACACTTTGCAACTGAACAGTAGCTTGCTTTGAGGTACTCCACCACGAAAGCACTCAGTGCTTCCTCTGCTTTTTCTTGTCTGTCCCATACCACTTACTATGATCTTTTTATAAGAGACTTTAATAAACAGCGTGTATGATAGAACCTGTGTGGCATGGCAGAAATAAACACAAGAATCACTGGAAAACTAGTTATAGAAACTCAACTATTACTGAGTGTGTTTGTGCTCGATAGGTTTGTAGCTACATGGCACAGTAACTCAATCCTCTCTCCTGAGTACTCTTCTTATTTTCCTGCCTGGTATTAAATAATGTTTTTATTTTATTCTGTGATTTCAAATGAAATAATTGCTATCTGAATTCCTTTCATTCCTGTTCTGCTTCTGGTACCGACTGCTGACTAACTGCATTTCTTCTCAGTCTGTTTTGTCAGCTGGAAAAGTTTGTCTCTTAACCACCTGCTTTCATGTATCAGGTTTCATTAAATTTAAAAGCTTCTTTTAATCCTCACACCTAATTTCCAATCATCTCATTTAAAGGTGGGTTTGAATTGGTCCCCCAACAGCTGTGACACTAATATTAGCCATTGAGACTAAGAAGTTGAAGTTTTGTATGGCAATATATAAACTTCTTACAGTTACAGAGAGTGAGTGCAGCTTAGGTTCTCTCCAGGCTTGTCCAAATAACATTTGGAAAAGGGGATGGCAGTGTATAGCATGGGAATTTAAAATTTAATGCATCTTTTGGATCTGAGAAAGCATAAGGTGGAAGTTTTTAACTAACTGCCAGATTATACTGCATGGGTCTGCTAACTAGATATGCAGAACTAATGCACAAGTCTAAATCAAGGTGTTTTCTTCACTCTTCAGATAACCTGACAGAACTGCTCCAGACCAGTAAGTACAGTGTATCTGGGCATGTAAGTCATCTCCACATTCATGTTGTCTTAGAGAAGACACGTATGACTCCTACTTCAGTGTTGTGGAACCACATTGTAACTCAAACCAGTGACCGGGCCACCCCACAACATTGCACGATACAGCAAACGCCACTGGCTTTGTGTGTCCTGTTACACCCTAAGAATTTGAAGTTAGATTACTTGAAAGGTTGTTAATTTTTTTGCATTGCACAAGCAAATTTCTATTGCCAGCTGTCTGCTGAGACTAAGTGATGATTCTGGTACCTAAATTAACCACCTGGTTAATTTAACCCTTGTTACCCGTTGCCTGTACAAAGATGCTGTTGGCTATTGCAAATCTTTGCTGAAAATTTTTGGGGTTTATTTTGCTGGCGGTTTTTTTGGTAGCAGTTTCCACTGATAGCTGGCGCTCTCTTCAATCACGTGTCCTGCCCGCAGGTCAGTGGCCACTTCTCTCTTCAAATCCACTCGTTCAACTACAAAGAAACAGGTCGGTCGGGTGGATCCTGAGGTTTTGTCAGTGCTCAGCTAGAGCTCTGCAAGGTTATGTCCAGCGCATTCCCCTTTTCAAAGGCAGTTTTAGCTTAATGTCTTGCAAATCACAGCATCTTAGGGCTTGGAAGGGACCTCGAAAGATCATCTAGAGCTAGAGTGTGTCACACAGGAATGTGTCCCGATGGGTTTCGCATGTCTCCAGGGAAGGAGACTCCACAGCCTCTCTGGGCAGCCTGTCCCAGGGCTCTGTCACACCCACGGTGAAGAGGTTTTCCCTTGTGTTTACATGGAAGTTCCTGTGCTCCAGCTTGCACCCATCGCCTCTTGTCCCCAACTATGCTGAAGCTCTGCAGTCTGTGTATGGAAGGAAGGGTGTCTAACGAGCCTTTGCAGTGGAAGATGTTTATGATGCTTGCCTTCACACTTAACTAACTGGCATGTGCCTGTAGACTAAGAGATTGCAAAAAAAAGGTATTTCTGATAGTCCTTTTTTTTGAATGCTTCATTTCTGAAATTCTCACCAGATCAAGAGTGGTCTGCTTCTTGTGTGGCTCATGCTTCAGGGGAGGATATACATCCTCCTCTTGATGTTAATTAGCTCCAAGCAACGCTGGTGTGACTGTAAATGAACAATTTAAAAGGTGCAAACCAGACAGCTCACAATGGAAGTTTGTGAACTGCTACTCGTTTCTCTCTCATCCCTCCACACATCCCCCCCCCCAGCTCGTTCCCTGTTGCTGACAGGAAGGAAGGGCTTCAGCCAAACCCATGTGCCAGCTGGAATTAATGGCCATTTTATATGCAGCCAATTTGTGGGTGAATGGGAGAGGTTGGGCTTGTGTGCCTGTGCAGGAAGCAGTAAGCTCACCGGGAGCATGAAACAGGAGCTGTCGAAAGAAATCTCTTCACTGGGCTTTGACATGAAGTGAGTTATTGTTCTTGACTTCAGCTTTGCATCCTCTGGGCCTGGGTTAAACTTAGATGTGCTCACAGGGTTCCAGTGAGCTCAAATGAATATAAAGCTCTGCTAGTTTTCCCCCCACTGCCCTCACTGTATGATGAGTAGCTTCTCCTCTTTTTAAGGCTTGACTGTTGCTTTGAAAAGTGTGTTTTTACATAGTCAATGATAACTTATTTTTGGTGGAAATGGCTCTTTCTTTTCTCTGATATGAAAATACTGGGGGAGGTGCTGAGATAATGGAAGAGCCATACAATAAACATTGAAATGCAGTAACATTCAAAAGTGACCCTCCCCAATCTGGCGGAAATGAGAAAATACATAGTGAAACTGTAAAGCTTTAGGGGGATTCTGTCACTATATTTCTACTTGTGCATACTTACAATTATATGTATATGAACTGGTAGGTGCACAGATTTTTATATAATTTTATCTATGTATTAAAACAAACAAACAAACTTGCAAGAATCCTTGAATTTTGCTAGCCTGTTTTCTTCTGTAGGTGGGCCAGAGAGGTAAAATAATGCTTTTCTAATGTAAAAAAATGTTAGCAGCTGAAAGCACCATAAATCATGAGCCACTGGGGCTAATACCCAGTTTCAGGCAAGCAGAGGAAGGCTAGAAAAAGAAATCACAAAACTCTGGGGACTCTTGGGCACTTGGGCATGTTTTTTCCTAGCCTGATGGGTCATCTCTGTAACACATCCGGGCCTGTATCAGGAATAATGTGGCCAGCAGGAGCAGGGCAGTGATTGTTCATTAGACTCAGCTCTGGTGAGGCCGCACCTCCACTACGGTGTCCAGTTTTGTGCCCCTCACTACAGGAAGGACGTTGAGATGCTGGAGTTTGTCCAGAGAAGGGCAACAAAGCTGGTGAAGGGTCTGGAGCACAAGTCCTATGAGGAGCAACTGAGGGAACTGGGGCCTTTTAGTCATGCAAAAAAGATGCTGAGGGGAGACCTTATCGCTCTCTACAGCTACCTGCAAGGAGGGGGTAGAGAGGTGGGGGTTGATCTCTCGGGCAACAAGGAATAGGACGAGAAGAAATGGCTTGAAATTGCACCAGGGGAGATTTAGGTCAGGTATGAGGAAGAATTTCTTTACTGAAAGGGTTGTCAGGTATTGGAACAGGCTGCCCAGGGAGGTGGTGTAGTCACCATCCCTGGAGGTATTCAAAAGGCATGTAAGATGTGGTGCTTGTGGACATGGTCTAGAGCTGGACTAGGCAGGGTTAGGCTGTGGATGGACTCGATGATCTTAAAGGTCTCTTCCAACCTAAGCGATTCTGTAATTCCTCACTGCAGGAAAATTCAGACACTGCTTCCTTTAGCTGGCAACCTCCCAAAATTTGAGCAAGGCAAGGCACATACTTTCATCACATGGCTCCTTTTTCCAGTTTCATTGGCTTGTTCTCTTTAGGCAAACAGACTCCCCAGGTCCCAAAGCAGCAGCAGGGACCCTTCATGGCAGGGAAATACACCAGTGGCACTCTGAAGAGAAAACACTGTCATCTCAAATAAAGCCCCTTCTTTTGCAGCATGCTGGAAGACTAACACAGAGGTGAGACGTTAGGAATGTTTTTAAGGGTTCTTGCTTAGAAAGAGGCTGAGACCCCCTGAGATGTCCCTCAAGGATACCTCTCGAGAATATGCCTGTTTCCCTTGAATTACACAGAGCTTTCAGCCAGATCTGTTCTAGGGTTATGTTGTGTGGCTGGCAAAGGAGGGAAAAGAAGCCAGCAAGGGCTGGTGCACAACCTGCTGCTGTCTCCTGGTTACAGACCACTCAGAGACCTTCTTATGTCCCCATGTCTTGGAGCATTTGGTTACCTGCAAATTCCTGCAGGTGACTTGTAGAATAAAGATAGTTTGTCACTGTTGGCCTCCTGGCCCAGCAGGTAGGGAACCTCAGCTGGAGCAGATGGATCTGGACCTTCCCCAAGTTTGGGAGTGTCTTCAGCCAAAGGCTTTATTTGAGGTGACAATATAGATTTCTCTACCATGAAAGTGGGGTCCCTGTCACTGCCTTGCAACCCGAGGAGTCAATTTGTCTAAAGCAGACAGTGTATCAGGGCGTGAGAAGGGAGTAGTGCCCTGTCAGTACAACCTCTCTAACCCTGGTATGGACTAGGAAACCTCTTACTTTCAGATACTGTGACAGCACAAACTTAAAATGTTGGTGTGTTTCAGGCACCCTCCAGCAATGACGGAGCTGCCTAGCACGTGGTCAGTGATGACTGCATGTGAATATAAAGTGTATATTGTCTGTACTGCAGACTGACACAAACAATGATCTCACCATAATGCTTCAACAATATGCTAACTCTGCTAGGAGTGAAGAGTCATATTTGACAACCAGAGGAACTTTCATAAAGACAGCCTTTGTGCAGCCAGAATACAACTGCACAGTATTTTCATGCTTTGCCTGTCAAACAGATTGCTTTTGTATGCAGCAGGTGATGGCTAAAGACATGATTTCATTATGCTTAAAGCCATAGCTGAAATGAGCACCAGAAGTGAAATTTGGCATTTCCAGCCTTCTGTTCCATGATTACATGATTAACAGAGAAGCTGGTGCAATTCTGCCTCGGGCAATCTGTTGCTGTTGAACACTGGGCCCATTCTTTATCAACATACAAAGTAATAAACCCAAGTCTGTAGCACAGGAAATAACTGTGCTTGTGCGTGAAGGATGGGGGGAGGGTGCGGGGGGGGGGGGGGGGGGGGAATCTGTCTCCAGGCTGGTTTCACAGCATGAGCCCTTTTGGCAGATTTATGCCCAGGGGCCATGTACCCTTAGAGCCATTCAAAGTGAAAGTGCTACAGGTATCCCAGAGTAGGCAGGCACAGGCAGTAACAGCTCTTTTGCAAGACCACAGAGGCCAGTTCGCTGACCACAGAATCATTACAGAATTACAGAAGAATCATGCCATTTTGTGCTGCATGAGTAGCACTTCCTGCTGTGTCTAAACACAGATCACATGCTAAATTAAAGCATCTCTACAGAATAAAGAAGGCCTTTTTTACTATCCCCTTTCCTCCACTTCCAAAACCCAGCAGCTTTTCCCTCTCAAAATATGTTGTGGAGTTAGTCAAATTATTATTCCCAGTATCGCTCCGCTATTTTCCCCCAGTACTGCCTGTGAATTTCTTTGAGCTTTTCATTCTCCAAGATGTTGATGTTGTCATCATAAATAGGCTGGGCATATTTTTCCTCCGTTTTTTCAGGCTGCTGGAGGTGCCAAGTGTCTGAAGGGGCTGGGGCTCTGCAGTTTTATTGCCCTGCAGCAGAACTTCCCTGCTGCGTGCCTTTGCGTGGTTTGCACTGCAACCTGCCTCGTGTCTCTGCCTCTGTGACAGCCATTTGCTCCAGTTCACACTCTGCAGTTGGTGGATTAATGTGTTCTGGGTTTGCTGACAAGGTTCTGGTAGTAAAGGCGGGGAGGGCTACAAGGGGTGGCTTCTGTAAGAAGCTGCTAGGAGCTTACCCTGTGTCCAACCGAGCCAGTACCAGCCACTTCCAATGGGAACCCACTGTGGAACAGATACCCACCAGCAGCTGGGCTGGGGGAACACCCCACGCCGGAGCGGGTGCATGCCTGAAGGAGGCTGTGATCCCCTGGGAAGCCTGTGCTGTAGCAGGCTCCTGGCAGCCTGCCAGAGGAGGTTTGCTGGGCAGGGGAGGGGAATTGTGACCCTTGGGGGGGCCATGCTGGAGCAGTCTGGTCCTGAAGGTCTGCGCCCCATGGAAAAAGGGACCCACGCTGGGGCAGTTGGCAAAGAACTACAGTCCATGGGAAAGGACTCAAGTCGGAGGAGTTGCTGGAGGACTGTTTCCTGTGGGAGGGACCCCACAATGAAGCAGGAGAAGGGTGTGAGGTGTCCTCCCCTGAGGAGGAAGGAACAGCATAGACAGCTCGTGATGAATTGACCCTAAACCCCATTCCCCATCCCCCCTGTGCTAATTGGGGGAGGAGGGAGAGAATTGGGGAGTGAAGTTGACCCCAAGAAGGGAGGGCTAGAGGGAAGGGTTTTAAGATTTGTGTTTATTTCTCATTGCTCTGTTCTGCTTGGTAATAAATTAGATGAATTTTTTTCTAAGTTGAGCCTGTTCTGCTCCGGTAACTGATGAGTGATCTCTTCCTGCCCTCATCTCGACCCATGAACTTTTTCCTTCTGTTTCTTTTTCCTGTCCAGATGAGGAGGGGAGTGTTACAAGGGTTCTGGTGGGCAACTGGCCCCCAGCCAGAGTCAGCCCACCACAGTCTCTTTCATCTAAGCAAAGGAAAATCTGAGGGCAGGAAAGGGCGCACGGTATCTCCATGTACCACACTGTGCAGGTGCTGTTAAGTCTGACACAGATGATGCTTGGCACTCCCTTGCTTCCTGCCAAAGTGCCAACAGAAAAGAAAAGAAAAAAGATAAGGCCTTGCTTAGAAATTATTCAGAGAAAATGGGTTGTTGAGAGTCTCATGGTGGTATTCCTGTGAAAGACAGTCCTCGCTACCCATCTCCTTAGCTATGTTTCAGGTTCCTGGACTTTTCTCCATACTTAGCTGAAACCTATTGTTCTGGGGGGAGAACAGTGCATCACAACCCACTTGGGTTTGATCAGACTGACTAGATCACAGCCGTTCTTTTTCTTCTCTCCGCCCAATTGTTAGGTCTATAAACTGTTTTTTGTGGATGGTCTGTTGAAAGCTTTTTGTGACAGGCTCATTATGCTTAGCTATTTTCTGTGTGTCCTTTAGCAGTACTCCACAGATGTCCACACATCCATAGGCAATGAATCAGAAGAGAGGCTGAGATAAGACTGAGAAAGTCATGGTTGTTCAGTCTGGAGAAGAGAAGGTTCCAGGGAGACCATAGAGCAGCCATCCAGTAGCTGAAGGGCCCTACAGGAAAGATGGTAGAGGGACTGGTTACAAGAGTGTGTGGTGATAATACAAGGCTTTAAACTGAAAGCTGGACGAGGATTTGGACAACCTGGTCTAGTGGAGGATGTCCCATGGCACAGGGGTTGGAACTAGATAGACTTTGAACCTAAAGCATTTGGTGATTCTAAGACACCAGTCTAAGAAAACTTTGCGTGACAAAGAAATTTCTACTCCTCTCCAGGGAAGGTTCATGCTGCCTTTGGGGTCCTCTCACTGAAACCAAGTATTGGATTCTTCAGTGGAAGACAGAGAATCACTGCTCCTGCAGACAGCACCAAAAACCTCACAGCGAGCATCCGTGTAGCATGGATTCTTCTTACTCCCTTGTCCACCTAAGAATAGATGTACATGCACCTGTCAGGGAGCTGCAGTGCAGTTATCTCAATTAGACATGAATATTGGACTTGCAGGGTAGCTGAGGTTGGAAGGGACATCTGGAGACCTAGTCGAGTCCCTCTGCTCAGAGCAGTGTCAGCTACATCAGAGTGCTCAAGACTGGATCCAGTTGGGTTCTGAGCATCTCCAAGGATGGAGACTCCATAAACTCTCTGGGCAACCTGTTCAGCCTCTCATAGCAAAAGTGTTTCTTGCTGTTCACAGGCAGCCTCCTGTTTCAGTTTATGCCCACTGCCTCTGAGAAAAGCCTTGCTCCCTCTCCTTTTACCACAGTGCTTCACTTGGTATTTATAAACATGGATAAAATCTCCTTGAGCTTTATCTTTTCCAGGTTGAGCAGTCCCAGCTCTCTCAGCACCTCCTCATACCTCAGACTCCCCATTTCCTTCATCATTGTGGCACTTCCATGGCCTTGCTTGAGGAATGGCCTCACCAGTGCTGAAGAGCAGGGAAGGATCACGAAGGATTGGCCTCCTGGCATCACTCCTCCCTGTGCATCCCAGGATGCTGTTATCCACCTTTGCAGCAAGTGCACACTGCTGGCTCAAGTTCAACTTTGTGATCACCGGCACCTCCAGGTTCTTCTTCTGCCAAGGTGCTTTCCAGCCAGTCAACCCTGGCTTATAGTGATGCCTGCCCTTGTTTCTCCCCAGGTGCAGGACTGAATTTCTCCCTGTTGAGCTTCATTAAGCTCCTGTTGACCCATTTCTCCAGCCACACCAGGTCCCCATGGATGACAGCACGACATCCCAGCTGTCCTGTGTGCATCAGCGTGCTGTAAAAAGTGACCATGCATGCTAGAACAATGCAACACAGTTCGGATCGCTGAGGAAAACCCTTCGGTAGCAACTGTATTTGAGTCCCCTTGGTGACAGGTCTTAGTCATATAAATCAGGTAATTTCATTTGCTCTCATAATAAGTCCCTGCAGTTTTCCTTGGTACAGTCTAGGTGCATAAGTGGTCCCTCAGTTACATTCCATTAATCTTTGTGCCCTGTAAGATGAGTATTTGGGCTCTTGAATTTGATATGGTAATTCATTACCTGTAGGTAAAGTTGATTACAAGAGAAGCTGTTTCCTGATACTTCCTACCAGCAGGAATCAATGACTATGCAACCTCTCATTTTTGGACAGGATTTAAAACAAACAACAATCAAACCAACCCCAGAAGAACACCAAGTCTGGATTTCAGTTTGTGGCCCTGTGTACTCTTTAAAGGTTTAACTGGACTTTTGAAGACTTTGAGTTTCTGTTGTTGATGAGAACAGCAACTGAAAGTACTCTGGGCATCACTAGGCTGCACTAACAAGGCTCTCTCTCCTACCTATGCCCCAGCTTAATGTAAGGAACATGTTTGTTGCAGGGGTGCAACACAGACAGTCAGCACTGCCAGATCTTCCTGTCTGAATTGTGTATTAATGAGCAAACAGGGGCATTTGGCCAGGGAGCAGCATTCAAGCATCTCTGCAAGTATCCGGATTATGAATCTGAAATCATGTTACTGCAGTATGAATAGGGGCAAAAAGCATTCTATTACTCTGAACCAAAAGCAAATTATCTCACTCTCAGTCTGAAATGAAACAATACGAATGGATCGCTGATTGTAATCGCTGGCTGTGACTACTGGCTCCATTACTCATTCCTGAAATAACTGGGTGAAAGAAGAAAATAATTGGATTTTGTATATTCCCGATGTATTCATCTGGGCACAGATTCAGGGTGCATTCATTGCATTTTGGGTGAGTCATCTATTCTGGGTGAGAGAACCAACAAACTGTCCCCCACATCAAGCTTTCCTCTTTGCCCCCATGCTCCCCCCAAATCTCTCTGCCAGGCTTCCATCTTTGCCTGCCCAATCCTCCCACTGCCATCATCTCACCTTTAGGTTTGCTCTCTCCTCTCTTGCTTCCCAATTCCTCCCTCTCAGCCAAGTGTAGACAAAGGCTGCTGCTCCCTGCCCAACAGCATGTCTATGGGAACAAGTTATATGTCCTCCTCTGCGTGCCTGGTGCAGGGATGACCTTGCCTCTTCCAACTTTGCTCTTCTCCTCCATGCCAAGGAGGTACCAGCTCACACAGAAGCCAACTATACATCTGCAGCTGGCGTGCACCCTCCTAGCAAGCTTGCTGCTTGCTGAAGCACAAATGCAGAGGCAGCTGTGGTGGCCTGACAGCCACCATCACAGTGACCACCATCCTGTGGTGGTCCCACGCCTGGTGAGACAGTGAGCAGGGGGGACGGGCAGCATATGTGATGGGTGTAACACGGCTTTTGTCTCAGTTCAACATATGTCCAGTCTTTGCACCAGAGCCCAGTGTTTGAAACCTGGCCAGTGGAGCCAGGGGATGCTAAAATGTGGTGCTGGGTGTTCTGGAGGTGCTTTGGAGCAGTAAGAACACAGAGGATTCAGCTGTGTCTGTGTGGTTCTGGCCTGGTGCCTTTGCTATCCTGGCATTCAGAAAACTGGCACAAAGAGTTGCTCTGCACCCAGCAGCTATCCTGTGCCCCTGAGAAGCGCAACTCTCAGTTTAGGCAAATGTGCCTGCAGGTCCTCCAGTCCTGGGCCGAGGCACGGGACAAGACTTGACAAGGCAGCTTGACAAGCCTGTGCAAGCTGCAGGCATGCCTTGAAACAGACCCTCAGCAGCAGAAAGCTGAGCACCTGCCAGCTTCAAGGCCACGGAGGTCAGTCTGGTTGTGAGCGATCCGCCGTTGGCGCTGACTGCGGCGGTTGCCAAACTCTGGGCGAAGCTGTTTCAGCAACCCAAATCCTGTCCCAAAGCAGGGCGAGTAGCTCGGGCTGGGTTTAGGAGGGCTGGGGGTGGGGTGGGTGTGTTTGTCCTTTTGGTTGGTTTAGTTGCTTTAGGGGTGGAAGGGCTCAGTGAGGGGTGTGGTGGGTGGCAGGAGGAGGGGAACTGCAGCACCTGTACAAGCTGCAGCGGGCTCAAACCCTCAGGACAGCGATGTCTTTAATGGCTAAGTTGAGGTTTCAGTTCACATGCTCTGTTCTGGATGATGGGCTAAGTGATTTAGGTTTTATGAATGGCCATTAAAGCATGCAGCTTACTCATAAAATGTATTAAGCTGCAGGAATTTGCTTGCATATTGGATTAGGTTTAGCTTTAAGCCAGCTAAACAACATTAACCATGTGCATATTGTATTTATATGCAGTATATTCACTTTCAATCTCAATACATTGGCTTTAATAATAACTATTTTTTTTTTCTCTAGGAGGATGTATTTTATGTAATTTTAAATAAACATAAGGGATGCTTGTATATAAGTATGTGCATGTAAATAGGAAAAAAATAAACCCAAACAGAAATGTGCTGTTACTAAAACTCCTCCCCTGTATTTTCTATTGAGGATATAACATTTCTGGTTTAGTAAATTAAAAAAAATAAATAAAATTGCATGCTTGCCTTTCTGCTGTCCAGAGGTGTTTGCATTCCTGCTTCCTGGAAAGACCTTCTGTTCAAACACAGTAGGCTTTCAGCAGGGTACCAGATATAGCAGAAATACAAGCAAACTGAGATCTTTGCCTTGCATTTTTCCAAGAGGTGGTACATCCTATTTCTGAGAAGCTTTATTATTTCTCAAGCAGCCACAGGACTGGATTCCTCACTGTCTTTACTTGTTTCAGTGAAAAAGAGAGGGGAAAAGTATAAAATACAGGCAGTTTGAAATCTAGTATTGTCCACTCTCTTTATTCTGATCTCAGAAACGTAAGAATGCATAAGGCAGTGGATACGCCCTCCCTGTTACTCATTTGAATGGCTATACTGATATTTGCTGGCAGTGTTGTTTGGAACTAGTCTCTTATTTTTAGCTGTAATTGCTGTTTCCTAACCAGTGCCTTTATGGAGAGTATTATTTCTCATTCCTCTGTGTTTGCAAATGTCTCCTACAGATTTATGTCATTATGTGTGTAGCTTGGACTTGCTCTTTCAGACCATGTTGCCTGCTCAGGAAGGAGCACATAGATTTGTGGCTGCTGTCCCACCAAAACAGAATCACAGAATCATAGGTGTTGGAAGGGACCTCCAGAGATCATCGGGTCCAACCCCCTTGCCAAAGCAGGTTCCCTAGGACAGGTGGCACAGGTCAGCATCCAGACGGGTCTTGAATGTCTCCAGAGAAGGAAACTCCACACCCCCTCGGGGCTCTGTCACCCTCACTGTGTAAAAGTTCTTCCGCATGTTGGTGCGGAACTTCCTGTGCTCCAACTTGCAGCCATTGCCCCTTGTCCTGTCTCCACAGATCATTGAAAAGAGGCTGGACATTCCCCGTGTCCCACACTTTGGATATTTATAAACATTGATCAGATCCCCTCTTAGTCTTCTTTTCTCAAGGCTGAACAGCCCCAGTTCATTCAGCCTTTCCTCATAGGGGAGATGCTCCAGTCCTTTAATCATCCTTGTAGCCCTTCTCTGGACTCTCTCCAGGAGATCCCTGTTCCTTTTATACCAGGGAGCCCAGAACTGGACACAATACTCCAGGTGGGGCCTGACCAGGGCAGAGTAGAGGGGGAGGATCACCTCCTTTGACCTGCTGGCCACACTCCTCCTGATGCACCTCAGGATCCCATTGGCTCTCTCAGCCACCAGACACTACTGGCTCTGTTACAGGCCAACCTGTCATCCACCAGGACCCTCAGGTCCTTCTCCACTGAGCTCTTCTCCAGCAGGTCATCCCCCAGCCTGTACTGATACAGACTGTTATTCCTCCCCAGGTGCAAGACTCTACACTTGCTTTTGTTGAGCCTCACCTGGTTTCTCCCTGCCCAGCTTTCCAGCCTGTCCAGGTCTCTCTGGATGGCAGCGCAGTGTTCCTGTGTGTCAGCCACTCCTCCCAGCTTTGTATCATTGGGTACTTGCTGAGGGTGGATGCTATTCCCTCATCAAGGTCGTCAATGAAGATATTAAACAGGACTGGACCCAGCACTGAGCCCTGGGGAGCACCGCTAGTCACAGGCATCCAGTCAGAGTCTGTTCCACTGATCACCACCCTCTGGGCTCAGCCTGTCAAACAGTTCTCAGCCCACCTCACTGTCCTCTCATCTATCCCGTGCTCTCTCAGCTTTGCTATCAGGATGACTAAAGAAAAAGCCCCAATGCACAGAAAGTGCCACACAGAAAGTGCCACATACTGATGAAGTCAGACAAAGCCCCTAGATGCTGCCACAGGGGAAGATGAACAACTGCCTGTGTACCTACTGCAGCACTGTGCACCTGGGTGGGACAAGGGCTGGTGAGAAAACTACTCTGTGGTATTTGCCGTGTGCCCACGGAGGTGGCTGCACCGTACAGGAGCAGGAAATGGGTTCAGGACATTCAGGCTTCACTGACGTAAATGCTGTGATGTAAAAGACCCGCAGCCTCCACTCTGCATCACTGCAACCCGTGTGGTGCAACTGGCTCCTAACGACCTCAGAGCTGTGACCTGAGTGGAGACACACTGAAACTGAGCACTTCTACCCAGTGCCACATAGCATGGTGTTTTTCTTCTAAGGCTGTCTCTAGTATTATCTTTTTTCTGGGAATTTACTGGTAATCTTCAGGGAAGGATTTTGAGTTTGGTTTTGGACTTTGATGATCTTTGCAGATAGCATTGTTCTCTATTTCTTGCATTGTTTCTTTGATAGCAGAAGAGTTATTTAATACAGGAAGGTTTTCTGAGAGCCCACTCTAGTAACAGTGCATACCATTGTTTTTCTCATTACCAGACCTTTTCCTGTCCAGCTCAGAGCACAGCCTGGTCACTGGGTCTGCAGTTTTGCTGAGAACGGGGTCTGGGTGTGTGAAAACTGATCTGTGAGACACGCGATGCTGTGGCCAGTGTGGTGCTGAGAACATGGGCTCTGCTGACCAGGCAGAGGATGCCACTATAGTTAAACACCAAGGCAAACAGCCATTGTGCTGCCTTGGTGCTTAACTATAATGCAAGCCTTGTGTAATCTGGAAAATGAGATATCACTGGCACAGGTTGTGCAAACCTGCCAATGGTGCCAGTTAGACTGAGCTAGAGGTAATTCTAATAATGCCTTCTGCTGTTTTAAGTTATTAATCCTGCCCAATTTTGGGCCAAAGCAGAATGCTGTCCACGAGTGCAGCTCCCACCACTGCCGATGGACAGGATGCTGAGATCACACAGATCCTCAAAAGGAAAGGACCTCAAAAGATCATCTAGTCCAACCCCCTTTCCAGAGCAGGATCACCTAGACTAAATCACACAGGAATGCATCCAGGTGGGGTTTGAATGTCTCCAGAGAAGGAGATTCCACAACCTCTCTGGGCAGCCTGTCCCAGGGCTCTGTCACCCTCACTGTGAAAAAGTTTTTCCTTTTATTCACATGGAACTTCCTATACTCCAGCTTGCACCCAATGCCCCTTGTCCTGTCCCTGGCTAACACTGAGAAGAGCCTGGCTCCATCCTCCTGACTCTTGCCCTTTACATATTTATAAACATTAATAAGTTCACCCCTCAGGTCTCTGCTGGGCAAATAACTCCTTGAGTTACACGTGGTGAAACTATCTGTCCCACTTCCAAGCAAGCCAGTATAGATGGTACAGCATCACATGAGCAACAAGCTGCAAATATTCTACTGCAATAGCTGGGGAGCATCTGCAGGCAGAAGCTGGGAGAATGGACTTTATGGCTAATTCAGAGAATAGTCATGAGGGTGAATGGAGCTGGAAAGGCCATTTTCTCACCCATAAAGGCATGTGTGCCTCTTCTTCTCCAGGGCTGAAAATGAAGTAATTTGGAAGGATAGCCACAGGTCCTTACTCAACCCTGACTGAATTATTGCTGCGTGGGGAAATGGAGGTGAGTGACTACCCTGTATATCAGTGATGCAACTGAAAGCAAGCAGTCAGCATGGCCCATTTTCCCTTCTGGTACTGGACAGGTGGAGCCTCTGTTGTGGCTCACGCTGTGGGTTTGCTGCTGGGCTCACACAGGAGGAGAGAGTATGAAGACACAGAAGTCAGTGCCAGATTTGGCATAGTTGCACCCTGAGCAGCTGCTGCTGCCTGTGCAAAGAGTGCTGCCAGACCCACTGCTCCCTTGGAATGCTTAGGGCAGATATGTTTAGTTAGGTTTCCATTACTCCAAAAAGCTGTTGGTGCTGGAGATGTGTTAGGGGGTCCTGCTTTTCCCTGTTGGGGCTGGGCATCACCTCCAGGAGGTGAGGGGCAGTCTGTAGGAGGTGCTGTGAGATGAGCTGTTCCCTAAAAAGTTTGCTAAAACTGGGCTGTGGACAGAGGCATCTGCCTTGTACTCATGCAGGGGGCAAGATCCCAGGGCTAAGTGTTCTGAGCAACCTGTACCCCCTTATTCTGTGCCCACAGCTACACTACTGCTAGCTCTGATCATCTGGGGACATGAAAAAGAGACCTCTGCAGCCTTCATAGCCATCCACAGTGCTGTGCAGCCTGGGGCCCCACTTGACGGTGCAGCATGCCCCCAAAAACAGCTGCCCACTCTCTGGGAATCTCAGCGAACTGCCAACTTCCCAGCGAGGGCAGCAGGTCTACTCGTTAGTCATCCTCATCAAAGTGCTGTTTTCTTTTTCAGGCTCTTGGAGGTCTCTTCCCTGGGGCCTGGCAGAGGAAACAAGTGTCCTCTCCCCACAGCAAACGATGTGACACTGCACAGCCTTTGCCATGACGGATTCGATTGAGCGAAAGGGCAGCAGCCGCGCTGGATATTCAGCTGGCACACGCTGGATACAGCAAAGGTCTGTTCTGCCTTCTCTTGCTTTTCAAAAAGGAGGAAGGTGATGCCATTTCCAGACAGCGGGGATTTCTGAGGCACACTGAACAGAGTGAGCTTTGTGGCCTTTTCTTGCATCACATGAGGCCTGGCAGTGGTGCTGTTCAGGGGGAAGCACGTGAACAGCATTCCGCATCCTCTGCCCAGCTGCTTTTGTCGTGTACACATTGCTCACCTCCTCCTCGCAGTCTGGAGAGGAAGTAGGAAGTTTTGTAAGAGATTAAATACATTAGCCTCCCTGTGGGTTTTCTTCATGGGGTTTCTTCCTGTGAAGTCATGAGCACTCCTAAGACGCACTGTGGTGAGTAATTTAACAAATGGTTTCACTTAAAAAGAGAAACAAAATCATATATATTTTGGTGAGGAGTTGTTAAAGATGCTATTTTTCTGAAGTCTTGAAATTCCCTATTTCTCTCACTTCCCTGAAAAGGTCCAGGTGAAGGCACAGCTTAGGATAACTTTCTGGCCCCAAGGAGTTACAAAAATGCATAGCTGGAAAAATTCAGTTAGATATAATCAGAATTTTGACTTCAGAAGGTGGAGAAACTTGTAGCTCCAGATCTGCTGTCTGGGGGCTGAGGGTGACCAGTATGAGAGTTAGAAGTGATGTGCTGGGGGTCGATCTCACAGGGTGGGCAAAGCTAATGGGAGAAAGCACCAGTATGGGAAGCACTTCCCATTGTGCTTCCTGAGGTGGAGGGAGAAGCAGGCTGCAACCCTCAAATACAGGATGCAGAAACATTTGCTCCCTTTTACTCCTGACTTCCAGACTTCCTGCCTTGGTGGCATTGTGCTTTCCAGTAAATAATGATTTTAATGTTTTTGTTGGGTTTTTTATCCCTGGAAGAGGCTTTCTAAGGGTGCTCAGATTGCTCTAGGCCCTGGAACTGGGTAGCCTGGAAGGCTGGAAGTCACTCTGCTCCGCATGGGCCACCATCTTTGGTGCTGCCCTATGGGGCTGGGGGCACCATGCACAGCAGGAGGTAGGAAGGTAACCTGCTAATTTGACTTCATTCCTGAGAAAGCTGATGGAGAGGATCATCCTGAGTGCCATTATGTGGTACATGCAGGACAACCAGGTGGCCTGGCCCAGTCAGCATGGGTTCATGAGGGACAGGTTCTGTTTGACTAACCTGATCTCCTTCTATGACAGGGTGACCTGCTTCTTGGGCAAGGGAAGGGCCATGGACGTTGTCTACCTTGACTTCATCAAGGCCTTTGACACAGTTTCCCACAGCATTCTCCTAGAGAAGCTGCCTGCTCATGGCTTGGATCTGCATACGCTTTGCTGGATAAGAAACTGGTTGGATGGCCAGGTCCAAAGAGTTGTGTTACATGGAGCTACATCCAGTTGGTGGCCAGTCATGAGTGGTGTTCTCCAGGGCTCAGTGCTGGGGCCACTCCTGTATAACATCTTTATTGATGATCTGGGTGAGGGGATAGAGTGCACCCTCAGTAAGTTTGCAGGTGACACTAAGCTGGGTGGAAGTGTCGATCTGCCTGAGGGTAAGGAGGTTCTGCAGAGGGACCTAGACAGGCTGGATAGATGGGCCCAAGCCAGTGGTATGAGTTTCACCAAGGCCAAGTGCCGGGTCCTGCATTTCTGCCACAAGAACCTCAAGCAGCACTACAGGCAGAGTGGCTGGAGAGCTGCCCAATAGAGAGGGACATGGGGACGCTGAACAGGAGCCAGCAGTGTGCCCAGGTGGCCAAGAAAGCCAATGGCATCCTAGCCTGTGTCAGGGCAGTGTGACCAGCAGGGCCAGGGAGGTGATCTTACCCCTGTACTGAGCCACGGTGAGGCTGCACCTTGAGTACTGTGAGCAATTTTGGGCACTGCAGTATAGGAAGGACATTGAGGTGCTGGAGACGGTGCAGAGAGGGCCAACTAGGCTGATTAGGGGTCTGGAGAGCAGGTCTTATGATGAGGGGATGAGGAACCTGGAACTGTTCAGCCTGGAGAAGAGGAAGCTGAGGGGAGACCTGACTGTGTTCTACAACCACCAGGAAGAAGGTTTTCATGAGGCACGTGTTGGCCTATTCTCCCTGGTGACAGGACAAGAGGAAATAGTTTCATGCACCAGGGGAAGTTCAGATTGGATATTAGGAAAGATTTCTTCACTGAAAAAGTGATGAAGCATTGCACCAGGCTGCCCAGAAAGGTGGTAGAGTTGCTGCTCCTGAGGTGTTCAAAAATGGGTAGACAAAGGCACTTTGGGAGATGGTTTAGTGGTTATGGTAGTGGTTGGACTTGATGATCTGGAAGGTCTTTTCCAACCTTGATGATTCTATGATTTGAATATATCATTGAGCACTGATTTCCACCTCTTTTAAGTTCCCTCTCCTCTTCCTCTTTCTATTCCTCTTGATCATTTCAGATCTATTTCCTCTGCCATGTGGGCATGAGAGCAGTTCAGAGATCATTCCCCATAAAGCACCACCTGACACCAGAGGAGAGTGGGACCTTTGTTTATTTTGTCCTTGGGCTACCCATGTCATGGAAATCCTGCCGTGCCACCCTGCTGGTTCAGGTAGGTGGGGGTCACAGTGGCTGTTGAGCTCACAGGTCCCATTCACTGATGTACCAGTGTCATTTCCCACTTGACCTATGTATATTTGCCTAATCATCACCACTTCCAAGATTTCTTTTTGCCTTGTTTCACGGCATCTCTACCAGCCCTACAGTGTGGTACTGGGCTACATCCTTGTCTGCTGTGCTTATTCCAAAGGGTCTGGTATGTTCTCAAGGAATGGATTTAGTGTACAAGTTACTCCCTGCACTGTCCCATTCTGGTGTGGTTTGACTCCCCTGGCCTGGTGGGCAGGTATTTATACACATTGATAAGACCACCCCTAAGCCTACCCTTTTCCAGGATGAGCAGCCTAAGCTCTCTCAGCACTTCCTTGTAAATGAGATGATCCAGGTCATTCATCATCTCGCTGGACTCTCTCCAGTGCACCCATGTCTCCCTTGTTCTGGAAGTCCAGAAAGGAAAGGTAAAGAAATCTATGTTTCCAATATCAATCCTTATCCAGAATTCCTCATGCCCCACACTGGGCACAAAAAAGGACTGCAGTGGGTTGACCCTGGCTGGAGGCCAGCTTCCCCCAAAACTGCTCTATCCCTGCCCTCCTCTCCTGGGCAGAGGAGAAAAAATACAACAAAAGTTTCCTGGGTTGACATAAGGGCAAGGAGAGATCATCCACAAATTACTGTCACAGGCAAAACTAACTCAACTTTGAAAAAAAATCTCACCACCGAGCAGAACAGACTACAGTAATGAGAAACAACACCAAATCTTAAAACATCTCCTCCACCCCCACCCCTTCCTTTTTCCCAGGCTTAACTTTACTTACACTTTTCTCTTCCTCCTCCTCCTCCCAGCAGCACAGGGTGACAGGTAATGGCAGTTGGGGTCACTTCATCACACGTTGTCTCTGCTGCTTCTTCCTCCTCAGGGGAGGACTCCTCACCTTCTTCCCTGCTCCAGCGCGGGGACCCTCCCATGAGAGACAGTCCTCCACGAACTTCTCCAATTTGAGTCCCTCCCATAGCCTGCAGTTCCTCACCAACTGCCCCAGCCTGGGTCCCTTCTATGGGGTGCAGACTTTCAGGACCAGACTGCTGCACTGAGGTTTCCCCCATGGGATCACACATCCTGCCAGCAAACCTGCTCCAGCGTGGCCTCCTCTCTCCCCTCAACCACAGGCCCAGCCAGGAGCCTGTTCCAGCTCAGGCCTCCCAGGGGCTCATGGCCTCCTCTAGTTGCAGCCACCCACTCCAGTGTGGGGTCCTCCATGGGCTGCAGGTGGATCTCTGCTCCCCCATGGAGCTCCATGGGCAGCAGGGGGACAGCCTGCCTCACCAGGGTCTTCTCCACAGGCTGCAGGGGAATCTCTGCTCCGGCGCCTGGAGCACCTCCCCCAGCTCCCGCACTGCCCTTGGTGTCTGCAGAGTTGTTCCTCTCACACAGTCTCACTCTTCTCTCTGGCTGCAAAAACGGTTCTGAGGGTTTTTTTCCCCTCTTTAATACGTTATCCAAGAGGCACTACCACTGTCACTGATTGGCTCGGCCTTGGCCAGCGGTGGGTCTGCCTTGGAACTGGCTGCAGTGGCTCTATCAAACTGAGGGACCATCAGACTCAGGGAGTTCTATCAGACTTAGGGAGAGCCTCTAGCAGCTTCTCACAGAAGCCATCCCTCTGCTATCAAAACCCTGCCACACAAAGCCAATAAAGCTACCAAAAGCATGACCTGAGAGAGCAGCTGTGACCTTTTCTCATTCCAGTTCAGTGAGAGGGATACAGTGGTATGAGTGTGTGGTTTTGATTTTGACCTGCCTCTCCGTAAACCTGGCGCACCTGGAGAGTTGCACTCTCAGTGCACTTTAACCATTGCCTTTGCCAGTAAAATTCAGATTGTGGTTTCTGTGCCACTCTACACAGAGCTGGTGGGTTTCCACCTATTAGCTCAGCAGGAAACAAATCAGTGGAGGAGACCTCATGCAAAAGTCCTTCTCTTGCTACACTTAGGTTTCTGCCACTGTCAGAAAACCTGGAAGCTTTGGAACTGAGACACAAATTGAAAACCACTACTCTAATGTAACTATGATGATTCCAAACCAATTGAACGCTTCCAGATCCAAGCATCAGCACTCAAGTATGGTGCTCAGAGGCATGATGGTGCTCCTTGGGGAAGGTGCTCATCCAAATGCAAATCGAAGCAGCATCTTTGCTTAGTGAGGCAGTCCTGTTTGAGGAACTTTGTTCCAGGCAGAACACTCTGTGGACACGTGCAATGTCCCACAACTGGGACAGGCACCGTGCTTTGGTCTTTCTTCTGTAGCAACGGGAAAGAGACTACGAAGATACGTAAATGCACGGTGTGTTTGGTTGTGACATCCTGGAATGCATACGAAATGCAGAAGTCATGGAATAACACCTGAAAGCATTAGTTTGTCTTATGGGTTGTTATATTATCTCAGACTTAGCCAGGACCCCTATTCGTGGATCAGGCCTTTCAAATGCTCAGCACAGAGCAAACCCAGAGCAAAAAGGTGTCTTGAGGCAAAACAGAGGCATTTTCACCTGTACACTCTGCAGGTGTTGCTCAAATGCAGCCCCTCACTTTTAGGGAAGCTCCTGTAAAGTGTGCAGCTGAAACAAATGTGTATTTTTCGCTACAGCAGCTCATCAGCCTTACTGAGGTGCACACTGATACCCTCCTGCCAAAAGCTGGATCCCACACTTTCAGGCTTGGAACTGATCCATTCAAGCTAGCTGTAATGTATGTGAGTGTGGTTAAGAAAAGTGAGCACTCTGAATTCAGTGTAAACCACAGTTTCAGCTCATTTTGCCCGTTTAACAGTGATAGTTTGGAAGTTTAGTGGTGGTTTAATTTTTGTCACACCTTTTTTTTAATCCTCAGTGACTTGAAATAAAAGATTTTCTGCAATGAGAAGTTAAAGGGAAAACTGAAAATGCCATGCCTGATATCTGGAAGTGTGGAATATACAGAGCTGTAGACAACTTTTGCAGCTGACATCTCAATTTGCAGTTCTGTCTGTGGGAACATGTGTCTCTCAAAATTCATGCTAATTTTATGATTACAGTTTTAATTTGATTCATTTCAGGAAAGTGTTTGCTCTCAGTGCCTCAAATTTTGCCTTTAAATGGTCAGAGATGTATTTGCAGGCTGCCCTGAGAGTGGTTTAAATGACTGCCCTTTGATTTAAGAATGACTGTTTCATCTCAGCAGAATCTACACATTCTCATTATGTTCCTTTAGAATATGCCACATTTGTGCTAGGTTAGCTTTCACTGGGAAATGAAGAGTCTGACAGTGAAGCCAGCTTGGGCTGCATTGCTGAACTGCATTTTGCTTGTCTAATGGGCTGCCTAGTTTGCTGTGGAGTGGCAATGGTGCAATGCCATTCACACCAGGGACAGCTGTTTTGGCACTTGATGGGTCAGATTAAACACCTTGAAAAGTAAGCTTCAGGTCTTAGACCTGCACTAGCATGAAGAGGCATATATGCATACGTACATACGTACTTACATGGATGCATATGCCCACATGTATGCACATTGTAGTTCAGTGAGCATAGTAACTCCCTGAATACTTCATTTCAGCTAAAGTATCTGCTCTGGAGGTCTTACTTGGGTCTTGACCAGGGAAAGGCAAGAGCATTCAACCTCCTCTTTTCTTCAGTTTGCATGGTGAAAGGTAGGTCAAAGGATGGGGGAGCGAGCACTTGCTCATGACACTGTAAAGGGAGGTCTGATTTTTCCTTTTATTTACTCCAGTTCTCATTTTCATAATATTTGGTTTAGATCCCTCCGTACACAGCACCAGTGATGCTAAGATCCAGCCCACTGATATTCTGGATGATTGTGTGGTGTTCCTGTTGAGTTTGTGTCTCAGGAGTGTTCTGTTTTCCTTTATTTTTTATGTTAGAGTTTCAAGATGGTTTATCCTGTAGTTGCAAGGAAACATCATAGCTGGGACTGATACTGCTTGGGATTAACACAGGAGAGTAAGCTAAAGGGGGTTGCAAAAGGGATCTAAAAGGCAAAAGTGGAGGGATGTTGGTACATAAGGGAAAAAAGGGGTGGAAGGTTCAGTGGTAAAGGTGGAGCAACCAGAAGCTGTGATGTTCAGCATAGCTGAACGTCATGGAGTAGCCAGCAAATCTGGAAGGGCCTGGAGATAGCTTTGCTCCCGATGTGTTGGCTTGGTAACCTTAAGACTCAGATTGGGTGTTGTACTCAATTTGTGCTTGGGACAGGAGAGATGATAGAAATGTCATATCATATTTGCACAGGCTGCAGCTTTCCTTATTACCGTGGTTTGGTTGCACAACTATTCAGATTCATGTTCTTTGCCATTTAATTAAACCTTATCTTCACCTTTAAGATCATGTGGTTGAGAAATGACAACAGTTGCCCTCGAGTAATTTCTATTCCCAGCACTGACTCCTCTAACCTTTGACAGGTTTCAGGGAGTGACGTGTCACCAGAGCCTTCTGCAGCATGGCAGACACTCGTATCACTGCAGGCCTTACTTCTGTGGTGGCAGGGATTTTTGTCTTTGTCGCAGTTTTGTGTAGCTGGGTGCTGGGAGAGTTTGGGGGCTGCAGAAAATGGCTGCTGTAAGGAGCTGCTGGAGTGCTCTGCCAGCCCCAGACTGTAAACATCGGCCAGTTCAAGGCCAAAGTTGTGGATGAGCAGGGCTGAGCCAATCGGAGATGGTCACAGAACCTCTGGGAATCACATATAGGAGAAAAAAAATGGAAGTAGCAGCATTTTGCCACTGGAGAAGGGAGTGAGAAGATGTAACGAGCTGTGCAGACACCAAGGCCGGGGAGGGCGGGGAAGGAGGCGCCCCAGGTGCCAGAGGGAAAGATGTCCCTGCAGCCCATAGAGAAACCCATGGTGGAGCGGGTGAACCCCCACAGCCCATGGAAAAAGCCGAGACCCCACCTGCAGCCCCTGGAGAGGCCCCACGCTGGATGGAGCAGGGGGAGACATAGAGAAGATGCTGTGACACATACTGGAGCAAGCCCCTGCCAGCACTTCCAGCCGAATAAGAGAGACAGAGGCACAGAGATGAGCGAGAGATTTGCACTGGAACAGGTTTGCTGGGGGGAGGCTTGTCGCCCCGTGGAGGACTGGAGAGACATTGTGATTTATTACTGCCTGCCATAGCAGTGATCCACAGCAAGGCAGCTGATGAAGAGATAAAGCTCTGTGGGAAAGGACTCACGTTGGAGAAGTTTGTGGAGGACTGTCTCCCGTGGGTGGGACCCCACAGTGAAGCAGGGGGAGGGTGTGGAATGAATGCTGCCCCCCTGGATGAGAAGGAAACCAACTTGTAAGGAACTGACTGAAGCCCCCATTTTCCCAGTCCCTGCCCCCCCGTGCCATGACTGGGGGGAAGAAGGGAGTGAAGTCTGCTACAAAGGGAGCAGGGAGCGGAGGTAGAAGTGTTTTAAGATCTGGAAAAGGAAAACGGCTCATGAGGAAGTGACTGAGAACCCCATTTCCCCAGTCCCTGCCCTCCCAGCCCCCATGCCACAAGGGGAGGGAAGCAGGGAGCAAAAACCCTGATTGAAGTCTGCTAAGGAGGGAGTGGTGAGGGGAAAGTGTTTTCACTGTTTTTTTAGTGTAGTGTAATAAATTAGTTTTCTTTCCTTTACTCTGTGTTGAGTCTGTTTTGCCCATGTTGTTGATGACAGGATGATCTCTCCCTGTCCTTACAGTGATTCTTAAGCCTCTCAATATATATTTTCTCCCCTGTCCAACTACTAAGGGGAGTGATAGACCAACTTTGGTGGGTGTCTGGCCTCCAGCCAGGGCTAAACCACCACAGTCTTTGTGCTGTGGTCTCTGTGGTGCTCCTTCATTCCCTCCTTCTCTGCTGTTTTTACTATGGAACCCTCCAAAACATCACCTGTGGGTGCTTATGTTTTCCTGCTGCTTCTCTGAGGGTCCAGGTCCAGCACACTTTAGTGAATTTAGGACTCAAACTGGGTATTGGACTCATTATGTTAGAAATTTTTTATCTTGTGTTGAAAGCCATTTTTATTTGAACAAGATACTTTCATTAAAAGTCAGTTTCATTTTTTGTCCTGTAAGTCATGATAACATTGGCACTTACCACTGGTGTGTGTGCATCTCCTTGCTGCAAAACTGCCAAAGGTTAATATGGTTCATGTACAGCTGGCAAAGGTTAATGTTGTTCAGATAAACTTTCATGGTTTAAGTCTTATCTGCCCTGTCTGCTGTTCAGGTGTTTCTGCAGTTCAGAGAACTGTGTTTTTTAAAGTTGGCAATCAATGGAAAGTATGGGTCTCATTTTTACCAAGTAATCTTGTTCTTTCCATAATGAGTCATCCCATTAGTTATGGACTTTTGAACCCTCATCATGGTCCCAGGCTGATTTTTCTGCACTGACTGATGAATTGCTATCAATAAGTAGAAATCTGGGCATGCTGGCCAGGCTTAGTGGGGAAATTAATCCCTTGGCTTTCTGAGCAGGGGATCCTTCAACATATTGTGATGGGTTGTGGTGGTTAAACCACAGCCAGCCACTGAGCCCCACACAGCCACTCACTCACACCCCGCCAGCAGGATAGGGGAGAGAATCAGAAGAGTAATAGTAAATGAAAACTCCTGGGTTGAGGTAAAAACAGTTTAATAGGTAAAACAAAAGCCACAAGCAAAGCAAACCAAGAGTTCATTCCCCACTTCCCATGGGCAGGCAGGTGTTCAGCCATCTCCATAAAAGCAGGGCTCCTTCACGTGTTAATGGTGACTTGAGAAGACAAACACTACCACTCCAGATATCCCCCCCTTTCCTTCTTTCCACAGCTTTATATACTGAGCATGACATCACATTGGTAAATCGGGGTAGCTGTCCTGGTTGTGTCCCCTCCCAACTCCTAGTGCACCCCCAGCCCACTTGCTGGTATGGGTGTGTGAGAAGAAGAAAAGGCCTTGGTTCTGTGTAACCACTGTTCAGCACTCTCCATATAACAAAAACATCTCTATATTATCAACACAGCTTTTCAGCACAATTCCAAAACATGGCTCCGTAGCAGCTACTATGCAGAAAATTAACTCAGTCCCAGCCAAAACCAGCAAATGGGTGCAGGAGGCAAGCGTGTGTCATGGCAGAAACAGGAGAAGCTGTCATGGGCACGGATTGACCTTTGGGACTATGTCCCTCAGAGAGACAGGTTGATGGTAGTACTGCTTTACTAGTTTTAACAGCATATGGAAAGGAGGTGGGACTCTCAGGGATGAAGCCATGGGTTTTGGTTGTGCAACTTACCCTACTCCACCTCTGTTTATTCCAGGAGCTTCTGCCCATGGCATGGTGCTGGCTTTGAGATATTAACCTTGCTGCATATCACAGCACTGACCACATCCTCCTTTCCATGGGGATGGGTGTTGGCAGCAGTGGGAAGCTAACCACATAAAAGCATCATTGAACACAGTCCTGCATAAGCACTGGTGATGGATGTGCCGCTGTTGCTACATGCTTCAGGATTCCTCCTCAGTGGCTGTGGGCTGTGCTGTCATTACTGAAGCAATAATCAACCCTGCCATCATATCCATATAAGCATCCTGGTCAGCACCTACCTTTCTGCACCTTAGGGCTTGCCAGCTCCTCTGGTCATGGTGAAAGACCAACACCTGATGTGTGACCTTTAACAACTGTGCTCTGCAGCCTTGCTACAGGCAAGGGAGTGTTAGCTCTGGGTGTGTATTTCCTCTCCTCCATTTACAGTAAGCTGGGATAGCCTTTTATCCTTCCCACACCCTGCCATCTGACAGCTTCTGCCTTCTGGAAAAGCACTTTCAGCTGCTCCCACTGCCCACCCGTGCAGAGGCTGCCAGGAGCAGAGAAAAGCAAGGTGGGCTTCCATCAAGATGCTTCCATGACTGCTGGGAGGATCCCCAACCCGTGCAGAAATGGGCACCTGCATTTATTATTTACCTAACACTGGCCTTGGAAATGAAGTGGTCCCAGCAGCTCAGATGGTGTAGCATTTCTCTGGGCATTTCTCTCTCAGAACAGGCAGGGCTGACGGTCTGCACACAGAGGGACAGAAGCCTCCGGTTACGGCTAGCAGGCAAAAATATCAGAGCACGCCAGAAGCAATGCAGGTGTGATAAATACTGCATGAGCACATTTGCTCTTTGCCCGTGGCCCTCTGCAGCAGGGCGTTTCAGTTGAGGGCAAAATGCAAAGTCAAAAATTCCTTATGTACCTGAAGCAAACAAAGGTCATCAATCCAAACCCCATAAAGCTGAAGAAATGTCTTCTGAGGTGAAGGAAGACTAAACCAGCTAATATTTTTAAAGCTCTCAATAATGAATTATTGATTGAAATTGTAAGAGACCATTATCAGCCTGAACAAGGTGGAATTTCACCTTATCTGTTGTAACATCAAACCAGCACAGAGTAAAATTATTGCCATATCAAACCAACCCCATATTCTGAGCATTTCCTGTACCTGGCAAAACATGCCCCCTCTTCTGGGCTAATGGGAGCCTTGCTCCAAAACCACATTTGCTCCAAAAGCATCTTTGCATAAATCTTCTTCCACTTCTCAGCCTCCAACTTGACCCATCCACTGGCTGTTTTTGCAAAATCTCAAATACCAGGTGAGAGCCATTGTGAAAATGCGGCCAAGTCTGAAGCTGTGGTAGCTCTGGACAAGGGCATAGGGACCAGACCTAGGAGGAGAACACTCAGTGGTTATGTATGATGCAAGCCTGTGTTGTCAGGCTACTCTGGACCTCTAGGAACTCTTATGGGGTTTGTGTGAGACTCTTTTTCCCTGCGCAATAATCCCTGGTTTTCTTCTAGGATGCCCTGTGACCCTTGAGAAACTGGCTGGATAGACCTTACCATGTGAGCAGAAGCATAACCTTGTGTTACCCTGGAGAAATAGTTCTTTCCTGCCTCCCTAGCACCCAGTGCCCGTTGCTTTATTTCTCCCACTTTTGGACAAACCGAACCACGCTTCATTCTGCTGATCTTCTCTTCCACTATTGCATCTCCACCCTATCGTTTTTGTCTGATGTGTTTTGGAGGCAGGGAACATCTGTTGCCTCACGGCCTTATCACAGGTGGCACACTTCACAGCACTTGGCTTTTAATCTAATGGCATTTTCCTTACCAAACTAATAGTTATTCTTAGTAAGAGCAGCCATGCCAGGAGCCTGGGTAGCAGGAACCTGGACTCGGTACAAGTCACCAGCCACTGATCAAGCCCTCGTGCTCCTTTTGACGTGAAGCACAAGAATGAAAGATGTTAATTGCCAACATTTGTGTGAAATTGCTGAGCGCAAGCCAAGCTGCTGTGAATGTCAGAGAACACACTCTGCTGGTGATAAGAACAACATTGTGTAATGTCCTTTCATTACAGGCCAAGTTAATAACAGTTTATCTCACATTTCTGTCAGCTAAAAGCATGCACGCAGGCTACTGTGCTGCCCACCCAGCCTTCCCTCTGAAAAACTACTCTGCAGAGACAGGGAGCAGCGTTCACAGAGGCTCTACCTGATTTTGCTTGGACTTACAGTAGGAAGTATCGACCATACTGAGCTCTCCTGGCAATACTGGCATTACTTACAAAGCAGCTTAGTGGGCTTTGAAATTAGGAGTATTCGCAGTACAACATTAAAACTGGTTTCAGATCAGCTTCTGCTTTTTTCTGCCTGGCAGGCAGAAGAACCTGTGAACAGTATTTTACTGTATCAATGCTGTGCTCTTTGGGTTCTTAAATTTGTTTTGGTGGCCTGGCATCTCACCATGCCAGAGTACATGAGGGTCTGGGACAAGATCTCAACCTGTAGAAACATGGAGAAAAATCACAGATCCTCAGAAGGGTAGGGGTTGGAAGGGACCTCTGGAGATTATCTAGACCAACTCCCCTGACAGAGCAGGATCACCTCAAGCAGGCTGAGCAGGGCAACATCGAGGGGTGTTTTGAATGTCTCCATAGAAGGAGACTCCACAACCCCCCTGGGCAGCCTGTCCCAGTGCTCTGTCACCCTCACAGTAAAGAAGTTCCTCCTCAGGTTTAGGTGGAACTTCCTATATTCATGTTTATGCCCATCACCTCTTGTCCTGTCACTGGGCACCACTGAAAACAGACTGACCTCATCCTCCTGACACCCACCCCTCAAGTATTTATAAGCATTGAACCGGGCATGTATGTGATGAATATCCACAGAAAAAAAAATGTACGTGTTGACAAAACAGCTTCAAGTACCCTAATGCAAATGAGAATTAGGATAGCAGCATCCAGGAGTTATTCACAGCTCATGTTACCTGTCAGCAGCTAGGATGGTAAATCCCAGCAATCCAGAAACAAATCAGTTCTTCCCCTTCTCACACTGGGTACCTGTTTGCACAAGGAGCTCCCTGGAACATAAGAGAAGGGACAACTGAGTAAATAAGTGTGTGGTTTTTGTACTGTTTTCTTTTTAAGCATACAGAAACAATAAGATGAATTTTCAAGTGCTGGTCCATCTTCCTTCATTTTTTCCTTCCTTGGCACTGGAACTAAACAGTACAAATTAAACAGGAGGAAAAATAGATCCCTGGTTCTTAGTGTTTGTAGCTAAAAGACACGCTTCAGCCTGCAACTTGGTGTAAACAAGCAACTTGGACTCCTTCCAAGCTGGTGCTCCTCTCCTTCATGCCACCACCTTTTCCTCCTTGACCTGGTTCTTTTCAGTGGGATCCAGGGGAGTTATGCTGCCTCCATGAATCATGCAGTGATTTTTGCACCAGCAATTGTGCTTAGCAGTACCAGGCTCCTGGTGGCACAAGAGCCAACACCCAGCCTCTGCACTAGCCCTGGGAGGCCTGGAGGGCTGAGTAATGTCTGCTGATTTCCTCTTGTCCATCTCTCTGACAGATGCCACCATCTTAGTTTTCCAAACAACTGCAGACACAGCAGCAGTGCTGTGGTGAGATGTACAGGGACACTGAAACTCACATGGATTTGCTTTGAGAGGGTGTTGTGGGGCCCTGTCATTACACTTTTGTAAACATCTGCTCCTCCTGCTAGTTTTCTGCTCTGTGTTCACCCACATCTGGGGGTTGTAGTGGAAAGTCTCACACTGAGGGTACATCTGAAAGATCAAGTGAAAAAGCAAGGAAGAGCAAAACATGTCCCTCCAGCCCTGGTCAGGACCTGCTCCTCCTCAGCACGCAGGACTATTCATGGAGACCAGGGCAGGGAGGGATGTGCAGACTGTATGGGAAAACCTGGTACCAAGACCTTGAACCTCCGTGGGCAGGCTGCTGTGGAAGAGCAGATCTGCTGGCTGGGAGGTTTTACACAGAGCCCTGCACAAAAGAACTACTGGAGCCTGAAAAGGGTGATATCTGGAATGACCTTCCCTGTTCTGGGCCTGTCAGGGGAGGGATACAGGCTGCTTCTGTCTCCGCAGTGTCTGGCACAGTGGGGCTCCCCCATGGCACTGCAGGACACCCACCAACCTGCCTGGTACCTCAGTGTTCACTGGCATGGGAGGCAACAACTGGGCTGGTGCTCTGGCCACCTGCTTCTCCCTGGTGCTCTCAGGAGCTCCTAAGATCCTCACCTGTGCTTGCTGTGATGCCAGGGCCTTTGCATGGCAGGGCTGTGATACGTGGACCTGTGCCTGAGCTCTCCTGGCTGCTGGTGAGTCCCATTCCCACCCTTTTGTTGGTACACTGTGCTGTGGCCTCTGGGATCAGTGTCTGGGGATCACCATGCTCCTGCCTCCATGCAGACATTTGTTCTGCATGTGATCACAGTCAGACGTCATTCCAAAGTGCCTGGGAGTGTGTTGCAGGAGATGGGCAGTGAGGTGAAAAATAGGTGGGGGTTTGTTTTTTTTTTGAGTGGGCTGCCTCTCTGTAACAGTCCCTCCAATATGCTATGAAATAGGAAATCTGGAAAAACACAGGTTTGCTCTTTCTCATTCCCACAACAGCAGCTCTCAACATCTTACTTGGCTGCGAACAAAAAATGTGCCATTAATGCAAAAACAGGTGATGCCAAGTCCACATACAAGGACCTGTGACAGCACATGCCAGAGTGCAGAAAACAGCAAATTCAGTATTGCTTTAAGCAGGCAAAACGTTTTTAAAACAGCCTGAAAAGAGGCATGAAGCCCATATTTCTGCTCTCCAGATAACATCGCCTAACTTCCCATCATGGATAATGGGTTTGCTTACAGTTCCTGGTAGCCACGCCTTTCCTTTCCATTACTTTCCTAGCACCCTTTGTGGACACTGATGTCCCCATTTCTTGAACTGATGTAACCCAGAAGATGTGCAATTATTTCTTGGCACACTGCAGGAAAGCCCCACCTCGAAAAAGGATTTACTGACTCAGGCTAGTTGACTCAATGGAAATGGGAGTTGCTGCAATTCAACATTATCTTTCCCTCCTCCCCTTATTTTTTTTCAGCATCAGCACTTCGTACGTGCCTCTGGACACCCCTCTCATAAAAACAGATTACTGGTGTTACAACCTCTGCAGTGGCTTAACACCTCTGGTGTGGCTCAATGCCACGGCTCAGTACTACAGGGGTGGGATGATGCAGCCTTGGAAAAAGCAAGAAGGGTGTTACAACTAGCTTGCAGTCCTTGGCGTGTCTCCAGCTCAAGAAATATTGTTTTCAGCTCCAAGCACTAGGTTACCAAAGAAATACTGAGAATTTGAAGATTTCTCCAGAAGAGCAGGAAAAATTAAGCCTTTGATATCTCCTGAGACAGACATGATTTTGTGCGTATATCCAGGTGGAACTTGGTGTCTTGAATGGATGAGGGAGAGTGGAAGTCAGCAGAATCTCTTTTAGCACCTGGAAGGTGGGTGTCTAGAGGAAGGGAGCAGACTTTTCTCAGTGGTGCTCAGTGGCAGGAGAAGTGGCGATGGGGACAAGCTAGAACACAAGGAGTTACATTTCCATAGGAGAGAAACTTCTTTACTGTGAAGGTGACCCAGCACTGAAACACACTGCCCAGAGAGGCTGTGGAGTCTCCTCTGGAGATATTCAAGACCCATCTGGATACAATACTGTGCCACATGCTCTAGGTGATCCTGCTCTAGCAGTGGGGTTGGACTAGAGGATCTCCAGAGGTTCCTTCCAACCCGTATGAGTCTGTGAACCTGTGAATCAGGAGTGTTATGGGTGGTACACCTCATACAGCATCACCAATCTGCAACACACAACAGTAATGCTGAGATCCCAGGTTGCCTTCATTTCAACTCTTGAAGAAGACCGCTAATGCTCAGATGATCTCCTTGGGTTACTGTCCTGCAGAAGGCTAAGCAACAGGAAACATCTGTGCTATGCTTTGAGGGCATACAGTGCTCAGCTGTACAATGCATCAGTGCTTTCCTTCCTGACCCTGGATGCCAGCAACCATGTTCATGGTGCTTGGGTTTGGGTTTTGGGCACTATGCATCAACAAGTTTGCCCAACTGACGTGCTTTCCACACGTGGGAAGCTCATGTCACCGCAGTGATGCTGAGGCAGGGAAGCAGAATGGTCAGGAAGAAAAGCAAAGGATACAGAGGGTTTTGGCTGTTTGTGGGGGGCATAGCTGACTGCAGCAGTGGGGGGGCGGGGGGTGTGTGTGTGTGCATGCTGGCTCTCAGCAGCCTCCCATGCCCATACTGCAGCCCCTTCACAGCACCAACCAGTGACTGAAAACAGCACTGCTGCTGGGGGGACAACACCCAACTCATCCTTTCCCATGCATCCTTTCCCATCCTTACCAATACACCAACTGTTTGAAAAGCAGTAACCAGAGCAAGTTTCCAGCTTACATTTATTTTTTTTTAATTTCAATAAGGCTTTCAATACCCTGTCTCACAGTATCTTGCTGGACAAAATGTCCAGTAGAGAACTAAACAAAGTCATAATGTTCTGGGTGGGAAACTGGCTGAAGGGTTGGGCCCAGAGGATGATTGTGAATGTCATCTGGCTACCAACCAGTCACTGGTGGGGTTCCCCAGGGCCCCATTTTAGGCTCAGTTCTTTTTAATATTTTCATAAACAACCTGGACACAGGACTAGAGTAAATTTGCAGATGACACCAAATTGGGAGGAGCTGTTGACTCTGTAAGGGTGGAGAAGCCTTACAGAGAGACCTGGGCAGATTGGAGAGCTGGGCAGTCACCATCAGCGTGAAGTTTAACAAGGGCAAGTGCCGGATTCTGCACCTGGGAAGGGGCAGCCCTGGCTGCACATCCAGACTGGGGGATCAGATGCTGGAGGCCAGCCATGCTGAGAGGGATCTGGGGGTCTTGGTCGACAGCAAGTTAAACATGAGCTAGCAGTGTGCCCAGGCACCCAAGAGGGGCAACCTTATCCTGGGGTGCATCAAGCATGGCATGGCCAGCTGGGCCAGGGAGGGGATTGTCCCGCTCTACACTGCACTGGTGTGGCCTCACTTTGAGTAGAATCATAGAATCAGAATCTCCTGAGCTGGAAGGGACCCATCGAGGAGACTTGATGATCTTCCTGGCTCCACACAGGACCAGCCAAGCCAGAGCACGGGACTGAGCACATTGTCCAGGTGCTTCCTGAACTCAGCCAAGCTGGGTGCTGTGATCCCTCCCCTGGGAAGCCTGTTCCAGTGCCTGACCACCCTCTCAGTAAAGAATCTCTTCCTAACATCCAACCTAAACCTCCTGTCACAGCTTCATGTCATTCCCTTGGGTTTTATCACTGGACACCAAAGAGAGGAAATTGACACCTGCCCCTCTGTGTGCAGATTTGGGTGCCACAGTACAAGAGGGACACAGAACTATTGCAGAGTGTCCAGAGGAGGGTAATGAGGATGGTGAAGGGTCTGGAGGGGAAGGAAGTCTTACAAGGAGTGGATGAAGTCCCGAGTTTGTTCAGCCAGGAGAAAAGGAGACTGAGGGGAGACCTCATCATGGTCTGTGGCTTCCGGACAAGGGGGAGCATAGGAGCAGGCGTCAATCTCCTCTCTTTGGTGACCAGCAATAGAATCTGAGGGAATGGCATGAAAACATGATATCTCCATGCCTGTCCTTAGTCCCAAAATCTCCTGGGAATCTCACCTGCCCACTTTCTTTGGTCTCACTGCAGGGCTTCCTGCCTCAGGCAAAAATTTAAGCTTGAGCTTTGGTGCCTGTGCTGGCAGGGAAACCTCTCACTTGCACAAGCACAGCATCCTGGGCTTGTGTCTTCCAGGCAGTTATTACAAAAAAGTATGGCAGATCCAGGTATGGGGCCTGTCTGAAGACGTCAGTATGCTCCCTAAATCAATCCTAAAGGCCTCACTAGTCCTTTCTTTAGGCAAATATTTCATAGTAGCTATTGGGAAACACTGAAGTTCACATGATGAATGTTATGCAGATTTTGGGGCTTTTTGTGCTTCTTGTTGTTATTTTTTGTTTGGGTTTTTGTTTGTTTGTTTGTTTTGGGTTGTTTTGTTTTGTTTCCCAGCAAGGATTTCAGTGACTATGTATTCAGAATTATGGAAAAGAAATGCAAATCTGAGCAGCTGATGCAGACTAAGCAAGCACCAAGCACCTTCCCACCAGAGCAGCTCCAGCACTGCTGTTGGCTGCCTGGCTCGAGGTGGCATGCCTGAGATATATGAGCAGATCTCTGGAGGGAAAGCTTGATAAGGCATCAAGGCATAAGTGCTGAGGGCAGTGACCTGACAGGATGAAACCTTTCAAGGGGAGAGAGTAAGGATAAGCCTCTCCAGCTGGGTCAAGGCCATCTGAGAGGCAGAGTACAACTGGTTGAGGGGGAGAAAGGAGGTGTCCCTCAAGGAGCACAATGAAGCCACCAGCCTGGCTTGATGGTGGCAGCAAGAGGTTGTGTGAGGTTGTTTACAGAGACACATAAGCATGGCTCTGCAACATGGTATGCTGCCTCTGGTCCATCCCTAATGCTGCCAGAAACCTGCGGACTTCATGCTCCATGCCAAGGAATACAGCCTTGGGCCCCAGCACCCCAGATTTTCAGTGCATGCCAAGCACATCATTGGTGACATTCACCATTTCCAGGCACTGGCTTTCTAGGGTGCCTACACTGTGTGCATCAGTCTCCCAAAGTTTTATCTACCAGGTTGCTGAGGAAAATTTGTTTCTAGCACTGTCCATCAGCCAGCTAGGTTGTTTGAGAGGCCCCAAGTTGTCCGTGCCTTTGTTGAAAAGCATCCAAAGAGTGGGTAAAAAATAGGCATTAATAGCTGGTAATCAGTTCTATGTATATAAAATGACAAATGTTATGAAATGAAATTATTTGACTTTCAAACACACTAGGAGGCTTGCTTAAATCATTCTGGCGTGGTATGTAAACACTGCCTGGGGCAGCTTCAGCCAGTTAACCCTGTTCCCCTGCACGTAGATCCCAAGAGGTCAGACTTGTGCAGGGAGGTTATCAAGCAGCCCCTGCCAGCGCTGAAGAGCAAGATGGCCATTTCACACATGTGAAGGGGCAGTGCCATGTCCCCACAAGGTCTTCTGACGTGACGCAGCCTGTCTGTTAAGCTGAGGAGGGACCGTGGATGGAGCTGCGAAAGCCAGAGGAGGAGAAAGGGGGGATATTCTGGAGTTCAAAGACAGTGAGTGGCAAGTCCCTGGTGAGCTGGGCCGGGTGCACCCACTCCAGCCTGCGGTGTGTGCCAGCCTGCTGCACACCCCATCCCCACCTTGCCCTTGTGCACAGTGTTTGGCAGGCACGAGCAAATAAATGAGCAGGGATTTCTTTCTACGGGGTCAAAGAGCATCGCTGTCTCCACAGGGATTTTAAAGCACCCTGCTGCCTCACCCTTCAGGGACCAGACCATTTTCTGTGCCAGTGCTGGTGGCCTTGCTGCAATCGGAATTAATCTTCCTGGTTGTTTATTTCTATTGCTGAGCAATTTTATTTATGAGCAGGTAGACACTTCAATGCGCTCTGGGCATGACTCAGAGGAAACAAATGCTGACAAAAAGCGTGGGAGGCTGTCATTTTCCATAGTTATTTGGTCAGAGGTTGGCTTGCACCAGGTTTCTGGTTTCACCAGAAAATGTTTCGGCTGGTGCATGTCTTCTCATCCTTTAAAGCACACAGGTTTTATCACAACTAGCCTAGACAGTGCTAAATATTTACAAGTCCATTTTGAACCATACCCTGGATTGGCAAGCAAACCTTTCTGCTTACAATATTTCTGTTTTCCTTCCTGTGTGTTTTTTTCTCAGTGTTTTTATATGCCAAATTTTACCTTCCTGTTTATGACATGCAATAAACCCCCAGATTTTTATGCCCAAAATATTGAGAGTTTATGGGTGTTAATGTTTAAATGTGTATTATTATGTTAACAGGAAAGACGTAACTTTCTAAAACTGCTTATTAAGTTTTCCATGGCCTCTTTTCTTGACTAAGTCCCAAACCATTATTATGTTGAGATTTTTCAAACGATAAGGAACAGAAAAAGAAGAAAGGTGCTATGTCAGGACTAAAAGGAAACAGCTCTTGATGTATTTCCCTGCTTCCTCTTCTTTCCCCTTTTGTGCTTATTTGCTTTTCTTGTCTCACACACACCTCCTTTCACAAACATGTGTGCACAAGAGATTTGTTTTCGTTACATTGTGTTTGAAAACTGGGTTGGGAGGGAAAGATAAGCTTTTTCTTCAGAGATACAAACATAAAGCAGCTGATTTACTCCAGTGAGGGAGAGACACTGAAAGAACAAAATGGCTGGGGAGAAACCGGGAAATAAATTTTCAGGATTTCAGGATTTACTTGAGCTATTTAATGTGCTTTTATTCCGTGCTTTTTGGAGCTCCCTGGCTCCCTTCCCTGCCTCTGCTCCTCTGTGTGCACCTCCTCCCGGAGGGATGGGACAGGAAGGAGCAGGGTCCAAGGAGGGTGGCAGGCTGCACTGCCTGTGATTGCTAACCTGGGGAGGAGGAAGTCAGAAGGGGTGGCAGGAGCAATGCCGGCTTCCCTGGGGTCCCCTTGTGTCACCACCGAAAGGCAGCAGCTCCCTGGCACCCCACCCTGACCCTCAGCGATGCTGCTGGGGTCAGGACAACGGAGAGGATGGTTTTGCGGGCGAATGAAGTGGAAGTGGGGACACAGTGTCTTGGGGCACACACATCTCCTTGTTTGTGAGGCAAGATTCCCTCCATGACACAGAGCATGGAATAGCCAGCAAATTTTTATTTGCCTTGTTGAGGATACCAGTCCCAGGTTCTTCTGTGTGAAACAGCGAGTGTAGGGCTGCAGAGCTCAGCACTGTTATCCCTGCCAAGCATTTGCTGGCTGCCAGTACAGGACAGCAGTACCTACTGAGCAAGCTGGGCAGAGGGAAAATGATGCCAGCCTGACCCCAGGGGCTGTGTGCAGTGCACAGCGGGTGTGGATTGCTCTGCCCCTCCAGCGCCTCTTTGGCACAGGGGGTTTGTCCGGCATGGAGGTTGCCCTGAGCAACCTGATCTTGTGCAGATATCTCTGCTTACTGCAGGGAGGTTCTGCTATTTCACCAGTGGAGTCCTCAAAACCAGTTTTTGAGAATCAATCTGTGACTGCCCAGAGAGGTTGTGGAGTCTCCTTCTCTGGAGACATTCAAAGACATGTGTTCCCTGTGTGATTTAGTCTGGGTGATCCTGCTCTTGCACGGGGGTTGGACTAGATGGGCTTTCAAGGTCCCTTCCAACTCCTAATGTTCTGTGAGGTTGGATTAGATGACTGTTAAGGGTCCCTTCAAGCCTAACACATTCTATGATTCTATGGCTGCTTTCCCTCCCTCAGGCAGTGATGTGGTATGAATCTTCATTACCCTGTCTTGACTCTAAAATCAAAGAGACAAAAGCACAAAACCAGCAAGAAACCTCCTTCCATGGCCGCTCCCTCAAAAAAGTGCTCAGCAAGCATGGATACACAGGGTGGGAGCACATGCACCCACCCAGTGCAGCCCCTGGGCATGCTTGCTCACCCAAATGTCTCTTTCCCCTGTCTGGCACACAGCCTTGCTACCTATGCCTACTTCCAACAAAGCAGCAGTGCTCCTCTGCCTTCTCTGCACCCAACTTTCTCACTGAGCACACCCTTTTCTCCATCCCCAAGCTACTGGGGCATGCTCCTGCAGCACAGGGGTCAGTCTGAGACCGAGCTCTGTCAAGGGGAAGGACTTTACATTGACTCTGGTGTCAGTTCCAGGTGGATACCAGTTCTGTGAAAAATGCCCATGGGCTTTCACACAGCCCCCCATTTGCCTGTGTGGTGGGACATTTTGCATGTAAATGGCAGTACTTTATGCAACCCCTGGATAAACCCTGTCCCTGCAAACAGCAGAGATAACATCCATCATCCGTGATGAGCAATGACAACAAAAGGTTAATCTTTCTCCCCTAGCTGAAGCCTTTTAATCAATGGGGATTCATCAGGAATCCCTTCTGCTTTCATCTGACACATGCAAATCCAGGGGAACTCCAGATCCTGCCTTTCCTCCACTTGTGTAACTAGGCAGGTTACCTTACATAGCTTTTGCAGTACTTGATGCCAAATTATGTTGAGCTGAGCAAAGCAGAGCAGCGATAGGGAGTACCTGTGGTGCACACAGGCAGCCGTATTCATTTATTTTGAGCACTCTTTCAGGCTTACAGAAGCTAATGCATGCTACATCTGCACATCACTGATTGTTACAGCTGCTGGCCCTGCAGAGGAAAGTCCCCACTTCAGTCACAGAACGAGTGTACCACATAAAGGGACAAGATGGTCATCTCTGAACTGCTGATACTGCTGTACCAGAGATCTCATTTACAGGAAAAGCCATCCCTGGCCAGGGAGAGAGGTTAAGATTGGTCTCAGTTCAGCAAAACATCTGATGACATGCACAATCTTGAATCCATAAACTGCTCTCCTAAGCCAGCTGGCATTACCATGAGCTGTCTTTCTTTTAAACATGCCGGTAAACAAGATTTGAATTGCCTTGGGACTTTTACTCTCAGTTACTCTGCCAAAACACTGCTTTTTGGGGGGCTGAAAGCAAACATTTGCAACAGAAGCATCCTGGACTGGGGGACACTGAACGCTAGCATGTGGTTGCTGCAGTTTTCTGATCACTGATTTGCTTCTTTCCTTGTCTCCCTGATGACTTTGCTCACTTTGCTGCTTCTTTTCATTATTTTGTTGCTACTTTCTTGTTTCTCCAAAGACTTCCCATACAGTGAGCACAATGGGGAGTCATCCTCCCTGCTGCATCCCACCCTACCAATACCCAGGGACATGGGCACTCTTTCACAGAGACTTGCAAGCAGAAACACGTGGCTCAGCACCCAGAGTTGGTTTGCAATGTTTTTCTTTCCAGCTCTAGTGAAAAGCTCCTTCTTTTAGTGTCATGAGGAAAGCTCATCATTTTGAAACTTGGGATGAAGGATAGCAACAGTGACCTGCCAAATACAGCAAGTGTTTGTGGAAGTATCAGGAATGCATCAATTGGTTCAATTCATCTTATTAACTGGCAAGACCAAACAGCACAAACAAGCAGAGGACATTCCTGCCCTCGGTGCTGGCTTTGGCTGGGGTAGAGTTACTTTTCCCCACAGTAGCTGATATGGGGCTGTGTTTTAGATTTGTGCTGGAAGCAGTGTTGGTGACAGAAAGATGTTTTCGTTCCTGCTGAACATTGCTTCACATAGCCAAGGCCTTTGCTGCCCCTCACCCCACCCTCCCCTTGAGTGGGCTCGGGGTGTACAAGGAGTTGAGAGGGGACACAGCCGGGACATCTGACCCGACAGACATATCCCAGACCATACGGCATCATGCTCAGCACATACAGCTTGGAGAAGAAAGAAGGGGGTGGGAGGAATGTTGGAAGTGATGGTGTTTGTCTCCCCAGGTCACGGTTGCATGTGACTGGGCCCTGCTTTCCTGGGGATGGCTGAACACCTGTCTGCCCATGGGAAGCAGGGAATGGATTCCTTGTCTTGTTTTGGTTGGATGTGCAGCTTTTACTTTACCTATTAAACTGTCTTTTTAGACAGTTAGCTTTCGTTCACTCTTCTGATCTCCCCCCCATTCCCCAGACCTGTGGGGACTGAGGAAGTGGTTGTGAGGTGCTCTGTCGCCAGCTGTGGTTAAACCATTAGACATTATGGCTGCAGTTATTTTTCTTAAAGGTTTCAGGTGTTGAAGCCCACAAAGCACAACAGAGTTGATGGAGCTGGATTAGTATGCTAATAAGTGAGCCTCCTGAATTTAAGCTGGTGTTAAAAATTTAGAAATAAATCCAGATGTGCTGGGGTGGAAAGTAAAGGGCAGTACTGCAAGGAGGAGGTTCATAGCTGAGTGATTACAGGACTGGAGGGGAACAAACAGGCTGAGAACTGGGAAAAGCCCTCTCAGCTCTAGATCAGTGCTTCTCATCCAGCCCAGAGCAAAGTAGGTCTCCACTCTGTGGTACTCTCTGCTCAGCTGGGAAACCCATTGCTGGATGTGGCTACAGTCACAGGTAGCTGCAATGGGGTAGTTACTGCAGGTGACCCAAGTAGGCTGCAAGCCCAGTTTTCCTGCAGACAGCAGACCAGCACTCCCAGCATTGCAGTGGCACCCAAACTGGTTGGCTCTGTGCAGCGCCCTCCTGGTGGAATCTGCAAGTCAAACAAGTGCAAAGAGCTGTGCCACTTGATGGATGGGGCTCTGCAGGCTCAAGTGAGCTGTCTTTGGAGAGGCCTCTGCTTTTCTTTTGGATGGTTTTGAGATGCACATTGTACTTCCCATGCTTCCAGTAGCACCTGCAAGAGTCTGAGGATCAGAGTATGGACAGGTCTGGAAGCCCACACAGTTCATCTGTCTGCTTCTAAATTTTCCACTGCAGATAAAGTGAGCAAACAGCAACAACTGACCTCACCATCCTGATGGCAAGTGACTGCTGCTTAGGAAGCACAGGCCTGGCATGGACCTGGTTCCTGCCACCCCTTTGCTGTGTCACTATTGTAGTTATGGTGTGAAACTCATCCAGTGAGGTCAGAGGGAGGACAGGTCTGTGAAAATCCTAGCTCTGCTAAGACACCACAGAAGAGACCTGACCTGTTGTCAGCAGGTCTCAGTAGCATGAGTGCATCCAGCAGAACAGGGAATCAAATGGTGAACAAGGGCTGTGTGCAGCTCAGCTCTGTTTCAGTCCAGACTACACAAAAAATGTTTCTGTGATGCTGGGTTACAGTGTTTCTGGGAACAAGAGCCTGCTAGGACCACAATGAAATTGGTTTATTCTCACACAACGAAGAGAGAAGGAACACTATAGCTGTGTTATGAAGATCTCCAAACTGAATTGTCCTGTGAAACCGTGATCTACCTCTTCCAAGGAAACCTGCCCACTAGAACACGCCATGTAAAATCCACACTGCATTCACTTTGTACACCAGAAAAGTACTCGTGCAAGGGCTAAAACACAAAAGGGGTTTTAAGGAAGCTGTGTTCAGGTTTGGCTTTCTCACCTATTTTCTGGGAACTGGTCCAACACCTCAGGCAAAGCTTTGATTTACAGAGAAAGCACAAGCTCTTTGCCTGTGACCCTGACTATCTGCTGATTGAGGCCATTTATCTCTACTGAAATGATGGGGCAACATCAACTGGATTCAGGTCATGGTTTGCCTGAACATGACAGCTGATGTCAGGTACCATGGGACAATTGCAATGGCCAGAGAACTACAGCTCACACTTCACCCTTATCAGAGATGTTACTAGCAAGGCCTTGTACGGTTCATTTTTGTCTGTGGTGGCGTGAAGGCTGTTCCTCTTTTCCATATTTAACTCCACAGAGGCTCTGCTGCTGTCAGGCATGACTTCCTCTTCTTTAACTGGCAGACCAAACAAAGCTGCTCTTTTTAACCAGAATTTTAACTTTCTGTGATGACTGCTATCAGGCCTCTCTGGCCTTGCTGTTCCAGTTTCTCAGTGCTTTGCACCGATTCTACCTTGAAATAAGAAATGGAAGCTGTTGTGACAAGTGGATGGAGAGAGAGCTTCACAGCTTCACAGCTTCACAGAGACATTTTGCTCCCTTCTCAGAAGCCTGTAACTACCTGCTCTGAATATGGACTGGAATCTCAAGTTTGCTGCACTCACACCATCTGGGCTGTCCACCAGCACATGGCCTGTGACCCACAGGACTTTGACTGGGATTTGTTGTGACATCAAGAGACTGAAAGTGCTTCATGCATCCCAAGGTTTGCCTGGATTACCTGCTCACCATAGCCCACGTGTCCTGACAAAGCCATGATCACCCACCCACCTGGTCTGAGAGGTCATTGTGCTCTGCTTTTGGGAATGGAAAGACAAAGCATGTGGACAGGGCTTTCCTGGCTCCACATGCATCCAGCCAAACTGCAGAAGAGATGAATTTTCTGCAGCTCCATTCACCACAGGGACTAACCAGTCTGGGTTTACACCATGTCTACAGTGGCTCTGCAGCCAGCAGTGAGAAGAGACACTTACAGGTCTTAGAGTGGAAAGCAGCCAGGCTGTGTAGGGATTCCCTGCCTCCCAAGGGCAGGAAGAGCCATGGTGTTCAAGACCTGAACATGGACTGGTTTTCCATGCCCCAGCTGATCTCTGTGAGGTTTTTTTTGCACTCTGTGACTGAACTCCACATTATTCATCAGATATAAGCCAGATAAATAAGCTAGCGAAACATGTAAGAGGCACAGATGTGGTTGGTTGATGTCCAAGCTGTGTACCACAGAGCTATTGCCACCTCAATTTTTGTTTGTTTGTTTGAAGGTGCTGCAAGAACAGTGTTCAGCAGTTTCTTACTCGCATTTACAGGTGCCAGATTCAATTCTGGTTAGAATAAGGGGCAGGTTAACAGCTTACTGCAGAGTCCCCATTATGGTCACTACAGAGCTGCTGCTCTGCCAGGGTAATGTGAGCTCAGGGAAGTGTGGGCAAAACCACAAGCATACAAGTACACAAAACCACAAGGCCAGCGATCACAAGTGCAGAAACACGCAAGGAGCACAAACACACAGAGCAGCTGTCCAGCTCCTGGTGCCCAGAAACCATAGCAAGGAGATTTGTAAAACCCTCCATCTGAACGAGTTTTGGTGTGGGTTGAGACACAGGAAGGGAATGAAGAAGCAAAGAAAGTAATGAGCACCTTTCTGGAAGAAGCATAGAATACACTTTATTTCCCCAGTTTTAGTCAGCTAACTTTCCCTCAGAAACGACTGCAGGTAGCAGCCCCTTGAAATGGAATTGTGCACAGACACCAAACCCCATGAAGTTCCCTAGCTACAATACACATTTCTTTGCAAAAGAAAAACCACAATGGAACCTGACTCTGTGTGTGCATTTGTACATTTCTTTTGCATAAAAATACTGGTTTAACATGTGCACACTGTCACAAAGATGTACCTGTGTATGGTCGTGCATTAAGGTTTCTATTCTGACCTTCCTGTTGTTATTGAGAATGTTTGCAATTCAGCAGCCTTTTGTTGTGTATTGGGCCAGGCTTCTCCTAAAGGAAAGTGTTTTATAAATTACACTAAAGAATCCCTTTGACAATGTAAGGAATTAACTCCTTTCAGTTTCTGGTGTAGATCCTTACCATTCATGGCACATGTTGGAAAGATCTTCACAGCTGAAACAACGACTTAACAAAAATAAAGTTTCAAATGGCAATGCAGAGGTGCATGGAAATGATTAACAATCAGAATGAAGCTGGACCAATCTCCCAAACAGTTATCAACAGTAAGTAAAATCTGGATTGATTCATGTACTAATTCTATCCTTTCCTCTCCAGAAGGCAGAACATCTTGGAGAGCCCTATCTCAAGGTAAAACTGTGCATCTTTTTCTGCTGAAGAGGTGAAGTCCAGGTCCTTAGTCTAGGTAGCTCAGCAAGTATTTACCAATTTCCTTATCTGAAGTATGAATGAGCCCAGCATAATGGGAAACATCATCATCATTTATGATGTTTAATTACAGTCAGGGGTTAAGCAAACCAGGATTTTTTAAAATGTAGCCTTTACATATGATTTTTGAATATGAAACACACCAATCTGAAAATATACAAATATTTTTTGATGCCTTAGCTCTGTGCTCTAAGTAATTTTTAGTTTGGCTGTTTTTCACTTTATGCAGAGCCTGATTTGCTCAAGTCCAGTGGTGATTCACTGCTGCTGTTCTCAGTGCCTGCATTTATAGTAACATGCAAATGAAAAGAGAAAGGGGTTTCACCAGCAACTGGCAACCTAAATATAGAGAAGTGTAGATAGTCATGGGATGTATAGGCACAGATGGGCACTAGGCACTAAATCCAGGACAGGCAGAGGTTTTCTGGAGCACAACTGAAAGAAGCAGTCCTGCACCCACTTTCAAGGTGGTCTTATTTACTCACCCACCCACTCTCCACTAGAGATAGCTTCTGCCCTCCTTCCCATGTAGAGTCACATCTTCCATCTCTGGTTTCCTGCCCTGGTTTGGTTGTGGCTCCATCTGAGACCTTCAGTGCAATGCATGCCAGAAACAGATTTACCTACTGTCTTCACTGAAGGAATGCACTGCATAATCTATCACATAGATGCATTAAAGCTAGGGTAGCATCTTCTATTAAAAGCCTGCAATGTGTCATCTACACTGGTCTGACCTGCAGAGCAGTTCAGCTGATTCTGCTGGGATTGCTTTTAAGCATGCTAACATGCTGGCAATGAGGATTAAGCAGCAGCATGGCTTCACGTCAGCGTGAGTGAAGACTGCCTCTAAACTGATGAAATAAAAAGGGCTTGAGACATTCTGTTCTTCTGGGCCTCTTCTTGGCCCTCTGAGGCTGTGCTTTTTCTCCCAAAGCTGTGGGTGTTTTCTGCTGTCTGCTGCAAGATGCCCACTGTTTCTTGCACTATCCTTTCAGGGAAAGGGACTCCTTACCCAGTTCTACACTTAGAGGGATCGCTCTAGTGATCAGCAGAGCATTCATTAGAGCATATGCCCTGAGAAAGCAGGGGTTTGTTCAACTAAATATTTCTGTTTGGGGGCTATGGTCCCCTGTGGGATTAAAGATTGGGGAAAATGCATTTTCTGGTGTCTTCCCTGGTAACATTGTTGGCAAAGTACCACAGTAGGTCAAAGCTGGTCTCCAGAGATCATGTTTACACCTAGTTCCAGACACATCTGTGCCCTCCTTTTTGCTTTGATTTATTATAAGGCAATATTCAGCAGTCCCCTGTCATTTTCAGAGTGCGGGTTTTGAGACTTCCTCTCAAAAGACCAGCACAGCTGCACCCTCCAAGAGCAACCAGCCAGGGATTGTGAGGGGTGAGGACATCCTCCCCTTGCACAGGGAAGGCTCTGCCATGCAGGGGCTGTGCACATGCATGCCTGGGACTGTCCCTCACAGGCTCTGAAGACAGTCTGGCTGTACTACAAGGGGAAGGAAAACATGTGCAGACAACACTTCCTCAAATGCTCCCCCATGCTGTCCAAGCTCCTCCTGCATTTATTTTTGTCTAAGCAAAAAGCATGTGACAAGAGACCAGGCTTCATTACTGCCCTGGGTTTGGCAGAAATAGAGTTAATTCTCTTTCTGGTAGCTGTTGCAGTGCTGTGTTTGGGAGTTAGGATGAGAGCCCTGCTGATAACATATGGATGTTTTAGTTGTTGCCAAGCAATCTGGGACTTCTCAGCTTCTCCTACTGCCCTGCTAACGAGAAGGTGGGGACACCCAATAAGCTGGGAGGGGACACAGCCAGGGCAGGTGACCCAGCCAGGGCAGGTGACCCAAACTGGCCAAAGGGGTGTTTCATACCAAACAACGTCATGTTCTGTCTATGACTGGGCGGGGAGTGGGGTAGGGGTGATACTGAGAGGCCTGGTAGCTGTGGACCTTGCATGGCATCAACTTGAGCTGGTGGGAAATGGTGCTGTTCATGATTTATTTTGTATTATTATCATCATCATCATCATTATCATTATTATTATTCCTTTTGGGTTTTTATCCTATAAACTGTCATTATCTCATCCCAGACACTTCTGATTCTCTTCCCCCATCCCACTGGGGATGGGAATGAGCCAGCAGACCAGTGATACAAGCTGCCAGCTGGTCTAAACTGTGACAATAACAATGGCCTCCTTTCTTACATCCAGCTAGGGCTGATGCAATCATAGGAATACACAGCTGGAAAGGACCTATAGTAAAAAGTTGGCATTGAGTAGAAATGCAGTATCACTAGACCACGTTGGACAGAATTCAGTCTAAACACACCCAGAAGCTCTCAGGGAAGGAGGTGCTGGTGACCTGGGCAGCTCAAGGCAGTATTTTTTTGCAATGCTTTTGCAGAAGGCATTTCTTCACTTGCCATCACGGGTTGCCTGGCACAAAATTATGCTGATTACTTGTCTGACTTCTAATGGACTCTGGGAAAAATGGATTTGTGTTCTCATATTTAACTGAAAGTTGGTGATCATCTTCCCTCTTTCTGGTAAACGAGGACTTCTTTCAGCCCGTCCCCAGTTACCTGCATGTAATTCTCCTGTACAGTGTTTTTTGCTTCCAGCTAGCTTTTTCTCCAAGCACTCATCTCTCCTGTGTGTGACACTGCCCCTGAGACCTACCCAGTGCTAAAGTGACAATGGCCTTCCTTGCCTGGGGCATGCCTTGTACCACCCATCCCACAGCACTCTGCCTTTTGGCAGCAGCATCACCCTAATGCCTCTGGTGTCTGTTGCTTTCCTTCCACCCTCTGCTTCTGTGTTGCTCTCTGAATGCTCCCAGATCAGTTCCTACAGGTGCATTTGGTTTCTCTTCCAGACGCCGTGCATTTTTGCTTCTCTTGTTTCCCATCCTGCTGGCTGTGGCTGTGGCCCAAGTGCTGCTGATATGAAGACAAGTTGGTCAATGAGATATTGACTGACTCATTGCATTGGCCTTTTCTGTGCCCTTTTTATCCATTTACAAGTCCCTGCAAACTCCTTTTTCTTTTTTTTTTCTTTTTTTACTCTTCCTTTTTGATTTTTTTTGCCATCCCCCTTAGGTTAATGGCTGGCATCTTCAGTGGGATTTGAACAGTTTGAAGGAAACACCTTTCTCCTTGTCTCTCCTCATGAGTTTAGAGGTTAGGGAATAATTTGCAGGGCTTAAGCAGGGGCAGCAACTAAACACACAACAACACTGTTGAACCACACAGTGGTGATAGCTACAGCCTCTAGGCAAAGAGTCAAGCTGTTTAGCACCAAGTAGCATTTAGTCTCCATTCAAGAGACACCACCAGCTCCCATATGTGATGGGAGACAAGAAGAATTTGGGAAGGCTGGGGAAAGCAGAAACAGGAATCATTTGCTCAATGTTCCCCTGCAGCACTGGGGAATAGGACAAGAGAGGCTGGCTGCTGCTAGCCACTGGGCATTTACAGTTGGACTCGATGATCTCCAAGGTCTTTTCTAACCTAGCAATTCTGTGATTCCCATTGCTTTCTTGTGTGCATCACCTCAAGAGGTTCTGTCCTAAAGGGGATGTTGAAGAAGCCCAGCTGCAAACAGACTGAGCTCAGTAGCCTCCTGGGAAGCCCCAGGTGAGGGGGTGCTCAGTGCTCTGCCATGCGTAGGGCACAGTCCTGCCATGCAGAAGAAACAGCTTCCAGAAAACTGGTCCTCTGTTCCCCAAACTCAGCTATTTGTAGGCCTGCATTGTCACTCTGAATGAATTTCTGTCGTTGTTTCTGTAGCTGCTGGGAAAAAAATAAAACTGAGTCAGCAGCCCAGGAGTCTTTACCATGGCACAGAGCCAGGGGTTTGTTTGGAGGGGAGCTTGCCTTGTTAAGTAATTACCAGTGAAGCAGAGAAGGAAGTGGAGGAGACCCGTGTGGCAAAGGAGGTCACCACTGCCAAAGGAACAGTTGGACCATTGGACCTGCACATTGTCCTCTGGTGTCTGCAGCAGTTTCATGGTTTGACAGGAGACACCAGTGGGAGCTACAGAAGCTCTGTAAAACCAGGGAGATGGCACACAGCCATCGGCAACAGTGGGGCTCAGGGAAGGTCCCTGGTGCAGAGGTGCTTTCAGTACAAACTGTCTTTTGACCCTGCCTGTTGGAAACCCAGCCAGTATGTTGAAGGTGCCCGGAGCAGGAAGGTCTGCAGAGCATGACCTTTGAGATCATTGCTTTAAGGTCATTATTTGTCCATGATTTAAACCTGTTTACTTTGTTCTGAAGGAGATTGTCTGTTTTCTCAGCAGGCTTTTCAACCCCAGATCTTACTCGTCTGCTCTTTTGTTCATGTGTATTTCAAAATCCAGGAAAACCCCCAAAAGACAGAAAGCATGGTCTACAGAACAGGGTCTCTGCTGCTGCTGTAGGGGGTTGACCCTGGCTGGAAGCCTGGTGGCCACCAAAGTGGCTTTATCACTCCCTCCTCAGCTGGACAGGGGAGACAAAATGAGACAGAAGGCTTGTGGGTTGAGAGAAGGGCAAGGAGAGATCACCCACCAATTACTGTCATGGGCAAAACAGACTCAATTTTGAAAAATTATCTAATTTATCACCATACAAACCAGAGTACAGTAATGAGATATAAAACCAAACCGTAAACACCCTCCCTCCACCCCTCCTTTCTTCCCAGGCTCAACTGCACTCCCCATTTCTCTTCTTCCTCCTCCCAGCAGCACAGGGGGTGGGAAATGGGAGTTGAGGTCACTTCATCACATGTTGTTGCTGCCGCTCCGTCCTCCTCAGCGGAGGACTCCTCACACTCTTCCCCTGCTCCAGTGTGGGGTCCCTCCACCAACTTCTCCAGTGTGAATCCTTCTGATGGTCTGCAGTTCCTTACCAACTGCCCCAGCCTGGGTCCCTTCCATGGGGTGCAGACCTTCAGAAGCAGATTGCTGCACTGTGGGGGCCCCACAGGGTCACACATCCTGCCAGCAAACCTGCTCCAGCATGGGCTCCTCTCTCCCTGCAGCCACAGGCCCAGCCAGGAGCCTGCTCCAGCTCAGGCCTCCCAGGGGCTCATGGCCTCCTCTGGTTGCAAACACCTGCTCCAGCATGGGGTCCTGCATGGGTGCAGGCGGGTATCTGCTCTGGTGCTTGAAGCACCATCTTCCCCTCCTGCACTGACCTTAATGTCTGCAGAGTTGTTCCTCTCACATAGTCTCACTCTTCTCTCTGACTGCAAAAACTGCTCCTAGGTCTTTTTTACTCCTTTCTAACTGTCCTACTCCAGAGGTGCTACCACTGTTGCTGACCGGCTTGGCCATGGCCAGCAGAGTGTCCATCTTGGAGCTGGCTGGCATTGGCTCTCTATTGGACACAGGAGGTTCCTAGCAGCTTCTCACAGAAGCCATCCCTGTGCCCCATCTGCGCCCAAAAACCTTGCCATGCAAACCCAATGCAGCTGCACACAGAATTTTTTCTGAAAGATCTTGAGAGCAAACAACACTTGTCAGCCCACACCCCCTATATGAAAACCTGCTAAAACCCGATTACCCAACATACAGATCATTGCAGAACAGTCTTTTGCAAGCATATCATCCTGACAGCTTTATTTCAGTGACTCATTAAATCCTTCTTTGCTCAGAAAAGTAGGAATAGAGGGAGTATTGCTCAGCACTCACGGTTTCTGCAATCGCTGCATTTGCAGAGGTACACGGAGCACCTGCTGCTGAACCTGTTCTACACAAACCTGAGTGGCCAAAAATGGGAAGCAAAACCACCTCTGGGCCCTCATTTCCCTGTCTGGTACAGGCTTGGGAAGAGACGCCTGGTTACTTGCAGAGGGGAAGTGGGCACGTTTTATCTACAGCATGTATGTAAAATTAAAGCCATGTGAACCATTTCCTTTCAGAAGCGTTGCTGAAACGCTGAACCTTCCCCACACAGTTCACACCAGGGAATCACCTCACTGCTGAACCCCAGTGTTGGTGTCACCTGCATAAATCGGATGCACCGTAGGACCTGATACTCTGAGCGAGGAAAAAACAAGTCTGTCAGGAGCTGCGACCGATTTAGCTGGGGAAATCAAGTTGCCTCGTCTTTTGCTCTTTGAGAATAATATTCTTGTGCACAGGAGAAGAGAAACCCAACGGATGAGTGAGAAAAAGGGTAGAGGAAAGGGGATAGCAACAAGCATTTGCGTAGTGGAATTGTATTAATATGGCAAGCAGAGGTCTGTTTGTTCTTTTACTTGCTATCAAAAAAAAGAGAGAGGCAAAAAAAAGATTAAGAGATAATGAATATAATGGTCTCTGACCTACTTAACAAGAACAATGTGGAGGTTAGTAAAAAGCTTTGATGTTTAAGAAGCACGGCTTGGCTGGGTGGTAAGACTGGAAAATACCCAGCATGTGAACACCTACTTGCTGCCACAGAGGCCTAAAAAGGGTTTTGGTCCTAACATGGCAGATGTGCCAGCTTTTAAGTTTCAGTGATCCTACTTACATCTGAACCAACAGCAGTGACAACCTTGGCTTCAAGGGCTGATTTTCATTGCTTGTTCTGGTTGCTCACTGTTGTACCTTTTATAATTTCACACCAAATGACGCCTGTATGTTGTGCCCCACTCTCTTATTCCCAGCTCCAAGGGAGCATGCACAGTCCCCAGCCCAGTGTCACCTCACCACAGCCTGCTCGCAGGGACACAGAAAGCAGAGAGGGGCACATAGACAAAAACAAATCTTCAGCCTGATATGGAACTGCCTCAGAATTGATCACAAGGGGAAAAAAATTCTTAATGGGTGGTCTCCCTTACATTTTGGATCAGCATTTTTGTTCTCCAGTACATTTCTTGATGGTGATGCAACAAGTGACTGTGAAAACGAGCTGGCTGTGACGCATGGGTTCAGATGTCCCCAGCCATGTCACTTTTCTCCTCTTTTTTTCCTGCCAGCTGAGCTCTATGAGCAGGGGTGATATGTGCAGTCACTTCCTAGGGCTGATGCAAGGAAATTGGGTGTCTCCAGTTTGGCTTGGAGTTTGACTACTCCACCATAAAATACACCTGTAATGACTTACAAACAAAACAGGTTACTGCAGCCCTGGTGATTAACACAGCCAAGTTGCATTTTCGAACGGAACATGCCTGAGGCAAAATTTTTTCAGAGGGCAAAGTACTCAAACAGAAAGACCTGTTTCTTTTGCAGTTTTTCATATCTGGACCTCCCACTAGGAAGTAGTTCAATGCCTGAGAAGCCTTGAGTAACAGAAGGAAAGAAGTAATACGTATAATTTAACATGTTAAAAGTAGAAACAAAGTGAGACTTTATGCATATGTATTTTTAAGGTGGCTTCATTCTTTATAGAATCACAGAATGGCTTCGGTTGGAAAAGACCTTCAAGATCATCGAGTCCAACCATCTATGCAGCCCTACTAGGTCCAACACTACTATGTCAGCATGTACAACATCTACTCTTCTAAACACCTCCAGGGATGGTGACTCAACCCCCTCCCTGGGCAGCCTGTTCCAATACCTAACAACCCTTCCAGTAAAGAACTTTTTCCTAATATCCAACCTAAACTTTCCCTGATACAACTTCAGACCGTTTCCCCTTGTCTTGTCACTAGGTACCAGGGAAACAGACTGGCTCCCACCTCACTACAACCACCTTTTAGGCAGTTGTAGAGAGCAATGAGGTCTCCCCTCAGTCTCCTTTTCTCCAGACTAAACAATCTTAGCTCCCTCAGTTGCTCCTCATAAGATTTGTCTTCTAAAATCTTCACCAGCTTTGTAGCCCTTCTCTGGACATGCTGAAGCATCTCAGTGTCCTTCTTGTAGTGAGAAACAGTATAAACCAGCTCATATGGACATTAAAAAATTATATGCCTGTCACAGATAGGATAGTGGGAAAATTTATCAAACTTGTAAGTGCATACACAGTTCTCATCTAGTGACTGCCTGATTAGTACTGCAACAAGTTTGGCAAGAAACAGTGATGAAAGAAGAGAGGTGAAGAGATGAGTGAAAAAAAATAATTCCTCCTTATTCCCCAAATAACATAGCAAAGAAAAGAGTTGAACACAAAGGGCAGCACAGACAGATGGACCTGACAGCTAACATGAACACTGAAGAGGATGTGTGGGACCTCCCGTGAATCCATGTTTTCAGGTGAAACACCAGTATATATGATAAAGAAGAAACACAGCAGGCACTGCCATTTGAACAAAAAAACAAGGAGCAGAATCACACCCATGTGCAGACACTTCCCAGTGAGGCGTTTGGTGTGCTTTGTGTAGGAATAGTGGTCACCTGCCTCAAGGGCAGTAACGTGCGCAGGGAGCTGATATTTGAGGTGCCTTTGTGGATGTCCAATATGTCCTTATATGCACACAGGTTATCACTGGTCAGTGGGTGCTCATTCTGGATCAGCATATTTTAATTCTGCCTTAATTCTGGTGGTTACTGAATGAGCACCCAGCAAAGCATCAGGGTTAGGGCAGCTGAGAGGAGGGAAACAAGCTGTCCCGTCTGGATATGTACCCAAATGCCAGGAGTTTCCCTGCCCAGCAGAACTGCAGGGAAATCCTCCCCTCCTCCAGCTCACAGTGTGAGGAGTTTGCAGTCATCCATCTCTGTGTCTGATAAGGTTTGCATGGGGTGGATGCCTGGTTTTCATTATGAAATCCTAAGAAAATAGTACCCAGGGCAAAGTTCATCCCTAGGGATGTAAATTCCCCTAACTTAGAGGCAATGCCCTTCTACTGAAACTGGCCCCAAATTCCTCCACAGCCACATCTGCTTTGGTGTAAATTAGTAGCCAAGTTATACGGTGCAATAAGAACACCCTCCTGCTCCCAAACCTTCACAATGTTGTGTTTTTAAGGGAGAGAAAAGAAGAAAAAAAAAAGAAAAAAAAAGATAAGTGGAAAGGGTGGGTTTATTTACAAGCATTAGTAAGCCCTTTTGGGAAACATGGGATTATTATAGCATGGGCTTTTTATTGTAAAGCTAAAAATAGGAATTCTTTTTTTGAAGAGAATACCCTAAAGACCCAGTGTATATTTGGGATTCCTGGTCACACAGGTCTTCCCATGCAGCTGAAACTGCCTTTGAAACAGGACAGTTTCACCCATAACTGTTATAATGGGTAGCTCCTTTGGTAATTCCCCCAGAAAACCTTTGGAAAACAGCTATTCTTCACAACTGTGCACTTTTAGGAGACCTGTATGCCTGTGCTGGTGGTAACAGAGTACTGAATGGGATGATGTGGTGGCTGGGGTTTGTGAACTGGTAACTGCAGTTCTCTTCCCCAGTTATTCCAGTTTATCTGGGGTCTTGTTCAAATTGCCCAGGTTTTGTATTCCTATTTTTCCTTCTGGCAAAGCTTAGGAAGAAGATGCCCCAGGCTACCCAATGAAGGCAGCGGCAACCAGGTCCAGAGCCAAGCAGGGGAGGTGGCTCACTGAAGCACTGAATGCTTCACCACAGGTTGTCACAGACATGACCAGTCCCGAAACTGTGATTGCTGTAGGGCTTTTTCCTCTCTCACAGAGGTGAGAAGGCCACCACTACATTGGTGCAAGACCCCTGCATGCCACAGGTAGCTATAGTAGCAACGCCTGCACAACAGGGTGATGTCTGCTGTGCCATAATTAGCTTATAAATTGGAATCACAGCTGGCTAAGGACAAAAATACATTAATTAGGTATTTAGCAACTTGAACTTAAGTATCTGGAAATGGAAGAAAAGAACAGCTTTATCAATCTAACACCACCTTCCTTGATGGCATTGCATCCTTGAAAATGGGTTGGAAACTGTAGCTACTCCTCAGCAAAGTATTGCAGCCTTAATTTGTCATACTTCTGATGTGGAGCTGGTGTAGCTGAGCTGCTGTATTATTTCCTCAAAAGACCCAACAGAAACTGTACAGTGATACTGGGACACAGGGCAAGACCACGAAATAAATCCTATAGTGGTTACAAAGGGGAGAGAAATCACCTCCATTATAGGAATGTCTCAAGCTAAAAGTTTTGAGGTTGGGAGAAGACTCAGGGGACATGCAGCTTCACCTGTTGAAGCTGCTGCTGGACATCCATTTATGTCCCCAGCTGGAGACAGGATGCTGTAGCAGCAGGAACCATGGCCCACATGAATGTTTTTGGACAGCTTGCAGCTTTGAATTGCCAAGTACCATCATGAGAATGACTTTATTGCCTTTCCATTGCAGATTCAAATGCAGAACACAGAGAGGGATGAATCTACTTGAGCGAAACAGCTGCAGAACCCTTTGCTTGTGTGAAGGTGTGAGACACCCAGCTGTGGAAGAAAGAGCAGATTCCTGGTTTTTGATCCTAAAGCCATGTGTATGGATCTGTTTTGGTGTCTCTTAGCAAAGCCACAGGCTCTGTCTTCCCTACATGCCAGAAAGTCAGCCTGTCCTAAAGCAGGTATTTTCAGGTGGTGTTTTCCTGCTGTATGCAAGCTGAAAAGCAGCCAGCAAAGCCTGTACTGTTCCTGATAGAGTAAATGGGTGGGAAACCCACTAGATACCCTTGTCCTGTTCCTGTTTGGACACACAGAGATTGTATCCTTAAGGAAAAAGAGGGTCTTTCTTTTGGTCTGCTGAATGTGCTGTCTGCTCAGGGTCTACGGGCTTAGGTCACAGCAACAGCTAAGTAGCAAAAACCAGAACAGCAAAAGCTGCTAGGAGCACAGGGCATCTTTAAGCCTGTACTAAGTAGAAGCTAGTCTTCAGCTCTGCCAGGGAGCAATATACAATGGTGCATTACTACATAAAAATAAATATTCTCAACAGCCTACTGAAGTATGCATCACTGTGCCTGAGGAGTGTGTGATTTCCGTGCCAGACCATCAACAGCTTCCTCAGCTGAACAGGAGCTGGCTTTCTCTGGAGTGTGAGCACTCACAGCTGTGCTGATACCAACTGAGTATTACTTGTGCATGTGATATAGTTCCTAGGGCATGTGCAAGGGCACAGAGCCTCTCTGCCTGCGTCATTGCCCATGTTTTCACAGGGCAAGCAAACAGTCTCCAGTTGGTGTTCTCTGACTTGCTGTTTCAAGAGATGTTCAGACATCTGTACCTGAAGGGAGCATACAAACAGGAGGGGAATCCACTTTTTAAAAGGGTAGACAATGGCAGGGCAAGAGGGAATGGATTAAAACTAAAGGAAGGAAGGTTTAGAATAGATATTAGGGGGAAGTTTTTTACAGAAAGAGTGGTGAGGTGCTGGAACAGGCTGCCCAGAGAGGTGGTGGATGCCCCATCCTTGGAGGTGTTCAAGGCCAGCTTGGATGGGGCCCTGGGCAACCTTGTGTAGATCAAGGCTGGAGGTTGGTGTCCCTACCTATGGCAGGGGGGTTGGAGCTCTATGATCCTTGGGGTCCCTTCCAACCCAGACCATTCTATGATTCTATGATCTTCATATCAGAATGGTTGAGGCACTGAGAATGTCTGAATGCTGCTGCCTCCAGCTCCTGCTCTGAACATGGAGAAACCACACCTTTCAGTAGCAGAGAGGAATACCTCAGCACCTGACACCCAGCTTTTGCTGCAACCTTTTGTCCTCTATCTCTGCTCAGGGGGTAGAGGTCCCCATGAGCCACACACCATCAGTGATGTTCTCATTTTGAGTCTAAGGGCTTTCCATGAAGCAGGGATGGGGTGTCACTTGAGCAACATAGTATCAAAGATAGTTGGGGTGCCTTGGCAGCACTGCAGTGGTGTACAGTGCACAGAAAGACCTCCAGAACACCAGGAGGTTTACTGTCGTAAGGATCTGGGGTCCCCAGATGTTACAGAGCTGTGCTGCACAGAAAGAGCCAAAACAGCACATATGTGGGAACAGGACTGGCACATATGACTCTGCCATGTAGGGGACATAGGTCAACACAAGATTGCATTTCCAACTAAGTTTGCTGGCGCAGCATATTGCTCACATCCAGCAACCTCTCTGACCCAGCCTTTTGCTCACCTGCTGAACATCTGCTGAGTGGGAAGAAGAGATTGTGTCACCGTGCCACCATTCCCTCAGACCTCAGAGGTATCTTGTAAGAATCATGGAAACACAGAATCATAGAATGGGTAAGGTTGGAACGGACCTTTAAAGGTCTTCTAGTCCAATCCCCCTGCAGTAAGCAGGAACATCTTCACCCGAACAGGCTGCTCCCAGCTCATCAAGCCTGACCTTGAATATCTCCAGAGATGGGGCCTCCACCCCCTTTATGGGCAACCTCTGCCAGTGATCTACCACCTTCATACTGAAGAACTTTTTCCTAATATCCAACCTATATCTCCCCATTTCAAGTTTAAAACCATTTCCCCTCCTCCTACTGCTACATGCCCACATGAACAGTTCTTTCCCAGCCTTCTTATTGGCACCTTTCAGGTACTGGAAGGCCACTATAAGGTCCCCCCAAAGTCTTCTCTTCTCCAACTGAACAAGCCCAGCTCTCTCAGCCTGTCTTCATAGGAGAGGGGCTCCAGCCCTTGGATCATTTTTGTGGCCCTCCTCTGGACACGCTCCAACATGTGTTGAGGGCTCCAAAGCTGGACACAGTATCCCAAGTGGGGTCTCACCAGAGCAGAGCAGAGGGGCAGAATGACCCCTCTTGATCTGCTGGCCACACTTGTGATGCAGCCCAGGATGCCATTGGCCTTCTGAGCTTCAGATGCACATTGGTGGCTCATGTGCAGCTTTTCATCCATGAGAACCCACATGTCCTTCTCCTCAGGGCTGCTTTTCAGCACATCATCTCCTAACTTGTATGGATAACAGGGATTCTCCCAACCCAGGTGTGGGACCCTGCACTTGGCTTTGTTGAACCTCGTAAGGTCCACCTGGGCCCACTTCTCCAGCCTGCCCCAGGCCCTCTGGATGGTGTCCTGTCCCTGTGGCACACTAACTTCACCATTCAGCTTGCTGTCATCAGCAAATTTGCTGAGGGTGCACTCAATACCACTGACAAGATCATTAATGAAGATATTAAGCAGCACTGGTCCCAGCACAGACCCTTGTTTGTCACTGTAGCATTGGTCACTCTTCCTACTATGTACTGAAAGAAAGCAGCACATAAGCTGAGCATCCTATCCAAACATTTTCCAAACCTGCATGCAAAATAGAGCCCTTTCTTTCTGTAACAGAGACTCAGGGGAGTCACTGACACCCATCGTGGCTGTGTGGAAGAGACCTGACTCTAATTTTTCCACCAGCTCATTGGAGATGGCACTTTAGAATCATATCAGCCTTTTTGTCTTTTTCCAGGTCACGAACCAGTGCGGTTCAGAATGTTGTTCTCAGAAACCCTGCACAAGCTTGCCATGTGGCATATAAGCATGAAAACAGACTGCTTCAAGCTGTGAGGTACTGTGGAGCAAGCCTCAAGTGCCTGACAGAGAAGCAATGCCTTGGATTAGAGAGACTGGTCTTTCTGAGTGCTAACAGCCACCTAAGACGCCTGCCAATCTCTGAGAACACCAAGATCTAAATCGTAAGGAGAGCAAGTCACAGTATCACAGAATCACTAGGTTGGAAAAGACCTTTAAGATCATTGAGTCCAGCTGCTCTCCCAGAGAAGAAAGTATTTCAGAGAGAAAAGAAGTGCAGGGAGGAAGAGGAGGATCTGGCAGAGAGAAATAAAGAAAAACAGATAAAAATGAAAATAATTTTAATTATTGTTGTGGACAAGGAATAATATCACAGAGTGGAGAAAGATTTGCACTTGTAGAGGTGCAGAAGTCCAAGCCAGCTAATCTTCTGAATGTTCTTGAGAGTCACCTTCACTTCCACCAACAGCCTGCAGCACTGCAATAGAAAGGCTTGCCCCACAGAAATGTAACAAGGGAACCAACTGAGAGAAAGTGGTGAGGGAAAGGCAAGATGTCCCTGCTTCCTGCAGGATGGGTGGACTAGAGGACCTTTAAAGGTACTTTCCAACTCAGTACATTCTGTGATTCTATTCTCTGATTCTCTGATTCTCTGCTCCAGAGCCCTTCCCCTCACTGGTTCTGCCAAAATGGTGGGTGAAGAGTCCTTGCTACCACATTTCATAACAATCTGGAAACTGGGAATGAAAATGGAAGGAAAAAATACAGGTTGAGGAGGAGGAAAAAGAAGTAGGAGGAAATCTTTCTGAGCATCAGCTTCCGGTAGGGAAAATGCCAAACCCGGGCCATTTCCCGTGCACACTCTGCCTTCTGTTTGAGTTTCCTCCCAACACGGCTTCTTAGGCAGCAGAGATTACTGATGGCAGTTATACCATTCTTCACAGAAGTCTTTCTGAATCTGCATCAGTCATGTCAATTCTTACTGTCATCCTGCTGCAGTCAAGCCAGGCAACCAGATGTCTCATGCTTCTGTGCAAAATACCAACATCATCTAAAAAAGAAATAGCAGAGTCATCCCCTGACCTCTGCTTTCACAATGGTTGTACTGAGAAGATGTAAATCATCAGTCAGCCTTGGATAAGGATGTGGCTTCCCTGATATCTGTTTTGTAATCACAACCCAGAAGAACAATGACTTATAATCAGGGGCTTTATTTTATTTCAGCATAACCAAACACATTCAGAGGTTATCTGTGCTTTGAAAAGAAGTGTTTTGTTGTTTCTTCCTTTAGAGTTCAAACTCCTTCTCCGAGGTTGTTGCTACCAGGTTAATGCAAGGAATGCCAGGTTTCATTTTGTACTGGCATGGTATCAGCTGCTTCAAAAGTGGAAGTGTCCCTTCCCATGGGTGCCAGTTGGGAATGCACTTGATCCTTGTGTCTATTTTCAAAGTCAGTTTCTTTTCACATGAGCTGGATATGAAGATCTCCTTAATCCATAGAGGCTCTTCTCCAGACTTCCTAGGAATGTGTGCTAAAGGTATCTTAAAACAGAGACTGCTGTACCTGTTGGTATCAGTCAGCCTGGTCATAGTAACTTTAAATACAGATAACCCAATTGCTATTACCCAGGATGTTGCTGAATTTGAGGCACCCCTTTTACCCAGACTTAATGCTCCTTGAGTTACAGACAGTGGAGAATCTGAGTTCTCCACTCTCCTGAGTGGAGAACTGGAACTGTACAATCTGCTTGGCTTAACCCTCTGTACTTTGCTATGTAGGTTGCAGTTCTAAATAACCACATCAAAAAACAGTCATCTTTGTAGGTGGGGAGGCAAAGTGACTTTGATTTCCTTCTATATCTAGATTGGTGGGGATAATGATGACCACAATCTGAAACTCAAGAATCACCACTGCAAGTAATTTTTTTTTCCCAGTCTTAAGTGAGTTACAAACTGGTTATGTTTTGGTGCCTTTATTTTTACAATTTCACGTTTATTCCTGCAAGCAAGTCAGCATGGCAGTGTAAGAGCAAGCTTGTTTATTTCTATTTCCCTTAAAGCTTTAAGAAATTATTCTCCGATCTGTAAAGCACAATAAAGCCCCTTTTGGAACCTCTGACACAAACCAACATGTGATCAGCCCAGCAATAATATTATCAGGCTGCCATTGTACTTCGCACAAGCTGCAGCAAAAAGGGGCAGCTGGCTTTTATTTTTAAACTTAAAAATGATCATGAGAGATGGAAGTGCTTTGGGTGGAATTAGTCATGGTCCACAATGATAATCTTTGTCAGTGAAGCTCCAAGAAGGCTTCTATCCAGAAGCAACAAATAATGAGGTGTGGAAATGTTTGTGAGCCCACAAAGAATTCATTAAGAAGACCCTCTAGTAAAAAAAAAAGAGCTGAAGGAGTCTGTGGGATTTCAAGAGCAATATTTATACCAGGAACAACGTTAAAATGCCATGCTGGCAATAACATGCAGGCAGAGCTCAGCTCACTTGTGGGTTGCTACCTATGCTTGTAAAGTCTTGCATTCCCCTGAGTGCCCTCCTTCTCTGCTGTTGAGGGAGCAGGAAGAAGAAAGGGAAGCTTGTGGTTACCTGTAATTTGTAAATTTCTGCAGTTTTCTCTCTGACAATATCATTTGGGGGCTCTGTGGGCATCCCACAACACAAGTGCACATCTTTACATGCAGGTTAAAGCAATAAAAAAAACCCTATTTGATTCCATACCCTGAGCTAACAGGAGATCTTCTGGGGATGCTCTTGGAATGAGAGGGACAGCACATTGAAGAAACAAGACATACAACATCTTGCACACTCAGTTGCTGTTAACTCACAGCACATAGCTATGGAATCCCAAGCCTGCAACAACTGTGAAGGATCATGGAGACAGAGATCCCATGATGTTGCCTCTGTGGCTTTGAGAAAAGCTCAAAAGCTGTGTGAAATGCAAGGGAGTACATGCGTTTCTGTGCTTCTTCCTACTCAAAAATTGAAGGTACTGAGCCTTGTTTGGCTGACACATAGTGCTATAAAATGCCCCATGCTGTATTCCTTCCTCAGGAACAAACCCTTCCTGAAGTTTAAAGGAGTTTTGTCCAAGGGTTGACCACAGGACTGAAACCCAGTTCTCAACCTTTGCTCTAGCAGGAGCGTGGTGATTTGAGAATCCAGGCACAGCTCAGCCCCATGCAAGTGTTTGATCCTGGATAGGGATGCAGGGAAGGCAGGGGAGCATTGGATCCTCTGCAGCTCCTGACCAAGGAAATGCCTTACTAGCAACATTCACCCTTCCCCTTTCATTCCTGCAAAGGATCTGCCAGCAGCTGAGCTGAGCTGAGCCTATCAAGTATTTGAGGTGTTTTTTCCTCCCGTTCTCTGTGAAGCTCTCATGTTTCCTGGCTAGGAATGGTTACTGTATCCAAGTGATCACCTGGCTGTGTGGTACAGGTACAGGTCCTGCAGCACTGTCCCTTGCCATGCCTCAGCTCCCACAGCTCTCCCTACTCAGAGGGCTGATTGCTGACTTGCAGAGTGTGATGCTGACACAGGAGATCAAGGAGGTGTGATCTGCCCCTGCTCGCAGCAGGGAACAGCACTGTTGTGACAGATGGGCACTTTCTCTGCTCCTCAGAAGGGATGGTACCAAGCAAGGGACTTCTAGCCAAGGTTGTGTAGTGTTGCTATCCAGACTTTCAGCTGTGCTCTCCCTAGAATATCTTGAACAGTTTTGTGACTGCATTGAGTGCTGCACAGGCAGGAATACAGCCAGAGGGCTAAGGGCAGTGATTACTGATTTTGCTAAACCTAAAGGAGGATGATCAGGATGGAGCCAGCATCTTTTCAGCAATGCATGGCAAAGGCAATTGTAAAAAATCACAGTAAAGGAACTTCTAGGTAGACACAAAGGCAAAATAATTTGCCATGAGGATGCTGAAGCAGTGGAGGGGAATGCTTAGAGAAGCAGTGCGATTTCCTTCCTTGGGAGCTTTCAAAACTGGGCTGAACAAAGCCATGGCCAACCTGACCTGGCACTGAAGGTAACCCAGTCTTAAGCAGGAGACTGGATGAGAGGTTTCTAGTGATTTCCTCCTGCCCAAACCTGTCTATGTGTCTGCACTTTTTCCCTCCCAATATTCTAAGTAGATGCAGTAATTCTTCTTATGAGATCTCCTGGACCGGGAAAGAGGTTTGTTAGGAATTATGATTTTAAACTAGAAATGCCAGCTTATCCTTAGGAGAAAGAAGAAAATTTCCAAAATGTCATAAAGTTCTTGGGGTCATTTCCATAGCATATATAAATTCCACATAACTTAGCCACCTTTAGTTTGTTGTGGGCAGAGGTCTGGTCCCTCTGTTTTCCTTTCAAGATTGCTTGCCTAGATTCTCTCCAAAACACACAAGGTTTCAGAAATCCATCACCACAGACAGCTGAATGAAGTATTTAAGTCCTGAATTAAGTATTTAATGGAGTGATTTGCTTTGTCTTCTTTTAAATTCCTTTTTTTCTTTTTCATTTTTCCTTTCAGGTTTCTGAAGGCTTGATCAGAGAACTGCAGGTGACATTAAATGACACAAGGGCAGGGCTGCCACTTAGCAGGACTGAGGTGGGGTGAGGGGCACATGGGGCTTCACACACTTGCAGGAGCAGGAGTAGCCCTGCCCTGGGCAGGCATAGCCCTGGCAGCTGCACTGGTGTGGCCAGAGGCAGCTCTGTGCTGTGGGATGGGAGTGAGCTGAGCAGGGCCTGGGAGGCTTGGAGGTAAGTGAAAGCTTTTTGCTTCACACAGGCTGCCCAGGGAGGTGAGAGACTTCCAAACCTTAGCTGGATAAAGTCATGACCAACCTTATCTGATCGCTTGTCTGACCCTGCTTGGAGCAGGAGGTTTGATATCTAAAGATCTTTTAAGGTCCATTCCCCTCCCTGTTACTTTTGTTTTGTTTTGTGTGTTCTCTTCTTTGCAAGTCTCTGGAGAGAATTATTGTGTAAATACAGAAGATGTATCTTCAGGCTGGGGTGGATGCTTATCTCTTTGAAAGACTTTGTTCTTCCAATGCTTTGTCAGATGGTCACAAAAAGCAATAAATTGAGAAAGAAAAAAAAGCCTCCAAACTGTGGTGCCCTTCCCCATTCAACCCTGATTCACTTTGCTATATCTTTGCACTCCAGTACTCCTGGCTCACTAAACATCTGGAAGCTGCTAGAAGCTGTGGGCTACAAAGATTAAATTCCACACTTTTCCCAGAAATATACAAATAGTTCAACATGTAAGAAAAAAAAAAGTCTATTTGTTTCTTCCTACAGGAGAACTTTAAAAGCTGTACCTGAACTTCTGGAGCTTTTATAAATAGTTATTTTCTCAAAAAAAAAAAAGATGTTGTCTTCACCTTTCTATTTAAAATTAAAATTTAATTTGCCTTGTCTCCCTTAGCATTTTTGCAGAAAATCCATCCACTCCTACACACATTTTTTGCAAACTGCTGAAGACACAACAGCGAGTTGCGGGTGTTCTGCAAGTATTTTAAGATTAGTTTCAGGATGTGATCTCATTATTATCATGGCATCTGTCAGAAGGGTCTTTGGGGACTTTTCAGACTTTTATTCAAAGAGGGAGGGAGAATATCCCAATCTTCTGTTACCCCAGCAGCTGCTATTCCCATCTGAATAACACTAAGTAGCTGTTTTTCTGGTGTATTTTTCTGTTTGGGTGCTAGGTGGGGGTTTGGGGTTTTTGTTGTTGTTGTTTTGCTTTGCTTCTTTGGTTTGTTTGTGTTTGTTTGTTTTAAGGGGATTGTTTTGCATAGCTCAGATAGTGAATCACAGAAGAGTGTAAGACCATGGAGTGTTTCTTCGTGGCCATGGGTAGTATCTCCAGCACTACATCACTTTCCCAAGGGTACCTCCTATTCTGTCCCAGGCACCACTAAACCCATATACTGCACAGTCTGGATGATGAGGACAAAACCATAGTTATCTTCCAGGAATACAGATGCTTTGCAGCCACCTAGACACAGTGATGTTGCCCTTGATTGGGTTGCTCAGAGCTTCCCATGCTCTCTTAGAGAAATACTTAGCTACATTACCATAAGTGCCCTGGCCAGCACACTGCCATGGCTCAGCTCTCCTCTGTACTTTCTGCAAGTCACAGTAATTACTCCTGAGATAAGCATGAGAGATTGTCAGTTCCCAAACAGCAGAACATGATCAAACTAAAAGTGGATATGGCTACTGTCAGGAGGAGGAAAAAACCTGAAGTGACAGACTAAAGCTTGAAATCTGGAAAATATCAGCTGTGAACTAGCCGAGTTAGTCAACATCTGCTGCGCTGCCAGGTGCTAGAAATAACACTGCTGAAATAAAACCCAGTCCAGTGCATAAATTGGTGTGAAATGGAAGCAGACAATTACAATAACAGGATGTGCTGCTGGCAGGAAAGCTGTTGAGCACACCCTTTTCAAAGGTGCAGCCATGGCAATCTTGATTTTGTGTGAGGGAAAGAAAAAAGAAAGGCATATGGAAGCTTAAAAAATGCTGAGAAAACTCACTCCCACCCTGAGGGAGGCAATAGTGATGCTGAGGCGATGGTGAGACCTGAAACAGAAATCATGGGGAAATACAAAGAGGCAACACCAAAAGCATCCCTCCTAGGCTAGGAATTTTCTAGGGTAACAACTCCCATGCTGTGACTTCACACTGCTGATTAACTGGCAATGGACAGTTATTAAAATAATTGCAAAGTTTCAGATGCCACTGGCCCAGGAACAAAAGTCCCTTAAGCCAATAACCTGGCTGTTGAGAGTACACAGCAGTTGTTCAAGGCTGCTAGAGTCAATGCTGTCAATGCTCATGGCCATATATAAAATTCTTGATGTATTTTATACATACACAACATTATCTTAAGAAAGATACATTAAAATCAGGTAATGTGACCCTCACCAAGCAGAACAAAATGGGGGAAAAATGCAAAATTTAAAGCTAAAAAGAGAGCTGAGAGTTTGTAGACTTCATGGCTGCTAAACAAGGTAAATTAGACACTTCACATATATTATGCCAATGATTTGCCTCCTGAAAGCTATTAAGACACAACTGGTCAGTCTTTTAAGACACAAGAGAACTACTCTCTCAGTAAACTACAGCAATAGAGTCTGTCATTTATTCATATGCAGACCCAGCCTACCTGCAGGGCATGGCAAGAGAAATTGCTGACCATAGTGAACAGGGTCAGAAGTTTGGGTCAGTTATCCCAGCTGAGTCTCCTCCCAAGTTCCTATGCAGCCCCAGCCTACTTGCTGCTGGCATGGTGTGAGGAGCAGAAAAGGTCGGTCCCCCATTGGCGAGGTGACAGAAGACAAGTTGTCTTCTCCAAGGCCACCTTCTGTCTGATCTAAGGAGCCGGGTGGGCAGGGGCACAGCATCACCTTCAGGTATCGGTATCCTGCTCTGTCGAGGGTTTAAACATGCATGTCCTTGGCTATGCCTAGCAGGCTCTGCAAGCATACTTGTCATGCCTAACAGACAAGATTTATTTACAATTACTGAAACTTTGTATGGTCAGAGAGGAGTTTTATGGTTCCATGTCAGGAGGAACAGAGTGCATAATAGGCTATAGTTCTTGTGGATATTTTTTTAATAGACAAATTATCTTTTGTCTTCTACTTGTAGAACTTTTATGCTTTATGATAATTTTTATATTTATGAGGAAATTTTTCTCTTCTACCTATATTACTCAGCGTGTGTGTTATGTTTGCCTTACCTCCACAGTAATAATAATTCTTGTAATAGAGGATTTAGATTTTTATGATTCAAAATATTATGTAGGCAGTGGAGTTCTGAGGTTATGAACAGCTTCTTTGTTTTTTCCTAGCAGTTTTGATTCTCTATATGATCCAAATTTTACCACTAATACTGATTTAAGGCAAAACTCTTTACGGGACAAGTCTTTCCATCATGACGTTACTTTCTGTTTAGCTGCGACAGACGTTAAGCTGTCATGAACGTAAGTAACTTCCTCTTTTTCTCAGTGTCTTTAATCTTTTTGCTCACAGGACACATGGTTGAATCACTTGACTGTCTACAGACCGGAAAGGCTGTCCAAAATACAATACCACGCATTGCAAGGATGCCCCTCCTGGGACCAAACTGCTGAGCCTTACATCTTTCTACGCTGGATGTTTGGAAACCCACTAGTAAAGGCAGGTCACTTTTTGAGCAAGGGCTGCTGTCTCTTAAATGACCAGTGCATTGTATATCTCATAGATTTATTAGCACAGATTTAGCCTGAGCACGAGCTATACTGTGTGAGCCAGAGCTGCCTGACATTCCATTGTGTTTTGATTGGGGCTGCTTCCTAATCTGATACTGAGAATATTTTCCCAGAGTTATCTAGAATTTTCCTCCACAGAGAATGGAAATCAAATAATTGATTTATTTTATGCTGGCTATCGTTAAATCATCAAATAGATGGGTATTAAATACAGAAATGTTTTTCTTGGGCTGGTATTTATATTCCTGAAGTTATCATATTTGCTATTTTGTGAATATTACCTGGCTGATCAGGAGCTTTATGCTTTTTAATTTTACGTGATAAAGACGTTCTTGAACTGCAGCCTCAGCAAGAATTCCAGTTCTGCCTGAGGTTTTTCCCAATGTTTTCTTCAGGTGCATTTTATTTCTGCATTTTCTGTCAAATTAAAATATCAAAATAACCCTGGGACTGAACGAAGCAAATCCATGTTCACATCTTTACAATAAGGAAAAATATCCGTGGTCTAGTGAGTGTGAATTTAGAATCACTGAAAATTTTTAACATTTCTTATTAACATTCCAGAAAAGGGAGTACAAGTGAAATCCTGTTTGTCTGTTACTAAATATTTGTTTGTTTGTTTATTTACAGAGTTGGGTGATATATATATAGGCCTTCATTTGGTAAATCTTGTATTTAGCTTCAGGCCTAGATACAGCTTCTAGAAATGGAAATGGGATTTGCTGCTGGTTTCATGTCTCTCTGTACTTATTAATCAAAGCTAATAAAACCATAAATAAGCACTATCTGATGTGTAAGAACTATTTTCCTGACACAATTGTAAGAATTTTTTAAATTTAAATTTGCACAGGTTTTTTTTGAACAAGTTCTGTGTCTTCCTCTCCACAGAGTAACAGACCCAAGTTTTGGTCTTTTCTAATATAATGTTTTGATAACTAATATTTAGTTTCAGTAAGATACAATGCAAAGTCATGTTTTCTGTTACAATTCCAGGAACTAATCAAGTTTGTATTTGGGCTGAATGCATTTCCTTATGATTAAGCCTTTTCACTCTAAGGAGGAGTATGTTTAACAGCAGTCATGCATACACAATGTATTTCATTGGTATCATTTGGGTGGACAATAAAGTAAAATTCTTTCTCTTTTAAAAGCTTTAGTAAATCTCCCTTATAAGTCACTCCGGAAAGAGTACTAACCATAGCATTAGAGCACCTAATAATTGATATCCCACAGGTAGACTTTCTATCTGTCTGCTTGAATTACTCCATTATGAAGTTGATGTACAAATGGAATATTTATTCTTACTGCTGAAAAATATTCTCAGGGGGGTTTTTACCTTCAATATTTTTAAAGTCTTGAAAGGAATTTAGAACACCTTGCTAGTGAAATCATATTTAAAATAGGTTTGGATTTTATAAACTGCCTCATATTGTATGAGAAAAATCTGAAAGTTTTCTACAGGTATATAAACCAGAAAAGGAAGGTTAAAGAAAGCATACCCCTTCTGAGGAGTGACAATGGTGAACTGGTAACAACAGATGATGAAAATGATGATGTTCTCAACAACTTTTTTGCCTTAGTCTTCCCTGGAGAACCACCCTGCAAGGTGGGACCAGGGAGACAGAGTCCCTCTCACTCTGTAGTAGAAGGAAGGGAAGCCATCTAGAGGGATCTTGACAGGCTGGAAAGGTGGGCCTGGGTGAACCTCATGAGGTTCAACACTGTCAATTGTCAGGGGTTGCACTTGGGCTGCAAGAATCCCAGACATAGATACAGACTGGGAGAAGAGCTCCTTGAGAGTAGCCCTGCTGAGACGGGACTGGGGGGTTCTGCTGGACAACAAACTTAACATGAGCCAGCAGTGTGCTCTTGCAGCTCGCAAGGCCAATGGTATCCTGGGCTCCATCAGAAGAGGGAGGTGACAGGGACAGGGAGGTGATTGTCCCTCTCTACTCTGCCCTCGTGAGGCCCCATCTGGAGTCCTGTGTCCAGATCTGGGGCACCCAATAAAAGAAAGATGTAGAACTGTTGGGGAGGGTTCAGAGGAGGCCATGAAGATGGTTCTCTGTCTGGATCACATGAACCTCATGAGGTTCAACAAAGCCAAGTGCAGGGTCCTGCACCTGGGTTGGGACAACCCCCCGTTACCTATACAGGTTAGGAGATGATGTGCTTTAAAGCAGCCCTGAGGAGAAGGACATGGGGGTACTCATGGATGAAAAGCTGCACATGAGCCACCAACGTGCATCTGAAGCTCAGAAGGCCAACGGCATCCTGGGCTGCATCACAAGAAGTGTGGCCAGCAGATCACGAGAGGTGATTCTGCCCCTCTGCTCTGCTCTGGTGAGACCTCACCTGGGATACTGTGTCCAGCTTTGGAGCCCTCAACACATGTTGGAGTGTGTCCAGAGGAGGGCCACAAAAATGATCCAAGGACTGGGCACCTCTCCTATGAAGACAGGCTGAGAGAGCTGGGCTTGTTCAGCTTGGAGAAGAGAAGTTGCTGGGGGACCTTATAGTGGCCTTCCAGTACCTGAAAGGTGCCTGTAAGAAAGCTGGGAAAGAACTGTTCATGTGGGCATGTAGCAGTAGGAGGAGGGGGAATGGTTTTAAACTTGAAAAGGGATATATATAGATTGGATATTAGGAAAAAGTTCTTCAGTATGAAGGTGGTAGATCACTGGCAGAGGTTGCCTATAAAGGTGGTGGAGGCCCCATCTCTGGAGACATTCAAGGTCAGGCTTGATGGGCTCTGAGTGACCTGATCTAGTGAAGATGTCCCTGCTCACTGCAGGGGGCTGGACTAGATGACCTTTAAAGGTTCCTTCCAACTTAACACATTCTATGATTCTATGATTTCCAGAGGATGAAAACTGCTTGAGATGTTCCTCCACCTAGTACAGACATCAGTTACAGCATCCTGTTAAACAGAAGTATTTTTCTGGTATCACTGTGGATGATTTATGCAATAAATTTATCCAATTTTTTTTTTTCAAGTAGGCATATACATTTTATTGACATCATTACACAGTTTATCCACAGTTTTACAGCAGAAGCTAACCCAGGCTGTGCAGTGGCTTTGTCTGATAAACAACTTTCCAAGACTCGACCCTTTCAATGCTTTTTAAATAATAATTCAGCTTTCTGAAGGCCTCTCTTTAGTCTTTCAGCTACTGGACTTCTTAGAGGTCTATAATTACCACAGAAAGATGTTGACCATTTTCAGCTCACCAGTGGTCAAAACACTGCAGCTCTCAATGAACAGCGAGAAGCATCCGTTGAGATCCAGTAAGGACCTCAAAAGTAATCTACCCCAGGACAGCCTGCAGACAGGAGGTCCTAGTTCTCACCTCTGTTGGAGTTTTTAAAAATATTTTTAAGGATCCCTTAGGGTTTTTCCTGTACCAGACCAGTCATTAAAACAAGTACAGCTTATCTTCAGTGTCCAGTAATTGTGTGTGAGCTGTACAGACCTCTCTGCCAAAGGATGCTCTTTTTTCAGAGTTCATTTTAAGGTCAAAATACCCCTTCACTACAGGTGCAATACAGCAATGATTTCTGCAGTAATACTTTTTAAGACTAACAGTTTCAGTCTCTTTATAAGTACCAGTTTCATCAGCTGGCTTTGGAAGTGGCTCCAGAGACTTTTATCTGAGCTTCAGCATGAAACTGGAAATGCTTTGGGTTTCAAGGGTGCATTACAATCAGTTTATTTTATACACAAATAACCAGTGTCACTGTTTTACATTTAATTTTGTAATAGGCACCTGTCCTGCTGTTTTCAGTAGGGATTAAATCTGGAATTTGCACTGTTGGTATGTTTCTGCAGTTTATTGCTTATTAGGTGGTCTTCTGTGATATTTGGGATTCTCTTTTTCTTGGACGTTCTGCTTCTGTATCGCCTTTTCCCCAGGCTTTTTCAACATTTTTGGTATAACAGCTTCTCTGTTCTGTAGTTTAATGAATGACAGAACTGGGTTAGCTTTTGGTATGGTTTGACTGCAATCTGTTTTAAAAATGTTTCTCCAAACTCCATGAAAGACTGTATTTTGCCCTGTGATTCAAAAGTTTGTCTGGGGTTTGGTGGATTTTTCTTGCTCACTTTGAATTAAAAATCATTCTCATTTGCTGCTATCTTCTCCCATTTTTAAAAAAATAGTCTAAGACAATTTTTAGCTAGTTTGATAGAATGATATTTGCACATTTTATGTCTATACCACCACAGCAGGTGAAGTGAATACATTCTGGATTAGGCAGAAATGTAATCAGTGCTTTGTAAACCAATTAAAATATGAAAATTGTACTGCTGGGCTTTGACACTGGACTGCGTTGTTAAATACCCACTGATAAACACAGAGGTGACAGCACCTTAAATAATTTAAAGTAGCAGTGGGTACTCAATTTTCTGTGCCTCAAATATTTTATTCCTGCATTGTAATAACTCAGGCTGACAACAGAAAACCTTTTAGGATGAGTGCAGATCTGTGAGTGGTAGGTCAGCCTCTCAATACATATTTTCTCCAATGTCTAGCTGTGGTGGTTTAACCCTGGCTGGAGGCCAGACACCCACCAAAGCCGCTCTATCACTCCCCTTTTCAGCTGGACAGGGGAGAAAATATATATTGAGAGGCTCAGGAGTGTGATAAAGACAGGGAGAGATCATTCCACCATCAGCGTCACAGGCAGAATGGACTGAACACAGAGAGAAGGAAAGAAAACTAACTGATGACACTGCCCTGCACACCCAGTGACACCAGAGTCGGGTAATGAGAAGTGAGACCAGATCTTAAAGCACCTTCACCCCACCCCTCCTCTCTTCTTAGCAGATTTTGTACCTGCTTTGGCAGGACATTTGGACTCGATGATCTCTGGAGGTCCCTTCAGGCCCCTACAATTCTGTGACTTAATTTTGTTCATGATTTCTCTCACTTCTCCCCACAAGGATGGCAGAGGATGGGGAGTAATGGGGGGTTTGGTCAGTCCCTCACAAGTGTTTTCCTTCTTATCTGGGAGGTGGGGGGGATGGGACATTCCTCACAGCCTTCCCCTGCTGCAGTGTGGGGTCCCACCCACGGGAGACAGTCCTTCATGAACTTCTCCAAAGCGAGCCCTTTCCCATGGGGCTTCAGCTCTTCCCCAGCTGCCCCAGCGTGGGTCACTTCTGTGGGGTGAGGTCATAAAATCATAGAACTTCTTAGTCTCTCAGGCCCAGACTGCTCCAGTCTGGCCCTCCACAGGGTCACAAGTCTCCCAACCCCAGCAAGCCTGCTCCAGTGTAGATCTCTCTCTCTTTCTCTCATCTCTGTCTCTCTCCATGGGCTGCAAGTGCTGGCAGAGTCTTCCTCCAACGTGGGTCACAGTGTCTTGTCTGTCTCCCCCTGCTCCAGCGTGGGGCCTCTCCACAGGCTGCAGGTGGGGTCTTGGCCTTTCCATGGGCTGCTACACTGTTGTATCTCTTTTCTAGAATCTCCTCAACTTTTCCTGTGCTGGGGAGCTTCTGGAAAAGAACAGCCTCACGTGTCCTGTTCCAGTCTCTTCCTAGATCACCCTTTGTATACAAGTTTACAAACCAGGTATCAACTATTAACGAAGACACTGTAAAGTGATTTAATTTATCTCAGGAAAGAATAGCTCCCAAACACCACACAGGCCACACAGCAACAGGGACTGCAAACCTTATGAGGAGTGGCTGAGGGAGCTGGGGAGCCTGGAGAAGAGGAGGCTGAGAGGGGGACCTTATTGCCTGAAAGGACATTGCAGAGAGGTGGGTGTTGGTCTCTTCAGGTAGGTGACAGGAGATGGGACAAGGTGGAATGGACTCGAGCTGTGCCATGACAGGTTTAGATTAGACATTATGAACAAGTTCTTCACTGAAAGGGTTATTGGGTATTGGAACAGGCTGCCCAGGGAGGGGGTTGACCTGGATGTATTTAAAAGATGGGTAGATGAGGTGCTCAGGGATATGGTTTAGGAGAAGGCAGGTATGGTTGGACTCAGTGGTCTCAAAGGTCTTTTCCAACCTAGTGATTCTGTGACTTATGTGTGCCTAGTGATCTGTTAGTGTTACTTGGCTGTCAGCCAATGCAGTCTGATCTCACTCTGCTTTTCCTAGGCTTGCTGCAAGCTCCCTAGTCCCTGGGTCTGTCTGCAGGCTCTGCCCATAACCTCAGAACATTACTCTGCATCCTCCTCTGCCTCAGGGGTGAGAAATAACCATAATGCAACCTAAAAATGCCCTGTACAAGAGAAAGCAACATGTATGTGGATTTATTTTTAAGGTAGGGGTCTCTGGCAGCCTAAGCAATGCTAGCAGGCTCTAGAGAGAGCTGTTCAAATTTGTGACATATCAGCCGTGACACTGACACTCTAACTCATCCTCCTTCATGCTCTAGGCACAAGCTTTCAAGGCTTGCTTCAAGACAGGCCCTCAGCCTTGGTACAGGACTTGGGTTGACCAAGGCACACACAGACTTGGCTGTGACCCTGTCCTCAACCTTGCATCCCACCTAGCTGCCCCCCAAATTTACACATCATTTGAAACTTTCCCACAGACCCCTCATCAGATAGCTGCTGGGAAAAAAAAGAAATAATCCAGCTTGGCCAGGGGGACTCTTCTCCTCAAGGGAGGCTCTGGTTTTCAGTTTCCTTCTTTGGCAATTCTGGGTGAGCTCCCTGGGACTGACTGTGGCCTAGGGCCTGGCTGCTGCAAAGCTACAGCCATGACTGCGTGGTGCCATTTCCCTGAGGAACGCCTGGGAAGGCTCAGCCAGTCACACCAGTTTTAAGGAAACTGCTCAGGAACTTTGAATGCCTTTATGTAATTATTGTGACAGGAACATTTCAGCAGTTTGTTTATCTCATAGACTCTTACACTCTCCCTATTCAACTCTCTCAGCTCGCAGGAAAGCTCTTTAGCTTGCTGCCTGCTGACAGACTCCAAGATTTGATTTTAAAAGGTTCTCAGAAAATACCCATTTAAAGGCTTGCTACTGAGAGATGCTGACCAGCTCTATCTCTGAGCAATTTTAAGATATACCCAGCCTCTTGGGACACCACATCCATTAGCCCATGAACTTCTGTGTTCAGAAATCTCAAATGATAGACACCAATCCATATAAACTGAGGCAGGCAGATTGACCCTCATTGTGCAAAGCACCAGGTACCTTTTGTAACCCCTCTCCTTGAAACAAGCCAGCCCAACAGGGTGGCTAGGGCTGGTGTTCTTCTGATTACTCCTCTGCCAAGCTGTAACACTCCTTGGCCTCTGCCTGTGGCAAACCCTGACCTCAGGTGGATGGCAGATGTTTCACTGTCACGGAGTCATGAACATCCACGTGAAGCTGCAGGCCCAGCTTCAGCTTTGCAGATATAAGTCAGAAGTTCTTGTGTTATGGGCACAAAGGGTTATAGCCTTGAATTGGAAGCGGGACCAGGTGTAGCTGTTCTTCCCATAATTCAGACTGTTTTCCCCTTGGATGATTAAATAAATGCTCTTTTCAGTTGCATCACTGCCTGCAGGTGCTCCCATTCGTTCAGCCTGGTGACTTAGGAGTTAAACTAGGCTGATGAACACCATTTGATAGGGCACTAATGTTTTCTGGGGATTTCCCTGGTACACAGAGCTTACTTTTTGCCATAGACAAAAAGAGGCTCCGTTCTGCCTTGCCTTATGACATCTGTGTGTGAAATGTTTGACTTTGCACAGCGCAGAGAAACAGCACCTTTGGCAAATACCACACACTATTACTGTGACAGGACTTCTGAGGAAAGTCCTCACAGTGCTGATGCGTGCAGCTAAAGGGCAGAGAGGGAAAACAAAGTTGCTGAAGGGTGCTCAAATGGAAAGTGGCTGTGTGAAATAGGGGCACTTGCAGGATGCTTTTGCTGTGGCTTGTTTTTCTGCTTCAAAAGGTTTCTCAGTCCTCACAATTTGAGAAAAGGACATACTGAAGCCCTAAAATGAACCTCCTGTTTGTCTTACCCATGACCTTATCCAGGATTCTCCACCCCTTGTCAGCTTCACTGCAGCCCCAGGGGCTTTGCAGAGGAAGGAGCCTGCAAAGCTGTTTTCAGAGCCCGTCCCTATCCAGCATCCTTTCCTATTTCTCCTTGAAGCCCAGATGTGGTCTGCAGCTTCAGTCAACACCATTTCAGACTCTTGCTCTGGCACAAACCACATGTGATGGTGCAAAAGCTGGCTTTATGTCTCTTGCATAGTTGTGATTAACGCATAACTTGTGGGCATGGTGACAGGTCACTTGATGGTACATTGAAGACTGAGAGATCCCAGTCAAGATACCCTAAATTATTTCTCCCTGCTTTCGTCTTTCCTTCCTTAGGACTGTTTTACTTCAAAGACATCCTGGCCCAAGAAGTATTTTTCCCTAAGAGAAAGGACTTTTTGTAAAGCAGAGCTCAGTCTCAGGCAGTGCAGGAGCCAAACTTCATGGGAGGCAAAGCACAACACTTGCAAGCAGAGCTGTGCCTGGCCAGTGGCACAGTGCTGGGCACAAGTTCCCTTTCCATATTTTCTGCCTGCCTTGTTGAGCTCATACCTTTCCTGTGATGAATGGGATGGTGTGAGGTTCAGCCACAGATCAGGGTAACAAAGGGCTGCAGTCAGCAGAGGGAATCATGAGTGGTATTTCAAGGGATGACCAGTTCTGTTGCCAGATACAACTGAATGTGGGCTGAGCTCTAAAAAAATTAAACAAAAAAGGTCCAAACAAACCAAACCCATGGTGGGGTTTGTGTTCAGATTACTGAAAAAGACTGAGCAACTTCTATATGTTGGATGATCAGATGAAGATACAAGCGCTGTAGAAAGGGTGGCTGCAGTTTGAAGGGGACCAAGTCTCCTTCTCTCCTGGCAGCTTTAGCTAAAATCCATTCTTGCTCATACTCAGGACTAAGTGGTCTAGCTGGCTGTGGATCTGTCAGATGTGATTCTGGTGGTACTTCCTGAACTAAATAAAATCAGATTTATTATTAATAAAAAAAAAAAAGAAAGGCAAAATCTCAAAGGTAGGGATTTTTAATTTTAAGGTGGTGTTGGGATAAAACTACAGGAGAATTGGAATTCAGGTTCACATGGCTTCAAAACAGCTTGGAACATCTGTGCAGTCTGTTGGAAAACAATTTGTGATGGATTGGAGAATAAAGACGTGCCTGGTTCCTGATGGTTCAGGGGGAGCAGTTGGAGGGGGCAGGGAGCCCAGGTACGAGTGAGGGTTATGTGGAAGAACTGGTCCACTTCCAGCAAAGCTACTTTGCAGCAAGGCTGATGAGGGTGATGGGGATATACTGGTCTTCACAGGCATTTCCAGCATTCTCACCATGTAAAGAAAACACAAGACTCCCTTATGACTCTGATGGGATTCATTTTTTGGACCTGTGCTTTCACTGCAGCAGCATTCCTCCAGGCAAAATACAATTTCTTTGGGGCCTGAGCAAGGCTCTGTCTTACAAGAAATGCTTCAGGAACCTGAATATCTGCATAACATAGCTTGTGGCTACTAAAACAGTTTCCCTATAAAATGTTCCCTGTGCTGGATACAGGAAATTCCATGATCCCTCCGTGTTTCTAAACGGCAAAGTGTCTGTCTGCAGTGCTGCTTTTGACAGAGAGCCCTGCCTCAAGTCTGCTTCCTGTTTTAGAGTTTCCCCATTGCAGCCAGGGGGTCCGTCAACCTGCCTGCATTCACATAACCACAGAATCACAAGGTTGGGAAAGACCTTTAAGACCATCAAATCCAACCGTTCCCATCCCAAGCTAAACCATATCCCTAAGTAACTGATCTACCATTTTTTAAACACACCCAGGGAAGGCGACTCAACCCCCTCCCTGGGCAGCCTGTTCCAGGCCCTGACAACTCTTTCAGTTAAAAATTTTTTTCTAATATCCAATCTGTCCCTGCCCTGGCACAGCTTCATGCCATTGCCCCTTGTCCTATCTCCTGTCACCTGGCTGAAGAGACCATCGCCCACCTCTCTACAACCTCCCTTCAGGTAGTTGTAGGTGGTGATAAGGTCTCCCCTCAGCCTCCTCTTCTCCAGGCAAAACATCCCCAGCTCCCTTAGCCGTTCCTCATATGATTTGCCCTCCAGCCCCTTCCCCAGCCTGGTTGCCCTTCTCTGCACTCGCTCGAGGACCTCAGTGTGCTTCTTATGGTGAGGAGCCCAGAACTGGACACAGTACTCAAGGTGTGGCCTCATCAATGCTGAGTACAGGGGCACAGTCACCTCCTTAGACCTACTGGCCACACTGGTTTTGATACAAGCCAGGATGCCATTGGCTTTCCTGGCCACCTGGGCACACTGCTGGCTCATATTCATTGCTGGCAGACCTGCATGCACTGAAACAATGATGATGATGATGATGTTAATGCTCTGAAGTTAGTATTTACTCTGTGGAAAAATAAAAAGTACATATATGGAAATGCTGTAACCTTTCCAGTTCTCAATGGAAGACAAGTTGTATTCACCCATATTGCACAGAGGGTGAATGGGGACAGTGAGGGTATAACACTTAGGGTAAGGAGGTCAAAATGGAGAACTTATGGAACAGTTCTAGAGTGACTGCTCTGCAGGCATAGGAGTTACAAGCACCTCTTTCAACTATGTGATTTAACAATACCTGTCCTCCTCAGTTCACTTCTTTTAGATGTTACTTATAAGACAATAACCTAAAGTATCTTTGCAACTAAACTCTGTTTTCACTCTACCATCTTTCCCTCTAGGAAGGCTCTCTAAGAGAGTGTTAAGTGCAGTTTGCATCATACAGAGGTGTTGCAATGACAAATAAACTACAGGTGCTGTGCAATCAAACACAGTAGCAAAGGAAGCCATATAAATGCATGAAATACAAACGTAGTACAGGACACAGGTCTGTGATTGTATCCAACATTCATTCCTTCTCCTTGTAGATATATGTATATTGAAGGGACTCTAGAATGATCAAGAAAGGAACTTTTAAATATTGCCCCTAAGCAAACATTTCCATAGGTTGGGCATCATCCTGTTGGAGCTGAAGGGAATTGCTCTTTTTATGAATACACTTTGGGTCACACAGTTTGGGCTGTTCTTTCTCTGCTTGACCCTTTCCTGATGCAGGCTAAGTAGTAAGTCACTCTTCACTTGTAATGCCAGAACTTTAAGGCCTTTAATTTTCTGGCCTGGGTGCAGTAGCTGTACTAGTTACTGTTGTTTTCAGTTTCTGTAAACGTTTCTTGTTTGTAGGTGTTACTGTGGCCTTCACAACTTCATTGAAAAAAGCAAAGACAGCAAAAGTGCTCCAGAGGTGATCAAAGAAAAGCTGTGCCATGGCAAACCGGGGAGGAAAGATCTCCTCTTCTCAGCAAGCGCTGTATCAAACAAGAGGCAGGCTTTGAATTTGCAGGGACCACCTTCAGAGATTCCTTGGCAAGACACACAGTTTAACCCTCAGCAACTCTGAGCGACAACATATGAGCATCTCCCACCTGGCCTGAGAAAGCCGCATCAAAGGAAACCAGACCAGGTCATCTGGCAGTGACCTGGAGGCATACTGGAACCTAGCTCTCTCCCAGCTACAAATGCACCTTGGTGGCAGTGCAGGTATGCACCCAGTCCTCCCAACAGGCTTTTGAAAGGGCAGCCAATTTTTGGCAGGGCAGCCCATCCTTGGGGGTGTAGTGGTAAAAACGCCAGTGGAGGAGTTGGAAAGCCAAACTGTCCTTTCTCTACAATTTAAATTACTTCAGGGGTTGAAAGTAATTTTATGCAGTTAAAATCCTGTTTATGTAACACAAAACCCTTTTATCATAGGCAAGGAAATGGAGCATCAGTGTATGTTTTCTATACCCAACTCGCAGAGCCTGGCAAACGCCCCTTCTCTCAAAGCCTGTGGCTGCAGGGCTTTGCTTATCTGCCAGCATAAACACCCCAAACACGTGCTCCTCAAGTACTTCCCCACACCTCACAGTTCAATGCCAGTGAAACCTCCATGCCTGGTTGGCTTGGTCCAGCTTTTCACCAGCTCCAGATCCTAGGGAATGTTGGTGGAGTGTGACTCCAGTCCAGAAGTGCTTCTCTGATTACTGTCATGTTGACCTTTACTGGATTGTGGTAGGGGACTTCTCCACTGCCCTGTGGGGCTTGAGCAGAGGGTCACTGGTCCCACTGTGCTGTTTCTCATCAGAACCACCTTTATCTCATCCATAGCAGAAGCATTTATTGCCCCTGCCTCTCCTGTTCATCCAGCACATTTCCAGATACCTCCATCCATAGGAAACCTAATTTGTAAGGATGTAGGTACCCAGTTAGATGTTTATGGGCATTTGCTTACCCGCATCCCCACCCCAAAGAACTGGTTGCACCTAAACACTTTAGAGAGAATCTCACATATAAAAATGCCAGTAGAGCAGCTCAGGGCATGGGCTTGGCTTTGGATGAGAAGATTAAAGCTCAGGTGAGCAGGGAAGTGGAAGGGGTACTGTGAGATTCTGAAGGGATACCTTCCTCTCTGCTTCTGCTCTCTCAGATGTGGAACACTGGAAAAATAGGTCATTTTAAATCACTGGACCTTACTAAAATTTGTACCTGACAAAATGTATGCTTATTTAATTACTTCAGCAACCTTTGTGTAAAACTGTGTTTCTCCATGGGAAAAGGAGTATTTTTGTTACAAAATTATCATTGTGCTTGACAAGAAGAATTCTAAAGCCAGTAGAAGCCATTAGGTATGTAGCTACCAACAATGATTTAAAAACTGGGAAAAATCACATGAGGCTGTGGAACCCAGCTGTATCAGATTTTAATCACCTACATTTCTCACTTACGTCAGCACTTGGAGAAATGAAAGTCACTCTTGGGGAGGCCCTGTGTGGTGGGAGTTGGGCAGCTACAGCAGGAGCATTGTTTTCTATTCAGTGGCATCTCTCAAAATAAAACAAGGGAGGAAAAAAAAAAAGACATACTTTCTTTTGACTCACCATGTTTTAAAACTCTTTTTCACTAAAAAATGAGTTGTGGAAAGGAAGGTGGGCTACAGCATCAGAAACAAAATGGATGCAGGATGGTGGAGTTCCACACAGGAACACAGCACGACGCTGGTCCCCTGAGTGTCAGAGGCTTCAGCTGTTTTTTTCATGCTGCACAAGACAGACTCAGCCATGCAACTGGCGTGCAGGTCCTGCCCGAATTCAGGCAATAGCTGTGGTTTCACCTGCAGACTGCTAAAGCACAAGCACTGGCTGTGTCCTTGGATATGACAATGGTACAGAAGGGAAAAGAAGAGAAAAGAATAGAGGAAAAAAAACCAGCACAAAAGGTGTTAGGTGGGGCTTGGCATGGAAAGCCCTGGAACATGATTTGCTGGGTGGATGGGGATACACTTTCTACAGTTACTATGACAGTGCCAAGGACTTCAGTATTCAGGGCCCTCTGCAAGGGGTGAGATTCACTCAACGGGGCAGAGAGATATGGCTTTTGAAAGATGCCTGAACAACCAGGCTAGAAAGCTATCTACTGGTGCCTGTTTCCCCCTGAACTCCACAAAATTTAAGTCAGATGCCAGCCTTCTGTATGTCTGGATGGGGAAAAAAAGTTCCATTGTTTTAAGGAGGAACTGTGATCTGACATCTAAAGCAAAGGCTGCTTCAGCTGTCCTTGCTCCTCTGACTGCACCTTTTTACTCTGTATGCAAATGTTTTGCTGAGGAAATAAAATTTCCCCTACTCCCCCCAACTAGCACACACCAGAGTGACCTGCTTGGCTAACCCCTCAAACTGACAACTAAACACAGCTGGCTAGAATGGACTGCAACAAAGCCAGACATTGCAAATACCATCACGAAAAGCAGACCTTGTGCCTTCATCTCTTCCCAGATCCTGTCTGCCCTTTTTGTTTATCTCCTGTGCAAGTCATTCTCCTACTTACTCATGTTCTTGTGATGAGTTTCTTTTCCCTGGCCTCTCTCCAAAGCTTCCTTTGGTGGTAAGTGTCCTTTCTGCTAGAAATGTCAGTATCTTCCACCAGTGACTTTGCTGTGGACCAAGCAGATGCCTGTCAGCTGCAGCTTAGCACCACTTTGCAATCTTCAAAGAGGTTTCTCACAAAGCAGGAAAAAGAAGTTTAATTGAATTTGGCTGCATTTATTGTCTTTAATCCTCCCCTGGCCCAAAGGAGTTCCAGGTATTTGTTCTGGAGTAGTCACAGCACTCAGATCACAACTCTACACTCAAAGCCCAGGGCCCTGCTAGAAGCTGCTTCTGGTATTTCTCTGCTCCTTTTAGTTTGCAACATGGGCTAGCAGGCAAAGAGTAACAGAGCAGGTAACTCCATTCAATCCCCACAACCACTGCTGTCCTGTCCTGTGTCCCGCTACACTTCTGGAGCTGTGGAAAGTGGGGTACTGTGGGTTTAGCTGGTCCCCACGTTAATGTAATGGAACTGCAGCGACTGAGTCATGGCTGAGAGGACCTGCACAGGTGACACGGCCGGTAAGTGTGGTGCCAACACGCACAGACAGGTTGCTCCAGCCATCATTTCTTCATGTGAGCAAGCCAACTGATCTAGTAGAGGCCTGTGATTCCCCCCTTTGCCCAGAACCAGGATCAGATCACAGTTTCTCCTTAAAATATTGGGATTTTTTTCCCCATCCAGGAACACGGAAGACTTCATTCTGACATAAATTTTGTGGAGTTCAGGGGGAAGTAGGCACCAGTAGATAGCTTTCTAGCCTGGTTGTTCTATCAAAAGTCATATCTCTTTGTCCCATTGAGAGCAGGAGCTTCATCGTAAATCTCACAGAGGGCCCAGAATACTGAAGTCCTTGACACTGGCATAGTAAGTGTAGCAAGTATCCCCATCCACCCAGCAAATCATGTTCCAGGACTTTCCATGCCAATGAAAAAAATTTAATTTTTTTTAGTTGCAATATCCTATATAACATTCACAGAGATCATTTTTACCACACAGCTAAAAAATAAACACTGCATTAATTCCTACAGCATGGAATGTTGTTATATTCCACCCACTCTTGAAAGGTATTGTGCCCATCACACGCACAAAGGTGGCTAAAGATCCATGTGCAATACCCCTTTATTAGCAAGCACCCTATGTATCCTTCTCATTCACTAAAGTAACGCAAAACCAACCTGTATCACGCTACTGAAACTAGGTCTTTATCACAGATGGGTGTATGTGACAGAACCAGCTCCTAAGCCATAAGAGACAGAAAGGTATAGCAGCCTGTGTCCTCACGGCACGAAACTGGCAGCCAGACTAGAACAGCTCTGGTTTTGCATTTCCCCAGTTCACTCAGGCAGCCTGTACAACCCCTAGCTGCTCTGTTACTCATGCTCTCTTGTGGTAAAGAGTTTCAATTTCTTCGGGAAAAAGATGTGTAAAGAACAGCTGTTGAGGGCAGGAATAGATTGACAGGCGTGGGAGCAAGATGATTATCTACATTCAGCAGCAGAGACAAGGTTCCTCAGCCTAGTGAGATACATTCTGAGATAATTAACCTCAGCTAACCAGCTGAGGAAATATTATGAAAGGCATTTTGTTGTACAAAGGGAAGAGTGAGCATTGGGTATCGACAAGATTTTTCCCAAGTGCAAAGAAGCAGGAGCTTAAAAATAAAGAAGTTAATATAGCAATGCCTAAAAATACAGTTTGCCCATACCAGCTCTGTTTGGTGCTTTTTTAAAGAACAATTTTTAAACAAAGGTGCATATTTGTTTTTAAAAACCTCTGACAAGGTATGTTTTGTTTTAATTGTTATTTTTCAAATGGATGAAAAGGGTGCCAGCACCTCAGTAATGCAGGGCAGCATAAGCAAATATTTAGACCCTGACCACAGACACGTATTCAAGTCCCACATCAATAGCACTAGGGCTCTCCTTTTGCTAAAGGTACATGCCCGAGTCTTACCTTCCACTGCTGCTTTGGTGCAAACCCTGATATACTTCAGCAAGGCCTTTAGATCTTTTCTACCTCATTCTTTTCCTTCTTAATCAAGTTCTCTGTTGTTTGGTTGTTTGGTTTTGTTTATTTTGTTTTGTTTGTTTTTCAAGGGAAGTGAGGAGGGGAGGGTACAGACTTTTGAAAAGATACCTAAAGAAGTTAGGAGATGAAGTCTCTCCCTGTGCCAGTCAAGCACTTCTAGAAACTGCTGCTGCAAGAGAACAGCAGTCCTTCGCTTCTCTCAGAAGCAGACATATGCAGACAGAAACACTTGGTCTTGGTACGAACACCATACACAAAAGAACTCCTCTAATGGGTGCCAGGCAGCTTCCCCTTGATTTATCTGGATCTCTAACTCTCACTGAGGTAATGCATCCCTGCTGACAGATTATGAGGGTTGCTGGCTGCAAGGCAGCCTTCAGCAGCCTGAAACTGGAGTGAGTAGAGCAGTTCTGTCATTTGCTCCACATATCACCTGCTGATCCCTTGAGTGAAAAATCATTATCTTGGAAGCAAGTATCTGATAACTCAGCCAAACACGCTAGAAGGATTAACAGCCATGACCACCACTCACGGAGCAGTCACAGAGAGCCGGTTATTCGTGACATGGTGTGGTGGTTCAGCCCCAAGCAGTGGCTGAGCACCACATGCCACTCACTCACTCCCAGAGGACAAACAGACAGAGCCTCCTGGGCCGGGATGAGGACAGATTACTGACAAAATCACTGTGGAAGGGGAACAATAACAGCCTGCGGCACATTTCACTCACACCCTCAGGTATGAGGATAACACAGAGTACACCACAAAGCAAGGACAGACCCAACACCCAGCCACACTCAGGCAGCCCTAGGGGCACTCAGGACCAGCCTGTAAAAAAAGGCTGATTGAATGACTGACAGGAAAGGAAGCAATTCCTTTGCAAAATTCCAGCAGCAAAAGGGGCAATTCCTTTTGGGATGCTGTTCCCAAGCAGTTTGGGACAGTTTGCCTCTTCACTGTACTTTTAAAATATGAGCTCTCCCTAGGATATTTTCTTACATCAATCATGTATCATGAAGAATCAACAAAGTTTTGATTCTGTCAGATTACAAAGATAAAGGCTGAAACAAGCACTTATTTCTCTCTGGTTTTCCTGATGCTGGACGGAAAGCTCCAAGCTTGAAGTGTATCCATGCACCTTTTCTGCCTTGATTTGAAATATGAGAGAGGAGCAGTGCAAAAGAGCAAATTCCACAGCAGACACGTTTTAAATCCTCCTCTCCACCTCAGGCTGGAAGACCTTTTAAACACGATATAGTCCGTAGGGGGTTAGCTGATTTTATTTATTTATTTCCAAACAGAAAAGAGCCATAACTCTCCCCTTCCTTACAAAGAGGGAAAAAATGGAATTGTGCGTTCCCACAGGGTGTTGACTCCATTGAGAGAAAAAACCAAAAGGAAAATGTAAGGTATAATGTAAGGTAATACGAATACAAGATTAAAAGGTAACAAAGTGCAAGTCAAAGAACGGTGTGTTTGCTTAAGGATATCAAAGGCAGCAATAGAAAGATTTGTATGGGTTTTGAAAGCTGCCTGTTGACTTGGAAAAACAAAGAATGATTGCAGCGATTTGCACATGGGGATGACTGGAAAGAAAACTGCTGCTTCTGCAGTGTCAGTACCTGTATCTGTAGTCTGTAGACTTCCCAGCAGCTGGTAAACCAGATTTCTACAGCTGTGAGAAAGGCTGAGACTGAAGACTTCTCCAAGATTACTCATTTTTTTGTGAAAAAGCAGCATTTCTTTTTTCTAGAGCCAGGAAACAGCAAAATTAGAATATAAAACATAAGCTGCCAATCCAATAATAAATTGCAGCTCATCATTGGCACATGGTGCTGTGGCACGGAGCTGGAGCTAACACACAGTCAGCAGCCTCCCGAGCAGAGCCTCACGAGACACAGCTACCTGTGGGCTCAGCAGCTCCAGGAAAGAACAAGAATGTCTTAAAAGCATGAAAGTGGCCCAAAGAGAATGGGTTTAGAGGCCACTTTTCAAAGCTCACTGTAAAAGCCCAAGACTCAAAGGGTTTTGTTAGCTGAATGAACCTAGTAATTATCTTGCTTCATGTTTCAAACGCTGTGCTCTGATCAGTGCAGAGCTGCTGCCTGCCGATCTGCTTCCTCTATTCGTATGAACATCAAGATCTGGCTTGCAAACCTTCTGTGCTTTCCATGTGGCCTGGATATTGTTTGCACCACGTCCATCTTTCCCAGAATGCCGGAGCGCTGGGAAAACATGCTCCTGGGGGAAGCCTGAGTTCTGCCTGTAAATTCCTTCCTCTGCTTACGTGTCATCATTCTGGACTTGCAGCTATTGGATAAGATCTTCTTGAGGAAAGGTTGCACTAGCGTTGATTTTCATTCTGTTCAATCCAGAGAGATGAGTTCAGGGAATGTCGCTGCTCTTTTCTAGTGGAAAACACGTCTGTGATGCTCTATGACAGCGTTCTTCAGCTCCACTGATTTTCTGATGCTCATAACAGGTTTTTAGAAATAATGGACTGCAAATGACTAAAAACCCCATCGCTCTAGAACTGTTTATATCTGCCTGCAGAGAACAGCCTGCAGGCATGCTGAAAGAATTTAGACAGCACAAGCAGATCTGTGAACACTGGGCTTAACCAAGCCTGGTTTTCATCCTGTTTGTATCTTGTAATCGCCTCAAATTTCTAATGGAACTGAGCATTGCTGCTGAAGGAGCTCAGCTTTTAGCAGGCACAGCAGACTAGTCCTGTCCTAAGCAGTAAAAGATTGTCATTGCTGCTTGCACAGGAGAGACAGGGAGAAATGACTGTGGAATGGAGTCTTCTGTATTGCAGGTTTCCTAAAGCATAGACAGATCCTTTGTAGCATCATTTACTTGTGCAGAGGATTCTCTGGTGTCTGCCAAATCGAGAGGCTGGCTTCTAATCCTTCTCAGCTGCCTGCTTTCACCAAACTCACAACATGGCCACCTTGTGATTCCTGTTGCTCCTGGATGTGCCTACAGGTAAAGATATTATGAGGAGACAGAGAAGGCTTGTAAAGGCTTCTTCCTTTATCAAAGAGTAAAACTGTGGAACAGTTACCTACAGAAAGTAATGCAGAGAGAACATTGAAATGAGCTTGGCCTAACTAACCCCAAGTGCACAAGTGAGGGCGGGGGAGATACCTGTCTACTTCTTCTCTCTGGTGGACAGTGACAGGACATGAGGAAAGGGAGTCACTCTGCTCCAGGAGAAGGTCAGACTGGACATTAGGAAAAGGTTCCTCACTGGGAGGAGGGTCACTCACTGGAATAGGCTGCCCAGAGCAGTGGTCACTGCGCCAAACCTCTTGAAGTTCAAGGAGTGTCTGGGCAATGCTCTTGACGAACCTTAAGGTTCCCTTTCAACTTGAGATCTCCTACGATTCTAAATCCTAACTCACATGACACTCAGAGTAAAGCATGCCATAACAATGGAGGGGGATGTAGAAGTGAAGTTTGCGGTAAATGCTCCAGGTTCTTAGAAACTTCAGAAATATTTCCAAAAGGGACTCAAAATCTTGAAAAAATTAGAAGGGAGGAAAAAAAAAGAGAACATCCTATGCCCAGAGAGGAGAGGACCAGTGAAATAACACCTCTTCCAGGTACCACAGTTTCCACGCTGTACCAAAGCATTTCATACACTTTTGACCAGGCCAGTATTCCTGTGGAGAAAGGTATCTTGATTGCAAAGACTTTACCCATCCATAAAGAGCATTTTAGGGTATGACTAAGCACAGGAAACAATTACTCGACACCCAGGGCAGGCTTACAAGGAAAATATCTGGGAAGGGAAATTCCAAGTACCAGATAAAACACCCAGAGGCTAAAGTATTTCACTATTATACTGATTTACTGTCATCTCCTGGGACATGTTTATGGATAAACGCAAAACAGTGACATCTCAATGGGATTAAATTGGATCACTTCTCTTATTAAGGTATTACTCTTGCTTGCTGACGCTCTGCCGGGTATTCTGGGTTCATCACTCCTGTGATAACAAAATCACTGCCATTTAAGCCTGACTTTGCCAATCTGAATGAAATCTCTCTTCAGTGCATGAACTCTGCCTTTTGTTTTGGAGGGTGAACCTGGGCAAAGCCAGAAATGATGCTTGCATTAAGCCATCTTATTGTCAGGTAAGAAACGCTTGTCGCACCGTGTCAAAGACAGTACAGATTTTCACTGCAAAACACACAAAGCCAATACACAAAAATGTGTTCAAACAGTCTGGTTTGTTTGAAAAAAAACCATGAATCAGTCCTGCTGTGGTAATTATCAGAATGTGGGATGAAAAAAACAGATTCCTAGGAGTCCCAGAAGAAAGCAGCACCGATCTACAAGGTCCTAAACTAACTCTAACAGTCCTATTTATTGGACTCACCAACAGAAAAACCTTTTAAGAAAATGAGGAAAAAAATTAAAATAATAAAAATTGGATATTTGAACAAGAAAGTGATCTGCTGGACATGTGCAGCTGGAAATTCCCATCTACCTTGCCTCACACTGACCTCCTGTGTACATAAATAATAGTGCTGCTGAAGTCTCCAGATACTGCTGTGGCAACACGAGGAAACATTCTTACAGCTATTGCTTTCAATCTCTTTGCAAAAACGCACAATGTATTTGTCTCTCTGGTCTCCTCTTTCTGTTTTGAGCTACAACATAAGGCCAGATTCCAAACTAGTATCATTGTGCTAAATTTAGAAGGAACAATGTTAAGCCATGGAGGCAGAGAACCTCAATAATTCCATAATTTCAAGAGAATTTGATGACAATCTGGGACAGAAAGTTGAATTCCTCAGAATGTCTGGAGGCATACACAATTTTGAGCCTGTTTTATTGGAATAAAATGTAACATCCAACAGATTAAAGCCATGAAGAACAAGGGAGTAAGGTAGCATTTAACAGACCTGGAATGATCCAACTTTCATTTAGCCGCAAAACACACAAGCCACCACTCCGAAAGAGGCTTGATAATCACACAGAAATCATTGTATTCGTTTGCTAGTAAGAGACTGCAAAAATCCCGAGCTGCTTTTGAAGCACTCTTTTCCTGCCTCTCAGCAGGTACTTACAACTGCTGTTTGGCATTCCCCATGGACCTGGCCCTGTGCTTGCAGTGCCTGAATGAATACTCCACCTGATAGGGAAGGGCTGGCTGTTGTGCACATGGAAATGAAATACCCAGAGTGGGTCAGAATTCACAGGAATGCAAAACAAAATGGAACTTCCTAATATCCTCTGAAGCCAAGAGCCCAACCGGGGACGTCATTTTCCACAGATGAAGAGGAAAGCTGAGAACTGGCTCACAGCCACCCTCTGTTCCGGTATATTAGGCTTTACCCCGCTGTATTGCCACAGCTGATCCGTGCCTGTTAGCTCAAAATATCTTCACCATCCTACCCCAATTCACTTTGCTCTCTCTCCATGTCTCCCAGGATGGGTACAGGGTGGGGGGTGGGATGTATAAGCTGCCATCAACCTGAAATACTCTGTGCTAAAAGCTGCTCAGGAGCACCCGGGCCTTTGGAAATGACTGCTAAGAGCTGACTTTATTTCTATAATCCTTCCTCTGTTGTTCTCCACTCTGTTAATATTTTTTTCATACTTCTGGGGTGTTCTGGATTTTCATGGCAATGTTTTGGTAGCAGGGGAGCACCGTGAGAAGCTGCTAGAAGCTCCCCTTCTCCAATAGAGCCAATGCCAGCCAGCTCCAAGACAGGCCTACCTCTGACCAAGGCCCAGCCCATCAGCAGCAGTAGCAGCACCAACAGGGCAACATCTTTAGGAAAAAAACCTAAACCAAACACAACTCACCCCAAAAACCCATAAAACTAGGGGCATCATTTGCAGCCAGAGAGAGGAGTGAGAAGATGTGAGAGTAACAACCCTGCAGACACCAAGGGCAGTGCAGGAGGGGGAGGAGGTGTTCCAGGCACCAGAGCACAGATTCCATGCAGGCTGTGGTGAAGTCCATGGTGAATGAAGCAAGTTGTCCCCCTGCTGCTCATGATGGGGAGTAGAGATTACACCTGCAGCCTGAGGACCACACACCAGAGCAAGTGGCAGCATCTGAAGGACACTATGACCCCATGGGAAGCCTGTGTTGGAGCAGGCTTGAGGAAGGACCTGCAGCCCATGGAGACAGGAGCCCATGCCAGAGCAGGTTTGATGGCAGGATTTGTGACCCTGTGTGGGACCCACATGGGAGCAGTTTGTTCCTGAAGGTCTGCACTACATGGAAGAGACCCATGCTAGAGCAGTTGGTGAAGAAGTGCAGCCCATCAGGATTCACATTGGAGAAATCGGTGGAGGAATGCCTCCTGTGAGTGGGATCCCAGGCTAGAGCAGGGCAGAGTGTGAAGAGTCCTCCCCTGAGGAGGAAGGAGCGACACAGACAACATGATGAACTGACCCCAACCTCCATTCCCCATCACCTGTGCCACAGGGAGGTGGCAGGACAGAACCGTGAGTGAAGCTGAGCCCGTTAAGAAGGGAAGGGCAGGGGTTGGTGCTTTAAGGTTTGGGCTTATTTCTCAATACTCTGTTCTGCTTGGTAATAAATTAGATGAATTTTCCTGAGCAGAGGCCTTGGCCCATAAGCCTGTTGTTGTGATTCTCTCCCCTGTCCTGTTGAGGAGGGAAGAGCAGTTTTGGTGGGCACCTGGCCTCCAACCAGGGCCAACCCACCATAGTGGGGTAGAAACTTCCCCGCTCTTGCGGTGAAATTCTGACTGTATCTTCAGATGCTGCTTAGGTGCAATGGAAGAAACAGAAAAGACAACACATATTATGTACATGTGTTACACATATATAATGTATCTGATTTTTCACACTGTGGTGATCCAACAAGGGCACCAGGGAACATAAAACATGAACTGCAACTAAAATACATCAATTCCGCCGCCTCAGGTGGGAAAACACCAGTAAAAGGTCACTTCCTTACTCAGCTATGAGACTGCAGGAACAAAAGCACTATTTCTGGATAAAGCATGCATGGACACTTGGGGCAGCAGAGGGGGACAACAGAATTCAGAGCTAGTCCCTCTTTTCTGTGATCATAAAGGTGTCATTTTTGTTTACCTCGGAATACAAATGTTTCCGCAATAGCTATACCACAAATAGTGTCATTGCCTCCTGCATCCTCAGACCTCATCTGTGTCAGAGCCGAAAGGAACAAGCATCTGTGCTGCCCAGTGTCATTTCCTCTGCTTCCAGGAGCTGCAGCTGTGGAGGTGCTTTGGCAATGGTACTTTCCTTTCTACTGGAGCTCAGCACTTAGATCACCAACCGCTCTCACAGAGTCTCCTCTGGCTGTCACCCAAAGGCAACAGCGCTGCCCTTGACAGCAATGCAGCAGTTAGATTTTTCAGAGACCTAACTTCCTAGAGCAAATGCAGTCACCAGGATCAGAAATGCTGAAGAACAGTGTAAGACCTGGGAAACAGGGTGGTGACTGGGAAGTTAAATCTGAGCTCACACACAGAAATGAGGTGCAGACTGGCCCACACATCTGGCCACTATTAACTGAGACTGTAAATACTGAAACAAAGGAGTCTGGGTGGCTTCTGGCTGTCTCCATCATGCACAGAACAAAGAAATCTCACCAAAAGCTTTAAAGGAGCCAATAGTGACATACAGTAGAAAGTATATTTCACAACAAAGGTTTTTGACACCCTATCACAATTACACACACAAACACTGTGTTTTTACTGTAACCCACGTTATCTATTACAAAACAAAAGATAAAAATTAGCTTAACGTAAGCTTACACAGAATTGTTTATCTAGGAATAACAATCTCCTTCCTCTGGAGATGAAAATTTTGGAGATAATGCAGACATTGGTATGTATCTAAACCAAACAGTTTCTCAATATAGCACCATGAATGGGTACAGACCAGCAGTAACAGCATAGCAGTGGTGCGTGGCTTTACCTTACTTGGCCTTGGTGTGGAATACTTATTCCAGGAGGCAGAGCAAAAAATACTGGAAGGAGAATTTCAGTGTTAACTGAGGGAATGGCAGTAAAGAATCATTAGAAATGTCTCTAGAATTTCTTGAACCAATATAGCAATTAGCTCAGCAGGATGCTATGTGCAAAATACAGAGCTGCCAGATGATTCCATAAACGTGAGTGTAAGGATAATAAATCTGAGTAACAAAAGCACCCCTGCAGAGACACACTTTAACTCCATTCAGTTGGCAGGACTGTCCTCTCCCAGGAAGTGTATTTGTATATCCGATCAGAAGTCTACAAGTTTGTATTCACAGTGAAACTCTTTCTAGCATAAAGGTGTATTTCCTTCCAATGTCATGTCAGACAGCTGGCCTTCACTAGCACTACTCTTAAAACCAGATTAATTTCACTGTACAACCTTGTTTCTGTAACAGACAAAAGTACAGCCACTACAATTTCACGTTGTTGTTTTTGTCCAGTCCTATACTAGTCATTCCAAGTAGAACTTCTAAGGTTCTTCTACTACAGCTACTTCTTTATTTCCTACTGGATAAAGCTTTCACTTTACCTAAAAATAATTTTTAAAAATAGTTGAAAAGCTTGGGAGCAACGGAGTCATGTTTCTGAAAAAGAAACACAAACTCTTAACACACTACACATACAATTAACACACTGCAACACAATTAATGTTTGCACAATTATCTGAAGAGGGCAAGGCTAAATTATTTAACGATTTCTCTATGCTTCCCACATTAAACTGAGACTGGTGCAGAGGGAAGAAAGATCAGTACACAACAGAGAAGGCAGGCTCACAGCCAGAGGTAGGTCTGCCAAGAGTGACAAAGGAGGCAAAGAGGGAAACATGCAGGACTGTAGCTGTTCTGGAGAGGTAAAGATGGCAGGGAGTCCTGCCTCCTTGCTCCTCCCATGCCACTCCATTCCTGGGTAGTGATGTGCTGCACTGCTCAGCTCTGCAGGGCTGAGTCACTAAACGCATCATGTAAGTCCCAGCAGAAACATGTTTGGTAAGAAGAAACCTTGCTCTGAAAACCTTACCTTACAGAAAGACAGCCTGGGTAAAGAAGAGGTACAGAGAAAAGAAGGTTACATGAAGACGTCCAACCTTTCACCTATCCCACTGACAAGACAGACTTCACACCCCCAGTCCTGCATAACATGCTGGAACACTGCTGGTCCTGGCAAAGGGTGAAATTAGTTTTCCTCTCACAGAGGATGTTGTACCTGCTTCTCTAAATAATTTCCTGCCTCTCCAGCTCTCCCTTATTCAGGAACAACTGCTCATGAACTCTCTCACAGCTAGTGCAGCAATAGAATGAACCAGAATGTAGTGCAGTCTGTACCATTATACCTTGGCAGCCTATTCCATTGAGACAGGGAATTACAAGCAGAACGTGTGAGAATGAATTCCACAGGAGAAACTGAAAGAGTAAGTATCAGTAAGGTTGTTCTTACTCAATCAGTGAGCATCCCCAACTCTTAATTGCTAATGTAGACAAAGGAAATGCTGGATAACAGAAACGACATCACCCAGATCTGAAAAAAGTATCCCCAGTTAGATGCACCAGCTAAATGCTCTCTCATGTAGCTCTGATTGTAATTCCTTTCTGATGTTAAACTTTAACACCCTTTTTTAAACACACACACACAGAGAAAAGCATTAACACAGTGTCTAAATTTATAAAGCCATCAGGAATCAGAAATATTTAGAATTTAAAAAAAAAGGGTTATCATATATTCAAAGTGATAAAAGGCAAAACATAACCTGGAGTAAACAACAAAACTGAGTAAAAACCAAAGCTCTTGCTTTTTTATTTCATCAGTTAGCAGAATGATTTTGCTAATACATCGAAAAGCAACTTCTAAACAGGAGTGGAAGTAATTAAAGGCACTTGATTCATTCTTACAGAAGGAAAAAAAATGTTAACTGAGAGTATGCCATAGGAACTTGTTTAATTGTACTTTATTGAGTGACTCTAACCAGATGTTACACACTGGCTCATTAACCAGACAATGGTTTAATGGTTTTACTCATTGTAATTAGAGAACAGGGATTAACAAAACTGCACTTAACACAGGTAGCTCCTTATTTAAATTAGTTTCACATATCATTAAAGCTAGTCAGCTTGTTGGCAAACGGCAGTTTTATAGATTGCTGTATTATTTGCAATTATTGCTAATTGCTTTGAGCAGTGATTGCAATCTCTGGAACACATCTGTTGCTGACACTATTTTAAACTGACAATTTCATGGCCAACAGCTCAGTACTTGTTATTGAGCTAATATTACCCGTGACTGATAAAAGTCTTCTACCTTTATATATGGGAATACAACAGGCACTTCATCTGATGTAAGGCTGCATTTTCTCTCATAATGGGCCAGTTTATGTGTTCCAAGGTAGTGGATCCCCCAGATAGTCTCACCTGGATCAGGGGATTATTCATGTAATAAAATACTATACAGACCCTCATTAGTTGTTCATGTCACTGGAATTGCTGAAAGCCTGTGGCCAACAAGCAGGATGCATGCTAACATCTCTGACAGAAACCTGTTTGTGAGGGTTCTCTTTTGCATACCACACCCTCTGGAAACAAGGGGAGACAATGAACATCTCACTTCCAATAATAACCACATTTCAACTGCCCATGCTATAGTAGGTATGTGCTATTCAGATACATCTATACACAACAGATGAAGGCCTTGCTAAGAAATGTGCATTTTTCTCTATGCAGACTTCAGGGGTTAAAACATCAGAGCAGAGAGACACTTTCAGTCTCCAGGAGCGATGATGTAATCCCTGCTTGTGCCACGTCCACTGCAGCAGACAAATGTACAGCCTCGCAGGCTAAAGCAGCAGGTGGGGAGTGCACTGTGCTGTGGAGATAAGAGCTGGGGAAAGAGAACAAATCCCAGTTAAAGAAATAAATACTTTGCAACCATTCCAAGACTCAAGCATAGACCTGACAGAGAACGTGCACCACTCACATCAATGGGATAAACGATAAAGTTTCTAAAAAGTCTTTTAAGACCTAAGGTGCTGCTACAAACTGAGTATTACAGCCAGTTCGAGGTGGGTAGGAAGCGTTCCCATAGGGCCTGCTGACTACCTGACCTATGTTAACCTTGCCATCGACAAGCTTTGGACATCTGCCCAAAGCAGATCTTCAGAGAGCTGAAGATTAGGCACCATCCTTTTGCATCTGAATGAGCATCATATATATAAAATGAAGTAAAAGATTAGGAGGAATGAAGCAAGTTAAATGTGTGACACGGCAACTGAGTAAGAACAACTGTGACCTAATGAATTTTTAGATGAAAAAAAATTAGTAATAGCTAAGTACATCAACAGTCAGACAGTGTACTTTGCAAACCCAGTGTCAGACCTTTACCCACTGAGGAACAGTTAAAGTTGATGACAGCAAGCACACTAAATGGGAATTCACAATCTGTCCCACTGCAGTAATGTAATTCCTGAGGCAGCAGACATGTAGTAAGATGGTAAGTACTTCAATACAGTGGCTCTTTGTGACAGAAACTGTGGAACAGAAAAGCTTAGAGGGACCCCAAGAAATAATATAAGACTATTCACCTGACATCATGGCAAGATCAGCTGTAGCTGTGCCATTCCTGACAAGTATTTGTTTTCCCCACCCAGAAGCCATAGTTGCACCCCATTCACAGCCACCTGTCACCATGCCTCAGTCCCCTACTGTTTAGAAGCACATGGGTACATGTCCCATGAGCACCACGGACAGGAGAAGCTGGGTGTTACTACAGTGGTGTTTTGCCTATTTGTATGTTATGCTTCTTGGCAGTCTCTTCTCTGCCACATTAAGAAACCTACTAGTAGTCATCCTACTCGCAGTTGGACCAATAGATCTCATGTCTTGTCGAGTTCCTCTGTCTCCTTCTCCCCATGGGCCACATCTTTCCTGGAGTACAGGGCCTAAAACAGGACCATGGCTTTACAACTGGGCAGGGCAGAAGGCTGACTCACAAGTTTATTCAAATTACATTCTTACTCAGAAATGCATAAAACTGATGCTTATTTAAAATTAAATGAGTATTTGTTATCATTATAGCTACTTCTTGTGAGCACTGTGAAGTCTATCACAAATGACATCTGGGTTTTTCCTAATGAGATGGAGGAGCTTTAATTCCTACCAAGGATATTCTCTAAAAAGAAGAGAATGGATTCACAAATTTCTCTGTGTGCTTGCTGAATTACCAACTCCTGGCCTCCAACATCACACCACATTACAGCATGACCCCTGTCAAACGCACTCAAGGTACTCAGCTCCCTAAGGAGCTCGTTTTTAAAGACGTCTGAAGTGGAAATTCAGGACCTAATCTTCTCTATGCTTTTTGCAACCCGTTCATACTCATACATGATTCTTCCAGTATTGTCTATTACCTTAAATAGTTCTCCTATCACTGTGTTGCTAATTGATCTGACATGGTTTTAAAAAGCATTTCTATTCCGCTGTGACATTTTTCCCAGAATGACTGAAGTAACTGAGGAGCCTTTCACACCATGACAACTAAGGGATGCCCCTCCTCCTGCTGTAAGCAGCCGCCTGCCAGGAATGCCAGTTTAGACACCAAGACAGTTGTAGCCCCTTCTGCCTCAAATGTCAAAGCTCACTCTTGACAGTATTTTTCAAAAAACCAAAACCAAACCAAGACTGCAAGCTCAAGCTTATCACGGCATCCTATTGCCACGGGAATCACGAGATCCCTTTAATTACTTAAAGAAAAAAAGGCACTGTGGAACCTTTGTTTTGCAGTTCAGATTGTAAGAACTGACTTGAAATTTAGGCAGATACAAATCTAAATATTCCTACTTTCTCAGGTCCTGTATAAGACTAGCTACTCCTATTTCTGAATGCCAAACAAACAGTTTAACCCATCAGTGTTCTCTACTTCACAGCCCCCATGCTGGAGGGTCCTGACCTTTCAAGGGATGTAGATCAGAAGACTGTTCTTAGAGATAAACATATTAAAGCAAAATCAAAGAGGTTGCTTAAAGTTGCTCAAAGCTGCTCAAAGGTATATATTTATTTTAGCTTTGAAAGGAAGACAAGTATGAAGTTACTACCATTGAACTATCACAAAACAGAACAAAATCAATTTCCTAAAACTTTCTAACAGGTTTATCGTGGCCTTTAGCTAAAGATCAACACTACTGGAAAAAAAAAATCCTTTTAAACCTTTTAATTAAAGCTGGGAAGACTAGAAATTGGGTCTTTGCACAGGAAAATTACATCAACATTTTTGTGTTTATGACTTCACTCTTAGTGTAGCACACCATAAAAACTTCACTTATTTAGTTACCATTAAATCAAAACATCTCTGAACTGAAGTCTTATTGCTACTCATTGTCTGAGTTCTTCCTTTATTAAGATGAGCCCCATACTTCTCAGATGTTTTGCCAATGACTACAAAGATAAAGAGGGCATCAGTTCAAGCAACAGACAGAATTAGTGACCCCCTGAAGGAACTCTTGATCATAACTTCTAACACCCAAGAAGCCTTATCCAAACAGGCTGGCAAAAAAAGCTATCTGACAATACATACCGTGCCACTGAGAATGAGAGGAACAGTATAAGACAGACAGCAGCAACTGACCCAAATCCAACAGCAGTCATGTAATGCAGAGTGGGTGACAAACCTGAAAGAAAATATCAAACAATTCAAATAAACAAATACCAAGTAGCGTAGCTTCAGTCTTGTGACTGACTCATGGAGTCTGCTCCAGGTTAAATTACTGCAACAAAACCCAGATGCTGGACTTACTGCTCAGTGAAGTAGTGATGGAGCTGACTACTTAGTAGCTAACATCCAGCTGAGGAAGTAAGATTAAATGGTGTGTTTCACAGACATGATTATCCTTACCCATCCCTCAGTTTCCTGCCTTTTTTCTTTCTTTGATGGCAGTTTCAGTCGTATGCCAAGGTGGTCTGTGGTGCCAGAAAACCCTAGTGCTGTATTAAACAGCTCAATACATATCCTTAATTTCTTCTTTTACAATCTGGGCATGATTTCTCCTCCTTCTTTCTCCACCCCCACCCCCCCCCCACCCCCCCCATTTTTTTTTCCTTTTCTCCAAGTGACAGAATAGAAATAAACCTGGCAACAACAGTCTGGCCCAAGCCCATAATACCAGAAGCCACCCAGGGACAGAACAAAAGGCTTACTGTGACTTGCTGTCACAGTCACAATTACTAAGGATTACTGGCACAGATAACCTGAGGAAATAGAACCTCAATCCCTTTCAGCCACCTCTATCCCATTTTCAGCCTAGTCAAAGGTTATTTCTTACTAGACTTCTAAAATGCTGAATCTTATTCCTGAAAGATTCCATAACCCAATTTGCTGTTAAACCTTGCAAGTTTAAGTATTTAATGTTTTAGTGAAAAATTGAATTCTGGTGAGAATGGCACTCACTTCAGTGACATTACTGTCTATGTCTATGAGGAGAATCCAAGTGCCTGAACATCAGAAAAGCAAGTACAGTTACTCTTTTTTGGCTCATCTGAATGCACAGGTTCAAAACTGGCTGGGTGCTCACTCAAACTGATCTGAAGCACAAAACAAGTAATACAGAGCCATAAGGGGTTCCCAATCAGTTTACCATCTTCACCTAACACTGCCTAGTGAAGCGAGGCTTCTACCTGTGCAGCAACTCTCACCGGTGAACTTACTGTCAGGCTGTCAAAATGAAAGAATGTCAGTGGGGTCCTACAAGCAAAATCTTTCAATCCAGAAGCATGTTCAGATTTGGTAAAAATTATACCCATCCTTATATCACTTTTAACACCAGTTTCTATAAGAAAGTTATGCATCTCTAGAGCAGATGTCACCTGTCCATAAAAATGACAACCGTCCTCCCCACACATTCCAGGAATATATTTGGTGAAAATGCCTCAAAATTAATTTTACTTGCTTGTGACAGAAGGAAGCATGCTTTTAACAGCTTTCTACAACTTTTTATGACAATGATTTGTCATATCATGTGTAGCTTTGTCTAGAAGGCATCTGAAACAGGCCCATTTGGTTCAGATCTAATTTAGATATTACTTCCACACTAAGAAATGATCCTCAAAAGATTCAGAGAGCAAAAAAACTCTCAGTCCCTCCAGCTGCAGAATTACATTAGGCCAATGATACCATCTGGCTAGAAGTCCTATAGGGCCTACAAGAAAGCTGGAGAGGGACTGTAGTGACAGGACAAAGGGTAATGGACTTAAGTTGAAGGAGGGGAGATTTAGATGGGATATTAGGAAGAAATTCTTCCCTGTGAGGGTGGTGAGGCCCTGGTACAGGCTGCCCAGAGAAGCTGTGGCTGCCTCCTCCTCGGCAGTGCCCACGGCCAGGTGGACCCTGCCATGGGCTAAGCAGCGGGTGTCCCTGCCCTTGGCAGGGGCTTGGGACTAGATGGGCTTTAAGGCCCTTTCCAACCCAAACCAGTCTGGATTCTGTGATTCAATATGAAGGCAAATAGATTTAAAACAGGAAGCCAAAGGCCTGACTTCTCCTACTCCCATTTTCCAATACCCATTCCTTTAATCCCAAAACTGAAATATACCCATTTGTAAGACAGTCTCCAATGATGCTCTGCAAGATGATAAACTAAAAATTCAGAAGAGGACAGTCTTCTGTCTTCCCATAGTTATTTTGCAAGCCTTGCCTTACACAGCTCTAGCAACAGAGCCCTCAAACCTAAGGAATCCATACTCTCAGCCAAGCCTCCACATCCACAAACTGCCTTAATTATATCGTAAGTCCAGTAATAAACAAACTAATTTACAAGAGTAAACAGCAAAAGCTAAACTAGAAATAAGCACATAGTTGTCACCAGATCAGTAATAACACAAGTCAGATGTGGGTTTTGCGAACAGTGGAACAAATGCCCCTCAAGCACTCCATGCATCACATCATCTACTATCATTCCAAAGTGCTTCCTCACTCTTTAAAGTGACTGCATTTCCTAAATCCAATTTGTGAGTCTTTCAGTTTGAAAGCAGAAGTTAAGAGAGTGTAGGGGACTCCAGTGGTTCAGCTTAGTTAGGAGAGAAATGTTTGCTTTTTGCTGAAACATGATGAAATGGGTGGAGAGAGTACTTTCTACTACGGCAAAAATAAGAAAAACAATCCCTTGAGGACACCAAACTTCTCTGAGATTAACTCACTCACTGGAGATGTTTTATTAGGGAAAAAAAAGAGAAAAATGAAAAAAGATAAAACCATACTGAGAAATTCACTGTTTTTTAGAGTTATACCATTATACTTTTAAGGAACTGTACTTATAAGAACAAAAATTAGCCATATGTTTTATTTTTGCAGTGTCTTTTACTTTCCTGAGTTCATAAAAGGATTTAATTCTCCAAGGACAACCTGAACATACCAAAATAAATAATGTGGCTTCTAAAAGCTAGAAAAGATTTTTTTAGGGAAAAAAAAAATCTTTTGGTCAATATAGAACTACCTTCAAACAGGCTTCTAATATTTCACATCGCCTGTGCTTCAAATGCTTCATGCACAAAAATTGCTATGAAGATGTGGTGCATAAAAAGAATAATAGAGAAAAAATAGGGAGAAAGCAGAGAATCTGTTTTAACATTAATCTGCGAGGGCAGAATACTGAAGTCCAAGGAAAATTTTCTGCTACTAATCTTTTCAACCCCCCAAGTCAACTAACCACTGATGGCAAATGAAGAAACATCCACAGTAATCATTAGTTTATGCTGCCCAGCAGAGTCATGACAATTCCTGTTTTTTCATTAAAGGAAAAACTTACTTACTTTTAATATGTGCCCAAACAGCACAGGACTGAGTTCTCACCTGAAAATGAAAACATAAAAGTCACTGTTCCTCATGAGAGATAATTATTGTCACTAACACCCTCTGCAAGAGCAGCCATACACAACATACTGTATTTTATTACCATTGGGAAAAGAGTTTGCTATTCCCTGGTAGCAGCCTCTAGCTTGTCTGAAAAGATTATAAACTCTAAAGGTAGGATTAGGAACAAAGCTTGAAGAAAGGCTGGCTCAAGTCTTTTATACTTTCAACTCTTCCTTTCTTTCTACCACCTAGACATGCAAGTAACATGGAACGATAGTTGAAGCTGCTTGGATATGAATTCAGAATTAATGAAATTCTAAGATATGACTGAATATGCTGTGTTAACTTTATCCCCATGTAGAATATATATATTAGAATACAGTAGTTAATGGCATGTTTTTCAAATACTAGATGTAGGAGTTATGACAACTTGCTTAGAATTTTTAACAACTTTTATAGAATATTTACAGTAGTTCATGTTCACTATAGTTGAGTAAATGTTTATCAAGGGTCTGCTTTTGCAGACTTATTTAACAAGTTTGGGGTTTTTATAGTAAGCTTTGGTCCCTGCAGGGCTTTCTCGCTCTCCCCCAGCATATATACACACTCATACATACACAAATTCTATTGTAAGTTCTACTGTCTATTGTATAATTACTGTGAAGTTTATTTTTTTAGTGCTTCTATACACACTTTCCTGCTAACTGACTTTCACAGTATACATACATGGGTGTTTTTCATGTTTAGGCAAAACATGGATTATGCTGCTCTGGGTAACAGTATGTTACTGAGGGCTAAATTTGAAGCACTTTCACAAAAAGACAAAGGCATGTTTGTATGCTTAATCTTACTTTTTGTGTTTCTAAACGCTGAATTGTGGAACCTCAGTATTTCTTAAATTAGTTTTCAGAAGGAATTTTCTGGGTATTTAAAAAGAAAACATGAACACAGAAAATACTTCTAAGAGAGAAAGAATGAAGAACAAGGGATAGATGTAAAAACTCAAGTAAATGTCAGATTCTGGAGGGAGATGAGGACTGCCATCATCTTGAAATAGCTCCATGATATCCTCTGGTTTGCAGGAAACTGGTTGTCATCTGACTATCTGGTAAGTTACAACTTTATAGTAGTTCAATAATTTGCACTGTATAGTAAAACATTTTATAAATCCCCTTCTCTAATGAATTAGTACCTTTCCAGAAAGTTAAAAGTGAAATTACTCCTCAAACTACTTGAATATCCATGTATTTCAACATCTGTTCCATCCTGGATATTCACAGATAGCTAAACTGGAGAGTGTACCGAAAGTAAAAAACCCACAGCAGGCACCTTGTGGGGACCTCAAAATCTGAGCTTGGGATGAAATGGAACAGCTTACTTGTCTTAACTGTGTCCACACAATTTTATCTGCATTGATTTTTCCACTCTTATCACAAAGAAATTACACTAGGTATATTGAGGAATAGTGGCAATAAAAAGTCACAGCCAAGCCACAATTTTGCTGCATGAAGGATACAAATTGTACCACTCTCAGCATGAAGAGGAGTGGAGCCAGAAGGGACTCTGGAGGACGCCAGAACATGCAAGTACAATAATGAGAACATTAGTTAGAAGTCTATGACTTGTATTTCTAATGTGTCTGTATTCAAATGAAAATCTGTTCAGGAGTAAAAAACACTACAAAACACTGATTTCACATGTGTTATAATTTGAGGGCTAACTGAAGAGCAGGTTTTTCAAAAAGGAGACTTAAATATTATCTCTTGAATCCAAATTCAGTTACTTATCAGACTTTCAGAAATTCTCAAAGCCCAACAATTTTCCATTTAAAATTCGGAATTTCCTTAATTTCTTAATACCAACAACTACACAAACACAAGCCCATGAGAGTTGAAGACAAACCAGTGTTTTTGACCCACAGTGTAAATGTTGTAACACTGTATACTTCATCAAGCCATACAGGAAAGTGTATATTAAGGAGTGGATGCATTCTAAATAGAAGGATGCAAAGATTGACTTCTACAAATACCAATAAAGATCTTCCATTAAATCAGCGGCCTAGAAAATAATATATCTGGCAATGCTAGGGATGAAGTATCAGGAAATAATCTATATGAAAGAGAAATAATATAACTTCAAAGCAGTTCAACAAACAGCTGGTAGAATTGCATAAGCAATCTGTGCTGTTCTGTGCAAGAAAAGTCAAATTTCAATACAAGTAAGAATAGAAAATATAAAAGGGAAAGAGCTAGAGAGATCAATGTATACACAAATGAGTTCAGTGATGTATTTAGGAGTCCTCAGTAGCTGAACCTGTATATATTTATCTCATTAACAATCCTGCTCATGCAGTAAAATTTTCTAAAAACCACAGTTCATTTTCCAAATTCTAGGATATTTTGGATAACTTAATGTTATTTACAAAGTGAATGCCTTCAAATGTCGTTTTTCTACTTGTTCTCCTTTATCCTAAATTAAATTTATGACAAAAGACAGACTTGTATCAGGATCAGAAATCACTTTATCTGTGCTATAAAAAGTTATCAGTCTACTTTTAAAGTAGATGCTACACAAAACAAATGCTGCACAGATAGAAGATAACAGTATCAGATATTACATGCACTTGCTTTATTTCGCTTGCTCTGGACTGAGGCAGAGTTATATTTTTTCATAGAGGCTGTTCTCACTTACTGAGATTTGGGTGCAGGTTTCCAAAACTGTAGACAACTATTTACAAGTGACCCACAGACAGTTTTTTGTGCTGGATTCACAAAGCCCTAAAAGTCTATTAATTTTTTGGGGATGGCAGGATGAGGCATTGTTTAGTTGATTTTTCTTTAGGATGGGTTGCTTTGTTCTGTTTCTGTACTTGACTTTCAGGAACTGCAAGCACATGAAAAGTCCATCACCTCTCCTACTGCTGAGACATATATTATGAATAAATTACAAGCTGTTGACCCCCAAACTAGGTAACAACTGGAAAACTAGTGGCATGGTAACATCATGTTAGGCAAGACAATGGAGCATAAAACAGCTGCACATTTTAGAAACGTTTTGTTTCTATTTCAAATACATATTTAAAATAGCAAGAATTAATGCCAGCAGTATGCTTTTTTCCATAAGGCCTTCCCAAGCAAGCTGGAGTAGACTTTCATTGCTACGTGAATGGTAACACAGATGATACAATATATTTTTCCTTGTCATTTGGAGGAATATTTTGCTATAAAAATTAAATTAAAAGCTAAAATGAGTGCATTTTTATTGCTAAGAAGTAATTTTCATTCTTATCTTCATCTCTTTCACTAAATTCTGGCCCAAGAAACATGCTCTAAATTACTGAGGGCAGTGATGACCCTTCTTTTTAATTTTTTTTCTACTGTTTGCCTTTTGGCATCCAGATTCTTCAACATCACACTGATAACAACACCTGCACAGAATTACAGGAGTTATGTAAAGAGCTCCAAACTTAACCTATCAACTAACAGATCCTCGCAGCACCATGATTTTTTTTTTTTTACAATTTGCACAAAGCAAGTAATTCCTTCTTTTTCCCCAGCAACATTTCATTCAACAGACATAAAGAAAAGATTTCAAAACACCATTACCTTATTCCATTCACTTATTATTCTCAAAAAAACACAATACTCTTCTCCCAGCTTTAAAGGAGCATTATAGAACTTCCCGTAGTAATGTCTGTCTCCAAGAGCAATTGACATGTTGTCAGCAACGTCCTTCGCCAGGAATTCAGCTGCCACATATCCTTTAACATCAGTGGTGTTAGTAAAGAAAGTTGTAGCAGCAAAGGATTCACAAATAAAAGTGCTTTGCAAACCCAGAGGAAGCACAATCACTTGATAAAGACTAGAGTAAAACAAAAAGAGTAAACATTAGCCCTCACTTCAATGTACTGTGCATCAGAGATTCTTCAGTTGACCTTGCCTTTTCTATCTGCATCCCCTTAACTGCTTTTCATTATCCATGTCCAATACTAACGCTTCTCATACTACAACACTTCTCTGTGTGTGTATTCGATTGTATTATGAACCAAAAGCACTTCATGTACAGCTTACAGCTGGCTCTCCTCATCACATGCACGTTAGCTTTACATGTTCAGATGAGCATCAAATGGAGTTATTGCAGGCTCTCTTGCTCCTGTCATCCAAGTCCAACTACGAAACAACACATCACTGGCCTCTACAAAATTCTTCATGGTTTCCCGGAAACATGTTTTTTCTATTTAAAGAAGGGTATGACAGATAACATTTGTAAAAAAATAATCAAATGTCTTCAGACCTTTCAAAACACTCTCTAGTCTATGGCATCCAACCATAGGAAGACTTATTATGGCCGTTACACCAGTCATTTCCTGGGATGTTATTAGCTTTCATGCATTTTCTGCTTTACTGTAACACTGAGTTACAATTACATTTTCCTTCTATCAAAACCAGCACTTAGTAAGGTGTAAATTCTTTTTCTCTAGAAATATATTTTGGTAGTAATACACTAATATGGAAACAGTACTTCAGAATATCAGTAAATGCAGATATTGTTTACTATTTCCTCTGGCTCCTAAACAAAAAAGAAGTACTGTCTGCATCAGTTTTTTGGATCCATCAATAAATATCTACTGTGGACAAAGGAAAAAAACTCAGCAGTGAATACTCAGGATTACCAAAACCAGAGTTTTGTTCCAGAAAACAGGTCAGAGTCTGAAGCCAAGTATTACTCCACTAAGGGAGGAGAAACTCGACTTATAGCTTAAGTTTTCTCCCACTGCTAACACAAAAACCAAAAAAACCCTCCCAAAAAAGTTACAATATGTAAGCAACATAAATTTGAAAAATGTTTTTTTTTTTTTAAGAGTTCACAGACACAAACCTGATCGGTCCATTTCGATCTTCTGCTTTCCGGAGTCTGAGTAAGGGTGTAGAACCTTTTACTGCAACAAAATGTACATCTGGAAAAGGGGGATCTAGAAGGTAAACAGATGCCAGTGCTTCAGACAAGTATTAGAAATATTTCAGGCATGAGGGTTCCTAGCTGTTTTACCCCCAAAACTTCCTCTGAACCTCCAAACCCTTATGGCTAAAGTCTGCAAAGAACGTAAATAGTCTGGTCAAGGAAAACACAGAGGAAACACAAGCACAATGGCACAGCAGCCACAACTCAAACACCTGCACTGAAGTTTATCTGCTAGCTGGGAAAAACAGAGATGCCACAAAATGATGGTAGACTGCAGAGAAATGGGACAGGAAAGGTTAGTTGGAAGAAGTTGTTTATTAGACTGAAATGGTCAAGAATAAAAAGATGTAACTCCAGGCACACAGCCCACTACAAGACATAAAGTGGTGTGAATAAAGGAGTATCTGTTGGTGCCAAAGGCAGTTTCAAGAAGGCAACTTCCTTCCTCACTGCTCACAGTCAGCTAGCAATATCCAGCCACTTGTGATTAATTTCAGTATGGGTACAGAGCTCTTATTTGTTTTAGTGAGAATCTGCATCAGGGCAAAAACTGAACAAACACTTCTGCCTCTAATTTCAGTGGCAATGATGACAGCTGCACACTGACAGAGACTGGTACTATGGTAACAGAAATTCACCCTATCAGCCTGGAAGCAAAAATGAGAAGTTTCAGTGTGCACAACCAAGGGGGCAGGCCGTGAAGCACGGGTGTTATCTACCCCAGAAGTCTGAAAGTACCAGCACAGATATTTACAGGCATGGCTAAGCTGTTTGAAAACTGGTCTGTGAAGCTGCTGGTGCAATACCTGACTAAAGAGTTACAAATGCAGTGCTTATATACAGAAAAACAAGACTTCAGAGTACTGTTAGAAAGAATAATCAGTGTCACAGAGGCAAGTAAAAGAAAATCAATGCAGATTTGCCAAAATTAAGTCATATCAGGCAAAATCTTGCTGAGATGCATGGATTCTTCAAACAGCTGGAATACAGATAGCTGCACATGTATGTTGAAACACAGCAAATCATTAGTTCAGGAGGAGAAAATGACGCTTCATAAAAACAACTGTAAAGAGGGTGAATTACTGGTAAACAGGGACATAGCAAAGCAAAGCACACTGGTAGCAGCACTGTGGTGCAGGAAGGCTATTAGAAAATCTCCAAGGCTAGAAAAAGTAATACCAAGTCTGGCATTTTATTAACAATCATACTGCAAAATCCATGTGCATACAAATGAATTTCACTGTTCAAACAATGTTAGGCAGTGCAAAACAAAAGCAGTATGAAGACACTGTGCAAGAACAACTGAACCACCTTTACAGATTCTGTTTTGCAGAAATAGGATGAAAAGTGCCAGTATAAAGTACAAGGTGATACCCTTGTGGCTACAAACGAGAATTTTTTGCTTTATGTTCTAAATTCCTTTGGGTAGTAGGAAGAGCTTATTAGTATGTCTCAGAATGAGTGTTAGTCACAGAGGTGCTCAAAAAGGCAGAAGAAACAGATTTGTATAACCCTGTAGCAGTACTACCAGTTAAAGGTGGCCCAGGTGTGAACATGTCACAGTCCATCAGATCTAAGTGAAACTATTGCAAAAGATGGCTACAAAAAAGATCTAAATAAAGGAGAAATTCCATCATATAAGCCAACCAAAACCTTGTCTTTGTAGCTTATGAAAAAGAAAATTAGATGCCTACATGATCTCTGCTTCAAACAGACCTAACATGGGAAAGGAACAAGCTAAGGACAGTATGCCCAAAATGAAGACAATGGACCACAGAAGCACTCCTAGGAAGAAAAATCCTACCCAGCCCTTTGCAAAAATCATCCTCAGAAGCCTGATAGCTTACCTAGCCAAATTAATTCTCTGTTAGTTCCCTTTACCAGTTCTTCTTGAAAACCAGGCTACAGGTGTACTACTAGCCAAGAAACCAGCTATGGATATTTAGGACTGAAATGAGAATACAATTTTTATCTAGCAAAGCCTTAATATTCTACAATGGCTTCCCTCCTGCAGAGACAGAGCAGAAAACCCTTTCAATCTAGTTTTCTGAGCTAATGCATGGCTGCCTTCAAGAACAGGAAATGTTCTGTATTTCAAAGGGTCTTTCCAGTGCTTCTGCAACTGCAGATACTGTGAAATGTACAGACAGTATTTCTAGCTGAAGAAGATAAATTAACAAATATTTCACAGCCAACCTTTATGTCCCTTGCACCTTGCAAACCTAAGCAAACAGAACTTAAGAACTGTAAACCCTCCCTTAACCTCATTGATTCCGCAGCACAGCCACAGGAAAATATATCTGTCCAGGCAGATTTATCTGGTGCATTTCTCCTGTCTTCCCTTCCTTTGGCATCCAATACCATCAGGAGACACTGCTATTAATTCCTCTAACGGTTCTTCCAATTTCCAAGAAAAACATGGGAATTTCTTCTTTGATGCCAGCAAAAATGTGCATTGCACAGCAACTATTTTATATCTTTTTTGCAGATAAGCAGTGCAAGGGAAGACAGGAGGCAAAAAGAGTACCCATTCAGTTCATAACAATTACATTTTGTTATTTTCTATACTTTGACAGGAAAACTGCAAAGCATGAAAATAAATAGCCATCTGGCACTGACAGCCCTAGTAAGTGGGCAAGAGAGACCAAAATCTGGGAAAAAAACCCACAGAGTGCTTTTAAAGCTTGGAGTCGTTTGCATATGCAGTTGCTGGTAAGAAATACTAATTAGTACAAACAAGCTTGACCTTCCAGTCTGCTCAGGTGACATTAGCTTTTTTTGATTTTTTTTTTTTAACTCTCACCAGCAGAACAGACACAGGTATCTGTAGCAGAATCAGGAAAACATGGAAATGAAGTATACCCAGATGAAGCAATTATCATAGCAGTGCTGTTACTAACACTTGGACTTTTCATATTTAGGCTCATTTTCTACTCTGCTGAGTCTCCTTCTGAACATGCAGGCAGGCTACAGGAAGGAAATGCACACCTGGAAGCACCTACTGTTCTAAGAGAACTGGGAAACAGCACATACCTCAATGCTATCACAAAAGCCAGTTTGGTCTTATCCTGTAATCATGCTCTTCAGAAAAAGCCAGAATCATAGAATGGTCTGGGTTGGAAAGGACCCCAAAGCTCACAGAGTTCCAACTCCCCTGCCACAGGCAGGGCCACCAACCAACCAATCTACACAAGGTTGCCCAGGGCCCCGTCCAACCTGGCCTTGAACACCTCAGGGACAGGGCATCCACCACCTCTCTGGGCAGCCTGTTCCAGCACCTCACCACTCTCTCTGTAAGACTTCCTCCTAGTATTTAATCTAAACCTTCCCTCCTTAGAATGCTGGAAGCAGTTCAGTATTAAGTTATCATGAAAACATTTCACCATGGAACATCTACATTTCTTTCTATAATCCTGGAAATTAACTGTTTACTTCTTGTTTGAAAGCCCTGGGGTTTTGGCAATACTCTTTGCTGCTGCAGACCAAGGACTTCACAGGCAAACTGACACAATACAAGCATGGGTACTTTTACAACATTCTCCAGTAGTGATAAAAGGAATATTTACTGACTACACTGTCTTTATAGCTTCCCTTCATCATTCTGTGCTAATGACTAAGCTTTAAAATGGTAATGGAATTGAACCACAAAGTCCAAAACCAGATGGCCGCTCTTCTCAAGTTCAGAGAAGTCAAAACACTCCTCTTAAGGCCAAGTTATAAATGAAACAATCCTTTGCTGGAATAGCACCATTTGCATGATCTTCACTTCCTGCAAACAAAGTATTTTTTAGAAGTTATTTATGTCCAAAAAGTTTTTAACTGAACTGTAAAACAAGGAAGCCAACACCACTGCTGTAAAATTACAACAGAAAAAAGTAGTGATATTGATAAAATATAACATATTTTTACAGTTTCTTTTACTGTTTGAAGAGTAATTAAGTTTACTGTACATATTACAGCACAATTGCTTTAATTAACTAGTTGAGAACATAAATGCAGACACATTGTTATCAGATTGTGAAGGACCACCTGAAGCAATACTAAAGACACCCCATGTCACGCAGATGAAAAAGGGGCAAATAATCTTGTTCAGCATGTACAACATTGGCTATAAAGTACAGACTGACAGACTCTGCCACCTGTATCAAGTTGTTCATAAACAGAATGACAGAGGTGTTCAGAACTTCATAACTTCGCAAGTATTTATAAATAAATCTTGCTTTGAAGGAGGTCAGAAAAAGAACAGAGAAGTGTAGTTCACATGCACTTAAATACACATTTGAATAATCTCTACAAAAAAATACAAAGTGTGTGCATGAACATATGGATAAAAGTGTTTACAGGATTAGCAACTAAATTTCCTCCTAACTAAAAAAACACTAAAAAACCCCAACCAAAAAACCCTCAGGTTTTAATCACTTCCCTTTTCCCCATTACATAAATCAGAAACTCCTTTCTTTGCAATACTCATGCTCTGAAGCTGCACACTGCAAGGGACTGTCTCTCTCTGGAGGTACCTGATGTGCTGTCAGAGTAAGAGCTATTACATCACCACATCTCCAACAGGTTTTCACTTCCTTGCTGGGAAGTAGATTTGGTTTTCCCCTCCTTTTCCAGACGTTAAAGGAGTACCTGTATGAAACTATGACTGTAAATGTTCTTCATCTTTTTGGTTCCAACAGATCTGAACAATAATGTATCTTTTACGTGTGAGTATACATAGGTTCATGGGCGGGCAAACTGTCCTTTGCAACCCATTTGTAACGTAGTAGCTTTTTCACACAGGGAGACAAAAGTGCAGGGCAGGGCTCTGGAAGATGATTTTTAGTATGTGATTAAATCTATTCTTCAAGTTCACGTCCCTTTCTAGACTCCCTGCTTGTGAGTCTACTTACTGACTCACATGTTTATAGCAGACAGAGTGGATACACACACAAGACTGTAGCCTGCAGGTAGACACACCCTGGACTAAAACAAGCAAACAAAAAAAAAAATAGCAGCTGAGTCACATAGGAACTGCTACAGCTGTCTGAGGTACACAGGCTTGAGGTCAAATGTACCCCAAGCCACTGGAAAGTGCATGTTCAAACATGTAAGGAATGGCAGCATGCGTGAGGCACAGAGTGCAATCAATACACCCTGATTCTGAGAAAAAAATGAGGAGGAACAGTCATGAGAAAAACATTGACTGTTGTAAAGACCCAATTACAAGTGAATTATTTTACAAGAAAGAAATGTATCCAGTAATTCAGGCACAAAAAAAATCTATTTCTGGTGCCCAGAAAATCTTCTGTCTTTCAAGTATGATGTCTAAGGTCACACTGAACTATAAAAAGCTAGCCAGACACTGCAAATTAGTTTGAACTAATGAACTCCCTGAAGACAACAATTTTGCCACATCCATCATAAAGAATCAATCCCAAAGCAAAGCCTGCAAACAGATTCAAATATCAATAGTATTTCAATGCAGCTCAACTGAAGAATTTACCCTTATTTAGGAAATCAGAAGTGAAAGCAAAATCATTGGCACTTTCTCCATTGTTCTGTTTTTCAAAAACCTGGTAGAGGTTATAAAATTCAGATTCCTTAAATACCTATGTCAAAACAGAATCAAATTAAGATCAATAATTCATCTGAGTATGCCTTAAGAAATTATCTTCAAAAGAAAAGGAACAGAGCCACGTGTAAGTAGTGAAATCCCACAGAAATAATGAAGAGAAAGTACACCCACAAGATGCTCCATTCCTTCACTGGACACAAACTCCTTTCTGCTTAAAAGATGATCTTGCTACCATCTTTTCACAACTACGATATAATCACTGCCTAATCATCTCTCATAATTCACTCAATTTCCTATCTCAAGTAGAGAGATGCTGAGAGCTTGTCTAAAATATGCATAAAAGATTGTGCAAGATGCCTGATACTTAAAGTATGAATGGAAAAAAATTTCCATGTCCATAAAGAATATGCTAGACTTTATTTTCCAGATCACAGGCAACCCCAAACTTCTGCTTAGTACAGAACTATTTTTAAGGGATGCAACTTGCAGGGAGAAAATCAGTTTTCTACATCCCAAGTTCTTGCTTTTTTTTTTTCTTTAGAAATACTATGGATATAATACATCCTCACTCAGGAGATACATAAATACAGGTACAGAGATTCAAGTACCGAAATTAATATGCATTTACAAGTCATCCTTTTGGGAAAAAAAGCCTAAACTTATTGCTAGTACTTACATGCTTATTGTATTTTGCAACAGTATTTAAGAATTTACACAGATTGTTATCCTTGTCAGGAAATTAAGTCTGTTAGGCAGCCTTTCTTTAAGTTGTCGTGAACACATCTCCTCACAGAAGTGAAACTCCACAGAAGATTTCCTGAAGTCTTTTCAAAATTTCGGTGTGTGGAAGTCAAGGAGCTACAATATCTGGATTTAGCCCCACCTAGGGGAACACACCAACTGACTGCACTTGTCTGAGATTTCATACAGCACCCCGTAACGAGACATGAGGCCACCTCCAGTACATTAACAGTAAAACACTTTCCTAAGTCTCAGTTTTAAAAAAACCTCTGTGCTTAAGGCATATCTTGCATTTACACAGCACCACCAGAGCAAAAAAAAAGTATCCCATTTTTCAGGCTAAAACTGGCAGATAAATTGAGATCACTCACAGCGTACATGATTACAAAGTAACTATACAAATGAAGGAGCAAATTATAAACAGTTCTTATATATATTATGTATCTTGTATCTGCTTCTGCAGATAATTCAATTCCTGAAACAGAAGGCACAGAAGACAAAGGGACACTGGCAGAAGAATTATTTTAACTATATCCTAGTCATCTTAGATAAGCTGAAATAGCAACAAAGTTTGGTGAGTTTGCAGCATGAGCTCTGTTTGCTTTATAATTTTTACTACATTTCAACCACAAAAGATATACTTTTATTTTTTGCCTTCCATTAAAAGAGCACAATATCAAGTATATGCATGGCAAGTTTTGGATTAAGAGTCCTAAAGACAGAGCAACACTTACATTTCATTGACCCTCTGAAAAAGCAGCTACCAGATTTAAAATGGGTTGTGTGTCAGGATCTTCTTCCAAGCTGGAAATTACCTAACTCTCAGGCAAAGACCTTTTCTGTGGCTCTGTATGTGCATTTGTTAAGCACCAACTCAGCAGAAAAGAAAACATGCCAGCTGCCAAGGCAAAAATACCACTTCACACAGCACCTGCTGCAAAGTGTTCTCTAGAGCTCTGCTGACTAAGTGACCTGATGTAATCCTTCAGTATTTAAGAAATATTACGGGATGACAAAGCAAAAAGCCTTTACTCTAAATATGTGTTCAAAAATTACCTCAGTCAACCAAATTCTGAGAATGCTCAATCGTTTTTAAAAAGCTACATGTACTCATGAACTCATGGACACTACTTTGAGTAACAACTTGCAAACTTGTGAAAATGAATTATACAATCATTACTGTAAGTTCATTTAAAAAAAATAAATACAGGTTGTTGCACAGCATAAACAGTAGCTTTGGGAAATGAGGTGTTTTGCCATTCATAAAGCTTAAAACCCGCAGATTTACTGTTAAAAATACTGCTAAAAACCTATCAATTTCAAAAGCCCCACGAATCCCCAGTTCTTCATAGGCATAAGAGGAGAAATGTTTCCATCTGGTGGCTGAACAAAGCTACAGCCACTCACAGGACTTCCATGTTTCTTACCAGTTCCAATTAGTGGCCCCCACGGGAAGAACTATACCCAGCATCAAATACTGTGCTGCACTTCACAGTAGAACAGCAATAACCTAATACTGAAAATCCCACGGTACAGGGACGGTGCAAAACTCTTTGAAACAAAACAAGCTAAAAATGACACGTGTTTTTAATCGCTGCATTTTAGTGCGATACAAACATCTTGCTAAACAGTGAAGCTGAGACTCTTCCTACAGAACTTTACTTCTCAAATGCCTATGTTTTGTATTCTACCAATCATTGATGAAGGTATCTGAGGTACTTGCAGGACTCTACTTTGGATCCTTGCAGACTACAGTCATACCTGATACTGACATGAAGTGCAGTTGTACTACTATCTCCAGTTAACTGTGAAAATAACTCATACAGAAGTAGTGGCTTAGCCTCTAGTTGGGCAGTTTTTAACCCAGCTCCTCCAGACAACCTTGTGTCTAACCCACCAAACTAGCTTTCCCCTGCTGTGCCAAAATGACACTCCAAAACACTGAACTCCCATTTCTATCCTCCCTCTGCTGCTGGACTGTCAACCCTATGAAATCTGTGAAAACAAACAGCAATGAACAATTTTAAGCATCAAAAGAGCACACTGAGGTCAACAATGCTGTTTTACTTGCACCTCTTGGTTGCAAGAGGTGTAAGTAAAGCACCCAAGAGGTGCTTTCCTAAATATATAAAATAAATTGCAGGACCTACCTGTGATTTGTGTTGTCATGGAAACGACCAGTGAAAAATTCAGAGCCACCATGGAAATATTAATGGAGTAATTGGTGCCTGGCTGCAAATCGAAACAAACTTCTGGAGCCTGGTTATGTGTAGTAAGGTTGGAGGTCATTTCATGAAAGAACTCCTTCTGATACCAGCGCTGGCCTTGTACATGAAACTGTAACCAAACAATCACAGCATGGAAATGCCAATGTTTTAATAGATCACTTGCATTCAGTCATTGCATGCTCTGAATTAGAAGAAACAGCACAAAAACACATCACTGCATTGAGTGTCAAAAATGTTATTGAAATTCAAACACCTTCAAAATTTGACAGGAATTAGTCCCTCTTGATCAGCTCTGACATTGTCCTAGTCCTTTCATTCCTCCTCCTCATAGTCTACCCTCTATTTTGTTAGTGCTGTAATTTCCCACCAACATCTAGGCTTCCAGGAACAGCACACTTTCATCGTAGTACCCTTATGGTGCAAAGTGATGAGTTCTAAAAGTAAGCTCACAAGAACACCTCTCTGGTTTGACCCTGAGGATCAAGTCAAAATCAAGTAATTTTGACCTATGTCAAAATGCCAAATGCTCTCCAGGATCTGCCTACAGACAGCTGTGTCCAGGCAAATTTACAGACTCATGAGTTTTTTTGTTTGTTTCAGTAGGATTTTGTCTGTGTTTGTTTTGTTGTTGATGTCCCAAACGATCATGAAGTCATTAACCTTGGGCTTCTCTAGATCACTCCTCTGTTAGTGAAAACTAAAATGGTTGCTGTTTTTTAGTCATGTGCTAATTTTCCTTTGAATAGATCCTATGCTTTTGGATAATCTCTTTGCCACAGAGATTTGAGACAACAGCAGGTGGTGAGGAGTCCTGGCAGAGATAGTTCATGTAGAAATAGCCTGCTAGGATGGGGGAAGATTGAAGGGGTATCACAGAGTGGAGTCTGAGTTCTGAGCATGACAGAACTGAAAATACAGATGAGGAAGACAAAATAGAGCAAACGGGGGAGGGGAGGGTAGGGTGGGTGGGGTACGGAGGGGTAGGAGGAGGAAGCAAAAAGCAGGAGACTACAAAAGAGCACAGTGCTTTCTTCTCTGAAGGTTGCTGTGCAAACTTACTCCCCATGTTATTATGAGACACGTTATTAGAATGAGGGACTCTGCTAGCAGTGAGTGTTTGAAATATTAGAGGATTTTTTTCACATAAGTGATTGATATAAATTGTTTTCTAGGTTCAAAATAGAGATTGTCACTTACTAAGTATCTGTCTTCCACATCAGCTCCCCTGACGTTTCTCCGCCACTTCAAGCAAGTATCATTAAAAATTAATACGTTATTGAAAGCTTCCTTTACTGCAGAGGCAAAAAAGTTAACAACTTACTACAAAAACTTCACCTTTGTCAACTCAATTGAATATGAGCAGCTGAAAGTTAAAAGAAAAATAATCAACATTATTTATTCCCTTCTGAGGAGGTAGAATCTCCTTTCTTTCTGAATAAACAAACAGTAAATAAAATGTGAATATTTGCCATGCTTTTACCCAAACATGGTATTCAGAAAATCAAGGTAAAATTTATTTGTCCAAACCTAGGGAGGTTATAATGACAGACAGATTGTGGGGTTCAGAACTTGTTATGGAAATAATGCTGTCATAGAACAATTTGTCACAGTTGATGTCCCTTAGGAAGATGCTTTTTTGTGCACTGCAAAGGCAATTATTTCTCAAGGTCTGTCTCATCAGAATTAGCATGTCACGCAAGCTTAACATTTCCATGACCAAAATACTACAGAAACCTGCTATTAGAACACACCTTCTCTACAAATACTGAAAAACTGCCATAACACTGCTCACCACTGCTAAACACAGGAACATTATCTATGATGCTCACGTGGCTTGGATTGCTACAACACAGCTCAGCAACAGGGAATTCTCCCACAGGCAGAGAATTGGTTTCCAAGGTACAAAATGGAAAACAGTAAGCACTGTACCATGGACCAAAACTCTAGCATGTAGCCAGAAATGCCACTACACCAATCCTGGAATGCCACAGCACCAATCCTGCTTCAAAAGACAAATCCAGAAGAGGGAAGTTTGCTGAATCTTTAGGAAGGGCACTTCCTGTCACTGCTCTGCTGGTAGAATCAATGGCCACAGTGAGCAAAAAGAAAACCATTTTTCAGAAGAAGATGCAGATGGTGGCTACACTGTGATCAGCATAAAGAATTACACAGTCTAGGATACTGCCTGTTATCCTGTCTGGTAGGTTCCAAACACTGAACTATACAGCACAGCAAGTTTTTCTCTAAACACAGAGAATATAAAACACAACCTACCCTTTGTTTGAACTGTTACTGTAACGGAGACAGTCATGTTTGTGGAAGAGATGGTAGTAATATTCACCAGGTAGTTACTGCCAGAGCTGAGATCTAAACACACCTTTGGATTATCTTCACTCGTATTGATGTTAAATTTTGCATCTTCTGAGAAAGTCTTCTCATCCCATCTTTGGCCCAGTATGTGAAACTATTGAGGGATTAAAAAAATGATGGTGCAATTGGTTGTGGCTCTCCAAAATTCAGAATGTGAGCTCAAGTGAGCCTTGAGAACCTAAGGTTACCTCTGTTTTAGACTGTAAGATCAATGAAAAAAATATGTGTGTGAATGTTTTGGTGCAAGAAGATGGCTTAATAAATTAGATCTTTAATTTCTTGTAGCTGTTAAGAATATTTTTTCATATATTTCTGTAACAAATAGAAGAAATCTGTAACACGGACCCTACACACACCTCCAACACAACTAAGGTGTAAATAAACATTCTTCCTTGTTTACAGCACACAGATGGGAACTATATCCACTTGCTACTTTATTTTTTTTTTATACCCCCCCAACCCTAGAGACAACCAGCAAGACTGGATGCAAAACTAGAGTAAAGACAAGTGCAGTGAAAAAGCAACCTGTCGTTTGTATGACATGAAGGGACAGGCAAAACTTGTATAGGTGAGCTGGATCAAGGCAGTCCTGATCTTTACTGCACACACACTACACCTACAGCATTCTCAGCTTTGCCTACTCTGAAATGTCTTGCAGACAGCAGAAACCCAGCTAAAACACATGCACAGACCAGTTACCAGTACCAGTGGGTACATGAAAAACCTTTTTTGGACTGTCTGTGGTAGTAGGGAACTTGCCTCTTTCCATATTATCCGTGCTCAATAAAAGTACTCAAGCTAAAACCAAATTTAGACCACAGGAGGAGAAAGGTTATTTTCCAAAATCATCATCCAACCTTGAAACATATTTTCATTTTCCCCTTTTTGTACATACTCAAAAAAGCTACCTTTCTTGGATCGCTGTAATTCTCAAAACATGGGAATTCTCATCATTTTGTTTTGGCTTTTGATAACACTGGCTGAACTACTTGCTTATGAATATCTGTGTCTTTCCTTTTTTTGCCATCTATATACACAACGATAGAAGCTGTTATCAAGGCTGCTTTCCATTCCCATGAAAAAACCAAGATGGCTGAATCTCTTCTGCAAGACCCAGTATTTCAATACACTTTGCATTTCTAAAACAAGTTACATCCAGTATCTGCAAGTGATATGATGTTTACTTGAAATGTTTGCATCACAGATAGGGACAGAGCCCAAGTTTTGCAATGTTTTCTATGTCAATGTGACCTCAAGCTCTACAACGGAATTTCACTAGAACATAAACTTGTGCTGAAACGTTTCTTACAGTTGCAAGCAGATGTTTAACTGATTTACTGGAATGGGATTCCAACAGCTTCTGAGTTTTTCACCTGACCTTAGGGCAGGGATTTCTTTCTTTCCTAACCTAGACACCGCTGGGTTTCTAGACAGTTCACTGGGAATAGTGAGACCAATTATCATACAAACCAACGCCACAAAACAAATCTCCACTGCTTACTCACCAGAATTAACCAGGACAAAGCTGCCCCAGTCTCAAATACTGTTCCACTTACTGTGTATATCCCCTGCACTCCCGTTCTTCCAGTTTTCCTTTGCCACTTCACACACGTTTCATTGAATATGGACAAATTACTGAGTAATTCCTCCTCTGTGAGCAAAAATATGAGCACAGAATGAACACAATTACTATTTCTCATGCAAATCTTAATATGTGTGTGGAGTAACTGTTTACTTTTTCCTTTTCCTCTGTTAGCAAGAAAAACAAAACAAGGTTGGCAGAAGTTAGTCCCTTAACTATGTCAGCTCCTAAAATTAAAATACAAGGCTAATAGAAGAAGCACGTTCTGAGCTCTAAGGGCTGTGAAGTCCTTAAATGCACAGTCAGCATTACATAAAATACCAATGGAAACAAAAAACTTGTATTGCATTTTAATGTAGAACAATTTTAATTGCAATGAGAACATTAAAACTGCATTAGTTTCCTGACAGCAAAGGAACAAGCTCGTTAACTCCATCAGGCTGGCTAATACGTTCCTATGTATCACAGCATACCTACACAGCAGCATTGTTCCTTACAGGAGGATCTTCAGTACATCCTGCACTAAAGGCTAGAATCTTTCATACTGAGTGATCAATCCAGGCAAACAAGTTGATAAGAGATTTTGCTCAGCTTTGGACATTCCTCCCATTCATAACACACTAAACTTGTACCATCTAATCCTGGTCAGAGTCTTTCATTAAAGTGTACTTATGACACTATTACACCACCAAAAATGAAGAACAAATGTAAACAAATTGGGGCAATAAACAGTGCCCCAATTTTGCTACTTCTGCCACCACAGTTTCCTTGAACTTGAATGCCAGCATTCAGATCTTGTGACATGCAATGGTCTGTCTTCTAAAGAATGAGGCACTCAGGAATCATCTTGAAGACTTTGTAGACCATTGGATCTCATGGATTAGAATTCTCATTAAACTGCAAATAAAAAAGTCAGGCAGATTTAAAAGAGCTTAGAAGAGGGAAAAAGAGACCAACAGTAAAGTCAAAAAACCTAGAAAAAATACTGTTCAGAATACAACCACCTTCATTAAAATGTTTTACAGAAGTTTATGTGTTAGATTGGAAAAGAGCTTTTTTGTAGTAGGATGAATCTATTTACTTATTATTTGTCTGGTTAACCTTTGAAAAGTGTCAACATTTTATTATAAATAGAATTAAGTAACAGTCACAGTGAAACACTTTAGAGGACAAACTCTAGAATGAAGCTCAAAGCAATTGTAGCAACCAGAGATACATCCCTCAACATACCTATGTTCATTTACAGGCTTTGAAAAGTTGACACACCTCAGAGAAAAGGCACAAGTGAAAACCATCAACTCATTCGTTCTGTTTTGTGGGTGGTTCTCACATTGTTGCCATCAGACACAGGGCAATTGCCTTCACGTGACCAGGTAATCAAGAAGAAGAAGAATCACAAGCTTGGAAAAGACCTTTGAAGATCATCGACTCCAACCATTCCCATCCTAATCTAAACCATATCCCTAAGTACCTCATCTACCCTTTTTTTGAACACACAGAGGGAAGGTGAGTCAGCCCCCTCCCTGGGCAGCCTGTTCCAGGCCCTGACAACTCTTGCAGTAATTTTTTTTTTCCTAATATCTAAACTAAACCTGCCCTGGCACAGCTTCATGCCATTTCCCCTTGTCCTATCTCCTGTCACCTGGCTGAAGAGACCATCGCCCACCTCTCTACAACCTCCCTTCAGGTAGTTGTAGGTATCCTCCCAGAGCTTAGAATAAAGCTGCTTCTGGTCACAACTCAACTTGACAGAGAACACACTCCTTTATTCCACCAGCCTTTAGATAGTCTTTCCTTTGTCCTACTACCATATTTTCTTACTCCATCCACTACATCTCCAAGTTTGTATGAATCCAACTCACACAGATTCTAAGATTCAGCCTTTCCTAGCTGCTGGGAAAAAAAACGGGAGTTGTAGGACAACTTTGGTAGATAGTTCTGATTTACCTGTTTGGAAATATTAGTCAAGCTTAGTGTAAGTGCTGACATAGGCTAAGTTAGCCTAAGTGGCTAAACTTGCCAGAAATGTAGGCCACAAGAAATTACTTCACCTGGATATATTGAACTTTTGCTGAACCCTTTCCTATTCAAGTAAAAGAATGTCCCAGAGCAGGTTTAATTGTGAAAATAAGGAGGCTACAATCATCAGCAGAGGTAGCAACCTCAAGATAAGAAGCAAAGCAGACAGCCTAGAGACAAAGAAAGGACCCAATGAAGAGCATGAAGACCCTAGACCTTATTATTACTATTGGTCTGAACTGCCATGTGAGGGGAGGGGAACTTAGACTGTAAGGGTATAATTGCCCAGAAACTTCTCTGTTCAGGGGCTGTTTGCAGAGGCACCCAACTGAAGCTGTTACAATCACTGTGCCGCTCAAATAAATTATCTCATGGAACTTAAGAGCCTGAAACTCCACTGAGGGAAACCTATGGCACAGAAATATCCCAGGTTAAGCATCACTTCCAGATCCTCTCACCTCCAAACATCCAACTGCCAACAGCAGGTGAGTTCACTTGGGACCTTCGAAGTGAGAGGTGCTGAAGGGCGAGTGTTGTTCCCCTGAGCAGACGTGGTGAAAATAATTGCTGCAGCTGTTTGTGGTCTGCTGATTGATCAACATAAAGTGCACACAGTCAAAGAGGGTGAGAGCATCTCAGAGAAGTGATGGGAATACACCTGGCATAGGAAAGAGGATGCCCTTAGCTAAGGTATTACAGAATTTGTACAGGATTTATGGTAGAGCAAGTTTGTCATAAATCACACGATCGCATCCTGTAAGGAAGACAGGCCAGTACTTAAAGGAGCAGGATCTGTGAAGGATCCTTCAACTGAAAGAAAGAAGTGACTACTCTGTAAAATCTTAGAAAATGAAAATCCCAGCAGAAGCATTATGGGCATGCATTGGGCAACCAGGCACATGACCACCAGCAAAGAGGGTGGTCGTAAATGAGTATGAAAACCTTGAGGGAAAACTTTAGCTGTGATGGTGACAAACTTAACTGAGGTGCCTACAGAGCTGGTCTCTGCACCATCCTACACTCCCCCCTCTGTATCACTTACTGGTTCTGCTGGGCTTTACCTAGTAGTTTCTAATGTTATTCACAATCCTCTTGCAATGCAGCCAGCAGCAGCAGGGAGAAATAGGAGGGGAGCCAGTGGTGGATGGGGGTGTGTGTGCATGTGTACATGTGGAATTAACCCTATAGGCAAGGGAAAATTGGACTGCCTGGCCTCAAGTGGATTATTATAGTCCCAATTAGGATCAAACAGATAGATAATCGCCAGACAGTGGTTAGAAATCTGGTAAGTGTGATTTGAGTTTATAAGGCTATAAGACTAAATTGAACTCAAGTGCAGAAATGTTGTCAGGGGCCAGAGGAACACCCCAGCAGCTCAGTGGGGAATACTGGAACAGCCTTTGTTGCTATACTGCAGAATGACTCCAGAATTTTAGTGATGAGTTGGCAGTAACTGTGTTTGTGAACCAAGCTGCCTCTGACATCTCTAACTATTTTAAGGATCACATGCCAGGCTGGCAAGGAGATTTGCAGAAAATGTTAAGTGTGGTGATGTTTGTATGTGATGGTCAAGAAGAAATGCAGAAAGCAGAGTGAATGAAAGGGATAAAGAAGGTTTGTTTGCAGCTGCATTGGAAAAAACTTACAAGAGGCGGGGCAGAGGAAGAGGAAAACAAGGTATGAGATTTGGCCCCAGACTAATACAGAAAGGGAAACACAGAAAAACAGAGGAAGAGAATTTTATTACAGTAGAGATTTGGGACGTATATCATGAGAATACCTTCTTCATCCATGAAAACTCTGCAGAGGAGGAAATTAACAACATGAAAGGTCTACCCTGAAATTGTACAATGACTCAAGGAAGGAGACTTGGTGAATTATAAAGGATTAAGGGAGCTGGAGATGTTCAGTACATGGGAAACTCATTCAGACCAGGAGGAATACATGCACTAGAAAAGTAGCAGATCATGAAGTTGAATTTCTGGTGAAATACAAGAGCTACTTTGTCTCTTTTAAATTTTACTCCAAAAGGATCAATGTCAATGGACAAAATTTTAATATATGGAATCATAGACCAAGAAGAGATGGACTGTGTAGAGCCTTATATGTTAGAACAGGAAATAAAAGCATATGGGGAAGATTCATGTTAGCAGAGGATTCCCCAGCATACTTGTTAGGAAGAGATCTCTTGTGGGCTTTACATACAGAATTACACGTGTCACCTAAGGGGGGTGGGGAAGGTTTAATAATCATAGGGATCAGTGTGATCACTAAGAAGTTTTGAATAATGAGCTGAAAATACAGGAAGTATCGAAGTCCATACCAACAGAGCTGTGGAGTAAAACCAGCATGGGTGTGAAACTGCTTGTTTCAGCTCAACCAATAAAAATTAAATTAAAGGGAAGAGCCCTGTTGGCCAAGCAACAGTATCCCATTCTCCAAGAAGCAGAAAAGAAAATTAAAAAAGCAAACAGAGTGAAATTCAGGTCAAGATTTTTTTAAAATATATGTGTCACCTTTTAATACTCCTTTCCTACCTGTAAAAAGAACTGACTAGATGAGGATGGAGATGCAGGACATCCCTTTGTACAAAATCTGTGGGCAATTCACCAGCATGTAGTGGCTCCTCACCCTGTGATGTCTGATCTCTACACTATACTTTTGCAAATACCACATTGGAGAAAATATTTTACTGTGTTAGATCTAACTGCCACCTTTTTTAGCATCCTGTTAGACAACAACAGGCAATTTTTGTTTGCGTTAACGTGGGAAGGACAACTAACCTGCATACATCTCCCCATAAGGGTCTGCACAGCCTCCTACATTTTTTTTCCATGAAGACTGGGAAATTGAGAGATACATATTTACCAAGAGAATCATCTGTTGCACAATATGTCAACTATTTGTTACTTGCCAGCAAGACATTCTAAGATTGTTGAAAAGGTACTATTTGTCTATGTACAACTTTAGCAAAAACAAAACCCCAAAAACCAATCACCCAGAAGAAAACAAACAAAAAAAGGTCATTGTGCATCTCTTCTTAAGCTTCAGCTGTGTCTCAAGAAATAAATTATTCAGCATTCATATTAAAAGAAGGACAAAGATTAGTAGACCCAGATCGGGTCCAGACTATTGTACCAATACCTCAATAGGTAACTAAGAAACAACTGCAAGGATCTGAGGCACAGTAGGATACCCCTACTGGGTAGGGTCCTAGCAGTGGACAAAGCCTATCAAGGCAGAGGAAGTGGAGCCTGAAATTTGAGGTCTAGAGGGGGGGGAGGGGGGGCATTTCCAAGCTGTATCAGAAGCCTTAGTTTCTGCTACTCCCAAGGTCTTTGCTCTATTTGTGCATGAGAACACATATGAGTTGTTGTTACATGCTGTACATGAATAACCAGGGGACTCCTCACTTAAAAGCTAGGTCTGCATCACCACACTGTGACTTATTACTCAACTGGATTTTGTAGTGGCAAGAGATAATTCTTGTGTGGAAGTGGCAGCAGCAACAGTGACTACTATAAAAGAGTGGACCATTAGATTTACAGGCTGTAGAGCTGGGCAGTAAGAAACCAGATGAGGTTCAACAAAAGCAAGTGTCGAGTCTTGCACCTGGGAAGGAATAACCGCTTGTATCAGTACAGGCTGGGGGATGACTTGCTGGAGAGGAGCTCAGTGGAGAAGGACCTGGGGGTCTTGGTGGGTGACAGGTTGGCCATGAACCAGCAGTGTGCCCCAGGAGCCAAGAGGGCCAATGGGATCCTGGGTAGCATCAAGAGGAGTGTGGCCAGCAGGTCACAGCAGGTGATCCTCCCCCTCTATTCTCCCCTGGTCAGGCCCCACCTGGAGTATTGTGTCCAGTTCTGGGCTCCCTGGTAGAAAAAAGCCAGGGATGTCCTGGAGAGAGTCCAGAGAAAGGCCACAAAGATGATTAAGGGTCTGGAGCATCTCCCCTACGAGGAAAGGCTGAATGAACTGGGGCTGTTCAGCCTTGAGAAGACTGAGGGGATCTTATTAATGTTTATAAATATCCAAAGTGTGGGACACAGAGGAAAATGTCCAGCCCCTTTTCAGTGGTCTGTGGAGACAGGACAAGGGGCAATGGCTGCAAGTTGGAGCACAGGAAGTTCTGCACCAACACGCAGCAGAACTTTTTCACAGTGAGGGTGACAGAGCCCTGGGACAGGCTGCCCAAGGGGGTTGTAGAGTTTCCTTCTCTGGAGATATTCCAGACCTGCCTGGATGCTGACCTGTGCCACCTGTCCTAGAGAGCTGCTTTGGCAGGGGTTTGGAGCCCATGAACTCTGGAGGTCCCTTCCAACCCCTACAATTCTGTGATTAGTTCTGAGCCACTCTGTAACTCCGTATGTCCTGCCTAAAGTAGAAGGGATTTTTAAACAAAAGACTACGGAAGCATTGTCCCCACAAAAAGCACTTGTGAATTAATGATCTTGAATGTGGGTAGTGTTTTTCAAATATGAAATGTTTTGAATCCCATTCCCTTCAATTGTGAGCCACATCACAATTGTGCTAAGGCAGTGTTTTACTCCAGCTGCAAGATCAGCCTCGAGAGAACTCAGGTCTATCCCTTTTCACTGATGGGTCTCTCCACTGTGTGAATGGAAAACGACACACAGGCTACACAGTGGTGAGGAACTATGAGTTATTTGAAGCAGAACCTCTACAACCCTTGTTAAGCGCCGAAAGGCCTGAATTAAATGCATTATCAAGAGTGGCCTGATGGGGACATAATCACAGAATCACTTTCATAGTAAAAGACTCTTAAGATCATTAAGTCCAACCATTAACCTAGCACAGCCAAGTCCACTGCTAAACTATGTTGCTAAGCAAAACATCTACACAGGTTTTAAACTGTTTTTACACCTTGACATAAACAGGTGACAGATCTCCTCCGAAATACAACACTGTCAGAGACTTTCAGAGCTCATGAACTTCAGTGTGAAATGCACTATACATGTCTGGCTTCAAAGTGGCATCTTAGCAGACAGTGGCTTCCATGCCCTGCTTCCAACTAGAGTTAATTTTCTTCCTAGCAGCCAGTGGAAGGCCGTGTTTGGGACCTGGGATGAGAGCTGTGCTGGCAACACACTGATGGTTTTAGCTGTCACCAAGCAGTTATGGACTTTTCAGCTTCCGATATTGTCCTTCTAATGAGAAGGGGTGGGGGAGGGGGGCACACACAAAAAACTGGGACACAGCCAGGACAGGTGACCAAAACTAATCACAGGTAAATTCAGCTTCTCATATTGTCCTGCTAATGAGAAGGTGCGGGGAGGGCACCCAAAAAGCTGGGACACAGCCAGGACAGGTTACCAAAACTAATCACAGGTTAAATCACTACAAATGTATATGATTTTGATCAACAGCTTTCACTCAGACTCACAGATGAGAAAAGTGGAGAGACTCAATTTCCCCTAGAAATTTCAACTTGTGAGTAACTGAGAAGGCCACTGGATGCCACTGCTGCTCCACTGGTCTCCAGGTGACCCTCACAATCTCCTTCCCACACTATGGGAAGGGTCCCAGAAAGTACATACAAGCACATGGCAACCAAGGCAGAATGGTGGAAAAAGATCCTGGAGGGGTCGAATACTGGAAGGGAAATCTCAAAGAGGGTAGAGAAGCAAGCAGCACCTGGCTGTTAGCAGACAGGAAAGACAGGTGCTGACAAACAGAGCACAAATGGGAGAACGCAGAAGCAAGGCACAGTGATTCAACAGTGCCAGTGAGTGCTGGAGGGGGAGAAATCATGCTGAGAAAGCAAAATAAATTCCTTCTAAGAAGGAAGATGAGTGAAGTTCTCAGTCTTCTTTACTCCACTTTTAAAAGCCTTGAGTTTCAAACAAAAAGACAAAAGCTTGTGTGGGGGGGAATATCTTCATAGTAATTACAGCCAGAGCATCAATGTGTGTGCTGCCATGCTATTCTGCCTTAACCCTGTATTGTGAGGATGAACTTTAATCATTTGTCTATCAGCCTCTGTGAGTTCAGGTCCCAGTACTCAGTGTTATTTGCCAATTCAGAAATAGAATTTAACACACAGTTCTATGACTGAACTGTCATTAAAACCTTACTTCTTTTACCTATACAATCCACTAGTCTTCATTTGGAACAGCACTTGACTACCACTGATCTCAAGACACATCTTATCAGTGAAGTATCTTTTAACTTGCATGAAAAAAAAGTTATCTATAGAACCAGTTCAAATATGACATTTCATCTTCTGGAAGTAGCTAGAGGAGCAACCACATATGCAAATTCACTTACAGAGCATTTCCCACCAATACCCACACATACATGCAATTTAGGGGAAAGAAAAAAAATTGCAAACTAGCTTTTTTTGTATGTTTTGCCTGTTCAATTCTGTGAAAACTGTGACTGATGCTGCAAATGCCATCTGCTACTAACATGCACCACACATATGTTCAGACAGAGAAATTAAATGAGAGCAAACAACATTTCAAAGAGAACTTCTGCTCAGACTATCTCAAGGCACCTGTTACACAGCATATAGCCAAACTCCTCTTACACAGTATCTTTCATTTGTACATATTGTATTTATTTTACTAAAATTTATCTTTAGTATTTATACCTTTTATGGTAGCACAAGTCCTTTTAACATTTCGAGTAATATACTTGTTTCCAGTTTAACTAATACTGCAAAATTTCAGTGGGTTTTCAGCTTCACACAGAGGAACTCCATAAAGAAACTGCAAAGCTGTAGGCAGGAACAGAGATAGCTAATGATTTACTACTTCCTTTGGTCTAAAATGTTACCAAAACACAATCAGGAGTAATTAATGTATTGAACCAGACTGACGAAAAGGTAAGAGATGCAATTGTGAGCACACTCACAAAGAAAAGGTGTATCAATCAAGAGGCCAAAGCAGATAAGACTAGGTGGGCTGGGATTAGAAAATTCTGTGATATACTCCCCAGCTGAAAGAGGTTCCTGAGACTGGAATTCACCATCACAAACTGGGTAATTATTAGTTCAGTTTCAAACAAACAAACAGACAAAAGCATCAACAGCCCTGCAAAAAGCTATACGTATTTTTGTTTAATTATTACAGGATTACATCATTTTGGTCAAAGAAGTAGCACCTCCCATAACACAGACTGTACCTGTATTATTAAAGAAATTACCAGATTACCAGCTGCCTGGATTTAACGTATCAAGTTAGGCCTTTACAAGAACTCAGGCCAATCCAATCCTTTTCACTGATAACTAGAATTATCCTAATTGTTTGATGGGGTTCTTCTTCCTACAGAACCATGGGGTTTGAATCAATGCCCACAGATGTGAGTGACACCTTTTCTAGTAAATTATTTACATGTGGCTGGCAATACAAATTAGGAGAGTGACAGTTAACCTGTTTGTTGTTGTGTGGAAATTACTGGCACTGCCACCACAGAATCATCTCTTACTGTACAAGTGAAGATGCAAAACATGACATGTCAGGGAATTCTAGCTAGAGTGGAAATTACTCCCTGGGAAGAGGGATAAAGCATAGAAGAAGGAAGGGGAAGTGAAAGCAAAAGGAAAACAGCTCTCTATTGAAAAGAGAGTAACTAGACCCTCAAAGGTGTCCAGTAATTATCTTTGCTGTAGGTCTATAGTTGTATTATATGTGAAGGATGATCCCACTCTGTTTATTCCACACTGGATTCAGATTTTGCTTTGAATTCCTTTTTTTTTCTAGTAAACTGGTAACTGTTGGCATGAATTATTTACATGTTTGGTTTTGGATGTTTTTTTATTATTATGAAAGTACTGTGTTCCCTCTTCTGCAATGTTTTCAAGTGCACAGTGTGGACAATCTACTATGCTATGCCTTCTCTCATAGAATTGCTCCTTTCTAAACCTTCAAATCTCTGAAGGGTATTTTAGCAAGTATCCTCCACCCTGTTTATCCATTAGCATTTTCAGTGCTGGCATACAACACCCATTTTCTGGGAAATGGCTCAAAACCAACACCTTACTCTTTTGATGCTTTGACAATATGCCTCACCATCACAAGACCTCAGTTCCACATTATTATTAGCTTAACAAAATCTCTAGAGGTCAAGAGATGCAATTAAACTCTACTTGTGGATATGGAGTCACAACACAGAAAGACTAAGCATTTCAAACAGAAAATTAACCTTTAGTGGAAGATGGACAGTCCACACTGAATTTAGTAAGAGGTAAAATAACAGGAGCACTCACAGAAAAAGTTATGACACAGAAGCTCCAAGGATCACACAGAATGTGCATTGGTGTGAAGAATTTTTTTTTTCCCTTTCTGAGTGCCAGGTTCCCTGGGTGTTGGGACCGGATCATCTTTTCCTCTACACACCATGCATGTGAAGCTTACAATCTGCTCATACCCCTTCTTGCCTGACCCTATTCAGCAATAAGGGGCACAGAGGTCAATTTTCTTTCTGACTACAGCAGCTATTTGCCACTGCCTGAATTTTGGAATGCTTTACCTATAATATGTATTACCTGTTGATGTAGGTCAGGGTCACTCCCTGCTGTAGCCTGTTTACATATGCATGGACTCTTCCCACCCATGTGCAGCAGTTGCTCCCTCTGCACAGGCAATATTTTAGTATTACTCCAAAAACGCTCTAATGAATGCATTTCTACTACCACAGTGAATAGCAGTACTGGCAACATTTAAATACTGAGAAATTATTTAATGAAGACTTGTGTTTTCGTTTCCTTTGATAAAAATAATGAAATTGGACAAACTGTCTTTCTTGAGACACCTTATTGTTGCTACCCAAACCAACAGAATGCTAGCAATCTCCAAAGTAAACAGACACAGAGAAGCATTTTCTAGGATCAGAATAGTGAGCAGCAGCCAACCTAGTCTATGTGCTTACAGCTATGACCAGAGCCAAACGTTACAGAATCACCAGAGACAGTGAAAACGCTCACCAGGACAAGGGCTTCTCTAGGACTTGGGACTGGGAAGATGGACAGTAGAAGGAACTCTGCAAACAGGATGAAGAGAGCTGCAGTAGGTAAAGGGACTATTTCCCTCCAAAATATCCCTAGCATGTGGTTTTAAGAGCAAAGCAACCCTGTGAGCACACTGTTCAACATAATTCACCTTAACTTTTCCCAGGTGCCCGAGAAATAAGATAAGCTTTGTCTCTCTGTGTTTATGTGTACATGCATGAACACTTACAATCTTAGAAGTGGAAAAGAGTTTAGTTCAGCATCTGTGTTAGCCCTCCTTGACCTTTCACTTAAACATTTATATCCAAGTTCGGTGAAAGACAAAACCAACTCTTGTAAACATTTCTATTTCAGATGCTCTCCCTGCCTTTCCCAAAGTGATGCTCTTCATGGACTTTGCAATGGCTTATGATATACACTGCACACGGTGCCACTGGCAAGTATCTCAGGTAGCCATGGCACATCACTCTGTCTCTGTCCTTCTCACAGCCATAATAGATAAATAAAAAACAAAGAACCTTCTCCACAGAATCCACTCAAAAAGAAAAATGAGTGGGAATGCTTCACTTTATACTTTTCCATTTTATAAAAAATGCAACTCTATATTGTCCTGTGTTAACTTCTCTCCTATTTTGACCCCACACTCAGAACAACCTCTCTCAGTTAGATTTTTAAAAAAAAATTAGGTTGACAATTTCTTCTGTAAAATTCACAATGGGAAAAAACAAGCTGCTTCTTGTTTTAGGCTATCCTGTATTCCACAACTGCATGCTATAGTGCTTTACAGTCAAAGCCCTTCCTCAAAACAAACTGAAACATTATTCCCACAGTAGGACCTTATTTTAACCCCAAAAAACACTTCCCAGATTTCCATGAAATCCCACCAGAGCTCAACACAACATGTGCCTGTACTAACAGCACACTATTTCTGCAATGAAAATAAATGAAACCATGCATTCCTACTCTGGAGGGGAAAAATAAGTTATTCTAGAACAAGCTGTACAGGATGTCCAGAGTCACACACTATGCATACTGGACAGCAGGCATTTAATTGCTAGCATGTTCTCTGCACTTTAATCTCTTCAATTCATGTACACAAATCAAGGGTTGGGAAAGGAAGACTGTAATCCAGCTGACTATCACCAGATTTCCTTGCTGACTGCTTAATCCATTAATTTTATTAAGCATTTAAAAATATTTAAATCAGCTACTACTAAATGTACTTATACACACATATTTACCATACACCCAACAGCCAATGCAAATAAAGGGCATTCCTTAGCAACTGCTGACTAAGAAATAACTGATTATTTGTCAAAGGGAATATGCTCAGAGGAATTTCTTAACCTCTTGACATTTTGAAAAGACAAAAGGCTTTCTGACTTCTACTGTAAGTTATTCTGGAATGGGACACTACTTTCTCTCATTTTAATGGGAATTACTGATTAATTACACACACCGTTAAGATCATACACAGCTTACAGGCATCAGTACTGAAACAGAAATTTCTTTTAATTTGAAAGTCATCTAGTACCTCTAGTAAGTGTGAAAAATGTAGAAGCTGAAGACCTTTGTACTAATTTTGCATTCATGAATTATTTTTTTTCAAAAGGAGTAGTTAAGCTGTTTTTAAAATTTTTTTTCCACTCTCCTTGAGCATAACTTGGACTGTTTTGGCCCTCTTATCCACCAGCAAGAGCTCACAGTCTACACTTTTGCCTCTGACAAAGTTCTTGCTGAAATCCATGGCAGTTCTATGAGTGCAGTCAGCAGGTTCAGGCCCTTCAAAGCCTTGGAGTGCTCAAGGCAGGACTCTCAGCATTGCAAAGACTGACACACCTGATTAACTTAGCCCCTTCACACAACAATGGCTTCAAAACTGATTCAGAAAGTACAGCTATGCAAACTCCCTAAATGAAATATGTATTATGACTTCTAAAACTGCAGTTTCATTTTTATTAGGGCACTATAGAAAGTAAGAGAACTGCTTTTCTGCATGCTCATTTTATTTGATGTTATGTGTTCTATATTTGCAGTGAATGCTCAAGACATCAAGTGAGGCAAGAGAGGCATCAAGTTGCACCTCTCTGGATAAAGGCTTGGTCTGTGAAGTGGTAGCAGTCACAACACACACTTTCAATCCTTCTGAAAAACAGGTGGATGTTACAAAGCTACTGGAACATTACCATCTGCAACAGACAGCCACTGCTGTCTTGTGACACCTCTAAGGACACAGAAGAATATTAAGGAGCACAACAGCCCTTGTCCAAAACATCTGCTATTTTTTTGCTATTGTTAAAGTGTCAGTACATCCTGTCTCCAAGCCCCATGTACCAACACCTTCATAATAAATCTCCCTTCTCAGGACTCATTCTTTTACAAGAAAATCCTTCTGTACCAACATTCAGACAACTAAATCTAAGCTGAAAAGGCAACCATGAACAGATTTTACTTACAGGAAAAAAAAAAAAAACCAAAAACCAACAAGCTAAAATAGGGAGTTTTGAATTCCATTGTCCCTACTTTCATCACAGTGTACTTCATAGTATTAGAATCAATCAAATAATCACAGAATACATTAGGTTGGGAGGGACCTTAAAGGCTATCTAGTGCAACCCCCCCTATAGTAAGCAGGGACACCTTAAACTAGATGATGTTGCTCAGGGCTTCATCAAGCCTGACCTTTAATGTCTTCAGGGATGGGGCCTCCATCACCTCTCTGGGCAACCTGTGCCAGTGCCTCACCACCCTCAGAGTGAAGAACTTCAGATGTAAACCTGCCCTGCTCAAGTTTAAAATTATTGCCCCTCATCCTATTGGTACAGGCCCTTTTAAAAACAGCCCCTATCCAGCTTCCCTGTAGGCCCCTTCAGGCACTGCAAGGCCACTATAAGGCCTCCCCTGAAGTCTTCTCCTCTCCAGGCTGAACAAGCCCAACTCTCTCAGCCTGTCTTCACAGCAGAGGTCCTACAGCCTGGTAGCCTCCTATGGACCCACGCCAAGAGACCCACATCTTTCTTGTATTGAGGGCTCCAGAACAGGACACAGTACTCCAGGTGGGGTCTACACAAAGCATTGCTAACCACCTTCTCTGCTTATTTGCTGTCATTTCCCTGGCTTTTAAAACTGAAGGTTCTCAGCAACTCCAGTTGCATCAGTCCCTTTCTGTTTGAAATAACAAACAGGACAGCTACAGAAAGATCTGTGGCAGCCACCAGAAGTTGTTGCATGGTTAACATTCTCTCCCTTGACCTTTCCATTCAAAAGTACACCACATTCCCTACATCATAAATTAGAAAGGGATTTCTTGTCTTCATCTTTCCTTCTATTCCAACATTCAGAATAGTAATAAGAAACTATTTAAATAGCACACCCCATGGCAATTTTTAACAGGAATATTTACCTTTACATATGTATGTGATATTCTCCCAAGAGTGATCTGTTGTGCATTCTGAAAAATTCTTGTCTCCGTTAAAATAATATCCTCCTCTACACTGATAATACACTCTGCTTCCTAAAGTGGTGGAGCTGTCCCAGATCATTTCTGTGTGTGGAATCAGCAAAGGTCTGCCACAGTCTATTTCTGCAAAAGAGAAAAATCAGGATAACAAAATCCAAAAAAGAAAACAGGCAAGGCACATCAAAGCATTTGAAGAAGAGAAATGAACTGCCCCAGCAAGAAACACTTCATTTTTTTTCACTTCCCAGTGATTTCTAGAATTTAGGCAGCACTTCAGAACCCAGAATTTTGGGACTGGGTATTTTCTATCAGGGTAAGGCATTTAATCTTCAAGATGAGTCATAAAAAAGCACAGTGTCCTGTTTAGAAATGGAGAATAAGGATCTAAGCAATTTTTTAATAAATGGATCTATCTGCCCACAACACTCTTCTCAGCCCCCTTGCTGTTTATTCCTTTACCCATCATTAGTAACAACAGTGACACATGGTCCAAGGAGCGATGTGGAAATACAGCATCAAGTAGGTTATGTTCCTTTGCCAGTGAATTTAATTCAAGCTTTGGTAAAATACCAGAAGCTGCCACAGACAAGCAGAAATAACACTGGATTTTTCAGACCGCTTTAGAGATAATTAGAAAGCTGGGATAACACACTTATAAATGAATTAATTTCCTCAGTTGTTTTCAGGGGCTTCATATTAAAATTAGGTAGCAAAAAGGAATAAAGTATGGAAGATCAAATCCATGGAAGATTATTTAGGGTTAAAATTCCCTTTCAAACCCACAATACATGTACCCCAACAGAAGACCTTGTCTCACTTCGCTTGTAAGTGAACAATGCAAGAATTAAAATCTTACCTTCATGAAAGTTTTTATGCAGAAAACAAGTGCTTTAAAAACTTATCAATAAACAGTCTCAAATGATTCTGAAATTCTATTCAAAAATGGTAAACAAAGAACTAAAACACAAATTTTATAGAATCTCGACTTATACAGCCTCTAAACAGATGGGCAATCCATCCACCATCATGACCACCTTCCTTTTCTTAACTCAATGTGTATGTATTCTAAATCATCAGAACAACCTGGAAACTCTCCAAATGTGGGAATTTTAAGGGGACACTAACAGGTAACAGTGGTTCAATTTCTGAGTAGTGGCTTCAACTACATACAGAGTAGATACTGATTGAGCTAGAAAAATGGCAGCAATTTAGGCTGAAATTTCATCTCATGCTAGTTCCAATGCCTGACATGCACCAGGGTTTTTTTCCTTAGAATGTTAACTTCTAGCAATTTATTGCAACGTCATTAGCAACACAGACTAAAACAAAACCAAAAAAAAGCACAAAAAGCCAACCCTGTTTAATAAATGGCTTTTGTTTTGTGACTGAACTTCATATTCCAGAAGACTACCAACTGAATGCCCAAAGAGAATGCCTAACTGATGACTGCTATTTATTATCGTGGCTAAATCAGTATCTATATTAATTATATCTCAAGACAGATTTCATTTACCTTTGCACACCAAATCAGTACCATCCCACTGTCCTTGGGCATTGCAGACTGCAGTCTGATTGCCACTTGCAATAAAGTAACCATGAGCACAGTTGTAAGTAACTTTGCTTCTGTATGCCGTCCCACTTAGAGACGCTGGGTGCGCGTTTGAAATAGAAGGTGGATCCCCACAATCCACACCTAGGGAAAGAAAGGAAAAAAAAAAAAGATAAATGTGCTAGTCAAGCACCAGAAGTAATAATGGGTGGACTCCCATGAGTATTGCTTTCTTGATTATCAACTAACCCTGTTCAGTGTAATCTTTACATGTCCCCCATGACCTCTGCAACAACCCCTCTGTGCTTGGCAGTGCTATAGCTGTTCCAGAGCTGCTTCCAAATAAAATTACTTCCCTGCATTTCTTTCACAATGGCACAATACATCTGAGACTCCTTCCTCAACCTAGCTGTCAGTATACAGAAAATGTCCTGCTTTTTTTTTTCCTTCTGAATTGTTGAGATTCCACTGCTTTTACAAACCTGATTACAGGTAACAAGCTGGTTCTATGTCATTTGAAACTGCCTTTAGGAAGCAAAAAGTGCACAAGAACCAGAGAAACATCAAAGCATAGAAAAGGTTACAACACATAATATAAAAGCTTACTGTTAAAGCAAGAGTCTACATGGTATTAAAAATGTAATGTAACAGTTGCTCTGCTCACTAATGGAAGCATCCATCTTAACAGGTGCAAGATGGAGCGTAGAAGTTCTCCTTCTCTGGAGACATTCAAACCCCACCTGGATGTGTTCCTGTGTGAGGAACTAGATGATCTTTCAAGGTCCCTTCCAACTCCTAATGTTCTGTGATTCTGTGTCATCTAAAAGGCTTTCATGTTAGCATGACACAAAATTCATATTCAACAATTTAACTACACCTCTTCACATGCATCACATTTTCTCATTAAACTATCTGACTTTTCATCTAAAAACAGCTACTTTATTAATATTCAAAGGATTATATACTCTTCAAAATCACATTATATCTTATATTTAAATTAAAAAGGGGGCTCAGCTCCTGATGCTAGGTCACACATTTTATCAAATTTCATCTACCTTTAGTAGCCAGTTTCATCACAACTACTTAAAATAAACTACATTATCATAGACATGAAGAGAAAAGACAAGCTTATTTATTTTCCTAAAAAAAGAAGGCATTGCACTCGCCAGGGCAAATTCTTAAATTAGCAGTAAAGACTTATCAGTGAAACTCTCCAAGTATAAAGAATTATTTAAAACCATTTCTACTAATAGTAATAACAAACAAACAAAAAAATCCCATGAAACACCCAAACAGGCTTGCTGATTTTACAAAAAGAGAAGTCCTAACAGAAAGCCAGGAAAAGAGCTTGCAGTACAGAACAAAAATGTTTGCCATTTCAGACCCATGGGTCTTTTTGCATTTGATGGGGTTTATTTCAGTTAACCATGTGCTCAGAAACTCTGACCTACGGTTGGATTGTAGAACTTAGAAGAACATGTGTACAAGCAATCACTGAGAAATAAAAACCCAAATGTAACAACAACTCACAAGTACTTTGTTCCACAGCTTTCTTTAGGGACCTTTTCAGACTATGGACATTTCCTTTTTGTTTTCAAAAATCATTGTCCTTTTTTTATTTTTTGAGGAAAATGTAATTTCAATTGTTTTATTTTTGATGCCAGTAACTTAATATTAAATTGTTCTTTCTTATGTATTCTCTAGTGACATTTAATAATTCGCTTTTCCCAGCCACACTGATTTAACTGCCTTTTTCTAATTTATTAACTTCCCATAGATGCGCATTTCTATTCATCCTCAAAGAAAGAACCAAAAACAAGAAGAAAACAGGCAACAAGTAGAAATCAAAATATAAAACCCGTGTTGAAACAAGGAACCCAGCTTACTAGGTGATAACTTTAAGACAACAGTTCTTCCCTATTTATTCTCCTTGCAGTTTCTGTTAGCTAGCACTAACACACAAACTTCTTAAGCACTCACAGGAACACAGAACCCTGTCCATGTAGCAGTAATATTTCAATAGAACAGGCAATTAGAACACCATAGGAAGTGGAAGTTTTAAAGATGCTCACAGGCAACTTAACCCTTCAGAGTTGTGAGAGCATTTGCTCATGCCCAAATGCTCTTCAAATCATGAAGGCTATCCATAAACAAAGGGTGGTATGATGCTTTTCTTTTGCATCTGCTGTCAAACTTTGGAAAAATAATTTTTTCTGACAACTTGTTCTTTTCGTGAGAGGTCAGTGATGCTCTAGCAAGGAGGTTGGACTATATGTCCTCCAGAGGTCCCTTCCAATCCCTGAAAATCCATCTGTGATGCTTTCCAACTCAGTGGCCTTTCCCACGAAATGCTACAGAAATTTAGTTGTTTTCTGGGCCTTGGTTCACAGGCACCAAGACACATGGCAGCGTCTGCAAAAATGCACGGCCCAGCATCAAAAATCTCACTACACTAACATGAAGAGATGGCACAACTTTATAACCTTTTTCTTCTTCTTTTGCAAACAGCCATATATTGAAAAATTCTTTTTTGTATTCAAGGAAACATCATATTTCTTTCACAGACACACTTCCCCATGCAGAAACGAAGAATTTAAGACAGACTTAAGACTCCCTTTACCTTTACAGGTTAAAGAGGCGGGTTCCCAAGTTTGGTTTGCAGTGCAGTATGAGACCTTTCCCTCGTCGCTGTAAAACCCTTCGTTACACTCATAGAGAACCGCGCTTCCTGGTAGCAAGCTGTAGTTACCCACAATGTAGCCATGCTTCATTTCAGGAGGAGAACCACATGCAATTTCTGCAAAAAGACTGGGTTACAATCACTCACTGTACAAAAATCACAACACATGACCACTTTAAGATGAGCTGAATGAGATGAACACCTCACAAAATACACCCAGTCTGGATGGGTGAACCTGAGGGATGGCTGAATGGGTGGAATACACAAGTTGAAGAGTTGTACTGGCCACAGCTGGAGGAATGGAGTGATGCAGGTGTTGAGCTACATCTTTAACACACAGCTGGCGCCATTCACAATACCAAGGAGGAAACACTGCAATGTGATGGTGGTCTGTGGGTGCCAGTCTCATTTCAGCAACGGCTGAACAGTCATTCAGGCCCCAACAGCCAGCGCCATTTCCCTGTGCATGGGAAATGCAAAGCACTGCAGATAAGCTGAAATGAAATGGTTTCCATCTCACCAATCCAAGCTGTATACAAGCCTACATTCCTTCAACACAGTTGCCTGGAAAGGCTCCCTTGTCCAACCGTGCAAATGACACAGTTAGTACAGACACACTACTTTTACCTCAGCAGGTGAAGGGGGAACTCAGAGAGATAATGTTATCAGCAGTTCTGGCAAAATGAGGCAGAGAACTCCAGTTGGGAGCACTCAAAAAGCTACAGGCAGTGAGCTTTACAGACTTGCAGTAATTCAGAAGTGACAGTTGGATACAATCAAGGCAGCTCCTTCCACCTAGGATGCCTGGGTTCATTACATACTCTGACAGCTACTGCTAGCAGTCTGCATCTGTGAAAACCTGCATTACAGAGGAATGGTTCCAAATACTTTTTTTTAATGGCAAGATAAATAGAACAATTTATTTTGCAGGTGGCACAGTATGGAATAAACAGCTAAATTATTATTTTATTAGGCTTATTTCATTCATCTGACCTCTCTTACCAGCTACTTACCCTCTGTTCTCTTCCCTTCCCCTTCACACAGTGATATTATATAAACTTAAGTGGATTGTACTATATTTCCTTCCTGTTCAGAAACTAACTACATCACCCTCATGGCATTACTCAGTTTCTCTGCCCCTGAACACCTGAACCACTGCTGAAAGCCTGTCAAAATCTTATCCAGTTTCAACTATACCATCCAGACAGCCAGCACTGGAACAAACTGAACCCAAAAAGATAAAAAAAAAAAATATCATACAGCAGGTGAAGTCCACAAAAAGGCCTTCTGCCCTGAAGACTTGAAAGCACAGGTCAGAGCAGGTTCTACTGTATCATGTAAGATCTGGTTTTATCTGCTAGCAAAAACAGCCCCCAAGACTCTCACCTTTGCATGAAACCATGTTCCCATCCGGATGAAAAGAATGCTCCCCATTCTCCAATTTATAACCATCATTGCAGTAACAGTCGTAACTTCCTTCAGTATTCACACATCTTGCATTGTGACCACACAGCCCAGACTCCTCACATTCATCTATATCTAAAAATTAAGAGCAAAATATATGCACTTGGTAATAGTTTGTGGGTTTTTAAATTAATTAATGCAGGACCCAAACTTAAAACAAATATAGCATACCATGGAGGTTTCTACATAGCTTCTGATGGCTCATCTGGGAAAAAGTACATTATCATTCCCTGATGTTTAGGAAGGAGGAGACTCTCAATGTTGTAGCTAGCTACCTTTAAAAATGTTTTTTAAAGTGTTTAAAGTCCATTTTACCTAGTAGTTTCCAGTGTCATTGCCTGCTACAACAACAGAAAAATCCTGTATCAGCAAATACCATAATCAGCTACAATAATTCCTTACTGTAACAAGGAACTGACAAAACTTTCTACACTGAACACAAATATGACATTCTGGAGGAAGGTAAGTACCATTTTATTTTCTTAAATTGAGCTTTTTGAGATTATTGCTTGAATGTGACTGTGAAACAATGATTTGTACCAAGGCAAAGAATGCAAAATGGAACTAATTCATAGCTGTTGGAACCTAGATGTCATATACGTGTTTGCATCTACAACAGAAAGTGCTCTGATAATAGTTTTAGGATATAAGCTCCACAGTGACAGCAAAACAAGATTTGTGCAGTAGGAAAATAAGTTCTAGATTCCTGGTGGTTAAGATTCTTTGTGATGTCTACCTGTACAGTTCGTGCCATCATTGGGAATAAATGTCTTGTTGTTGTTGGAGGCTCGGTATCCATCAAGGCAAACACAATAAAAACTTCCATGTGTATTATGACACAGTGTATGATTCCCACAGATCTTGCTGGCTCCAATCTGGCATTCATCTTTATCTGTCAGCACATTTAAAAAAAACAGCAGAGAGAGATTAAGAAGAATATCCTCCTCTCCTCACTCATTCTTGTGTAACCAGACTTCCCCTTATTTTTTTTCTTCCCAAATTATTTGTGATACAAACAGTGCTAGTAAGCTGAAGTATTTAGACCAATAAAGTTTGCTGTCCCTGGATGAAAGTGTGAATAAAGCTTCACCACACAGCTTGAGCTGATCTATGAGCTGCTGAAATCAGAGGGCCCTGCTCTCCACTTCTGCACTTTCTTAAGGCATGCACTGCCTGCAGCACTCCTGCTGATTTAACCCAGCTCTCTCAACTGGCAGAGAATTAACATGGCAAAACAGGCAGCTTGTCTTCTCACACAACAATGAGATAACCAAATTCTGGGCAGAGCCCAGCAGGTGCCAGTGCTTGTGATAGAAGGGGAAGAGATCAGAGACAGAGAACCTTCCCATTTCAGCAGTGGTAAGCTATCACATACACACACTCAGACAAAACATTTGACTTCATCCTTTCATTCACGTACTGGTTACTCATGTATGTGACAGTATTAAAAGGACACCATCAACTACAGTAATACTGCTGAACAACACTTTACATGGAGCAGACTTATGAAATCTCTATATGTGCACACTGTTACTAAGAACAAACCTTCAGCTGGTTAAATTAACTTTTAGATACCTGCTAATCTGAGGTAACTTGGAAAATTGTCAAAAAAAGCACTCATTTTAATTGTCAGTCTAGTTTTCAGTTCAACTATGCATATGTTGGTAAGAATAATGAAGTTTTTACTTCACCATATTTTTTTTTGGCTGAAGCTAAGATAAAAATTATTAAATAAAACATTCTAAAACATTTTTAAAGTAAATGTTTCATAAACCCCTACATTTTCTAAAACAAACCTACATTAATAACATTACATAACAACAACTGTACTTGGTTTTTTACTTAGTTGCTTATCCAAAATTATATCAATTACGACAAAGCCATAATGTGTGGGGTTGGCAATTGGCTGATGGTTCGAGCCCAGACAGTGATAATAAATTGGGCTGGTGGCCAGTCACTGCTGGGGTTCGCCAGGGTCCCATTTTAGGCTCAGTTCTTTTCAACATTTTCATAAACAACCTGGACACAGGACTAGAGTAAATTTGCAGATGACACCAAATTGGGAGAAGCTGTTGACTCTGTAAGGGTGGAGAAGCCTTACAGAGAGACCTGGACAGATCGGAGAGCTGGGCAGTCACCATCAGTGTGAAGTTTAACAAGGGCAAGTGCCGGATTCTGCACCTGGGAAGGGGCAACCCTGGCTGCACATCCAGACTGGGGGATCAGATGCTGGAGCCCAGCCATGCTGAGAGGGATCTGGGGGTCTTGGTTGACAGCAAGTTAAACATGAGCCAGCAGTGTGCCCAGGCACCCAAGACGGGCAACCTTATCCTGGGGTGCATCAAGCATGGCATGGTCAGCTGGGCCAGGGAGGGGATTGTCCCGCTCTACACTGTGCTGGAGCAGCCTCACCTCGAGTACTGGGTGCAGTTTTGGGTGCCACAGTTCAAAGAGGAATGCAAAACTACTGGAGAATATCCAACGGAGGGCAACTCAGGATACTCTATGACTCTATAAGTACAAGTAAAATACAGCTCAAGGCTAGCTGTAGAAGGAAAAACAATCCACACATATTCCAGGATTTGGAAACTCCACCAGGAAATGACAAAGCTTTTACCATGTTTGAAGAATTCGGTCATATTACTGGAGAAAGACATTTTTCTGAATGTACAGTTTCTTGCCATTGTACAAACAGGCAACCTACCTTGACAGTAAGTTCTTCCATTGCCTACAAATCCATAGTTACAGATGCAGACACTTTTTCCTTCAATTTGATGACATGTAGCATGAATGTGGCAAGTTGCACAGACATCTGTAACTGATGTGGTCACAAATGCTTTGAGAACAAAAAGACACAATTACTTCTTTTTCTTTTTGAAGGACGATAAAGGTGATCTGGTATGGATAACTGGCACAGAACTTCAAGTGAAGATAAAATCCAAATCAAAACATATAGAATGAAATCCCATCTCCTACCATGAGCTGCCTCGGAATGCCCAAATCAAACCTCCTTGGTGACCTTTGAGCAGGCATCCTTTACTGCAGCGCTGGGCACACAGGGGATCACTCCTCCGAATGTGTGTGCCCATTAAAGCCAATTTTCTCATATTTATACAGATTAACTATATGTATTCATTGTGATTTCTAAGGAAAGGCAGGGTCATGCAAATTATTTCCAGGAAGTCATTTACATTAACCCCTCCCAGATAGAGCATGCTCAGTGACTCTTAGGGGGTGTCTTCCCATGGTCTTCAGGTGTCTTCCTCACTCTCAGCACATGCTCTTTACATGGTTATCTGAGCCCAAAATACATTCCTTTTTGCTGAAAACAAGATACACTCCCCAATTGGTTGTCAGTCTCACCATCCATGACTCCCCTATCTTCTTCCCCCTCCGGCTTCAAGGCTGCTACCCTATTGTTACGGCTAAGTTTTGCAGCCGCTTTCGTGAAACAGCTCATGTGATTATAGCCAGATTCTTCTAAAATCAAAACTAACCTATTCCTAAAACCACACAAATTCTTAATTCTTTATTTTCAAGGCTGTTACTATTGCATTGTCATGGCTAAGTTTTGCAGCTGCTCTCACAAGCTTACACAGTTACAGCTTTCTCTTAAACTAACCTATTCTTAAAACCATGAAAATTCTTACATCAAAGTTATATTAATTGTCTCGTAAGTGACATCTACATCAATTCACTCAGCATGACTACATTTCATTGAATCACATGTCATTTTGAAGCTTGCAGGAAAACAACACAGCATTCAGAGACCAAATATAAAAAAATAAAGGATTAAACTCTTCATCTGTTCTTTGACAAAGAAAAAGAAAACAGTTTTTCAGCAACTAGCAAGGCTTATGAGACATAAATAGCTCTGTCCAACATCATTAATCTTTTCTCCATATTCATCTTCTCTTGTTTCTATTTTGAATGCATTGACATTTGGGCTATTTATCAATCTATTTACATCTAGCATCAACATATATATATCATAGATGTTATTCATTAAAATTATGTTGAGAATGCTACCAGCAGGAAAATTACTTATGGTATGATCATTTGAGAAATTAATTTATGTCAGAAGTAGTTTAGCAGCATATGACACACAAACTAATTTACTGTAATTTGACAGTGCTATAAATATACAAGAAACTATAATAAAATGTGAGCTTATTCCCTTACTTCTATTCATACTTTTAGTGCATTATGTGCATTTCTACCCAGTTTTTGTAAGCGCTTTTTGTTATCTTCACACAGCACTGGCTTTCCAAATGATAAACCTCAGAAAGGATGACAAATGTAGACAAAGCATGTATCTGCTCACACCCTTTTTTTTCCACAGTTTTAAAGAAATAACTAATACTGCACAAACCAATATTGTCTCATGAAGCTGCTCACAGTACTATGAACATTTACTTTGCCAAGACAGCTAACATGGGTAAGGATGCTGAGGTTCTTACAAAACACAAGACTTACCGTGTGTATAGCAGCTTTAGACAAAATTTTACATGCCTTTACATGGTGTCTAAATACATAACCATAGCAGGAAGGAGAAGGTGGCTGAACACTAGCCAACTTTTCTAACGCACCACATTTATCAGTGTGATAAAACTGCCCTTCCACGTGCAGTGCTTCAGGTTTACTCACACTCAATTTCCGAGTGCCTTAAAAAGCTGTGAAGCCTCATAGATTCCTACCCCTAATTCTCAATTCTTTTGATACACTTGCATGCTTGTCTCAGAACTAAAAATAGTAACTGTCATTGTACAATAGCAGTCAATGTAGATAAAAAGAATTAAAAAAAAACCAGCCAGGGTAAAAACTTTCTCATGATACCTCAATTTTCTGAAAAGAAGTGGGAGTGCCCTCCTCAGATTGCTGCTCCGGCAGATAAATAAGGTGGTTCTTTTCCACCTCCCTTACTGTTACAGACTAAACCTAACACCTTGCTTCTCCTTGTTTTTTTCACCCCAGCACCACAGCCACCTCAGGGTTTCAGTCATAGAATCACAGAATCATAGAATGGTCTGGGTTGGAAGGGACCCCAAGAAACAGAGTTCCAACTCCCCTGCCACAGGCAGGGCCACCAACCTCCAGGCCTGGATCTACACAAGGCTGGCCAGGTCCCCATCCAACCTGGCCTTGAACACCTCCAGGGATGGCGAATCCACTGCTTCTCTGGGCAGCCTGTTCCAGCACCTCACCACTCTCTCTGTAAAGAGCTTCTCCTATCTAATTTAAACCTTCCCCTACCTAATTTAAACCTTCCCTCCTTTAGCTTTAATCCATTCCCCCTTGTCCTGACATTATCTACCTTTGGAAAAAGTTGAATCCCCTCCTGTTCCTCTGTTCCCTTCAGGTACTGGAAGGCTGCAATGAGTTCACCCCGCAGCCTTCTCTTCTCCAGGCTGAACAAGCCCAGTTCCCTCAGCCTCTCTTTGTAGGGCAGGTGCTCCAGCCCTTTAATCATCTTTGTCTCCACCTCTGAACCCTCTCCAACAGTTCCACATCCTTCTTGTATTGGGGGCCCCAGATCTGGACACAGCACTCCAGATGGGGCCTCACGAGGGCAGAGTAGAGAGGGACAATCAACCCCCCTGTCCCTGCTGGCCACCCCTCTTCTCATGGAAAGGTCCTGCCCAGGAGCTCCCTCAGGCACGGCCCCCGCCCAGGCCAGGCCCTCCCGCCCGGCCCTGCACACGAAGCCGCAGGGGACAGCGAGGAGAGGCGCCGCTGCGTGTGAAACGTGGCGCCCGCGATGCTGCCCCGCAACCGCCGAGGCCGCTGTCGGCCCCTCGACGTCCCGGTGGGGCAAGCGCCCAACCTCAGGCCACTGTCCCCCCGCGGCCGCTGCCCCCCTCCGCCCCATGCCTCGTCCCCTTCCCGCCTTTCCCGCCTCGGCCGAAGCCCTCGCGGCTCAGGGCCCCGCCGCAGCCCCGAGGGAGCAGAGCGGGACCGGGGACTTGGGGAAGGGCCGCACTTACCTCGCCGCCGCCCCACGCACTGCAGCAGCGCCAGCAGCAGCAGAAGCGGCCCGAGGACCCGGTCGCCCCCCGGGCTCATGTCCCCGCCGCCACCGCCTCCGAGCCCTTGGGTGCTGCACGGTCCCGGCGTCTCAGCATCCTCCCAGCGGGGTGGAGGGTAGGAGGGGAGCCCAAGGGGAGGGCGAAAGGCTGCGGCCCCCAAGCCGAGGGCGTCGCGCTGCCCCTAGCGCCTGCCTCCCGGCGGGGCGGGAGCACCCACGGGCGGCCCTTATCGCCGTCGCAGCGCCCTGGGCCCCCCCGGCTTTCCCCTCGGCGAGGCCCCTTTCCTCCGTCGGCCGAAGAGCCCGCAAAACCCTCTCTTTTCTTCTTCTTTTTTTTTGTCTCTTCCCTGGCACAACCCCTTTACTTCCCCAGGACACCGCCTCTGTCCCGGCCCGGCGAGTGGCAGAGCTGATAAGGCCGGCCCTTACGCCGGGGAGGGGTGGGGGTGCTGAGGGAAGGGTTATTTATGATTCCTGGGAAAGGGGCGGGGGGGGAAGGCGACCCGAAAGTCAGACCTGCTGGTACGTGGCAGCTGTGCTGGTCCCTGCCTGCCCGCCGTGCGAGCCTCCTGCCCCTGTGGCAAACTGCACCGGGCGGCACCTCCCAGTCGATGCTGGGGTCCCAGGGCCGATGGCGCAGTGCCGGAGCCCCAGGGCTGGAAGGGGCTGGTTACGGCTCAGCAGCTCTGCAGGACCTTGGCATGTCTCAAGGGTGTGATCTGTGTGACTGTACACTGCCAACCATTGGTACTTGCAGTGCTTTCTCATTGTAGGCCTTTGCTCGGTCCAGGTGAATCCCAACCCGTGGGTTTTAATCAGCACCAGCAGCGCTGCCCGAAGAGTTCCCTGCAGTCAGAGAATGGCGATCCCCCTAAAACTTGTGGTCTGCGTTCAGGTCAGCAAGCCTGAATTTCAGAAGGCTGCATAGACTTGCATTGACTTGCAAGTGCAGTTGCCCAGTTACCACAACTACAGTTGAGTGCCAAGGTGATGGATGGAGTAAGCCTAACACAAAGGTAGATTTAGGCATCCTTGATGAGCTCCAGTGAGCTTCCTGAAGAAGTTTTCCTCATGTGCTATCTTTACATTAATGCCCTTTAATGCTAACACAGTACAGTCCTCCATTACAACCACACTGCTTACTTGCATAAACTGATACTTTACTGCTGTATTATAATGTCAAAGAGCAAGGAATCTGTGTCTTATTTCAATGAAAACAAATACCAGTTTCATAATATTTCCTGCTTTATTTACTTTTCTTAATGTAACTTGATCTGTTCCAGTGGTTTTTATATACCATCCTACCTACTTTAACATGTAGACAACTTTATTCAGCTTCTGCTCCCCTTATTCATCTTGACTGGGACATGAAGTGACCTGATTCTCCAGCAGTGACCAGTTACATCACAAGCAATCCTGCTCTTGGAATAACACACAGCAGATGTCAGTACTGCATATTTCTGTCTTAAATTACTGAAATGCTCAGTGGTGGTAAGTAGTTTATCCCTATACAAAAAAAAAAAAAAAAGATTTGGAGAGGTGTTGTTCTGCATAACATTTAAAATTAGCTGGAAATTACTTTTTTCTCCCTCTTACCAGCCCACTAAGTTGCAGACGCACTAATCACTGCAATTTCTACTGCTGCTTTCATAAAAAGTAGTGGTAGCAACTGTTCATAAACACCCCACACAGCAAACAGGAAAATATTTTTGGCAGCAAGCCTGAAGAAATATGAGGATATCATTATATTAATAAAGAGAACAAAATAAAAAAAATATTATGAACATTCTTTAAAGAAAATGACAAGGAAGGGTGTCAGTTGAATAAAATACAGGACCTAGAATGGAACCAGCCTTGTTTTATTCCAGTCTGGTAAGTTTTGAACAGCTGAATAGTTGCCGTTTAAAACATGCTTGGGTACCACATGATTAAACTACACAAAAAGCCTACTTTAAATTACATTCATGTTGTTTGCATATCTAAATTCAAAGCACAGCCATAGGAAGTAAATGTCAAAAAGCTGTTGAGAAGTCCTCTTATTCTGTTTTTGTGCTCTATGATAAGATCAGCTGTACATAAATTACTTCCTGACATACTTGTCTAACCTGCTCTTTATAGTGACCGTGAGGTAGAATTCACAGCATTTCCATCAGTCTGTTCCAGTACTTCATTATCTTTGTAATCTGAAAATGGTAATACAAGGTTCAACTTAAATCATTATGTCCTTTTTCAGTTCACAACCGATTCCTAGGAGTCTTTGTGATTTGGACCCAGGTTTGAATTTGCTACTGAAACTAGTCAGCTCTGAGACCACCTGCCCAAGTCCTGAACTAATTTATTTAGAAAGACAATTAAAGCTTCACAAAGGTAAGACATATTAATGTCCCAACAAGCTGATCCCTACAGCTTAGGCAGATTTAGCTTATTTCTTAGAAAAATCTGTCTAATAAAAATGCAGGATAACATACACATACATTTTCTGTTCTGGATAGGTAAGGTTTTAACCTTTTCACTGTTAAACCTAAAGGACCTAATTTGTAAGTCCAATGCTACCTTTGTGCCCAGTAGAATTAAGGCTCACTACCCAGAAGGCAGCTGTACCAGTATGTGCTTCCATTTCTCATCTTTGTGATAAGAAAACAGTTGGGATGGTCCAAGTAATTGAATTAATCCAGAGACACTTGCAAGTTTCCTGTGCAGCTTTCCTTTGCAGCTGTCTAAATGGAGATAATTGAAAATCAGAAAGGCAAGCAGGATTAAACATCTCAGCAGTCTGTATTCGTTCTGTCTCATTTGCAGACAGTGTATTTCACTATGTCACCTAAATCATGTTCTTTTTGTAAGGAGGCTTGGCACAGATTACACTACTTGACATGTAAAGACAAAATATTTCATATTTAGTGCTCTGTCAGCAAACAGATTTTTAAAAACACAGCACACATCTTCAGCCAGACCGAGTAAGTGTGATTCATCCTTGCTAACAGGTCACTCAACTATTCATAGTGTAGTTGCATTCTTGAACAGCTTCCGATCAGGCACTGCTTACCAACTAGCAGTGAAAAGTAACTGTAACCTGATGGAAGGTTTCTTCCACCTGAATTCTATCTCTCTTTAAAGCTACTTAAAATGAATCAGATTAAAAACTAGTTTCTGATTGTCCACTTAATTTCCAGAATAAGCAACAGCAAGTGTTCAAGAAGACTAAGTGAAAAATTGGCTGAACCTCTTCAGCTTTTAATGAAAATGCTTCAATAAATACTGTGCAGAAGAAAAGCATCCTCTTGAATGAAATTTCTTGGAGGAAATATTACCACTTAAGCTGTTTCCAGCATTTCTGCCTATACTTTCTGGTGCTCCTGTGCTACTGTCTCAACTCCTGCCAAAAGAAGTGAAGATTGAGAAAAAGAAGTGGGATTTCTGCAAAAGAATTGGGGTGAGATGCACAAGGATTTGAACCTTAAATACAGAATGCTTCTATGCCATTTCCTTGGAGGATACATCTTGGATGAAGCAGACATCAGACCATGCCATATACATCTCATAGCAAGAGCATGGTAGGTGATAAAGAATACTGACCGTTGCTGCTAATCAGAAAACCAGCTCTACAGAGCAAAAGGGCTGCTATCTGTGAGTTTTAACATAGGAGTAGGAGCCCAAACTGAGCTTTGCCACAAACTCACTGTGACCTTTGATAAGATAACCCCTTTCTGCCTCTCTTGCCTTCTCCCTCCCACTTTGTTGTGAAACTGGGATAATATTCCTACATAGGTGTATTGAGGCTTCATGTCATAAAGGTGGCTGTGGGATGATGCAAAGTAAACTTCTCTGATAGAGGCTTTGATGTCACTACAATCTGCCCCATTAGTTTTAAAGCACGATCAATGGGGCAGTGTTCTAATTTTGCTAGGTCTTGGAATATCATGTGAGGAGGCTGCTAACTAGTCATGGCTTCTGATTGTTACATGCTGTTCAATACAAGCTGTGTCATTATTTTGAGGTCTATGCTGACTGAAGGCAATAGTGAGGAGGAGAGAGGTACTAAGTTACAAAAGAAAATTAAAGACTAACAGCACTCCCTTTTATACATTTTTTAAAAAGGGGGATGATTTTCCTAACTCCAGATAGATGAACAGACATCTTTTCCTTTCTGTTTCTAGAATATCTGCTACAATCAGGAGAGAAAGAGCTGGACAATAAGCTTAATGCTTTTTTCTCTGCCAGGCTCCCTGAGCTCATCCACAAGGATGATGCTTGCCTTACCATAGCTGCTGCACAAAGCTTAATAACAACTTACAGCTAAGGCAACAATTAATGATAATTTATTTGATTAGGTAGAGGAAGAAAACCAAATCCCAGTTGGTTCTATTACCCTTCTCTCACCGTTACGTTTTGGGCAGTAGTCAGTCTAGAAGTGCTGCAACCATTAGATGGGAGGTGTGTTGACTTGTCGAACTATATTACCTATGAAAATAAAAAAAAATTCCATACACACATCTTGAGGGAAAATCAGATATTGACTAGAGACTATAAACCAGTTTTCCTCAAGCTGTTCAGGCAGGTGGGGATTCTTTTCCCAGCTTCTTTCCCTACAGACGGACGGTATTTTGTCAGCTGGCAATTTTCATGTCTGCATCGACACTTTGTAATGGGACAGAAGAGGGGAAGAATCTAATAAGCAAACTTTTTGTGTTTTATAAGCAGTTCAGAATTCACAGGCTGTTTAGTCAACTTAAAGAAAACATTTTCTCAATTAGAGGGCCCCTCAAGTTAATGTACAAGACTGTAGGAACACAGAGACAGCAGGATGATTTGGGTTTCAGTTTCATAACATTATGCATTCATTTTTTGCATACAAGTTGTGCTTTTTCTGTTACAGAAACAGCATGAGCTCTGCTCTTCAGTCTTTCAAAATTCAGTTAGGTATAACTCTATTATTTCTACATTTATTGGCAATCAGAAGAGAAGGACAACCTGGGTGATGACATTTGTATGTCGTCATAAATTGTGGTAAAGACGTCAGATTGAAATTTCCAGGGAAAAAAAAAAGGTCACCCTGTCTTTTTTGGTAGCAATTGCAAAGGCAACAGCACTGCTCATGTTCAAATGGTTCACAATATTCCCACAAGTCTCCTCACGACTATCAGTAATGCCACTGTCCAGAAATTAATTGGCAATAAGATATCATTTGCTACAGTAATTAAAGGTTGAATCCTGCCTAGAAATGATCATTTGCTATTGCGCCACAAAAATACAGTAGGTAAATGACAATCTATGACCTTTACTTGGATTTTGTCTATGACCTGATTTTTCCCAACAGGAACAGAACAGGTGTTAGTCAATAAAAACTGGGGGGTCAGAGATATGCTTAAAAGTGACGGAAACTTCTCTATAAAAGCAAAATACAGTATTTTAGAGACAGGTGTTCACATTCTAAATGGTCCTAAAAATTTGGAGGAAGAGACTCACACAACTAGACTAGTCAATTCCATTTTATATAGACCAAAAATATGGAGATTATTGTACATCCTGGTAAAGACTATGCATGAAAATGTATTTTTGTATATATTGGCTTCAGGACACTGCTTGTCAAACCATAAACCCTCACCAATTTGATGGCTCTCAGAGAGGGCTTTTAAAGCACAGTCTAGGATTAAAGTATGTCCAAATATTAAAAAATTCCAAATGAATTTAAAAAATGAAGCTGTTTTTTAAATTTAATCAACTGTGCTTTAATCTGAAAATTTAGGGAGACAGGTGTCACTGTAGGTGGCACAGTATCTAGGGAACAGGGATAATGTATTTGAACCTAAGCTATTGCTTAATTATTATCAGTGTGTGGTGAAATGTTTGAAAAAACAAAGCATTGCTGGCAAAAAAACGCTCACAGACATGTGTGTATTGGAAGTGTAGAACCATCTAGAAGCATTATGAACTTACCTTGTGCCTAAGGGAAAATAGCTACGTCTTGGAAATCATGAAATATAGAAATAACCTGCTCTGCTTTTGTAGTTTTGTTTGTTGAGTTTTTTTTTTCCTTTGTGTAGCAAAAGACCCCTTAAGGGCAGCCTCAGTGTTTCACTGTCTGTTATAAAATTACAATATGGTGTGCACTAACTCTGCTTTTCTAAAGGTCTCTGAATTACAGATTTGACCCACACAGCCTTTTCCAGCAACTTTTCCAAATCTTGGAAAACTAAATTTCTGAGCATATATTTACTCAAAATAACAACAAAATTTTTTACTCCAAGCAGTCCAACTTATACTTAGTGATCTTTCTACACTTTTGATTCTTTAGGACTTGGACCTATAGTAAAGGTTTTAGACACAGCATCAAACTTTTGGGCATGCTTTAAACAATTAACCTGGACACAGCAGTCAATAGCAGCACATCAATAACTACTTTTCCTAGATTACTTTTCTGACCTTGCAATTAAAATGTGCTTTAGCGTTGCAGAAGAGGCATCAGAACTCCTGTGATAGTATTATGAAGAGGGAAATTGCAACAAATTGCAACTTGTCTAAATCCATAAATCTGAGCAAGAAATCTAAATTACTCTTACAATGCACTGTCAGTTGTTACCTTTAAATCTTTAGGCAATCCCCCCCCCCCCCCCCCCAAACCTACAAAACCACAATCTTTACATAGAAAAATGTATACAAACCCATAAACCAGAAAAAAACCACCCCAATAACTTCTTTCTCTCCCCACAGCAAACCTTGATGCATCTCTATTAAGAAGTTAATGAACTACTCCTACACTTAATCCTTTTTTTGCCTTCTTGGAGAGCTTTCTATACACTAGAATAACTTCAGAATCAAGTAACCTAATTCAGTGGGAACTAAATGATGGCTGCCAGTTAAATCCTGTACCAGACTGAGCATTTTTTTCGTTCTATGCACTTGATCAACTCACTTTCTAATTGCAACTGTGGCATTTTTTATGCCATACCCATGTGAAGTACAACTGTTTCATCCATGACATTATACAGCTACATAAATGAAATATCCCAATTTATAATTGTTTTAATGATACAGAGCTATGCATTAACACAGCATTAAGGTCCAGGCAGGTGATTTTACACCTCCTTCCTGTGTTTAAGACACCAAGGTGTGTTTTATGGCTAGGCTGAAGATACATTCCCATTATTGGGAGGGTGGGTGAGAAGATACATGTATATTTAAATTTAGCAGTGTAGTAGGTTAGGTTGGACCCTAGAATTTAGAGGGGGGAAAAAAAATCAACATTACTGGGCAGGATTTCTCAACTTGCATCTTAATCAAGCCCATTGTTTCTGTGCACTTGATCTGCCAAGATACCAGCAGTTTTCCTGTTAGATCACATGAGACAGTAAGTGGCTGAGATATCCCGGGCAAGAAAGGATGTTGTTGCTGACATCTTACAGCTGTGTCAGACCCTTCAGAACTAATTTCTTTCTTATCTATTTTCCGTCTGCTGAGTGGCAATAATGGCAGTGAAAGTATTTTTCAGGGGTCTGGATTAAAATCTGATGCATCAAAAGTAAAACTAAGTGAAAAGCATGGTCTTCCCATAATACAAAGTGGGGAGAATCTAACCCCACAGATTAAGGGGCTTGTGTAACAGCTGGAGATACATCGTAATTGAACACCTTCCTCTAAGAAAAACAATTTACACTAGCAGCAGTCATAGTCCTGTACTGAGTGCTGAATAACTGTCTCCAACAAGAGTTCTAGAGGCTCTTTGGGAATTTTACAGGGATATATATATATATAGTGTGTCCTGAAGGCAAAATTCACCCAGGCCAGCCTGTGACAGGCAGGCTGGGACCAACAGTGCCAATCCAGACCAAAAAGAGAGAAAAAGACATTTATGATGTCTTACTATCAAGAAGTATGGGGTTCTGTGATAAATTTTATGTCCTTGTTACTCATTTAATATTAAAAGACCTTATCTTGGAAAGTGCTTAAACCCCAAAAATTCAAATCATATACAGCATCGTTGTTTACTGTTGGAACGGGAAGGCACTCAGCAATTAGGACAGGTCTCCTATCACCCAGTTTGGTGTCTGATAGACTGATACAGGCCAGAGAAAGAGGGTACAAGTCTGTTGAAACATGTACAGGAACAGTGTGGCCCCTTTATACTTCTGACAAGATAATTAACTCCTCAGCAAGAGAGAATTTGAAGCTCTCCAGTCACACAGGAAACACACACATGAAGGAAAAGAGCCTGTAACACAATCAAACTTCACATATATATATATGACCAAAGATGTGGAAACAACTTTGAGTTAATAGATGTGACAGGAGACAGTACTTGGTAGGAAACCCTTTTCAGAACTTTACTGTGCTCTCACAGAGAAAAACTACTTTCACAGAGATGTAAAATGAGGAACCTTAGTTACACAATTCACAAGGTATTTCCAAATCTGTTGAGCAGATGAGTCAAATCCTGTGTATACAGCAACATTTTGCTGAAGGCACTGTATTGCTGCTATTAAATGTTGTACTGCTTGTGGGCAATTTGGCCATAGGAGACAACTAGAAATAGCAGGGGAGGGAGGGAAGGAGCAGGTTAGAAGTGCTAAAAAATAGACAGTGTCATTGTTGTGTTCTTTGGTGAGAACTAAACCTGACAATTCCGATTTTTTGGCGATTCTTAACTGAAAGATTTTAACTAGAAAAGAACCCACAACCCTCTCTCCAAACACCCCCACACATTGAAATTACTAAAATAGCCTAAGGAGCTACAGACAGTTCTTCCCAGATCATCAGCAGAATTCATACTATTGAACAGAAGAGTCATCCTCATTTCTCTGAGCTACTCATAAGTCTTAAATTTTTGGTTGGATAATATGTTTTTTTAAAAAAGCATCAATTTTATTTTTCCAGGCAGTGATACTCGCTTGACACTGCAAACACGTTCTCTGGGTGGGTACTAGGTATCACCATAGCAGGATAAAAGTGGAAGCCGTATCCAACCACAGAGCTGCAAGCCTGCAGCATTATGCAATATCTTTCAGTCATCTTTTAAGAGAGTTTCCAGTCACAGAATAATGTGGCTTTCCAGAGCAAGACATGCACTGGAGAGGAAAATAAGAAACAAGAAAACCACAAAACCCTCAATAAAAACTTCATAGACCCTTCATCATACAAGTAACACACACAGGAGCAGCAGTTAAACCATATATGGAGTCTCCATCTCTGGATACATTCAAAACCTGCCTGGATTCTGCCCTGTGCAGCCTGCTTGAGGTGATCCTGCTCTGGTGGGGCGATGGGACTCAATGATCTCCAGAGGCCCCTGCCATTCCATGATTCCTGCATCAAAGAACAAAACAGTCTTCAACTGCTATATTGGTTGTAGAAGAGTTCTCCATGCTACTGGAAATGAGAATTTCTACCCTGCTTAGCAGGAAGTTTAGGTGTTGCTAAACTCCAACTGGTTGCTGAGGATGTTCAATAATCCTTGTAAAAAACTTTTGAGATAAAAAGCTTTTTCTTAGAGGGCCATGTATGCTAAAAAAAAAAAAAAAAATCCCTAACATCAGACATCATTAACTGCACAAGGCAAGAAAAAACCCAAAGAAACAGACAAGAACAGAGGAAAATCTGAGAGACTTGCTTTAGTGGCAATTATTACAAGGAGTGCTGTAACAACTAGATCTAGGAAAAGAGTTAGGTATGGATACCAAGTAATCAGCAAGTATGGTGACCTAAAAGAAACAGAATATATTGTAGCATAAACAAAATCAAATTAACTGTGCACCACACAGTCAGAAAATAGACTTCTTTAATATTACATCTTGTTTTCAGTTTTAAGTCAACTGAACAAGGAGTTCCTTTTCTCCATTGCCACAATATGCTTTACAAATTAAAGCTGTTGCTTAATATACAAGAAAATTGCTTGGTTTTTTTATTATAAAAACATTTTAACCTTTCATTTGTTACCCAAAGCACTTTTTTTGCCAAATTAAAGAAATAAACAAAGAGCTAAAACATGATACTACAAATATATACATCATTTTCCTGTGTTAGATATAACATTCTTATAACATTCTTTATAACATTCTTATAAACTGAAAAGGAACTTTAGGAACAGATCACACAAATGAGGGTATTTCATGAATTCTTACCCATATTTTGTTTGTCTTGAATACAGTACTAAAGGTCATCCATTAAATTGTTTCATTATCTCACATCATTTGTTTCACATCATGCTCTCCTCTTCCACTGTGTTTCATGCCCCTTTGCTTTCAAGTAAAGCCGCTGTGCACTGGGTCTTCCCTCCAGGAAGGGGCATCAGAGATAGCACAGGTTTTCCACGGAATGCCTCAGTAAAACCCCAACAGTCAGTCTTTGGTCAGAGAGTGAGATGATGGTCTGATGCAAGAACCTCCTTCATCAGCAACATCCCCCCTCTGCTGCTGCATCTCTAGGGTAAACTTTTGCAAACAGTGGATAGCATATTCAAAAAGAACTGTAAAGTGTTTAGAATGAAGTAAGTACATATGTGGTAGCTTTCCACTCATAAATAATGCACGGTTTCCAAGAACTGAAAATCTGCTGGCAGTGGTGACATTTGTCTGCTCAGGTAAAAGGTTTTTTCATCTGTCAGGAACCTTAATTTCTTTTAGACTGCTCCCAGCACTATGTGTTATTACTATTTGAAGCTGGAAATTTGTGAGTTTTGCTTGGATCCCTGCGTATTACGGCACAAAAGAAAAACACTGCAGTTGTAAAGGCAGAGGGATAATTAAATATGTATTGAAATGGCTGTAATTCACTTCTTGTAGTGTGTGTGGACAACATTCATTTTTAACGACACAAATACAAAAATTCCAGGGAAAATGGTGTTTATTATAGTTAAGAGAGTGATAGATGTGAAGAACCCCTACATGTAAAACTACTGAAGGCACATAAACTTCGGTCCTATTTTGTTCTCGTCCCCCTGCAATAAAACCCTGAAGTTAAATACCTCAGAAATTTTCCATTACATTTTAAAATTAATTCTGATTCATAAGTGTTAAGATGTCCTTTGAAAAGACCAGGCAGTCTTGTATACAGCAAGCAAATCTTCAGAAGACAGAAGTTAAAGAAAAAAATTCTCCATAATCTCATCAGTGTCCTCTCAGTGCAACAGTAACAACATGAAGTCTGGTATTTCTGCTGTAGTTAACAGCACTCCAGGGCAAAAGGTAAAGGCAAAACAATGCTTTTGGTAAGCAGTTGACCTCCCACTTGAAAAACAACAGCACATGCTAACAGTATACAATGACAAGTAGTAAGTCCACATCTCTTAGATAAAAACTGATTGCTCTCCTACTAGTGTGAATCAGAGGCAGGCAGATGTTTGATCACACAAACCACATTCTGGCAGTTTTATCAACAAAGGTGAATAGTTTTCTCAGCATGCAAACACAGGTTTGCTATTAGTAGTCAGAAAAAGGCATATATAGAGATATCCTCTCAGATATGTGGAATCAAAATAAGAAGACCTTAATCCATCAGCGCACAAAACATGTGCAACTGGCAGGAGTAGCAGACTAGGCAGCCAAGTCAAGCTATTAATCAGCTTCAAAAATTTTTCCTGATGTTCAAAGACATTTGAAGAAATTCAAAGATGTGTAAATTTTACCATTATGGAACAAACTACAGGTCATCTGAAAAGACACTAAGCACCTACTGGGTTGCTAAAAAGGTCTTACTACACTTTGCATCAAGTGTACATCCACTAAAAACAATCCCAGAGCTGGAGGTAACCCAGACCTGACGTATAAATTCGCAGAGAGCTCTACCCTCAGCCATTTATAGTACCTGCAGTCTATAGACCTGCAGTAGCTGCATGGTCTTCGTTACACCCTGCATGTGATAACATACTTGACAAAAGACTTAAGCCAACATTAACAACCTATATTAAAGAAATTTTGAACCTTTCTTTAACAACTTAAGGCAACAGTAATAGAAAGGTTGCATTTTTTGGGACTTGCAGAGTTAACAGGGCAAAAGGGAACATATATAGGATGCAGTAAGTTTAAAGACTAATTATGTATTAGGGAAAAAAGTCACGATGAGAAGAGTCAAAAATTTGAACTGTGGGAAGCCCAGAGAATTTGTAAAGTCTCGCATTCTTGGAAGTGCTGAGAATATAACCAGGCACTTCTCTGAGCAACTGCTTGAAGTTGGCCCCAATCTGGGTGGTTGGAACCAGATGATATTTAAGGTCCCTTTCAACCCAGGTCATTCATGATTCAGGCCTCCAGAGGTTATTTCCCAACATACATCATTGTGGGAATCTGTAGTAAAGTCTTTTTTCTCTCCCAAATCTCTGGGAAGAGGACTCTGCTCATAGATGTTTTAGAGAATCAAGAGGACCACAAAAATGATCAGAGGGCCGGAGCACCTCTCCTGTGAAGACAGGCTGAGAGAGTTGGGCTTGTTCAGCTTGGAGAAGAGAAGTTGCTGGGTGTACCTTATAGTGGCCTTCCAGTACCTGAAAGGTGCCCTTAACAAAGCTGGGGAGGAACTGTTCCCAAGGGCAGGGAGCAATCGAACGAGGGATGATGGTTTTAAACTTGAAAAGGGGAGATTTAGGTTGGGTATGAGGAAAATCTTAAGGGTCACCAGTCAGTGAGTGACAATCAGCGATGGCAGCGATCACTCAGGTAAGCTCAGGGGCCGTGCGGCAGATCGGGCTGTGCAGAGAGGTTCCCTACACCTGGGCACCCAGTCTGCAGCTCCTCCCACCCGCGGCGACTACCCAGCAGCTCGCCAGAGCTCACCTTCCCCCTGATGTCATGTCACCCCGCCTCTAGCCTTAAAAGGGATTAAGGAGGGCAGCGACTTCACTGCCCACCCACACAACACAGGAGAGCAGGCAGCAGAGCTCAGACAAGACAGCCAGCCCACCCACTGGGCAGAGGAAGTAGGGGAGCTCAGGCAACTGACAGGTGAGGCTCACTAATCTTTGGTAAGATATTGTGTGATGGTGTCTACCTGGTGTAGGGCCAGGACCCCAGCATCTTCCAGTGTGGAGGTAGGAACCCAGTTCAGACAACTGCAGAAGCCAGTTGCAGTGCAGGTCTTGGGGTGCAGGGAATGTCACAAGGTGCTTGCAGCAGGACACAGCTCTGATCAGGGCTGTGTGAGCTGATTAGGGATCTCCTCAGCAGAGCTGCACACCTGCAAGAGGAGGTAGATGTGCTCAAAGATAAACTGGACAGGGTCATGAGCATCATTCTGTCCTCCCAGCCACAGAAATGTGAGTACCCAGCAGACAGTGTCCAGGACCAGAGTGATCCTGTACCCTCTCCCAGGCAGGTACAGAATCTAAATGAAAGGGATGAATGGAAGCAGGTACGTGGCAAGGGCAGTAGGAGGGTGCCTTCCATACCTGTCCTTCCTCCCCAAGTTCCTCTGAGCAACAGATATGAGGCCCTACTAGAAGGGAACCAGACAGACAATGAGACAGCTGATAGGAAAAGTACTCCTGAGGCTCTGTTCCCTAGGACAAGACCCCCTAAGGAAGCCATCAAAACAGCCTCTGTTAAGATGAAAAGACAGGTCATTGTTTTAGATGATTCCCTTCTGGAGGGAGCTGAGGGCCCGATCTGTAGGCCGGACCCTCTCCATAGGGAAGTCTGCTGCCTTAAGGGAGCTTCAGTTAGGGACTTAACAAAGAGACTCCCAACCTTGGTCAGGCACACAGACAATGACCCACTTTTAATTTTCCAAATTGGTAGTAATGAAATGCATAAAAGAAAACTGACGACCCTTAAGAAAGGTTTAAGGGCCCTGGGACGCATGGTACAAGGATCTGGAGCACAGGTAGTGTTTTCCTCCATCACTCCTCCTACGGGGAATGAGGAGGGATGGAATGAGAAGAGCCAGGAAATTAATACCTGTCTCAGAGCATGGTGTGAGAAACAGAAGTTTTGAGTCTAACACCATATTTTGAGTAAATTATGCACTCAAGGATTATGTGCTCTGTGAAAATAAAATGACTTCTTTGACAAGTTCCAGCACCCCCCTCCTCCTTATCTGTTCGATGAATTCCTTGTTTGTCTCTAATTGGTCACAAATTCAGGCAAAGCATTTTATTGTACCTAGTTCAAGCTCCCCCTTGTCCTTAAAGGTACACAAAACCTGCTGAAACCAAACTTGCAGTTTGGATCAGAGTCAAGGGGTAACTGAGTCTGCGCAAGACGGAAGGTTACTTGCGGTGAGGAAGAGGAGCCATCCGACTTCATCCCCAAGACCCTCAACGACCACCACCAAACAGCAGTGCGCAGGCGCAGCTGAGAGGAGTTTATGGAAATCACTTCTTGGAACTCATTTTAATACAAAGCAGGACAAGTTATGAATATGTACAGGTGTGTGAGGTAACCTAATGAATAAGTATCACTGAACTGTATACAACCAAGAACTGCCACTTCAGTGTGCACGTCCGCAGTGGAGCAACCCTCCGTGCACCCAGCGCTGAACCATGACAATGAGCAACTAATGGAACTCCCCACCTGACAAAGTCGACTCGGACTGATGGGACACCTCAGCTCTGTGGTGGTAAATATTGCAATCTCTCTCACTCTTCCCTCTTTCTCCTTCCACCTTCTGCACGCTTGTTGCAGGCTAAATAAAGTAACTTAAACCTTGACTCCGTTTTGAGTCTTAATTCTGTTCCCAAGGATTGTGAAAACCTCCTCACGATAAAGCACCTAATTGGACATCGCTCAGGGGTTAAGCCCAGCCGCCCCCAGCCACCCAGAGCAATCTGAGGTCAGTTGGAATGCAAGGGGGTTTAACCTCTGCTGAATTACACTGTCTGGTTGTGGATCATGACAGGAGCAGCTGAGGGAGCTGGGGCTGCTTAGCTTGGAGAAGAGGAGGCTGAGGGGAGACCTTATCACTACCTACAACTACCTGAAAGGAGGTTGTAGAGAAGTGGGCGGTGGTCTCTTCAGCCAGGTGACAGGAGATAGGACAAGGGGCAAGGGCATGAAGCTGTGCCAGGGCAGGTTGAGAATGGACATTAGAATGGGAATGGTTGGACTTGATGGTCTTCAAAGGTCTTTTCCAACCTTGTGATTCTGTGATCTGTGAAAATGTTCTTCATTCTGAGGGTGGTGGATCACTGGCACAGGTTGCCCAGAGAGGTAGTGGAGGCCTTAGCGCTGGAGATATTCAAGGTCAAGCTTGATGGGGCTCTGGGTGACCTGATCTAGTGAAGATGTCCCCGCTCATTGCAGGGGGGTTGGACTAGAGGACCTTTAAAGGTCCCTTCCAACCTAATGCGTTTTATGAAATATACCCTTTCTTCTAGAAAGATAGAAAAAAAGTCATACAGTTCACAAAAAGTAATAAAAAGTGTGGCACCACTTTATGGCAGAAGCAAATTCTGCAGTAGTCTGAAGTAAATAAATGCTGTGTTTCAGAGGAATACCTTTTTTTAAAGTAATTTTTATTCTTATTTACCTAATATCTCTGTATTTTAGAAAGTTAATTAAGTTCAAATCAGAAGTCACTAAAGTTTGTATGTACTATGAACACAAGAAATAATTGCAAAGATAAATGTTTATTCAGCATTGAACATTTTATTCATACTTAAAGAGGAGGAATGCTACCTCTTTATTAATTTAATCTTAATAGATGAAGTACAGAAACTAGAGTCAATGTGCTGTTTGGTCTTTTTTTTTTTTTTTGGTAATGTATTTTTCTGGGTCTGGAATTTCTCTCAGCCAAGTACTGGTAACAGACACCTGTAGCAAGGTCATTTCAGTGAGCCTCTACAAAATTATGCAATGAGTTAAACTTCATTCTCACCTCTATCCAGTCTTTATACCAACGCAGAACATGCCAGAATACAGAGTATTAGTTAATGAACAATTAATATTTTGAAGTATCAAGGAAAACATTTTAAAAGAGACTAAGAATTTTCAAAAAGCTGACAATGTATTTTTTAGAAGATACTTCAGATAAGACTCTGGTATTTGTATGACAAACACATAGTAAGGCACGTAGTAAAAAATTAAGTAAAAGCACAGTAATTTAAGTATTAGACAGTGCAGTGGTACAAAAAAGACTCTTGAGGTGCAATTATTCTTCCCCTGAAAGATGACCTTAAAAAAATAATTTCTTAAAAAATTGTCAAACCATCATAGACCTGAATTTTCTCCCTGTGATTGTAAACATTTTATTTATTAATGAAATGTAAAAAATTCTTTGATATCTTGACTATTTTCTTGGGGTCTTATTTCGTTTTTTCTCCAATATATTATTACTCACTTTATAGCAAAAATAAAGTATCAAACTTCCATGATCAAGTGAAGCTATGTCTCTGAAACCATATCTTGAAAAGACTCATCAAGTATCTTTTCACTCCACAGGGAGAAGACATTCCCTTCTCTCTAATAATTTGATATGCACTGCACAGACTTTGTTTTTTTTAAAAAAGTTATTTGTAAAATTTGCCAAAGTGTAATAAACTTTGTCCATGTACTGGAACCTAACAATCAGAAAACATGAGCCATTAAATGTTTCTGTATGAACAAGCTTTATCTTTTAAGAGACAAAGCTGCTTACACCTGTTCCTGGATCTATTTCAATATTTTACTTAAACCATGATGCAGTCTTGCAGGAAAGTTCATAGGAAAGTCAGATTTTAGAGTTTGTGAAGGAAATGAAGAGGTGATGGTTCTCTCCAAGGTCATAGTTGTGAAGCTGAATGAGAGCATGAACAGCTTCTTCCACAGAGCTCAGCTGGATAAGTGCCATATTGCAATGTTTCCTGAAGTACAGTAAAAAACATTATTAATCCCAACCAAATATTCAATGCAGTAACCACTCCAAAAAAAGTGATGCGAGGAGCTTTTCAGCCACACCACACACACTGAGCCCTTGTACACTGGAGGAATCAGAACTAGTCATGCACCTGCTAAAATAAGGGGATAACGAAACTATATTTTGCAGATCAATGGCCTACAGCCATTCATCTACTGCGCTGCACTTAAAAAGACAGGGTGGAAATAAGTGTTGAAGACCCTTAGGAAGCACTTGTATTGTTCATATATATGGAATTATTCAAGTAGTTATGATCATGCTAAAATTATGCTGCCAAACAACATTAATGAGTGTTAAAAAAGATTCAATGTCACCTTTTATATGACATTTTACATACACGCAGCTTGTACTTCTTTCTAAAGAAGTATTTACTTTCCTCAAACTCATCTTATTTTGAATATGTGGAATTTGTCAGAAGGCTGAATATTTTTCCACTTGATTCTGCCAAGATACTATCCCATGTAAAATTTTAAGATTAGAATTATCATTACAGTTGTCTTAGCTCACACATGGAATTTTGCTTATAGTTATGCACACATAGAATTAAAAAAGGCAATTCGCTGTCTCCCAGGATGAAAGCTTGCTCAGCATTTTTACAAGAAAACTTACTGAAAGGATCTGAAGGCTTTCACAGTACATCCAACACTTACAAAAAGTTTCTTCAGCTCATCAGCAGTAACAGAAGACCTATTTAAAACCAAACAAAACCCACTTAAGTTGTAAAAGAGTACAGAGTTCTGTATAGTAGCAAAATCACAGTTCTAGCTTCTACATTAAATATTAACAGCAAAAGCTAATCTCAAACGACTCAAGCCATGTCAAGCATTTATCCCAGACATCTTGGTTTTGACACCAATATTTATCATCAGTGTGTTTAGATACTGTTTTCATCCTTCCCTGTTCCTTCCTCAGTTAAATTCAGACTACACAAAAATCACGCTAGATCTGAAATGTTACCTTCAGAAATACATTTCATCTTGCAATTACTGCTACTGCACTTCAAATATTTTCAATATTTAAAGTTTTGTATTTTACTCTGTCTTTTTATTTTTTCCTTATTTGGATAAAATTAGAGTTTTCCCTTTTCCCTCCCTGCACAGCTGCTGAACATAAGAAGCCTGTAAAAACTTAGGTTTGGCTGTCACTCCTCACACTATTGACAACAGCTAAGAAAAAATGTTGTTTCAGTTTTAAAGAACATGGTTCTTAATACATTTTTTAAGAACAAATACCCTTCCACAGAAGAGGTCTGAATTCTGTAGAAGCTGTTTTTTAAAAAGTGTTAGAATGATTAAAACCTGTATCTACATTAAATAATGATGCCAGTGATTCTTTTGAAGTAATGGAACTCCAGTACATTATCTAAAACCCCATGTTTTTAATCTGTGCAAAAACTTGTAACACCGGATTAATATCTAAAACTCCAAAAGTGCATTTCTCAATAAAACCTAAACTATATTAAAATGCATAAAGGGGCAGTCTTCAACTGGCTGACCTCATTGCTAACAATAAAAAGGACAGTGAAAGGATTCACTTATTGTTTATTACCCAGGGAACCTTAGAAGACCGTGGAAATGTAGCGTATGTCAGACTTTGTAACTGGAGAACATCGCCTAATAGAGATACTCTTAGAGATACTCACGGGATGTTGCAGAGATGCAGGGTGGCCGATGGAAGAAAGAAATTTTGGAAGTCCCTGGGGCAAAACGACTTAAAGCGATGCAAAGGGCTATGGCTATAATCCTTTGTCAGACCTTGGGCATCCCCTCCCTCACGGGGAAGTGCAATTACATGGTACTTTGAATAAGTAGCATGGAGGATCCGTCCATAAATCCTCTGTCCGTTCAAGTAGTACTTTGCTAACCAGTAGAAATATAATTTGACCAGGAATGAGGGGGGGGGGGGGGGGGGTGCGGGGGGGGGGAGGGGAAAGAAAAAAGAATTCTTTGAATACTGTCTTCTCTTCAGTGTTAGATTTCACATTCTACATTTAAACTGCAACTTCCATGTCTAGGTCTAACATTATATTTAAAGTAAGTATAAGGATATAATGTAACCACCAGTCTACATGAGCAAAAATACAAAACACTGTTTCAATAAAGAGCAGTTGCTTTTTCTTAAGTAGCTGGATATAAGATGAAGTACAGGAAAATGGCATGATGTTTTAATCCTAACGTTTACTAGATTGAGATACACAGGATTATTGTTTTAAACCACAATAGGAAAATAATTTGTTTACATGATCTATTTACATGAAAGCAAACAGATCATTGTCAGCATCTATAAGTAAAGGTTTGTACGCAGTAAAGCATCACTATGATGGATTTAATTTGTTTATGCTTGTCACTGACAGTGGCAAGTTCCTACATCACATTCACACTCATGCATAACTGTGCCTTAGAAATCAGTACCTATTAGAGCCTGGGTAGCATCTGCCATCTGAATCAAGGCACGTTCTTTGTTCTTATACAGAATCTTCACACGAAGCACATCACCATACACACCTGTGGAAATCCAGAAAGGAAGTTTGTTCAGGGCATTACTAGAAACAACACAAGGGCAAGTCTGCTTCTTTTGACTAACATTAGTGTTACCAAGAATAATCACCTCATCAAGCGGCCTGGTTAGAGTATTGGTATGAAGGAGGAGAACTTTTAAGTTTGTGTATTACTTTCTGAGGTTCATAAATGGAGGAAAAAACCCCAAGGATCTTACACCAAAATAAAGCATGCTTATGTTCAACTTTTAAATAGTGCAACAGTGTTAAGTCCTCTTAAGGAGGTATGTTAAAGTACTACTGTGCCAACAAACCTTGTCCTCTGCAACTGAAGTATGTGCCAACTGTGAACTCTATTTGCTCTGATGCAATTGTTGCTTTTTAATCTTACTTTGTTTTCCCATTCTTTGTAGTAAGCAAATCAGACCCCACACTGAATATTTTCTGCCACTGTAATAATTTTTCCTCTTTGGTACCTGTGATCTACAACTACTGACTCAAATCACTGTCATTTAAAACCCAGTACATTCCCTTCTGTGTTTTTCAGACAAGGACAGAACAATGGAGCTTGCATTTATCCAGCATGTGTGAGATAATTAAAAAGAATGCTGGCGCTGGGGTTTCTCAAGGTATATTTGATGTATCTTACCAAACAGGATGAAAAGTCCATATGGTGTGATGACCTGTTTAAATGGTAAAATAAACATATTATTTTTAAGAAATCCTTTCAATAACTACACAGTAAATAAACAACAGAAGAAATACTGCACATTAATACATAAACCTGTCTCTCCAAAAGCCATTCCCTGCAATAACCACAGTGCATAGCAGTCACATTGATATATATTTGCTATGCACATATAAAATATTTCAACAAGCTAACACTTCAGCTCAAGCATTTTCATCACTCAAGACTCAAAGACAGTCATTCCAAAGAAGTTATTAATACATTAACTGGCTTAATTGTTTGAATTTACTCTTTCCAAGCTAGCAGTTCATTCCCTGAAAACTGAAAGCCATTTGCTAAACTAAGAAACAGAAAAGAGCATTCAGGAACTTGTTTGTATTTTCTAAACAGCAGGCAACACCTATAAAACTAAAAGTAGTTGCTTCAAACTACATTTTCTTCATATTCAGTTTTGTCCCTCTGTCTGTGGCCATGACATTGACATTCTAATGCAGCCAGATTTTGTCCAACTAATGCAGACATTTTTCCAGTAATTAGTACTTCAAGTACCCGGGTATCAGAAGGACCACTCACATGCTGTTGCCTTACAGCTTCTCAACTCCCAGCATTTGAAATGTGTGCCAAGCATACCTAAATTATTTCAAACCAGCAGATTCTACAGCCTAAGTGTAAGCCTGCACCCTTTTAACATCAACAGTTGGCCATAAGGAACAATTACTATCAATGTAAAATTTAAATGCATCTAGACTTTATCCTCCCTGCCCAAATGTTTTCTTTCAGCATAGAGTTTATTTGAAGACATTTTTTAACCAAATGAGACTGCAATGTCTCTACCAAAAAATGTGTTTTGGAAGACAAATTGAGCTAACTCACGAAGGAATGTTCAAAGGCACCTGAAACCCTGCAGCATGGGTGAAATATAACTTGAAGTATCATTAACCATATTTTTCTAAACACAGAAACAGAAGTGACAGGGCTCAGGCAACCGCTACGGAAGAACAAGTGTTACACAGCTGCCAAGAAATGTATTTACAACAATTTACATTTTCCACAATTAATGTTGTTCTACATTCTTAAAAGGAAAAAACCAGTAAGTTGAGCATTAATGCATTTACATTGTATGATGCACTGCAGCACAAATGCTACATGACAAATTGTTAGATGTGATTAGAATTATGTAAAACAGCCACGTCCTAAAAGTAGCTTTGACCTATGCTACACATGCGATTATTTTTAAAAAGACATACAATTTCAAGACTCAGAGAATCATCTTGAATAATCAGCTGCAGAAAACATACCCACAGCAATAATCAGAAATTAACTGATAAAATATACTGACAAATGAAAGAAAAATTGACTTCTCTTAGAGTCCTAATCTGCATCTGTTTCTTATGATACTTACTACGGAACTCAGCTATTAGTACAAAAATGTAAACACAATTACTAAATATTAACAGAACCAGTCAACAGATTTTTAAATCTAATGTGAAGATAAAATTAGGAGTTATTGACAAAGTGGAAGTTATCAGTTTTATGGTTAAGTGAATCTAATGAGTGTAAAACCAACAAGAATTCTACATTGTTATAGTAGAACTGCTTATCAACAGTCAAGTAGAACTTTATTTTAAGTCATGGCCTTGGTAAAACTTCATATTTAAGGGTTTTTTTTAAGAGATATACACTGCTTTTAATTAAACACAGATCAATGTGTAATATTTGAGAAACAGGAGTAAGCTTATAGAACATTCTATGTTGCGTCTAGTATAAAGATAACTATCCAAGTTTTCCTTGGCAATTTTATTAACACGGGAAAAATGAAAAAAAGAATCTGTATGGTACTATGAAAACTGAAAGTGTATGATGTCCAGAGCAAAATGGACCTGTGTTCTTCCTCTCCTTACAGTTTCGGGGGGGAAGATTTAGTCCCCCACTTCCCAACTAGAGGTCCAGGGTTGCAAGGTTCTGGGACTTGAGAATTATGAGAATCCTGGCTGCCATAGAAGACTAAGGCAAAGAACTCATTCAGTGCCTCAGCCTTCTCCACATCCTTTGCTCTCCTGTAGTTCAGGGTCCTGATGCCACTCTTTGCCAGGCCCACATTCCTTGAGACTGCAAACTCAACCAGGGCATGGTCACTGCAGCCCAGGCTGTCTACAACCTTAAGACCTTTGATGATCTCACCCACAGTGGTGATCAGAAAAAAAAAAAAAGGTCTACTTGTGTTGGCTGGAAATGGAACCTGGGTGACCTGCTTGGAAGGCAGCTATGCTCACCACTGTACCACTGATGCTGCTGATGGTACTAAACTGAAATAATTCAAATACTAAAATTAAAAATTATTTGGCTTCTGTAATGATAAAGTAGCACACAGATGAATCATATTAACAAAGATACCAGTATGTTTAGTCACAATGGATGTTGTTTCCCTCTTCATATATTTATCACATCTAACCATAGATTTTTCTGTAATTACTAGCTACACTGCTAACATAGGATTCCTAAAGTAAATTGTGTTAGGAAGCTTTTCACTTCTGTCTGAAGGTTTTAAACCTCATCACTATTGTAAACTTTCCCAGGCAAGAATAGAGCTGTCCTGGGTTTTATTTTATCAGCATAGACATTTCCTCTCTTATTCCTTCAGTTAATGTCAATTTGCAAGAAATATTCTGGCAGTTGGTACAAGTTGTTACTCACAATGGTTCCATCAATTGAACTTACTTCAGAGTTGAGGTTTGTGATGAGCAAAACAGGACTTGAAACACTAGTATCACTAGGAACAATCATCTGTCTAGGTAATCCAGGCATGGTGACTGCAGGGTAAGTAGGTACTGTATCAACAGGTGGAGCTGGAATACCTTGAAGGATATTAATAGCATTACTTGACACCGTAAAATGGAAAAGACATTTTAGAATACAAAAGCATTTGGCAAAATAATCAGTATTCAATTTGAAAAATGCTTTTAAAGAATTTAGTTATTCCTAGTATCTGACAGCAAAGTGGGAAACACAAGCTCTACAAATACTCAGCTACACCAACAGACCCAAACAAAAAGAGACTTAAAATGCAGCCCGAGAAAGAAGAAAATAACTTGGACAGAACTTTATCCCATTCTGGAAAGTAAAAGATCACTGAGTCTAGAAGACTATTTACTTCTCATTTTATAGCCAGAAAAGAGGAGACCTCCTGCTTTAGATATGAACATCATTGAAGTCTTACAAATCCTAGAGAAACAGAGCCTTGGAGTTTCTTCTTCTGAAGGTAAAAGTTTATCATGTCATTTAATTTCTGGACTTAAGTGATAAGCTACATCAGCATGTGGTTTTTATTACAGAAATTAAATTTACTGAATAATATGAGAAAGAGAATCAGAATGACTCAAATTAGCATTGTGTTCTGACTGCTGTATTTGAAAAGAATTTGCTCTAAACACGTGTATTCTGATAGACCACTAGTCCCAGATGCAAACACCACATTTTTTAGAAAATAGAAATTTACCAGTTCCTTGGACAAATCCAAATGTTGGGACATACCCAGGGGCTCCTGCATACCATGGATAGAAGGTATTTTGGTTGCCTAGAGAGAGCAGACACATCTAATTAAAACAGATTTTAAAATATCTAGAAAACATCAATGAGAATCTACCTTCAGTCCATGAATTACATCTTTAATAAAACGTTCAAGGTTAAAAACTCACATTGAAACCCAAGATTCTGAATTTTACAAAGGCCTTTTTCAGCCACCTCTGAAGGCAAGTATTCTAATGAGCCTCAACGTCGCTCTCTAAAATGAACTCATGGCAAGATGTTATTTAGAGAACTTTCAATAGGAAAGCACAGCACAGATCAGTACTGATAAAAAAAGTTAAAACATCTGTAATGCAATGTTCAGCAGTTTTTAGTCACACAATGGAAATGCATTCTAGGCATTTTCTAGAAGTAAAAACATTCAAAGACATTTTTGCAATGACAAGATACAACTACTTCCTAGACATTTCCAAAACCACTATGGTATGGATTAAATAATACAAACAACTACAGTGAATCTAAAGTTCTGCATTTTACTAGCTATTGAGAATCACTAAGTATACCTATTTTGGTTTTTAGGGAGATGAACTTTCCCAGCTTGCCTTACTTTATAGATAACAAATGTTTTTTATGGTTGCCCTGCCAATCACAATCATTAACCCAATCTGGATTAGCAACATACAAAGAGTCCTGGCCTGGAAGATAGTTCAGTGATTTTCACACAGCTGTGGAGTTCAGTGCTACCCAGGTCAGCACACAGATTGGTGTTCTGAGAGGAAGTCATTCTTTCATGTTAGCACACTAGGTTTTTTTAAAGAGGACTGGCATAATCAGCAACACATAGTCTGCAAACCTGACAGTATGTCTGTTTTACTACTCCATCACTGACTAAAATAGCTCCATTCATAAAGGGTTATTGACGGGGATGATACAATACCATAAGAAGTATTAGTTATCAATTACAAAAGGAAAAATTGAAACAGACACCACGGATCAAGTATTCATAAATTCTGCATCACACTATACCTCATCTTATCTGTGGCAACAAAGTGTCTTTCATACAAGCAACTGAATAAATTTATCACAGCAAAGGAAGTAATTTTGTTCTTGAAATACATGGATTTGTGCATTATACTGACACAATCAAAGAACAGTGATGGAAACATTAACGAAGAAATGGATATAGTGCTTTTATTCTGCAAAATGAGACCTGCATGTTGTACACTGATATCAAAATCAAGCTTGTAAAAATTGTCAAACTGAGCTAAAGCAGCAAGATCTGGAAGTCTCTGCTGCATTTTTTTTAATCGGTAATATTTTTTTCGTGGCTAGCAGCTGGCTTTCAAAGCGAGCTAATTCATTTATCTCTGCTTCTGCTCACTGGGTGAGAGAACTCAAACATTCACAGAATCTGCTTGTGAGTACTGTAGTATCTTCTCCACCAAAGACCAGGAAAAAAAAAAGTTTTGCTATTAAGACAACTCCAAGTCTACAGAAAAAGCAGTTGTACTATTCTGATATCTACCTGCTTCATCTTGTGATTCTCCATCAAAACTACGCCCACTAGTAACAACATAGGAAGTGCTGATATGACTCCCAACATCTTCTCACTATGTCAGGCAACTATCAGAGCATGCCTATTAAAACATATGCATGTTGGTACCACTGAAAGAAAGGCTAGATGCATGCTTTATCTCAGTCTACATATTTTTTATAGAAAAATATCTGAGCAACTGCTTCACTGTGACTGCACTACAAACAGATTTTGATACAGGCACCAGACCCTTCTTTACATCAGCACCTCTGCTGTACTTACAGTAAAATGTTCAGACTGAAAATGAGATTGCTAGCAATGAAAACTTAGAATAATGAGAGAGGGAAGGAAAAAGGGAAGCTTTCAAATGTTAGCCTCCAAAAGCATGCATACAATGTTATCTCTGCCCTACAAGCAGGTTTGTCCTTCATCTACTCTCTACTTTCTCCTTTCACTGACAGTTCAAATTGCAGAAGTCTAATTACTCATAACATACCAGATGTATAGCAGCAATTTCCACAATGCTGTATGGCAAATCCTCAAAAAAAAAAAAGGTTGTATATTACATAAAGATCTAATGCCTGCTTGTAAACGGGACAATGAAGAAATTACTGAGTGCAACTCACTCTCTTACACCAAGCTACCAAAGCCAACTGTCAAAAAACCCAAACCCAGTACATGCTCTAGTTATCACAGAAAACTAAAGGGAAAAAGGGAGTTTTTCTACAGCCTTTGCTACTGTTCTAACCAACTGGACAGTACTTAGATACCCATTCAAGAGCTAAGACAGTTTTAGCTGTGTATTACTGCTGATAGTTGTCATTACAGAAAAATACCTAAAACTGCTCAAATTGTATTGTGAGTACTTCTGCGAGGTCACCAGATTAATCTATTTGATTATCTGCATTATTACCAAAGTTGATTAAATGAGCACACATGAACTATTTATGCCAGGGCTTCTCCAGAGTGGCTTCCAGCAGACACTGTCTATGCCAGGGAAGTGACTTCTAAAACTTAAGAAAATTTCTGGAGTTTTATCTTTTAGACAGTAACTATAAAACACACATAAATAAGCACAGTATTTCTAAGTTTCTTAGGTTTTGTTTGTTAGATCAGGGAGTTATTCTAAAATATCAACAATAAAAGCTAACACCCTTACAACACTTATTTGCTAAAAGCTCTAAGCATCTAATTTCAATGTGGGATAACAGCCATTGACCATTCTGACATGTAGCATTTATTATAGTGCCAGGGCCAATAGTATAATTTCACAGCATATTATAAATGTAGCTTTTTGACAACACTTTGAATTTGCACAAGAGCATGCTGTAGTTTCAGATACTCATTTATCTTTCATAAGACTTTCTGCTTTCCATAAAATCTTTCCCAGACCTAAATAACTGAAATGTATGGAAAATGTACCCTTCTATGAAGCTGTTATGAAGCCAGAGCATAGACGCAACATAAAAAGCATGATGACCTTCTTGTGCATTTATCACTGAAGATGAAGGTTTCTTACCAGAGGGATGCTGTGGCAGTGGCTGGTCAATGCCAGAAGGAAGGTCAGAGCGAGTGAAGTCTCTACTTTTGTCATTGTTGTACTTCACCTTGAGGTCATTTAGCCTGGAGAAATCAATACGAATAACGCAGCACGTAGGGTAGATACAGCGGCCATCCAGGGTCTGAAGAAAAAAAAAATGTGGTTTTAGAGCAAAAAACATACCATGGCTGCTACCACTGTAAGTTTATTTTATATTCACAGAGCAATTGTTGTATCCAAATGGAAATTCATCTTCTGTTTTAAAGCACTGCTTTGAAACACCAAGTAGACAACTATACTTCCAATATCCTTACATAAACATCTTGTGTAGGCACCAGTCTAGTTCCTTACTTCGTAAGTATTATGTCACCTTGTACCAATGGGCATAACATAGCTTTAAGGATGACTTGTCTTTCTAGCTGTGCTTCTAGTCCTACTTGTCTCACACTCAACACGCATTATGCACAATATTGATAGTACGTTGGAGATTTTCATTGTATGGAATGTCCCTGGTGAGGAGTCTAGAAAACAAGTCCTGTGAGGAGTGGCTGACAGAACAGGAGCCTGGTGAAAAGGAGGCTGAGGGGAAACCTGAATGATCTCTTCAACTACCTAAAAGGAGGCTGTAGTCAGGTGGGTCTTGGTCTCTTCTACCAAATAACAAGTGATAGAACAAGAGGAAGTGGCCTCAAGTTGCACCAGGGGAGATTTAGATAGGATGTTAGCAGAGTATTATAAAGCACTGGAACAGGCTGCCCAGGGAAGTGGTGCAGACACCATCACTGGAGGTATTGAAAAGACATGTTGCTTAGGGACATGGTTAGTGGTGGATTTTGCAGTGTTAGGTTAACAGATGGACTTACCTTAAAGGTAATTTCCAACCTGTACGATTCCATAAAATATATCTTTTTAAGAAAAGCTATGCTCAGAAAGATTGCTGAAATAGTATTTTCTGTCTCTACCAATCATACAAGAATCATGATAGATGAAGGGAAAATTAACACAATCTAGACTGAAATTATAATTTCTGTGAAATATTTAATAAGTTATCCTTGAAAATTAATACTGTTCTTTAAAAAATTGGTGCTACTGCTAACAAACAGACTATAATCCAACTACATTTACTAATTTCCAATGTATACTTAATGTCTAAAACATAGAGAGAATTTACTTACTGGACTAAAGTGCAAGTAGCAATAGACAAATATTCTGTGCTTTTAATTTTGAAGCTGAAAACAAAGTCAACTTCAGTAACAAAAGTAGGGGCAAGGGTTCCATTTCTTCAAGTTTTAATCTAATTTTTTGGGGGGTGGAAAAGGCCTAATAACAGCAGAATCTATCATATATAACTTCTATGGGAACTTTCAAATCTATTACTTTTAATTAGTAGTACTGAGACAACCACATAGGATAAAGTGAAAAGCTTTTTTTCAAGTAATAGAATCATAGAATGTGTAAGACTGGAAAGGACCTTTAGAGGTCATCTAGTCCAACCCCCCTGCAGTAAGCAGGGATGTCTTCATTAGAACAGGTAGCTCAGAGCCCCATCAAGCCTGACATTGAATATCTCCAGGTTTGGGGCCTCCACTGCCTCTCTGGGCAACCTGCACTAGTGATCTATGACCCTCATACTGAAGAACGTTTCCCTAATACCCAACCTAAATCTCCCCTTTCCTGGTTTAAAACCATCAATCCTTGTCCTATTGCACCTTGCCCTTAGGAACAGTTCTTTCCCAGCCTTCTTATTGGCACCTTTCAGGTACTGGAAGGCCACTATAAGGTCCCTCCGGAGCCTTCTCTTCTCCAAGCTGAACAAGCCCAACTCTCTCAGCCTGTCTTCATAGGAGAGGTGCTGCAGCCCTTTGATTACTTTTGTGGCCCTCCTCTGGACACACTCCAACAGGTCCATGTCCTTCTTGTATTGAGGGCTCCAAAGCTGGACACAGTATTCCAGATAGGGTCTCACCAGAGCAGAGCAGAGCAGAGCAGAATCACCTCTCTTTTGATGCAGCCCAGGATGCGATTGGCCTTCTGGGTCACAGATGCACATTGGTTCAGCTTCTCATCCAGAAGTACTCCCAAGTCCTTTTCGTCAGGGCTGCTTTTCAGCACATCATCTCCTAACCTCTATGGATTACAGGGATTGTCCTGACCCAAGTGCAGGACTCTGCACTTGTCTCTGTTGAACCTCATGAAGTTCACCTAAGCCCACTTCTCCAGGCTGCCCAGGTCCCTCTGAATGGTGTCCCATCCCTGTGGCACACTAACTTCACCACTCAGCTTGGTGTCATCAGCAAACTTGCTGAGGGTGCCCTCAATCCCACTAATAAAGATATTAAACAGCACTGGTCCCAGCATAGATCCTTGAAGAACTCCACTTGTCACCATCTTCCATCTGGACTTGAAGCCATTGACCACCACCCTCTGGGTGCAACCATCCAGCCAATTCCTTATCTACTGAACACATCACCCATCAAATCCCTATCTCTCCAACTGAGAGAGAAGGATGTTGTGGAGGACTGTGTCAAAGACCTTACAGAAACCCAGATAGATGGCATCCATTTTTCTTTTAGCAATTCCCTTGGCCACTGATGCAGTTACTCCATTGTAGAAAGCCACTAGATTGGTCAGACAGGACTTGCCCCTAGTAAAGTCATGCTGTCTGTCTCAAATCATCTCCCTGTCTTCCATGTGCCCTTTCTGTCTTTGAAGTGTTTTATCTTCTGTCTTCATTTTTTACTTCACAGTTCAGGTATTATAATCAGGAACACTGCTGCTGCTCCTTCTACAACAATCTTTGAAGTCTCAGCTTTTCATATTTATCAAACTACTCCCCCACTGAGGAAATTAACTGTATTTTCTAGAAATTAAAATATTTAGCTATTATAAGGAAACCAATTGAGGGCATTGGGTACTGGATCTGATAGTCCCAATACAAGTGAGCTCATCAGGGATGTCAAGACAGGAGGCAGCCTGGGCTGCAGTCATCACACACTGGTGCAGTTCAGAGCCTTCATCTGTCAGGCAAGGAACGTAGTCAGTGCCCTGAATTTTAGGAAAGCCAACTTCCAGTTGTTCACACAGGTAGTCAGCAGGACCCCCTGGGAAAGTGTTCTCAGGAACAAGGGAGCAGAGCAGAGCAGGCGGATCTTTAAGGACACTTTCCAGAGAGCACAAGAGCTCTCAATCCCTGGGTATAAGAAGGGAAGACACCAGCATGGCTGAGTGGGGACCTGCTGGTCTAACTGCAGGGCAAGAAGGTAATGCACTGGCAGCAGGAGCAGGGGCAGGTATCTTGGGAAGAGTAAAGGGACACTGCCTAGTTGTGTAGTGATGAGATCAGGGAGGCCAAGGCGTGGCTGGAGCTCAACTTTGCAAGGGATGCCAAGAGAAAACAGAAGGGTGTCTACAGGTATGTCAACCAGAAAAGGAAGCTTAAAGAAAGCATACCCTCACAGTGAGCAACAATGGTGCACTGGTAACAACACATGAGGAGAAGGCTGAGGTTCTCAACAGCCTTTTTTGTCTCAGTCTTCACTGTCAACCTCTCCCCTCACATCTCCCAAGTTGAAAGACTTCATGAAGGGGACCTGCAGGACAAAGTCCCTCCTGCTGTAAGTGAACACAAGGTTTGTGACCACCTGAGAAGCCTGAACAAGTCCATGGGACCTGATGAGATGCATCACAGAGTCCTGAGGGAACTAGCTGATGTAGTTGCCAAGATTCTCTCCATGATATTCAAAAAGTCACTGCAGTCAGTGAAGTCCCAGGTGACTGGAAGAAAGGTAACATGGCATACATTTTCAAAAAGGGTAAGAAGGAGGACCCTGGGAATTGCTGACCTGTCAGCCTGGGAAGACCTGGAACAGACCCTTCAGAAGCTATGATGAGGCATGTGGAAGACAGGGAGGTAATTCAAGACAGCCAGTGTGGGTTCATCTTGTGCTTTCTACAGTGGATTAACTGCATCAGTGGATAGGGGAAGAGCTATGGATATCATCTAACAGGATGTCTGCAATGCCTTTGACATGGTCCCCCACAACATCCTTCTCCCTTAATTGAAGAAATAAGGTTTCGATGAGTGGACTTTACTCTTACTATTCACGTATCTAAAAAACCCCTTTTGTTATCCTTTATGTCCCTTGCCAGCTTCATTTCCAAGCAGGCTTACAATACATTAATAGCTCCGTGTTCATCCTTGCAGGTGTTCTGCCTCTCTTTCCCAATTTCTTGCTCAAAGGGATGCATCGTTCCTGTGCTTGGAAGAAGCATACTGGATCAAAGCTTGGAATTCATTGCCCCTAGTGAAGACTGATCCAGTTGTAGAGAAAATCATGTGAACAGTAAGAGGATGACCAGGGATAATGTAGGTCCCTTGCTGAATGAGGAGGGTGTCCTGGTAACGGGGGATGCTGAGAAGGTGGAGATACTGAATGCTGCCTTTGCTTCGGTCTTCACTTCAAAGGCCCCCTGGGACCCACAAACACTGGATGAAAGGAGGAGTGTTTGGGAAACGAAGAATTTCCCTCTGGTTGAGGTAGGGGAGGTTCAGGAGTGGCTCAAAGGGATTAATGCACACAAATCCATGAGCCCAGATGGGTTACATCAATGTGTGCTGAGTGAGCTGGTGGAGGTGATTGCTGAGCTGCTCTCTATCATCTTCAACAGGTCTTGGAGGACAGGAGAAGTGCCTGAAGACTGGAGGATAGACAATGTCACTCCAGTCTTTAAAAAGGGCAAAACGGAGGAACCTAGTAACTATAGGCCAGTCAGCCTCACCTCTGTCCCAGGAAAGGTGATGGAACAGCTTGATCTGGATGCCATCTCCAAGCCATTGGAAGAGAAGAAGGTCATGAGGAGTAGTCAGCATGGATTCACCAAGGGGAGATCATGCTTGACCAATCTCATAACCTTCTACGATCTCATGACAGGCTGGGTAGATGGAGAGAGAGCAGTGGATGTCATCTACCTTGACTTCAGCAAGGCCTTTGATACTGTCTCCCATGACATCCTGATAGCAAAGCTGAGAGAGCATGGGATAGATGAGTGGACAGTGAGGTGGGTTGAGAACTGGCTGTCAGACTGGGCTCAGAGGGTGGTGATCAGTGGAGCAGAATCTGACTGGAGGCCTGTGACTAGAGGTGTTCCCCAGGGCTCGGTGTTGGGTCCAGTCCTGTTTAATATCTTCATTGACAACCCTGATGAGGGAATAGCATCCACCCTCAGCAAGTACCCAATGATACAGAGCTGGGAGGAGTGTCTGACACGCAGGAACACTGTGCTGCCATTCAGGGAGACCTGGACAGGCTGGAGAGCTGGGCAGGGAGAATCCGGATGAGGTTCAACAAAAGTAAGTGTAAAGTCTTGCAGCTGGGGAGGAATAACAGTCTGTATCAGTACAGGCTGGGGGATGACCTGCTAGAGAAGAGCTCAGTGGAGAAGGACCTGGGGGTCCTGGTTGATGACAGGTTGGCCATGAGCCAGCAGTGTGCCTCAGTGGCCAAGAGAGCCAATGGGATCCTGGGGTGCATCAGGAGGAGTGTGGCCAGCAGGTCAAAGGAGGTGATCCTCCCCCTCTACTCTGCCCTGGTCAGGCCCCACCTGGAGTATTGTGTCCAGTTCTGGGATCTCCTGGAGAGAGTCCAGTGGAGGGCTACGAAGATGATTAAGGGCCTGGAGCATCTCCCCTATGAAGAAAGTAAGTTGGGACTGTTCAACCTTGAGAAGAGAAGACTAAGGGGGGACCTAATTAAAGTCTATAATTATCTGAAGCAGGGGATGCAGGGGGAATCAGCCAGCCCCTTTTCAGTGCTCTGTGGGGACAGGCCAAGGGGCAATGGCTGCAAGTTGGAGCACAGGAAGTTCCGCACCAACATGCGGAAGAACTTTTTCCCAGTGAGGGTGACAGAGCCCTGGGACAGGCTGCCCAGGGAGGTGGTGGAGTCTCCATCTTTGGAGATATTCAAGACCCATCTGGATGCCTGAGTGATTTGTCCTAGGGAGCTGCTTTGGCAGGGGTGTTGGACCCAATGATCTCTCTAGGTCCCTTCCAACCTCTACAATTCTATGATTCTAATATATTCTATGACTCAATCCTAAAAGTTATTTTGAAAAAAAAAAATTAAAAGTATTAATTCTATGTGAGAAGGTTTTGGTAGTGGGGAACTTCTATCCCACCCTAGAAAAGATTGAGTGCCAGCTGGCTCCCAAACAGATGCATGGCTGCCCGAAGCAGAACCAATGATCAACACTTATAGCACCTCTGTGATAACAGAGGATAAAAAACACAATGAGACTGCTGGGGAGAGAGGAGTGAGAAAAATGTGAGAGAAACAACCCTGCAGACACCAAGGTCATTGAAGGAGGAGGGGCTCCAGGCACCAGAGCAGAGATTTCCCTGGAGAAGACCGTGGTGAGGCAGGCTGCCCCCCAGTGCAGCCCATGGGAAGAACCTACACTGGAGTAGTTTGTGATGGGCTGTATCCTGTGGGAAGGACCCATGCTGGAGCAGTGGAACAGTGTGAGGAGAAACGATTAGCAGAGATAAAGTGTTACGGACTGACCACAAGCATTATTCCTCATCCCCCTATACCACTTAGGGGAAAGAGGTAGAAAGGTCAGGAATGAAGTGGAGTACGGGAAGGAGGAATAATGGTGTGGGGAAAGCAGTTCTAGTTTTGTTGGTATTCTTCACTATCCTACTCTATTTGCAGGTGGCAACAAATTAAGGCAGTCTTCCCTAAGTCAGTCTTTTATACCTGTGGTGGTAATCAGTGAGCAATCTCCCTGTCCTTACCCAGACCCATGAGCTTTTGACCTTATTTTCTTTCCCTGTCCTGTGCGGGAAGGGGAGAGAAATCAGCTTGGCATCCAACAGCCAGCCAAGATTAACCTCTCACATAAAATGTATCTGAATTTTCTAAAGCTTTTCTTAATTACTGAGAATATGCATTTTTAAAATCAGGGTATAGTGGGTTTGAAATTATGAGGTTAAGGTAAAAACATTGATTGCTGTAAATTGCTTACTGAAATTCAAACACATAAAACACATAACATTCACTTAAGCTCTGGGCATTTAACTACATTACTGTTAATATTGAACCCAATTAAAAATATTCCAGTTTGTTTGAAAGACAAAACCTTTTTGGTCAACTACAGTTACCATCAAGGCCAATTTTTGTTTTGGTAGACTCATGCAGGTCTTGGGGTATGTGCTATATATTTATGTTTGAGTTGATAGTTATCCTCTTAACTAATAAGGGATGTTGAAGTTATTCATGTGCAGCAAGAGTGTGAGAATGTGAGAAATCATAAAGTTAATGATCAAGCTATCTATGATGTTCCCTATTTACCTGGGGAAAACAAAGAAAAAAAAAAATCAAGATGCGTACACTACACTTACCATTTTGGCCTGATATGCACTCACTGGATCAGCATACTGGATCAAAGCTTGGAACTGATTTCCCCTAGTGAAGATGATAATCCTCAAGACCGGTCCACATGTAGAGAAAATCTGAGAAAGAAAAAACATGGACTTTCAGATATAATTAAATTCATGCACACTAAATACTTGCATTTTAATATTTGACATAAATTTCTGAAGATATTTATTTTATGAGAGTTGAAAAGAAATTGAGTAATCTTAGAATGTTTTCCAATTAAATAAATAAATAAAAAGAGGTCAGAAAAGATGGCAAAGGAGGATAAAGTTTTTGTAAGATTTAGCAATGGCTGTTCGACTAAGAGCAGGGGAGGCCCATCCAAGGAGACATTTGTCCAACATCTAGAGAAATTGTGGGTAATCAAAGTTAAGGTTTGACAAATGAATTCCATAAGTCATTTGAGATGAGAACTGCAAACTGTCTTTCAAGGTATCCACTTTGCAGTGTGTACTTCAAATTCTGCAAATCCAGTGACTAAAAATAGATCTTAGAGTAAATGTCCTACAAATTCATTATGCAGACCCAGCATCAAAACTAGAAAACAAACAAGGAAAGAAGCAAGACAAAGATGTAGATTGAGACCTATAAGTCTAATTTGCAATTGAATGGTATTTTAGAATTGAGTCATAGAACGTGCTAAGTTGTAAGAGACCTTTAAAGGTCATCTAGTTCAATCCTCCCTGTGCAGGGACACCTTTAACTAGATAAGGCTGCTCAGAACTTCATCAAGCCTGACCCTCAATGCCTTCAGGGATGGGGCCTCTACCACCTCTCTGGGCAACCTGTTCCAGTGCCTCACCACTTTCAGAGTGAAGAATTTCTTCCTAATGTCTAATGTAAACCTCCCCTGCTCTAGTTTAAAATTACTGCCCCTTGGGCTGTCACTACATGCCTCTACAGATAGTCCCTCCCCAGCCTTTCCACTGGCCCCCTCAGGCTACCACAAGGCCTCCCCTGAGCCTTCTCCAGGCTGAACAAACCCAAGGCTTTGATTTATTGCAAATGCAAGCATTAAAGACAAATTATAAAAAGTTGAAATTAAATATATATACACTCAAAATGAGTGTGTACTATGTGAAGATGTCTATGCAAAAGCAAAGCCATAAAGAATGAGGAGAAAAATACAGTTATCCTGCAAGTGCAGAAAAACCATGCCCAAATTAACAGTGAGAGAGGAAACATGAGCCTGAAATAGAAAGGCCAGAGGTAAGAACAAGTATCTCTTGCCAGTTTATTATGCCTAGAATCATGGATACAAGACACACTCTCCTAACACTCTGCACCTCGCTTTTCAGTATCTCAGAAACAAGCTCTTACACCATAGTCATCATTTTGTGGTAGGAGACAAAAAGAAACTTTTTTCAGAGTGATGTAACATTAGCCATTGATTTCCTGTTCAGAAAGTACTTCCCCTTAAGAAAGGCCTAAATACAGCTTCTGAATATATGTTTTTCCATGCTTACCCAAAAGATCCAATTGACCTATATTAAAATATTGAAATTCAACATGTTCTTGTTTGGTTTTAAACGTAAGCCCCATTGTATATATCCATTTTGTTTCTGCAAAGTTAATAGTGAGTACTCTGTTTCTTCTAATAAGTATTTTAAGGTGAATGGTGTTAAAAAACAGTTTCTTTACAGCCAGTCATTACTTCGAAAAGATAATTAAAGTTTGGATGACGGCTTGCCTACCAGTGTTTCATATGATGCTATACTTAACAGTGAAACTTTTCATTTCCATTCAGTTTACCACCACACTTTCCTTGTAAGTTACATTATAGCTATCAGGTGAACAGTGTTGCCTTAATTAGGGTAGACTGTCTCCTATTAAGAACTCCAAATAAGCTCCTATTTCAAATATTTCTTAATTTTCTAGACCTATTGCAAAAGTGGAGTGAGGGTCATTGGGCAATTCAAAGACTGAATTAACTTCAGTTCTGCTGCACTGAAGTAAAAATTAATCAAATTAATGTAAATTAACATGAATCTACTCTTCTACAGCCTGCTTAGTAAAATTAAAAAACAAACAAATACACCCCTACAAGACTAGATCCAGAAACTCTCTTCCACTGTTAAACTAGCCCAGCTCCCATAGCCACAGAAGGTTCATTGTCACGTTATCCTGAGGGCACTAACAATACTAGTTGACATAGTATTTGTAGAAGATCAATAATGAGTGAACAATGCTCATAGATACAAACAAAAGCTTAGATCAGGCAAACTGTTACATCCAAGTGACAACTAATATTTTAGTTAATCAGTATCATGGCAGGGAGATACAGAGAAAGAGTAAATATTAAGAGATAGAAGAAAAAACAAAGTGTTGATAACAATCAACTATTGTTTAAGACTGTAGTAGATCAGGATTGCAAGTTCTTGTGAAAACATCCTAATTATTTTAAATCACATTAATTCAAGAAACTGGTATCTGGGAGATGTTTTAAACTGCATAAATTTGCTAGCAATTACAAAAGCATGAAACCCTTTGCAATATCTGAAAAAAGTTATCATCAAATCTTTCAGGTACAAAGAAATAGTCTCGTAAAGTTACTGCTTTACAACTTACAGCACAGCAAAACCCCTAGCAGGAGTTATGGTAATATCCTTCATAGCTATAGGCCACCACTATTCCGGGTTTTCAGAGGCAGTTAAAGTAAATGGCATTGTAACAGTAGATGAAGAGTCAAAAACATTTGTCTAAGCAACTATACTTGTGTATTATTACATCACTTGCACCAAATTATAAAAGTTTATATAATACCCTAATATATAATCCAAACTACAAATGTTAGTACAAGGGATAAAATATTGGTCCACAAGTTGTCAACAATCAGTACTTCACTATCTCATCATGTGGCCATAAATCAGAAAAAGCACCTCAAGTTTGTTGGTGCTTCCACAGAAAACAAGGAACTAGAAGAAATGAATGACAACACAGAAAGATGAATTCAGAAGCTCTATTTACTTCGATTTCTTTGTGCGGAACTGAGTTCAGCCCAGATCCCTAAATTACAACAAATGATTTTAAAGTGGCAGTCCTCATTCAAACAATTAAGGATCCACAGGTGCTTTAAAGAAAAAAATAACAAAACAATCCAGCAGTAACTGGGTTCACAAGGGCAACATTGGAATATATTTTAAGTGGATTTTTTAGGTTGGGGAAGGAGGGTTGGGTTTTTTTTAGCAATCCTCATTACCTGATACAGAACTTCCAAAGTGATAGGGTAGACAGTATTTTCCACAGTGATTCGAAGAACAGAACCATGAGGAAATCCTGGGGTTCTACCTTGTGCAACAGCCATGCCTACAGATTGCATCATACTTGCAGCTTCCATTGCAGCTTTGGTTCTCTGAAATAACGACACAGCAGAGACCACAATTAACTTACATACAAACTATTCTATACCTAAAAAAGTTCTCTTACAAAGAAAACCATGTAAATTGCATTTAAAAATTCAACTTTAAAATATATATATTCCCTTTACCTGATTATCAACTCAAGCACATATTAATAGGTAAATCATAACCCGTCTCAGATCTCCTCTAAAAGAAGTCAGATCACACTTTCACAGAACTATGATCTTTTTTTAGGTGAACTGTTACTGCTTTGTAATTCCATATAGCCACAATTTTGTTTTCATACGTTAAGCTTTTGTCACTCTAGAGATTTTCCAGCAAATTAGCATGATGACAAAGTTTTTTAAAACTACTAATAAGACAGTGTACCAAAAACTATTCGCTCTGCTTTTTAGGATTTCATTCTCTTCAGGCTTTTCAGGAGCAAAGTTTTGCTGGGGATAAACTTCAAGATGCATACCCTGGGCTTTATTTGTGTGTTTGTCTGTTTATTTTTGAGCCAAGTTCTCAATCACAAAAACCATCTTTAAATCTCACTCCTCAGACTGCCTCACTGGGATTTCAGAAGTTTCTGCACTTGTTTTTGATGGACTTTCCTCAAGAAGGTCTTCAGACTACCTCTGAGAGCACTGTAGAGAGATGTTCCTTTCCAAATATAGCATCAGGACTTGAAGTCATGTCTTAGTAACACTGTTTCCTTGGAAGACAGACTAAATATGGCACATGGTAAAGTATTCACCCAGTTACAGAAACATGTAAATCTGCAAAGTATTCTGTCCTTCAGGCCTGAGCTTAAACACTAAGTCAGTAAATAAGTGTTCAGCTGCTGTGCTAGGCTGTCTAAAATTTAAATAAAACTCAAGAGGCATGACTGAAAAAAAGAAAAATAGTAGACAATGCTTTTACAGAAGAAGAAAGCAAGTGTCATGCACTGAGTTGAAAATAATCTTTGTATCTCTTTCTCAGAGTCTTATTTGCAAATATGAATGTAGTTCTCCTGAGGCTTTTATATACACTACATGCTTAAAAAAAAAATCTTATTTTATGCATTTGCTTTCACAGCTAGCAATCCAGTCAAACTTGGATGAGGAAAGAGACTTGCAAGTTTTCAGTGACTCCTGTATCAGCACAAATTAAAAATGAGCACTGGTTTTTTGCCCCAGTTGCTTGAAACATGATTTGTTTTCCCTATTAAGAATAATACACATATTATCTATTTTATATATCTAAATGGGAAGTCAATTAATCCAGGAATCCAAAAATCTAAATGGATTTCAACTGCAGCATGATGGTTTGTAAACTTTGATCATGTCGTGCAAAGTGTATTTTCTTGTTTAGAGATTAAGATTAAATCACGAATCATTTAAATCATTAATCAGTGGCTCTCCTCTCATCCACCAAACCAGTCATCTCACCATCAAAGGCTATCACCTTCTTGTCCTTAGAATGACTGGAAATGCTTTTCAGGATGTTTCTCCATTACCTTCCCAGGGACTAAGGTAAGGTTGACCATGCAGTGGTTTCCTGGATCCTTCCTGTCCTTCTTTAAGATAGGAGAGAAATTTAATTTCTTCTAGACCTCAGGAAACTCCTTCAATTGCATGACCTTTTGAAGATTGTATGAGTGACATCGCAATGACATCAGCCAGTTCCTTGAGCACTCACAGGTGCATCTCATTAGGGACACAGACTTTTGTTTCTTCAGTTTGTTTAAAAGTTGCCCAACAAAATTCTTTCCCACTGTTCTCAGTTGCTTGGTATTCCCAAAGGCAAGTCTTAACCACTAATGGCTGAAAAGGCATTCAGTACATCCTTTTCCATGTCCTGTCACCAGGGCCTGCTGCTCCATTCAGCAGCAGGACTGTTCCCTAAGTTTTCCTGATACACTTTGAAGAACCATTCTTGTGCTGTTCACATTCCTCACCAGAGCCAACTCCATGTGGTCTTTGACTTTCCAAACCACATCCCTGCATGTTTAGGTAATGCTCTATACTCCTTCTGGGTCGCCTGTGTTTCTACCTTTTCTGTGTCTCTCTTTTATGTTTGACTTCAGTCAGGACGCCCTTGCTCATCCAAAATGAGATGCAGAATGGGTTTTGAAACTACATAAGCATCACAAGTTACTATGAAGAAAATTAACCCTATCCTAGTCAAAACTAGTATGCAATTTGTGCAGTTTTATCCCGTTAAATGGGAATATTATACCTACCTCCTGGTTAGGTAGACTATCAGTCTTGAGCACTCTGTAATTAGAAAACATAAACAGGCTCATTGCGGATATAAGGTGTAACATAAACACAGTAGTTCAACATAGATACAGCAGCTTCTACAGAAGCCATTTCCAAAAGTGCCTGCAACCAATACATAGCAGTTTTCAGAAGTGTTTTCTTCCACAGGAGAGACCGACGTATCACAACACCATTTACTCCCAATTCTATTCTTACTAGAAAAAGGTCATGTGAAAGTTCAGTACTGATTTGCTCAGCATTAAAATGGACGTGTGTGTGTGCATGTTTGCAGGGATATTTAATTTGATTTGTGGGTTTTCTTAAAAGATTTCACATTCTAAGTACAATAAAGTCATTAAAGAAGAGGTGGAATAATTATGACGTGGGAGCAATGCAGATAAATACCACACTACTAATGAATCTAATAGATTCCTGAATCCAGGCAATATTAGCTAGGTAGCAGATGCACATGCTGAATAAAAAAGTAGGAACGGGACACTAAACATCTATCAGTTTGTGCATTACATTAACCAAGCTCACTGCTCTACACAATTATTTTTAGGATTTTCATGTTTATTCATGATGTGAACTATCTAAAGGGATTAAACAACTAAGCAATGTATTACACATTAAAAAAATTAACATGCATATTAATTGTTTAATAAGGCATGTTACTTCAAGACATTTCAACTCTTAAACTAGATGTGAAGGGGGAGGGGGATAATAATACTAGGCTTGTCTGTGACAAAATGTGGGATGACATATGGGGGTTAGAGGGACAACATGCTAGCACTCCCCACCTGGAGCACTGCGTTCAGCTCTGGACCCCTCAGCATAAGTGCGTGAACCTCTTGGAGTAGGTCCAGAGGAGGCTACAAAGATGATCAGAGGGTTGGAGCATCTCTCCTGTGAAGACAGGCTGAGAGTGTTGAGCTTGTTCAGCCTGAATAAGAGAAGGCTCCAGGGGAGATCTTATACTGGCCTTCCAGTACCTGAAGGGGCCTACAGGGAAGCTTGGGAGGGCCTCTTTCTAAGGGCATGTAGCGACAGGACAAAGGGCAGTAATTTTAAACTAGTGCAGGGGAGGTTTACATTAGACATTAGGAAGAAGTTCTTCACTCAGAGTGGTGAGGCACTGGAATAGGTTGCCCAGAGAGGTGGTGGAGGCCCCATCCCTGAAGACATTCAAGGTCAGGCTTGATAAGGCACTGATCAGCCTGATCTAGTGAAGAAGTCCCTGCTCACTGCAGGGGGGTTGGAGACAGCAGAAGAAAGAAGCTCATCAGGTCCACGTTAAAAAAGAAACGCCAAGATTAAAGAATCACAGAATCACAAGGTTGGAAAAGACCTTTAGGATCATCAAGTCCAACTGTACCTGTCCTATGCTAAACCATATCCCTAAGGACCTCATCTACCCATCTTTTAAACACACACAGGGATGGTGACTCAGCCGCCTCCCTGGGCAGCCTGTTCCAGGCCCTGACAACTCTTTCAGTGAAAGATTTTTTCCTAACATTTAATCTGCACCTGAATTAGAATCTGAACTAGATTACTAGTAGTACCTGTTACAGAGAAAGAGCTGGCTGCAGGCTCTGAGTCTGCAGCTACAGCACTGCTTCCAGATACAAGTAAACACACAGCCACACAGATAAGGTCAGCGTTTGTTGCCAGACACAGTGAACCTTGAGCAAAACTAACTCAAACCTATGGCACCTTTTTAAAAAAACCCCACCTGATTCTCACCATAGGAATCTGGTGGCAGATCATACACATTTAGAAAAAAAATACTGAAAATCAAAGTGTGTACTTTAAAAACTGTGACAATTTGAGTTTCTAACTACTGCCAGAGAAGAGTTTGAGCACTGTACATTCTTTATTCAGAAATCATCTCCGAGCTGCCAGTGAAATCTGTTTACTCTTTCAGACTGCACCAGTATGCCCGGTCAAGCATCAGCTTCAAAATACCAGCAAGAAGCACCATACCACAATACCTCTGAAAGGCAGTTAAGTTCTTGAAACTTTCACTACACTGTTCCATAAAACCATTTTCAAGAAAAAGTTGAGACTAAAGAAGTGGTTCGACAAGACTGAATAAGCCAATCCAAACAGCTTCTCACTACTTCAGTGGAAAGAGAGGCTCCCATTTCCCCTGCCCCAGTATTCCCACCTCTTCATGCCCATGAGCTGTGTATTTTGCACCAGCTTTGGTGCCCAAGAGATTTTCAATGAGATGACTCAATCCTACAACCTGTGAGGACTCTGCTCAGTTAGGCTGGCTAGTTTAGCAGCTGAAAGAGGGGTTGAAAAGTGCCAGGATTCAGTGCAAGAAAAAGGGTAGGGATACATGAAGAGTAGAAGGGAATAAGACACCATCCTTTTGGCAGCAGCAAGCCAGGATGCTGGCTTGTATTGCCTGTGGAAGTGCCGCTTGTACAAGAATGGTTTATATGCTGTCTGTACTGAAGGGAGAAGTTTTGTTCTTTTCATCCTTGCAATTAACCATGTTAATTCCATGCAATTAACACTGCCTTCTCCAGTCTTGGGAAGGGCATTCACAACAGAAGGCTGTGACCAGGTCAGGATATGGAAAAGCTGTTCCAGCCACATTTAGCTGCTCATGATGGGGTACAGGTGTCAGTGTGGGATGGAGGAAAGCATGACTGTGTTTATTCCTCTCTAGCAGCAGTACAGACTTATTGTTAACCAGTAAATTACATCTTAACAGTATTCTTAAACGCAACACCTAATTGTGGAAAAAACTCTATTATATTAAACGAAATAAAAGAATTTCTTAAAAGAAATTCCAACTCATTTGCAATAAAAACATTGGCAAATATGAAGAGAAGCTTGTTCAGCTGAGCAAGAGTACACAATGTCACATAGGCTGAGTTATGCTTCTTTGGATGGCCACATTTTTAATTTATCTTGCTAAAGTTTGTCAATGAAATGGTTATTAGTTGTCTGACATATCACATTCCTTTTGATGGATACTGGGATAAATTAGCATCCAAAAATCAAAATTAATTTGTAGTTATTAAAAGTGCCTTGAGAATGCCAGCAGCCACATATTGAATGTCTGAAGAGCATATTTTGATAGTAAAATAAATATCCTGATAATTAAACAAAAGCAGCAGTATGTACAACTAGAAAGTGTAGGAAGTATTAAGGGTGGTCTTTTATTATGCAAATACTTCTTTTTATTTACAGAAGGGCAGAAAAAGCACTCTACTACTGCTGTAACTCCAATTGTTGAGACTTAGCTTTTTTTTAACTTAGCATTTATTTATAGAAGAAGTCTCTTCGTTTTTCAAGAAGGCTGTGAAAACACTTGGTGGTTTAGCATATCCAACTCTGGCAGTGGGTGCCTTTTTTGAGCAATTTGTAGCTGTTTTGAGGTTTCATAATAAACCCTGGCAGGAAATAAATCTCTTTTTTGAGAGGTAAATTACTTTTGAGGACATAACATGTATTCTCAGAAATGTAGGCAAGTGAAATGGTTCAACGCAAGGATCGCTACCAGCCCAGGGCTAGAGCACCCTCCTCTGTTCCTTCACTCATCCCATCATTACAAACACATTAACGGTCTCCTAACGTAGACTGCTGTTGCTTAAACGGTAAGTCTTTCCACCTCATTTCACAGCATTTTTGCACTCGTTTGGGATTGTTAAATTGTTCTAGGAAAGGTAAGAGCACTAGAGCACCTCAGAGCTAATTCAAGTTTATTATTTCCTTTAATTATTGAGTAGAAATTAGAAAACAGTTCTTTGGAAAGTATAACTTGATTTTGGACATTTCTTTAAAACCAGGTAAAATTTAGAGTGCCAATTAACAAGTCCAGTAACGGGCCTCTACAAAGTCTTGTACTCAGCGATAGGTTAAGGAAATGTACATTTTTCTGTATCTACTGTAGCTAATTTCCCTGACTAAATCAGGCATGTTACAGAATTTCAGACTACTACAACAGATGCTTTTCCTGAAATGACTTAAGCTGCTCTATGATTTTTCTGATAGTAATATATGTTATGAATCTGCAATTCAAGTATAAAAACACTGCACTCATAGCCAAGAGGTATAGCAAACAACAACTCCAGGTTTCTAAATTCCTTCTGAGTAACATATAGTTAGAAAGGGAAAGATAAGTCTCATATTCTAAAATATTTACTTAGAGCTTGTCTGTTCATCAATACTATAGTGGGTGTTTATTCAGCATTACTTTTGGGATCAATAAATCCTATAAACAACCTTACATGTTTTAGAAAGACTGTGTGTAAACAAAACTTCTTTTCCCCCAGCCTTCAACTGCAATATCTTCCTCCTCTCTTCCTTTTGCTAGTCACAAATTCGTCAGTACAGTTCAATTAATTACAAATGGAATAATCTCAGATAAACTTGTATTTCACCCAAAATATGTATTGACTGTTTTCTTAGAATACAGCTAGTCACCTTTCTGGACTATTAATTCCCAAGTCAACAACCAGGAAGATTATCATCACGAGATAGGTAGAACAACAAAAGAGGGGGACAAATTTTAATGGAAATAAAAAATTTTTTTAAACTGCCCTTCTCCTTACATATAAAGTTTCATACATTTTGTACAAGATCCTACATGGCAATAAATGACTTCCTCTTTTAAAAAGGACACACTTTGAAACATGGCAACTTCAAGCTATACCAGTGAAAAATTTTTGTTAAATGTAAACGAACTGTTCTAATGCAAACCTTGCTAATTTTTATTGAATGCAACTGTAGAGTAAAAAAAAGCACAAGGTCATGACAAAAGTGAACATTTTGATTCCATACTACATCTGCAGTAAGCTCTCAAAATACCTGTTATATTCCTTTAGTCTTTCTTCCATAAACTGTGTTTGCAAAAAATGCAACTCCTACTTCCAAAATGAGAATTTAACATGAAATACAATGCCATGAGTAAAAAGAAGGGGAAAAAAATATTTCAAAGAAAGCAAACTAAAGGAAACAAAGCCATATATTTGTATTAAAAATAAATATACTGAACTTACAAAGAAAAAGATACTATTTCAGTAAGCAGAAACAGAAGGAAATCATAGGCAATGACCACAAACAAGCAAACCTCCATTCCTCCACTGCAAAGACCCCTCCAAACACATTGGCTCAACAGTCTGATCATCAGCCATCCCAGAAGCACGTTGTTTCAGGACAGATAGCAGGTCTTCTGCAGGCTTGGATGCTGTTGTCAATTACTGAAGCTTCCTGCTACACTGGTAACTAGATACTGTGCACTTGCAAACAGTCACGCAACAATAATTAGGAAGTGAAAAGGAAAAGAATGAGTCAAGTTTTAGGCTTGCTGGTTTCATTAATGAAAAGATACAGGCTTCTTCTCAGAACAACAAAAACAATCAGTAAAACTGCAGTAGCATATACTGTCACACAAACCAAATCACCTTTCCTAATCACGGTAGAACAATTTCTGAAATGAGAAGTTTCTATGACACAAAAATAACTCCAATAAACATTGCCTAACAGCAGATGCCATGCTGAAGTTGCAAATACAAAAAGGGAATATGGAAAAGGAGACAAGCTTTACCAAGCAATGCACTCATCCTCCTCTGGGAAGACAGTAAAGGACTGAGGGGAAGGAGGCAGGAAAAAGCTTGAGAGATCAGAGTTAGGCAGCACCTTTCCCCCACCTCTCACCAGGCCAACTAGCACAGACACACGCTTATGGCATGGTATTTACCTTCAATAGCTGTCTGCTTTTACTGTTCTCTAGGTGTTATCTGTCTTCCTTTTTGTAAGTTAATATAAAATTAATCATCCATTTCTACTGAATGTCCAAGATTATATTAATATAGGAATCACCAATTGTATCTCACATGCTCTAATCAATACTCCCATCCTTTCACAAAGTCAGGGAAACCACAAACTATAATGACAAACTGCTATCTTAAAATAATCTGAAACCAGGGAGATGCCTTAAAAGTGCAAGGAGGAAAAGAAGGATACAGCCGCTCTTATATTTTTTCAGGTTATATGTAACAGCAAGCGTCCAGAACAGCACCCTCTACATCCATAGCTACCTTGCAAAGTAGGTCACAATCTCATCTTTTTAAGTATTTGCCTTGCCACAATTTAACAGATGCTCTACAAATACAAAATACACCCAGTGTATGAGAGTTCTGAAACACAATTCTAGTGCAAAACCAAGTCCATGTCTTTGGGATGCAACACATGAGGGATAAAATTTCAGACTTGGACTAAAAATCAATTAAGAAGCACCAAACTAAAACCAACAAGAACTCTAATTTTATACATAGACAGTGGGGAAAAAAATGTAGCTCTAACAATTAAAGCCCTGAAGTCATATTTTAAGCACTTTCAACATTTACTTAATACACCTTTCTAGTAAGCTTTTTTATCGTCACTTAATACTCATGCTTACCTCTCACTATAGTAGCAGAAACCAGAAACTCAGATACTTGTTATTTAAAGAACTCAGGTTGTATGCTATTAGCAGTTCTAACCAACTACAATAACAGAAAAAGTGAAAATGTAAATTCTGAAAGAACCTCAGCCCCATGCCCTAAATATGATCTGAACATTCATTCCTCTCTGCTTTGTACACATTCTAATAATTTTATTCTTCCTTTCTCCCTAAAATAAAAAGTCAACTAAATATATATGCCAGGTAAAAATACTATGAGTTTTCATTAAGCAACAAGGTCAGGAAGAAGGCAGGAGTGATTTTGTCTGCTTAACTCACCAGAAGTTTTTTTCTAGGAATGTGCCAATGGTCCTGTAATGAAAAGCACTTTTAAAATTGAGAGACACTCAGTCAGTATTTGAATTAAGGACTATTTTTTCTTTGTCTGTAGCAGAATCACAGACCTATGTCTGCATACTGATGGCATGGTTTGACAGTATATGCCACCTGAATCAATGGTTTATCACTACAAAGGTGAGTAAGTAGCTCACTGCACTGTTTCCTGTGCCTCTATTCCACTTCTAGTTGCTAAAAGGGAAACACATTTAATTTGTCAACAAAAAACCACTTTTATTTAAAATTGAAAAGCCAAACCTAATCAGCCTAGTCTACTCAGGTAAGGTGAATATGGAGGTCAGAGTAACAAAGAGACTCAAACAAGACTTCTCTTTTTCAGCATCATCGAAAGCGCTGCATGTGTTTGTGAAGGCCAGAATAGGCAGCAATGCAAAGGGGAGGCAGTTTTGTCCACTTAGATTTAATAACAAAGAGGTCAAAGTATACACAACATATTCCATAGTGGAGATAAGTAAATTTATTTGTTAAAAGTTAGTTACTAGTGTCTATTTTTTCTACCCAAGAGGTATTTGCAGTCAGTCTGTAACTTATTTCTTCCAAGAAGAGCTTTCTTTCAAAAAACAGTTGAACAACTGTTATATTTGCATCATTTACTTGCCTACTTCCAATCATTCTCTAAAGAGACAGAATTGCATTTTTGTTCACAGGAAAACTAGCACGATGCAACTATTAAATTTAGGTAGAGAAAAGACTTTGTTGTTTCATGGGGATATCAACAGAAGAGTTAATACCAGGCTTCAGCCCCCTATAGTCTGCCTTATCTCAAAACCAGAAAAAAAAAAATCTGTGTCTTTCTTCCTACTATGATTTTCCAGGAGGATAACCAGAGGAAAATACTGCCACAGACACACACTTTATACTGAGCATCATGAATACCAAGTCATGTTTGGAAGGTTGTAATAACTCACACACAAAACCTAATTACTACAGCTTGACTTTCATATCAAACCTGTCTTTTTTTGTAGCAGCCTATCTACACTGCATTCTAAATTCCTAAGACTTTACTTGCATGCATAAGTTTACTTGCCAGCTCAGTCTTTCACATTAACAGTCTCCAACCTCTCCAACTTCAGCATAACTTCCTTGTGCCAGGATCAGCTTCCAACATGCCTATACTCTTTCCATGCTTCATCTACCTTTATGCATTCACGTGTCACTTTAAGCAAAGTTAGTGAGTAATCCCAGAACTGGACTATCTCTATCAAAAGAAGCAATCAAACAAAATAAAATTGTTCTTGCAAAAAGACCTCCTAATGCTAATGCAGTTTGGTTCATATATATTAAACAGATTTGAAAGTTGTTCTGTTTAGCTAAGAAGTATTTAAAAATTAAATTGTCACTCTATTAGCGTTCCAGTTCCCATGTAAACTGAAAGTATGGGAATGCACTTACTAGGTCAGTCAAAAAAAAAAATCTAACATGTTTAACAGGTGGTGCCAAGGAAAGACTTTAAGACAAAAAAAGGTATACAAAGTTTTCTCAAAATACTCTCCCAGAACTAAACATACATACACACAAACCTGAGTTAACTGCAGTAGAAAAAGCCACATGATACATATCTGAACGCAAAAATAATAGGGATATGAACATGTTAAACACTTAGTAAATGTTAATATAGTGTATGCTTCACAGTAAGTACTTATACCACACAATGAAAATCAACATCTAAGTAAGGGGGAAAAGTATAAATGTCTTTAAAACAGTCTGTGGACAGGAACACATAATTTTACTCATAATTTAAAGTAGACATTTTAAAACAACCCATTCTGAATGTTAATCAAACTTCCCTTCAGGAGGGGGAAGACTAACACCAATAAGCAAATAACATATCCCTACAACAGAGTTCACCGCACAATTCACTGTGTTCTAAACTGCCTTCCCAAATCTTACAGCAGTTAGTCTACAGAAAAAGGTTGTACTGAGATAGAAACCACGCTCCAAGTAACAAACCTTTCTGTTTCAGGGGCATCCATTCCTTAGGCATTCCTATTGGTTTTGATCTTGTGAAACAGTTTATTGGACTAGATGACATAGGGATACAAATAAGGTAAAAAATGTTTGTAGACAAGTTTTTGTCTACTTACACAACACATGCATATTTATCTTCTTATTTCAAGCCCGCAATAATGGTAAAAGGGCCATTTTAAAAATACCAAATTGTTTTCAACTTGGTATGATATGTGGGAAGAGCACACCTTTCCCCTCCCCAGAATACTAACACAATCTTCAAAGTATCTGCCAAGAGTGAAACCTTAAAAAAGCTGATGGTATCACATGGCATCAGAACAAACTTGTAACAGTTTGGACTTCCTGAAACACCGATGTCTAAGTTCTGGGTGTCACAGTTTAGGTCAAGACAGGTTAAATGCATTAATTAGCAGATAGTAGCTTTTTTAATTCCCTCTGAGAAAGAGTGATTATTAATGCAAAGAACCCTACTAAGTATGGTGACACTACAGAAAAGTGCCAGTTATTGCCCCCTTCCTCACAGAAAGGGGCACTGCACAAAAAGCTCAGGCTTTATGGGCCTGCAACATCACCCTAATTACTCAGATCAGTAGGCCAAGGCACATTCCACCACTGCTCAACACCTCAGTAGCACTCCATCTGACAATAAGCAGTAGGAAGTTAATCACATCTTAATGCCTTCTGCAACAGGCTGATCTTCATATGGTCAGGCCCCACCTGGAGTACTGTGTCCAGTTCTGGGCTCCATGGTATAAAAAAGACAGGGATCTCCTGGAGAGAGTCCAGAGAAGGGCCACGAAGATGATTAAGGGCCTGGAACATCTCCCATATGAGGAAAGGCTGAGTAAGCTGGGTCTGTTCAGCCTGGAGAAAAGAAGGCTTAGGGGAGACCTAATTAGTGTTTATAAATATCTTAGACTTGGGACGCAGGGGGATTTGGCCAGCCCCTTTTCAGTGGTCTGTGGGGACAGGACTAGGGGCAATGGCTGTAAGCTGGAGCATAGGAAGTTCCGCACCAACATGCGGAAGAACTTTTTCACAGTGAGGGTGACGGAGCAGTGGAATAGGCTGCCCAGGGAGGTGGTTGAGTCTCCTTCTCTGGAGATATTCAAGTCTCGTCTGGATGCCTATCTGTGTAATATGAGATAGGGAGCCTGCTTTGGCAGGGGGGTTGGACCCGATGATCTCTTGAGGTCCCTTCCAACCCCTAAGATTCTGTGATTCTGTGATTCTGTGATAGTATGACAGCTGTTGGGAGCACTTGTAATCTTAACTCTCTCATACAGAAAGCAAGCAGGGAGAACAAGGCATTAGTATTTGGACTCCAATCAGATCCTGTATCTTAACAATGTGCTTCAGCTGAGGTGGCTACACTATGAGCAGCCTCAAATATGTTCCCATCCCTGTGGATGCAGCACTTTGATTTCTATCTGCTGGTGAATGTCTTAGGTACCCTAACAGCTTTGCAATTTCTGTGTCTCAGAAGCCAAGGGGCCCACCAGCAGTTGTTACACCACCGTGACTCTATCACTGCAGGTGCTGCCCAGATTCCCCCATAGATGGGGGAATTTGTGTTAAGATACAGTTTTCTCAGGGCAACAGCAGCCTTGGCTCTACAATCCAAGGAATACACCTCTCTGTGTGCTTTCTGCCACAGACTCCACTGGTTCAGCTGGTCCCCTACTAGTTATATATAGCACACTTCAAACATTTGGCCCCATTCTAACAGGGCTCAGCACATCAGCACATGCAATTTATTGCTTTATCTGGTTAAAGTCCTGTTATTGTGCAGGACCCACTCAAGTGCATTTTTTCCTGGTGACCTGGAACACTAGGTTCCTAAGTGTTTTCCTGTGCCCAGCACTAGTGAGACCCTCACCTTGAGCACTGTGTTCGGTTTTGGGCCCCTCACTACAGAAAAGACACTGAGGTGCTGGAGTGTGTCCAGAGAAGGGTGACAAGGCTGGTGAGGGGACTGGAGAACAGATGCTATGAGCAGCAGCTGGGGGAACTGGGGTTCTTTAGTCTGGAGAAAAGGAGGTTGAGGGTAGACCTAATTGTTTCCTATAACTACCTCAAAAGGAGGTTGTGGAGAGGTGGGCACTGACCTTTTCTCCCTAGTGAAAAGTGATAGGACAAGAGGAAATGGCATCAGGTTATGCCAAGGGAGGTTTAGATTGGACATGAGGAAAAACTTCTTTCCAGAGAGGGTTGTTAGGCATTAAAATGGGCTAGGGGGCTGGTGTAGTTTCCATTCCTGGAGGTATTTAAAAGACAGTTAAATGTGCTACTGAGGGACATGATTTAGTGGTGTTTGGCAGGTTAGGGTGATGGTTGAGCTTGATGACCTAAAGACTGCCTTCCAACCAAGACAATTCTACGATTCCATGAGGGGTAAGCAAGCACTGCATGGTGCTCAGATGCTGCCCAGGAATGAACCACAACAGTCCTTTTTGACACCCAATGTGGGGCTCAAAGGGTTGCAATAACAGTAGATCTGACCCGATCACATTAAAAAGCTGTGATAAATATTTATCATGTTATTTAAACAGGTGCTGGTAATAATGACATTTTCTTTGGTGACCTGGCTGTGGTATGTAAAGCTGTACTTGCTCTACGTAATTCCTTCCCTGTTGTTTATCACCTCAGGGAGCAGGGGGATCCAGATTCTTATTGTGTTGTACTGTGTGATATCAATTTATGATAAGGTAACATCAGTGTTCATGACTTTAAGCTAGTATTTGTATGTAGCATTTCTGTTGTGCCCTTACCTGGGACAGCATCTCTCAGCATTGTTTAGAAATTGTACCCAATCAATGGGGAAGGCAGAGGAGGATGCTTTGTCCAAGCATCCTTCAAGCTTGTTACAATATCCTTTGAGGACTCAGACTACTCTTGGGACATTCAGGCCACAATGCCCCTGTTGCTCAGTCTCCTGAATGTTTTTCAAATCTTATTTGCTACAAGAATATCACCAAGAGATCATGCCTGGGGCTGAAAAGTCAGGGGTGGCATGGCACGTGGGAAAGTATCTAGAGACTTTCTCACTTCCAATGGTCTGGAGCTTCACCAAACTTCAGCAAACCAACTGCCCTACAGAAAGTATGTTACAGGATCCTGCACATAAGGCTTAGCAATAGAGTTATTTTCATATTACTTTTAAGTTCTTAAAGCACTTAATTTTCACATAATCACAGAAGAGAAGGGACCCATAAGGATCATCGAGTCCAGCTCCTGGCTCTACACAGGGCCAGCCAAGTCAGAGCATGGGATTGAGTGCATCGTCACTCAGTGCATCATCCAGATGCTCCCTAAACTCAGTAATTTTACTGCCATACTTTTTTTTTTTCTACTTTAGAAAACAAAGCCATTGTACATACACAAGCTCTATTTCAATAACTTGAAAATAACATAGTAGTGGACAAAGTAGGGTTGTACAGAAGAAAATTGTATCTAAACATAATTTTCTTCAGTGACAGACTTACCTAATACTTCCAAACTCATGATGCTAACTGTTTCTGAAAAGGCAGTTGCAAATAATCCAGACAAAAAAAAAAATCTAGAACTGCACAGAAGTACAGAGACTAATTGATTTCATTTATGCTCTTGCTTATTGACCTTTCCTTTCAAGAGTACTTTAGCTCATGCATTAAGTTGACCTATAAGACTGGATAATATACATAGTTCTGCCACCCATAGCTTCACACACACTTTTGGAACCCTATCTCTTGAAATACTTGGCTGTCTAGAGGAGAAAGACCAAGGGAAAAAAAAATCCCGAACAATTTGTAAACCAAAAAACTCAAACAACTCAAGAGGCTGTGGATGCCTGCAGTTTGTACTCATCTTTTGAAACCGACCAGTTTTATAAGATCACCTTTTCCCCGTACCTCTACCAAGTTTTATTACACAGAAAGAAGTCCTTTAGCACTGATGGAAACCAAATGAAAAAAAAAAAATAACAGATCACCTACTTTAGAGTTCAAGTTGTTTGCTCCACAAACTAAGTTTTACACTACAGCTTCCATCTGCCACATCCAAGGTCTTACTCTTTGCGATGAACAACTTTACGAAAAATCATTACAGATTTCAAACTGACTGTGCTTTGGGAAAGGACAGGTAACTGAAACAAGGAGGAAGGAACAGACATAGATTAATTTTCCTGGTAAGATCAGATCAGAACAAATAGCATGTCTGTATACATGGAACAAAAATAAGAGAAATTATAGAGTAGAAAATAGAAACAGGTGAACTGACAAAGAAAAGTAAGAAAACAAATGCACTATAGTTGGTACTAAAATGAGAAAGGGAATAGGAAAAAAACCCAGAAATGTAACAGGAAAGAAAAACCTAATCAAGCCAAGCAAAACTAAGTAGAAAACAAAGCCCTAAGAAAACCAAAAAGGATTACATATAATTTATTCATTAAAGAAAGTCACCTTTTACAAGGCAGTAAGATACTCATATGCTATATTCACTTAAGTTGCAGTGGACTTTGTGGTTATTGTACAGGCAGTATGTATTTTGTGCTGACTACCGAACAGTGTTGTGTTTCTAATCTAGAAAACTGTATGGTTAAAAGGATGAAAACACACAGAATCATAGAATCATTTAGGTTGGAAAAGACCTTTAAGATACGGAGGCTGAATGTCATAAAGGGTTGAAGCATAGCTTACACTCTCAAATGCAGCTCTTTAAGTATGTTGTCACTCCAGGCAAGTGCATAAATGTGCATGAATTTTCCCTTTAAAAATGTGCAGTGGCCTGCTCTTCATTACAAATGGAAAGGATTTCACATCCTTCTCATGTGCCACAGTACACGCAGCTACCATGCCACCTAAAGACAAGAAAAAGGGTTACACCTCCCTGATTCCTCCACAAGGTCTGATTCCAAACCAGAAGACATGGTAAGATTTGATTTCTGACTATACCCAAACTGGGTTTGGATCACTCTTATGCCCATAGTTGCTGTGACCCACCTCTCAAGAGACAGGAATGCCATATTTAAACGGTGAGATCCTAGAAGTGAGTGCTGAACCCACCATGCACTTGTGTGAAGTGTACACACTCACACAGAGTGTAAGTGTGCAAACATCATTTCAATTCCGTTGCTTCTGGTACTCATTACTGAGAAAGGGTGATCTGTCTCCTCCTTGACTTTAAATGCCACTGTACTACAACATGTCTCTGAATGAATAAGAATGGGAGCAAGTTAAATTACTTGTAGTACAAAGTGATTAAGAAAGTTAATTGAAAATATAATCATTAGATTATTGAGTCACATGAGCATTCTTTCCATTGGTTTTCACAGGAAATTTAGGGTGTGGGTTCCTTTTAAGCTCCTCTAAGGCTGCAGTGAGCAGAGGCAGTCATGTCGTTCCCTACCCTTCTATTTTCATAGGTCCCTCTGCAGTGACGAACAACTGCAAGGCAGCAAGGTACAAGAATAATTTACTGTATGGATCACACACAATTGCTACAGCACGAGGGTGGCACAGAAACGTGCTGCCGAGGACGGTGCTGCTCTTCTGGCAGCAGTCCTGAGTTTAAACAACTGTAACACGGAAACACCAAGAGCAGGGAAGAGTAGTATCAACAGAGTATTTTTTCCTTTTCACCCACCCACTTAGGAAGAGAGTCAAAATTCTGCCTCCACTGTAAAAGTCACATCCACAGACCTGAAGAGCTAGGCTGTACTTTAACATTTGGAAATGGTGAGGGGAAATCTTTCAAATGTAGTCTTGCATAAGTGACTGCTCAGCACAGAATGAAATTATAAACATAAATAATATAGCACAGTCAAAAGCAGAAAAAAACAATTTTTTTTGTGCAATTCCATGCAACAGTTAATTCTTTTGTGCTTATTAAGAGGTTTTCATACAATATTATGTTTAATCAGGTTATCTTTTAAAAGAAAGTTGACCTAAACAGACTTGAGCTCATCATTTAATACGTTCAGAGGTGTTTCAGCTAGCATGGGATCAGTTCAGCAGAAAACTCAAGTAGTTCTCCCTGGTAGGACCCAGCATCCTTAACAGCTGATCTCCCTCCAACAGGGTACCTCAGCAGATTAATTTTCTTGACTACAGACCAAATCAAATACGCAGTCATTTGACAACTGGTAAAACTATGAGATTGATTTCTCTTTCCCTATTTTCATGTATCTGTTTATGTAAGATGATTCCCATTGCTGATTATATCAGATATTAATAGTAAACAAGTTTGTACAGTGAACAGCAAGCTCGTAAGGAGAGACAATTTCATTCATACAAGGCCTACATTAGAAATTTTTCACAAGAATGTAACAAAGTGGGTTAGAAATAGATACCTATGAAGGAACTACATGCAGGAAAACATAAACTATGTAATTCTAATCCACATAGGCTATAAATACCAAAAAAAAAAACTTGAGAGCCTGAGGATAATAATGTGCAAGTGGTTGATGTCTCTAAGACATTGGACATCAGCTTGCAGAACTCAGAAACCTTGTTAAACCTGAAGATTTGATTTGGTACTGGAATGGCTGCAATCAACTTGGAAATACAAACTCAACTGCTGCATTTACTGCTGTTCCTGATTTTTTCCTCCTGCCCACAAGGAAGTCACTGACCTCAGTTAAAGCAAAAATAGACATCTATAGTCTCCCTTCGACAGCCACCAAAACTTTATAGTTCATACCATACTAGTTTCTTTGAGTTTAACCAGTTTAACTTCAATCAACTTTACTCCAAATTCAGTGATCTTGAATAAAGAGCAAATTTCTGGCCACAAACCAGTGAATTTTTCACTGTGAGGGCAGTGAGGCCCTGGCACAGGCTGTCCAGATAAGCTGTGGCTGTCCCCTCCCTGGCAGTGTTCAAGGCGAGTCTAGATGGGCAACCTGGGCTAGCAGAGGGTGTCGCTGCCCATGGCAGGGCGCTGGGACTAGATGGGCTTTGAGGTATCTTCCAACCCAAAACATTTTACTCTTCCAGTCTTCCTACTTTGAAGGGCACTTTACAACAATAAAAAATAATCACAAGCTGGTTTATTAAAAGTTTTAACTAGTTTTACTTTAAATTCTTCATGCTACAGTAGGTTTAACCATTCACTGTCTCAACAGCCTGCATTCTGAACTAACAGTTTGGAGATCCTCCAACCAAGTCCAATCTCAGAAAGCACTTTGCATTTTCTAACAAAAGAACAGCCCAAACCCTCAGACACTTCTGAGGGTCACAGGCAGCATCTATCTATCGACTCAGACCAGTTATCATCAACCACCTTGTATCATTACTGAAACAACTAAAAAGCTCTGCCTTACTCCAGGTCACTAGGTAAGTTCAACTTTACGATGTTAGACTTGTGCAGTTTAAGAACTACATAAATTTTGCGTCCAGTTTTTCTACTCAAAACAGAATGAATGTCAACCATACAATATCTTTAATATTAGTCTTCTGGGACAGTACACCAACGAATGCATGCCCCTTTTCCCTCCTCCCTCTACTGAAATAACAAAATATTTATGAAAATTTAAAAACTCACATATAAAACTCAAAAGAGACTAATCACACTAGCTGAAAGAGAACGGGAAGACCAGAGGAACTAAACTCAGACAGCAATTCCACAACCTAAGATAAAATAATAATTGTATTCTCAAATGGGTTAAAAGAAAAATAAAGTTGCATGTCACCCGTAAGCAAATCTAACACATTAAAAGACACTCTCAATCCAGTGAGAGCTTTCTTAATTTTCTTTTCAAAGTGAATGCGAAAAAAAATGCTTATAGCAAACTTTGAATTAGCTTCTCAAAAGAACACTTCCTAGCACTATTTGCCTTTTGATTAATCAGTGTTTACAGAAGAATGTTCTTGTCAACTTGCCTCCCTAACAAGGTTCGCCGTGAGAGTGTTAATAGTGCTAAAAAGATGTAGGCAAAGTTTGGTCTGCAGCGCTTTGAACTATCAGAAAGAGAAAAGAAAAAGAGAAGGCTTCCTAACTTGTGGTTCAGAATGTCTGTATTTCAAGAACAGCTAAGATTTTACAAGTCACCAAGGTACAGGATGCACATTAAGTTAACAGTACCTATGTCTCTGCATCAAGTTAGAGGCATTCTCTTCAGTGATCATTTCCAGTTTCATATATGCCTACTGTTACAACGAAAACCAAAAGAAACAGTAGAATACTTCAACGACATAAGGCATAGCTAGGTTCCTGGGACAGCTGAGCTGCCCACCATGGTCCAATTTCCCAGGCTTTCCAGTAGGCAAAGGAAAAAACACCAGCAATCACTTTTTCATTTAAAAAGTAGTAAAGGCAGTTGGCAGTACACATACTGAACTTGGTTTCAAGTTAAGAAACTTTATCATGTTACATGACCAAAGTGAGCGCACATCCCACCGCCCCGGGAATGGGAGCACAGCACTTCTGCCCTGCTAGAAATAACTGCGTCTTCCGAGGATGACACAGTGTACAAGCTTTATTACGGGAACACTCTGCCTCCTACTTCAGGCCTCCAGAGCAGTCTATAAAAACGCATTCAGGGCTACATGAATAATCACTACGATTATCGATTAACCTTGCAAAATAGATGTCAGTCGGTTCGCTTCCATATAAGCGGTTCTATCAAGCTCTAGCGGCACGGCAGGCAGCAGCACCCCGCTTTTTTTCAAACAGACAACCACCCGCCAGAGATACGAAGCACAGGACAAAACCCGCGACCTCCAAAAACCCGTCACGACCCTCACTCGGCGCTAAGCAAGCGGCGCTAAGCAAGCTGCAGCCCCGCGCCCAGGAGACCCCCGGAGCGGGAACCCCGTGCCCCGGAGACCCCCGGAGCGCGGAGCGGGAGCCCCGCAGCCCCCCGGAGCGGGAGCCCCCCGGAGCGGGAACCCCGCGACCCGGAGCCCCCCGGAGCGGGAACCGCGCAGCCCCGCGACCCGCAGACCCCCGGAGCGGGAACCGCGCAGCCCCGCGACCCGCAGACCCCCGGAGCGGGAACCGCGCAGCCCCGCGACCCGCAGACCCCCGGAGCGCAGCCCCGCGACCCGCAGACCCCCGGAGACCCCTGGAGCGCAGCCCCGCGCCCCGCAGCCCCCCGGAGCGGGAACCCCGCGCCCCGCAGCCCCCCGGAGCGGGAACCCCGCGCCCCGCAGCCCCCCGGAGCGGGAACCCCGCGCCCCGCAGCCCCCCGGAGCGGGAACCCCGCGCCCCGCAGCCCCCCGGAGACCCCTGGAGCGCAGCCCCGCGCCCCGCAGCCCCCCGGAGCGGGAACCCCGCGCCCCGCAGTCCCCTGGAGCGCAGCCCCGCGACCCGGAGACCCCCTGGAGCGCAGCCCCGCGACCCGGAGACCCCCTGGAGCGCAGCCCCGCGACCCGCAGCCCCCCTGGAGCGCAGCCCCGCGACCCGGAGACCCCCGGAGCGCAGCCCCGCGACCCGGAGACCCCCGGAGCGCTGCCCCGCGACCCGGAGACCCCCGGAGCGCTGCCCCGCGACCCGGAGACCCCCGGAGCGGGAACCCCGCGCCCCGGAGACCCCCGGAGCGGGAACCCCGCGCCCCGGAGACCCCCGGAGCGGGAACCCCGCGCCCCGCAGCCCCCCGGAGCGGGAACCCCGCGCCCCGCAGCCCCCCGGAGCGGGAACCCCGCCTCCTTCTCAGCGCTGGGTGACTGCCCTCGCTGCCGGAGAGGAGATACTCACGAGCACCGGCGTGGGGAAAACGCGCACCCAACGCCCCTGAGGGAGGGGGGGGGATGGAAAAAAGACCAAAAAAAAGAAAAAAAAAAAAGAAAAGAGAACCAAAAGTAAAAGAAAAGTGAAGGGGAAAAAAAAAAGTTAAGAAAAAGAAAGAAAAAAAGAAGAGAAGCCCGCACGCCCCACATACCCCGAAGTTGGCCGGAAAGTGCCCGGTGTCTCAGCTCCAGGCTGGCGACAGCTGCTCGTTTCCTCTCTTTAGAAGTACCTGGTGCAGCAGCCCGCAGCAGCATCCCCTCGCCGAGCCCGGCCCACCCCAAAACCCGGCCCCCTCCTCGACACCCACCTTTCCCCCTCGCTCCGCTCCCTCAGCCCCGCTCTTCCCACCACCGGCGCGACAACCCTCTTCTCGGGGGAGGAAGGAGCCGGGCCAGGTGCTGAGGGGAAGTGCCGGCCCCGCGGCAAACGGTAGCTACTCACCTCTCCGTGTGGCCCCGGCCCTGCGTTAAACACAGTGGCAACAGGTATCGAGCGCTCAGCAGGTACTAAACCATCCCAGCCAGGGGGAGCGGGCGGGACCACTGGCTGGGGGCGGGAATGGGCAGGCCAGCGCTAATAGCAGGGAGCGGCGGTGGGCGGGGCCACAAGTGCCACCACCTGCCTCCGCCCCGCCCTTCCCTCCCCTCCGCGGGCAGCAGCGCAGGCGCGCTGAGCCGCACTGAAGTCCGAGGGCTGGAACCGGCCAGTGCGCTTGCGCGGTGGCCGTACACGCCCTGTCCTGCTTTTGCGCTTACCGGTAATCGGCGCGTCTGTGTTACCTTTGGCTGTTCCCGCTGCCCCGGTGCGTGTGCCGTGCGGGGCCCAGTGCGGCCGTCGGACCGCGGTTTCCACCCCTGGTTCCCGTGGGGCGGCAGCTCAAGGGTCCTTCAGGTACCCCAGTGCCCTACGGGTCTTGGTCCTGACCCCGCCCTGCACCTGAGGGAGCGCGGGCCGCTCGCTGGGGGCCGCCAGAGGCCGCTGGGTGCCGGCTCCGAGCCCTGTCCGGGGACACCCGTTCTCCAGCCGCAGCGCTGGCTGATGCGGTTTTTCTAAGGGCAGTCGGCTCCCGTCCGCGTTCGAAATGAATAGGCGGGTTGTAAATTCACGGGGCCGCAGACTGGACAGTGGGCAGAGGGGAAGTAAAGGGTAAGGCAGAGGGAGCGGGATGGGGAGCAGAGTAATCCGCAGCCCTGTCAGGTAACTTACAGGTACCCAAGGTGGCTGCAGGCAGGGTCCAGGATGTATCCAGGATGAGCTGCTTCTGTGTCCTGTTCCCTAGAAGTCGGAGCCCAAGGGGAGGGAGGTACCGTGGAAACACGGGCAGGTATCAGATGGAGTGTCCGGGTGTTGAGAGGCAGGAAGCAAGTGTGGTACTTTAGTGGGGACTTTAAGAGACTTCCCCGAACCAATTCATTTCCAGAATAAGATGTCAACGTACAGCCCCAATCAAATAAATGGGTGATGGTCACAAAACAGTCCTTAGCACTATCCAAGTCCTGTGATTCTGATAGACTAAAGTGGGAAATAAGACACCTGCCACAGGGTTTGGGATAAGCCTCTTTTTTTTTGTATTGTGTCAGTAAAATAAAAGTTGTGGAGGTTCCTGGTACTGCTTTTGACACAAGTCACACTCGCAGAACCACAGAATGCTTTGGGTTGGAAGGGACCTGGAGGATTTTTATCTTTTTATCTCAGGCTACAACAACAACAACAACAAAAAGAATTAGACAGGACAAAGTGCATGCTACCCATCAGACACATCCCCAAACTATCATCAGTCATCTAAGAACACAGAAGAAGAAGCAGCTCCAGTGCAGATGGGTGTGATATCACTGCTTCGTGTGAGGGCTAAAGAGAGGTCTCATCAGTCTCTCCACTAAACCCCTGCCTGTCTGCTTTATAAACGTGGCAGATTGTGACAGTTGCTTATTTGACTGATGGACAAAATTACCTGAAAGTAAAAGCTAAAAAGATATTGAAGAGGAGCGGATCCGTGTTTTCAGAAGCCATTCGTAGGTTCCCAATCCTCTCTCCCCTCTGGTAATGAGAATATATTTGGTGAGCGAACTGCATGCATTCCTGACAGGTGATACCCATCATCTGTGTCCTGTTGTCTGCCAAAGGGTATTTGTGTTGAAAGCAACAGGACATCTTTCAAGTCTTGCTACAGGAAGAGTGAGTGGGATGATGGGAGAAGCAGCTGGTGGGCAGCAGGTTCACCAGGCACTTGGGCCAATCCCTGGCTGCATCAAGGAGAACCAAAGTGTGCTCTAGAGTTCATGGAACACACACACCAAAATGGGGAACTGGGTTTAATCAAAAACTGTAGGCTGAAAGTCCTTTTATCTAAAAATAGAATTAAACTTTTTCAGCTGAAGGTTATTAAGTCTATAGTGACAAGACACTGCTGTCTGTCATCCTTTTTCTCCATTTTTCCCTCAGACATGGTAGCATACCAATCCGTCTTTGCTATTACAACTGCCACTGTGGCCAGCCCATACCATGTAGGAATTACCCTAACTTTAAGAAAATACTTCTTTTTTTTTTAACCAGGTAATTTCTCAAGCAGGTTGGTCCCTTAATCCAAGTCAAAAGATGTATCTGTATGCTGTGTTTCTAGTTTGGGACTGTTAGGGCAGAGGCAAGAAAAGCATCTTGTAGAGAGAGGGAAAGTTTACCTTCAGGTGTTTGTTGTTTGCTTGCACAACCTTGTATGTCCTTTAAGCTCAGACTGCATTGCCTGATCTGGGATATTTGCAGTCTTGGGTGGAAACTGTGGAAAAGTTGTGGTTTCATATGGTTTCCAGCTTAAACCATATGAAGGTTTTGGTTTAAAGGCTTTCAAAAGATTAAAAAAAAAATAATCTTAGTTTTATATTTACATATGTATATATAGAAATACAGTTACTAATCGCTTCACACTTTTACAATACAATTACTTTCAGAAATACTATTACAGTAAAATTGCACATCACTTGCAAAAGAAATGTGGCCCTAAGTTTGGTGTTTGGTTGATGAATTTTCAAGTGTAATTTCTTGAAAACAGTAGATTTTTTTAAAGAATATAGGAGTGTTTAAAAGTTTGCTTTTCTGTTCCCCCATGAAACACAGGAGCAAGAAAAATCACCAAGATCAAAAAGCACCACAGAATCAGAATCACAGAATCACAAGGTTGGAAGAGACCTTTGAAGATCATCAAGTCCAACCATTCTCATCCTATGCTAAACCATATCCCTAAGTACCTCATCAACCCTTTTTTAAACACATCCAGGGAAGGTGACTCAACCACCTCCCTGGGCAGCAAATTGACCAGCATATTGACAGCTGAGGTAAGATTAGAAGTACTTCAGTGAGTATTAATTTGAAAAAAGGAATTTTAGTCCTAACACTAGACTCAAAATTGTTGATAACTGAATCAGTTATGATGAGAAAAGGAGGGGAGGATACATATGTATGAATATATCTTATATATTCTAATATATAGGCTAATATATTTTAATATACAAAATACATATACACATGAATATGTTAATCTATTATTTTTTTCAATAGAATAGAATAGTAATTGTATTCTTATATATAAATATAAAACTAGGGGTTTTTTTAATCCTTTGAAATCTTCTCTTTAGAGATCAGATTGTGAAAAATGCATTGCAGGTTCATCCCTTGGCACACATGTTTCTTATTACAAGTTAAATATAAAATGTAATTTAAAAATACTATGGAGGTTCTCTTGTAATTGGTCTGTATACTATCAAAATAAAAATAAGTGTGTTTTCCAATAATCTAGACCTTGCTGCCTTTGAAGAATTCTTTTAAATTAATTTCCAGTGGCAATTCACAAAGCTGGTAGAAATGTTGATAGACTGTTAAAATAGAAAAAGAAAATAAATCTTTTGTGGTAGGACCTTCAAGCTCGTTGTTAACACATTCTAGGAACAACATAAAGGAAGAAAAATGTGAACTTTCTGGGAGAGAATGAGCAAAGTGGGGAGAGAGATAAGATAACGTGAGACAGAACACTTGAGAAAGCAAACTTGGGCCTTGGGAATAAAATTCATGCTTTCTTTGTGATGCTTTTAGTGTTTGTTGGTTGTTTTTCTTTAATTGGTCCACTTACTTTATTCATTCTTTTCTATTTACTTCTTTGGTTGGTTGTGTCTCTTCCTTCTCCTCCTTTTCCAGATTCTTTAAATTACGTTCTTCATGATCCATGTCAAATTAATATTTCTTGCAACTTTAGGGAAGTTGGTAGAGCTGTGCTTTCTGTAAACTAGGTGTGAGTGATTGTGTTGAATGGATGTGTTGTGTTTCAGCTGCCTCTTTTATAAGGACATATAAATTGAACAATGGCCTTGTTTACTTTAAAGAGGTATATGGGGCAATTTAATCAAATAGAACTTCAAGCAGGAACAGAGGTCTGAATGTACAGATCAAATTATAGCATCAGGGCCTGGGTGCACAGTAATTAGCCTAGTCAACATACAAATATAATTAGACAGACACAATCAGAAAACATGATCTATTCTAAACAAACTATATTTATCTGTTTTCAGCAGCACACTTTTTTTTAAATGACTTGTCTTTGAGGTTATTTATATCAGATTTAAAGAAACTAACAACCACTGTATTTTCTCATTCATTTTTTATTAGTATCCCTATTGTCCATTTCCTAATTTCCTACACTATAGGGGGGGGGAACCCCACACCTGGCCTGTTTTTTCTGTTTTGTAATTTTGTCCTGTAAAATTTGCTGCCATTTTGGAATTTAGCTGATTGGTTTATCACAGAATAAAACCTTTTCTAGATTCAAGACACTGAAAACATTTCTGATTCAGTTTTTCATGTGTGCCACAAAATCCATATGTAATTTTCCATTTCTTCACTGGGTTGGATCAGGCATGGCAGCCTACCATTCTGTGTTTAAGTTTACACATCAATAAGACAAAAATTGTGCTTATTATGAAACTTGGGGAAATTAATTTCATAAAATCAGAGAGTGGGATGGGTTGGAAGAGACTTCAGAGCCCATCCATTTCCAATCCCCTCCTGCCACAAGCAGGTTGCCCAGGTTGCCTAAAGCCCAGGTTGCCCACTCGCCTAGATTGCCTAAAGCCCCATCCAATCTGGCCTTGAACACAGCCAGAGAGGGGGCAGCCACAGCTTCTCTGGGCACCCTGTGCCAGGGCCTCACCACCCTGACAGGGAAGAATTTCTTCCTAATATCCAATCTAAATCTCCCCTCCTTCAACTTACGTCCATTACCCCTTGTCCTGTTACTACACACCTTTGTAAAAAGTCCCTCTCCATCTTCCATGTAAACCCCTTTTATATCTTGGCAGGCTGCTATAAGATCTCCCTAGAGCCTTCCCTTCTTCAAGCTGAACAAGCCCAGCTCTCCCATCCTGTCTTCACAGGAGAGGTGCTCCTGCCTCCTTTGGAGTCACTCCAACAGCTCTGTGCCTTTCTTATGTTGGGAGCCCCAGAGCTGGATGCAGTACTCCAGTTTGCATCTCACAAGAGTGGAGTAGAGGGAGACACTTACTTCCCTTGACATGCTGCTTTTGATGCAGTCCAGGATCTGGTTGGCTTTCTGGGCTGCAAGCACACACTGACAACTCAGGTTGAGCTTATTGTCCAACCAACTCCACCCTCAAGTTCTTCTCCCAAGGGCTGCTCTCAATACACTGTCTATTGCCCAGCCTGTATTTGTGCTTGGGATTGCCCCAACCCATGTGCAGGACCTTGCATTTGGCTTCTGTACTGCTCCAAGTACCATTCCACAGGAACTGGAACGAGCAGTTTTGTTTCAAAGAGTGTGTCTTGTGAGATGACACAACCTGCAGAGGCTGCATAACATTCTGTGTCCTCACAAGGGGCATTGGACTAGGGCCCCCATCCTCCAGAGGCTATAGGGACCTGTAGAGACTCAACTCAGCCCTTCTGACAAACCTGACATTGTGCTGAAATGAGGCCCTCATTTGAAAAGCCTTCTGGACGATGTCCTGGCAAGGGCAGCCCCATTCCCTGGCCATCCTGATAAGCAGGATCCTGTCCTTGGCCGATAAGAAACAGTGACAGGCGAGCAGGGCGCTGCGGAGGCAAAGCTCCTTCTTGCTAAATCCTCTGTAAGGCCACTGAACAGGGTCCCTGCTCCATCAGCCCAGTTGGGGGGGTCAGATGACCCACCTGGGGCACCCATTCCCCATTGACTCATTTCCAGAACACTCTACAACTCAACACTGAGTCTGTGCAAGATATGCTTGGCCTCCCATGAAGGGTGAGGCCAGGGAGCATAGAAGTTGCAGATTTGGGGTGCCTGGTGCACTCCCACCATCCCGGGACTACAATTATATGCTGATCTATGCTGTAACCCTGGGTGGTGATACCTTTTTTTTTTTTCTCTCTCTCTCTCTCAACTTCTAACCTTATTCTCAGGGCATGATAGTAACAGTGTTTCCAGTTTTGCTAAATTCTACTAATGATAATCTGTTGCCATGAATATATAGTGTGGTGTGGTTTTGTTTACAAGCTTTATAATTCTACTGGCTTTTAAGTGAACTTGTGCTTTGCTTGGACCTCCTGGGTAACTGTTGTTACTCCTGAGTACCATGCAGAGGGTTATAGCAGCTAATCTCGTGGGTGTCCTTTAAAGGAGATTAGGTAAGAGAGGGTTAACCTGGCCCCTGGGGCAAGTAGAAAAGGCTAACTCTACATGTACCCACCCGCTCTGATGGGACAGACAGGACTGAGAGAAGGATTGGGTCCAGCTGCACCTACACTCCTCTCTGAGAAGGAGTTTAGAGAGCAAGGGGGGTCTAATCTGAACCTCCCCAGTTTGCCTGCCTGGTGGGATGTGACGACCTCGTTGAATCTCATGCAGTTTGCATGGGCCCACCTCTCAGGCCTGCCAAGGTTACTCTGGATGGCATCCCTTCCCTCCAGTGAGTTGACTGCACCATGCAACTTAGTGTTGTTAGAAAGCTTGCTGTAGGTCCACTTGATCCCATTGTACGTGTCCCCAGCAAAGACAGTAAAAAGCACCAGCCTCAATACTGACCCCTGAACAATGCCACTCCTCACTGATCTCCACTGGGACACCAAGACATTGACCCCAACCCTGTGACCCAGTCTTCCCAGAGAGAAATTTAGCAGCACCTTTGCTCTTTTCCTGCCACTTTAACAAGTTAAAAAAATAGGAATTTTTGTCTTTTTCCAACACCTACTGCTGTCATTTTAAACAATACACATAATTACTGTGAATTGTCACCTTTCATTATTATCTTTCAAATTGTGCGGTTATCATAGTAAATAAAGAGTTTAGACATCTTTTCCATCTTATTTTTGCCATACAGATGTATCAAGTAATTGCTGTATGAGTGTTAACTCATTGGAACAAACTGTTACTGTATGGTTTTAAGAAAATGTTTATATTACTTAGTAGTTGGTAACTAAGATGTCTTCTAAACTGCTTTCTATTTAATGGTAAAATACCTGCTCTCCATTTTATTTAGGTCCTATTTAATATGAATAATTTGATACATTGTTGTCTTTCATGTAATTCTCCTATTAAAACTTCTCAGTTATTTGCAAAGTGTGATGTGCAGTGTTTCTAGGAATATAATACAGCACAACACAACTTCTGGTAGGAGCTAGTGTTTAGCTTCCTTGAAAAAAACCCAAGAGATTTCTTACCAGGATAGTAATTGACTCGGACATTCAGCTTTGCTCTTACTTAACAACCCAAGGCCTTCACTACCAGCTGTAGCTCCAGAAATAAGAGTAGTAATTAAACCTGACAGTTCACTGCAGCTTGACAGCTCCTCAGCTGTGCTGACTCAACTACTAGTAACGTCATTCCACAAGATGGACTGAAAAGAGTAACCTTCTCCTTTGCTTTTTGGTTGGGGTCAGTCCACTTGGCCAAACTGCAGTTTCCAGTAGTGGAGCAGAGCAGACAACTGGTGAGAGCAGCCACAGACTGCCGTGGGCCAACCCTTTTCTAACTTACCATGCACTGATACAGATGACAGCTCCCAGCAGGGTAGCAGTGTGGCTCACCAATGCAAGTTACATGTTTGACTCTACTGGAGACTTCAGGAGAGAAGCTGAACAAGAACAAGATGCTTCCTTTGAGCAAACCAGTTCATAGAATCATAGAATCATAGAATGGTCTGGGTTGGAAGGGACCCCAAGGATCATAGAGCTCCAACCCCCCTGCCACAGGCAGGGACACCGACCTCAGGCCTGGATCTACACAAGGCTGCCCAGGGCCCCATCCAACCTGGCCTTGAACACCTCCAGGGACGGGGAATCCACTACCTCTCTGGACAGCCTGTTCCAGCACCTCACCACTCTCTCTGTAAAAAACTTCCCCCTAAGATCTAATCTAAACCTTCCCTCCTTTAGCTTTAGTCCATTCCCCCTTGTCCTGCCATTATCTGCTCTTTAAAGAGTCGAATACTCTCCTGCCTATAAGCTCCCTTCAGGTACTGGAAGGCTGCAGTGAGGTCCCCCCGCAGCCTTCTCTTCTCCAGGCTGAACAAGCCCAGTTCCCTCAGCCTCTCTGTGTAGGGCAGGTGCTCCAGCCCTCTAATCATCCTTGTGGCCTCCTCTGAACCCTCTCCAACAGTTCCATATTCTTCTTGTATTGCGGGCCCCAGATCTGGACACAGGACTCCAGATGGGGCCTCACAAGCGCAGAGTAGAGAGGGACAATCACCTCCCTGTCCCTGCTGGCCACTCCTCTCCTGATGGAGCCCAGGATACCATTGGCCCTTCTAATAAACCACTCAAAGCAGCAGTTAGATACTTCACTTACCATACTGTGTTTTTCATGAAGGGACCTGATGAATTGCAGAACCTGGATGAAGAATCAGAGCGTAATTTTACTGACAGAAAAGAATAAGAAGAAATTGTTTAGCTAGACTGCTAAAAGCTGTGTTTATCATAATGCTAAATTCAATTCAGCCTGAAAACAGTGTGGCCACAGTTCAATGATGGTGGTGAGTAACTCCTTTCAGCATAATAAAAATGCAATGAGTAACAATGGATAATACTTACTGACCATTTACAGGCACATCTTCTGAATTAGACTTAGAACATGCCACAATTTTACATGCATCCCCAAAACAGCCACCATTTAGGAAATGTATTGCCCAGGATTCAGACCAGTTGGATCCTGGGAGAAATGCAATGAAAAGAGCTAAGAATTAGACCTTTTCTGCCATATTCACCAGATGGATCCTAGTAAATTTTTTAATTTTTGCCCCTCACAGTACAGTGTCTCAGAACAGTCAAACTCAACAAGGAGTGCTAGGTTCTATCTTACCAGTAATGAAAAGTCATTATCTAGAGGGGTAAACCAGCAAGTTCTGCTCTTACTTTGTGCTTGTATTTAGTCTCCTGACACTCTGCTCTGTGATTCAGATGGCTACCTCTGAGCTGTCCAATGCCCAATATTTACTTTAAAAGCAGAATTTATTTACCTTACTAGTGGGTGGTGTGTTCATAATTCTACACATACTGGCAGTTCTATTTATGTGCACTACTACTGATTTTTGAGATTAATTTTACATCCAAAGTTTGCTAGATCTTGCCTCAAAGTTTACTTGAAGCTCTGGTAACAAATTTCCACCATTTAAAAAAAACAATTGATAGTTGCTGGATGTGGCAGACGTGAGAAGCATTCAAGGATTTTCATTAAGGAGGGATTCCAGGGGCCACTGCTCAAGTTGTGGAAGGACAAGTAGGACTCTTTGAGGAAGCTGAGTCTCAGTTTTCTGTGAGATGGTCAGGTAGTAGCACGAGGAGGCTGCTTCACAAAGGAAGGTGAGAGGAGAGCAGCCACAAGGCGGGTCAGACATGATGCAGTGCTATGTGCAGCAGTGGGGTGCAGTGCCATGGCACCAGGGAGCAGAACAGAGCAGTGACTGCTGCAGGTCCTTCCCTTTCCACATCTTTATTTCACAGCTCTAGCATACTTGCTTATATTCTTTTTTTTTTAATTTTCAAATATTCAGAGTCTGTTTTTTGTAGGTAATCAGCTGTTTCACTTTTCTCTATATGAGATTTTTTAAATATCAATGTTGTTCCCTTACAGACTTCAATTAGTCTTGCAAAGCATCATGTTTATAACTTGTTTATTTTACACATTTTTCTCTAGTTAGTTTTCCTTTAGGCTGCTCCAGTGTGATTTTAGAGTTCTCTCCCACATCATACTTTGCAAATTGCTGTTGTTTCACAACAGATGCAGAAACACCACCTCGCATTAACTAAGTAGCTAAATATATCAACATATGTATTACTGGGTGAGGAGTATTAGCCAGGGAAACATCTGCTATATGTCTGGTTTCTGGACATCTGGAACAGGGATCACTTGTAACTGCACAGTATTGTTTGTTAATGCAGTATCTATATGTATTGCCTGACTACAGGTAACTACTCTCTTCCACAGCTTGTTGGAATTACTTGGAACCAAAGAGTTCGCAGAGTTGCAGATTTTCCAGTGACATTTAAGTGATGTATCTTCATCATGTGTGACCACAAATGGCCAGTTGGCATCCAGGGTTTCTGAGAAGAAAGAGTCTCCTGAGGACTCAGCTTTCTACTTGCATTTCAGAGGGTCTAAATAGTCTTTAGATTGTGACCTAATCCATCTACCTCAAAAGGCTTGTCCGCTGCATAGTGCAACTTTGGAGTCTTTGTGTCTTTTATCAGGTCACAGTCTAAAAGCCTAGGAAAGTGCTCAAGCACTGAGATCGAAACTGGTAATTTTATGCCAAGTCTTAGGTCTCTTCCCTTGGAAGAGCTTTTAATTACTGCTGGTAACAGTTTGTACCCTAGAGTTAAGCCTAGGCTTTCTACTAGATACCAAATTGTTTGCAGGCTCTTCTGGATGACCTTTTTCACATGCCCTGTCCCTTCTGCTCAGCAAACCATCCATATTCCTGGCAGATTCACCAGGCTACATCTGTCTACATGAAGATATATTTCCATTCATAGTTCTCTTCTGCTTTTTTTTTTTTTTTATGTAACTGCCAGGTGAACAAGAAAATTACAAAATTAACATTAGAAGTGGAGTTATTTTGCATTCTAGGCCAAGCTCAAACATCATATGGAAAAGGTGCCCACAGTTTTGTTTAAGAAGATTGCTTCTGTGAGCTCAAGTGAAGTCCACTCTTGCAAACACTTGACCTGGTAGATCTAAAGTGAAGGTGACAGTTTGGCAGAGGATGAAGTAAGTGTGGGAATAGTAACTGTCCAATAGAGTTGTCACAGCTTTTAGGAGAACACATTTCCACCCCATTTTGTCTTCCATAATCATATCATTGCCAGGAATGATGAATCAATTCTGTATTTCACTGTGCTTTGACAACAATACTCATTGAGGGAAGTTAGGTATCTCTCAGAATTCTATTCAAAGATGATCACTATTTGTCAAAATAATCTGTAAAACAGTTAGTACTTAGCAGCCTTCTTGTTAATGACTGCATTTTTGCTCTGCTCTTTCATGTCTTCACTCTCTTGCTTGCCTTCTCATTGGGATTCCCATTCTTCAGGGCAGGGCTAGTCATGCAGTCCATGTTTGCTCAGCAGCTGCCCCAGAAGGACTCAGCCTTTGGTATATCACAGATAAGTAACAAGAGAGAATAGGTTAGACTAGACTAGAATTATAACATTTCAGTTGGAAGGGGCCTACAACAATCATCTAATCTGACTGCTTGGCCACTTCAAGGTTGACCAAAAGTTTAAGCATGTTATTAAGGGCATCATCCAAATGCCTCTTAAACACTGACAAGCTTAGAGTATCAATCACTTCTCTAGGAAGCCTCTTCCAGAGTTTGACCACCCTCTTAATAGAGAAATGCTTCATGTTGCCCAAGAATTCACCTGGAACCGCTTTGAACCATTCCCACATGTCTTGCCACTGGATATCAAGGCTAGTGAAAGAATCTGCCATACTTCTTGGAGACTTACATATCTGCTTTTTCCAGAGAACTGTAGAGGACAGAAACTTTGTCAAGCAATTGCAGGAGCAGTCTCCTCTTCCTATGTTTCTTGCAGCTTTTCTTAGTGTTCTTTCTTCCTGACAGCTCAGAGAAGGAGTATCTAGTGAGTATGTAATTCCTTACTGTTTTCAAGTGCAGGTATCATTTGAGTATGTGAAGGCTTCAGGTTAGGAGGAGGATCAGTACTTCATTTAAATTATAATACATGGTGGGATACCAAAAGTCCTTTACAGTCTGCATAAAATATGTAGTATAGAACAGTGGCTATAGGTAGAGCCTGAATTTATGTAACACACTGGATGACAGCCATTTTAGCCTGGCTTCTTTTAAGGGAAGTGCTTTAAGTACCACAGCCAAATTCTGCAACAATTTTGCAGAGACACCCAAGGTTTTAGTTCAGGTTCTGTGAGATACTGGGTCAGTTACAAAGAATTCATTTCTGACCTGGAGATACTGGACTACATCCCCAAATATGCTTATGCACCTATTTCTGTTTTCAAACCGTGTTTTCAGAACTTGTTTGATATAAGATTTGGTCAGTTGTAACAGTGAGGAATTTACCTGGTTTTGAGAAGGCTTTAATGGGCATTGCATCAGAAGTTATTTAACCTTAAGTTCTCCTTGTAATATTGTTGTAGAAGGAGCCAAGAATACGTGGCATGTTGGAAAAAAACCAAAACTGAAGGCTAAGACAAAGGTAGCCTACAGCTGTAAAATAAGGCAGCTGGGGACAAATAGTCTACCTTAATTTCTCATGTTCAGGAGGGAACACCTGGCAGTCATGCAGCACTTTTTCAGCTGGTTACTTATGTCTTTGGTTCTTTGCTGTCAAGAAGAACAGTGCCTCTGTGATTTATTATACATGCTCATTGCTGTTAAATGGAAGTTGTAAGTATGTGTTAAAAACACAAATCGAAATTTATTAAGCTATGGATGCTGCTAGTGATTTTTTTTAGGCATTTGTCAGTTTTTCTCACTGTGCAAGTTTCCTCAAGCACACCCTGCAAAAGTGCCTTCACAAATTGCATGGAAACCTATCCCAGTTGTTGAACAGGAAACGATATTTGTCTAAATATAATCATAATGGGGGAAAAAAAGGGGGCCAGTTGGTGGATGTTGTAATCATTCTAAATCTACACAGAAATGTCAGTTTTCAAGGCAATAATGTAAGAGAAAATGCCTCTTGAAAAACTCCAGTCAGAGGTCATAAGATGAAAGAAGCTATTAAAAGCTTTTCTAACAGAAATACCCTTTTGAAGAATATTAAATACTAATTCATGGGCTCTTTTGAGAGACCCCTTATTGCTATCATTCACTTAGTTCATGTTTGCAAGTATTTTAAAATTTAAATCCAGTTAGTCCACATACTGAGAAGTAGATTTGTACAATAAAGACATATATCTGTTGGATCAAGTCCAGAGGAGGCCACAAAGATGATCAGAGGGCTGGAACACCTCTCCTGTGAAGACAGAGACAGTTGGGATTGTTTGACCTGGAGAAGGTTCTGGGGAGACATTATAGCAGCTTTCCAGTGCCTAAAGAGAATGTACAGAAAAGCTGAAGAGGGATTGTTTACAAGGGCATGGAGTGATGGGGCATGGGGGAACAGGTCTAAACTAAAAGATGGTGGATTTAGATTAGACATTAGGAAAAAAAATCTCAATGAGGGTGGTGAAGCACTGGCACAGGTATCCTAGAAAAGCTGTGGCAGCCCCCTCCCTGGCAGTGTTCAAAGCCAGGTTGGATGGGCCTTTGGGCAGTTTGGTCTAGTGGAGGGTGTCTCTGTCCATGGAAGGGGGTTTGGAAGTAGATGGGCTTAGAGGACCCTTCCAGTCCAAACCATTCTCTAATTCTGTGATTAATAGTCATAGATTCGGTCAGAGCAAATCATAGAATCATAGAATCCTCAAGGCTGGAAAAGACCTCTGAGATCATCAAGTCCAACTGTCAAACCAACACCACCGTGTCTACTAAACCATGTCCTGAAGTGCTACATCCGTGCTTTTTGAACACCTCCAGGGATGGTGACTCCACCACCTCTCTGGACAGCCTGTTCCAATACCTCACCACTCTTCTGGTGAAGAAATTTTTCCTAATATCCAATCTAAACCTCCCCTGATGCTACCTGAGGCTATTTTCTCTTTCTTTTTGCTTGGGAGAAGACCCCAATCCCCATCTCACTACAACCTCCTTTCCAATAGTTGTAAGAGACCGGTAAGGTGTCTCGCAGTATCCTCTTCTCCAGACTAAAAAAACCCAGTTCCCTAAACAGCTTCTCATAAGAGTTGTGCTCCAAACCTTTTACCAACTTTATTGCTCTTCTCTGGACAAGCTCCAGCAGCTTAATGTCTTTCTTGTAGTGAGGGGCCCAAAACTGAACATCGTACGTGAGGTGTGTCGGCTCACAGTGCCAAGTACAGGGTGACAATCACTTCCCTGGCCCTGCCGGTCACACTGCCCTGACACAGGCCAGGATGCCATTGGCCGTCTTGGCCACCTGGGCACACTGCTGGCTCCTGTTCAGCCAGCTGTCAACCAGCACCCCCAGGTCCTTCTCTGCCAGGCAGCATTCCAGCCACCCTATGCCAAGCCTGTAGCTTTGCGTGGGGTTGCTGTGACCCAGGTGCAGGACCCAGCACTTGCCCTTGTTGAACCTTGTGCCATTTACCTCAGCCTGTCAATCCAGCCTGTTCAGAGACCTGTGCAGAGCCTCTTTACCCTTGAAAATCTACAAGCTTACAGTGAATTCACTGTTCATTTGAAGTCAGTTATTCCTTGCTACCCACCCACTCATTTAAAACTCCAGAAGAGTGATGTGCACACATGTTCACCAAAAAATCTGTCTTAAAAAGTTAGCATTTTCAAGCCACACACTCTTAGGGTCAAATCTGTTGCTGAACCCAGAGGGACCTCCAGCATCTATTACATGAACAGGATTAAACACGTAGCTGGCTTATTTCTTTACCTATGCAACTGACTCATTTCAAGAAGTTAGGAGTGGTAAAATACTCTGTCACCTCCCCGCAGAAGACTAATGAACAAAGTCAGACCTGCACCCTTTGTAATTCCTGCTAATATGACCCTGAATGGGAACAAAACCATGTGTGTGCCATCAGAAATTGTTACTTTTAATGTTTTCTCTGACTTTGCCAAGTTCCCAGAGGGGAACTGAACTAGTCTCAACAATGCCTTGAGGCAGAGCACCACAGACAAGGATGTCTGCTTTTGCCAGAGTTGTTTACAAAGACACTGTTCCGGGTGTTTCCAGTGCTGACATAATTCTGGACTTCTTGAACAGAAGTTGTAAGAACACTGTGAACTCTTGGAGTTAACTTACCTATATGAAATCTATAAGGACATACAAATGTTCTGCTGCTTTTGGCAGTGGTGCTCTGTGTTTCTACTCCAGCATGACATTGAAGGCATGGTTAGGCATTATTGTGACTATAGAGTTATCTCTGTAGGCACACTGATTGAAGGATGGAAGGGAGGGAACCTCTGCTTTTCTGCCACCCTTAAGTCATCTCTCTTCTGTTATCTCTCTTCTGTTCCGTTCAATTCTATGCACATGGACAAAGTGATAATGAGAATAGAGTGAAACTGAGGTTTTGTTTGGATGACAGACCTCACTAATTTCAAAGCCTAGGTGAGGCTCCATGGCATAAATTTTAAACATAGAATTAGTAACATTCAGTGGCAGAAGTTGTTGAAGGTAACACTACAACTATGGGAGAAGTCTTGCTAAACCTTGACGTGCTGAAATACAATGTAAGCATGCAACATACCAATTTTGTACAGGTCTGTAGTATATTTCACCTACTCAAGTAAAAGGTATTCCATCTTTAAAACCCTGTGAAACGATATACCGTGGACAGACATGCTGCATACATTCCTTCATAGATGCCAGAATTGCAAGATAAAAGTTACAGGAAGTAAACTGTGAAATGGAACAGGCTTATCCTGGTTACAGCAGAACACAGGAGAGTACACACTTTCAGGTTCCTGAAGTATTTCTCAACATCAAGCATGCTCCTTAACAGTGCACTGGACATGGAACCAGTAACTGCCTGATGCATACCCTGCTGTGGCTTATTTCTGTAATCAGTTACATAGAGCAGCATGCACAGAGAAGCAGTGGTAACCATGCTGGCTGTTACTAATTAAGCATGTTTCCTTGGCTCTAGATGTTATTTGAAGCTGCAAGCCTTCTTCTAAAGCTTTGGAAAACTTGGGTTTGTAGTATATGGTATCTTGATTTTTTTGTTTAAACTTCCAAGACATTATTTCTCAACCTTTAATGCTGAACATTCACTGCCTTCCAGGATTTAGGCTCTTCTCCTTGACGTATTAAAGCTGATATGATAGATGACCATTATTCCTTTGGAATCTTGCTACCCTTTGCTAGAAATATGGCCCATTTTCACTTTCCTAAAATCAGTAGGGAAAGGGCTCTGTCCTGAAGAGTTTACAAGGTGGGTGGGTAGGTGGATGGATGGATGGATGGATGGATGGATGGATGGATGGATGGATGGATGGATGGATGGATAAACAGGCAGGCAGGCAGGCAGATGCAATAGCAGAGACGAATGGGCATAGAAATAATTGCCCAGGATTACGCAGCTGAGCTGGAACTGAGACCTGACAGTGTCCCGTCCACTTCATAGTTTGTCTTGCATGCCAGCTTTGTTTAGTCGCACTGAAATGGAGTTACCTGTTTGTACCTACTTGAAATAGCGTTTCTGATATATCCTTAATCAAGAACGGCATAATTATATCACAGTCCTACTTCCACTCACATCTGACAGCACAAAAATTGCCAAAATCTCTCCCCTTTTTCTATGCTGTTTTCATCCTATCCAAATGCTGCTCCTGCTTCTGTATAATTCCTTGCCCATCCTGTTGTCAATATTCATACTTAAAACAATATCAACAAAACAGTTTTCTAAAGATAATGACAAGGACAGCCACACCAGGATTCATCACAAGGTTGTTTAAAAAGTATCATTTGTTCTGCATAAACAGCTACCTGTAATCTCATGCTTCAGACTGCATTAAAACAAGTTACAGTAATTAAGTGCCTGCACAATCCAAAATTGTAAAGAACATTTTTTGGTAGAAGTAAGAATGCCTCATTTTTTTCAAAATCACTGGGAATTGGTAACAGCAAGTTTTGTGCTTGGCACAGGTGATCTGCCTGTCTGGAGTTAGCCTCAGCATATCAAATGAGGGAAGAATGTAGCAGAAGGAGTCTTTTAAATTAATGTCCGTGTTTGTAGTAGCCCTTTGGTTCTTTGTATGCCTGTGTATGTGAATTTAGAAAGGGAGGCTGCATCTTAGTTAATATGTTATATAGTGAGACTTTGCTGGTTTTTGTCAGCTTAGCTTTTATGGTAATTGTACTCACTGGTAATTTATTACATACTTATTAAAAAACTTTACTTTGAAGATGGCGATGACTTTGTTACAGCTTTTTTGTTTTGGTTAGCTATGGGCTTATTTTCTTTTTAAAACAAAGCCTCTAAGATCTGCATCAGTGAGATAAACAGAAATAAGGAATTGCACTTGGACACTTGGCATAGTCACACATTTTTGTAGCCATCTGCACTTAGGTGTACTATTACAATGTGTTCTGCATTTAACAATTTATTTTGAGATACAGGGCTATGAAGGCTATAGAATAGCTATTGCTTTCATCTTTTTTCCTTGTTTTTCTGTATGATACATCCATATGATAGAAGTATGCAGAACCCACAAACCGAACACAACACGTAGTCCTCACCTCTGCTTAACATGGAAATGTAGTTGAAATAAGAAATACCCCCTAATGAGACTGCCTGTTATTTGGGTGTGATCAACACTAAAGAACCTTAGTTGACATGAAGGACGCAGGATGTGAAGGATCATATCCTTACTTGATATGAAGCAGCCTGGAAAGACTGGTTATCCCCATAGCTGAACATGCCTCAACTGAACATACACTGGCAAAAAAATAAACCCTCTTATCAGCACATGAAACCAGCTAACTGAGACTAACAAAAGGATTGCCATTGAGATGTCATGCTTGTGAGCAGGATAGGCTTGCTTTTCAGCTGTGTCCAAAAAGGCCTGCATTGCCTTTGCAAAGAGCACCACAGCATGCTTATGAAGTATTGGTTACTCTTCAGCTGCAGTTGTAAAAATCAGAGAGGATGGAGTACAAGTTGGTGCTCTCTTTAAGAGCAGCATCCATCCTGTCCAGCTGCAGGTCAGTAATTCAGGAGGAGGTTAAGGTGGATTTGAGACTCTGTCTGCAGACTGTGTGGATTTTAACTCTGGTGGGGGACTCCAAAGGTATCTGTCAGATTGCTGGTCCCATTTATTTCATCTTATTTGCCTTCTGACTGTGATTTTACAGTAAAACTCTACGGAGTTGGTGGCGTGAGCCTAGCAGTAAAAATCTGCTGACTCCAATTACCTGTCACAAAGTATAAGCTGGGGCGGGGAGACGGAGGGAGTTAACTCCTCCTGAATAAAACTTGCTTGCTTGCAGAAAATTGTGGAAGAGGTCTTTCAGGGCCTGGTATTGATCACCTGAGAAGAAAAGAAATGAAAGGTTATAAAAAGAAAAGATCCAAACTGTTTGCTTGCTTTGACAATTTTTAGCTTGTCTGGCTGGGTGGAGAAAAGGGAATTCTGCTGCTTAGAAGAAAGGAATTCAGCTTCCAGTGAGCTCAGAGGAAGGATGCTGCACTAAAAAGAAGTTTTGGATTATGGGTTATGGGTTTCCTTCTGTCTAGAAACAGTAAGCAAACTGAGCATCATCTTAATGGCCTGTGTGGGCTGGAGGTTTTCTGGAGGTGCGAAGGTGAGGGTTTCTGTTCTCTGGGATTCTTGGAAACAGCTTGTGTCCACGAGCAGTGGAGACTGGAGGAACTTGGACAGAACCAAACTCAGTGCAGAGACAGCTGAATTTCAGAATCCGAATCTTGGAGGATTGTACCAAAACCCAAGTTCAAGAGCCTGGAAGGTGATACTGGCTGAGAGTTCAGGAGTGTAGTGCCATACCAGCAAGATGGTGAATGGCTAATCGAGTGTGCTGCCAGGCACTATCACAGGCTGTACTTGTCAAGTCCCAGCTCACAGCTGGATCCCTGTGGGCAGACCTTTGTGCCTGCACAGTGTCTGATTGAAATCATTGCATAGCCTGAGGCAGCTTTCTGTTGTAATAATAGCCACTGGAGCCAGTGGATACAGGCTCCCTTTGGCTTAATGAGGAGTAATATTTTATAATCCTGTAGTGTCGGCTAGGTAACGAAGAAAACCCTTACCAGCTTCTCCTGGGTTTTTGGGTTTGTTGTAATTTTTCCATTGTTCTAGGTTAGTTTTAACACCCTTTTTATTACCTCTGTTTGCAGACCGATTTTTTTTCAACCCAAGTGTATGCAGAAACACCATTTCATACTATTTCAAAGCATAAGTTTTGTAACATCCTCGTATAAAGTTTTGGGGTTTTTTTTTATAATGAGAGTAATTACTAATACTTTCTAAAGTTGTCCTGCTCAGTTCTGATACTATGAACCTGACAATGCTTGTCTTTTAAATTTAATTCTCATTCTCCAGTAAATATTTCTCCACAAAGAATAATCTGACACTTAAATCTTTGCTCCAGGCATTAACATCACAGCTTTCTTCTTTTGCTGTGTTTCATTGTGACTTTTTATTAACTTACTTCCTTTTCCAAAATTAAATCACTTTGGTTTGCTTTTTGACACAGTCCTTCTGGTATTTTATATTATTTCTTTGTGCTAGGGCTGCCCTTATGCTTATTCTAGCAAACAAGATTTCTTACTTTTCCTTGAATTTCTCTTCTGAATTTCTAATCAGATCTTCTTTCAACTTCCTTGGCTTACATGTTTTCTTAATGTTTTTGGCTTTCTTTTTTTGGGGAGACGGGTCTAGTTCTGGATTTGTTGGGTTTTTGTTTTAATAATGTTCAGATAACAGTTGCAGCCAGCTTAGGACCCATTCTCACAATTTTTCTTTGACCTGTTTATTAGAATGCCACATAACTCAGAAGATAGTCATTCCGATTGCAGGCACATTTCCCTTCTTTTCTCTTTGATCTGTAAAATAACTGCTCTGTAAGCTGACCTCTCAGGCAATTCTTTATAAATAAAAAGAGCCTTTCCCCAGAGAGGTTTCTGTGTGGATTGGAAGGCTGAAGCTGCTGGCCTAGTGCAAGTCTTCCTGGCCTGGGTGTTACCCGGAACAGTGGTTGGAATAGGTGACATTCTCTGTCAATGTGTGGCTGCTGCTGCAAATATTTGGCTGATCAAGTAGTATTTTGCTTATCACTTTGGAGAGGTTTGTCTGCTGTTAACACGATGATCTCTTAGTTTACAAACCCTCACTTCTGGTGAGCTGTGGCTCAGCTTCTGCAGGAGTGCTGCATAGTCGTTTAATGGCTGTGGGCATTTCACACACAGCAGCGAGTGTCTCTGTGTGGAGGGAGGTGTTTCCCTTTGCAGTTGCTTGTTCTCACTTTTTTTTCTAGGAAAAATGGAACTGCTACAGCCTCTGCATCCAGTTCTCTGCCAGATCCCTTACCATGCTAAGATTATTAGCTTTATTTGCTTCAGCTTTGCATGTTTAGAGTAAAATTAGGCAAGTTACTTCAGTGACAAATGGCAGGATAACTACTGTGCTGACCTGTACTTTCCTGAATGCAGTTACTAATGGAGTCACTGCTTGATTTAACAACAGAACTACTTGGGATGACTTTTCAACATGGAGTATTGCCCCAAAATTTTACAGAGTGAGCATGAAGAAAACGTTTGTTGACTCATCAAAATAAGAAAGATCTGATACACAGAATCTGCAGGAGTGCTACAAAGCAGTGCTACCATTTTAAAAGAAAAAGAAGCTAATTACATTAAAGATTGACTAGTTTACTGATCCTGCAGCCTTTACTTATGTCTATATTTTTATTCTCATTATTTGGAAGACTATGATTAATGCATATGTATATATCTCATGTGCAGCACCAACTCAGAGTTCACTTTTTTCCTCACTGAGTTTGATGTGTTGTTGAAGTTTGCCCTGCAAAATTCTAAGTTTTGCTTTCAATGAGGGATTTTCAGGAGCTTCCAGGGATGGTTGTGAACAGAGCTGAATGGTTTGAGGATCTTTCCTTTTGCGGTGTTCCATTTGAAGCAGAATAAAGAACATAAAACCTCCATTACTGTAGCGGTTACCGGATCCCTGTTGTGTGTTGGAGTGATCATAGAATCCGTTATCTTTGGAGGGACCTTAAAGGCCATCTAGTTCAACCACCCTGCAGTCAGCAGGGACACCTTTCACTAGATCAGATTGCTCAGAGCTTCATCAGGCCTGACCTTGAATGTCTCCGGTGTTGGGGTCTCCACTACCACTCCGGGTAACTCATGCCAGTTGACCACTCTCACAGTGAAGAACCTCTTCCTAATGTCTAATCTAAACTTGCCCTGCTCTGGAGTAAAAACATTGTCCTTCATCCTACCACCACATGCCCTTGCAATGATAAGGTTTTGACAAATGTATCAGATGAATCAACACATGCACAATGCTTTGCTACAGCATCCTGAGGGAAACAGAAGAAAGAACTTGCATATTGCCATTTGTACAGTGAGTCTGGTGTTATCATACAATCATAAAGTCATAGAATTGTTTTGGATGGAAGGGACTGTTTAGATCATCAAGTCCAACCATCACCCTAACCTGCCAAACATCACTAAACCATGTTCATCAGCGATCTAACTGTCTCCAGGGATGGAGACTCCACCACCTCCCTGGGCAGCCTGTCCCAGGGCTCTGTCACCCTCACTGGGAAAAAGTTCTTCCACATGTTGGTGTGGAACTTCCTGTGCTCCAACTTGCAGCCATTGCCCCTTGTCCTGTCTCCACAGAGCACTGAAAAGGGACTGACAATTTCCCCTGCATCCCATACTTAAGATATTTATAAACATTAATAAGGTCCCCCCTTAGTCTTCTTTTCTCCAGGCTGAACAGTCCCAGCTCCTCTTGTCTTATCACTTGTCACTAGGGAGCAAAGATCAGCTCCCACCTCTCCACAACCTCTTTTCAAGTAGATTTTTGGAGCAATAAGGTCTCCCCCATCCTCCTCTGCTGCAGACTAAACAACACCAGTTCCCCCACCTGCTGCTCATAACATGTGTTCTCCAGTCCCCTCACCAGCCTCATCGCCCTTCTCTGGACACGCTCCAGCACCTCAGTGTCTTTTCTGTAGTGAGTGTCCCAAAACTGAACACAGTGCTCAAGGTGAGGGTCTCACTAGTGCTGGGCACAGGGGGACAATTACTTCCCTAGTCATGTTCACCACACTCTTCTTAACAGGGCAGGACGCTGTATCAGTGTACATCTGCAGAAGGTTTACAGGAAGACATGAGAAAGCCCAAACTGACAAAAAAGTGGGTTATTTTAGAAGCTAAGCCTCAATCAAGTGTTCTCATTCATGGGCAACCAACTCAGGGTTGTCCTGAGTTTCTGTGGTATTTGTGTTTAGAGAGTGACCTGGTATTTAGCAGTAAATTGTAAAGGGCTGGTCTTCCCTCTGCTGCTCAAGGATTTATTTAAGAAGTATATCAGGGGGACCTCATTGCAGCCTTCCAGTACCTGAAGGGAGCTTATAGGCAGGAGGGGATTCGACTCTTTAAAAGAGCAGATAATGGCAGGACAAGGGGGAATGGACTAAAGCTAAAGGAGGGAAGGTTTAGATTAGATATTAGGGGGAAGTTTTTTACAGAAAGAGTGGTGAAGTGCTGGAACAGGCTGCCCAGAGAGGTAGTGGATTCCCTGTCCCTGGAGGTGTTCAAGGCCAGGTTGGATGGGGCCCTGGGCAGCCTTGTGTAGCTCCAGTCCTGGAGGTTGGTGTCCCTACCTGTGGCAGGGGGGTTGGAGCTCTGTGATCCTTGGGGTCCCTTCCAACCCAGACCATTCTATGATTCTATGATCAGAAACTTTCAGCCTACTTGAGGCCTGTGACAGCTTGTTCAGTCACAGACTGAAGCATAATCGTTATGAGTCTGTTTTCACTGAGTAATTCTTCCCAGGAGAGATATGTCAACAAGGCGAGGTGGTGGAGTTTCTCTTTATGTGAGGGAGCAACTGGATTGTATCAAGATCTCCCTGAGGGTGGATGAGGAGCAAGTGGAGAGCTTGTGGGTAAAGATTAAGGCCCAGGCCCACTGTTGTGGGTCCCTGAAGATTGGAGGAAAGCTGATGCCTGAAACTCTAGGCCAGTCACCCTCACCTCCATCCCTGTAAAGATCTTGGAGCAACTCGTTCTGGGGCTCATCTCAAACCATTTGGTGGAAAAGAAGGTTATCAGAAGTAGTCAGCATGGATTCACGGATTCAGGGGAAGTCTGACTAACCTGATAGCCTCCTATGAGGGCATGACTTGGACAGGTAGATGAAGGGAGAGCAGTGGATGTTGTCTACCTTGACTTCAGCAAGGCTTCTGACACTGTGTCTCACAGCATCCTCATAGGCAAGCTCAGGAAACATGGGTTAGATTAATAGACAGTGGGGTGAATTGAAAGTTGGCTGGAAGACAAAGCCCAGAGTGTTGTGGTCAGTGGCACAAAGTCTAGTTGGAGGCCTGCAACAAGTGGTGTTCCTCAAGGGTCAGTCCTGAGTCCAACTCCATTCAATATATTCATCAGCAACCTGGATGAAGGAACAGAGTGTACCCTCAGCAAGTTTGCTGATGATACAGAACTGGGAGGCTGTGCTGCCATCCAGCGAGATCTGGACAGGCTGGAGAGCTGGGCAGAGGGTCCTCATGAAATTCAACAAGGACTCTCTGTGATTCTGTGATTCTGTGACAAGAATAGGGTCCTGCACCAAGGGAGGAAAAACCCCAGGCACCAGTCAAGGTTAGGGGCTGACCTGCTGGGAAGCAGCTCTGTGGAAAAAGACCTGGGAGTCCTGGTGGGCAACAGGTTAACCATGAGCCAGCCGTGTGCCCTAGAGGGCAAGAAAGCCAATGGCATCCTGGAGGAATCAAGAAAAGTGTGGCCAGCATGTTGCAGGAGGCTCTTGTCCCCTCTGAACTGTCCAGGTGAGGCCTCATCTGGAACGCTGTGTGCAGTTCTGGGTTCCCTGGCGCAAGGACAGGGAGCTACTGGAGAGTGTACAAAAATGGATGGAGATGGAGATGATGGAGATGGAGATGATGAGGGGACTAGAACATCTCTCTCATGAAGGGAGGCTGAGGGATTTGGGACGTTTTAGCATAGAGAAGACTGAGCTGGAATCTTATCATTGCTTATAAAGCATACATGAGGGGTGGGTGTCAGGAGGATGGGGTCAGTCTGTTTTCAGTGGTGCCCAGTGACAGGACAAGAGGCAATGGGCACAAACTTGAATATAGGAAGTTCCACCTAAACCTTAGGAGGAACTTCTCTACTGTGAGGGTGGCAGAGCACTGGGACAGGCTCCCCAGAGAGGTTGTCTCCATTTCTGGAGACATTCAAACCCTGCCTGGATTCTGCCCTGTGCAGCCTACACGAGCCGATCCTGTTCTGTCAGTGGGGTTGGACTAGATGACCTCTAGAGGTCCTTTCCAATCCCTGCCCTTCTGTGATTCTTCCTATACTAAGAGCAAGGTTGATGAGAGGGTGCCTGTCTGAGTTTGGGAGGTCTGTGGTTTCAAATCAGATGAAAAGGACTAATTATGAGAGACCCCTCAAACTCATTGTTGTCTTGCAAACACCTGCAGTAACAAATATGCTACAGAGGAGATGCCTAGTCAGTCACGGATGGTGACCCCATCAGCAGACATGTTTGGAGAGACTGGAAAAGCATCTCTCCTCTTCAGAGGCCTCTTAAAGGGTGTCTTTAGGGGCCCCCTCCTTTTCTGGAACACAACAATAAGATTATCTGTGGGTTTTTAAAGTGTAACAGAGTAATGCTTTGATTCAAGGCATAGTCTGCGTGGCAAAAATCTCTCCCTAGTATCATCAGACAACAGCATTGCACATTTTCATGTTGGGTATTTTTGGGAACATACTTTGTGGTACTAATTGCCCAAAGAGTAATAGCCTGCAAAATGTCTTTGCTGCATTCTCTTTTGAAGTCCTTCCCTCACTGCAAACCACTCAGCATTTATCACAGAATCATAGAATGGCATGGGTTGGAAGGGACCCCAAGGATCACAGAGCTCCAACCCACCTGCCACAGGCAGGGACACCAACCTCCAGGCCTGGATCTACACAAGGCTGCCCAGGGCCCCATCCAACCTGGACTTGAACACCTCCAGGGATGGGGCATCCACCACCTCTCTGGGCAGCCTGTTCCAGCACCTCACCACTCTTTCTGTAAAAAAATTCCCCCCAATATCTAATCTAAACCTTCCCTTCTTTAGCTTCATTTATTAATCCTTTCCTCCATTTGAAAACCCATCAACCTCTGAATGACCTTTGGTCATCCTTGGCCTTTAGCCAAGTGCCAGTAGACTAATTCATCTACACACCTTTCTATTACCATGCTTACCAAGGTTGAATATATTCTGTAGAAGTCGAAAATTAAGAATAAATGGTGTCTTATCACAGATGGGAAAGATACTCCATTGTTATCTTCTCCACTTGGGACAACGATGTCTGCTTATAGAAGAGCCAGCTGAGGATGAGCTACAAGTTTCTGTGCTGTGGCTCAGTTCTTAGCTTAATTTCTGTCACAGAATTGCAGAAGGGTAGGGGTTGGAAGGGACCTCTGGAGATCATCTAGTCCAAACCCCTGCCAGAGCAGGGTCACCTAGAGTAGGTCACACAAGAACATGTCTGGGCAGGTTTTGAATGTCTCCTGAGAAGGAAACTCCACAGCCTCTCTGGGCAGCCCGTCCCAGTGCTCTGTCACTCTCACAGTGGAAAAGGTTTTCTTTCATATGGAACCTCCTGTGCTCCAGTTTGTACCCATTTCCCCCTGTCCTCTCACTGGACAAAACTGAGAAGAGCCTGGCTCCATCCTCCTGACTCTGGCCCTTCACATATTTATAGATACTAATGAGGTCACCCCTCCAGGCTAAAGAGACTCAGCTCCCTCAGCATGTCCTCATCAGGACGATGTTCTACTCCAGTGGAACAAACACATCTTAGTGGCCCTGCACCAGAGACTCCTTCAAGTAGTTCCCTTCATATAATGTTACTTCTAGTTTCACTTCAAGGCTGTAGTGAGTGTAACCAGAATGTAATTCTCAGTGAACTTTGAAAGACCCTGTAACATACAGTGTTACTGAGACAGACACTGAACACAGCCAGAAGATGCCGTAAATTGTGGCATTATTGAAGTTTTAATCCCGGAAATATTTCTTGTACATGACATTATGGGTTTGCATTTTGCATTGCTGCTTCTGTTCTAGCCCAGGACTAGAGCTGTCAGAATGCTGGTTGTAAAATCTACATTAGTTTTCTCAAGGAGATGAGGTAAAGCTTTAAGGCAGCAATTTGTTATCACTGGTTTTGGTGCTGGAAATCCTGCAAAGACAGGATTTAACTTGATAGTGTGCAACGTGCCACAGCAGCACTGCAGAAACAAACCGCTCACCAGCAAAAGAAACAGTGGGTAATGTAAGTTTCTCTTCAGTTCTAACTTTTAACTTGACTTTGTCTCATTTTAAGTAAATTAATCATAAACCCTTCCTTTTGAAACAGTTGTTCTTCATAATACATATTCTAATCGTGGTTCTTACCCATACTTTGGCTGTATTAGCCCCACATAATGGCTAATTAATTCTGTACTCTGACACCTATCTTCTCTAGTGCTTTTAAATGTACACCGTTGATTTTTTTTTTATAGTTGCCAGTTTCCAAGAAATTAGGTGTTTTGGTTTTGGATCTATCAAAAAGATATCACACGGAACCTGTAATGAATCATTTACTTATTTGCTGCCTGTGGTTAGGATGCATGGTAACAGTCCATTAGAACTTGCCTCTCTAAATTTTCACACAGAGGCCAAATAATCTCAAATCCATTTGCCAAGGAATAAGGGAGAAAAACATTGTACCCTCCTCCCTGCATACCTGCCTGAGGGCCAGGAGCACAGCAACCTCGATAGCGCTGCAGTGACAGTTGGTTCAAAGATGTAAACAAGGGAGATGTTTTTAATTTTCTTTAAATGGACTCTAATTTTAAAACGTCAGTGGAACACTTGAGACAGAAAGTAGGTTTCCCTCACACTTTCACTCCCTCACTTGGATTTTCTCTCTGACTTAGCCGACAGCTATGCTTTTGTATGAGAGCCAAGGAACAAGTGAGGCAAAGTATGAAACTGGAACTCTGTGCCCAAGTATCAGAACAATTTGCTGCAGCACAACACTTGCAAGAGTCACCTTTTCATAACTGGTATGCGTGACAGAAAAGACCTGCAGCATGAACCTAAGAGTGGCTGTACATTTTGTAACCTCACCAGAGGCTCCTGCAGGCAGCAGTAGGAGTGTACTCTGCCTGTTTCCATGAGCAAACAGCCTTGCAGGTGGTACAGGTTGCAGCAACCAGAACAAAGTCAGTTGTGGCCAGCTGGCAACTTTATTAGTGTGGTTCTTATTTCACACATATTTCTTGCTCTACATTTAAGTCAAAACCTTTCTGCCATGCAGCATGTTTTTACAATCCATTTCCCTGATGAAACAGTGATGTTGTTACAAACAGTCTGATGGAGCTGGACAGGAAACAGCAACTGTCAATGCTTTTTCAGAATGTAACTGAGGAACACCATACATATTAATTCATAAAACCTGCAGGAGATACAGTTCTTAAGTTTTTAAGTCTGATGGGAATTTATCCCAGCACAATTCCTAAGAATAAAACCACTTTATCATGTTTGTGAAGTGTTTCTTTACTAATTCAGAAGCTGAAAGCTTAACTTCAATCCTTCCAGTGTCTGTGAGATGTTTGAAAACATGGGAAGCAAAGATGCACTTAAGTGCTGGCTGGATTAGACACCATGTAGTCTTGAGCAATCTGCACAACTTGGACTTTCCTTATTTACTGTGTCAAAATAGACAATACCTATTTAAATCCCTTAATGTGCAACAGTCTTCTATGAGTCTTTCCCTACAGGTTTCATGATTTTAGTCTACTTAAAACAAGAGGCTTCGGTATCAAAGTCGTACCCTGGAGCTCTAGAATGTAGTACTTCTCTCCTGGCTTCGGGTCAATAATAATTAACTCTCCTACTAATTTTGAAATAATGTAAGGCTTTCCTTTATCTACTGATTATTAAGGAACAAGGAAGAGACTTTGATGTCCTCCCCTTGGAATTGTTGTAATATTTTAGCTTAAGTGTCCCGACCGGATTTGTTCAAGAAGGATTAAAATTTTCTCAAAACAGAAAAACTGTTTCGTACTGCTAGTTCATTTTGATATTCTCTTATCTCCAAGGTCAGGTAAAAACATCAGAGGATTAGAAATACGCTCTGTCTGTGAGATAACTCAAGATAAACTTGTAGTGCTCTCCCACATTTAAAAGTTCATTTATTTCTTCTTAATTTAAGCAATGTGCTCAGGCTCAGAAGAAAACAGCACAAATACCCTCTAGTAGCTTTAAAACTCATACACCTTATCTAATTTTCAGTGTTTTGAACATCTCTCACTTCTTTCTTTGATGAGTTTTAACAACCAGTACTTCCGCAGGGTGCTATTGCTCCAGTGAGCTATTTGCAATATGCACTTTCTGTTTTCCTTCAGGAATCAAGGTGGATTAGTTCCCTGCCACTGCACTGTTCTCATTATTCTACCTGCTAAGGGAACATGTTTTCCCTGTAGCTGCATGCATGTGAAGGCAAGGTCTTTGGGGTATCATACTGTGCCTCATGGACTAGCATCCCCCAGACCTCTCCTAATGAAATTAGGCTGTGAACTCTGCTCCTTTTGTGCTGCACTCTCTTTTTTCAACTTAAAACAACTCCCAAACTTTATCCAAGTGGTATTTCATCTGCCTGTCAGGTAAAAACCCTCCAGTCTGACACGGTGCTTCAAGCAACTGCTGGTCGAGCATGGGTTAACATATCCCTTCTCTTTAGGATGCACAGGGATACACATACAGTGTGACGCTTATTTCCACCGAAACCTAGGTGAAGTCAGATTTCAGAGGGGCTTATTTGCGAATGTCTGGCTCCACGAAACACTCCGGCGGCTGCTTCATCCTTACTGCTCACACGCACCCTCGTGTGGGCAAAGCCTGGATCGTTCCCTCCTCTGCTGCCAGAGTGAATCCCCGGGACAGAAGTGTTCTTGCTGGCCCATCCTTTGTTTCTCCAGGCTGGTGCTGAGATTCACAGGTTTTTGTAAATCCACATCACTATTTTGACTTGTGCAGCGTGACCAAATTAGGTACTGGAATATGGCAAAAAGGGGCCTTGCCTGTAAACACTGCAGCTGTGCTTTAAGCAGGGAAGTTGGAGCAGTGGGCCTTATGGAGACATAAAAATCCCAAGAGAAGAGAAAAAATTATTTGCTAAGGTGTATTACCAACACAGCCACATTTCCTGAGGGAAACTCTTTCACGTCAGGTCAGACTTGGGCACTTTATTTGTGAGCATGATGGTCTTTACATCCCATCCCATCCCATCCCATCCCATCCCATCCCATCCCATCCCATCCCATCCCATCCCACATATTCTTTATTCACACCCTTAAGGAGAAAATCACTGTAGTGGTAGCAAAAACTGTAATGAGGTTTGCTGCTCTTCAGTCTTCTGTTTCTGAAGCTTTTGCACATCGCTATGAAACTTCATTTCTCACAGCCATCTATTTCTTTTGAGAGACACAGATCTTAGAGTATGGCATGTGTAGAAATACATTTCTGTTCTAAAGGATTACTGAAGACTTTTTTTAAGGATTTAAAAATTGTTTAAAACTGGCAGCATGGAATCTTGCAGTAGAAAAATGTAGTCCCTGACTAGACCACGAATTCTGAGTTCTGTGCTTCAGAGGTACTTATCCTAACTCAGGATATTTGCTATTCCATGTTTTTCTTTGCAAGATAACAGTTAGATGACATCCTGCAATTAAACCAAAATGTTGTTGAGGAAAAAATAACCAACCTTGATACTAATCATCCCAGTGAACAGGATATCTTGAGTCAGATGCATATTTAAGTAAGTGAGGCACCATGGGCAGTGCTGTAGATTAGATGTTTATAAACATACTCAGATGCACTGTGGACCAGAGGCAGACACTCAAGGGCAGGGGTGGTAAGCATGTTCTTCTAGAAGGACACAAAAAGTACTGGAGAGTGAAATATTTTACCCAAATAGTTTCATTTGTCTACTAAAGCCCTTCATGACTAGCAAAATGTAAGGACCTCTCTCCTGACTTCAAATAAACCAGGACCACAAATTGAAGGAATAACATAAAGTAATGTAGCAGTGTTAGTGCTAAAGGTCTGTGAATTCACAGTGTGCTCTTTGTGCTGCTCAAGTATCCACATATGAAGAACAGCTTTACATAATTATCATCTTTCAACGTTTATTTCCTACTGTTATGGAACGAAATTTACCTGTTTCCTCTACTGTTTTCCTTTAATTTATTTATTTAGGTTTTAGTGTGTGGTTTTTCCACTGTGAACGAAGTTGCAGAATTCATATGGCTTAACTTTGAAGAGGAAAGAGATAATTTTGCTGTTTGAATTTCCCATTCTGGTTCACAGCAGGGCCCCAGTTTTGTACCTGCACAGCTGAGCCACAGGCGTGCTGTGCTGCAGGACAGAGAAGGAAATGTGGAAGAAGGCTGGAACTGCTTCAGCTGGCAATGAAGGGCTTCTTTCTGCTTGTAATGTGCCTGTTCACCTTAAACACAGAGTTGGGGGGAGCTTAGCTAACAGCCAGAGCGCAGCCCTGGAACATGAGAACATCAGCCCTACCTGTAAGTGTCTTTTGTTTCATTTGCTCTGTGTAGGTCAGAGCATCCCAGATCCACAGGTCTCTCTGAGCCTGCAAACACACTTTCCATCATGGAGTGGTCCTCCTAATGCCTTGAGTGACACCACAATAGCACCTGAGAGTGGTGCTTTGTCCCTTCTTCTCTAAGCCACTTCATGTGATGCACCACAAAGGGCTGCCAAAGTTTGCCTGTGTGACGTAGGTTGGTCCCCTTCGCGAGAGCATTAAACTGTGGAGTTGTGGATGTGTACACAGAGCAATGGTGGTTACAGGTACTGAGGAGCAGCTGATGGTGACATCAACTGGGGCTAGTCTAGCTATCCTTTGACATGCTTAACCAGACCTAAGTTAATTTAGGGGCACTATGCAAAATATTCAAAGGTTCCCTTCCACACAGAAATACTTGTTTTGCAAAGCCAAAACTGAAGCTACGTTCAATGAAGAAACCACTAATCCAGATTTTTCACTGGGGAAGGGTGGGTGATCTTATTTGGGACACCTGATAAAATTCAGTAAGCCAGTTTAACCTGAAGCATTCCCACAGATACACATTACAGCTGTCTTCCCATGGATCTGCTCTGTGTTACTTTTTACCTGCATTGTAAGAGTGCTGTGTTGCATTAGGCATAAAAATCCGTAATGCAGTTCCCTTCCCTCTGCTCCAAGCTGATGTATTATGCATTTTGATGCAGAAACCAAGAGTCATTACGTTTTTCAGCATCTCTAACTGCATGAAGTATTCCTAAGACAATACTCACAATTAATGTTTCCAAAAGAGCAGCTAAACTATAAAAGGAGAGCTTATATTACTATACATTGTATTATATCTAATTGGTAAGTGTCTTCCCATATAAGGGAGCCTGAAACAAACCAACATATTTTTCCTTCCTCCTCCATTCTGAAAGTCAGGGATATTCAAATACCCTGGGTTTTCCCAGGAAATGTTGGAGTATGGTACACAGGCAAAAGAGGATCTTGGAGCACACACAGTTGACTAATGTTGGTGCAAGATGTGAAAAAATATAGTCCCACAGGCAAGGGAATATAGTTCAGTTGAGTCATCAGTAGAGCAAGATTTCAGACTTTTATTAATAAATGCAATTGTGATTAAATAGGACCTTTGTTTTAAAGAGTTTCTCTAAGGTAAAACAATTGGAAAGGATGCAAATGCTTGATATGGTAGTTAGTCTTCTTCATGTACTTACAGCAATGCCCAAAAGAAATACTAAAAAGAGTAGTAAGTGTATCCCAGTAATCTCTGTGGTAATACATTAAATGTGCTAGGAGATAACTTACTGTAACTTATCCAAGAAGCTGCATCTTTTTCCCTTTTGGTAAAACATAAAACTTTACAATACAATCTATAAGTCCTTATAGATTGTAAGTCATTATGAGCTGGAAGTGCAGCCTTGCATTTGCTAGGTGAGGGAAGCAAATAACACTCATTGTAGAAATGCCTGATCCACAGAAGATGCTCAATAGGTAGCTGCTTGGCAATTTTAAACACCAGTGGAAGAAAGGAATTGCCTATTGCAAATTCCAGTTATTAAAAAAAAACCCATCAAACTTGCAATCTGCTCTAATTCAGTTAAAAGTCCTAAGACTGAACTCAGAGGAGCCATGCCAATCAGATGATCTCTTCATTGTCTGCTGCTGAATCTCCTCTTTTTGAACCCCTGTGGAGGGGCTGGTGGGACTCACTGCAAAGCACATGTACCACCTCTGGAGGGCCTGCATAGAGCTGAAGGGGTGAAATACATTTCCACATTCTCCAGAGCAGCTGGAAGGCTGTGCTGTATACTTGCTGTGGTTTCTCTAATGTCTCTTAAGCAGAGTAAAAATATTTCCAACTAAATGAGCTTATATAAGTTTTTAACATCAGAAAAAAAAATCTCTTATGTGGAAAATAAATTAATTGAAATCTTCCTTTCTTTCCTGAAAACAAGTACACTCCAGAGGCAGTTGTTTTAATAGCAAGATGAGAGAAAGTTTTCTCTAAGAACAGCTGTGTCCAAAATAGACCCAAAATGTACCATTCCACAAAGATGGAGTCCTAAACAGTGTCAGATACTGAAGATTTTTCCCTTGTAAGTGTTACTAGAAAGGAGGCCAGGGAAGCATGTGGGGACATAACACATGCCACTCAAATACACAGGTCAGAGCAGGGGACAGGGAGGCAGGAAGGGCAGGAGCGGGTTTGTTGGGATAGGCAGCTGGAGGACACACGGTGGTTTTGGAGGCAATTGCTGGCCTGAAAGATCTTCTCACTGTCCTGAGGACAGGCTGGGCCCAGTTGACATCGCTTCCCACAACCATTCTTGCCACCTCCTTCTCAATGGGCATGTTCAACCTCATCCCCTTCCCCAGGCAAGCCAGGCCAGCCGGGGTGAAGGCTGGGCAGCGAGGCACAGCCGGCAGAGTGGGGCACCAGCAGAGGCAGTGGTCCCCACTGGCAGAAGGAGCAGGGCAGCCAGGGAGGCATTGCTGCAGTGCCCTGGTACTGGCTGCAAAAATGAAAAGCCAAAATACCTGAGATCCACAGAGTCACGGAGGTAGCTTTTGAGAGAGAAGGGGATACCACCTCCTCTTGTGAGGAGATGTGGGTGCAGGGGCAGGCTGTGCTCTGGGGTAAGTGCTGCACCATCGGAGGGAAGGGCAGTTTGGGGTGGCCTCCCACAGTAGCCCTGAGCTCTCCTGCTGCTCATTGCCTGGGGTGAGGGGGGTGAGCTCTGGGACTATCACACAGGCATCAACCAGCAAACCTGCAGAGAGTCGAGGCGTGAGCCTTCAGCTTCTGCAGCGCCTTCTCAAATGGGCTCTGCTTCTCACCCTAAAACCCCTCCCGGGAGATAAACTGACCCTGCGCTGGTGGAGAAACTGCCCCAACGGTCTGTTGGCCCTGTTAAATCCTGGAGAGAAAGCCAGGCTTGAGGGGAAGATGGACAAGCACAAGGCCTTCCAGCTTCTGCTGCAGGTACCTCTGTGCAGGGCTGAAACCAGCAGCTCACTCCACAGGCACAACGGTTCACTCTGACTGGGCTCAGTGTGGAGCCTTGCGATCCTGTCACGGGGCTGGGCTGTCTCGGTCAGGCTCTACGTCCCTCCTGACTGGAGCTGAGTGACCGGAGGGAGCTGGAGGGCCGTGCCTGACAAAGAGCTTCTCAGCAAAGTGGTTTTGCTTCCATCAGTGCAGGGTGCCAACCTTGGGGAAGCCCGAGGCATGAAGGACGTTCCAGTTGTGGTGTGTTCAAGAGAGCCCTACCCAAGTCTGCAGCTCTAAGGCAATGGGAACTGCGCGGACAGTAAAACAACAGCTATCATTACGTCAACATACAAGGACGTGTGCATCTGCTTGTGGCTTAATCTGATTTCTGTTTGAGTCAATAAAACCATCTGGCTCAATTCTTGGAGGGGCTGCTGACCCACTGGGTCCTTTCCCCTTATGGCATCAGATCCCTGTGAAGCCCAAGTCCCTCTTGGGATGCCTCACAGATCCATGCATGAAAGCTTCAGAGGGAAAAGACAAGCCAAAGGTGGAACCTGGTGGCACATCTATAACCTTTAGAAGAAGCTGGGTATCATGGCAAGAGCAGGAGGAGGTCAGAGCATCCGTCAGGCAACAGGGAGGAGGAGGTGATGTGGGAAGAGTTATGTGCGGATATGCTGGAGCAGGATGCGGAGGCGAGGGCTGACTTCAGTTATGGTGAAAGAAGAGAGGGATGAGGGGAGGAGGTGAAGGAGGGGACAGGTATGGTTGGGTGAGCAGGAGGCAGCCAATCCTGCCACAGGCACTCGGATGAACGGGAGAGGCAGAAGGAGAGATGGATGCAGAGGCTCAAGTGCATTGAGCGAGGCCGGGAAACAGAGGTCAGTCTGAAGCCGAATTGCACAACGCTTGGCAGAGTGTTGGAAACCACTGACCCTTCACATGGTAACAAATGGGCACCTCAGCACAGGCTTGTGTTTAGATGGGGATTAAGGCCAACAGGCTTGAACTCCACCATGGAACACAAACCCCTTACTGTATTATTACAGGTGAGTATTGTTCCTGATAGTTAACTTCTATACCTAGTTTTTCAAGACAAAAACACTTCATATTTGGGAAGGTGTAGTACAACACTTCAATGCCCCTGAGAAATCTTCAATTCAAATTCACTTTTATGGATTGTTTCACAGCATGCAGGTCTGAGGAAGGCTGGGAGCAAAATCTGTTCTCACTCTACATAGGCCCTATCTAATCTCAGGTTGCCTTATGTCCCCTGACCCGCCCACTCCCCAGAGCTGTGGATCATACAGTTGGGGTGGCCTTCTCCCCAGCCATACACAGCCATACCTCAGTCTGCTGTCCATCCCCCTGGGAAAGCACCAGCATATGCATGAGTCCACTGGTATTAATTAGTATTAATGTGAAACACTTTATGCATATGCCTTCCTGTGCGACGTGGTACCCCCACCCTTCAGGTGGCACAGCAAAGCTTCCCAAAGGCTTCCTGCTTTGCAGTGAGGCAGACCAAAGCCAATTCTTTATTGGATTTTATTGCAGCAGCCAGCAGTATGAGTTATCACACCATCAGTTTAGACACTGGTCTGAGGCCAAGAGCTCTTGATTTCCAATGCTGGATCTTCTTTACCTCCTATTCCATGTGCGACCTTTGCTTCCATGTCCTGGTACATGCCAGTCTTCCTGCTCTCCTTAAGCTGGGAGGACTGCGTGGACTGAAACTGCTCTGGAGTCAGCAGGTGAGGGACAGAGCAGTTACCAACCCAGAGCACCAGGATGGGGCTGGGAGGTAGACTCTGCCAGGTGAGACTGAAACCTTTGGGCATGGCCCCTGGGACTGGCAGCCCAGGCTGGGTGTGCAGTTTGGTCGGCACAGCGGGCATGCAGATGCCTCAGGGAGCCCCAGGCCCAGCACAGCTTCCTGCCTGGCACAGAGGAGCTGCTACTAAGTACAGCCCAACACGCATGCTGGGCTGGGAACAGTCACACAGCCCAAAAGTGCTTCCCCCTCCTTCCAGGTCACCCCCTGCCTGGGCTGCCATGCTGTCCAACAAAGGGAAACCCCCTCCCTCTGTGACCCCCAGCCTCTTGTGTCTTTTTCCAAGATCCCTTAGACTCCGAGGCACAGAGGTCAGTGTGACATTTTCTTATTTACCATAATTCATCTCCAATGCCACCCTTCATAGTGCAGGTCATAAGCAATTGTGGATGAGCAGATGTTCTAAAAAACTTGTAAACCATCAGACTGCTAAGTAAATTAAGGCTTGCAAGCTCCTTAGCCTGCTTAGGAGAGTAAAATGCTCTAGCTTCTGGTCAGTTCTTTTGGGAACACTGAACAAGCATTCTGAGGTTTTGTGGATCCTGTCACATGGACCTGCAGATCACTCAGAGCGGGGGCATGTGTGCTTCCACTGGTGAGCTGCAATCTTTATTCCTAGTGAACATCTATCTCGACCAGCTGGAGAAGGCTGGTGGTGGCTGGCTGCAGGGATGGAGGTTCATCCTGGGAATGCTGTGTGGAGGAGCTGTCTGTGGCAGCTGGGCTGGGGACTTGGTGTGTGTGTGTGCTGCTGTGTGCACCTCTGCACATAAAGGAAACTTGTGTGTCACCCGTCACGTCTGCGCAGCTTAACGCAGTACAGTGCAGGGGAATGAGAACTAGTGTAGATAATCAGCTCAGGAAGGCATAAGAAAAGTCGTGAGATGTTCATTTACCAGGGGCAATTAAGGCCTTGCTCAACTGACCATCTTGCTTCCACTTCTAAGCCAGCTCAGGAATCTCTGCATGGCACTTCTACGGCAGAAACAGTTCTGCAGGGTGACATTGACTCCTCCCACCTTTACTACAGGACAGGTGTGTGAGCATCTATATGGGAAAAAACACTTCAGGTGTCCTGCATTGATCCAGAGAAACAGAAGAAAACACCTAAAACCTAACAGATGCAATCTCAAGAAGGAATTTATTTAATCACAGACAAACACCTTCTTGGCTTAAAAATTTCTTTCTTCTCTAAAAATCTTGTACTTTATCCATACTTATTACACTGCTTTGGAGAAAAGGACTACATTTTAAAACAGCACTGCAGTTATAAATGAAAGGCCACTGTTCTGTTAGTGAGAGTTTCCCCTCACAGTTTAGAATTAAGCTGTGTTAGCATCTTCTCAAGCTTTACTGCTAGTGCCATGTTACCTTTAATCCTTAATTTTCCTGACATGAAGGCCAGGGTTGGCTTCAGTTTACCTAAAAAGAAGAAACAGAACCATCAGAAAATGAAAAGTAACTGGAGACAGTCTATGTACAAGAAAACATAATGCCACTACAGTGAGACCAAGCAAACGCAGATCAGAGAAGTGCAGCAGAGACGTCCAACAGAGGGACCAGCTCCTTTCTGAAGCTACACTCGTTGCTAAAACGTTGATATCTGGTGAAAAAAAGCACTGTGAGCTTTTGTGCTCTTCCTGCTCACAGGAAAGAAGAGTTGAGAAGGATCCGAGGAGTTCTGTCCTACACTCTGGCCGGAGATACAAGGAGCCCAAAGTTCCTGCCCCCCAGGATCACCGAGCGTGGGGCTGTCTGCTCGCCCATCGGCAAAAGGTCTGCTGGGCAGCAGCGCCTGTGCCCCGGGGAAACACCCTGCCACTCACCTGTGAACATCTTCACAAAGTCACCGCTCGACATGCTCATCACCACGTCGGCCGCCACGGGCGGCTTCCCGGAACCAGCGCTCCCGCCCTTGGTTTTCAGGTCGATGTACCACGTGCCCCCTTCATCACCTGCACAGACAGGGAGGAGAGGTGAGCAGGCAGCCCAGAGCCCTGCGCCCTCCCCGCTCCTCCCTGACACACTGCCGTGAAGCTGCAGAGGCTGGCGGTGCTCTGCAAGCAGCACAGACTGTTTATGGTTGGAAAAGACCTCCGAGTCCAACCGTCACCCCAGCACCACCACACCTACTAGAGAAGTTGCCCCACGTTCCACGTGCAGGCAGAGCCAGCCACTGGCAAACACCCCGCAGTGCCCCGTGCCCGGGACACGGGCCAAGGAGCCCCCGGGCAGCGCTTGGCTGATGGAGCTGGGGGCGGCTGGCGCTTCCGACACGACCCCACGTGCACCCCGTCCACGCCACGCTGAGCCCGTGTGGCAGGGCCAGCAGCGCTGTGACAAAGCCCACGTGCACACGCTGCAGGATGGGCTTGTCCAGGAGAGTCCTGCTCCTTGGAAACACCAGGGCCTTTTGCTGGGAGCGCGGGCGCGTGAACGGGCTTACCAGAGAGCTCAAACTGGAAGACCCCCTGCGTGGTTCTCACATACTCTTCACTCATGGCCCCCTGAATAACTCTGAATGTTTCTGCAACGGGACTCAACTCTGGCCCGGCCTTAGCTCCACCTGCTCCTTCCTGCTGGGCGCCGCTTAGTTTCTTCTCCTCTTTGAGTGCACCTACAGGAAAGAGATGCTTTTCTCTTGCACCTGCCAAACCCTTGAAAACCGCCCATAGAAACCTGCACAGACAGCTCTGCTGGGAAGGATTTACACTTCCCAGCAGGGAAAATGCGCCCTTTCCCCTGCAGCAGTGACACTGATGAAGGATGGGGTTGGCACCCGAGACCCTGAACAGTAGTAGAGCACCAAAGGTAGCTCAGCAATCTGTTTCATATCCTAAGATGTCAGAAGGAAAGGGAAAAGAAAACCACAGTTCTAATGCTGACTCTCCATGGTTCAGTGCAAAGGCTCACACAACACATTTGCTAACACAGGCAAATGAGACACTCCTGCAAAACATGCTGTATGCCATGAGATTTCTTTTCCCAGGAGTATTTACCTGTTATCTTCATCCTACCACAATTCAGATGGTTAAAAAAACAATTCCTCAAAATAAGGAATTTATACCATGAAAGTTCTGCAGGAGGAAACATTCTTTCCCTAGCTTTAAGAACAGAATCAGTTCCATAAATTATATTCTCCAAACAAGAAAAGGTATTTTGTGAAATAGCTTGAATAGAGTCAAAGCTCTTGGGAAAAACAGATCAAGGAAAAACCAACTTGAGATAGAGAGGGCATTCATTATCATTAGAAATTATCAACTGTTACCCACAGTGCTTTCCTTACCATATCCTTGTTTCATAGCTGCCACATCAGTTTCATCCAAGAAGAAGTCGGGAAGCAAGGGGTGACCTAGGAGGAAGGAAAAATGTAATCATAAGTCTGAGTAAAGAGGGATAGCACTAACAGGAATCCATTTCCTATGAAACTACAACTGAGCTTCTAAGTAAATACACTGCAATTTGAGGGAACGACATAGCGTGAAATAACGTGTTTAGAGTTTGCTTTGTTTAAAGTCGCTGAAAGTTGAAATAAAAAACATTTGAAGAAGGAAAAATGAAATCTGTATCACTAGCTTGTAAATAGCAATAAATGCCTCTACAGCACAGGTGCATTTTGTTTTCACTGAAATGTTTTACAAATGTAATAGGCGCTTGAGGATGACAAACCCAGTGGGCTCCTGTGTGCTTTCCAGGAGGGCATGTTCTGGAATCTGAGGCAAAGCAACATTTCACACACTGATTTAAAAATCCCTAGAAACAGAACTGTGTTAATATTATCCATACAGCCTTTCCTCCTCCTTGAGCTTACTTCTCATCTTAAAAGATCTGTGTTACCTGGTGCAATTGCATAGACATCAAAATCCTTAACTCCTTCTTCTCTCAGCAGAACTTCATCGATAATGAAGTTTCCAGTGAAGCTTTTTGGTTTTGTTAAAATGCAATATGCAGCATCTGCAAGGATGTCTGTTTTTCTGCACTGCTTCTCTATTCCAGATCCTCCCAGCATATCCATGGCAGCTGTGTGTATAGCTGTGAAGTGGGAGGGGTGGGGTGGTGGTGAGAAAACAATACTTTAACGTGGATGACATGACATTTCCATTTCTCTGGCAAGTACACAAGGTTTGTTTTTTCTTTCACACAAAAGGAAATTGTAGGAAGAGAAAGCTAAGAAATTCTACTAACCAACAAATAGTTCTCTACAAACACCAGTAAAAGAAAACTATTAAAGGACCCAAAAAGTGGAGTAATGGGCCAAACTTTTACTGACATTCCCATCCCCTCATCAGTGCCCCTCTCCCCACCCCCGCCCAGATTTCCTCCAGGTTATTCAGGAGATGAAAAACTAACAAGACATCTTTTTTTCTCAAAGTGACTGATACATCAGTCATTAAGAGGTACTTCCTTTGGTGATTATCACACTGAGAATCTTGATGCTTAATTTTAGCCTTGTAGTCACTCCCATGAGATACCAAAGCATCTCTTCTAAGTTAATGAGAAACCAAATAGGAAAAACTCAAATAACTTTTAACTTCTGCCCCATTCCAGTAGTTTTCTTTATGCTTCCCCCACGGGAGCTGCTAAGACCATGGCATGTTCCCATCTGAAAGTGTAATTTACTCTTCCAGGCTGAGGCTTCCATTTCATTTTTCTTTCATCCTGTTCCACAGAAAAGCTGTCTGGCTGTAGCTTTTGGCATTTGCCATGTTACTGTTTTCCCCTCACACAGTTCTGCTTCATGTCTTTTTCCCATCTGCTGTTCGAGACTGAACACGCTGCCCTCAAGTTTTGGGACAGACTCTCAAATCCTCTCCTAAACCTGGGGCTGGCAAATCCTGGAGGCAGAAGGAGAAACCTGACTTTAAATCGTTTCTGTCCTCTTTTCACTCTCTCCATTCCACACAAAGTAACAGCAGTTTTGATGCAGGAATGATTCCAACATCCCTTAAAAAGCAACGAATAAGCACTGTGCAGGACACGTCTATCTAAGCTCGATCATTCCCCTTCCATAGTATGAACTGGGACAAGTGACTGCAGCTTTTGATACTGACCAGGGGGATCCTGTCAAAGGGTCTCTAGGAAAGTGCAGAAGTGCTTAGATAGCCTCAGTGACTTCCTTATTTTACTCTTCTGTGGAGGGTTAGCCCCTAGATTTTATTTACTTTTGACTAACACTATGCTTTTATTTTCTTTCCCTCCCAAATACACACCTAAATAAAAAGAATAGACATACTGTACATACACTAAGTCTCCCTAGGTCTTTCTCCAATTTTTAAGGATGGGAAATAAATTTTCCTTGCTTTGGGTCTCTAAAATAGGCTCTGTCCTGCAAGACTTAAAAACAAGTTTTAAATAACCCCCAATGGTTCAGAGAATTTTTCTGCCAAATACTCTGCCTGAAGTTACCAGGTTCTGTTGTCCTGAATATAATCCATTATTCTGAGAATTCATTAACCTGGTCACTTTTCTAAGCCCATGCTTCTGCCCTTTCTCTGTGTCAACTAGTGTTATTCTGAACACAGAAAGCCTATGTGCACAGACCAAAGCAAAGAGGGTTTAGACAGGTACTGCCTGACAGTCTGGCTGCACACTGTTCCACCTATTCCACAGGAAGCACTGCTAGCTCTCCTCTCATGCACAGGAACTGGGTCCCAGGACACCTCTGTTACTCACACGCACTCTTCGTGATGGGATTGCCCCTTGCCCTTTCAGTAGGCTTCCTCTTGCAGATAAATGGAGAGCTCCAGGCATCTTATTACCAGCATAACTCCTCGTGTTTAATCAACAGACACTGGGATCCACACCAGCACTGAGGCTAAAGCACGTTTTGAATGAGATTATAGTGGATTTTTTAATTAAGAACTTTGCAGCTGTTTTCGGTACTGTAGCAGCCTGTTACTCTGCCTCTCTGGTGACCACATGAAGGTAGTTAACTTTCTCACTTTTGGAAGATAAACATTTCCAAAGAGCAATTTTTGTACTGGAGAATTTCCATATTATTATCCTCTTTTACACACCAAGGCCCATCGGTTTCCAAGGAGGCATCACTGATGTATACAAGTGTTGAGAGCTCACCTAATGTTCCTAACAGTCTGAAAATGAATGAGCAAGCATGGATTGTGTAAATGCAAAACTCTGTCTGCATACCTCTGAGTTTATGGAATGTTTAATTACTGTTCAAATCACATTGCACCACCTTACAAAAAGAAATCTTCATTTTAAAAAGCATTTATTAGAATATATTGTTGTCACCTGTGAACCTGCATTCCAAGATTCATGTTTTGCAGGTTCCTGTGGGGAACTGTTAGCTGCACTCTGTAACAAGCCCCAGCTTCTGCAGTGTTATCCTCTTTAGCAGGAGCATGTATTTTACCAAGGACACGGTGGCACTCTAATGCACAAGAGAAATATACTACTTTATTTGTTTCACTTGGGTTTCCACCCCAGCGAGAACATCAGATTTTGCAGGAGTTTAATTAATACCATCATATACATCTTTCAATACTAGACTGTATCTGGGCACTGGTACTATACTGACATTTGGAGTGCTACAGCATATGCAAACACTGGAAAGAAAAATGTATTCTACTATACAACATAAGAGTAAATGTAACTTCTGCTTTTAAAGTGTGAAAAATTCCCTCTGAAAAATTACCCAAGTGTGAGCAGGTGGAGAAATTCATCTAGGTTCTGTTTTCTCTTGCCATGGAAAAGAGGAAGCCACATTATGCAGGTGGGTGGGGAAAAACACCTTCATTGGAAAATGAAGACCTAGTATAGCCAGCTGTTTTCTACAGGAAGAATTATTTAGAATTCAACAGTTTGTTGAAGCAGCAACTCATTTCCACAATAGTTAAGGATGTTTTCTCAAGCACATCCAGAATCACTGAAAGATGTGGAAGAATCAGAAAGCTATGGAGAGTGCATGTAATGTCCCTATGCAGCTTGTAAGTGTATGCAAGATACAGGTAATCTTGTGACAACTTCTGCATGAGAAAATAAGTCAAATTAGTAATGTTGTCTGCAGCTTGATATCATGTCTCTGTCTGAACAATACAGTCTGAATTAATTCTTCACTACTCCCTAAGTCTCAAACACCATTTACATTGCTCAATCAGTCAGTGACCAAAAATCACAGAATGGTAGATAAAATATCACCTCTGCTAATGGAAAGCAAGTAACTCCTACACTGAAGATTCTGAGTAGACATAAGCCCCTTTAGCACTGGACAAGTCATGTAGAATGAGCATTAGGGCCAGGGAGCTAAGGGCTTTAAGAACCAAATTTCAATTGCTCAATTCCAGGTGACAAAGATTTGGGAAATGTCCTTTGCAACATTTTGGAGGATTCCCTGGAGTACTCAAGAAAGAAGCATGGGAAAACAAGTAAATGTTTCTTCTTAATTCTTCAGAAATAAAAATACAAGAGAGACCCAAAACCAGAAAGTGAGCTTTCACTCCACCACCAGGAAGGCAACCCAGACCCCTAAGTCGTTTGTGCAGTTGCTTTTGATAGCTCAAGGATAAGGAGCTTCTCCTCTTCCAAACAGGCAGTGCAGTTTTTCTGATGAGTTAGTTTTTATGAATGACTTAATAACCATTCAAAAAGTCAATCCCTTACCAAAGTATTCCCATAGGTAAAACTCATAGTGTGAGCAGAATTATGAGGCATCAATGCCATTTACTGAGATAACATAAGAAGCTAGCATCCAGAGCAATGAAAAAGGAACAGGTCTGTCAGACATGCTAACCCAAGCATTCCACCCAAGCATCACCTAGAGTATTTAAGCAAAGAAACTCAGCTGACTGTGTCTGAAATAACTAAGTTCTGCTCATATTCCCCACTTTAGAGGAAGCAAATTGGAGAGATTTCACACTAGAAGTTAAAAGGTGCCTACAACTCCTAACAGGCAAATATTGAAAAGTGCCTGGGTACCAACACTTCATACACTGGAGTACCAGCCCCAGAAGAGGATCTTGGTTCCTATTTTTATTTCCTTTGCCTTCTTTCCTCCCTCTGCTAGCTAGGAGAACAAACTCCATTGTTGTAATGCTTCATGATGCAATGACTGGGCTCACACCATTACAGGGTGGGATTACCCTCTGCCTTTACTGATTTTATCAGTAGCATTTCTGCACACAGATGTTTTTGGGGTGAAGAGATTGGCCTCTTTGGAACACAGATGGCTAGACCTTGAACAGCACCCCTGATCCTCCCTGACCCACAGACAACAAACTGAAGTTCATACAACGTGGAAGCACTGAGGTTTTCTTCTGGTTCTGTGAACAGCTGATCCACTGCATCAGAACTTCAGGGAACAGGTTTTCTGAATTATTGCAGCATATTCTAGTATGTATCTTGTCAGTTCCATCTACACTCTGGCAACTCAACTAGGAAGGAATTCTAAATAGTAATACATTCACAGACATTTAATACCTACTAATGAAAGCATGCTAATACTTCTTTGATTCCCTCCAAACCAAAACTCTGGGTGCAGGAGAAAGAGCAGAGACAAACCAAATACTACACAGATGCTTCAGACAAATGGAAAAGAAGTTGAACAGGTTGCAAGCTACCTGAAGATAAGTTTGGGGCAAACTGGCAATGTACTACTGAGAATGAGGACTGAAAACCAACACACACATACAGGTTGAACAAGGAACATGCAAAAGAACTGTTGGGTCCCCCAAATCAATTCCAGAAGAAATGTGAAGTATAATCAAAGCAAAGTAAAATAAGGTTAGAAGACAGAATTATTTTAGTACCATTAAAAAAAATAAAATTAAAAATCACCTGTTTTAGGCCATAAAGCATTGACAGCAACTTCTCCTCTAAATTCTTCTGCCATTCCCAAGACACACATAGACATCCCGTATTTAGAAATGGTGTAAGCTAGACAAGAAGCATAAAAAAGATAAAAATTTACCCTGTCAATAGAAGTTTAATTAGGAAGGAAAGAAAACCAAAAGAATTTGTTCATAGGGAAAATTAAATTTTCATGGACAAAACAGTTCTCTTCCCAGAGTCAAAATCTCTCCCTTCTCCCCAGCACCCCCATCAGAACAAACTCCAGTCTGCTATCTTTTCACTACAAATAAAATGAGCTATACATGCTTAGACAAAAACAATGACTGAAACCTAGTAGTGTGGCAGTTTTCTTGTGCTTACATACATGGCACACTGATAAAAGTGCTCAATTTTTTCAAGAGGCATAAGGCATACTAGCTGCTAATGACCCAACTAGTATTCTACAGAAAAAAACAAAATGGGGGAAAAAATAAACAACAAAGAAGAAATTCAAAATCTTTGTCATTTGTCTATTTTGAGAAGGGAAGCTTTTGGGGGAAAAGAAGTGGGATTCCTGGAAGAGTTTAACATGACAAATATTGAAAACTGGAAGGGTTTTTTTTCAGTTTTAAAATGAACAACTTTAACCTCAAGATGAAATGGAGTGCCTTTCCCACCTGTCCTGATTTCTGCAGGGACAGAGTTAATTTTCTTCCTAGCAGCTGATGCCATAGTGTGTTTGGGAGTCAGGATGAGAGTGGTGCTGATAACACACTGATGTTTTTAGTTGTTGCCAAGCAGTCAGGGATGTTTCAGTTTCTCACACGGCCCCACTAACAAGAAGAGGGGGGTTTGCACCCAGGAAGCTGGGAGGGGACACAGCATGGGCAGGTGACCCAAACAAATCAGAGGGGGTATTTCAAACCATAAAACCATGCTTGGCATCCAGGGGGGCTAATAGGGGAGGGGCGCCCGGCTCCAGGACACATGGTTTGGGGATAGTCCAGTTTTGGGATGGCTCTGAGCTGTATAGTCTGCTACAAAGCCCCATTGTTGTTATTTCTCCCTCCCTGTGCTGTCCCAGTCATCTGTCCTTATCCCAAACCACAAGGTTTGCCTCTGTCTTCCCATTTTTCCCCCCTATCCTTCTCCCCGACTCTACCTGTGTTGGGGAAACAAGCGAGCATCTCTGTGGTGCTCAGCTGGCATAAACCACAGCACCACCTCAAAAGTAGTTTCCATTTTAAAAAACAACACTGAACTTCACGTCTATTAAATCAAACACGATGATGAATTTGTAAGAGAACAGATTTGGGATTTCAATCTCCACCTGGAACAGAATAGATTTTGTAGTCCTAAGAATTCCCATGAAAAAAGGACAGACTCTTACCTTGAACACCATCTTGAAACCATAAAGAACCTGCCAGGCCATGAAACCTGTGCTATGTCTTCCCACAAAACAAATTATTTTAGGTTAGGTACACATCACTCTGGGGAACCCCTAGTGGCAGTCTGTATGTAGTGCTAAAGATACAAGATCTGGCATTCTGGGCTGTCACATTTCACCAGGGATTTACGTGGTTCTCAGGAATTAACAATATAGGCACTGAATGTTACTCACCACAATGGTTTTTGAACCACATTGGATTCAGGTTCATAGGTGGGCTGAGGTTCAGGATATGGGGGTTTTTACTCTTCCTCAAATGGGGAAGGCATGTTTTAGACCTGAGAGATAGATCCAGACAAATCAGTTACCTCTCAGTTTTTGCAACACCTATAATTACACAGAAAAAAAAATCATACTAGCAGACCAGTATTTACCTAACACTAAGCTGACACCCTGCCCTTGTATCAATTACTTAGCTGATATAAACAACAACCACCTTTCCCAGCTCAGTTATCTCAGGCCCAGTATTCCTTTCTGCTAACTATAATACACTCTTCAAATGGTGCAGCAGCAGCATCAACTAATTTTCCAGATGCTCAGAAACCATAATCTCCTTGTAAAAGTTCAGGAAGGGGAAACATAATGCTACGAGGCAATGAGCAAAATTAATAGTGCAGAGCATCATTTCATCATAAATATATTCTCTTCTGATCACATATCTATTTCTTCCTTAAAACCATGTTTTAGAAATGGATGTGTAGAGTGAAAGGCTATTACAAACATTCCAAGAAAAACTGATGACTGGAAGAGTCACTGTATCAGTGAACTTGTAACATATGCCTATCTGTAAATCATAATTTCCACCTTGCAGAAACTGCAATGTGACTTCACTTTTAGCAGTAGGTATGACTGCATCTGAGCTCTGCTGGAGAAATCTTAATCAAGCTCCATAGGGAGAACAGCAGCACAGTGGACAATGCTACTGACCTGCTATCCACACGGTTCAACAGCACCCACACATACTGTCAGACACAGAAGAGACTCCTTCAACTGCAAAGTCACTGAATTAGTGAAGTCAATCATTTACTACCTATTAAAACGTCCCAGGATCTCAACTCTCTTCAGTGGCAGTATGTGAGGTTCACTAACAGATGCCTCACTTTCTTAATGCACAAGAACCAAAAACATGTGAACAGGTATACTGCCTAAGATGGGACATCCTCCCCACCTCCTTCACACAGACAAAAGATCCACACCATTTTTACAAAGTATTATTAATTTCCCAACATTAAGTTGCAAACAGATCTCTACAAACAGAAGCAATGCACAAAGCAAGGGGAAGGAAAGGCAGAAATGCTTGACTAGGTCTTCCCAACTGACAGTAAAAGCAGCAACAAAGACCAGTTGTAACTTCCCTTGAGAGTCATTTATCTTTCATATACTCTTCCATTTGCAGCAATACAGAAACCACTTTTTAATCTATTACAGATAGAGTAGCACCAAAAGGAAAGATGATTTTAAGAATTCTCCATTAATATGGAAGAGAAAGTGATTGTCACTGTTGGGTGGTAAGGGGTGAGTGGAGCTTGCCACTGGCAACATAGTAGAATCCATTCAGAGATTTAAAAGCAAGAGAAACCCACAGGGCATCTTCTGAAATGCCAAGTTCCAAAACCAACTCTCCTTTCTGAGCACAGAACTGCTTACAGCTGTTAGTCTTTCAAAAGCAGACATATAAGGGCAAATCCCTTCCCTGATTCTTATCAAAAGAACATCAAGGAATACAACTGCAACATATCCCCATATATAAGAACAGCTGGAAGGAGGATCTGGGGAACTACAGGCCTGTCAGTCTCACCTCAGTCCGGGAGAAGATCATGGAGAGGCTCATCTTGGGAGCTGTCATGAAGCACATGCATGATGGCCAGGGGATCAGGCCCAGTCAACAGGGGTTTACAAAAGGTAGACCCTGTCAAACTGACCTGATCACCTCCTATGACAAGGTGACCCGCTTAATGGACAAGGGGCAGGCTGTGGATGTGGTCTGCCTGGACTTCAGTAAAGCCTTTGACAGGGTTTCTCACAGCATTCTGACTGAGAAACTGGCTGCCACTGGCCTGGACAGGTGGACCCTCAGCTGGGTTAAAAACTGGCTGGATGGACGGGCCCAGAGGGTGGTGGTGAATGGAACCAAATCCAGCTGGAGCCCGGTCACCAGTGGCGTCCCCCAGGGCTCAGTCCTGGGTCCAGTCTTGTTCAACATCTTTATCAATGACCTGGATGAAGGGATTGAATGCTCCCCCAGGAAGTTTGCAGATGACACTAAGCTGGGAGGAAGTGTTGATCTGCCTGAGGGTAGGGAGGCTCTTCAGAGGGGTCTGAACAGACTGGACCCATGGGCTGAGACCAACGTGATGAAGTTTAACAAGGCCAAGTGTAGAGTGCTGCACATGGGACATAACAACCCCATGCAGCGCTACAGGCTTGGGGGAGGTTGGCTGGAGAGCTGTCAGGCAGAGAAGGACCTGGGGGTGTTGGTTGTCTGCAGGCTGAATATGAGCCAGCAGTGTGCCCAGGCAGCCAAGAAGGCCAATGGCATCTTGGCTTGTATCAAAACCAGTGTGGCCAGTAGGTCTAGGGAGGTAATTGTGCCCCTGTACTCAGCATTGATGAGGCCACACCTTGTGTACTGTGTGCAGTTCTGGGCTCCTCACCATAAAAAGGACATTGAGGTCCTTGAGCAAGTGCAGAGAAGGGCAACCAGGCTGGTGAAGGGGCTGGAGGGCAAATCCTATGAGGAACGGCTGAGGGAGCTGGGGATGTTTAACCTGGAGAAGAGGAGGCTGAGGGGAGACCTTATCACCACCTACAACTGCTTGAAGGGAGCTTGTAGAGAGGTGGGCGATGGTCTCTTCAGCCAGGTGACAGGAGATAGGACAGGGGGCAATGGCATGAAGCTGTGCCAGGGCAGGTTTAGATTGGATATTAAAAAAAAATTTTTTACTGCAAGAGTTGTCAGGGCCTGGAACAGGCTGCCCAGGGAGGGGGATGAGTCACCATCCCTGGATGTGTTCAAAAAAAGGGTAGATGAGGTACTTAGGGATATGGTTTGGCATAGGATGGGAATGGTTGGACTCAATGATCTTCAAAGGTCTCTTCCAACCTTGTGATTCTGTGATACAATAACCAGATTCATCTGCACAAAGGAGAATGACAGATGCCAGTCTAGATAAAACTTTCATACAAAATCTCCTGACCACATAAAGCAATGACTGAATTTGGAGAATCTGCATCACCCTAAGAGGTGTTTTCTATAACACAACCTTGTCAAAATGGAAGTTTTTAAAATCAGAGCACCTTTAAATTACATCCTGTAAATCTAAAGAGGATCTGACCTACTCAATCCATTTAAAAAAATGAGTGAAATTAGGATCATGTGAATTGTGAAACAAACCTTGGTATGTTAATTTAAATAAATGTTAGAACTGATAAGCTGAAAGTAGGCAAAGAACACTTTAGGACACTAAGCTAAAAGGTTCTCTTTTAACTATGCTAAGTTATATAATGTGTCTAAAGACGAGAAAGTAGATTATGAGAAGGAAGCTGACAAACATGTTGTACTTGATGTATGTGAAGAGTCATTTTTTCTGGAAATGAAAGAGCAGACAGCATTTAGCAGAGCCAGGGTGGAGCTCCATTTGAAATAAACCTGCTTCTGCTTCCTACCTGCATGGAGGGACTTGTGAACACTGAATGACTACAGCAACAAGGTTCTCATTTACTCCAATCTGCAATTAATTCTTGCAAATATTGATTTAAAATCGGTTGGCCCATAACTGAGCAATTTCCTGTGAGTGCCTGCAGAATACTTACACTCCAAGCCCAGGGCAACACGACAGCTACACCACTTATCAGAAAACCTGAGGTAACACCTTACACTTTGTCACAACCAGCGTGCTTCCCGTTCTCAGGACTTACGTAAGGTAGGTTCCTCGCACGTTGACATCCATCATAAGATTGACCTTCTTCGTTTCTGTTTCCAAGGTGCCAGTCAAGGAGATGGCGCTCGCATTGTTCACCAAAATATCAATTCCTGGTTTTAAAATAAGCCATTTCACATTAGCATTTGAAGACAAAAACCCTAAGCAAGGCAAGCTTTTCTCTTTTTGTTTGAACAGTCTGTTAATGTCTCCTCCACACCTTAGCATACCTCCAAAAGTCTTCACAGCTTTCTCCACAGCATTAATAATTTGCTGCTCTTCCCTCACATTAACGATGCATGGCAAAGCCTTTCCTCCAGCTGCCTCAACTGCAAAATTGAAAAAATTAAATGTTTAAAAATTTTATCTCAGGTGGAACAAACAGCATCATCAACCTACTGAGAATTCCTTGTTCAATGACATGCTCCAAGAAGGCACTGAAAACTGCACTCTCAAATTGCAGCCTTTATGCATGTTGTGTAATAACAGGGAAGTCAGAACCAAATCTTAACAGTGAGAGTGTATATGGCATGCACATACATCTCAATTAACACTGCATTTTCACATCTATACACATACATCTTCATTACAGTAATATTTTGACACCTCCCAGCATTCCTGGGAGACAAGAGAAGCATTAAGATTATTTTACTAAAGGTAAATTGGAGCTAAGAGAGTCTATGCAGCTTTCCACTCAGGTACAGCAATTAAGCTCAGGTGTATGCCAGGCACCCGATGCCACCTTCCTTTATCACGACTTACTTTCTGCTGCAGCAGTGTAGATAGTTCCTGGAAGAGTAGGATGGGGCTCAGCTGTCTTGGCAGCTATCACAATGTTTGCACCATCCTTGGCAGCCTTCAAGGCAATGGCTTTACCAATGCCCCGGCTTGCGCCCGTGATGAAGAGAGTGCAGCCCGCTAGTTTCCTAAAGGGGAGGGGGAAAGAGGAGGGGAAAGAGGAGGGAGAACAAAGCAAAACATGTAAATCATGTGCTTTCAGCACAAGGCAGTTTGTTAACTACAGCAGTCTTCCAACCCGACAAGTATCTTCATCATTTTACTAAGCAGCCCCTAAGCACAAAAGAAATGGGTACTACATCTACAGCAACCACTGTACTGCTGACAGCAGGACCACTCTCCAAGTTTCCAAACACTGTAAAGCAAGAGGATTGCACAGGTGACCCACTTACATCTCCCCCTTTTTCACAAAATGCCAGTCTCTAATGAGACAAACACACCTCCACAGCTCTAATTTGCTAGTCACAGCCCTCCACATAAAAAAACCTGCTGTCTATGTGCAGTATAAAGTGCAGGTCCAGAGACACAAAGCCAACGCAGGGCGCTGCACCCAAGTGCCAAAAACCTGATTTTCAGAAATGGCGATTAACTTCTTAAAGGTTTTACACTAAACTGGTCAGTTTCCCAGTAGCTAATCTTTTGAGTTCCCAAAAAATGGGCCTGATCATAGAATCATAGAATGGTCTGGGTTGGAAGGGACCCCAAGGATCACAGAGCTCCAACCCCCCTGCCACAGGCAGAGCCACCAACCTCACGCCTGGATCTACACAAGGCTGCCCAGGGCCCCATCCAACCTGGCCTTGAACACCTTCAGGGACAGGGCATCCACCACCTCTCTGGGCAGCCTGTTCCAGCACCTCACCACTCTCTCTGTAAAAAACTTCCCCCTAAGATCTAATCTAAACCTTCCCTCCTTTAGCTTTAGTCCACTCCCCCTGATCAAAACCTCTGGTGAAATGGGTAAGTTTTAAAGTGTCAGAAAGACAAAAGTGCAACTCCAGTTGAAAGTATATTCAACTACAAAGCCTCTTAGACCACGGGTTTTCCATATGAAGGAATGTGCATTTCGGTGTTACCTTCTGTAAGTGGAAAAACCCACAGAGCCCAGGTTTTCAGCCCTGGCTAAAGAATGCATATAAAGTAAGTGCTACAGAACTTGGCTTGTAACACACATCACAAATATCACAGAATCATGTAATTACTAAGGTTGGAAAAGACCTCAAAGATCAAGAGTTCAACCATCCCCCTACATTACTAACTAAACCACGTCCCTAAGTTCCTCATCCAATCTTTCCTTGAACACTCTGAGGGATGGTGACTCCACCACCTCCCTGGGCAACCTGTTCCAAGGCCTAAGCACTTTTTCTGAGAAGAAATTTCTCCTCATTTCTAACCTGAACCTCCCCTGCCACAACTTGCAGCCATTCCCTCTTGTCCCATCTCTACTTATCTGTGAGAAGAGGCTGACTCCCAGCTCACCACAACCTCCTTTCAGCTAACTGTAGAGAACAATAAGGTCACCCCTGAGCCTCCTCTTCTCCAGGCTAAACAGTCCCAGTACTCTCAGCCAGTCCCTCCAAGACTTGTGTTCCAGCCCCTTCACCAGCTCCACTGCCCTTCTCTGAACACACTCCAGGCCTTTGATGTTTCTTGCAGGGCCCAAATCTAAACACAGTATTGGAGGTGTGGCCTCACCAGAGCTGAGTGCAGGGGTTGATCACCTCCAGTGTCCTGCTGGCTATGCTCTTCCTGATACAGGCCAGGATGCCATTGGCCTTCCTGGCCACCTGGGCACACTGCTGGCTCATGTACACTCAGCAGTCAGCCAACATGCCAAGGTCCTTTTCCTCTGTACAGCTTTCCAGCCACCCTGCCCCAAGCCTATAGCGTTGCCTGGGGTTGTTATGACCAAAGTGCAAACCTGACTCTTCACCATGTTGAACTTCATCCCCTTGGCCTCTGTCCATCAATTCAACCTGTACAGGTCCCTCTGGAGGCCTTCCTAGCCTTGGCAGATCGACACTTCCCCCCAACTTGGTGCCATCTGCAAACTTACTGAGGGTGCACTCAATCCTCTCATCCAAATCATCAATAAAGATACTAGTATCATACATCTGCCTTCATGTTTGCATTAGTTTTACTAGTCTGGGCCAGGCTTGACTTACTACTGTCTCTCCAGATCTGTTTTTCCCCTTCAATGCACAGGCATCCCTCTGTAAAACACTTTCTAGGACAGTAAACATTTGCTTTCACAGGGCAGATGGGGCAGGGAGGGATCCTCTCCTGCAGTGGCACAGTTAGGGATGTGCAGAGTCCCAGGAAGCCAGCGAAGCACTTGGGTGGCATTTCAAGCATCTTTCCTCTGCAAAATTGGGTCCTAGAGAGGCACAAGCAGAAAAATCCTAAACCAGCACAGCAAATCATAAAAAAACACTGCTGAGTGTCAAGCCACAAGGATCATGAGGGAAGTTCATCTCTGCACTATATAGACTATGAAACTTAACTCAAGGAAGCTGAGGAATGTTGGATGGGCTTGATGACCCTCCAGGGGCAAGAGCTGTCCATTCAGGAAGACAAGCAGGTGTACAAGACAGGCATGGCTACACCAGGGACTTGAGACTGAGCTCCCATGCAAAGAGTGTCATCCTGGGAGCAGCAGCAGGAACAAACACAAAGGAGGAATTACCCAGGAATATCAGGGTGGTGTCAGGAAAAGCAAAGTTCAGCTGCTGAAGCCTGTGGAAGACATCAAGGGCACAGGGTTTTCTGCTGCTGCACTGGCAACGAAGCAGGCCCTTTGCTCAATGGGGTGGCTTTCAGTGCAATCTCTCATAATGTTTTTGCATCCAATTTATAGAATCATAGAATCATTAAGGTCAGAAAAGACCTTCTAGATCATCAAGTCCAACTACCAATCCTACACCTCTGTAAATTCACCATATTATGGTCTGGGTGAGCATACAACCTGACAGGTAAAAAACAGTTGGCTAATCAGGCTCAGAAGGTGGTGGCTAATATGTCATACTCTGCCCAGAGACCAGGATGGGGTACCACCTCTACTCCTGGACCACTTTTGTCTAACATCTTAATCAACAACCTTAAGGAGGTGACAAAATGCCCTGAGGGTGTATGACAACCGTTTCACAAGACTGATGACAGGGCTGCTACCCACAGGGTCCTTAACAGGCTAGATGAACATTAAATTTAACAAGGAGAGATGCACAGCCCTGCACCTGGGAAGAAAAAGTCACTGCAACAACACAGGCTGGGGGCTACATGGACAGTGAACACTGTGAAAAGGCCTTGGGGGCCTTACTTGGCTGAGCATTGGCCAGCAGCAACAACATCACAACTGGGAGACCGAGGGAAAGGATTATGCCACTCTGTTTGGCACTCATAAAACCATACTTACATCCTGTCATGAGTTTTGGGTCCCTCAATACAACAATATGCGTCGACAAATGTAAGCAAGTTCCATGAAGAGAGACAGAGACAGCTTGGAGGCTCAACACTTGTGTGAGAGGGCCAGCACAGCCTGGAGAACACCTAGCATTAGCCCTCCAACACCCATACAGTGTTTGAGGAGATGAAGCCAAGCATATATGCTTGGAGGATACCTACAGGAAGATGAGAAAATCAAGCCCTTTCAAGCTGAAAGATATAAAGGTCCAAACTGGAGAGGTTCAGACTGTTGTCCCCATGATGACAGTCAGGGAACAGAGCAGGGGATTGAGCTGTTGCCAGTCTTGGAGGTTTTCAGACCCACATGCACAAAGCTCTGAGCCACTATGTCTGATCTCTCCCTGGCCCTGCGTGGAGCCAGGAGTTGGACTTGATGATCCTTATGGGTCCCTTCCAACTCAGGAGATCCTATGATTCTATTCTAAGATCTCCTGACTGACCTGGAATCAGCATAGAGGTTGGACTGAAGACCTCTCATGGTGCCTTCCAACCTGAATTATCCAATGATCCAACATGGAAGAATCTAGTTGTAGATATCTTTCCCAAATTATTACTCTATTAAAAATGCCAGAGAATGTATTCTATTCATAACAGTTACAGCCTCTTGAGTTTTTCTCTCCAACCTTTCCTACAAGAGCCATCACTAACAAGTCTTTTTTTCTCAGCACAACTGCATCTCCTGCCTACACAAACACCCTTTTTCTCCCTAGGCTTACTATCACCACTGACTATATTCACCCTCTGGAGCGCCCTTCTTCCAATTCTAGCTCCAAAATCTCCAATTCTATCCCTGCAGCCCCCAGAAAGAGCATTCACATGAATTAATTTTCACTTAATTCCCTATGGAATGATGAACTGACTTGATACTATCTTTCACACTCCTTTTTTAACATTCTTGCTTCTTCCTTAATTTTATTTCTAATCATGCCTCACTCACCAAGTTTAATTTATCCTCTGCAAGTCAGTTTGACAGCATCCACAACACCAGATGAACCAACATTTAAAAAACGTCTATTCAGTGTTCCCACAAGAACTGCCCAGAATTTAGAGTATTTTATTGCCAAAGTAAGCTGAGAAGGTTGCAAGACTTAAGATTTATTTCTTAATTCACTTAGTCCAATAGTTTACAAGTTTTTAAAGCACATGATCATCTGAAATTTCTTATGCTATGAAGGTTGCATCCGTACTGCTTCCATTGCAGTTGAATTCTGGTAATGACTTAGTAAATGTCACATTCACCTCTGCACCCTGGATTCTCAGGGATCATGGAAAAAAAAAAATAGGATAGGTTCCTTTCTCACCAGGCACGACTGCTAACAAAGAAACCTGCAGGCTACATCAGGGACAGGTCTTACAATTTGCTTGAACACGTTGGGAACACAGTGAACGACCCTGTCTGCAACACACAGGATCGAACAGCAATAGCTTATCCTCCCAGTGCTGGTTCTGAGGGAAGGCAGAAGACTTATCTAAATTAAGATTCTCTACTGGAAGAACATCTGATGGCCAGTGAAGAAGGTGCTGGCTCAGGGTAAGGGGGGGGAAAGTCATTTAATATATATAAAATCACCGCACCACTACCCAATGTAGATTAAAGCCCTCCAACAACTATCTCCACTGCAAAACGCTCTGCGCAAGGACACTGACTACAAAGACCCTCGTGAAGGTTTCCAGGACATCTGCCCACCTTCCCCCTTCTCTCCTGGACGTGCTTCCCGCCTCCCTGCTGCGGAGAAGCTCCTTGACCTGGGCCCCCGATGTCACCGCGCGTTGCACAAGCGCGGGCAGGTGACCCATGGCCCAGCGTGGCCGCAGGCTGGCGTGACCCGAGGTGCCAGCAAAGCCCCCCTCACAAACCCACCGGCGACCAGCAGGGACAGCGGGTGGCACCTCGTGGGGCAGGGCAGGGCTACCCCAAAACTGGAAAACCCCACCATCGGAGGGGCGGGCGTGCCCTCTGGCACTCTCAGTCCGCTTCATGGGGGTCACCGGCTCTGTCCTGCGCGTCCCGTTTGGAGGGAAAAACGAACAGCGCCGAGGCGAGTGCCCAGCGAACCACCCCGGCAGCACGACGGACCCCCGCCGAAGCCCACCTCGCCCCGAGAGGCCTTCGGTGGCTGAAAAGCCACGGCTGTTACCTCTGCCTTGCCCCCAGCCCCCCCGGCTCTGCCCGCCGCCGCCGCCGCCCGAGAAGCGGGAAGCAGCGGCGCGGGGCAGAGCGGGGCGGGGGGAGGGGTACGTGCACCGGCGGCGGGCGCGAAAGAAGAAGGGAGATCCGGGGCAGCTTACCCCGTGTTGGGCAGCATGGCGGCGCGGCTACGGGACGCCCCGGGGCGGGGAGGACGCCCTGGAAGTCAGCGAGGGGCCGCCCCGCTTCGCGCAGCCGCCGCGGCGGCGAAGGGGCGGAGCGGTCGGGCGAAGGTGAACTGGCTCCTATCATGGCCTGTCTGGGCTGGCATGAGGAGCTGGGCCGGCTGGGCACGGGTGCAGCTGCCGGCGAGGCCGGGGCTGAGCCGTGGGCGGCGGCCCCGTGTGTATGGGCGGCGGTGGCCGGGAGAGGAGGCTGCAGGCCTGTGAACAGAGCTGGCACGGCCAGGTTGGGGCACATAAAACAGCCTGGGATTAGGTTCTGGAGGTGCCTGCACAGAAGGAAGCAGTGCAGTTGAGTGGCTTCCAACATGGTTGTGCTCTCTGCCAAGCGTTGTGCAATTCGGCTTCAGACTGACCTCTGTTTCCCGGCCTCGCTCAACGCACTTGAGCCTCTGCATCCATCTCTCCTCCTGCCTCTCCCATTCATCCGAGTGCCTGTGGCAGGATTGGCTGCCTCCTGCTCACCCAACCATACCTGTCCCCTCCTTCACCTCCTCCCCTCATGCCTCTCTTCTTTCACCATAACTGGAGTCAGCCCTCGCCTCCGCATCCTGCTCCAGCATATCCGCACATAACTCTTCCCACATCACCTCCTCCTCCCTGTTGCCTGATGGATGCTCTGACCTCTGACTCAAACAGAAATCAGATTAAGCCACAAGCAGATGCGCACGTCCTTGTATGTTGACGTAATGATAGCTGTTGTTTTACTGTCCGCGCAGTTCCCATTGCCTTAGAGCTGCAGACTTGGGTAGGGCTGCCTTGAACACACCACAACTGGAACGTCCTTCATGCCTCAGGCTTCCCCAAGGTTGGCACCCTGCACCGATGGAAGCAAAACCACTTTGCTGAGAAGCTCTTTGTCAGGCACGGCCCTCCAGCTCCCTCCGGTCACTCAGCTCCAGTCAGGAGGGACGTAGAGCCTGACCGAGACAGCCCAGCCCCGTGACAGGATCGCAAGGCTCACACTCCACACTGAGCCCAGTCAGAATGAGCCGTCGTGCCTGTGGAGTGAGCTGCTGGTTTCAGCCCTGCACAGAGGTACCTGCAGCAGAAGCTGGAAGGCCTCGCACTTGGTCATCTTCCCCTCAAGCCTGGCTTTCTCTCCAGGATTTAACAGGGCCAACAGACCGATGGGGCAGTTTCTCCACCAGCAGGGTCAGTTTACCTCCCAGGAGGGGTTTTAGGGTGAGAAGCAGAGCCCGTTTGAGAAGGCGCTGCAGAAGCTGAAGGCTCACGCCTCGGCTCTCTGCAGGTTTGCTGGTTGATGTCTGTGTGATAGTCCCAGAGCTCACCCCCCTCACCCCAGGCAATGAGCAGCAGGAGAGCTCAGGGCTACTGTGGGAGGCCACCCCAAACTGCCCTTCCCTCCGATGGTGCAGCACTTACCCCAGAGCACAGCCTGCCCCTGCACCCACAGCTCCTCACAGGAGGAGGGGGTACCCCCTTCTCTCTCAAAAGCTACCTCCGTGACTCTGTGGTGCTCAGGTATTTTGGCTTTTCATTTTTGCAGCCAGTACCAGGGCATTGCAGCAATGCCTCCCTGGCTGCCCTGCTCCTTCTGCCAGTGGGGACCACTGCCTCTGCTGGTGCCCCACTCGCCTTCACCCCGGCTGGCCTGGCTTGCCTGGGGAAGGGGATGAGGAGAACATGGCCCTTGAGAAGGAGGTGGCAAGAATGGTTGTGGGGAGCGATGTCAACTGTGCCCTGCCTGTCCTCAGGACAGTGAGAAGATCTTTCAGGCCAGCAATTGCCTCCAAAACCACCGTGTGTCCTCCAGCTGCCTATCCCAACAAACTCGCTCCTGCCCTTCCTGCCTCCCTGTCCCCTGCTCTGCCCTGTGTATTTGTTATGTTGCTTCCTAGGTGAAACTTGCATGATTTACTTGCATGATCTCTTAAATGAAATGGAGAAGTTTTCTTTTTTAGAAAATCATTAGGTTTTTTTCTTTTCTAGAATCGCAGTGTGACAAGTTAGAGGGCAACTAAGAATGCTGAACATGTTTTGTAGGAGTGCCAAAACAGGTATAAGTGAAGGGCAGAGTTTGAACAGAGTCCCCTTTCCTTTGAAAACAGTATTTCATCAATGGTGTCAGGACTGTTCTGCCATGGATAAATAGTATTAGTTCCCTGGAATTTGCAACATCAATTATAAAGCAGGGACTCACAGAACAGTGCTATCTTTTTGATACTGGAGACACCTAAGAGACTTTCTACAGCATTGTTAGAGGCTGGTGAACTTGTAAATGTCAGATGCTGGTCTTTATTGTGAATTGTACATGTTCATTGCGGTACTGTAGCATGCTGATTACAGCGGTGAAGGGATGTACAGCTGAGAAGCCTTTGCAGAAGAAGTAATGAAAATATCCATGTTCTTATCAAGATAAACAAGACAGAAGTACTATCAGGTGAAATTGCTGTTTACTAAAGACACAGGTTTGTTTTTTGTGGGTGCTGCCAGGAATGTATGGATTGCTATAGAAAATGTGTTGTGTGAGCCTTTGCACTGAACCATGGAGAGTCAGCATTAGAACTGTACTGTGGTTTACTTTTCCCTTTCCTTCTGACATCTTAGGAAGTGAAACATTGCTGAGCTACCTTTGGTGCTCTACTACTGTTCAGGGTCTCGGGTGCCAACCCCATCCTTCATCAGTGTCACTGCTGCAGGGGAAAGGGCGCGTTTTCCCTGCTGGGAAGTGTAAATCCTTCCCAGCAGAGCTGTCTGTGCAGGTTTCTATGGGCGGTTTTCAAGGGTTTGGCAGGTGCAAGAGAAAAGCATCTCTTTCCTGTAGGTGCACTCAAAGAGGAGAAGAAACTAAGCGGCGCCCAGCAGGAAGGAGCAGGTGGAGCTAAGGCCGGGCCAGAGTTGAGTCCCGTTGCAGAAACATTCAGAGTTATTCAGGGGGCCATGAGTGAAGAGTATGTGAGAACCACGCAGGGGGTCTTCCAGTTTGAGCTCTCCGGTAAGCCCGTTCACGCGCCTGCGCTCCCAGCAAAAGGCCCTGGTGTTTCCAAGGAGCAGGACTCTCCTGGACAAGCCCATCCTGCAGTGTGTGCACGTGGGCTTTGTCACAGCGCTGCTGGCCCTGCCACACGGGCTCAGTGTGGCGTGGACGGGGTGCACGTGGGGTCGTGTCGGAAGCGCCAGCCGCCCCCAGCTCCATCAGCCAAGCGCTGCCCGGGGGCTCCTTGGCCCGTGTCCCGGGCACGGGGCGCTGCGGGGTGTTTGCCAGTGGCTGGCTCTGCCTGCACGTGGAACGTGGGGCAACTTCTCTAGTAGGTGTGGTGGTGCTGGGGTGACGATTGGACTCGGAGGTCTTTTCCAACCATAAACAGTCTGTGCTGCTTGCAGAGCACCGCCAGCCTCTGCAGCTTCACGGCAGTGTGTCAGGGAGGAGCGGGGAGGGCGCAGGGCCCTGGGCTGCCTGCTCACCTCTCCTCCCTGTCTGTGCAGGTGATGAAGGGGGCACGTGGTACATCGACCTGAAAACCAAGGGCGGGAGCGCTGGTTCCGGGAAGCCGCCCGTGGCGGCCGATGTGGTCATGAGCATGTCGAGCGGTGACTTTGTGAAGATGTTCACAGGTGAGTGGCAGGGTGTTTGCCCGGGGCACAGGTGCTGCTGCCCAGGAGACCTTTTGCCGATGGGCGAGCAGACAGCCCCACGCTCGGTGATCCTGTGGGGCAGGAACTTTGGGCTCCTTGTATCTCCGGCCAGAGTGTAGGACAGAACTCCTCGGATCCTTCTCAACTCTTCTTTGCTGTGAGCAGGAAGAGCACAAAAGCTCACAGTGCTTTTATTCACCAGGTATCAATGTTTTAGCAGCGAGTGTAGCTTCAGAAAGGAGCTGGTCCCTCTGTTGGACTTCTGTGCTGCACTTCTCCAATCTGCGTTTCCTAAATGTGCACTTTTACAGCAGAATTTGGGGGGAAAGTAACCTGTTTGTTTCTTGTCCCCTGAGAGACCAGTTATATGGTATTGTCTCAGTTAAATTAGTCATCATCTCATGATTTCATTAAGTAGCAACATACAACAACTGATGCAATTTGGCCCTTGTAGTGAGATTGTTTCTGGGTCCAGAAAAGTATTTTACTGGTGAAATATTTGTTGGACAAGAGGCACTGTCAGAACTTTAATGATGTTAAATTGCTGCACTGCTTTATAAATGTGATTTCTGCATTTGTTGCTATTCAAAACAGTTCTGAGCCTTCTTTAGCAAAACTTCAAAATGGACTCAGATGAGAATATATTAATCATGAAAAAAGAAGTTTCCATTAAGTAAGTTAATAATCACAATGAAGTTCTCAGAAATACCTTTTAAAATGGAGTAGTGGAAAAGCACATTTTTTTTTTAGTTAATCAAGGTCTTCCTTTTCACCAAATTGCATCAATATTGTGATGTACATCGATACAGATATAAGGAAATACTTTGTTCTACTCAGATATTTGAAGGGTATGAGATTTAGTTGCAGAGTGTCATTTAGCACTTTTATCATGTTGTTTAAAAATATGAAGCATATACCTAGGAGGGATTTCTAAAAAGTCAAAGATCTTACCCTGGCAATATTACTGTGCCCAGTGAACAGGCTGTACCACGCTCCTTTTCATTTCCTAATTGTCCTGTTTCTTCTTTGTAGGGAAGCTAATGCAAATCATAGCTTTCACATCAGGAAAAATAAGTGTTAAAGGTGACATGATGCTAGCTAGCAATGATTCTGGAAAAGATGCTGCCACAGTTTGGTTTTGAGCTTTGAGGGGGAGGTGTTGCTTGCAGAGCTCTGGCCTTTCATACATAACTCCCATGCTGTCTTAAAATGCCAGTCCTCATTTTTCTTGTATGCCATGTATGTATCAATAAAACCTGTGATTTTCAGAGAAGACACAACACAGTCTGATTGTAGTGCCCAACAATTCAGGTTTTTCTTAATAACTTGCTATAATGATTGAAAGAAAAATGATGTCCCAAAATTTTGATCTTTCAAGGATTTCTGTGTTCACTGTCACTTTTTCCTCTGTTAGCAAACTTCTCTGTTACCATGAGATGCAGACCTAATAGAACTTTATTTCTCATGATATAATCTTGTCTTTGAATTACCTAACATCTAATGAGAGGTGAGTTCTGATCCCAGGATGAGGGGGAGGTGTGTTTCCAGTTAAGAGCTGTACTCAGGACTAGCTTTTCCTCTGACTGGGAGAAAAGCAGCATTTTTCTCTCCTGTACTGGTTCCACAGAACTTGCAGGAACTGACCATCTCTAACATACGTTACTGAAAAAAGGCCAATGATCTCAAGTTGTTGGAAAACGTGGTGTTTGTTCTGCTACTGTGAGTAACTGGAGAGAAAGCCACAGGTTTCTGAGGAAGAACTTTTTCCCAGTGAGGGTGACAGAGCCCTGGGACAGGCTGCCCATGGAGGTGGTGGAGTCTTCTTCTCTGGAGATAGTCAAGACCCGTCTGGATGCCGACCTGTGCCACCTGTCCTAGGGAGCTGCTGTGACAGGGGGCTTGGACCCGATGATCTCTCCAGGTCCCTTCCAACCCCTATAAGTTCTGTGGTTCTGGAATTCTTGGGGTGACGGCTCCAGCTGATAAACGGAGGCGGCAGCTTCCAGCACCCACGTAGAACACAGCCGCTGACGGCAACGAGCAGGACCGGCTGCTCACCACGCTGCGAAGGCGAGGTACGCTCACATCCCCTGTGCCCCAGCTGCCGAGCACCGTCCGAGCTGCGCCGGGCCCCGCTGCCGCCGGTGCCAGCAGAGGGAGCAGTCCGTCCGCACACGGGAGGCGGCGGCTCGGCCGCTCTCCCGGCGGGAGCGGAGTCAGCCCCCGGGCGCTGCGGGATCAGGCTGCGCGCCCGGGCGCGGAGCAGGCTTGGCGAAGGGCTCCGAGCACTGAGGTGGCCGTGTACTCTTCCTACGGTTCGCAAGTGGGATGGGATGGGATGGGATGGGATGGGATGGGATGGGATGGGATGGGATGGGGTGGGATGGGATGGGATGGGGTGGGGTGGGATGGGGTGGGGTGGGGTGGGGTGGGATAGGATGGGGTGGGATGGGATGGGATGGGAAGGGAAGGGATGGGATGGGATGGGATGGGATGGGATGGGATGGGATGGGATGGGATGGGATGGGATGGGATGGGATGGGATGGGGTGGGATGGGGTGGGGTTTGGTGGGTTGGGATGGGGTGGAATGGGGTGGGATGGGATGGGATGGGATAAGTGGCTCTGCGGGGACAGCACATCCGTGCCTCGCAGCCCCTCACCTCCTGCTGCAGGGTGGGAGAGAGGATGTGTGTCTCTTGGTGCAGAGCACCAGAACCTGTCATACTTACTGGTCTCACCAGAAAAACCCATGAGAGCATAATGCTTTGCTGTCAAGGAGAGAATTGGTTTGGAAGGAAGAACATCAGCCTGAAGGATTAAAACTTGGACAAAAGTTAAAGCCACTGCATCTCAGTCCTCACAAAGGAGGGAGGCTTAATCTTAGTTCTGTGTAGCATTCTATTTGAGAATAAGATGTGGCTTTTTAGAGTGAAGTTAAGCAACAGCTAACTCAATACAACTCACTTCAGCAGTAACTGAGTCGGTACTTTTTACTAGCATGTAGCTATTCCTCTGTAGCTTTTCTTTCCCACTGCAGTCTGGTATTGAAAGAAGGGGCAGGGACCTTGCCAACAGTATGGTGACAGTATCATCACATCTCTTGAAACAGGTTTACCTTCTTACCAGTGGGCTCCACACATCAACTTTAAAGTTACCACAGGGGAAAAAGAATGGGAAGAGAAGGAAGGGGGAAACTGCCCAGCCAAGCAGTGAAGCAATGGGGCCCCCCAAAAAATGCCTGTTCCCGTGCCAGTAAGCAATGACGATGAAGATTACATTAACCATCCTGACAAGGCTTTTTCCTCTGTTAAATCTGAGCTTGGCATTAGAACCCAGACAAGCTCCTGCTTGGTTGTTAGGTATATGCTGCTGCCAGCACTGACAGGATCACATTTAATCAGTTGCAGGTGGGGCATGCCATTCATTCCACATCAAAATGTTTATGGCTGGTAATGGTTATGGGGTATTTACATGGCTATTATACACTTTTCTATTTGTTAAACCTTGTTTTTCCCCTAATGTAAACTAAAGTTACTAGATAGGTAGGAAACACATGGAGAAGAAAGGGGGGTTCTCAGACACGAATTGCTTTCCATGAGAACCTGTTATAATACAGATTTGCAGGTCATGAAAATAACAGCACAAAGGCAACAGCATAGAAAGGAGAAGGGAAAAAGACTGACTCAGCAGCACAACTGCAGAGCTCCAAGTGAAAGGCTGGTTGCAGGAGCGTACACAGGAGGCCCTTGGCACTGCAAAACTGGAGGCACTTTGTGCACATGTGTGTGCAGCAGTTGACACTTCCAGCAGTTGCTGTTCAGTGCTAAAAGAGGGTTTATTCAATTGAGTTAGGAGTGCAAGATTGGACTCCAATGCTTGCACACTAGAACTTTCCAACCAAGCAGGCTGAGAAGTGCACTCTGTTTCTGCACAGCATGGTTAAGCTCAAGCTCTGTGCAGGAAAGAAAAGGCGGGTTCTGTTACATTTGTTGAATGTCAACTGTAATTTTAAGCTTGCTTCCCTGTTCTTACTTTCTTCCCTTGATAGGAACCATATGGCATGAGCATCAACTCTCAGAACATACCTTTACATCAGTGGTTAAAATTTTAACAGGTTGGGGGATAACTACCATATCATTATCTTCAGTTGTAATTTTTGTCCTAATGTTGTATGTGAGACATTGTATTGGGACAATAAATGGCATAAAGCCATGGCACAGAGTTCTGTTTTGTTGGGGTTGTTTTTTTTTCCTCCTAGAAATATAATTTATGTTCCATAAAAAATATTTTTTTCTCTAGAAGGATGTTGTCAGCTATTTCTTTATAAAGTAAGAGCTTACTATTTTGCATAAATAATTAAATGTGATACAGGGGAATTTTGTGATCCAGACTTCACTGTAAAAGCAGAGTGCTTGAGGCCACATCTATTCACTGACGCTCAGATCTCTCAAACTTCTAAGTTTACCAGCTCAGATCTCTCAAACTTCTAAGTTTACCAGGCCAAAAACTGAGGGAATAAATGAATAATGCGGTTGCCTTGCCCACAGCTGGGAGGAAACAAGCCCAGCTGGCTCACTTGGTTGTTGACTTAGCCAGAGGAATAAATGCTCCTGTGGAGGTGACAACTGAATTAGTAAGATGCTAATGCCCCATCTTCATGTTTACCACCTTGGCTGCTCTCCTTGTCTTCTCTCTGAAGGAGAGCCCCAAAGATATGTCATGTGAGGCGCTGTCGTCAGCCTGTTAGAGATGGGCTGGAAGTGGCCCCAGGATTTCCATGTCAGAACTGAAAATCCTTCCCTGCACAGTCTGGCTCTGCCACTGCAAAGCTCCTCCCCACCCTCCACCTTTTTGTGGGTGCGCTGTGAGCTCTGCATGGGCATCCTGTAAAAAAGCAGGTCTGCCCTCACAGGCAGGCGTTGAAAGAGGGGAACAGAGATGGGTCTGCTACGGCCTTCATATGGGACTTGCAGAAAGCTCCCCCTTCTCTGAACCCAGGAACTCACAGCTAGCCATGCAAGGGGGTGAGGAGCATGACCCAGTTAAGCTCTAAAGCCACTCTCTGTGCTACAAAGCACATTAGGGAATAACTTGAGGCCACAGGCTGGAGGCTGAAGTGTCACAGTTTCTTAGATGTAGAAAACAGCCCATTGTCCTTATCCTATACACAGAAATTACACACTATGTTCTTGCTGTCAGCCAAATCTCCATCCTATAATTAGCACATACTTACAGTGCCAAGTCCCCTGCTTGCTTTCAAGTGGGTTTCTTGTTGAGCTGTTATTACACATTTTTACCATACTCTTTATTCAGGCTTTTGTGTAAATTGCGCTGCTTTACCTGTGTGTTTCTGTCACACAACAGCTGACAATTGCCTGCTGTGGCCAGATATGTCCTGTTACACCAAAACTCCAGGTGCCTGTACTACATATATACCTAGGGGTCTTCCCAAACCAAGCAGGGAGCCGCTATCAGGTTGAAGAGGATACGGAGAACTCCAGTCCAGTCCCTTTCTGCCTCACCCCTTTCTTGCAGATAGCTGCTGTGGGAAGCTGTGCAGTGTACACAGTTCATCACAGCTTTCTCAGACTCTTTATATTCCAGGTTAGGGGTGGGGTTTTTTGGCATTTTGTTGGGTTTTTGGGTTTGGTTTTTTTTTTTTTTTTTTGCCTGTGAGACATTTATGTTATTCACTTAAAGCAGAAGTAATTTTCAATACTGAAAGAAGCTCATTCTTTAGGTTTTTGAAACATTTCTTTGTAAGAGCTCTGTCTTCCAAGCAAACATTGAGCACTGCAGCAGTTCATATTGCCTCTGACTTACACACAGAGAGCACTGTCACCCTCATTTGTTCTTCCGTGAGAAAAAGCAACTGAAACTGCCTCATTTGTATAGTAAAAGTGTAAAGAGTATTGAAAGTGAGACTTCTTGGCCTCTCTGAAGCTGTATCAGACAAGAGGAGCCTGGAAAGTAAACTAAATTAAATTCCACAGGAATTTCAAACAAAGCAGAATCATGTGCTGATGACTCTGAAAACGCACAGACTGGATTCTCAAAGGTATTTCAAGCCTCTGCTGAAGCTGCATGGGACTTTCAAAAGCAGCTTGGAGGCATATCATCATAGGCCTTTTTCTGTGTTACTACTAATTGTTAGCTGCAGTCTAGTAGCAAATCTAACAAAGGAAGGATCCGGAGGAAGCAAGTTCTGCTCTGATATGCTTGGGTGTGAATGTGAAGTTGCCTCGCGATGCCTGTGATGACAGGATTTCTCTGCGGTGTCTCCCCACAGCATCGTGCACACGCAGAGGAAAGGTGGCTGCTGGACACAACCAACGGAAGTCTTGGCCAGGAGAAAACCAACAGGTACCTCTTTCAGGTTGTGAGCTGCCCCAGATGGGACAAGAAGAAAATTTGGTGCAAAGGCTAGGTTGGTGGGTGTTTTCCTGGGCACTGCCATTTCTCCGTGGGCTTTTGTAACTGTTCTGCATGTTGTCACAGACACTCACTTCGACTGGAAGGTTGGTGTTCTGCTTTTTTTATTTTTAAAAGTTCATAGCTAACTGCAATGCTGACAGACCCAGACACTGTGAGCTGGGTGGTCTTTAGTGCTGGTACTTGGTCCTCCATGTGCCTTCCGGATGCCCAAAGGAAAATCCAAGTGCCCACACGTGCCATTAGGCTGGGTTCTGAATCTCCAGGTGGAGTCTGGGAAGGGCAGGAGTATTCTGTGTTTACTGGAGAAAGACAAAACCTTTGCAGGGCATTGTGACAGCTGAATCCCTGCTCCACAGGCTGTCCTATGCTATCTTCTAATTCAGAGGCAAGCTCGGGACACTCGTTGCCTGATCATCCCGTTTAATTCAGGGTGGTGTTTCCTACAGGACCAGAAAGACATCTCAAGCACTTGCATAGTCTGTCCCACCCCAGTCAGGCAGAGCAGTATTTGCAATACTACTGCAGGTAGCTGGAGCAGAAGACCCCTCTCCTCAACCTTCCCTGGAGGAATTATGCTCCTTCTGGGCTTGTGGCCCATTATTAGCCCAGAAGGAAGCATGCCTTCCTCTTTTGTGGATGCCTTTAGCTCTCTGTGCCCTGGGTTCTGACCCGTGGAGCAAGGATGCAGGTTCAGAGCTAAAAGCAGCATTACAAGTGCTCAGGTACTGTTGAGCAGGAGATGCAACCAGATGTTGTGGTGAAGGACTGGCAGAGCAGAGGGACCATGATCTACCAAAGGTGAATCTGTTCTGGAAATGTCCAGAGAGTGCCAGAAATCTTACAGGAACATGCAGTACCCCCACAAAGTGACTTTTGGACTGTCGGGAAGTGAAGGGTAAATTAAATGGGATTGTTCTGCTTTGAAGTATGACATGTTTATTTACAGGTGTTTCAGGAAGACAGACATGAAGCCTCACAGACTGCTTCAAAACTTTCTTTACATGAAGAGAAGGTGTGGGGGTGCAAGGGAGAACTTGCCTGGTTGCTCTTCTTCATTAAAGTTCACTCTTAAGCAAGTGGATCATTGACAGCTGGTGCCCACAGAGGTGCTCTCTGTCCACTTGATGATTTTTATTGTGGTCCTGCCTACACCATTGTAGCTCTGCTACAATGGGTATAAAAAGCCCTCTACACAGGCCCTAAGAGGAGGACTATGCCTCCTTATTTGCTACCCCCCAGCATCACAGGAGAATGTTGTAATACCACACCTCCACTTGTCACACCAGTTGTCTGTAAGTCAGACCACTTGTCTTCCTGTGGTTAGGGAGGAAACTGCCACCCACCTTCCTGTCCTTGACTTCCAGCCATCATGGCTGGGTGTCTGGAAGCTGCAACTGCCCCACAGACACACCTCTTGCTCTACCCCTCCGGAGAATTGATGTCCCACCAGGGAACCCACCCTTCATCCAATCCATTAATGCTGACTTGTAGGCACCTGTCCATCACCAAGTCCTTTCATAGAAGCATGTGAGCAAAGTCTTGAGCAGGTCAACCTTATGTTTAATCCTCTGAAAGGGGACTGACTGCAGGAGTGCTCCACACTGACTCACAGATGTTTGGGTTGGGAAGCTGGCTCTCTGGATTTTCTGTGCTCTTATGAGCTGAAGGCAGTCTAAGTGAGGATACAGTTGTCTGCCAGCATGCTGGAAGGCTGCCTGAAAGAGGCTCCCATCTCAGTGGTATAGAGGAGACAGTGAGGGACACCACAACGTTCTGCCAGGAATTGCAGCTCTTCAGGGATCTCCCAGACTGCACCCTCTCCTGCTGCCAGAGCAGGAGGGTTTCACAGAGGTGCTGTTTTGCCTTTGTGTTTCAGCTGGCAAAGCTTCTGGCACGGGATCAAGCTCAGGACCACTGGTGGGGGCTTATCAAGCTGGTATGTGCATACCAGCACACCCTGGTCAACTGGGCAGGAGCAAGCAAGCAAAGCAAGCACGGCCAGGGCACGAGCTGTAGGGACATGACTCATTCATTGCTTCCCTGCTGCCTGGGTCGAGTGCAGGGCTGAGCTGGGCAGCACAAACAAACCTCTCAGCATGGATCCCAGCTCACCTGCCAGTCCTACACTAACAGGAAACAGGCCCTTGCTCGTGCCACTGATGTGAGTTGCTACCCGTCTCCTCTCCCAGAGGACATCCCTGGGAAAAGCCAAGCTCTGCTCCGTTACTGCTTGAACACCACGGTGCTGGAGGGATGCTGTGGAGGCTGAGCGGGTTCATAATGAAGCTGTGTTGTCACTGGGTGTCTGTGGGCTTTCTACGAGGTGGTGGCACCTGTGCTCTGATGTAGCTGTGCCCACGGGACCCCTTCAAGCAGACAGACAGGTGTTTCCAATGGGAGGGCTGAGATTCCTATCCCTACAGTTTGGTAATTTGCATGTCCTACATCACAGCCTACTGGCCTGGGAAGTCTTTCCCTGAAGAGGACTCTGCTCTGGTGGGAGCTGGGATGCTTCTGCTTTTGCCTTTGCCCACTGACTTTGGCCATGGTGGCAATGGTGTTAGTGGGATGGCAGGTAATCTGACAGGCTGCCCAGCAGTTCAGGAGGGCAAAGCATGAGCTTCTGCTGAGCACCATAAGCCATGGTTTTCCTGGCACTGTGGCCTGGAGTGAGCAAATTCCTCCTTGTCACACAGCCAGATAGGGCTGATAAATGGTCCTATCACAGATGGGTAAACAGAGAGTAGTGAGTTGCCTGAGGTCACAGAAGAAAATCTTTGTTAAGTCCAGGAGGATGATGTGACATGCCTTCTTCCTCAGCCCTCTACAGTAAAACAGGAGTCTGTACCCACAGTCAGAGCTCTGCCTCTGTGTGTTTTACACCAAGTGAGGAATAGGAGGAGAAATAATGACCAGCAGTAACACCACTGCAGCATGGCAGTCCTCTGGCTGTGCAGAGGCAGGACAGGCTGTCCGTCTGCCTGCCCTGCAGCAGCCAGCACAGTCTGGTCAACACCACCAGCTCTCCTTCCCTGAAAAAAACCTTGCTTTCCCAAGAACATTGACACACACTGCTCACTGTCCTTCCATGGCTGTCACCAATGCAGGCAGTGAGCTAAAATGAGTTCATCTAAAATTGCAATTCTGTGCTGAAGTGCTGGTGACATTACTGGGCGAGCTGAGCTCCTCAGCAGTGCATATGATATAAACCAGAAACATCTGATGCAATTACTGCCCTGTGTACAACGCTGTGGTGATAACAGGGCACAATAACCAAGCAACCACGTCAGAGGTTTGAGAAGCATTTTCAAACCTTCCTTTTAATTAACGGGTGCAGACACAGCATTGACCAGGGGCTGCTCCTAATAATGAAGAGGTGAAGGAGTAGAAAGAGGAAGGAGGAGAAGGTGGAAGGAGGGCATGTTTGGAGGCTACTTTGTCCTGTTCCCACAGAAGAGGATGAGAGAAACAAACAAACAAACAAACAAAAAATCAAAGAAAAAAGTGCAAAGGAGTTGGGAGAAAGGAAGGAGGAATCATAAATGAGAATGAAGAAGCCATATAAGTAAGACAGATAATGGCTTTCAAACTCTGGCTTGTGTACTGCTTCCAAGTGCTCCGAAAAGTTGACTGCAAAAAGCAGACTCGTGTGCAATTCAGCAGTCTACATCGATGTTGTGGCCAGCAGAATTAGCTCCTCTGCTGCAGAGAGGAAGTAAGCAACAAGACTGAAGACTGTCAGTAAAGAGCAGGCTCCTGCTGTTGCCTGACTGCACAAGATGTGCTGGCTTTATGGCCCTCTGAGGTGCAGTCTGTGGAAAGTAGCTCTCTTCAGGAATTCCCTCTCGAAAGTTCTCTGTGAAAACCTAACTATTTGGTCCTGAAAAAAGAACTCAGCAGCCCCAGCCTGGAGGCAAGCAGCGCACTGGTTTGAGCCACAGGATCTCTGCAGGCGCAGCCCAGAAGATGTGTTTGATGGCCTGAGAGGAGCTGCAGTAGCATCTTCCTGAAGATCAACCCATCCTAGCCCCTGGCAGGGACCTGTGGGCACAGCAGAGTCCGGGAAGGTGTTGGTCTGGTCCTCAATGTTGCCAGTGTTTTGATGGCAAGTCCCTGAACTTTTAAAAGCAAGATGCGTGAGCAGGGAGCCGCGTGTTTGATCATTATGGATGGAGGCAGACTCTCTCTTTACTCCCTAGAGTAGTTTCTTCTTTCCATTGAGGTTCTCCGTCTTCATAAGTCCAACACTGAGCACTCAATTGTGAAGTACGAAAGACCCATGCTGGGTTGTCATGACAAGAGAATGACATCTTATTTAACGTAACAAGAGCAGAAGGGATGCCATCCTCTCCGGGCGCAGTTAACGCTGCTACCAAATTCCCTTGCTGCATCACAGGCAAACCAGGAAAGAGCATTACTTTTGGCATGAATACGCTTCCAGATTGCCTCCATTATCCTCTTGCATAAGCATTGTTGCCATCATAGCTAGCAGCATGTGTTAGCCCATTCAAGTTTTGCAAATGTTGGCATAAGGAAGACAAGGAAAGGAAACCTCTGGGGCATGAAGCAGGCTGGCTGGGAAGGCTGATATTCTCCAAGCAGCAGCCAGGCCCATCTCCGTCTGGAGTGATGCAATAAGGCAGGGAAAAAAGCCCAGCTGGGGAGATGAGCCGAGTTTGCTTTGGCATGTGCCTTGCTTATGTTGGGGGAACCAACACCCAGAGAAAATGCTGCAAGCACACGGCCAGCCCTCCCGTGATTAACTGCAACAAAACCCCGATGTGGTGAGTGTTGATGTTGAGGTCTGCAGTTGTGGACAAAGCAGGGAGAGCTCGGTTTTCCCCAACAGGCAAATGGCTGTTTCTATTGCCTGATACAGCTGTGGGCGTGCATGCAGATGTGTGCCGATGCACATACCCCACACAACATTAATAAACACCGGGTGCTGCACCTCTACCCAACCACAGTGAAACTGCAGCGTGTACCCCCGCAGCAGATGGGTAGCAGCCTCCTGCCGAACTCTGCTGGTGCCAGGCGGCAGATCTTCGCCGGAATGATGAATGGGGTTTTGCCAGGGTCCCTCAGCCAGACTGCCCTGTTTCTGGCGTGCCTGTGCCTCTCCCCCTGTCTCTGAGCGCTCCCACCCACGGCGGTGCCGGCGAGGGAGCCGGATTTGCCTGTTCTCACGCAGAGCTGCGTGGCGACCACCAGCCCCCCGCGGGCTTCTCTCTCCGCTGCCTGGTGCCCAACAAGCAAACAAACGATCGCCGGTTGCCGGCCCGGCCAGCCTGCCGATGCCGCCGTCCTTGCAGGGACGCCTCGGCCCCGCCGCCCCGCACCGGCTGCACGCCCAGCGCGGGGCCGCTCTGCCCCGGCCCGGGACGGGCGGCGACGGGGGGAAGGGGGGAGGGAGGAGGGAGGGACCGGGGGGAGGGGGGGACAGGCAGCGACGGCGGCGGGGCCGGTGTGCGGGGCGGCGTGCGCGGGTGTGCCATTGCACACTTCCTGCGGTCTGTGTGACCAGGAGCCGGTTTCCGGTAGCTGACAGGAGCCGGAGCCCGTCGCTGCCTCCTCCGGCGCGGAGTACCGCCGCGCAGGGCAGCGCACACACACGCACTGGAGGGGGGGTGAGGAGGAGCAGGAGGAAGAGGGCGGAGGGACCAGAGCGGCTCCCCCCCCACCACCCGACACACAGACTCCCCCCCCCCCGCACCGCCACCCCCCCATGCAGCCCCCGAGCAATATCACAATAACCCCCCCCATGCAATACAGGCGATATTGCACGGTCTCCCCGCCCCACGCTCCCACGGACAGGCACCTGCAGGTACGTGACCCGCCCGGCTGCACCGTGCGTGTGCATAGGCGTGTGTGTGTGCGCGTGTGTGTGTGCATCCAAGCGCTGCCCGCCGAGGGGGCGGGCGATGTTCCCCCTGCCTCTCTTTGTGCGCAGCGGACGGCTCTCCGGGAAGCTTCCCCGGGCAGATGCGCGGTACCCCCACAGCTCTCCCCCCCTCCCCACCCCCCCCTCCTCCCCCGTCCATTTTGCGGGGCAGCTGTGCAGTGGCAGGGCAGGGGTAGGTGTGCCCCCACCCCGTGCTGCACGGGAGCTGCAAGGGAAGGAGGCGGGGTGGGGGCAGGAGTCCCGCGGGGGGGTGGGGTGGGGAGTGTGGGGTGTGGGGTGGTCGGGGTTTGACACAACATAGGGAGCGAGGTGAACCCCCCCCATTGCATCCTCTTGCAAAATGAAAAGAGAACCTGTCCTGTCCCCCTCCCGCCCCACGAGCTGGGGGGGGGGGGGGGGGCAGCCGTGAGGGGGGGGTGGGCTGCGGTCTGGGGACTCTGGGGTCTGAGGGCGGCACCGAGCGGTGGGGAGGGGGGCGGAGAAGCAGTGCCTGGCGCCGTGGTTTCGGTCGTCCCCGAGCTGGGGGTTCAACCACCCGCTCCTTCCACCCCTTCCTATGGCCGGGCACCTCCCTCAGGAGGGCAGCGAGATCCGGGGGTCCCGCTGGCCTCCAGCCCGCGCAGGCAGCGGGGTGCAGGCTGGGAGGGGCAGCCCCTCGCAAACTTGGCTTGTCACCCAGGCGAGGCAGGAGCGATAAGGGAAGCCAGAAAACTGTGAAACAAGCTTCGAAAAGATGGTGAAGTGAAAAGGGAAAGAGTGAAAACCGTGGAGAGAGACACTGAGCCTTCCCCAGTTTAATTCTGGCTGTCAGAAGCAGAGCCACTTCCCAGGCAAAAGAATAACTGTGACACACACGTTCAAACTCACCTTCCATCTACAGCGTTAATCGTTACGGATATCCCCTGTACGCAGCCGGTTACTCTGTAGTACTGGGTGTAGAGTAAGGCTGTTTCCACTCGAGTGAGTGAAGGTCTGTCACAGAAACAGAATAACACACCGGGTGGAAATGAGGTCCCTGTGTGTGTGCCGGGCTTCCAGCGCCTGAACTGTTAATCTGTGAAGTTTGCTTTGCCTGCCTGCTCCGCCATTCCCTGCTATCCTCCTCAGGAGCACAGCCACCTCTCAGAGTTGTGCTGCAGTGCTGAAGCTGGGATTGAGATGCTGGAGCTGGGGTCTGGGCTGCTGGGGACAGGAATGGTTTTCCTTTTCTCTGTCGGTTCAAAGAGAAACAGGACCCAGACCTTAGTGTGCCTGTTAGCAGCAGCAGCCAGAGTTTGCGTAAATCAAATCATTGCTTTGCTACATTTGGAATGACAACTTTCCAGGTCAGGGACTAGGACTGTTTTTCTTAACTTTTTCCTTTCTTTCAGCACAGTAACCCCTAAAAGGTCTTTTCAGGTCAGGAGTGACCAGTTCCTGTTTCCCCCCTGGGGCTGCTTCTGTTCCCCTCCGTATAGCTGAGTGCTTAGACCAACCGGGCTGTGCTGATGTGGTACTGCAATTAACCTAATAACCCCAGCCAGCACCACGCTGGGACTGCATGCCTGCCCCACAGCGCATGTTCAGCCTCCTTCCGACTCCTTGGAATTACCAGCAGCCAGGAAGAATCACCTTGGGGGTCACATCTCTCAGTTGCCTCAGGCTGGTTTTTCAAACATCATTTCAGGCTTGGCTAAACCTGATTTTGCCCACTTCCAAAGCCACACAGGAGTCGAGATCGGAAGCGCCGGTCTATGCGCTCACCTGCTGTCCCACGCGGAGCCTGGCACGCGAATACCCACGGCCCCTGTTCCCCCTCCGCCTGTGGCTTGCAGTGTAAAGGCTGCTTTTCAACCCTGTGCTTGAGTTCATCAGCTCTTTGAAATTCTTTACAGGTAAACTAACAAACCTACCCGTTAGTTTAGGAACCTTGCACCCAAACGGGTTACAAAGAGGAGAATCAGCAAAAAGATACTGTGTGATCTAGATATTAGCAGAACGTGCTCAGGGAATAATAGGTGGTCTTACATGCAGTGTAAAGTTTGTTGTGAGAGAGATACGCAGGGTAGGTATTTTTTCCAGTGTTGCCAGTAATTCACCTCAGGACTGTGACCCAGGTCGTCTTTGTGTGCCTTTAAAATTGCTAGGTTTCCTGGAGGCAACCTAAAACCTGTGGTAAAACTGTAACAGCTCAAGTGCTTCTCCAGCCATTGTTAGCAAGCTGGTGTTTTGGGTTTTAAGCAAATATATATTGATATTACTCCTGTGCTGATGCATATACCCTGCACTGTTAGCCCCTGCACTACATCGGGAAGTTTCCTACAGCTGAACTTAGGGAAAGTTTCAAAAGCCCAGTGTAGCTGTGTTTCGTTCACACAGTGTTAACGAGTTTACAGCCATTGAGTTCCCAAAGCTGTAGCAGTTTGCTTCGTTAGCAGTTTACACCTGGCTGACACCAGGTACACCTTTGTTGAGTGGCCCCTGAACCAATATAGTTGGAGCACAGGAAGTTCCCCACCAATCTGTGGAAGAACTTTTTCCCAGTGAGGGTGACAGAGCCCTGGAATAGGCTGCCCAGGGAGGTGGTGGAGTCTCCATCTCTGGAGATATTCCAGACCCATCTGGACGCCTATCTGTGCAATATGAGCTGGGGAGCTGCTTTGGCAGGGGGGTTGGACCCGATGATCTCTGGAGGTCCCTTCCAACCCCTACAATTCCATGATTTTGTGATTCACCTTGGTGCCAGTTTGACTGGGCTCTGGCGTGTCCACACGCTCCAGCTCAACGGAGACTCTGGGAGTTTCAGCAGTGCCATCTTTGGGTATTCGCAGTCTCCCAAACTCGTGCCTCTCTGCCTCCTTTCCCCGTTAGTTACAGAATTCAGACAGAAGAGGTCTGAACCGCTGGCAGACCTGTAATCTCAACCTTGGCACTCAATTCCACAATGCTACTGTTTTTTCCACATCTGCACTCGGGGAGCGATAACCCAGCCATGCACGACTCGCAAAGGCAGTGTGAAAATTAACTACTGTTTGTAAGGCACTTCACAGCAACGTGTGTGGCAATTAGTCCTCTCGAGGATTGTTACACATCTGGTAGTTCAGGAGTAACTGGCTGAACATAAGGCTTTGCTTTCAAAGGTTACTGCCGCACGCCTTTCCGCAAAGTAGAACGGGGTGAGGTGAAGGTTAGTGACTTAAAGTAGTGCAGGCTTCTGTCGTTTTTCCTGGTTCCTTTTCTGTGAAAAAACTACTCAAAAAGGAGTCTTAGTGTGAGTCAAATGTTTCCGTGATGGATCTTTATAATAGCTTAAAGGAACTTGCAAGACTTAGTCCTATTAATAATGAAGACGACCTGTGGAGCATGACTGCTTCATCTTCAGTTACTTGACCTTGGCTCTGATTTGTTGATTTATGAACTTTATTTACTGGCAGGGTTGGTGAATTCTCTTGCAAGACAGAAATTACAGCGTGCCAGCCCTCTCGTTTCCGTGGTAACGAGTACACCGCACAGATTCCCTAATGAGACCCCTGGCTGGCCACTGATTGTCAGCTTTTTTCTGGTTTGGTAATGCAGGGCCCTGAAGTAAATAAAGGGGCTTGTTTATATGACTGTCTGAACTCAAGCAGTCAAGATGGAAACGGAAATAGAAGAATAGATGCCTTCAGCACAGTGAGAATGCATTGTAATGTAGCTTCAGTCGTACATACACGGCTGGGATATAAGCACACGACTTCCAGTATTGTGGTTTCTTGTAGGAAGGGTATGGAGACAAGTACCCATCCTAGATCTTGCCTTTAGTTTGAGCTTTATGTGCCTCTTCTGAGGCTGACTGATAATGTGTGCACAGAAGCAAGTTACTTTTGCATCATCTGAGCTACTCTCAATTACAGGCATTATCCACATTTTCTGACCTGCCAGTTGTATGGCTGAAGAGTTCCTTCATACCAACTCTGTTCCCTTTTCTTATTTATTGTTTAGCAGCAGGCAGGATCTGCAAGCTTTTGTTCATTTGACTGATGTTAGCTCAGAGACATCACGAGTCCTGTTGGACCCAGGCATCTTAGGGGTTTACTCCTCTGTAAAGTTACAGGAACAAAAGTTTTCCTGTAAGTGCAAAATCACAGGATTAGATTCATCATATTCACAAAGTAAACACTGTGACCTTCTGAAAGTTGTTATTTCCCCTTCAAGCGTTCAGAGTAATTATTTTCTACAAACAGTCACCGTACCTAAAATATTTTACATTGTGGCTTACAAATTAAGTTACCTAAGATAACTGGAAGAGATAAGGGGAAGGAAGAGATGCCTCTCCCTTTTTCTGTCTAGCTTTTTCCATTTCATTAATTTTCCCCCCTTTTTGTATGTTTTGTTCTATCATTTTCCCCTGTGACCTTCAGTAAAGTCTTTGGTCAATATGGACAACCAAGTATAAAAAGCACCAAAGCCAAATTCTTTTTTTTGAAAACAGGAACATAAGCATACAGCTGTGGCCAAATATCCAAACACATGTGTTGCTCAGCTTTGGCAACTGGAGTAGATAAGAAGTAGTTTTCTCTTCTTGAATCACCAGTGCTGTAGTTTGAAGGCTTTATTGTTTTGTCCCTTCACCTTTCAACAGCTGCATCTTAATATTAGAAATAGACAAGCTTCTGTGACATAAGTATCTTCTAGAGCAGGTTTGTTCAAGATGTGCAGAAAGCTGGTAGAAACCGAATTTAGTAAATTCAAATTTCACTGGCTATCCTGTCAGCCTGGTTAAGGCTGGAGAAAAGAAAAACCACTGATGGTCCACTAGTTCACACTGAAGGTATTTCTTTGCCCTAGCATAAGCAGCCTCTAAACAACCTTAACCACATATGAGCCCATCTTGCCGTAAAGATTGCTGGCTGGTGTGAGGAGTGGAATAAAAATACCTGGAAGGAGTGGTAGCCTGGAAATCTATCTGAAAGGGGAAGCTCCAGTGGGAAGCCATGCAATGTCTAAAAGCCAGCCACCACACCAGGTTTAGGCTCGTAACACTGAACACCTCTGGTTGTAGAGGTAGCAGTGTTTTAAGCAGCGTTCTCACCAGTGCAGAGGTGTGTTGGCCTGCGAGCGGCCGAGCTGGGGTCCTTGAAAGCTGTTTCTGGGTTCTGCTGCTCCGGCTCCCAGCCTCAAACACTGGCCCCTGCCCCTGCACACCCCATACCCCCCCTGAAAAATAAACCGAATGCGTCTCAGGTGAACCCAGCCATTTGGTTTTGTGGGTGTAGATTTCCATGTGGTCAGGGACTGTGGTTTGCAAGGTTGCTTGTATCAAAAACAGTGTGGCCAGGGGATCTGGGGAGGTAATTGTGCCCCTGTACACGGCATTGGTGAGGCCACACCTTGAGTACTGTGTCCAGTTCTGGGCTCCTCACCATAAGAAGGACATTGAGGTCCTCAAGCAAGTGCAGAGAAGGGCAACCAGGCTGGTGAAGGGGCTGGAGGGCAAATCCCATGAGGAGCAGCTGAGGGAGCTGGGGATGTTTAGCCTGGAGAAGAGGAGGCTGAGGGGAGACCTTATCACCACCTACAACTACCTGAAGGGAGGTTGTAGAGGGGTGGGTGATGGTCTCTTCAGCCAGGTGACAGGAGATAGGACAAGGGGAAATGGCACCAAGCTGGCCAGGATAGGGTCAGATTAGATGTTAGGATAAAGTTCTTCACTGAAAGAGTTGTTGGGGCCTGGAACAGGCTGCCCAGCGAGGGAGTTGAGTCACCATCCCTGGATGTGTTTAACAGTTGGGTAGATGAGGTACTTAGGGATATGGTTTACCATAGGACAGGAACGGTTGGGGTCTTTCCCAACCTTGCAATTCTGTGATTCTGTGTTTTGGAAAATCACTAAACTAGTTGCTGACTAGTGTCCCAAAGCAGCTGCTGTTATATTTTATGAATATGTAAACATGTGTCAGATATAAATGACATAAAAAGATAACATTCTGTTCATTTATTTATAAAAATAAATTTATACAAATATTTTATATGATATTTGTAGTAAATAGTAATTATACTGGTTATTTCAATATCATTATGTATTCTATATTATCTGATGTACTGCATATTAACATGGTATGTGTGCATTATTAGTATTAAATTATTACAGTACAGTATTAAAATATTACAGTTCTATTTTGTAGTCAGATGAGAGAGAAAAGAGAGGTCTCAGAGAGAAGGTGTCTGACTTACAGGGTGAGGGAGCTGTGGCTGTGCTGGGGTCTGTGTTGTGTTTTCCCCAGTGCAGTGGAAGTAATAATACACCTCCCTCTGTATTGCACCTGCACGGAGCATGAGGCAGGATGGACCTGCTCAGAATCAGATTTCAAAATCATCTGAATAGGTGGGAGATCTGGGCTGAAGTGTAAAACCTGGGGTTCTGGTCTGTGGCAGGACTGGGGCAGTGCTGAGATTACAAGATGAGCAGCAATTATTTTGGTCAAAAATTTTTTTTTAAGAAAAAAACAACTCGGGAAAGGGGAAGGGAGTAACTTTGCTCCATGGCCACGCTGGATGGGACAGGAAACAATCTTTTTCAGCAGAAGGGAAGGTCAGGGCTGTGTCTCAAAACATGCTCTCTAAGAAAAAGGCTCACAAAGCTCTGGGATGACATGTGAGGGTGCTGCCATGGGAAGTCCTCGGTCCCAGCTTACGTGAGTGTCTGTCACCAACCAGAAAGGAACTGAATCTGCTTAGGAGGGGCCTGAATTTTTAGTGATTTTACTTTCCTGATTAAACCTCTCATCCGCAGGAAGTTTTTCTCTAGAGCAAGAGTATAATGGATGTTTCCCAACAGGGCTGGAGAAAAACAACCAGAAACTAATTTTTTTCGGTAGGACATAGAGTGAGGGAGGAGAAAGGGCACCTACCTGAAGGTGTAAGTGACTGCAAAGCACAACCTTATAACCTAGAGCAGCGTTGACCCACTGTCGTGTGAACAGATGCATGGAGGGATGGCAGTGGCACAGAGAAGAAATCTGTGACAAAATTGAAACACTTTCCAATTGGCCTTTGTCCTTGTCACAATACCGATATCTCCCTAGAAGTAGTCCTGGTGCAGTTACAAACCTCCTCCCCTTTTTCTTTGAACAGCACACTAGTGTGGTATTTGCATCTGGCTGGGCTGCAGTCAGGTGCTTCTGTGGTTGTGCACAGGGAGTTTCCAGAGCAACACCCAGAGTTAGGGAAAGATAAGCTTTGGGCATGTGCTTGGTGCAGCAGTGCTTCCTTAACCTTTCTGTTTATCTCTTCTTAAACCTGAAGTTACAGGCTGTAACTTCTGTCTTTGTAGTCTTAAGTATGGTGGGGAGAGGATGTATTTATGTTCTCTGCTGAGTGTTCTCCTGAAGCTGTAGGGAGAACCCTCATCTCCCTGTGACAGTTTGTAAAATCCGCTGCCACACACCAGAAGGGCCCAGCATATTTTATCTGGTAACACTCCAAATGTCATAGCTTAGAATTTTCAAAATACTGCAGGATGGAACAACATTAATGAACTGTTCACAAAATGTAGAAGCTGACAGTTTTGGTGGTGTTTTTGGTTGGTTTTTAAACCTGTGAGATTGAAACGGGGAATGTTATAGGAATGTTATGTTATATATAGGAATGTTAGGTTATAGGAAGGTTATAGGAATGTTTGTTATAGGATTAAATGGTTGAGGGTCTGGCCAGTAGGAATGTCACACCCTTTATTCCATGGATGGCCTGCTTAGATAACGGGAAGCTCCCAAGGACTGGTGGCGCCTGGTGTTACCCCCTGCTCAGATAAAAGCCCAGCTTGCCTGGTACGCATGCGTCAAGGAGAAAGGTGAAAAGTTTATTTCTGAGGAAGACTTTGAGCCTTCATCTTGGGACCCCCGATGACCACCCCCAAAAGACACTGCGCCTGCGCCACTAGGAGGAGACTATGGAAATGCTCATCTTAATACAAAGCGGGACAGGTCATGCATATGTATGGGCGTGTTGGGCAATCTTATGAGTTTTGTAACAATTTGCTGTATAAATATGAGTGCGTTACTGCACCGGCTGCGCACGTCTTTGGAGGAACTATCCCCCGTGCGTCCGCCGGCGATTAAACATACCTCCTTTATAACTTTTTAAGTTGTAAAGTGTGTTTTCCGCGTATCAAGATTTTGATCCTTGCTTTTGAGACAGCTTTGCACAGAAGATGCTGAGGTACTCATTCAGTGGGATGTTCTTCTGTTCCCCATCACATGGATTCTCCCAGTACAGGAGTCCAGAGTCATACCAGGTTATGTTACTTTGTGAAGTAAATATCTGCTCAGATTTTATTGTAACTGAAAGCTTTTTGTACAGTCTTTTTTTTTTTTTTTTTCTACCATGTCTGACTAGGAAAGTGAGCATTTTCTGTCTGAAATCTGGATTTCATAATTCTTTAGCTCTGAGGGAAAAATGTCTGGCTTTTTTTTTTTTTTTTTAGTTGAAGTATATTTTAACCTTCTTATCTGTAGCTACAAAATCAAGGATGCCTTTTTTTAGAAATAAGCTCTTACTCACAGACTCAGCATTAAATTTTTTAGACCCGAGGCAAAGATTTATTGTGCAACCAGAAAACTACAGTTGAAACTGTTCTGCAAAGCACTTGGCACGGTCTGTGCCAGATGTGTGAATCCCAGGAATTCTAGCAGACTCCAGGAGTGTTAATGACTCAAGTTTAAACCATTCAGGTTTAACATCTCTCTCTCTGATTTCCAAAAATAGAGGCAACTGTTGTGGAACTAAACCCTATAGAAAGAGGTGTTACGTAATGGATGAACGAACATTAAATATCTACCAGCAGGTCAGTAATTTCCAAATCTGCTAGATTTCAAGTTACATTGCAGTGTGGAATCTCCTTAAAACTTGTGCCCTCAAGTCAAGGCGTGTGGAGAGATCTCATTCAAATAAATGGTGTCCAAACCCTCGTTCAGATAATCCCTGTTTTCTGCACACAGCTTCGCTTCGTAGCTACAGCTCAGAACCTCATAAATGGCATCTTTTTGCTGAACTGAGTATTATGAATTAAACGAGCAGCCTGGGGCTCCACCCACTGTGCCTGACGTTGTGTCTGGCATCCGCCTGAAAACTGGACCCGGTGCTGAGTGTTTGCTGGACAGGCACCGTGATCTGGTTGAAATGCTGAAGATTTTTTGGCTGGGGGGAGCTGGGCCGGATACTATGATGTTACAGATCTGCTTTGATTTGAGGGGAAGAAGGTATTTCTTGTGGGGGTGAGTGAAGAAAGCTAGAAAATTATATAAGCAGTTTATATAAATGCACTGTATATAGATATTTTTTCTCCTTTGTCTTGCCACAAATAGTCTAAGTCCTATAACACGTTAGATGTTATGGTACCATCCAGCAAAACGCAGGTCAATGATCATCCCAGAAACAGACACATTTATCAATTAATGCTTGCAGATTTTAGCAGATAATTAAGTTCCATGCATTATTTTTCCCTTATCTCTTCTTCTCGAGTTGTCTTGTGAGAATGTTTCCCCTTCAGCTAGTTTTTTTTTGGGTTTTTTTTGTCTGGTTAGATTATCTATTCTGAAATAATGAGACTGATTTAAGTACAGAAATGTACTGCAGCCCTTCTTAGTTATGCATTCACAAGTATGGAAAAAAAAAAGGCTGTCTGGCAGAGAAGAAAATTTTAAAAATTGTAAATTTGGATCTACAGTTTATTTTGGACTGAAAGACAACACGTTATATCAAGCGTTGCAAAAAAAGTTCTCCTTTAGAACAGCTCCACAAGATAGTAGAGAATTACTGGAACACAGCATCAGGGAGTTTGTACAGAGGGTGGTTATTCACCCGGCCCTTTATTTGCAAGAAACATTGCACGCTCTAATCGACCTCGCTTCAATATGCTGCATCTGCTTTAATGCAGGGTGTTTGTGTCTGATCAGCCTCATGAAGATGGTTGAAATTTGTTTTGGTCTAGCCAGGAGTCAAGGAGAAATGGCAGCTCGGAGCCATATAGAAAATACATGCACTATTAACCACTGCAATTTAATTTTTCTGTGTGTGCATGTTAACTTTCAGTACTTTCCTGTTGGGTAGTTAACTCCGTAAAGCTCAGTGACCTCTTTCCAATCAGGCATCTCTAAAACTGTCCTCACCTCTACTGACCTCCTAGGTACTGATTAAACTGTTTGGCTGTGTTTGATTAGCTTAGTTCACAGACCATTTAACTGGTGCAGAAGTATTTACCTCGGGATAATACTGTGAAGATTAAGATAGGGGAAGTAAAAACCTGGAACCACTTCAGCAGGTTTTATGAAACAAAGAGGTATGAATCCAGTGCGTGTGTGTGTGTCTGTGTGTCTGTGTGTGTTTTAACATCTCAAGACTTTCCCTTTGGTCTCAATGACTGTTTTTTCTTCTGGAGGAGTCGTCACTCTCACTCCTTCAGGGGATTGCAGTGATTTACCTCATTGCAGCAGTTTTTCTCGTGGCTGTACCCTGATGTCGATGCCCAGACCGTGGATGTGAGATACACACCGGGCATGAAGAATATGGTATTCAACAAGATGAGAGCAGAGCAAATTGCCCTGTGTTTACTTCATTAGTATTGATGCACTGTCACTGTCTTAGCATGATTAAAAAGGGGAAAGTCTGAGTGAACGCATTTAGACATCATCTGTTGGGTGTCTTTCCTTGGCTTCCTCCACCTGTGAATTTCACTACTTGCCTACACTGTGTAGTGTTGGAAGACAGGTTGTCTTGTTCTGGCATAGTTTGGGTAAATTTGTAATATTTATATCCATCCTTTTCATCAAATGCCCTCTTTTCCACTACTAGTGGCCACAGGGCAGTGATCTTCACTGACATGTTCCAAGGGAGTTGGCAGTCTTTTTTCTTTTCCTTTCTTTTTTTTTTTTTTTTTCTTGTCTCCTTTCTTTTTTGGTTCTCTGACTCTTCAGAAGCAGTTGGGATGATGATGATGGGTGCATATTCCCTTTCCTACCCAGGTCATTGCTCAGGAGGAACTTCATTGTGCCTCTCATTCAGGAGATGGGTGAGCGTCTCCCTGTGTAGAGGAGGGAGGTGGAGTTTCTGCTCAGATGCAGTTTTGCCTTGGCTCTCACAGATGTCATTGCCAGGGTTTTGGGACTAGGTTGGCAAGTGAGTAGGACAGCCTGAAAGACACACCTGTTTGCCTTGATGATACTGTACAAATCTTGCTGTAAAATTAATGCAGCCTTTGGTAGTCTTGGGTTGGAGAATTGGAGGGGACATCCTGGCTGTGTAGAGGGACCAGTGGGGATGAACCTATGGTTCCACTGGGTTTTGTGTGGGTTGTTCATCTCTCACAGTACACAGTTTGGAGATGCAGTGAGTTTCCTGCAGCCTTGCATGGACTTTTTGTCCAGGGCTAATGTCTCAGGAAGTGTTAAGCATGGTCTGCAGCTCTGTCTGCTGCAAAAGCCTCCTCCCAGTCAACTGGCAACTAGGAGAGCTGGACCCAGGCCCTTATGACTAACACCAGGGTCCTTTGTCAGCAAGGTTCTTCTCACATACTAGGAAGGTCCTTTGTGCCCGTTGCACACTGCTATCAGATCAGTTAATGCCTGCTCTCTAAGGCATGCCATATCTTGTGGAAGCTTTATTGAAGGTCAAGTAAATTAAGTCACGTAGGTCATTTTCATCTGCTTGATTCACCTTTCCTCTGTATTTAATGACTGCTTTGAAAGACTCTCACAGCCATCAGGAGTCTAGCAGTTTTCCCTTGTGACTGGTGCACAAGTGTGATCCTGTCTGGTTGCATTCATTTTAAGTGCTGCACTACTTTTAGTTATGCTCTGGCTGTGCAAGATGCTTCATAAAGATAACAGAAGTGTGTAACTTTTCCTGTATTTATAATTGCGCTATAAGGAATTCAGAAGGATGTCAAAGTAAAATTTCTGCTGATATGACAAGCTGTTTGAGAAACAATGTCTTGTTTCTGTTGTGTGTGGGGGTTTTGTGCTGCATTCAGGGGACTGACAAAGGAAAACGGCATTATCATTTTTCACATGGTTTGACCCATTAGACTGTTTTGTAGAAAGTATTTGAGTAGGCAGCAAATTGAATTCCTTTTACATTTTCAAGACACTTAAGATAGAAAATAGAAAAGACAGCACTAGATAAACATGCTGCATATATAATAACATTACTGCCAAGGAAATTTAATTCAGTCTTCAGTGATGGGTTTGGGCAGATGTGTTGCATTCAGCTAGAGATAAGGTAGTGCATGCAGTGCAGTCTCAAGTAAGTAGGAACAGAATGAAACTGATATTTTGCATTAGTTGTGTATTATTTATTGTATCTGATGTAAGTGTACAGCAGACACCTGATACTACCACCATCTGCCTGGTATCAGATGCTGTGCCTGCATGTGGAAAGGGTAGGGTGGTGCTGTCTGAATTTTCTTTGTGAGAGTTGCCTCTGAAAAGCTTTTATTTTGTAAACAACTCCCTTGCTAGTGCTTTTCTGGATAATTTGCTTTCTTTGCTAAGGCTGTAGTTCCATCATTTTAAAAGTATATATAAAAATCAAGATTTGCATTAGTAGTTGGTTGCTAGTGTGTGATGGCCTCAGTACTTTATCTCAGGAGAGTGAAACGCAGCAGTTGTGATCAGCTGTTGTAAGAAGCCAATATTCCTGTCCTCAGAGACAGTTTTGGATTAGTTCTTTATCAAAATATACTATGAAGGGGAAGAAAGTCTCAGGTGTTAAAAAAGTGCTTTGCCTGAGTGGTCAGAAGAGACAGATGTCAGTAACATCCTTAGATGAAGAATGAGAGAAAGAAGAAAGCAGCACAGAAAATTCAGGGAAGTTTCCAGACATTTGAGTAGGAAATAAACCGATGCAGGAAACTCTCTGGTGCACCAGATAACTGGGTAGTTGCAGAGAGCGATGAGGTGTCCTTTCAGTCTCCTTTTCTCTAGACTAAACAATCCCAGCTCCCTCAGCTGCTTCTCATATTAGATTTGGCTTCTAAACCCGTCACTAGCTTTGTTGCCCTTCTCTGGACATGCTCCAGCATCTCAATGTCCTTATAGCGAGAGGCCTAAAAACTGAACACAGTACTCACCAGCACAGAGTACAGGGGAAGGATCACTTCCCTACTCCAGCTGGCCACACTGCCCTGATGCAGGCCAAGATGCCATTGGCCTTCTTGGCCATCTGGGCACGCTGCAGTCTCACCTTCCCCATGGCTGGATGCAAGTACTAGACCTCTGCTTCTTAGGCTTTTTTCTTAACCATGTAGCTGGATCTTCATTTTGCCTTGTAGTGTTGGGTTTATAATTAAAGGAAAACAAGCTGCTGCTGCCACCCTAGTGCTCTGAAATCAACCAGAGCACAAAATCAGAGTGATTCAGTTCCTGAGGAAGGGAAACCACAAGTCTGGTTGTCTAACAGGTCACAGAGAGACAAAACGGGGAGAACAATCTACCCTCTCTCACCTGCACCACTGAGAGCAGCTAGGTCCTTCTCCAAAGTCATATTAAGATGACTTCTTTTGAGGGGAAAGTGTGAGAGAGTGGCTTGCTCAGCTATAGAGCTGGGGAGAAATAGCAAGCAGTATGTTTCAGTAAGTGCACAGCTCTGCTGAGTGGTGTCACGTGCTGCAGCCCTGATGAAATCTTAACTTCAGGTGGAGAGGAAAGGTGCTTGAGCAAGAAGGTACAGGAATGGTTTGTGGTCTTAGCGAGCACCTGAGCACTGCAGTTGGCTTTCCAGGCGATGCCCAAGGTCAGGAGCAGGCTGAGCCCCAATGACTCGGTGCTCTTGGGCAGTGTCATGGAGGACACACGTGCGATAAAGGAGAGGGGACATGAATGAACAGTTGCAAACCAAGCCACACCTGGACAGCACCATGAGCTGCCCTGGCAGTTCACCTATAACCTGCTCCTGTGGTTTTCTTGGCTCTCAGATCAGCAAGGTCTGGGAGCCTGGTACAAGTGAAACACAGAATGCCCTTCCCCACAGATGGGGTCAAAGCAGAAGGTTTTTCTGATAAGAAGGAGTAAGAGGAGAGAACAATGTTCAACAGCATCTTTTGGGGGATAATACCTTATCCAGTGATACCTTGAGGAGACAGGGATTATCTAGGCAGCAAAAAGATAAAAAATGGCCAATGGAAGAGCTATCTGGTGCTACCTGAGGCTCACTGGGAAATGCACCTGGCTGTATGTGGTATATGTGGACTTCGTGTGCTCCACTGCACCTGCAGCATGCAAGCTACCAGCCTGTGCAAAGCAATGTGCCGGGAAATGGAATGGGTTTTTGCTTTTCCTTGTGGGATGTGTTTGCTTGTTACGCTGAGGGAGCACAAAGTAACCTGGGCAGACAGACAGAATGACCATGCATGCCCCGGGGCAAGATGCAGTGTTTGTTTCTACTTTATTTTGGTTTACTCTGTGTTCATAAAGGCCTCTGCAGTGCATGCTGGGTGTTGAGTGGGCTGGGAATAGAAAGTTGCAGACTGCTGGGAGAGCAGTTTTTCTGGATCTTTGGCTACTGTAAAGGAAACCCAAAGGACTGCCTGGTTGCAGGCTTCTTCTTCACAGTTAACAGAGAAGGTTGTCTAGAAACTGCCATAAAAGGTAGTCTTTGGTTTTCTGTGGTAAGGGCAGTTTGAGAAAATTTACAAGCATTGTGAATTTAATTTTACAGGTGCCTGTATGTGCACTTGTCACAAAGAGTGCTCCCAACTGCTCCCTCTCTGCTGTATGGCGTGGGGGGGGGGCACATGTTGCTCCAGCTCTTGCACCCGACCAAGCCCCCCTCCTAATTTCAAGGCTATCAAACTAGTGAGATATGTCTTGTTTATATTAACCTGAGTAAGTATGGAGTTTAGCCTGGTGTGAATGGGGGGATGTGAGGAAAACCAAGTGAACACCCTCATTGTACATCACTCACGGTGCGGCGTATTTCCAGAAAATGGGAATCCCACGTGGCTGTGAATTACATGGCAGCAGTACGTGCCATGAAGCTGCAGGGCCTGGATGGAGCTGACAAAGCCAGCATGGAACCTTCATCTTGTCATCCACCGGCCCCTCTGGTTGGGTCTAGGTGTCTCTCATATTCCTTTTGCCTTTATGCCTAATAGTGGTATTATGAGCGTTGTTGAGGTTGTCAGATGCCATGAGGAAGCACTGAGAAAGTTACAGGCACATGTGAGCCTTGCTGAAGCTGGCACTGAGTATTTGAGTTACACAGATGGGTAAAGAGGGAATTTCTTAATAGCAATTATTAAAATCTTTAACTTTCTGTGCTAGCACTTGATAAAGCACAGACAGGTGACAGCATTGCTCAGTTTCACTGGATGGTTTAGTCCCCTGGTAACATGATCACTTGTGTTCTTCACAAACATTTGTTTAAAATACATCTGGGTTTTGTCTTCTTGAGGGTTTTTTGCTGACATTCATTTATTAAGTCAATGTTTCCCTAATGTTACCTGCTGGGTCATAGACACTGTGCATTACTAGCATCAAAAATATTCCATGGGTCTCACTGGCCAGAGTGGGCTCCATGCATTGGGGGGCAATGAGAGAGCATTTCCTTTGCATTCCTTGTATTTTCACAGGGTTGGCTCAAGAATTGCTTCTAGTCACTGGCACAGAACCAGTGCTGCCTGCCAAATGATGTATTCGTCCCAGATACTGCACTCCTACCCACCCCCACCTTTCTTGCTCTGTCCATTGCACTGGACTCCAAATGTGAACAACCAGAACCTTTACCTTCAAGTAACTCTTTTTTCAATGTCTAGTTGCCAGGCACAGTACTTGCAGTTGTGAAATGTTTAACTTGCACAGCTGTGCTGCAGAGAGGAATCTTTTGACTGTCCTTTCCCTGCCCATCGTCTTTCAAAAGCATACAGCCAGGAGATTTTAATTTCTTGCCTTTTTGTCTTCAGCAGGTTTATTCTTGTGCTGCACAGCTATTCTAAACATGAGCCTTTTAAAATGCTCTGTGAGGCTTTATTTTTATTTGTATCTGTTTTAGAAGTACTCCTAGGTCTGTTTGTTCCACTCTGGCAGACAGTAGGTTGATTAAATTTAGCATCATACAATCCCAGAATGGTTTGGTTTGGAAGTGACCCTTAGAGGTCACCTATTCCAACCCCCCTGCACTGGGTAAGGACATTTTCAAGTAGATCAGGTTGGTCAGAGCCCCTCAAATGTTTCCAGGGCTAAAGCATCTCTGGGCAACCTTATCCAGTGTCTCACCACCCTCACTGTAATAACTTCCCTCCTTATATCTAGTCTGCATCTAGCCCTTGAGGTTTAAAAGCATTATGCCTTACTTGCTCACAACAAAAGCTGTTAAAAAGTTTGTATCTTTCTTGTAAGTCCCCTGTCAGGTACTGGCAGGCTGCTGCAAGGTCTGTCTGGACCTTTGTCTTCTCCAGGCTGAACAGGCCCAACTCTCTCAGCCTGTTTTCATAGGAGAGGTGCTCCAGCCCCCTGATCATCTTTGTTTCCTTCTCTGGACTCTCTCCAACAGCTCAATATCTTTCTTGTACCGGGGACCCTGAGCTGGACACTCTGCTCCAGGATCTCATGAGAGTAGAGTACAGGGGCAGAATCCTGTACCCTGACCTGCTGGTCACGCTGGGTTTGGTGAACCCCGGGGTACAGTTGGCTTTCTGGGCTGCAAGTGTGCATTGCTGGCTCATGGCCAGCTTTTATTCCAGCAGCACCCAAGTCTTCCTCCTCAAGGCTGTTCTCAATCTCTTCATCCCCCAGCTTGTGTGGATGCCAGGGGCTGCCCTGACGCATGTGCAGGATGTTGCACTTGGCCTTGTTGAACTTCATGAAGTCACATGGGCCCACTTCTTGAGCTTGTCCAGGTCCCTCTGGATGGCATCCAGTCCCTCGGGGATGTGAACCACACCACTCAGCTTGGTGCATCTGCAAACCTGCTGTGGGTACACTTCATCCCACTGTCTGTGTTGTTGATAAAGATATTAACTAGTACTGGTCCCAGTAGAAAACCCCGAGGGACACCACTGGTTACTGATCTCCATCTGGATATTGAGCCGTTGACCACTACTTTATGGATCTGACCAACAAAGCAAATCCTCATCCACTGAACAGTCCATCTATCAAATCCATATATGTGCAGTTTAGAGAGAAGGATGGTGTGTGGACCGTGTCAAAGACCTTTACTGAAATACAGATCACATCTGTAACTCCTCCATTCTCCACTAATGTAATCTCTCCATCACAGAAGGTGACTAGCAGTCAGCCAAGACTTACCCTTGGTGAAGATATGCTGGCTGTATTGAATCACCTCCTAGCTTCTAGGAGGATCTGTTCCACAACCTTCCAAGGTACTGAGGTGAGGCTGACAGGTCGGGAGTTCCTGGGGTCCCTCTTTCTACCCTTCTTAAAAATGGGTGCAGTGTTTCCCTTATGTCAGTCACTGTGGACTTGAGCTGACTTCCGCAACTTTTCAAACATCATGGAGAGTGGCTTGGCAGCTACATAAGTTCTCTCTACTCGAGATGTGTGGGAAGAGAGGTTGACAGTGAAGACCAAGGCAAAAATGTTGAGAACATCAGCTTTCTTAACTGTTGTTACCAGTTTGTCAGCTTTCCTCGTCAGGGCGTGGGGTACGCTCTCTTTGAACTTCCTTTCCCGGCTGATGTACCTGTAGAAGCCCTTACAATTCTTTGTGTGCCTTGCCAAGTTCAGCTCCAGCCACACCTTGGCCTTCCTGACCTCATCCCTACACAACTGGGCGGTGTCCCTCTACTCTTCCCAAGACACCTGCCCCTGCTCCTGCTGCCAGTGCATTACCTTCTTGCCCTGCAGTTAGACCAGCAGGTCCCCACTCAGCCATGCTGGTGTCTTCCCTTCTTACACCCAGGGATCGAGAGCTCTTGTGCTCTCTGGAAAGTGTCCTTAAAGATCCGCCTGCTCTGCTCTGCTCCCTCGTTCCTGAGAACACTTTCCCAGGGGGGTCTCACTGGCTACCCATGTGGTGTGAAAGTTGGCTTTCCTAAAATTCAGCATTTTGACTTTACTCTTCACCCAATCTTTATACCTCAGGACTGCAAACTTCACCAGTGTGAGATCACTGCAGCCCATGCTGCCTCCAATTTTGACATCACCAATTAGCTCACCTCCATGAGCCCCACAAACCTGCTGCTTACCCCACTAGCTTTCTGTCATTGGTAAGGGTTTGCAGTTGGAAGAAGCCAGCCATTCTTGTAGGCACCTCAAGAATGGTGCTAGGTACACAGCATGGATACAAGAATACATATAGATTCTTGTGATTTAGACTTACTTTAACAGTAAATTTTCAGCAGTTCTGAGTGGAGCAGCTCTTAGAGAAGAGGAGATGAAGCTGTCCAAGCACACTGCCAAAGAATTCCTGTTGGAAGAATATCCACAGATATTCAGAAAGCTGGTCAGGGTAGTTCAACACACCTAGCCCCTGCATTAATGTAAACATTTTCATCTTTTATCCTTTTTGTTTGATACCTAATTTATAAATAAGAGCCTGTATAATTCCTCACCATAATGCCAAAATAGCCCTTCTAGGTTCTGCTGTATTCCCTTAAACAAGATCTGGACTCAATATGTGTCCAGATATCTGCTGAATCCATGTGAACAGTTAGGTGAAAGGGGCCAGACTGGATCCAAATGCAAGTACACTCCATGACACAGTTGGATGAACAAGGATCTAATTGTGTGCATGTGCTTGCTGAAACTGTTCACAAAAATGAGATTATGTTAGAATGCTCTGTGTTACCTAGACTCTGTGATCTTCTGTTACTCTCAGCGTGATTTCCAGTGTTTGTAATTAATTGCTAATGGGTTACTCATATCTGGAGAGAGTTACAGGAAAATAGATATTGACATCAATGTCCCTGGAATGACTACAGGGCTTTGGGTATGACACTTCAGTTCATATTTATGGGGTAAAGGTTTCTTTATTCCTTTCTTTTTTTTTCTCTTCGAATGAGCAGTATCTGTGTGTGTTCTACTAACTCTATTCAAGGATTGGAATAAATGCAACCACAAGAAAGAACTGGCTGGAAACAGTATCAAGTTGATACAGTAAAATATCTTCTGGCATCTTTGAAATCTAGCGCGTTTTAAGAAATATTTTGGTTTATTGTCTGTCTTTTAATTGGCAAGAGAAGAGAAAGTCTGTAGTACCACAGATGGAAAGATTTATAATTTTTAAGGCTGGGTTTGTTGTTTTTTTTTTTCTGTTATCTCTGGAGAGGCTTAACAAGTTTATCTGGGTGCATTTATTAAGGAGATCAGTGATGTGCTTTTGTCATGTTAACTTAGAACAATTTACTATCCTGCTTGCAGTTACTTTTATTCAGCTGCTTTTATAAGCATGTGTTTTGGCTAGGACCATCTCTCACTCTCATCATTAAATGAAGCAGTATGAACAGAAGTGAGTAATTTTGGAAGGGATTTCTTCATCTGTGTGATGCAGTCGATACAGCACTGCTGAAGCACAGAAAGACATGAGTCAAAGACGTGCAATTCAACGATGTAACAATACGTGCAACAGTATAATGAAGTTGTTTATTATACACTCCCTTCCATTTTACTGCTTGCATAATTGTAGGATAATCTGAAGTGATCAATTATATGATGTTAGAAGCACACAGCTAGAGATGTTTCGAGGGGTAGTAGAAAAATTGGCACGTAATTGGGTGGAACATTTCTAAATTTTATCTACTGGCTGTTGACTACAAGGTGTTGTGCAGTGTTTCTGTCTGGCTGACATCAGAATGTAATCCCTGCTTTTACTGGCTCACCTCTAGGGCACATTTAATATTATTCTCTTTTCTATATCACATGAAATCTTGTCTAGGAACTTTATTAGGGAGTCAGCTGCATTTGATCGATTATGTACAGTTGGATACAAGCCTGTTCATGGAATAATCTGCTGTCTTCATTTTTCTAGTATTTTTTTGAAGTGTGCTCGTTCTTGCAACAATTTTTTTCCAAGTTTTCTGTTTGGTTGTTTTTTTTAAGGTCTTAAAAAGAAACTGCAGGACAGGACCTCAGCCCGATACCAGCAGTCTGATAATGGTATTTTAACAATACAATATAATATAATTATAATAATGTAATTATTGATACTTCAAAAAGTGCACTGTAAAGATAGTTTCAGAATGTTTTTCTTGCTGAAAATTAAGTCCTAGCAAAATCATTTGACATCCCAAACCATCTTTTTGTTAACAAAAAAAAAAAAAAAAAAGAAAGAGGAAAACCTAAACCCTTAAATTCTGTTATAGAAAGTGGAATTTTATCCTCACACAGAAATGCTGAGTTGCTGTGATTGTTCTAATTTTCTACAGACAACAACCCCTCTGTTTTGCATCGATGCTTAATGTGGTTTCACTGGCACTCTTTAGCCAAATAATGCATGTTTTCAATATTTCCATAGTTGCACTATTCCAATTTCCCTTAGTTTAGAAAAGCCTTGAAGTGAAAGAAATCCTGAAACATTAAAAATGCAAACCAAATCTGGCACAGTAAAATCTTTCAGAAGCTGCTTGCATTTGCTCGTGAGGAAGAGCATGTGTAGCTAAGTAGTCCAGGCTGGAACAGAAGGCATTGGTTTTCCTTTATGAAGATGGGAGAGTTTGGTCTTCATAATTTGTGTCTAAATCAATGGTAATATTCCTGTTTAGTAAATTAACGTGCAGACTTTCTCTTAATACAATTTCTAGGAAAATGAAAGACCAGGGGAAAACATCTTGCCTGCAAGCTGTGTGAGCTTCATTCTTCTCCTTGTAATTCTAAAACTAGAGAGGGTACACACACTTCATTGTGAACTCAGGAAATCATGTATTTTAAAGATTTTTCCAAACCTGTGGTGTGATTAGAACGGGATTGTGAACGGCAAGCTGAGGCACATACTGATGTCTGTGATACAGTGCAGTATCCTGAGTAATGGTGTGAAGAAGGATACAATTTTGGAACAAATGTTAATGAACACCACAAAATAACCAAGCCATGATACATAAGCCTCTTGGTAACTAAGTAAAACCAAGGCTTTTTTTTTTTTCCAAACACTTGGAACTTTAAAATCTTTTGTTGATACAGTTTTCAACAATTATTAACCGTGTTCTTTCTTTTACAATGTCCTTTGTTGTATCCAGAGCCAATAAAATAAGAAAGATGGCTAAGATTGACTTGAGGCTACAGTAAATCTTCTTGCCACATTTTACTAGTCCTAATGCACAGGCATCTTCTGAAGTACTCCTGTGAACTGCAGACAGTCCTACTGACAAAGCTCATGGATGCACTGTGAATACCTGGTCTTTACCCCAGCACTCTTTCAGCAGAGCTGGTTGCAGAGTTCCCAGTTACTGATATGACAGAGCAGCTTTTACCCCAGAGGGTCCACATTGAGTGCTAGAGATTATTACCCAGTAACTTGGTTATTGGAAAATCTTGGTTATTGTACAGTAACTTAGGTTTTGGGGTATTTTTTGGGGTTTTGTTCTGGTTTGGGTTTTTTTTTTGTCCAGTAGCTTGGATATTGTCCCTGCTTAGTTATTGCTAGACCTGGTTCTGGCAAAAGCAATTCAGGGACACATTGTGTTTGCTCTGGAAACTTGTGTTGGTGGTGTCACACTCCCCTCCAGCTTAATTTGAGTGAGGCTGGCAGCTCCTGTGTGAAGCAGAGCTTGCAGTCATGAGAGTGGAGGTAAGAGATGCTGGATTGAGAGAAATGGAGCAAAGGTCTTATTCTTGTTTCTTACTCCTGTTTCCTGGTGGCTTGAACCCCCCCTTACTGAACTTCAGGCCTGCTCTGAGGGCTCAGGGGTGGCTTTGAGTTCTGAGGAAGAGTTTGAAATTCCTGGGGAATATCTGAGTGTGGACTAGAAGCCAAACAGCTCCAAAAGGCTGTTTCCCACAGCTATAACATGCTTCTAACTGTGTTTGAGCACAGCCTGTATATTTACAAGACTTGCAAAGCCCTAGAAGGAACTTCAGGGAAAGATACATGAACAGTGTGGTTACCCACTCATTCTGAGCTCCTCAGCAAATGTTGTTGGAGCCAGAGTGGGGTAAATCAATTTTCCTGCTGTTTTTTTTTGCTTTGGCTTGGTTTTTTATATTAACTTTTGGTAGACAAAATATGAACTCAAGGCAATCTGTCTTACAGTGGTCAAAGCTCAGCTAAAAAACGCCATCTATCAAAGATAAGGATACAAGAATAATAGGGACATATTTGGATCAGTGCTGGCTCCCCCAAAAACAGAGATCAAAATCACCCATCCAGGGAAGTAACTGCAGTGTCATTATTCCTTGGGCAAGTCCATACTCATAAAATAGATGTTTAGGTCTGGTTCAGTGACCACGGAGCTCAGTGGAGTCTTCACTTTGGTGGGTATTACATCAGGCTTTCCTAGGGAAATTTGACAGTGGATAGTTTGGCTGCATCACAACAGCTGTTTCTTTTCGTGCAGCAGTGGCCCTACTTGTACTCAGGGAGTGAGCAACCTTGCAGCAGTGGAAATGTCAGAGCTGGAAACCTTCATTTTGTCTTTGCTGATGAAAGACACTGTGAAAAGGCCAGATTGGGTTTGAAAGGGTGGAAAAGTTCAGTGTCAGTCCCATTACAACCTCAAAGGAAGGTAGACCTAGATTTTAACAAGTGGTAGTTGTACAGCTTTCCATGGGCTTATATCCACACTTCATTTTGTCCAGATCTTCATCCTTGCTGCATCTTTGCTGCTGTTAGTAGAGAAAGCCATGAGTGCAGGTGCAAATGCTTGCATTGTCTACACTTTCACTCCAGAGGACTTTTGGTCCTTCTGTGACTCTTCACCATGCTGTGTCTGAACATGGCTCATGTAGCTCCTGTTTAGTGAGTGGTTAGGAAAAATAGGTGCAGTGGTGCTTGTAGCATTGCATTTGGATTAAGGATCAAAGCCCCAAACTGTTTCTCAGTCCTTTCTGCTGTCAGTGCATGGATCATTCCACTTTGTGAATGACACAGGCTCTTGGGAGGCTCATAATGCTGTGGGAGTCTTCCAGTGGAAAAGGCAAGGAAATCCCCAAACTCTGTCCCAGCCAAATCCTTTTCCTTCTCACCCAGATAAAGGAGTTTTACCAGCAAACAGGTTTTGCTGCTTTCCTCTGGCTTGCTGTGATGACAGCTGCATTTGAAGGCATGCCACATTTGGCAAGGAGGGTGCCTTCCCTGAAGACTATCCATCAGCTGAGGAGGAGCTGTGGTCTCCTGGAGCAAGTATGACAACCAACCAGATTTTTCTGAATGGAGAACAGCATTACTTGCCCTGAGAGATGTGTGGGTATTTCTTCTTCTACTTCCCCCTGCACCCCCATGTCAGGAAAGCATTCCTGGTGCTGCTCATTGGTGGCAGGAGTGGTTGTTGCAGTTCATTGTGGGTGAAACCCTGGCCTGCTTAGTCAGTAGCAGAGCTCCTCCTGACTCCAGAAGGACCAAGGTACAAGCACAGAAGCTCTGAGACACATAAAAGGGAGGGTATTTGCTACACATAATGATCAGATCAATGTAAAATTTGGGATGTGCCTAGAACTGTGAAGGTGGAAAATGAGAGTGAAGGTGTTGGTTTGTGCCTACTGTACATCTGTATTTACTTCTAAATCGGTTCTTACATGAACAAATAATGTAAGTTCATTTAATTTGAAAGTAGTGATTTTGTTCAAGGCAAGAGGTTGCTTTCCCTTTGAAGATACCAGCTGGAGACTGTACTGAAGGCGTTAAAGAAACAGTGACCAATGAGCATAGCTGGAGGAATTATTCTCTCATTTAAGGATATGTGACACTACCTATGTCACAGGCTTGCAGAACTTGCCAGAATTTGTGAGCCTTTCCTCTGTAATTGATACCATTCTGTTTCCTGGAGACACATTCAATTAAAAACATGTTTTCCTAACTAAAAGAAACTGTGCAGTTTGTATCAGAGATGGACATGTACTCCTTTCTGCCTTGGTAAGTCAGGAGACCTAGTTGCTTCATACCTTGCTTGTAAATGTCATTATTTTCTACGTGCTTTCTTTCACTGCATCTCTGCTTCTTCTTGCTTCATAGCCTTTTTTTCAAGAAGAAAGTAAATTTGAGTCAACAGAAATGTTGGCCTCACAAAGTTTAAAATTGTAGAAAATACACAGACCTATTCCTAGCCCTTCCAGTTTGCTGGCCTGTTTTGAATGAGTGCTTGTCCATCCCAGTCCTTTGAGAAGTTGATGACATCCTCAGCAATACTGGTGAAGAAAACACCAGGACAGAGAGACTAAGCTTTATCTACAGTAATGGTAGCAGTCTGCTAGTAGGAGACAGCAGGGGAGGCAACTAGCAGTGCATGATTTTGGGGTGCTCTGTTACATGGCTGCAACATCATCTGGAGGAGGTTGCAACTCCTGCTGAGTCTGTTTCAGCCTCTTACTTTGGGAAGGAGAAATATGGCCTGTGATCCTGGATGGACAGTGAGTGGGGCCCGGGAGACTGCAGCAGGACCCTGTTGTGCCTTCTCTGACAAATGGACATGTTGACTACAGTATTTTAGCAATATTAAGCATTTGGCTTAAGAAATGCAAATAATAAAAGAAGCCCTGATATTGTCTGTTCACTAAAGTCTTGAATGAGATAGATACTTACACCACATTGACCGAGCCTTTAATTCATAGTGCTCTTAACCTGTTAGCTAGCAGTTGTGTTCTCTTACTTCTAGGTAAGAAAACAAAGATCCTTCAAAAGGAAGCAGTGCTTCCCCTTCAAATGGTAATGGAGTAGCAGCCTGGTAAGTCTGGCCAGAGTAGAGAGGCTGAAAATTAAGAGTATTTAAAACATCCTGAAGTTCTGAGCTTCTGAATATATTCTGATACATCCATCAACCACTTCGATGAAGACACAGAATGTACCTCAGCAAGTTTGCTGATGATACAGGACTGGGAGGAGTGGCTGACACACTGGCACACTGTGAAGCCATCCAGTGAGATCTGGACAGGCTGGAGAGCTGGGCAGAGAGCCATCTTATGAAATTCAACAATTCAACAGTAGGGTCCTGCCCCTGGGGAGGAATAACCCCAGGCACCAGTCAAGGTTAGGGGCTGACCTGCTGGGAAGCAGCTCTGTGGAAAAAGACCTGGGAGTCCTGGTGGGCAACAGGTTAACCATGAGCCAGCTGTTTGCCCTAGAGGGCAAGAAAGCCAATGGCATCCTGGGGGGTATCAAGAAAAGTGTGGCCAGCAGATCGTGGGAGGTTCTTCTCCCCTTCTACTCTGCTCTGATGAGGCCTCATCTGGAACAATGTCTGCAGTTCTGAGCTCCCTGGTGCAAGAAGGACAGAGCACTGGGACAGGATCCACAGAGAGGTTGTGGAGTCTCCATCTCTGGAGACATTCAAACCATGCCTGTATTATGCCCTGTGCAGCTGGCTCGAGGTGATCCTGCTCTGGCAGGGAGGGCTTGGACTAGATGATCTCCAGAGGTCCCCTCCAACCCCGACCCTTCTGTGACTCTGTGATTCTGTGATTCCTTTGCTAGTGTGAGAAAGCAGACTCTTGACACACTGGGACTCTGGGACCTCTGGCTGTAGAAACTGGTAAAATATTGCTTCTCCATAAAAACACATGAAAGTCAGGTTTCAGCTGTTTTAAGACTGGTTTTAAATTCATGCTATGCAAAACTAGTAAATGCAGGGGCGTTTTACACCTGTCTTTTAATATTTCAGGATTTGGGGGTTAGGTTTTTTGTACAGCTGTGAGATTAGAAAGATTAGTTTTTATTACTAACAAAAGTAATTTTTGCATTGTAGTCTATCAGCCTCATGTCCCAAGAGTTGGTTAATGTAGCCATGGTTATGCTGTTCCACTGCATAAAAGTCAGCATGGAAGTTCCTGAAATGCTAGTGGTAATAGAATTTTAAACATAGATTTGTGTGATGCAAGTTTGTCTGTGTTGACTTGCCCAAGATTAGCCTGGGAAGGAAATCCATTGCTAACTGCCTGCAAAGGAGCAGTCTCCCAATGAGGTTTCTTGCTTCTTTACAACAAAACTGCATCTGTCACCCTTGCTGGGCACCAGGTCCAACAAATGCACATTCCAGGGTTCAGATGCTGCTGGAGGACACGCACTTCTCACTGCACACCTCTGCTTCATCCTGTTTTTCTGCATTCAGCTCCTTAGCTACATCCTCTTGCTGCCTCCTGTCCAGGGGAGCCACATCACAGATCTCCCTCTTAGTCCTGAAGAACCTCCCATAAGATCCTAAACAAAATTTGCAAGGGGGCAAGGGAGGACAGGTAGTTGAGGTAGCCACATCTTTGTTCCCCACCAGAACTCATTCATTCTCCGCATGGGATAAAGGGTTGGTGGTAGCCACAGCTACCAACTGCTGTTGCTCCTCGGACTTGCCTGTTACCAGTGCTGCTCAGGATCCTAACAAAGGTCCTCTTCCTACTACTGTATGTAAAATCAGGAAGAATTTTTTCTGCATTAGACTAGCTAAGCCAAGCCAAGCCCCATCCCAGAAAGAGATGTTTTTTAGAGGTTGCTGGTTTTCATTACCCTTTGGTCACTAAGTAGGGTGCCTATGGCAAAACCATCGTTCTGGGTACAGAAAATACTCCCTTTACCAAATAAAATGCTATTCCAGAATGCATTAGTGGATGTCAAGGAATGAATTTGCAACAATAACTCTTTCTGGCATAGCACTTATTCTGTCTCTATAGCGACATGTTGTAAATGAGGTCATAAAAGCCAAACAAGCCATAAAATTGGATTTTTAATTTCGGGTCCAGATAGCCACAGTGAATTTCCAGCACCTAGATATGCTTCATTCTGAATTAGATAGGCTCTGAACTGCACAAAAGTGCTGTGGAAGGTTAAGGCTTTGCCATCTGTAATGCAGTTAAAACACCAGTGTTACTCACACTGAAAGTATAGTGTGTTTTTGCCAGCTACTGTATGATTTCAGAGTATCCATGTTAGCAGGTTATTAAGCATGAGTCATCTTATCTAATCTTGCCAGACTGAATGAAGGACTTATATAATCTTCAAAATGTGATTTAGCGAACGGGAGCAGACTGTCAGCCAGCAGCATGCTGTCTGACTGAGCAGACAAGGTCCCTCCTCAGGAAACCATGTAGATACTGATGGATTTGCTGTGGCTGCTATGGGGTGAATCCCTCCCTGCCAAACTGCCACTGTCAACTTCTGCAACTGGCAAACTGAAGACTTCTGAATACCTCATGTCTTTGTATTTTCAGACCTGCACAAACAATCTAGACCATGTCAGTTGAGCTGATTTCATTTACCTGTGGGGAAAATGCTTCTTCAGCCAACCTGGGCTTTCTGTCTTCCCAAGATGCGTCCCTGGTCATGCAGCAGCTGAGCAGCTCCATGCTTTCCCATGGGTTTGCACTGATGTACCCTCTGACTGTAGCCCTGACAACAGCTCTCCCTCCTTTCTACTCTTCACTTTCCATGTTGTCCTTTTCAGCTTGTGTGAGTATGGTGTTACTCCTTCCATCTTTCGGTGTTTCCTCTGTGGCAGGGTGCACTGGAAGTCTCTGTGTGTGACTGTACTAGCCAGCAGAAATGTGGATGCCCTGGGGCTTTTGACACCTGTCAAGATTTTCAAAAGGTTTAAAACAAATAGAAAAGCATAGCAAACAACTTTTAGGTGTGTAAAAGCTGTATATTTGAAATGGAAAGCCTTCTCCAGTACCTAAAAAGCTTGCAAGGTGGGGGCCTATGGCATTTATTGCACTGCACAGAGGCACTAATACAGTGAGCTTTGTGTTGCAGGTGGTGCTGTGAGGTCTGTGCCATTGCTGGGGTTTCATGTGGGCAATAGTAGAGGCTGGAATTTGAATTATTATAGCAGTTGTTCTCTGTGTGTTGTCCCAAAAGTGGGGTCGTTCCCCAGTGTGCAGTGTGCTGTTACACACACAGAGCAGAGGTATTGTATTTGCTCTATTTATTCCACGCCTGCACAGAGTTGGTGCTAGGTGGTAATTCCACACAGCCAGCACACAACACACAGATTCTGCAGCTTCTTTATCTTGTTACAGGATTAGAAAACCCAACAAAATTTACACTAATTGGTTAGTAATTAACACATCCTCTACTATTGGTCAAGGATATTCAAATTAGTACACATGCTCCTTGAAGATGGGGAAGGTGTCATTGGCATAGTCCTTGAATTGGGCGGGTGATCACCATCTCACCCCTGCCACCATTACCTTTCCCCCAGTTTCTGTTGACTTCAGGCCTCTCTGACAATGCCCAAGCTCTGGCATCTGCTGGGGTGGGATGTTTCCTCTTTATCAGCCTTTCAGCTCTTGCCCAAGGGCGCTTTTTAGCAAGGCAAGCTTCTTCTCAGACCTTCGGCCCTTCTTCAAAAGCAGAGATGTTGTTAGCCAAGGGAGTCAGTGCATTTCTCCCTAAACTAAGCAGAGTCTGAGCACTGATACGCGGAAAACACACTTTACAACTTAAAATGTTATAAAGGAGGTATGTTTAATCACCGGCGGACGCACGGGGGATAGTTCCTCCAAAGACGTGAGCAGCCGGTGCAGTAACGCACTCATATTTATACAGCAAATTGTTACAAAACTCATAAGGTCGCCCAACACGCCTATACATATGCATGGCCTGTCCCGCTTTGTATTAAGATGAGCATTTCCATAGTCTCCTCCTAGTGGCGCAGGCGCAGTGTCTTTTGGGGGTGGTCATCGGGGGTCCCAAGATGAAGGCTCAAAGTCATCCTCAGAAATAAACTTTTCACCTCTCTTCTTGACGCATGCGTACCAGGCAAGCTGGGCTTTTATCTGAGCAGGGGGCAAAACCAGGCGCCACCAGTCCTCGGAGCTTCCCGTTATCTACTCCATATCTCTCTGGTTGTTTACATATCTTAAGCAGGCCATCCATGGAATAAAGAGTGTGACATTCCTACTGGCCAGACCCTCAACCATTTAATTCTATAACAAACATTCCTATAACATTCCCCGTTTCAGCACTAACCCAAACATGTTTCTGTCCCTGTTAGAATTCTACTTAACAGGTATCATGTGCCTGTGCCCTAGCTTGAGCTACAGCAAAACCAAGCCTGAATCTCACACCATTTTTACGCTGTTTCCTTATGATATACTTCTTCCTGTTCATACATTGTCCAGAATTTACCTCCGTGTCACGCTTAATTTCAAAGGTGTTGGAAAAATACCTAGCAGTTTGCAAAATACCTAGAAAATCCCATGGTGTCTCAACTCTTGATCCCACCAATAAGGCACGGCACCTGGGTGGGGAGGAAAGATCCATGATGAGCCTTGTGGAGGAAATCATGGGCTGTCCATTCTGTTTCCCACTTTTGGTTTGCACAGGCCACCCTTTGCCTGGTTTGTGATGGTGGGCAGGGATATGCAGGCCGTAACACCACTGGAACACAACATTCTCACCTCCCTTGGCACAGAGCAAATGTGCTTACCTGTAGCTCACTGGGAGGCATCTTTGAAGGGCAAGTGTAGTAGGGCAGGTAGTAATTTGTGTTGATTTTAGGGAAAGCATTCTGCATGGGAAGCTAGCCACCATGTAGCTGTCTGAGCCATGGCACAGTTTCTTTTGTTGCATCTAAAAATGCTTGTGTAGAAGAGGACAGACAGGTAATAATAACATGAGGTATAGCATTGGCATGAATGCTGCATTTCAGTTGGGAAAAATGTAAAGGGGTTTCTGTCTATATGAAAATACAAGTGAGAAGAGAACAATGTGACCTCCAGGTGTTGTTCACAAAGCACGGGAGGAAAGTTAGGGAGAGCCTCCAAACAGGCCTGCAGAAATGAGCAGAAGTTCCCAGTTACTTGTAGCTGTCTGAGAGAGTAACCAGAGGTGAGTGCTTGGTCATCAGGTGTACACAGAGAGAGACTCTCAGACTTTGCTGCAGTTTCTTTGGTATCCCTCGATTACTTTAATGAAAAATGTTCCACTTAGGTGATTAATAATTTAAAATATATATGGAAATTGTATTGAGATGTGATCCCTTGCTTGAAAAAGTGACCTCTAACAGGAAACAGCTGGCGAGATAGCGAACATGAATATCACAGGAGGAATATGAATCTCTATTAATTTATCTGAGCAATATCCTCAAAACATTCTCACTGCGTCCTGTGCCCAACAACCATGAAATTTTGAATTGTTCAAGCTCTTTTGGTACTGATCTTCCACAGGCAGCTCAACCTTTATTCCCAAAAGAAAGGCAATAGCATAAAAAAAGAGATACTTTCCAGTTCTATACTAGCAATAGAGAGGACCCTGGGTGAGGGCTGTGTGTTGAGGCCCACAAGTGTAGTGCTGACTTTCTTCCAGGCCTCTGGAGTCTGGGCTGCCTGGACCTGTTGAAGTCACCTAACGATTCACCACTGAATTTGATCTATTTCAGTCACGTTTCTTGAGGACCTTTACAGCAGGGGGTAATAACTTCCTACTTCAGAAATGGACTGTGGAGGGGTCCAGTATCCCAGTAGCGAGATCTGTGTTAAAACTGGTTTGTGCAATCTTTCCCAACGAGATCATTGTTCTAGGATTGTACAGACATTTGACTCATTTTGTTGTGGTTAAAAAAAGAAAAAATCTTATTGCAGTAGTTAACTGTTAAAATGCCTGGATAACAGGAAAATAGGCACTGACTGCACCTTAAATGTGGAAGTGTGTGGAATGCAGAACATTATAAGCAAAATAAAAGTTAAAAAATAGTGATTGACATCTAATGTTCAACATCCTACAGCTGATGATTTAAACAAGTGTTTAGAGCAGATGCAAGAGGCCAGCAGACATGTAAACTGAACATTCTCACTGCATCTTAATTTTTTAACAGGGCCCCGAGGGCACCTGTGGGCCAGTCTGTCCTGGGACCGCCACTGACCCCCTGCCCATGGCCCAGGAGCCCCATTTCAGCTCAGCTTGGGTCTGCCAGTCCAGTGCCCAGTGCCAGGGCTGGGGCTGTGCCAGCTGCCTGTCCCCCAGCCCCAGCAGCGCCATGATGTTCGTTAAGCAGTGACAATCCCCACTTTAATTCCAGACAAACCTTATAGCCATGCCTATATACCACCAGAAGCTTACTGCTCAGATTGTTGAATTTTGATGTGAGATACCCCAGTAAAATACTCAGGGAAAAGAAAGCCACAGTCCGAGTTACCTGCAAATGATTTCAGTATTTTTAGCTGAGTTATGTTACAGTTCTTTGTTCTTCTTTATTTACTAAAATAATTATTAAACTTTACATTATTTTTTCCTTCTTTTCTATTCAGTTGAATGAGGCATCTCCTGCATCATTCATTTCATTGTCTTTTTTATGATGATAAAAGAAATGCTGATCAGAAAAACAACTGAAAAGTCTCCTAGAAAGTGCTAGAGCATAAGTCCTGAGATGTTGATGGCTTGCAGTCTTGTGTGGGATGAGAACTTGCCTGGAAAGTATTTCTACCATGTGGGCAGGAAACAGTTTCTGGCAGGAAAAGATAAACATGCAACTGGTTTTGTATTTTTATGTTTGACCTGAAGTAATGTAGGATTCATGGTCTTGGAACCCAGAGAACTATGCCTTGTGCTGCTAATTTCTGAACAGTTGATGAAAATGGCAAGTGTTTGTCTTGAACAGTATCATGATATAGATCTGGAAAAATAGGTAATATGGTAAAAAAGCATGAAGTTAACTCTCAGATCTTAAGGAAGCTTATGATTTAAACCTTGCAGGTCCCTTAACTTCTTCTAGGCCACTGGACAACAGATGACTTGTCAGTATAGCATAGCAAAGAATGAACTTGTTTGGTTTGGCCTTACATTGAAAACTAAAATTTGTTGCCATCATTTGAATATCTCTCAAATTCAGTTGAAAAGGAGAGATTTAATGGATCAAGAAATGTGCATAAATGATGGAAAATATCATAAAGTTTCATCAGGTGCAGAGGAGTGTCTGATGTAGCTCTTGATCGTTGCCCTGCTGTTCACAATAAATTGTATATTTTAAGATTTTATTTTATTTTCATTTCCACCTTTTGGGCTGCATTTGGAATTTGTCAGAGATTTAACCTTTAGATCAATTGCCACTGATAGTGAACTAGCTTATTCAAATAAACTGGTTTATCTTATTTGTGTATTTCAGGGATACTCTTTTTCTTGGACTTAAAGGCAGGTTTTTTTGCAGGCAGAGTGAGAAAGGGGGCTGCCTAAAAGCAGGCAGTGTTTTAAGAATTGTGCTTTGGAGCACATACAATGAGAATGAAATGGCTTTATCTGAGCTTACGCATGTTTCACTTGCCTGTGCAAACATCATCTTGCTTTGGGAGTGCTGAAGGGCCTGGTTTTGCTCTCTGTTTGCAGGCGAACAGCAGGCATGAGCTTGGCAACACACAACCGTGAGTGTCAGGACCCTGTGATCTGAACCAGCTGTCTTCCCAGGGGCAAGGAGCTGTAGATCCTGTACCATGGAGGACTGCCTTCACACCTCCTCTGAGAACCTCTCCAAGCTGGTGAGCTGGGCCCACAGCCACGGGACCATCTGCAGCCTCATCCCCAACCTCAAGCACCTGCTCTCTGAGGGGGCCCACGGCAACCTCACAGCCATGTGGGGCTGTAGTGCTGGCCATGCCTATCACTGGCCCTTGGCCGCCACTTGCCGAGCCGGCTCTCAGGAGCGTGTCTGCTTCCAGGACAGCCGCAGCTTCAACTCAGACAGCCCCAGCATGCTAGGGGTGCCCTCTGAGGCACAGGCCAGCCCCCTGGAGCGCTACCCAGGCCGGCCAGGGAAGGCCAAGCTGGACTGCACCCGCACCCGTGACTCTTGCGACTTCTCCTACTGCAGCGAGCCGTCGGAGCTGGGCGAGCCTGTGGAGGAGTATGAGGATGAGGCCACCCTCTTTGACATGGTCTGCGAGTCCTCTGTCACCGACGAGGACAGTGACTTTGAGCCTCATCTGCACCGGGCCCCGTCTGGCCCCCGCAAGAGGCCAACTGCTGGCCTGCCCACCACTGCCCAGGCCCAGCCTGCTGACGAGGGCGGTGGTGAGGTGCTCCTCAAGAAGATCAAGCAGGAGCTCCCTGAGGACTACTACATAGTGGCCAATGCCGAGCTGACAGCTGGCGCCGACGGGCCAGCCCTGGCCCTGATGCAGATGTCCAAGCCCAAACCACACGCCCAGGCCGGGCCCTCCTGCCTCGGCCTTGGCAGGGCCCTGCCCCAGCCAGCTGCAGGCCCTGAGCTTGACCCACAGCGTCTCTCTGCTTCTCCCCCTGGCCTGCCCCGGCTAGCCACGCAGAGGCCATCGCGGGGCCCCCTGGCCTCCCCGGCACGGGGAGCAGTCAGTGGCCCTGTGGCTGCCCTGCAGGTGCCAGCCACCAGCTCCAATGCCACCGTGGCCACCGGGAAGCCCATCAGCATCCCTCTCTCAGCCCTGCAGCTGCCTGGTCAGGAGGAGCTACCAGCCACTGAGGAGACCCTCCCACCTGCCCCGCAGCTGGCCCCAGGTGGTGAGGCAGCTGGCTCACCCTCAGTGAGCACCGAGCCAGAGGTCAGCTCCAGCCAACAGCAGCCCCCCGCCACCCCAGTTGCTGCCCCAGAGGCAACAGCGCAGTCGATGCCAGGTAGGATGCTGGGTGGGTGTGTTTTGGGGGTGGCTTCTCAGGCAGGGCTTGGTGAAGGGGTGGCCAAGGAGGAGGTGGTGCACTGCACAAGGGTGCCTTGGTCCTGCTGGCGTGTAAGCTGATAGATAGAGAAACTCTCCATGCTTGGAAGAGGATTTGTAAGACCTCAACCAAGCAAAGGCCAGGAGCACACCCTGTGAGAAAGCGTGCTGCTACCATGGAGCTTTTTTAGGACAGGCTTCTAGGTCTGTTTGGGTTCACTTGTGTTATGGGAGAGACCATGCAGCCACCTCACTGTGTGCAAAGACTGGGGAGAATGTGAAATCCCACTGTGCATTCTTCTGATGAACCAGAAAGAAGTGGTGTCAGCCAGTAGAGCCTAGAGTTAGGGGTCAGGTATTGCCTTCACCCGGTCAGAAGAGTGATGTTTGACACAGAGAGGCAAAGGAGGGCACAAGGAGAGTACCTGGAGAGAGGTTTACTCTTCTACAAATCTTTACTAAACAGTTTCCATGACCTGTAATTCAGAGCAGCTTGCAGAGTCAAGAAGGACAAACATACCTTAGCTGTGAAAATGGTTAACACTTAAACCCTGAATATAAGCGAAAAAAATTATTTTCTTCCTTGTTCTCAGTGGAAGTTCTCATATCCTGTGTCCATTTTTTTCATTCCCTGTTTCTGCCAAAGCACCAAGAATTGGCACAAACAGAACAACATTATCCAATAAAGAGCATGTTGAGACAGCATACTCCTGTTGAATGATTATCCAGCGTGCAGAACAACTCACCGTTTTCTGGAGGGGGAGGAAGTCTGGTTTTCAGGCAGACTCACCACTTCCCTCAGGACCTGAGTGCAGACAGTGCTGGCTTTGCTCTTTCAGGGTGAGTGGTACCATCCTGGAGGAGGTGAGTGCAGGAGTGTGTCCTCCATATATTTCCTTGCTGGTTCAGCAGAGCCAAACAAATGGGGGAGAGGGGCGGGAGGGAATTGCCTATGTACAATCCCTGTGGCAGCTACTGCAAGAACTAAAAACAATTACTTTAACAACTTGGATGATACTTCAAACTGGACACCCTGAAACCTAATTGAATGCTAGTAAAGCTATTAATTGGACAGAGCCTGCAGATCTTGTTACCATGTAAAACCACTGGCAAAGTTAAATACCCAGTTTTGCTAAGTTAAACCCAACAAAGCATTAGAAATTAGGAAAGATAATTGTCTTAGTTACAGCAAAGCAAATTCCTCTTTGGGACCCATTTCTGCATGGCTGCATCTTTGAGATGCTATTCTGTAGTATTCCTGTCATGGAACATGCCTTGTGGAAATTCCCTTACAAAACTCTGGTTTAGAACTGACTCTGCTCAGCTAAATACGGGGTCCCTGATGTCAAACTAAACATGGTTTGCATTCCTTGGCTTACAGCAAATCACTGCTGTGTGTACTAGAGCAGGTTTCTACCAACCTGCACCTGCAGCTTGCTCAATCTCAAACCTGCAAGTTGGGACAATGGAATAGAAACCTAGGCAGAACTTTTCCATGTAGGTGTGTCTTATCTGGGAGAATCATTTGCTATCAACAGATTCATTAAAAAAACAAAAAAACATTTCAAACTGCTTTTACCAGGTTCTCAGAAGCCAAACAAGGTCAGCAGTTCATACTGCTTAGGGTTAAACCTTACAGAAATGGACATTTTCACATTTATATAGTTTACAGAGCAGGGTTGGTCAATGCCTAGTGTCTCACTGTGAAGACAAAATGGGATTGCATCTGGATTTATACTCACTGCGTAAATCAACCCTCAGAGCCTCCTAATGCTTCTCAAATAGCCAACAGTGTTATCTCAGTGTGCTGTTCGAATTCCAGTTCAGTTGGTTTTGTTCTCAGTACATAAAATTTCTTGTGTTGTTCTCAGAAAGTGTCACACAGTTCTTCTCCCCAGCCAGGTAGAGTGGTGTAGTGTGTTGTTACTTGTACTCAGAGGTGGCTGCATTTTAACTAGGGTACAATGATTGACATGCAACTACAACTTGATGCTCATGTCAGTTAAGTCTCTGATTTCAATAGACCCTGCTCCTTTGGGAAGGAGGTGCTGGCATTTATAAATCTTTGAGCTGCAGAGAAATGTGCAATGTTGGCAAATGAATTTATTACTGATGTGTAGTTCTGCACAGCAGATTCTTGCAGATAAAATGTGTAGGTCTGATTAAAGACTAGAGTAGGGTGATTGCTCACGTGCAGTGATTTCATTAGGCTACCTATTAATGAAGAGCAATGTACCAGAAGTTATGTATGATATATAAAATTTGAGCAATACTGAACTACAAGACAATATTTATCTATACTTTGTAAAAATGTCTCTGTCCTAAACAGAGAGAAACAAGGATGAGTATAATCCTTACATAAAAAAAAAAAAGACAGGAAATAATTGCAACAAGGTGCTGAGAGCATTTGTTGGTTTAAAGACTCAGTGGATGGTTGAGAAACAGAGGTAAAACTGAAAGTGAGCAGGAAATAAATTCTGCCTTGCCCCCTACGAAGTGTTGCTTAATTATAAAATAATATATGAAGCCTTGGTCCTGGTCCCATTTGAACTGGTTGCAGAACTAAGGCCTTAAGTGATGAGTTATGATGAAAGGGTGTGATCCAACCAGCAAGATCTATTACTTTGAGTTTTAGCTTAAGTCCCATATCCTTGTGTTTGTATCAGAAGATACAGCTGATAGTAACTGGACATGGAAGTGTTGTGGCTTAGCCCCAGCTGGCAGTGGAGCACCACACAGCTGCTTGCTCACTGCCTCCCATACACAGGCAGAAAAGGTGGGGGAATATAAAAAATGGGGAGACTAAGGCCAACCTCACAGGCTGGGATAAGGACAGATTACTGGGACAGCACGGGGAGGGAGAAATAACAATGACAGGGTTTTACAGCAAAATATAGAGAACTGGTGATACCCAATGCAGTGTCTCACTGAACCACACAGCTCAGACTGTACAGCCCAGAGCTGTCCTGAAGCTGGACTGTCCCCAAGCCATGAACCTTGGAGCAGTGCACTCCTCCCCCACCAGCCCCCCTTCATGCTGAGCATGATGTTGTGGTTTAGAATACACCCTTTAGTTTGAATCAGCTGCCCTGGCTGTGTCCCCTCCCAGCTTCCTGGGTGCCCCCCTCCTTCTCTTTAGCAGGGCAGTGTGAGAAGCTGAAAAGTCCTTGACTGAAAACATCAGTGTGTTACGAGCATGATTCTCATCCTAAATCCTAGCACAGCACTACACCAGCTACCAGAAAGAAAATGATCTCTCCTGAAATCAGGGCAGTAAGATGGGATTTGAATTATTTTTGTTAAACTTCAGCCCTAATAGGTGGACATTCATATCTGAATTTTCAGATTGTTCTTTACCACTGTAGTAGCAAAGTTTTCATTAAGATATGTAGATATAATTTTGTTCTTTTTTTTTTCTTGAGGAAAAAATTAGAGGACCTACATCTGATAGGAGAGAGAGTTTTCCAATTCTGTAGAGCAGGGAATTTCTGCAATTTTTGCTTCCCACATAGCCCTTTTTGCCTTTTCCTTTTGCGAGTGTTTGGTCTACTTTTAATGTCCAAGAACCAGCAAGGGCAATGTAGGTGGCATTGGGAAGATGGAAAGTGAGTAACATGATGCTTTACGTTGCAGTACATGCAACCTAGAGAAATTAGTGACATTTGAATGTCTGAAAAGTGGGAAAAATTTGGTGTTATTGCAGAATGATATGGAGGAAGGCTATGGTTCAGAGGAAGATAGAGCCTGTTGTGTAGGAAGGCAAGTTTTGATCCTCAGAGAGGTAGGACTTACTTCATAAACAGAACTGCTGAACTATTTATGAAGAAAACTTTCCATCTGAAGACAGAGGATGTCTGTCTTCAGATGTCTGAATTAACAAAACAGTGCAGCAAGACATCTCTGGTCAAACACTATAAATCCAGGAGCAAGGAATTCCATGAGGATACACTAAAAAGATGTCAAACACCTATTTACAAAATGTGCAGAATAAAAAGAGTAGTGAGTAGGAATGCAAGATGAGACATTCTGTAAATTAGGTGACTAAGGTTGTTTCTTCTGTCAGAGACATGACAAATCATACTCTGTGGGTACCATCACAATGCCATCACCCATCTGCATCACTGAACTCGTTGGGCTGTTAGGTGATGTTTTACATGTGTAGGTGTTTGCAGATTTGGAAGGGAAACATGTTGTCCAGAAGCACCACGGTTTTCTTAGCATGCCACACACTGTTCCCCTGTGGTGGTTACCGACTGTCACCAGTGGCTGAATGTGTGCCATGATGGCAGGATGGCCTGCTCTGTGCTGAGGGCATGCTTACTTAGCCTTGCTGACTCTGATATCTCCACTCTGAACTCCTCCCTGTTTTCTGTAGCTGGTATGTCAGGATCCCAGGTGTGTGCCTGGTGATCAGTTTAGTCCCTTGGCTTGGTCAAAGGTGTAGTTCTGGTCCTGTGCTCCCATCATGGGAAGGTACAAGTGGAGACTGGCACCCAACGTGGGTTGACTCCTGCTCTGCTATCAGTGTAAAGATCCCTGTGTCAGTTCCAGGTGTTCAAACAATGCTTCTATCTGAACATGATCATTATAAAATGCAGTGCATCTGGGTGTTGTCTGGCGTTCCCCTAGAGCTTTTAAGTGGAATATTTTGAAGTATTAGAACCTCTCCCTTTTCTGCTCTCTCTGCAATTGTTAGGGTTTAAATTAAGTGGGATCTGATATCTTGGTGTGATCATAAGACTTACAGATTAGGAGCTGTTAGATGAGCATCTAAGTGTTGCAAGACTTAGGAGAAAGAAGTCCTCCACACCTCATGAATTCCCAGTTTTGATGAGGTTTATTTGAAACTCCTAAATCACTGTTTACAATGCAAAGGAATAAAAAGTGTCAGATCATTTGAAAGAAGTGCAAACAAGAAAAAATGCCCTTTTTTGAGGTATATAAAGTATCACCCATACATACAGAAAGGCCAAATTAATCCTTGCTGTAATTCTTCCAAGTCCAGTGGCATTGTGCCAAGAATGAATGTCACACAAGGCAAATTACCACATCAAAGAAAGTTACAAAACTTCATTTAAGCCCTTCCAAGAGCATTCAAATAATTGCTGATCAGTCTCTGCATTTGCAATTCACACACAAAGATTGATGACTTTTGGTTAAAGTGACTGCTGAAGCCTCCCTCCAGGGAAACACACTGCTGAATGTGGTCAAGTGAACAATAAACATATGTAGGGGTGAGACAGTCTCTTCCTCTTTGTGTTGGACTAACGAGTTCAAAGTCCACTGGTGTCTCCTTAGGTCCCATAATTGATATCTATTCTTGCTCTGGTAGCTGAACTAAAAATAAAAAGTGCTGAGATACATAATCACAAAAAGCATAAGGCTTTAAGTTGCTTGTTTAGGGAATAAAATTAGATCATTTTAGTTTTAATCATCAGAAAAAAGAAATTAGTGAGTTGATTAATCCTGCACTGCCACTGCCTTCTGATCTTGCAGCATGGATTTGTTCCCCCAGTTCCACCCTTAATTATCACTGTCCAGATGTTCGTAAATTAGAAACTAATGTTTTGTGGGCTTTATTTTAGAAGTTCTGGTAATGGGACCGATATTATTTATCTTTACAATATTTCCAGGGAGTTCAGTTTAAAAGGAGGACAGTATCATAAAAAGGACAAATTCAGCCCTGGCAAAGAAGTCATCTATTTATCACCAGGGTACAAAACACGGCAAGTAATTTTTCAAAATAAATGAAACCATAGTACTAATAATTCTAACACAAGAGTACATTTATGAAGCTGCTCCTACAAAAGACATCCAGTTAATAATTCTTGCAGCAGAACACTGATGCGAAGACTCATCGAGTGTTACAATATCTTTAGATTTTCACTGTACGTAAGAAATGTGTTTAACAACCATTTCAGGATGCCACATGTGTTTTCTTCAGTGTCCTTGCAGACACAGAAAGCCCACACCTTCTTTGCAAACTACCAGCAGTAGATTTGTCATGTAGAGGGAAGTCTTCTTGCTGTCCTAAATATTAAATATTTATCAAAGCAGCTACTCACACAAGAGCTTAGGCTGCTGCTTTTCTTCATGTCAGGGCTTGTTTCCACTGTTCACCATGAACCTCCTCTGAGTGGAACTACCTGCAGCACACAAAGACTTCTGGCAGCAGTGTTACTGGATATGTATAGATCACAGAATCTCCTGAGTTGGAAGGAACATGTAAGGAACATCGAGTCCAACTCCTGGCTCTACACAGGACCAGCCAAGTGAGTGCATCACCCAGGTGCTTCTTGAACTCAGCCAAGCTGGGTGCTGTGACCCCTTCCCTGGGGAGCCTGTTGCAGCGCCTGACCACCCTCTCAGTAAAGCATCTCTTCCTAACACCCAACCTAAACCTTCTCTGTCTCAGTTTCATGCCATTCCTTTGGGCTCTATCTCTGGTCCCCAAAGAGAGGAGATCAGCACCTGCCCCTTCGCTCCCCCTCATCAGGAAGCCACAGACTGTGATGAGGTTCCCCCCCTCAGCTTCCTCTTCTCCAGGCTGAACAAACTCGGGACTTCAGACACTCCTTGTAAGACTTCCTTCCCCTCCAGACCCTTCAACATCCTTGTTGCCCTCCTCTGGACACTCTACAATAGTTCTGTGTCCCTCTTGTACTGCGGCACCTAAAACTGCACCCAGTACTCGAGGTGAGGCCTCACCAGTGCAGTGTAGAGCGGGACAATCCCCTCCCTGGTCCAGCTGGCCATGGCATGCTTGATGCACCCCAGGATACAGTTGCCCCTCCTGGCTGCCTGGGCACACTGCTGGCTCATGTTTAACTTGCTGTCAACCAAGACCCCCAAATCCCTCCAGATAGAGATACATGTACATTTCTGTATATGTACATACTGGAGGAAACCATTCATGAATAGTCAGGCTGAAAGTAGGTTGGTGTGGGAGACACTTGAGGATGGGCTCTGATTTGTATTAATGTAATAAAAGCTGCATAGGCCAATCGATGCTTTCTAACAGGTGAGGAATGGTAGTTTCCAGGCAGTCTGTGGAAGTTGCTTGCCTGTAGCTAGGGGAGAGTTGAATCCATACCCTCAGAACGATCTACCGCAGCCAGGCCCTAGCAGTTTTTAAGGATTAAATCTTTAAAGCATGCCAAGTTCAGCTGCCAAACAGTCAGGAATATTCTCTGGGGTTCTGAATAGAGGAATTACATCACTGAGAATTACTGACACTTCTTTAAATATGCATTTTTAGTTCGAAGTACCATAGCAGAAAAGTATTAAGTAAGATAGTGTGTCACGCTGGGAGAGAAACTGCCCACTGCAGTGTATGGTTGTGTTCTGGAGCATCACTGCTCATTTCAGACTTAGAAATGTACCCTCTCCCCCATTACCCCAACATGAAAGGCTGAACAAAAGGCAAAAAGCACAAGTAAGAAGTAGAAAATGCTTTTTGCACAACTAGGATGTTTTAGGTGCTTTGCTCTCCCTTTCACTAAAGCTGTATTAAACAGACTGTGGTGCAAAGTGCTGTATTTTGTAACACCGGTATATAAAGGAAGAAAATAAGGCCCCTACTAGTTACAGCTGTCCTGAAAACATATGGAAACAACAAAGGAAACTGTACATCACTTTATTTTTAGGAAATAGAAGATTATTTAACATGGTGGTTTTGATCAGAGATCTGTTTTCTTTGTGTGGTCTTTGCAATTGCTCTGTTTCTATTTTTCAACTTATGATTTGTGAGTCTCCATGTAAGAAAAGGGAGGCAAGGCAGGATCAGATTGGGATCTGCAGAGGAGATGCAGCACAGCAGTCAAGAGAGACACTGACCCTGGAAAGGCTTCAGACATGCACGTTCCTTTTGCACTTTGAAGGGGGTACTGGGATGGAAAAGGAGCGGCAAAACGTGGCATTTTAGGTCAGGATAATTTCTGAGTGTTCCACTTGGGATGAGGCTCGTACTTTGGTAAATGTATCTACAGAAGAACTGTTTCATGGACATATTCAAGGGCTAAGCTTTTAATAGCAGCAGTAAACCTGTTTTCACCTGTCTCCATGGTAGGAGCAAGCCATTTTGGGATAAGTGTTTCTGTGAAGCCAGCACACAGTGATGTCTCATTTCTCCCATTTTTCTCATACCTGCATTATTTCCCTCTTACGCAGTCTTGTTCTGTCATGTCACCTTATTTTTGTGCTTGCAGTGAACCTAGAACCTGCTTGAGCACAAAACAGTTGAGTAAAAATTTGAGTGTATTTTCTGTTTATTTAAGCAAGATAGCAATTGTGAATACAGAGATTTTAGTTTTAGGTTTTCCATAGAAGAAGATAGAAGCATGACACAGTAGATATTTTATCATGGCTGGCGCAGCAAGAGCTGTGCTTACTAAAACATCCAGATCCTGGAAGCACTGAAACATGCTGAAATCTTTCTTTGATACATTATGCTTAAAGGAAGTGTTGACCAGGCTATGAAATCAGAGCCTCAGGAGAGAGAACCTGAAACGCTTACTTTCCCCTGTGAAACTTTCTTGCTGGGGCACTCCACAAACTAATCACACAGAAACGGTTTTTGACAGTGATCACGCTGAACAGCTTGAGAGTGGATCATGGCCACTGTGGGACAGGTGGGCAGAGATGTCTTTTTATTTCCCAAATGAGTCCACATTTGCCAAGCAAAAAGGCAGGAGGGTTGCTGATCTTGTGAACATTGTGTTAGAGGCAGCAGTCCCTATCCCTGGTGGGAGCTGGGAAGAGGGCTGCCTGCATACATATTGTGTAAAAAGTGGTGCTGAGGACCTTGCTGATTCTGATGAAAGCTTTATGTTCTGTGCTTGATTATACATTAATTATACACTGATCATTAAGTGCATTGGGCACATCTAACATATACCTGTTGCTCCCATTAACATTAATTAAACAATATGTGCACAGAGAGGAATACTGTATGTGTTCCTGTTGATTAAACCTGGGATATCTTTAGACTGGCAATGACAGTCTATTGTTGCTTCTCATTAACTAGGTCTTCATGATGAAAACATCACTTAAAACCATATAACTATGGATAATATTACTTAATCACTTGCTTGCTCTTTTGTCCTGGGCAATAAAAGGAAAAAGAAAGAAAAAAGCTGGCTGCCTGTTTTGTTCAGAGATGGAAAAAATTTACTCTGAGCTCTTCTGACCCAGGTCACATCACCCCAGTGGAGAAGCTGAATGGGTATTACTGAATTATTTTAAGCAGGACGTACCTGTACCCAGAGATCAACCCTGTGAAACATAAGGACTTTCTTCTCTGATCTTTGAATAGCTTGTTTCTATTTTCTGTTAGCACTCACCTCTCTTAACTGGGAATCTGCCTAATCCCTGCTTTACAACTGTGGCTGGTCAAGGATAGAAGAATGAATGAGCCACAGAGGCTTGGATGTTTTTATATGTGAATAACTTAATTTTCTCCACCACTTGCAGCACTCTTCAGAATGTGGTGAGCTCTGTCCTTCGGTCATGTGGATGTGCCAAGACATGAGGCTTTTCCTGTCACAGACTCTTGGGAAATGGAGCTCTCCCAGCTGTTTGGGAGCAGTTCCCTCTGACTGTACATTGAAGAAAACGAATGGACAGGAAAACTCCTCTTGGCATTACAGTGCAGCATTAGTGCCTGTATGCTGACACACAACTTACATTTCTTCTTTTCTGTCTGTATGAAGTGTCTCTTTGCCTCTGTTTCCTCTCCTCTGATTTCAGATAGCCCTTAGAAAACTTACTGACAAATAGTTTGTCCCATTTACCATTCACTTGTACAGCTCTTAAATACACCTGTTTACTGTGCTAGTGCATAATAAAGTAGCCATATATATGTATAACATACATCCATAATTATAGCTATTAACCTCTACCTCATGTCATCTCTTACCTGCATTAGTTGGTGTCAGTTTTGGTGCGAACTCGTTCAGGAGCAGGGGAACTGATTGTTCATATTCTAGGTAGAAGAACAAATTATTTTTATGTAAATAACAATACGATCCCAACAGGAAAATTTTGACAACATAATTACAGAAGAGAAATAATAACAATATTCTGAGCAGCAAAGAGGTGTGTATGTGTGCATACATTCTCTTTGTGTGTATACAGCAATAAAATTTTGAAACTCATTATTTAAAGAAAACTTAAGTAGATCTGTAAAATGTGACTAAGTATCTATTCAGTTAAACTATGAAATAGTAAGTTTACATGTGTCTTCAAGGACAGAACTAAATTAATTGTGCCCCAAAAGGCAGCCTGGTTCCTTATAAATGCACATTCCTCACCTCTTTGTCTCCTCTCTGTGCAGAATTTACAGCTGGCCCTTTGCCTCTTGAGATTCCTTGTCCTGGCAAGTGCCTGGATATCCATGGCTAGTCTAAACACAACGCATGTTCTTTGGGCAGCCAGGCTGTGTGAGCAGGTACCTAGCCAAGTATCTAGCACCTGAGTCTGAGCTCTTTCCCCAAATTGGGATGTATTCATGTCTTTGCCCTCTCCCCATCTGTTGTGTCTCCCCCAACCTTCTAGGACCTTTACATCTTTGAACTTCCAACCCTCCTAATACGGTGAAAGTTTTGTTTGCACAAAGGTTAAAGTGAAGTTCGAAGTAATTTTTTTCTGGGGAGTGAGGAGGTGAAGGCTTACAGCACAGGCTCAAAATAGAAAAACAGGCTAAAAAATCCACCTGAGGAGGTATCACTTCAAGTGTTGCACTTCAGCCTCTCCAGAGAATTTTGTAAAGACCTGGTCCTTAAATTCTGCTCTCTGACCCAGTGAAGATAAATGTGCATTGAAAGTGTGCACTGAAAGTAGTTAGGCAAGGTTGTAAGTTGTGACCTCATAACAGAGTTTGTGCCCTTCATAGCTTGCTTCATTCATAGAATCATAAACTCATACAATCACAAACTGGTTTGGGCTGGAAGCCCATCTAGTTCCAGCCCCCTTCCATGGGCTGGGACACGCTCCACTAGCCCAGGTTGCCCAAAGCCCCATCCAGCCTGGCCTTGAACACTGCCAGGGAGGGGACATCCATCCACAGCTTCTCTGGGCAGCCTGTGCCAGGGCCTTACCACCTTCACATGAGGAATTTCTTCCTGATATCTAAGCTAAATCTCCCCTCCTTCAGTTTAATCTCATTTCCCCTCATTTGTTCTTGTAAACCAGTCCCTCTTCAGATTTCCTGTAGGCCCCTTTAGTTACTGGAAGCCTGGAGGCTTCTCATCTCCAGGCTGAAAAACCCCAACTGTCTCAGAATGTCTTCACAGGAGAGGTGCTCCAGTCCTCTGATCATCTCTGTGGCCTCCTCTGGACTCTCTCCACCAGGTCCATGTCTGTCTTGGACTGGGGACCCCAGAGCTGGACACAGGACTCCAGATGGGGGTCTCACTAGAGCAGATTAGAGGGGCAGAATCAGCTCCCCTGACCTGGAGGTCACGGTGGTTTTGATGCAACCCAGGATATGGTTAGCTTTCCAGGCTGCATTGCTGGCTCATGTCCAGCTTTTACATCAATGAGCACCCCCAAATCCTTCTCTTCAGGGCTGCTTTCAATCTATTCTCTATCCAGCCTGTATTTTTGCTTGGGATTGCCCTTACCCCTGTACAGGACCTTGCACTTGGCCTTGTTGAACTTCATGAGGGTTGCACAGGCTCACTTCTCAGGCCTGCCAAGGTCACTCTGGATGGCATCCCTTCCCTCCAGCATGTTGACTGCCCCACACAGCTTGGTGTAACTGGCAAACTTGCTGAGGGTGCACTTGCTCCCACTGTCTATGTCACCAACAAACAGTCATACAGGAGAATACACAATGCCAAAAAGTGAAGCTGATTGGTCTGACTGGACAAAATTGCCATAGAGAAATGCAGGGATAAAACTGCAAACTCAGTAACAGGGCAATTTGAGTACTTCAGTACTTATCAAAGATAAGGGTGAGAGAGAAGGTACTGAAGTGCATTTTGTTGGGATGCATGTGCAGTGATGTGTGTTATCAGAAGTCAACAGCACGAGCTCCCAACACGTTTCCTATTTCACCCACAGTAGATAGTTCAGCCAGAACAGAAAAGGGTACCTTTTGATTCAGTACCAATGACACTTTAATAAAATAGAGGGAGAAATGTCTGCAGTCTCTGAGAAGCAATATATCAACTAAGCACTGTCAGCCTGTGTAGAGAGCTCCACAGCATGATTTATTATGTTAATTACAGTCATGTGGGTCTCATGCTCTTAAGTCTGAAACTGCTCACATTCTCAGCTTGATTTAAGAATACGCTTTGGCCAAGACTTAGAATGCAGTTTATTATGATTAATGTAATAAAATATTTATTGCATACTCCTTTTCTTTGTTTCACTGCTTGTTGCCCCAGTTAGACTGGTTCATGCTGAAACAGTGACATAAATTAGATTTCAGATTATGAGGATCTTCATCTGTTTTCAATCTCTCTCTTCTGTGTTGTTCTTTTTTTACATCCCTTTGTTCTAATTTTCCCTTCTCTCCCCCTCGTCTTTATTTCCCTTCCATATTTCCCAACTCTGCTTCTCAGCTGCTGCCTGGAGTGAATCAAAAGTAGGCAAACTTCGTAGCCCTGGCTTATCCCTTTGAGACCTCTTGCATTGCTTTCTCAACCATACTTATTAAAGTTAGCTTTAAAACATTAAAAGCAGTGGTTGGCTGTAGCTGAGAACACACTTGAGCCTCTCATGATATGAGGTGGCACGTGAGAGGGTGAGGTGAGAAGACAAAACTGTAAGGGGATACATGTTTGTGTCCCCTTTCTCAGTCTTCTTCCACAGGCCTTGCAACTCCACACAGGTATAAAATTCCACAGCACTACGTCTTCCAAAATGCCATATAAATTTGTATCCATGATCTGGTGCAAGCCAGACCACTCTTTAAATTGCTGGCTGAGCAATCAGTGCTTTGAGATCCATTAAACACATGTAAATCTGGGTGCTCTGTATGAGCACAAAATGGCAGAAACCTTATGGAAAACATAGCTTCTTGTTCTTCTTATATAAGAAATGTGGTTTTGCCATGAGAATTTGTGTTTTTTTCCCTAATCCTCATTATTTTTAAGTGATAAGCTTAATTCAGCAAAGGAGGTATTTCTCAGATCTTTACGGCTTTTTGTCTCCTCATTTTGATTTTTTTCTTCTTGTCTTTTTCTCTTAGAAACTTTTGAATTGACATGTAAATGTTATTCAGTTGTGCCCCTCTTCCATCTTCTAAGCTTACAAATATAGAACACAGAAAGTGGACTTAGTCCAGTTGATTTCTACATTTCTATGTAGTACAGAGGCTCAAATCTGAAATGCACTTAAAATATGCTTTGTGGAATTGGAAACTTATTTGGGAGAAAACCAGATATTCTGCTGAGGATGTGTGTGTGCAGCCAGTCAAGTCCCCTTAGAAGATGAGTGCGTTGGTTCTGCCATGCATCATCCAGTTTCCATTTCTCAGGGTAGGTTAAACAATCACTGACAAACTCTGCTAATTCCTTCTGCCACAGATCATGAGTAAATAACATTCTTTGAAATGGCAGCATTCCATTATGTTGCTAAAAATCCTGGGTAAAAAAGAATTACACTTTCCAGAGTTAAATATTTAACCTGCATATTTAACCTTCTGTTTAGCCTTAAGCTGAAATCAGTACTTGGAGTTTTCTAAGTGGGGTTAGCTGGAAATTGGTTGGAAATTATTAGAAGATTATATGTCTGAATAGAAAGATGCACACTCAACATAAAGCTTCACACTCTGTGTAGTGTTTTGCCCCTTACCAACTCCAGCAGCACTCTGATTTCACCAACCTGCCTGATTTTTTTAGTGTGAGCTTTGAAGGAGGAACAATTATATGTTAGAAGTGAACATAGTTGAAAAATGCTTGTCAGTTATTTTGAAATGAAAAGATTTTCACTTTTTGAAAAAAGATTTTTAATGTTACTAAGTTTGCAGTATAAAAACTCAAAGTATAGCTTCCTTATGCTCCACCTCTGTGAAAAGTTTGGTCCCTGAACCTCAAACCAGAGACAGTCCAAATGATTTCTTTTTATAAACCTCCTGTAGAGTAATAGCCAGTATGGAAATGAGGGATGAGGCAGGGCAGGTAGACCTGGAGCTGTTTTCAGGCTTGGTTGTAATCCATGTGACTGATTTTGGACTGGGCAGCAGACTCCAATCAGGCTGTGAGCCGACTACATTTTGCCTGGACATCACCTAAGTAGCAGATACATGGTTTCCTCCAGTGCTCTTGTAAAGTATCTCCTGCTTCAGCTGTTCTCCACGCTGTGGCCCAGGGAACATCTTCAGCATCCTGCTGCGTTGTGCTGCTGCCTGGGGCAAACCTGGGAGAGCTGGAGTTGGTATATTTATTCTTGCCAAATGGAGGTGGGATGTGGGTAAATGTGAACCAAGTAGCCCCAGCTGTCAGAATACAGAGGAAGTGCATCCCATTTTGAGTTGCAGGAATTCACACCAACACATCACAGAGCAGCTTCAAAATGAGATAGGAAACAATCCAGTCTCATACCTCAGAAATACCACTGTGAGTGTTCAGTGGGAGAAGTGAGATGCAAGGTAAACCAAGAATGCAACAGCTCTTTTATCTGCTAGCCCTGACAAAACCAAAACTGGGCAACTAGAGGAAGTGGAGATCGTACTTGAAACAATTAAAATGTTTTTGATTAAGAAAATGCATTTTTAGAGCCTTTGTGTTGAACTATCTCAGATGCTACATCCGGTCAGGGGGAGAAGGAAGGGAGCCTTTTACAAAGTCCCCACAGAGCTGCTGTTTTGCACCATTCATTAGTGATTGCTAGTATCCACTGTGTAAAAAGGTTGCTTCAGTCAGTCATAAGAGGACGTAAATTCTTAATCACTTGTCGTGGCTACAAATTTTCTGTCATCTGAGGATCATGTAGTAGTGCCATTAATATTGATGTGAATTTTATTGTTGTCTTTGCCAGCAGCCAGATTGCACCTCATTGCTTTCCAGTCTGTTGTGGTGAGAAAGTAGTGAAAGTGAACACAAACTGAAAACAGGAACAAGTGTCTGAGTGAGCATTCATTGATCAGTCAGCACTGTACCCTGCAAAAAGTGTACGGACGACTGAAGTTTATTTTAGTGTCTCTTACTTCATGGAGATCCCAACATATAAATATTCCCATGCTCATTTGCTTGGAATCTATGTCCCTTTTAATTTTATGAAATCTAAAGCTTTTAAATTTTAAAGTTGTAGAGTATTTCACTGGAGGAGGTTACTGTATAGAAGCATAATTTTTTTTGGCCAGAAAACATAACATCTTTTATAAATGGATTTTAATTAACAAATTTCTATCATACTGCAGATTTTACATGCTAATGAAAGCCCTTTCTGAAAATGTTAAACTACATAGAGTTTGATTTAATGTAGTAGAAGGAGGGAACTTTGTTAAACAGAATTTAGTAGCAACATGAGATTGGTAGGGCACGAATTCAAGAAAAAAGTGCAGGGGCTCTTTTTTCCTCTTCAGTAATCTGCAGCTAACAAGTTAATCCTTTGATCCTGCAGATTTCAGAATCTGTTAGATGTCAACCTGATGAAAGTCTGCAGGCAGTCACAGGGTTCTCCCCCCTCTTTTGACTCTGACTCACCAAGTCTAAACTTAAATAAGAATGATTATTATGACATAGAAGTGCACTTTATTTGGCCTTAGGACTTCCCAAAGAAATGGTTATTGTTGGATGTGAAATAATTACATGAAAACATATGTATTTTTGACTTAAGCCTTTGACTACTGCTCGTGTGTAGGAGTTGCCCCAAGGAAGTTAGTCTGTACCAGACAGCAAAAGTGCCAAAAATATCATGTTCCAGGAGGGCATGTTTGTGAGAGGGTGTCCCAGCCTTTCCCTCTATGACGACCATGACAAACGTGGCCTCTGCCCACTGCTGTTGTCTTGAGAATGTGATTTGCCTGCAGACACCTTCTTGACATAGGAAGGGGTAGGAGAAAAGAAAGGTAGGAGCAGGTTGTGGTTTACATTAACTGTTTTAGTTATCCCACAGGTCGGATATCACTGCTTTTCAGTAATAAAATGCAGAGCAGGGGCAAAAACAAACCTGCAAAGTGCTGGGGCGTGGAGATAGAGCACTTAGCTCTAGCATGGAGAGCATGGAGGTACGTGGTTAAATAGGCTTTTTCGCCTGAATAAAAGCATTTCAGTGGAACTGTGTCTGTTGCAGAAGCATTTTCCTTGTCAGGTGGGCAGGGAAGACTTTGGTTGGTGGTGCGATTACCACCATGAAAACCCACCTTACCTCTCATCTACTACTTCTGAGGTCTTGCTGCCTGCCTTAAGCAGAGTTTAAGACTGTTAGCAGTAATAGCTCAGGTTTGTGACTTCCACTAATGTAACAGGCCCTCTCTCAACATTAACAATCTGCATCTGTCTGTCATGAAAGCAAGTGCCTTTCCTCCCCCATACATTATTACAGATGTTACGTCCTTTTCAGGCAGTCTAAGTGTGCATATGTGTGTGAGCCGAAATAAAAAGAACCCTAAGTTTGATAACTCCACTGATAATGATAAGTCTTGGCTGTGTTAAGATCAGATTATGAAAAGATCAGAAGACAGCTGTTGCTTTGTGGGAGGGATCATCCCATGGTTGCAGGCTAGCCTGGGATACTGGTCTCCCACTAGGTTGTCTGTTTAATCTCTACCAGGTCACTTTATTTCTTTGGTTACATTTAAACTGGGGCATCTAAACTACTTGGCACTTTTTCAAACTCTTGGGAGTTTACCCTGGATCCCACAGTAAGGTGGGTTTTGCTGGCTTTTTCTGCCACATCCTGGTCTTCTTGGAAATGAAACTCTGATGTGGAATCAGATAGGAAATACAAGAGCTCCAGCTGGGTCCTTTGTGCAGAGGTGCAGCTGGTGGGGGCAAGACCCCAGAAGATAACATTTCCAAATTAATTTATTCTTTATGTGTCTGCAGCTAGTCTATAAAACAGGTAACAGCATGGTTGTGTTATGACAGGGAAAAGCCATTAGGAATAGCTTGGCTTGGTAGGTCAGTGATGACAGTATGTCATGGATTAGCCTCCGCCAGCAGCTGAGCACGATGTGGCCGTTTGCTCACCCCTCCTTCCTTCCCTTGGTGGGATGGGGAGGAGAATGGGAAGGCAAAGGTAAACCTCGTGGGTTGGGATAAGGACAGTTTAATGGGACAGCACAGGGAGAGCAAAGGAACAACAGGACTTAGAGTATGTGAAGCAGGTGATACACAATGCATTTTGCCCTGGAGTCCATGCCCGGCCCGTCCTGGAGCAGTGACCTCTTGTGCCCAGCCAGACACCTTTATATACAGAGCATGATGTCATATGGTATGGAATACTGGTTGGGTTAGTTTGGGTCAGCTGTCCTGGCTGTGTCTTCTCCCTGCTTCTGGTGAGAATTAACTCCATCCCAGCTGAAAACCAAGTCAGGTGGGCATTGCTCAGAGACTGTCTGCTTGTGGGAGGTGCTGAGTGGTTGCCTTTACCTCACTTATCTGTTGGTTTTTTTTTTTTTTGTGTTTTCTTCAGTTATTAAAATTTGTCTTGACTCCTGGGTTTTCTTGCTTATGTTCTTCTCTTCCCTGTCCCTCTGGGGTGGGGAGTGAGCAAGTGGCTGTGAGATGCTCAAGTGCTGACCAGGGTCGACCAACTCAATAATAGAAAAAGATTATGAAATTAGAAGAAAACACAAAGTTTGGCAATATTAAAAGTGTGTCTGGAAACAATTTATGTGTCCATGGTAACTGGAGATGGATTATTTGCTTTCTTTCAGCACTGTGAAATCTCCTTGGTTAAATGAAGAAGTAAGACTTTAATGATATGAAAAATTATGTCTCCTTCCTCAGTGGTCCTAGGCTATGAGGAGCTATGTGAGCTAAGTTAGACTTAGCTGCATCATCTGCTTTTGCTGGGGATGAAGAACATATGCAGATGATGACAGTGGCTCAACTGACATCTCATCACTTCGGCTGCCCCAGACTCTGTCTGTTGAGTGTCTCTGCCTCATTGCATTCATCCCATGCTATGAGATATCCCCAGTATTTGAGTGGTCTCCTGGGAATAGAATAATCAACTACTACTGCAGGCTCGATTCACAGTCAAAATTGATGTAGCTCTCCTGATGTCGCTGGATAAGAAGCTGACTCATTAGCTTTAACATTTCCCACCTGCCTTGTGGAGTAACACACCAGAGCACTGTGGGAATGCAGTGTTTCTGGGGTATTGTTTTACTCATGCAACGTCAGGGGATCTTTAATTCAGCATGGGTTTTATAACTGTGAGCTGCAGATATGGCAATTTCCTTTGCAGAGTAAGGAAGGATGCCATAACATAAATGACTGACTGGGTGTCACTGCTGTGTTGTGACAGGCTATCCTCTAAGAAGTAGTGATTGATGACATGTATAAAACTGAGCCATTATACGTGCTGTTTATATTGAAACAGTACTTAGAATGTGGGCTGTCAGTCAAAGCACTGATTACTTACACAGTGCTATAATAAATGGTAGTGGTGGGTGCAGTGAACAAGGTACCCAAGTAAATGTTTGTTTTGGAGCTTCAAACAGTGTTGTCTCTTTATTTCCAGCCTGCATCTAGCCATAATAAAAAGATCTATCCTATAGGTTGCCTAAAGCATGAGACTTCCTGCAGGCATCAATATTAAAACCAGTTTCTGAAGCTAGCTGGTGACCTTTTCTTTTTCCCCTCTGAGCACAGTCAGAGCCTCAGTGCACTGCCAGCATCCCTCATGGCTGCAGAAGCCTGCTCAGGTCTCCACTGCAGACCCCCACTTCTCTGTGCTTGGCAGAACCCTTCTCAATAGGTTTCGCTGAGTGCTGTGGACCCAGCGGATGCCTTGCAGTGAAAACACAGGTAGAATATAAACTCAGCCTGTTCCTGTCCTGCTGGCAGGTCCTGGGGCAGGTGCCTCTGTCTGCATCTGTGGTGTGGAGGTGTTGGGATGACCTCTGTTCAGAGTCATCCTCTGGATGGATGGATGGATGAAAGGGGAAGCTGTGCATGGACCTTTCTGCACTGCAGACTTTCTGCAGGTGGACTAGGGAAGCAGATAGGGCCACTTTCCTTTCCCTGCTACCTCTCCTATTAACATGCTTGCAGGGCAGAGTAGGCATGAGGAAGTAGCCCCAGAGTGCTGCCACAAAGCAGGGTCTAATACATGGCCTGAGATGAGCTCAGCCTGAATGATAGAGGTAGTAGGAACTTACCTGCTCTCGAGCCACTTTGTGGTGTGTGTGTTGGGTGGGAAACACCTGGTGAGTGTTACTATGGCAGCACTGAAAGGGCACCAACATGCTGAGGTTTTGCAATGAGATATAAAAAAAAAGAATTTTTCCCCCTCTTCTGCTTAGTAAGTGGAAAAGAGAAAAAAGAACGTTCCATTCATAATTACAGAGAGTAGTCAAATAAGATTTTTTTTCTTCTTTGCATTTGCTGTTCATGTTCTCAAACTATTAAGGTTTGCCATATTCATAATGACAGTTCCACCTATGTGTGTGTAAGCTGTATCCTTGTACAGATAGCTAGTTATATGCCAAGAAAACAGTCCTTAAGTACACACATTACTTCCATGTAAAAAGCTTTTCCTTTTTATGCTTATCTTAGGATCAGCCTGGAATTCAGCTGTCAGTAACAGCCATCATAGTGGTAGCATCTGAATATTGTGGTTTCCTGTGTCACCAATAGGAAGGATCTTTGAGTGTAGCCTTAGACAAGAACATAAAGTTGCTCCCAGAATGTTTTATTTTTCTGCAAGATGAAAAGAAATGGTCACAACTGTACTTCACTGTCATAGTGCAGCTTGGTTATGTAGGGACTGTATAATCATGTAGTTCTTCCATATCTTCTGATGTCAACATAATACTTTTTTTTATTCTTGTACATCTGTAATTTACACATTGCTCTGTAGTACTTTTACCTGCCAGCTACGTTGTGGGCATGTGCTAGATTATTTTGGACTATGTATTTCTGTGTATATTTATTTAGCTCTTTAAAAATGTGATGGATACAAGATAATTTTTACTGTCATAACTATGATGCTATAGTTACTTTCTGTAGAAAAATACTGGAACCAGTGCAACCTCTGTTTTCACAAATGAAGCAATTCAGAATGGGCTTATTACTTGGACTGGGCCCTGCACACAACTCTGGGACCCACAGAAAAACGTTATACCTTGCATTTGTTCTAGAAAGCTGATTTCCCCTAATCCAACTGTTTTCCACAAATATCCATGCACAAAACTGTGCCCCAGTGGAGCACAGTGAGGAGCTGGCTTTGGGTTTGTGCCATACTCTAGTACATCATTTGTGAAACTGAAGTTGGCTTTTCAGTCATGTGACAGGTGTGTAGTGGTATTTTCCAGTGCTCTTTGTGAAATTGATTTTTATTTTTTTCTTTTTAGGGATATTTGTTTTGGGGAAAAGTTGTTAGCACAGACTCACTGGTTCTGCTTTCTTTGTCTCTCCCCTTCTCCCTCTTCCAGACCAGGATGAGCGAGCGGCAGAGCTCAGCCGAGAGCAGAACGAGAAGACCATTCGCAGCACACAGACAGCTCTCCGCAACTTCAGGGAGTTCCTCATCTCCAAGTACCCCTCTGAGACGCGTGAGATCTATGTCATTCCCTGCAAAGAGCTTGATGCCTACCTTGCTTCCTTCTTTGTGGATGCCAGGCAGAAGGATGGGTCTGAATACGAGCCAAACAGTCTGGCCAACTATCAGTGTGGGCTGGAGCGGTATCTCAAGGAGCACAGGTATGGATACAGTATTACAAGGGATAAGGAGTTCAAGAGGTCCCAGGAAGCTCTAAAGCAAAAGCAGATAGAGCTGAGGTGTAAAGGAAAAGGAAACAAGCCGCACAAATCCATGAAGCTCACCTTTGCTGACGAGCTCATCCTGCGCAAAAGAGGCCTGTTGAGCCGGTACAACCCTGAAGGGCTGCTCAACCTTGTCTGGCTAAACAACACGAAGGCGTTTGGGCACTGCACAGGTTTCCATGGCTCTACACTCAAGTGGGGAGACATCCGCCTGCGGGTGACAGAGACCGGGTTGGAGTACCTGGAGTGGATGGGGCCGGACAACGGAGATGTCAACGCCAAGAGCAAGCGGGGTGGGACGGACTCGCGGGTGTATGCCACCCAGCACTCCCCGCAGACCTGCCCCGTGCAGGACTACAAGGAGTATGCCCAGAGGCGGCCTCCGGCCATGCGCTACGAGGACGCCCCGTTTTACCTCTCCATCAAACCTGTCGTCAACCTGGCTGCGCTCCACTGGTACAACTGCCAAGCCCTGGGGAAAAACAAGCTGGCCAAGATGGTAAAGACGATGTGTGAGAAAGGCAACATCCCTGGTAGGAAGACTAACTTCAGTGTCTACCAGAGCTGTAGCACCCTCTCAGAAGCGCAGAGCAACCAGCTGGTGCTGATCTGCAATAACTTGAGCCAGCAAGCTGCCCAGTCCATGGCAAGCCACTCCAATTCTGGCAACTTCATAGTGTCAGCATCCTATGACTCTTCCTCTGACACAGCTTGAAAGAGGGATATCACTTGAACGCTCTTTTATTTTCTTTTTTTTTGTTTCAAGCATTGAATTTGTGCCCAGTAATACACATCAACTGTGATTGTACACTATTCCCCCATAGCCCTCTCTCCAGTGTTAATTCAATTTATAAAAATATATAAATATATAATATATTTTTCTTTTTACAAATAAGTCAATAGAAATAGTTTAGTATTGCTAACATAGTATTTATAGTGTTAATACAAAAATGAAAGGTACTTATGGGTTATAATATAAATGCAGATTTTAAAAGGACAAAAATGGTTCTCAGGCAACACAAGATGAACTGGAAAAACCGTTTTTAACATGCACACATCAGTGAGTGTAAATCCCCAGGGAGGATTACATAGCAATTCTATTTTAACGCATTTTTCAGCTTCTTTTTTTAACATTACCTCCCAGAGGGGAGGAGACACACTTGTCACTGACTGCTGCTTCTTACCTGCTGGCTTATTCTTGATCAGCAAGACCAAGAAATAAGAGATACATCACTGTAAGTTCATGAAACCATTTACAACAATTTTTGTCTGCTTTTTATTTTGGTTCCTGAGGCTTGTTTATGCCAGATGGGAAAAAAAGCCTGAAGTCATCTAAAGGCTATTTTTAACTTTTGTTTTTGTTGATGATTTTCTGTGATCAAAATGTTGCTGGTCTTTAGACTAAAAAGTATTGTTTTCAACAATATGCATAAGTGTAATGGTGAAACACTGTCATACACATAATTTTAACTGTTAAAGCACGGGTTTTTAGTATTTTGTCACTGTGTATACTTAATGTAAAATCTACTGACTTAGACCCACTCTTTCAGTATTATGGGGAATGCAACAGTGCTGAAAAATCCATAGTCTTTTCCCAAACTGTACAGAAAAAAATGTATCAAATATGTCTTAAGCCATAATCAGGAATCCGTAAAAAATAGCATAGAGAGTGTAAAAATACTTTCATACTTACTACAGAAGAGAAGACAGCTGGGTAATTTTAGGTGCTGGAAAACAAATTCAAATCAGTTACACCTAATCTATTTCCATTGCAGACAATAGAAAATGTGCTATGAATCCCAAGGCAGAGTTTGGTCCTTAAAACCTTGAAGCAATGAGTGCTACTGTCCCAACATTTGACTTTACAAGGAATTGTTCTTCAAGTATGGGGAAAACACTAACAAATCCAGTATTTCAGTGAATGATTATAAATCTTACCTTTGAAATTATATATAGTACTCCTCAAATAATTCAGATAGTTTATTTTCAATTAGGATATCCTAGGGCTGGGATGAGGCTTTAGACAAGTCTGCTGGTGTGATCTAATGCCCACTGAGGTCAAAGAGTTAACCTCAGCTGACTTCTCAGGGTGCTGGATCAAACTGTTACTGTGGGGTTCTTTTGGGTTTTTTGTGTTGTTTTGTTGGTTTGTTTCTTAATTGTGCTTCTTTATGCTTGTTTGTCTTTATTCCTTCACATTCTTGCATATCCTTAATATTCTTGAGATCTGCAACTGTGCAGTGACTTTAATCATCACTAATTCCAAAGAAAGGGTGAAACAAAGGTAGCAGACAGAACTAAAAATAACCCACCTGGCACCATTTAAAACCTGTTTTCTGTGTTGCTAGGATGAAATATTCCAGTGTGCAAGGAGGTGGCAGAATTCCTGCCCCTCACTTAAGCCTTATCAAAGGTCTGTTTTGGGGATGGAGTAAGTAGCAGATACGCCACTGGAAGGTCTAAGGGCAGAGATTTCCACTACAATAAACATCTGTCCTCTGAGGAAGCTTACTGCAGGCGACACAGCCTGGCTGAGACCTCTCTGTCTCTGCACATAGCAAAGCTGGTACAAAGTCTGGGGTTTGGAGTCTTGCATGGGGTGGCACTGTAACCACCCAACCTGCAACCTCTGAGTCACTGGCCGCTATCTCTGAGGGCGTCGGTGTAGGCGGTGGGTTGGTGGGCACTGGCAGTCATTCATACTGCAGAGCTGCGCTGGTGTGACTTAGTTTGGGGGCTTGAGACCAAATCACAGCACAGCTGAAGTGGGTGCAAGCCGTGTCCATGGCAAACCTGACTTGCATGTGAAGGGAAGGGAAGCACAACGAAGCCTTCATTCGGGTGCAGCCAGCAGGATGGCTGCCCAGCTCCCAGACGAGGGCAGCCATCTGACTGCTGTTAGCACAGCCTTGCCTTGGCAGTGCTTTTCATGTGCTACAGTTAAAAATAATTTTGCAAGGCCAGTGTGGTTCTCAGTGGGATTTCTTTGCTGTTTCCCACTGAGGACTCAGACAGCTGCTTTTAGCATGTGCTGGAGTGCAGGGTGTCCCATGCCAAGGAGCTCCCTCGGGGCGCCAGGTGACAGCTCAGCCATGAACCCAAGCTCCAGGAGATTGTCTGATCTCTGTATCTCCCCTGTTGGTGCTCATCTTAGCACTTCCCAGTAGCAGTTACTGCAGGATCTGACCTGCTTCCCCACCTTACCTTTCCTGTGCTGCAGTGCTAGGCTGGGCATCAGTTGGCCTTTGTAGGGCGGCAAGGTCTCCACTTCCCACCTCTCTTCACTGGCCTGATTGCTCCTCTATGCTGGGAAGAGCTGCCTTGAGCTTGTAGGGGGAAGAAGCTATACCCTGAGGTGACTCTTTCCTGTCTCTCCTCAACCTTTCCAAGGCAGGAAACCAGACCTCATATCCAAATTGCTTCTCACAATATTACTGGCAGTGCTTCCCATCTTGTGCAGGTATGCCCTAGGCATGTTGCTTCAGAGTGGGCTGTTTTGTATGAGCTGTTTAGTGGGGTAATTCTGCAATTACTCTTGTCTCTGAGGAGGCAGGTGACTGGCTGTGGATGTGCCATGCTGCAAGCAGGTCTCTGAAGTGCTGCTTTGCATCAGTGCTGTAACTCAGCCTCAACACAGACCTCATCTCCATCAGCAGGAGCCAAAAATACTCAGAGTGACCCAGAAGAAAGAAGGTGGGCACTCTTGGGTTTTGAGCTGGGAGGTCATAAAAATAATTTCCCATGACTTCTTAACTCTACATACTGTGTTGTTCACTACAGTGTTGGGATGGTTTGTGCTCATGTCCAGCCTGTGTGCTGGGTGAGGTGGCATCTCTGGTACCCTTGGCTTAGCAGACCACATCTGCTTGACTGGTTGGGGGATAAACTGTGGAGTACGTGTGCTTATTGTGATGGCCTCTATAGTACAGGGGTGGTTTTGTTCAGTTTTGCAGCATCTATAGTAACCCCAGCTTCCAGTTGGTGCTGCTGGCAGATTGCCTGGCAAATTCTGACTGGGTAGCCCCAAATAGACTAGTTGTTGAAGAAGTTAAACAACACACACGGCCAGAATATGATACCCAAGTAGTATCATACTCCAAAAATAAATTTATTAGCTTTGAAGGGCATTTAGCACAACATATTACCCAGTCTTCAGTTGTTGATAAATGCAAGGAATTAAATGACCGCAGCTTAATAAATTGCCCGTTTATATTAAGGCCCTACAGAGGCTGTTACCCACTGGGAGGGAGACTTCTGATTTAAACCACTCTCTTGGCCTGGTCTCCTGCTGCAGGAGAGTAAACGTCCTAGTTGCTGTGGCTCAGCTGACAGGTGACAACTCAGTTGCTTGTATTTGTCTCCCAGTACTCTGAGGGTGTCAAACCTCCTCCAGCAGCAATCTGCAAGCTCACTGTGATGGTGTGCAGCTTCCCTAGAGCTAAGACGTAGCCCTGTGGCCAGGAGCTAGTGCTGCCGACCTTCACAACCCTTCCTCTCTGCCTCAGCAAAGGATTGGGGTCTCCTACCATGGCTCTGGACACCAAGTACCTTTGAGCATGAAATCAAAAGGGCAGCTGGCAAAACACTGTCCTGCTCCCATCCAGGGCAGCCTGTCAGCTGGTGGCTGAGTGGGGCAGCTTGCAGCGAGGCTGGCTGTGCTCCTGACTACACTGTGCTCCAGTGTAAAAGCTGAGCTTTTGTACCACAGTAAGGCTGTGATTTCCATAAGATGGGGGTAGCTGGCTCCTAAAATGCAGCTTTTGTCCTTTCTTTTCCCCCCTTTTTCCCATCACTCACCTTTATTTGATCTGGTGGTAGACCATTTCAGTGAATCATTTCAACTCACTAGCCCAGCAGAAAATGCAGCAGTAAAAAAGGGGATGTCACATGATTTTCTGCCAGATTACTGAGTTGAATCTGCTCACAAATTGAGATGTAGAGTCAGTGGGGAAGACAAAGGAAGGTCTTCCCCTGCCAGTGTCACGGAGTCATTAGCTGGCAGCCTTGGAAACCCATCAAAAGGGTCATGCAGACTGAGACCCTCCTGAATCATTTGCAGACGTACTGGTTGCCTTCTGAACCACCTACCAGCTTTTGGAAGATTTGCTCAGTGCTGCGAAGTGCAAAGTTTGGCCTTGAACTTAAGCAAGACAGAGTGCCAAAGCACAGGCCTGCACTCAGCGCGAAGGAGTCTGCGGCAGCGCTAGCACAGGCTTCCCCACGTGGCCTTCTCATGACACCAAACCAAGAGTCAGACATGGGGATTATACATGGATGTCACTGGACTGATCTGGATGCAGCTGTGCACAATACATGCGCTTGGATCTGTTCACGTGATTGCACATTTAGCTGGGCAGAGCTGTGGGCTCTTGGACGGCTTCAGCTCTGTTCTATTAGTCACTCATGCATGTATTTATGATACTGTGGGTTTGCACAACGTACTTGTATTTGTGCAGGTAGTTGGAACTGAAGTCTTTGGTTTTCTGGGTGTTTCAAACTGCCTGTTTAATTTTCAAATACCTATTTATGCAACAAAATGTATTTTCAAGTGCAGGAGAATGAAATACTGTTGTGAAGTACATTGTAGACTAAACTACGAGGGATGTCTTAAAATAACAGCACATATCTGGTTCAACTGCATAGTGCAATAATTCTGTGATAGCAACAGCCAGACATAAAGGACAATCTAACAATGGAAACAGTGTCCCTGTTGCACATTCTCCTTTGTGAAGAATATCAACACTTCTAAGCTGGTTTGTGTTTTTGTTTTTAGAAGCTGCTGTGCACTGGAACTCAGTCTACAGCATAGTTGCCCTCTTAGAAAGCTGTGTAGAGAATGAGATGCAAGCAACATGTTGTACTGCTGTGCGTGCTTGTCTCAGATACTTGTGACCAGACTTGGTCTGCTGTTTGCACAAGCGGTTTGGGGTGGGAAGATGGGGATCAGGAAGAGCAGGTATTATGTCACTCTAGAGCTTGGGCTACCTGAAGGTCTAAAACAGCCTTAAAGGAAGCTGAGATTCCTGTTGCACTAGGTTTCCTCCCTGTTCAGCTCAAACCTACTCTTTCTCATCACCATGTCTGAGTACATCCCATAAGTGCATTGACTGACCTGACTGGCACGTGTAGTGCACAGGCTGATCCTGACTGGAAGCTGCAAGTGACTGTGATTGACTGACTGGTCTTCCCCATCCCTGCTCCTCTCACCATCCCTGATCCTCTAATATTCCACTCGCCCAGTGTCTGCACTGTGGGGCAAGGGGACCACTTTGTGCAGGGTGGCTCTTGGCTGAGAGCTCCTTCCCTGCCTGTTAAGTGACCTTGTGCTTTGGGGATAATGCACTCAGGGCAGACCCCTCGTGTCAGGTACATGGGGTTACTGGGAGACTGGACACAAGCACTCTGGAGGCTCACATCTGTCATGCTGGAAGCATTCTCCCTCTGCTTCTTTTTCTGAGAGAGCTTTCAAATCATGAACGAGATGCAATTCATTCCTGTGTAGAGGACCAGGCCCACATCTGTGTGCTGTTCGGCTTAACACTGACATCCTTAAAATAGGACTGAAGTCACTGGTCTTCAGCAGTCGGGTTCATGCTGTCATGGAAATCAGTTCATCTCACGTGGTGTGGGAGACAGGGCATTGGGATGCCCCTGACTCCCTGAACTCCCGGAGGCAGTGTGCATGTGTGGGAAGGAGGAGAGCTGACAGGACACACAAATGTGGTTTGATTTGCTTCAAATGAGCCAATTCATGCCTCTGGGTTAGGGTAGAGAAGGACTCAGCTGTTCATTGTGAAATACAGTTGGGGAGTGGGTTGGCACTTCTTAATGAGTGTTCTCTCCTAAATGCCAGTGTGGAAAGATGGCTGCTTTGCCTAAGGTGTGTTGCTGTCCTTGTTCTTAAGAAAGAAGATGTATTTCCTTTTCTTTCTGTGCTTTCAAGTGTGTGTTGAATCCACACTCTCCGTGCTGAGGAGGAGCGTGGAGAGAAGGCAGTCCAGCCTGAAGTCTGGCTATACTCCTAGCTGAAACACTTGAACTGTACTTTCTGGTGATGGCGCTCAGGTGCTGAGTGTGCCTTGTTGGTTGGGACAGTACCACATCAGCTGGTGTCTCCTGGTACAGCTGTTGGTTCTGTGCAGAGCCAGCATGGGTGTTGCTGCACCGTTCTCCAAAAACCAAGAGCCTATGGGTAGCTTGTCACGGACACCCCTATCAGCCAGGCTTCTGCAAGCCAACAAGGGGGAAGGCACCAAGCACAATTTAACCATGGTGCTTTCCCCAAGGACTGTGTATGATGGACACGTGACACTGTGCTGTATATCCTCGGGGGTTTTGGAAAGCTGGGGGCCACCATGGACATCACTGCTCCACCTCTTTCACAGCAGCATAACTTCAGCAGGCGATGGAGTTGCCCTTCCAAGGACAATCTGGGTTTCTCTGGGCTCCTGGCAAGTTGCATGGTTGCACTGGCTGCCGGCTCCATGTGCAAACCGGGTGCCAGCCCATTCCCCCACACTGCCCTGTCTCTGGCTGAGGCCCTACGAAGTTCTGATGAAGTTGTCCTCTGGCACCTCAACCCTTCCTAAAAGCAGCAGAGAAGCATTTGCAGCGGTGGAATGCTGGAGAGCAAAAAAGCCCACAGCTTAGAGACTCCTGTCCGCTTGTTGGAAAGCTTGATGCTAGTCATTCATGGGAACATGTTCAAAGCAGAGGTGATGTCTAACTCTTTAATTGCTGATCTGATGGGGAAAGATTGGTTTGGCACACAATTTGTTCATTGCATGAGCTGGTAGGTTTTAACCTAGTCTCTTAGACTCTATTTTTCTCACATGAGGAATTTATTTCCTCTGTTTTCTCATTGAATTGGTTAACTTTACTTAGCAATGCACACAAAAATCTATTGGTTTTGTTACAGAAATGCCATTAAATGAGCTGTCTGTGCATTGGAAATGGGTTTACTGTTTCAAAGGGATTAGGATGCTTTTGCCTAATCCTCTATTCTTGTGCTCAGCATTTGTTATACAGCAGTCACTATAATCTCAAAAAATAGTAGCTTTTCACATTTCAAGTTCATCTTTTGCAGTTAATAGAAGATTCCTCCACGGTGTTTAAGACACTGGTGACGTAGGTGCTATCGTCGAAATTTGGTAGGGTAGACTTTCAATGAGAATGAGGTGTTCAGCTGCTTCACAGTGTTTCAGGAATCTGCCTTTGTGGGTTTTGGTTGCTATCAAGAAAATAATGAGACAGCCAAGTGAGGGGAAAAAGATCAAGAAAGTACAGAAATTTCTGGACAAAAAGAAAAGTAGTATTCCTACACTAGTAAATTAACTCAAAATTATTTTTACAGCTATTATCTTTGCCACTTCAGGTGTTATTTCTGTGAACAAGGACAACTCTAACATTCCTCCTCTGTAGAATTTGACCTGCTTTGTGAAGGCTCTGCTCTTGCTGAGGCTGTCCTCCTAACTATTACAGCATGTTCTGAGCGGGCCTGCATCGTGTGCAGCCTTAATTAGTCCCTGATCTGCCCCACACTGCTCTTTGCCTTCTACCTGTCACGCATTTCATATACTTCCTATATCATATACTATGTGCCAAATTCCCAGCCTGAAAACAGGCCAATGCAGGAGATGCACTGCAGCCTCTGTCTCTTCAGCAGTGGATGCAAACTACAGCTCCAGAAGGCAAAGCAATAGTAACTGGCTTCAGTCTGATTTTGGTAGCATTTGTCTAGGTGTGTAGGTAGACAGATCTTACCTGAGTGACTCTTGGGGCTGAAGGTGCACTGGATGGTGGCTGCAGTGTCAGTCGCCCTGTGGAGGCCTTTGTTTCCTGCGTGGTGCTCGTGGTTCAGCTGGTGCAGGCTTTGCTTTCCGTGGGAGCTTTATCTGTGAGCAGCTGGCAAGATGGGCTTTGTCTGTACCAGGCTGGGTCCGTGGCTGTGAAACGCAGGTGAGGGAATTGCCCAGAGCATCCAGGGACCTGCAGGCAAAATGTGACAACGAAACGCCGCAGTGTCAGGGGGAGGAATGGGGACAACCTGATTTCACCCCCGTGTGCTGCAGGGGAATGCCTGCCCGCGCCGCCTGCTTCCACCCAGCCTGGGCCTTAGCTGCACGTAGCGAGCCCTGCTGGAACCAGTGGGTTTGGAGACGCAGGGAAGGACATCTCTTGGCCTGGGTTGCACTGTCAGGCTGTGCGACCCATCCATCCCAGGGTCAGCTTGAGACCTGTCAGGGTAGACCGAGGTATTCAAGATCAGAATAACAATAAATGGCAGAACATCTAAGTGTGGGGAGGGCAGTGGAGAGGCAGCTGGGAAGCCTAGCAAACACAATGGAATATATTGTCTTTTTTCCTTAGGAAGGCAAGCATAATCCTTATCCCTTAATAACCTACTTTGTTTTATACTGGAATTAGAAAATATTTTCCATTTGTTTTAATTATCTGCTGGCTTTAACTCTGCCTTTGAAAAGCATTTTTTGCTATGACAACCCTTGGTCTCATGGTTGAGCAGTGCTGGGGCTTTTATCTTTCCCTGCATGCAGTGTGCAGTCTTTCTAATCTTTTAATGTGAATGTGTTATCACCCATTTTGTAAATTGATGAGATTAACACTGTTTGTCCCAAAACAGAAGTTGAGACACATACTTTGATTAAATGTAGTCAAATTTCCTCCTAACAATGTGAATTCTCCTAAGTGACCAGTTCGTTCTCAGAGTTTAACCTCTCTCTATGGTTAACTTCCATTCACTGACTTTAATGACAACTCAACGTTTTAAAGAGCAGTTTGTAAAACAAGTAGACTTTGTTAATTCATTTGTTTTATAAGAAAACAATTCACTGTCTTGCATACTACTACTACTAATAATAATTTCTATGCATTGTGTGATGTTGGTGTTGAAATTTTGCATGTTTTCTAGATGTTCTGACATTTGTATCTTTGAGTGGTATCTGTAAAAATGCTAACCATTGCTGCTGTAGTCATCACTGTTGTAGGCAACTGAAAACTGTACTGTGAAGCTGTGCCAGTTAGCAGGTTTTTGTGTGTGTCACAGTAAAACTCTGCGTTCTGCTGTTCATTTCCTGTTTCAATCCAGGATTTAGTGCCTTCTGTAGAAGGAATCAATATGTTGTGGTAGATAGGAGGTGCCAAACTTCTAATATCTTGTTCTGCACAGATGATCACTTACCAGCTTGAAGCTTAAAAAAAAATGTCAAAAGAAAAAAAAATAATCTTGAACTCTCTGTCTTTCTTTAAAGTCTTTTCTCATTAATTTTCATTTGGGAAAAAAAAAAACCAAACCCTTTAACAGAGCTAAAAAGAAGGCATCTTCCCCAGCTCCACCTCCTGCAGCAGCAGCTTGCCAACTGTGAATGTATGTGAGGGGTATGAGGGAATGCGTGGTACCCAAATGTTCCTGTTGGTAACGGATCCAGTGATTAGACAAACCTGTTCCAGTCATCGCAGGGCACGCTGAGATGCCATTTAATGAAAGCAATCCTCTCATTACCATAAGGAACTGTTAGTTCTCATAACAGTTGCCAGCCTGCTCTTGTAAACAAGTGTCAGCCTGGTCAAGTGGTGGATTCCAGTCCCCGTTCCGCCTCTGCTGAAGCCACACATTGCTGCCAAATGAGGCTTGGATGAAATTCAAGCCCAAGATTTTTGGTCTCATTCTTTCTAACTGCTTTCATGGCAGACAGACCCTGTTTATCAAAATTCTGACATTGCATTTTCAGTTCCCTTTCCACCCTCTGCTTAGAATCTGGCAGCATAGCAAGGACAGTAATGCATACGCGTTCGTTCTGGTTTTGATGAGATTTTGACAGGCTGAAGTGGTACCATACTGTAATCATACAACAGGAGCAGGCAAGAGGGAAATGAGAGATGTTCATCTGTCTGCAGCATTTCCCAGTCATAAGGCACAATCAACTGTACCAAGGCTGGCATTTAAAATGGTGTTTTGAATGGAAAGTAGAAAAGACTAACCATTGGTTTCCTATCTCCATTGAGAGATGAAACTCTGTTATACCTCTTGAAAGGACTTTTCAAATCACAGCACCAAGCTGCCAGGAAAACCATGTGATTGGGGAAATAAGAGTGTATTGAATTCATCCTTACACATGCTGGTCTAAAGCCATCTCTGAGCAACACAATTTACAGCCCTTGTGATGTAAAATATTTTAAAAAAAGTTTATGTCAAAATGTTCAATGTAGATGCTCCTTTTTTATGATACCTGGGACACTTACAAACAGTAATAATAAAGGATGCAGGCCAGAACACAGTGAAAATAGTCCCATGTAGAATGTCACAAGCCAGTCCCCCACAAGCTGTGAATCTGCAAACCCCACCTGATGATCTAAGCCTTCCCCAAATGATTGGGATGCTGAAACGTCCTTTTTGCAGCACTTCACTCCCATCTTTTGGAGGGAAAAGGGCTTTCTTGAGAAATATTAGGTCCTTTTACCATTCTTTAAAAATTGGTAGCTTCTTCAGCCTCCTCCTGCCAGATCAGAAGCCAGTTGAGACCAGTTGCAATGCATTTCTGTGGTGTTTATGTCTGGTAGCCATTTATACATGAATGCATGCTTCCACTAGTATGAGTGAAGAATTTTGGCTCCTCAGAACTCCTGCCTCTGTGGCCCTGCCTAATATTAAACATGCAAGGCATACATAGCATTATTGCCCATATTGTTCCATTTATAGCTAGATCTGAGTCTCCATGGTCATCACCAATTGCACCAATTCTCTTACTGGTTGGTCTTTGTCTCAACTTGAAAAAAAAAAGCATCAGATTCTTGCAGCACAGCAGCGTATTTGAGAATCTAGATACATGTGCATTTTCTTCAGGTAAGATTTGAGTCATGAAAGTGATGAATAACCTTTACTTAGCACTTTGCACCCAGGAAATGCAGTCATGGTTCCACAGGCACAAACCTGGCATTGGGATTTAGCCTGCTGCCTGTGGTGTGCCAGCGTCTCTGGCGGCATCTGTTGGCTTCTCACCATGGCTCACTGGTTTCAAGATGCAAACTGGCAGTTGGTGATGGTGTGCTGGGTCAGATGCCTTCAGTGTATGTGTTGTCAGTCCTGTAACAGCATTGTTTCTGATGTGTATTACATTGCAGGACGAGCTTCCTTTAAAAAAAAGTAATATTCTTTCAAATGTGGGGTTTGTTTTGGTCTTTAGGAAAAAAAAACCCAGTAACATTTTAAGCTGTATTGATGGAAGGAGTCAGGAGAGACTTACTGATCCAACCCCCAGTGGAATTTGGGAATTTAGCTTTTTGTTGACCCCTTTGCAAGCCCCAGCTATGATCAGCTGTTTAAATCAGAGATCTTAGCATGAGTGGTGCTACGTATCTTCAACTCAAAATGCAGCTTTCTGTATACAAGACACCTGCTTACACAGATTTATTGCCCCTGCCTTTGGGAGATCATGTGTACATTGCTTTACTAGAGAGAAGCAATATTTCAATGAGTTTTAATGCATTAAGCTCTGCAAATCTATAATATCTGAGAGGAAATAAGGTATTTCCTGAAAATGTGAGCAAAATGGACTACAGTCCATTTTCAGAGGTACCTGCTCAACCCCATTGTCCTCAAATTACTTTCTTTCTGGATTTGCCCAAGGGCATGAGGAAACCTAGCGAAAGAGCTTCGCTGCTGTAACTGAGGAAAGGTTTCATAACCCAGTTTGAGCCCCAGAACCCTAACTGGGGTTCCAGGTCATCTTTGTATTCATCAGCCTGGTAAGTTACAACCCATGTGGATGCTGTATCACTATTTCTGAGGCATATTTTTAAGAAGCAGACTTCACAGAGGGTGAGGTCTTTCACAGGTGGAAACCAGATGGTCAACGAAGTTGTTCTGTCACTTGTGTCAGCTCAGAACTGGGAGTGGGAGGGAGGTTGATTGTTCTCTTTTTTTCCCCCACTGCAAGACACTCCACTCCTGTTTAATTGTGGTGGAGTAAACAAAGATATGTTGTACTGCTGTCTGCCACACTTCAGTAGATGTCTCCTTGAATGATGCTCTTTTAGTGCTTGGGTACAAAAGTGCCCTCCAGAAGAAAATAAATAAAACCAAGAAGTCGTTTATTTGGGGTTTTTTTTAAATGGTGTCTGAGCTTCATCCCTTGATCAGTTGTCAGATAATTAAGCTTTTGAAAGGAATGGATTCAGTTGTGTGCTAATTGCAGTATGGCATTCACTTTTGCTGATCTGCAGATTCCAGAGATACTCTGATATTTATTGCATCTCAGCTCCATTTTCATTCACTTTGATAATCTGTAAGAAGTCTGGTTCTGCTACATTAGAGATGGATTTCACTGTCTGTCTGTTTGCTACTATCGTAGTGTGACTTCATTTCTTTGTTATTTTAAATTTATATTGGTACAGCCTTAAACTTACAGAATTAAAGACCATTTAAAAAATAATCACGATAGTCATTGATGTCTGTGGTAAGTGCATGCTTTATTCACAGTATTTTGTCTGTAATTAGGTGTAGCAACCAAGTCTCATGTATTTAATAAACTGTTTTCTGCAAAGCTGACTGCTTTCTTTAGTCAAGTGAAAAGAATTTACTTGGCATTTTGAGGCATGTTGTATTAAAAAACCCACATCTCTCCCTCTCTCTCTCTCTCCCTGGTGCTTTTCCAGTCTCAGCATAGCTGAGAAGTTCCCATGGACCTGTGGTTCATTTCGATTAGCAGAGTGCAGACAGGTTCACTGGGACACAGTTGCTGCTGTGCTTTCTTTAAACCCTGGGCTTGTGTTTCAGAAAAATCACTTGAACAATTGCTGGAGTCCTTCCCTGCTCAGGAATGTACTGAGGAGCAAGCTGGACCTGCAGCCATGTGCTCATTTAATCTCGCTTCAGTAGGACTAAAAGCCTGTGTCCTGAGAGCCTCTTGGATTAATGACATTTTCCTGAACCTGACCTGGTTACATAATTCCAAGGCACAGTTTGGCTTTAAATTATTTATTTAGCACGTAGGATTTCAGCAGTAAGGTCTGCTCTCCACATAGTTTTGCTTTAATTTTCATCTAGAATAAAATTAAATGTGCATCCAAGGATACACAACTTTTAAGTTGCTTGTCAGGTGTGAATTTTCTCTGCCTGAGAAGTTTTTAAATTAAAAGGCCAGAAAACCCAAGCTAATAAAGCCCGTACAGTGTGAAAGAGAAACTTCCCAAGTGGAAAAATCCCTTGGGAGCTTGAATGCAACTCCACTGACCTGCTGTTCATGGGATGATAACCGTGTTGAAGGAGGTCAGAGTGCCTCAGGTTCTGCCAGAGGAACATAAGAAAGAGGAAAAAGCCAAACTGCTGAGGGGACTGCTGTGTAGGGAATAGCAACGTGTTTGTGTTGGTGTTTGGTCATCAGAGAGGGACAGTGGGTGAGGAAAAGGCAAACCTGATTTTCACCAGGTGTTCTGGGACTCCATTTCTTTCACCTGGCAAATCCTGTGAAGCAAATCCCCTTATGACTCCTGGTGTTAGCTGTGGGACTGTCTCTTGTGGCACAGCAGCACGTAACAGGCATCAAGGCAAAGGCACTGCCTAGTCCAGTGATGAGTGGAAATTAAAAGCACAGGCAGAGAAATGAGCTACAGACAGGCGATGGCCAGGGATACAGCCAGGGACACAGGTGCCTTTGCTGCCTGTTGCAGATGCACAGGAAACCTGTTGGATTAAACTCCACAGCTTGAACCTTCACAGAGGTGGATCTTCAGTCTGAGAGTGCAGGTGCTGGCCAGTGGCTGGCGTGGTGAATGCAGGCTCAGCCAAGCAAATGGGTAAAGTTTCCCAACTCAGCAGCTGTCACTTTTCCCTTTGGACACTGATCTAACCCAGATCAACACCATGGGATGGCTGCGTGGCTTCTCCTCCTCCTCTCATACCCAAGGTCAACCAGATCAGCACGTGCACCTTGTGTGAAGACTTGCAAGGCTCAGGCCCTCTGCAGAGCTGGGCAAACAGTGAATCTGGCTTGGGCCAGTTGGGCTGCTTCCCCAGGCTGAGCTCACAGATGCGGTGAAGTCTCCTGGATGCAGCTGAATACATCCCAACCTTGTGCTTGAGTCGTTGCCTAAGAATGCCATGAGTACAGCTGATTAAGAAGTTACTCAGGGACATGTTACCTCCTCAGAGAGGCCTTGTAGATGGCCAAGTGGGGTCTGTAACTCACCAGTGGTTTGCTTTGTAACAAGCACTAAAGACAAATAGAAATTGGCAGCCATCCCTGGAAAGATCCGCAAGACTAGAGTAGCTTGATGGGTTACTGTGCTACAGCCTTCACTGCTGATAGCACTGAATAGCCAGGGAAGGGAAGGGAAGGGAAGGGAAGGGAAGGGAAGGGAAGGGGAGGGGAGGGGAGGGGAGGGGAGGGGAGGGGAGGGGAGGGGAGGGGAGGGGAGGGGAGGGGAGAGGAGGGAAGGGAAGGGAAGGGAAGGGAAGGGAAGGGAAGGGAAGGGAAGGGAAGGGAAGGGAAGGGAAGGGAAGGGAAGGGAAGGGAAGGGAAGGGAAGGGAAGGGAAGGGAAGGGAAGGGAAGGGAAGGGAAGGGAAGGGAAGGGAAGGGAAGGGAAGGGAAGGGAAGGGAAGGGAAGGGAAGGGAAGGGAAGGGAAGGGAAGGGAAGGGAAGGGAAGGGAAGGGAAGGGAAGGGAAGGGAAGGGAAGGGAAGGGAAGGGAAGGGAAGGGAAGGGAAGGGAAGGGAAGGGAAGGGAAGGGAAGGGAAGGGAAGGGAAGGGAAGGGAAGGGAAGGGAAGGGAAGGGAAGGGAAGGGGGCACCTCTGTTTAAGCAGACATGGCTATTTGTTCATGGATACTGTGCTCTAAGGGCTCAATTCTTATATGCACACGGGAGATGATGCACCTACAAGACTGGCAGCATGTGAGACATGCTCATGGATTCTCTGAAAGCTGTGAGGAAACAATACTTGGAAGAGCTTGAAGAAGAAATCTGGCATGTAGCATGATTATTCACCTCATGTACTTGCAAATACAACATTTTTAGTTATTTTTGTCCTCATGCAAAATGGCAAACAGAATAGGAATGGAGAAAAACCTGCCTCAAACATATGCTCAGAGAGAGGCAGGCAGAAGCACTGAGTGTTGGGGAGATAGGATGCTGCTAGGCATGGGGCTGTTAACCCTGTAATACAAGTTGATGCCATCCATATAGAATCATAGACTCATAGAATCGTAGGGGTTGGAAGGGACCTTGAGAGATCATGGGGTCCAACCCCCCTGCCAAAGCAGCTCCCCAGGACATATCACTCAGATAAGCGTCCAGATGGGTCTTGAATATCTCCAGAGATGGAGACTCCACCACCTCCCTGGGCAGCCTGTCCCAGGGCTCTGTCACCCTCACTGGGGAAAAGTTCTTCCGCATGTTGGTGCGGAACTTCCTGTGCTCCAACTTGCAGCCATTGCCCCTTGTCCTGTCCCCACAGAGCACTGAAAAGGGGCTGGCCAATTACCCCTGCATCCCCTGCTTAAGATAATTATAGACTTTAATTAGGTCCCCCCTTAGTCTTCTCTTCTTGAGGCTGAACAGTCCCAACTTACTCAGCCTTTCCTCATAGGGGAGATGTTCCAGGCCCTTAATCATCTTCGTAACCCTTCTCTGGACTCTCTCCAGGACATCCCTGTCCTTTTTATACCAGGGAGCCCAGAACTGGACACAATACTCCAGGTGGGGCCTGACCAGGTCAGAGTAGAGGGGGAGGATCACCTCCTTTGACCTGCTGGCCACACTCCTCCTGATGCACCCCAGGATCCCATTGGCTGTCTCAGCCACCAGGGCACACTGCTGGCTCATGGCCAACCTGTCGTCTACCAGGACCCCCAGGTCCTTCTCCACAGAGCTCTTCTCCAGCAGGTCATCCCCCAGCCTGTACTGATACAGACTGTTATTCCTCCCCAGGTGCCAGACTCTACACTTGCTTTTGTTGAACCTCATCTGGTTTCTCCCTGCCCAGCTCTCCAGCCTGTCCAGGTCTCTCTGGATGGCAGCGCAGTGTTCCTGTGTGTCAGCCTCTCCTCCCAGCTTTGTATCATTGGGTACTTGCTGAGGGTGGATGCTATTCCCTCATCAAGGTCGTCAATGAAGATATTAAACAGGACTGGACCCAGCACTGAGCCCTGCCTATGGAAAAATGTGTCTGGACACATTCCCTTTGTTGAGGGACACCTAGGAATGTTCTTTGAGGCTCAGGATGGGCAGATGTTCTCATGTGCAGAGGGTTGCCTGCAATGGCCTCTAAACATCATCTAAAATCCCCACTCTTTCTGGACAACCATCCAGAAAACAAGTGCCAGGAGACAGTGGTAGGTGTTGGCATCTCTGCAGAGCTGTCTAGAACAAAAAATGAGTAAGGGCAGTTAAAGATGAGTAGAATCTGGTAATTTTAGGACCATCCGGATATGGCAGAGGTCTTTACCTTCTTTATTGAGAGTTAATGGGTGGGAGATTAGTATGCTGCCATAGAGGGAGGATGAATGCCATCATCTGGTTTTTCTGACACAGTGCCACTGAAGCAGCAACTGCTAATTCGCAGCATGGACAGCAACAGGCGCTGTTCCCCCTTTGCTTTAGTGGAAGAATGCAGAGATGTAAAGCGAAAGCAGATCTAAGACCTCACTGGCTTTGAAAGCATCTTACTAGCTTGCCTGGCAACCCTCCTCTTCTTCCCTCACCAAACACACACACAGTAGAACTCCTGGCCTCAGCATGGAGCAGAGCATTAGGCGTCTAGACACTTAGCATGTGCATTTCAACTTAAAAGGTCTGGCAGGAAGCACCAACAAACCATCAGATAATAGCACAGTTGTCTGCGTAGATGCAGGGTGTGTACATGTTTTGGCAAGCAGTGACAAATATAACTGGTTTTTTTCCTGTACAATGTATCATCTCAGTGACAGAAGTTTGGCAGGGGAGCCGGTGCCTGGGCAGATGGCTGGTTTTGTGTCGTTCTGCAGGGCTTCTGCTGCACGTGTGGCATCAGGTGAACTGGCAAAGGGACAGGCACCGATCTCTCTTTGGGGACCAGTGACAGAACCCGAGGGAATGGCATGAAGCTGTGACAGGAGGTTTAGGTTGGGTGTTAGGAAGAGGTTCTGTACTGAGAGGGTGGTTGGGTATTGGAACAGACTCCCCAGTGAAGGGGTCACAGCACCCAGCTTGGCTGAGTTCCAGAAGCATCTGGATGATACACTCAGTCCCATGTTCTGACTTGGCTGATCCTGTGTGAAGCCAGGAGTTGGAATCAACGATCCTTCTGGGCCCCTTCCAACCCAGGGGATTCTGTGATTATCACAAAGACAAGAGTTTCAAAGGACCCATCACTACAGAGGTGCTCAGGTGCTGTGCACTCACATGCCTAACCCGCATCCCCTGAAATGTGCTTTGAAAATAAGCCCTCAGGTAGCCTCCAGGAAGAGGAAGGCAAAAGTCTTATTGGAGGTGAGAGAGCAGGACTCTTGGCATTTAGGTGCAAGACCTCCTCTGTGTTACTCGTGCCATACCCACAGTGACACTGAGTCACGACTCGGTCGCTTCCACAGCCAGCCTGAGCGGTGACACACCTAACATGCAGTCTGGTGGGACTCCATCCAGAGCCTGCACGTGTTGGTGTGACTATAACCCAGAGCAACAGTGTTTACAAGGCCCTCCAGGAAGTGGGATGTGTGCTCCTGGCCACTTGATGCTTTTCCAGAGTCTGCCTGACAGGTCCCAGTGAGAACTCCTGTCCCTGTTTGGTCAGGGTGTTAGTGTCTCCTGGCAGCACCCCAACACCTCTCTCAGGTACTCCAGGAGGTGTGCAGGCCCCGTGTAGAGCTCTCAGAGCATCCTGCAGCTGCTGACAGGCGCAGGGCTTGGTTTTGGTGTGCATACCTACTTTACTAAGAGTTCGCTTTTGGGGCAAGGTCCTCAAATGCCATTGCATTGGCTCTCTCTTGGAGAGGAAACCATGTAAATGGTGTGTCTGTAGGGCAGCAGTTTGCAGGCAACCTTGTCACAGAGCAGCCTGAGGCCAAAGTTGTGTGCAGGTGCTGGGGACATGGAAATCTTCAGCTTCACCCTGGGTTTCCAAGCTGGTAAAGGTGATGTGAGTTAGAAAACTTTACAACTTGATTAAAAGAAACTTGGAAGGTCTCCAAACTACAAGTAAAGAAATCCCATCTCCTTTCAAACGCCATGATGACTTCATTTGACCTTCTTTTTGGCTAAAAAGAAAATATTTTGCTAAGTTTTCTGGCCTTGGCGATGTCCAGGCAATCTCTGAGTCCATTGGTCACGGACCAGCATCATCACATGTTGTGAGCACAAAGGGTGGCCTTGGGGGTGGTGGGGCTCACAACACAGGTACTGTGAGGTCATCATCTCAAAATTAAAGATGGGAATCTTGTTGAGCTGAGTTGAATATGCTAGAAAGCAATTTAAAAAATGGGGTAAAAATAGCCTGTCCTGGTGATAGGCAGCCACCATTTCTGGCTAAGAGGAACTCAGTGTTTTTCACAAAATGTGGGGAATTTAAGAAAGACAAAACACAGCACCTCCCTGATGATTTTCCACGAGTCTGAGCACTGAAAACTCAGATGCAGCACAAGAGGCGCCAACATCAAGTCACCCCAAGATTGCTGCAAGGCTAAAAATTTACTGCCACAGAGTAATAGAGGGGGAGTTAACACAGCATCTTTTACCTTGCTGCAGAGGCAGTGGGAGGATGGCAAAGGCAAAGGTTTCTCCTTTGTCCTTAGACTCAGGAGCAGAAGGAAAACTTGTCCTGTTCCTCTACAGCCTGGTTCTGTGCTGCTTGGGTGTGACACCACCATGGGTGCTTGTGCAAGCTGGACAGGCACTGCCAGGCAAGTCGGGTTTTCCACTCATGCCCACCTTCCACTCCCTGTTAGGCACCACAGGATCAGGCTGTGTTGCTCCCGTGGGCCAAAGGCAGGTGCACCTTGGTGAATACCATGAGTTAAGGGAAGGCACACAGTGTGCAGTCCTTAGGAGAGCCTCAGTCCCACAGGCAGGGACTGAAAGTAGAGGATTGATGGGGAACCTTTTTATAGATGTTCAGACACTTAATATCCTTTATGAAAGAGTAATATGTTTTTATGATACCACTATAATTTTATTACATCCACTATACTTTAAGTCTACTTTTTACAGGGCTGAAGCTAATGGATTTTGCAGCCCAGTGCCTGTTGGTTGTGAAAGGTTGCTCTGAACATCCACACACCAAGCCAGCAATTCCCACAGCGGCCATCACAGTGCAGCAGGAACAGGGAAGAGGTGGCACACTCAGGAGGAGGGAGAAGTTTGATTTCTCCTTCTAACCTTCAATTCTGCAGCCACAGCTGACTGGCACTGCAGGCCCAGAGATGTGACTGCACACTAGGAAGGGGTGATTTTAAACAGAGGTTCCTGTTGTTGTAGCTTTCACTCAAACCCAACTAAAGAACTCACCTGGAAAGCTGAACAGATGCACCACACACAGGCTAATGATGTAAGCATTTTGTCTGATCCTCTGAACTCTGGACACTTCTGTAAGAGCAGTCCTCAGCCTGTGATCTGCTGAACCCTGGCAGCCCAGGTTCTCCTCCTGAAGGCTCTAAGAAAGATAGCTGGGAAAAAGCATGGAATGCAGAGCTCACATCTGAAAAATGCACACTGCTGTGCAAGCCTGCTCAGGGGCAGAGGTCTCAGAAACTAAAGGGACACAACTTCTGTGCAACACAACTGGTCAGCAGGCAAAACCAGGACTTCTTTCCATCTGAAAGCTAGGCTGCAAGTATTTGTTCCAAACTGAGCTGTGTTAACAGGCTCTGCTCATGGCAAAAGATCCTACTCTGCCTGTGCTGACAGCCACTGCCAGTGGTGCCTGGCAGCAGCCTTGCTCTCCTGCCAGCCCAGGGATGGTGCCGCACAACAGGGGTGTTGTCACAAACTCAGATGGCATAAACTTTGGTTCCTCTGGTCAGTGGCTTCATGAGCTCAGAGCAGTGAGTTATTAGGAAGACAACTCTGCTAAACAAAGGCCAGGATGCTCAGGGAATTGACGAGCTGTTCAGTCACCAGTGCTCTCTTCAACAAGGGTTTGCCCTTTTGTGCCCTCAGGCCTTGTCACAACCCTCTCACAGTGACTGCTCAGGCACTGTTTGCCCCCTACCATTACACAAATCTTAGACCTCCATAAAGCCTCACACCTCCCAGCATGCTTCTCACCCAGCCCATGGGTTGGTAACATTCACCCCACGCCACATTTCCCCACAAGCTGCTTGCTACTGAAATTGCTGTCTCATGAGGTGCCACTGTCCCACACTGCTGTCTCACCAAAGCACCACTTCTGAGAGCACCAGCAGCCCTTTAGGAAGTAGATTTTTAGTCTACCAAAGCATGATCCTAAACATACAGTGCCAGTTACCCTGGAAGATACAACAGCACCAGCTTCACTGAAGTTCTCATACTGCAATTTATCTAGACTCACTTTGAAATGATGGTGGCAATTTCCTGAATCATAGGCAAGTTATCAAACCACAACAGGAGACAGAGACATAGAACCCCATAAGGATCATCAAGTCCAATTCCTGGCTCCACAGCTTGTGTAGCTTCTGGCTTCCCGAGGCAGTATTAATCATGTGCTATGAAAATAGGTCATAGTTCCTGGTTTCCCCAGATTCCAGATTTTGAAAACTGGGGCATCTGGTTTGAGCTGAGCTCAAACTCTTAGCTCTTAGCTCTTGATAGTGCTAAGAGTAACAGATTGTTATTAGTGCTGCTGCAGCCCTGAACTGGGACTCTGAGTCAGGTGCTGCACCAGGACAGGACACACAGATTGCTATTTGGGGATGTTTCATACCATATGGACAGTGATGCCCATTAAAGTCTGTATGAATTTTTTCCTTTCTTCCCACCAGGCACCTTGTCCTTATAAACTCATAAGCTACAAAAACTGGCATGAATTGCTGAAGGGCTTGAAAGTGTAGCCAGATCAGAAAGTGATGGCTGCTGGAGGCCATGTGCAACTCTGATACTTTTAGAAAAGGAGTTTAAGCATAAGAAAATACAAGTGATGGGTTTGTGATGGCAGACACGTATCAGCTACCATCTGTAGGGGTGTTGTATGATCAGGAGGCTGGAACATGAATTACCCAATTTTCCACTCCAGCAGGAAACAGATCATCCTTGCCTCTCCACTTCTTATCAGCATCGTGTATATTTGCTTTCATCCAGTAAAAGACAATTTATCCTTTTCATTCTTAATCAGTGTGGAGGAGTCCTGGAAAAGGCAAAATATTTTGAAATCTTGGTTCAAAAGCACACCAGTGCACAGGGTCTGTTTAAACCTAAGTGCATTCCCCTCCTGCCTTCGTCCCTGACTTCAGCAGCTACATGCCAAACCACAGAGCTCTTTGCCTGACATCGCCTGTCAGCAGCTGCAGGATGCTCTGAGAGCTCTACATGGGACCTGCACACCTCATGGAGTACCTGAGAGAGGTGTTGGGGTGCTGCCAGGTGACACTAACACCCTGACCAAACAGGGACAGGAGTTCTCACTGGGATCTGTCAGGCAGACTCTGGAAAAGCATCAAGTGGCCAGGAGCACACATCCCACTTCCTGGAGGGCCTTGTAAACACTGTTGCTCTGGGTTATAGTCACACCAACACGTGCAGGCTCTGGATGGAGTCCCACCAGACTGCATGTTAGGTGTGTCACCGCTCAGGCTGGCTGTGGAAGCGACCGAGTCGTGACTCAGTGTCACTGCGGGTATGGCACGAGTAACACAGAGGAGGTCTTGCACAAGCAGCCCCACTCGCGCTGTTACAGCCAAGGGTCTCTGTCAGGCTGAGCTGAAACACTGTCAGGCTGAAGCAGCCTGACAGGCAGCGTGATTGCAATGCTGACATCTCATGGCCAAAAGAAGAAGCTGCTGCTGCTCCTCTCCTGCTCTTTCTCCTCTTCCTCCTCCTCCTCTGCCTGGAAAGTTTCAGTATGTATCACACTGCTGCAGAAAGCACGGGGTATTACACCAGTGGTAGATAACACATTTACCCACAGTCACCCCTCAGTGTGATTGAAACCTTAATTTACTTCAAAATTCTAAAAAAGACAGAAATTTGGCTCCTTTCTCCTGAATCTGGATTTCTACAGCTGGTGCAAAAAGGTGCCAGCCACTGAAACACAGCTGGTCTGTCTGAGCATCATTGGGTTTCACTGCCTATCTTTTACTGAGAGAAACACATCACCTCTTCCCAAGACTCTAGGCTGCCCAGGAACAAACTTTTGGGGAAGCAGGTTTCTTGAGAGAGAGCATGAAGAAGCCCTAAACATGTCTTAACCCACCTGTGATGCATTTCCTTCCCATAAGTACCTTGAAGCAGCTCATTTTGGATCCCAGCAGTGAAGCTGGATGAACTGCTGGAGGACTTTTACGTCACCAGGAAGAAAAAAGATCATAGAATCACAGAATCATAGAATCACAGGGGTTGGAAGGGACCTCGAGAGATCATCAGGTCCAACCCCCCTGCCAAAGCAGCTCCCCAGCTCATATTGCACAGAGAGGCGTCCAGATGGGTCTGGAATATCTCCAGAGAAGGAGACTCCACCACCTCCCTGGGCAGCCTGTCCCAGGGCTCTGTCACCCTCACTGGGAAAAAGTTCTTCCGCATGTTGGTGCGGAACTTCCTGTGCTCCAACTTGCAGCCATTGCCCCTTGTCCTGTCTCCACAGACTACTGAAAAGGGGCTGGGTAATTCCCCCTGCATTCCATGCTTAAGATACTTATAAACATTAATAAGGTCCCCCCTTAGTCTTCTTTTCTCTAGGCTGGAGAGGTTGTGGAGTCTCCATCTCTGGAGACATTCAAACCCCGCCTGGTGACTGCCCTGTGCAGCTTGAGGTGATCCTGCTCTGGCAGAGGGATTGATCTAAATGCTCTCCAGAGGGTATTGTCCCACTCTACACTGTGCTGGTGTGACCTCACCTTGAGTACTGGGTGCAGTTTTGGGTGCCACAGTACAAGAGGGACACAGAACTATTGGAGAGTGTCCAGAGGAGGACAACAAGGATGGGGAAGGGACTGGAGCGGAAGTCTTACAAGGAAAAGCTGAGGGGAGACCTCATCACAGTCTATGGCTTCCTGACAAGGGGGAGTGAAGAGGCAGGTGTCAATCTCCCCTCTTTGGTGACCAGTGACACAACCTAAGGAAACAGCATGAAGTTGCGAGAGGGGAGGTTTAGGTAGGGTGTTAGGAAGAGGTTCTTTACTGAGAAGGTGGTCGGGCATTGGAACAGGGTCCCCAAGGAAGGGGTCACAGCACCCAGCTTGACTGAGTTCAAGAAGAGCCTGGACAATGCACTCAGTCCCATGCTCTGACTTGTCTGGCCCTGTGTGGAGACAGGAGTTGGAATTGATGCTCTTTATGGGTCCCTTCCAACTCAGGAGATTCTGTGATGCTGTATTAGTGTGTTAGCTGTCTGGAGAAGCCATGTTCCCTCGTGAAGCAATTCCTACAAAAAGGCAAAAAGACAAGGCCAAAAGAGGTGTGATATGACTTGTCAAAGGCCATGATGCGGGTCAGTAGCAGTACAGCCATTATCTGAGCCATGCCCACTTGTGTCACCCCTCATCTGCAAAGCCTTTATGGATTAATGCAGCTCTTCTGAGAGTCCTGTAAGACCCAGTACTCTGGAATCACACAGGCAAAAAGAGAACCAGGAAACCTCAAGTCAAGGCAGCTACTTATGCTTTTTGACTATTAATAAACAATCAAATGCTGCAAAGGACAAAGAGACACCCCATTTGAACCTCTTGCACGGCCCCATTTCCAGCCAAAGTGCCCAAACACCCAAATTCCAGGTAGACAGGGTTTATTGCAGCCTTCTGCAGTGCACTGGAGAGCTAGCCCACAAGTTTCATGTGTCCAGCCACGTCTGATACACTGGGCTGTGCTCCATCCTTGTTGAGAAGCTAGGTCTAGCAGACTTCCAGCCAGGCATCTGCTATTCAGTGGGTGTTTCCCCACACTCCTTCCTTTGACATACCTCTCATATTGTAAAATCAGAGCACTTGGCAAATCGTGACTTTATTAAGTTTTGTGGGCCAGGAAGATTGCCTTGTCACAGCATTTTTCCTTATTCTGGGTTCTCAAGCAGACAAGATTACTCATTCTGAATTTGCTGTTAATGACAGGCATTTTATTTTGCATTCCCTTCTCACCCCAGACCAAACACATCTGTGACGGGAGGCACAGGCGCACCCTGGCACGCTAGGGAATTGTGCCTGAGGCTATCAGCTGAGCGACCAGCATGGTGAGACTTCAGGGCTTTTGATTTTGAGGCCTTTGAGGCCTTTCTGCAGTGTGTCAGGCTGGGCACTCGTGAGTGCCAGGTACTCTAGAAGACTGTGGCACAGCTAAGAGCCACCGCTGTTGGCGTGGGTGAATGGGGACATGCAGGCATCTCTCCTTGCCAGGGTGGGGCTGTGCACTTCAGCTCATGGTAGCAGGCAGCCCTGATGGCTCAGTTTTAACATTCTTTGTCATCAGGACGGATGACTAATGCTGTGCCCTCCTACAGTCTTGTGTGCTGGGGAAGGAGGCAGATGTTCCTGTTGCGCGGAACAGGGACCTGAGTAGAGTCAGACTGTGTGCTTGTGTCTTCACCTTGAGATGTGTCCTCCTGACAGTTGAACTTGTGAGGGCAGTGAGCCAGCACAGCATCTGGCATGATGCGTTCAATCCACTTGGTTTAAGTTGAAATTAAGTGATGTTTCGATTCTGCTCCAAGAAAATGTTTTTGTCAAGCCAATGTAAGAAATGGATTTAATTCAATTAAGCAAAGCATTCTATTCCTCTGGCAGCCTTTCAGTTACTCAGAACATTGATTTCAGACCTTATCTGCTCAATACTATTTAGTAAGTCACTCAGCTTTCCTGAAAAACAAAACCAAACCAAAAATACCACATACCATAGTCCTCAGCCAGGCCATACAGAATTACATCTGCACATAAGCAGATGAAAGAACCTTGCATTTGTGACATACCCATGTGTTTCCTATGTACTCAAAAAAAGGGGTAGAGAAAATAGTAACAGTGTAAGACATATTATTTTACTCAAAAGAAAACAAAAATGTCATGCACTGTGCCTTTTTCCAGCCCTTTTATTGCCTCTTTGCTGATCTGATGATTTGTAGTGGGGGTCTCAGCATAAAGGAGTTGAATGCTTTGGATCTCAAGAGTCCATTTGCTGAACTGGAAGTCTCTTACTGCTGTGGTGGCCCTGGGGTAACTGCAATTCTAACTGTAGACAGGCTGTTCACTACACAGAGAGTGAGAAGGAATCACTCCTATTAAAGACAAGCACTGCAATGCCCACAAGGACAGGGACATGCAACATATGACATGCTAATTATTGGATATTTTTCTGCTCTGAAGGAAAACGTTCCTTGAACACCTCCCTGTATAATCTGTTCCCTGATAGAAGAAACAGCTTTCATACTGGTGCTGGTTATAGAGTGAGAAAAGCAACTGGGCAACTGTGGAAGGGGGAAGTGAGTAGATAGTCAAAAAGTGCCAAGATAAAACAGCATTAAGGAAGGTATCTGGATTCCAGAAGCAGGGAAGAGAATTGCACACCATTCCAAGGGGTCCCATTCTGAGAGATTCCAGGAGTGAATGAAGAGTGGTCAGAGCAGCCCTTCCCAGAGACACCAAGTGAACAGGGGATGGAGAAAGCCCCACAGTTGCAGAGAAGGTCCCTGCCTGGTGGCTGAGGTGTTTCAGTCATGCCCAGGACACCGACGCTGCAGCCAGACCCTGGGTGAGCCACGCTGCAGCCATTCCTTAAGGGTCCTGCCAAGACACTTCAGGACCTACCTGAAGGAGCCTGATCTGACTTCTGGAAATAAGTAGGGTGGATGAGGTTGTTTTGGTGAGATCAGTGCTGAGATTTGTGTAAAACAGAGCCCATCTGGGATAAAAGAGTGAGATGAGACAGGACCGAGTCATGTCTAAGACCTTCTATTACCTTGATAAAACATAATCCCAAAGGAAACTCTATCAGTCATTGATCAGAAGCCTGGAGGAATCTGTCCCAGATCTGCCAGCCCAGGTCACAGGTGTGCTGGTAGCTGGATGACAAGCTGTTGTGCATGATCTTACTCAAAGAAGTCCTATAGACAATTCTGGAGTATTTTCCATGGTTCTTTCTGCCTTCTGCTACAGCAAGTGTGGAAGGAGAGCCTAGCTGGAAGGAGTCCTGCAGGATGTGGATGGAGATTTTTAATCTGAGACTTTTGAATAAAGTTGTGCTTTTCAAAAACTTACTCCAGATTTGTCAGCAGCTCTGGGCAAGGCCCACCTGTTTGGATGTGAGTCCATGGGGTGGGTTTCTGCTCTGCTTGAAAGCTTAACTCTGAGCTACAAGGGTGTCTCACTACGGTGGCAGAAATCTCACCCAAGACCTCCAGCATCTCATTCTGTCTCCATCTGCTGCACCACCTTCTGCTTTTTAGAGTCGCCGTCCTGACCGCTGCGGTGCAGCTGTACCTGTGAACAGGGAAGGCAGCTGTGAGCTGGGGAGACGTCTGGGAATGAGGGTGGAGGAAGACAGTAGCAGAGGCTGCTGGGAACATGACGGTTTTTCAGTGGTTATTTTAGATGTGTACAAACTGAGGGGCCAGCTCACCTCTGCTTTTCAAAGCAGAGGCATTTCGGGGGGGGTCACTTGCCTGGCTCATGTAGCTACAGGAACACACCTCTGCTCTAGACTCTCGTGGGTGTTGTAAGAGAAAGCTGTGATGCCTGGGAGAGTGTAGGTCTGCGGGGCAGGATTGCTTTGTATGCAAGCAGGGGGCTCACTGTGAGTTGAGCAATGCCATGTTGATTGCTCTGCTGTTCATTCCAGTACAGCAGAGTGGGTGGGACAGTCTGTTGTGTCTGCCAGCAGCATTTTGACATGCAAGCTGAGTCAAGCTGGAGTCAGAGCTTGGAGGAACATGACACACCTTTTCCTTTCCTACTTGGTCACCTTGTTTTTCGTGAAGGATACACCTAAACTTGAACACTGATGTTGATGTAGCACATGAACAGCTATTAACCAGCTGTAAATCACATCTGAGCAAAGCTTAAATGAACACAGAGGAGAAACAGGAGATGACAGATCTGTGTGCTGAAGTGGACATCAGCTTCAGAAGCGAGTTCTTGCTTGTCAGAAGCACTCCCAGCTTGTCAGAATCAAGGATTTGCTAGAAAGAAGTGGTCCAAGATGCAACTCTCTAGCTTCAAGCCCTTTTGACCACAGCACTGCAAGCTGTGCAAGGAACCATCCTGCTCGCGTTTGTTGGATGCACCGTGTCTCTGGGCAAGACTTGTTGCTCACTGGTGTTTCCCACCAGCCTGAGCCTGAGCAGATCCACTCTGCAGTGTGGCTGCTTGTCACTGAAGCGCTCACAGGGCTCCTGGGCAAGCAAGCTCAGTCACACAGGGACATTGCTAGTTGTCTGGTCTCTCTGGGTACTGGGTGAGTGAGCTACTCCACCTTGTGACTGGTGTATCTTCATTACTGACACAGCAACATCTTTATGGCCTGATGGGACCCCAGAGTGTCTTGCTTGACTTTGGCCATCCCTTTGCATCTGTGCAAGTTGTGCTGACATTGCATCTCTCCCCAGCAGTGATGGTGAATTTGGTTATCAGATGAAACAGAAGAGCTGCCAGCTCACACTTGGCTGCCACCTCAGGCACTACCCTGTGATGGGGTAACATTAATTCCATGTCAAGGCATTGTAGCCTTTCTCGACAGACACATATTTTGATTGCCACCAGCCTGTTACAGAGGTTAATAGTATCTAGTGGTGACCTCTGCAAAGAGGGTCATTAGTGCAGAATGCTGCAAGACTTAACGTTGGTCAGCCTGAGGCATTAATGTGTTCACCACATGAAAGCTTGCCAGGCTACAGGGTGTCATTTACTTAGCCATTATGTCTGAAGATTCAGCAGTTGTGAGGAAATCCAAATGACAGGACAAGCAATTATTTTTTTTTACACACTTCTGGAGGAGATTCACTTTTCCCATACCAACAGCGCTGGCTTTTGCACTGGATGAGGTTAACGTGCTTCAATACAATCCTGAGGTGTCCCTTAGACTTCTATCAACGTCTGACTACAGCAAACTTATTTTTCTCATTTCAGCACTGCCTTCTTGTGCTCTTTGTCATACTTTTCTGTTGCACATGAAGCATTGCCACCTTGGAGTCTTTAAGCTAAATCACAGTGAGAAGACAGACTTTGCCTTGGACAGTGCTGGTCTGAGGGGACTTTCAGAGAGCTGGAGTCAGTCTGGACTTCAGCTGCACTGTGTGCACCTGCCCTCCTGCCCGGTGCCAACACTCAGAAGTGGGGCTCTGTGCCCATTTTTGGTGTGATTCAGAGCTCTGTAGGCAGGTCTGAAGAAACTACCATACATCACTAGAGAAATCCTATTTCCCTGGGATGGGTCCCAATGCTTTGAGTGGAAACATGCCCTACAATTCACCAGGGTGATTTCACTCCCCAGTCCTGCATGGCACTGCAGCGTGGGATTCAGTCTCTAGGAGATGCTGTTGCTGCTTCGAAGTGCTATTCAGCTCGGGAGGATTTTTCAACAGGATGTTACCTATCAGAAGGGTAGGTAACATATAAGTAGATAAATGCAGTGAGCAGCTCATGTGCCTCCTGCTTCAACACCCAGGCTTCGAATGATCTGACTACGTCTTGAGGAATGGCCTGGGACCACTCTTGGGCAAGTCAGGGGATTGCTAAGCCTCTCTGGAAACCAGCATCTCACGTTAGGCATGAGGTGTCCAAAAGCAACATTACTCAGAGCCAAAACCACTTCAAAACAGTTTCTTGAGATATCAAAAAAAAATATGCCATCTTCAGAGGCTTTTGTACTCTTGTTCTTCCAGTCATGCCCCGTAAAGAAATGCTCTCTGCTTTTTTCCAGTGAAACTCCTTTCTACCTTTTTATCTAGGATGTTTTTAAGTGCAGATGATTGATCCTCAGATCAATTAAATATTAAAGACTTTTGGGGAATAAATAAATAAAATTTAAAAATAAGGTGCTTGAGGTGGTTTACCCTGCTGTTGAAATGCACCCCACAGCAGTTTTTGATTGAGAACAGTGGGGCAGAGAAGCTCAAAAGTATGACAAACAGCAGGGCTGTGGTGAATTACTGCATTAAATTACCACTACTGCAGCAGTGTAAACCTCTACATTTGCACAGCACTGTATGTATTATGCTTTCCAATTAAAGTACGACTAAGAGCTCATCCTTCCAGACATTAGAGAACCTGTGAACCCCAGTAACATGCACATTTCTGCAGGGTGAGATGGGGGATGTGCAGTAACTGGGGAGGGGTGTTTCTTTTTGGGGTACTTTACCACTGACATCAGCTGGGCTCAGAGAACAGGTACAGTCTGATGAGAGACTGAACACCCTCAGCATGTACAGAAGACAGGTGACTGGGCTGTTGCTGTATGGAGGTTGGGGTTCTCACCTGTACTCTGTTGACACGTCACCAGATGACCTCAGCAATGCACTTTCCCTTTCTGCAACTTGGTTTAGGAGTCTGTTCAGTGAGAAAAAACCCCACCTACTGCATGATAAATGTTCTTACACAGATCTAGGGACAGAATTATGTCAAAGATTCTCTGCACTTGGAACAAACCTCCTTGCAAGGAGCGTTCTACTGCGAAGTCAGATATTCCCACCTCTCCCCTGCCACGTCAGAATAAAGCAAAGCACCATGGCTTAATCGTGGATCATCATCTGACTGCTAATGAGAGCAAAACCTTCCAGTGGATTTACATGCAAAAGGCACCTTCAGGCCACCAAAGGATGATTCCTCCCTTACCTGAGCAATGAATTCTTCTCGCTTCTAAATCCAAACACTGAACACAAAAGAATTAGAGGCATAATTGCCACCCATTATGTGAAATACCAACATTATGAGATGCAGGAAAGCTAACATTTGCTGGTAAATAATGCATTATATGTCAGGCTGGTAAGAACCACAGCAATGATTCAGTGTTTTGCTTTGTTCCCCATGAAAATGGTCTGAGTTTTGAAAAGCTGTCATATTTATGGGGGACTGCAAAGAGCATTTTGTAAATATTATTCACAGGGATATTTCTGAAATCAATTTGGCTGTCAGATGGAAGGCTGTATAATTTACACTGTAGTGTGTGCATTAAGAAATCCCACAGGTATATTTCCTTCTGCCACTTGAAACCAATATTGCAGGAAATAGCTTAAAGGAAAAAAATACAGTCAGGGAAGTGGAAGGAGGCCAAGGCATTGGCTTTCATTGCTCTAAGTATCAAATGCAGGACAGACATCTATAATGGCATATCTTTGTGGAAGGCATAATGCATGCTGAACACTCATTGTAGAACTGGAAGGCAGTGAATTGTTGTTTGATGGAGATTTGTGTCCCATGAGAAAGCCCTGTAATTAATTCCATTTGGGTGTGAACTGCTGAGAGGAGATCTAGCATCTTCATCTTACCTCTGTTAGGCATTATGCTTGTCCTGACCAAGCATAAAGATACTTCCTTCCACAGATTAGGCATTCTTCTGACCCACCTTCCTCAACCTTCTGCTGTGGAATTGATACTGGATGTTCACTGGCTTGGAGCAAAAGGGACCTTGTTGGTCAGGCTCTCACCTGACCTGTCAAAAACCCAGGGTCAGGTCCTTGTTCCAATAATTATTTCACCATCCATCCAAAGGGAAGGAGTCCCATCAGAGGAGACTGAGTGCACATTGCTTTTGTGAGCATGAATCTGGGTACTCTCCCGTGGTATGCTGGTCAGGTTCATACTCCAGGTTGGGACAGAGTAGCACAGACGGCTCTAGGGTGGTGAAGTTTTACCTCTGATGTTTCTTGTTGCCTTCTCAGGTGGTCTGTGAAGGACCAGCAGGTAATATTTTGAAGTCTCAAGAACTTCTTGGAAAGATAGAAATTGGCCATTTTGCATTTAAGTTGACATTTGCCCTTCCTGGAAGACAGCTCAAATTTGAGGCTGCCTCTAGGTAACAAACAGGGATGGAGACAGAGACCTCTCCAGGGCTAAAAGGACAGAGGTGCTCCTATGGTGCAAACCTATGTTGGAAAGCAGCAGTGGCATCTCACCTTGCAGGCCCAGGGCTCACAGGAGAAACCTTCACCCAATCACTACTCACCCACTTCACCTGCTTTCTCTGACTCTTTCAATCCAGCTGCAGAAGTCAGTTTCTGTGAGGGCTGTGCTAGTTGCCTTCCACTGGGTCAGGACCTGGGGATGAGGCAGACAAGAGCCCACACAAAAGCTGCACATGCTCTCATTAAAGAGAACATTACAGAGTTCGTTTGCTGTGGTACAACAAGGTAGCTGTGGTAAAGGATATTGCAAGGAAGGCAGGCTGATGGGAAGGAAAAAGTAGAGTTGCAGAAGCAACACAGTGTAACAGAGAGATGAATGAGTGTGGCAGAGGAAGAAGTGGTAGCACTGATAGGTGTTACCCTAGAAAGTATTAAGAAAATGCTGGAAAGAATTCCAAAGGACCACAGACCACATCAGCATGGGAAGTCTGAAAATTAATAATCACAGGAACAAGAACCACCATGTTTCCCATCTGCTTTATGACTCATTTGCTGTATCAAGGTGTCTTCAGCCATGTGTTGAGGCAAGCAGTTTGCTGACTAAGACCTGGAGAATATCACCAAGCTAGGGATTAAGATAAGCAATCCCTTATTAGATTTGAGAATTCCCACTCTTAGATGGCTGAATATCACCTGTTATCCTTAACATATGGAAACAGACTGCATTGTCAGAAAGCTGTGCTGAGTGGTGCTGGCATCACACTCTCTTCTGATGTACTGCAGCACTGCTGCTAAAAAGCCTACACGGGGATCAGGACAACACACTGGTGGGTCTCTCTGAAACCCTGTCTCTGAAATCACTGGAATAACATACAATGTAGCACAGGGGAGATTTCTATAAATAGGAATTTTATTTTTTCTGCAATTACCCTATGAATGCTCAACTGAAAGGAAGACCAGTAACTGGCTGAACCAGCAGTCTTTGCCATTATAAGGGCCCTCCTGTGCTTAGCAACCCATCCATGTCAGGACTCCACTGCGTTGAACAAACACATCAACGGAAGATGGTCTATAAAAAACAACATGATAATCAGGCTCATTTGCTGACAGAGCAGAGCAACTGGTTCAAGACACTTAAGAAGGAAGTGATTAGGCCTGAATCTGCCAAAAGACGTTCTCTCTGCATGTGTTAGACTGGGACATATACCCAGGCTCAGCTCAGAGGGTGACTTCGCCTTTGAAAGCCTCAGAACCTACCTGTTTCTTAGCAGGGCTGCCAGGATTGCTGGTAGTGCAGCATGCACGTCAGACAGTTGTACTCAGGTCAACCTGTGGCCATTTTGCTTTCTTTGGACTAACAAGGTAAGTATGAGGGCAGTTTGAAACCTATTTTGTGTGTGTCTCTTCTTGCCAGGCTGTAATGATGATACATGGCTGCAAACATGTGGTGCCCTAACTCATCCCATCTGTCAGACAGCTGTGTACAAGCAAATGCTGGCAGAGAAACATGGAGATGGCAGTTTGGTGCCACACCTCAACATTCCCTCTGCCACAAGGGGCCACCCACTCACAGATGGAGAACATCTACAGTCATCCAGGTAGACAGAGGTTCTAAAGTACTACTAGTCAGGGCATGAAATGATGGGTAAACCCCAGCATAACAGGCAAGTTTATCTGGTCACTGTTGTAAAGAAGGAAGGACATCTGCCTTGCTTCCAGTCACCAAGCATAATACTGCTTTCTACCAGCATCCTTCCCACCCAAAATTTCAAACATAAAAGGCCCAAACTCTGTTCTAGTTTGTCCTCACAATCTTAAAAAAACAAAACACTAAACAAAACAAAACCAAGCACTGAACTATCCACAAAAGCAAAAAAAAAAACCAAGAAACCAAAGAGCTTGTCGTCTTCTGGGAGGGGAGATAAGCCAGCTACTGGTGTGGTATGCAAAGTCTCCAGGTGATACTTCACACCAGGTCAGTAATCAGGAGCTAATCCTGACAGCTCCACAGCCTTTCTGTGTACCTGCAGGCACTGCCACTCCTTTGCATCTTTCTTCATCTGCAAAGATAAGAGTGACTTAGTTTGCCTTGTGGGGATTCAGGTAATGCACTGAAAAAGCCACTGTAAAAAGGTCCAGAAATCTATGTGTATTTTTATAATGAGACATCATTCCCTACTGAAACTCACACTGCACCCACCAGTAATACACATATGCTAATGGACAGTGCAACGTATGTGTGTAGTGAAGGTGATGTTTTGCACTTTTACATGAACCTGCTCAACTCTTGCGACAAAAATGAGGTAGATTTTGAACAACTTCCAGCCATAGTCTACAAAACCTGCAGGTGAAAAGTACCATCCACTGACACGACACCAAAGAGTCCAGAGTAGAGGCTTTAATGAGAACAAACAGAACTGTGTCACCACCTTTCATAATTCAATGCCTGAGTGAATCTAGCAGAGTGGAATAACTGAGATCAGAGCCATTTTCTCACCAGTAGATAAGTATCATTTTTCAAAACATCACACTGTACCAGTCACATTTTCTCCACTTAAGAGTTTAACCTGCTTTCTGCCTTTCTGAAAAGTGTGCTCAGGGAGAGAGCATAAAAACTTCCACAGGGTGTTATGTCACTTGAGCAAGAACCATGAAACAAGGAGAAGGTGGTTCCAAAAAAATGCAGAAACTCACTGGTGCAAGCTTTTAACCCAACAGCACATGACATCCACTTTGCCCATTATTCTTCAAAGTTATTGTTCACTTCAGAAAGCTCTCTAACAGTTTGTTTTAGCTCAAGAAGGATTCCCTACAGCCTCCAGAAGTGCTTCAGAACACACTGATTACGAGACTTTTCAAATACAAGGATGTTAGTAGCAGATGCTATAGGATTTTCCCCATGTGGTAGCAAAACATGGGAAGACTCTTCCAGCAGGGTGCAGACAATCCTTCCCTCTCCAGCTCCTCCTTCTGTGCACACTGCTGCAGATCCAAATGCTATACACCAGAAAGTAAGGGCGTAGAGAGAAAACTTGTCAGAAGAGTACAGGGCTAAGAAGAGAAGTGTGGTTCAGTTCTCTGAGTGCTTCAGTTCAAGACCTGCGACTTCTTTACTTCATCTGTTCTTGACAGATGATGACTCTGCCATCACTCCAAACCTCCAACCTCACCACGTGTTAAGCCCACCTTTCATCTCCCTGATCTGTTTAGTATAAGACCTACATGGTACTGTGACCTGGTCTCACCCCAGCATCCAGCTCCAATATGGACTCTACACCAACCACCAGTGCTGAATGGAAAGGCCAATTACTACTTTAGCAAAGGAAATACCATTACTCAGGTGATTATGTGTGTTACAATACTTTTAGTACATAGTTCAGCTCTACATGACAAGCCTTCTGCTTTTATGTCATCAAGTTAATGGTTGCTGCCAGAAGCAAGACATCCCAGACACTTCCTGGTATCTAACTAATAATGATTCGGCTCTGAGCATGCAATTCCAACAGAAGAAAAGACTTTTGCTGAAATTACTGCACAGGGATAGATTAGTGGTTTTAGTACTGATTAATAGCAGAAAAGAGAAAGTAAGAGTGGCAAGACAAATTGATGCATCTGACACTAATTGCAAGAGTCTGTGGTTTCTAAGATAGAAGCTTCCATATACAACATTTGTATCTTTGACAGTTAATTATATCTACATGTATCACCCAGTCCCTCATGATTACACAGACTAATGTGAGGCATTATAACTTAAAAATATTACAACAGCCATGTCAGTTTCCTCCCCTCTCTTTCCAATACCTCCATCTTTGAGCCCGAGCCCTGGATTTCCAAAAGCAGGTTTTTCCATACCTGAGATGAAAACAACATAGCCAACACATTTAACCTCTTCAGTGCAGCAACTGTGACTTTTCAAAGAGGAAGGACCTTTACTGTAGTTTCATTGCCTGGATCATATGCAGCCTATGCAGCAACACTGAGAGATTCTATGGTTCAATTCTTTAGCCCAGAGGGTCTGTTTCTAGAGAAAGCAGACATTCTTTTGCCACTTTTCTCGAGGTGGAAAACCCCCCCCACCCTCTTTCAATGTTAAAATACCTATCTCACTGTTTAAAATTAACTAAAATCTAAACTCCAAACTTCCTGCCATTATCTATCTGCTTTACCTTCTTTGCCCTTGTCTGCTTCCAAGCCTGGACTGATTCATAGCTGCCTCTTCTACTCACAAATCTTTTTCTCCAAATCATCTAAGATACCCAGCTCCCACTGCAGAATAATGAGTAGTCAGGACAGCTTTGTGGTGAAGTTACTCTTGATAATTAAAAAGCTACACAGAGCCAACCACTGAAAACAGGAATGACAGTTTTCTTTTCTCTGTTGTCCATAAAAACCACCATCATCCCCATGACTCACCACATCAGTCCCCTCAAAAAAGCATGGTATGAATAGCTTGTGTTACAATTACACATCTTTAAGCTCCTTCAGGCCTCCTCCACAAGATTTTCTTTCTTCAAATGTTGCCGTATGCTACAGCTTCTGCAAGGGTCTGTACCCAATCTGAGGCATATGAAAGCAGTGACATTTTTCTCATACCTGCACTAATCTCTTGGCCCTCTCTCTATTTTCTTGCTCATGCAGAATGGAATTGTTAGCAGTGCTTACAGTTCAGTAAGGCTTACTAGGTTCAGGCAATCCCCTGCAGATAGAAAGAGGATACCCTAAACGTGACTAAGGAAATATGTGGACTGCAACCCTGGAAACCTCATGGGATGGCTATGTTCCTGAAATGGCTGCTTTAAAAGGGCACCCATTTAACAGACACTGATTTCTAGATCTCACCTATGCTCACTTCTTGCTCACTGCTTCATTCTGTTTTCTAAAACCTGCCTCCATAAGTAAATCAACTGCCAGGTCCTGCACTTGGGTCACAACAACCCCATGTGGTGCTACAGGCTTGGGGAAGAGTGTCTGGGCAGCTCTCCAGCCAAGAGGGACCTGGGGGTGCTGAGGGACCTGGGGTGCTGGTTGACACGTGGCTAAACGTGAGCCAGCAGGGTGCCCAGGTGGCCAAGAGGTGATCTTACCCCTGTACTGAGCCCTAGTGTGGCTGCACCTCAAGTACTGCGAGCAATTTTGGGCACCGCAGTACAGGAAGGACATTGAGGTGCTAGAGAGGGTGCATAGAAAGGCAACTAGGCTGATTAGGGGTCTGGAGAGCAGGTCTTATGAGAGGATGATGTTCAGCCTAGAGAAGAGAAGGCTGAGGGGTGACCTCAACTCTGGTTGAGCTACTGGAAAGGAGGTTGTAGTGACATGGAGGTTCTTCTTCCAAGTAACTAATGAGAAGAGGAAATGGCCTCAAGTTGCATCAGGGGAGGTTTAGATTGGATACTAGGGGACATTTCTGCACCAAAAGAGTAGTCAGGCTTTGGACCAGGCTGCCCAAAGACACGGTTGGGTCACCATCCCTCGAGGTGTTCAAAAAACATGTAGATGTAGCACTCTGGGACATGGTTTAGTAGACATGGTGGTGTTGGGGTGAGGGTTAGACTTGATGGTCTTAATATTTTCCTCTAATCTTTTGAAGGTTCTCTGATTCTAATGTATAATTGTTTTAGTAAATCCATGGAAAAACAAGAACATCTATGTAAGGGCTATTTTTCACTCTAAGTTACTCTATCCTGGTAGCAGATCACAATTCCAAAACAATTTACCTTACAATAAACAGATTTCCGTTCAACATGGAGCTGGAATTGGCTACTACAGATAAAAACAGGAAGGAAAAAAATCAAACAAAATGAAACATACTAAGTATTGAAAAAGATATAACTAGAAAAATATGACCTTTTAAACTGAATTGTCCTTGAAGGCAGCACTTTTCATCTGAAATGTCCAGATAACTTGAAAGACTTCTTTTGTCTGTTAAAAGACTGAAACAATAGTTTTTTTCCTCACTTTGACTTTCTTATTTCACAAAATAAGAGGCAGGCACACTGTATCTAAGGACTTCAGACCAGATGATGCTACAACAATAAACAGTATACTAGAAATGTTTGTGCATACAAAAAAAAAAGCACAAGAAGAGACTGACTGATGCATTTGATAAATTAATGTGTTTTGATGGACAAAAGTAACTTTTGTCCTTCACTGAAGTCAAATATAGTACCTGTACACAATAATAAGAAACAGAAATGCTGACAAGAGTGCACATCTCAATGACTCTGGTTTGGATGTTTATTTAAAGGAAGCACAGAAACTGGGAAGAGCAAGCGCTATGCACTTCACGAACCAAGGAAGCCTTACATCTGACTTTGACCTGACAGAGGAACAGAAATAAAGGGAAAAAAATCACTTTTAAACAACATTGCTTTTTTTTTTCATTAGAGCTCACACTCCTGAAAGGCAAGCACAAAAATCAGAAAAAAAAGTAGGGTTTAAGATAACTAAAGAAATTAAAAGATCAGACAGTTCCTGCCACGGACAAAAATCAGACCTTCAGTTCTGAGAAACAACATTCCTCATTCTGCCTCAAGTCGAGGTAAAACAGGAAGAATAAGATTTCCAAATGCAGAGTCTTGGGTTATGAAGTATCCTGAGGAATGTGCATGTGCGTGCTGGAAAGAGAAAAAGCATTTGTTAAAGTGTAACTCCCTGCAGCAGTTCAAGACTTTACAGCCTCCACAGCATTCCTTATTTATTCCTCGCAGTCTGTTCCTCAGCTCTGGTCATCAAATTCAAAACCAGCATTTGAGAACAGCCAGATCTGTTTAGGACCCATCAAGGGAATTAGCCATTCCCTGCTGCTCCTTCTTCAGCAAATCCAACGGTGGGGAGAGTGGTAACGTACTCCTCACCCCTCTTCTTTTGCCTAGACCCCATGCTTCCACTCCCACTTATAACCAGCTTACAGACCTTGGTAGGTAACAGCTGCCATGTGACTGCCAGAAGTGTGCATCAGTAGTGCCACACAGCCTGAGGCTGCACGTACAAGTGACAAGACACATGCCTGTACAACATGGGACGCCACTCTTCTGCCCATGTGATAGGTGCCTGTTCATCTAAGGAGGGAAGCTACTGCTTATGGCTCTGGACAACCTCTGTGAAACCCTATATAGCCCTTCCCAGTTCAATGAGTGGACTCCAGTAAGCTAGACAGCCTGCATATCCCTTTCTTTGACAGCTAGGGACAAGTTGTAGTGCATGTGAGATTTAGGCTGAGCCAACACTACCAGTGAATAAAGCTATCAGCATAGCAGGCTGCTGCAGTACAGTCACAAGGCCAAGGCAAGCCACCCATGAGGCTGCATTTGCAATACTGTGTTCAGTTTGAGACACACAGAGATGGCTGGGGACTGGGCTGGAGCTCTCAGTGTACAAGGGGATGGTGAGGGGAGATCTTGTGCTGTTTTCAGTTATCTAGTGACAGGATTCAGGGAAGACAGTGAGAGTCAGCAGCCAAGAAGGGCTGAGGGAGCTGGCAGAAGTGATTGCAGAGCTGTTCTCTACCATCTTTGACAGGTCTTGGAGGACAGAAGTGCCTGAGGATTGGAGGATAGCCAATGTCACTCCAGTCTTTAAAAAGGGCAAGAAGGAGAATCCTAGCAACTATAGGCCAGTCGGCCTCACTTCTGTCCCCAGAAAGATGATGAAACAGCTTGTTCTGGATGCCATCTCCAAGCAACTGGAAGAGAAGAAGGTCATGAGGAGTAGTCACCATGGATTCACCAAGGGAAAAATCGTGCTTGACCAATCCCATAGCCCTCTATGATCTCATCACCAGCTGGGTGGGTGGAGGGAGAGCAGTGGATGTCATCTACCTTGACTTCAGCAAGGCCTTTGATACTGTCTCCCATGACATCCCGATAGCAAAGCTGAGAGAGCACGGGATAGATGAGAGGACAGTGAGGTGGGCTGAGAACTGTTTGACAAGCTGAGCTCAGAGGGTGGTGATCAGTTGAACAGTCTGACTGGAGGCCTGTGACTAGCAGTGCTCCCCAGGGCTCGGTGCTGGGTCCAGTCCTGTTTAATATCTTCATTGATGACTTGATGAGGGAATAGCATCCACCCTCAGCAAGTACCCAATGAAACAGAGCTGGGAGGAGTGGCTGACACGCAGGAACACTGCGCTGCCATCCAGCGAGACCTGGAGAGGCTGGAGAGCTGGGCAGGGAGAAATCTAATGGAATTCAACAAAAGCAAGTGTAGAGTCTTGCACCTGGGGAGGAATAACAGTCTGTATCAGTACAGGCTGGGGGATGACCTTCTGGAGAAGAGCTCTGTGGAGAAGGACCTGGGGGTCCTGGTTGATGACAGGTTGGCCATGAGCCAGCAGTGTGCCCTGGTGGCTCAGAGAGCCAATGGGATCCTGGGGTGCATCAGGAGGAGTGTGGCCAGCAGGTCAAAGGAGGTGATCCTCCCCCTCTACTCTGACCTGGTCAGGCCCCACATGGAGTATTGTGTCCAGTTCTGGGCTCCTTGGTATAAAAAGGACAGGGATCTCCTGGAGAGAGTCCAGAGAAGGGCTACGAAGATGATTAAGGGCCTGGAGCATCTCCCCTATGAGGAAAGGCTGAGTGAGCTGGGACTGTTCAGCCTCGAGAAGAGAAGACTAAGGGGGACCTTATTAATGTTTATAAATATCTTAAGTATGGGATGCAGGGGGAATCAGCCAGCCCCTTTTCAGTGGTCTGTGGAGACAGAACAAGGGGCAGTGGCTGCAAGTTGGAGCACAGGAAGTTCTGCACCAACATGCGGAAGAACTTTTTCCCAGTGAGGGTGACAGAGCCCTGGGACAGGCTGCCCAGGGAGGTGGTGGAGTCTCCATCTCTGGAGATATTCCAGACCCGTCTGGACACCTGTCTGTGCAAAAGGAGCTGGGGAGCTGCTTTGGCAGGGGGGTTGGACCCGATGATCTCTCAAGGTCCCTTCCAAGCCCTATGATTCTACCTTACCTGCAGAGCAGCCTTCTGCTGTGCTGCAATGTGCTGCTGCTCAGCATGATCACGGAAATCCTTGTTCAGCGGTGATCTTGCGAGTGCAATACTGTAAAAAAGAAATCAAAGGTATCATACAAACCACAAGAAAGTGTCCTTCCCATTCTAGCCATACATTCCATGGCTTTCAAACCTCACAATTTGACTCATGACTTGACAATTGTTAAGTGTTGTTTGGAATTACTATTTGTCATCATAAGAGAGAAAAGGAAATGGAGTGACCATAGTTGTATAACTGACCTAACATAAACAAGTGATGCCAAACTAAACCCAGAAGACTCACAGCCCTAAAGCCTGTTGTGGATTTTGCTCATGGATGAAGTCCCACTGAAGTCAGTGGCATCAATGGGGTGCAATGTTAGATAATATCAGCAATTTCTAAAAGAACACTTTTGTGTTTTGACCATTATTCAGTCAGTCAGTGTCCAAAACAACCGTGATAAACAGAAGCACTGACATGAGCTCTGCAGTCTTCAGTATAAGACCAGTTCTTCAGCAGATAGGTGGCAGAACTCTGCTTACGGTAAAGGAGCTTCCTATTGACATAACTGAAGTAACAATCCTCTGGTAATAGTTTAAATTACCTAAAATTGATTTAGCTCATCTCAGTGCAGCATACATTAGGTGCCAAATTAAAATTTCTATATAGGTTTTCCTGGGGTTTATATCCTAAAAATTGCCCACCTTGTTATTAAAGACTGCCATCAGCCTTGTATCACAAGGCAGTTCTCAACTATCTCTGAAATTGGGTCTGAAGACTGGTGCTGAAAGCACAGCCCTTCTCAGTCATAGGCACAAAAGTATGAAGGAAAACGAGGCATCCAAGTAAACTCATCAACTGATATTTCCCAGCAGCTTCAATGTCAGCAGCTGATTAGTAAATCAGTTTTTCAAAAGCAGCTATGCTCACTGAAACACCTCGAGCCAAATCTACACATAACTGTGTAATGAAAGCTAAATAAAAATCCTCTAAACATATTTTATGAGAAACATTAAGAAAAGCTTCACTGCTGAAGAAAAACACTACTCAATTTAGAACATAATATTTTCTGTTATTTTGAAGGTATCTATTTTGCATTTAATTCTGCACTAACTTTGCAGTATGATTTCTGTAGATAATCTTAAAGCCTCATCAGTCATCATAAGCCAACACTTTCAAGAGAGGTATTCTAGTCTTGGGTATAGGTTTCCCAGATGCCAAGGCCAGAAATCAATTAACTCAATTCACCTTTTACACTGGCCACACCACTGTTGAACTTCAGGCACCTCAAGCTCTTTTCTGTCAAGCTTACACATCGTCTACCATCTCACTTCTCACAGCTCTGTGGTCCAGCACATCGCTACCAAAGAACTGTCAGCTTCTCAAAAATCACACATCAGCCCACTGTGCCAAAGCAGAGTGTTTGACTGCGGCTCTGTGGGCTCCTCCCATCCCCACCTTCAAAAATAGCAACTTCTAATTTTGCTCTCTAGCATACAGCGTTGTTTTTCCTTGAAGAGAAACAGAAAGTAAAAAAGCACTCCCTGAAACTCTGACAGGCTTCCAATGAAGTATGGAAACACTGTAACCAGGAGTCAGGAGCTGTACGTATTTGTTTTCTTCTCCAGACAAGTATTTTTCTTTAATACTAACCGTATGCAGTTACTGTATACCTAACACAGGCCATTTCACATATTCTGCATGCTTTTTGGCAGCATGAAGGAATTAAAGGTGACCTAAAATCTCCTTGAAAAAAAAATAGACACAGGCAGCACTCAGGCTGCTTTCAGAGTATTCCACTCTTGCACAGATAGTGCATGCATCACACCATGTCTAACACATGGAGCTGCACTCACTTCATGTTAACCCAGCAGCTCAACTGCCTCTATCTCTCCATGTAAACCAGCCACTGACTTACGTCAAAAATCTAACCATTCTGTCTTAAACTGGGAAATGCAGTGACAGCTTCTCAGCCCAGAGTAGATGATTACATCTCGTTGTGTAGAATCACCCTTACACCACAGTGTCTTTTACAAGAAGGTCTGCTGTCACAGGAACTGTCCCTGTCCTGCACACAGGGAGTTTCAAGGGTAACTTATTCCCAGCTCCAACTGTTCTTCTACAAACACTCAGTGCCCTGAACCTAACAATGTGCTGCTGCCATTGCTCAGGGCACTGTCTTACTAATTACATTCTCTCACAGTGCCTACTACCTGATTCTTCCTTAAGGTTAACTTTAATACTGTTGAATAAGCACATATGCTTCTCCCCTTCTCTAATGGGGACTGTGTCAGCCAAAATTGAGGTCCTGTAACCAATTATAACTATTACTCTGTTACTAAAGTGTAAGGTCTCTCTAACTGGTTATTGAGGATGGTCAGAAAACACTTCTGGTAAGTGTTTATGTAAGGTCACTTTTTTTCTTTCTTTCTATTTTCCTCCTTTGATGTAATCAGTGATGTCCAAACAGGTCTAAGAACATAAAATACCTGGCTCCAGGGTGATTTGTGGAAGACTGGTTTTGCATAAGTAACTTTCTCTTCTCCTTGTCTAGTTCTGCCAGGATTGCAACCCTATTTTTATTCTGGAAACCTGGTGGGAATGACAGAAAAAATATTAGAGAGATTTACTTGATTTCTATGGCCCAACTCTAACCTTGTGGAATTAAGTCTCTGACAATATGACATTATGATAAATACACTCATCTCCAAAGCTTTGCACCCATCCAAAAGACTTATTAATAAATAGGTTTCATTTTTCCTTTTCTCATTTTATAACATGAAATCACTTCCTCAAGCTATCATACATATTAATACATTTTAAAATACAGGCTTCTCTCTCAAATTAGATCCTACCCCTTCTCAGGTTAGATCTGAAGCTATGTACAAGCTATGTGACAAAAAAAGTAAGTTTACCAAGTCCTAGATTCAAAACACTGTCACTGAAAACACACAACAACTGTAACAATGGAGTAATATACTTATGGAGTGTAATTTCTCATGCCAGTGAACCAAAGTTATAATGCAAGATTTACATATCTAACAGATAAAACTGAAGACTCCATTAAGCTTGCACATATGCTTATAGAAAAAAATTACAACTTTTCATTCAATTTATGCAAAAATGCTTTAGTTTTAATACACTGATGTCCCTGCATATACACAGCACCCATTTTCTGCACAGAGGACTACAAAGCTGGAATAGAGAAGCAAAACTGAGCTGTATGGACACAATATGGGAACACAGCCTTTATTTCCTCTGTACATCATTCTTCCAAAGGGATATTTCATACTAGAGAAGGGGCCAGGAAGCACAGTGATAGAAGAAATTAAGGAAATGTCAGAAACAGCTGTTTGTCTATTTGCAGAAATGCTTTCTAAATGAAAACAGGGCAAAACTGCACTTACACAGGACTCTCATATAGTAGATGATCTCATTGTGATCACCAAATAAAGCAGATACTCAATTGCATGTTTGGCCCAGTATGCCTGTACAACATAACCGAGGACAACAGCTACAGAGCTGACTCTTACAGGCATCTATGCTGCTATGGACACTCATCATACCCAGAATATACTTCTTCATTTTAATTTTAAACTCCAGTATCTATAAATATTGAGCTGCTACACTGTCATAAGGAAAAAAAAAATAGTCTAGAAGTTACCTCCTTTATTTCCTCCACACAAAAAGTCAAGCCATTCCCACTGGAAACTGCTGCATGTTGTGTCACCACCTGCATCCTCAATGCTGGTTTAGTCACACCACTAAAAAGCAGTAGCCCACAAGCTGGTAGGAAAGGCACACACAGTAACTCTCAAAGGGAGTATTAGGACATGAAAGCAAAATGATTTCAAATTTATTTTCAGTAGCTGCACCTAAAGTTTGTTCCCTCTGACAGATCTGTTGCTGTTCAACTACATAATCCAACATTCCTTTCTTCAACACGGCTCAATGAAGGAGACAATTATCAAATTTGCACCCAATCCCCTGTCAAACCTTACCTTTTTCTTTTGCTATACCAAACATATGCACCCCTGAGTTTGTGCCTGAGAGCTCTCAAAAAGAACAGTGGCTTTATGCAACGTCATCCATAATCACCTCTACATTTGTTAAAGGCTTAATTAAATTAATTGCTATTTTCTCATCTGCTAACCTCTCCTTCCCATATGGCATTAGTTCTGTGTACTCTGTTTTTATAAGTGCAGACTTCAATGTTTCTCTGCTCTCTGGATATTGTACACTATCTCTTTGTAAAACATCCTGCACTTCCTATGAGTTTTAAACATTAAAACACAGCTGAACATGTGCTCCAAGAGATACAGAGGCTGAGAGATAATGCCAACGAGCTAAGATTCAACATTCTTCAGTTGAGCAAGCCCAAATGTTACTTTATCATAAATTCTGGAGACATCACAGTAATAGGACCAGTGAAGTACCTCTAAAGTAATCATGTCTGTACGCTTATTCTACAGAGTTTTCAGACAAAAAGGCTTAGAACTTGAAATATTACTCAGCAGCCTTCTGTTAGTGTTTGCTTATCCTGAAATACATAAATCTAAATGCATGCTTGGAATTCAGATGACACTGTGACTGAGGCAAGAAAAAGGAGACCACTTTTTTAATTTAAGATGCTGCCAGCTAAAAAATAGACTAAATATGCTCACATTTATGATGAAGCAGATGGTATGATTCAGAAAGGCTTGAGACATGTAGAATAAAATTTCACATGCTGTTTTTAAACTGTGATCAGAAGCCATGCCATTACCACTGTCTTCCATTTTAGCATACTTCTTTCTATCTGCAGAATTGCATGGGAGAAAGTCTAGAGGGATTCAGGAAAAAAACAAGTATTTTTCTTCCTTTTCCCTATCCCTCAGCTAGTAAGAGATGGTTTTGTTTGGTTGGGTTTTTTTAAGTAGCATTTTGGTCTAGAATTCAGGCAGCACCCATGAACCTGCCATACTGAAAACAAATTGATTTCTTTATGAGAATTTGTTGATGGTAAGTAAAGAAAACATCTGCTCAAGAGAAGGGAGAAAGGCATCCAACATGTAGATGTCAGTACTCCCCAGCTGATTAATGTGAAGTTCCTACAGGTATTTAAAACTTTTTAAAAATGCAAAGTAAAATCTGTTCATTTTAAAGTTAATAATGGAGGGGACAGGACACAAGAAATTCATTGTAGACAGAAAATACAGCATCTGTAAAAAAAATTAATTGCCTCTACTAAAATAGAGGCTGGGGGACGAAGTGACAGAGAACACTCCTGTGGAAAAAGACTTGGGGGTATTGATGGACAAAAAGCTGGACATGAGCCAACAGTGTGCACTCACAGCCCAGAAGCCAACCACATCCTGGGCTGCATCAAAAGAAGTGTGGCCAGCAGATCAAGAGGGGTGATTCTGCCCCTCTGCTCTGCTGAGTTTCTAAGGGCATGTAGCAACAGAATGAGGGGCAGTGGTTTTAAACTAGAGCAGGGGAGGTTTACATCAGACATTAGGAAGAAGTTCTTCACTCAGAGTGGTGGATAACTGACACAGGTCGCAGACAGGTGGTGGAGGTACCATCCCTGGAGACATTCAAGGTCAGGCTTGATGAAGTTCTGAGCAACTTCTAGTTCAAGGTGTCCCTGCTCATTGCAGGGTGGTTGCACTAGATGGCCTTTAAGGTGCCTTCCAACATAACACATTCTATGATTCTATTTATATTCTTCCCTACTCAGGACTCTAAACTGCCTCCATAATGATCAATTTAAAACAGCTACAGAAGTTTTATACATCAATCATGAAGAAAGTGATTTACTGTATGTAGATTTGGTATGACTGTTCAGTACTAAAAATGCAGACATACAAAAAAAAGCCATCTCTGAAAGGAAGATTTTCAAACACAGGAACTTTTTAAAGCTTTAAGTTTAGACCTCCCTTACCTGGTCTGAGTTGCACTACTGTTTTGAGTTTGGACAGCTAATAAATATCACATTCCATTAATATTCTCTGCTCTGCAAATAGAAGAGTCTTGACGCAAAATGACCAACTCAAGGCAGCTCAGTAGAGTAACAGTAATGTCAGATGTCAAACCAAATACCTGGATTCTCCAATTACTCTACAGCAACAGACTTAAGATGTTTAAAGTATAGACCTGTTCTTTCTGACACCTCAGTTTCTGACATAAAGCACTCTATTACATGCTCTGTGCAGGAGCTAGAAGTTTATTTCCACTATGGGTTTGTATGTGAAAGGCAGAAAACTAAACATGATGCCAGGCTGAGTGACACTCGTAGCTTTAAGAGGTCATAGCAGGTGACACTCTTTAACCCCAATCATATAACGTGCTAAGTTGGAAGGGGCCTTTTAAAAGTGATCTAATACAACCCCCCTGCAGTCAGCAGGGACATCTTCTCTAGATAAGGTCACCCAGAGCCCCCTCAAGCCTGACCTTGAATATCTCCAAGGATGGGGCTTCCAACACCTCTCTGGGCAACCTGTGCCGGTGATCTACCACCCTCACATTGCAGAAATTTTTGCTAATATCCAGCCTGAATCTCCCCTTTCCTGGTTTAAAACCATCATCCCTTGTCCTATTGCTCCCTGCCCTTGGGAACAGTTCTTCCCCAGCTTTCTTACAGGCACCTTTCAGGTACTGGAAGACCGCTATAAGGTCCCCCTGGAGCCTTCTCTTCTCCAAGCTGAACAAGCCCAACTCTCTCAGCCTGTCTTCACAGGAGAGGTGCTCCTGCCCTCCAATCATTTCTGTGGCTCCTACCACTACACCTCAGAGATCTATGTCAGTTCTACAAATTAACTCTGCATGGCAAGAAACAGTATTATCTCACTTTTAATTTCATATCTTTTCCCCGGTTTGTTGGTTGCTTCAAACATCACAGTATTCATCCTGTTTTTCTAATACACATTATTTATCATTTGTCCACAAAAGAGCCCTCTGCCACTTTGTGTTCAAGATGCTTTTCAACTTGGAAAAGTGGTTTCAAAGCTGGATGTCTGCTCTAAGCACCATACATGAGAAAGCACTGACACTGTACACTGTTCCACCTGCTCATTTCAGAAAGCATTTCACAGCCACCTCTTCACTGAAGTGTGTGTTTTTATAATTGTTAGCCTTCATGAAGTGAGGCAGCAACCTCTTCCAAAGCAGGATCTAAGGACCTTATTAAGCACAGAACACTTGGGAAAGAGGATGAGTAACTGTATTTTGATTTCTCTTCTGCTTATGACTACTGGCATCACAAAGCATCTAATAGTCTGCTGCATATCAATACTTTCCAGTAACAATTTACATTTGGATATGTTTGCACATACACTGTGTGAGGATGAAGCAAAAGGCATATTAGTAATTCAGTGAATTAACTTGAATTACTAAGAGATATGTTAATATATATTTCATATGACCTTCCAGAAAACAGCTACATGCACAACTGGATGTAAGCTACTGACTGCTTTATGGCCATGGATTTCTCCAGGGAAGACACATGCTACAGCCCTCAAGAACTATGCCTGAGCATAGATCAAGCTCAGATGCAGGGCAGTAACGTTTGTAGACAATGACAATTCCATGCAGAACAGCACAATCCTCCTTTTTAACACAGACTCAGAGAACAGAATGCTGCTCAGACCACATTACATGAGTGCACTCAGATACTTCCACACCAAAGGCTCAACAACTGCCAGGACAGACACCTTGTGTGATTTCCTTAGCCTGAAGCTTAGAATTCTGTATGTATTTCAAGTGCTTGGTTCTTACAGTGCAAGAAGGAAGGTCTGAAAAAGTGGACCTCTATTTCTTCCACCTCTGGGGACCTAAAGGAGAATTCCTGCCTGAGAAGTCATGTTTCTCAGAGGGTTTCCTCTAGAACTCACACATGGAGTCTTTAATTTAGATTAACATGCAAGGTACACTCTGGCCTTGTTGTGCACAAGCAATGAAATATTAATGCATGTTGTCCAAGTACTGTGACATGTCCCTGCAGAAACAGTGTATTACCAAGCACCTGAAAGCAGTTTCTGTTAATTTAAAAGCTGATTTTGATCACTCCTACCCTCTCCCCCTCCAAAATGTACCACTCTGGTCTTAGAACTCATTTTGTGGACAATACACAGCATGCTGAAAGCTTTTCCATTTCTTTCAAATGCTGTAATCAGTCTCATGCAATCAGTGCAATCAGTTCCATGTGGCAATAACAGCCTGAAGTAAGGATTTCATTCAATTCTATCTAGTTTGGCTGCACTCACATGCAGCTCCTCATCTCTGAGATTCTAATCAAAAGAATGCTTTCCTAAGAGGCCAATGAATTAATGGAAGTCCAGTCCACAAAGTATTAACCTTTGTAGTCAGAGTCTGCAATTAACAGAAAACTCAATTAACTCCTAGGAAAATTACACAGCACTGATTAAAGGGAAAGAAACAACTCTGTGCTATGAATTATGAGTGAAGTCTACCTGTGCAGAAGGCTATTGTTTAATACATCCTTACAGTTCTCTCTGAGAAAGTGCAACCATCCATAACCCTTTCAGTCCGTGTTTCAGTAAATCCCTATTCTTTTTGTCCAAGGAAAGGGAAATGAAAGAATGGACTGCTTGAACAGTACTAATATGCATGCCATGGAGCAAGCACAAAGCACAGTACTTGCCTCAATCGTTTTTACTACTAGAGAAAAATATAGAAGCCATGAACTGTGGCTCATATTTGCAAGTTCCTTTCCAATTTTCCTAGGTGTATTATTGATAGGCTCATTTGTGGATTAAACTTGGTGGCATATCTTGCCTGCTTACTGCAAATAATTTTCATATGATAATTAAACAGTTTATTTAGTGAGTCTCTAAAGGGTATCTCCAGGTATTAAAGCAGACTCCAAGGCTCTATTATATTGCAAGCTCCTAGAAACAAGCAATGGCATTCTGGCACTAAAACCCCATCCTATTTCTCAGCAAATTCACATACATAAAACTATCTTTTAACTCTCTGTGACAGCATTCTATTCCTGGCAGTGGTGCTGACTTGGCATTCACAGATTTACCTTTATCTACCAAAACTTCAGAGTCTCATGTTGCTGGGAAACTGAATTCTGAATTAATTTCCTATGAGCAGTAAATGAAAAGCTACACACCCTGCTTTCTCCTCAGCTCTTCCGTAGGAGAGACAAGCCTGAGTCCCACAAAACTTCCAGAAAGCACCTCTAGAGGGCGATTTAAGACCCTCCTTCAATTACTGTGTTACCCACGCCCGCCTCTCCCCAGGCCCTCAGCATCCTCTGAAGCACATGGCTTGGTTAAATAATTTCACGTTGAGCAATTTTATGGACGCAATTCAGATGCACCGCCCTACAAAGAAACACTTCCCTTTATTCGGCTTTTCCTCCCAGGCCCGGGCACTTGCTATCTCTCTCTGACAGCTATTGCTAGTGCCTGGGTCTTGCCACTCCCATCATAACACGGAATACATTAGACTGTTCCCAGAGGCTGAGCACAACAGCTCTAAGTCACGTTCAATGCGAAGCACTGTTAAGCATCTGAAGTTTGCTTCAGGAAGTGAACGCTGCAACACCAGCGTGACGGGTACCTCAAAACCTGAGCAGGAAGGAACGCACAACAATTCAGGCCACTTCCTATCAGTGGTCTTCAACATATTTAACGTGTCTTCTCCCAGAAGATCTTGCTCATACTCTGTGAATTTCAGCCCCACCTTCCTGTCTCTCTTCCTCTTTCCAGTCTTACTATAAACTAAACTTATGCTTTTGGTGACTTCACTGACATTTTGCATGTAGTATTCCCCTTTAATACTTAAGGTTAAAACTTACCTTGTCCTGAAGGATTTGCTGCCATACTTCAGTTTTCAGCCTTAAGTTTTATTCAGCTGCAGTTCAAACCTTTTAACCCCAAAAGAATCTGCAAAACAGGCAGAACAGAAGATAAACATATTCCTTTAAAAGAAAACCTTGTATTTCATTGTTACGTATTTCATAAAGGTGGTAACTGTTACAAAGCACAAGTCAAATACAGCATATGCATTGCTTAAAATATGTAACACTATTTATACTGTTCTCACTGAACTTTTTAGCAGTTGTGATTAATTCTTTTTTTTTTTTCCAGATTCAAGTAGCTTAAGGCCTCCAGAGCCATTTTGGCGTCACAGATGCTTTTTCCTAACAACTTCCTGACAAAGACTGCCAGACTACACTTCAGAGGCAGGCAGGAGCATTACACTCCTCAAACGCTGTAGCCCCAGGAGACCTCCGTTTAGTCTCTAACTCAGGAGAGGAGAAAAAAAGAAAGAAAAAAAAGAAAATAAAGAAAAAAATAATAAAAAAAAGCAGCCTTTGTGGGAAGGAAATGCCGATCCCAGCCACAAAGGCCGCTGGAGGTTACCATCCTTACAGCTGAGCAAAGCAAAACGGGATGGCGGTTCCTCAGCAATAGGTCACCTCGGGCCACCATCAACTTCTGTATCCATTCAGCACAACGGCGAAGGGCTCCAGCTCACTCGCACCGAACCCTGCGGGAAAAGGGAATGGGGAACCCCAGTCAGGTTTCAACGGCAGAGCAGGAAACGGCGGGTCCCTGAGCGGCTGCACCCGCGCAACGAGGAAGCGCTTCAGCACCGCCACCAGCTACGAGCAGTGACGCCGGTCAGGACGCGTTTCCCCAAGGGCACCGGCCTGACCCGCGCGGGCCGGGGAGAAGCGCCCGGCGAGCCCGGGCACCGCTGTACCGGGGGCCCGGGACCTCACCTGCTGGGGCGGATGGGGGGGCTGCCAGGCCACCTCCGCCCGGCCGCTGACAGCCTGGGACCACGCGGAGAGCCCCGCGGCGGGACAGCGCGGGGCCGGCGCTGCCCCCCCCCGGGCTGTAGCGGGGATCCCGGCCGGCGGGGGACGGAGGCGCCAGGGTCGCACCGCCCCGGCGGCGTGCTCTGCCGCCGCTGCCCGCCCCCGCCCGCGGGAACGGGAGCCCCAGCCCCGGCCCCGCGCGTGTGGGGTCTCCCGCCCACCGCCTCCCTCCCGCCTGCACGGGACAGGCTCCGCCAGCCAGGCCGGGGTGCCCGGCCCAGACCGGCCCGCCCGGGAGCCCTGCCCTGCCTGTACCCACCTTCCCCACCGCTGCCGCTGCACCCCCGTCCCTTCCTCTTAGCCGCCCCACAGCGGCCTCACAGCCATCCCGCTCCACCCCCTCCCCGCCTCCGTTCCCCCCGCCACGGCCAATGAGCTGGCGGTATCTGCTCCAAGCGCACACGCTGCGCGACAGCACCGGCTCACCCGAGCCGCCTACCTCCTCCGCGAGCGGCGGAGAAACGCGTCACGCCGTTTAGCTCGACGGGCAGGCCGGGCTGGCCATTCCGCTTCAAGTAGGGGTGGGGTGGGCCCGCCCCCCGCCTCGCTCTGGTGCCGGCCTCTGTCTCTCGGCAACGGGTGCGGCCGACATGGCGGCCCGGCGAGGCGGCGTTTAGCCAGGTTGCCTCTGCCTGTGCCCGAGGACGCGGGCTTGTGCGGGACGAGGCGCAGTGTGGCCCCAGCAAGTGTTCAGCTTAGGCCTTAAGCAGAATTTGTGCTTCACGGTGCCTGCAGGGGCGTCAGCCTGGGAACAGGAGCGAGCATGGGGAGCACCCTCGGGTCATACCGAAGGGACTTGAGGCATATTTTGGGGGGTGGGGAAGGGACGACAGGGCAGTGAAATGAACGGTTGTTGAGGTTTTCTATCACACCTGCGGAGTCTGAGTCTGGACACGGCAGGAGTCGTCATTTCACATGCGTGCCAGGGTTGTACACTCACGTTCCGAATGTGTGGTTTGCTTTTTAAGTGTCAGGTAGCAGCATTACAAATCCGAGTATCTTAAGAGATAAGCCTGCCCTGGAGGACGGACCTTCAACAGCAACCCATAGCTTATTTTATGTAACTTGCTGTTTAAAGACTTCGTTTTGACCCAAACTGAGTAGCAATTTGAACTGTGGCCTTAAACAGCTGTATCTCTGATCACCCCCAAGTCATTGGTATGGATAAATATCTAATGGGCTGCAAACAGACGGGGTCAGCACTGACTTCCAGCTAGCCAAGAAATCACTTGCATTGCCTACTTAATTTGTGTTATCGACCAACGAGACACTCACGCAGGGAGTGTGATTAGCAGCAGTTTATTCAGAGAGAAAGAAACAGCGCTGGGCGGGAGGAGACCTAAGTCTCACCACTCCGCGCTGTAGAGAGGTAGGATACATGTATTTATACTCTTTAATAAACAAAGCAATTTATTTTCCAGTTATCTATTAATTTTTGTGATTAGTCAAGCAAAGTTCATATTCATTTTTGTGATTAACCAAGCAAAGTTCATATATTATTTTTCTTCGTCTTCTTGTACAATTATTAAACAGACTTTTTCATTCTTCCTTATCGATGACCCTGGTGTAAGATGTATTTCGCACATGGTTTCCTTTCACACTAGTGTGGTCACAAACTATTTTATAGGCTGTTTTCCAAATCCGCCTCGTCTTCTTTCTCTTCCTCTGATCACTCGTTCCATTTCATAAGCAAAGCATAATACAAAATAAGCTTAATATTAACTTCAAAATATTTTATCTTTGTTTTAACTCGTACAAGCATAAAAAGAATCATTCCCTCCCCTTGCAGTTTATTTTGATCGAGTCTAGGCAAGCAGAAAAGCTTCTAAAGTATTCCGTTTATGATCATTCATCCAAACCTCGTACTATTTTCAACTATTATCGGAAGAATCAGCAAACGTTCATAACAATTCCACCCCTTTTCTTTAATCACCTGTTTGCTGATTCCACAGCTCGGATAGTAAGAATTTCAATTCTATCAATTCGGTTTTTAAGTAATGCCACAATCCTGTTTAATATACATGGTCCGAAAGTCAACAGAAGGATAATAATGATAACTGGTCCTGTAATAGTTGACAATAGAGTAGTAAGCCAGGGTGACCCCTTGAACCAATTTTCATACCAAGAAGCTTGAGATTCTCTTTCTCTTTTTCTTTGTTCCAGCCTTTCTCGTACCTTAGCTAATGAATCATGGCCTTAAGGAATACTAGATCCAACCCCCTCCTGTTTTGGAGTACAACTTCTGACAGGGAAGTTAAGGATTTTTCAAGATATGAGATTGATCTTTCTAGTTGTGTTAAATCCTCTATTCCCTCGTAATAGGGGGGGCCCATTCCGTAGCAAAACCAACAATCCTTAATAATGTTAGGATGCGTTTGATTAATCACCGTAAAGGCTGCCTTCATTAAGGTCCAAAGAGGATTTTTTTGAACGAAGTTGTACTCCTGTTCTTCCTGTGGGGTAGATACTGAGTGAAACAAGGTATGAGAAGGTGTGTTAGGCTGGAGGGTAGAATTTCGCTCAGGAGGAGGGTGGAGAACCTGATTAGGTCCCACGGCCGAAAGTGGTGGAGTAAATACCTTCTTCTGAATGGAGAAAAATCCTCTGGAGTTCCTTCCTCTAACGTAATATCGTAAGCCCCAAGTTTTTCCCACAAACCAGGTAGAGTCTCTTGGTCTTAATACTAGTATGCTTATACTACCATTAGGGTACCATTTTACGGATACATATTGATCTGGCTCGGCAGGAGACCAGGCTGACGCAATGGTTTCACAACCCCAGTATCCACAAAAGTATTCCCCTAGCTGGTGACAGTATCTTTTCCCAGGGTTGGAACTAGGGCACCCATAATAGGGCACTCTCTCGTCACATTTTCCCTTGTGAATTGGGGTTCCTGATCCCGTGTTGGTGATAGGTACTCTATTTCCGCTATTGATTTGATTTATCAACGTGCAAGTGGTGGTCATAAACTGTGGAGCTTCTGATGTAATTATTGTTTGAACAATTTTGCTTTCTGAGTCACTTCCAGTACCTTTTAGGACCCATTCGTATGGTTGATGGCAAATTCCACGAGAGGGTAAAAGGATCCCAAGAATGGGAAGCAGCCATCTGCCCCACATGTTTCACTGACTTCGTCCTTCCCCTAGTCTGTCCCGGGCAAGGGACAACCGGGTAAAATTCTTCTTGACGACAGCTCAGCGTCTTCAGGGGCGGCTTATTTTCATTTACCTCTCTCGTTTATTTTCTCAAGAATGGATCCTATTTTAGGTCTTTCCGTGTGCTCAGCTGCCAGTGAAATCGTTTTCTACACTTTGTCACTACTTTCGTCCGATCTGTTTCTAAAAATTCCCACCAATAAGGGATCAGTAGCTCCCATCCACAAAAGAGCGTGGATATAGTCACTTGTCCTGACCTTAAATTGCGATGTCCTCTACAATAGATACAATAAGCTTGTCTAAACCGAGAGATGCAATTCCAAACTTGTTTACAATTAAAACAAACACACTGTACCCAGGCCTCGTGACTCGACGAAGGATGTTTTAAACAAGGGATGCGTCTGGGGAGAGTAGATTTGGCATTAATTTCAATTTCGATATCACAACATAAAGCTAAAGTCCTCCCTTCTTTACAGGCTCTATAAAGTCCCCCCCTTTCTCCTAGATGAGGTACCCTCCCCTGTGCCCAAGAGACATACGATACCCTTCGCAATGATTCATAAGACGGTAGTCCAAACCAAAGTTTAAGTCTTTTTTCTTCGTTCATCTACTGTGTCGTTTCAGAGTGATTTTCAAGGGATCTGAATGGCGGGTTGACGTCCATCTCTCGGTCGAGGTTATTTTCTTTACTCTGTTAGCGTGAGTCCACCCCTTTTCTTTTGTTCGTATCGCAGAATCTGTTGTAAGTAGAACAAGATAAGGTCCCTCCCACCGGGGAGTTAAACTAGTCTCTTTCCATGATTTTATTAGAACTTGGTCCCCTGGTTGTATCTGATGTATGGCCAGGTCAAGTGGAGGTCTTTGAACGACTAGTCCTTTTCTCCTAAGTTGTTCTCGTCTTTTATTTAATATGTCTAAATAATTTCTCATTCCCTCATCACTTAAATTAGAGGAATCAGGATTGTGCCCAAAATCGTATGGCATTCCATATAAAATTTCATAAGGGGATAGGCCAATATCGGCACGGGGACGAGTTCTTATTTGTAAGAGTGCTAGGGGTAGACATCTTAGCCAATTCAATCCTGTTTCTAGTATTAGCTTCATAAGGTGTTTCTTAATTTCCCCATTCATTCTTTCAACTCTACCTGAACTTTGAGGATGGTATGGAACATGAAGCTCCCACTTAATTCCCAGAGCTTGAGATAAATTCCGGATTATTTGTGAGGTGAAGTGGGGCCCTCGATCTGAGTCTATTGACCACACTACTCCATATCGGGGAATAATTTCTTCCATCAATATTTTAGCTACAACTTGAGCAGTTGCCCTGGAGGTGGGATAAGCTTCAACAAAATGTGTAAAATGATCTACTATTACTAACAAATGTCGGTATTTACCTTGTTTCGGTAGATCTGTAAAATCTATTTGTATCCTTTCAAAAGGACGTTTGGATAACTCTCGTCCTCCCTGTATTTTCTCTCTAAAATTTTTCTTGTTAATTCGTTGACAAGTTAAACATCCCATAACTATTCGTTTGGCCAATGTATATATTCCGATGGCAGCAAATTTTGTTTCGAAATAATCTACCAAAGGCTGAGTGGCCCAATGAGTTTTCTGGTGTAATTTGTTGAGAAAATTCCAGGCTTCTCCTTTTGGCAGAACTTGTCGCCCATCCGGGAGAAGCCACCGTCCTTGCTCATAGGTAACTCCCATCTCCTTTAGTTTTTCTTCCTCTTGTCTAGTAAATCTATGTTTAGTTTGTGTTTCTAGTCTTTCCTCAGGTGCTAAACTCTCCTGTACCACCAAAAGAGCTGCCCGTTTGGCCTCCACATCGGCCAGGTTATTGCCTCGTATTGTCGGAGACAACCCCCTTTGATGGCTTTTGACATATACTATAGCTATTCGTTTTGGACCTCTTAATGATTTTAAAACTTCTTTTATAAGTTGTTCATGAATCAACCCCTTTCCTCGAGTATTGATTAATCCTCGTTCTTCCCAAATTTTTCCAAATACATGCACTACCCCGTATGCATATTTTGAATCTGTATAAATGGTTCCTTCTTTGTCCTTTAATAATTGTAAAGCTCTCCATAATGCATAGATTTCACATGCCTGAGCGGACCATTTTGGATCTAAGGCTCCAGCTTCTTTTACTGTAAAATTCTTTCCTTCGATTATAGCATATCCTGACCTCTTCTTTCCTTCTATTATCCGGGAGGACCCGTCTACATAAAGTTTTTCTCCACCTTCTAACTCTTCTTCTTCTAAATCCTCCCTGACTTTTGTCTGGAGGTCTATGGTTTGCAAACAATCATGTGTGAGGTCTTCCCTTGGTTCACCATATAGGAATTGAGCAGGGTTCAACAGTGATGTTATTTCCAACCTTAAGCGTGGTGTGTTTAAAAGAATGCTCTCATATTGTAAAAGTCGATTATCGGTAATCCATCTATCTGCTCTATGTTTAAGAACACTAGTTAAGTTGTGGGGGGTGTACACTGTCAAGTCCGCTCCCAAAGTTATCTGGGTTACATCCTTGATTAACAAGGCCGCAGCAACTACTGCTTGTAGGCAATGTGGCCACCCCCTACTTACAGGATCCAAGAGTTTAGAATAGTATCCTACGGGCTTCCGAATTCCTGCCCACTGTTGAGTCAAGACTCCATAAGCTGTATCATCGTTAATTGCAGTAAATAATTGAAAAGGTCTCCTAAGATCAGGTAGACTCAAAACAGGTGCCTTAGTTAAATTCTGTAACAGGTTTTCCCACTTTTGGTTGTCTTCCTTATTCCATTTAAAGTGTCCATCTCCCCTCAATTTTTCATATAAAAATTTTGTTTGAGCACTATAATTTTCGATCCACTGTCTGCAATATCCTACTAAACCCAACATTTGTCGAACCTGTCTTTTATTGGTAGGCGTTGGAAGGGACAGGATTCCTTTTATTCTTTCTGGGTCTAGTCTTTTTTCACCCTCAGTTAGGTAATGTCCCAAATACTTTACCTGTTTTTCTGTAAATTGCAATTTTGATTTTGATACTTTCAATCCCTGTTTCCCCAAAAAATTGAGAAGGTTAATACTTTCTTCCCTAACTGTTTCTTCTTTCTTTCCAGCTATTAAAAGATCATCAACATACTGTAAAAGGATGGTCTCAGGATTTTTCTCATATGTTTCTAATATTTGTTCCAGAGCTTGTCCAAACAAATTTGGGGATTCAGTAAACCCCTGAGGGAGAACCGTCCACCGGTATTGTTGGCGCCTTCCCGTATCAGGGTCCTCCCATTCGAATGCAAAATAGTCTCTACTGTCTAAATCTAAGGGGCAAGTCCAAAAGGCATCTTTTAAATCTATGACCGTATAGTATCTGTATTCCGGTGTTAGACGATTCAGAATTGTGTGAGGATTGGCTACCACCGGGAACCTAGTTATTGTTCTTTCATTTATTGCTCGGAGATCTTGTACTAATCGATAAGTTCCGTCCGATTTCTTAACGGGCAAAATAGGAGTATTATGGGGGGACATACAGGCCTCTAATATTCCCTGGGACACTAGTTTTTCTATTATTGGTTTTAACCCTATCCTTCCTTCCCTGGGGAGAGGATATTGTTTTATTCGAACTGGTTGATCCGGGAATTTTAACATTATTTTTATAGGTTCAATATTCAATCTTCCTACTGAGTCAGGTGTAGTCCAAACTTCTGGGAGAATTTGGGATGTGTCCTTTTCTGTTAAGACATAGAGTCGGGGACAAAGACCCTCTTGTTCTATTTCGAGTCCTATTTGCAAAATCATCATCAAGTCCCTCCCTAGCAGATTGTATTCTGCTTCTGGTACAAGGAGCAGATCTCCTTCTACCTGCCGATTGGGGCTTTTGATTAAAATTTTTCTTAAAATGGGAACCTTAAAAGGTTCCCCTTTGGCTCCAATCACTTGAATTTCATCACCTGATAGGTAGCATCCTTTTGGGATTTGTTGTATTGTACTCCTTTCTGCCCCGGAATCTATTAAAAACTCCACTATTTCTTTCTGAGGACCCACTTCTAATTTTATCAAGGGCTCAGTTTTCTTACGGGTCCCCAATAAATAAAGCCCCTGACACCCCTAATCTTCCTTAAAAGCTTGTTCGTCCTGAAGACGTTTTCGGCAGTTTCTTTTCAGATGCCCTTTGTTGTGGCAATAATAACATTCTAATTCTGCCTTTTCTCTCGGTCCCCGATCTCCTTTCCCCTGAGGAGATTCCCATCTACGGTTCCGATTCCTCCTTTCTCCCGAATTTTCTTGTCCTTCCCTTATTGCCGCCAAAAAGAGGCGTGTTTGTCGTTTCTGTCCCTCTTCGAACAGGCGGGCCTGCCGTTTTTGGTTTTCTTCCTCTCTTCGCACATATACTTTTTGGGCTTCCCTAAGTAGTTCATCTAGCCCCCTATTCTGCCAATCGTCTAATTTTTCGATTTTCTTCCTAATATCAGGCCAAGATTTTGCCACAAACTGGGTTTTTAATAGAGTCTGTCCCGCCTGGCTGTCGGGATCAATCCCTGAATATAATTGGAAGGCTTTCCTTAATCTCTCTAGCCATTCCGTGGGGGATTCATCCTTTTTCTGTTGTTCATTATATGCCTTGTTTACATTTTGATTACGTGGTACTGAATCGCGAATACCCTGTATAATTATTTCTCTCAAGTCTGTCATATTCTGGCGATGTCCTGCATTCTGATGGTCCCAATTAGGTCGGTTCAAAGGCCACTTTTGCTCCCCATTGGGTCCCTGAGCATGTCTCTGGTCCCAAAACCTCATTCCTGCAGTCCGAATCATCCCTCTTTCTTCATTTGTGAATAATACCCTTAAGATTGCATCTAGTTCTTCCCAGGTGTAGATATTGGGGCCCAAAAATTGATCTAGCCTCTCTGCTACCCCCAATGGATCGTCTAAAAGACGTCCCATCTCCCGTTTGAATTCCCTTACGTCACCACTATTTAATGGTATAGATATATATCCTATACCTGGCTGAGGTCCTCCCATGGGTGCTTCTCGTAAGGGAAAAAGTCCCTGAGAGGCTTCTATTCGAGCAACCCTCCTTGTACGGGGTCTGTTTATAGGGGAGTCTGGAGGGGGCAAGGGGGCCGAAGGATGGTCTTCTACATAAGGAGGAGGGTAAATTAATTCATCAGAATCTTTTTTCTTTGGTTTGGTTCCTAAAGAATAAAGTGTCGCTATCCAATCATCTTTGGAAGCGACTATCCACAAAAAGGCATACTGACTTTCTTCTTGACTATAAGGGGTTTTGTTATTTACGTAAAAATTGAGGGCTTGACATACCCAATCCTCAAAGGAACCAAACCGGGGCCAAAAGATATTTTTGCCAATTTCTTTTTCTCCCCATATATTTACACAATAATGAATCATTTTCTCCTTAGATTTTCCTTTTCTCGTAGAAGATTCTCCCCAATGACGTATCATCAGTCCTAACGGACTTTCCGGGGGAACCTTGGAATCGGGGGTTAGTTTAGTTTTACTGTTCCCCTGGCCCATTTTTAAAAATACCTCCGAACGGAAACGCAATGACTTACCAGTACCTTCGGTAAAAACCGGAACCGTAGGGCCACTGTACTGGAAGCCGAAAGCCCACAACGTCTGGTGAGCTTCTTCGTTCGGTATTCTTCGTGCACGGAAATCAGATTTTTCTTTCTTTCTCTCTGCCGTTCGGAAAATCCGGGACTGATCACCAAAAAACCTCCCTCGGGCCACTCAAAATAGAGTGGGGCGCCTCCCGTAGAAGTATCTGGTGATCAATTACCGGATCCGAGTCACGGCACCAAAATTGTTATCGACCAACGAGACACTCACGCAGGGAGTGTGATTAGCAGCAGTTTATTCAGAGAGAAAGAAACAGCGCTGGGCGGGAGGAGACCTAAGTCTCACCACTCCGCGCTGTAGAGAGGTAGGATACATGTATTTATACTCTTTAATAAACAAAGCAATTTATTTTCCAGTTATCTATTAATTTTTGTGATTAGTCAAGCAAAGTTCATATTCATTTTTGTGATTAACCAAGCAAAGTTCATATATTATTTTTCTTCGTCTTCTTGTACAATTATTAAACAGACTTTTTCATTCTTCCTTATCGATGACCCTGGTGTAAGATGTATTTCGCACATGGTTTCCTTTCACACTAGTGTGGTCACAAACTATTTTATAGGCTGTTTTCCAAATCCGCCTCGTCTTCTTTCTCTTCCTCTGATCACTCGTTCCATTTCATAAGCAAAGCATAATACAAAATAAGCTTAATATTAACTTCAAAATATTTTATCTTTGTTTTAACTCGTACAAGCATAAAAAGAATCATTCCCTCCCCTTGCAGTTTATTTTGATCGAGTCTAGGCAAGCAGAAAAGCTTCTAAAGTATTCCGTTTATGATCATTCATCCAAACCTCGTACTATTTTCAACTATTATCGGAAGAATCAGCAAACGTTCATAACAATTTGTATACTTTTTTTTTTAAGGCAGTAAACAATTTTCATTAAATAAAGGCTTTCATAAGAATCAAATTTAAAGATAAGTACAGAAAATTACTTTTTTTTTTAAGTAAGTCTTGGTTCAAGGTGTTTCTAGTTAGATACGCCTTTACTACAGGATATTAAACTTTAATACTGAGATAGATTTTGGTGGTGTATCTAGCAGGCATCTCTGAGGACATGACACACGCTTATGGCAAGGGGGATCTTGGATCTGATAGTCAAGCCTTCTGTATGCTGCATGCCATTTAATTTCATCTGCTTCCTTTTCCATCAAGACTTAGAAGTCCTTAACCTCATCACTTCCCAGGTTTAAAGTGGAGAAAGGTCTTATTAAGAACTGTTGGTTTAGCTACAGTGGAAATATATTGGTGAGAACATACACAGGATGTACACAGTGCTGAATGCTGCACTAGTCCATTAGCTTGGACAAAGAAATACATACATTATTGTTGAAGGCAATTAGCAATGCTTTAAGATCCCCCGCTGGAGCCAGCTGTACTAAATTATGTAGAAATAAACTACATCTTTGAGAGTGTATGGGACATATAACAATTTGTTGGTATCTATAACAGGTAATTTGTCTTAAAGTACTGAACATTATTATTATGCATGTGATTTCTGAAAGACATGGAATGTGCAGCTAACCACATATGCTTACTGTCCATGAACTTTAATGTACTTTTCAAAGCCTCACTAAGTGTGAAAATTGTAAAACTGAAGAAATTTATGTCTGCAGACTTGTCCAGAATTAGATTCTGGTTACCTAGATTTTTTTGCCTGGTAAAGCCAGGCCCTGTTTCTTTATATGTTTTAATGAAAATCCAAACCAGCACCTGAGCAACCAGCAAACATCTGACAGTATCAGGGGGATTTCTGTTTGCTTTAAAGCTGTGATAATTAACACTGTGGAAGGCAAACATTGCTGCTTTTCCCACATACAGACCTTGCTTTCAACTCCTCTTTTTGCCTGAACAGTTGATTGAGACCTTTCCCTCATTCTGATTTTTTGGGGTGGATTGTCTGGATTTTGGGTTTGGTTTTTTTGTTTGTTTGGGGTTTTGTGGGTTGTTTTGTTGGTCTGTTGTGGGTTATTTGGTTTTTTTTTTTTTTTTTTTTGGGGGTGTGTGTGGTAATTTCTCATGAGAACTGTCATATGTGGGGTTTTTTTTCCCTTTTATTTATTCTCTCTTGGAAGGTCTGCATGCTATTTTACCTAGACATGTTATTTGTAATCCTTAACTGCTGAGAAGGGAATGAAAAGCAGTGCAGTGCCCAAGCTAATAATCCTACCTGGTACATTTTTCTCCAGTGCCATGCCAGGACTGAGGATGTGAGTGATTCTGAAAAGATGCAGTTTGGAGTGGACAGGCTTAGCTCCTGGGTTCTTCTCTGACACAGCTAACGCTGGTAAAAAGAATTATGTAGTGGACAGTGATTCTTGGCTGGCAATTGAGGAAGGAAGATACAAAAGGGAGAGGTAGCAGGGTGAGGAGAAGCCATCAGCAAGGAAACTCAGCTGCAGAAAGGCTGGAACTCATTTATTTGGCAGGTCTGTGTAAGTGTGATGTAAATGAATCATAGTAGTAACTTTGAGCATCTCTATGAAAATAGGGTCTTGCCTCAAATCAAATGATCCTTTGGCTTTGGGAAGAGTTCCACATCAGTAAATTAATTTCCTCCTTGGGCTATAGGCACAGGAAGGAATATGGCCATTTAAACAAATGGGATCTAATCTCTCCTATTTCAGAGTACTTTCATCTTCCCTGCAGTTCCTATTTTTGTTCACCATACTCAAATAAAATTTTTATTACATTATTTGTATTAAAAATACAGCATTTTTAGTGTGTATATTGGAAAGTCATTACAAAATATTAAGTTTAAAAAAAGGCTGTTCTTGAACACTGCCTCACAAATCCAGCCATGCTGTTCCTTGAGTCAATAAAATGCTGTTTTTCAGGCTGGCTGTTCTCATCATCTTAGTGTAGAGGGAGCTGTGTATCTCATTAAATAAACAAAAGCTGAGTTAAACTGGATGTGATACTGAATGATCACAAACTGCAGTACTTCAGAATTGCCATGGGCAGTTCTATTCACTACATGCTGCTTGCATTTGACAAAGCTGAGGTAAAGCAGTGCTTTACTCTTTTTTTTTTTTTTTCTTTTCCTAAGTGAAAATGGGCTGTGTGGGATGCCTCCTTGGCTTGAGCCAAGATGTTCCAGAATGGTGTTGTTACTTCCAACTGGCAGTGCTAGTCATACAGATGCATTCTAAATACGTTTTATTTCTATATTTATTGTGCATGTCACAATTAAGAATGTTTTCAAGAGCCTTTAAACATTTTAGTTGGATTACTTCTTTTATATCAAATTGCCTCAAGACACGGTGTCTGTACTTGTAGTCCTTCTCCATGGTTGCACTTCTGATTTTTCATTGGAAAGTTATTTAGCACAGACTTCCAATTTCTGTCATTGGTGCCTTATCTTCCCACAGTCCTGTTTATGGCTTCCCCATCAAACCTGACAGCTTTGAAGGCTTTTGATGCAGCAAAAGCTTACCCATTAAATGCGTGCATGAGTAGTGCTGTTGACTTGAAAGTGATCCCATCTTTGTACAGAGTCAAGAAGCACATGGTAAGATTTAACTGGGTCGGGTCAAAAGCCTGCTGTCTTCAATCTCTGCCTTACAAGACATGAGCTGTAGTAGCATAGGGAAGCAGGACCTTTTTTTTTTCAACAGACAGATGGATTTTAATTTTTTTACAGCCTCTAGAATGGTCTCTGTTTCGTATTTTGTATGTGCTTATGTGCAGACAGACACAAATGCTATCTTCTCCAGGTAGAACACAGCGGAGGATAAGATAGAGCGGTCAAGGAGAGGCTGTTGACAGTGGGGAACAAAGCTTTTACTGCCATTGACCTGGCAAACCAGCCAAGCCTGACAGTCTGGCTGCTGTGGCTTCCAGCCTACCTTACTCTTTGTTGTCTGGAGTGTCTGGAGTGCACTGTAGAGAAGAATCCTATAGTCTAAGTTTTAAATAGAATACTTGATGAAAAGCAGGTGGTTTTTACATGTCTGGTCTAGTAAATAAATTCAACCTGAAGTTAGCCTCCTGCTATTCACTGTAAACCATATTGCCATTTTGTGTCTTATTATCTGAATAAGAACATGAAGATGCCTTACAAAAAGAATGTCACAGAACAACTGAGAGTCCTTTCCAGGCTCATACTGAGCACTTAGAAAGCTATCTGCCATTATGTAAACACCCTGAGTGGTATTATTGGACAACATGACACTGCAGATCAGAACAGCAGTAAACTACTGGTGCTGCCTATCTTTAAATTTGTAAGTAGGTGTTCCTACAGGTGCCTTTCTGTTGATATTAAGGAGTTGTTCCAATTATTGCTTTGGAGAAAAGCACTTTGCCACCTAATAGTGTACTTGCTGCCAAGTAGTATATTTGTTGCTGTCTGTAACATCTGTCAACTTATGTTAAAATTGGGAATTGTATTAAATAAATGGTGTAGTTGTGCGTGGCTGGGTTTTGGTGGAGAAAGGGGCTGCAGGGGTGGCTTCTGCAAGAAGCAGCCAGAAGCTCTCTGCAGGCCCAACAGATCAAACACCAGCCAGCTCAAGGCCAGAGTCATTGTTGACCAAGGCTGAGCCCATTAGTGATGCTCACAGTGCCTCTGGGAGTCACATTTAGGAGAAAAAAAAACCACAAGCAGCTGCATTTTGCCACCGGAGAAGGGAGTGAGAGGATGTGAGAACCCGTGCAGACACCAAGGCCAGGGAAGGGGGGAATGAGGTGCCCCAGGTGCCTGAGAGAAAGATGCCCCTGCAGCCCATGGAGAAACCCATGGTGGAGCGAGTGTCCCCCCACAGCCCATGGAAAGGCCGAGACCCCACCTGCAGCCTGTGGAGAGGCCCCACGCTGGAGCAGGGGGAGACAGACAGAAGACACTGTGACCCACATTGAAGCAAGACTCTGCCAGCACTTGCAGCCTGTGGAGAGAGACAGAGACACAGAGATGAGACACAGAGAGAGATCTACACTGGAGCAGGTTTGCTGGGGTTGGGAGACTTGTGACTCCATGGAGGGCCAGACTGGAGCAGTCTGGGGCTGAGAGACTGAGAGACATTCTGTGATTTATGACTGCACCCCATAGCAGTGACCCACGCTGGGGCAGCTGGGGAAAAGCTGAAACCCTGTGGGAAAGGGCCTCATGTTGGAGAAGTTCGTGAAGGACTGTCTCCCATGGGTGGGACCCCATGCTGGAGCAGGGGAAGGGTGTGAGGAGTGCCTCCCTTCCTCCCGCACCCCTGCCCAAGAAGGAAAATACTTGTGAGGAACTGAATGAAACCCCCATTCCCTGCCCCTCCCCGTCCCACATTGGGTTTGGGAATAAAGGAGCAAAATCCTGACTAAAGTGAAGTCTGCTAAGAAGGGTGAGGTGGGGGGAAGGTGCTTTAAGATCTGGTCACACTTCTCATTACCCGACTCTGCTTTCACTGGCTGTGCAGTGTAGTGTAATAAAATAGTCATCTTTCCTTTATTCTGAGTTGAGTTCTGTCCTTACCTTGACTCCTAAGCCTCTCAATATATATTTTTCTCCCCTGTCCAGCTGAAAAGACATACCTATTCTGCTATATCTTGTTTCTCAGCTGAAATGCTGTAAACATAATGAATAGTTAGAATTTTGCTAGGAGACTGTGCTGGCTTTTTTCAGGTTAACTTGGTGTAAGAGGTGGGCATTGAATAGCAGTCCCTCTTAAGACAGCCACTGAATTTCCTTCTAATGAGAATGTCTTATTCTGCTGGCTGCATGGCTCGTGCTGATTTGTTTTAGCCTGGTCAACATTAACAAAAAGAAAAGTATCAATAAAAATGTCATGGAAAGCATTACAGTCATAAAATTATACCACCACAGTTGGTGGTATGGAGTGGGGAGAATAGGACATTTACATGTTTTTAATCACTCAGAATTTCTTAGCAGAATTAAGGCATTTATTTATTTCAGTACTGTTACTAGTAGAAAAATAGACACTTTGCTTCCTCAATTTTTGGCTGTACATTCTTGTGCCTGCTGCTGGAACCAGACGACCCACATGCTGATACATTTAGAGGTTTTCTATTTGTGTGTGGAAAAAAAATCTTATAAGAAGTCAGCTACTTAGTGCACCTTTTTTCTGTTGTGTTTCAAGTGCAAATACTTTGGAGTTGTTTATGGCATCTATTGATAATGCATGACTAGTTCTAATTAACGTGCAAGAATTTGCTCTTAACGCTAATTTTACAAGTGCAAGTCTTAAAATATTTTATTTTGTTGTGGTTTCTTTGGGGTTTTTTTCAGTTTCAGATCCTGAAAGCAAGTACGTAAGATTGTAATCTTTAATGTTTAAAAAACCCAAAAGGTTAAGGTTTTCTGTCATGGCTTAGGAGGAAGCTAAAACTCAACCCAGTTTGTGGTACGAACTTGCAGAGAAGACAGCAAAGGCCAGCCAGTTGTACTGATTTTTCAGATTACAAATTTAAAGTAATTTTCATATATTCTGAAGTATGATTTTTGAACTCTTCTTGTTCTCAGTATGATAGTTTGCATCTGGTATGGAAGCTGTATACCATTATCAAGCCTATACTGCTGCCTGTACAGATACTTAAAGACTTAGAACTGACTGAAATCAGAGGAAAGCAGACATCTGTCTTTAGTCGTTAAGAGATGTACAGATATCCTAGCCCTGTCCATTTGGTTTCACAAAATGCATGTAATGATCAGAAATTAGTTGCAGTGAAAGAGACTCATCAACAGTTAACCACCTGGCTTTTACTGCATGCATTCTGAAATGTAAACATAACTATCATAAAATTTGGGAGTATCGTCATCATGATCACCAGGTTTGTCTTTTTTCCTGCATAAACGTCCTTCTACTAATGTTTTCTGAAATTTTTCCAACCAGCTTCAGCCTGCTGGTATTCACAGCCTGCGTTTTGCATATATTGATCCAGATAGTTATTTGAAAATGTTTCTAAGTGTTTTGTGTTAGATGAAAAGACTAAGGATAACATGTTTCAGCTTCAGGCAGAAGCCTGTTTTTCTGTTAACACAGAAAAAACGTGATTAGTAGACAAAAAGACATATATTGCCTTTACTTAGAGTATTCACAGGGAGCTAGCGCAGTACTTGAATCACTGGAGTTTAGAACTTAATCCATGTATATGGGAGAATTGATTGGTTACACATCTCTTCAGAAACTAGACATACAACTACCATAGCAACAAAACATCTGAATCACCAAATGATCGAAGCTGGAAGGGCCCCAGGGAGGTCTCTGGTCCAATCTCATGCTCAAAGGAGGGTCAGACATGAGATCTGACTAGATTTCTCAGCATGGGCTTTTCCCACACAGGTCTTGAAAGTCTCCAAAGGTGGAGACTCTGAAACCTTTCTCTGCAACCTTCTCTGCAGCTTGGCTGTCCTCAGGGGAAGAAGTTCTTCCGAACATCCAGCAGGAATTTCCTGTTTTCAGTTTATATCCTTTGTCTCTTGTCCTCCTGCTACACACCAAATAGCCCAGCTCCATCGATTCCATCCCTTCGCTGTGGGGTATTGGGGGCTGCAGCCATGTCTGCTCCAAGCTGAAAAAGCCTCAAGCCTTGCAGCTTCTGCTTGCAAGGCCGGTGCTCCAGTCACCAAGCCTCTCAGTGCTTTCCTCTGAACTACTTCTGTTTCTTCAGTGTCTTTCTTGAATTTAGTGGCCCCACAACTGGACACAGTATTTCTGATAAGGTCTAACAAGAGCCAGGTAGAGTGATAAACCCTGCCCTTGATCTGCTGCCAGTGCTTCTGCTGTTTAGGCAACCTACTGTTGGTTGTCTATGCTGCAAGAATGCAGTAGGCTCATGCTCAGCTCACTGCCCACCAAGGTAAGAGGTTTAATAAGTAGGTCATTTGTACCTGCACAGAGCTAGAATGTGTGCAGGTTACCAAGGTGTGTTGCTCTGAGCATCCCTGACAGGCTTCCTTTGTAGAAGGGTCCGAGTTGGAAACACAGCTGGATAAGGATGCCTAAGGGGAAAGATAGAAAGAGCTTTCGCTAAGCCTTGAGTCTTTGAGACACAGGTTTTCACAGAACTGAGTGGACCTGGTTCCAGAGCAGTGTGGCAGACACACAAACCTGCCTGCTGCTTTATCACAGTAGTTTCCACTTAAGATTTTAATAGACCTGAATAGAAGAAGGCTGGATTGTATGTACTTTTGCTGGCTAATTTGTATTGTTTCACTTTCATAGTAGGAAGTTTGTTTCTTAAGTGTAACCAACAAGGTGTATTTCACAGCTGCTTTTGCGCTGGGGCCTGGGACTTGGTTGGGGCTGTTGCTTGTTAGAGGAGCTCAAACATGATGTGATATGAAGTAGCTATTTATAGCGAGGATTGATTTCTTTCCTGTGATAAATAGCATTTCTTTTTGCAGCGGAGGTCCACGGTTGCACTCCTGTGTTTGTCCTGCAGCTCAGCACCTGGTGTGGACACCTGTAACACTTGCTTTAGGTAGCGGTGCTGCTCTTCCTATTTCAGTGGGCTGTACTCTACCCCCTGGGAAAACACGAGTAAAAACGTTGGTAGCATCTGAGCCCTGTTTGGTCACATGTCTGTTATGTGTATCTTTATATATCTATATATAGCCAGGAGGGATTATGACAGTCTCCCAGTGATCCATCTCTTCCCCAAGCAGCATGTTACTCTACCGCGTCTAATTAGCGCTGAGCAAATTATTCGCGAGGAATAATTTATCAGACAAATGTAGCCGCTTTATCCACTGAGGGAATATCTTAAACCAGACGATGATTTTTCTCCTATTTATTAATTATTCAACACTCATCAACTTCTTTTCACATTGTTAACTGCGGATAGATCGCTGAATTTTTGTAACTGATTCATGCTGTTCGGCAAACTTGCATGGGTGATTTCCACAGGGCTCCACATAACCTTTCAGCTCATTTTGGCAAATCCTGAGAGCCTGAATTTAAGGTTGCCTGGAAAAAAAAAAAAAAAAACCCAACAAGACAAACCCCATAAAAATTCTTTCCACACAGGGAGAGAGAAACTTTTCAGCGCGTCTCCTTTACAATTGGTTTGTGGGGTTGTTTGTTTTTTTTTTTTTTTCAAACCTAAAAAGGACTCCCAGCAATGAACTCCGGGCGGCGTGGGTGCCAGGCATTGCCCTACCCAAACGCGGGCTGTCGCTGAGGCGCGGAGGGAGTCACGCGTGGCCACTGCCGGCGGCGCGTCCCTGTAGCTCGCTGGCCCTACGCGCGCCTCCTTGCAGCGCACGCCCAGCCGGCTGCAGATAACGAGGTCCCCGAGGAAAAAGCCTTCTTTCCCCCCCTGTGCCCCGGCTGTCCTGGTGGGGCTGGAGAGGGCACCTCCCGAGCCCCTGCTGCCATTTTAGCTACCCTCGTGCCCATGTCGCGACCGACACGGACACTCGTCCCGCGCGGAAAGCCCCAGTTTTTGGCGGAGTTTCCCTTCACATCACACACGTGAATAGTTTCAAGTCGGCCGACTTGAGCCCGGAAAAGCCGAGGAGCTGACTTGCTTTCCTGGCGCCCGAGAGCCGTTCGACACCGCCGTTAGCGCCGCGGACGGGGGTCACCGTCGGGGCCGCCCCAGGGCAAGGCTGCGGCTCTCGGCAGGGCGCAGGCGGCGGCGCCGGCCCGGCCCGACCCACCCGCGGACTTCGCGGGCCCCCACCGCTTTCCCCCCCCCCCTTCCCGGGTGAAGCTGCACCGCCCGGGCGGCGGCTGGCACCGGCCGTCCCTCCGCGACAGGCCGGGGCGGGACCTTCCCCGCCGCAGCCCCGCCCGCTGCCACCACTCAGGGGCGGCCCCGCGCCTTCCGCTCGTGGCCTGGGGCGGGGTAGGCGGGCCGGGCGGCTCGGCGGCGGCCGCTGCGCGGGGCAGGGGCGGCAGGTGGCGCGGATGGTGTTTGTTAAAGGGGCGGGCGGCGGCGCAGGCAGGCGTTCCTCTCGCTCCTCCTCCTTCTCCTCCTCCTCCTTCCCCTCCTCCTCCTCCTCGTAGCGCGGTGGTGGCGAGCAGGCTTCGGCCGCGGCCCCGTAGCTCCCCGCCGAGGCGGCGCGGCCTCCGCTCCCTCCTTCCCTCGGTCGTTTCTTGGTCCTGGCGCGATGTCTGGCGGCGCGGCCGGCGCACCCAAGCCTCTCCCGTCCTCCGGGCCCAAGTCGCTGCGGGAGATGCCGCATCCTTTAGCTACGTCCAGCAGCGAGGAGATGGGGCCGGCGCTCACCCCCAGCCCCGACCTGATCCAGCCGCGCAGCATCGCCGACAAGGTACGGTCTGGGGAAGGAAAGGGGGGGGGGGGGGGTGGGGGTGCGCGGTAGTTGCGCGTGTGGGTGTCACTGCTTTTGAAGGGGAACATGGAGAGGAGGGAGACAGGCTCTGTGTGCGTTTCCCCACCACAGCCCCTTCCCCGGCTACGTCCCTGCCTCCTCGCGGGGAGGCGAAGCCTTGGCTTCCACTTCAAGAGCCGGGGCTGCCCGGTTTGGGAAGGGCCGCGGGGAGGGGGGCATGGGGGGGGATGCAGGCATCAATAGTCCCTGTGCGAGGGACCGGTTGGGGCACCGGTGCTGATGCTCTCGCCGGAGTGGGTGTGAGAGGCGAGATTGTACTGGCTGGTTTCTTCCTGTGTCTCATACCCTCCACAAATGGGTCTGAACGCTTCAGGAGTTCCTGCAACTCCTGTGCTGTCTCCTTCCTGTAGCCCTCGCGGGGAAGAAGGCTTGGAGCTGCTGTTGTTTCTCTGCCACCGAGCTTGCCAGCAACTTGTCTGTGATTGTTCTCTCTGGAGCTGAGCTCCTGCGCGCTTCTACGTAGCGGTGTTGTATGGGAAGGATGCTGTTGCAGGGGTATATCTGTGCCTGCTTTCCCTTCCCTAGCTCTGGCATGTGTCAGTCAGCAGGATGCCAATGGGCTTTGTCAAGTGCCTCGCCTGCGAGAGGGCCTTGGATGCGATAATTCCCGAACGTGGAAGCAGCAGAGGTGGCACTGCCGCTATGTTAACTAGTCTTGCAGGGACTTGGTGTTTCTGTGGGTAGACTTCCTGAAATGTGTTAAGGTAGGATTTCCTGGGAGCAAGGGTTAGAAGGGGTGAGATCAGCTGGAAATTTCGTGACAAGCAGTTCTGGGCCAGGTGGTGTCTGTAGAAGGTGTTGCAGAGCTGCTGATGGCTAGAAGTGCTTCCTACAGCTCTTTTCCTTCCGAGCGTGGAGCTGCAGAACTGGGCAGGGTGGCTTGTCTGGCCGTGGGGCTGCTGGCAGTGCTGGATCAGATGCCCTCCCGTGCTCTGGGGGAATAAGCCGAGGTAGCCCAGCCTCTTCTGTGTGTCACCTTCTGCAGCCTTGCAGCTGTGCTGCTCGGATTCAGCACTTGTTCCTGCCCACGCAAGGAGTCTTCTCCTTGAGCATTTGCCCACAGTTGCTCAAGTGATAAACCAGGTTCGCCTTCCCCCTGGGAACGTACGCCTCCCTCGGCCCTCTGAGAGATGGGGCATCTGAGCGAGGTGGGAGTAGGCATTGTGGAATCCTTTTGTTTATGGTAGGCTGGATTTACACATGTAACTCGGTTGCTGTCTGACAAACCTGTAGCAGCAGAGGTTGGCGGCTGCTTCCAGGGGTCTTCCCACAGCTCGGGTGTGCAGTAGTGGTACTGTATTCACTCTGCTAGTACTGTCCATCCACACTGGTGCGTGGCTGGTGAAAGGCTGTGTTCAGAGGAGTGCTTCACACCCTGTAACTTCTTTCCTCAGCTGTATTAAAGAGCTCTCTTTTTTTTTTGTTTGGGGTTTTTTTTTTTTTTTGGCTTTTGGAGCATGCACTTTACTGCTTTGAGGTGTCTGAGAAGTGTATCAACATCTGTGATACCCTAAAAGCAAAAATACCTCTCTGGCCTCAGGTTGTGGCCAGCTAATATCTTGTAAGCAGAAAGGTTTTTGCCCAGTTCTTCCACTAGCAACACAGGTGAAGGACATCTTCTAGTACCTCTATGTAGTACTGTCCCATTCTAGGCAGTTAACAGCACAGAAACACTCTGAAGGGGAGAGCAGAAAGGGGCAGAGGTAAGCAATTTTTTTAGACTCAAGACCAGTTCTGTGGTTGACCGGGAAATGGCACTAGGGTAAGTGAGCCTTGCAAAATAATAGGATTTCCAGTAGGAAGAGAGCAGCATTCTTTATCTTTTCCTTCTAGCTGAATTAGCAGAAAAAGCCACATGTCTGATCCTCCTGATGGAAGGAGTCCAGTAGCTCTGCTGTGTGAGGGATGTCCCTTCTTCTGTTTAATACCTGAGGGATGATTTCTTTCCCACCTAGGAAAAACTTCAGCCAACAAACAGGTTTTGCTAACTTTAATGCCATAGTAAACTTCAACTGCTTGCAGTGTGTATTGAGTAATCTAGAGAGCAAGTATGGTAAGTGGAGGTAAATAGGTAAAAACAGCTTTTTAGGTTGTTATTATGTCTTTTGGTCTCAATCTCTGGTGGTGGGTCATTAATCTCTTGAAAGGCTGGCTCACTAATCAGCTGATGATCCACGGATAGCTCCAATAGCTGGGTAATAGAGGGAGGTCAGTAGTCAAGTGTGATTTGGGCTTAAAGCTCTGCAGCTGTCTTTTATTGATTCTTTATTAGGAGCCATACTTGTCTGCTCTCCTGGCTTTTCTGCAGAGTCCCATGAAGTTTGGGTGGAAAGTGTGCTTCAAAGTGACTGAGTCAGTAAACTGCTGTAAGGGCCACCAGGCCTGGACTAAGATGTCCTCCTGGCAGAGGGGTGGTGGTAATGGCTGGCCCACTACTGGATGGCTTTTTCTGGGTTCTTACGTGTTCTGAGCAAATACTTCCTAAACACTGCTGCAAGACAAAAGTACTCAAGACTGAAACCCTCTGAGGGGAGAAAGTGCAGAAGGGAAGTTGTCTGCCCGTAAAGTTTTTCAGTTTCCAGTGCCACAGATGTGCAGCCTGAAGTGTTGAACCTCTGTTATCACCACTTGGCATTCTTTAAGGCATACTTTCATTGGGTTGTTTTGGTTTTGGGTTTTGTGGGTTTTTTTGAGCTGCTGAATAAGAATGCTACTTTATCCAGAGTCAGAGGAACCTGGAGGGCAGGAACCCTGCCTGCAAGTGTCCTGTTGGTTTTTGATTCAAATATGGGGCTGATCTAGTATCTTAGACTATGTTGAACTTTGGAGTCTCATAAACATTTGGTTGCTTTTTAGGAACAGTGGCTAATACTATTAGAGCAGTAGATCATGGGAAAGGGAAGAACCTTCTCTGTTGCTTTCTGTGGCTCCCCTGGCTCTGAGGGCCTTCCAGGTAGACTCATCTCAAGTTACCTGAATCCTACAGAGAGGGCTGCAGAAGGTTTATTGTCTTAAATAGCATCTTTACCCTGATTTGTAGGAGAGCTGTTATAGGAGCCAGGAAATCTTGATGTCTTAGCAGCATCCAACCTGTTAAATGAAATGGATGTTTCTGGCTAAGTACTTTGCTTTCCCAGTGATTCTGCAGTGGACATGAAACACTTGAGTGGTAGATTGTCTCTGAAGCATTTCTGCACTGGGCCAGATCTTTCTGCAAAACATTCTGTTCCTCTGAAGTCTTAATTCCCTGAAAAGTTGTCTTGATACCTGACCACCATCAGCTCTTTCAAATTTATTTTCCTTTACCCTTGCTAGCTTCCAAATAAGGAGACAGCTAACACTGAACCTAAGCAGTGCTAACACCACCCCCACTGTTTGGGTTTTTGGGTTTGTTTTTTTTTTTTACATCAGGACAGAGGGAAACAAGCAGGAGGAAACCATCCAGCGGGATACACGGGCAGGGCCTGTTGCAGAGTTAGCTGTAAAAAATGAGTTCTTGCTGTCTTACAGAACTTTTGGAAGGCATGCAAACTTAATTTGAGGTCTGCTTTTTCAAAGCAGATCCTCTGCAGAGGAAGGTAAGACAAATGGGGAAGTGTCAGTGTGGATTTTTTTTTTTTTTAAAGGAGACAAGGAGCGAAAGGAAGTTCTGCTTACATGTGACTACTTGGCTCCACTAGTTTCTCACTTTCAATTGCGAATCTGTGCTGTAGTCTAGGACAAACACTTCCATGCTGAGGAGAAGAGGCATTGTTAATGGGTTTCTGAGTTGGGAGCAGAGGTGAAAAGTAGATGGTGTTCTGCTGTGTGTGGCTGTGCTGAAATGGTTGTAGAAGCATGGTGAGACTCCGGATGCAGCCCTGCAGAGGCTGTGCAGTAAACATGCTGATAAGTGTTGGAAGTACAAGGCTGAGCAAAATCAGAAAGTGTTCTGTAAGGCTTAGTCCTGCTGTCCTCTAGCTGTGGTCTTTTTAGTCCCTTTAGTTCTGGATCATGACAATACCTTCCTAACAGGATGATGTTGTTTGTTCTTGCTGTGGTCTGTGTTGAGATTGACAACTATTTGATAGGCTAGATACTTGTGCTGGGAGTCGGGACCCTGGCAATACAAAAGCTTTAATAACCCACCTGTCCTAGGTCTTGGACTCCTCTGTCCTCTTACAGACACCTCTGACTACCTGACACTGTACTTGTGGTCAACTACCTATAAGCTGTTCAGCTCTTCTTCTGTGAAGATGCCTATGCTTTGTCTTTGGCTCTGTTGAGACAGCTAGAGTGAGCTTCAGGGTTTTTTTATGGGTAGTATGTATATCAAGCAGAGCTGATGTGGAATACCAGGCTTGCAGTGAACACATAGCTTGAATTTGCTAGTTCATGGCAGTAGATGTTGAAACTCCTACCACAAACTTGTGGTTGGTAACTGAAAACTCTCTCTTGCCTGTGACCCAATGCTTCTCTGCTTCTAAGCTACCACCCTGGTGAACACCTAGGCCTGCATTAGCATCTGATCAAGTATAAATACTTGGTGTCTTTGCAGGAGTGCTGTTACTTGGCACTCGTATTCTGGAAGGGAGCCTGGAAAGTCTCCAGCAAAAAAAAGTATACTGAGAGGCTGGAGCTCTACTTCCAGCCTCCTTGGTTGCTAGTTTATAATTATTGCTCTTAACTTCATCCACCCACAGATGAAACCAGTTTGCAGTATAATCTGAAAGTTTAAAATAGATCCGCCTGAGGTTCTACAAACCTCTTCCTTCTCTGTCTAAATGAGACCTGTTAGGCCAGCATCATGTACTGTTCCTGAGGCAAGCTGGAAGCAAATTCTCAGTCTTGAGAGAGACCAGCAACTACAAAAATTCAGGAACTGAAGTTGGTGAACTCATAAAGCAATGTCAGTATGGATGAGTTGATGTAAATTCCAATATACAGGAACAGAAAACTGACAATCACAGGGAAAATGAGGCTGGAAGGCATTTTGGGGTATCATGTAGTACAGCCCCTTAGCAGAGAGGAGATTTATCTAGGAAAGGCTGTACTGGACACTGTGAAGTTGGCTTTTGAGTATATCTCTGGCCAATCTGTCTCATATCTCTGGGCAATTTGTCTTCCTACATTCAGTCACCCTCAAAGTAAAATATCTTATGTTTAAGTGAAATATCCAGTGTTTCATTTTGTCCATTGTTTCTTCCTTTGTTGTTGGATCTACTGAAAAGAATCTCACCACCTTCTGTGCACCTTTCCATCAGGTATTTATCCATATTTATAAGATCCCCTAAATGGTCTCCTCTCCAGATTGACTGCCTATGCCATGAGGCATGTGGTTGGCACATGGTCAACTTTTCCATTGAGATCTGTTGTGTGTGGTGTGGGGTTTTTTTTTGTCAGTGTTTTGTTGTGGGGGTTTTCTTCTTTCCTTCTGCTGAGCTGCTTTTCAGTGAGTCAGTCCCCAGCAGATGCTGCTACGTGGGATTATTCCTGCCAGGTGCAGGACCTTGTATTTCCTAATGTTGAATTTCATGAGGTATCTATCAGGCCCTCTCTTAGCTTGTTGAGGTCCCTCTGAATGGCAGCACAACCATCTGATGTAGCAAACACTCCCCCCAGCTCTATACTCTCAGCACTCTAGCTAAGGATACAGCATGTCCCATCATTTAGGGCATTAATGAAGGTGTTAAACACTAGTGGCCTTACTACTTTTTGCTCTGGTAGTCCACCAATGACTGCTCTCCAGTTGGAATTTGTAGGATCACAGCCTTTGAAGCTCAGTAATTTAGCCAGTTTTCAGTCCGTTTTGCTCTACATATGCCTAGTTTGTACCTCATCATCAAGTCCAAGAGGATATAGAATCACAGAATGTGTTAGGTTAGAAGGGACCTTTGAAGGTCATCTAGGCAATCCCCCCTGCAGTAAGCAGGGACACTTTAACTACATGAGGTTGCTCAGAGCTTCATCAAGCCTGACCTTGAATGTTTACAGGGATGGGGCCTCCAGCACCTCTCTGGGCAACCTGTGCCAGTGATCCACCACCCTCATATTGAAGATTTTTTTTTTTTTTGCCAATACTCAGCCTAGATCTCTCCTTTTCTGGTTTAAAACCATTACCCCTTGTCCTATTGCTCCCTGCCCCTGGGAACAGTTCTTTCTCAGCTTTCTTATAGGCACCTTTCAGGTACAGGAAGGCTGCTGTAAGGTCCTCTTTGACCCTTCTCTTCTCCAGGCTGAACAAGCCCAATTCTCTCAGCCTGTCCTCATAGGAGAGGTGCTCCAGCCCATTGATCATTTTTGTGGCCCTCGTAGAGTTGAGATGAACCACATTAAAGCTCTCCTCTTGTACACTAGGCCAATCATATCTTCATAGCAGGCACTGGATTGTTTAAGCATGACTGCCCTTAAGTCTGTGCTGACTTCTCATCACTGTGTCTTTTGTGCATTTGAAGATGCTTTCTAATATTTGCTCAGTCAGCCTGTAGTTCCCTCTATCTGCCTTCTTGAAGATAAAAAGATTTCTTACAGTCGTCAGGAACCTCCCCTCATCACCATAATAAGGATAAGATAATTGAAAGTGGCATTCCACTGGCATCATCCATAGTCCATCTCATCATGGGCTGATGCCTGTCCAGTTTACTGACACGATTCCTCACCTGGTCCTTCCCCACTGATGGTGAGTTTGCCTTGTACTTCCCCACAAGAGCTCAGTGGCCTGGGATTCCTGGAGGCTGGTCAGTGCCATGACCACGGAGGCAAAGAAAGTACTGAATACCTTGGCCTTGTCTGTGTTCTTTGTCATCAGATCCTCTGCCCCATCAGGACTGCATTTTCCTTATTTGTTCTCCTGCTGATGTACCTGCAGAAGCCTTTCTTGTTGCTCTTCTCATCCTTTGCCAGATTTGGCAATATCCCACTAAACCTATCCCAGCATACTCAGACACTGCCTTTATATTCCTCCTGGGTCAACTGTGCCTGCTGCTTCTTCTTTTTATGCTTTCTTTTAGTTGAGTTTAGTCAAGAGCTCTGTGTATGTGTGCAGATCTCCATCCACCTTTGCAGTCTGGTGATGTGATCCTGCTCTTTGCTCCCTTCTCTCAGGATCCCAGATTTCACCAGCTCATCACTACTATTGCTGAGGCAGGCCAATAGCTTTGCATCCCTGACCATTTTTTCCTTTTTTGTAAGCACCTCTTCTCAGTTTATCAGTGACCTGTGTCAGACACAGATGATGTTGTCTCTGCTGTGTTGTCCCTCCAGCAAATATCGTGTTACCCATAAGAACCCGTGAATGAGTGGACTCATTCACAGGTCGTTATGGGTAAATAAGGGCTCCTTATGGGTAAATCCATGTCCTTGTCTGCAGAAGTACTGGAAGGACACAGGAATATTGTTTTCCACCTAGGACAGTAGGGTTGAAGTGTCTCCTGCTTGAGAATTGACCTATTTATAAAGCTGTTCCTGCTTTTGTGAAACCTCGTGGTCCTCTTCCCTCAGCCACTGCAGTGAATGGGGAGGTTATATTCCATAGTCCACGTGTGTTAAGTCACTGAACCACGGTGGTACAAGCATTGGTCTGCCACATGCTTCATAAATGGGCCATTAGTTCTCAAAGGCTGAACTTAGTTTGTCCCCTTCTTTAAAGGAACTGCTGTCTTTTCTCCTGTTGCACTATGTGTGTGTATGCATGCCCTTTTCTAGTCTCCTAGTTAAAAGAACTGACTTAAACCTATCATGGCTTTCAGCTTGCTGTCGGTGCTCTACCCACAGCCAACCTGCTGGCTGAATCCAGTTTCCAGTCTTTAATAATGGCAGTAGCTAGAATTGCTCTCTAGCTGTTTCATCTCTTACACTCATGGTATCACTTGGATAGGTTAATACCATAGTATTTTACTGAAAAGATAAGAGTGCTTGTGTCTTTTTTTGCTTGTAGCCACTCAGGGCTTTGGTGTGAAAGCACATACAACAATGTGTTGGTGCACTGGCTTAGCTGCCTTAATTTATAAAAATAGGATTTTTTTTGGTGATGGTGGTCTTACAATGTAGGTGCTCTGGTAGTGTTATAAAACTGTACTTGGTCTGTGATCTGCAACTTCCCAGTGCAGTGAGTTTCTCTGAGTTGTCAGTTCCTAGCTCCTCTGAATGAGGTGAAGGATAGCTAACACTTAACTTGGGACAATTTTGCATCAACCTAACTGTCTTAGGACTGCTATTTTTTTAAAAAAAAATCTTTCCATCTGGTAAAACTGAACATAGCTTCTACTGTATAGCATTATTATTACTTTGTGGTTCTTATTTCAGCTTAATGGAGGGAGCTGTATACTTTGAGGTTGAATTTGGTGTTGCATAGCTTTCATAATCTTTTCAATAGTATTGCTTCATACTTAATGAGACAGAATATTAAAAACAGATACTCAGAATGTATGTAGAGGAACTTGGTTCTTCAGATGGTTTTCAGAAGGGTGGGTCTTGGCAATAGCATGTCAGCCACCGTGGAAAAAGTTATGCTTCATGGCTGGAAAGAATCCTCTGGTCTGGCTGTGCTGGAATGCTTCAAACCTACCTGTGTGGCTGGATACCCTCTGAGCTCCTTTGTGGGGAGAGGGGGATAACCTGGTACATTAAGAAACTCTCTAGTCACAGCTGTGTGGCTGCATCGTTCTCTTATTGTTGCCTTAGGGGGTTGATACAAGCCTCAAGCGCGGTGCCCCTGTAATTAACGATGGGAGAGGCGGAGGGTAAAAACAGGATTTCCTGTTGACACACTGATCTGGGAGACAGCAGTTCCTAGATCAACCTGCAGACTGTTGTCCTGATGTTGTCTAGCACTGTGGACTTGGGGTATCTCAAACAGATTGTTTGGCTGTCACACTAGCTGGTCTCTTCCTTATCTGCATGGAGAGGCTGGTTCCTGTAAAGTAGGTCAGGAGAGAAGACGGGAGCAGCGAGACTGAACTGGGTACCGCTACATGAAAATCTACATGTAACTCCTAAACTGTATCTTTTGAAATTGTAACTTGAATCTGCTTTCAATCTGCAGAAGATGATAGCCAATTTAAAGTGATATTTGACCTTGTGTATTTCTCAGAAGTAACTTCACTGAGGCTTGTTCTCTGCTGACCTTGAGTGATGTCTTAAATGCAGAGGTGCATTGGCTCTTTAAACTGTGGCTGACTTGGCTGCCTGGGCTGGGTTTGCAGTGCAGCTGAGACACCAGGCTCTTGTGGTTGGGGAAGGATACTCTCATCACTTGAATGAAATGGGGCAGAAACCTCCAACCTCCACCTTAGGGATGGTAGCTGCTGCAGTGCTGGGGTAAAAGCTTAGTGAATTTACTCTCAGTAAGAATTTGTTTTTTAGTAACTTCTCCTAAACCCCACAGGGGACTTCTAATTGTCAGCAAGGTAGCTATTGGCAATACTGCAATGACCAACAGAAGGTGGAAAACAAATCCAGTGAGCTGCAACTCCTAATGAGTTAGCATTCACAATGCCAGTCCAACTTCAATGGTTTATTGACAGGTGACACATTTTGTTTTCTAAATTGGGGGTGGGGTGGGTGGGAGGACAGAAAAAAGTGTTGCTTACAGCTGTAGGTGATGCTACAATGCCAAGACTGGTGATGCTCAACCAGGTATTTCACAGAAATCAGGAAATGTCTGTCAGAATAAGCATGTAGGTGACACAGGTTAGTGGAACTAGCTAAAAATAAAGGCTGTAATCCGAAATTCATACGACAGGCAGGGAGAAGGCTCAGCCAAGATCTGTATTTAGGTTGTCTTCAAAGCATCTTATAGCCACACTCAAAGCTTTTGCACTGCTTTTTCTATGAAGGAATAAGCATTAAGTGACAGATTACTCTGGAAGTGAAAGCAGTGATGTCCCTAACCCCTGAAGATGGGCTTCTGCTGGACTCAGGTTTGTGCTTTTATGGTCTTAGATTGAATAGAACTACAGTAACCTGCAGGAGCAAAGATTAGTACTCTGTTCTCCAGGAAAATGAACAAAATGTAAATAGCAACTAGTTTTACTTGCTCCTAGATAATACCCTTAAATTAGGGAGTACAGACTATACAGATGACAACCTCTCTGCCTGTCTTGGAAAATTATAGTTGCAGTGGTCTGTGGTGTTATTAATGATGGGATGGCTTATGCTTTAATCCTGTTTCTTATTTTTAGTCTGTGTCCTAATCTCAAACTGAATTTGGCTGAAAAAACCCGCCAAACACAAAAAAAAACCCCTAGACATCTCTTAAACCATGCTAATGCTGCCTGTCTGAGAGTAGTCTCTCAAAGCCAAAATACTAGTAAGGGGTGAAGCCTCCCTCCGTCACATCTACCAGGAAAGCTGTTACAATGCTGGTTCAATGCCCTGTTCTCATGGGAAAGCGTTGCCTTACGCTGCTTGAATGGAACTTGCTGTACTTCTGAAGGACCTCCTAGGGTATGAAAACACTTGTCTTAGTCTGCATAGTTGGCCTCACTTTTCCAGTGAGCTTGAATGATGTGATATGCTCCTCAAAAGGAATATGCTGCAGTGCAGGTGTTGCTCAAGGGCAGAGAAGCCTCTCTCCCCCTCACTGCTGCAGATGGTGTTAGCAACAGCTACTTGGTACTAGTTCAGTGGTGAAAGCTCAGACATGTGGTAATTGAGTGATCGACTACCCTGGATGATATTCAGTCCCATGGTAGGACCAGCACCTTTGCTGTAGCTTTTTAGGTGCTAGTATAAGACAAATTGTAAGTTAAAATCTTGGATGCTGCAGAGACAAAGCTCTGGCTTGTACTGTTACCAAGAAAATCCCTGGAAAACTTTAATTAGTACCATTTATTGCCATTGATCAGCTTGGCCTCTTCAGGATTGGTATGCTGACTTCAGTGTGCTGACTGGTGTGCTCCTGATCACTATACTTTGCTTGAAGCCAAATGTGCTGAACACCTGTATGTGTCATAGTGACAGCCAAGGCTGTTTCTGTAGATGAATTAGTCTGTAGATCTCATGTCTTGTTTCTTCCCTCAGTCTCTGTAGATAGACATATGTAGTATTTCCTCACAGTATGAAAACTGCTTCTCCTCACTTGCTCCCCTTAAAGCAGGGGGTGAAGCAGTCGTACTGTGCAGGTTCTGTTTTGTTCTTTAATTCCAACAGATACATACTTTCTTTGCTCTGCCCCTCTGGGAGTAAATGCCTTTCTGCTGGAAAAGGCAAACCTGATGGAAGGCTATCCCTTAAATCACACCTGTGTAAATTAGCACAGAGATCCTACCAGAGCATGCTCCTCGAGCTCTTCCATGGTTTGAGATGAAAACATGAGTGTTCTTCTTTGAATGTATCTGCCTCCTTTACTTACACAGTGATCTGACTTGCTTTTATGAAACACCCCTGATCCTGTGAGGAGAAATGCTAATGCCTGAGGAAACACACCATAATGCAATACGGAGGTGTATCCTTGCTTGTTTAGATGAAGTCTTTACCAGGACACTACAGGGCTTACAGTCCTCTATCATCTTTTTCCTTCTTGTTTCTTCTCTCTGCTTCTCCACAGTCCTTTGCATCTGTTAACATTTAAAAAAATACTACTGTTTGCTCTCAAACTATCTCAGCCAAATTGGCACTTTGTTGACACTGGATACTAAGATAACAATGCAGCTAAACCTACTTTTAGAGCATGAACAGGAAAAAAACCTGCTGCACAGTATGTCTGCAGAGCTTTAACACAAACCCTTATGTCTCTGGGAGAAAGCAGTTTAGTTTGGACAAGCTTAAAAAACTGTTCCATCTGTAATCAGATATAAATCTGGCTTCTTGGATTAGGAATGACTCCTAGTCATATGCTGGATTCAAGTTTTCCTGCTCATGGTCTGAATCCTGGCTGCTGCTTTGCTATTCAGAAGGTCAGAGCTCAAGTTCTGAAAACGAAGCTTGAAACAAAACATGGGGTGTGCTAAGCTTGTTCATTAACAAGGTGCTCTCTGGCATGTGAAAATGAGTTATGATGTTCCTGTGAATGCAGCTGCAGAACCCTTCTGACAATAATTCAAGTCTCATAACAAACAATGCTCTTGAAACGATCTCCTTGCAGCTAGATGTGGAACTTAACAGAGCTAGAGGAGAACAACTGGAGACTTAAGTCAAAACAGCCATGTTTTTCTAAACGTTTCTAAAGAGATCAAGCTTCTGCCTTTTGTGGAGGTCTTTAAGCTCTGGAAGTAGAGTGGAGCTGGTGCCTGTTGCCTTCTACTGAGAACTCTAGAAGGGAGAAAGAACCATTGGTTCTGCTACAGAATACAAATCCAGGTCTGCCCAAATGTTAAACAACTTGCTTTCCTTTGGTTCTCAAGCACTTTTTTTCTGCCGCTTTCTAAAGTTTAAACATAACTGAACTAATCCTGCTGGACAGTTGCCAGACTGAGTCCTTCTCTTAGGAAGATAGATACAACTTTATGTGAAAAGTCTAGTACTTTGTAAACAGATGTAGAAGCTAACTTTGGATCTGGGACCGTTTCTTCTAAGAGAATGGTTCATCTTGTGGATGTTTTAAAATACCTCTTTGCATTTAAAATACCTTGCCACAACATGGGAGCTATACGATGTGGCAAGCATCCAGTTACATCTCACACTTTCCTTCCTCTTGGAAGGGTATGGGGACGTACATCTCAGGTTAGTGAGAGTTAAAAAGGTAAAAGTATGTCTTATCCCCCTACATTTTGCCTAATTAATGCCTGCTTCAAATAACCCATTTCATCTGCCAAATGCCTGTCCCCTGAAGCCTTTTGACCTTTTGTGCACAAAGTAGCACAGTACCATGGTTTATTACTAATATCGAAGGACTTGTAAAGTATTGAAGGACTGCTGTAAAACATATGTGAGATGCCACTCATGATGCTAACTTTTAGAGTGTAACCTGAACCGCATTTAGCTTTAGTGTGATACTGCACGGTTCCCTTTCCAGACAAGGAAAAGAGGCCACCCTCTTAAAGACTGTGAGAAGACAGACATGTAGCCAGACTCTATAAACAGATGGTCTGATGTGGCACTTGACACCTTCTTGTGACACCCCCCTTCACTCCAGTGCACAGAGCTGTATTGTAGCTGAGTCCCCAGAGACTTGAGCAAGAAAAGTAGGAGATGGCTTTTTGCTCATGCTGAAAATCCTGTTTGCAGGAAACACCTCTGTGCCCACATTCTTGTTCTGGTTAGCCTAACTGTGATATTTTACTCTGTAGTTTGTCTTCCCATAAATCAATCCATCCTGTAAAACTTGGCTGTTGGCCTCAGGGAAGAGGTAGGGATTGCATGACCTGCATGAGAAGCTTGGAAAGTGCTTGTGTCAATCATGTAGCATCTCTGTGAAGTTTGCTTCAGTGTTTTCCTGTCCAGCCACAGTTCAAAGAAGAACTATTCCAAGTGTGATACCAGCTTGGTCCTGAGTGGTAAACAATCCCCCATGCTGCTATGTTCAGCTGCTGCATCTGAAATTATTACTTCTTTCAGGGATACTGAGCAGTTTTACCTCGAGGCAACTCTGACCTCCAGAGCAGAGATACTAGTTTGAGTGATGAACTCCAGAACAAAATCAACAGACTTGTGGCTTGGCTGTGTGCTGAACTGTGGCACCTGCTTAAAATAGCCTGAGAGCAAATTGATCCAGGCTTTATCAAGTGGCTTTTTGGTTAGATGGGCAGAATACCAGAGGCACTGCTGGAAGTGTAGAGGTGAGGCTTGAACTACATGTGGCCACGCATGTCCCATTAGAGTTAGGGTCTTTCCACCCAGTGCTGTAGGGCTTGCAGACTTGCTGCACTGTACTCTCAGATCTGGGTTTGTCCTCAACATACAGCACTGTCCTTCTGCTGACACATTTCCAGGTAAGAGCAAAACCAACTTACTTTGCTTTGAGCTTAGTCTGTATTGCTCTTAAAATAGCCTCAACCTTGCAGTCTGATTCAAGATGATTGATACAGTGGAAAACACTGACCTCTTCTGAGAGTATAATCTTGTTCCTTGTGAGTATACCTACACAGACTGTACTCTCCTTCTTGTTACTGGAGAAGGATGTCAGGAACTGGTGTGTGTGTGTAGCCACTTACCCTTTCCCAGGAGGTCCAGCTTTAGAAGTTGATGCTCTCAGTTCTCATCAAACTACAGCTTAACACTGTGGTGTTTGTGGATCAAAGTAGAAATGTGGTACTTCCTCCTGGGAATGGATAGGGGTTTTGGAGTTTAACTGTCAGGGTTGGTTTGTTTTTTTTTTTTTTAATTTGTTTGTGGTTTTGTGTTTGGTTGGGTTTGGTTTTGGACCTTGTAGGGCAATACTGCCTCCTTACCCTCCCTTCCCTACTGTGTCCAGAACATTCTTCTTTCTTTGCAGTCTGGATCCCTGCTTCAGCCACTCCTGCTCTAAAGTAGCTGCCCAAAGACAGTACAAGAGGAGGGGACATGCAGTATCTCATATCTACCTCAGATATGTGTGCGTAAACAAAGGTGACCTGTAGTAAACAGTATGATGCTGATACCTGGTAGAGAATAGAACTGAATATGCATAAAGGGGAAGCAAATACCTTTTCTTCCCTGCTTTGCCATTTGAAGAGAAGTTTAGGTATTTATCTGCACCTGATGCTGGATAATAGTCTTGCGCGGACTGAAATCTCACTATATAAATGCTCAGTGAGATCTGTTAAGATGCTGTCCTGCTGGTGACAGATGAACAGTTCGAGATGAACTAAAGAATGGAAAGGAGCTTTCTCTTTCTTTGCAGAGCTGACCTGTGCAGGCTGATAGCAGAAAACTCTATAAACAAGAAATAACTGCTTTCAGAACTTGATGGGATGAGACAAGTGGTGCCCTGAACAGGTCTGTGAAAGGGAAGTTAATGCAGGCTCTTACAGTGTTCCTGGGAATATTTATGTCTAAACCATTTTTGATTTTCCTATCATGAGAAGTAATTCAGCTACAGCTTGTTGTTGTGTAATATGTGTATGAAGGTAAAACTGTTCCAGAAGCCAGCTGCAATTGTGTGGAATCATTGTTCCCCCGACATGACTCTATCTGTGTTTGTGCCTCTCTGGGGAATGGATGGCAAAAATCAACATAACACCTTGAAGCACGAGGAGAAAGGTGCAGGGCTCTGAATATCAAAGTGAAGTGGTGTGACTTTAGGACTGATACAGGCCTGCTTGTAAGGTCCCCAAATTAGGCCAGAGATATTTGGGACTAAGTGCACTGCTCTACCTCTAAACAGCATTTCTAAACGCCTCTTACTGTCAACTAATACTTACAGAATGACAGCAATGTGCTTGCAGTATCAGGTGGTTGTGGGCTAACCCACTCTGAGATGAGCTTATCTGCTTGGAGGACCTACCTGAACCAGCTCTTCTATTTCCTTTATGGACTTAGGTAGCAAAGCTATCTGCTTAAGCTGTATGCTTGCTAAAAGGCAGGATAGGTGAAAATTAACACTGGGTTTATAGAAACTTCAGTATTGACTTAGCTGCACTTGACAAGAGACTGCATGATCTTCACTTGACAATAAACCCATGCCCACAGAATTTTAGACCCTTTTTTAGCCTTCAAGGCTTGAATCCTGGATGTTTTCTCTAGTGTGTACTGCTCCACTGGGGCAGACTGCCATCCAGAAGACAGAATACCAAGGTCCTGAGATTTTACTTTATGTGGATCCAAGCAGCTCTGTAAACCCTGAGTCTTGGAAAATCTCCTGGGAGGATGGAGGAGAGAGAAGATGAGATCAGCTGGAAACTTTCCAGCTCACTTTACATCTCACATGCAGACTTCAAGTTGATAAAATTCAGCTGAATTTTAAACTTGGATGAAGTGAAATTCTTGATAGATTTAGTATCTGTTCCTGAGCAGGCTAGCTAGTCAAGGTGGTTGGACTCCATAACACAACAAAAGAATGTGAAGCTGCTTCCTTACCAGATAGCAGCTTACATAGTTGGCAAGGTTCATTCATTTCCAATATAGACAGTTAGTTCTTACTTGTCCTGCACTGTAGGAAACCAAATGTGCACTGCTAGAGTCATCTGATCTCATGTGTGCATAAATTTGGGTGTCTTAAGGAATCCTAAAAATTCCACAGAAATGTGTGAAGAGTCTGCCTGTAGGTGATCGTACAGCTGTGCACAGAAGCCTAGTTCTTCAGGTTGGTGATCTACTGGTGGTCTGAATGTCATACTGTTTCTGATATAGGTTGTGATCCAGGCCTTGCTGGACTGTCACCAGACCTGCTTCAGCAGGTGACAAAGCTGTGAGACTGATGTGAGGAGGTGAGGGACACAGACTTAAGGATCTTCACTTTTTCTGAAGTGTTGAAATTTGAACAAGTCTTCATGGATGTTCTGCAAGACTTGAATGTCTTGACAGAACCTGTCCTCCTCCATCTGCCTGGCTAGTTGAAGCAGCCTCACCTTCTCACCACTATGGGACTGCTCAGATTCATGGCAGACTGTGCTGTGACTAACGTGCTGTTATGAAAAGGGTTGTGGTTTTTTTATTGGAAGAGCTTTGTAAGCTGTAGGTAGCTGCTGGGACTTGGACTGAGCTGATACCTGATGATAATGCAGACAAGTATTTAAAACAGTGGATGTGCTGCCACTTAGTGCACTAAAGGTGATGCACGAGGCCCTGGCACTGAAGGCAGACTGCTATATAAAACAATTAATACTAGTCAGTATTTCAAGTGCTTGTGGATGTCATACCTATGCTGGCAGGTAAAAATGCAGACAGATGCAGAGCTCCTTTCCTGCTATGCTCTGTAGGACACGTTCCTCTTTCTTTGGTAAAAGCAGATGAGAACAGATGATGCAGTCTTGCTTTCCTGAACTGAAAAAAGTTCCCAAGTCCCATGGAAGAAAGTCATTGCCAATTAACATGATGAGGAGGTGCTCTGCTGAACAGATTACAGCCTGAGACAATTTAGATTGCTAGACCATCTGCTGTGACGCTTCAAAGCCTACCTTTTTCTAGCAATAGCACAAGAGTTCAGCAAACTGATGCTGCCTACTGTTAAGCAAAGGTTTAGCAGTCATGAGCATTGTTTCTTGTGCAGTTAGCTAGGAGACTCTACCTGTGAAGGACAAGTAGTTAGCTTCTAACCTGGCCTTCACTGATGAAGTAGCAGCGCATGATGCCACTGGAGACTGCCAGGGGAGGGTTCTGCCATCAGAGAAATATTTTCAGTGCGTGTGTGCTCTCCTTTTCCCCCATCATTAGCAGTCCTCCTGTTCCTAACCAGAGTTGGTCTAGAAGCTTTACCTGGATCTGGGGTGTTTCATCTATGGCTGAGAAAAGGTAAAACTATTGCAGCTTTTATTTTGGCACCTGAGACATGCTGCAGGATGCCATGACTACAGGAACACACTCATTGGAGGGGGCTTCAGGCTTCACAAACATCTGCCCTGCTGGAAGAGTACAAGACTTGGTAGTATCTGCCAACAGATGAGGAACACTGCTGACTTCATACAAGTGGTTGCAAGCTCTGTCTCTGGTCCTTCTTCCGGTTGCTCTGACACCTTGATGCAGAACTTTCATAGTTGAAGCATTATATTCTTTAAGCTGTCTTTTCAGAAGGATTTTGTTACAGGCTTTTGAGATCTGTGCAACCAGGCTTAAGCTGTTTCCACAACTTAATTAATTTCCATCCTGGAAGCTTTGAATTTGTCTGGCTGTGGTTCTGGCACAACTTGTCTTCTACTAATGGTTATTGCACATGGGCAGTGAAGAGCTGTCTCTTCCTTTTGGAACAGGAACGGATTTCTCTACAGCTATTGCAGTGTCCCAAGGTTTGCTTTGCTCTATGCTGTGCTCAGCTAAATTCCCCTGTCTAGCTGAACTGCAGATTTTATGAAGTCATCTCCTGTTGCTGCTATCTTATCCTCTCTTCTGCCTATTCTGTGTAACTCCAAGGGAACTCTTTACCTGCTGAGTTACTGTAGCATTGTCTCGTCCTGTTGTAGGTGCTCCTGCTATGTTGAGTCTGAGCCAGATGCTTGTATATTTCAAGGTCTTTACCTCATGCGTGAGCTGATGAGCTGTGCCTTGCTTATCCCTTCTTTTGCCCTCTTAAGAGAACATTTGAGTGCCTACCATTCAGTTCTTGCTCACTTGCCAGTTAAATATGAAATACCTCATCTGTTGGCAACTGGTTCTTAGCACTGGCTGGGTGAAATTTCTCTGTTAGACAGTAGTTTAGATTACCCCTTTCCCAAAAGGTCTAGGCTAAGATATTATTCTCCTTACTTCATAAGGCAGTTCTCAAGGTGAAGAACAATGCTGTGGTTCTGCCCTATAACATTCCAGGACTTCAGCGATGGGTTTTCAACAAAAACTGGTAGGAGGGTAGCCCTGTTTTTAGCCATTGTCAAAGGCAAACCTTTGTAAATAGGTTTAATGTGAAGTGCTCCACTGTGATTCTGAACCCTTAAACAAAGGAAGCCGTCTTTTGAAGTTGGGGCTACCCTTATCCCTCTGGAACATGAACTACAATTGCATAAGGAATATGGATGGACAAGAGGATCTTTCCCAAAAAGATTGCTTTGCTAAGATTACATGTGTCATTTAGGCACTTAGAGACTGTGTGAAAGTGGGGATAAACAGTAATTCTAGAACTCAAAACCTACTAATTAATGTGCTGCTTAGCTATCATGATGTCTCTCTGTCCAGCAACCAGACGAATCTTTGCCCTTACAATGGAAACACTCTGAGGTTCAATCTCTTCTTGTGCTACTAGTCAGAACAGGCTCCTCTTTGAGAAGAAGAGTCCTCATTCTTCAGGACTTTCTAATGCTGTTGTCAGGGGTTCTTTTGCATTGTACACCTTGTAACATGCTGTTAGCGCGCTCTGTGACAAAACCAGAGCAGAGAACATGTGTGAAGTGACTGTAATATTTATGCAAAGCAGAGCAACCACTAGCTGTATGGAGTAGCTGTTGTGTAGCCATGTGTGAGACTTGAAGGTGTGGGGATGTACCGAGGTGGCTATAAAGATTTGTCTTGTTTTGTTTGTTGTGTTGTTGGGTTTGTTTTTTTTTTTCCCCTGCTACTGTGTCAGTTTTAAGGAATTATAGAATTTCCAAACCATTGTGTCTTCCTAAAATAGCCACTTGCTGGTTCCTTTATCCTCCATCTTCCCTAGGCACAGGATAATACTCTTGAAGTTGGTAGATTGAGAATGAGGACCTGTTCAAGCAAAACAGTGTTTTTATTGACCTTAGGACTCCAGAAGGGAGGTGTGCATAGACACTGCTGGAGTGCATGATCTGTGATTGTCCTTGCAGTACATGGAGAGTAATTCAGTCTCTGCTGTCAGCGTCTTTGGAAGTTGGTGTGCTGGATGGGGAAGCCCCTGGTACAGCTTTGCCCTCCTTCCTGTCTGGAGGTGAGGGCTGACTGCATTGCAGTCCATTGAACTGTTGCCACTTTGCCTGAAGCCTGTCGTAGGAGTAGGGCTCTAATTTGCCTAGCTGGTTTGTTTTCAGTGTCTAAGTTGGTTCAGTCTCACTGGGAACTGTCGGTTCAGTGTTATCCCAGCTTCCTTATGTATGGTAAACAGGCTGAGCAGTACTAAAGGGGGAGGTATGATAATAATGGGCTATCTCTTCAACTTGTGGAGAATTAGAACAACCAAATGCTCAAAGCCCAGGTCTTAGGGAGTTGCCAAGACGTTCTGTAAAGGGTGGTCCTTGGGGGTCCTGAAATAAGTAGCCCTTTTAATGTTATCAGTGAAGCATGTGAGTGGCATCTCTGAGTGTATTGTACTTAATAGTGAATCTGTTCACCTACTAAAAACTTTATATTTTTTTTTTTTCTCCTCTCCAATACAGGATCTCAATATACCCAATGGCACACCTGTGGACACTTCTAGCCCAGCCTCCTCATCGTCTCTCCTCAACAGGCTGCAGCTGGATGATGATTTGGATGGGGAAACTAGAGACCTCTTTGTTACTGTTGATGATCCCAAAAAACACGTGTGCACAATGGAGACATACATAACGTACAGGGTTACAACAAAGGTACAAACCAGCATTCTCCTTTCCTATTTTTTTCTTTGGGGAGTTCCTTTTAGGGCATGTTCTGGGTATCTCTGCTTTTCATTGTATTTTTTTATCTTAAGGACAAGAACTTAATCTCTTTCAGTACCCTGTAAATGTGTTGAAGGTGTGACTTCTCTTAGCAGAACTGTTACTACTTCAGTACATGAAACTGTGCAAAACTTCTAATGAGCCAGCTTTGATTTTTTGTTTTTTTTCTCTCTTAGAGGACTGTTTGTAAACTTTCAGGGCTGGTTTCTTTAACTTGAAAGTTTGTTTATATAATCCAAACTATTTGGTTTGAGTTACCTCTGCTGAAGAGGAACGTGTCTTGCTGTTGATTCACTGTTAATCTTCTCACATTTTGGGTCTCTCCTTTTCTGAACTGCTTTTAAGCTTGTTGCTTCAAGTGTTTACCATGCTTCCTCTATCAGTCACTTACTTAAATGTTAATCTTGATCCTTAACTAGCTTCCATGTAGTGGTTGGTAGAGAAGGCTGCATAGCTGCTGCTGAGAAATCTTAGTAGCCTAATAATACTTACCAGAAGAGATATGCCAGAGACCTTTTTTCAGCATATGTGTTATAGTTCAATCATTAATGCAGTCTAAATACAGCAATAGGAAAAGTGATTGGAAAAGTCTACTGAACTCGTAACTGAAATGTTGACTTCTGTTAACTAGCTCGTTGTTACTAGTATCAGCTCCTAGGTGACAATGGCATCTCTTTTTGACACTTGTAGTTATCGAAGGCAAAATGTGTTCACTAACTTCACTGGGAATATACTTGATCCACTTGTCCAGAAAGATTAAGGTTCCTGTGGCCTACTTAGCTAGCACTATATACTGGAGAGAATATTTTTTTATATATGAGGTAACCTTTACAGGCCACAGATAATTATTTTTGTTTTTCCCCCAGAATGTCTACTCCCAAGTTGTGCTTTCAGGCTGCACTGGAGGGAACGTGGTTGCTCTAGTAGTGCACACTTAACATAGGCCTGTCATTCTTTGCTGTTGTAAATGTCTTAATCTTGCAAGAAATGCTGTATGTTAACTACCAGAAAATGTGACTAAGGAAAGTTTTCTTCTTGGAGCAAACTAGCCATCAGCTGTTACAGGATCAGAAGAAATAGAAGCCCAAAATGAGATGCAACTTTCTATAGGGAAATGGCTAAAACTGGTTAAAACTGTTTCTCCCTTAAATTAAGACCAAATTATTTTTCAAGATAAAATACCTGCACAGAGTGGCATCCTAATAATGTTCCTCTTCTTGGAAACCTATGTTCTTACAAGGGTTCCCTTCCTCCTAAAAGCAGAGCTCTGGAACACGGGTTGGTAGGTATCACTGTAGATCTGCTGTATCATAACATTACAGTGCTATTGTGAAATCGTGCATAATTTATTCTTATCAATCACCATAATGGCTCACCTCTTTGGATTCATTACTTTTGTAAACTTCTGGCTAACCCTTAGGGTCAGGATCACTATCGCTATCTACCATTGTTTAAGAAAAAACTGGAAGAATGACAGTGTTAATGGTCTGACTCATCCTTGCCATACAAACAATGATGCCAGGCTAATTGCCCAATCAACTATTGTGGTTGAAAGCAGTTATTTAGCATGGCAAAAAAGCTAGACTGGAATAAGCCCTAGACAGTAGTGGTGTTTGCACCTTCAGGTTGTAGTTTGAAGTCTATAGCAGACCTTGCTCCTGGTGCCAGTGTAAGGCTATACCTTCACCACCCTTGCAGGCTTGCATTAGAGTTTGAGATCTGTTAAGGGCTGAAAGGGTCCCTGGTGGCCCTGGTTGAGGAGGCAAAGATGTTTAGTTTATTCTTTCTTCACTGAACAATGCTACTGGAAGCTCAAAGGTTTGGATAAACATGTCCTAGAATGAGTTTGGCTAAAGATTTCTTGTAGTATACAGCAGCAGCACTAGGTAGAAGAGGAGAATGGGACTGCTAGTGCTATAATAAGTGTTTGTTTTTTCTTTAGAGAGGTCTTTCGTCCTAACATTAAAAAAGACATGTCTTGTTGTATGGCTGAGGCTTCTCATCTATTGATACCCTTGTCAGTGGTGGCTGAGGAAGTGTCCAAAATGTTTAGTCCAAAACAGTGGCTTGCAGGAAAGCTGAGAAAGCTTAGAAGTCAGTTGGTGCTGCTTGTGCCCTTGCTTTCACAGGTTCCTGCTAAGAGCCAGGTAGTATTCCTCAGACTGTCTTCTGGGTGAACACATTTAAAGAACACCATGGGAATCCCCAAAATAAAGGTGGTGATTCAGGCCTGTGAAGATCCTGTCGTTCTCTGGCTTCCAGAGCATGCATTGGGTAGATTATCTGAACACATGAAAAGCTTGATCCCTAGAGAGGAGAAGGTCTAAGTGCTATTCTCTCTTTCAAACTTCCTAAATTATTTGAGGCAGACAGAACTACACACTTGCAAGAACACACCCCTCTGCCGGTCTCATTTTTCTCTAGTGGAAGATTTTGTCCCCAACTTAAATAGTAACATGAAGGGGAATCCACAACCAGGTGTGGCAAGTAAGATACTATAACCGGGGTGCAAAAGTACTTTCATGTAGTCATCACAGATGATCTTTAGGTTTGACTGCTAACTCATTTCAAGACAGACAAGAATCTAACACTACACTAGGCAAGACTCAGTGTTTGCCTTAATACTGGCTCAAGTCAAAGCTGTTCCAACAACAGAGGTGAAAGTGGTGGTGACCCTGCCTGCTTTCCAGCAAGTAAATCTGAGCCCAGAACACTGCAGTACTGACTTAGTGGAATTGTGCTAGAGTCTTCAGTAAAGCACTAGAAATGTCTTGCCATTATTTTTGGGAGACTGAGATCTGCCATGTAAGTTTGTCTCTCTCCTTTGGGACAGACATGTATCCTTGCACAGTGAGATTTATAGTTCCTACTAAGAAAGCAGGAGAAATTCAACTGTTTAAAAACTAAAGAGATTTCACTTGCTGTCCCTGGGTGATGGCAGGACCCTCTTTCCTTTTGTGTGCAGTCTGGAAAAAATAACTTGTGTGAAGCTAACAGTTTCAACTTGGATCCAAATTCATTCAGCGTTAGTGAGATGTCATTAAAACCTTGAAAGGTGCTTATATTCTGTCCAAAAAGCCTTTGAAAAAAGTGTATTTGCTATCTAGAATTGACAGCCTGTACAGCAAACACTGAAATGCTGATGACTATGATGTATTTACATCTGCCTCCCTCTGAGTAACAAAGCCTGATATGTGGAAAACTTTGCAATTCTGCTTGCTGTGTAACTACAGCAGGAGCAGTTTGCCTAGAGATGAATGATAACTAATGTAAAGTTTTGTGCTCAGGGACTTGTCCTGCTTGCCTACGTCTAGACTAAATAGCTCCTATATTGTTTTCATTAGCTGTTAGCAGAATACTGGTTCTCAGTGCTAGCAGATGGGAGACTTCACCTTCATCCTCATGCTACAGGATGAAAGTATAGGGCATATGCATCCTGATTACTCTGTCACTTTTTTCTTTTTCTTCTCTTTTCCCTCTTTATTTTTTCCAGTTTTGGGTTGTCTCCTGCAAGGCTACAGCTACCCTACAAACAGAACAAAGCAGACACCATCACTGGCTGATGGGGCCTGTCTACATGTGCATGGAATATTTCGTTCTAGTGTAAGGACATTTAGTTTGTTACTCAAAACAAGTGGAACTGGTTCATATGAAGTCTCAGAAGCTTCATTTGTAGTGTGGCACCCTAACATGCTAAATAAGCTGGTGTTACACTGAAGTGAAGCTGAGTAAAGCACAAAATCACAGTGGATGTGTAGGTCTTGGTAGTTCCTTATCTGCAAACATAACTGTTCCACTGGTGAGTGTTCATTATATTAGTCTGTGGACTGATGTGTGTATCTCTTAGCTAGCAGGTCATAGGAGGGAGAACGTAAACTTTATTTCTTCTTTTCTGTCTCTCTGTGCCTTTCTTTTCTAGAAATAAAACTTCCATAGGTAACATCACATTAGCATGCTGTCTATAGTATACTAGACCTGCTGTTTTGTTAATAGTGTGTTAAGACTGCTGCTGTCCTCCTAGAAAGAGATTTCTGGCATAGAGCTTGCACAATATCTGCACTGGGGATTGGTGGGCATAACATGCTCTCTGGATGGTTCCAACTCTTCAGTTACTGCAGGTGAAGAGGTGGGTTGCATTTAAAGGCTGCTGCTTGGCTCTCTCCAAATATGTGGTGTTTGTTCTCAGTCTGGAAGTAAATATAAAATCTCTACAGGAATTTAGCAGGCATGTCCAGTAGTTAGGAGTAGGAAAGCAACCTAGTGCTAGATTCAGTGCTACGCCAAAGCTAGTCAACTATGGGTGCATTCACCAGAATGCAGTGGTTTTGGTGTCTAGCTGTAGACAGGTAGCATGCTGGTGCTGTGTATAGGGACCATCTGCCTCCCAGACAGAGCTATCACAGTATCAGACCCTTGAGCAGACACTCCTAGGTAGTGCTCGGTTTCAGTAGTGCTTTTAGGCAGTTGCAATACATACTGTATTGCAGTCAGCTTTCCAGTTTATGAACTGTTCAAAGACAGAAAAACCTTTGCTAGCTGCTTTTCTGTGCATTTAGCTTATGTCTCAAACTTGTAATGGTGACTAACTCCTTGCCCTAAAGAATGGACACCATGGAGATTTAACTAAATGAGCTGATATTTCTAACCTGGCATGTACAAACAATGTAAACAAACTTGTTTCTTCCTCTCAGAAATCAACACAAAACAGCCCTTTGGCAATCTAGTAATGGCTTAGGTTCTAATTTTTTAGTCTTGAAGGAGTGCAATAAACCTGCCGCTTCTGGAATATGGGGCAGTGGTGAAACTTTTTTTCACCCACAGTTAATGCACCTCAGAAAAAACAAGTCTTGAAATATTTTTGCCTTAAATTCTTGATGGCTAAAAACATCTTGTTGTTGGAATGCAGACTTCAGTCTTCCCCTCAAACTTGAAGCTGGTAAGAGATGCACATGCTGCACAGTACTCTCTTCTCCACAGGCCCCCTCTCATAAAGTTTATCTGACCAGAACACATAAAGGAGTTAAGAGACCTTAGGAATACATCGGCTCTAAGCAATCATTTTTCTTATTGTTGGCTTTCCTGCTGCTTGAAAGGCCAGAGGATCTTTTTTCTCATGCTGACTGCAAACGTGATTTTGGGGATGGAGCCTCTGTGCAAGGCTTGCCTGGCCTTGCCCTTGCCAGTGATGGCTGTGCTACATTTGCCACCAGGCTCTGAAGCAAGAGGTTTCACTGAGTGTGTCCTGTTCTTCTCTTCCAGACCACACGGGCCGAGTTTGATTTGCCAGAGTATTCTGTCCGCAGGCGGTACCAAGACTTCGACTGGTTGAGAAACAAGCTGGAAGAGTCTCAGCCAACACATCTCATTCCCGTAGGTAGTAAGCAAGAACCTGCTATTAAGGACAGTTTTGTATCTGTCTTCCAAGGGTGATGCTTTGGTGATACGTCTCCTTAGATTTAAATACATTGCTTTATTCCATTCTAGTACTTAGGCTTAAATATGATACTTGGTTCTCTTCTGGTGGAGTAGGTTTCCTGTTCTTGACTGTTTATGAAACTTACACTTTTCTTAGGGGGCACACCTGAGAATTGAGCTTTGGCAGTCTCCCCTAGGGTAATATTGGTGGGGACTACAGTTTTCTTTTTTTCCCTCCATGACATAAGTGGAATATGTTTGCTCTGTTTGTGCAGTTACTAGGATCCTGAGGCCACACAGGTGTTTCAAGTTGTAGTCTCAGTCAGTTTTCAAGATATCCTTTTGGGCTGCTTTTAAAACTGTGCTAACACTTAATATCATAGCCTTACATATCATAGCCTCTGGTCTAGTAGCTGTTGTATGCCTTCAGTGGGCAGAAGTTTAGGTAAAGCGACTGACTAGCTGAACTACTGCACCCTTTGTCGCTGAAGCTGTCAGTCTGAGCACTTTAGGTAACATGAAGAGGTCAATACTGATACTCATCGGTCTGTTTTTTGTGCTGAGGAAGATGGAAAGAAAAGGTGGTGATCTCAAAGGCTTCCCACCATCAGCACTTGAACAAAGAAATTCAGAAAGGCCCGTAGGAGGTGAAATGTTGGGAAATAGCAACACTACTGGCATACCTTAGTTTGCCCAGCTGGTATGGGGGTGAAATTACTCTGCTGTCCCTCCCTCAGCAAGCACCACACGATGTGAGAAGTACTCAGGCTTCTCCAGGGTAGAGAGCTATTTAAATCCTTAATATCACTGCGACTTGCCTCTAAGTGGAGTAATAGCTCAGTCTATCAAAGATAAGAAATACTTGACAAAATCACGTGACAAGGCTAACTGGCAGCAGATATGTTTAGTGAGGGGTAGGGAGCAGAGTGTGAATGAGCTTGCTGGGGGAAGGTGGAGACACGAAATTAATGCATTAGCTGCCCAGACGCTCTTTTTCTTTGAACAGTGGTAACTATCAAGGTTAAGGTTTTACAGATTCTTGAGCATACTAACAGGCTGCCAGTCCTGCCTCAAGTCTGCAAGGCAATAAATAACAGTCGAGTAGCAGAAGGTGAGTCGCAGCCAGGGAATCAAGCTGCTTTGCTGTGACCTGGAATTTGTTGCACACAGAATGGTAAATTTGGCAGAAATGGCTTTAATAGTGGACATGAACCCAGCTGCAGACCAAGGCACTCTTAAGTGCCTCTCTTCTAGCAAATAGGGAAGTGTAAGAATGCACTGCCTTCCTTTATCTGTCTATAAGTTAGCAGCTAAGGAATTTCCTATTAATCTCCTCCATGCAGTGGTATGGTGGGGAGATGGCTGAATGCTTTATGTATTTATTGCCTAGAAGCAGAGGAAGAATACAAGCTAAAGGCAGTTCCAAGCACACTGTGACTCAACTGTATTCTGAAAGGATGCTTCAAGCCAAGAATGTGTGTATTTCTAACTGGAGATACTGCAATTCATGGAGGCTTTCCATCGAACTGAACAGGGTTGTCGTCTTAATCTTAGTATAGTGGCTCTGCCTCAAATGTTTGTGTAACAAATGTCTCTTCAGGGTAGCAAGTCATAATAGCCTGCACTCAGGAGCCCAAACTAAACTGAATATGGGTTTGTTTTCGTCTCTCTGGTTACTGATTTTTACTTTTTTAATTTTTTGTAAATTCTCTGTTCTTTCAATAAATAGTAAAAATACTCTCAGATTTGCCTATAGACTAGAAAGATAAGCCTACCATAGCCAGAGATCTTGTCTTTTGATGGTGATATTTGGACACTTGAAGCCATTTCTGACTACAGGGAACTCTATTCATGTGTTACAGCAGGGAAAAGTAGATTATTATGCATATAGAATTCCAGTTCAAGTTTACAAAGCAAAGGAAGAGAGTTTCTTTCTTCCTGAAGAGTACTGCACCAAGTGTTATTTTTCTTCTTAAGTCTAATTAGAGTGTGCCTTACACTGGTTTAACCAACATGACTGATCTGAATGTTAGGTATAATAAGGTAAGTTTAATAATTTTAAGAACTAAATATAGCGGTCACAATGTAGCTGTGTTACAGCTAAGTCACGTTGACTGGGCTTTGTTAGAGACTTGTACAATGCCAATTGTACATTGGGATGTACAACTTTCTTGTACATCCCGCATCCAGTAGGGTATGGTGGGAAAGACACACTTTTTTTTTCTTTGAATTACTGTTGTGACAAATTTCAGGTGACAAAGTTTCTTTGCAAAGGAAAATCCTGATTCCTGAATTGAGTGAAAATAGCCATTGCTGCTAGCCTTAGAGTATGCAGGTTGTCTGTTTGGATGGACTGTTTCACAGGAATAAAGTGCAAAGCACAAGTTTAAAACTTGTATTAATCTTAGAGACACTGCTGTCTGCAGAGAACAAAAACAGATCTAGTAGTAGAGCTGAAACTAGCCATGCTGAAGTTTAAGAATTATCTTCCTCCAGAAGCAGTACTTTGAAGTCTGAAGCCTAAGTGTGTAACAGGAGAGACAGCAGAAGTAGCAAGCCTGGAGGGAGATTTGGGCTTTACATGTTAAGCTGAACTGTGGAAATAGATTGGTAGAGTCAAAATAGGAGTAAGATGAAAGAGCAGATATATTGGTAAATATCTGTCACTTAGACAGGGTCAGGGATGTCGGCTTTGATAGATGACCAAGAGTGCAAGTGCTTCAGGAAGCTCCAGCCTGGACAACTTGACCGTTTGCTGTGTCAAGTGTGCTTCTCTGTCTTTGTTCAGCATGGTGCTGTCACACAGGCTATCAGCCCTGTCCAGGAGCTATAAACTCTTCAGGCTGGGGGAGGAGAGAGTAAGTAGAATTGTTAAATTTTCTGAATTTCTTCGGACTGAGCAGCCTGGCTTCAACATCCAGGTGTTTTGTACTGGACAGAGTGCAGCTCTGCTGGGCTTTAGAGATCGAGCTTGGGAATGGATAGCTGGAGGTGGACACAGCCTAAGCTATGTTAAAAGTACTTAGTATGAGTACTGTCTGGGCTTCATTGTTGTGGGTCTCAGCTGAAGCTACTCGAATTGCTAGCATTAGGCCAGGCCAGCTAAAAGGTAATTCAGAGCAGGGCCTGCATCCTGTCTGATGTGTGGTTCCTGTTAGCAAGCATAACACTTCAATTCCTGTTAATGTTTGATTGCTTTGCGTGTTTCCAAATAGCAGAAGCAAGGTTTTGGTCTTTTTAATATTGTGCCTTTTGCTTGTCTCTGACAGCCTCTTCCTGAGAAATTCGTGGTGAAGGGTGTTGTTGATCGCTTTTCTGAAGAGTTTGTGGAGACAAGGAGGAAAGCATTGGACAAATTCTTGAAGAGAATAACGGATCACCCAGTGCTTTCCTTTAACGAGCACTTCAATGTGTTTCTCACAGCCAAGGTAAGCAAGTAACTTCAAACACAGTCATTGACAGGGACAACAGAACAGGCACATTTACAGTCTCCTTTGAAACCAAGGAAAAAGGTATTAATAAAACTACAAGTGCAGGTCAGAAATTCTCCTAAAATACTAGAGAGTTGCTGGGGACCTTGAATGTTGTGTGTGATAGACCCCTGTGTGTGACAACTGTATGGGTTCCCTTTGTTTGAATGGAGCAGGTAGTTTGCAGAGTGAAATTCAGTTCTTCAGACCTGTTTGTTTTGTATTCCTGTGTCTAGAAAGTGCTCCTCTGATGCAAGAGGGGTTCAGAATTTAGAAAACTGTAGTTTAAAATCTTTTTCTGGGAGAAGGGTAGTGGGGGAGGAGAAGAGTTCTCTTGCACAAAAGCTTTCAAGTTTCTTGATTGTTTTTTTTTTTTCCTTCACTATGCCATTTATGCTGTTTATACCTGTTGCCCTCAAAACTAAGCATGAAGACCTCATTCTTGTTTGTTCCCAGTCAATAGCTTCATGCTCATCTTCTGTGTGACTCATCCAGCAATGGTGCAATTTTCTTTGGCTGTCTTTCGAACTGCATTTTAGATAAGACTAGGAGGACCTGCAGTCATGCTTGGGTTTGACCTGATAAGTGAGGAGAGCTGTAAAAGCACGTTTTTCCAATGTCACATTACATTAGCTCACTCAAATGTGACACTTAATTTGAGCTCACTTCAGGCTCGTGCTCTGTTTGCTGGTAACATGAGCCTCGATCTCCAGTTCCCTTTTATTTCCTCACATGGTGGACTCAACTGATGAAACAAACCATAAATGCAGAATTTGTTTAGCACATGCATTGTTAAATGCTAAATAGCTTTGTTCTCCTTTTCAGCTGTCAAGGTATGATGCAACTTTCTTAGCTGTGTAGTAGTTGTCTTCTCCCCAGCCTGTAAAATGAATGGTTATGGCTTTATTCGCAGCTCTGTGCCAGGCTTGCCTTGAAGCACAGAGCATCCAGCAAAGCTGAGGGGAAAAAGACACATTTTCTTCTAGCTTTCTCTAGTGTTGGAACCTACTGTAACAGTGAGGTGTTATTTCAGTGTGCTAGGACTTGAGAATTTACTTACTGTAGAAGGTCCTGACACCACCTCCTAGTTGCATAAAAGAGAAACCAACATTCCTTCAAGTTCCTTGTTTGTACCAGTAACACACCAGAGTGCTTGAGGGAGTAATTTTGAGTTTGAGAGGGTTTTTTCTGGTGCCTGTGTAGTGTTTAAGACAGTCAGTGTAAGGCAAAAGTCAATGGACTGCTGCATTTAAATGCAAACTTAATTCAAAATTATAGTAGCTGCTAAGATGTCAGGTTCTTCTAATTGGACTTGGGTTTGGCTTATGTATAAGTACTTGGAAAGAATACATCTTTTGAAGATGGCTGTTTTATTTTACTGAAGTATATTTAAGCTTTTAGTGTAGTCTGTGTTACCATGTCTTGCTGCTTGATGTCTATGAGTCTACTTGGTTTGAGAACGTGTCTTCCTCAGGCTGCACAGGATAACCTATTCATAGCTCTGAGGTGGTGTGAGGTGTGGAATAGTGGCCTCTACTGGAAAGAATAAAATGTGGACAGCATTTTGCATAACTAAAAGACACCTTTTCTGGTGTGCTGTCAAGGTGCAAGGTACCTTGAAGATTGTAGGTAACCTTGTTAACATGGGTTGACTGAGTGTTGATTTATGTGAATGTGTAAAGCATTGATTTGCAAGGAAGTAGCCATGCTGCCTGCATGGAAAGCTTAAGCAGCTGACTCAACCTGACCTCCAGTCTGTCTTGCAGAGAAGCTGTGCTTTTTTTGCATACTGTCTTCCCCAACCTCCTATCTGACCACACAACTACGGTGAGGAGGCTGCTGACCAACTGGGTGTGTGTTATCTAACTCTGAGGTTATCAGAGCCAGCTGGTGCATTTGCGTAGTGCTGGTGTTGTGGGCTCTGATTTAAACATATGTGGGGATGAATAGCATGAACAGGATTGGTGGAAACAGCTGATAATAGTACAACTTCCCTGGGGACACTAAAGGAAGAATGGGAAGTCTGGCCATGTGCAAAGTTGGATCATTTACTCATGTACTGTGTACTTAATACCATTCTCCTGGATAGCTTATCTCCATCTAGAGGTAGTCTTGAATCTGCTCAGTTGTACATCTTGTATAAAGTGAAGTTCTTTGTTCAAGGCCACATGTCATCTCCTGCCTTCACAAGAATTGATCTCGACAGGAAAGTATTCTTCACTGTATTAATCTTCCAACATGTAAGTGAAATATCTTTAAACTGTTGTGGTTTTTTAACTTCCTAGGATCTTAATGCCTACAAAAAACAAGGAATGGCATTGCTGTCAAAGATGGGGGAGTCTGTCAAATATGTTACAGGAGGCTACAAATTAAGAACTCGACCACTGGAGTTTGCAGCCATTGGGGAGTATCTAGACACATTCTCTCTAAAGCTTGGTACCATTGACAGAATAGCACAACGGATTATCAAGGAACAGTTGGGTAAGGTCACAAGGTGCCATATTATAATACTTTGAGAGTTCTGTATCTTGTTTTGGTTGATGTCACGACCAAGACAACTTGTGTCAATGATTCTGGCCTGTAGTATGTCACACAGAGAGTGAAATCTAATGCCTTTTGGAAATCTAAAACAGGCACAAAGTCCCACATGGGATCATATCTCAGTGAACTCTCCAAATAGAGGGTTTTTTTTTTTTGAAAGTTGCCTTTGTTGTTATACTGGCCTACTTTCTTCTTGAATTATTTTTGTGAAGAATTTGGGGTGGGTGGGAACCTGTAAATTCCATGTGGAGCAGTACAGATGGAATTCCTAGACAAAGATAACCTTTAAAGACCACCTGTCTTAGCAGAGTTTTATATATGTTAAGAAAAAAAAAATTACTTTAGCTACTGCACAGATGCAAGTGTCTTTGTATTGGAAGCTTGTGGGATGGGGGAATTAACCAGGAGGGAACTTGGAACTATCACCTGTGCAGCCACAGAGCTCTGTCTATTAAGATGCTAATGTAACGCTAGACTTGACTGGGGGACTTAATGTTTGCTAAGATGGGTGCATAATTTCTCCTGTTGTGTGCTTGTGGATCTTTGTGCCTCTACTATTCCATCTGTCTCTTACAGAATACTTGGTGGAGCTACGAGAGTATGGACCTGTTTATTCAACCTGGGGAGGGCTGGAGGTTGAGCTATCGGAGCCACTGGAGGGGGTGTCAGCCTGTGTTGGGAACTGCTGCACAGCTCTTGAGGAACTCAGTGAAGACATGACAGAAGACTTCCTGCCTGTGCTGAGGGAATATATATTGTACTCAGAGTCAATGAAGGTAAAGAGGGTTGTGTGTCAGAAGGCACTGTTGATGCGTTTATATGGAATGATGTATCAGTGAGTTCATCTTTTCTACAGCAAGAAGGGTTGTTAGCAGGAAAAGGAGGGGAAGCAAATGATAACGGGAAGTAGTATGATGCTTTCATAATCAAAAGAAAATGGTATGTTTAGTAGCACAGTGCTGCATGGGTAATATCACCTATTTGCTCTGCTCTTCAGTCAAACTAAGGTCAGTAATGCTAGGGTGCACACAAAGTAGTGAACAGGCTGCTCCTTCAGAGTAGCAGACAGTACTCTATAGGAGACATCCTGTGGCTGTCTAGAATCTTCTCTTTCCATTGTTAGGAAGGCAGTCATGGCTCAGATCTTCAGTACTGGGTCAGTGTCTGGCCCGATGGAAAAGGTAGCATTAGCAGCTTGTGTCCAAATGGCAAGAAGAAGCAAATGGCAGACTGCTTCCTCTCTCTCTCTCATAGCCTAGGCAAGATGTGCCTGTTACAAAGTTCTTTTAAGTTCTGCATACCAAGTAGCTGCTTAAAAATGTTTTTCTGTGACTCTTAATACCTCCAAGATCTTGATATCTTGCTGCTTATGCAGACGTGAAAAAAGCTACTTCAATGTAGTTCTTATTCCCTTGGAGTTAAGTGGTGTTGGTAATCAATCCCATTCACAGGGAAAAGAATTTGAGCTAACTGCATTGAAAAGTGAAACTGAGGCCTGTTAGAGCTTTTCACCACGTGCCTGTGGTACAGTATGTATTGCCAGAAGGGTGCTAACAAATTCCTTTTGAGTACTTTCCTCATGGAACACCCATTACAAGGCTGCGGTATGTGCTCCTTTAGAGATAAGATAGCCTGTGGTAAACCTGCAATCTGAACAGGATAGTCCTCCATCTTAATCTTAGTCACTCTATACTTCCCAAACTGAGAACTGAAATATGCTTGTAGATTTTTATTTTTTTTTCCCCCCAATGACTAATGTAAGGCTGCTGTCTTGCCCAGCTGAAGTATTCTTGCAGAAGGCTTTGTGCTAATTCCCAGAAAAGGTGCATTTTCTTTACAGGACTAACACCCAGGTATTGTTGGAGTGCCCTGAGCTGTGTCTGAAAGTCTTGACCCAGGATGTTCAAGCTTAGCTTTATTTGGTAGGAAGGGGGTGTGTGTTTTTATGTATGTGTACTTCCACATAAACAGAGCATGAGGCTAGTGGCTAAAGCTTTTAGCCCAGAACATCTGTGTTTTGATGCTGTTGATGCCACAGACTACTGATATGGCATCTGAAGTAGCAAGCTGAGCTGTGAGAGGTGCTTTCTGCAGTCATAGCAGAGGAAATTTTATTTGCTTGTTGACAGCACCATTCTACAAGGGCTATTGTCAGATGATGACAAAGACACTAAGTGCAGCCTCTTAGCCAACAGGTAAGCTAGCTGCAAGTCTTTAATATCTGTCTTCCTGTGGTAAGTGGTGTCTGACTACCTGAGGTACCTCTACAGCTGAAGATACCCTTGCATTTAGCCAGATTTTTAGACTATTGACATGACTTTCTGGTGCCCTAAAGGATTCACTCTTCCTGTCAGTTTTTCTCTGGTAATAGGAAGAATATACTGTGTTTATGTGTTACATTTCTAGATCCAACCAGATCTACTTGCAAAATATCAGTCATTAGCAAAGAAGGACTGCACTGCTCAGTGTCCAGCTTGGGCATCTCCTTAGCTTTAATCTGCCTGAACGTCAAGATAAAAAATACTGTTAGCCAAGGCAGACACTTCCTATTTTCCTTCCCTCCCAGACGCCAAAATGGAAATAATTCATACCAAGTGCAGTTTTCTTATGCTAGAAAGTATCAGTGTGTTGCTATTTCTGCAGTTAGGAGCTACAGAATTGTCTTCCCAGACTCCATAAAACTAACTGTAAAGGAGTGTAGGAAGCTTTCTGCTGAAAGGGCTGTCCTGTTCACTAGCTGTGCAGTTTTCAGCTGCTGTCAGACCTGCTTGTGCAATGAATGAGTCTGGTTTGGTCTTTCAGAGCACAGCTGTTTAACAGGGCACGTGTTGGAAGGCAAGTTCCTAGGCGTCAGGAGTTTGGTGCAGCCGGCCATGTATGAGATGCCAGACCACATCTTGGATCCTGGCACAGCGAGTCCCTCCTCAGCAAATGTGTATTACTGAGTGTTTCACAGTACACGGGTATTCCCAAGGGAGGCCAGTACAGTGGATGAACTCAGCTCTCCGTAATTAAATGCTGATACTAAAATGTTATATGAACTCTGTGCTCCTAGCACTGCTAGAGAGGCTTATCAGATGATGTAATTCCCAGATGTGTGCTTGGGCATTTCTTTCAATGCATGTTTAAAGCAGGAACTACCTGAGTAGCTGACTGTCTTCTCTAAAGGTGTGCAGTTGTGTCACAGTAGGAAGCTGTGTGGTGTGCAAATAGCATAGGATTGCAATTTTAAAGAGGAGGCTGATGGCAGACTCCTAAAGCACCTTCAGAGGTACTTGCCAAGTGTTTCCACTAAATGCTAAATGGAGAAGGACCTCCCTTACTGAAGGCAAGCTAAGCCTTGCTTTGTACAAGGACCAGTGGTTTAGTTCTGTCCCCAGATAACTGAAATGTGGTACGTGAGATTTTCTGTTTGGTGCAGACTTCTTCCAGGTTGGTTGGGGTTCGTTGTGGGGGGTGTGGGTGTGGGTTTGTATTTGTGGGTTGGGTTTTTTTGGGAGGTAGGGTTAGTTGCTTCTTTGTTGGTTTTGGTTTTGTTTCTAAGTGAGGCCTTAACTAGCAGAAGTATTGCATGGCCTGGGGTAAGACTGGGGTACTTGGTACAGAGCTTTTCAGAGGAGCTGCTGAAGCATTAATGCATTGATCTGCAGCTGAGAGGAGATTGCCTGGAGGTGCCAGAGGAAACACTTCCTTTTACATGTGGGAGAACTGTAAAGGAAGGCAGTATTTTTCTCATCACTTACAGGTCAGCTATTAACGGATGCTTAAAGGCTGTGTTCAGAAGCTGTTAATGGTCCACCATAGATGGACTTGAGCACTTAAGGAGAAATAAGACACCAGCTCTTTGAGTCTGATCTGCAGATGCCTGTTAATCATTGTCTACTCCTGGTACAGATACAGCTTAATGCACTGACTCCGGGCTCCTAAACGCTGAATGCAGTTGCTGGAGGCGGTTGTATTTCTGAGAAGGAATTTCAGTTGACTCAGATTCAAGAGGCAATACAAAGTAGAAATACCTATTAAATCTCTCAGGCTTTTGTTGCATTGGTAACCTCAATCATTTAAAAGTTGTTCCACATAGTTGCTTAGATTCATGAAGGAGCAGGAATGCTGTGGATTTTCAAGCAAACGTGATGGATGTCTTGTTTGCTCGCATCCCTTTGGGGATGAAATAGAGGCTAACATGTGGAAGGTGAATCTCTGTTATGCCTGCTCCCCGCCCACCTTCCTACCCCCCCCCCCCCCCAAATAGGGGTTCCACTCTCAGTTATTAAGGACTGAGACTACTTTTTTTAAACAGGTATTTCTTTAGGCAGCTGTACACATGCCTAGTCCTGCTTTACTGTCCTTGTCTGAAACTTAAAATGACTGTTAACCTTCTTTTGTTAGAATGGAGTAATTCCTTCTGGGTGTCAGAAGGGGTCAAAACATGAACTGGCCAAGCTGGCTGCAAGAGAAGTTTTCAGATTTACAGGTGCTTCAGCAGCGAGTGCTGGATGATTTATCTCTGAGCATTTTTAATAACAACTTCATATCGACAGAGTTATAAAAAAATACTGGTTGCCTCCTTGTGAAAACTGAAGAAGAAAGTTGCCCACTCTAGCAGACAGGCACAGTAGTGCTCACTTTTTAGTAATATACTCTTAAAAACTAAAACTTCTATGGTTGGTTTTAAATTGTAAGACTAGCATAACCTTAGTAAAGATCCTGGCTTGTGGTTGTAAGATGAAATAAAGGTAGCATCTTCTGCTCTGTATTCTGAGAATAATACTCTACCAACAGAAGGTTTACAGCTTGTGAAACTGAAGTAGTTTAGTGCATTTCATGTAAATGGTACTTTCTAAAAAATAATGTTATTAAACCAACAATCACCACTCCCAAAGTGATCTAAAAGCAAAGCTTGCTTTTATTCTAAAGAGAACATAGCAGCTTGCTATAAAGATTTTGAGGAGTCTTTGCAAGTGAAAATGGAGATGTAATACCTTCTGTGGTGGCCTTCCTGTCTCTTACTTAGCCCATGCTATTGTTCTGCTGCTTGAGGATATCCAAGGCTTCACACTAGTCCTTGGCAGCTCTGCTTTTGTTTACATAATTTGCATGCTAATAATAGGTCAACTGATGAATTGAGTTTATTTAGCCATGGTTATATATGTCAGTTTCTATCTTGCATGCCTCCAGCTTGTCCAAAAGGTGAATTTTATCTGACCTGCCAGCTGCTGGAGAGCAAGCAAGTGCTCTTTATTTTTAAAATCTGTTCCCTAAATACAGTACAATAGGACAAAGTAAGCCCAAATGTCTGACTTTGGACTTAATTAGCACTTAAGCTTTATCAGTTTCTTGCAGGCTGGAGAGTCAAGGAAGAAGGGAATTCCTCTTACATCTGTCTTTTCTCTTGCCCACAGAATGTGCTGAAGAAGAGAGACCAAGTCCAAGCAGAGTATGAAGCAAAACTGGAAGCAGTAGCCTTGAAGAAAGAAGATCGTCCAAAGGTTAGCACTTTAAACTACTCAACAAAACCCTTTTGCTTTTACATTGCTTCCTGAGAAGAATGGAGAAAGAACGTCCTTTTTTCTGTCTGTAGTGGCTTTCTTTGCAGTCTGTTGTTGGTAAGCTGGTGTGAAGTAAAGTTCTGGGTATGGGGACATATGGAACTGGTCCAGCAACTTTTGTGGTACTTACCTCCCACCACACAAAGCATGGTGACTCTGACCTGTGCAACACTTGAACAACAACCAGCACTTTGGGGGTTGGACCTGATGATCTCTCGAGGTCCCTTCCAACCCCTACAATTCTGTTAGTGTTCAGTGACATGGGCTGAAGCAGTGGTAGAATGGTCCCTGGTGATTTATCAGTGTGTCAGCTAGCTCAGTTTAGGTCCTAGCCCTGGCACTGCCGAACTGTGTTGTAGGACGCCTCTCTTGACTGTGGAAGACTCCATATTTACCTCTTTTGCTAGGGAGGTCTTCCCCTCTGCAGAACGGGCGCAGCAGGTGTCACTGGGAGACAGGCTTTGGCTGGGCTTCATGCAAAAGCCAAGCTGTAAACTGGTGTGCCTGTGCTGCCACCTGCTTTCTGCACGACGCAATGTGCAAAAGAAGTTTTAACAACGACAACAGGGTTTGTTTCCTTTCTGCATATGCTTTTGTGGTTTTTTAAAATTCTCTTTCATCTGTGTGTTAATAACTAACAGATGAATTTCCAGTATTAGGACTTCTGTACAATGATCTTACAGGAAGTTCATGTAATGTTTTAAATCTGAGAAGCTCAATTCAGGGTGGGGTTGTAGATACACAAACTGGCATTTTTTCTGGTCTTGTCTGTCAAGGACTCCACCAACAGTGGTACCTTACGTATCCTGTGGTGATCCTGTATTTTGGTCTTTTGCCTGCCCTTCTGCTTGCTGGTGTGGTATGTACTCTTTACTTCCTCATGATAGCTTTGTATGACAAATTGCATGTAGCATGGAGGGATCAAGTCTACAATAGCTACCCAGCCAGCCAGCTGACGTTTTAGGCATTTGGCTTTATCAAGATGTTGATATAGTGAAACTGTTGAACTTTGATCTCTCACCTACTAGAAAAGCTTTTGCACCTCACTTCTCATTGGCATTATTGTGTAAAGCACAACACTTAAATAGCTCCCTAAGAATTTTTTGAATACTTGTGTCTCCTCTCCAGAGTATAAGCCCTTCTTTTTGGCAACTCCTTGTGCCTTCTGTCCTAACACACGTCTTTTGTGTCACTTAGAAGATAGTTGGACATATTAATAGAACTTCTTCCATGTTAATAAAATACTAGCTCCCAGTTTTCAGATCCTTTTCACCTGGAGGGAATGTCCTTATCTCCGAGAGGTGGTAGCTGAGAGAGAAGGCTAGTAGCATATCTTGCATTCAGTGAGATTTCCTGGCTCTTGCTTGCTAGAAACTAAAGGCAGTCAGAAGGTCTGGAGCTGGGTTAGGCAGTGGTTGGCATTAGTGTTCCTTTTGGCATGTTTAACTGAATTGGCAGAATAACAGAATTACAAGGTTGGGAAAAGACCTTTAAGAACATCAAGTCCAACTGTTTATATCCTACACTAAACCATATCCCTAAGTACCTAATCTACCCTTTTTTTAAATACATCCAGGGAAGATGATTCCACCCCTCCCTGGGCAGCCTGTTCCAGGCCCTGACAACTCTCCCAGTGAAGAACTTTATCCTAACATCTAATCTGAGTCTTCCTTGGCCAGCTTGGTGCCATTTCCCTATGTCCTATCTCCTATTACTTGGCTGAAGAGACTATTGCCCATCTCTCTACAACCTCCTTTCAGGTAGTTGTAGGCAGTCATAAGAGGTCTCCCCTGAGCCTCCTCAAGGCTAAACATCCCCAGCTCCCTCAGCCACTCATATGATTTTCTCTCCAGCCCCTTCCCCAGCCTGGTTGCCCTTTTCTGGACATGCTTAAGGACCTCAATGTCTCTCTTATGGTGAGAAGCCCAGAACTGGACACAGTACTCAAGGTGTGGCCTCACCAATGCCGAGTACAGGGGCACAGTCACCTCCCTAGACCTACTGACCACATTATTTCTGATACAAGCCAGGATGCCATTTGGCCTTCCTGGCCACTTGGGCACAGTGCTGGCCCATGTTCAGTCAGCAGTCAACCAACACCCCCAGGCTGAAATGTTTGGTTGTCTTTTTTTTTTTTTAAATAAAATGACCAAACCCTGCCCCCCTCCCCCCCAAAAAAAAACCCCAGCCAACAAACCAAAAAACAGAACTCAAAGCAACACACTGACCTCTAAGGCCTGCTTTTGGGTGATGAAATGAAGGCCTATCATTACTTGTTAATCTCTTCCACTGGAGGGCATTCTGAGACTCCTGTACACATAAAGGCATTGGTTTCACAAAGCTTGGCTTGTGCCATTAGGTCGTTATCACATCTTGATGATCAGTTTAGTACTCTGTGCTCTATAAATGCAGAAGGCTTGCAGGGCTCCTGTAAATGTCTGTTAGCAAGTACTGCTCAGAATGCTGAAACTTACACCAAAAGAACAGTGTGTGTGCTGTTTTTAAACACTAGTGTAACAGTATTGGTGTGGAGTCTGGAGCCTTTCTGTTTCTAACAAGTACAGTTGTGAAGTGCTTCTTACCTGTTTCTGAGCTACATTGGAGCTGGTCTTGCAGTAATCCAACCAGAGTAGCGAGGTGCAAGCAAGCATCGATTTCTTTTGGTGAGATGAAGTCCACATCCAATGACCTAATTGATTCTGTCTGCCTCAAGGCTTTGTGGTGTGGTGATCTATGGGAACAGTAAATACAGCAGTGCAGAACTTCAAGTAGAAGGCAGCCAAGGAGAAAAAATTAGGCCTGTAACAGTATGAGTTTCTAGAGAACTAAGAAGGTAGAGGTATCCTAAAGAGATTAGTTGCCTAATAAATGCTGGGTTTGTTCTGCTTCAGTAGCCGTTATTACTTGGTAGAAGAGTTATAAAACATGGGCATGCTTAAGCTGCAAGCTTGAGCATGCTGAGTTCTAAATGTGAGGCATACTTGGACTCAGCTCTCCTTGATTGTGTGAAGAGGAATACCTGCAGGTGCAGAACTCTGTACCATGCAATGAGGTGACTAGACTTCAGAATATACAGTTTTATGCTCAGTTCTTGCCTGCATATGTGTGTCTTCCCAGTTTAAACTGACCCACTAAAATAGTTGTGGGCCTTTTTAGATGGTGTTGCAGTTTGAGCAAGATGCCACTTGATTCAGGGGTTGGGTTTTCTGAGCTATTTAAGTAGCTGAGAACAGATATCAGTAAGAAAGTAGGAACTTCACCCAATCTTATTCTCAGTTCCTGGTTGCCAGTTAGTACCTAGTATCTCCACTAGTAAAAGCATATAAAAGCATTGGGATTGACTTTTCGACTGGCTTCCATATTTGATGTTAGAACTATAATCTGTCTTTTCCTTAACCTTGCACTAGAGAAAGTGCTTAAAATCTGTATGTTAACTTAAAATTTTGTATAAGCTACTGAGTTGCAGCTTCTATTCTGGGAAGCTGCAGTTTTGGAAGGAAAGGTGTTTATATTCCTGTTCTGGGACGTCCCTGTAACACTAAAGTCAGCCTGACCTGTAGGAGAACTGGCTGAGAAAGAACAGATTTTTGGGTTTTTTATAGCTTCCTTGTAGCTTCAGGTCCTGGCAGTAGAAGCAGGAAGTTGGCAAGTGCTTAGAAACTAACTTAATTAGATTGGGAAATCTTATGTAGTTTTGCTTCCAGACTTCGTGACTCTCTGGATAGCCTAGTCTTTTCTGTTAAGATATTTATAAATAAGACATAAGGCACACTTGCCTTGAGGGGAGCTGCTTCTAAACCTTTCCAGCTGATGACTTGGTAGCTCTTGTCTGAACTCTATGAGAGAGCTTCATGTCTTGAGTTGTAGCAGAGTGGATTCTGTAGCCAGAAGTGTAGTGCTAAGGGGGATGAGGGACGTGTGTAGCTACTGAACCCCCAAGCTCTCTGTAGAATAAATCCAGTTGTGTGATTAAGGAGCTACTCACATCTCATGAGTGTCAAGGAGGTGCTCTCAAAACAGCTTTATCAGAGAACAGGTGTAGGATCTTTTCTGAGTATTAATCAACAGAATACTTCAGTGATTGTCCCTAATCCATCTCCTGATTAAGAACCTGAGTTGATACATCCTTGCCTAAGTTGTGTACACTGCCAGTTGCAAGGTGCTAGCGCACCTCTAACTGCCTATATTGTTACCCATTGAAAGCTTCTCACATAGTCTGCTCATCCTCTTCCTTCCCTCACACCCTTCAAGAAAAAAGGGAATTTCCTGAATGTATCAAGTATGAGAAGAGCCGCTACAACTACAGATCTGCAAATGTTCTTCACTGCTTTTTGCCTTTGTGCAAATCAGAGCTTCCAGGGCAGGAGTTCACTTCTCACACTGTTGCTAAGAGCTTGGGTTTCCTTCTCATGGGCTGTGGTCATTTGCTTAGTCTACATGTTCTTGCAGGATTCCCATCTGTGTGGATCATGCGGTGCACGAAGGGAGAGAAAGGTGTTTATGGCTTTCCTGCTTGAAGAAACATTTGTAAACTGTTCCTGTAGTTGTTTGGTGGTCTGTGTGATGTTAGATAACACATAAACAAAGAACAGCAACTTCTTTGGCCTGAAGTGCACCTACTTTGGGATGGTCAATACTGTCGTAATCCAATCAATCCTCTAACTAGGTTTGCAGTAGGCTGTCCATAATGGCAAAAGTTTCTGCCATTGCTCATGTGTGGTTACATGTCCAGTGTTGATCCCAAAGGCCCATCAACAAATCCACAGTGTTTATCAACAGTGCGTTGCCCTGATGTTTTTTGTCAGGTGACCTCTAATGGTTAAAAGTGGAATCCAGAAATTGGAGGTTTAGGGATTTTACTCTGCAGCCACAGCTGATCACTGCTCGTTGTATATTACTGTCAAGACAACACTGAGGTCTCTTACCAGCAATTCGGACAGACCTGAATAGTTGTGGTTTCATACACAGTAGTGTAAATTGGGAAATGCTTTCTGCAGCTGTAAATGGGAAGGAGGAGAGAAAGCTTGCCCTGGAGCTGTTGTCATGCTGCTCAGTTGGAGAACTAGGAACTGATTCTAGGCACACAGCATTTAGGCCACATGGTTTTCCTCTTAATGTGTGTCTAGCACATGTCTGCTACCATATCTTGCATGGAGCTGGACAAGAACAACTACCTACCACAACTACCCACTGCCACAAACATCAGCAGACAAAATAAGGAATCCTGTTTTCTTACTATCTTGCAGTATTGGGGCTTTTCTCTTTATATACATAACTGATTTTATTCAGGGTAAATACAGAATCACAGAATCACTAGGTTGGAAACGACCTTTAAGATCATTGAGTTCAACTGTTCCTGTTCTATGCTAAACCATATCCCTAAGTACTTCACCTGCCTTTTTAACACCTCCAGAGATGGTGACTCAACCCCCTCCCTGGGCAGCCTGTTCCAGGCCCTGACAACTCTTTCAGTGAAATTTTTTTTTCCCTAATATCTTACCTGAACCTGCCCTGGTGCAGCTTATATACTGGACTATTGACATACCCTTTCCTTTGTAGCTTTGCTCAGTGAGGTTTGAGCTAATTCATCAGACTCTCTCAGTGATAGTTTGAATCTTCATTTCTTTTGCTGCAGGTACCAACAGATATTGAGAAATGTCAAGACCGAGTAGAGTGTTTCAATGCTGACCTGAAAGCAGATATGGAGAGATGGCAGAACAACAAAAGACAAGACTTCAGGCAGCTACTCATGGGAATGGCAGATAAAAACATCCAGTACTACGAGAAGGTATGTGGCACTGCTGAATCACTAGCAGGAATGAGTATTTATTTTCCTCTGAGGTGGTGATAGTTTCTTCAGGAAGTCTTCATGCTGTCCTGAAGAAAAGAATCTTGAACATCTAAATCACTTTTCTAGTGCTATGGAAGCTGCTCCTTATCAGCACATCAGTGTAATCGGTTGAATTGCTGGTCATGCTGAAGTGATCTGTGTGGGACTAGCCAGCAGCCCTGTAACAGTATTTCATCTTGGATGCTTGTCTATCTTGCTTTCTGGGACTGAATGTGTTACCCAGCAGTTGAAGTAGCAATGAAAAAGAGCAAAATTGCATGGTTTAGTAATACTACGTAACAAGAAAATATTTTGAGTCTATCTTTCATGAACCAGACTACATAGGTTAATGTAGATCCATTCATCCATATATAGGTTACACCTGGTATGTATAAATTCCTCTCATTGTGTCACTTGTGCATAGCTCGCTCTCTTGCATGCTACTCCTGGACATACCTAGTCAGGTGCTTTTGACCTTTATTTGTTGGACCATGTGTAACTGAGGTTGTGTCAGATTTTTAAGTGAAAGGGTCTTTATATTCAATGGTGTTTGCTGCCAGTCTAATTTTCCTTTGTACTAAAACAGTGCTACCTGATGTCATGGTTGATGTGTTAAGTGCTACTAGGCTTATGCATGATGACATACTTCATCTTCTTGCCTGTTGCTTTTTTCCACGTGTACTTTACAGGTTTCTTCCTGTGGTAGGTTACATCTCCATGTAACTGTTAAAACACACATTCCTTGCCCTTTCCAAGGTCTGCTTTGTCAGTAACTCATAACTAGCCACATAGAACTTCCTTCAGCCTGGTCTTTCTTTTGAGTCTGCTTGGGAGAGGGAATATTAAAGGCTTCTCTAAACATCAACACTGCCTCTGCCATTGACAACTAGGTCTGTATATGTAGTTTTGCTCTGAGTTCTAGGAAGGAAGCTTTTTGGTAGGGAAGTATCTAGTCACTTCAGGGTACACAACTGGAAATACTCTATTCACCTTCAGTACAGTCACCAAGATTGGAAGAAGGATGCTTTGATAATGGTGACTTGTGGAAATAAGAGCTGGTGATGAACTTGATCGTTCTCAGTGTTAAACATAAATATGTCTTCCATGGTCTGTATTTGTCCAGTTTAACTTCTGGGCTGTATGTGGTTGAAAGACATCAATGGTACACAGCACAAGGACTGGTGTGAGTATATGGTGCTGGGGAATTGCCTTCAGAAGGTTGATGGAAAGTTAAAAGAACTGATGTACAATTAATTTTTTAAACTCTTTGTTTCTTTCTTCAGTGCCTTACGGCGTGGGAATCAATTATACCACTATTGCAAGACAAGCCAGAGACCAAATAAGAAGTACCTTCATGGACAGTCTAGCACTTCTGTGCTCAGTACCACTAGACATACTGGAACTGTATGAAGGACTCCTTTTGTCAAGTTAACTGAAATGCCAGCTGCACTTAGGCTGGAATAGACACTCTGAAAACTGTTTAAAATTTTTTCCTCACTCTCTGTGTTTAAACTGGGGTATGTTTCATCTTTTTGAGTTATCTTGAATGGTTCCTTCTTTATCCTATGGAGTGTTTGGGGGTTTATAGTGACAGTGCACGGGGATCTTGATAAAACTTACCTCTTTAGTCTGGAAGGAACTGATGAGTGAAACACTAAAAAGATGAAAATAAAACTCTACTGCAAGGTGCCAAATGACATCTTTATTACAGTTTTGTTTGCTAAAAAAAAAACATAAAAAAATATTCCTATGATGCAGTACTCCCTAACCACTCCTTATCCCTTTTTTTGGATGGGCAGGGAAAGGCTGGAAATGAATATTTTCTGTTTTGCTACCGCCCATGTGCTTCCTCTGGATAAAAAGGTTTCTGGAGACTTTTCTGTGTGGGAGTTGGGCTGATCCTAGACAGAACATACCAACACCACCTGCAGATAGCCTGTGATGCAAGCATGAACTGTGGTTTTTGTGAGTGTGGCATGCTGTTGGTCCATACTGAGTATCTTTGTTTACCTTGGTGACTATGAAGTAATGTCAGTTGGCTGAAGTGTACTTGTGACTGACTTGGGGATCAAAATCAGCCTAGCAGTGAGTGAGCTGAACAGCAGCCTTTCAAGTCTTATAGGAATAGTGGAAGCAAGTACAAGCCCTTAGTGTACTTTTCCTACAGCTGGCTCTGGAAGCTGCATGGTAGCATTCTCTTGGTCAGTGCTTTAAACCATTTCCCCCCCCCCTCCCCCCCCCGCCCCAAATTAAAGCCACTTTGGGCTTGGTCACTTAAGGTGCCTGCTGTAGTAAAGGTAGAGGTCTGCTTTCTCTCCCCATGTTTTGTTGCAGCAGCCAGAAGCCAAAAAGTGTCAAATACTTGCTTACACCAAGCACCATTGTGTATCAAACTTGCCTTAAGCAGATGGGTGGGGGTGTGTGGGTACCTTTAGGTACACAGTGTTCATCCTTGTCTTTGCTGAACCACACGGCAAGTCTTTTAAGACTACTTTTGGTACAGATGTATTTTCTTGGTAGTTTTTATTGGCCTTTAGAAATCTACCTGCTTCTGCAAGTCCCTTCCCCACACCCCTGCCTTTCTCTTGCAGTACAAACTCAAGTAAATGCCTGCTTGGTGTTAACGGCCTTAGGAATGCCACTGTGATTCCCAGGGTCCTAGAGTCTTGGTTTAACAGCATGCAGATAAATCCTTTCTAGCCATCCTAAGTGAGGGGGCTTGAGGCTAATATCAGTGTAATACTGGGATTTACTGCTAAACTTGAGTGATTACTTGATTTCCAGCAACATACTTGCAAAGAATCTGAGCAGTAATTGAATTATGTGCAACTTCTGTGCTCTCCTGTGACAGCCTTCCAGGTACCAGTCTGGTTTGGACTTTATTCCTCCATAAACACCTGAAGCCCCCCAACTCAGCTTAGTGGATTTATAGTGACGGTCAAGATAAGTTACTGCAGCAATGTGGTAACTGTCGAGCTAGTGAGATGATGCTTTGAGTGCAGAAGTCAAGTTTAAAACTTTTTAAGAGGTCTTCCTTTTTGACTTAGCCTCTGTTGACAACTCTGTGGTACTAAAACTATGCTTTTTGGTTTAAGCTCACAGTTTGTCAGCTCACACTCATTTGGTGTAAATGAGAACTGTGCTTTAAGTCGCTGTTAGGTCCAGAATGGCAAACTACTCTCTTTGTGCAAGGGAAGTGCTTAAGGGCATCATCTTGAAGCAGTAGCCAAATGATTTCCTCAAGCTTTCCCTTGTAAAATAAGTGCTTGCATACCATTTAACATTCTGACCATCAGGGTTATAGTCTTCCCTGTTTCCTACAAGCAGAGTTCAATATGCTTTTTTGAGCTGTTTCCTCTGTGGTAAATGGAATTTTGTAGTTGACTCTGCAAGATTACTGAGAGTCAAGCAAAATGTAATCTGAATAAAAATCTAAATAGTCTTCCTTTTGCCTTTAAAAAAGTGCAAGATGAGTAGAAAGGATGGTGGCTTTTTTCCTACAAGTGAACAGGTTTCATCTGATGCCTTACAACACTGAGGTCTTGTTCCCTCTTAGTATTATGTCAAACTAAAGTGGGTGTTGGTTCTGGGGAACCTAGCAATTCACATCACAGCAGTTTGTGAGAAGCATAATCGACAGTGGGCAGTACTGAGTGAAGCTCAAATCAGTGTGTAAGTGTTGAGGTTGGAGCTGTTGATGATCAGCTTAGATTTTCTCTAATGTGATGCCACTGATCTTGCAGCATGGTTTTTAAACTAGTGCTCAAACAAAGCATGTTTTGATTCAAGGATAAATCTTTTTCTGGCTAAGGCATGGTTTGCATTTTCCTGTTGGTGTATGTGGCATGTGCAAGTTCATTTGGAGGAGAGGTTGGAAGATACACCTCAGGCTGTGGTCAGTAATAGGATTTCTTATATGACCTGGAATACCAAAACCTCTTAATCCCCTACGAGGGAAGTGAAACTAAGATTCAGAGGAGAAATGCTCTGCAATAATTGCTTTAGTGAAGGGTGTGTAGTGGTGGGTCTGTCTGTTTCTATAGACTATGGAGGAATCTCTAAAGAGCTGTTGTAAATCACTGAGTGAGGTGTGGGGAGCTCTCTGACTGTGAGGTTTGGGGAAGCAATGCTGAACAGGAGAACTACAAAATAGCAGGAGACTCCTGTGGGATGTAGAGAGTGCATCTACTTAACTGCTGCTAGTGGGAGGTTGGGATCTGAACTGCTAGTGAAGCTCTGGCATGTCATCCTGTAATCCTTACAGAACTGAAGTCTCTCCTTTGGAAGGCCCAGACTTTCAGTGTGAAAAGGTGTTGGTAAAGGGAAGCAGCAGTGCAGGAGCTTCAGCTTTGACTTCTTGTGTTCTCAGTCACTTAAGATCACCCTCTGCACATTGCACTGAAATGATGTCAAAAGTAGTTGCACCCTTCCTATGAACCTATGTAAGATGTGGGTCCTTCAGCAGTCATTAAATTAGTCCAATTTTCCTTGTAATCCACGCTAGACCAAGTTTCCTCTCAGAGGATGCATAATTCACTGCTGTCCTGGTTACTTCTGTGTATTTTCTGGGATGTTTGTTTCTTCTCTTAACTGGCACCAGCACAATAAAGCAAGCACTGAGATCTTGTTGTTATGCTCGGTAATGAACCGTGTTCATAATGTATCCTTACCAGGTTCTGATTCTTGCAATAAACACAGATGTTGAAACATCATGGCTTTTTTCAGGTATCCATTAAAAAAATGAAAATAGGTGTAGCCCAAAAGTCATGAACTCTTCTGATGTGAGTTGTACTGAAGAATAAACTATGGAGTCTTCACTGAAGTCTACTTGGATTTTTGTCACACTGAAGCTTGTGCTAAGCAAAGAGCAATGGGATGAGTGAGAAACATCTGCAAAGCACGAGTGGCAGAGATGGTCCTGCAGAGGTGCTGTGAGGTAGCCTGGCTGCAGGGGCTCTACCTCACCTGTTCCTGGTGCATACTGCTTCAGGTGGCAGTCCTGCAGGTGCCTAGGTACAAAAGAATCCCCTTCCAGTCCACCCGGGACTGTTCAGTGCTTTAACAGGAGCCATGCTTTTGTTAAGACTTGCACAACTTAACTGGGTGTGATTATGATTAATAATGCAGACTGTTTAAAATCCTGGTGCTGATAACCACTGAGCAAAATTACACGGACTAAACTAACTCGTTAGATGTTCAGCCTTCTTAAATCCTGGAGGTAGAACAGTCTTTCCCTTGGTATATTAACTTTTACTACAATAGCCAATAAATAGGGAAAAAGGGGTCTTTTTATAAGGTAGGGGAGTTGCTACTACTCACCAGACCTTTTTTTTTGTGAAGTAAAACTGGGGATCAAGGGAATAAACTTGCCTTCTGGCAGTGTGAATGTTGCATTTTAAACTTTTTGGGAGTGCTGTTTAACCAATTTCATGGAATAAAATGGCAATGCTTAATTCTGTGCTTAGCACTTTGGAGTCTTGGCAGGGTATCTGACAAGTACTGAGTAACGAACTGGGCTAGTTGTAATGTTACATGGCTAAGGCAGAGTATTTGTGCAGAAAAATAATGCACTTTCCAAAAAGGTTTAAGTAGATCAGGTTTGCGTTAAGTGGCATGCTCAAATGTTAAAGACTAGTTGCTGTCCTAGAATATTTTGAAGGCCTTGGTACTCTATGCTTTGAAGCTAAACCATTTCCTTAACTCTGCTGCTATGATCCATACATTCAAATCCAGCAGCACGGTTGGGGCCAGTGCCACATTCCCACTGCACAGGGAGACAGATTGCAGAGGGACAGTCTTACAATAGCAAACAGCCAAAGGGCTTTTGTCTTTAGTTTATGAAAATGAAGCAGCACCATCCTTGTTCTCTTTTCCTATATGCCTGCATCCTTCTGTCCCTCCTTAAGGTGTGGAGAGTCGGGCTGTGAGGGTGAAAGCAAGCTGGTTGTGAGCAGAGGTGGATCTCATCCCCCTCCTTGTTAATGGTGTCAGTACTGGGAACCAAAATGATTCTGGCTTGTTGCCCAGACTCTTCTGCTTTCAACCTCTCTAAGCCCACTTGCCGGAACTAGAGTTGTCATTCATACCATTAAAAACCAAAATAAAAGCTGTGAAAAGACTTGTCTCTTTGTGAATTAGCTAGTAAACAATGTAAACAGGGGGAAGGAGGCGCTTGTTTCCTGCACACAACCAAATCTGGCAACTGTGCTCTCGTTCGGACTCGCAGGCTAGGAAATGTTGTCTTGCCTTCTGGTGCTGGCATGTTTCTATACTCTTTCATATATCTCTGTATAAATATACTTTGTGCATTGTTTACTATGGAACTAGTATTGATGTAGAAAAACACTTTGAGGTAAAACTGTTTGTACTTCTCTATTAGTGTGTAAATTTTTTTTAAATGCACCGTTTGTTTACCTCAATTAATTTAATGGAATGGACCAATAAATGTATTAAAAGATGACTCCTTTACCTAGAATACAAAGCTTCTTTTTTTTTTTCTTTTTTTTTTTTCTTCCCAGTCTTCACCATCAGAGTGATACATGCACTTATTTTGCTGGGCAGCTCACTATGTTACTGCAGAAATACCCTTCCTTTAATATCTTGTTCCACAGCTGATTTAACTAAAAGTCACCTGGCTATTGCTGTAGGACATCTTGTATTACTTGAAAGTGAGGTCCTGGGGCTGAGGAAAGATTGCAAGAGTGTGTGTATGGGGGATGTGTGTATGAGTGTGTGTGTGTGTGTGTGTGTGTGTGTGTATACGCAACGGGTGGCAGCAACTTCCTCAGAATAAGGGGTTGCATAGTGAGTAATCAGCTTCTGCTTGCTGCACCCCCAGCTTGGACTGAATCTGCCTGATTTGCCTCCAAATTATTTCAGTTACTGAAGGACTTTTAATTTGCCCTTACATAGTCCAGGAGCTTGGAAGCCACTTAAACCTTGTTAATTCAGTTACCATATAAGTAGACACGTAATTTAAGCCCAGATCCCCCTGGGGTGTGCCAGTCTTTTGAATCATGTTTGGATTTAGCTGACACGTCATGCCATTGGCTGTATAGTATGAGGTTCCTTTCAGTTGTGTTTCAACTCCCGCATAAAGCTGCGGAAACAAGGTGATTATTACCTGCCCTGACACCCCCATAAAGCCCATAGGAGTATTGTGCTGCACTTACCTGTTCTTAACCTGTTACACGATTAGTAATGGTGCAAGTTGAAATGCTGGTATCTGCTCCAGCATCATATTCTTCCCATGAGCTCTGTTACAGCACTGTTCAGAGGCAATCTCCCAGAAGTTGGGTGTGAATATCTATTCAGAAGTGTTTTATTGTAGGGATTACTAAAAGAGTCTTACATTTATTTTTTTTTTAATGGTTGTATTTATTTAGTGGTCTTCTATGCAACATTGAATGGCTTGACACATTTTCTGCAGCACTCAGAGCAGGCGTGTCCTGTTGATGACCATGAACGTGTAATGTGCCTTGTGGACCCCTGCTTCATCAAAGTCACAGAACTGCCCTGAGGTTTCTGAAGGGACTAATGGAAAAATGATAATTCCACTTTCAACTTCCACATTATGTGACATGTCTAGCAAGGCCTTTTTCGTTTCTAGCCTGTTCTTGTCCATCTTTACTGTTGCTAACCAGCCTAGCAGGAAAACAAAATGCTATGAAGACTGCAGGTATGGAACAGCCAAGGCAGGTACTGTGCAAGATGGTGTACTCCAGAAACAACAAGGCAAACTTCTTTGTCCTGCATGAACTCAGTGCCTGAGAGGCTGTGGCACGCTGTGAAGTGGAAGCATAAATGAGGTGCTTGGCAAACCTCCCACTTCGGTAGCTCAGACTTGATGAAAACCAGAAGATACTTTAGCTGGTACAGACTCTGTCACTCGGTCAGAATCTGAAGGGAGCCAGAGGTTGAACGTTGCTTGATGGCCAGGATGCTGTGAATAGCAATAAAAGTTCAAGTTATAGGAGAGCTATTAAGCTGCTTTCTGAAACCACAGTTTGCTTTCTTCCCCATCAGTTCTTTAGCACTTTCCTGGTGCATCCAGAGCTAGCTGACTGCTTGTGAGGGCTCTCGATGATCTGCCAACCTCTCTAAGCTACTCTTGTGTACCCACGATGAAATTGGCACCTTCTATCACCTTCCAGACTCCAAGTCCTACTCCTGGTGTCTGTGCTGTTAACAGTGCTGACTTCTATTTTGGAGAGTGTATTAAAAAGCAGCTGAGCAGCTCACAGTGACTTGCTGTTAAACAGCAGGGTTGTGTGTAAAAAGTGAGTCAGTCCTGTCTGGAAAATATGAAGAGAAAAGCAGAGCCAGGGGAATGATGAGAATGAAGTGGCCTTCCCCACATTCATCATCCCACTGACACCCGGTGCCCGATGTGTTCATAAGCCCAGAAAGCTTTTGATACTGTGGATGAGGAAGAGCTGGTGGTGTCGGGAGCTTTCCTTAGTGTTGCTTTTTCTTTTCATCCTAAATGATAACTCTGAAGTTGGTATATATAGTGCCTTTAGACTCTCTACCATTACTTGTTATAAAAATGACAGCAAAACTTGGCAAGAATTTTGCCTGGGATCAGACGTTAGCCTTGCCTTTTATCTGAAGGAAAATATTGTTGATGCATGGGTTAAATATGGACATTATCACCATTACCACTTTACCTTCATACTGGAAGAGACTTGCTGTTTCCTAGGGAGGGGATGACATGCAAAGTGAGATTTATAGGGAGATCTGTCAAAACTTTGGAGGAGTAAATGGAGATGCTGTTTCAGTTTTCTCCTTTCAAATTGACCTCTATTTGGGCTTAAAACATTGATTGAAATCGTACCTCTCAGCCACTCTCTAGCAGTTTAGTAGGGCAAATTCAGTGGATCCTTTCCTTCACTATGTGGTGATGGTGTCTCTCAGAAAGGAACACCTGAGGGATATGCAGGCTATTCTTTTCTATCACAATAAATAAGCAAACTGTAACGGATTTTTAAAAAAAATGTTTTACTTTGTGTAGAATTAGTCCCTCATTCTACTTACTATAATTTTCACAATATCAAGCACTTAAATTTGTGTGAAGGCTTGGTCTCCTGGGATTATCAGCCCTTGAACTCTGCCAAATACTCCTCCTACAGCAATTCCTGTTACATTAAACAGAAAGAAGACTAAAGACATTGCCTAGATCCCTCACAGGTTTAATTATTTGAATCTCCTTGGTATTTGTCAACTAATTTCTTTGAGGTTCTTGTTCTCCCTTTTTTTTTTCTTTTGAAATAAATAAAAATATTTTCCCTGTCTGTATTGTACACTTTAGACCTAGGATCAAAAAGTAGGGGGAAAATACAGCATGTCCTTTTGGACAAAACCCTTCCTGTTCCTTACCTTAAAGGGATGAGAGTCAAGCATCCAGCTAGAAAAGACAAAATGAAGCAGAAGCTGCTGTACCAGTTCAGTGTGTTTTGGTAGATCTTGTTGTAGACTGTAGATGTCACTACTCCCGTGGTGACTAAAGACAACTGCAGCAGGACAAACACTTTACCTGTAAAATACAAGCACAGTTTGTTACTGGGGAGAAAAAAAAAACGACCCATATCACTGGTACCTCTGTCCATGATCACTGCTGCATGGAAGAGGGATGTGACCGTTGCTTTGCAAGCATCAGATGGCGTGAGCTTCTATCTGCTTCTGTTCTAGATCAGAATTAAGTGACTTTTCCTCCTTCTAGGCATAGGACAAAACATTCAAGTAGAAAACTGTCTACTTAAACAGTTCAGATGTAGAAGTAGCTGCCTGGAAGAACAGCAACAAATTGGGCAACAAGTTCTCCTTTTCCCAGGAGGTACAAAAGCAGTCTTTGGCTACCAGATGAGTACAGGAGAGATTTTAGTCAGGGTCTGCTTCTGCCCTAGGCCAGAAGAGTGGTCTGTTATGTTAAAATAGACAGTAATGCCAGAAATGGGGAGGGGTGTGTGATTTCTATGATGGATAGGGTGGAGGAAAGGCAGAAACTGAATCCTAGTTGAAACAGATTTTTTGCTGAAGTGCACCCTTCTGTTTCCCTCGTGATAGATGGGGGAAGTAACCTAGCCCTGCCAGGATGTGCAAATTGGGAGCAAGGTCAGGGCTGCCTTGTTGAGCCACGCAGCACCAGATGTGTCCACCTAAGGAGACAGCACTGATACCAGAGGCAAGGGCTGCTCTGCAGCACTGTCCTGCTCGAGAGCTGGTCTGCTCTGGTTCAGCCTGTATAGCTCGTGGTGGAGGTTAAAAACAACGTTGTGACTGGTAACAATGATTAATTTGGGGTGTGAGCTGTGGTGTTTGCAGAGGGTAGCTGAGTTTGCCACGTTGAGGAGCACAAGGAGGGGGAGTGAACAGGTGACAGAGCAGTGTTGTGTTCCTGTGGCAGAAGAGAAAAGGGAGCAAAGGATGGCTGTGGAAACATGTTTGGAGGAGGCATGAGCAGTCATGGGCCTGAGGCGCTATTTGAATGCACAGCCAGTCCTTTCTGTGGTGTCTAAATGCAGCTCACTGGGGTAAAAACCATAGCCCTCAAAACTGTGTTGTAAAAGACATTTATATTACTATTTTTAATGCATTTTTAATGGAGAAGAATTTATCTTCCATTTTCAAAAAAGTGTCAATGTTATGCAAAGGTTATCCTTTGTTAGTTAAGTCATGGTCTGACAGGAACGAATTGCCAGGTAACACTTGGGAGGTACGATTAGAGAGCAGAACTGAAAAATGATGAAAGCAAGCCATTCTTCCCAAAACTGCAAGTAAAAGAAGTCAAATATAAGTGGTGTGAATCTAGGGAACCTGCTTTGGCAGACTTGATCCCTGGAGGTCCCTTCAAAACCCTGCAGTTCTGTGATTCTATGATTCTGTGAATCTTAGTGACTCAACCCAACGTCTCGATTCTCTTGGCTTTCCCTGCAGTACTGTGTTTTTCAGCAGGACCTCAGATGTTTTCCTTGCCTCTGAGCTGCAGACTGATAGCAATCTCTGGAAGCACGTGCTGATAGTATGTGGATAAATGATGGTGCAACTGAGGACGAGAAGTCTGGATGTGACAATCTCGTCCTGCAAGTTTCTTTGCTCCTCCCTTCCTATGTGTGGTACCAGCTGTTCTGGTTTTATTACACAAAGCACAGATTGCAGCAATAACATGCCTTTCTCTTTGTACCTTAGGCTGAACAGAGGTATTAGAGGATTTTTTTGATCACTAAGGTAACCACAGTACTTACCATAGGATGATCCCTCGACGTGCTTGGATAACATGGACCTGATGGTTGGTAAGGGGATGAGGGCAAACAACATCACTGCCCGTGCTGCAATGCATGAATTTTATCATCAGTACTCGCTCCTTCCCTCCCAGTGCAACCACCACCACTTTTGAAGACTGTGTGCTTCTGGCTTGGGCAGGGCCTTTGTTTCACCTTTTCTTGTCCCTTGAGTACTAGAAACAAGTACAAATTTGAAGTAGGACCTCACATCATCCAGGCAGGGGTGGATAATCTACCTACTTCTGCCACTAGCAGAGCTACGTTGCCCAAACCATATGTGTTCTCTCGCTCTAAGCCCAAAATCCCAGCATGGGCAGAGTACAGCACTGGCCTCTGCAATAGTGATGCCAGTGATTTGAGTCCAGCCAAGCAGAGAGAGCACCCCATGCTCTGACCTTGACAGAAACAGCATCTTTGTAGTGCTTCTGGCTGGCAGTATTGTAGGCTTTCTCTAGTGTGCAAGCTTTTAGGGACCTGGGATATTACCTTCCCATCAGCAGAACCAACCTCAGTGAAGACTTGGTCCCTGCCTATTGTACTGAGGTGTTTCTGCAATGCAGGGAATAAACATCTGTCACACTGCAGCAGTGTGTATTCTGCATGGACTTAATATTAAACAAGCAGTCTTAATTTTTTAATCTTTTGTTCCCCAGCCTGATTTCCTGAACAAATCTCTTAAAAATTTCACTCCATGTTTGGCTTCACAAATACAATATCCAACCAACTTTCTCTTTAGAATAACTTTCTTTGATTTTTCAATTTCCTATTCCTAGGGGCAGACAGAAAACTTGCTTCAGGCCATTTCTCTTAGCTATTCTTCTCACCTTCAGAAGGAAAACCTCAAAGCCATACGACTCTACACTCTGTCAGATACGAACCATCCCTCTCACCGCAGCAACGAACGCGGTTTGTGGGGTTTGTTTTCAGTGTACCTACAGAGGCTTCCTCCCAAAAAGAAACTTGCCTTTCCTTCATCACAGGATGCTATCCCATGCTTCCCTTGTCATTTATATGTACTGTAATGTTTGTACACTACACTATCATGATATTTTAGTTGCGGAAACAATTTCAATGTTTTACTATTCAGTTTCCCATTGGCCATAAGTGCCTTGATGTGACATAAATACATCACAGCTTATGATGTTCACTTCATAGGAAACCTCTGACGATTTCTTTCTGTTGTAGCCTTAAGCCTTACCTCACAAGAAGCAGGAGCTTCCCATAAATGCAGCGGTGTGGCCCAATTAGTACAGGTTCCCTGCAACAATTCCCACTCCCCCACGGTGTGAGCATTGTTCCCCTGCTCAGATCTAGGCTATGACTGTGTGACAAATTACAAGTCAACTGCCCTTAAATTAAGCCTTGGCAGGAGCCTATGCCTCCCCTGGGTATTGTACAGTGCTGAGCGTATGAATACAAAGGGCGGAGAGGGGAATGATAATGAAGCCCTCTTGGTAATTGCTCATGTGATGGTCTGCCAAGCCCCTTGCTCTGAAACCTGTGGTGAAGCAAAGCGAAAGGCCTTCTGACACAGCAACACCCCAGCCCCTTTCTCAGGGTACAGTTGCTCACGCAGGTGGCTGTTTGACTCACCGATGTAGAACAGGAATGTCCACCGCACAAATGCCATAATGAGGATGCCAGCACTGAAGGATGCCACTCCAATGATGATCATGGTAATGTCCCTCAGGTATTTGGAGAACACAAACACCCCTAGGAAGCTGGTGATGAAGATGACATACCCAGCAGCATTGCCATAGCCGATCTGCACAGCATTCCAACTTAAAGGCTCCCTGAGCAAGAAGAGTGGGAGCACGTTCATTGCACCAACCACGGCAAGGTCGTAGAGGATCGCTGCCACAAATAGCATGATGATGATGAGTTTCGAGGGGGACACTGGAGCGGAGCTGCTGCTCATTGAAGGTTGGGAACTCCCTGCTGCTGCTGCTGTTCCTGTGTGGGCAGGTAGCTGGCTGCCCGCCTCCTCTGAACTCTTAGCTTTGGCTGGGCAAGAAGCCGCTGACTTGGGAACTATCAGGACAAAAATGCTGTAGAGGAGGCAGAAAGCGTAGCAAGCGATGCTGCAGCCCACCAGCACGGTGCCCTCTCGGTAGCGGTCATTGAAGCCAACAAAGAGGTAGCCAGATGCCATGCTTCCCAAAAAGCCAGCGAGGCCATACACCAGCTCAATGATGATGAGCCGCAGAGACCTCCTGCTCTCAGAGGACCCCAGGGATCCCAGAGCCATGGCAGCAGCCCAGAACGTGGTGAAACCCCCCGTCAGACCATTGAAGGCAGCAGCCCCATACATCACCTCAATTGGCCAGCCCAGCAGGATCAGGAGGAGCAGGAGCGTTTTGGAGCCCAAATAGCCAAGAAGAGGGATGCAGATGGGGATCTTCCGATGGATCCTGTCCCCCAGCTTAGACAAACCATAGGCTGAAACCAGTGGGCTCAGGCCCAGGACTAAGTTGTAGATGATATAAAAATTAGAGACAGCTTTCTGCTGAGCATCTTCCAGCACATGGGAGGGAGCGGTGGCATTGGTCTGGTTGTAGTAGTTCTTCACCACCAGCAGCAGTGCCGTGTCGTAGAAGGCGCTGGCCACTTGAGAGCCTGCGACCACTGGTTCAATCCAGGTCCTTACTGCTGTCACCCCCACCATGCTGCCGGTGACCACTTCTTCTTGGGGAGAGCTGTTTTCAGGAAGATGCAGAGGAGGAAACAGCCCTTCAGAAACCCTGCTCTGGAGGCATGCTTGGAGAGGAGCAGCAGAGGGGAAAAAAAAAAAAAAAAAGGAGGTCTGCCAGGCTGTATGGAATCAGAGAGTTGTGCAAGAGATGATCTGGCTGGGTGGGTATTTGCACCTTGCCTTGCTAGGCACAGGCACGCACGCACATCCCTGTGCTGCTCTGATCTCCGGCTCACATGTGAGAGGCTTTTGTAGAGCTGGAGAACGCCCTGCACGCAGCAACTGCCGCTGCTCCTCTTCCTGGTGTAGTTTCAACAGAGGTCAGATGACCATGGGGAATTTCTCTCTCCCAGTTTAGGAAGTGAAAATGATCTGATCAAGTAATTGCTGCAGTTTGGGGAGGCGGTTTGTTTATTTGGTTTGGGTTGGGGTTTTTTTTTTTTTTCTCTTTTGGCATTCTTCACATGTCAGAGGACTCTGAGAGTGGCAGAGGATGGCTGTGTGCTGTTTTGTCAGGTAATCTGCGAATTCCTCTTACTGCCAGCTCTTTTTGCATTCTTCTACACAAACATCATTCTGGCTTTTTTGCTCTTCCTGGCTCCCATTTGCCCTATTGCTGCATTGTATCCCTTATGTCATTGTTGTTTCGATAACATGGTCAGGAAATTACACCAAAAAGAAATTAAAAGGGAAAAAGCCTATTTTTGGTAACTTGCTTCTCACAGCTGCCGCTTGGTCTGCCATGTCCTTTGACTTTACAACATGGGAAATTCCAAGAGGAGGACAGAAGTCCCAATTCATCCAAAAGCATCAGCAACTGCTGCTCCCCAGTAATCAGCCAGCTGAGCTGGAGGCTGGGGTGAGCAGGAGCTCACCGCCAGGGAAAGCATTTTCCAGTCCCAGCTCCTTAGGCCAGTAGCCATGCCTCTTTGCAGGCGCTAATGCCACGTGCAGCTTCACAGCCTGAAGTCAGCCTTTAATTTCCCTGCTGCCCAAGGGAATCAAGTAAAGCAATTGATCCCAAGAGGCTCGGGGTCCCCGCAGGGTCAATGGCATGGCTGGCCAGAGGCAGGAGAAGCTCTTGGAGCAGGATATGGTGTGAGCAGGCTGCCAGCTCCAAGGAAGATGCTTGCAGTCCCAGCTGCAGGAAATAGTTGGAGGATATTTGGCAGCCTCAAAAATGCTAACTTTAATGATAATGATCTCATTCTGCACTGGTTTAATGAATCATACCAGGCAGAATAACAATCTGTTCTAGGAAGATTTATGATGATTACTTTAAAAATAAATTAATGATTAATTTGCAAGAACAATGTTAAAACCTCCATCTGTTGCACTTTCTATTGATTCAGGTGACATTTACTCAATGCCTGTGTACTCATGGCTCAAGAGTTTCATTTTTCCACTCTTAGTTTGGTTGTGCAATATTTTGATTCAAGGGAAAAAAAGTTCCCAACAACTGTCAGGGAAAGGAGCGTGGAATTGTCTGCTAGAATGATTTGCTGCTAGACAATTTAAGCTTCACCAGAGAGTTTGTTTTTTTGGCAGGCCAAAAGACTCCTAGCCAGCTGTAAAATATAATGTGGGTTGTTCCAACAGTTGCCCCCCCCCCTTCATCCCCCTGATTTTCTGCACAAGGTGTCCAGTTTCTTCAGTTTTTATTCAGAAGTGTGACAAATCTTTTTCTCCAAACCCTGTCACATTTCCAGAGGATGGAAATTCCAGACAGCTTTGCTAAAACCCTCAGAGCATCAGCCTGTAACCAATCTAAGCAACAAACACAAACAGAGGAATTGCCACGTTTTGCCTCACCCAGGGAGCCCTGTCTCTTCCACCAGACATTAGAGGGGAAGATCACAGAGTCTCCTGAGTTGGAAGGAACCCGTAAGGATCATCAAGTCCAACTCCTGGCTCCACACAGGACCAGACAAGTCAGAGCAAGGGACTGAGTGCATCGTCCAGACGCTTCTTGAACTCAGCCAAGCTGGGTGCTGTGACCCCTTCCTTGGGGAGCCTGTTCCAGTGCCCAACCACCCTCTCAGTAAAGAACCTCTTCCTAACACACAACATAAACCTCCCCTGTCTCAGCTTCATGCTGTTCCCTTGGGTTCTATCACTGGGCACCATGAGAGGAGATTCAACCTCCACTCCGGAACATGAGTTATCTTGGAGTGCAGAGGCATGGTACAGGCACTGCACTTCAGAGGCTGCAGATCTGCTCAACTCTTAAATAAGGGATACTTCTCCTCCACACTTTGTTGCATGTACAGGCTGCCTGGCTCGCCCATCTAACACTCCTGACATTTAGGTGATACTGTACTATGCTTAATGCTATTCAGGCCTAACGAACTGTGCTAAATGCCATTAGTGATCTCATGAGTTACGTATATATTTCCAGCATATTCTGAGTGTTCATTCACAGTAAATGTACTTTTTAGAGCTACTTCTTGTGGAAGGATATAATTTCACGCCAGTAATTGCAAAACAGTGAGTGCTAAAGTAAGAGTTTAACCAAGGCTCCAGAATATTTCCCACTGCAAAATACTTTTGATGAATACCATATTAATTTGATGCCACAAAGACTTCAAAATTACTATTCTCTAGCATCAGCTTTTCCATTGGGCCCAGTTATCATCCTACTAATGTCCCCATTTATGGGTACATTTGCATTCATTTTAAAATATGTTTGTGCTGCATAAACACCTTGGAGCCTCAAGAGAGTTGCCCTTGACATTTAAGAAAAATGCACCTACAGAATCACTAGTCTAACGTAAAAAAATGCAGTGGAGTAGCCTGCTTGAAGAGGAACATGTTGTTTTAGGGCATGCCTCTCTAAGTTGTCTTCTCTGGAGTCCCATTGGAGGCCAGATCAGTACCACATTGCACCCATTCTTGGGCATTTGTCATCCTGGCCAAATAGAGGTGTTTAATGTCTCCCTGTGGCAATGTTATACATTCCAATGCAATATTGTTTTTTCTTTTATTGAGCCATTTATGACAGTTACATCACTTTTCCTTTCTGAACAGGGTTGCTGTAGAGATTTCAGTATTCCAGTGGCAGACAGGCTTGGCAGGTACCAGCGTTTTGGAACCTGGTCATCAGCACTCCTTGTCTGAAAAAGTCCTTTAGACAACCAGGACTGTGATCCAGTGTGGGCATGTAAGCCTTCCTCATCTCCCTTGTCTAAGCCTACTGAGGGGATCTGTGATTTACAGTTTCTAGCTGGCAGGACATTTTGCCTCCGACGTGGTAAATCAGCTCTGTATCCCCTCCGGCTCCTTGGTGTGTGTGGTTCATTCTGATGTGCTTTGTGGCTTTGTGGCAGTGGCAAGGTGGGAAAACACAGCTGGCGACTGGGAAGTGCCCAGATCTGAGCCCAGATGGAGCTGTGGTCATGCGACAGCACCAGAGAGAAGGATCACTGTATGAAAACACTTGGGAGAAGCAGCTATTTCAGTGGTGGCCTGTTTTCCTTTGGAAAATACATCTTCGTCATAAATGACCACAGACTGTAATGCCAAGCTGTGGTCTTTCTCTCTGTGGTTTGGGATGCTGGCTTCTTCACTGGCTGGTGTTTTATTATATCCTATCCCTGCCCTGGCAAGGCTCATGGTGTTGGGGAGATGAAGGGAGAGCAGATGCTGAGTGGAAAGCCAGGTACGGGGGGTGGGGGGACCGACTCTTTGCAGCTGCTGCATCGCCACAGGGGTGTGACATCCTGATCTAGGGCAGTTGTCTTGTGGGGTGGGTAGGCACTAATGTTGGAATGTAAAAGGCCACCCATCAGTCTTGTTTCAGCAGCTCCTGTAAATGAGATTAAGACAGTTTGGAAACTGGCAGTGTTGGTGCTAGTGTGTCTGTGGCACAACAGCTGGTGAGTCCACTGTTGCCATAATAAAAAGCAGAGCTATGGGTGCACCTTGTGTGGTGTCTCAGACAGCAAGACCCCATGTCTGGTCATCTGGCATTCAGGACATGCAGCACCACCAGACATTTTGCCATCACCTGTGGGGATATCTGTTCTCCTTCGCTGCTCATAGCAGGGAGAAGCAGCCCAGGGAACGGGCAGCGTGAGCACTTAGATCATAGAATGTCTTGGGTTGGAAAGGGCCTTTAAAAGTCATCTAGTCCACCCCTCCTGCAATGAGCAGGAACATCTTCAACTAGATCAGGTGGGTCAGACCCGCAACTGACCTGGCCTTGAGTGTTTCCAGGGCTAGAGCATCTCTGGACAACCTTATCCAGTGGTTCACCACCCTCACTGTAGTAACTTTCCTCCTTATATCTAGTCTGCATCTAGCCTTTTTAATTAAAATACGCTATCCCTTATCCTATCACAACAGGGTCTTCTGAAAGTTTTGTTGTCATCTTTCTTATAAGTCCCCTGCCAGGTATTGGCAGGCTGCTGTAAGGTGTTCCAGGAGCCTTCTCTTCTCCAGGCTAAACAGGCCCAACTCTCTCAGCCTGTCTTCACAGGAGAGGTGCTCCAGCCCTCTGATCATTTTTGTTGCCTCCTCTGGACTCTCCATGTCTTTTCTGTGCTCCTTGAGGACCTCTCAGCTGAATGCAACACTTCAGGTGGGTCTCACCAGAGCAGAATAGAGGGGCAGAATCCCATCCCTTGACCTTCTGGTCACACAAAGTTGGGTGCAGCCCAGGGTACAGTTGGCTTTCTGGGCTGCAGGTGTGCATTGCTGGCTCATGGCCAGCTTTTATTCTGTTAACATGCAAGTCATCCTCTTCAGGGCTGTTCTCAAACCCTTCAACCCCCAGCTTTTATGGGTACCAGGAGCTGCTCTGACCCATGTGGAGGACCTTGTACTTGGCCTTGTTGAACTTCATGAAGTTCATATGGGCCCACTTCTTGAGCTGGTCTGGGTCCTTCTGTATGGCATCCAGTCCCTCAGTTGTGTGAACCACACCACTCAGCTTGGGACCACCTGCAAACCTGCTGTGCATGCACTGGATCACACTGTCCATGCAGTTGATGAAGATATTAAATAATACTGGTCCCAATATGGGTACCTGAAGGACATCACTTCTTCCTGATCTCCATCTGGACACTAATCTGTTGACCACTACCCTCTGGATGTGACAATCCAACCAATTCCTTTTCCACCAACCCATGGTACCCCTCAACAAAATATCACCTTATTCACCATGCCTTGAGGCCTCACACATTGCCTCACATGGAATAAATCCCAGGACAGTGTGCAGGCTGCAAAAAAGCTGAAGAACAGATTTGCTCCATGAAGATGCCTCATGGGGTGCACTGATGTGAAGCACAGGGAGGAGGGGTGACCCCATGCCAGAGTAAAGGAGGTCCACCTGAAGAAGCTGGTGCTTCCCACCACTTTGACAACAATGTGTGAGAGAAACAAGGAGCTAGCAACAATAGAAAACTGTCTGGTTTCCTTTGGGACAGATGCTGGCTGACCAAGCAGCACCAGTAACCTGTGTTGTCTTGCTTTCAGCCCCAGATGTTGTGTTTGTGTCTGTTTTCCTGTTCTCGGAGTTCCCCGTTTACGTGCTTGGAGTCTGCTGTGGGCTTCTCCCTCTGCTGGGAAAGACACACAGAACCCTCTGCACACACATTTGCCAAGTTGGCTTCTTTTTTATATAGCTTGAGGAATTTGGGCGATTAATAGTGCTGACAGCTAACTGTATGCCTTAACATTAATCCCCCCCACGGAAGCAGAAAACGCTTCTTGCAGTGCCTGCTGTCTGACTGAACAAATCCTGATGTAGTTTTTAGATAAGCCACAGATAATCCTGGTACTAAATGATTTGTGTGCACATGGTGTGTGTCTGTGTGTATCCTCCTTTTCATTAATATTCATGGATTTTAAAAAAAATTGTTGGTATGTATGGATTCAGCACAGAAGCTCTGCAAAGTTCAAGAGTGTGTGGGCAGCAATGGATGTGAGAAATGGGATGAAACAATCTATCCCAGAACTACACCTTAAGCAGTCCTATGTTGAATAAAAAAAGAAGTGGAGAGTCTGGAAAAATTAAAATACCATAGCAAAAACGTGACTTAAAAAATGTCAGTATTGAATCAACTACAGTGAATAATCTGTAAAAACTTGATTCTAAACCAAAAGCTGCCCTGCACTTCCCAACCACATTCCAAAGCTGTGTAGAAATAATTTTGGTTATCTGCTTCACATTTTCATTTTTTACATACTTGTAGATACTTTTGTGGCAGTGGTGGATGGGTACTGAAAACCTGTAGACACTTTAAAAGAATAATAAATTTGAAAAGGTGTACTAAGGGTGAATAAAAGCCCTGTAGAAGGAGCGTGTAAGTTTGACTCGGGGTTTATAAGACTGGAGGGGAACTGTGTGTTAAGTGTGGACATGAATTAGAGGAAGACTATGCATGGCACATGTTGGAAAGGTTAATGTGACACAATAAAAAGAGGAAAAAGTAAGCCACCCATCCTTGTGGAGAGTGGCAGTTAAAGAAGAAAAGAGGAGCAAGAAGATGATGAACACTTGTTTTTCTGGCCGGGTAGGGCCTTTGCTAGGTGGCTCAGCCCTAGCCAGGCACAGTTAGACTGAATGAGTATCTCTCCATAAGCCTATGGCTCCTTGGAGGTAAGAACAGTAGCTGTCAGAGGACGTGAAACAGGGAGAGAAAAGAGATGAATCCACCCTATTTTCCAGGGTGAGAGGAGGAAGCTATCAAAGTCATCATAAACACTTGAAGACACGGGCTCTGCCTTGTGCTTTGTGTGAGGCACAAAAGTAGAGAAGGGAAGGTAAAGTATTTCTTTAAACCTTAGCTCTTGTGGAGACATTCTTGCCTGTTAATCCACCTGGTTACACCCATCAGGTGTCAGGCCAGCCTTTTGCATGGCTACATTTACAGTTTGAAGCCAGGTAAAGCAGATGCTGAAGCCATCGCTGGCAGTAAACCCTCAGTGATATCCACCTGGGACATTCAGAGCAGGCAGAGGGTAACTCACTACTCACAGCCTCTCTCTGCTTACTCTGCTGGGCTACGTCCTGAGCACAGAAGTAAGCAAGAAAGAAGAACTGTGATTTCAGTCACTTGTGAGTTTAAGTTTTCCAGGTCACTTTATGCACAACATTCTAGCAACACATTCACATCCTTTGTTTTAAAAGCCCCAAGGACCTGCGCACACAACCCAAAAGCTGCAGATGCTGTGGCACACTCTGGTGGCGTTTATGAGCATCACCACCCTCTTTTTCTATGTCGCAGCTCTTTCAGTGGGGGTTGTTTACAGAACCAGTACAGTTCAGAAATAAAAACCACAAGGAAATTGACAACAAGGTTCTCAAACCCTTTCCTTGGTGACAGAGCACCATCTGCTCTGGGCCAACTGGCTTCTCATTGGACCATGCTCAAGCCCCTCAGGGAAATGGCCGTGCCTATCACTGTCTCACTGCAAACACTCCTCAGGGCTGGCTGAGGATATCCAGGCAACCTGGCATCATGAGGCACAGAAGATAACTGGGATAACCCTGTATTTTAACAGGTGTGCTGCAGCCACACCTGGGTAACGATTCAGCTTGCAACCTGAGGGTGGGGGCAGCTTTTTGAAGCTGGCAGGGTGGAGAGGTCCCTGGGGCAGCAGGGAAAGGTGCCAGCATCCTCCATTGAGGGTGGCTGGGAGGCTATGGGGACCATGTCCTTATCTGCTTTGCTGTAGGGCACTAGTGGAAAATGGCACCAAGGGGGTAATCTTCAGATGAGAGGGTAGAGGTGTGCCTGGGTGGGCAAGCTGCAGCCTTGGAAAGGAGTAAGAGCTGCTGAAGCTCTGCAATCCCATACAGCGGTGTCACCTCCACTCAACACACTGGGAAGACTGGGCCCAGGCCCTCAACACTGCATCGGGCAACATGCTCCAGGAGAAAGCTCATGGAGACAGGGCATTCCAGGTTGCATGCTACTCAGGAGAATTTTAGCTAGCACTCTCACAGGTGGCTGGTGAATGAACAGCCTTGGCAGATTTTGTATATCTTTAGGGCTCCAGTATATGTCCATAAAAGGACATTAACAGCACTAAAATAGTGTTCCTCTTCTCTCTCTGAAAGGTCCATTGTATCTGCAGGAAATTTTGGAATTGAAGAGCGGTATCGGGTAAAAGGTACCAAGGAAACAAGAAAGTCTAAGCAGCTTTCCAGAAATATTTTTGCTTATAACTTTTTCCAGGCTGCAGTTCTTCAGTGTCTAACAAGCATGAATTAGAATCATAGAATGTGCTAGATTAGAAGAGACCTTCAAAGGTCCTCTAGTCCAACCCCCCTACAGTGAGCAGGAACATCTTCACTAGATCAGGTCACTCAAAGCCCCATCAAGCCTGACCTTGAATATTTCCAGGGATGGGGCCTCGAATAAATGCCTGGGCAACTTGTGTCAGTGATCCCTCACCCTCAGAGTGAAGAACATTTTCCTAATACCCAACCTAAATCTCCCCTTTCCTGGTTTAAAACCATCATCCCTTGTCCTATTGCACCCTGCCCTTGGGAACAGTTCTTCCCCAGCTTTCGTATTGGCACCTTTCAGGTACTGGAAGGCCACTACAAGGTCCTCCCGGAGTCTTCTCTTCTCCAAGCTGAACAAGCCCAACTCTCTCAGCCTGTCTTCATAGGAGAGGTGCTCCAGCCCTTTGATCATTTTTGTGTCCCTCCTCTGGACATGGTGCACCAGGTCCATGTCCTTCTTGTGTTGAGGGCTCCAAAACTGGACACAGTATTCCAGGTGAGGTCTCACCAGAGCAGAGCAGAGCAGAGGGGCAGAATCACCTCTCTTGATCTGCTGGCCACACTTCTTTTGATGCAGCCCAGGATGCAATTGGCTTTCTGGGCCACAGATGCACATTGGTGACTCATGTTCAGCTTCTCATCCATGAGTATCCCCCAAGTCCTTTTCCTCAGGGCTGCTTTAAAGCACATCATCTCCTAACTTGTATGGGTAACAGAGAACCCAGGAGGTTCACCTGGGCCCTTCACTTCTCCAGCCTGTCCAGGTCCCTCTGGCATGTCCCTCTGGCACGTTAACCTCACCAGGCCCCTCTGGCATGTTAACCTCACCACCAAGCTTGAAGTCATCAGCAATCTTGCTGAGAGTGCACTCAATCCCACTGTCAATATCATTAATAAAGATATTAAACAACACTGGTCCCAGTACATACACTTGAGGACCACAGCTTGCCACCATCTTCTATCTAGACATCTAGACATTGACCACCAAAGCATGCATACAATTGTAAATTCTAAGCTGTGTGGCAAGAAAGCTCCTGTAACTGGTGTTTGGTCTTTCTTGTCCCTTATTTCAGCACTCTGGGGTATTCAGTGTTGCTGAGCTAAGATTTTGCTTTCATTCCCCATTGCATAGCTGCTGAATTGCCCACACCTGTTGAGAGCAGCACTGCTTCCTCCCAGCACAACCTCCTCTTTAACTGCTGAGTTCCTCCAGGTGGTGTGATACCTCCTGCTAACTGCACATGTGCAAGTGGGGACACATCTCCCAGCTGTGCTGCCCATTCCAGCATGGCTTTGCATGGTGCACCTCAGTCACCAGCCTTGTGCCAGTGGTACCCTTGAAAGGGGTACTGTCAGCGTCAGCCACCTCCTGAAGGACTGCTAACACCTGATGATCTTCCCAGGAGCTGCAGGACTTGATGCAATTTTTTTTCTAAAAATCAAGAGGTGCAGCTGAAGGCCATGTCAAGGGCATGTTCTTTGGCTTGTAGCAGAAAAAGTGTGCCCAGCAAGTCCAGGGAGGTGATTGTGGCCCTGTACTCGGCATTGATGAGGCCTCACCTGGAGTACTGAGTCCAGTTCTGGGCTCCTCACTACATGAAGGACATTTGAGGTCCTGGAGTGTGTTCAGAGAAGGGCAACCAGGCTGGTGAAGGGCCTGGAGGGCAAATTATATGAGGAACAGCTGAGGGAGCTGGGGATGTTTATCCTGGAGAAGAGGAGGCTGAGGGGAGACCTTATCACCACCTACAACTACCTGAAGGGAGGTTGTAGAGAGGTGGGCGATGGTTTCTTCACCCAAGCGACAGGTGATAGGATGAGGGGGAATGGAGTCAAGCAGTGCAAGGGCAGCTTCAGATTAGACATTAGGAAAACATTCTTCACTGAAAGGGTTATTGGGCATTGGAACAGGCTGCCCAGGGAGGTGGTTGAGCCACCAACCCTGGATGTATTTAAAAGGCGGGTAGATGAGGTACTTAGCGATATGGTTTAGTAAGAGGGCAGGTGTGGTTGGACTCTCTGATCTCAAAGGTCTTTTCCAACCTAGTGATTCTGTGATTCATCCCTCCAGAGGACCTTGCTTTTCTTGCTATGCTGTAGATGAGGCTGTTTCATTGCTGCAGGGCTTGGACCACACACAGGTGATGTGAGCTTGTGTGTCTCATTGCCATATATGATGCATTTCCACACCACCACTTTCCAAGGGTCAGTAGCTATGCCAGTTGAATACCTACAGTGATTTTCTGTTAGATGTCACCTCCAAGATGCCAGTGGCATCTGTTACCAGCTCACAAGTCATGTCTGGCCATGAGATTTCAGACCGTCTCTGCAAAGACACGTAGTAGTTACGGGCACAAGGGGCAGATGCTTACAGAGCGAACCAAGAGAGTGACCTCCTCTACATTTAAAACCATGCTGATTTAATCCTTCTCTACAGGAAAAGAACAGCAGATTAAGGAAGATTTGAAAAATAAATGAAATGCTGGTTTGATCCATCAGTGCTAGGAGATCTTGATAATAATTGCCATGGAAACATCATGCAAAGTGTAGTCAGACTACATTGACTTATCATTTAATTTATAAACTCAAGGAGTGTCAATGTCAACAAATTATGCGGCTCATGATCAATTATATCATTCAACTATTTCCTGGGTCACTGCTGTTGAAGACCAACTCCGCAAACAGTGGCCAAGAAGGACATCTGAGCTGAATCTTGTCCTGCACTTCCATAGTCTGGACCTGGCAGCATGTGAGACCCATCCTGTCACTGACAGAGTTTTTGTCTGTTCTTCAGAGAGCTTGGGTAAATAAGGATTTTGCCATATAGCTTCTGTTCCTGCTCAAACATTGTCTAAGTGTGCTCTCAGGCAGCTTCAGAAATGGCTCTCTGCATGAAAAATTCCCATCAGCAAGATTTTCCCCTACTTATATTTCTGGTTTGCACTGTTTATACTGCTCCCCTCTGACCTGCTTTACTTATCCCCCTCTGCCTCCATTCCTGCCAGAAATTTTCACTTTCTTTATACATAAAGTCTCACAACTTGCAATTAACTTCTTCAAAAACGACTATCTCCACCTCATACAAGCTCAGTTTGCCTTGTCTGCAGCACTCTGTGACTGGAACTTGGCTCTGTTGTTTTCCCCAAACACAACATTAAAGAAAAGCTGCAATCATGCCCCTTTTCACATGAACAATGCAACCAAGAGACAGTTTTTGTTTTGCCTGGCTCTCCCCCAATACCCTTTCAAACCAATGCCACTAACACACCCACATCATTTAATAGTGAACTGGCACAAGCCAAATCCGTGGGCTTCCAGCTGAATTCAGTGCCCTGTAGCCCTCAAAGGACAAGATCCTTAGAGGTATCTGAGTCCTTTGGGACCTATCCTTTGGATATGGTCCACTTATGTCTCATGGGTCTGAGTTTATCCGTCTCCGAAGGGACGCTTGGCAAAGAAATGTAAGTCTAATTAAATAACTGAGCAGGAGAAACGAGCCTGGGAGAGACCCTGAATGGAGGCTGATGTAGCCTTGCAGTGGTGGTCAGGCAGGGACCTGTGGTTGGGAAACTGGTCTGATCAAGGGTCTTTACCATCCCTTAAGGCTTAATGGAAGCGTGCTCATGGAAGCTATCTGTGCCTGAACACAGATATGTTTTGGGTGCAGATAGTATCATATGGGACCCAGAAGGGAACAGCAGAGGGCAAGGAGATGGCAGAACTGGAAAAGGTAATGCTGTGAAAGTCTGGGTCCATCCTGGGCTGGTGTTGTACCCCAAAGTGATAGTGAATGGTGTTACGTCTGGCTGGCGGCCAGTCACTGGTGGGGTTCCTCAGGGTCCCATTTTAGGCCCAGTTCTTTTTAATGTTTTCATAAATGACCTGGACACAGGACTAAAGGGTGTCTTAAGTAAATTTGCAGATGACACCAAACTGGGAGGAGCTGTTGACTCTGTTGAGGGTGGAGAAGCCTTACAGAGAGACCTGGACAGATCAGAATGCTGGGCAGTCACCATCAGTGTGAAGTTTAACAAGGGCAAGTGCCGGATTCTGCACCTGGGAAGGGGCAACCCTGGCTGCACATCCAGACTGGGGGATCAGATGCTGGAGGCCAGCCATGCTGAGAGGGATCTGGGGGTCTTGGTCGACAGCAAGTTAAACATGAGCCAGCAGTGTGCCCAGGCAGCCAGGAAGAACAACCTTACCCTGGGGTGCATCAAGCATGGCATGGCCAGCTGGGCCAGGGAGGGGATTGTCCCGCTCTGCACTGCGCTGGAGCAGCCTCACCTCGAGTACTGGGTGCAATTTTGGGCACCACAGTACAAGAGGGACACAGAACTATTGGAGAGTGTCCAGAGGAGGGCAACGAGGATGGGTAAGGTTCTGGAGGGGAAGTGTTATGAGGAGAGGCTGAACTCCCTTTGTTTGTTCAGCCTGAAGAAGAAGAGACTGAGGGGAGACCACATCATGATCTGTGGCTTCCTGAGGAGGGGGAGCAGAGGGCCAGGCACTGATCTCCTCTCTTTGGTGACCAGTGACAGAACCCAAGGGAATGGCATGAAGCTGTGACAGGGGAGGTTTAGGTTGGATGTTAGGAAGAGGTTCTGTACTGAGAGGGTGGTTGGGTAGTGGAACAGGGTCCCCAGGGAAGGGGACACAGCACCCAGCTTGGCTGAGTTCAAGAAGAGCCTGGATGATACACTCAGTCCCTTGCTCTGACTTGTCTGGTCCTGTGTGGGGCCAGGAGTTGGACTTGATGATCCTCATGGGTCCCTTCCAACTCAGGAGATTCTGTGGTTCTATGAAAGTCACGCCTCTGGAAGCAAACAAGCCTTACCAGGGAATGAGCAAGTGCCCTACTTTAGGACCTTCCTTCTTTCACTCCAATTAAGTAGGTTGAATACTTTCTGCCTCCTCCACACAATGTAGGGTTGACAAAGCTGTCCAGCAAGTCAATTCCCATTGTGTCAGGAAACTCCACCTTTCTCCATGCAGATGACACTTGGCAGAGACCTGAGATCTTCCCTCCTTTCTAATGACCAGTTATTTGCTTGCAACACTTTCGAAGCCTTTAGTGAGAGCTGTTAAGTGCTGCTTCACCAGAATGGTATCATTTTCCATGTGTTTTTGCTAGTGTTTTCCTAGCTTCTTGTGTTTCAGTTGCAGCTTGAGAAGTTGATGCTTTTTTTTAAGGTCAGGTCAAGAGAGTTCAGATTTCCCAGGTGCTACAAGAGGAAGAAGTGCTTGTTGGGGCCATTTGTATGTAAGCATCCTGCCCTTCTCTGAGCCACAGCCTCTTGACATCAGTGACACCCAAGGGAGAATGCATCACTGGTCTGTCTGCTGCAGCTCAGTATGAAACCTTGCTGTCCTCATAGAGCTGTTTCTGGCCTCCTACTCCTTCCTGCTGACTTGCATACACCTTCCCAGCCATCAAAAGCCTTCTCAGCAAAAGCTAAATGCAGCACGGCCCCCTGCGAAATTTATGCCCAGCCACAGCCCTGCATCAGCCTGTCTGCCATACAGAGTTTGCAGTTGATTTCAACAAGAGCTGACTGGGAGATCCAGTGCAACCAAGAAGCTGATACAGTAGGAAGCATGCCCAGGGTGTCCATGCTGAGCACAGCAGAGCTTTCTGGGGTCCCCATCCCAACCATCTTTTCCCCGGAAGCTTATGACATGTGCCAAGATGCTCTTCCTGACCCTTTGCTAATCCCAAGAGGGTTTGCTGGATTAGTAACAAGAGTGCCACCACAGTGTGCTCAGTGCTGACAGGACCTTGAGACTGGTGCATCTGTCAGCACGTCCATCCTGGGTATTGGCTTCCAGTGGACATGCTTGGAGATGAAGGTCTTCCCATGGTCAGTGCAATTGTCCCTGCAGACGTGACTGCTGCTGCACACATCCCTGTCATGTAACCTGCCTGTGCCGTTTGCACCAACAGAAAACGTGAGGAAGTTGCTTTGCACACTTTTTTCCTTCCTTCATCAATTTTTCTTGCCGCTACTGCCACACTCTAGGCTGGAAAAAGGCCAGAAACATTTCCGGCTCCTGATGGCACAGTGCCCTGAGTTCACTGCAGAAATGACACGTGCCTGTGGCTGAGCAGGAGCTCTCACTCTGACACATCTAGTGCTTACTGTAAAAGCTTTCTTCCTGGAGACCCCACTTATAAAGCAATAGGTTAGGTTGCTGGTTAATCAGGGCTCAGAGCAAGCAGCAGACCCTGAGATCTGGATGGCATTTTGGGATTTTTCCTGTGGCTGTTTGGGTTTTTTTGTTTGTTTGTTACAGAATCACAGAACTGTAGGGGTTGGAAAGGACCTCATCGGGTCCAACCCCCCTGCCAAAGCAGGTTCCCTAGTACAGGTTGTACTGGTAGGTGTCCAGACAGTTCTTGAGTATCTCCAGAGAAGGAGACTCCAGACACCCCTGGGGAGCCTGTCCCAGGGCTCTGTCATCCTCACTGTGAAAAAGTTCTTTCACAAGAAGAAGTCTTTTTTTTATTTATTTATGACTATTATTATTTTTGCCTTGTGCTAGTGTTGAAGTGACAGGATAGCCTGCACCCCTTGGTCTTGCACCACAGGGGATGACATTCAGTCTTTAACCTGAGGAGGAGTGCTGGGCTGGACCCACATGCTGCTAATAGCTTCCTGGACTGCCTGTCATAGTCAATTCAATAACAAGAACATCTTTAGTGCAAGTCAACAAGACTCATCCTTAGTGTGACTGCACATGTTAATGTTTGTAGGCCTGGTGCTGCCTAACCCTGTCCCACCCCAGCTACAGTCTGAGGGGCTCTGGCTCAGCCTCCTTACACTACAGACCCCATCCGTGGGTTTTTGTTTTCACCTCCTGTTCCCACTCACAACTGAAGACACTGTGAATGCTCTCCCTTTCCAAGCAGTTTAATCAAATCAGCTTCTGCACAGGAGATCCTTTGCTTCTCCTTTTGCTTTCCCATTGTGCTGAGGCCTTTTAAAGCCACCTACAACTATTAGAGACTCAATATCCTTACCTTATATGGGACTAGAACAGAAACTATGGATAAAATGCCTCTATTATAGTCTTTAACTACTTATATGGAATAAATAGTGGGATAAGTGTATGGGATAAACTGACTCTTTCACAGTTCTTAACCTTATATGGAACTACGTCAGAAATTATGGACAAAATGGCTCTTTCATAGTCCTTAGCTACTTTGTAAAAATAATTCAAAGCATGGTACATGCCGTAGGTTGACTGGGATTTTGGAGGTCCCGAGTGTGTGTTACTAAACAAATACCAAGTTCTGGTAACAGCAGAACACACTGCAAAAATTCCTGAGGTGCTGCTGCCCACTATCATCACTACGTTAGCTTTGCAGTGTCTAAAAGCTCCCTCACTAATGTCCAGTTTCTGCTTTAAACTCTAATAAAACCCAAACAAGAGGTTTAAAAGGAGTTTCCTTTCCTACTGAGTGCCAGTAAATCCAATATGCTATCCCTCTTAGCACAGAGGAAGGAAAGGCAAAAGAAGACATAAAGCCTCTTCTGTGTTGAAAAGACAATAACCTCTTTTTCTTCACAGACATAGAGACCAGAATTGGTGGATAAATTATCAGGCTTGTTTTCTAACCCATTTTCTGACTTCCAGTGGTATTTACTAACTGGAAAAGAAATCCACATCTGACTTTCCTCTGTTGGCATTTCTGATCTTGTGTGCACAACGGAGAGGAAGGCACATGTTAGGGAGAGGACAGCCTGAATTGCTGTGTTTGATCCTAGCCAACTCCGACTGAAACCACCGGCATCCTCCACCTCTTCCCGTGGGCTGTGGAGCAGGGTTATCATTAAATCCCTGACTATTCCTGGCACAGGGAGAGGCAGAGGCTGGCGTGAACCTGCCCAGATCCCAGTGAGTCCCTGCAGCCAGTCCGGAGTCACCATGTACCCAGCTTCCTGTCACCTTCCAGTTTTTGCAGGCCAACCTGATGGTAGCTTCCTATCAGGGCTGAGGGATGGTGTCCCTCCTGGTGTGGCTGACCATGAAAGTGGGGCAGGTAGCTTGCTGTGGCAGCTGGGCATATGATAAATGGGCAACTTGCTGACATGATGTGCTTTGCCGTGCGGGACGGCTGGGGCCCTGGGGGTGTGAAGGAAGCAAGGTAAGAAAGCTTGTGCAATTCATCACAAAGATGTGGCCTCTGCAACCCTCCGGAAGCGTGTTAATGGGAAAAGAATGCTCAGGGATGGTCTTGCAGCTGCAGCTGGCACCACTGCAGAAAACGCTGGAGAAAAAGAGTTCTCTCCTGTCTTTAGACAAAGACAGCAGCAGAGTCAAGAACTGGGGAGCAGACCAACAGACTGCCTGGGGAGGTGGGACACACGACACTCCTGCGAGGGTACCCCTTTCTACAAGAACATGAGGAAACAGGCAGCTTTATAGAAACACAACACAGGTTTCTGTTTTAATGAGAAAATAATTATATACTTGCATTGTAGGCCTCACAGTCACTATAAAACAGAAGCAGGATAACATTTAAGTGGTTAACATACAGAAAGCCAGGTATCATTGAAACTGCTTGATAAGTCATGACAAGGATGCCATCTTTTGATTGCCAAACACGTCAATGCTACTGTATTTTCCTTCAGATTATGTCAGTATGGAGCAAGACGAAGCCCAAACTGGCAGCTTTTAAAACTTTTTTTTTTTTTTTTTTCAGAAAACCCGCACTGTAACCCCAAACTGATTATAATCACAAATGCTAATGCTTAACTATTTCTCAATACATAGTTTCATTAAAACCAGTCTTTGCCACGGGAAAGGATCTGAGCGTTTCTTTTGTGGAGACAAAGTTAACTCTGCAATAGTGCTCTTTTGTTGCATTTGATATAGTTATATATAGATAGATATGTGTTACTGCCATATACTTATAAACACCTAAGCTTGGTAGCATGCAAATGAAATAACAGAGGCAAACTGCATCGCACTCGCGTTACCACAGCACTGGATGTGTGCTGCCGACTACGAGCATCCATAATTTCTGGAAGAGAAAAACTCTGCTGGGTGGAAAGTTTGGCTGTCCTGCACTGATACATGCAAATACTTTTGTTGCAGGGGCTTAACACAAACGCTTCTAGCCCAGAGAACTCCTGCCTGGCCTCTTTCCACCACCACATCCCCTTTCTAGGGGAACGGTTTAATTTTCACCTCAAAAGACAGGGCTGATAGGGCAGTAGGGGAGGATGTAGCAAAGCACAAAGAGATATCTTGTGATGGGTGATCAATATCACTGGTTTCCAGTGAGACAGCAGGAGGAAAAACCAGGCCTCCAGATTAAAGAAAATAAACATGCAGTTTCCTGGGAAAACAGCCCAAGAGCAAACATTGGGAGACACTCTGAAGAGCATCATTTGGTGCAAGACCACCTCATCCTTAGTACAAGGGCCATTTCCTCTGCTCAGGAAATGTCTTTTTCCTGGTCTCACACTCTCCCCAGGGGTGGAGGGAGACAGCATTCCTCTGGGTGCAGATCTGCAGAGCTCACAGATGCGGCTACCTGACGTATGGACTCTATAGAGCCCTGCACTGCTGGCTTTTCCTATTCAGCCTTATGGATGAATCACTGTTCACTGCCAACTGCCATGTCTGAGCAACAGGTTCGCTTCATTAGCTATGTGATTCCTTCACAGGCATGATGCCTCACCATGCACCCGGGCTTAGAGATAAGCTTGCTGCCCTTATCACAGTGAACACTCGGTTCAGCAGGGTTTTCTTCTGTCCAATAGCACTTAGGGAGGCAATTAACAGAACTGACTTAGCGGGTATATATAATTGTATTTGCTACAATTCCCTGAAAATAAGTCTCAAAATGATAGTGTCCATGGATAGAAATCACATGCGGAAGGAACTGAAAGGGGTGCGTGTATGTTGGGGGGGTGGGAGGTTGGGGGCGGGGGGCACGGTGAGGAATCATTTGGTTGCAAGCTCTGTGTTTGTTTAAGAAAAGCACCAGAGTATGTTCACAGTATCGGTACTTGGAACTCAGTTTCAGGATAAAACAGCACAGCAGGTCATGAAACCAAGGAAAGTCTGGAGGACCAGTATCCTGGTTAGTGATTTCTTAAAAAAAGATGTCAAAATAATAATTGGTTATTAAAAAGACAGAATATTTTATATAGAAAAAACTTGGGTGTCTTTTTTTTCCTGTCACCTCCCAAACTTCTTGGTTTCTTGTCCAGAAATTATGGTTCCCAGTTGTATAATATTCCTATTGTATTGCTTGCATGAAAAGACTAAACCTGCAGCCTCTATACTACATACAAATACAAAGCACAAGAATAAATACCACATTTCTTTTCCTAATTGTCAGCTTACAAAACTGGTCAATACTTTGCAATTGTGACTCATGCAAATACCATGTTGGGTCAAATTTTAATATCACAAATACTGCATTAACTCAGTGCCTTGTTTTTATATCCCCTTTCAGAAAAAAAAAAAAAATAGCACTCACCCCTACAGCTGGTAAACAGCTTTGGAGAAAATAATCAATACACACACTGCCATACACTTCCCTGTATGCCAGCCTCACACACATGTCCGCACACACACACGCACACACGCCCACACCCACACCCAGAGCCACACTAATCCTTCACTGCTGATCCCAAGCCTAAGCAGTAACTAAAGGCTCTATGGTTTGCTTGTAGCACTGAAAACACTGGCTGAATGGCAGAAATAATGTTTTCTTCCCTTGTCTGCTCTTCCTCGCTCACTCCTTCCAACTCGTTATGCCCTTTAGCTTTTTTGTTGCCTGGAAACGTGAAGACTTCCACAAAGCACTCTACTTCAAAAGCCTTTTTATGTAGTATAAATATACTTGAAGACCTATCTTTCTTCTTCATTTCATACCTCTTCCTAGGCCAGAGTCTGGCTTAGTTCAATTATTGCCTCATTTAAAAATTAAATGTCCTTTATTTGTATTCCTCTCCCACTACCTTTCTACTTCAAATTACCCATCTTCATAGATTTTACACACATGCCATTCTTTTCCCTCCCCACCATCAAAAAATAGTTGTCATCCACTAAATACAGATTTTTTCTATTTAGAAACTTTGTTATGTAAATATGCTCTGAGAACCTGGAGCTCAGGTGATATTGCAAGCATAAAGGATCCTAAAGCTAAGGTAATCCATTTGGCTTAGCTCTCATCCCCATCTATTCCACTCCTAAATTGTGGTGGCTTGTGTTTGCAACACAAGGACTGTTTTACTGAGTCTAATGGATTGTACGTTTGCAAAAATGCCTCCCTGTTTGTTGGGTGGTTTTTCCTTTTCTTTTAAAGAGATAAATTACTAGAAAGGGGAGCACAACCCACACCCCCAAAAAACCCCTCAACATCCCAATCCCAATCCCAGTTCCAATCCCAATCCTGATCCCAAACCCAAGCCTTCAGTCCCCTTAAAGAAATAGCAACAGAGGGCAATATAGTTGTATTTTGTGGCTGGATAGAGTATGCCAAAGTAACGCCGACAGTCTCAGTGCAGCAGCTGTGGGAGGCGAAGGAACTGCAGGAGCATCCGACGACAGCTGCTGGCGGGGACGGTGATCCTGGGCGCAAGGCAGGGTTGTCAATTTGGAAAGGATGAGCGTGAGGCCTGGCTGCAGGCCTCTCCATGCCGACCTGCCATTCACCTGCAGCTTCTCCGGTCTGTGGGGACAACTGCCCCCTTGTCCCCCATCTGAGGGCTCCCACCCTCTGCACCCTCCCCACTGCATCATTTCAGAGGGGGGATGGAGGGAAGGAGAGGGGGTTATTTTCTAGGTGGGTTTTTCCTGCTGTTTTAGGATTGCCAGGAGCTGGATCATTTCTGTGTCTATGTGCATCACTGAGTTTGTTGTGTATTTAATAAATATTGGACTAAAATGCTGCTGCTTTTGTGGTGTTCTTGGTGTTTGTTTCTTCTTCCTTTCTTTTTGGTTTCGGCATGCCTGGTCATTGTCTTCCCACTGCAGTGTGGTTATTCGTCCTCCTCCCGGTTGGCATAAATGCCGGCTTCCCAGCGCAGCGCCAGAGCACTCTTCCTGCGGTTCACCCTGGTCGCCTCGAGGACCTGGTCAGGAGAGAAAGGGAAAACACAGCACATCACTCAGCTGCCTGTGGTGCCTGTGCTGGGGTTAACCACACTGTGTGCCCAGGCAGTCAGGGACCAGCCAGGCAGGCGGGGACGATCCCTCCCTGCTGGGCTCCCATTGCTGCACCTTGTGCAAACTGGAGGGACTCATGCGATGAAGCACTTGCTGATGTGAAGGTGGGGAGACAGCACACAAGAGCAAAGCCACACCATGGTAGGACAGAAGTGGTAGGAGTTGTAGCATCCAGCTTCCTTCAGGGGAAGCCCAGCTGTCCCTTACCTGCCCAGATGGACATTGACCCGTCCCTGCCTGGGGAAGGCAGGGGACAGGGTCTTGGTCCTCTTCCCAGAGGCAGCTGCATACCTTTGGTACCAGGAGCCAACCACCACCCAGCAGCTTCATCCAGAGGCTGCTTTGGAGCTGCATGTGCAGCCTAGAAAGCAGTCTGCTGCTTGTTTCAGCATGTCACCCCCGTGGGCAGCACCCCCTGCAATCTTCTTCTGCGGTCTTTGGTTTGCAGCTAAGTAAACAGGAAAGCCTATGCACTGTGATCAAAGTGCTCCTGGAGTGAAAACTCACTTCATGCATATGGGAAAGGAGATTTACACACAGGGCCTGCACCCTGTAGTCTGGTTCTAGATAGGCCCTGAGACATGTACTTTATATACATACCTGCAGTCATGCACACAGATGCACCACACACACTCTGTATGTATTGTATGTACGCACACACATGCACACACAGAAACAATTAATTAAACCCAGATTTAATGTGTGTTTTAACAAGGTTAAAAAAAATACTCAGCTGAAACTAAAAGGTATCGTTGCAACATGCATCTGATGTACTCCTTGGCAAATGGTGGTTGTTTTCCTCCCAGCAGAATGAGACCTAGAGGGATTTGGGGCTTTCTTACAGAAGCACACAGCAACATTATTTTCTGACCTACAGTAAGTAACAGCTCCATGGTCAAACTACAAAACTGCCAACATCCACTGCCCTCAGTGTGTTTTAAAACAGCCCTCGCAGAGAAGTAAAACTTTTGAAATGTTTAAACAGTCAGTTAAAAACCCTGCAATCCTGTAAAAAACCCATCTCAAGAAAAATATGACTGTTCACCAAACCCAGCATCCCTGGACCCTAATGCTTCCTGCAAGCTGTTCCACACACTCCCTGACTGGAGAAGAGTAGCTGGCCTTTTAAGAAAGGATGCTATTTTATTCTTCTGTGTACAAAGTCAGATGTGGTGGGAACTTAAGTCTTGACTAGAACAAAAATAATTAAAGGCTAAAGAAAGTCTTCTTTCAGCTTGTGACATGCTGTGGTTGGAAAAATACTGAGGTACAGAGGTACTAGGGGCTTCTCTATATGTTAAATCAGGAAATCAGCTCAAAATCCAGTCATCAGAGACAATTTTGAGCTAAAGCTCCACCTGCTTCCCAGCCCTGACTGGGGCTACAGAGCTGGTACAGGCATTCTTTTGCTGAAGTATTGCCCAAAATCATGTCTCCTCTTTTTGCAGGAAAGGAAGAGCATGGGTGAGCAGTTTCTGTTTTACCCAGTAGAGGGCAAATGTGCCCACAAAGAAAACAAGTCATTAAGAAAAAAAAATTGAAATCAGTAAAAAATAATCCTTTGAAGACATAAGGTGGTAAGTGGCACACTGATGCAGGGATGAGGACCAGCAATTTAAACTACATGTATGGATTATAAAAGCCCCAATCAAGGAAAGACAACCCAAACTGGATGATGGAAAAGCACAACTGGGACTGGGTATCAGTGCATCATCCTACTGTCTTCTCAGAATGAGAAAAATCAGTGTCTGTGCCAAGGAAAGCAATGAAGGGGGGAAAAAAACCTGGTGATTATATTTTTGGTTGACAACAGACAAATGCTGCTAGAAAGGAAATTATCAAAACCAGGATGGGATAATGATTAAATAAACCACATAAAATTACTGCTCTCCCCACTAGATACTGAAATATACATTAAAAAATAGCAATTTCAGCATAAACCAAACCAAAACTGTGACTGTGACAGAGCAGTGGTATACTTAAATGAGGTCTGCTGAATTTGGCCTGTAGATATATGCCAGGTGAAAATAAAACGGATTTTACATAACTTACAATAGCTTCCAGTCAGTGCCTTCCTTGCTGTAAATCCCAACGCTGTGATGGTCTCTGGTGATGTCCTGTGACAGCCAGGACCCTTAACTTGGAAGATTTCTGCTTTGGATTACTCAGTTTGTCTTAAAAGATGGCAACAGGGTTTCTTACATTGATCTCCCGTCTGCAAACCTGCTCTGTCTAGTTCTGCAAATGCTGATGGTTGCTCCAAGAAGAACTGTTTCCAGAGTCATATCAGAGACTCTGTGAGACCACTGAATGTGGTCTTGGCCTTTGCAGGTAAGTGAGTGCTGATGTCTGGCTTTGTAGCGACAAACAAGCCCACTAAACAGTAGAGCAGATACTAATAAACTAAAGGTACTTTTGGCTATTTGCTTCAGAATTACTGTTTCAATCTACTGGAGATAGAGACTGACCTAAAATAACCCTAATTTTTGCTAGGCTGTGCCAGTTTTGCACCCGCTCGAGGAAACAATGGGGTAATTATAGCATGCAACTGGAATGATTGAGTGGAGAATCGGGACTCCTCAATGGAGCATTGAATTCACAACCCAGGAAGCCACTTGCCTAAAATAGCAAACGATCTCCATTTTAAAATATTCTTGGCAGATGTCAGGGCTGCCTGTAGACCCATCACGAGCCCAGCAGCACCCAGAAGCTCTCCACAGCAAGTCAACGGAAGGAAAGTCTTTTCCTTTTGTTGTTGTGGCTGTTGTGGTGGTAACAAGCTGCGTTCTGGCCACGGTACAAAAACGCTACCTCAGTGCTCTGTAAATGTCCTCCTGGATGATGCCCCATGTCGGCTCAGGTGTGGCCAGGGCCAGGCTTGGGTGGTCACAGTGCCCTAAGGCAGCCAGGCTCATAACTACTCACAGGAGGTGTACACTGAAAACTGGACGGATGATGAAGCAGACAGGTTGCTCAAGCTTAGGCTGAAGAACTGATCTGGCTGTGTCTGAATGGTAAGGCCATGTCAGTGAAAAAGGCATTGTTACATACAATGTCTTACTGAGGAGAGGTGATTTGACCACTAGCTGCAATAGAAGAGGAAGAATTTGGAGAGCAGAAGTAGGTGTGAGGGAAAGACAAATGCACAAAGATACGCAGGGCTATAAAAGCTGCTCTCCACCTCTCTTTGCACAGAAAATGCTGTGTGGATCTTGTGGCTGCAGCTCTGGAGCCTTGCTAAGAATTGCAGAGGACACCTTCCTGATAGATTTCATTTGGTTTTGAGAATTAAACAAAGAAAGAAACAAAAACCCTCACAAAAAAAAAAAAAAGATTGAAACTGCTACCACTGTCAGGCATAAGATGAATTTATCTATCCATCTGAGAGATGGAGACTAATTTGTCCTGAGTTTCCTTCCAACAGATGTAACAACAATTGCTGTCTTACTGGCAACAAGAGAATAAAAGAGCAAAACACAGATACACCACAGCCCACAGCATATTTATCCCCACTGCTGAACAAAGGCGACTAGTATACAGAGGAGGCTAATTTTTATTGAACAGCAGCAGCATTCACGTGGAAACAAAAACACTTTTCTGGAGATCAGTATTTTACTGGTTCTTCTCATCTGGACCTGGAAGAACTAAAAGCAATAAAAACAGAAAACACAAAGGTGTGAGGGTCTAAAACCTACCAGTACCGTGTGGGAAAGTCACTGCACAAGGCACCTTGGTGGAGCACGCTCTGCTCAGAGAGACAGAAGCACAGAGGCAGGGAACTGGCTGCCTGTTCCTGCAGATGTGTGTGTTCCCACTCAGGAGCAATAAACTAAGTGCTTTAACATAAAAATGGAACTACTGAGGGATAAAGAACATGTATTTTTTCCAATATGAAGGTATTTTCTTAACTGCACCTACTTAATGCTATTCACCAAATACACCAGAGCTCTAGGGAGCACAGTGAGGAGTGGGGTATCTGAGACAAAAATGTGTTTACCTGAAACCAGGCAGTAACAATATTTCCTGCTGATGACCAGTATTAAAACATAACCCGTGCGCCCTCTGGCATCAGCTCTAGGATGATGGTCTTCTGTTTGGTAGCACAAAGATTTTCAGCAGTCGGCTTCAATGTTGCTTACATCTCACCTGGCTGCTTTATCTCCTGCAGCATGACCATCACTGAGTAAACTCAGGTTATTTGAAAATGTGAAGATATGTATAGTTGTAAGGACAAAAGGCGAAGCCGTAGAGGATAAAGCCAATGGATATACAAGCAGGCACGTTGTTGTCTGTGGTCTCTAATGTGCTTTCAGTGCAGGCTGCAGGAATTTCGAGGTGACAAAACCACATCTACCTAACGAAGTGGGCTGAGGTTTGCAGTGTGGAGCTTGTACCTTGCTGGGTTTTTGCTGCCTAGCGGAATGGAGCCTCCAGGCCTGACTGCATGCAGGGTCCTGCTCCACACCCGCACAAACACAACCGGGTCAGCTCTGGCACTGCCAATGGTGACTAAAATTGAGCCACTTGCTCGCACAGGAGCAAATTTTGGCAGGCTCAGGTCAACAGGAGCTGTAAGCTCAGCTCTGGGTTCTGTAGAGAGTAGGCAGGTATCATGCTTTAAGTCTTGCTGTTTCTTCCAAACCAGCTACAGATTTCCAGTGAGAATGAGAATTTCTTGAGCCTGAGGCTTACCAGTGGGGATTAGCCAGGTGTAATGCTTTCACCTGCATACAGAATCACTGTGTCCTACAGCCTTTTTCATCTCTACTCCCTTTCCCATCCATACACATTCATTTCCAGCTCATTACTCATTATCATTTTAAAAGGTAGATGCACAACCCTTCCCAGCAGAAGGCCAAGGGCTGGGAATGTAAGATCTACCCCTGAGCTTCTGCATCTCACACACTCCTTATTGTTCATAGATCGTAACTCAGGTTATTGTGCAGATATTATGGAGGAGAGAGAGGAGGCCCAAACCATGTTTAAAACCAGTCTCTGAAAGCACATTGCTTTTACACTGATTAACTCTCTATAAATACTCTACACAAAGATCAGTCACTGGCTTGTGTGATAAAACCCACAGTAAATTATTTAATGAATAGGAAATGGCATGGACTTGACTTTGCTTTACTGTCCAGGACAGAAAAGGTTCATATACTTGTCTTCAGGTAGCTGACGTGATCAAGTATGTTATGAAAAAGGGAAACAGTGGAAAGTTTGTGTTTATAAAAAAATGCTGATGCTGGATGAATGAACACCAGTCATTCCCACAGTCTGTTTGTGTCTCATAGATAAGTTCAGATTTACACATATGTCTGCACAGAGAATTGCAGGCAACTGAAATGTCTACATTATCAAGCAACTCATTCCTACACACATTGCAAAAGAGTAGCTGTATCAACTCTCTGCTTTTAAAACTGTTGCATTTGTCAGAGTCCAGCTTTGTAGGGATAAGGCCTGTGCATGTTACTGCCATGATAAGATGCCAGATGTCAGTGTAATTACCCTTTCTTTATCAGGTGTGGGTTTCTCCTACCCTGAGACCAACGCTGATGTTCAGTTGTGGAACTGTCATCCATCATCACATCGCAACACACAGGGACAAGGACAGGTTCACAAAATCCATGAGGCTGAGGCCATATCCTGGGATCTGACTCTTCTTCCACAGATGAAAAGTTGGTGTGCAGAGTCTTTACAGAATACTAGAGACTTCAACAGTGCTAAATACGCTGTGATCAGAGACAAGGGAAAGCCACAGCAATTTCCCTCAGCATCTGAGGATGCTTGGATCCCAGGTTTAGCTTTGCCAGCTAAATGGTAACAGGGATTAAGGAGAAGTTCTCATTTCACACCTCAGGAATGCTCCAGTCCTAGGCGACAGCTCCCATCCCTTTAATTAGAAGCCCTCCCATGCCAGACATTGTAACTAGAATAAAAGGATTAGAAAACAAGCCACACAAATATTTGTTGATGAGAGATAGGAATGAATATCACCCCCACACACATTTGCATCCAGGTTTTGATATGGAACAGCACTGGCACACAGAATGAAAATGCAAACTGCAGCAACATGCACTAGGAATCACCATGCAAGAGGAAGCAAAAATAAATAAGCAGTTGAAAAGTACCTCAGAAGTAACCTTGCTAGACAGTAATTTACAGGTGTACTGGTAGAAAGGGAAAAGACCAGCATTAGTACATTGAACAAGCATGTTATAACTAGGAAACAAGAACACAATAGAGAAATGGCAAGAACTGGCACATCCCAGAGTACAGGATTTCAAGCAACTTGGTGTCATAAAAAAAAAAGGTTAGTCAGTTTGGTGTTTTTTTAATGACGTTGCTTGGCCAGTGTCAGTCTTGTTTGCTACCAGTGCTTGACCCGTTTTCTTGCTGATGCTTTTTCTTTTTCTTAACTGGTGAAACCTGTGCCATAACACATCCTCTTTGGAAGAAACTGCCCTCTTGCCTGAGCAGTGAAGCTCTTCCAAGAGCAGATGCATTTTATTTGCCCTCTGCAAGGCAAAGCCTGCAAGATCCAATCACAGGGACCACGTAGTAGCCACTGAAGCCAGACAATAAAACAGAAGGTGGTGATGTTTAGAGGAGAGGCAGTAGACATCCTACTGAAACCACCCTCCTGCCATTTGGTGTGTCTTATATAGGGAGAAACCAGTACTGCTCATGTGCTCACCATAGGAGAGGTTTCCATGGACATCAAGACTCTCTGCAGTCCATTCAGGAGTGTGGATCCTGCCTCCTGCCCCTGCCACAGCACCCTGGCTGCTCCCAGTACCTCTGGAAGTCTCTGGTTTCCCTCACAGACAAAGAGCAATGCTGTGCCATGTCCAGCTCTCAGGACTTAGTGCTTCAAGCAGCAGCTGCCTGTCTCTTATGTGCCAGTTATGCTCCTTCCCCCATTATATTTCAAACAGTTTTAAGAATTGGATAGTGATGTGCTCTTCTGTTTTGTTAGTTACAGAAGTCTTTTCCCTGAGCACACAGTCAAATGTCCCCTGCCAACAAATCAAAGTTGCTTGTTGTTAAAATAATTATTGCTTATCCTGGCATATAAAACTAAGCTCATACTAAGAGTGAGACGAGTGCAGCACTTCTTATTTGAATTATATTTCCCCTATCAATGGTGGGGCTTGTTTACAAAAGGAGAGCGGAAAAAGGCAGTGAAAAGAAACAAAATGCTCCTGCTGCTCTCCCTGGGCTCTGCAGGACACTGTCCTCTAATAGGATTTTGGGTAGGCAGCAGCAAGAATGTTGTCTGTCTGTATGCAATAGGCATAGAGAAGAGGAGAATGACAACAAGCTGCAACACCAAGGGACTCTGGAGTGCACTGAGGCTCCGTAAATTCACCGCAGGCTTGACAATTCAACCCAGAAAAGGATCCATCCCACAATTTGTCTGATCAGCATTGATGCTCTAGCAGTGCATCTTTGGGAGGCCAGTGCCTGGGCAGCTGTGGTAGAATATAGACAGCCAAACCCTGACCTCTCAGTCAGATGCTGCCCAGACCACCGCTGGTCAGGACATCAGGACTCACTTCAAACTGCAGAAGAAACTACGACATCCTGGCCAACCTGTGTTCTATGGGGCACATGAGCAGCTCTGCAAACACCTGAGGAGTTGCACCACGGTAATTGAGTAGAGGCACTTAGGTCTAATGAGATGTCTTTTGATCTCCCTAATGAGAGGACTAATTTGATGTCTTTTGTGTGCTACACAATGCACAGCAAATGGCATGTGACTATCACAGGCTGTGGGAGAAGATTTCAGTCACAGGCCACCTCTTTATGGGCTGGGCAAGTCACCCTTGTTCTTCATGGTGGTGAAGAAGAGCACCAGCTGAGTGCTGCATCTTTATCAGAGCAGCTTCTCCTCTGTGCCAAGGAGACTGCTACCTGTGGGACTCCCGAGGACCACTTCTGGTTAGCATGGTAGCAGTTTTATGTCCACCTTTAATTTTTAAAGTTCCTTCTGGCCTTTCCACAGGCCGTGAGGGTGTGACATGTCATCTGCACCCACTGGAGCAGGTGGAGCCACCCCATTTCAAGGGGTGCTTTGGGGAGGGAAGAGAAACCTGAGATGCTGCTGCCAAAACAAGGCATGCTCCTGTGTGCAAGCTGGCTTCCTACATGCCAGAAGGGACCAAAAAGTTTCTGGTGGGGACTGGAAATTGATTGGTTTACATTTTGAGTCAGCTCTCCTACAGGTTTTATGTAGCCAGCAGATATGCACCAGGACCCTTCCACATTGCGTTCCTTCTGACTTTAAATATCTCACGCTACTGTGCAATATTCACTGGTAATGATTAAAAGCTGCCAGACTAGTGCAGCATTCATGCTACAAACCTTCACTTACTTCTGTACACCTAATGAGACTCAAACTCGGTGCTTGAGGTCATTATTCTGATGTCTCTAGGAAACGCCTGGACAGCAGTGGCTGCTTCAGCAAACACCGTGCCCATTTAAAGAAGTTCTGTATCGCACTGAAATCTCACTACCTTCATCACTCATTGCCCACAGTCATAATGAATTCAAATAAGAAACACCTTGTGCTCCCTTGGGAAACAGGCTGAATAATGGATGTATCTGAATTTTGATACTTCTACGTATGAAATTCACAGTTTTTCTTATTTGTGCCTCCAAGAAAGAATACCTTAATTGGGCTAAACTCTACTACAGTAATGACTGAAATGCAGACACCCATTTCACAAACTGAAATTCTGGCTGATTGTGTGGAAGAAAAACAACAGGTCCAAGTTAACTTCTGAGACATTCCCAGTACAAATCTGGTGGTTTGCAGGGAAGTTACCCACTTTTACACTGAATCCTGAGCACACAGAGATGGGACTTTAGGGGTCCATAAACACTGGCATGAATACAGACTTGATCTATAAATTTCAAAGGGCCACTAAAATAACCCATTAGAGGGTCTTGGTAACGCTTGAATTAACCTACTGCAGGGCAGCTACTCACTGCCCTTAATATTAGTTAATTTAATTTAAAAAAAAATTAGTATTAATTACTTTTGGTATTTGTAGTGACACTCTCACTTTCTCTCCATTGGTTCTTATCCTTCCCTTTCAAAAACATTGGCCCTTCCAAGGTGATGAGATCCTTGCACACCCACAAGATGATCTGAGCAGGTTCTTGGAAAATAAGGGTTATTTTTCTTGTGAGTCATGGTCTTTAACTTAGAGCAAAATGTGAAAAGGAAAAGTGCACTTACACTGCTGTCATCCATCCTTTCTCGTCTCTTAGTTTTGTGTGTTTCATAATCCTCCATGAGGGTCTGCATCAGGTTCTTGGGCCGCTGGGCTCCTGCAGGCTCCTCGTGTGGTGGGTCAGACTGTGAGACAGGGCCTTCCGTGGTGGGGGATGGAGGAGGCTTGATCTTCTCTATCTTTCCTGCAACAACATGAAAAGGAACGACCTGTTCTAAGGATTCACAAGTTGTTTCCAAAAGATGACAGCTGGAGAAGCATTCTCAGTGGGGTCTGAATGTAGCAACAGTTTGGAATTAAGTTTGTGAAACAATATGCTTAGTTGGGATGGTCGTGGGCTTTTAAAACACTCTCTTCCCAAAATGAACTGCACCAAAACACTACAAAATCTTTTTACAAAACCCAGAAGAGCTACCAAATGGTAAGATGCAAATTTAACCCAGTGCTGTTATTTGCAATAGTATCTGGCTGAACTACCCCTGCTTCGTCCTAGATGTCATAATTAAATGATGTGGAAATGTTTGTAAGATTCTGGAAAACGGCAAGGTATTTTTTTTCCTGGCTCAGACTATACAACACACAGGATGCCACCACTATACACCAGGGATCATGTGCCACATGTCCAAAGAAGGAATCTTGTTAAACGTTGCTGGCATTTTCTTTTCTTCCAGTGCTTTTCATGTGCTTTTTAAGAGTGAAAGGCTTTGGGTTGGTCCCTTGTGCCACTCTTCTCTGCAGCTTCTTCCTGCAAGTATCAGAGGGTGCTCCTGGAGAGAGACCTGTGACAGAACAGGATGGGGTCTCCATCCCTCACACCCTTCACTCGGAGGGGTCACTTGCTCCTGGTGAGAGGCAAGTCAGAGAGAAGTCAGGTTGCTCTCTGAATGAGCGCATTTCACCCTGTTTTAGGCAGAGTGACCCCAGCTGAACAGCTGGGTAAAAGGCAGGTCAGAGCAAGGAGACCACTGCAACATGCTGCAGATGAGCTCAGTGGGTGGACAATCCACATTTTTCCAGGGAGGATAGCCTGTGTTTGTCACCACCAGGCACTGATCCAGGCTGCCCATCTTATCCTGGTGGGAAGAATGAGGTTGATGATGGGAGGTCATGGGTGTGGGAATAATGTGCTGGGCTCTTCATCTATGACAGTAGAAAGCAATGCTGAAACAAAACCAGTTTCCATGGTATGGCAGATCTTTGAAATAAAACAGCCCAGCGGACAGGAAAGTAATAAAGGAGAAAAATCCCCACACCACGAACTCTTACAAATACGCAAAGTAACCAGAAGGATTGTATAGATTTTCATGGAACTTCCTTTTGAAGAGACAAATGAAAAAGCTGTATCAGCTCCTCCAAAAAGCATAATGACAGTGGTAACCACTAGAGAGCAGCCTTGAAACCTGTAAGATTCAGTAGGGTTTGTTCTTGAAGGGAGAAGTGAAACCTGAGTCAACATTGCAGAGGTCTTTTACAAGAAACCCCATTTGGGGCTTTTTTCATTTCTGACTGTTATGGAAAATCCCAGCACTCTAGTTTTTTGTTAAGCTTAAACTGGAGGGATGAGGCTGGGAATTTGTCCCCACTAAATGACCTCATCGGAGACTGGAAGGGGAGTTTCTATGGGCCCAGGTTCTCCTCTGGGTTTGTATTGGCACCAACTCCACAGACAACCAGGAGTTAGGCTGCAAAGCAGGGGCAAAGAGCAGGTCCAGGGCTGCCTAGCTGCATCCATGCATGAAAGCTTGGACTGCTCACCAGGAGAGAGTAAGAACAACCCACTGCCCATTAGGACCAGTGGGTAAAAAAGTCTGCTGAAAACAAGAGGCCTCCTTAAGGGTCAGATAACTTACTGTATTACTTCATTCTTACACTAGTAAGTAATGCAGGAAGAATCAGGCTTCTCTGATGTCCACCCAGCTTTTATACCTTTCCCCCAGGGATGCAGACCACCATAGGATGCTTAGACCTATGGACAAACTGCACACCTGGAAAGAGTTCCTTCCACTCCGCTCCTCCTGGAAACCAATGCAAACCTCAGCCTTTGGGGGTCTGCATTTTAGAAAGGCAGTATCATTGAGCAGATTCACCCTTCCTGGATGGAGGGCACATCAGTTCCCATATTGTAGCAGCAACTCTGCAGCAACATTCAGCTGTTCTGACCAGTGTCACCATGAACAGTGCCACAGGTCCCTCTTCATAGAAGTCAAGGCAGAAACAAGATTCCCCCACTGCAAAACAGTGGTTTGTTGGTTTCTGTCCACTGAAATTCTCTCATCAACTGACTGCTTGGTGGACAGCTCGCCCAGATGGTCATGCAGATGGGTCTGTGTGCCTGTAGATGACTGCAGGGATTGTGAGGTGCCTTCTGCCTCACCTGGCAATGCTTTGGTGACAAACACCCAAAAGGCAGATGTGGCAGCTTCAGGAAAGTTTCTCCCAGGCTTGGTTTCTCATGTTCGGGATTCCCCCTCTCCTCATCATGAGAGAGAAAATATTCACAAAGGGTTACTCTCCAACAGAAAAACCTTCACTGAACCAAGACTCCTGGTGTAATGATTTTCATACCTCCTTTGATGAACAGAATTACTTGAATTAGGCCATACATGAAGGTAGACAAAAGTTCTTCGCAGTCTTAAGCACTCTTAATGAAAGGAACATGGGAATCACACCACTAAATATATGCTGGATCCTCTCATGTCACATACTCATCATCCTATTCAAATAATACACTACCAAACAATCCCAGCTGCTCTGCCCAGGAGGGGTGGTGTACCACCTGCATATTGCAGAAAACCACTGGCTTGCTATGCAGCTGCTCAGCACCTTGCCAAGTGCAGCAGGTGCTGCAGCAAAACAACACAGGAAATGTACAGATTTAAATATATAAATATTTTGGGATCCATGACAACTCTCTAGCCATGCTCAAGCATTATTTTTTCCTTTGGTCTTTGTTGGAAAAGGAGTTTTCTTAGTTTCTTCCTTTCACCTTTCCAGGAATACCCTGGAGATGTGTGCATACATCATGTAGTTATTGTTCCGCTGAAATTAATCTGTGTACTTGCTCCAGTGATCTAAGATGGGTTAAAAGACTGACTCAAAGCATCCCAAACAGTTTTAAAGAATACTCCCTGGCAGGACAGAAGTTCGTGTTGGCTTGTGCTGGGTTGGCTGGCAGACGCTGAGTTTAGTGTTACTGTCAGTTGTATGAAAGTTGTATGCCAGGGTGGCAAAAACAGCCTGTTTGCTATCTAGAGTAATTAGCAGTTATTTCACACATACACCCACGTGAATTGTGTTAATCTTCTGCACTTCAGTCAAAATAGCAGTTCAGTTCACCGCAGTGCTTTGTGGTTTGTGTTTCTGTTATCCACATAATGATGGCTGAAAGCTGTGAAGCAGGACAGGAGCAATAAATAACCAGGGACCACCAGGACACCTAGTAAAGCCCCTCTGCCTAGTCCACCATCAAAAAGCAACCTGAGAGATAGGCCATTGCTAATTAAGTTAATCACTGCACCTCCTCAAAAGAGTTTACACCTCCCCACTTAAAGGATTAGCAGCAAATTTTTCAAATTTAGACATGACCAGCTAATCCCTTTCTGCCCAGGTATCCTGGTGTTAAAAGAAGACCCAATACTTTCTTTTGGAAAAGCATTTTGATGTCAAAAGTACTTCTCTTTCTTCTATTCAATATGATTATGAATTATGATTGTTATTGTTATGACTGTTTTTCTATGTGAAACTAGATATTCAGATTACAGTATCAGTCATGCTCTACGGTATATGCCTTACTGTGCACACATTGATTTTCTTTTCTGCTCTGTAAAACACCTCTGTAACTGGCGCCAACAAAGATAGCAAGATTTTTGTTGTCTCTGTTGAATCACCTTTTGCCCCTGTTTTTTTAAATACTGAAAAGGTGCTGTAAATATTAAAATAAAAGCAAAGCTGCTGCAGTCTTCCAAGGGATTGTATTGTAACCCTTATCCCCATTTTTAAGGATGCCTGAAAGCTTTAACTGCGACACAGCTAGCAGAAGGGACAGCAAGGATGAGCTGAACTGAGGGTATGCATCTTGCAACACTAAAGGTACTGAGCTGACTTCTGCCAGCTGGGAGCTCTGCTGAGCACATCTGCTGTTCAGAAGGCACCAAAAGTAGATTTAAGAATGACTTTGGAAATGCTCTTTGTGGTTTTTTTGATCAATGACATTCTTACACATTGCCATGTATTCATCTTTTCCTAGAAATTAATTATTTGCCTTGTCACCAGCTGCAAATTGCAGTACTTTGAGTCACTGACTAATAGATCCCAATTTTCTTTCTTGAACATACGGCAGTTGGACATTTCAAGGAAATTGTCTGGGCTGCTCCATTTTAAATACAAGTTTGTCATTCTCACCAGAATGCAATTTACAATGAGCATTTCAGCATCAGGCACAAAGTAAATGTTTTTTTTGTGTCAAGAAATAAGCAGAAGAAGTACACTATTTCCCCAGATGCTCTGTTAAAATAAGCATTAGTGTCAGCAGACCTTCCAGCATCACTTGTGAGTAAAAAGCAAACATTATCAGCCTCATTTTGAGCACTTGCAGCTACAGATGGTGCTTCTGAAAGCAGTCATGAGCACACCTTTACATGAGTCCTCCTAGCTGAGGTCTGCGGTGCCCTATCTCTCACATCTTGTCAGACCCTGCCCAAAACATCACAGCTTATGAAAAATGCTGTTCTACAGGAGTAATGACAATTACACTTCAAAGGAATTTTTGACATCTGCTACATTTTTTGGCAAGAAACATGGGTTAAAAATCATCCTGTTTGCTGAAGAATTAAGTATCAGCTATTTATGTGCTGCATCACACTCAAAGTTCACAATCAGACTGGCTAATGGACTAAATCTGAACCTTATTGAAGTTTTCCATGATCCCCAAAAGAAAAGCATCACCCTCTGCACAATTTTTGGAAGCATCACTGGCTCAGATTTACACCAGTGGAAATAAGGAAGGAATTTAAGTACTCTCAATAAAATTAATATGTCTTCACAATGATCAGTGTTAAAACCCCCAGAATTCTAAGTACGTGCAAAGCATATGTAGGTCTATACCCACAAAAATCACTACAAAGATGTAAATCTGACATGTGTTTCTGGTTTGGGTTTTTTTTTTAGATTTTTTTATGTTCCATTAAGCGGGCACGAGTGCTTAGTTTTATTTTTTGAAAAGGAGGAGGAGGGAGATATAGTGTAACTCCTGTGAATGCCACCACTAGGAACCAGAAGTTTATAAGTCAGAAGAGGACCTCTACTGAATTATTAAGCATTTTGCTTGTGATGCCTGTTTAATTTGATAGTGAATGGCACCAGCTCCAATATGTGGCAACTCACAGCTCTGGAGATGTTTGTTCCAGACAAATTTCATTAAGAAGACCAAGAAATACCTGAAAACAGAAAGCAAAGCAGACACACACAAAAAGAAGTTATGAACCCTCCCCTACACCCCCCAAAATGTTTTGAGGGTTTTCTAATGACAATCAACAGGGTATGTAAGTTACTTCTGTGCTATATTTGGGAATAACCAAAAATATCCTCAGGCCTGCTTGCTGACATAAAGTTGGGTTGTCCCATGCCGCCCTCCTGCCTGCAGCTTCCAGGCAGGTGAATTCATGACAACCCTTCTGCCCCCCGAAAAATGATGCATTTGGTCAGAAAAATGACATAAGACCAAATCTGACCTGACCCTTCAGTCACGTTTCATCTTCCCTCTGACACTCATGTTCTTACCTGGTGCAGTTTTGTAGGACACGGTTCTGGTGGGCATGGGCGGTGCGGTCTTCATAATAGGGCTTGGTGCTACCTGCAGACCTTGCCTCTGCCTCTTCAGCTCCTCTTCTCGCTCCTGGGCAGCTCTGATCTCTTCTTCTATCATTGACAAAGTCCTCTGCTTCCTTGACCGTAACTTGAAAGGGCCCACGCTCACTTCAGGCTCTTGAGTGGCCAGTATGGAGGCAGTGCTCCTCAGCTCGGCTGCCTCTGAGTATTTGCTGAAATAGCTGACTTCGTGCCTGTTTTCCTCCACGAGGAATGGCTGGCTGGCTGAGTACACAGGTGACTGCTGCAAACTCTTCTCTTCCCTGAGTCCTGAGTCGTCCTCTTTTGAATTCTTTGGTATGGTGTCCCTTTTTTCTTGAACAGGTGAAGACACCTGGGGTGGCTCAAATACTGGGTTCTGCTGCTCCTTGGAGGCTGGAGCTGGACCAGTGGTGGCTGGTTGCTCTTTGACAGAAATCTCCTTCTCTGCTGAGATTTCTTCTTCCTGGAAGTTTGCTTTATCTGCCTGCTCAGCTATGGCTTGTTGGATGGCATTTTGAACTAGCAGGCCAGCATGGTACTCCAGCTGGTCATCGATCAGCATGGAGTCTGCCAAGGCAGAAGAGGGCAAGTCACAGCCTGGGTCACTGAACGACTTGGAGATGCCTTCACCCCTGCACTCGGCTGGAGTGTCAGCCTGTGGGGTTTGTGGCAAGGAGAAATCAGCCAGTGAGCTTTCCTGCAGGGCGCTCATTGTCTCGTTAGAGGCACCACTGTCACTGATGTTATCCATGCTGAAGTCATTGGAAAGGGTCTCCAAGACAGTGGTATCCTGAGACCTGACAGACAAATCATCCAAACCAGAGTCAAGTTCCTCTGGAGGGGAAGAGGCACTGGCTGACTTTGGGAACTGGTCTAGCACACCCTGTCCATCATCCTTCACTACTGTGAAGACCGCTCTTGCACTCATGAATTCTCCGTCCTCCGCCCACAGTTTTGAGGCCTGTCCAGCTCTGGGGCTATCACTGTAAGGTAACTCTCTTACTTGGTCAGCAGTGGTAGTCTGAGTATTTGTATCATCTTCTGAGGTACAGGAGACCTTCTGTGCTTTGACAACGGTTGTGTTGTTACCCTCAAGCTGTCCTGTTTGCCCACACACTGAAACGGGTCTGGTCACAGTGGACAGCGGCCTGTCTGCATGGGGAGAATTGAGGCTTTTGTAGAAGGGTTTGATGGAGAACATTTTGGGTGTTCCTGACCGCCTTGGTGGGGCCTGACCCTGAGATGGACCCGAATGCTCCATCAGCTGGAACTGCTTTCTGGCAGCGGAGAAGTCAATTTGCTCTGTAACAATATCTTCTTTCTTGATATTGACTGGCTCTGGTGGTACAAAGGAGCAGCCAATCTGTTTGGGGGATGTTGGCGTTGCACCCTGCTGCTGCTGTCTCTCCTTGCGCTGCTTGTACTTCTTGTGAGACTCCAGATGCTCTTCATCTAGTTGATCCTCAAGGGTCTTTTCCTGGGGTGGGTTCCACCATTTGGCGGCAATGTTGGGGTTTTTCTTGACAGCCTGGCTTTTAATGAGTTCCCTTCTTTCCTTTTCAAGTTCAATCATTTCCTCTGATGGTCTCACTTTGCGGACCCTGTACTTTTCCTTCTCTTCCTCATCCTCAAAGAGCTTTGAGGGCTTTTTGTCTTCATGGAAGGCTCGTAGTTCAAACTTAGCCTCTTTCTTTAGGGTTGTAAGAGTTGCTTCTCCATCCTTAGAAGATCTTCTAGAACTATTTGAAGAAGTGGGACTTCCTGGCACCTTCAGACTTTCCCCAGCGTCCTCCTTCAATCCACCCAAGGAATGGCCATTAGATTTCAGGGTCTCATCTGTTATGGTAGCTTCATGTGGTTCAACTACCATGGGTGCCTGCTTGTTGGCTACATTTTCTTCCCTTTCACTGGGTACTGAATCATTACTGACATTTAAAGATGCTCCTGAGCCATCCATAAGGGAGACTGCACTTGGTTCAGGGGAGGATGTCCCATTAAAGGTGTTATCTGCAGCAGAATCACAGCAATTTGCCTCCAGCACTTCATCTAGGTATCTGATCTCTTTAGCAACCTCACTGTCCAGAGATTCGTGCCTGTCCTTAAGTCCATTATGGCTGGCAGCAGGGGAAAAGAAGTGGGCTGGATTTTCTATGGGATGTGGTGAAGCCACTGTGGTGATGCTTTTATGTTCAGAAACTGGAACTTCAATTTCCATTTTCTCTTCCTTTGTAGCAAGCACAGTAGCTGGGTCCAAGAAATTGGCACAGTTTTGGTCTCTGTTTCTTCTCAACCTGATGTCATCCTCAGGAATTCTGGAAGATTTCTAAAATAAAAGAGAATACAACTATGATGAAGTCCTAAAAAGCAACATTTTATTTTATGCAGAATAAACACCATCTGGAAAGCAAATCCCAGCACGTCTTAAACTTGAGATTAAAGCAACCCCTCAGAGTGTGGGAATGTAAGGCAACTCATTAACACGGAAAGCAGAAAGTTACCTTACCATAAGCTGGACAAGGCTCTAAACCAACAAACTTTCATTTAAGTATCTCCCATCTGCTTACTATCCACACTTTGTCATTATTTCATGCCTGTGTCCTGGTTCTCCTTTAAAAATGAGCTTTGGATTTCCAAGGTAGTAATGGCTTGGCAGTTTAGGTTGTTCAAAGGTGTGCACATGCAGCACACCAACACCTATCATTCATCTTGGTATTTTAAAAATGCTTCCTGCAGCTAAAGGAAATCTCATAATGCTTTTACAGATGAAAAGTATTACTGTCCCTGTTTTGCAGAAACAGATGCTAACACGCAGGAAGAGTAGGCGATTCATCCCAAGTTAGGAAAAAAAGGATGTATCAACAGCAGGGAATGTTCATTTCTCAGTGGCTCAATCCTGGTCATCACACATAGGGTAGAATTACACAGTGCTGGAAAGACACCGGGTCTTTCTCCAGCCTACACGGAAACCCACATGCAACTGGACCTGGGAGACAGGAAGCTGACACAACTCCCACAGCAGAAGACCACCACAAGAAGCATGACAGGGACCTGAGTCATGGTCCCCTCCCTCTCACTGCTTTGATCCACAGTGCAGTTGCACTGGATTCATATATCTCCATTATGTATACCCTCTGCTCTCAAGGTATTGAAAGAAATGCCATTTATGTTCTAGTACAGGCAGGTTTCACCCACCATCAAGCAGCCTACTGAACATCCTGTGGGTAAAGTGTGAAGGAACTTTTGATTAAAGGGGTAACATGCATGTTAATGAATTTCTCCAGAATTCTTTACTACTAAAAGGCACAAAAAAAAAAAAAAAAAGGAAACACCAAAAGAAAAGAAGGTGGCATTTTCACCATTATTCTGCAAAAAAGAACTTGCTAACTCTTCCTAACCAAGTGTGACACTTCTATTCACTCTGACGAACGTTTTAAAACAGAAACTTGATACCCTAGGTCTCTGGCTCCCTTTCCAGATGTGTTTCTATGTGTGAGGTGTGGGCCTGGGAAACAAACGGCACTGACCAGACCCTGTGAACTCAGTGACCACCCAACAAGGACACCTTTGTCTGCTAGTCACCCCTGCCCTTGCTGTTCCTTATCCTGCATGCTATTAATACACACTGCAGCAGAGGATGATCAGCCAGGAGCACAACGGAACTTATCAGCGACCTGAACAATCACGTTGCCTCTGAGTTTATACAGGCAGTAAAAAGCATTTGGCACACCTTAAGGAATTAGTCAGCCAGCCAGAAGAGCTTTCTTTTAAAAAGCACTTTGAAAGAGCTTTTTGTCTAATTATGTAGTTGCACACAGTTGAAGATAACGTTTCATCCATTAGCTCTTTTCTTTTTAATTGTCCTTAAACACTGGGAAAATCCTTTAAAAAGAACCAACCAAGCTGCTTTTATCTATATATTGCACCTGATACACTTCACTGTTTCTTTCTACTAGCATTTCATTTTTTGCTGAACCTAGAAATTCTCCAGCTTAAGTTTCTAGCAGTGCTCTTCTTAAAGCATATCACATTTTTCACAATTTAAATATCTAAATGAGGCCAGTTTCTTCTTTAGTCCTATTTAGAGATCTAATCAAGAAATCATAAATTCTGCAAACAAATGCAGAACAACCAGCATAAGAAGTCCTAATGTTTTTGAGTGGGCACAGCAGGAATTAAAGAACAAACTTTCTTTTAACCTGAAAGGGCAAGAATTGCTCTTGATTTGCCTGTGGAGCTCCATGTATAATGACACAAGAGGTACTTGAGTGACAGGAATAAGTCTGCAATTCCTTTCTGATATTTGGGTTTAAATCTCTCCTGCCTGACTTGCTGGTGCAAAATGGGGGATGTCACTACTTGGAGCAGCCTGTGCAAGGGGACATAGGCACCAGGACAGGACTGCTGGCTGTCCCCTTTCACACACACACTGTGGGTGTACATGTCATCATGCTGCTGCTAACATACCCTTCTAATCAGACGAATCAAAGGCACTAGTGATACTGGTAGCTAAGTACATGTTCTCTGTAGCTGCAGGAACACAATGTCCAATCTTCAATGGACACAGAAAATCAGGTATCAAAGCTGTGCACCTCAGCTTCTGAAACACATCTTGCTGAACTAAACCAGAGAGCAAAAGCTGCCCCCGCCCCTCCCCCCCCACCCCAATATCCCATGCTTCTTGTGCCATGCAGTTGGGAATATCCCCCAGTTGTCCAGAGACCCCTTTTACTAAAGCATGTCTACTTCCATCACTGCTTTAATGTATGAACCACTTGAGATTATATCATGTTTGGGTATTCAAGTGAGGGAGAAGAACCACAGGCACGATACTTTACTTAATGAGTAAGAGCCCAGCCTCTCCTCATAGCTGCAATCCATAGCTGACCAGTAAGGCATATACAGCAACTGTCTAATCAGGGCACACATTTATGACCCTATGTAATTCTGAAAGTGCCTGTGTCTGCGCAATTAGTGTGGCATATGTAATTATGTAGTAAGACAGACAATTATGCAGCAAAGCCTAGGAGGAAGCATTGCTCCTAATAGGAGGGAGCCTTTTTTTGCTGGGGATTAGTAACTAAGCAAGGACAAGGCTTCCCACTGGGGCAGAGAAGTCAATGAAGAATGGCAGAGATGGAAAAAACCCAAGATTTAAAACCCACCCAGTTTTTCCCTCACCATAATCTGGGGCAATTTTGTGAAGCCATGGCAATGAGAGCATGCTCCAGACACTTGTGAGGAACAGAAGTAAACCTACTGATGAATCACCTGAAGAAGATAACTGACAAGATTGTAAGGATGGAAGCAGCTGGCAAAATGAACCATTTCAAGACAGCCCATGCCACAGAGACCATCAAGGGTAACCAACTGGCTCAGGGAAAAGTGGCACGCATAGGGATGACGACACCATGAGTGGGAGGAGGCTTGGAAAAAGGTGGTGTGACACAGAATGTCCCTGCATCAGCTCTAGCAGAAAGGGAGGACCTTGCCAGGGGGCTGCTTTTGCCTCTCCATGGTAAGTATGTTCCAACAGCTTTGTATTTGCTGCCTACAGGGAGGAGGCTTTCCAAAGCCTGCAGCATTACAAAAGACTGTAAATGGCAAAAGGGCTGCATTCAACCCTGACTGTAGCCAGCAATACAGCTGCACAGCGATTCTCACTCACGGCTCGTCCAGACGCACATTTTCCAGAAGTTACTGCTACATTTGCACAGTCTCTGAATGCATTCATTTCTGCTTAAGTCAAGATGCATCAGGGTAATTAGCGTCATTTCTACAATGCTACTGCACTTTAGTAAACTCCGGTTATTAGCAGCTTAGAGAATTATTAGCATAATTCCTCCTTGGTTGAATTCTTCATCTACAAAAGTGTATGTGTTTGGGCAATCAACTCTTTTAGGAGGAAAAAATGTGGGTGTGCTACTAGCAAGACCCAGCAAATGTACTGCCAGTGCCTTCTTTTGTTTGATGCGAGGCAAAATGCATATGACAACAAGTGGGAGGCAATTCTTCTGAGCCACACGAACATTCTTCTGTAGCAACACCACGGGATAGGGGGTATGGGGATAGAAGAAGAGAGGAAAAAGATTAAAAAAATAAAAATATTTCATAGTTTAAAAAAATTCTAAACCACACATTTCTCATCGTGGGCTTCTCCCCAGTCTCTCCAGCCAAGTGTCAGGACAGCTTCTGATGCCATTGGCCTCCTGGCACCATTAGCGTTGTCTGCTTCCCATTTGTTCAAATTTCATTTTCCTCTGGAGATGTCCTGCACTGCACCCACTTCTCCTCCCACTGCCTGATCACTGAGCCAGTGCTTTGTTCACCACTTTCCCCTCTGCTCCTGGAGCTAACTCTTGGGCCTGTCATGCTTCTAAGCAGTTTTAATACAATAGTGTAACTTAATATCACATTTGCGTATGGCTGACTCGCTAACCCACACCTCCCAGTCAATGACAATCATCTTCTTCCTCTTCACCTACTGTTTTGGCCTGCCTTTCCCACGTCTCTTTGCAAAGAGAAAAGGAATCAAATTACGTATTTACGAGGGAGTTGAATCTGGCAAGCCTTCAAGAGAGCAACTGCTTTCATTCAGCTCATCCTTTTGAAGAACAGTCACCATCTGCATCTCATAAGGAACTAGTCTCAAGCACTGCAAAGATACAGAAGCCATCTGAACCCCCCCGCTTCAGAACCTTGTCCAGTGAGAAAATCCCTGGCCAACACAAGTACTGCTCTACCCTTGCTGGTAACAGGAAGTATTTCCTTAGAAGAAGTGGTTTTCTGTAGAAGAACGGTGTGACATGGAAATGCTGCAAGTAAGAAAAGTAAAAAAAAAAAAAAAGAAAAAGAGTAAGAAAAGTAAAACCAGAGTTGTACAAAGTGCTAGCACCCAACCCTCACCGCTCACGTTCACTACCACACAACAGGTGCTCCACCATCCCACATGGGAATGACAGTCCAAAGCACTGTGATGTCTCCCCCCTCACACCAGCTGGTGCACTCCCTCCACCCCTCACAGCAGCTGCCACTCTGTCCACCTCCAAAATCATCCTCCTCATCGTTGGAAGGACATGACTGATTCAGGTGAGTGCTTTGCAGAAAGCGGTCTGAAGAAATGTGCCAAATACTTGGAAATTTCCTAGTCTAGTCAGCTAAGAGAAAGCAGCACTAGAGAAAAACTCTTCAAAAAGATTCTGCAACTGGAGAAGAAAAGGGTTGCAGCTGATGATGGGCAGCTGAAGGAAAGGTAGGGGATTTCTACTCACACTGTCTATGGGAACCATGTCTTTTAATTAAAAAAAACCAAAGAAACCCAAAAATACCCACTCAAAAGCAAAGTGTTGTGTTCTTGCTCCTCCTACTTTTCCATGCAATACCATTATACTGACTCCAAAGGGCTTTAAAAAATGCTACGGAAAGTGTGTCCAAAAAGATAATGATTTCACTTGATGAAATTAGATAAAATTAAATTTCAGAAATCAAAATCCTCAAATCGCGTTACCGAATTTAAGACATACGCTGAGAACTCCCTTGAATAGTTCCATTCATAATCCTGCTTGCACACATACAGCAAAACCTGGCCTGCTGTTCTGACATTGCAGTACACAGTGTTTTCAAGACAGTTGGAACCCATTTCTGATGACTAAAATGCATTAGCGTTGAGTGTCACCAAGTGACATTCTCTGCAAGCAGCTCACTCTGCTCTTCAGTGACTTGTCTGAGGTAGCCAGACAGTACAACAGGCTAATTTTCTTTACCTGGTTTATCTCCTAAGCACTTCAGAAACCACAAGAGTACAGTCTAAAAATCGATGCAACTTCGTACTACATCCCCTTAAGAAGCAGTGGGGGGATGTTGCGGCAAACAGATAGTAATAAGGCTTGTGGGGATACAGTGCTCAAACAAGTAGCTACTTGGAGAGCTTGCTGTGTGACATTTTCTGAGTGCTTTTCTGTATGCCCTTATTTGTCTGCTTTAGAGAAGGAGCTACGATTGCATTTGCTCCCAAAGCTTGTGAAAGGCTTTGCAATATTCTTTTTCATTCCAGCTGAGCTGCAGACTTCAGCTTCCCCATGTGGTACTTTATAAAGCTCTTCTATCAAATCAAAGTCCAATCTTCTTTTGCTGCTGTAATAAATTAAGGATGGAAGAAAATGGCTCAAAGATTATGAAAACATTAAAGATGAGCATATACTGTACGGTAGGATATTTTAACGATGAGCACCCAATGAAAGATACTGTATTTTTCCAAACTGGTCTTTAAAGGTCCAGTAGTTTCTATGCCCTCAAAGGCAAACAGCCGAAGCTTTTCCTCAGCAAACTGGGACCCACCTTTAGAATAACCCTTACTACTTTCCACTAACTCCAAGGTATGCAAATTGGAAGCAGTTTTCTAAGGTAGGAAGCCACCTGATCTTTTATGCCAGTTATTTTCTTTTATTCCCTAAAAAGATAGATCTGGTCTCTCTCTGTGAAGAATTTGCAACCCTAATGACTGGACTTCAACTAGATATATTCCTTCTTTAAATTAAATGCTTGTGCAGCTGTTGTGAAAACCAACAACCTGAAAGACTAACTAATCTTAATTAAGTATTTTCATTCCTGCAAAGAACTGCAATTGAATGGGGCACCTGCACAGACAAAGTTGTTTATACAGAAAAGACTTATTAGTGAAAAAGGCAACTAACTTCTGAATGAAAAAAAAAAACTCGCCTCTGATAAGGAAAAAAACACCACAGAGGCTCTTAAGACTATGGTAGTTACAAAGCTGGCACTAGGGAAAGCAGTATGTAATCAAGGGGTGTAGACTCGGATACTACAGTGTGTGGGGCTGGTGAGCTTTGCTGTGAAGGCTCTGTTCAGTTCTGCTGTAATCAAGATGCAAATCTGAAATTACAGGAAGCTGTGATTGAACTTTCATTCAGAAACTGCAGCACCATTTGGTACTGTCACACTCCACTCATTTTCTATCAGCATCCAGATAAGAGGATGCCCTGAAGAGCTCCAGAATAGTGTTTCACACACACTGGGAAAACCAGGAACTCCTAATACCCAAAAGATCAATAAATTGATTTTAGTATGATTTTGGGTACAAGAACCTGCATTCAAGAGACCATTCTCTTTTTCTCTACAATGTTGGCTTCTTGTAACCTCGGTCAGCCTGAAAGAGCAACTGAATTACAGCAGTAAATGCATGTCTAAGAAGGCATTTCATAACTCCATCAACCTCATCCACCCAAATCCCACCCCTGATGTTCCTTTCACTTCTAAATTAATTTATATCTCAAAAGTGCATAGTTCTATTGCTTCACCCAGTTCCCCAGAACAGTACACTGTGAGTGAGGGAATGGGAAATAAACCAACGCTGCTGAGAGGCAGCACTAGACTCCAGGTCAATGGAAAACTATCAGTGTATTAATCAACTACACCACCACAGTCCTTCTTAACTTTGTTACATGTTTTTCCTAAGGGTTAGTTTTCCCTGGCATGTCTCAAAAAAACGTGTCTTTGCTGAAACAAGAACGAACTATGTGAAATCTGATTTACAGAGCATGTGGTGCTAAGTCACTTAGAATGGTAAACACAATCTCCTAAGGCGGTCTACAGTGCTACCTAAGGAAGCGCAACAGCTGGATGAACTGAAGAGTACCACATCCAAATAACACATAAGGAGCATCACAAAGTTAGAAAAGTGTCCACTATCTGGCAGGCAGGGAATACAAGGTATGATACAATCCTTAAGGAATAGAAGGAGAATTTCTTCTTCACAGCTGGAGGTCACAGATGAGGTTCGGTACCACGAACCATCGCATCTGTAGAGTCCACTTGGAGAGGCTCCTCTTGGTGCTGGTGGATCTGAGGTCAGAGTTCATAGCTCTCTCGTTAGTAGCACTCCCTCACGTTCTGCCTGTGGGTTGATGTTAAGTGAACGTGGAGGAATCCCAACTGAATGAGGATAGAAAAATGTTCGGGTCAACGGAGTGCCCAAGGTAGACAGCGAGTTGAGCTGGGCACAGCTGCTGAATGTACACATGGAAAATAATCAGGGTTTCACAAAACGCTGCAGTTGAAATCCACCCAACACACATCCAGTGGAGGATGTAACAATGGCTTTGGTAAAGCATGATCTAATCCCAGCAGGGAGGGGAAAGGACGCTAAACTAAGCCTTGCTTTTAATACTCTCTAACCCATCTAGATAATGTCAGCACAAGGAAAGCGTGACCTTTATGGTCAGTTGCACAAAAAAACAATGAGACAAGGAGATTTCCAAAATTCCTTAGTCTTTTCATTGGGGGTGGGGTGGGGGTCCTATTCCATGTAAAGAACAGAGTTACAAACCTCGTCTGTAAAATGTGAGATCCAGAGAAAAATGCTGGCATATTAATCATTTTGGGGCATGAGAAAGGGACCTCCTGAGGAAGGAATTCAGGTTAGGCAGGGGCAGGAGGAAAGCAGTAAATGGAGACAAAAGGCCGTGCAGTTCACTCATTCTCCAAGCAGATCTTATGGCTGCTAGGAAAGCTGTTTTAATACATTGGAGGAAAAGAGATAGACCTGCCATGAGCACAAAGGAGGCTTTCTGAGATGTATTAGTGTTAAATTAAACTCTTCTGATGCTACATATTCTTTCACTGGCTGATACAGTTCTGTAAATCTTTCATAAATGGCCTAAACTGCATTTTCTGAACAAAGATACATGATCCCTCTGTGTTGCAGCCTTTTTATCACTTCCTTTCAAGGGCAATATAGTAGGAACTGAATGCTTGAACAGAAGCAAGCACCTACAAACCTTTGTAAACAAAGCCTAAAATAGATAATTTTTAACTTTCTTTCACTTCTTTCCTTCACAAACACCAACTGCCAGAGATCATAGTGCTTTTACACAATTTCCTAAAGCCTAATTAATAATTGCTGCACTTATAAAGGGTTCAAGATCTACTGGAGTTTGACAGGAGTGATGCTGCTGAGAGGGCTAAATAAAGGAGCAAACAATGATGGGGGTTGGGGAGTCTAAACACCTATTTCTCTTTGAGAGCTGAAGAAGGTTAAGAATTATTAGTGATGCTTTGCCTCTGTCTGTTGGACTTGTTACAGGTGCTCTCATCCATTCATTTAAGGCCCATCACAAGAATCTCCTTATAGAAAGGTATGTATGCCCAGGTAGCTGTGCATAGGGCAGTGTGTTGCACCCAACAGTAGCCTGCCCTGCCTGGAGCATGAGGAGCAGGGCAATGATTATTTCACTGCCCACAGGGAGCCTTGGGAGGGTGAGAGTACCTGGGTTGAACCAGCCAGCTGGTTTGAGCACTCCATGAACTGCTGCCTTCCCAGTTTTTTAAGGAAATGTGGCTATTTTAAAGCTAGAGACCCCGAAAACTCCCAGAAAAGAAAGTGCATTAAGCAGCCTAAAAAGGTCGCAATTTATCTATGACTTTACCCAAAATCTATTTTCAGCAGTTACCTCCAGACTCAGGCAAAAGCAGATTGCTGGAATATTACCAAAGTAAAAATGAGAGGAAATTAAGAAAGAGGAAATCTAGCCCAGCCCTACGTATAAAAGGTCCTGAATTACATAAGTGTGTGGGGGGAACGACATAGAATGGTGATCAAAGGATGTATCTGAAGTCTCTGCCAATAGCTGTGTTACTCACACAAGCGGAGAGAGAAGCTGCTTTGAACAAGAGCCTGGCACAGCACCTCCCAAGCCATGCTTTCCAATGTGCCACCGTGCTTGGAGCCATCAGGAAACCACCACAGAGAAATGCTCTGGTTCCAGTCCTCTTTTCCCAAAACATGCCACGGTGAAAACAGCACTTGGGGCACTAGGTAGAGGTTTTACCCAGGAGATAAAACTTTGTAACTCGAACTTTAGTCTGCAATTCACTGTGTTCTTCCTCTAAGGGTGTGCAGGTAATGTAACTTTCTGAATGTTGCAATTAGAAAAATACCCGAAGACACACACCCACAAAATGAAAACTTCTGTCATTAAATGATGAATCCATCGTAGCCAAGATGACCAGGGACTCTGACACACCATTTCCACAAAAGGCCAGGAAATCAGTAATATTTAACAGAAAAATAAGTCACACTTTAGGGTCTACAGAACAGTTTTGCTAATAAAAGGCCAAATGTCTACAGTGCCTAAAAGGGAGGATGTTGCTAAATTCTCCACATGCCATTGCTGTCCCCAGGCTATAAATATGACCTACCATGTGAGTGGGCATTGTGAGCAGTTAGCAACTTCATCTAAGCTTTGGTTGTAATACAAACTAAGCACTACAGTCATCTCACTGTCTCCAGCAGGACGATGTTTCATTCAAAGTTAAGATTTGGATAGGATTTTTTTTCTCACTGCTTATTTGGGGAAAAGCAGTTGAGAAATCCCAGAATAAGACATTCCCTTTCAGCACCTACTACTTCCTGTCCCTCTGCCCCTGCTCCCCTCCCCTCTTCCAACCAAAGACTCATTATTCCTTCTTTTCCTGCTGAAAAGCCACTGATTAAATGACCAGCACATCTGGACTACATTAGGATATTATTTGATTAAGGCATTCATCACTTGCTCTTTCAGCAAGTGGAGAATTAAGATAATGGTGGGTGAAAATGGTGTTATGTGAACTGGCTAATCCAGCTCACACCGTGCTGCTTGAAAAGTCAGATTGTGGGGTGTTTTTTTTTCCTCCTAATTACAGAAAAATGAAATAAACATTGGTTAATTCATTTAATGTTGGCAAGATCATTAATGAGAAGTAAGCTGTTGCATTAAGGGTTGCTGTCATCTGTATTTCTCAGACAATTTGCTGTCTGCTGGGAAACGCTTGCTTGAAGTTTATTACAAGCAGTCATAAAAAAAAAGCTCCCCGTTGCACTGCAACCCACACCTCACATTTCTGTACAAACAGCAGTTTAACACATTCCGGGTCAAGTTGCTTTAGAGGAGAGGGGGAACAGGCACAAAGGGCTTAACCGGGTCTGCTCCAAACGAGTGTTGTTTATTACACGCAGCAACTTGGTTTCCAGTTTGTGAAGTGACTGCTCGAGACTCTAGCCACGGAGTCTGTGCACATAAGAAAACCAAAGCACAGGCTAGAAGGAAGGATCACGTTGACTTAGCTTGCAGATACTTTATCCTAAAATATCCTTCCGCATCTCTCAGGAGCTAAAGAATGTGCTACCCTGGTGCACGCACAGAGGTATCAACCAAGTGCCACAGCCAGCATAAAACGCCATAGAAACCAGGAATGCTGTTGCTGCTAAATGTGCCTGCTCACACTATACTTACATTTCCTCCAGTGCTAAACAGCTAAAAGATGAAGCTGAACAGACGCCCTTAAAGCCTCTTCTATCAACTGGAGTTTGCTTTACCATGTCAAGAAGGATAACACACTTGACTAGTGAGAAACACATCCCCAGAACAATTACAGAATTCAGCTAAAAGTCTTTGCTAGTGGTGCCTAAACAAAACGGACGCTGAACATGTGGGTGTTCCTCCTAGTTATCACATGTATAGGATATATAAAAGAACCTTTTCTCTGTAGAACCAATATTATAGCGTGTTACACGTAAATAGAAAGTTGTAAGTTTCAGAAAGCTCTGCTCACTGTTCACAATGAACAGAACAGCCACAGACCGACAAATTCCACAGCCATCTCAGGGAAAAATGGTATTTTATATACTCCTCCCACTATTGAATGATAATGGCTCAGTGCAGATACAAGTCACAGGTCAGAAAGCTTGGCTTACCCTTTCTCTCTCTCTGTCTCTCTCTCTCAATCTGTTCCTTCAAACTCTGAAGCAAACCCCAAAAATGTCGTTTTCCACAAAAACCTTTACTTTATTTGGCTTGTTAAGTCAAATTCCTTCCCCAGCTCATTACAGGGTTGTGATGTCATAGGCTGAGGGAGTGGGATGACTTTTTTTTTTAAAAAAAACCCCAGCCCTCCCTCAGCCCATTCACACAAAGACACTGTTTAAAAGGAATATGCCAGTTCACAGGACTCAAGAAGAGCATGACTTCACTTACCCTGTAAAGGAGCCACCTTCTTAGAGTTCCCTTCAGAAGCATTGTGTTGGCAACGGACCCAAAGACCTGTTTTCAGCTAGCATAACCAGGATTTTATTGGTTTTGTGCTGGTTTTGGTGTTGCTTTTTTTTTTTATTTTTAATTGTTGTGGGGGTTTTTGTTGCTGTAGATTGTTTTTGGGTTTTTGTTAGGTTTTTTTGGGGGGGGGGTGAGGGGAGGAGGAGGAGGGTAGGCATAAGCCAACAACACAGCATGTGGCTGGCTTTGTACTAGAAAGGAGCAATTACACGAAGGGCTGCTATGAAAGGCACAAGCTCCAAGCAGTAATTTGCAGAGTTTTTTACCTACTGGGAAACAAAAAAAAAGGATTGACTATATATTTTTTTTTTCTACTGGATAAGCTTAGACATTATCTGAAGTGCTCAGGGCACTTTTGGTAGCCTTCTACTTCAGAAGATTCATGTCAGGACAGTGGTCTCCAGCCTGTAGGAAATATGTCAGCCACATGGAAAACAACTGAAGTCAGGGAATGTAAAAAAAAAAAAATTAGGGAGGGTGATGTGGGAAAAAAAACCCACACAGTTTTCTACAGTGCAGTCCTTGTTCATTGCTGCTGCCTGGAGGGGCTAGTGACATTTGAGCAACCCTGGATTAGGTTTCCTGCAGGCTTGATAGTTAAAGCTAAAACCATGAGTTATGCTGACCAGGCATCTCCTGTGAAGGTCCTCTGGACTTTGGGTTAAAATGGCTTGAATCTAGTGTCACCTTACATGTGTTGCTATAGATGACATAGCTTAGGTCTTGGAACTGTGTATTTTATGGACCTGAAGAGTTACATCATTGTTTGCTTTTTCACTACTTCTAGAACATCAGCAGAGGGAAGGTACAGCCGCCTTCTACCAGCAACAACGAAAATGAGCAGTGGTGATGATATTTTTCACATGAGAACCCTTGAAGGCAGTGTTAGCTCACTTCATCTGATGCTCAACCACCTGCCTGAGCCATACTAAATTAAGTTAGATCTCTAGTTTTAAAATGGGTAGATAGAAGTTATTTGCCACCTGTTGCATATATCTGTGAAAACAGAATGAAATAAGGTTCTAACAGGAAAAAAAGAAAATACAGACACCATCCCTGTCCTAAAATAAAACTAACAGTGTCTCTAGTGAGCCTGAAGAGACAGGAAACATCATGTTCTTTCACATCTCCCCTCATTCTGCCTGGACACAGGGTGGGAATCATAATACACAATTACAACTTTTCCTATATTACCTTTTTTCTCATTGGATGATCCAAGAATTTTGCATTATGGTGAGGGATAAATGCCTTACAGAGAAACCAATTTTTGTATTAATCAGTATGGATTTAAAATGCAATTTCTGTATCTCCTTATGGAATAAGTACGAAGTTCAAGTAACCCTGCTCCACCTGTGGCCACTGAAGGTCACAAGATATTTACCTTTTGTACTCTCCCTTCCACCAGCCTCCTAAAGCCGTGTATGCTCAGTAGGTCACCAGAGGACAGAGCTGTAAGTGGAGCAATTCCCAGGTGTGCAGGAGATGGTGCTCAAGACACTTGTTTGCTACAGGCTCACAGGAGTTGCCCACTTGACATATAAACACTCAGCTTCTACTGCAACCTGGACAAGTTACACTAGAAAACAGTCTGCTTTTGTTTTGTTTGGTTCTTTTAAATCACCTATTTGTCGCTTGTATCAATTAGTTTTGGAAAACGTAATACCAACATTTCCTTAACATCAGTTGTGGTCCAAGAATGTTGGTAAAGAAGATCTTGTGTACAATATAGCAGTGTAGCTTAGTGGCAAAGGCAGTAGAAGCACCCTCTTAAACCCTGTTCTGCTAGAACTGGCCTCAAATAAACAAACAGCATTTTTTTCTCCTCAGGAATTCAGACCCACCGTTACTATCAATCAAATAAATGGTTTATGTTTTGGTGTCATCCTCATCATCCCCCCTTTAAAGCCTTGGTCCCTTTGAATAGAATGTCGAGTTTGTCTTAAAAAAACCCTACAAAATAATTCTAGTCCTCTGAGCAGAAATCTGAAATGGCTTAATGATCAAGAAACAAATAAAAGTGCCAAAAGTCTACCTCAAAGAATACTTTAAAATTACTCCCCTTAACTTCTTCAAGTGCAAAGATTCTCTACACACATGTATTTTAAACCACCTCTCCTGCAACACTATAAGCCCTGGGGCCTTGGGTACTCTACATCATGCCATTCTTCAGGGTAGTAACCTTATGAAGATGGAGTGGAGTCTGCATGAACATCACAGATCCACCAATCAGCAAGTATTGTCTTTGGGAGACATCAAGGGCATGATTATAAAAGACAAAGTGATTCCAGCCTCAGAATCTGAGAGAAAAGGACCATTTTAAAGCAATTTACCTGTTTCAGGCCTCCAATCTTTCAAATTTGCAGCACAAACGTACATTAAAACCAAAGACGCTGGATTTTGCCACTAAATCTGTGTACATTGAAAACCTAGTGTGAGGCAGGAAAGACCTATTTTTTTTCTGCAGATCTGAGGATCCTCAGGTGTGCAGCCAAATTTGTCTCTCAGAATGGCAGGTCACATGCTGTTTCAGTGGTGAATTACCCTTGTCAGTGGGAGAGACTCTAACTGGCCCCAAGACTGTCTTTTCTGTGCCAGGAGATCAGCCAAAAGTGTAGGTGGCACCATGATGTCCACAGGGGCCTCCTGACCTTGGGACACTTCTTCAATTCAAAAACCCCCTCTTTTATGAGCTTTCAGGATACCTGATGAAGTACTGGTTGTGGGGCACAGTTGGTGCTATGAGTGTTTCTGGGAGGACTTTCAGATTTTAGCTGCTAGTTGTAATTTGTGGTGATGGTTAAACACAGCAGAAATCATGAATTCTTCAAAAGTGTGTCAGATTTGCAGTGTTATACCTCCTGATGGAACAGTAATATAACTGTAGTGGTCACATAAACTTAAGTTCTTTCAGCTACCTCAGGACACAGATGCTTCCCAATTAGCCCGAAGACCTCTCCAGGCTGGAGACAGATAATGGCATCACTTCAACCTGCACCACAGGGTCATCATTACAACCTGTTCCAAGGGCTAATTCTAGTCTTGAAGGATATGTTTGGTAAAAAAAAAAAAAAAAAAAAAAAAAAGTGCTCCTCTTTATGGAAAATGTCTGCAAGCCTGAAGTAAAGCACACAAAACCCCTTTCCTTTTCAGGAATAAACACCCTTCTGAGCCTGTTGGATTAGCACCCTTATATGACCACTAGATTCACGATGTGTAATGCCAGAAGAAATACAAATACCAGAAGCATTCCCTTACCTTCTTCTGTACCAACAATCTTTTCATGATGCATATCTCATGAGAGAAAGTGTTATCTCTCTACTCTGCATCACAGTAAAGTTGCCTGCACACAAAGGAGGGTCTTACGGACCAGCTACTGTTTTGGCTTGTTATCTTCGAGCTGTATTATCTCCACCAATGTGTCTGTCTGGGACTGTTAAATGAAAAGTGCCCCAGCAGGCTGGCTCGTGGAAGTGAGACCTGTGCTTGAGTATGCAACTGCTGAGCTTCACTAAACATTTTAAGCATCTAATTCTCAATTAAATTCCTCCTCAAAAAAACAACCCTATCAAGCCAGCAGAGGATATGGTCAGTGAACATGGGAGGATGTCATGTGCAAGGGACTGGAGTAAAACAACAGAGATAGAGGAGATGTGGTAAGTCTTCTTGCATTTTAATGCCAGCTCTGTCACTGGGTTCAGTGTTTTTTGGTTTTTCAGTGGACTGCTCCATTCTTCAGCCTGCTCTGCAGGTAAAACATTTCTGACTGCGCTGCACATCCCTGTGCGGCACACAGAGATGCAGGAAGCAAAGCTCAGGAGAGGGGAGGTGGTTTGCTGTGCAAGTGCCCATCCACGCGTGATGCTGGTCAGGTCATGTCTGCTCACAAGCCAATTTTAAATTTTTGGCACAGGGGGCTCATAGCAGGCAAGGAAAACAATCTGACAGAATTCTTTCTGGCAACAACTACTTTAAAAATATAAACATTTTTCTTGGGTATTTCCTCATGTTGAAGTGGCTATTTGATAACCAGCAATTACAAATAATTTAATCTGGTGAGCAACCTTAATTGTTCTCCTTTTGCAGAAATCACATGCTTTAAACCCAAAGGCCACTTCTATTTATTTTATGAGAACAAATAGGCTCTGTCAGTTTCCCCTGGTGCTATAACCAGACCTGCTGTTCTTATAAAGACAAGCAGGATGAGATAGAAATAAAACCAATTTCTGAGGATGGGCTGCATGGACAGCTTGCTCATGCCTCAAACCTCTCCTTTCCGGCACAGATCTCCCACCTGACCACCCCCATTTCAGACACAGCGTGGTCTGGCACAGTGGCTGCAGGACACTAACTGCTCAACAAGAATTACCCAAGGATGACCACCGAAATAAAACTTCCAAGAGAAATTGCCACATTAAACCTTGACAAGGGAGGAGAGGGCTCTTACATTTCACCAGCACTTTGCATTTTGTAGGTGACTCACGGTAGGGACGTGCAACATGGTCACTTGTGGCTGCCCACTTTCACAGGAGAAGGGGCCAGTGCCAGGCTCTGCCACTGCTGGCTCTCAGGACTGTGTCTTCTCATGCTGGGGAAAGGCTACAGATTCTTCAGAAAGAAAATGCCTCTGGCATGTGCTCATACTCCCATGAACATACTCATGCTGGCAGTGGGATGAAGTAATATAAGTAGGACTCACACAGCAGAAACCTTTAACCCTGGTGAAATCCAAGAGTTTGTATTCAGGCCCACTCAAAGAATACCTGGAGGCCCTCTTTTGATGCTACTGGGATTGAAATTCATTTCCCAGGGTAAAAATAGTCTTAATCCTTCTTATTTCCCATGCTAAACAGGTAAAATGTCTTAAAAGATGTGTTCACACTTGACTGCTCAGAAAACTGGGGCTCGAGGGCATTCTCCATTCAGAGAGAAAGCAACATGTGGCATGGTTACTACTCCCAGCACAGCAAACATGAAATACCTTGTCAAAATTACAAGGGCCAGAGCCAAAATGCCAATCAGCTGACAATGCAAGGTTTCAGGAAAAGATGGCTAGAAAAGCAAGCGCAAAAGGTCCTACAGCATCCCACTTAATTGTTTTCCTCGCATCCTTACAGTTAAGATTTGTCTGTTCATCTTCTTATCTACTCCAGTGAGCAAACAAGGAATCAGGAACGACAAAATTACTGATGTTTGCGGTAAGCCATATACAGGGGAAAAGACTTTTCTCTGCTTTCTTAGAATGTGTCAACAGCACTGGCTTATCTATGCTGTAGTTGTGGGTGTGAGGTGGGTGAAAGCTGCACTTCACAACCCGTAACAGCAGACACGACCACTGCCGCTCGGTGTGATTCCTGTGGCTGTGTACAACAGTCACTTCATGGTAAACTTTTCACCTTTGGTCTTTAGAGGTTTAAAAGTCTAAAGCTTCTACAAGCATCCCTCGCTGTAGAGGTATGCAAGTGGATGAGCTTCTCCTTAGTGCTAAAGGTGAGGTAACTCAAGCTGGCCTGATGAGCACTCTCAATAAGTGTAGGAGGACACCTCACCCTGCTGCACACCATCTTCAGCTGCTTCATGCTTCCATGAGTTAGGTGTGCATGGTGGACCCCAAGGAGTAACTGAGCAGCCCCGTATTGGCTGCCTAGTAGGAACAATCCTTGGCCGGGTTTTGCCTCTCTCTGTAAAAGGTGATTTGAAGAAGCTTCTTCTGGGCTGATTTTAAACACTTTTAGCACTTGAGATGACCTGACATCCTACATGCTGAGGCTGATTCTCAGGCAAACACAAAAGACAAGACAAAAAAGAAAAAATCCCAACCCCACGACCACCCAAGTTAAAACAAGCCATTTATTGTGGTAGCAAGGAATGTGCACACAATGTTTATTTTGATTTGTTTATATAAGGTAGCTGGAAACAAAGATCCTTCGGAGTTTTGAAAAACCTAACAGAAAAATGTTTGGTTTAAAATAGAACAAAATGTTTAGGCACCTCCCAGACTTGCAAGCTGGAGTTAATTTCTATTCATTCAGTTTAAATCTGAGTGTTTTAACTCTGGTGCTTTCTTCAAGCATTAGATCTTGCAGAGGCAAAGCAAAGAGGATAGTTCGCGGTTATGGGAGTCAGGATTTCTTCCTAGGAGTCAAACCTGTGCCTGTATTTACAGAAAACTTAATGAACTTTTAGGGAACTTGAGGACTGAAGTGAAAATACTTCAGGCTGTCTGCAGTTTACCTCAGGTTTCAGAAGAAAGTTGGGTATTATCAGGAGACCCTCCCATCACCATCTGTTGAATATGTTAACTAAAACAGATTTAAGCAAGTTCCTCTAAGTATAACCCAGGAACATACAGGGTTGTTACAGGTGTGAGGTTGCTGTAGGTTTGAATGAACACAGTAGTTCAACTAAACATATACAGAGAAAAGTAGGAAGGGGAAATCCCAGCAGACTGGAAAGAACGAGACACTTGATTGCACTAACAGCAACCACTACAGCAGCCACTCCTACCTGCTGCCTACCTCAACAAGACCATTAAGAAGCATGGGGCATCTCACCAGCATCAGTTGGATATGACTAGCCTATTGCCAACTGTCAAACAGTCCCAAGCTTAGAAAAGATGTGTAATTTTCAAGTTGTGTTTAATGCTTCTTTGTAATTAGCCAGCTGTCATTACTTTTATACTTAACATGGGCAAATGTCAAAACAAAATTCCAAACCCAGGTTTTGTTTTGGTTTTTTATTAACAAAATTCCAAACCCAGGGTTGGTTTGCTTTTTAAAATTTTTCTGTTATAATTGATTAATTTTAGCTCTGCTTATTAAACAGCAACAGCAACAATAAAATTACTTTATGGCACAGAAAAGATCACTGAGGATTCTTCTCCCTGTCTCCCTCTGTGTCTTCCTGCCTCCTTGCCAAACCCTTAGCCTCCTGCCTCTCATCATCACTCAGCATCAGCAGAGTTGGGTGTTCAGAAGGAATCCTGCACAAGCAGCAAGATGATTTTGAGCAGCCAACTGATGTTAAGTGTCTCTGGTGCCAGGCAGCAACTTCTGAGGCTAAGCCTCCCAAGAGTGCAGGGTTCAAAGAATTAAATTTTACTTGAAAAAGAGTGGCACATAGCTTTGGATGTACAGGCAGGTTATTTCTAGTAAAAACCCATCCTTAAATTCATTTTTCAAAAACCTTCCAGAAATCCATAATCTTGCTTTCCTGTGCCTCCAGAAAGGTGTAGGAAAACACAAGTAAGATGTCTCCTCACAGCTTCAATCTTAGACATACATCTAATGCCATCCAGAAAGACTCCAGGCCTACAGAAAAAGATGAGCACTGTGCTACTTATCAAATGAACAGTGGACTATCAGAAAATGTTAAGGCAACTTTAACTGCAAAAGAAACATGAATGTGCAGTGATTTTATAGTATTTGGAGACAATTATTTTAAATTTTCCAGTAGTGTCTTACCAATAAGCCTGTGTTGAGGCACTGGCTTATTTCCCAGTGTTAACGAATTTCTTATAGGGCTCCCTGCTATAAATTTAAGCTTCACTATATTGATGGCAGCGTGCAAAAAGTTTTAAATATGATTGTAGTATGACACCCTACATAAATTCAGCATTAAAATTTAGTTAATTCTTCAGCAAATTCATCAGTAAAAGTAATGAATTTCTCCCTGAGCAGAGGTACAACATGAATTCTGGGGCTACAGGATCCCCCCTGAAATTCCACTGCTTTCTGAGACAGAAGATTAAACAATAAAGCAGAAGATGAGAAAACAGGAATGAGCTTGCCAACAGTAAAGGCAATGAAACCAGCACCATGTTCCACTATAAGCATACTCCTCCTGATGCAATAATATTTTCTTATTAAAAAAAATGCTGGGTTGGAAATATCTGAACTGCCTTTCGCACTTCGGAGAGGGAGGTGAAGGAGAATGCTGAAGGAGCTTTTCCATACTGGGGCTGAAAAATCACACAAGGACAAGACGTTCAAAGTCGAAATAATCAGAAGAAAAGGCTATGCACTCTGAAAGTCAACACATGTGCATACAGGTTTGCACGTACTTAATCCTGAAGTGTAAGTGAGATTTTGTGTGCATTTTAAAAAATAAATTTGAATAAAAGATGTTTAATACCAAAATCTTCCTAAGGAGAGGGCTACTAGTATCTTTTATTTGTACGTTAAATTAATTCATAGAACACATGGGAGAGACTATTTTTTTTTATTTTCTAAGAGCATTACAACATGATTTCTTAATGACATGATTTTAAAATATTCTCTTGCAAATTTATTTCTCCTCATTAAAGAACTGATGGCGAAGAGCTGTCTGTAAATCTGTACTGTGTGTGAGATGCAGACAGCTTACAGAACTGTTGCTGATACCCTGTTGGGCTGCGTTGCCCTATTTGTCAACTTCTTTTCACAGAGATTCAAACAGACAGCATGAATTAGGCCTTAGACCCAGAAATTACAAACTATTACATATTGGCAGGCCTCAAATCCTACTATACAAATACTGTGTTTTCAGATGAAAAAATCTGCTAGACTGAGAATTGAGGCAGCTGTTCATCCTTCCCTTCCCTTCCCTTCCCTTCCCTTCCCTTCCCTTCCCTTCCCTTCCCTTCCCTTCCCTTCCCTTCCCTTCCCTTCCCTTCCCTTCCCTTCCCTTCCCTTCCCTTCCCTTCCCTTCCCTTCCCTTCCCTTCCCTTCCCTTCCCTTCCCTTCCCTTCCCTTCCCTTCCCTTCCCTTCCCTTCCCTTCCCTTCCCTTCCCTTCCCTTCCCTTCCCTTCCCTTCCCTTCCCTTCCCTTCCCTTCCCTTCCCTTCCCTTCCCTTCCCTTCCCTTCCCTAGCTGCTCAATCCAACCTTCCAGGTGTTCTGCCCCATCTGTGTGGGCATGAGCTCAGTGTATTGCTGTAAGCAGTGACATCGTCAAGTGACATTTATTAATGAAGATGCTTGCCACTGACAGAAGACTTGCCAGATGTGTGCCAGACCCTGAGACAGCAGTCCATTACCTGAGACCTCCCACCATTTCTGTCACTGAAAAGTAACTTTCTCTCAGGCAGGCGTGAGCATCACAGTGGCTCTGTGCGGGAGGTCTGGTAAAGACCTATTCTGCTCCATCACTGCTGAGAGAAACAAGGAGCTGCTGCTTCCTCTTGCAGGCTGCAGAACTGGCAACGATGATTACCCTCAAAACCACACATTTCTGCAATTTCTCTTTTCTGACTTTTTTCCAGAGTGTTTTCTCTTCCTTGTTTGTTTTTCCTCAAGTTTTCTTTTCAGTGTCAGCTGTCCCTCTTCCTCTGGCTTCCTTCATCCACCACCTGCTCGTATCTCAGTGAAAGGGGTCATGCTATGTGCATCAAGCAATGTTCCTTCCGTGTGCCGTCTTGTAATAGCAAGATCCCCACGGTTTGAGCCTGTTCATCCTGCCTCTGCCCAAGCTGACCTCTGCTGAGGTTCTGTGTAAGGATCCCACTCTGAATGCAAAGCTGAAACACAGCTCATCAACTGCCCAGCAGTCCTCCTGTTTGGCATTTTCAAGTGTTCAGCTACAAGCTGGGGTGATGTATCAGTCTCTAAACCAACGTGCTGTCTCACACTCTAGGCAAACATCAGCATGGAGAGATTTGTTTTTAATTCCCTCCTCCTATTACAGCAATAGCAACAATAAAATCAACCCATAATGATTTCTTGGGCTCACACCAGCTGCTGAGCAAATTGAGGCTCTAACAATGACAAGGATGCAGGGTTTTGGAAAGAAATTGCAAATATTGTACTAGAACGTGTCCACCACCTGCAGCTGTCTTTAAGGGCAGAGAAAAGCTCTCCCTGGCAGCAATACACCTGAGAGTCAGCATGACCACACGTACAGGATGAGCATTTTTATATAGCTTGAGGGAAGCAGGGAGGCAGCAGCCCCCTCACTGCGGTAACTGGCTGTGGGGCCAGAGGGTGACTTCGTGGTGAACTTTATCTCATGCATCCATGCATCTGTCAATATATTCTACCTCGCAGCAAATTCTAGGTCTGGGAAAGGCAGCCCAGCTTGGAGTGTCTCCCCAGCCTGTATTCCTGTACGATGAATGAAATGGTCTGCACAGAGGCAGCTAGAGAAACATGGGTTGGCACTGCAATTCTATGAATTAAGTTGCAATCTGGACAGCCCAGACACAAGAAGAAACCCATAAAGCCCATCTGTATTTCCTCTGCTGTTACAAGAACACCTACCTCCTTCCATATGTTTAGCCTCACCATACCTTTTATTTCTCAGTGCCACTTTTTTGACTGACTGGTTAGTAAACAAGGGGCTTGGTTTGCAGGAAAAGGTTAACTCCAAGATTTCTTTTTGCATTATTAACAGTCACTGTAAGAGTAGGGGAACTGTAATCGCTTTCAGGCTGAAAGCTTGAGGTTTGAAGCACAAACTGTCTATCTGTTTGGTGTGTGCCTAGCTCTCATCTGAACAGAATTCTCTGATCATGCAGATTTGGGACAAACCATATCTGTTTACTTTCTTAGGAGCAGCTGCAGGGCAGGGGGAGGCTGTGGCAGCTGCCAGCTGAAGCAACCACACCTGCCTCTAGCATCCCCTCCAAAACTCCTTCCTCCTTGCCCAAAATTCCTTCCACTTGCCTTAGGGTCCCAAAACATGCTCAAGCACCTGTCTAACTTTACTGCCTCCAGGTAGCTTCTCTAGTTTTGATGCAGGGGAGCTTAGGAGCTCAGAATGCTGGGAAAAATCTCAAGCTCAATTTTCACACAATTAAAACAACGCAGCACTTTTTTTTTTCCCTTCCCCAACTGACATGCTAGTTTTGGTGTTTTCCCTTTCTGAGTGACAGAACAAGAACGTGATTGTTCAAAAGGAACTTTTACAAAGAAGATAGAAATGCGGGTTTTTTTCTTTTTATGTGCTTTGCAACTCACTAAATGTCAAGACAGCAGTCGTGTGTACTCTATGAGTTGAATTCAATTTATCAGAATTGACACATTCAAAATAAGGCAGGGACCTAAATTAGTTATCATAACTAGAAAAATAAATACAACCACTAATCTCAGAAGTCAGTTTGTATTCTTTATGATGACTTAAAGCTGGCAGTCTTCATCATGTGAGATCTGTGAGCTATAAATAAACTTAGAACAAACTAACATTTTTTTTAATATGCAGGACTTAATGCATTACAGTTTTCTGGCAGAACTAAAAATAACAACAGACTAAAAACATGTCTCATTTTTAACAACCAAAAAAACCCCAAGCCAGTAAAGCAGACCTCCAAAAAAGGAAATCTCTAATCTACAAGTGCAAATATTCAAGTATGTCTCCAGTTCTTCTCATTCAGCATAATAAGAGGGGAAATCAGGCCACCAGAAGTTTACAGACTAATGCAATTACAGGGTGGCTCAATAAGCACTGAGTTGTCTGTTATCTATGACATGTAAGATAAAGCTGTGCTAACAGGTCTGGATTTCCTCTCACAAAGCTGAGTGCCCACCAATCAATTAATCTGAATGGATGCTTTTCATGCAGGAAAGTAACAGTCAATTGTTGGCAAATAAATAAATGACCATTTCTTACGGCTATTTTTAAGATCCATTAACTAACTAAATAATTGGATTTACCTATAAATAACAAATGCATTTTCATCAGATAGTGTTTAACATTTCTTACATCACAGGTGAAAAAAAAATCCTCTTAGCAGGTCTAATATTAAAAGACAAATAAAATTAAGCCCATAATCATAGCACTACCTCAAAATCACCATGAACTCACTACAAATACAAGGATACAACAAATGTCATTAAAAAGTCACTCACTGTAAGAAAGCCACTTGAAGAAAATCAAGTTGTTCTGCTGTTTGCAAGTGGGATGAACGTGGGAAACTGCCTCTCCTGGAATGGCGAGCAGCAGCTTGCACATGGACAACAGCAGAGAGCTGGACCAACTCCAGATGTATTGAAAGCAGAGATCATTGTTTTTTGGAACCACAAACACTGCAGACCAGGCCCTTAAAACAAAAATGCTGGAACCCTACTGCTTAAAGTTAAACTCCCGGATTCAGTTTCTGACACCTTAAAAAATGGTTTCTGGGCCTGACACATTTAGATGTTACTGATGCATACACATTCAGATTTAAATGCTGAATTTTAGGTTTTCAACTTTGCCAGTTTGGGCTGTCAAGGTCCCACCAAGAGAAAAAATAAAATACATACCAGAAGGCCAGTCTGACCACTAACATAGTGTCTAATGCTTGAGGATCTCAGATGCTGAAAGGAAAGGTGGACAGTGCTACAAAACCTTCATTACAAACTCAATAGGAAAGTTACCCAGACTAATTCAAAGTTTGCCAATAGCTGAATATAAAACACTCACACCACAGTCCAAGGGCTGACACTTCTCCAAACCAAGGATGATCGTTATTGCCAATGTTGACTAGGACATGAAGTACCCAGCTTCTAAAGGGGTAATTCAACTTGACCTAGGTTGGATCTGGACTGTTTTGTCAGGGAACAAGAAGAGCATGTTGTTCTTCCACCCAGAAATGATTTTCATAGCACCTTGGTACTCTGCTCAGGGGGCACCATCCTGCTTGGCTACACCTTCCAACTTTGGACTCTCTGTAACATGCATAAAGAACTATTTCATATTAAGTCAACTGATAACTTTCAAAAAACACGTCTGCTTCACTGTGTAAGGCAGCTAAGCAGAATTTACCCAAGGTAATATGTGGATTCAATTAGGGGACCCTGAACATCTCAGCAACTAAGTAACAACCTGGTAATGTGCTTAAAGGTGGGTTAGCACTGACATCCCTTCTTACCAATTAGTGTGGTCTCAAAAAGGATAAAGATCATAGCTTTGTGAAGTTAGCTATTACAGAAGCAGTGCCAAAAACTGCAGTGTAACTAAGGGTATGTCTTGCTAGTTGAGCTCACCCAGGCTCAGACCTGCATGTTGCATTCCATCACCACTCTGTTTTTTACACAGAAACCTTGTTCCTTGGTTTGGCAAAAGTACTGTTTGGGCTAGTAACACAGGCTGGAGCCCAGGTGGCTGCTGGGTTTGCCTCTAAACCTGCTCATTCTGCAGCAAGGGATGCACATGACTGCCAATGGTCCTCATCCAACCCGAAGGATGAAGAGACGAGTCTCTGATGTCATATTTCAATTTTGTAGTGGAAATGATAATGTAAGTATAGACCCAAACTATGCTAAAAGTACGAAATTACCTTTTAACCAAGACACTTCACCATGACCATCTCATCAGGAAATCTGATTAATGCTCTGAAGCAACAGCTCCATCCCAGACATCGGCCTTAATGTACTAGACACTATCCTAATTTTAACACAGCAGTAATAGCCTGGTCACAGCTTTGAACCTGAGCTAAGCAAAGAGATGGACACACGAAGGTAGGGGTCAGTTATCAGGTGACAACAACGTGAAAGTATCATGGACTAAAAGCAGAGAACATGCACATGCCATCGACCTTACTATTCCCAGCCACAGGTGTGTGTTGGCATCACAACAATGGTAAGTAAGACTTGAAGGAAGACACTGAGAAGGTTTTTTAAATGGTTAGACAGACAGTAATTAAAGTCATAAATCAGAGTGTCTTCCAAGCCTGCAGGTTATGCAAGAGAAAAAAAGCAATCAGTCAACAATCTTCAGACAAAGCCAAAGTTAAAGGAGTTCTCAGAGGAGCAAGAAGCACAAGAAATTTCTGTCTGCACTGGGAGTGTTCAGGGAGACCAAGAGTAAAATAATACATATCTTCTAACAGGAAGCTGTTAGCTGTGAGTATAATTAATGAAGGGAACAATTTAAAACAGGCTGTGATGAATGCTCCCTTACAGGACATGTGGAATCAAAACTGGATGTTTTTCTAAAAGATAAGCTCTAATCCAAACACAAGTCAACTCAGGGAAACCTAGTGGTCTGTGTCACAATGCCAGTCATAACGTGATCACAGCTGACCCATGAATATAATGAGTCATGAATACCAGCAGTACTGTTCCTTCCTCCAGTGAAGTGCCTGGTGATATGGTGCCTGGATGTGGGTGGGTTATGATTAATGATGTATTTTACTGCAACTTTGCTCAAGAAATTTTTTTCCCTGTTGATTGCCATGGCTTGGACAAATTCTTTTTCCAGGAATTATGATAAAAAATTGACTTCAGCTCCATTCTGTCCTTAAGTACAGGTATTTTTTTGCTTTCCCAGCACAAAATGAGCAACAATCTTTTAATGCGAACTGGAGCCAAGTTTTAATTATTTAAAGTTTATACCAACATGAACCCAGTATAAATTATCAACACATCATCAGAGACTAGTCCTTATTACTGCCAGAAAATGGCAATCAAAGTACGTAGCAGCATACTTAAACAATCGAGTTGCAACATGTTGAGAAGAAGCCTTGAAAGTCTTTCTCACTGAATGAGGAAAGTGAACATGGTGGTCAGCACAAAACACATTGTTCTGGAAAGGATCTGGTTAGCTGTCAGGGAACGTGCTGACACTATCATTCCTTCTTTACCCCAGTTGATCATTATTACCTTTCTTCTGTCTTCTCCAGTACCTTAACACTGAGGACCTCAATAAGCCTTCCTACACCTTCTGTTCCTGATGGATGGGTCTGTTTCTCCCTCATTTTCTCTTTTGTTCCAGGCTCTTCCATTCTTCTACCACTTCTAGGCCCTGTTTTCACCATTATTTCCTCTCTGCCCCACTGGTGGACAAATAATTGGGATTCCTTCATGCAGGGCGTGATGATTTAAATACTAAATCCAGGCTGAGCTCAACTGAGATGAATGCATGATATTCTGCAATCTGTTAAGCAAAATGTTGATGCTTCTAGCAAGGTCTTTGGATGTCTGGAGCTCCCATTTCTTGGCTTCTAGTTTCCTGGATTTTATTACTATCAGTAATAAATATCAGTAAAATTCATGCTTTGGTGGCAAGCTACTCTCTGGATTTCTCTGATGTTGCATTCAAAGATCACATAGCAATCTCCAAGTTGATCAATACTAGTATACCAAGAGCAGTATTTCTCATCTGGCCAACAATTATGCTCAGTATCAAAACAGATATATTTTACAGTGAAGAAAATAGTGGGAGATGTCAAAGACCTTGTGAGAAATACAGGTTTAGGTTCTGAGGCAGAGTTAAAATTATGTTGCTAAAAATTAGCAGGGAGTATTATTACAACCTTGAAAGTATGGAATTATACAAAGAGTCAGACATTCTTCTTGTTAGAAGATGTTTCTGCAAATTTGATGTTGGGAGTCCTAGATTTAATAATTCAAATAATTAGCATGTTTTGCTCATCTGCATTTCTTTAATTTTGGAACAGGATTGCTTGGTTTGAAATTGCTGGGCTACTCAAGGGCAACCAGATAAATATCATAATGGGAGGACCATACCTCTTCCACTCAGTTAAATATCTTTCATTTAAAGTACACTCACTTGTTTGGTTTTTTTTGCTTTACAACCCTATTTAAAATTCCAATACTTATGAGGTTTAAGTTCCAAGATATGAAATGTACCTGAAAACAGTAGTCACTGAAAATTACTAGGTTGTTTTTTTTTTAAACCCGGAAATGATTAACAAATAACATTTAAAGGCCAACTATTCAAATCCCATTCCCAAAAGCATCCTCTTCAGTCTATTAGAAGTGCAATTGCACACTGGTCATATGCAAAACAAAGAGCAGTGAGTGGTTCTATACCTTGGGCAAACCTCAGTTGCTTGGGGTCAACCTTAAATGACTAAAGATTAGGAAGGAAAACAGAAGTTTAAAGAACCAGTAGCACTTCTGAAAGGCAAAATTATGGGCATCAATGTAGCAACAGAAACAACAGGGAGGAAGTGGTTTAAGTGCAGTTTGTAGCAGAGTGGGTACAAACAGCAGAGATAAAATGACCCATAATACTACAATAATGTGCATAAACTTGAATTGCTGGCATCTGATGGTATCATAAAATCACAGAATTGTAGGGGTTGGAAGGGACCTCTAGAGATCGTCAGGTCCAACCCCCAAATGGTACTAAACCTCCTTAATCGTAAAACAGTAAAACTAATTCCATTTGCTCTGATGTGATTACTAAAGTTCCATAAAGCCAAGAAATAGCATTTAAAAGCACAAAAATGTAGCTATATAGTCCATTTTATTTTCCTCATGCTTTTTAAGTCCTCAGAGGTCAGTCTGAATTTTTATCCTGTTTCCCGCAAGGAAAGAGTTAATTTTCTTCCTAGTAGCTGGTGTAGTGCTGTGTTTGGATTTCAAATGACAGCAATGTTGATAACACACTGATGTTTTAGTGGTTACCAGTCAAGGACTTTTCAGCTTCTCCTACTGCTCTGAAAACAAAAAGCTGGGGGGCTGGGGTTGAGAACCTGGGAAGGGACACAGCCAGGACAGCCAACCTAAACTGACCAAAGGGATGGTCCATACCATCATACTTTATGATGCTATGTTCTGTTCATAGCTGAGGGTTGACCAGGAACTAGTTTGCCTAGAGAACTAGCTGAATATCAGCTTTGGATGATAAGCAGTTGCACTGTGCATCACTTGTCTTGTGTATTCTTTTATCATGATGATGTGATTGTCTTCCTTTTCTGTTCTATTAAACTATCTTTATTTCAACCCACAAGTTTAACCTTTTTTTTTTTAACTTTTTCTTTTCCATCCACATCTGTCTGGTGGGGCGGGGGGGGGGGGGCGGGGGGAGTGGTGGGGTGGTCGGGTGGCAGTGAGCGAATGGCTGTATGGTTGTTTTAGCTGCCAGTCAGATTAAACCATGACACCTATTTTCAAAATTATCTCTTCAACCAGAAAAGGCTAGGAACTTTTCTTTAGTCATTTTTAAAACAGGCTGAAATTCCTCTAGGATCCTTCAACTGCATAAACTAAGAGTTTCAGAGACCTGCTAATTAGTCCAACACTCAGAACCAAAAATCCTGGCAGTGCAGAGAGGACAGAACCTCTTGTGTGCAAGCACCATCCTGTCACGCTGTGCCTTCCTTGCCCTTTTTTCTGTTTACATTGTTGGACACAGAGGCTCTTTGCTTGTATGGCACTACCTGATCCAAATCTATGTAATCAAAGAGTCATCCTCTGCTAATGCATAATGTTAAGCCTAAATCAGGTCCTCTGAGGATGTTTTTGCATTTGTTTACCAAAACAAATTACTGGTCTGAAAACACCACTTGAAATGAAGACGAGATGATTATTTTTCACTTTGTGGGGATATTTATTTGCCTGGGAATAGAGGTTCTTACAAGGGCTGGAGAGTTATGCTAGATCACTCTCAAGAGCCTCCTTCCTGAAATACACCAGGAAATAATACCAGTTCTGTCCTCTGAAGAGAACATACCACAGATTACTTCATCTGAATCACTGAAGATATAATGAGGGCAGTTTTGGTTAGGTATGAAGATATACTTGCTTTCAGTGCTGGACTTAATACATGGTATTTAGAACCATTAGCTAGAAACAGATTATATGCATGTAATAATAACCAACTCCAGTATTTCCTCCAAATCTTGCCTTTCTGTATCACCTAGCAATGCACTAAAATCTAGAAATGTCAGAACAAACAAACAGCTGTATGTATAAAGGAAAAATACCACCTAGCCAAGCAAAATTTACCCCCAGAAAAGAGAAAGGATTGAATCTACCTTTACCAATAAGACCTTCTCAGTTTTATTTGACCTTTAATTAAAAATGATTTAGTGCAAACATACAGCACTCAACAATTCAGGTAAATTCAGAATGCCCAACCTGACAGAGCAACTGCAGAACTTGAATGATTTATGGTCTTTATTTGTTTCTGGTAAGGCTTATGATGTCCTTTAGTCACACACCTGGAGAGGCTTTGCCTCTGCTTTAGGGAATTTATGTTCCTTCAGTTCCTCCTTACTTCCTAAGGGCTAAGCGCAAATTACAGCTTTTCAAATGAGCAGCATTCATTAAATCAAATTACTAGTAATACTGCACTGCCTGAATATGCCCCTAATTAGTCTTGTAACAGTTTTGCTATGTACCAAGAGACCAGAGGTGGCCCTGCCTTTTCACTAATCATATCTATGCTAACTCCAAAGCCCCTAACAATAATGTTTCGGCAAAATCTCTCCACAGTTGGTATCACTATAAATAGCATCTTCAAACTACTGTCACCTTTTCTTCGAACACCCAGCTCTGCACCAAGGACAGCTTGGCCTCTGACTCCAGCGGGAGCAGGCTGCAGGCCTGCATGTCGACCGCAGCTTTCATGCAAGTCAAAGGCAAGCTGGAGAGTCATCCAAGTATGAAATGCTAAATGGCGATGTTGGCCGGACCACAGGCTCACTTAACAGCAGACATGAAATACTGAGGCCTTCCTCCAGAAAGGTCAATGCTAGACTCTCATCAGCTGTCTTATTAATATCATTTAATAAATATTAATGTGCACCAGTGCCTGCATAGGCAAAAGGTAATGTGAAACTTTCATGGGCTTGCTTAATTAGCCCACTGCAACAGAGATAAGCAAATAACTCAGAGAAACAAATATTTATATTATGGTCTATTGTTTGTTTTCAGCATATACAAGGCAGATTTCTAAACCAGGAGCTATGGGCAGCTTCCACATTGTTGCCATACTTGAGGTTTCGAAGCGCCGCAGCACTACCCTGAGAAAGTCCTATGGAATTCTCACCTTCTGAGCACAGCTGTATGTAACACTCCCCAGCCTGATCCTAGACAGCTGTCAGTGCACATGTGTAATGAATGAGTGGTATGTAGACAGCACGCTATGACTTCATGGCCTGGCATAGCCATAGCAGGTGTGACTTCATCCATGGGGGGGGTGCAGTATCATGATGGGGAAGGCACCTCTGCCTGTTTCTGAGCAGGCAACAAAGGAAAGAAAGCTGAAGGCACCGCTTAGTTCCATGAAGCAGCCATCTGCCTGACGGGTTTCAGTCTGAGCAGAAACACACACATTCCTGTTCGAGCTGGCATCACAATCACAAGATTGTAATGCAAGGACAGTAAAGGTATTTAATCTTGTAACCTTTCTGACAGAAAGCGGGCACTTGATTTCATTTGATGTGAGTGCTCCTCAGGCACCCTGTTTAATTTTTGGCTTTGACAGTACCCTGAATTGAAGCCCAGTGACTGAACCGCAGCCAGTGCTGGCATTCTGCTTTCTGACACCTTAATGCACTTGGATCCAAACATCCAAAATTTATGATCATTGCTCTAGTACTTGAACAGCTCTGCACTGCATACAATTCAACGCAGAATGCCATGCCTTGAGGGATCGACTGGACACACGGCCAAATTTTCTTTTCCTTTACAGTTTCTGGTAGGATGGGTGTCTCAGATAGGCTGTAACTTATGACTGAAGAACTGTCTATATTAAAACAGAGCCAGGACAAAAAAGCAATTTGTGTATTTTCTTAATTTTTTCAGTTATGTTTGATTAAGACACTGTGGAGAAAAGAAGGGAGAAGCCTCTGCAGAAAAGCCTCTCCTGCTCCTTATGAAAGCCAGTGACACACATACTGCAGATCCGTATGCATCCAAAACTAAGCTTTTTCCATACAGGAAAGAACAGTTAGAAAACTGAAACCTCTGCCGAGGGAGATCCAACAAACATCCCAGAGACCCCATTCCAGGGGTGAAATGCACAAATACCAGCACTTTGGAAGTCCTGGTGCCACCCTTTTGACCACACAAAATCCTACCTCCATCCCAAAGAAGATTACATAATGACTGATAAGTGATCTATACAATCTGTGTAGTTTGGAACCCTTAAGATAAAAGGATTAGAAAGGGAATAGTCAAAATGGACTTAGCAACAACAAATGCAAGCTATCCTTGTACAGAAAAACAGCTGTGAATGCAGACCTCAATCACTCTGTTTTCCAAGTGCGTGCTTTCTAGAAAAGGCTGATAAAAGCCATCACTCTTCAAAAATCATAAAAGTAGTGAGATACAAGTCTAGCAAGTTGTAAAACTAAAATTATACAAATATATGTCTTGGGGGTTGGAGGGCAGAAAGAGGCAAATCAGAGGGTAGTAATTAGAAGCTGTATTTTCTGGTATTTCTTCACAACTTTTAGGGCTAGAAACCTATTTTCAAAAATTAAAGGTATTTCTGGTATTTTAAATCTTTCGGAAAGGAAAACCATACCAAATATTTCAAGAGCTGTGATAAAATCAGGAGAGTTGAGGAAACATAATAGGTATTTTTGAATTGCAAAGTAACTCTTTCATATTAAATGCCATCAGAGACTAGTAGACTGCTTTCATGGAAAACAATACTGCAATGGACTGCCAGAATAAATGTACAAATAATGACAGGCCAAGTTCATTTAAATCTACACTTTTCAGATGTCAGTCTTGCCAGTCTACCTCCACAGTTAATTGCTGTACTTCCATGAATCCTCAAGGTAGTCTTGAAGAAAATAAAATTTAGAAGATAACTAACAGGTATTAAGCAACTAGGAGGACTCAGAAGATCTGGATTTCACTCTCCTATCTGCTGCAGACTTGCTGCATGACCTTGAATAAAATACTTATCCAGGCTGCAACCCTACCTTAACATGCATCTCCTAAGGCTGCTATGAGATTTAATTAATTAATTCGTCCTATAAACCTTTCAAAAGCCTGGAGATAGAAGGGGCTAAGGAAATAAAAATTATTAACATTTTCTGGAATAGAGTGACATATGTTTGCTGTATGAATATAAAGGCAGAGGCCGATAAACATACACAAACTGTTTTCACATAGTTTCTTCTGACTTGTTCCCTCACATAACAGCAACATGGAAATACACAGTGAAGGAATAAACATTACACTATAGATCCTTCATTTTCTGTGTAGATAGCTCTGACATTGTCTCCCCTTCCCAGCACATTCTTAAGTATACAAATTACACTTGTTTAACAATATTATTAAAATAATGAAAATAAATATTCCTTACCCTCAGCCCCTGCTCCATGGACAAGCAGAGAACCTGCCAGGGTGCTGTGTACCTGAACATGTTTGGCCCCTTCTGTAGACAGACTAAATAGCAAAAGGCACACAAGTCTCCCAGGTCTCCTGGTTTCTTTTCATCTGAGGGATGCTTAAATTGAGAGAAATCAAGACTGTATTCTTCAAGGGCCCCCCAAGCAGACTCTAAGACAGTGTTTCAGCCATTCCACTTGCACCCTGAGGAACTGAATAACTAATTCAATAAGAGGCTTTTTTTCTTGGGAAGAGCTTAGCTCAAACTCAATTAGCATAAATAGGATGATAACCTTTGAACCTCCCACTCCTCCTCTCAGAGCAGGCGATGGTGGACAGCACGTTGCAGCACGGGTGTTCCCTCCCCAGCAAATAACCAGTTTGTATTTCCACTGCTGGCATTCAACTCTGTCTCACAAATCCAGAAGCAGCTACCAGACTATCTGCAGCTTTGCATTTTTCACTTCTGCTATTATCTTTAAGCCCAGCTCAAAGGAAATCCCTTTTCCTCCTGTCATGAGGGTTTCCCCTTCCCTGTCTCCGGTATCCTGACCTCTGCTTGGCAATTGGTATGATTTTGCTGAATAAATTCATGCAGATGCTGCTATAAACACTGTCAAAACAACATCATTATAGTAAATAAAGCTACCAGCCTCACTGAGACGGCAAGGTTTTCTCCAAAATACACTGAAGTGAGCCTTTTACAGCACTGGAAATAGGATGGGCTGCAGCCTTGCTTGTGGTAAGGTTTTCCTCACTGGATTGCCAGTTTTTTAGTCAGAGACTAAGCCCTAGTCTCCAAGAGTTTAAACTGGTAAAAGAGCAAAGCTCTGTTGTTTTGTACATGCATGCTATTTCAGTGATGAACTGAAACGGTACTTCTGTACCCAACTGCTGCTCAGAAAATGTTGGAGTGCTCAATGTACTCCATGGCCATGTTTGCTTTCCTTTTATGTCAGTTGCATGTACTCACAAGCCACCACGGATGGAAATCCAGCCACACAGGTCAAGTAACTAACTTAACCTGGTTTGTTTTTTTCCTTCAGTACAGAACGAAGTAATTTAAGATTTTTATCAACTCAAATCTGACTCAGCGATCCTCAGTACTTTATCTCCACTGCTCGTACTGCTGCAGTCCCACCCAAATAAATTACAGGGATGCGGGAAAATCTCTGCACGACTCGTCTCTACACCTACTTCTAGCAGAGAACCGGGCCGACGGTGCAGTGCTGCTCCCCCATCAGCTAATGAAAACAGTCAGAACACAGTTCTGCAAGTCCTGCTGCAGCATGAATGCCAGCAGAAGCACTCTCACACACTCTGTGGGTTTCTTAAAAAGTTCTCTGAGGAAATACATCTCCTCATACATATTTTGTCTTTCCTGATCGTGAAGTGATAGGCAGCCATGAAGAAAAACCTAGACAAGTAATGAAGTGCTGATTTCACTAAGTACTTGGCAAACAGATGCCCAAGGTCTGGCTCTGCTGAGAAGTTTGTTTCCATACCTGTATTTGTTGCACATACACCATTAATACAGATGTGGTATCAATTGAAAAAAATAGAAGTGCAGTTGTTTTTCAAATTATCAAAATTATGCACATACTTCACTTAGTGGTGGCTTTAACAATGTCTGAACAAGTTGTAATGCACAGTACATAAAGCCCCAACTTCTGCTTAGCTTGCTCAGGTGGCTTTGCTCTATAACCACTCAAGGGAGCAACTCTTTTCCTTCACTTCTCTGTATATTGACATCTTCCTTTGACATTTCTGAAGTCAACTTTGGAAGCAACAAATGATTCAGTTATTTCTTCAGCAGCTGAAAGTGATTTAAACCAGAATGAACCCAGGTAGCACGGTTAATATTTAACCAATTTACATGCTTTTATAACAACCCGAAGAAGAGCAAATGACAAATCCTGTTTCTTAGTAAGAATCTGGATATGACTCTGACATGGATTACAAAAGGACTTAGGTTATGAACACAAAATAGATGAAATGCTTTCTGCTGAAGGAACATTGAGTTACTTCAGTATGGCCAAGGGTAGAAGTGTGGATTTTGGTGAGAAATTACTAATCTACACATCCTTTGAACCCTCTCAGGGCCAAACAAATGCTATGTAATGGAAACAAGTTTGTCCACATTCATCATCTTCATCTTGCAATTTTGTGTGCCTTGCTCATTACCTACATGAAGAAGTTTAACAGAATTAAATTCTGAAGGTAAATGAGAAGATGATACAGAACAGATCAACCTAAGTACCAAGATACTATTCTGCAGATTTAGCAATGAACAGCAGAAACCTAGGAGATCCCAAGGGAAGCCTTAATGACAACACTTTTTGGTCTAACATAGAATATTAAAGAAGCTTTTTAGAAAAAAGGCCTCTGATCTTTGATTTTCCCAGCAGATGAACTGAGTGCTCTTGAATAACTCAGAAACTGTCAGCCGAAAATACTGTGATATATCAAGCTTATTTAGAACAGTTAACTAACGCATCAAAGTCTCTTTCACATCTTTTGCGTTAAGGAATACTCATGCAGGTAGAGAGTTAAAAACAGATAATCTGAACTTTTGTGACCTTGCACCCATACAAATATAACCTGCCTATTTTCTGCAAAAGTTAGCCTTCTTTTTCCTCTTTCACCATGGGCTTTCTCCCTCCTGCTCCAGTAATAAAAAAAAAGAGGTTAACTGAAAGTTCCCCCCATAGCCTATTTTAAATGAAAGAACACAGAGCCACTGATGTCAGAAAATTAATAGAAACATTCCCATACTGAGATCAGAAAGCTAATGCAATTGTTTACTTGTCTTCAAGGAGACACAGCAAACAAAAAGATACATTGAAGGGAAGCCACAAAGAGATAAGACTGTGCCATCCAAGTGTACAGGCTAATGATTGCCCACTACATGTGAAAGCCCATCCTTCTCCCCTCTTACCAGAAATCATTAACAGTAGGGGAGGGCTTTCCAGGGCTCCGAAGTCGAAATACTAACACTCACAGCATTTCTCTCCATCTGGTCATTTTCAGAAGAGCTAGTACAACTTCTTGGATAAGGCAGGATTTCCAGTTGAGATGCAAAATGCAATCAGTCCTCACAAGAGAATGCAAAGCACATACCAATAAATATCACACCCACATTTTGTGGTTTGTGTTTCTCAACCAAGGGTCATTCAACTTCCTGCGAGACTCCAACAGCACAGGATTTACCAGTGCTGCCTTTCTACACCTTTTATTTCCCAATAAATATTTCGATAAGATTAAGAACTTACTCAAGCTGATGAAGCCATAAAAGTTGTTTGTCTTCCAGCTGTCCATGAGTAAAGAAGATGAGACACAGCATCAAAGAGATGAAACCTCCTGCTGTTAACATGCATGTGGCTAAAATACTAGACTGGAATTTATGAGATAAATCCTGTCCTAGTCTCTCATGTCTTGGGAAATACCATTTATTCTCAATGTGTTTTATCAGGGTGTGCTTATAGCATATTTTGCAAGTCGTGGGCAAAAAGTAGGGTAACTTATTTCCTTTTTTGAAGAATGCAGGAAAAATAATTTTTCACATAAAATTAGTGTATGTCAGAACTGATAAAATACTGGGGGTTTTGGGTGGGGTTTTGTTTTTCTTTTTAAATTTTTAAAATTTTTAAAATTTAAATTTTTAAATTCTTTTTCTTTGGTATGCAAAGAACCCAAGAGGAAAAGACACCCAAGATACAGTTTTCATTCTACTCCTTGTTAAAATTTTCACTGCATTCTCCTCAGTGCTCCCCTGAAATGCCATGTCTCACACAGCAGGGTGAGCACTCAAGGACTAAGTAATTGTAAAGTTTGGCAACTGCAAAATACATGGTTTGATGTTCTGAAATTTGGACAAAAGTACTTAGGAGTCTAATCCTGCCTAGTTTCAATCTGTAATTACTGAATTTCAAGAGCACAATATTGCATTAATAGGAACTGGGGAACGGAATAAGAAATTCTAAGAATTCAGCCCAGTGAGCTCCTCAGGAAAGTGTGACAGGTATTTCTAGTATTTCTTGCTGTCATGGTTTGACTCCAGTTGGTCACCAAGAACCACACAGCAGCTCACTTGCTCCCCACACCCAAGGGGAGGGGGAGGAGAATGGAAAAAACTTCTAGGAAAGACAGTTTAATAGGATGACAAAGGGAAGAAGACTAATAGTAACAACATCAATAAATATGAAACAAGTGATGCACAAATGGAATTGCTTGCTATTATTCACCAACATTATTCTCATAATTCAAAACAGCATTATACCAACTACTAGAAAGAAAACTAACTCTATCTCAGCTGAAAACAGGTCAGTCGCTTTATTATTGTTATAATCGTTATTATCACAGAATCACAAGGTTGGAAAAGAAATTTAAGATCATTCTGTGATCAAGTCCCACCATTCCTGTCCTAAGCTAAACCATATCCCTAAGTACCTCATCAACCCTTTTCTTAAAAACATCCAGGGATGGTGACTCAACTCGCTCTCTGGGCAGCCTGTTCCAGGCTCTGACCACTCTTTCATGCAGAACTTTTCCCTAACATCTAGCCTGACCCTGCCCTAGCACAGCTTTGTGCCATTTCCCCTTGTCCTATCTCCTGTCACCTGGCAGAAGAGACCATCGCCCACCTCTCTACAGTCTCCTGTCAGGTAGTTGTAGGTGGTGATAAGGTCTCTCCTCAGTTAATTATCTCCTCAATTATTATTGTTGTTGTTATTATTATTGTTATTATCAATATTACTACTACTATTACCATCATCATTGTTATGGTTCTATTTATACTGCTCCATACTCCCTACGGCAAGAGTCATCCTACATGGACAAAGAACTGGCTTTCCATTCCTACCTCCTGGATGGAAAGGAGTGAGCTTGAATTTTAAAGCAGCCAGTCTACAAATCTCCTGAATTTATCTCTTTGTTCATCTTACGGCTTCTCCTCTGTCACACATAATTTTATTATCCCCATTTTATATGTGACACAAAAGATCAGATTTGAAGTTCTCTGTATCATCAATCTATGCAAGATCTCAGACACTACTCCAGAATCATACAATCTCAGCAATGTACAGAGCCTGTCTTTTCCAATTACATATCCCATATTTCCATACACAAATGAAAAAGCCTGGAAAAAAAAAGTTAAGTTTAATCTGGGGCCTGCATGGGAAACCTGGTGCATGTAAACATGGAAAATATCCTGTAGCTGTGTTGAAGAAAGTCATTATTATGCACATCAGCTGATGATTGGGTGCTGGTTCTAAAACATTGGTCTTACTTCTTTTGGTCAGCCTAATAAAAGACTGCTTCTTTCTACAAAACCCATTTCCCTCGTTGCCCAGTAAGCCTCTGTGGATACAACACTGCTATTATTATATGTCCATCCTCCTAACAAAATGATGCCATCTCTGGGAAAACATTGTGTGAGTGATTACAACATCAGCTGATACTTGGTGCTCCGAGAAGAAATCTCTAAGTATTTCAACAAAAGCATAGGCAAGAAGTTGCTCAGTACCAAATAATTTTCTCAGTATTTAGAAAAAAAAAAGCTTATCCCATCACAAGAAAAAGCCTTTATTCTGAAAAAGAAAGGTTAAAAAGAAAAGAAAAGAAAAAGAGCTAACTAAGTGGCTATGAGCTTGAGTAACATTGTCAGTCTGAATGGAAAACCCGTAAGGAAGGGTGTAAGAAAAATGTAGTCTGTCCAAATGCTAAGCAACACAGCTATAGAAGAGTGTGGCTCTTTGGACTATGTTTCTCAGAAGAAATGCATGAGATCATGAGGAAAAGATCTTACCAGCCACTGGATGCAAAACTTCCCTTGAACACATCATTCTGTGCTCTACATAGAACTAGGGATGACACAGAAGCATGAATTATTTTCATGTCATACAGAAACTTACTTGGCTTGGTGAACAACTGTAAGAGCTTGCTAGCATGTCAAACAAATCCTGCCACCAAAACGCACAGAGATGACATTTATGAGCCACAATCTAGCTCTTGGATCTCAGCAACCTGTGCTTTTAAGGCATGACTCAAAACACAATTAAATGGGTATTTAAATTTACAGTGCAATAAGCTTTGGACTGAGCTCATTCACTGGTATTCACATGGCTCTCTCCTAAGCAGGAAATCCTCAATTCTCACTTATGTTCTTTTCAAATCAGATCCAACTGCTGCTTGTCAACCTTTTAACCTCTGAAAGACCAAAAGCCAAACACTTTTACAAGCGGGAAAGATGACAAAAATCCTGAAACAATTAGTAGAAGAGGAAACTCCAATAAATTCTTCACGGCAACCAGGAATTTTATATATGTATACACACACACACGCACACACACACACACACGTATATCTATCTTCCTAACTTAGTACACCTCTGAGACCCCCCAGTATGAAAAGAACATCCACACATCAGAAGGTAGTGTGGGATGGATGCAAATTTGCTGTCCTGGGAGATACTGAATGGCTGCCTAACGATTTTTTCTGGGGTGTCCCTCCCTAGGTTATATGCCAAACCTGTCCCTGGGCTGCCTACACAAGATATTACATTCTAATCATGAAAGTGCAATCACTTGTGGTTTGGCAGAAAACATCACTAGTGCTTATATAACTACATTTGGGATCATGTGTAGCATCACCATGGAAAAACAGCCTTTTCATTAGCCCAGCAGCCGTTACAGTGGTGCTGGCACCGTGGTTTGGTACGGTTGCAAGAACAGGCTGCCATCATCGTACTGCAGTGCAAGGCAGTCCTAAAGGAGTTGCTGTACTCTTGCTGACCTCCTCCCTGTCCATGCTGGTTTTGGTTGTCTGTCTGGTGATGTGACTGAAAAGTAATCTCCGTGAAAAGCGGTTCATCTGTGGCTGGGTTCAGCTTGCAACTGAACGAATGCAAACATGACCCAGCATGAATTGGCACTGCAGGTTTCTAAACACCATGTTTAACTTGGGTGGTCAGCTACCAAGCCACCAGACTCTTCCCTGCCCCCCCCCCCCCCCCCAATCTGGTGAAATCTGTTCAGCTCATAATCTGAAGTACGGTTTGTGTACAGTTCAAGTTCATGAATGTGCTTTCACGGAATCACAAGGTTGGAAAAGACCTATGAAAATCATAAAGACCAACCATCCCCATCCTCAGATAGACCATATCCCATGTGCAGTATCTCAGGAACCACTGAGAAACTGCTGCAGGAACATTATTAAAAACATACTCTAAATAGACAAGTAGGAAACAAGATATTCCATGTCATCTGGTCCCATTACCTGTTCCAGCATGTCAGCTCATCCTCTTCATGAACTTACTCAAGTTCTGTCTTAAAAAACAGCTAAGAAAATCTTTCCCCACTGTTGCTATGGAAGTGTTAGCCTGATCCTTAAGGACTGGTTTCTAGTTTCTAGTTTACATCTACTAATGGGTAGTTCATCTCTGTTTGTTCTTTTTCCAGTACTGAGGTTTAGTAACCTACTGCCTTTCTTGGTGTTTCCTTCCCTCATGTGTATTAAACTTCTGATATATGCCACTCTGCATATTTTTTTAGACTAAGCAAGTAAAGCTCCTTTAAGCTCAAATTGCAAGTCAAGCTTTCACCTCCTTGCTTGTCCATGCAGAACGCACCCTGTACGCAGTGCAGTGTGGTATTTTGGGAGCATGAGTGGCCAGAAGGTGCATGGTGTCCCAGGTATCAGTAATGACTACAATGGTACACAAGGAAAGTATTTTTACATAAAATATACAGACAAAAAGAGTGTGTGACTCAGGAGGTGCTGGCAGTCGGGTGACAGTGAGGGACATGCAGTTGTGCTACTCTCATCCAACAGGATTATGCCAATTAAAAGATTACAACAGCTGCAAGCAGATGGGCACTTCAAATAAGATGCTTTTTCCAAAACTGGTAGCAGCAGCAGCTGTGCTGGAAAGTCAGTGACCTAGTGCACCAAGAAGCCCAGAAAGTATGTCGTCCTTCCAGAACTTGCTCCCCTCAGATGGGCTGACACAATTTCTTACCCTCTATTTGTCTTTTAAGCTCAACCGACACCGAGCTAGTGAGTGAATGATTAAGCACCAGCCGATGCTACTTTATGCCCTGGATACGATTACCAAAGCGACAGTGCCAAGCTAAACACTCGCGGCTCATTTCCTTTACACGAAATGGCATCAGAAGGGACAAACGAAACAGAGGATGCTCACGGAACGGCTTTGTTTACATGGGAGAAAGTTTCAACAGCCCTGTGGGGAATTCATGGAGAAAATCCCCTTTCCCTTTGCACTGCGCTCCTTCTGAGGCTTCGTCTTGGAGCAGTCTGTACCACTGCAGCCACAAAACCAAGCACCTCTCAGACCACCAGCTCCCCAGGCACTGCCCTGCCAGGCTTTACGGCAGAATGTGGTGAATAATAACTGTCATAAATATGGATCCAAGCCTCCCTGGAGCCAGCACCACCACCCCACCCTACCGCCTGCTACCAGAGCTAGTTCTTTCTGCTTCCTAACCCCTTCCCAGCCCCATCCCTCCTTGCACCCCACTCCCTGCTGCGCCCTGGTCCCTCTGCCAGCAGTTCCTCTGGCACAGCCAAGCATGGCTTGGGCACTGCTGGCACAGTGTCAGGTGTGGGTGAGCAGGGCTGACGCTCTCCTCAGGCATTCAAAGGCTCGCTGCTGTGTTGATTTCAGGGCTGTGAAGCAGAGAAATGCACGCTGGCCTTGCAAAGGTTTAACAGAGGTTATTCATGCATGGTCAAATGGGTCTCTGCTTGCAGGACAGAGCCCACTGGCATGCTTATGCTGCTGCTGGGAAGCACTTCGTTGGAAAAGGTGATTGATGGTAGTGTGAAACATTAGCCTGAAACTCATCTCCTTTTCACTGGATCAGGTAGGTTTTACATCCATATGCAAGAAGTAAATAGTCTCTAAACATAACTTGGATAGGTCTGGGGATCTGCGACCAGCTCCACTCAACCCAAAATCTTAGAAATTTGCAGTGTGTGAGCTTCATCCCTCCTAACTCCCTCATGGCTTCTTCCTAGCTTGCTTTAGCTTTCATTTTATTGCAAAACCATGTTTTTTCTTGCATAGGTCCCATTCTCCCAGCAGTGAGCTGCCACAGCTAACTGCCTGTGCTTCAAAGGCAGTTCAAGTGCTGTACCCTCAGATAAAGATCACTGTCAAATCACAAATGGATAAGGAGCTAGGATTTGTGAATTCACACCACGGAGAAATATGGCTCAAGAAGAAGAGACATGTCGACACTACAGTGGTCTCGGTAGCTTAGTTTTCAGAGTTAAAAATCATTTGGACAAACATCCAACCATGTCAAATTCTTCCCTGTAATTTCAATTAATACTTTGTTTTCTCAGCTCTGGTCAAATGTTGGTCCAGGTGTTTTAATGTTTGGTCCAGTTTTCATGAGTGCTCAGCATTGCCCTAGCCTGCTTGGTCATTTCTTCATTTTCTATTAATACACAAAGTCACATCCTGTTTTAAATATCAACAGCAACAACAGCCTCCCAGAATGTGCAGAGCACTCATGTGCCTTAGGGCACACTCTTTTCCTGTAATTCTCCAGTAAAATGATTCTTTTATTCTGCCTTTTAGCCCATTCCCTTTGAAAAGGGAGAGATTTTCTAACAGGATTTGTACAAATCCCCTCATTTTCTGTTCATTAATTAGTTACAACGAAGCACCATTTATATATAAGCTATGAAAAGTTACTGCACTGCCTCTTCAACCCCTAGAGAAATTACTACACTGAAGGCTTTCTGCTAAAAGACCTTCTTTGACAATAACCACGAATGCCTGTGCACACATCTTCTGCTCCCATAGTACCCTCTATTAAGCACTAGTTAATAGCTTCACCCACTTACAGTGCTTCCGACATGCAGCACAATCTGAGTTCTCTTCATGGCAAGTGATGTTTTCCCCTCATGGCATTAGTTGTGCTCAACGAATGTCAGCCCAGAGCTAGTCAGAGATTTCTCTTACACCAGATGTCAGGACTATAGGGTACAATTACAAGAAATAACCTTTGTGGGAGGGTGGGGGAGAAGAGGAGAAGGAGAAGGAGGAGGAGGAGGAGTTGGAGAAAGAGGAGACAGAAGGTGGCTTTGGTGTACAAGCCCAGGAACATACAGGTATCTGTGCACACTCATGCACAGACATGTGTATGTCTGTATCTGTGTGCAAGTGGATTTATTCCTGCCAAATGTGCCCACGGGAGCACTGGTTTGGCAGTATGTACTTATTGTTAACAATAACTTCATGCTGCTTGCAAAAAAAAAAAATTCACTTTGCCCCTGCCAGGATGGATAAAGACTGCTATTGCACACGAGTCTCACTTAAGATACAGAGCATTTTCAAAGATGAAAGCACTCCGGGCATTAGCAACTGCCTGGAAACCCAGCAGTGGGACTAATTCCCTGACTAATGCCATACCATGATGCCTGTGCAGCATTATTTGTTACACACTGCTTTTTTTTTCCCCCCACATTGAGTAGTCACAATGCATTAAGACAAAATATCTGCTACTGGCATTTAACTGGTAGCCATATGGTTATTGCACCAGCTCCTCCATCCAGCTGGGTGGGTGTGCTGTATGGATACTAGGAGTGGCTATTCATTACACAGCTACAAAGGCTCCTTTGGCTCAAGATACTGAGACCAGCTGTGCCTTCCACTGGTGACTGTTATGGCTGAAACACTGTCATTTGAGTACACGTGAAGGGAGATGCTAATAAAATCAGTCTGAAACCCCAGATTCAGTTAATGAGATTGTTTCTGTGCACTCAACAGTCTGGGGCTGAGGTATGATGTTGTTTGCAGGCTTTTTTATTACCACTGCTTGCAGCTGCCAATCAAACTGATGGGCATATTGCAAAAAGAAGGAAGATCTGCTAGATTAGCACAATTCAGATAGAAAATTCAGAGACATTCAGGGAGATCTTATCTTTCACAGTCAACCACCAACATTCAGCTAGGATCCAAACTTCCCAGAACTGGGTGGTGCTGTATACTGAGAGATAATCTTGTCCTTGGAAATAGCTGCATTTTAGTTCAAGCTGTTTTCTGAGGTGAAAGAATAAACAGAAAGAATAAACAACTGCTACAAAGCTAGTCCATGGAAGCCAAGATTCCTGCAGCTGATCATTCTGCTAGCAGTACACGCTCACTCAAAACCAAACACGAGCATTTTTAAATCTGGAAGCTACTATTATAATCATAAAGCACAGATAGAGGATGAGGTAAACATGAGGTATGTTATCTAGTTTTCAATTGAAAAGTTACAAACAGGAAAAAGGTCAATTCACTGGTTTCTCTTCTTTAATCTTAAATGCAGAATTGCAGTTTTTCTGGTTGCGCATACATCCCTTCAAGCCTTTTTCAGAGGCACCCCTGCCCTCACGCAGAGGGACAGCACCTTGTGTGCTCCTATTACTCTTGCTGTTGGCAAGGAAAGCAAAACATACTTTCTACCTTGTGTAATTTGTAAACAAAGCCAGAGGACAGGTGAGATTCAAAGTGGCATGGAAACAGATGTTTTAACTCGCTGGAGCACCTTGGGATGTAACCAGACAGGGTGCTGGCTTCCAGTAGTACCAACCCACCTCTTAGTCAGAAGCAACATGTAAAGGAAACCCTGACACTCTTTGATTAGCATTGTTTAAAAGCGCCTTGTTGAGCCAGAAAGGAAGCAGTCATTTGGTTTCTAAGGAGCACCACCAAAAAATTACCATCAAAACAAGATAAATGTTGCAGCCTGAACAAGTTTGTCAGCACATAACTCCACCTAGGAATTTCTCTTACGAAATCAGAAATGAGGCTCTCCTGTGCTTCAGGGTCCACCCTTTGGGAGCAACCCAGCTTGAGGACTGCACTTCCACTGTGGAGGCACTCTGTGTTACTGGGCTTTGTGGAGGTATGCATGGCTTGATGGAAGAGCTGAAACCGGAGAAAGCATCACAGGTACGGAAGGGCCAAAACCGAATAGACACAGCAACTTCCCTTCAGAGATAAAGGCTGATGTTAAGACTGTGGAGGTGTACAAGCAGGGATAAAGGGAGCAAGACAACTAATTAAAAGACAGTGTTAACAACATTCAGTTTTGTCGCTGTATGTAGTCTTCACTAAGATATTAAAGAACTCCAGACAGCTGGAGAGAAGCATCTGTCGTTGCGCAACTGATGTTAAAACCGAACAGAAAGTGGGGGAACATTGCCCACTTAAGTTTCTTGGCTGACCCTTATCTATTTGCGAGTTTTATAAATTTTTCTGACAATCCCACTGCAGTTTTCCATGATAACCACCGGGTCATAGGAGAAAACTGTTTATGTCCAGAAGTAAAAGAAATGGAACGCAAAGTAGCACTAGAAAAATGCTTATTCTGAAGCACGCTTACAAAAAGTAACTGATTGTGCCTGGCCTTCGTAGATGTTAGTGGGGAAAAATATCCCAGAAAATATCTTCTTGCTTATAATAGACTCTTGAATTTCCTCCTGAAGAACCAGATTGGATTATTTGCATAATTAGATTATACATCGTATTGCTGTACAGTTGGAACTGCTTGACATCCTTTCCTCTCATTAAAGAGGATTGCTTACAACTCAGCATGGCACCACTTTCAGCAAGGCCACCACTCTGGGGTATCCCAGTTCGTTGCAGATGCCTGTCTGCTGGAAAGGGCTCAGGGAAGATTTAACTGAGCTGATGCAAATGCTGAGCACACCCATGCTGTAGGGAGACTGGGCACTGGGCAAGACACTGGAACAAGGGGGATGTGTTGTTCACAGGCAGAGCAGACACTCAGCAGACAAAGGTAAAGCCTTTAAGAAGGTGCATGCATGGATGATGTGGCCCCATGTTTTGCTCATATCTTCCCCAGCACTGTGGCTGTACACAAATAATGTCAGTCTCTCCTGCAGCTGCTCTGTAGTTAAGGATGGCCTTAGGGCATTGTGCTACAAAGGGCTGGGACTCTGAAATGCTTTACAAGCAGCTCAGCCACCCCTTTAGGACAGACAGGAGATACTTGAAATTGTAACCCTACCACATAAGGCAAGTCCTCCAGTTCCTCCTGATGCTTTACTTATCACGCTGTTGTTACCTCTTCACAGCTGGCTTATCAGGATGAAGGACTTGGACAGCACTTCATCGCACTTGATAATGACTATTCTCACCCGTGTTGAGCACAACCAGATCTGTTTGCTGAACCAAAAGGAACACTATTCTTCTTTACTCTAAAGGTCAATTATCAAATAAATGCTCAGGCAAAGGGAAGACTGGTTATTCACGCAGCATGAAGGTGCAGGGCTCTGTCCTGTGTTTACAGGCTGCTGCTAGAGGTGTTGCTACTCCTCTTGGCAGGCAAACTAAATTGTAAGCAAGCACAGGGGTTTTCCCTGACTGAAGCAAGAATGGCTGGGTGCATATGGTCTAAGAGAGACCTGTTTTATGGAGAAATAAAAATGCTGCGCCCCAGGTCTCGCAGCCAAGCCTGCTGAGAACCTGTCAGCCCATTGCCATTCTTCTCATTCTTTGCCGCTCTCCCTATCAGAACTGTTGCTCCCAGCTATTCCTCTGGCTGTTCTCACTGCTCAGAGAGAGGTCTCTGCCAGAGAGAAGAGGTGTTGTCTGGGATATCTTAGAAGTAGTATGAGAGAAGTCCTTTTCAAAAGCCCAGCTGGGTCAGTTTCACCTAATCCATTAACAATGGAACAAAGCAGAGGCACCAAAGGCACTGCTGCGATATTAATAAGCACCTTTGCTAAACCCACGCCCCATTTTACACAGGAGATACAGCCAACCTCAGGCAATATAAATTCCAGAGCGCGTGTGGCAAACCTGGGGCAGACCCACCCTATGTTTTTTCCCATATGAAAGAAACAGCAGAAGTGAGATGCTAAAAGCCTAAGACCAGCCAGAAAAAGCAAGAGGAGGACCAAGTAGCAACCTTACTTCCCCCTGACCCTCCCAGGTCAAGTCCTGGGAGGATGCTGATTTGTTAATGTTGCAAAAACCCAGGGCAGAGGGCCATCCCCGTTAGAAAACATCATGCATGCATGGTTTGTGGTCTTGCCACACCATCACCTTATGTTAAACACAGTTGTGTGTACTGAATTCTCTCCAAAGTGTGCAGGGTAAAACTTGGTAGCCCTTCGCTCAATCTATAGGAGTGAGACTGACCTGTGTGACTGCCTCTGAGGTCGAAAGAAAGTAGGGAAGCATCTTTAAAGTGTTATTAAGACATTTTAACAGGTTAATCACAAAGTAAGTGTATTTCAACTCACAAAGGCTCTTCTTAGTGACAGTTGCCCTACTGTTCATTGCTCTCATGCTACATTTCACCTTCAGCATCCTCCGTGCATTACAAGAGTTTAATATGCATTTATTAACAGTTACATTAGTAGAAAAGGACATTTTTCATGTGCCTCTAAGGAAAAAAAGTTTATGGGTTGGGTTTTTTCAAAAGCACTTATTAAAGGAATAACTGGTATGAAAAAGAGAAGGGGGACATTCTTGAAAATAATGTAAAGTAAGGTATGAGACAAAAGTTATTACTTAAAAGATTGGCTGTCTGCGTGAAAACCTGAATTGTGACTTTATATTCAGCTCATTCATGGATGGTTAGTGCAAAAAGTGACCTAGGAAAAGGGTGAGTGTTCTTGAGACTGTTACTGCTTTGAAAACACAGAACAGTGACTAAAATGGTCCTGTAGAAAAATGTCCATGCATATTCCTAGGTATGTTTAAGATCTTGAATCGGTTAAATCAAGAATCCTAAATAACAAAGTTCACTGTTTCTCAGAAACTCACCTGTTGTGCTAGGAAAATACTTTCTCATTTGGTTTGGGTGTTTTTTTTTTTCCCTATATCTTCTTTTGGGTTATATCAATGTATTGTTTAGATCTAAGAAAACTTCACCTCATTTTCTCTACCCCACTTCCAATTCCTGTTTTAGCAGCACTGCCTTAGGATAGAGAAGTCCAAAGAAGATAGGAGACATCTTCTGCCTGTCCTTGAAGTGCACTGCTGATCCTTCCTGCCTGCCCAAGTGTCTTCATCTGTTTCTGCTGAATGTGACAGTGGTATGAAACAACTGACTTTCTTCTATATCTGTATTTTCCTCCCTGCTCATTTTACAATTTCTGTCTGCTTTAGACCGTACACTTTGATGATGGGGTATCTGCTTCAAAGCAAGCACTGCTCGGTACTGCAAAGGAAGCAGAGGCCAGTGACTGAAACACAGCACCACCTCCCAGGGAATGGGGTGCCAGACAGGAATGGTATGTATCTTTGTGTCTCAGAAGAACATCCGAGAAGACAGACTATGATTTATATTCTGCAAAACATCTCCCTTGCTTTGAGAGCCCTTTTCAACAGGCCACAGGTAACTGAGGGGCCACTGAAGCTTCTGTGCCTCAGTGCTGGTATGTAAGTAGCTCTTGTAAATTATTTCATTATTTCTTCTGGCATACTTATATTCAAATCCTTTACCTGGAATGAGACTTATCTTTCATATCGCTCTCCTGACCAGAAGGCAGCACAGAGCTCAGGTCAACTTGTGCTAGCTTGTGAGCATCTCCTACCTCTAGGGTCACAAGATAACAGAAGCATTTGATCCCTTATTTTCTATCCAGTGATTCTTAGTGGAAAATACTTTTGTGAATCTATAAATGAACTACCATCTTGAAATGTAAAAAGGTGTGCTCTGTGCTGAGAACAGAGGCAGGAAGAAAAAGGCTGGCCTTGCCTGAATCATACTTGGAAAGGACCATCCTGAATTAATTAAAAGCCTGGTAATTTGGTTTGACAGCTTGTCATGGTATTTTGTGCTCTCACTTAGCTAGAGGTAGACACACTATAGTAAAAAAAAAAAAAAAGAAAGAAACATGATATGGACAATGACAGTAAAGCTAAAATTTCTCATGGAGGAGATTCCAGAGGATTAAAAGGTTTAATCAAGACATCCAGAAAACCTTCCACCTCTCCTTTGCTTGAGCCCTCTGACAGCAATTGAAAGCATTTTAAAGTTACTCAATATTTCAGTGTTTGATTGGTAGCATTGTTCTTGCCTGTCTGATCTTCACAAGGCATGAGAAGATGATCTTCATTCAAAGTGATACTCTGAATATGGCAAAACAATGTTTAACCCCAGTGTTACCCAAACTCAGCAAAATTCTTGCTGGATGAAGCACTGATAGCAAGTTGGCCTCCTCCCAGAGCTCTCCAGTACACCACCATTCTCCATGTCTCTGAAAAAAGATAGCCAAAATAGACCCAGTGTGCCATCCCTAGTCTGCAAAAACACTGTTCCCATGAGTCCATCTGGTCTCATTTAGAAGACCGAATTTGCTTGACAGAGGTCTCTAAGTATAGATACTTTGATGTCTTTTGCACTGCTTAAGCTATTATCTTACTATGAATCTCAGTGCTGGCAGTTCCTTTCATCTCTAGACCCTTTTATCACTGTAACTTATTTTATGCTGCCTCTCACACATCGAACAATGCACCAATGAAGTACAATTGCCAAAACAGTCTTAATTACCAAAACTCCTGGAAATTTCCAGTAATACATGCCAGAGTCATTCCACCAAAGCAATAGCTACCAAAACCTACTTCTGCAACAGCCATTTTAAATAAAGAGATACTTCACTGATACTTCTGTCTTGTGTGAACGTTTAGTGCTGGAAAGCACTATAGCATGGAGAGAATCACAGAATCACAGAATTGTAGGGGTTGGAAGGGACCTCAAGATATCATGGGGTCCAACCCCCCTGCCAAAGCAGCTCCCCAGCTCATATTGCACAGATAAGCGTCCAGATGGGTCTTGAATATCTCCAGAGAAGGAGACTCCACCACCTCCCTGGGCAGCCTGTCCCAGGGCTCTGTCACCCTCACTGTGTAAAAGTTCTTCCACATGTTGGTGCGGAACTTCCTGTGCTCCAACTTGCAGCCATTGCCCCTTGTCCTATCTCCACAGACCACTGAAAAGGGGCTGGACATTTCCCCGTGTCCCATACTTCAGACATTTATAAACATTAATAAAGTCCCCCCCACTGGGAAGTAGCTGCAAGGTACCTCTGCAGTATGCAAAGATGCAAAATAACAACCTTTAGCCTCATGTCGCCCTGAACCCTGCTCACTTACAAGTCCAAATGAGTATGTATCACATAATGCACACGCTGGCATGCAAAGAGAATGCATACTTGCTGATACGGTAAAGGATATCTACATTTTGGTGATGACTTCCAGCTATGTGATAGGATGTCTTGTGATCGACACTAAGCTGTTCATCCAGGTCAACTTGTCTCACATCTTCTCATTGTATGCTTACACCTGTCACATTTTGGATGCATGGGCATGTGAGAGACCACATAAGCATCTCCTGTCACCTAACTCAAAAGATCAAAGGAATAGACATACATGCAGAACGGAGGGATGGGATCCCTGCATTTTATTGTATGACTGGTGTACTTTGAGATTATGGAATCATAGACTGGTTTGGGTTGGATGGTACCTCAAAGCCCATCTAGTCACAGCCCCCTGCCATGGGCAGGGACAGCTTCCACTACCCCAGGTTGCCCAAAGCCTCATCCAACCTGGCCCTGAATACTGCCAGGGAGCCAGGGTCAGCCACAGCTTCTCTGGGCAACCTGTGTCAGGGCCTAATCACCCTCACACTAAAGAAGCTTTTTCTTATATCTAATTTAAAACCTCCCTTCCTTTAGTTTAAACCCATTACCCCTTTTCCTGTCACTACACTCCCTCTACAGCTCTCTTGAAGCTTTTTTCCTCTCGACTTGATCCAACTATCCATGTCCTTATGTTGAGGGCTCCACATGTGTGACAGGGGAAGAATCTGTGGTTCTCCTGGATGGCAGGGTGCAAACTGACAGAGCCATTCACCCATTTGAAAGGGAGGTGTTGGCTGAACAGCGATGTGTACATCCAAAGTAGGTATCACACCCAACTCTTGCTTGAACCACCTGTGCTTGGGGGCCAATCTTGACCATTTCCCCTGACGAATCAGAAATGTTCAAGCTCTTCCTATTCAATACAATTGAACCCCATATTTTGTAGAAAATCAATCCTGAATTTAATCAATCCTGAATTTGGAAGAGATTTAATCAATTCTGAATTTGGAAGAGACTTAAGGGCCCTTTCAAAATTGCTCCATTCCATTGGAAGCAGGAACCAGGAAAGCACTTCTCTTGGTCTGCCAAGAACAGGTATTAAATTTGTCGAAAAAAACTTGAAGGCAAAATATCTATTGGTACTCTTGCACAAATCCAATAGTTTGCTCTGACAGTCTTCTGGGGAAAAAAAAAGCAACCCAGCCCCACGGATAATTAAGTCCTGCCTAAGAATCCACACCTCCATTGCTACATTTTTGAGTGATATAAGAATATGACAACACTGAACAATTTAAAATCATGTAATCATTTAGGTTGGAAATGATCTTTAAGATCATCAGGTTGAACCATTAACCTAGCACTGCCAAGTTCACCACTAAACTATGTCTGTAAGCACATCTACATGTGTTTTAAGTATCTCCAGGGATGGTGACTCTACTTCCCTGGGCAGCCTGTTTGAGTACTTGACAACCCTTTTGGTGAAGAAATTTTTCTTAATATCCAATTTAAACTTCCCCCTACCAAAACCTGGAAGTACTTTCCTCTTGTCCTATGGCTTCTTATTTGGGAGAAAAGATTGACATCCACCTCTCTACAACCTCCTTTTGTGTAGCTGTAGAGAGTGATTAAGTCTCCCCTCAGCCTCCTTTTCTCCCGGAGAAAACACCAGCTGCTCCTCCTAAGCTTTGTGCACTGGACTCTTTACCAGCTTTATCACACTTCCCTGGACACACTCCAGCACCTCAATGTCTTTTCTGTAGTGAAGGGCCCAAAACTGAACTCGGGACTCAAGGTGTGGTCTCACCAGTGCCAAGTACAGGGGGATGATCAGTTCCTTAGTCCTGATGGCCACATTATTTTGTTACAACCCAGAATGCTCTTGGTCGCCTTGGCCACACTGCTGCCTCATGTTCAGCTGGCTGTTGACCAACACCCCCAGGTCCTTTTCCACCAGGCATCTTTCCAGCCACTCATTCCCAAGCTTGTAGTGTTGCCTGGGGTTGTTGTTACTCAAGTGCAGGATGCGGCACTGAGCCTTATTGAAACTCACACAGTTGGACTTGGTCCATCAATCTAGCCTGGCCATGCTTAATGGAGTCTACAGTTTATAGGTATAAATATAGTGTAATAATCAGGTCATAAATCCTGGGGGCACATGGAGAGAACCTAGGAAAACCTGTGCCACGTGAAGAGTCCGAACTTACCTGGTACGACAAAGTGCAGGAGGTTTTATCTTTAAGGTAAACTGAATTACAAGTTATTATATTTATAAATACCCTATTAGTTCCTAATCAGAAATAAAATCTTCTGCAAGACATATGCTTTTCTTATGCCTTAATTTAGAGGAAAATCTTCATGTGTGTCAGGACCACTTCACAAACACCCAGAAATCAATGGTGTGTAGATGTCAGTCCATGTACAGCCCAGTTTAGTCCTCCCAAACCCAAGTACAGAACTCATGAGTATGCTAGTAAAGAGCTCAGAATGCTGTATTCAAAAGCAGAACATGATACAGAAGCTGTAAAGGTAGTAGTATGGAGTAAAATCATATTTATAATATCAAACGTGCAACCAAATGATAAGTGGAAAACCCAAAGGCAAAGCATTTTGTCTTGACCTATTTTTGTTCCCAAATGTATTTCAAGAACTCCTTCTGGCTGTATCTTTAAGTAAATTTAGAGCTCTTAGCCATATACCATAGCTCTGGGTCTCCTATTTCAAAGAACAATACAAAATATGCATGACAGGACTTGTGCTCAAAGTACCCCAACAGCAATTCCCACCTCTAAAGGGTGCCTAAGACTGTATTATAACAAAGCTTTCCCCCTGGACCGAATAAGACAGAGGTAATGAGCAGGAATTACCTGGGAGGTCTGTCTCATTGCCTAACATAATTATAATATTTTGCTGCTAAATTCTGCCCCCTGAAAATCTCCAGTGCATGTTCAACATTTGCCCTATGTGACAAGTTGCCCTCAGTTCATGTATTCTTGAATCAGGAACATGGTGTGATTTTATGTATTTGATGCACATTGGTAATGACAAGGCAAACTTGTATTTCACTAAAAAGAATACAAAGATTAAACTACTTCATGCACATCATGTTAATTCTGAATTATTCATGAAAAGTTCTAGGTTTGCTTTCATTTCAGCCCCTGGTCACTGGCTTTGCAGCATTTTCCCTGTTCCAGGTTTACAGTCACGACTCCCCTGAGAGGCTCACCATCTTGCACTCTTCAGATGCTGAAGGACACGTGTAACTTTGTTATCTCAGGGCCCTTGGGTAATTAGATGCCAAGTTTGCCTCTTCCAAACCTGCTGTACAAAGCCTGTGTACCACTTTTCTTGAATCCCTCACTGCACAGAGGGTGTTTGGGGGTGGGAATGACCATGTTGTGTCCTGCTCTCTGCAAGCCCTGAGAAACATACCAAGCTAATACATGGCTTGCCTGCAGTTAAGATAAACTATCCTGGTCAGTGACTTTTCTTGCTCAAGTCACATTCTGCAGTAGATGATGTTGGACCAATTACAGCAATACATAATTAACGCAGCATGCCAAATTGGCCAAATACAAACTCTTTCTGCTGCAGTGCCTCTTTCTGTGTCTGTTTTTGTAAACTCCAACAAGTCATTAACCGTAGAAGAGATAGGCTGGTAAAAAATACCAGTAACTCACATGGGATTTCCATCACAAAATATGCAGTGCCATGCTAATATCTAAACACGCTGAGATGAGAGCCTCTATCATTTGATTAGTGAGAATAGGTTAGCTTAGCAGCTGGGACTGCAAGAAAATGAGGAATGACTCAGCAGCTACTGATTTTCTCTGCACATCAAGCCTCTACTCATTTAAGGCTTTTTTAAGGACTGTTTGGCATTTGGTGAAGAAGAAGGCATCGGGAATTTAGATCAATAAGAAAGATGGCTGATGGCACATGGAATAGTCACAACAGTGACAGATAAAAAGGAAACACAAACTTTTAGTTTACAGCCAGCTGAGCATGAGAAGGCAATGTGCCCAGGTAGCCAAGAAGGCCAATGGCATCCTGGCCTGTATCAGGAATTGTGTAACCATCAGGAGTAGGGAAGTGACACTTCTGTTGTGCTCAGCTCTATAATGGCTGCGCCTCGAGTACTGTGTCCAGTTGTGGGCCCCTCACTATTGGAAGGATGTTGAGATGCTGGAGTGCATCCAGAGGAAGGTGATGAAACCGATGAAGGGTCTGGAGCACTAGTCCTATGAGCAGTGGCTGAAGGAGCTGGGGCTTTTTAGTCTTGAGAAAGGAGGCTGAGGGGAGACCTCATTGCTCTCTGCAGCTACCTGCAAGGTGGTTGCAGAGATGTTGGGGTTGGTCTCTTCTCTGTAGTGACAAGTGATAGGACAAGAAGGACTGGCTTAAATTTGCACCAGGGGAGATTTAGGTTAGATAACAGGAAGAATTCTTTCCTGAAAGGGCTGTCAAGCATTGGAACAGGCTGCCCAGGGAGGTGGGGGAGTCACTATCCCTGGGGGTATGTAAAAGATGTGTAGATGAAGTGCTGAAGGACATGATCTAGAGGTGGACTAGTCAGGCTGTGGTTGGACTCAATGACCTTACGGGTCTCTTCCAACCCAGGTGATTCTGTGATTACTATTGTCCAAGTCACAAAAGGTACCTAGTTAACAGTTTTTCATTGTGTTCTTTGCTACCAAATTAAAAGTAGAGATCAGATTTTAGTTTTTAAAAATCGAAATTGAAGTATCTCTCAGCTTGCTTTCTCTCTAGCCAAGCTCCTGAAGTCAATGAGGGTCAAATGTCACTTACTTTTACTTATTTCACCATCAAAGTAATTTACAAATTATTTGGGACTTTCAAAGACTAAGTGATTAGGATGCTACTATACAAGCAAGTCAGATTGCCAATCACTGTATTTCTTCGTTTTGTCAGGGTCCCTGAGAAAAAAGACAACTGAGATAAATATTTCTAGATTTATTTAATCTGTAACAAATAAAATAAAAATGTTCCAGAAAACATGTGTTTTCTAAGTCCTATCCATTATTAAAAAAAGAAAGAAAAAAGATGGCAAGCTGTGCAGGAAGAGAGCAAACTGTTTTGTGTTTGCACAATACAAAACACATTTATTTGAGCCTAACAAAAACCTAATATAATTTCCTCTGACAGGTTTTATCTTGCATATTCCCACATATGCAAGCTGATTTTTTTCCCCTTTTATCCAATCAAATAAAATTATTATTTTTTTAAGCTTAGAATAGGCCTTCTGGGAATTGGAGCTTAAACAATATAAATGGTACACGGCACCATGAAGGCACATGTTAATAACAACAAAATAACTGGGGAATTGCAACAGGTGATATTCCAGTCACAGTGGAGTTGACAAGGTACCTAGCATCCATGGAACAATGGTGAGGGCTTCACCCAGCGTTTCTGCCAGTCTCCAGGGCTGTGCAGCAAGACAAGGACACAAGAGTTGAAGGCAGGGAAGCTGGGCATGTTCCCCTGGCTCTGGGCTCACTGTTTTCTTGCCTCTCCTCCTCTTTAAAATGAAATTATGGTATTGGAAGTGGGGGATATCCAATATTTTGCTTTTAAAATCTACTTTCTGAGTGCTCAATCCTGAAGTTCTCACTTGCAACTTGATACAAACAGCCATGTTACGTCCAGGGGACAATGAGCTCAGGGTTAGCACAGGTTTGCATCTAGTTTGGGACTGAAAAGATAACCTAGCACTGAAGTTCTCCCAAATAACAAAGATCATTAGCTTTAATTTTATTTCCTTTCTTCATCAACAGCTACAGCTACTGTCCTCACTACACTTAACTGTCTTTATTTTCTCTCATAAAAGGCACATCAAGCTGGAGAAAGGCCTCTCCCAATCTCAGGCACTTTTACAGCAGGACTGTGCTTTCATTGTGCCTTGCTGATAATCCTCATACCTTTTTCTTGCAGCACTGTTAATGGAACAGCATCCTATTTGCATGAGGGCAGTTTTCAACAAAAGCAGGATCTACCCTCAGGGATTCATATGCTCTCACTTTAATTAAAAAGAAATCCCATTAAAACTTGCCACTGCCACAAGTGAATCAAATTAATTAAAAAAAAATTAGAAGATGGGAACAAAACCATTTTCAGGAGGCAACAACTGCAGCTTACATCTATACACTTTTAATAGTATAAATTAAAACATACGTCTTGGAAATATTTTCTTCTGGTCTGAGGAAATCCATTGAAGTGGTAGAACAGTGAGTAACCCTGTGCCCACTAAATCTACCATGGGGAAAGGAATGCTGCTTATTTTTAGGCCCAATGCACTCAAAACTGCACACATGCTACTGATGGTCATAAAAATTCTACTTCAGATGCAGAAGCTATTTAAATATTTACTTCCTTTAAAAATAAACCAAACACCAACAAAACCAATAGGAGAACAAAATTGCTCTACTTGCAAATGAAATAATATTTGGGATGTATTTTCTAAAGTATCAGTAATTGAGGTAGGGTGTACTTACTTTCAGTTTTCTAATATTAAGGAGTATGGGGTTTACGTACTGTTGCAGATAAACTTTGCAAGGGTGTGCAACTGAACAAGGTGAATGATGGCATAAGATAGGACACAAATAAAGTTCCTGCTGGCTCTTCTGACTGCTCGGTCCTTAACCTGTGGCTAACAAGCCAAAGAGAGATGGAGAATGAAGGATATATGGCCAGGCTCTGCTCTACTGGTTCTGTGTGACTGCGGGGCTGCTGGTTGCAAGAGACCAAGGAAGGTAAGCATTGCACCAGCAATAAGCCAGTCGTTTTAAACAACCTGGCAGTGAGGTCAGGGTCTAAAACTCAGTGCTGCTTTGGGCAGTTCCCCAAGCTGTTCCAGTAAGCAAAAGTAAGAAGTCTGCCTGGGCCTGAGGAGAAATGGAGAACCCAGACGCGTCCCTGGGGAGGAAGGCTCATTTCCCGTTTGGATCAGCCCAGCCCAGCCTCAGTGGTCATCAGGTTGTGAGAGAGGGTTCACAGGGCTCCCACCAGAGCACAGCCCTGTGTGAGGTCACGACCGGCTGGGAAGAGGCTTTCTCTTGGGTCTGAGGGCAAACTTGGACTGATATGAGCATGTCTACACAGGGCTTCAATTCCTCAGCCACTGGTCCCTTGCTCATTCCTCCAGCTGTGATGTTCGCTATGCCACAACAGCCACAGCCTCTGTGCAGGACAAGATATTAATTAGGTAATGCTTTGACAGCCGTTATCTTCAGTGCAGAACATGATATTAAGTTAATTAAGCAATAAATTACTAAAACAGATGAAAGCTCTGACAGTGGTCCAAGTTCTGTTGCATTATCAAGCAGCTGAATAAGGTCCCCTCTAACTTTTGTTGTGGAGGACAGAGGACACAACAGGGGTGGGGGTGGTGGGAGTAACCTCTTCCTTTGCCTTACTGGAAGTGGGTATCTGGAACAGAAAGATGCTGTTTGTACTGCAGCAGACATAAAAACCTCTAGTTGTAGTTTCTGAGCTGCCTCCAGATTTTTGCAACTCAAATGTCAACTGTCATTCACATTTCCACATCCTCCTTGAAACTCTTACGTACTGTGGCCATGGATTCATCACACCCTGTTCTGCTCAGGTAGCTAAAATATTGCTAAACAGCTCTATTTCCAAACTTTTTTGGCCTCTTCCAGTGAGGAAAATATTTCCATGTCAGCATATGCATTGCTATAACCCAACTATCCCTTCCTCAACTCTTAGGCTTCCTCAAAGAAACTCCTTCTTTGATGGTGGCCAACATATCCATCATGGCCATTCCATGCTCAGCTGTGTTTTTCATACATGCTCTTTGTGCCAGACTTTCTGGCAAGCAGGGCACATGACTTCCAGGGTGAACCTGAGAATCACAGATACTGTCCTTAAAAAGATGAATACACACAAGGGGAGTGAAAAAACCCACACCATGTGGCATGTATGTGGGTAGTGATTCAGTAACACAACTAAAGAATAAAAGCCAAGCAGGAAAGGGTGCTACCTCCACTTTTTAGCCTGGCTAACTACGAAGTGCTCTTCAGACTAGCCAAAGATCTTCCAGCCTCCACTGAAAGTCCCATCTGAAAGTTTGCCCAGCTGACCTTACCTTCAGATGGAAATCTTCTTTTGACCTCTTTCTTCCAAAACCTATGCAAACTACTGTTCCTTAATATGCCACTGAAAATAAGTAAATGCTAGCAACGTTGGCCTTGCTGCCAGCTCACTGTGGGGAACAGCAGGCTGCAGACCTCTCACTCTGCCTCTCACAGTCTGTCGACGCACTCTGAAACGTCCCATATTGTAGGAAAGCTCCCACCCACTTGGAAAAAAGTCATAAAATATGGACTGCCTGCTCTTACCTTCCTTAGAACATCCGTTTTATCATCTTTATTCCTGAACATATTCATAGAATCATAGTATCATAGGGGTTGGAAGGGACTTCGAGAGATCATGGGGTCCAACCCCCCTGCCAAAGCAGCTCCCTAGGACGTATCACTCAGAAAGGCATCCAGACGGGTCTGGAATATCTTCAGAGAAGGAGACTCCACCACCTCCCTGGGCAGCCTATTCCAGGGCTCTGTCACCCTCACTGTGAAAAAGTTCTTCCACATGTTGGTGTGGAACTTCCTGTGCTCCAACTTGCAGCCATTGCCCCTTGTCCTGTCTCCACAGAGCACTGAAAAGGGGCTGGACATTTCCCCCTGCATCCCATACTTCAGATATTTATAAACATTAATAAGGTTCCCCCCTTTTTCTTCTTTTCTCAAGGCTGAACAGTCCCAGCTCACTCAACCTTTCCTCATGGGGGAGATGCTCCAGGCTCTTAATCATCTTTGTAGCCCTTCTCTGGACTCTCTCCAGGAGATCCCTGTCTTTTTTCTACCAGGAAGCCCAGAACTGGACAGAACACTCCAGGTGGGGCCTGACCAGGGCAGAGTAGAGGGGGAGGATCACCTCCTTTGACCTGCTGGCCACACTCCTCCTGATGTACCCCAGGATCCCATTGGCTCTGTGAGCCACCAGGGCACACTGCTGGCTCATGGCCAACCTGTCATTGACCAGGACACCCAGGTCCTTCTCCACGAACCACTGGCAGGACAGTGGTTTTCCATGTGGAATATCACTACTGCCACAACAACATTCGTGACAAAAGAGGATGGTTATGGTACATCTCTCTTTCTCAAATGCCTCCCTCGCAGTGCTCCTCCCTGGATTTGGGTAGTGGGACTGGGTGCTGGCCACACAATCAACAGCAACATTTGACTGAAGTGGCAAAAGATGCTTTGAAAGACCCAAGAGTGCTTGAAGGGAGAAGAGGCATGGTTATAATCTTGCAGAAGTTTGACAGAGCAACAGAAGGGACTCCTGTTTGTTCTCAGAGAACTGTTGCCATTTATGGCACTCCACTGCTCCTTCCTTTTTGACCTTCATAATGGCAGCATTAGAGAGGGAGCGGAGAAAGCAGGGGGGGGTCTGTTCATGCTTGCCAGAAGGCACAATCAGAGCCCTATGAACAGCAAAAGAAACATGTTATTATCACTCATTAACAGATTAGAAGACATACGTGATCGTTTCTGTAGAGAATGTGGATTATGGACCATCTGTTGATCTGTTTCATCCTGGGTCACACGTGTGAGCATCTGTGATAAGCGTAAGGCTGGACAGCATGCTCAGGCTGCATTCCTTGACTGCCTTGCTCCACACAGACACAGCTCATCAGGGGTGTGTGATGTTCCCTCCCATCTTGTGCCAGCCATTTTCTACTGCTGTCAGCTATACCTTGACTTCTTGAGATAACAGAAGGTGCTTGGGTGAAGAAGGTGTGAGCTTCAATTGCAAGGATTAAAATTTGGCAACACGGGACCCGTGGGATAAAGTTTAAATATGCACAGAAGCATAAGAAGGCATGGCCTCAGTCGAGATGTTGTTTTCTGCGTTCTTCAGATGAAGAAACAACAATTGCAGATCATGTTTTGAGAAGAGCTGGCTAACAACTCAATGCTCTCTTTCAAAATGTTGACTTCAGCAAGAATTGAATTTCTGTCCTGTTAATGTCTTTCTCTTAGAGTTCTCCTTCTGTCACCCAGTTGTTCAAGTCTACCCCTATATTGACATTTCAGAGATGTTCTAGTTTTAAGGAGTGTGTAGAGGTGAGTTAATTCAGACCCAAAGACCTCTGGCAGCTTGCCAAAGTCATGCTAATTAGCTGGCTGAGCTAAGAGTAGGTTAGCTTTACAGCAGGACTTACAGACTTAAGTTATATCAACAATACAAATGCTGCTACATGAAGCTGGAGGGTGTCCACAGCAAGAAATCAGTGTGTAAAAACGAGTAACAGAAGATAATTCAATGATCGGAAAGCTTTCAAGATAATAGTGACCAAACCAAATCAATGTTTTATTACAAATGGACTCTGACCAAGATAGTCTTTACTGACCGAACTAGGGAGAATAATTTGAAATTCAAGTGAACACAAACTCAGATCTGATTTCAAGGAGAATTTCCATATGGAAAAAATGTGAAGAACTGCTGGCAAGTAATGGATGTATTGAGGGCTAGTAAAATTCCGAGCTGGAAAATGTATGCATGACAATGGTGAAATTTCCAAACTGCAGAGGATTAAATCTAATTGGATCTGAAGTTGCTGATAAAAAGCCTTAAGTTTCAAGGCAAACAAAACCGTGTTTGAGTAGAATCCTCTTCATCACTACCTTATTTCCCTAATCGGGAGAACTGCTGAAGCTACAAGATGTTTATGAGCCCTTACTGATTCAAACTTGTGTCGTTAACTGGTATGCTCCTGGGATTTTCAATCACTTTTGTGCAGTGCTGTCCCACATATTTTCCATTTAGCTTCTGTTGACAGATGTCAACCTTTCAGATATTTTTTTCCCTGCACATTCAATACTGTCCCAGTTATGCATCACTAGGGAAATTTCAAATAATTTCCAACAAGTTGTCTTAATTGACTAAAAAATAGTAAGGCTATGTGACACAACATTTTCTCCTGGCTTTAAAATCTTCCTGTAAACTTGACCAGCCTTATTTTTTGATCTAGAGAACCAACAGATAGATCAAAAGCAACAGCGGGATGGCCCTAATTAGATTGTAGTCGAGGCCACTCGCTCGCTCTTTCCCTGCTGTCTCCCCCTCTCCTCACCCCTCCAATTTCAGCTTCTTATCTTAAATCAGTCATGCCATCTGTAGGGAAATGGCAATTAAATCCAAATCTACCTGAAATCAACAGAAAACTTCTGCGCAGCCTCTACTGTGGCAAGACTGCTGGAAACCCTTCCACAGCAGGACACACCATGGACATGTTTTGTTAGGCAACTCTTTCTTTAGTTCGAAACAGTCTTTAAAGATTATGTTGAAATGGGAATTAAATCAAGGAAGCTATAAATGCTGCTAGCCAAATGTTTGTCATAGACATCCCTTTTCAATTACACAGAGTTCTGAAGACCCAGCAAAATGGTGCACCATGCACACATGCTTTCAACTCAATTTATCTGCACCTCTCCAATTAAAAAAATCCCCAGTACTTAACAGCAGGCACCCAAGTAAAAACAGCTGTATGAAAAGAGATGCATCAACACGGAGACCCTTTGTAAATCTGCTTCATGTGGTCAGCTTTATGAAGATGATGAGTTGATGCAGAAGTCAAATGTTTGAGAAGAAGCCAGAAGCTACTTTCATTTCAGGGCAATTAGCCTCTAATGAGGAAATGAAGGAGAAACTTACTTTGAAATTAAGTAACTCTGTGCCCTCCTCCGGCAGAACCCCCTGAAACTTGGCCTAGCTAAATCTTCTCAGAGTCTGATTCAACCTCAAAATCCCCATGCTTCAGTACTCAGTCTATTTCAGTTGCCCTGTTGGTATATGTAAATAAAGTAACTAAAATACACCAATTTGAGAATATAACATCATTAAAGGGCTAACTTTTATTTGTTTTTACTTGCATATGTTCATATTTTGGTGCAATATAGGTGATGTTCTACGACTTCTATGCTAAAATCAATGCCTTGAACTTAATATGCCTTTAAAGTCCTATTCGACAGATCAAAGCATCTGGTTGACAACAGACATGCTTTAGGAAAGCTGTAACAACTTAAGTACAAGGTCCTGTTAAGTCATTTTTATCCAATGTGCCTCTAGAGAGGCTACTGCAGATTTGAAAGCTTGCCCTATTATAGCTCCACTGAAAACAGCATGGAGCCATGAATTCCCATTCTGCTTTGATTATCACCACATATGGTGACTGAGCCACGGTCCAAGCTAACAAATTGAAGGGGCTTTGGATCAGCCCACGCTACTCACTTATATCATCCTTGAACCTTTCATGGTAAGCCAAAAACCATTGAGCAGGCAGGTGACTACTACCCTGTGAGTCAGTGGAGATGTGGCACACCACATTCTCTCTACCTCCCCACCCATGTCAACTGGGGTTGCATGATTCAAGCCAGCAATTAAGAGTGGAAAACAATTAATTCTTCCTGACATCATCTCAGCCTCAGACCGTGAGAGCTTCCTTTGACCCTGCCTCTGCCTTGCTGTTTCCTACAACCACTTCCCAGGCTTCATCTTATGACAGTTTCAGGGTGGAGTAGCACAAGTACAGAACCACCAAAAACGCTACACATATTAATCTATTAATATTTGATCCACTTACAACCAATGAATACCCAGGTCTAGCAATGCAGAAGTCTGGATAAACAATAAGCAGCACGCTTGATCCTCCTGCAACAGACAAAAAGCTGGTAACCTTTGAAGGCTCCCTCTAACTTCTGTGACGACCCCATTCTGCAGCGGGGATACAGCTATGGCTTCTAAAATTTATGTCCAGAAACAGTGAGACAAGCTAGGAGATTAAAATTAAGAACCTACCCCACATTTTACATTCTGCTCCTCTTCATCTGCAGTAGGCAAGCTGACCTGCTACCTAGAGTCAAACCAAGACTTGTAGAAACTTCAGCCTATCAATCACAACTGCAAAAACTGTCTCAGGTTTGAATTTTACTGAAACTGGTATGCAAAGAGACAAGATGTTTAGTCTTTTGCTAGGACTTGGCAGCCCTGTGGAGTCTATCAGTATCAATGCTGAGCACTGAGCAATAGTCTCTATCTGCTTTATTTTCTGTTTTGTCTACTCAATATTTTGGGACAGAAAATGTATCTTGTAACAGGTTTATATAATTACTTAAACCCAATTTCCAATCTTAATTAGGGATGCAATGATGAACTATTAATAATATTCAGAGCAGCATCAATCCTATCCCTGCTATTTCACTTGAGTAGTAACAGGAACTGCAGACCATCAGGGAAATAAATTAAAGACAATTTGAGTTTTGAGAGAAATGTCAGAACAAGACCTTAGGATTGCATTCCTGCAACAGATTGTGTCTGTCAGAAATCCCACGGGTACCAAGGAAAACAGGAAAAGGTGGGATGGTGGGCCTACTCACAGTCTGATAAAATAAATGCACAGGACATCACAGGACTCTGATCCTGCTGCTGAGCATGTGCTTCCATAAAAGTAACTTCAACACAAACTAAACGAGGCTACTGTCAAGCCTGAGCTTAGGCATCTTGCCTGATAAACACAGAACTGGAATATAGACCACCCCGCTACCAACCTTAAACAGCATTTTCTCATTCCCTTGCTGGGATTCTGACTGGACCAGCAATGAATGTCTTGCACCAGGTGTTGGAGCGATGCTTTTACTTGGTAAAGAAGCCTCCAATAAAAAGTCAAACTGCTAGATATGTTATTGCTACTGACAGGCAAACCCAAGTTGTACTCACACTCCTCAGAAAAAAACCCCACAGTACTCTGTGTGGCTTCAGTGTTTTGGGAGAGCAAACTGTGCTGGAATAATTATCAAAATGCTTCATAGGGAGCACTGCAAAAAAAAGACTTAATTCTCACTGAACTATAAAATGAGCCAGAGTAATCTCTGAATTTTCAGAAGGGCCTGTCTTTTGTGGAAATTAACTGAGCTGACTGTGCTTTAAATTCAAAACAAGGACTAATTTTTAAATTCTGAATGGAACTGCTTAAACCTTTAGAGTGACAGTTGTATCTTTAAAAGTTTTCACTAGTCACACAATAATATCCTGAGGAAAACTACAGCCTTGCTACTTTTTTCCCTCTCGACAATATCAGTTTACAGCTCAACAACACAAGGGTGGAGGAGGAAATTCCTTTATTCTCACCTTCCAAAAAAAAAAGTTCCTTTTCAACAAGCTTTAGTACAATGAGTTTGTCATCAATTGTTTGCAGGAAACATCTCACATTTTTTCCTTCTATGCAATGAGTTTGATCCCAGCAGGTTGACTTAATTTTATAAAGAAAGAAAAAAAAAGGCACATACGTGTGAAAGGCAAAGGAGAGGGAAAAGCCAGAGTCACGTAAGAAATCTGAAATCCCTCTGGCCTCAGTAAAAGCACTCACACAGTTCTCACAGTAGATCCAGGCAGTGTATAAACACGGGGCCACCACAATTTAAAAGTGAGAAAAAAACATATGGGACTTCACCAAATAACATTAACAAAAGTACTGAGCAGCAAGAGCTTGCTCCTTTCTGACAGAGTGCCAAATTTACTGCCGTGAGGAAGAAGAAAATAACAGCACACAGGCAGCATTCCCACTATGAGCCTGGAGTAACAGGGATTCCTAAACATCTTTTCTGTTTGGGTTGTGAAAGGTGCTATGAAGAAACTGTTTGGCTTGCATCAGCAATACCACAACACACAATAGCAAGAATTTAAGAACAAAAATTAACTCTTTACTCTTATTAATTTCCTTTAAGAGGTTTTCTCTAGTTGAAAAGCTGTTTCTGATGCAGCTTTCTGGCGCTGCTTGTTGTTCACTTCCACTGATGCCAAAAAAGCTGACCACTGCTCTTGCTTGGAAAGCTCTGCTCTTCCTTTGAAATAAAGAACGGTAGTGCCGTCACTCACATCTGTTTCAGAGAAAGTAACACTTTGGAAAGAAACAGAAAGGCATAGGTGAATTGAGCTTTTTGGCTGTTTGCATTAACTCTTGCAGAACCTTGTGTCAGGCAAGATCTTGAGGCTTTCCTCCCCAGAGCCAGGGCACTGCTCCTGGTCCACCCTTTGCGATGGTAGAGCGTGGGAAGAGACCGGGCGTAAGGTCTTCAAGGTCTCCTCCTGGCTTCATGTTCTGGACGAGTGTTATGCATGCTGTGTGTACATGTCTGATGCTGACAGTGCAGATAGATACAGTACCCATCAGCTAAGTGAAAGACTTGCCTGGTAATTGCATTCCAGGAAGGCTTCTGCAAATGTAGGCAGTATCTCAAGAGAAAAAATATAATTCAGTCAAGACGGTCTAAGGTACTGTGTGAATAATTCTGTGGTGAATCAGAATGAAGAACTGTCACCATGACAAGGGTCAAAATCTTTTTCTCTTCCACACCACGAGATCCGTATTATCTCTCCAGCAGCTGGGACAGTTACTGACATTCACTGGTGCACAGCTGGCAGCAGAACTTGGTTCAGCTGATAACCTTCTCATGTGTTCTCCTACCGCTCCTGTCACGTACCGCATTACTTTTTAAACACAGCTTATGTGAGTGAGAAACCTCCAGTATCAATTGAACATTCAGAGCACTTCCCTGAACAAATGAATCAACTTTCCTCTCAACCTCACATAAACTGGACAGTGACCAGAGCTGGGAAGGGTTTAGGATACATATGCTATATTCTTGTTTAGGCTTTTGACACCCAGTGCCAACAAACACTCGAAAAGAGACTTGTAAAACACTGCAAGAAGAAAAGTTTTGAGGTGGCTGCAAGACAAGAAATAAGGTTAAAGGTAGAAGGAGGGGACAGAGAATAGAACTGGGGATGCTGGTGTTCGGGAAGGAAAGGGGAGACAGTGCAAAGGTGACCCAGGATGGAAAATATGCTGATACAAGGGCTGTTTGCTCCCATTGAGCCAGGACATGAGCCAATGCCATTGCCCTGGCCAAGGTGACTCCCTTAGTCAGTCCCCTGAGCAAAGCCTCCTGTTCCAGGACAATGCTGCCCGCCTTGCATCTCCTTCCCACCACAGACTTCAGGAGAAGTAGGACCCTGTCTTGCAACTCAAAGGACAATTATTTTCATTGTTATCCTCATAACAGTCAAACCATAGAAACTCTGGCCACGCTGTCACAGAGTGCAGGAAATACTGAGAGGAACTAAATAGCATGTTTCATCTGTGTTTGTCAGCAGAGAAGAAAATCATAGGGGCGTCTCTTGCCAAGCCATACCCATTGGCATTTCTTACAGCTCGGGCCTTGGGTTTGAATGATTTGGTGTTTTGGAGGAGGAATGCCTTTAATCAGAGCTTTTCAGAGCAGGGTATAAACCTCAGCGTTTGAACAAGAACAACAAAGGCTACAGAGAAGCATTCTTTCAGACTCTTCTGATCTTTACAATGCACTCTAAATCTATGGGTTTTGTGAATTTTAAACACTTCAGCCCAGGAAATGTTCTGAAACTTTAAAGATAAAAGAAAAAAAATTAAACAAAATTAGAGTTAACTAGCCAAAACTTGTTAGCAGTGAAGCTGCTCTGCAGTTAGGAGAGGACTTTACTGACTCCTTAGGGCTTCCTGTAAACTGAAGAGGAGATAAATTTGGTTTAGTCCCCTTAAGAAACTTTTTTTCCTTTTTTTACTACATCTGTAGTAAGCTCCATATCAAGCCCATATAACCCAAGTTAATCTGAATTTATTACAAAAGTAAACTTAAAATACTGTTCTATGGTATGGATCATTACTGTTTGCTGTTTTGCATCTTGCTGATGTCCAGCAACAGATGACATACATAAAATCTTTTTCATGGACCCAAAGCTAACTGTGACACCCAGCACCTGGTCCCAAATGTGAAATGCAACAGAGCAGCAGAGGCCTGTTTCCATACAACCCAGCTACCTAAAATGCTCAAGGCCCAGAATAGGAGGAGCCTGAGAAATTTTGTCAACCTGACCCTCCACAATGGCTTTCCTTTGGTGCTAGAGCCCACCATCATGTTCTTGAGGAATTAAAACATCAAGGCACTACAGAACCCTGGCATCATGCCTAGCAAAGTGAAAAGTCCTCTTTCCATTAAAGTGGGTCACCTTTTCTTTGAAAAAAATCACGTATGCTGCCTCAAACTCACATTTGCCACAATAAGAACTGCAAGCCTTGAGATGTCTCCTTTTTTTACTTTCCCCTCTTCCTTCTACCTCCCAAGAAAATTAAATTATTCATTAGATCCACCAGCTAGAAACAATATTTAAACGGCATGATGCACTTTCCAAATCACTGCACTCTGACCGACGCCTGATGCCAGCAGGATGCTGGGCAAAGCACACACGTACATGCAGGCCTTTTAAACAGTGTCAGTCCCCATCCATAAAACAGATTCGTCCCACTTAGTGTGGCTGTTTAACTCCTACTAGATTAACTCAGGGCCTTGCTGCCTAGCAGAGCATCAGCTGAGGTAACTTGGCATTTTGGTGTTCAGATGTTCAGTGCTCACTCCCCCAATCTAGACCAGCAGCTATACCTGTGCCTGGAGGACACAAAACCTCGAAGAGAAGGTGTGAGCAGAGAACTCTGGTCTGATGTTTCATGCTTTTTCTGCAGAATTTATGTGTCTGCAATGAGTAAATACTCAACTCCTTTTATGAAACTGAGAGCGAGGCAAAACCAGAGCCTGACCCTGACGTCCTTCAGGGACCACGCACTGTTGTGTGACTGCTGTCCATGTGTCACAAGGCTAATGTGAAGGCAAAAATTGCATGTGTTACATTGGCAGAAGTGCAGCAGTCTTTAATTATCTCAGATTCTCTGCATCTGCAGATGAATTATTCTGGCCGATGCAACGTGGCCACAACTTTAAATGCCATCTGGCTCTCAAATTAATGAGAACACTGGCATAACCAACCTCCTCTCACTCTTCTTCTCCCTCACTCACCAGCATTTTTAATGGAAACTTAGTTGTTGATGTGACAAGCCTTTTTTATGTATTTCTTTGGGTTTTTTCCTCTGAGTTGCTTACCAATGTGATGCAAACATACCCACAGTAATCTCTGCACTTGCAGGACTTCAGTTTTCTTTTTGTTTTGCAGAAACATGTCCCACAGGCATGGGGAGAGGAATGCTTAAAAATACCTTGTGCATGCTCCTCTGCCCCCACAGATCTACACCCCAGGCAGCTGGTGATCAGTTGGCAATATCCTCTCTGGCTGTCCTGGAAAGTCCCTTTTTTGACAGTTCACACTGCTGAGAACATAGGGTGTTGGCTTCATTTCCCTTCAGAAAGCTTGTGATAATCCAGTCTTGGAGCACACGAGAACAGCCCTGTCATCCTTTTCTTCCAGAAAGAAAACAGGTTTCCAGGGGGAAGATGGTTTAATACAAACCCTATCCAGCTTGTCACAGAGAATGCACACCCTTTACCCAGGCCAGCAGGATACAATGACTTGCCAGAGTCAACAAGAACTGTAGGCAAGACGCAGCCGAGAGCTGAACTTCAGGGTTTCCCACATATTCCATAAGAAGCAGAGAAGAAGAACAAAGAAATTTTGCTGTGGAATAGTTGCTGCTGTACAGATGAAAGCCCTAAATTATGGAGTGGCCTGGGGAATAAGAGAGAGTCAGAATAGCCTAAAACTGTTTTATTCGGAGCAGAAGCCATCAGATGACATCCAACAAAAAGACATCAGCAAAAAGTCCCTCTACAAGAAACAATAATTCTGTCACAGGCCATTCTTTTCAGCACAGCTAATTCTGAAAGACGGGTTTATGTACCAGTCAATCCCAGTTTGGCTCAATCGCCAAACACCATTTGGGATCCAACCATGACATTGGCCACAGTCACACGTTTTGTTGCTCCAAGAAACAGGCAAAACCTCTGTGGAATAAACTGCCACTCAAAGATAAATTCTGGGAAGTCCCACTTATGTGCTAATAGTTTCACAAACTGGTTCCAGGACTCTCTAAATATGCCAGCAGCTGTTGTCAGCTTTCTAGTGACAACTCTAAATGCGGTTCTTTTTTCCCCCAAGGCTGATCCTCCTAGAAATTTCAAAATTACCTGAGCTCCCCATTGCTGTGTCTAAATTAATTAGATGAAAAAGATTTTCAAGAAGCTTAAGAGCTTAAAATACATCCTGGTCAAAAAATGTCAAGTAATTAAAAGTTATTTTTAATTTAAGGTGAGAACTATTGACTAGAAATCTTTGTCAATGTACATTCTGATCTGCTGTACTGTACCACTTCTGTCCTCATTAAACAAGTTGATAAACACATTTTGTACACCATGATGAGCATAACTCAGGGCCTTACAGATATATCACTCCAGAAAGCCAAGCAGGTTACAGGATAGTGATGTTGAGAGTGCCCATCAGAAAAAATATTAAAAGGCCTCATTTTCAGGAAGTGAATGGGCACTTCTTCAGCCTATGCTGGATCCTCTTTTAAAGCGTTTCAGCTGGAACACCACATATTCAAAAAAACCCTCCCCAAAAGTCAGGCTGCTGCCCTGCTTCCTCAAAACTGCTGTTCACCAGGGATTCAGGGGGAATCACACAGACTTGAGAATTAGAGAGGAGGAACAAGTTTTCACGGGCAAGAAGATACGTGAAGGAAGCTAATATGTCTCTCTTTGACATTTCTAAATTAAACAAAGCCAAAAATAGTGCCAGAAGAATTTAAGTGAGAGTACAAACTACAGGCAGCCCACAGACAGTGATGGGGAGCATCATGTGGGTGCAGGGCAGATTCAGGCTCCTACCAGATGAAACAGCAGCAGTTAAAGCCAGCACAGGTTCTTCCATGATACTCTTTCGATCTAACTAAATGACCAAACGTTTTTTGTTTGGTTTTTATTTTAAACTAAGCCAATTTCAATATAGTCAGTATACACATTGCTTTCACAACAGGAAAATACAGAACTGCTGTAAATAGTTTGAAAACGTGCAGAGAAAGGGGAAAAGCCTAAAAGAATCAGGCTACAACTTTCACTGATTGTTTTTTTTATCTTTTTGATGATCACAACCAGCAGCAGGAGCAAGGAACGATGTGGAACCATGTCATAACAATGCTGTTGGGAACTTGCCCTGGTGTGTCCCTGTCCCAGCTGCACACCATGAACAGTCAAAACAATAGGTGTTGAGAACTGAACAGGGTTGAACCTCCATCTTCCCATTTCCTCCTTGTACACCTGGTTCTCCAGCCCTTCCTTGAGACTTTGGCTGGCCAGAGTCCTCTTCTCCTCCATGAGAACAAGCTGTGCTTGTAAAAATTGTCTCGAAAACATACCTGGGGCATTTAACCATGGCAAAATCCACTCCAGCCTCTTCACCTTGCATGTACTCTAACTGTTTTAAAATCAGGTTAAGTGACTCTGTGGGCTTACTGATGGCAGTTCCCATACCAACATGTGGGTTCTCAAGAGCATTACAGGCAAAAACCTTTCTTGTGCTTACTCTTGGGGCAAGGTAGCAGATAATGGGGAACGCTAAAATTGGAAATAAAGTGACCTATTTACAAGGAAAGTTGATAGAATAATATTTAAAGGTTTGAGATTGGCTTCGTATTGGCTTTCCTACAGAGCTACAAGAGTGCTGTGATAAATTCCTAACAGAACAAAACTAGAGAGACAAAAGGTTTGTACGAAACCTGCTGATTAAACCTCACCTGTCTTAACAAAAATTGTGTTTTCTTCTTTACTTGTGGCAAAACACGAACCTTTATTAATAGATTTATGCCGATTTAATTAGTTTGACAGTGGGGTTTGATGCAGGATGTTAATATTGGTGTACATTTCAGTAGGTTCCTATTTCCCATCTAATGTCTTCCTGAAGTCTGCCCAAAAAGTTATTAAAAAACAAGGGTATTTCTTAGAAGTGAAGTTTTTTCCTAAAATGGGTAGATCTGGGCTGTGTGTTAGCAATCCTATTAGGGAATTATTTTCAACTGGTACTACTGAACCTGCCCCACATTCAACAAAACACATAAATAGGGCACTCCAGGCATATATATGTATGGAACAGTATTTTTCCCTGGAGCACTAGGGAAAAAATGGCTGTTACAAAGCTCAACTCAAAAGCAACGGTGGTGCCACTGCTCCATATAATGAGGCACAAGATGTTCCCTTGAATTCTTGGATTTACCAGATAAAAAATAACAGCTGTGATGCCAAATATGAGTCCATGAGAAGAACCAATAGGAAGGAGGCTGCATACATCCTCATGTGCCTTTATTTGCATTTGCATCCAGGCCCAGCCAAAATAATTGCCACTTTTACTATGTTACTCAGCGACTGAGGCCGTGGTGTTTGTGGTGTTTTTTTCTATTTAAGTTAGTAAAATCCCAATGTGTTACCAGTTTAAAGGTATTTTGCATTTATCAAGGCAGGACTAGTTTGTCTCACTACCTTATTAAACTGGTAAACATTAGCTGCTAGAAAGGGAATAAACACAAATATAAGTCACATTTTACACCCTTAAAAGGTTTTCCTGGTTTATGCATACATTATACAAACATATTATATAAAGCAATACAAAAGAATTTATTGGAGTCTTTTTCCTTTCTAATACTGAGAAAATGAGAGAAGAGGGAAATTATGATGCCCAGAGCCACAAAAGAAGTTAGTTGGAATCAACAGATTCTGGAAAAAATAATCCAGATCTTTGAAAGTATCCTTTTCTCCTGGATCATGTTTCATTTCTTGAGTCAATTAGATAAAGCTGTAAAGAAAATTCCAAAATGAACAGGACACGCTTCTGTTTTCCAGTAGCACATACCAAAGCCTTCCCAAGCACTTACACAGGTTTTTTAAAGCAATACAACTAACCCTTCTGAAGACATAAGTATGCTTTGAAGGGAATTTGCTCTATCTTCAACACATTATAGTTTTTCTCTGTTATTAATAATGGATTAAATAAATTATTCTCTCTGCTAAACAACACCAAGGGAACATTTTCCATTTTGCAGTATATTGCATTAAATATTATATCAAGGGTAGATAGCGGCAGGACAAGGGGGAATGGATTGAAGCTAAAGGAGGGAAGGGTTAGATTAGATCTTAGGGGGAAGGTTTTTTACAGAGAGAGTGGTGAGGTGCTGGAACAGGCTGCCCAGAGAGGTGGGGGATGCCCCATCCCTGGAGGTGTTCAAGGCCAGGTTGGATGGGGCCCTGGGCAACCTTGAGTAGATCCAGGCCTGGAGGTTGGTGTCCCTGCCTGTGGCAGGGGGGTTCGAACTGTGTGATCCTTGGGGTCCCTTCCAACCCAGACCATTCTATGATTCTATGATTTGAGTCATGTTAGTCCTAAGTATTTTCACCACATTTCTGAAGAATTACTCTAAAGGCAGGGTTCCGCTTCCTCCTGTAAACCCATTATCTTACTGTCATCAAATAAAAAAAATAAAACTCTGAACCCTCATTAATTATAAACTTAAGTCAAAGGATTGCTTTTTAAAATTAAGGAAGACATGATTCACAATTGTAATGTATTACTGATGATTGTTCACCACCAAAGATAAGCCCATAATTTATATTGCTAACCCGGAATTTTAATACGAAAAACGTATCCTCTTTTTTGTTCATGTTGTCATAATACCAGAACAACCCAGTATTATGAACATGATTATTTGGGAGATAAGAAAAGGAATAACAAAGTATCTTTCTATATAATTTTGAACAGTAGTTACAATTTATTTTTTTTAAACCCGGATGAATTTTACAATACCAGTTGAAATTTGTTTCAACACACAGTGCTTGGGTGAAGGGTGAAAAACAGCACGGAAGATCTTCTAATGTAGAGAAGACAAAGAAACAAGAGTTAAAGTTTTACAGCTGGGAAACTTCTGCACTGGGCTTGAGACTTGTTTTTCAGGAATGAGTGAGATACATTTGCAGCCTCCTGAAGTTACTGTGTACAGTGCATATTTTTAGAGCTTTGTGCGCATTTCAGTACTGATGTACCATGATTCTCACTTGACCACAGAACATAGAAGGGCCATCTTAGTCAGCATCTATATTCCTGCAGTCAACCACGATGGCTATGACAACAGGTAACCATTAGGCTATTTAAAAAAACCCCACCTCAATCTGAGATGTATTAAATGACTGGCTCCCTGGAAGCACCTTTCACATCTCTTGTACCATAGACATAGACTACATTACCAACTCAGACCAGACATCTCCTTTTTAGATGTCTGAGAGAAAAACCAACTCTAACTGACCTACCCAGGATAAAGGAAGACTACAAGTTTTGCTTCCTCACTGAAGACTAAACCACAGAATCATTGCCTCTACCAGGCTGTACTCTGATGTATATTCTTAGCAGCAGAAGGATCCCAGATAGGAGAGTTCATAGAGTATAGACTTTGCTTAACTGCATTTGTCTTGCCACAAGTAATTAGTATTTATCCTTCACAAGGATGAAAGAGGCTGATGTGGAATACTAATTGGGCAGAGCACTGTAACCAAAGTCTTACAATTATTTAAGCAGAAATAAATTAAAATTTTGGAGATGCAGAATAAAAAGAGTACCATTTTGGCATACATCTCAAAAAGAATTACATAAATTATAGATATAACTGCATTTGCTGGCATTCATTCAGTGCTGCTGTTATATTTCATAATTAAACTTAATTTTATAGAGCTGTACTCTTGTGGTCTAGGTCAGCAGCCAGTTAAAGAACAACCCTCTGCAGGGCAAATACAAAACCCAAGTAAGTGAGCATCATTGTAGATAAGCAGGCCAACTTTTTTTGCCCACATAATCTGGGTGCCAAGACGTACCAACTTCAATGGGCTTTCTCTGAGTGGGCGTGAGCATCAGGAAGGCCTTTTTCCTCAATGAATTCTGAGCCCAGGGTTTCACTAGGGTCTGGTCATTAAGTTTTGGCACTGAAACACATACAAAGAATCAGCATAGAAATGGGAAGCTAGCAATGAAAAGTTGTAGCAAAGTACTGCAGAACTCAATGTAGGCTTCAGGCAGCCAAACAACAGGACGCACATAAGAACCAAGATGTAACCCTTCAGCAGGCTGCTAGGAGAGACAGCAGCCACAGCTTTTTATTGTTTCAAAGGCAAAGTGAGGAGCGGGGAGAAAGAGGCAGCTCTGGCAGCTTGAACTAACCTGTTTACCCCACAACCAAAAATAACTAACTGCTGGTCAGAGTTGCCTGAGAATCGGCGCTGTGGCACGTTGACGAGAGAAAAATCACACTGTGAGGGGTAACAACAGGGATAGTTCTCGATGCTGCACTGGGTAGCTCTTCGTGTTTTGCTATAAATGCAGAATCAATAGCGGTTGCTAAATCAGCAGGTGTTTCCAGTAGTAAAAGTGAGTTCTGCAGTTTAGACAAGACAAACCAGGCATGAATTTAACTTATCCCATGATCAAAGCGTGCATCACACTGCTCAGGATTCTGCTGGGTACACTTTCCATGCTGTAAGCCATATGACCCCGTATTCTTCGCTCAGCCAGAACTCTGGTTGAAGTCAACAGGATTTTTGAGTAATTTAAAAGGAATGGGAAGTTGCGCATGCACCCCTTAGTATGGAAGCTGCACATCCACAGAGAAGGCAGATAACCACCAGCTGCCACAAAAGCTACTTCTTACCAGCACTATTATAACACATCTATAAATGTGGCCTAATTTAGTTAAGAGTTCACGTGGGAGCTGTACTCCTTGGACAGCTGCTTGAAAACTGAGTGTAAAACAACACAGCAGTTACCTAAAGCCACTATCTGTATGTAACATTTTGCATTTGTTCAAACTTACTTTGGCAGAGGCCATCAAAGGGCAGCAAATGGGCTGTCATTCAGGTATAAAATGATGATAAACTGAAAAAATAAAACCCACTCCATACCGACCAGTCAAATATTTACAATGAATGCAGTTAAATGAACACAATTTCTGCTATAACTTCATCCTCTGCTGTATGCAGGGACATAAAAGCTATTATCTAAAAACATAGGCAATAACGTGCACTTCTTAGGAAAAAAGGCATGTACTGCCACAGATAGTGGTGTACATGTAACTTCTTTAGGTTCCTGAGGCTGGTGAGACCAGAAAATGTAACTGTGAAAGTGAAATAAATCCCTGTCAGATACGCAAAACCTCTGCAAAACACTAACACAGCATGAATACAAATCGACATACCAGAGCTATGAGACAATGCTAGAATCAGAGGATATCATTACAATGTTGAACTGTTAATCACAGCTCAAAATAAAACATGTTTATTTCATTGGTAAAATCACAACTGGGAGACCTGCTCTATCTCTTCTAACATTAGGCTGGTACTTGCTGCCCTAATGTACATCTTCTGGGAGCTGAGAGGTGATTCATCTTAAGATAAAAACCAAACTTCAATATGAGGACTGCTCTTTATGGATAATGATTAATGCCATTGGGAGCTCAAACACTGATATCCACAGTAGCTGCCTGCCTGCCCACCTCAGTAGTAATTTCAGTAACTTTTTAGGACGAGATGCCTAAATGTTTAAGAAGTTCTCACTGCAGTGGTCCTAAGCAGATGCCAAATAAAAAGAAATAAAATATTTAAAACTCATGCTTCGCTGTTACTGAGGTACCTAAAAATAGACTTGGAACAGAGAGACGGGAGATTTTCAGTTCAAAAAGGGGAGTCCAGGAAAAATTGAGATGGCCATGAAAAAAACATGCTGATTAAAAAATAATTACGTCACGGGTTTCTCAGGATCTTACCAAACCCCCTCCACGCCGCCACTCGGGCTCACACCCCTCCCCGCTCCCCCCAGCCCGGCCGCCCCCCGCGCACAGGGGCTGTCCCCCCAGGGAGGGCTGCGAAGACCCCCCTCCACGGACCCCTAAGCCGCAGTCGGCGCCGGGGAAGAGCCGCCCCTCCACCTGCGGACATCGGGGGGGATGCGTGCACAGACCCGGCTTTCCGTACCCGCTCCCTCCCTCCCCGCTCCAGCTCCGTCCAGCACCTCCCGGTCGCCCACAGTACCCCACACCCCCGCGTCATGAGCCCCTCCAGCCCCAGGGGAATGTGCACGCGTGAGGGGGTGAGGGGTGTCCCGCTGGCGTGGGGCTGGCGCCCACATCTCGCGAGGTGGGCGAGGGCAAGGGCAGGTCCCCCCGCCCCAGCATGCCCCCTTCCCTCCTTGCGTCTTCCCTTCTCCACTTCGTATTATCATTCTCCCTTCCTCTCCTCTCCTCTCCTCTCCCTCCTTGCGTTTCCATCTTCCCTCCTCGCCTTTCGCCTGCCCCTCCTCGCATCCCCACGGTCACCCCACACCCCCTCCCGGCCCTTTACCATCACCCCCCCACCCCTTTCGATTACACCCCCCCTGCCCCCTGCGTTTCGACCTTGTACCACCACCCTCTCCCGCAGCCCGCCGAGGGACAGTCAACTTGCCGGAGCCGCAGTCACCGCTGCCTGCCTGCCTTCCCTCGGCGTCCGGAGCCCTGCTCACACAGCCGGAGGGACGCACGGACACACGCGCACCCCCGCGCACGGAGGTACCTCTCCGGAGCGCGCCCCCTCTTCCCGCGAGCAGCGTGCGCCGCCAGTTCCGCGCGCAGCCCCGGCACGTCGGATCCCCCTTCCTCCTCTTCCTCCTCCTCCCCGCCCGCCCCCTTCGACGACGCCAGGAAGAGGGGGGCAAAGCCGCCGCCCGCCCCGCCCCGCCGCGTCCCGTCCTGCGGGGCGATGCGCCCCGCGCGGAGGCTCCGCGCATCCCCCCCCCGCGCCCCCCGGCCCGCCGCGCTCGGGTTACCCGCCCGGCTGCGAGCCCTCTCCTGTTACGGATGTCCTCGCCGGGCGGGAGGGGACGGAGCCGAGCCCCGGGGCTGGAGGCGGGGGAAACGAACCCCGAGGGAGGCAGCCCGGCCCCGGCTGTGTCGCGGCCCGCCTCCGGGTGCTCCTCGCCGATGGCAGCTCCGGGGACTTCCCGAGCCGTGGGTTTCGGGGTGTTTTTGCCGCTGGTGGTTGGGGTTTTTGCCTGGGGCTTTTGTTTTGGGTTGTGTATCTGCCGTCCCCTCCTGTCGTCCCCTCCTGTCTTGCCGTGTCGTACCCCTCCCCCAACCCCTCCCCCCCCTTTCGGTTTGTTGGTGTGGGTTGGCGCTTTTGTTTTGTTTTGTTAATAGCTTTTAGGCAGCGCTGCTGACTTCCGCGCCTTTCCTCAATGTCCCCTTGAGCCCAAACGCGCTTGCAGCGTTCGCAGTCCACTCTGGCAAGGATTTCTATAGGTTTGCGACCCCTCCCGTGAAGAACCCCTGCCTTTGGTTTTTGGTTTCGATACAGACTTAATTTTCCTCTCAGCTTCAATGCGGGAGATGAGGAACAGCTCTTAACCTTCTCCTGAAGCTGCACATGGGTTTGCAGATCTCCACTGTAATCCTTTACATCATTCATTCCTTCTCCTGATGGGAAAGTTGTATGTTTCTCATGGGGACCTTTCTCCATCAACTGATCTGTACATTTTACCATCCTTGATGCCCTCTTGAACATCATCCTAATCTAACACATCCTTTTTTTTTGATGAGGAAATACATGGTATTTAAGATGTGGGCAAATAATGGATTCATACAGCAGCCCTATGATGTCTTTCTCTGCACAATATTTTACGAGAAATTTTTGAGCACAGAGCTGATGCTTCCATAGAACTGTCATAGCCATGGGATTTTATTCATGGAGTGGCCAGCTCAGAGACCATCATTTTACACGGTTGTTTTTCCATGCACATTATTTCACATTTATCTATACTGAATTTCTTATATTCTCCAATGAGCCTCATTATGTCCTTGTGCAGTTCTTTATGGTCTTTCTTCTTATTACTGGCTTGAGTAAACTAATACCAACAATGAATTTTGCTATTTTGCTATTTCATTCCATTCCCAGTTAAAATATGAGTACATGGAACAGCACACTTCCCAGCACGTGTCCCAGCACTGACCCTCACAGAACCTCACACCATCCAGCAACTCCCTCCATTGTGAGAACTGGTCATTTATTCCTGTACTTTGCATTTTATCTTCTAGGCAATTACTGAGCTATACCAGGGCTTTCCCTCTCGCTGCTATCTCTTCTTAGTCTCCTCAAAAGCCTTTGTCAAGAGTCTTTTAGAAACCCAGCCTGATATGGAAATTAGATCACACTTATCCACATTTTTGTTGACCCTTTCAGAGACCTCCAAGAGGTTTGTTTAAGGCAGGACTTTACAGAAGCAATGTTGACTCTTCTCAGACAGATTGCATTAATCCAGGTGTCCTTTAGGTCTAACCCAATTATCATCCCTCTATTTGCACAGTACAGGCACGAGGTTTGCAAACCTCTAGTTCTCCAGGGTCTACATTGAAGTTTAGTGTCATATTTGACACTTTTCCATCTTCAAGTGCCAGTGCTGTTTTACATGCTGCTGTTGGTAATTCAGCTACTGCATCCTCAGGTGAGAACTTAAGGGCACAAATGCTCACACACAGGCACATTGCTTCCTGAATGCTGTGATGGTGAAAAGGCTCGTAATAAAAGCTGGTGGTATAAGGACATGGATGCATACATACATATGTAACTGCAGACCTGTAAACTCGTACTGTTAACTGAAGTAAGAAGCTATCTTGCTAATGAACTGTATGTGGCCATGATCGTCTTTGCATATGGATGTGTCTGAAAGCATGTAAGAGTGTGGTACAGACAAAACCCCACCAAGGTCTTTGACCCAAGGAGCTGTTTGCCATTCTGTATCTGCAGCCATCTGTTTTCTCTCTTTCATGCTCTGCTGTAAATTCTCTGGTTTGACACTAGCCTTTTTTAATGCATATTTTTTACCTGTCACTAGCACCTGGCACAGGAAGGAGTAAGGGAGACCATCTCCGAGCAGGGATATTTCATTGCACCACCCAGGAACGTTCCCAGGAATGTCTGCAATTTGGTTACCTGCCTAAAGACAGGACTCCTACCCTTTGACCTTCTAGGACAGGGTGCAGCTGAGCAGGGCGTGTGCCAGACCCACAGTACAGCTCCATTTGCAGGGAGCCGGCAGGGAGCTAAGGAAAGCTTTGCCTCTGGCACCTCACTGAAGAAACTGTGTGAACCGGTATCATCACTTACACCCACCAGCCTGCCCCGCAGGTGTAAGAGTCCATCCTCCACAGAGACCTTTGTCACCTGAATGGCAGTATGGGGCCATGGAGCAGAGAGGCAGAGGGTGAGGGGCATGGTCTGACCATGTGTGTTGGGTTTTTAGAAACTTCAGCTGATAGAGTAAGTCAGCTACCATTAGGAAGGAAGGAAAATAAATTAGTATTTTTTTAGTTGCAGAAAACTTCAGAACCATGCAGAACCATCCCCTTCAGGCCTCAGAAACGTAACCAAATTCAGCATTGTCCAGTCTCACGCTCTTTGAAGGCCTGAAGTTTTGGAGACTGGCAACACTGCACTGTAGAGAAAAAAATCTGTGATATTCATAGCAACCAAAGATGCTACTCTATCAAAGGGAGAATTTTAGAGGTCCTCTTCCTGGGTTTCCACCCCTCTTCCCTTCTGTTCCAACAGTTACCTTACACTCTTCCCCTGCTTACTGGGCTAATGGAGGACTGGACAGAACTGCTTGGCTGCAGCACAGATTTTGCTCCATCAGATAAAGCAATATCACAAATGGCACTAATACTGCTTGATTTTTTTTTTCTTATGACAGGGATGCATTGACTTAGTATTAATTAGGTAGCACATGATTAATATACCACAGAGGAAATAAAATATGCTTTCACTGTGCATGTTTTAATGTTTTTTGCCTATTGCTTCTAATTTGCATTTTCAACAGCTACAACAGCAAAAGAAAACTATATCTAGACAGTTGTTTTAAAGATGTGTTTTGTTAATCCTCTATAACTTTTTTACAGCCAAACAGAAGTCTTCAGCTAGGAGAGAAAAGGAATTAATCTTTGTCAGAGTGCAGCCTTCTCTGATTTTTACTGTGAAGTTAAAATGCCTTTACCTAAATAATGAATTGCAATATTAGTCAATATTGTCTTAAAGGCTCTTGAAAGTAGGAAAAGTATAAAGATCTTCTATATTAGCCCAATATTTATCAATAAGAGTAGCTGGTTTTAACTCTCAAATGACAGTTCCTCACTTGCCATACCCTTTTAGGCCTGCTTTATGGAAAGGGTTATGTCACCCCTGATATTACCTCATTCCTCCTCTAAGGAGTGACCAACGTGCATCCCAAGGGTGTGCTGAACATGTAGGCAAACCCAACAAAAATGGATGTGGAAACTAGTATGGCACCCTTGTGAAAGTGCAGGGAAGTGCAGTGGTGTACCTGAAGGGCTCTAAACCCAGGATATTTTTCTGTATACACAGCCTGTGGACAAGAGGACTAGTGCTGCTGAAGTCAGTGGGAACCACAGACATTCAACACCTCTGACAACTGGGCCACAAGCTTATGTGAGACCTTGTTATTATACAAAAAGGCTCTTATTTCTACTTCTTTTTTCTCTGCCACATAAGCTGACCTAGTTTACAATCTGCCTCTGTACAGATGCGTCCTCTTCCATGGGTAGAAAGGGGACAGAGTCATTGCCAACAAAGAGTGCCTGGAGTTAAGAAGGGGAAGAGGCACAGAGCAGCTCAGGATGGGGAGATAAAGAGAAGGAAATGAAAGACAGAGATGTTTGGAAGAGAGGAGAGAGAAATAGGGAAAGAAGAGAGTGAAGCCATATCCATATCTATTGCTCCTGCTTTATCCAGGAGGCAGAGGAGTTACTCAGAGTCTTTGCTTTGGGACTTTGTCAGCATATTGGAGCCTGGTTTGAGAGAGGCAGGTATTTTAACTGTTATGTGGTGAACCTTTAAATAGAGAATAATTCAAATGGAATACCTTTTCCTATTAAGAAGAAATTCTTAAAGGCTGCTATTTTACAGCCCAGCACAATGTTCTCTACAAACTCCCAAAGATGCTCAGAGCAGTGCAGAATAAAGAAAGGAAGGGATATATTGTGATAATGAGGCATTTTTATAACATTTATAAAATGTAAAGCAGTCCTGAAAGGGGATGCCTGATCTGGCAGCCTCTACACTTAATTTCACTGAGCAGAAACATGAGTTTTGCTTGGGATGCATTTTTTTAAAGTGTCTTAGATTAGCTGTCAGAAATTTTGTGATTAGATTAGTATTCTTTTCCTTGTGGTTCTGGTTATTTCTCTGACTGCAGAAAAAACATGCAGATGAGGGAATGCACTGACTTGCGGTAATGTGTGTGAGATGAAAATGGCACTTCTGTGTATTCTCAGTGCCTTTATAAAACTAATGAATGCAGAGATCCATCAGTCAGTTAACAGAAGAGCTGTGGGAAGTTTGGAGGTCACATTCATAAATGCTTTATATTCAGTACGGAGATGAAATGTTGAGTATTACAGAGGCAGGGAGCTGCTGGTAGGGAACTGACTGGAGATCCCTGTTCTATTCCTGGCGTTGCTTGATGACCTGTGATGTGACTGAAGGCAAGTCACTTTCCTTTATTTGTCTGTATGAGTTGATTAATTTTAGGACAGGGACTGCCTGTTAGTGGATGTTTTCAGAACACAATGAGACCTCAGCTGTGGCTAGGGAGCTGAAATACTGATGCTGTATGGACTTAAAAATGATTTTCTCAGGTTCTTCAGTTGACTAACAATCTCATTTCCGCACATTTATTATGTGGTAGAATAGCTTGTCAAGATCTCGATCGGCAACCAGCTACATGAGTAATCTCACTGACTTAAATGTGACTCCTTGAGTGAGTAATGTTTTAGTACTGGCTCCATAAACTGTTTTAGTCATTGTCAGCTTACAAATGACACGCGCAGCCCAGCCAGAATTTACCACACGGTGTAGCGTATTTTACTGCTAGCAATTCTGTCACAGGAGTAGTACCCAGTAGTAACTGTTTGTGTAATCTACGCCCACGTGAAGAAGTTACGCTGTTCTGCAGTGGTAGAGCCGGCCAAGTTTCACTGGCATCACGCTCTCTCCGGTTTACTGGAACTGTTAGCTCCCCTTCACAAGAAACCCAGAGAAGTATTCCGTACCTGTGATGATGTGAGGGAGAAATATTTCTTGTTGCAGCTCATGGGGATACCGCTGCATAACTGACTCATGGCTCTCCCTCCTTCTTGTGGAAAATGCGGCCATTGCAAATCTGGAGCTGTAAGGTTTCACTTAAAGCTCTTTACAGTCTTACCCCAGCTAATGTTTCTGCTTTGATTACTCCTGCCTTATCTTAGTCTCTTTGTACCCTCTTCCACAATAGCCCCTGTTTCTTTCCCCTACTGTGGGCTTTGTGTCTCATTTCAGTCTGTTCCTTTCCCTAAGCGCAGAAAAAAAAAAAATCCCATTCAGTAGTATCCCTCTTTTATTCTACAAATCCCCCTTTCAAGTCTGCTTCATCAATAACATCAACATAAGGCAGCTCTGAAAGATGACTTGCCCGTGTCCAGCTTGCCTGATTGAGCCTGAACATCTTCAGGAGCAGGGAGCATATCTCTATATATTTTCTGAATTACTGCGTGCATAGGAAAAGCCATATAAATATAGCACTGCTTGTTACCACAGTGTTACATATTCAACATTTATATCAAGTGCTGGGGAAGATAATCACAGACTACAGTACTTCAACAACTGTGTACAGTTACATATTGTTCCTCCAACTAAATAGGCATAGCAAAAAATATTTAAAGGGCAATCATTATTTTAGGAATAGGGAACCTCTGTAAGTCTTCTGTACAGTACTTGAATAGCATATTCTCACAAAGAGCATTTGTTTGTGAACTAAAGAGCTTGATCCAAAGCCCAATGGAGGCTCTTCCAATGCATTCAATGAGCTTTGGATTAAGTCCTTCCTGAGGAACAGATGCAGGGTTTTATTCACTGCCACTAGAACAATAAAAATGACAAGACAAAGAATAAAGTTGTCTATAGAGAATAAAGGAGCATTGTCCTGTAGCAGCTTAAATACATTAGTCTCTATAGTTTAAAGAAAGTCCAGTAGAGTTAGTAAAATTGTTTGTGTAGCCCATTTACAAAATATACAGTGCAGAAATATTTAAATATCTGCATGTAAACACCCAAGTCCAGTGAATTTCAGTGAGCATTCAACTTCTCAGTATTTGCGAGGGCTGAGTTATAAATGTAACTACAACTTCCAGTTGTGCAAACGAGGATGACACAGAAGTAGTTTGTTGCCATTAATCATCAAAACTGCAATGGAAGAGGGAGCTGGCAATTATTTTATGCCATGGCTCTTAGATGGGTCGTAAGTGTTTTCTGGGACATCAACTAGGCTTTCAAACTTCCTTTAGTAAGTTTATCTTATTCAATGTAATGATTTCTTATCTGGCCAGTAGATATTGTCAAAATGTAAGCAATAATGAGTTATGAGGAGCAAAGACATTTGCCCCTGAAGTAAAAACTAGGACCAGAGTCACTGCAGGAAAAAGTCCAACAAAGGAGATAAGTGGGGGAGAGACAAGAGACTAGACTGAAGTAAAAGCAACAGAACACTTAGCAGAAACTAAGCTGGGTAGGAACCTGAGACCCACAGCAGAGACAAAATATGAAGGGAATTGGATCAGAGGTGGATCTTGTAAAGAGATCTAGAGGGAGAGAGAATGAAAGAAGCAGTCAAAACAGGCTGTTTTTTTGGAAACACCTGCATGGATTTATAAGAAAGTAGAAACTGATGAAGATTAGAAGATTTTGAAGTCATAGCGAAAAAAAGAGCCCCATGATGAATATGAGGAGAACAGGAAGATTTTTCAAAGAGCTGAGAAACTGGTGTGGTCTGGTGCCAGAAAGTGAGATGAGCAGAAAAAGATGTTACAGAAAACTTTCTATACCAGGAAAGAAAGAAGGGAATAAAAAGCTAACAAATAACATTACACAAAGTGATTTCTGTAACTGCTAAAAGTAATACCATCTAAATTTTACCTGCTTGTATTATATGTTTCTATCTGAGAAACAGTTGTAAGTGCTAACTCCAGTTCCAAATATCAACTAAGTGCAGAAAGGCACATTTTGTCATGCCTTCTTTTCCTGGAGGATTGCCACAGGTAGGGTCTGACAAGTACAGAGAAGAGGAATCCTTCTGTCTTTGCTTTTACTCCTACACCAGGAACCTTATCAGCCTCCAGGAACTAAAATCCACACAGAAGAATAACAGCCAGACCCTTTTGCCTCATGCTTCCACCTTTATATTGCTGTACCCTTAATGAGTGCTCTTGATACCTTTTAATCTTCTGAGTTTTGGACACTGAAGTACAAACCTTCTGCAGCTGAGCTGCCTTCTCTAGACATTTTACCAGGCTCTCCCTATATTCAAGGCTGGATGCTTGTTGCTTCCAGTGCTATTGTAATGGTGTTAAAAGCCCCCAACCTGGGACGTGCCATTTGCTGCAGGCTGTATGGCATATTAGAGATGTTTACATGAGAAAGCCAAGCCTATTTGAAGGTTCTCAGAAAGTCAGAGGCAAGTGGATAATATCCAGTGAAGAAATATTTTGTCTTGGGAGAAATGTTTTTTTCCCATGAAACAACTGTATCACAGCTTCCTAAAGATGTGTCCCTTTCTAGCATCAGGAAGGGAACAAGCCCGATGACTAAACCTTTGGCCAACCTGCAGGAGTGTCTGTCTCTGCTGTAAGCTAAGGTCTCAGCTTCACTTCATTTTCTGATCATCAGAAGTGAAATCACACAAAGTGAAGCTGTAATGAGATGATAAGACAAGCTGATTGTAGCCCTGCTAATTAAAAATCCACAGTATTCTGTATGGAAATCCAGCTCTGCACTACAGAACTGCTGTGCATTTTAAGGTGTAACTCACATGCTGTCAGAGCAAGCAATCGTATTTGTCTTTGGATATGAAGGCAGGTGGGCATGTTTTACACAGATGTCAGCAGCTTGACAGTGGTGTTACTTTCCTTTGACAGTTTCCGTGCAGAGCCACAGAAATAAAATTACAGTGCCAGAGGTCAAACATAATGGCTCTGATCACTTCCCTGACCAACACTGCCTGCCCTGGCCATGATATGAAGGTGCACACAAGAGCAATTAGTGGAGACCATAAGTGGAAACGAACTCTTTTAGCGGTGTGCTGTGACATGCAGTTTAATAACTCAGAAGGATCCTCCTCTCTGTTAGCCAGCCCAGCTTTGCTGACTTCAGCATGAGGTGAGCAGTGGCCAGGACCAGGGATGGAGAGTATGACCTGGGACGAGGGGGTTGTGATGAGAGCTGGTGGGAGCCAACTGGAGAAAGCATGAGCTGCAGAAAACAAACCAGTTTACTCCTTAAAGTAGGTTTGTACTTTGCATTGGATTTTTACTGCATAAATATTTCTGAATGAAGCAGCACCCCTCCATGACTGGCATGGCAGGAAGATACACCCTAACTGCCTGAAGAATCAGGGAGGAGGGGAATGTGAGGTCATGCAGGCTTACACTTTGAAAGATGACCAGGGTTTTTTGCTCTGGCCTCACACAGTTCAGATACACACACAGTGTGTAAAGTTTTTGGCCACAGTGCATTTGTGGCAGCGGGGAGAGTGGGAGAATGAGGGGAGTGAGTTGCACTCTGTTGGATTATATTTTTAAGCAGCAGTCCAGTGAAATTAATAAATCTCAGAGTTTTCCAGAATCACCTAGGTTCTCTGGTGATACTAGCTTTCAGAAAACCAATGAAAGAGCAAATTGAAGTTATGTATCTCTGTTAAAATATTCCAGCAAAACAGCAGCATCCTGTTCACTGCAAGACAAATTCAACCTACTGCTTACCCTTTTATGTTGAAATTAGGAGTTGTTTCACAGGATAATCTCCCAACCTCCTGTACAGGAGTGTTGCAGAGAAGCCAAATGGTGTATATGTACATCTTCTTCCTTGTTACCAAGTCAGCAGTAATGATGGTGGGAAAATAAAGAAAACCAGCTGCAGTTTATGGTACTCCCACATATATTTCTCCTTTTTGAGCAAAAGCTGCAAGAAAGGTTTGCTAATGGAGTACATAGTATTCTGAACCTGCACTCCAAAAAGAGCTGCAGGCAGAACAGGATGCGTTTTAAATGAAGAAATGAAGAGACAGCATTTTGCTATTTAAAAAAGAAGGAAGAGACATAAGATACACCAAGATAATTCATAAACTTTAGCTTGTTCAGCAGTAGGTCCAGCTTGGATAGTTCTGAGCATGTTACATGGAGTGGCTCTTCAAGAGGATGACTCCTTTCCTTTGTTGTAAGGCGGACTATTGCTTTGCTTCATGGCTAGGACCAAGTTTAACACTTGTTTTATGATTCATATTCTGTCTTTGCTGTTTGTGAATGTCATTACCTATCAGATGTAAGAGTTTTTCTGTGTTCTACTGAAACCTATGCAGTTACCATTGACTGGAACCATACAGTCAAGACCACAGTCTGGACATAGGGGTAGCATGTTGCTGCTTGCTAATAGCTTGGTGAAGTTGAAAGGACCTTTATGATGGCCCAGATCTCTGCTTGAAGTTAATTGGCTGTTAAAAATAACAGAGATATGTGGAGTTCTATTTCCTGATCCCTATTAATTAAGAATCTACTTTCTCTTGGTATCATAAAACACTATTCCAACTACATCTGCATAGAGTCTTTTCAGAGCTAATTGAAAATTTCTAGTTTTCTTCTATGAAAATAACATTTCCCATTTGACTGTTTAGCAATAGAAAGGGCACTTGTTTTGGGATTTTTCCTCTCAACAAATGCAAGCTCAGAAGAGATTATATCCAGCTGTAGTCTTTGCCTCTAGCACCAGGCTTCTCCCATCCACAAACTGTTAGTAAGTTATTAAAAAAAAGCCAACAAACAAACCCAACAAAAAATCAGTGCTTCATCATTTGCAGTGATTAAATTAATTTTCTTTCATGCTGGTAAGGATATTCTTATGGACTTTATTGACTTTCCTGTGCTACTGTTTTGCTGATTCTGCTCATGCCGCATCAGTGCCAGCACTGAGTCAGCCTCCCTCTTACAAAGTTCCATCATTAAAACTCCTCCTTCAGTGGGGAGGGAGGGGGTAATTATTAAAAACCTGAGACCTCTTTTTTTAAAACCAAGGAGAAAACAGTGCTGTCAGATCTTGTTCTGTGTGGTGTTACACTCCCAAACATTGAAAGTACTGTGTTGTTAAAACAAGTTGCATTCCACAGCCATTGAACCTTTTTCTCCCACTTTCTTAACTATGACCTTAACTTAAGCCAGAGAAAGTTAGGGACTGATTAAACTCCAGCTCACAGCTTTCCCACCAGTCCTACAGGTCCTGCTTCTGATACACAAGCAGCCACGAAGTGATCCAACACTGAGCAGAGCACTGATAGGGACCAGTACAAAAAGTCCATTCTCCAGCTGCAATCAGAATTATTTAAATATCTGATTTAACCATAACTTGAAAGTTTCCTTTTGATGGCTTTGCATTACAGAATTGAACCTTATTTTGATTGCTTGTGTTGTAAATTATTTGCCTAAAGAGAGGTGGATTCTCACTGACTGATACATCTGGGGACTTGTTGATTTGCTGTTTTATATAGATTTAAACTTAAAGTTGGTCATTGTTTCTCATAGCCGAGAATATGAAATTCTATGCTGTGTTGTCCATTCTATATTGTTAACCAAATTGGTTCAGATTCATATTTATTGTTTATTAGCTGATCTGTTTTGTTGTGTTTTTAACATCAGGTTGGTCCAGCCCCTTTTGGATTGAATTAGCATTTAAATAAAAACTGTGTGAAACCTGAATTTTGAGAAAAATTTTAATATTTTAAAATGGTAAATGAAACTAGCAAATGAGATAATGAAAATCTGATAAAAGGTTTTCAAAACATGTTTTTAATTTACATTTTCCTCATTAAAGAAAAAAGTTTTTGCAGGTGCTGACTTCAGCGAATTATTCATGATGGCATTCAAGATCTTAAAGCTAGCTGGTCTGAGCCTCTCACAGCAGTTTTTACTCATATACCCAAAGAAGGTACAAACTTGCTGCTTTTTAACCTTTAAATGCTTCTCTAAATGAAATAGTAAGTTATTGACCTAAATTTAAGAAAAGCTTCTTCTGCTTTTATAGCAGAAGCCTGAAATCTGCTGCCTAAGTTTCATCTGAATGACTTTAAGGGCCTATTTCAACCTAATTTAAAGAAACAGAAAAGATTGAAGTAAATTTAGGCATTAATACGGGCTTTGTGTATCTAAGTTTGCATCTATATTTTAAAAATGTGACTTAGGGTAAAGGGGGAAGCCTTAAGTTTTTAACATGGCTATTTTTGTCATTAGATGTAAGTACTTTGTGATCAGTGGTGTCAGCAGCCCTGGAGATGAACGTCTTGGCCCTGCAGGAATTCACTTGCCCATTCACTCCCTTTCCACTTGAAATCTTACCGACAAACCACATGGCTGCAAGCCATCACACCAAGAACAGCAAAGAAAAAGGAATAACCCTTTCACGTCTTTCCCAGCAAAAAGGCGTTTCCACACACAACCCAACCACACCAGACTACCAGCTGAGAGCAATGCTTCTCAGACTCTTGCCCTTCTCATGCTGACAAGCTGATCATGTGCAGGTTTTCAGGAGATGTAGGGAGGTGGGGTAGCAGTAACTGCCAAGGGGTCTGAGAAGAAGAGAAGGTACTAGGGAAGATGTGTAGGAGACTGACTTATGGTGGGGATGGGTTGAGCATTGGTTTGATATCATCTTGCTGTAATCTGCCAGGGTTATTTAAGAAGAGCTCACAAGACCTCCACTTTCACTGTTGCCAGATATTGAGGAGGAGACCCTGTGGTAATCAAGTGAATGCAGTTTACACCCGTGGGATCTGCTGTGCAAACTACTCCCAGCACAACCACCTCCTTGCTCCTGAAGAGGTATCCCATTCCACTGAGCATGGGGTACCATCAAGCATTACGTGAGTGCAGCACGATCCCTATGCTTCCCACAAAGACACGGTGGGAGGAGACTTACCCCTGCACCCTCCTCGTCTTGGGGACCTTCACAGGAGCATGGTCCCAGCGGGTCCCTCGTCAGCATATCCGATCCTCCTGCTCCTACAAAACCAAAGACATTTTATTGCCCATGGGAGAATATGCATGGCTGAGAGGTTGTTTTGCTTTGCTTGGATCCATTTCTACCAGCCCCTCTGTTGCCAGCCTGGTATCTCATCAGTATTGTTAAGGAAAGCAGAAAGAGTATAAAGAGTATAAAAAGTATAAAAACAAAGACCGAAAAATATCTTTGCCAGCTGGAGACAGCTCTGTGTGCTGTGAAGAAGCAGCCACCACTGGGAGAAAACACAGCAGATACTTAACAGGTTGACACAGCTCAGGAAGGATGCATTCCATTTCAGCCCCCAGAGTGTCCATCCCTGTCTCCAGGATGGTGCCCAGTGCCAGGGCTGGGGCTGCCCTGGTCCCTGATGGGATGATGAGGTGGCTCTGGCTGCTAGGTCCTTGCCATGCCCAGGGATCCCCCAGACACTGGTTGCTCTGTGCTAGCCTGTGTTGCTGTGCTGAAGGTGTGCCCATGCTCACATCATCCCTGGGATGAGCTCATCCCATTTTGGGCAAAAAAGCCAAAGTACTATTCAGGACTTCTGTGCATCCAGGGGACAGGGTAACTAAGAAACATCTTGGGCCTTAACTAAGAGCATCTTATTAGTGAACACTGTCAGCCAGGCAGTAGCCACCACTGCTTATACTGTGAGGTCAGGTTACAGGTGCAGCCTGCAGGGCATGGTGTGGGCAGCCTGTGAGTCCTGTCTGGAGAACTTCTGCACTTTTGTTTCGACACCAACCTTAAACCTTGAAGAAAGTAAGAACATGTCCACTGATTACACCTCTGGGGACAATCTTGCTTAAGTGTAGGTAGACATGGACAGCTGCTTGATTGTTTTTGAAATTTCCATAGCAATAATTACAATAAATAATGGTGGATTAGTCAGATAAAATTGGTAGAATGTTTTCTAAACTGTGAAATTAAATTACGGGGGTTACACAATCTTCTCTATAGAGGATATGGATGTACAGGACTTGTATATCATCTCCAATAGCATTGTTGAATGTACACATTCACACTGAGAATACCTTGAATTATGTTCTTTGTGCTAGCACAGCACTGTGTGCATCTACTAAATTTGAAATGTGGCTCATGTAATAATACAGCTTGAAATAGCTCTGCAGCCCTTGGTCAATATAAGGACAGTTATTCATGCCTTCTGCTGCTGCTTCACTCTGTAATCTTGAACCTGTCTCCTCAAACCGCTCCCGTTTGTGTATATTTCATAGTGTTGTTATGAATACTTATGCAAAAAGATCTGTGAATCAGAGATGCCCTTTGTGTACTTGTTGCTCCAGCAGACAGGGGCACATGCTAACAGCGCTAGCTTGGGCTGTAGTCTGCCTCTGGATACATGGGGGCACTGACTACACACCTGTATCATTCTAGAAGTATTGGCTGTTGGGTTTTCCTGACATTTTGGCACCCTCAGATAGACATTTTTTGCTCTGGGGGAAGAATTTGAAAAAGCTTCAGTGTAACTTACGTGCCAAGATACTGTAGGTACTTTTAACTTTGTCCAGCACAGGTTCTCTGGAGCTGGCTCCCTTCCCTTCTCACATGCAGAGCTATGGTGTCCATGTAGTCCACAAAACCAATAACTAGCCCCCAGCAAGGTCTGAAGACTGCACTGAAACCAGTGGAAGTGTGTAATAATGAAATCGGGACTTTTTTACTTGTTGTCCTCTCAGCACTTTGGAGAAGTCCACAAAGGCAGAAGTCTAATCCTGTGACTTTACCACAGGATTAATCCCTCCTTTGCATTCATCTCTGCTGGGGTTCCCCTAGAGCATTGCTGCTTTGGAAGAGGCACTGCAGAAAAGGAATATAGTTTATTCTGTCCTGATTTCTTTTTGCTGCTGTTCTTTTTCTTTCCAGCTCGCTTTGATAGCTTTATTCATGCTAAGCTCAGGCCAAAAGGACCTTCCCTGTTATATGTAGAGTATTTCAGCACAGTGAGCCTCTACTGATACCTATATGCTCTTCTGCTTTTCAAATACAGATGTAAAATAGAGCTGTGTGCCTTTTTTCACCATTTCACTATGGCATTTTTTCATACTCAGGCCCCACTGCATCTGTTTCTGCAGTATGTTTGGAACTGCGAAGCCCTCAGCATGTTGTCCTTGTGTGGATGCCTCTGTTTGCATGAACAAGTAGCTGTGCAGTAGGAGTGGATAAGAGGATGGGAGCAATTAATGCTGACATCTCTAGATGTGTATTGTAAGTATTTCCATGATTTAATGTCAGACTAGATTTAGTTTGATTCCCTGGACTGAATGTTACCCCAGCGTCAGAAGGAGTAATACTTGATTTGAATATTTATGTTTCCACTGGGGTTTGTAAAGTATTTTATGTGACCCTGCAGAAGAGTCTGTGGCTTGGTTTCCTCCAAAAGCACTCTTGCCTGCAACTCAACAGTGTCATCACACAGCGTGACTCACTCCACATCTGAACCAGGGTATCTGAAGAAAGAGGGAGAGTTCACTAAAGAACACACTAATGTACTGCCAGGGTGCTGATGTATATAAAGCCTATGCCCACCAAAAAGAGTCAGTTTGGTAACTAGGATGCTAAATGGACATGTGAGTTGCCTAATTTTACACCTGTGCCATAATTAGCATTCTGCCCAGCCCTTGGTAGGTGCTGGTATTGACTTGAGTTGTCTACCTGTAAGTTATATTCCCCATTGACGTGGCAACACGTGAGAAGTGGAGAGAGCATTACAGCAGTGATGTATGTACTGGGCTTGAAAAAAAGATATGAAAGTCTAAGGCCTAGAAATAAAAACACATAAGAGAAGGAAAGATTCCCCCCAAATCTCTTGAATTCATAAATACCATAAATCCAAGTACACTTCCCTCTGTGCTCTCTCAGTATGTGGTGACAGGCCATATCTGCCACAGCATGGACCCCTGCCTTGATCTGCATGAAGTACACAGCAACTTTACAATCACCCTTTGGTTTAAAAACATAACCACAAGCATGTTCACATCCATGGACAAGCTGTAAAGGCTGCACACAGCATCAGTTCATGCTGCCATTAGCAGAGCTGAAGTTTGACATCTCTCCTCATTTCTACAGCAGTGATGAAGTAACTCAACCAGAACAGCTGCAGGGCAGCTCCATCAGCACTATTGGGGCTCAGTGGCTTTTCATCCATCTCTGTGCCTGCTCTCTCCACTTCTGTGCAGTACTGTGCTGACTTGTTTGTTTCTTTTTATTTGCTGTTGATTTCAACTGTGAATAGGCTTTGATGGATGACAGGAGTTTAACAATAACAAGGACTGGACAATACAACAGGAATGAAGCTGAGCTAACAGTGTCTTTTCTTAAGAGGCATATTGATGCAGGCTTGGGGGAGAAGTAAAGGTGCAGATAATATGATGGAATTTGGATTTTCAGCTCAGTAGCATCAGACAGGAGAGAGAGGAACAGATGTTGTCAAGACAGGAATGATGAAATTTTGAGTGCAAGAGTCAAATGCCCAGTTCCTGGTTGCTGTGGTTTTGCCCCAGCCAGCAGCTGAGCACCCCACAGCCAATTTCTGTGGGGGCTACAGTTGGCAGTGAAAATGAGGAATATGGATGAAAAATAGAGGTATTGATGAAGGATCTGGAAAACTGCTGTGCACACTCACTCATTGCTCTTAACAAACAAGCAGAGACCTTGGTTGGTTGGTTCCTGAACCACAGTTCTTTGTGGTCAGCAGCATGACTGTAGATGAAGCACCTCTGCCTTGGTTAAGCAGTGACCTAGGTCCACACTTATCTCACGGGTGCTTGCTCCGTCCATCTCAGTCTGTCAACCCACTTGGGTTCCTACTCTACTTCTATAGGACCTGGATAAAGAAAGGAGACTGCAGTTCAGCTACCAAATACATGAACTTTCTCCAGGGGCCCACGACTCCCTTAGAAAGTCTTTCAGAAATGCAAAAATTACCCAGAAACAACAGTCTTAGGGTTGCAATCTTGCTATGTGCAACAGAGTGCTCTGTGTTTTCAGCATATAGATTCCAATGCTGTGTTAGGCTGGTGAAAAACAACACTGAGCCCTGTACCATATGCAACTATTTACACTGGGACAGTCTGTATCCATCTTAAACCTGGCAGCCAACATCCTCTTTCAAAAGCTACTGGTGCAGTAAAGGGGCAGGTTGTAGCATAAGAAGAACTGAATCAGGGAACACCTTTAGGGCAACAATTTGCCTCCTCAGAGGAAAAGGTAGATAAAGCAATTATGGGTATTCACCAGGAAAGCTCCTGCAGTGATCAAATCATACTAAATCAAGCCCTCTTCATTTCTCACATGATAGTCATTTATACCTGCTATGAAAGGCTAGGGCATAGTCAAATATTCACTTGTATGGTAGCTGGAGCAGTTTAAGATTTATCATCCTCTTACACTGAGACGGGGTGGTTGTGGGAGTGCTTTTTGCCCTTTTCAGAAGCAAGGTATGTTGCAGACATGTGCCAAAAGGACATGTTACTGCTTCATTTTTGGCCCCCTCAGCCTGCTGGAGGCTGCTGCCATCTCAGATTGACCAGCCGATCTGTCACTCATCCTGCCCTGGTCAGATTGTAAGGCAACAGGCCAGCTCCAAACACATAAATCCCAGATAGTCACTAACCTGGCCCATTTGGTCTTGAAGAGTCCAAGAAGGGAATTTATTAGAGCAACTGTTTTCACTTGACTTGAACCACAGGGATTCCCACTGTTTCTCAGTCTGCTTTCTTTCAGCTAGATACATCTTGCCATTAAAAACTAAAGCTAAACTGTGTCCTCATGTTGCTACCTTGGCAATGCCCAGCTGAGCCACCAGACAGATGCCATGTTAAGTTACAAAGTAGAATTTCTCACCAATTATTTCTGTGAATAATAGGTCACTCAGAAAAGAAAAAAAAATCCTCAGAGACAAGGAAAGAGAAAGAGACACACATTCTAGGAAAAAAGACCTGTCAGCAAGAGTGCAGACATGCTTATTTATCGAACCACTAAATTATTTGATGGCTTCATGGAGTTCAGCTTGGGAGAGGTCACATGTCAGCATGAAGACACAGGTGTAACTTAAGTGGTGAAGAAAATCACTCATTTATCTGTTTTTTGCACTTACCCTTCTTTAATATTCACTCACTTTAGGCATTTCATTCTTGCTGGATTTTAAATCAAAAGTAAGGAAGCTTCCTTATCCTTTTAACCATGCTTTGAAGACTCACCTCTAAGAGTTAAGAAAATATTTTAGTCTCAGTTTCCATAGAATCTTCAGTCTTAGAAAACCTATTACGGAGAGTGCTGTAGATGCCACTTGTCTTGTGATGTGTCTCTGTGATAGCAATTGTCTTAAGAGCACTAGCTCATTTAATCTGTTTTTCTGCATCTGGTAGCAGTGTTATTCACTGGGGTGGATGCACAGTCTACAGAGGTAATGGCATGATTCTCTTTTACTGTTTTCCTTTTCTCTTCCAAATGATTTAACTTTATTTATTTATATTTAGCTTTCACACTGTGATGTACATTGGACCTAAACACAAACAAGGCAAAAATCTCTGTGCTAGAGCTAGGAGGAGGGAAGTCACACCTACTTATGCCCTTTTAAAAAGGAGCCTTGGCTGGGGTCATTCCTTAAAGGGTGTTGGTTGGATTGTGATCATGCCAGAATGATTGTGCATCTGTACTAACAATAGGTGTCAAAGGCTCACTCTACAAAATTCAGATGCATGTTTTAGTTCCAGATATAGTTGGGTAGTATTTTAGGAAACGCCTAAACAGACTTGTATGGGTGGCTGCACAAGAAGTAAAGTCATTGCAGATCTCTATCACTGAGCTGATATAGCTCTCTTCAACTTAGACTTTCAGGAATGATTTGACCTAGCCCAGGCTAGCAATAATCTGACATGGCTTTTGCATCATTCGGTTGTGTGGGAAGTGATGGCAGCTTGGGAGAACACCTTCAGTCACTGCAAGGTCATGCAATACCAGTCTCAAACTTTGCCACTTACTGATTTTAACACTGAATTTCTACCAACTAACAGAATTTCTGGTGACCAGCTGTGATGAACTTGGTTCAGATTGTGCATATATTTTCTTGCAGATTTAAATCTGGGGACGAAACCCTTTCAGTAGCTAGTTGTGGCATAAAACAGCTGCTATGAAGTTCACCATTTCTACTACAAAGCAAGCAAAAAGTCCTCAGAAACATAATCTACATATATTTTGCAATGAAACCTTAAGTATAGACCAGCCCTGAGGTTAAAACTATTCTCAGAGAGTGAGATTACAATGTTGCTTAGAAAATTGCTCCCAGTCTCAGCAATCTTGCTCACAGTGAACAGTTTACCATGAAACTGAGAAAGAAACACTGAAGGTTTTGGAGGAAAAATAGTCTGCTGGAAATAAGCTAAAACTCTGGCATGGATTGGAAGGCATGAGGAAGGGAAAACCTGTGAATTTTATTGTTCTTATTTGTTGTAATTTGCCTTGATGTACATTCTCTTATTTGGAAAGTAAGAAGTGTGATGTTCTATCAGTAAAAGAGCAGACAGCCTCCTAGCTTTTACTTTACAGTTAGTTTCTGTATGTGGCAGCAGTGCAGCCAAACAATGAATTCATTGCCTTGCACAAGAGTTTAAAAATAGCAGAGAACTCCTTGAATGATATAAAGAAGAGAAGCACAAGTGACTCATGCAAATTCTTTTTAATCATGCATCTTCAGCTGAACCACAGAAAACAAGCAGAAGGTAACACAAAGATTATCTGCTGCTGATAACCATTCTATGCTAGAAGAAAAGCCATCAGTTACACAAACAGGGACGAAAATGCATGCCTGTAACGCAGTGGTGGAGACACCTAGCTTGTGGTGCTCATCTCACTACATCTGCCCAGAGGATTTCTTGCCCCTCCCTAGCCCCAGTGCATGTGTGTAAATACCTCGAAGAAGAACTTCTAGTCCTCTCAGCAGAGCCAACAGAGAGGACTGCAAGAGCTGTGTCTGATTTGTTTCCTTTCCTCATCATGCTGATCTTGCCTACGCTGGTGCAGACGAGGCCTATTATTGTGGCCCCTTCTGTTACCTGGAGTTTGACCCGCAGCTGCATGTACCAACAGCTGGGAGTGTTATTTGCATATGTGGAAGATCCTGTGGCTTTGTGTACAACAGTCAAAAGTCATATGTATCCAGTTAAACCTAATTCCCTCTTTGGTGACTTAAAACAGCAGGCCAGACATTCCTCATTACTGGATACTACTGCTGAAGTAAATGGCCATGCTTTTGCAGTGCACCTAGTAGGGATGGGAGGAACACAGTCACAATTTTTCAGCAAATATGTTTTTAGATGACTCTTCCAATTAAGCTTTTCTGCTTTTCCCTGCAGTGAGCAACCAGTCTGGCTCAACACGGTAAGTTCTTATACATGTCAGATTGCATTACTGTAGGGTACAAGGGACAATCATACTCTGCTGACATTTAGCTGCAGGTAATAGAGTGCATATAAGAGGAACTATCTCTGTCAATTTTCATCTCACACCTCATGGTTTCTTTCAGGGGTGACATTTTGGATCTGGTTTGCATTTGGAAGTGTGACAAAAATGGCAGGCTCACTGAATGCACAGTAGAAATGATTGAATCACTCACATCCACCTACTGTGGATTTAGGGATAAATAAGTAATATTGGCTTTTTTTTTTTTTCTGAGAAGCTTTCTTCTATGCTGCTAAAAAAGCCATGTTGCAAGATGTTCACAGTTAACCCAGAAGTTAGACGAATAAAACAAGGTGGTTTTAAACCATAAGATCCTGAAGAAGTATGTCAGTCCAGGCAACAGCAAGACCCCTGAGTAGAATGAGAATAGGCTTATCTGACTGATTAGATTGTAGTTGTTAAGGGCCAAACTGCAATGAGGCAGACCTAGCCCAAACTGTCTGGACCGGCCTAACATTTGATCTCCAGTTTTGCATACTTTTGAGTTAAGATTTTATTGTCAGTTACTTTGAAGTAATGTGCATATTTTTTTCTATCAGACAAATTAGTATCAACATTGTATTTCAAAGCTAAAACCATCAGTTTTGCTTGACAAAAGATGGTATTAATTAGTTTCTTGTCATTATCTCCTGTTGCAGTAAAGAGCAATGTACCAGGTACCAAAGAACCCACCTCAACCCTGCATTTGTACTAGACACACATGTTTGTGCAAATCCTGTAAATACTGCAGCAGTGGAGCCAAATCTTATTCCTCCCTAGAGAGATGCATGAGAGTTGAAAGGCGCAGGTGAACTTGTTTATCATGGCATGAGCCATGACACTGCTGGGAAAACATGCAGTCCAGCAGAGCAGACACTTTCAGGACAGGTATTTGGTTCACATGAAGTTGAGAGCAGTTCTGTTATCTGCAAGAAGAGATCCAGAGCACTGAACAGGGTTAGTAACTGTTTAGTCCAATTAAAATCACTGCTTGATGTAAAGTTAATATAATCTGACTTTTAACAAAAGGACATCAGAGATGAGATCCAGATGTTTAAGGATTAAGATACCTGTCTTCACCTAAACTTATCTGCACTGCATAGTAATCAGTTTGAGAGGGAGCACTTGAGAGTAAGTTACTGCTTAATTAAAGAAGATGCATCAGTCTCTGGCCTCTGTGGATAAGGTTGGCAATCTTAGAAAATAACATATAATTAGGAAAAATTATAGTGTGTACTTTCAAAGTACTATTTGTTGTCCCAAAAAAAGCAAGCTGACAGGCAAACATAATATGCAGATATGGTATATCCTCCTCAGTTATTCACATATCACCTCCTCAGAATTAAAATAGGTAGTGAAATGTTTCATTTCCCAGCCACAGCATTGAAAGCAGACATGACTTGCTGATCAAAACCCCAGTAACTTTTCTTATCAAAGCCATATGCTTGAAAGAGTTCAATAAGGGATTGTTCTGCTCTCCAATAGAGGAAGGGATCAAAAAAGCTGAACTAAAAATATAAATTACGATTTCAGTGTCATATTTGGCTATATTTTGCACTTTAATGTTTAATATTTAAGGACAGATTACAAGTTGATGGGCAATGTGAAATGATGCCACATCTATCACCTTCCAGTCAATGCTTAAAGCATTATGAGAATTATAACAAGCTACATTTCATGAGTAATTTTTGAGTCCTCTTGCATTGCCTAACTGGATAGAACTTTCCAGGCTGTCCTGCAGTTTGGAGACTCATATAAAGATGGCATCCTGAAACATAAAACCTGGATTCTTCCTGGGAGCCCCAAGAAACCTCTATATTAATAAACATGACAGGAGATTAAAGAATAACTTCCTCTGTGATTCCTAAATGAGGACAGGCCAGCCATGTATTCCTAAGGGGATGGGATCCTGGCTGTCTCCTCTCTGTTCTTCAAAGTCACAACATGTGCTCCTTAAAGCATGCCCTGCTTATGCAATGCAAAAACTTTGACTCTTGCATCTGTGGTATGCTAAACATGGCTCTTCAAGGGTAGAACAAACAGCTACATCAAAATCCAAAGTCAGGAAGAAAGTTCTGGTTGACTTCTGCAGGCTTGTGGAAGTTACCAGCTCAGTTATTCTTGTTCCCTCTCAGCTGTTTATCTGTCCCATAATGTGCATTGTCTAAATTGGAAATTAAAAACATTCCTGAGGCAATGACTGTCTTTAAGTACTTGCATTCCACAGTGCATCAAAGAACAGCTAAGGCTCATGCTTGGGCTTTGGTAGCTAAGCTTGCATTCAAGTTTTCAGAGCCTCAGGATTTTAACTTGTAGCACCCTTACTACTTACTGGGGCAGAACTCACATGCAAGGCAGTCCCATGATGTGACAGGTTTCCTTGACTGAATGAGAGACTCCATCTGTACAGGCTACACCAAAATTGAAGCTAATCTATGTGACCAGGGAGGTTTTTGCAGAGCTTGAGCCCTGAGCGTAGCTGGGGGGTATGCTGAAGCTGTGATAAAGGAAACTGGTGTCCTAAAACTCAGCTTATGTGGTGCATGTATATCTCCCTTTATGTGTCTTTGGATCCCCGCACTCCTCCTTAGTAAGAAAAGTGAGGAGTATTGATGCAGTAAAATGTCTTCCTAAGAGAATTAGCTACCCTGTTGGGAAAAAAGCAGTGTAAAGCCTATACCAGGGTACCAATAAACATTTTTCATAGCTCTCATCTTGAAAATAAGCTCATAATATCAGTGGAATAGAGCATGAAGAAAGTGTAAAATTCTATCAGGGCTTCAATTAGCATTCATATTACCTGTAACTCAAATACTTACTGCTTCTGTGCTGGAGTTATTACTTACTTTTATAAGATTTTAAACTGTATCATCTTAAAGAGGCAGCCTGCCCTATAAAGAGATTTCAGCTCTGAAGGCAAAAAGAGATCACATTCAGACCTTTCCTGTTGAAATCTAGCAAACTGAGTTTCTTGGGAAATCTATAGAAATTAGAAATGTATTAGAAAGCCTGCTTTTAAAAGAACCACTGTGCTTTCCTATGAAGCCTTGCCAGGAACATAAAATTGTGGAGACATAATTAATAGATGAGTGGTGTGGTTATGTTTTTTTCTGGTTGTTTTTTTTTTTGTTTTTTTTTTAATGACAATCAAATGACTTAATTCTTAGCAGTTCTCAATTTCTGAACAGTTTTCTGAGTTTAAATTAAGTTCGTGGCTGCTTCTTCCGTTATTCAGACTACTCAAATATTCTCTTCACAACCCTCACTGTGTAACAGATTAAAAAAGCCTGTCAAGCTTAATATAATTTAACTATGCAGGTAGGTTGTTTGCATTTTTCACATTCTGTTTCTGAGAGCAGCAGAAAATCCTCTAGCTCAGTTAAAGACAGTGTCCAAGAACACAAGAAATGCCCCACTGGACCAGAGTAATGGTCTTTGACAGCAGCAACAAGAGACTTCATACAGGAAGAAGGCCTGCATCCAGCCCGCATCTTCAGACCTTCCCCTGTACTTCCTCCAGCATCCCCAATCAGTGGGTCAAGGATTTCACTGGACACATCCCTGCCTCATTTCTCTAATACATTTTATGGATCTGTTGTCTATCAGTTTGTTAACATGGAAACACTTATCTGTGTGGGGTGGTTCCCTGCCATGCCATAACATCCTCCTCATCATCTTACGTGGTGTGTGGACTGCTGTGTTTAGCACTGCCAGTTCAGAGACCCCTAAAGAGGACAAACAGTTAAGCCATGTACTGTTTGAGTTTGCTGAAAGACTATGTAATTCTGAATGACTACGATATGACCACAAAGGGATTGAATACTCAGGGATGTAAGCATTCACTATCTGAATTTCAGGCCACCTTAAAAGAACCTAGCATAGTATCCAGAAGCAGAGGCAAAGTAGTCATAACTTTCAGGAATTTTAGCCTCTAGCAATGTTTGTTGCAGTGAAAGGATCAGCAGAATACGTTCACATTCACTGTGGACACCCTATTTAATAAGGAATTAGGTTAGTGAAGAAAGACAGATGGCAAGAGCAGACAAGGCAGTTTGAGACTCAAGGCCTAATTCAGCTTTGACAAAGCTGAGTGGCCACTAAAGTCAGTGAGGTGTTCATATGTTTGTATCAGGGCCGAATTTGTTTCCCTGTGTTTAGCAGAAACAGGTGAATGGTTGGGTTCAGACTTATTTTGGTTTTTTTTTGGAAAACAGTGATAATCATATGAAATGCTCAGCACTACCATAAAGCTTATACTTTAAAAGCTGATAGAGATTATGAGCAGGGATGTTTCCTGCATAATGCAAATACAGCTGGGGGACAGTTTGTGGCCTAAGGTTCTGTATTGATATAATGGAAAAACACAGATAGAGGTGCAAGGAGAGACTTGAATTTCTAATGAAACCCTGTTCCCTGAATCTAAGATAAGTCTCTTTTGCATTGCTACAAGAGCTGCTGCAGGGTGCCCAACTCTGCTTAGAATTATAACAGGAAGTATATTCATTCTCTAAATAAACATTTGGAGAATGAGCATTGCAAGCTAGCATTTCATCATTTCTGCTTTTCCGTTCTGCCTTCGTGCCTTCAGCTATGAGGGATTTGAGAAACAATTTAGGGAGACTAAAGTGGTACTAATTTGTCTCCTTTTGTCTTCACCTAGGGTTGCTCACCTTTTTTTTTTAATGTATCAATGTTTGCCAAATGGCTTCTGGTTTGTGGTTTCTTATATTACTGTGGCTATAAAATGAAAAGGAAGATTTATCCTGATAAAGTGGGATATTGCCTTGCATTTGCTGCTGTGTAACAACGTCTCTGGCTACTGCAGTTTAAGACATATTAATTGCACTGCCTGCCTCTTTCAGGGTGCTTCTGCTGAAAGCCAGTGACTTGGGTAATCCTCACTGGAAAACTGCATTAGTTGAGACGGAGTTACCAGAAGGTTGCAGAAAATTGAAAAAGAAAATAAAAAAGGAAGACGCAGCATTTGTGGCTTTGTGTCTTTTCTGCCTTCCCAAAATGTCAGAATGCTGCTAGTACAAGGAAGCAGTAGAAGATGCCTCTCTAATGGGAACAGTCATGATTCTACTATGTAATGTCATGGCATTTCCCTCTCATACTATGTAACTGCACCAGCACAAAGACAGCCATAAAGCAATGGCAGGTAATCTTTCTTTGTTTCTGTGTAAGTACACTCTGCGAAACAGCCTGGTCTATAAAATATGAAGAACTTGCCTCTGTGCAGCTCCGAATGCCAGTGATGCGCACTGATGAGGCAGCAGATGCTTTCTTTACAATGGTTGCTAGGTCATTGCTAGGCAGATTTAGCTGGAGGGATGTAATAGTACATATAGGAGGTTTTGGGTCCATAATTTTTCCCACCATGGGCACAGAAGCACCCTAGTACAGGTTTTTAATGGGGCTCCCTGCAGCTGAGAAGCCGGTAGCTTTTCTGTCCAGTACTTGTCCTCTGTGTATATGATTTATTTTTCTCAGCATGGTAACAGTGAAGAGCCACATTGGCATCAAGAAAATGTTTGTGAGGAACTGGTTTGGCTCCCATATTGTAGGCAGCCACTTCATTTCCTTCTGCCTCAGTTCCTCATGTCTCATGCAAAAATGATAGCACTTCTCTGCCTTAATATGATGCTGTGAAATTTCAGTGCAGTGAAAACTGTTGAGTGCTCAGATATCACAGTGTCTGGGGCAGGATGAAAATGTTATTAGCCACGCTATACCAATGCACTGTATTGAGGAACTTAAACCAGCAACATCACAAGGATGGCTTTTATGTGGTGTAGCTGCATGATCTGTTAGTTTCTGTCAGGAGTACAGCACAAGCAGCCTCAGTCAGAGGCAGCAGAATTTTGAGCACTAATCCCAACAAGACCCAGACAGGATGTTCTAGTGTGCTTGTCTCTGGAGACAGGTATCTCCTATCTTTATATACTGTGCCACCATTCTTTGGGTCTTTCAGGGAGGAGAAATGGAACTATATAGTTGCTTTCTTAAGAGCTTTTAACCAGTAAACTATGTAGAACCATAGGAACATCTTCCTTCTGATCCTATGAAAAATTTTAGAACATGAATTATTTTAGAGCAAATATTCAGGGGTTATTTGAAGTGCATCTTTAAAGTAATCTGACTCCTATTCCACAGAACGGTCATTAGATATTAACTCATATGATTAGAAGCCATCTACATTACATCTAAATAATAACTTTACTTTGTCTTAAAATACAAATTACATGTTAAAATACAGTGCACAGCATTTTTTTACTTTAACAGTTAAAGATCATTTCAGTTCAATTTTTTAATTTACTGCCTAGAAATAATGAGGAGTATTCCAATAATACTTATGCTGTTCGGACTTTAGTAAAATCAACTATACCAAGTCAGTTGCACAAGGCACACAAGCTCTAAAGCAAAATGCTGTCACTTTGTTATTAGCTGTATTAAGTTGTCATTAAACTAATCATGATTCTTGAGGGTGGCCTAACTTTACGATACATCAGCTGCCAAGCCAAGGCTCATAGCTACAGTCAAAAAGTTTAATACTTTACCTGGAAACAAAAATGATAGTCTCTTGGAGACACATATTATTTCTAATTAAAATGACTGCAGTGCCCTTTATCTTACAGATACATTCATTCACAGTACTGTACAAATAACAACTTTGATTCAAATACAAATGAAAAAGAGGAACTATAAAAGAAGAACTTGTTCTAAACCACACAGATTTGCTGGTAATAAGAACTAATCCAAATGTCATCCTAACTTCTGACAATTTGTACTTTCAGCAGCTTTGGAATTTGACCTTGTTCTTCCCAAAAGCTGGGCATGCACAGATGTCACTGCAAAATCTTGAAGGTGGGTGAACAACTCACATAGGCAAAAGTCTGTATAGGCAGAGTTTTAAGAAATAAACAAATGCCAAATAAAGTTTTCTGCATACCTTCAGTTGGCAGTCCCTCATGGCTGTGCTGGAAGTTCCTTTTTATGTATATTTTTCATAAATATTTAATGTCAGGACTGAACTTTAATATCTCTTTACCAGGGAAATGGGTATACTACAGTGACTGTATTCAGAGAATTATAAATGCTTTTTTATATTGGGAAGCTTTACTGGGTATTCAGGACTTTATGGCAGCAGAATAGACTTTTCTTTGAAACTTAGCCTCCCCCCACAGAAAGCAGATACTTGTAATACTAGTATATTGATTTAAATTTATGGCTTATGTAAAGTAGTATATCCTTCCATATAGACAGCTACTTAGATTGTGAAATTTTTAGGGTCTGGGCCTGCAAAGATTTACACACACAGATTCATTGTGCATCCTGGTCCCAAGAACTCAGAAACAAGAGTCCCATTGATTGCAGCGGAGCCAGGACTCCAGCTGCTGCTTCCAGAGAGTGGAGTACTGTACAGCTGAAAGTTTACCAGATTCTGTAAGATGCAGGATCCAAGGCCAGGTTTTTGACATAAGACATCAGAACTTTTCCACCTTTGCCCTATTCTTGCCACACTCTAGTATACTTGTGATATATTGCCTACTGAAAAAACCTGCTGTCTCAGTGAGCTTGAGATTCAATAAACTTGAAAAACCTGAAGGCAAATACTGAGACAAGGATAAACTGTTCAGAATTAGTACCAAATATTTTTTTTCATAAACTCAAGTCCGTGTTTGCTGTGTCAAGAGATGGGGAAGTTTTCTGCACGTACATGAACACACAGTTACACACAAGTCAGAATTTCTGCAAGTAGAAACTTATTCATGTCTATGAGGTCTGTGGTCAAACTCAGCCCAGTGCTGGGTCCAGCATAAAGCCAATGCAATCTCTGAGGCTGATTGAGTCTTTCAAGACCAAACTGACAAGGTAGTTTTCCACAGAGAGATTATTTTTAAACTGAAACAGAAACTAGGAGGGAACCTCACATTTAAAGATCTGAATGTTACAGTTTTTATTCCGGCTGAAAGTGACCTTTAGGTCTGGGAATTTGTCTAGATCAGGTTTGGATGTTCTGTGTTTGAAGTTAATGATGTGGAAGTGATTCATATTTGTCTGCAAGTCTGATTAATAGTAGATACGATGTGGACATAATGCTCTGTACAGCACAGCCCTGCACAAATGGCATGGATGGATCCACACCAAACCACAGGTGCTGGCACACCCATTTTCTAGAGAGGCTTGGACCTAGGTCCAATTCTAAATCATATGTCTGTCTCTTATCCTTGTGTAAAACCCATGCTTTGCCTAGCCCTGAAGTCTGGAGTTGGCTTGGCTCTGGAGCTTTTTGGCCTATGCTCCTCTCCACAGTAGATCTGTTTGGTCTGTGGTAGTTCTGACCTAAGAAAGGCTTGCAATAGGCTGCAGTGCAAACCAAAAGATAACCAAAAGCAAGCTTTTCAGTGTTTCCCAAGTTTACTTTTGCCTATTGTCATTTAGTTTATTGCAGGCTGGATGATGCACTGGTTTCTCTCAGAAAAGAAAGACCTTGATTTGTATACAGCATGAGGTCTCCCTGAGGGACCTGCCAAGTAGGCTGGAGCCCAGACCCTGTTCTTAGCATCAATGCTGTGAAGAATTAGCTTTTTGCCCATCTGCAATTTGTTGTGCTGCCTGTTGCTTTCCTGTCTCCTGCAGAGCAGAGCTACAAATATTTTCCCTTTTCTCCTCTCACGCAACTGTCTTCCACCAGTTTCTCCTTGCCTGACTTGTGCCCAGTGCTGATGGGGTTGAGGATGTCTGCCATTCTTTGCCCAGCTAGGCACTTTTCTTTCTGCTGATGCCCACTGCAAGAGCCAGAGGGATAATGTCTTACAGCCTGCTGGGGAGTAAGACAGCGTACTGGAGATAAACCCTATAAACCCTAGTTATTGTTCCCATTGCTGTGATTAGATACACAATGTCTCCACCTCAAAAAATAGACAACAGATATGGAGCATGTGTTTTTAGCACAAACATCTTACATTCTTGCCTCAGCATCTACTACCTGACTTGAGTTTTCATTACTTCATGAAGTTAAACTGAGAAAAAGAAGGTTTACTTTGGGAATGCACATTACATCTGTCTTGACGCCCTTTATCCTACAGACCAGTATTGCCTGGGTTTTCCATGATGCACACATGGCACTGGAAGGGTGATTTCTGTCCCAGGGAGGGTAAGTCCAGTAGTAACAGTCATTCCCCATTGGATTTTTGTTCTTGAGATGCTAGCATCTGTTAAAGACCATGCTAGTCTTCATATGCATGGCAATGGAAGTTAGACCAGAGTCTTTCTTTCTGCCTAATATCAAGCTGGATCAGAGTGCCCTCCACATCGGTGTCATCCATGCAGCACAGCAGGGAGCAAAGGAATGCTGTGCAAGTATGTGTAGGGCCAAGGGAAAGAGGCAGCAGGCAGGAGGAAAGGAAAAATCAGAGCTGGATACAGGAGACAGAGAAAGGAGCATCATCCAGAACTGACAACACACAGCTGTGGTTCTGTTGCCCATGGCCAGCTCTTCATTATCACACTTGACTTGAAATCATAGTGTCAGCCCTCCAGGCAGCAGCTAGGAGTGCTGCGCTGGCCACAGCAGAGTGAATTTTCCCCTTGAATTTGAACAGCAAAGTTTCTGGGGAAAAAAACCGAGCTCTGGGAGAATGAAGCCCCATTGAATTCCACTAATAATTTTTGGATAGAAAAAGTTGAGGTAGCGTCAAAGCAATATTTTTAATGTATTCCAAATGAGATATTGGGTGTTTGGTTTTTTGTTTGTTTTTAATGTCTCCAGCTGGTATTGAAACTTCAGATTTAAAAAAAAAAAAAAAAAAAAAGGTTTGTTTTTAAACAACTGGTCAATTCAGAAAGTTTTGGTTTTGTTCATCATGGTAAAATCCCTTGCTCTGCTTCTGACTGTTCATTTTCACCAGTGAATCCAAACAATGTTATTTACTCTGCTGTAGTGCTGACTGTTCTTCAGCCTCTTTCAGACAGAAGAGCATGCAGCAATAATTTTTGTCTCCTTCCCTTCAAAGAATCAGAGAATCACAGAAGGGTAGGGGTTGGAAGGGACCTCTGGAGATCATCTAGTCCAACCCCTCCCTTTCATAGCAGGTTCACCTTGAGCAGGCTGCACAGGGCAGAATCGAGGTGGATTTTGAATGTCTCCAGAGATGGACACTCCACAACTTCTCTGAGCAGCCTGTCCCAGTGCTTTGCCACCCTCACAGTGAAGAAGTTCCTCCTCAGGTTTAGGTGGAACTTCCTATATTCAAGTTTATGCCCATTGTCTCTTGTCCTGTCACTGGGCACCACTGAAAACAGACTGATCCCATCCTCCTGACACCCACCCCTCATGTATGTTTTATAAGCAATGATAAGATTCCAGCTCAGTCTTCTCTATGCTAAGAAGTCCCAAGTCCCTCAGTCCCTTCATGAGAGAGATGTTCTAGTCCCCTCATCATCTCCATCTCCATCCATTTTTGTACACTCTCCTGTAGCTCCCTGTCCTTGCACCAGGGAACCCAGAACTGCACACAGTGTTCCAGATGAGGCCTCACCTGGACAGTTCAGAGGGGACAAGAGGCTTCTGCAACATGCTGGCCGTTGGCTTTCTTGCCCTCGAGGGCACATGGCTGGCTCATGGTTAACCTGTTGCCCAGCAGGACTCCCAGGTCTTTTTCCACAGAGCTACTTCCCAGCAGGTCAGCCCCTAACCTGGACTGGTGCCTGGGGTTATCCCTCCCTTGGTGCAGGACCCTATTCTTGTCACAGAATCACAGAATCAAAGAGAGTCCTTGTTGAATTTCATGAGAACCCTCTGCCCAGCTCTCCAGCCTGTCCAGATCTCGTTGGATGGCAGCACAGCCTCCCAGTTCTGTATCATCAGCAAACTTGTTGAGGGTACACTCTGTCCCTTCATCCAGGTTGCTGATGAATATATTGAATGGAGTTGGACCCAGGACTGACCCTTGGGGAACACCACTTGTTACAGGCCTCCAACTAGTGCCACTGACCACAACACTCTGAGCTCTGTCTTCCAGCAAATTTTCAATCCATCCCACTGCCAATTCATCTATCCCATGTTTCCTGAGCTTGCCTATGAGGATGCTGTGAGACACAGTGTCAGAAGCCTTGCTGAATCAAGGTAGACAACATCCACTGCTCTCCCTTCATCTACCTGACCAGTCATGCCCTCATAGAAGGCTATCAGGTTAGTCAGACATGACTTCCCTTTAGTGAATATGTGCTGTATACTTCTGATAACCTTCCCTCCCCTGCACCAGCCTGGTCATCCATGCTCTTCAGGGACCATACATGGTCCTTCAGGCCATATGTTACTTAACATAATTATACATAGTTGAAAATAACTGACCAGATGAGATGAAAATTAATGCTAGAAACTGTGCAGGAGTTGAGTGGATTTTGTAATGAGTAATACTGATAAATGCCAGGTACACCACGCTGCATAGCAGGAACCTTGACCCCCATTGGCTCTTGATGCTGTAAGCAGATTTACTATTTGTAGCTCTGCCCGCAGACGACCCTTTCTGAAGAGAAGGTCCTGCTTGTGTGCCATTCTTTTTCCTTATGAAAGACAAAATGATTGCTTCTTCAGTGCTGCTGGTGGCAGGTGCACTTCTGAGTAAGTGCTTGCTTTCTTTGGTGTCTGGATCAGAAGCTATGTTCCCCTCCTTGACTTTCTGGGTCTGGTTATTTCCAACCTGTAATTTCTCTGACACTCAGGGACCTGTCTTTAAAAACATTATCTCACCAGAAAGTGTTTTTTTCAAACTAATTTTAATACTTTTCTTATTTTTAATGCTTTGTAGGAAATGTCTGCCCTGACTGAATTCCTGCACACCCGCTCTGAGTTCACTGGCCTGGCTTGGGGTGTAAGGTCCTAATTCTGAAAGCACATGTGATTTTTTTTTCTGAGTGGGCTTGGGGCCCTGCTTGCAGTATTTGCAGCTGTTAAGCTGTGGAAATTGTCTTTTAACATCAGACTGGATTTAATCTTTTTTAGTCTATAGATTAGAAGAGGACAACCCTTCTTGATACTGGATGAGAGAAAAGAGTTGCTTTCCTTGTGTTTCCACATTCAATTGCAGCTTTTAAATATTCTGAACATTGTCTACAGCTTCCAGCCCTGATGTTTCCCCCTTAGGAATTGTAATAAGTAGAGCAAATGGAGACAGGCAGGCTACAGCCTTCATGGTAGGTCCTGGATTTGTTTATATTTGTGAATGTTTGGCACATTTTGAAGATAAATTGGGAAAATAATCACAATATTTCCAGCTCTGTGAATTCTAAATACTAACATATAAAATAAGTGAAGAAAATAAACAGCAGCATCTCCATATGACTCAGTATCATTTCCTCATAGTATTCAACAATGCTTAAGAATAGTAAATATGACAGAAAAGAGGATCTGGAGAATCACAGCCCTGCAGGGCTTGTACATGTGCCTAAAGTAAATATTTTTAAAATTTCTTCCTCAGCCATAAAGTGCTGATTTTGTTCTTGTCTCTTTTAAATGATAGCAAAAGGTCTCTCCATAATGCTTGACTACATGAGATAGAGATCCTAAAAGGACCCTAAACACTGGATTTGCAGCACAACTTGTAACAGCAAAAACGGGAATGACTTCTCTCATGTTGAGGCTTGTTTTCTTCCCAGGCTGGTGTAAGTGGGAACTATCTATCTTGGTTAACTCTCCCAATTTACTAACCCTCTGATGACCTCCCGCTTCTGTAGCAAAAAGTCCAGACTGAAATAGCAGCAGTGGAGAATTTCCAGATGTCAGTTCTGTTCTCAGTGTGCAACTGCACGTGATATTTAAACAGCTTCATCACTCTACCCCACCGCCCTGATAACTGTTGCACCTTATAATGCAAAATTGCCTAAGTTGGACAGTAGAAGGAAGCATTTATTTTGTCTCACTACCAATTTGTCTATGAACCCCTGTTTTTCCAGCAATAAAGATACTTATATAACTTAGTACAGTATGTTAAGAAGAAATCTCTCACCATGAAACAAAAACTGAGCATTACAACAATCTGTTTAAAAATTTCCATAGTTATCTCATTTTCTTTAAACTGAACCATATTTGTACCACAATCCAGTGAAATGCAATGATCAAGACTTTCTGTTAGTGTTAAACAGTATCACAGAATCACAGAATTGTAGTGGTTGGAAGGGACCTCAAGAGATCATTGGATCCAACCCGTTTGCCAAAGCAGGTTCCCTAGGACAGGTCACACAGGGAGGTGGCTAGATGGGTCTTGAATATCTCCACAGAAGGAGTTCTCCACCACCTACCTGGGCAGCCTGTCCCAGGCCTCTGTCTCCCTCACTGGGAAAAAGTTCTTCCGCATGTTGGTGCGGAACTTCCTGTGCTCCAACTTGCAGCCATTGCCCCTTGGCCTGTCCCCACAGACCACTGAAAAGGGGCTGGCTATCTCCCCTCCTGCCTTTTAAGCAGTAAGAATAAATCACAATGCAAGGCCACCTAAAAAGCACTAGTCATTTTAGCATGGTGCTATGCTCGAGTGAATAGATAGCATCTTTCTTAGCAGAGCTAATTAGCCTAACCAACTCCTCCCTGGCCCCAAAAGCTACCATATTGCTGCTGCCAATGCTGGAGCAGAGTCATCTACAGCCAGAGGGAATCTGTAGCCAGTGATGCATTACGCACTGTGGAAGTACTCAAAAAGGATGCTGAACTGGTTTGTCGTGTATGACCCAGTTTTACATTCATGTCCTTTTATCCCTCCACCTGTTCTCCCTTTGTTCTCCCACCTACAAGCGATCAAATGTGTTACTGCCACATCCTTGTTTCCTAAATCATGGCAAACTCCTCATTCCCAGAAAATGCGTGACTGCTGTGAATGAGCGATTTTGATTGCAGTGCAGATTGGTTTGTTTTTTTTTTTCTGGCTTGGCCATGCAGTTCTAAGAAGAACATCTCCAAAAAACTGTAACACTAAGAAGACATTTTGTGATGCTCTCTGTACCCAGAGTATGCCCCATGTCCCTGAAGTCTTGTGACAGACACTAACAGATGCATCATCACAGCCCCACGAGGCAAGATAGAGCTAATTATCCTAGATTACAGATGTAAAACTGAGATGAAAAAACTTGGACCCACAGAGGTATTTAGTTACCTACACTCCCCATCTGCATCAAGGGGATAACGTCGTCTCTACATACCTTTGTAGATCTGAAGATGGGGGACTTTTTGTGAGGTTGTGAGGAACCATGCCAAGCAGCAGCAATTGGAAATGATGCTTCCTAGGACCTAGACCTGCATCATTATTAGTTCTCAGCGAGTCCAGAGAGCTTACTGACACTGGGAGGAACTTCTGCATATAAAAAACCAGGAGCCAGTTCCTTTCTTTCTGAGGCTACTGGGTCCCTAGGTTTGGAGGCCAGCATCTGTGCAGCAGCACAACTCATTCTTAAACCCAGTTTGGAGTGACCCAATATATCTCTCTGACATCTGATTATTCCCTCTATTCTATGTTGGGTTGTATGCTGGGAAGTTCCCTCTTCCAAGTCTGATATAGCAAATTCTACCCCTGTGCAAATATCTACTTCCTTGTCTCATCTGAGAAGGTGGTCACTGTCAGCGAGACATTTGTGACAAAGAAGCGAGTAGATTTAAATTTAAATTTAAATTTACTATTGTGGGTAAATGTGGATGATCTTATGCACTACCAATGTGCCATATGCTGAGATTTTCTAAAATCTTTTAGGGATCAGCCAGTGTTTCTCCTGTGGGCATTTACAAAGGATATGTGACTGCACACAGTGCAATGGGCATCTGACCAGACATTTTGCAGAATGCAAATGGAAGCCATGGCACAGCAAAAAAGTTATTAATTTGTTGTTCCTTTTTTTATTATTCATCCCTACAGTTATTAGTCTTAGAAATTTCTTCTGAAAACCTAAAAAAGTATTGTACTGTGAAGCAGAAAGTGTTGCTGTATTGGTATGTGTTTTAAGAGATCAAGGACAGGTTGTGAGGGCCCTGCAGGAAAGTAAGGGTCTACCTGAAAATCAGCTATTTCCCTTCTAACCCCTGACAAACTACTGAAACACCTCAAGTGTTGAACTTTCAGAGTTTGTGACTATTTTCCTTCTGTTACCAGAAGGATACAGACCTGTTAAAATAAAAGAAAAAGAAGAAAAACCTGAGAGGGTTGTCCTCCCACATGCTGACCATGCCCTTACTTCGTTAAGTCCTCTACCTCCAGGTAACCTTGCCAGAAGAGTTTCAGGGGAGTGCTATGCTCTCCCACCAGCTGCTAACCATTTTCCTTCTTCCTATGTGGTATGAGGGTGGGGAAAGCAAAATAAATCAGAATTTCATTTTCTCCCATGAGACTTAAAAAGGGGAATTGCATGGAAATATTTTGTTTCCAAAACTTTAATAACAACAGCAATAGCGAAATTGTCTAGTCTGGTTCTGGTGGAATGAAAGTAGGACTACATCACAGGTCGTGGTGTGTACCAACAAATGGAATATGTACCTGATGTGTCCAAGTGCCCTAGCACTAAATTAGTTGCTAAACTAGATCTTCACACTGACACTAGTTCAGGGTCACAATCAGTCCTTTTTCCATATTAACAAATCTTATGAATTAGAACAGTCTTTGCAAAACCAAATAAATTCAAAGACTTATGATCGTTTCTCTCAGGTGAATCAATTCTAGTCCTTCAGTGACAGAAACATACCAGTTCTCCACTCATTCACAGAGTCTTCTAGGACAGATAAAATGAACATTCTGTCACTCAAATGCAAGTAGGAAAAAAGCCAACTGAAGCTCTAGCTACTGCAACACTTTCAGAACTAAAATATAAAGCAGCAAAACAGGGCACACAGCTATTTTTCCTTTCTCTGACACTAAAACATGCCATATTGCAAAGGCTTAGATACATATGCACATGTGTGTATACATCTATCTCTATGGATACAGGGTGAAAGGAACACAAAGGGAGTATGTATATAATGACAGGCAATTTGTGGTGGATTTCTTAAGTGGCTGAGTTCAAGCTGAATTTTTAAATTTTTGAGAAGACTTGGGATGCCTGGCTACGTCACCCATCCTATAACTGGTTTAAGCTCTGGTAAATATAACATCCTGGCCAAAACCCACACAAGGGCTTTTTCTTTCTTCCCCTTTCCCCTATAAGTCAGACTATGGCAAGCTTCTTCCATTCATCTGGCATCTCATGATGAGCAGACTGAAATACAGAGCAGACTGTGATAACCCTTAAAAGAAAACCTTATGCTGATTATTTTGGCAGTCCTTAAATTCCTCATTAATCTGTAGAATTATGTATGTCGTATGGAATACTTTTCTCAGTTAGGAAATAAGTTGACCTGAGACATGCTGCCTTGCTGACCAAACCCAACCTTTTGTCTTCTGCAAATATGAAAGGATGCCATGGGATCCTAGCGCAATGGGGTCTGCAATAGGCTTGGCAAAGTATCACATGAGAAGAAAAGGGAAAAGAGATGAGACAGTAACAGGTATGTTAAGTTAATATGTGTTGAAGCATCTAGTAAAAGTAACGGTCAGACCAGCCGGGCACAGCAGTGGAGGAAAGTAAAAAAACCCAAAACTAATTGTGGAGTTAGTACTTTAATTCTTTTAGTGACAAATGCATCTCCAGTGCGGTATGTCCTTGAGATCACAGAGCATCTTTGAAGAGTGGTAGTTAGAGAGAAACACAGTAAAAGGACACAGAAGTAGGCGCAGTGAAAAGGCAGATTTATTTACTAGTAATACTGTACAGAAGAAAAAAAAAAGGAGAGAGAAGCCACAGTTACAGCATGGCTGTTGCTGGCAGTGTTCTTGTTTTTTTTATTTTTGTTTTGTACTCATTTTTTTTAATCTGAAGAAGAAAACATAACAGTCAAAAAAGTACACTTCAGGTTACAAAGTACAGCAGCTATCCCCAGCAATTCTAATCCAGTGTTAGCACAGCAGTTTTCCCCCAACAAAACGGGATTTTATTTACATTAGCTCACAAATAAAGTGGGAGACTAAAGCTTAAAAAAAAAATCTCAACCACAACCTACATTCACCATAAAAGCTGCATTTTACACAACATTTTCTTGAACCCCTATGAAGAGTCATTCATCTATTGAGTGAACGTAGTGGGGAGGGACAGAATGTATTCTTTGCCTTTGTCCTGACCTGCTCTTGGTTGGCTACCTTTGCTGCACTCAGATTCAGTGGCCACTGGAAAAGCAAATATCTTTCAAATGGATTTATCTCCTGTATCTGCCCCTAAGCAGTACCTATATCTATACTTACAAAATAACAGGGACAAGTTTTGAGACCATCACCAATAAAGCAACTTAATCATAGATATTGGCCTATCTTAACATAACCTCAAGGCTATTCCTAACCAGAACAGTGATTAAGTATTTCTAACACTTCAAGCAAGTGTTTAAGATTAGTGAAGCTTAAGCCCTATGTTCAACTGGGACTTTATCTGGGTTGCACAAAGCCTTCTTTATTTTTGAGTTTGCTTCTTTCTGACTGGCGCGTTAGCTTGGAGGGATACCAGTAGCTTCTTGACAGCTGATTTAACTGACAATGCCTTTGCATGTTGGATCAGTCTGTGGGGAAGTCCACATTTTCACCTGAATCCTGTACCCTGCCAGCACCAACCTGACAATTAGAGGGTGGTTTTTCTTCTGCTCTTGTAAGCAGCTTCTGGATGCTGGCATTTTATGCAACTGGGCATATCTCATACTGACTAGGGGGTATAAGTGCATTTCCTCAGGAATCGGAAGGGAGACATCAGATTTACCTAAATAGTAAGATTTTAGTGGAACCCACTGTTTGGGCAACCCATGGGATGCCAGATGAATAGATGGGGAGAGTGCTTCTTTACTATCAAATTTGCCTTAGGAATTTAGGAAAATGCAGGAAGATGTCCAAACACTAAGGACAGGATACCACCATTTTGTTTTACTTGGGACTCATGCCAAGAAACCCGAGGTGAGGTTTTTTTCCCTCAAATCTCTCTTTCATTCCCTTTATCTTTGCTCATAGGAGATGGCAAAAAGGGAAGCAGAAAGAGAGAGAAAAAAGGAGCAGTTGAGCAATGGTGTCCATGATGAGAGGAAGTACAGAGACAAGAACCAGCAGAATCTGAAGCAGAGGTGTGCAGAGGGAAAATTTTGGAAGAAAAACTTACACAGCCTCTTTTATTTTGTGTTTTCATGGAACTATGAAATTTACACCCACAGTCTTCAGGCACTGGGAGTTTTGAGAGTTCTCAAGGGGTGTTTGTCTACTTTCAAACACAGTGAGCAAGGAGACCATGCTCTAAAGCCTTCTCCTCATAAAAGTGCACCAGTATCACAATACCATTTAAAAATCTATCTAATTAAAGGAATGAGAAGACACAGTTAAAGCAGCATAAGCCTTGCTTGTAGCATATTATTTAAAGACAAGACCCTATAAGCATTTGTGCATGTGCTTAAATTTCACTTATCTGGGTCATCCCATTAAACTAAAAAGGGCTGCTTGGGTGCTTAATATTATGCTCGCAGGCAAGTCTTTAGGTCCTGTTGACCTACTGAATAGATATGCAAAGCCTGAATTCAGGTATGAATCAGGAACACACCAAGTTAGACATGTAAAAATATACCCAAACTAGTGGACTTGAGTGACTTAATAAAAAAATAATTAAGGTCAGTTTTGGCAGTACTTTTTTTCCCCCCAGTAGATTAATTCTTAAAACAAACAACCCCTGGAATCCTTGTTTGATAAGAATTTGGGAAACAACTGCAGAAAATCTTTGCAATACAATAAGACCATGAAAATAAAAGAAGCTTTTGCAATGCGGAAGAAGGAGCTCAGAAGTCTCCACAAATTTGCCCTTAGCAGTTGCCTACTCTTAATCCACTGAACAGCCTAAGTGGAACCACCACAGGAAAAACACTAGATTTTGCAAGACTCTGAACCCATGAGGGAAAAGGTTCAATTTTATAATGTTTGGATTTTAAATACAAGTGGGACATTTTTAAAATCTTCATGCACCCTTGTCACTATTTACAAACTAAGTTATTAATATAAGTTTATATTACAAGTTGGATTTATATTCTCTTTGGACTAGTTGACAATCCATTTATATTCTAAACTTAATATATTCAGCCATTTTATACAACTTACTCTTACATACAAAAGTACAGTCCACATTTTTGTTGGATATTGTCATAGCCTGTGACCTCTGATTAAGCTCAGAACTAAAGTTCGCTCTTGCTGCCCAGAAGGCTCATGAAACATAATCTGAGCAAATCCTAAACTTTCTAATAGACAGAACTGGTTGAAACGGAGTGAGTTTAGAAAAAAAATAAAGATGCCATGTCTCAGCCTGTGGGAAAATACTTTGTCTAAATGACTTTGTTCTACTCTTTCCAGTGGCACCATCTCTTGCATTTTCAAATCTCATGTTGGATAAAGTATGACAAAGTGAAAAAACATATAGTTCTCCTATTTAGCCATATCTCTACTTAAAGTGGACAGCTATTGCCAGCCACATTGCCTTTCTAGATAAAGAAGTTTGTCTAGCTATAGAAAGCACAGGTTGACCTTTTTCAGTCAAATAAATTCACTTGTTTAGCTGTGTTCGTAGCAGGTATATTGGATTCTACTCTTCTAACTTTACTCTTTAAAAAGTGTTCTCATGCTGCTTCATGGAGAAAATTGTGGTTAGGTCTACAAAAGTTCCCAAGAAGCTGGGCATTGTCATAAACATATGAAAAAGTTCAAAGACTCAATATCATGGATAGGATGATGTTCAGAAACTCAATCCCCCTTTAGGGTTTGTATCTCATTACAAAAATATTTATTCCTTAAAAAAATACACAAATGTAAAATACTACCTTTTCTGCGAAATCCCCACCTAACTTTCCAATTATGCCATTTGATGGTGGACTAAATCAAAAGGTAGAACACCTTTTATTTCTCTAGCAACTCTTTATGCTATCTTTCTGCTCTGATTTATTTGTTGTATTTCTATAACTTTAACCAGCAGTGAACATAGGTAGAACAGCAGGAGATTAATCTATTAGCTGTCAGGGAAGTCCCACTTAGTATTTGCTCATGAAAACCACTGCTGTGGTAGCAAAGTTGACTCGGGACCTGATCCGACCAGATGCTAAGCACCATTTTGTTTTATGTATTTCTCAGCAGAAGTAGCAATACTCAGAGTTGGCCTCCAGGACTACACCACACTGGGCAAACTCAGCAGTGCATAAAATTGGTACAGGTACACAAAAAACATCCCAAACTACACCCTGTGTAGAGCCTTCATGCCCTGATCTTGCAGACACCTACACACATTCCTCCTGTGAGTAGTCCTGTTGACTGAAATAGGTCTACACACAGCAGAATTAGGTGTATGCATTTTGGTTTGCAGGGCTGAGGTCTTCTATTGCACTGGTAGAGGTACGCTTCATGGAGAAGGGCTTGTGCACACTTCTCTTGCTGGGGATTGAAAGATAATGTTGTGTTTATACAGCTTTGGAATACAGCCTGCACTTTTTGGAAGAAAAGAAGGAAAATAAAGGTACAAAAAGAAAAAGGAAACCCAAGAATGCTAAGGCAAACTGTCAAATGGCACATCATACCTACTTTGTCATTCATTTAGATAACATCACAAAGGCAGACCAGAGGAGTTCTGTAAACATATACCATACAGTACATCAGCCACCGAAAATTAAAAAAAGAAAACAACCCTGTAATTCTTTTCTTTCTGTATTGATATTCTTGTAATTCAAAGAGATTGCCTAGCCACTAATCATAATGCTGTGGTTTTTGATTTGTATTTTTCTTCTGGTAAAAAAAAAAAAAAAGAGAGAGAAGAAAAAAAATGGAAGTAAAATGCAGTGGTTTGCAAAAGAAATAGTCCCTGAATGCAAACAAGGGACAACATGGAAAGTGGATTCATAGAAACTTAGAAAATACAAAATATAAAAAAGTTTCATAGGTTACTTTTTCCCAGTCTAGGAAAAGATACACTGAAAAGAGGTTTCTTTTTTGTTTTTCGTAGAAAAGTTAAGGCGAGCAGTTTGTTGTGGCAAAATGCTATCACTGAACCAGTTTCTGACTCTATTTTTTGTATCCCCTCATGCTGAAATTGAAAATGTATGTGTGATGGCAAACAGACAGGAAGCTTGCTTAAAATGATACAAAAAAAACCCCTCCCATAATGATCCTTAAACAAATCTCTCTCTGCTTGACCATAGAGCAGACCTCTTCCTTCACTCCTGATTGTGCATGAATTTCCACAGGCAGCTTCCTATCCAAGGGCAAGGGAAAACCAACCCCTTTGACACTCAAAGCAGCCCTGGAGAACTGGTTTACATTCATCAGCCTAAAGTCTTGTGAATTCCCGTGTTTCTTGGCTGCAGGCTAACAGCTGGAAGGGACACGCCAATGCCCAGGCATGGCTGCTGCCCCGGCAGAGGAGGATGATTGGAGTGTTTCAGCTGACGTAGCTAAGGCCCTCCAAGTTCAGGCCGATTTGCTCCCGTTTTGTGTTTTTTCCTGACCTCAGCTGTGGAACTGCCTTTGACCCGTAAAGACAAACCCTACGCAGACAAACCTTTAGCTTTTCTGGATCTTTTGGGGCCCATTAACCATGGAGTTCGTATGAACACATAAAAAGCACTGGCCTTCCTAGGCACTCAATGTTAGCTACAAATACTGAGCAGTAGGTATTTGGCAGGTTTAAGGTTTAAGGCTTGTGCTCTACTTCTAACCACTGAAGGGCCGCTTTTGGGCTCTTGTGTGCCACCACCTCCCTGCCACCTTGTGCCTCAGATGGTGCAGTGGCCTCAGACATGTTCTGGTCCCAGTCTCAGCAAGCATCTCCCAAAGCTGTCCGCTGAGGGAGTCATCCCCAAAATGCTGAGTCTGTGCTGAACCAGAAGGTCTTCTGACAGGTGTGCATGTGGCTGAAGAGATGCATGGACAGAGCAGGTTAGGGTAAAGATAACACTCCAAATTTCCTAACCAGAGGGCTTTGGAAAAAAATTTCCACCTGGGAGAGGAGCCTCAAGGGAATAAAGATTGAGCTGGAAAGACGCTGGGAGGCCAGGGAGGCCATGAAGGCAGAATCACACCCAGAGAGGAAAGGGTGGTTAGCAACGAGATGACCAGCCAGGACAGGAGGAGATGGCTGGAAGATTTGGTTTTTGTGTTACTGATGAACAGGCCCCAGAGCAAGAAAACTATTGTGAAGCATGCCCAGCTCCTGTGGTGCTCACTGGGAAGGGGTGAGATGGAAGGGGTTTCACCCCTTGTGTTCCAGTGCTTTGGGGTCTCCAATGTGCCTGAGGACAGCCTCACCAGGCCACCCTGGGGTTGAAAACTCAGGGTCTTGTTTTAAGAAATGTTGATATTTGTAAATGCTTAGCATTTCTGGGGAAAAAATAAAAAAATAAAACAGCCACACAACCCAACCAAAAAAAAAAAAACCAACCCCAAAACACAGGTTACTACTTTCCAACAAACAGCCACCAGATCTATTGTTGCAACGCGGGGCTCTGCGGCCATTCCCTTCTTTGATGAAACTTAACCACCTAGGCCTGAGTCAAGGGGTCATGTGCAGAGCTTCTGTGGGTGAATTTGGTCCTTCTCCCATCCAAAAGCCCTCAGGGAGTTGGAGGGAGTGTGTGGAAGTCTATTAAATCTGGCCACTGCAGAAGATATGGAGGTGTAATATGGATGTGTCTGTCTTTTCCTACTCTCTGCTTGCTTTTGATTTCATGACTCTCACTTGAGCAGTGGTGAGAAGTTACATTGACCAGCTCCATACTGACGGCTGAGTGACCTAATGCAGGAATTACCTTCTGCATATTTTCTTGTGTGTATCTTTTCAGAGTGCCTCATATTACCACCGCTCTGAACAAGTGTCTTTTTTCCTGGCACAGAAAGAAAAGAGTACAGAGCAAGAACTCTGTTTAATTGGATGCTCTGAACTAACAATTAATGCAGTAAAAGCACCATCCAAGAAAGAACAGAAATATCATAGGAAACACCTCAGACTGAAAAGAGGCTTTTTGTTGTTTTGTTGATTTCTTTCTTTCTTTTTTTTTTTTTTACTTTTTTCATTTTGTTTTTCAGTTGCTGTTATTGATTTTTAAAGTCTCATAATTTCAAAGACACCTCAAAATAATCTTCAGCACTTTTAAACACTATCAGAAAATATAAATCCTGATTTTTAATCTCACTTCTGTAGTTGTAAAACCAGACTAACTCCACAAGAGTGAGTGAAGCTATGCTTAAGTAAAACCGGTGTGAGACAAGAATCAGGCTCATAATACCTCACCACGAAAAAGCTGTCTGCTTTTTCATTGTAGTTAGAAGAATCAAAGGACCAAGATACAAAGAAACATCTACTGACTTTGGATGCCTTTTTACATTTTCACCTTGTTTTTAACAGGCCTGATTTTCAGAGGGGAGATGAAGAAAAATTTACTGGAAATCAGGCCTTCTTGAAGTGTCCCACACCGGAAAATGAAGCATCCAAAACCACCAGCAGTTTTTTGAAACTCGCGGCTGTAGGAGATCTTCTCCAGAAACAGCTGCTCCAACAAACCTCCAGTGGGCCTCCACAGGAGTTCTACCTGGGAAAGCAGCCCCGTCACCTGCCATTATGCAGGTGCACTGGAGGTACACACTATGAGAAATTACGCTTCCTAGGAATTTCAAAATAAAGCTCTGGCCTTGCCCCTATTCCCAGCACTGAGAATTTCGTCGCTGAATCCAGCAGGAACAGGGCCAGACTGTGAGAGAAGTTCATTTATATTCTAAGGAAATAGAAAGCAGTATCTCTCATCTACTGGAGTTCAGCAGGAAAACTTCATGTATAAACATTGGCAGAGTTACTGAAAGGCAAGTAATTAGATCAGTGACTCTATTTCAGTTGGTGTGACAGCTGCATCTTTTTCATGTCAAGTTAATTTCAACCGTAATTTGGGGAGATGAAGTACACATACAATACTGTAATCTGGAAGATTTATATAAGGCAAAAAATCATCATTCATACATTTTCTAGAAAGAATAATTAAGGTCCACTTTTGGTATCACCAATAAGCAGAAATGGCTGATGGGATTTTTCTGACACTGCAAACTAAACTGTGAAGTTACTATAAAACAAAACTACGCAAACTTTTTGGGAAAGACTTGTCTGAGTTTTAGCAAATTAAAACAGTAAAATGATCTAAGTCTTCCCCCAAGAAATAAAAAATAGGATATATAAAATAATGTTTAAATGTGATTTTTCTTAAAAAAAGAGAAGCAACATTTTTTTAAGGCTCTTGTATCTGGCTGCTGTGAAACTCAGACTCCCACAAAATCCTAGGAATCTGATCAAGCCTGCCAGATATCTAAAGAAAAATCTAAAAAGTGTCTTTGTTATATATATATTATATATATAAAAATCAAATAAATATGAAAACGTTTGTTCCATTTCCCATTTATCTTTCACTCTGCAATATTAAGGAAAAAAAAAAAAAAAGAAAATACAAAAGACACAAACCTCCCCCAACCCCTCCCCAAACCCCAAATTGTACATCTGATGGGAAAATAAGTATGCGTTCCTCTTCCTGAAGAACTAGAAAGCAAAGCAACCCAACTGCAAGGCAATGGAGGCATTCACTTCCAGTTCACAGTATTGCAGTTAGAAGTACAGTGAGGTCTAGGTAAAGTGATGGAGCAGGAGCTGCCCGGAGCAGGGAAGGAGGACATGTTCACATGACAATACAGCACTGACAGCGCTTTTTCTTTTGTGTACCTGGGGCAGCTTCCAAGGGCAGGCTCTCTTCCTTCCCCTCGGGAGAGGAGGGCTCTGTCGTATCTGACAGGGGCCTGCCAGAGACCAGCTCAGCGGCGTTCCCGTCCATGGTGGAGACATCTGTCACTGTCTTCTCCCGCAACGACTTCTCATCATCTTCATCAATCAGGACTAGCTCTGCCTTGATGGTCTCATCATAGCCTAGAACTTTCTTCGTCTCCTCTTCATCGTCGATGTTCTGGTAGCCCATAAATATCATTGTCACTGGCTGATCTGCGCTGGCCTCCAGGACTTCACCACTGCAGGGTTTGTCTTGGGGCTGAGGGTTCACAGCATGCCCTTTGCTGGGTTTGTGTACCATTTCCAGCTTTGCCTCCTTGAAGAGCATTTGCTCCTTCATATGGCTAAGGTTTCCATCGGCTACCGCATTTCTGTCTGACACAGTCACTGTTTCATACCCTCCTTTTACACTTGATTGTCCAGCTTTTTGCATAAGTTCATCTACGTCCTTTGAGCTTAATTTATGTACTCCATTTTCTACCACTGTGCCACCAGAGTGAACCTCATAGACTACCTTGGTACCATCATCATAGACATTGAATCCTCTTTGATGGGCCTCATCTGGGCCAACAGGTGAAGCAGAGACAATCTTGGTCTCTCCTGTCTGTTTGTCTTTCTCCACATTAATTTCCATGGTGCACAAAGCTTGAATGAAAACAAGAGAGGAAGTGCATGTTACAACAAAAAAAGCCAGTGAATGGTTAATTGCCAAACAGACAAAGAAAACTTTGGTGCCCCTTTTCCTACCTCCTGCCTCTAAAGGACCGTGTGTTCTGCGTTAGAGGTGGGATGCAACGATGTGGACAGAGATAGTTATTGCGCTACTGCTTTGTATGCAGCTGGAAGCTGGGCATACCTGTGGCAAACAAGTCCTAGTCTTCCAGGAGGTGTCTCTGATCAATTAGGAGCACCAAGAGCACTTTGGTTAGGTGTAATTTAGACAAAGGGAGGTGACAGCATGCAGGTTGCCCTCAACCTTTCCATTCCAAACCTGTCTCAAAATTCAGAGAGAAACTACTCTCCAGGAACCTCTCTACTCTCTTTTCCTTCCCTGTCATCAAACTGTCAGTTAGCTGGCAACAAGTTCCGTTTGCTGCAAGGAGCACCCAGACTGTTTTATTATCAATAACTGCTCTTGTTTAACTCTTCCATCCACAGCATTCAAAACATTTTAGAGAGGTGAAGAAACATTGTTTATCCCTGTTCTACAGGTGGGGAAACAAAACCACACAGGAATGGGATAGTTCCTCCTACAGGTGCATGGCATGGCTGATGTCTCAGCTTCCACACCAAGGCATCAACAGTGACCTCTACTTGCAGGTTAAGAGAATGTACAAAATGGCCAAGAAATGCTTCCTTGTTTATTTAAATTAGACATTAAGCCCCACTGCCAAAGTTGAAGAGAAAAGTAATAATGCATTTCAAAACATCGTAATGATTTTCAAAGTACCATAAAACAACAGTTAAAAACATGCATGTGAGGGATGCTGCTTTACATAGCAAAGTTTTTCTAGCATTTAAGAAGGATGAAGTAACAAGATGAAACTTGTAGAGACCACACAGTAGGAACAGACAGGCAGGCTACACCATTCTAATGCCCGTTTTGAGATGATGGCATCTCACTAGACAGCTTTCCAAAGAAAATTGTGCAAAGATCCCACAGGTTTTCCAGGAGTGGTCATCTGTTTAAGCATTCCTTGTATACAGGTGAAGACATTTTGGCTTATGGACAGACATCCACAGACACTTAATTACAAATTTACCACAGGCAGTGACAAGCATTTGCGAAACTTACAGTGACCATTACTACGGATGAGCCTCACTTGTATAATTATGATTTGTCTTACCTGTGGGCACCACAGACTGATGTGTTGCCTTTTTTCCTGACTTATTTTAAAGTGAGTACAGAATATCCTTACCACAACAACCAATGTACCTTGATATGCTTGTATTTAAATATATATATGTATATATTACTTTAATATATTCCCTCAGTCTTATTATTCACACAGTAGATTTTTTCCCTGTATGCTTAAGGCAAAGTATTTCTTCAGTGATAGGAAGTTTATCATGATGTGCATCATGACCCCCCTATAGCTGCAGACAGAATGTCCATGTATTGCTGAGTGGGTGCATGCTGGCCCTTCGAGACGGTCTTCTCTGGTCCCCAGGGATGCCGTCTGGTAGACAGCCCAGACAGATTGGGGTCTGGCCTTCTATATGCTGTGTGCATCTATTTCAGTCCGTGGTGCCCCTGGCAGATCTGGTTAAGCCAAAGGCAATGCTGCACAAACACCTGCATGGAGACGGAGGATGGAGCTGCTGGTGGGTGAAGAGCCACTGGCTACCTCTGAGAACAAAGTGTTCCTGAAGGCTGGAGTGGGCTGCAGAAAGCAGAGGTCTCACGTTGGCCATTGCAAACTAGAAGAATGTCCCTAAGGTCTATGTTTTACCACTATTTTTGGAGGTTTATGGACTGGTTGTGTCCATAGCTGTCATGACCCTGAGCACATGAAGTGATCTCTGTTCTTGTGCTGGAGTTTTCATGCCTGGCCATTCCACAGCAGCCCCAGCAGCCAGGAGAAGGCAAGAGCTGGGCTCTGCTCTGAGATGTGCAGCAGAAGACTGAGAGACGTCTTGCATGGACTGAAATGGGAGATTTAATCTAGAAATAAGGAAAAGCGCTGTTGCCCCATGGCCTGTAGCAGTTAAGCCCTCAAGCATGTTGCTCTGTGGAGCTGTGGCAGACTGCACTGCGGTGCAGCTCAGAGAACAGCTGATATGGATCACTTGCTTGGGACTGTTCCAGCCCAGGGGCTAGTGGACAAGTGTCTTTCAAGTCCCATGCAGGTAAGTCTGCCCTGAAGCCTTTAATCCAACTTATCAGGGATAAGGAAACAAAAAGATACAGATGCCACCATTACACTGTGGAGTTTGGTCCCTTCTAGGTACAGGGCTTTTTTGGGGGGGCATGAGGAGGAAAGGAAGAGGCATTTAATTTAGTGGCTTGTCCTCGTGGCCACCAGGGCTGCTCAGGCAGTTAATTTTTCAACAACTGCAAATGTTACAGAGGTAAAAGTAGGGGTTGGCTAGCCTATGGTACAGATGCTACAAGTGACAAGCTAGCGGGCTTTTGAGTAGCAGGCAGCTGAAATGAAGCAAAGTTGATCTATGAGATACCAACAACACATTCAGAAAATCATCTCTCATGGGCAGAATAGCCACCTGCTACCTTCTTAGTGAGAAGCAGCATCCTGAGCTCCCCTGGAGCTCCTGTACTTTTCCTCTTCTTTGAAAAACAAAGATATTATCTGGGGCATGGATTTTCAGTAAAGATTGATGATTTTCCTGTGAAATAGTTGAGTACTATGCTATTGCACATGTTTTTAGTGCAGGACAGGGCTCAGTCTGCCAGACCCTCCCTGTTTTGAGAAATGAATTTTATTCAGTAGGGTGTATTAAAAGAAGGCTTGTATAATGGACTTGTGTTCAGAAGCAGAAAGGGAATATCTGTTATCTAAATCATGTGGACCCAGCCATATGTAAGAAGAGTTGAAAGGTATATCTTTTTATTTATGGTATAGAGCATTGCTATGTAACAAAGTCCTATTTATTAGGAAGACTTTGGGCAAGAAGTTCTAGCACTGCTTGGAAGACTCTCTCTTACTGGCTGATCTGTTAACAGGTGTGGTCCTTCTGTATTTTATGTTTGCTCAATTTGCTTAAGCATTTGCCACTGTCAACAGGTTTTTTTTTTTTTGCATTTCTTCTAATGTGATTTCAGCAGCAGTATTTTTAAAATTTTGATGTAGAGTGCTGTTTCTGACCTGCCCTGGGGATGACATTTAAGATACTTATGCAAATAAATGCATAAATCTATGTGAGTTTCTTAGAAAGCTGTTAACTAGTGAAATGGGCTGCCATGGGTGAAGCAAACAACAGAACCTGGCTTGTTTGCCTGTACACATAGTGTCCATTCTTTGCAGGAACAACTAGCAGCCCAGCTTGTCAAACTAGCTGAAAATTGAACTAAAGTTGATTTTTAAAATGTCTTTCTTTAACTAGAACTTATTTACTGCAAAATGTGCTCTATTAATGCAATGCAAAACTATCTGACAATAGAGGTGAAACTGAAAGCAGTACTTGAAGATGACAGCCTGCATTCACAAGTACCAGTTTTCTGAACGAGCTTTAATTACAGTGTAACATGATGCAGTGCTTCTGGACAACAGGATCCCAATGTGCAAATGGAAGGGTCTGGCTTCTGCTCTTATGTGGATTCAGAGGTTGTTCTTTAACAGAATAAAAATAAAATCTTAATAGACTTTGAGCTTCTTTGAGGGTGGAATGCTTACAGTCTACCTTTGAGTGCATATGGCGGTGCCTTTTTTTAAGCTGTTGCACACACAGAATAGTCTTACAGGGACGACATGAACAACGCTTCTGGCTCATTTGAAGAATAAAAGGAATTGCTGTGTTCTTGATGTTGACAAAATGACACAAAACACACAAGGAAAAGCTTGCTTTTGAGAGAGACCAGGGTAAGCACTGGTGGACAGGGAGCTTTTGGAATGGCTTGCAACAGGACCTCCGAACATAATGATGTATCCTGTAGCTCTATGCAGCGTTGTAGCTGCAGATGCTGATGCTATGCTTTAACCCCTTCTTCATGTAAGCCACCTTTTGTTCCCACTCTTTGGGACACCTCCTAAGTAGCCACCAGCAATTTTGTTTTGAGATAGGGAATGCATTGTTTAGAAAAGAAGGATCTCCAGAATAACAAAAACATACAGCTTTCAACAGTCATGTTGTTACATTTAAGACACGTAGTCAACCTGAAAAATGTTAGAAAATTCTCAGTATGACTCCAAGCACAAAACATGCTGTGATTCTCTCCACTTTTTCCCCAAGAAGAAAGAATGATAGAGAAACAGTTATAAAGTGATGGGGTGTTGTGAGAGCCTGTCTGTCTTATTCATCTTAATGGGAGTTGCATGGGCACAATAAAAGAGGCAAAACCTTGGCCCAAGCACCATGTATTTGTACCAGTAGAGATGGAAAGAACCAAAATGTTTCCACTTAAAAAAAAAAACTGCACACGTTTCCTATGCTTCTTGTATGTAGTTCAACGACATTGTTTTGTGAGTACTCCTGGCTGCTCAAAAAACCTTGACTTATTTACAAAATACAAATCAAGAGGCATTTCCTGGCATTTAAATGATATCGGGACACCAGACCCATTAAGGTAATTTAACAAAAAAAGTTCATGGCTACTGGACTGGTATTATAATACTTTGCTCCTTGAGACTTACCAGCTACTCTGCTTGCTCCGTCCCGCCCAGGAACTGGCTCTGCTGTTCGTGAATAGAGGGTTGGGAGTTCAGGGATCTGGGAGTAAATGTAATTTACTGCATCTGGTGTCAGAGAACAGGAAACAGTTAGATTCGTGCTATGAGCCCCAGTGGCTTCATTGCTTAGACAGCAGAGTGTTGTCAGCCCCGACAATAGTCACTGGAGCTTTGTACTAGATAATTGGATCAAAAGCAAACAAAGTGCAAAGTCACCATCGTGTGATTGGTGTTCAATAGACTAGCTGAGGCAGGAGGGAATGGGTCCAGATGACTCAAACCTTATGTCAGTTGAACACATAAAATTATTTGTCAGGAGGTTCTCGATTTATCAAGTCCATGACCTTTAGAATGGGGAGGAGGGGGAAGGAAAGGAACAAACCTAACATGATACCCATAATACATGACATTTCAAGTAGAAATATAAAAGCCTAAAAATGCTAGTGTTGACTCAACAGGATGAAAGGCCAGCTTTTTTTCACCGGTTCTTTGCAATATTATTGAACAGGCATTTGGCTTTTTGTTCTTAAAGCTGCAATTCAGTTCATAATGAACTGACATACAGATACTAATAGGGTACCCGTTGTGAGCTTCCGTAGGTATTAAGCACCTGCCAGTTCTGCAATGCCATGATTCATTAACAAACCCTGAACTAGTAGAAAGCTATCCTAAAGGACTAACTTGTTTTACATTCAAGGTTATGGTTGTTTAGCATAAGCTAAATGTGTTATTTAGAAGAGACATTAAAGAAATGTACAAATATTTACCAGATGTTTTGTGACTGTGTTAAATATAACTAGATAACATATGCTGTTCTGCTAGCATACAGTGGCAGAGCTAAAAGCAGAGGTCAGAGGAGAGCTGTGCAAACAACTGACTGATGGTTCAGGTGCCAATAAAAAAATAAATTAAAAAAATTACATTATTTCCTATCAACTGGAATTTTTTTTAGCTTTGTATGGCAACACTTTAATTTCTGTTCAATTGTAAGAACCTATCTGGTGTGGAACAGACAATTCCTTTTCCTCCAAGGGTACCTTGCTGGTTATAGTTTAAGTTATTGGGCCTTCAGTAAGGCATGGTATGTGTGTCAGGATAGGAGGCAGAATCTGCCTTTCTTGGTGCCTCTTATTATAAGCAGGTGAGACAGGAAGATCAGCACAGACCACAAAGGTGAACTGGTGAATGGAAAGAGAATGAAATGTCCTGTATAGGCTGCCTGACTGCATCTTGGTAAAGGGAGATGCTTTCATTACATTTCTTATGGACTAACACCCATCCCAATAAAAAAAAAAAAAAAAACAACAAACTACACCTGGTGGCATCATTGGCAAAGACATGATGTGCCACCTATAATCCCAAAGTCTGCTCTTTTGGCAGGAAAATTTGGCCTGGTATCTGTGAAATTGTTGCATTGCCCTAACAGCTTACTGTGGCCACCAGTGCTGCAGAGGGCAGGAATATAGTAAACACAGTCCCCAAGAAGACACTCAGACCTTCCATTGAACACTATAGATTACTTGGGTAAGGCAGTACCCTTTCCCCTTTCCTGGGTCAGAGGAAAATGGCACTGACACACAGTGCAAATTCATTCCAGAAAGCCAGGAAGATAGCATATAAGTTCATTTCGTAACAGATGAGTTTGGAAAAAAAACCTCAGCCAGGGAAATATTAGTTTATTTCACACTTCAATGGACAATGCAGTCTTGGCAAATGGGCTTTTATATTTTCAATGCATACTGTTTCCTTAAAGGTTTTTTTTATTATTATTATTTTTAGCAGTAGAGCCTAGGAGAAATAATTGTTTAGGGGACAGCTGACTGAGCAGTGGCCAGCAGCAGCTGCTTTCTTTTGCAGGGTTTCTTGTCTCTGATGAGAAATTGGTACAATGTGTGATGATGTTATTCTGGGAAATATCACCAGCAAATGAGCAGGCCATTACTGAAAACTGAAGGAGCTTCTCAGAAGAAAGAAGTGGGGACTGTGCTTCTGGGCCAGAATAAGATGGTAGTTTGTGTTCTGGAAACGGTAGGAATGCAGTAAATCTTCACTGTGTAGTTTCAGTACACATCCGATGACTTGAGTGACAGACCTGTGTGTTCACACGTGGGTGCAATCAATGCAGACTTGTGCTGCTTAACTAATTGTTCTTACACCTTTTGCAGTTTTTGGGAGTAGGTAGGCATGGTTAGGGCACAGCTCTCAACCCAGGGCACTGCAGGAGGCAAAATCCATTACAAGTGTTGGTTTTTCTGCAGTGCCTGCGTAGGGAACTGAGCTGTCAGTCCTGGCAGATAACATCACTGGTGTCTAGCAGTAAGCAAGATCAGTTGTACAGCTTGATGGTGAACCTTTAAGTTTGATGCTGTATGTGTCTGTGGACCTTGGCAAGTCAGGGTTTTTTGCCTCCTGTGTTAGGATGTAATACCTAGGTAAGTTTTAAGTGGTGTTAATATTGGCTCAGTTTAGAAATGTCTCTGGATGTTACTTGGAATAAAATATTTTAAAATATTAAAAATTTAAATATTATCTTTAATTTAAAAAAGAATTTAAAATTTAAATTCAAATTAATTAAAATATTAGCTTCAGAGCTCCTGACAATCTCTCATTATTGTCCTGAGAAAGAAATGCCATGGCTTGTAGGGAATTTTCATGCATTTTCTTCTGAAGCAAGAGGTGGTGATATGGGTCAGAAATAAGTTATTTGACATGAAGAAGTAGGGACAACTGGGTTCTGCCAGTTTGTGTCTTGCCCTCCCCCCACCAGAAGAAAGGGACATGCTCATTTCTCTTTATTTCAATGGCAAAGAGGTCTGTTTCATTTAGCACCTTTTAAAAGTATGTAAGAGATCAATTTTACAAGGAGTGGATGAGGTGTAAATTAGCATTTCTTTTGCATAAGAAGTAACACAATATAAATTAAAGCATTTGAACTGACTGCATTCAATATTTTAATTTCAACCTTTGATGAGTTGTTAATCTTTAAACATGCCACAAAACATGTCTTGTGGCTTTTTGTACTACTTATAAAAACCTGTGTTTTAGGACTATGGTGCTTTTCCATATTACCAGAGAAGTGCTTAGGAAAATACACAGGGCCAGATAATCCTTCAAGGGTACTTAAACAAAACTAAGCTTTCCAAACTGCTCAGAATAGCTCTCACCCAGAGGCTTGTGGCCAAATGTCAGACAAATTCACTTTCCAATGGCTGGATTATCTTTAAAACGTCTGACTACCACTAAAATTAGTGCTTAAGGTTGTCTGCAAATACTGGCTGCAGGGCAGGGCTTTATCCACCTACAAAGCCCTCTGGGGCTACATCAGTGAGAACGGAGATTATGACCCTCGCAGCATATTTGTGAGACCACAGATGTTTAAGCAGGAAACTGCTAAAAGGTGAATAGCCTGGCTCTGATCTAGTGAATCATACTTCACTAAGGAACTTAGGGGCTAGTGTCCACAGCTGCCACCTGTACATCCATAAGCAACAGGGTAGCTAAGTGCACCTATCAGAGGAGTAAGGAATGATCCCCAACCCTTTCCAAAGGCAAGAACTCTTATTTCGGCCTCCTCAAGTGCACGTATGCCAATATATGCAATTTGGGCAATAAGCCAGAGGAACTAGAGCTCCATGCCCAGTCTAAGTCATTGGAATCACAGAAACTTGGTGGGAAAACTCACAATGGGAAGAACACGATGGATGGCTACAAACACTTTCAGGGAAGAAGAGAAGGTTGAATTTTGTGTGTAGAGGAGAGGTCTGGAGATCATGCCAGTTGTACTGGATGAATGCTTTTGGATCAAGATTAGAGGGATCATCACTAAGGGAGATTTTATGATAGATATCTGTACTGACCTTGCAATCAGGGTGAAAAAGCAGATCAAACCTAACTTTGGCTGCTCAAGGAAGTCTCAGGCCCACAGACCACGGTCCCCATGAGCAGCTTCAATTACATTTGTTGGAAAAAAACCCAAACAGTGCACAAGCTGTCCATGAAGTTCCTGGTACATGTTGAGGACTGCGTCCTACTACAGATGCTGCACATGCTGACTTGGAGCAGCACCTTACTAGATTTACTATTCATAATTTGAAAAGACTTACTTTACAACATAACTACCAATGGTAGCCTTGAAAACTGTGAATTCTAGATCCTGCTGACCATACTGACAACCAGTACCAGGACAAAGACCAAAAATTTTAGAAGAGACAACTTCAACATGCTCAAAGCCCAGCTGTGAGGAAGGATCCATGGAGGGCAAAGGATCTTATGAGTGCTGGGAGTTATTCAAGAGCTCCTGCCAAAAGTGTAAGAACTCTCCGTCTTCTGCAAAGGGAATGGAAAAAGGCTATACCAAAGTCCACCCTGGTTTAACAATAAGCTAAAGCTCAGCTAGAACTGAAATTGGCCAAAGATATCAAATACAACAGGAAAGGATCCTTCAGATTTATTAGAGGTAAGCAAAAGCATAGAGAAGACATAGACCCATTAATAGTGCTGGCAAAGCAGATGTTCTCCTTGCCTCTGTCCTTGGTGGCATAGCTAGTCCCCAGATGAGGAGTCCAAGTAGCTACAACAGCTCATGTATTGACCCACCGGTTGTGGAAGAAGGGCTGGTTTGTGGCCTCTTGCAAGGGCTCAACCCACTTAAATCCATGGCTGTGGTTGGCATCCACCCCAAGGACTTAAGAGAAGTCTGACCCTGTTGCAAGGCAACTGGCTATAATGAAAGTCGTGGAGATCAGGGCATGTCCCTGGTAACTGGAAGAGGGAAAACTTCATACCCATCTACAGGAAAGGACCAAAAGCAGACATAGGAAACTAGAGGCTCATTGGTCTTTCTTCATTCCCTGGGAGTGATTGAATGAGTCTTGCTCAAAACTATTGCAAACCAAATGAAACAGGTGTGTGGGAAAAGCCGTCATGGATTTACCAAGGGCAAATCATGGCAGACTAACCTGAACACCTTCTACAACAAAGTAACATCTTCTTGTCAACATGGGGAGAACAGTGGATGTTGTTTACTCAGACTTCAGCAATGTGTTTGACAGTGTTTCCTACATCCTACTCTTGCACAAATTGGCAAGGTACAGACTGGATGAGTGGTCTGTGGGATGGGTAGGCAATTGGCTAACAGGTCACAGTCAGAGTGTGGTGATCAATTTTTTTACTCAGGTGGCCAGAGGTGCTGTAATTATGGCAGTCATAGAGGCAGATCTAATTAAAAAGTTATTTAAAACCCTACAGCTGAAAAAGAGTTGGGAATGAGTTCTTACAGGATGCGTGGAAAGCCCTCTGCAAAGATCTGTACTTGATTCCTTGGGGGGGGGGGGGGCATACTCGTCTGTTTTTCTCTTGGGCTGCACAGCTGATCAAGATCAGAGGAGAGGAACCCAGAAGAGTCTCCAAGCAATGTGCTGGGTACTAAGTGATCCATTCCAGGTTTCCAGAGCCACATCTTTGCCAAATATATGCTAATACATACCAAATTCGAACAGAGGTTTGTGCAAACTGTAGAATTATTGTAATTGTGGCTTCTGTATGTTGGCTGAAGTAGCAACACATAGTTGGCATAGAGATGGCCAAAGATTGCAGAGGACAAATTTACCCGAGGCAAATTCAGGAGTCAAGGGAGTTACATCAGACCTTCAAGTGGCTTTTATTTTATAAATACATTGAGCCATAAACATACGTGTGCACAGAGTAGGAGCTCCCTCCTTTCCACTTGTTCACAATATGCATGCGGTACAACACGACAGCATGCCTGTTTTCATCTGCAGACCTGAGCAGTAACAAATGTCTTTCCTAGCATCATCCCAGGACTTGTTTAATGGACACCTTGTCAGTGACAAGCAACCAAGGAGCTGGCAGAAGCACAACTGCAGGTGACAGGGCTGCAGCCCCCAGACTCAGTAATTCTGCTCTGCTTTCTCCTGTGCAGCTATCTATGAAGGCAAAGTGTGTTTGTACCATGGAAAACATAGGGTTTATATTTATTGTGCCGAAGGCCTGGATGACTTCAAGCCCAGGAATGCTTGTTGCTAAACACAGTTGTTTTCTGGAAGGATGGGAAGGACACTGATCAACCACGGTGCTCATCACCACTTCTTTCTTCCCCTCACAGCCTGTGCCAGGACGCCTATGGACTAAGAGTTCCTTGTAGCTGTGCTTTCTGCACACTCAAAAGCTCTGTTACCACCATATATATGACACATAAACACGCAGAGGGACACAATGATGAGATAAATAACTTTCCATACCATCATCACGTTTAGAATAAAGGGAGGGGTGAACATGGGGCAAATGAATGTGAGATTTATGGACTGGAAGTCTTTCAGGATGTGGCAGCCATCAAAGAAATTGGCCCAACAGGCCAGTGTTGGTTTGTGTCTGTGTTTTACACAGCCTTCCAGTATTATACAATGGTTCTTGCCATTTTCCCCTGCAGTGTGTGTTACAGATGGCGTCTGGACAGATGGCCGACTTGCTACACCAAAGCAAGTCCTACATGTTTTTGAAGGAAGAAAAAAAAATCTATGGTACCAAAGTGATCACAGCTAGTTACGTAGGTGTTTTCTTCCTGCTCTGACCGGCTACTCTCACAGGCTGTTGTCAGGAAGCAGAAAACCCGTTCAGCTTCCACCTTGTGAAGATGTACGGTCACACTGTGCCCACAGTAGGAGGGCTAGCAGGACAGCTTGCAGCCTCGGTCATTTCTAGAGGAGCAGAGTACTGCTTAAAGGATGACCTAGCCTGCCTCAGCCCACAAGGACCAGCTGCTGAGAGAAAGAGGAAATATATAAAGCAAGTGGTCTGGAAGAGAAGAGGTACCAGTTAATTTAGCTGTACCCCTTGCTCTCCCTGCTTGCACACTTATTCTAGAGGCAGTCTCTTCTCCTCGGTATAATTTTGCAGTTTTATGTTACCCCCTCAAAAATCATGAACTGTCCTTTCTTCTGGCTGAGCCTGTGAGGAACAGATCCATTGAAAGCAGCCAAAGCCTGGAGAGTAGTGAGGCTCCTCTTGAACACATTGAAATACTACATTGTAACAAGAAAATACCTTTGGGCAACCAACCTCTTTGTATTTGCTGTCTCGGGCTTCTGTTGGTTCTTATTTTATTACAACACACATGAAGAGGTAGACTGCATCTTTCAGGAGCCATTAAACCTCCTGTACACTTTGGATGGTGATTCCTGTTTCTCTTTTGAAAACTTACCAATAGCCATGGTGAAACTGAATAGCTACAAAATTTTGCCATTCTGAACCTTTATTTACTTTGTGGTAGACAATTTCAAATGCTCTATGAGGGAGGGAGTCCTTGCTCATGGCAGGGGGATGGAACTAGATGGGCTTTAAGGTCCTTTCCAACCCAAAGCAGTCATGATTCTGTGAAAGAGTATTAAAGAGCAAGTTCTTAGCATGGAGCATCCTATATGGGATTTCTTGTGTTCTTTTTTCTTTTTTGTTTTTTTTTTTCTTAATGGGATTTAATATAAACTTGGATTATATAGCTAATAGAAGTGAAAAATTCTGAATTAGATCTTTGAGTTAAAAAGAAAACCCTCTTACTAACTCATATTAATCCTCTCAAAAAGATACTTCCCAAAACAGCTCCACATCAGCTCATATACTACATGTTAACCTTCAGTAGTGACCCAGTGCTTTAATGTTAGGATCACCCTATATACTCCTCATCTATTGCTTTGTCAGCAGCTGGAGGAAGTAGTCACGGCCTCAGTATTTTACATTGTGTCAGTTCAAAGACATGTACTGAGAATAAGAGTCTGGAGCAGAGATTTTTCTGCAGAGGGATCAGCCTGGTATCTTTCTTGGGTCCGACAGGTCCTGGAGGGGCACCACAAAGGTCTTTCCAGCTTCTTGGAAACCAACCACCTTATTTGCTCACTCAGACACCTACATTTACAGATCAGTATTTAACACTGATCATAGATTTTGTGACACTGAATTGATAAACTAGAAACTATTACATCTTCACCCACCCATGCAAGGTTTTCTTTCTGTCAGAATGATCATGCAGGGAGTATCATTGATCAGTGAAGTAATTTAATCTTGGTAGTTGTTCCTGCATATTAGGAATTGTATGTAATTGTTCAAGAACAGAGCATGAGTGCATACAGTGGAGAAGACTGACCACAGAGAGGTGAAAGGGACTCTGCAACACAGGGCTATCAGTACCAGTGTGGTGAAAGGAGTGCCTAATAGAAGGCGTATGATGTCTGTTTTAAGTCCATAATGTTCTTTCCCTTTGCTTGCACGTAAGAAGAGGTGGAAATCTGCCAAAGGAAAACTGTTTCACCACAACAGTGACGTCTGTGCTTGGGCTACAGCAATACCAAAGAAAAAGGTAATAGCTCTAGCAATAAATCAGAAACACACAATGAAGAGAAGAACCCCCACTCTGTAAACCTTTGCAACAAGGCTATAACAACGTGTTAAACCCGTAGCTCTACAATAATTAAGAGGCACTTACCACCATCCTGGTGTGAGAAACTCTGTGAAGAGAAAAAATAAGATGTTTGGTTAAACCTTTTATATTTTGAATTTAATTTGCACAAAGTCTTGATTTTTATGCTATGCTTGCTTTTATGGCTTTTTGTAATTTTCTAATGGATAACTGGAGATGTAAATCCTCAGGTTTAGGTGCCATTAGAGGCTAAGGGAGAGGGACACAGAAAAACAGAAAGGAGAAGATGGCTGTTTGTTGCAGGCTGCAATATTCAGAAGTGGCATTTGTGGTGGATGCACTATCCTTGGGTGCTGCAGGGGGCAAGAAAGTTTGAGGTGCCTTCTAGGATCCTGCAGACATCCATGCCAGAATTTCACATGGTTTCCTTGCAGATAAACTCAGGACAGATCTCTGAAATCTCTGAGAAAAAAGCTGGAGCTGGAAGGGGAAATCCACATAACCCCATCCAAATACATCTGATGCCTCTATATCTTTTCTGATTTTGTTCATTTTGGTTTGAGCTAAGTGCTCTGTAAAAGCTCTCAATCTTCCAGTAAGTGCATGAAATGTAACTGCTGCTTTCAAACAGCACTGAGTCTATCTTGGTTTCAATTTATGCCCGATTGTCTTTTTTTCCAGAATACCTTTTGCAAGTTGTCGAAGGATTTCTCACTCTCCTTTAGTTTCTCCAATATTATTTGTTCTTTGGCAGATATTTGGGATTCCTCACTTTCTAATTTCTGTATTTCTTGTTCCAGCCTGTGGAAGACATACAGACATGCACATACACACAAAAATAAAATATTATAAAATGATTTCAATGAGCCATAGTTTCCTAGTTATTAATTAGCATTTCAAATGTCATCAGGGACAACTTTCACTCTTGTTATTCACAATTGCTTTCCTAGAGCATGAAGGGCATATGAATTGTGAAACAGACAGATCTGTTTAAAAGAAAAACATTAGTTCTCTTGTTACACATTTTTGCAAAAATATGCAGATTAACTAAAGATATACTTCCGATTTCCTTCACCAAAATTTCCATACCATCTCTCAGATGTGCACTTTCATTTTAGAAATCATGGTATGGGATATAGCCATAAATACGGAGTAATAAAGCAATAGGTGTCTTCTAATGCTTCCATGCTCCAGACAATGAAACTAGAAGTAGTTATATGAAACTGACAGTCATTCTAGGGGTTTCTCTTGAACCAGTACATTGCCCACTCCAACAATAACACTTCAGGAACCCAAAAGCATTGGACATGCATCTGTGTTTTCTAGTGTTACTGACTGTATACCGGGGACCCCATAGTCTTCAGGTAGCAAAATACACAAGCTTCTCAGAAAATAAGCTTATTTTGCTAGGTAGTAAGCATGCAGTGTTCTTGTTTCTGTTGCTGAGACCTAATGGCACTCAGTCCTTATGTTATGTAGATTGTGATTTAGGATAAACTTTAATCAGGGTTAGATTCTCTATTACTTTAACTCAAACCTCCTTTTATTGACATGATTTACGCAGGTGTAGGAATATTCCCTCTTTCCCTCTCCATTTTTATGTATGCCACCATCTTTATTTTCTCATTTTCATTAAAACCAAAAGAATCTGTAAGATAAGCTAAGATGAGCACATTTGAAGAGGATTAGTTGTCTAAATCTCTCTTTGTCTTCAAAAAGAGCTGTAGCTTCTGTGCTGCCATTCAGTGAGACCTGGACAGGCTGGAAAGCTGGGCAGGGAGAAACTAGATGAGATTCAGCAAAAGCAAGTGTAGAGTCTTGCACCTGAGAAGGAATAACCGCTGGTATCAGTACAGGCTGGGGGATGACCTGCTGGAGAAGAGCTCTGTGGAGAAGGACCTGGGCTTCGTGATTGATTACAGGTTGGCCATGAGCCAGCAGTGTGCCCTGGTGGCTCAGAGAGCCAATGGGATCCTGGGGTACATCAGGAGGAGTGTGGCCAGCAGGTCAAAGGAGTTGATTCTCCCCCTCTACTCTGCCCTGGTCAGGCCCCACCTGGAGTGTTCTGTCCAGTTCTGGGCTCCCTGGTAGAAAAAAGACTGGGATCTCCTGGAGAAAGTCCAGAGAAGGGCTACAAAGATAATTAAGGGCCTGGAGCATCTCCCCTATGAGGAAAGGCTGAGTGAGCTGGGACTGTTCAGCCTTGAGAAAAGACTAAGGGGGGACCTTATTAATGTTTATAAATATCTGAAGCAAGGGATGCAGGGGGAATCAGCCAGTCCCTTTTCAGTGGTCTGTGGGGACAGGCCAAGGGGCAATGGCTGCAAGTTGGAGCACAGGAAGTTCCACACCAACATGTGGAAGAACTTTTCCCCAGTGAGGGTGACAGAGCCCTGGGACAGGCTGCCCAGGGAGGTGGTGGAGTCTCCTTCTCTGGAGATATTCCAGACCCGTCTGGACGCCTCTCTGTGCAATATGAGCTGGGGAGCTGCTTTGGCAGGGGGATTGGACCCGATGATCTCTCGAGGTCCTTTCCAACCCCTATGATTCTATGATTCTATGATTCTATGATTCTATGATTCTATGATAGTGTTGGACCATATTCTTTGTTGGGCCATATTCTTCCCATGGGACATAACAACCCCATGCAGGCTTGAGGGAGACTGGCTGGAAAGCTGTCAGACAAAGAAGGACCTGGGGTGTTGGTTGACTGCAGGCTGAATATGAGCCAGCAGTGTGCCCAGGTAGCCAGGAAAGCCAATGACATCCTGGCTTGTATCAGAAATAATGTGGCCAGTAGGTCTAGGGAGGTCACTGTGCCCCTGAACTCGGCATTGGTGAGGCTGCACCTCAAGTACTGTGTCCAGCTATGGGCTCATCACCATAAGAAGGACATTGAGCTCCTCCAGCAAGTGCAGAGAAGGGCAACCAGGCTGGTGAAGGGGCTGGAGGGCAAATCCTATGAGGAGCAGCTGAGGGAGCTGAGGATGTTTAGCCTGGAGAAGAGGAGGGTGAGGGGAGACCTTATCACCACCTACAACTACCTGAAGGGAGGTTGTAGAGAGGTGGGTGATGGTCTCTTCAGCCAGGTTACAGGAGATAGGACAAGGGGCAATGGCATGAAGCTGTGCCAGGGTAGGGTCAGATTAGATATTAGAAAAAAAAATTTTACTGCAAGAGTTGTCAGGGCCTGAAACAGGCTGCCCAGGGAGGGGTTTGAGTCACCATCCCTGGATGTGTTTAAAAGACAGGTATATGAGGTACTTAGGGATATGGTTTAGCTTAGGATGGGAATGGTTGGACTGTATGATCTTAAAGATCTTTTCCAACCTTGTGATTCTGTGATTCTGATTCTTTGAACATGACAGATCAGCATCACCCAGCACTTTCCTTACAAATGGCTGCTTGCCTTTTTGACACCGCTTCTCAAGTGAAGGATCAGGGACACATTTCTGCTCTTTCCCCTCCTCATCATAGTTCATCATTAATGCTTGTTTGATCAGAAGGCAGAGGGCAAGAAGGTGATAGTGAGCAGGTAGGGAAGGGAGGAGGGATTGTGCCTTTCAAGGGCTTGACAGTGTGAGTTGCTTGCGAAATTCATGTTTCTAAATATAGACGCAGGTTCTACATTAAGGCATCCACCTGGGAAAATTCCCTCCACTTTCTAATTGTGCAAGGATGAAAGATGTGTGGCACTTGCTGATAATGTTTTTCATTAGAGGGAGGCAAAAGTGTCACAGCCTCAAGTTGTTGCAGATGGAAAAAGGCAGCTTTTTCTCTCCTGAAGTATGTGAATACTTAATAGCCTCAAATTCATGGTGATTTGTGCTCTTTTTCTCTCTTAAAGGCAACCCCCTCCTCTCCGAGTTGAAATGACTAAATTGGTGTGATTTTAAAGTGAAATGTTGCAAAGTACTCCTCCAATCCACTTAAACCTTTCCCCTCAAATTAAAATAAAAACTTCAAAAATACAAATTATTTTGAAACAAAGTATTTTGTTCTGCTGAAATGAAACAATTTGATACCAGATGAATATTTGCCTTCATGTTGCAATTCAGGGAGAAAGCTGTCAAAAAATACTGTTTCAGCTAGTCTTTTCTTTCCAGGATATTTTTTACAATGTCTAGTGAAGTGAAAAAATTATTTGTCACTGAGGTCAGCCATTGGCATGCTCCAACTCAATGAATTTAGAAGTCAACAGGAAGGTGGCTTCTTTTCCTTCCCTGTTCCTGGGAACAATTAGTAGATCGACATACATTTATACCTTGCTGATAAAGATGTTTGAAGTACTCAGCTGCTCTGCCTGGTAAAATTGTACTGTGGAGCTGGATGAGTTGGGGTTTACTGGCATGTTTCTTTTCTTCCCAACTGAATCCCTAAGCAGCATTTTCAGGGTACATTTTCTGTCACCAGGTACATTTTTCTTGTTGCATGACCCAGGGAAAGAGTGGAAAATGTGAGTCTGTAGAAGCCAGCAATAACAATACACAGGGGGAGAATGAAATCCTTTTTCTTTCAAATGAATTGCACATTATTTAGGAGTGTATGACAATGAAAAGATGTGAGCATACATGCTGTAAGGCTGCTTATTTGATCTAAGTTATAAGCAAGCAGAGTCCTTGTAATTTGAGGTGATCATAAGTGCACCATGCACCTCAAAACTGCAGAAGGTTTGTCAAGAATTGTTTAGTCTTTCAGAGAAAGCATGCCTTTACTGCCTGCACAAGTGCACACCCAGAGCTGGTTTGATTTATATCTTCTTGCTTTCTGGCTACTTGCTCTTTTGTCTTTACTTTTTTGTGTGTCTTTTGTCCTCGCCTCCTGGTTCACTTCCTCACTTTCTGCCTTAGTCAAGCCAGCCTGCCCTCACCATTAGAACAAGTTTTGCAGATGCAACATGAGGGTACCCTATTCTGACAAAAACATCTTGGTGGCTTTTTTCCCACCCCCTGCATTCCTTCATTTGCTTTTAGAAGTGGTATTAGCAACGACTAAAAAAATGGGTGGAGACAGAGCTGCTAGGATTCTAGAGAGGCAAATTGACCATTTCCCACTGAAATCAGCACAAGCAGTCTGAGAGCCTCCCAGGCCCTGTGCAGAATTGGTCAGGAAAAATAACAGACCACTCTAGCCAGAATGTGCCTGTTACATAGCACGGGGGTCATATCCCCAGCATTAACATCCACAGGAGGTTGCTTTATACCTTTCCACTCAGTTTCATACTCACTCTTGTTTATACTCTGTAGGCTTAAAGGGTGAGGTAATGCTGCTGAGGTATGAGGTAACAAATGCTCAAGGGCACAGTTTCCATGTGAGCTCTGGTACATACTCATCAGCCAACCACCTGGGCACCACAGACCTCACTAGAAAATCGGGTCCCAGTGCCTTCACCTCTTCCTTTGGGCTGCCTTCTCACACACGAGTCAGCAGTGCAAAAATTTAAATTCTGTTACAAACCAAAGGTTGTTTTACATCCTTTGTTTTTGTTTGGGTAGGCTTTTTTTTTTTTACATTTTGTTTTCTTTTGTTTGTTTGTTTGTTTTTTTTGGTTTTTAATTTTGGGGAGCTTGATATCATCAGAATTGCTGAGTGGTAAGGAGAACTGCCTGCCTTTTGGGTAACAAGATACAACAGAGACATGAAAAATTGGTTTGAAAAACAAAATGCACTAACATCTGTTTTGAACAACATGCTATACAATGGCTTAAACAGTAATAAATCCATTCAGAGTGCACATGTACACGTACATACATATACACTCTTCCTGTGTAAACTAGTTAAATATCGAATAATGTCTTTTTCTTCTAGCCCAGTTTAAAAAGGATGTGCCTTAATTGTCATTTGACACCTGGCAAGGAAACCTTCTAATTCCCTTGTTCCTGGCTTCTTAGCAGATTTCAGGCTGGCCTTTGAAAAACAGCCACAACAATAAAGCTAGTAAAATAAACAACTGCAATATCTGGAGTGCTATAGGGAAAAAAAAAAGTAAAAAAGAAAACATAGATGCAGATCAGGTAGAGGTGGTGTAAAACAGACTGTTAGTATTGCTTCTCATTGGCCCAAGCAGCTACCTCATCACTGGGACCTGCTAAACTGTTTATATAAGGAGAGAAAAATGTGTTAGGGAGTCCTGAGTTGCTTTGGCATAGGCATGTGTTTTTGTCTGTGGATGTGCAGGGAGCCTTGTTTCCCCGAGTATCAAAGAAATAAACAGTGAAGATTTCTCTGCTCAGAAATCCAAGCCTGCCTTGCTGTTCCCCTGTCTGTCCCACAGCTTTCTTTAATGAATGGCTACCATAAAGCATGGTGTAACAGGATTTTCAGTGAGGGTGAGAAGAGTTGCCCACTTAAGACCCTTTTGCTTATGTTAACAGTGCTGTTGTGCTGTGAAGGGGAAGAAACCCTGAACAGCAGAAGGAATGCTTGGACAGAGTTTTGCTGTCATTTGGGGACATCCCAATTCCTTGGTTAGTAAGGTGACAGGCTCATAGGGTATATGCAGGCTGGAGATGACATCCAGCTCTCTGACCAACCTCCTACTCAAAGCAGGGTCAGTGATGAGATCAGACCAGGATGCTCATGGCTTCTTCCAGCTGGGCTTGAAACTTCCTGATAATGTCCAGAGATCCCACAATTTTAAAGCTACTTAAAAGCTTTGCCTTTTACAGTCTGTGACTATCAGACATGATGCTTTGCAAAATTCCAGACCAGAAACATTCAGTACTGCTGGGAAAGAAGATGCAGACTGCTAAAGGAAGCCTGGTCTGTGTGTTTGGTGGGATTTTGATCCAACCAGGCAGCCACACTAGTGTAGGCAAGGTGGGCAGTGCTGCTTCTGAGAGGGCAACAGCTTGATACTTCCTCACTAGATAAAGAGGAAAGGTCTGAGAGGATGCTCTGGCTCCTCATGCACCCTCTGTCTCCCTGCACCAGGCAAGAGTGTTCAGGAACTGGACCTGGGTCTGCCCAAAGAGGATAGGAGGCAGAAGCAGCAAATGAAGCTTCCTGCAGAGATACTGGATCAGGGACCAAAGGAGATGCTTTGAGAAGGGGATCTAAGAGCTGAAGGGGCAGAAGGGGAGGTTTGGGACTGTGATACATGTATATGTGCATTTATGTTTAGCACTCCATACCCAGCACACATTATGTTTGGATATAGGGCTGTCTTGTGCTCCAGCCTGAAGGTGATGAATGCACTTTGTCTAGGTGAAGGATTTCCTCTGTTTCCCATCCTAAGGTGTTGAAACCCACAGACTCGGCCTGTCATTCTCCTCTCTGCTGAAAGGCAGAGGCTGTTCTGTCACAAAGTGCCTTTAGCTCGACCCCAGGAGGGACCCTGAGCAGCATCCTGCAGGGCACTCCCACTGTGGTGCAGGGACTGCTTTGCAATAAGGACACACAAAACTCGAATAAGCAGAACTATATCTGAAGAAAACAGCCTTCTCTATCCACCTAATTAACTCTGGCAGACATGATTTCTAGAGATACCTACTGCAGTAGCTCAGCAGTTTTTTGCTTTTTTTGCGTGGTGGGATGGTAGCAGCGTTATGAAAAGGGAGAACAGCTGCAGGTTTATGGACCATTTTCTTTCGCCTGTGCTAGCTTTGCATGCTGGATTGTTACCTGAGAAATACTCATGTCATTTCTGCAGTGAATATAGAAATGTAACAGAAGTTATGTGTGCAGCACACAGATGTCAGAGGAAAAAGAACATCAGCATTAGTAAGGAAAATATACAAGTATTCAGAACTTAAGAGGAAAACAGGAAAGACCTAATCAGAGTAAACACTTGAAGGGAAAGGTGACTGATGCATACACTGAGTTGCAAACTGCTCAGCTGTAAACTGTTTATATTGCTGTTGCTCGACTGACACCCTAAATCAACCTGATAAAAAAAGTCACAAAGAAGACATGGGCTTGTATATCAATAATCAGAGCTGAGTCTCTCAGAGCTGAATATCCTGCGGTGTTACAGCTGACATTAAAAGGGCAGATTCACAGAAAGAACTGCAACAAGCCCCTGTGATGCTTACTAAGTAGAAAGGGGGGCAGCAGGGTGCTTGTGAGCACAGCCAGGTTCAGAATAACTTGGGACAATGAACTTGCAAGGAAGGGAATGAGCAGCTTTGGATTAGTATAGGGAAAGAGTTCCCCTTAAAAGATGTGTAAGTCTTGCATTTAGATACTTTAAACCAGCATGGTTGGGGAAGATATGGGAAATTGTACCCTAAATTCCAGTCCAGCACCTCATCCCTTGACATCCTTCCTGTACCAGTATCAACTGCCAAGTACTAGCACCTTGGCTATAAACCAACATGCCTAAGAAACTGGAGCATTGACCTACATGCCACAGCTATGAACACTCCCCTTCATCAGTTGTAGGGGAGGGAGAAATCATGGACTAATGCTTGGATAAGTTTCCACATTGGCTTAGTTTTCTTAGCAAACATTGGAAGTTGTGTCAAAGCCAGCCAGGCCATTTGTAGATCAACACGCAGCCAGTGCTGATGGCAAAAACCTGCTTGATTTCAGGTCCGCTGCAGGATCTGAAATGAGATTCCAGAGCTGAGTAATTCAATGCCTCTTAGTTTAGTCTTTCTGCAGAGCTCATTCTTTTTGAACAGCTCATCCTCAAAGAGGAAAGCTGGCAGTGCACATCTTATGATTTCTAAAAGGCTGTTGTTTACAGAGTGCAGCTGATAATCAAGAGCAGCAAACTTAATTAGCATCTTTGAAAAGGCAAAACGTCCGTGACTTGAAAGACTGGGAATACATTATCACCAATCAATGCCTGGAAATGAGGTTCAGGCACGATGCTGAATGAATTGCCCTGGTAATCTATATGAGTCTTCCTGAATACACAGCAAGGGAAACCATTCCCTTCACCATGGAAAAGTTGCATCCCAGTATCAGCTTATTAACTTGGGAAGAGAGGAAAAACTCTATGATTCCCATTGGTGTGTGAAGTAAATGTGTATACAGACATGTGTAGAACAAGAACTGTGTATTGATACTTTGCACATGCCTGGTTTAGGCCCAGGTTAATACCTGCTAGGTGAGACAACATCAAGGCCAGCAAGTCAAGCAGTGGCCACAGTATTTCTTGCGCCAAACTTGATGAGGTGTAAACCCCAAAGTAATTATCCTGAGCTAGCTAGTGAAGTGTTGCCTGCTCCAGGTGCAGAAGGCTTAGTGCCAAGGTAACAAAAATGCTTTGACCTGGAATTTCAGAAGTTGCACGATCAATCCCTTTCCTTGCCAAAGCAACACTATGATTGTGTATTAATTGTTGTTGGTGGTTTGCCTGATGCAGCAATGAAACTTCCAAGGACGGGGACCTCCAGAGCTCTCTGGGGTGACTTCCTTCAGCTGGAATTGCTTTTTTGAGACCTGCTTTTATTTTCTTCTATAAGCATGTTATCTCATTCTGGAATCATTTCCCTATATCAATTTAGTACTCAAGCTCTTGCCCTCATGGCATTTATAGCCCACATATTTTTGTGGACTTTTTAAAGTGTGAGCTTTCGAGCGCCAAGTTCTTCCAGTCTTCTTCAAACAGGAGTTGTCTCCAGCCTGGGTGAGATTGCAAATTTAAAAATTTCCCACTGCTTCAGAGGAGAGCAGATCCCTGACTGGAAACCAGTTAATGACTATGTCTTGGACGCTTGCCCTCATGGACCTCATGTCTTGAACCTCCCTTGAGAACTGGAGTGGAACAAAAAAAAAGTCCTGATCTGAACCCAGCCCTCTGGCCAGTGACCAAAGAGGTGAAAGAGTAAAGAGTCCACTTATTTTCTCCCTGTCTGCTTATACTAGAGCTTTTGGACCTGAAAGCTTCCATCTGTGCTCCTCACTAGGCGCCAGGTAGCACCTGGTAGATCTTACCCATCCATTTCTTTCCCTGATCTGTTGAGTAAAGACCCTGATAGCTTGACCTGCTCTGATGGAGCCTCGCTACTGAATTGTCCAGCTCTTGGAGCACTTGTGTTTAAAAAAAAAAAGGCACAAATACCCTGATTTCTTGGTCCAGCCTCGTGACATGAAAATGGGCATTGATGTTTCTCCTGGTGAAGCTGGATTCTGTCTCTCCACCACTGCTATCACTTTCTTCCCTCCCAGCCCAGAGACAGAGCAAACCTCCTGCCTTGTAGTCCAAAACTTTAAAATAAAGTAAATGAAGTGAGAGTCACAACCAATAAAGAATGCCCAGGCTACACAGCACGAGACACACAGCTCTGGGGAGTTGCACCAAACAATGTACAGGACATACTCTGCAAGTACAGGGGCTCATCATCTCTGGTTCATTGGTCAGTACCTGCTGAGATGGCAGGAGAAAGACAGGAAAATAAAATAGCCCTATGAGAGAGGGACACTCATTCTGCACTTTACAATTAGAAGGTGAAGGTGTAAAGACTCAAGGAAGACACCAAACTCTGCAGAAACTCGCTGGATCTTCCATGTCTTTAAATAAACTTGGCAGGACAGGCACCAGGAGAGTTGCCCTAGGATGCCCAAGGATACACAGTCTAGCAGACACATGAGCACAAGGAATAAATGTGACCATGCAGCTTGCTGTCATGAAATCCTCTCCCCTTTCCACGCTTTGCTTTGCTTCTACCATTAGAGGAGTGTTTCAGCAGGCTGGCTGGGCACTCTGAGCGCTAGGAATAAGCTCCAGAAAGCCCACAGTGACTCTGGAGGGACCTATGGTTGGAGGCCATGTGTTGCAAGATGCGGTCCAGCTGACGGAGTGTTGCACGTGCAGGTTGCCCAGCACAGTCTCCATGTGCAGCAACTTGCACCCAGAGACTAGAAAAGCAACACAGGTGTGGCCAGCCCTGTGGAAAACAGCGTGAGGGCACATTACAGCACATGAAAATTCATTTAGATTTAGCAACAAAGGCCAGCAGTTCAGCTGTACGGTGGACTGTGTTATTTATGTCTTGGGATAGGTCCAGGAAAGAGGTAGAGCAATTGGGGGATGACTGCTGTTGGCTTGTTCCTCCACAGTGCAGCAGCACTGGCCACTGCAGAGTGCCCAGGGTTAGCACAGATGTACAGTCAGAGTGAATGTGTGACCTTCTGCAGCACCCACACTGCAAGCTGCCAAGTAAGGAGGATGTTTTTGTACAATTATTACACATACCAGTATACTGGAGACACACATTCATTTACCTAGCAGCTTTTACAGGGAAGGCAGGAAGCCTGGAAAAGGATGTGGGTTTTATCTCCACCTTCTTCCTCCTGTGTACAGACTAGGAATATACTTTTTGACCCTGATTTACAACATCAGCTGAGAGATGAGCTGCTGTGGGTCATGAAGAGCTCAGGGACAGAGCATGACTCCAAATTTAAGCCCCTCAGGTTGCAGCAGAATGGCCAGAAGGATATCCGAGCAGCCAGCTGCTGCAAGGTGGGCTTTGTAGCCTCCAGGTTAAGTAGCCATTAGTTAGGGCTGGAGCCGGCACATTGTCTTCTGCCTGGACCTCAGGACACTGCAGCTTTTTCCTCAGCTGTCTGCTCTGGCCTCCAGTCCTTGGACTGTGAGACATGGGGAGGTGCTGTCTGTGCTTCTGACTCCCTTTCTCAGTGAGCTGATGAGGGTATTGCACAATGAGCCTTGCAGAGATCTGTCAGTCTCAGTGGCCCTGGGCCACTGTCCCTACCAGCGACCCATGGGCCACTGCAGTGAAGGGCAAGAGCAGAAGACAGAACAAGAGAAGCACCTGGCAGACCTCCAGGAAAACAGAACGTTGCTCTGGCACCCAGAATAGTGTTTGAGGACTTGGTGATACTGGTCTGTTCCTTGCCAGTGGAGCACTCCTGTAGCTGAGATGCCAACAGGACATGCTTGGACAGCAAGTGAACAGAGAGCAGCTATTTCTGTGGTGCACAGGAGTCAAGTGCAGACACTGAAAAGTGTCTTAGAAGTTTTTTCCCAAGTTGCCCTGAATCTGGCTTTGCTCTCTAGAGCTGCTCAGCCCTGACAATTATGCTCTGCTTTAAATCCTTCTTTCAGCATCTCCCATCCCTCCAGCCTTGTCAATAAACCGTTGCTGCATGCTTGAACCAGAGAAAGGTGTTGCTGTGACTTGGACTCAGTTTCAGGTAACCAGAGACATACAAGATCCCTTGATTTAAGCTAGCTCTTCAGCCCTGGCACTCTGGTACAACTTTCTGCTAGTATCATACAGAAGACCAAGGAAACACGTGTTCATAGAACTACAGAGTCACAGAATGGTTTGAGTTGGACAGGTCCTCAAAGCCTATCTAGCTCCAACACCCCCTACTAGAGGCCCAGGTTGCCCAAAGCCCCATCCAACCTGGCCTTGAACACTGCCAGGCAGCCAGGAGCAGACACAGCTTCTCTGGGCACCCTGTGCCGGGGCCTCACCACCCTCACAGGGAAGAATTTCTCCCTAACATCTCAACTAAATCTCCCATCCTTCAGTTTAAACCCATTGCTCCTCGTCCTTACACTATGCAGACAACACTAAACTGGGAGGAAGTGTTGATCTGCCTGAGGGTAGGGAGGCTCTTCAGAGGGATCTGAACAGACTGGACCCATGGGCTGAGACCAGAGGGATGAAGTTTAACATGGCCAAGTGTGGAGTGCTGCACATGGGACATAACAACCCCATGCAGCGCTACAGGCTTGGGGGGGACTGGCTGGAGAGCTGCCAGGCAGAGAAGGACCTGGGGGTGTTGACTGACTGTCAACTGAACATGAGCCAGCAGTGTGCCATGGTGGCCAGGAAAGCCAATGACATCCTGGCTTGTATCAGAAATAATGTGGCCAGTAGGTCTGGGGAAGTGACTGTGCTCCTGGACTCAGCATTGGTGAGGCCACAGCTTGAGTACTGTGTCCAGCTATGGGCTCATCACCATAAGAAGGACATTGAGCTCCTCCAGCAAGTGCAGAGAAGGGCAACCAGACTGGTGAAGGGGCTGGAGGGCAAATCATATGAGGACCGGCTGAGGGAGCTGGGGCTGTTTATCCTGGAGAAGAGCAGGGTGAGGGGAGACCTTATCACCACCTACAGCTACCTGAAGGGAGGTTGTAGAGAGGTGGGTGATGGTCTCTTCAGCCAGGTGACAGGTGACAGTACAAGAGGAAATGGCATGAAGCTGTGCCAGGGCAGGTTTGGGTTAGATGTTAGGGAAAAACATTTTCACTGCAAGAGTTGTCAGGGCCTGGAACAGGCTGCCCAGGGAGGGGGTTGAGTCACCTTCCCTGGATATGTTTAAAAAAAGGGTAGATCAGTTACTGAGGGATATGGTTTAGCTTAGGATGGGAACGGTTGGACTTGATGATCTTAAAGGTCTTTCCCAACCTTGTGATTCTGTGCAATAAAAGAGTCCCTCTCCAGCTTTCCTATTGGCACCTTCAGGTACTGGCAGGCTGCTGTAAGATTTCCCTGCAGCCTTCTCTTCTCCAGGCTGAGCAACACCAACTCTCTCAGCCTGCCCTCACAGGAGAGGTGCTCCCGCCCTCTGACGATGGCCTCCTCTGGACTCTCTCCAACAGCTCAGTATCTTTATTATGCTGAGAACCCCATAGCTGGATGCAGGACTCCAGATGGGGTCTCAACAGAGCAGAGTACAGGGGTAGAATCCCCTCCCTTCACCTGCTGGTTACACTCATTTTGATGCAGCCTGGGACACAACTGGGGGTCTGGGCTGCAAGTGCGCATTGTAGGTTCATGTTGAACCCCCAAGTCCTTCTCTTCAGGGCTGCTTTCAACCCATTCTCCATCTGACCTGCAGCTGTGCTTGGGAATGTGCTGACCCACGTGCAGGACCTTGCACTTTGCTTGTTGAAATTCATGCGGTTTGCACAGTTCCACCTATCAAGGCTGTCCAGGTCTCTCTGGATGGCATCCCTTCCCTCCAACATGTCGACTGCCCCACACAGCTTGGTGTCATTGGCAAGCTTGCTGAGGGTGCGCTCATTCCCACTATCCATGCCAGCCACAAAGATGTTAAACAGTGCCTATAACAGCCTCATCATCTCCTTTTCCTTTCTTTTCCCTCCACGTGTTCTCCTTCCTCTTCTACTTCTTCTTGCAGCTTTCTGCATCCTCTCTCACTGCTGTGCTGCTGTTCCTGGTGGATCCTGTCCCTAACTTCCCTGTGTCCCATCCCTGTCATTCTGAAACCTCCCTGCCACTCCTGCCTCCCTGTGACTCCCCTGCTCCTCACAGCAGGTCTCCTTTCGTTACTTCTCCAATCATATTCCTTCCTTCCCAATTTAAACACTAACCCCATGTGTACTGTCTCCTCATTGTCCTTTCCCTTTTTCTGCTCTCTCCCTCACATACACCCAGGGCATTCACTTTCGATCGTTGAACCAACATCCATATCCATGGGCTGGCCTTCTTGTCACCTTCAGTGAAGGTTGTGCTTCTTACTAAAGAGGCCCTCAGAGCACAGAGGATCATGCTTCACAGGGGACTGAGACTCTTCCCCGCCTCTAAGGCAAAGCCTGGGTGTAGCTTTATAACCTCTGTAAGCGTTACAGAAAGGGGAAATTCTAAACATCAGCTCAAAAGAGGGAGTCCACGTGTGCTCACACTGCACAGTGTTATGGATAGCATATTATATATTATTTTATACATATGTATATGTAACAGATGGCATGTTACATAGCTGTAATTCCCTAAAAATTGTCACTCACCTTCTGGTGCATTTCTGCTTGTCATAACCAGTAGGAAATGATAACACAGGCTGCATGGATGCAGCCATTGATGCTGACCATGCTACTCTGCCTGACCATGCTACACACAATGGGCATCTTGTTAACACTACACGATTTTCAATCTGTGCACAGGAGAACTTTCTACCTAAAGGGGCATAGGAAAGTGTTTGTGAGTCTATCAGTGTGGAAAGGGTTAATGGGCTTTGTGGATGAGTGGTGCACAGCACCTCCATAGGGACACCCAGAAAAGCCATTATGGCAGTACCATAGAAATACCAGCAAGGATGCCTGTCTGAACCTTCTGAGGAAAAAAGTGTCTGCCAGTAAGTCCAACATTTTACAGACCTAGCAACTGATGCAACAAAAAGTCTTTCTCTGTGGCCAATCTCTGAACAGCAGAACAAAAAGTGTGTGCTGCTGGCTTTTTTTTCCTTCTGAATTTTTTTTTGATCTGCTTTTTTCCTCTCTTGCTCAGTTTGTAGTGACAATGCTTTCCACTTGCCTTTAGCCAAATGTTGGTAATTTTTTGGGTTTATTTTTTTTTTTTCATCTCAAGGATATAAATATTTTTGATGTAAATATTATTCTTCCTCTATGTACCTATTACTTAGATTGCCTGGAATGGATGCTAATACCATATAATAGTGGTTACATCCGTACTTGCTTATTTCTCTGGAGTGAGACGTGGCTTGTAGCAAACTCAAGATTTTTGTTAAGATAAACAAGTAGAGCTGTGAAAAAAAATTAGAATCATGAACAATTCTCATTTTCTGTCTGTGAGGCTAAGATGCATAAGTTCTCCATCTCAATGAAGATGTGCACCAAGGCTTTACTCTAGTGCTCATTGGAAGTGTTTTATTTTTCCTGCAGAAAACATTTGAAATTAGGCACTGAGCCACACTGTAATATCCCTGGTCTTACTGTTCAAAGAAGGTGTCTGGAAAAACACCAGCACCAAAAAGCACAGTAGTAGCAGCCTATTGTGATTCATATCAATGAGAAAATTAAGGAATGTTTAAAGAGAATATATACTAGTTGTTAATATATACTACAGCTCAAGCCTACCCAGGAATACTTGAGACCAGACTTGAAAATTCTGAAACTTGTGGGTTTGCCCCAACACCTACGCATGTAGGTATGTGCACACTGAGTGAAAGACAAGCTGTACAAACTGGTACAAGCTGCCCTTTTTTTTTTTATCTCATTGGTATTTTTCGTCTTCCCTGAATTCCTGCATGAGTTGTTTCCACACCAGAGTCCAAAGGAGTCTTCTTCCTCTGCTGAGGCAGAGAATTGGCTGCATCCAAAATCTGCTCATAAACCAGGATTTCACTTTGCCCTAGGTTGTCCTTGTAGGTTTCCCTTTTGGGAATCCTTCTGAATCCTCTGCCACCTTTGGGACTGACTTTTAGCAATTTATGAGCCCATGCAAACAATTCTTTCATATGGCAATCTCATTATTACTGCAAAGTTGCTGCAGTTATTTACCAGAAAACCAATGTTGACAAAAATAGCAATCATGAGCTAGAGTTGTCTGGTTTATCCCTGGTTTAGCCAGGGATATGGCAATCATATGGCAATCTCATTATTACTGCAAAGTTGCTGCAGTTATTTACCAGAAAACCAATGTTGACAAAAATAGCAATCATGAGCTAGAGTTGTCTGGTTTATCCCTGGTTTAGCCTCCAGGAAATCACTTTGCCTCCATTTCCCCATCTTGATCCAATGCATTTTACCAATCCTGTACTGTCCAATTATACCTCAGACCAGGCTTAACACTGGTAATCATTACAGATGCTTACTGTACGTGTGAGGTTTTTGTGAATATAGTTTTACTTGGATCAGATTTGCTGCTAATGACTGCATGGACTTTGTAAAGGACTTCTGATGCAAACTATTCGCTTTCTGCAGTGGTAGCTTAGAATGTGACTGAGACATGGACAGTGGAGTTGAATGCACCCTCAGCTAGTTTACCAATCACAACAAGTTGTGTGGGGCAGTCCGCAGCTCTGGGGTCCCCAAACATTGAGCTGTTGGAGAGAGTCTAGAGGAGGCCATGAAAATGCTCAGAGGGCTGGAGCACCTCTCCTGTGAGGGCAGGCTGAGAGAGTTGGGCTTGTTCAGCCTGGAGAAGAGAAGGCTGCAGGGAAATCTTACAGCAGCCTGCCAGTATGTGAAGGTGCCTATAGGAAAGCTGGAGAGGGACTCTTTGTCAGGGATTGTAGTGCAAGGATGAGCGGTAATGGGTTTAAAATGGAGGACAGGAGATCTAGATGAGATGTTCAGGAGAAACTCTTCCCTGTGAGGGCGGTGAGGCCGTGGCACAGGCTGCCCAGAGAAGCTGTGTCTGCCCCCTCCCTGGAAGTGTTCAAGGCCAGGTTGGATGGGGCTCTGGGCAACCTGGGATAGCTGGGGGTGCCCCTGCCTGTGGCAGGGAGGAAGCTGGAGCTAGATGGGCTTTGAGGACCTTTCTAACCCAAACCATTCTGTGTTTCTAGAATTCTGATTCTATGGTGCTTACAAATCTACTTCTTTGCCTAAGAACTGCTGCCCAGCTCTGAACACTCTGATCTAAAGGTACCTGCTGTGATTGAATGGATATAGTCTGAGAATAATACTGAAAATGAAAATGAGCCCCAGAGAATTCAGGCTGTTACACTGAAAATGTGAAAACCCAAACAAAAGTATTATAATTGGTGTGATGACACCTCCTCTGCATTCTGGCTGTCATATGGCTGTTGAAGCACAACTACTTTACTACCATGGAAAGCTGCAGCTTACAGGGATTCCATCTGTCTCTCTCAGACCTTTTTTTAACAAACCTTTCCTTGTCTTTCATTTTGTGCTTTTGTCATGACTGACTGAACCCGTAAGTGGCCTCAGAAGCCCTTGGCAAAGGAGTTTGGTGAGTATGTGCAGCTGACAGACAGTGCCTTTAAAAATTCCCCACATCATGTGCCCCTCAGAAATACACAAATGGATTCCCCTGCACTGCTTGCCAAGAGCGACTTGGACAGCAGGGACAGAAAAAGAGCAGCAGGGCAGGAAGGGGAACGCCCAGTAGGATCTGTAACTTGTTTTGTTTGTTTCTTGATGCAAACAGTTTCTTGGATTTGAGCTTTGAGAATCTGTCCTCTGCTGTCATTCACTTACAGGAACTCAAGAGTCCACTCTTCTAGGGCCTAGGCTGATAAAAGGAAACAGGTCCCATGAGAAGGGACAGACACTCCACTGGGAGCAATGAGGGATGCACCAAGCTGCTGCTGCCTTGAGCACAATGATGGCAGCATCCTGATCCTGCTTCATCCGTCTACCTTAGAGCCTTTGTGTTGCATTTGTTTATTTATTTGTGCTTGGCAGCAAGTGTCCCCATGTCCCCAGAAAAACACTGGAACAAACACAGCTTCGTGGGGGAGAGGTTTTGTCGTGGTGGGATAATTCCAAGGTTATCCAAAGTGCTCCTGCAGAGGCAAATCAAGCCAATCAGGAAGCCCTCAGAAATGTGGGCTGTGCTCAGTTTGTTGTTTCCACCCTTAGACATTTCCTGCTATTGTTCTTGTCATTTTCTCTGAGTGTCCATGGGGCTGGTGGGTGGTGCTGCTACTGCTGGCAAGGGTTTTTGGGAGGCTGCTGGTCCCATTGGGCACATGGAGGGTTCTGTGCTGTTCCTTTCACAGACTCCCAGCACAAATTTCCGGCACACAAGTGCAAGGAAGGTGGGGCTGTGGTGGTAACAGCATCTTAGTGAGCAAAGCAAAGTGCCTCTTCCTGCTGGCCATGATCAGTTGGGAAAGAATGAAGTTGTGCCATGAAATGATGAATGAATTTAAGCTCAAGAAATTGCTTACCACCCCAAGAAAAGCACAAGGTGGGTGGGTGGAAGCAGCGAGTCCACAGCATCCTTGGATTCATTGAGAGCTGTGGAAAGCTGAGGAAATACTGACTGTACTCTAGAAACTGACTGCTCTGGCTTTATCTGCCATTCAGAGCCCAGTTTTCGCTTTCTAGGAATACAGGAGGTCTTACAATAGACTAACTCCATCACACCATCAGAGGGCCAGAGGAGCTACAACTATCCATGCTTCCCAGGGATAATACCTGTATCTTTTCTAATTCTATGAGATTCATGATTGCATTATCTCTTTCATCAGATGCATCTCACAAGTTTCCTCCTGAAATGGGAAGGACTAGGAAGACCTGGGTGCAGCACTCCCCATGCTCCAATCTCAGCTGGAAATCACAATGAACCCATGCCTAGATCCCCACCACCTCCTCAGGTCACCTTGAGCACAGTTTTGGTTTTCATCTACAGTGTAATACAAATTTCCCTTCTGTGAAGAAATTGTGAGACTGAATTTGTACTCAGACAGCATCTGTAAATCTGCAGAGAAGTCTCTGGAAGTGTGGTGTCATTTCTGAGCTGTTCTGATGAATGAAGTCAGCTATGCAGCTGTGTGAATGAAGAAATGAGCAGGAAAAATTGCTCTGAGATGGCTTGGGGCTTACTTTTCCAACCCTTTGCTCCATATAACCAAAGATCAGCCACACCTGAGTTAATGCTGTCTGGTCCCTCACCATGCTGAAGTGTAAGAAAAAGAAGAGTTTAATAACATGACAATGACCTCCTTTATATTTTCCATGACAGATCATAAGTTCCCGTTACTGCCTCATGGAAAGTTGGAATGAGGCATGATTGTAATTGTGAGAAGTTTGTCTTGACTTTGTGCTGCATGTTTGTGGTAGGAGTCAGCTGATGGCTTCCTGCCTGCGTGGGTTTCAAACGGGTGAAATTCTTGACCCCTGGACTTCCCAAGAGCCACAGAGCTTCCAAGTTGGGATAAAGCACACATCTGGGCTGATTTGGTTCAGGGGAGCAAAAGTCAGCTATTGGAGCACCTTCAGCCCAGGAAGTTTCAGAAAAGCGATTTTCCTTTTTAAGAGAATCTTTAAAAACATGCCAGTGTCTACATTTAAATAGTTGGCCCACAGCTGGCCACTGGCACAACAGAGAAGTGCCACAGGACTGCATTTATGAGGGTAAATATCATAGAGGGGTACTTCAAAGCCATCAAGCAGCATGGTAACCCCCTATATTCTAATAAATTACTTTTTGCAACAAGCTGAGGAAAGCCAAGTGTAGCCCAATGAGCTCCTGGCTGTGGTCCTGGGAAGGGGCTGGCTGGTTGTCAGGAGCAGGTTCACCTTCTGTGGTTTCAATGGATCCCTTAATGCTGCAATACATCTTCGCAAGGGTATCCTCCCTCACCTGTGTGACCAATCCCTATACCTGGAATGGTGGTACTGAGGGATAGGGTAGCAACAGGAATTGGTCCGTGTTACGTGTCTGGAAAATCCTGGTACACAGAAGCTAGAGCTCTGCAGGACTTTCTTAATGTCTGTATGGTTTGTCTCGTTAGATTTTGAGTCTCACAGTCATCTTAATGCTTAAGGATCCTGGCCTGGAGAAAGCCTCATTCGAGTCTTGGCAAACCTGTGAACATACTTGGTTTTAACTGTAGAGTTGACTCCCTCATTTCCTTTCTGTGCCTGCTGAGATTTTTATGTTGGTATTTGAACAAGGCATCCAAGTAAAATGAGCCCATGTAGGATCAGGAAATAACAAATGTGAAAATCTGCTCAGGTTTACAGCACAGACAACATTTTTGTTTGCTTTGTCTAAAATTTCACATAAGCTCCACTTGGGCCACCATGATGATGAAGGGAGTGGAACACCTTCCTTATGAGGAGAGGCTGAGGGTGCTGGGCCCATTTAGCTTGGAGGAGACTGAGGGGTGACCTTATTAATGTGAGTAATTGTGTAAAGGGTAAGAGTCAGGGGATGGAGCCAGGCTCTTCTCAGTGATATCCAGAGATAGGACAAGAGGCAACGGGTGCAAGCTGGAGCAGAGGAAGTTCCATGTGAATATAAGGAGGAAATTTGTCACCTTGAGGGTAATGGAGCACTGGGACAGCTGCTCAGACAGGTTGTGGAGTCTCCTTCTTTGGGGACATTCAAAACCTGCCTGGATGCATTCCTGTGTGATTTAATCTAGGTGATCCTACTCTGGCAGGGTGGTTGGACTAGATGATCTTTCAAGGTCCCTTCCAACTCCTAATGTCCTGTTCTATGACTCTGTGAAGAGCAAAACATCACAGATACCCATATTATTCAGTAGGCAATGTCCCATGTCCCTGTTTACTTCATGCAGCTAAGTGTCTACACCCTTAGGAAATGGATAGTTAAGAAAGTACCAAACAGTTTTTTAAGTTAGAAAATATGCAAGTAGGCACTTCTAGAGATGTACAAAAAAGCTTATAATGTACTTCCAAAAGTTCGTCTCCCATGATTTCTATGCCAATTGGTGTACAGTTACAAACAGTTTTCCAGCTTTATGTTTTAAAGGGGCTTCATCTATGGATGTTTATGGCAGAAGTGATAGGGCGGTAGGCATCGGAGCAGTATACAAAACATTGAAATTAAACAAGGCAGGTAAATAGTCATTAAACTGTAGGTGTGTATGTAGTTTCAGTGGTTTGAATAGACAGCCTTGGATGTAAGCACGTGTAGAGGTGTCTCTCTGATTCAGAACTTAGAGGGTAACCACATCAACCAGCCAAAGACAGCTCAAAAGGGAAGTTGTCCCAGTGCTTTGGAATGGTCAGACTGAAAACGAAATGAAATTAAAAAGCCCTTACTTGAAAAAAGACGTAGAAACTGAAAGCAGACAAGGTTTACTGGGAGCTGGGATGGCATCATCTGCATTACAGCTACTACTAGATGAGGGCAGTTGGAAGTGCAGGCTGTTGAGATGACTGGGCTGGCAGGTTAGTCACTAAGCACCAGATGGACACCACCAACTGTCTAAATGCTTTCTCCCTCATTTGTAATTGGCCTCATTTGTGGCTGAGCTCCCTGGCTCTGCCTGGAGTTCTCAGTTCTGCTGTTGGTGTACACCCTGCAGACAGCATGCAATCTCCTGTCAGCGTGACAGTTCCTGCAGGAGCTGTGGGTTTGCCCCTCATGCCCTACTCTAACCAAATTCGCCTCATTAGCAGTGTGAAACATCCATGACACCATTTCTTTCCACTCCTTTTTACTTTCTTCTTTTTGTGTGTGTGTCTTCTTATATTAATCTTGGCTGTCATGATCTGTCACAAAATGGCATTGTGATGTTGGTACAGGACTGATGATATTTGCCACCTTATGCTATATTCACACCGGTAAGTAGGAACAGTCTAAGGATGCAGCTTTGTACCCAAACCAGCTTTGCCTGCAAGCCTTCTTGGCTTCTACCTGATGATCCAAACCCAAATGGAATGCTTTTATGGCCTTCTGGCTATAGGCCTGCTCTGTTTCTGCTTATTGTCCTACTGAATGCCTCCCGCTATGAGTTTGGGTCTTTTAGGATCAATGTCAGAAAGTCCTCTTGCAGCAGAAAGTCCCCCTCCATATCCTTGTTCCTGCCTTCTTGGTTGGTGTTTTCTCTTTGAGAAGTACAAACATCTTGAGGCCAAGAAATCCTTGAAAAACTGTGTCTTTGAAACAAGGGAGCCTGGGAACAACCTTGTGCTTAGCTCCAAAAACTCTGTGTAGACTGATTTGTAGAAGGATGCTGACCACAGTTTAGATAGGGAAAGGTGAGTTTTCTGACTCAGGGTAATTTTCAACCAAAAGATGACTAGAATATCTTGCTCTGGAAAAGCTGGTCAGGCAGCAACCATAGGTGCAAAGGCTCAGCCCAGAAGGTGGTTGCTGTCCCACACAGAGCTTGGTGTTCCTGCTGGTGTTGCAAGGCATGGCTGCTGCCTGGTCCTGCAGTGCAACTCACCATAACATTTTCACAGCATTATTTCTGCCTGTGGCTGGCTCAGGTGGGTGCCATTGAGACAGAAAATAGAAACTGACTCTGGAAGTACCAGGCAAGCTGCCTCAACATTGCTTTCCTGGTGTTATGGTTAGGTAGGAAAGAAAGAAGAGGGGTGATGCTGCATTTGAATAGGTTAGTACAATTGCAAATGTGAATAGGTTGGACACTGAGAAAAGGTAAGATGCAGGACAAAGGAAGAGAGTGTTTTTCTCTCGCAGAACACCAGCAAGAGCTGGGAAGAACCATCGTCAGTTTACCATATCCATGCACCTGATGTAGGTAATTGTGAGAAGTTTACTTGTCCAGCTAAACTGTCAGCCAAGACCCAGCAAATGACTCAACGTATCATGTCTGTGGTCACTCCAGGCAGATGGTTGAAGTTGTGCTTTACCCTACATTTGCAGAGGGATGGTGGTGGGCTGTACAGTGATGATGCACTCTGGCAACTTGACCATAACTTTGAGCCCTTCCTCTTTTTCTGAAGTCAGCCCTGCAGTAAATACTTGCTTGACAGGAGTGTTCTCAAAGAGTGTGCTGGGGGGCAGGAAAATACTGCAGATAGATGCAACATTTTAATAGGGCGTGTTAAACGCCCAGTCCATAGCTGCTTTCTCCTACCTCATTTCCCCTTAGCCCTCCCTCATGCATTTCTCCTTTGCTGAGCCTTGGCTCTTCCCATGGCATGCGTGGAGTCACGTATCACAGCGTAGGAAACGCTTGTTTTAGCAGAGCTTCGTCCCCTAATAAAAACAATACACAAAACTCCAGGCACGCATGCTAAGTATACCTCTGTGGGCCTAGGGAGCCCTGCAGCACAGCCCCAAACGCTAACCTTCACTAGTGCTCCCGCACCAGTGCATAGGAAGAGAGCGTTATCATGAAGGTCACACACTGGCTTCCCGTCCTGCTTCCCGTTCCTGCTGTGTGGAGAGCGGCTCGCTCCGGTAATGGGAAAGCATCGCTCTGCAGACAGACCCACACTGCCCAAGGGACAGGAACAGGCCTGCCACAGCAGTAAGGAACCAAGAAGAGGGGTCTAGGTCCAGCTATTAAAAAAAAAAAAAAACAGGAAAAGTGTAATAAAAAAATCGCTACCGCCGTGAGCATCAGCAGCCTACGCGGCGGGACTGCGGGCGTAGGGCTTTCTCTGCAGCCTATGGGGCCATCTAGTGCGCTTGGGTGTTATAACAGCCCGCTGCCTCCGTGGACGCTGCCTTGCTTATTTATCCCCAGGGCGAGCCGCCACACGCCAGCTGCCAGCAAGGCACACACACACACACACGCTTTAACAGTGTTTTCCACTTCTAGGCGTGCGGGAACACTGCTGCAGGAGGGGAGAGGGTGGCAGCAGAAGCGGCACAGCTGATGCCAGGGGGCCTGGCGGGTTGGGTATCTGTGGGAAGTCGCCTTGGTTTTGTCAGAGAGATGGTCGTAGCTGGTCTAAGAGCTGTGTTTTGGGTTTAGGATCAGAAAAATGTTCATAACAGTGATGGTTTTAGTTGTTGGGGGGTGGTTGTAGTATCTACATTAAAGCCACGACTTTTCAGCTTCTCACACCCTGCCAGGTGCACAAGAAGTTGGTAGAGCACAGCCAGGAGAGCTGACCCAGACTGGCCAAGGGGGTATTCCCTACCACAGAGCATCATGCTCCAGATATAATTTGGGAAGGTAGACAGAAGGTGGGATTGCTGTTTGGAAAGAGACTAGGAATCAGTTTTTTTCCCCTTCTGCATGTGGTGATCAATTGCATTTGTGCATCACTTGTTTTATTTATTATAATACAGATTATGACAATAATATTTCTTCTTCTTTCTTCTTTCTTTTTTTTTCCCTTCTTTTTTCCTCCTTCTTTTTTCTTTTTCTTCCTTTGTTTTCTTTTACTATCCTATTAAACTGTCTTTATCTCAACCCATCTCAATCTTTTTTTTTTTCGTTCTCCTCCCCATCTCCTTGAGGGGGAGAGGGATGACTGAGTAGTTGTGTGATGCTCAGTTACTAGCTGGGGTGAAACCACAGCAGAAGTCAGAAATACAGCTACACTGGCATGTAAAGGTAGTGTGCAAGTTTCCACTGAGTTGTGCCGTCAGCTGCAGAGGTGGTGATGACAAGGGGAACTGCTCAGGCAGAGGACACTGCAGTCATTGGGGCCATGATAAAATATTGTGAGGATCAGGAAGACATTGATTCCTCAGTTTTACGTGGTGATTTCACTGAAGAACACCCAGCGAGGGGCCAGGGAATGGGAAGTGGTGTGCTAATAATTTCAAGATCTAAGAGAACTGATGCTTGTATATTGCATGATGCTGGATTGATAGTCCCATTGCATTAGAAAACAGGGAAAAATGGGAATATCCTCATCCAGTGAATGTCACTTTACTCTCATTGAATGCTGGCAGCCTGGTAGGTGCAGGACCAGTAGTTTATCTGCCTTCCACAGAATGAACACCTTCACTTCCCCATCTCTTGGGCACTTATTTGATCTGCTTGTACCTGCCTCAAGAGTGAACTCTCTATGCCCACCAGTGTGTCTTTGGATGAGCTGTAAACCTGGAGCTTGGTAATTATAAGACTGACAAACTGTTTCACATTCTCCTGAGTTGTCATTGAAACCTTGACCTGCAAATGCTAGGATAACAAATTAGCTTTCAGCATGTCATTATTCCCAGTGAATGTGAATGTACACATCTGGAGCATTTGCTATTTCATACATCTCTGTGTATTTACACAGACTATGGACAGGAGAAACAAACGATAATTAGCTTTGTAGCCCTGCAGCCCAGTAAAATTGACATTGCTAGTAACAGGTACCAAGCTTTGTAATAGCTTTGCAGGGCCCTTAGGACTTGTTACTGTCTATACTCTCCCTATTTGTCTTCTGTATAAGTTTGTATAATTACATGGTGTACCTAGGGTATTCAGACAGCAGTACCAAGCAGGGTTTTTTGTAGAAAGAAATACTTCTGACCCCACCATAGCGATTTGGTGCAGAGGAAGATGAGCCTGATGCAACAGCTGAAACCTGGATAGAGGGACGTGCAGTGCTGCAAACAGGATTATGGGTTGGGATGTTAGGAGATGGGGCATGGGCTGGCCCAGGAGACCTCATGGTTATGAACAAATTTGCAATAGTCAGATAAATAAATACATGCAGACACAGACATGGACAAAACTGCTTTAGGAACAACAAAGAGGACAAAGAACAAGTATCTAATGTACATAATATGGTCCATATAAACCAAATTTGGATCTGAATTGGAATTACACACCTGTGAAGAATGACCAAGGCATAAAGGGTGTTAGAAAATATATACAAATTTCCTCAAGAGGACTCAAAATTGAAGAGAAGGAAACCATCAGCATCTACATCACATTCCTCCTATCAAATGGAAGAAACCCTCACCACCATTATATGTGTCCTGATGAGGAGCTTGAGATGTTGATGACTTGCTACCTCTTTTATCTCTTTCCAGGATGGATCCAGAGGTGTTGTGGATGAATGACTGTAAGAGCAGAGAAAGGGGCAGGCCTTGCAGTTGTTATAAATATTATTCTGGAGACTTTTTTTATGTAATGTTTTTCGTTTTTTCTTTCCTATAATACTTTGACTGAGACTAAAAAGAATTCTGTTAAATTGGTAGGATTTTGATTACCCCAACAACAAATTCCTGGCTTTGCCAAAGAAGTGTTCTTATTTCTTGTCATGAGAAGTTTTTGAGTGCAACCTCACCACATTGTAGATAGGAGATGGAGATTTGCCTATTTTCCAGCTCAGTTCCTCAAGCACTCTCTTGGGGTTTTTTCTTGGTGATGAGATGGGCTTTGGGGACAATCTTTGGAAGAATCTTTTTCAAGGGCTAATTTCCCTACAGCTGATTTAAGGACAGAAACGAATTTCTAGGCCTCAAATTTAAGTTAGTTTAAAAAACAAGCAAACAGAAAAATCAAAAATTCTGTAATACAACAACTTTCCTGAGTTTAATGTTGTTGAATGTGACAGTAAACATCATTTCACAGCCTATATGAGACAGACCTGACCACACTGAAAAGCCAATTTTGGATCCAAGTTGGGTTGATGGGTTTAAGTTGTTAACCTAGAAGTTTAGGAAATAGACACAGAAGAGTGCCAGTGGGCAGGGGAGGAGAAAATTTGTAGGCATTGCATAAAAATAGAAAGCTTTTCAGGAGAAAGACAAAATAGAGCTTCAGTTCATCTAAAAACACCTATTTGTTCTTTTTTATAGATCAGGTACTGTTTAAGTAACGCCTCCCTGCACTTTTATTTCTGAAATACCATAATTTTGTAGCAAACCCAGATATTTCAAAACAGCAAAGTGTTAAAATACAGCATTTCTGCATTAGAGAAAACCTTTTCTCTTCATTCATTTCACCAGATGATTTTGGTGTACCTCATATGGCACTTTTCTTCATATTTATGGAAAACAATTGCTTGGCTTGCATAAAAATACTCATTTCCTGCTCCTTACAGTGTCCTCAGTCTAGGAAGGATGGTACACAGATGTGAGACTGTCAGATATGCCAACTCATAAAATAGGCTGTGTCATTCTATAAAAGAATATCAGGCTGATATTTCGAAAAACCTGAAGCAACTGTGAAGGCATGAGACCAAAAATTTCTTATGGAGCTTTTCCTTATTTCAGGAATTACTCTTATATCCTTATGGTAGGACTTGTTACAGGAAAGCAACTTTCTATTATTGCATGTTAATGAATAGAAAACATCTTCTGTAACACTGTTAAGTGTTTTGGATTACTTCAGTGGAGGATGGATATGTTTTGTTTCTAGATTAAAGTCTGGAAACTATCATATAACAGTAGTATTATTTGCATGCAAATAATATCCATATTTGTTCCCAAAGTTCTTTTCTTTTTTCTTCTACATTTTCTTTTTCCCAAAAAGTTTTCATTGCTTAAAATCTTTAAGGTGATATTTTAAGTCCATAAGCAGAAAAAAGTGCTCTGTTTCATTAGGAGTCTGAATACCCACATCCCTGTGTGTAAGTGTCTGGGAAACTGTAGCACATATCCCCCTGTGGATGGACACAAATGGACTTCAAGACTTGGTGACAGGTTCGAGGAAGGCAGATCTTTCTGCCATTGTTGATGTAATTTCATGCAGATTTATTGTTATTCTAGGCAGAGCTGCCTTCTTAATGTTATTCTAGCTAGTACAAATAAATAAATGCAAACAGCCTTGTTATCACACTAGAAAAAAAGAAGGCATCAAACACAGTCTTTGGTGCCATATACTTTCAGTAATGAACAAGTGATTTTTGACATCAATCCACCTAAAGCTTTCTCCTGCAGTCCATGCACACATCAGATTTTGCCTGGCAAAGAACAAGGCTTTCTGCTTTATAGCCTCACATTTTCATTTTCTTTTGGTTACATGCAGTGAACTTCTTCCCAAAAGCATCCCTTTGTGGGTATTCTGGAAATATGAAAATAGATAATACTTTATTGACAGATGGTATCTTCTCTAATCATAGTGAGGTACCAGCTCCCATTGTGTATCACCCAAAATAAAAAGAAGACTGCAAGCCATGGCCCTCAATCTGCTGTGCAGGTGAATAATGACACTAGGCTAGTAGAGCCTTCTTTACTATACAGCTAGTCAGTCGTCCTTGTGATTTCTTCAAGGTATAATTCCTAAAGCAGGCCAGGTTTCCACTGACTGAGGCATCAAGACAACCACATGAGGGTGACTTCTCACATGCTATCTTTCACTTGGAAAATACCATGAAAATGGTGATTTTTTTGCATGTGTCGTGCTTCCAGTTCTTGCCTACATCTCCCTGGTCTAAAAACAGCCAGACAGATTGTGCGTTGGTATGCTATGACAAGGAGGAGGCTATAAATAGCTGTCATCAAAACTAGTCGTACAGTCCAAAATACGACATTGAGCCTTCCAGCTGTAAATGTTATAAAAGGGAAGAAGCTGTTCCAGATGTGGAGTTGGCCTATGAGCTGGCGATCTGTGCTTTAACCCTCCAGTGGTTACAGTCATCCAGGAGTCAAACTGTTGGCTGTGGTGAGAGCTGAGCAGTGGAAATGACACGCAGTGGGCAGAAAGCTCATGTTAAAACCCCAGATGGTAAGAAGATAGTTACAGTTGCTGCTGTGTAGTGGGGTCATGGGGATTCTCCAAAGAATGGAAGGAAATGTTTATTAATGAGAATTTTAAAAGAGTATGTTAAATATCATGAATTTCTAAAGGTCTGCCAAAATGAGCAGATATCTGCTCTGATATCTGCTGAACAGACTCCAGTGTACCACTTGTTGATATTCTGGTCTTTGACCTCTGTCAGACTTTTATCTTGCATTTAGTCATAGTATTTTTCCAAAAAGGAATTGTCTGGTATAATTTTGGGTAACTTCTGGGAGTTGAGAACTCAATTCAGATAATTTTTCAGGTTTTTTTTCAGACTCCCCATGTTGGTCTTGGTTCATTAAAAACTAATTCTGATCAAAGAACACATTTAAAATATGTTTATACTTGGCAGAAACACGTGCTGAAAGACTCTCTGGACCTGGAGCCAGGTGCAGCAGAGCCATGCGGGTGCGATGGTTGACTGCAGCAGGGTATGGCAGCAAGGCAGGCCCCTGTCCCTCAGGGCTGGGGCAGCACCGTGTTTTGGTGAGCCCAAATGCTCTGTACATCACTGCAGCCTGTTCCCACGCCACACTGACCGGCAGGTGACCTGTACAGCATCCTTCCAGATTTAGCTGAGCACGTGAGGGGCACAAAAATACTCTTCTGTGGTAAACCAGAGCCTTCCCCGGGGTGCTTCTGAATGGCTACAGAGAGCCGCCCACTCTCTGGGGTGGGATCTTGACATCATTTTATGGAAACTGGGTTATATAATCTTCAGTATTTTAGTTAACTATTTGTATTTTGGATAGTCCAATCAGGAGCTCATTTCTAACAGTTAGTGCATGCAAAGAGTGTGTGAAATTATGATTGCATTTCCATTGGGAGGCAGTTACAGGATCAGGTTGCTGCTGGCCCTTTCCATATGTCCTCAAAAGGGTTTTTAGTGAGAAAAACCTTTTTTCCATACAAGAGATGCTCTAGGATTTTGCTCTTCTCAACATGAGAAGTTGATGAGGTTATGTGAAGTGTTTAGGTGGAAGACAACTATGCAGAAGTAAAGACACAGAAGCACAATGTAGGCAGTTGTACTCTTAGGAAAGGTGACCTGGTAACATCTATGTCACAGGAGCCTCTAGAGGAGGTAGCTATCATCCCACCATGGGAAACACTCAGAGCCCCTCATGAAAACTTCATTTCTGATTTACCTGTTGGCATGTAGGCTGTGGGACACATCTGCTTGGCAGCCTTGAAAATCTGTGTCCATGTTTGGGACACCACATATTCTCACACTACTTCTGTCCATATTTGGGACACCACATATTCTCACACTACTTCTGCTCACACTTAACATGAAGCACAGAAGGAGAGCTGCATAAAACCTGCTTTTGGTACAAGGACAGAGCAAGGACCAGAAGTAATTAGCGAACAAAAGCCCAATGAAGATTTCTCTGGCAGCAGGAAACACCTCAATGATAGAGAGGCTGATGAGCTGTCCTGCCTCAGCATCGCACCTGGAGATCACAGTGCACTTCCTGAAGCATCATGGTCTGTGGCCAAAGGGACCAGCAGCAGCAGGCAGAGGGCTGGGCTCCCCTCCTGGCTCCAGCACCCACCCCTCCTGGGTCCCCTTCTGCAAGGTACCTGTTCTATCCATGCCAATAACAAAGGCCTGGGGGCAGGATGCCCGACTCAGTCTCAACAGAGTGCTGCAGGGTGGGTGGCTACTGTGACAGCAGCAAAGCAAGAGGAAGGATGAAAGTGTTATTTGCCTGTGATAAGATTAGTGATATCATACAGGTGAGGAAAGTAGCTTAATAAATTCCCTGTTGCCTTGGACGTTTAACATACTGTATCAGTAGCAAAGACTGGAAAATGGTCTTGGCATTTGTCAACAGAAATCTGGAAAGATATGAAGTGAAGAGATATAACAAACTACCTAAGGGAAGTACAATACTCATAAGGCCTGTTTGTATGGAGCAACTGCTAGGACAGAAAATACATCTGTTTAATTCTCCTAGCAGATACAATGTCATAAATAGCTCTTAAGTAATTATGCAGCATTTGTATGTGGTATTAAGCAGTTTTCCTATTTCACTGTGAAAAACACTTTATACTGTCGAACCACAGATTATTTTTCTGTCTTTGTTTAGAAGTATAGAAAATTTTGACATTTGTGGGGTTAAAGGACACTAGAAGATGATGGCACGTGGTTGATGATTTGCCTGAGAAGTATTATTCCTTTGGAAAACATTGACTTAATTAAATGTAAAATGTGTACGGGAACATATCCCTTTCATGATAATCTGACAGGAGATTATCTCAATATTTTGTATCTGTGAAGCAGAAACACCTGCTTTTTACATTAACATTTAAACTGTGAACAAATAAAAATGTTAAAGAGCATAATGTTCATAATGCCTCAGTCTTCTCCAAACAATTGTTTCCAGATTGTCAAACAAATAATATTAATTCCTCTCTTTTGTAATATTTTTGATAACCTAATTTTTCACCTGTATTTGAGACAAGGTGAAGTTTCAGAGTCTTTGAATTTTCTGTAGGATGGAAATTTTAAGTTTCAACCCATTCAATTTATCACTTTATGCTATAATTTCATTTATAACTTCAGCTTTTCATCATCCTGCCCTCTAGAGACCAAAATTTATGCCTTCTATTCCTCTTCACAGATATCTATTCCTACTCTAATGACAAAGCATGAAAATTCACAGTCTGTTTCAGATTAATGAAACAATGTAAAATTATTCGGAGAACAAAACTGGAGCTCTGAATGCAAACCAGCAGATTTATTTATGTCCTCAAATACAAATTCTGAAGCTAGTGACTGCAACACAGACATATTTTGCAAGCTACTGAGCAGAGCAGGAAAGGAAAGGAAACTCCATCATGATTTCAAGCAGTTGTACTGGGAGCTGCTGCCAGGTGGTTTCCAGATATTTCATGGAAATGTAGCAAAAATTTAGGGTCTGTGTGCATGAAGGCAAGTTTCTTCCTTACCTGCCAAACTAGAAGTTGTCTTTGTCTTACACAGTGAGAATCAAGAGTCTTTCCTAAACGCTAATTTACTCTGTAATGCCTTGGAGACCCAGTCTTGAATTCTGCAAAATACCCAACTGTAAAGAATCAACCAGTGCAATGAGCTGATGTTTTATAATGCAAAAAATTAGGGTTGCCCTGTCCTGAACTTATTAATTTCCTGGTTTCCGTTTCACAGTCTGGCATTTGCTCTGGTAAAAAGCAGTTCCTGCTCTCAGTTCTCTGTTTCATTTCCATATACTTTTAGAACTTCCCTTTTCCAAAATAACTACGGGAACATAGAAAATAGTGCTGCTGTCCTCCTTAAACCTCCACAACCCCCTATCAAGCCAGTTCCTAAAACTGTCTGGGACTGGACATATCCCTATGGCAATCTGCAACCTACTCCATTCCAAATGCTCACTCTCAGAAAAGGTTTGGGGTAAGAATATTTGACATTTTTTAAAAGGTCTGGTTTGCTGACATTTTATTCCATCTTCTCTTGTCTTTGGGATTTATTTCCATTGCCTTCACAGGCATTTTCAAACTGGTTTCAGCCATTATCATGTGCCTGTTCTATTTTCTTTTCCTTAATTAATTATTTTTTTTCTTGCAGTTTGTGGATGAAATGGGGAACAGTATCTGGGAGCAGGATGGATGCAAGTGTTGAGCCCCAGGGGCTTGGGAGAAGGGGTCTGGCAGGTCCTTGATGTCAGGCTGTATTGCTGAACTAGCACTGCTCCTGACGATTGTGTCTCTCATCTCATCTCATCTGAGAGACCTGCAATGATGGAGACTGCATGGCCTTCTGTGTGCTTCATTGTCCTGATCATTGGAAGAATTTCCCTAATGAATTTTCATTGCCAACACTTGATTTCAAAAGTTGTCCTTTCCACCATGAACACAAAGAATACATTATTCCTTTCCATTGCAACAGATGATGAAATATTTGAAGACCTACCCTCTGCAGTGGACTGAGCAGTCTTTCCTTCTAGACCATGTACCTCAACCATTACTGTTTTGTCCTCCTGTTTTTCTGGCAGTCCATATGGTAGTTCCAGCACTGCGCTTCAACTGGCCATTAATCTACCTGAGGCCTTATTAATGATAAGCAGATGAGGTTTCTTTTATATCTCACTACCTACATACCAATGTGTCTTTACAGCACAAAATCCTTGACTCATATCCAATTTCTTATTCACTCGCATTCCCACATGCTTTTCAGAGAACTGGGCTGACAGCCACAGTCCATCCTATCTGCACAGTTGGTTATGCCAGCCTAAAGTTTGCACTTGTGTTCTATTACGTTTTTAAGGCCATTTCTGATTTGCAGTTGTCATATTGCTCTTCATTGTGTGCCCCCAGGTTTGATGTTGTCTTCAAGTTTAATGAATAGATCCTCTACTCACGGTGTTAGTAAGAAGATTAGATGGTCTCAGACACAGCATAGAGTCCATCAAAACTTTTTCTTCAATTTTGACTGTACAGTTTCTCACTAGTATTGTATTTGTCTTAGAGAATTTTTCTCAAATGGATATTTTTACTGCTTGATTATAAAAGTATCAGAGTCTCCATACCATCGAGATAATTGGTATCCTCAAGTGACCTTGGGCTAAAGGGTCTGCCAGCTGCCTGTCAGGTAAGCTTGTGTATCCTGTCAGGCCTTGTTTGACAAATTCAATTTATTTATAATTCAGTATGTATCCTTCCAGAGAATCACAAGTATTTCTCTAAGAATTGAGGTTTGATTGGTATCCCTTAACTCCTCTTTTCCTTGTCCCCTTGGTAAAGTCAAGTGTGATATTTGCACTTCCTATGAATAGCCCTTTTCAAGATCTCAGAGAGAAATGCCTCTGAGATGACTTCAGCCAGTTCTCCAGTCTGGGGACACCATGCTCAGATCATCTTAAATGGGTCTGATTTGTCTCAGCACTGATGGACTTGTTTTTCTCAATTTTGCTATGGTTATCTACCTGGTATAACTGTGTTTGCCATCTGATAGCAACACATCTTTCCAGTAAAGATTAAAACACAAAAAACCCCTGCCTTATCTCAATGTCATCTGTTGTCTCTCCTCTCTGTAGAACAGGAGATCAACATTTTCCATTTTTCCTATCAGTAATGCTGCCACAGAATGATTTTTAATTACAGTAGAGGACACATTATGATGACAGGTTGGCCATGAGCCAGCAGTGTGCACTGGTGGCTCAGAGAGCCAAGGGGATCCTGGGGTGCATCAGGAGGACTGCGGCCAGCAGGTCGAAGGAGGTGATCCTCCCCCTCTACTCTGCCCTGATCAGGCCCCACCTGGAGTGTTGTGTCCAGTTCTGGGTTCCCTGGTATAAAAAGGACAGGGATCTCCTGGAGAGAGTCCAGAGAAGGGCTACGAAGATGATTAAGGGCCTGGAACATCTCCTTTATGAAGAAAGGCTGAGTGAAATGGGACTGTTCAGCCTTGAGAAAAGAAGACCAAGGGGGGACCTTATTAATGCTTATAAATATCTGAAGTATGGGATGCAGGGGAAATGTCCAGCCCCTTTTCAGTGCTTCTGCCTTTTTGTTTTTTATCCTCACGTGCTTTTGCAAGTCTATTCTTATGCTTAGTGACTGTTTTCCATTTTCTGACAACTTTACTCTTTGCCTGAAGCCAAGGAAAAGCCAGTGATTTTGTACAGTGAGTTTCTCACTCTGCCTTCTACCTTTCCTGTCAGCCAGTTTTTATGGTCATTCACACTATGTAACTCTCCTTCATCAAGACTTTCAGTTATAAATTCTCTTGAGTTTGCTGAAATCTGCCTGCACCAAATCTATTCTTTTTAGTTTGCTTTTCCATTTGTAAGTCACAGACTCCGGAATTTCAATTGTTTATCAAGATGTCTAACCTTTCCACTTTGAGAGGGTCTAGAAATCAACTAATCACTCTGGCACATATTTTCTGACCTTTCTGCAGTTTGCTAAAAAGACAGGTTCATACTTCAAGGACATGCTACTCTGTGCAAGACTATTACGACTTAAAAAAAAAAAAGAGAAAAGATATAAAAAAAGAAAAAGGAAAAGAGAAAAAAGAAGAAAGAAGGAAGAAAAAGTATTATTTTTTAATGACCTTTTCTTCCTGTAAGTGTTTTTTTGACTGAACCTATCAGGAGATGTTACTAGTTAGATGAATTTGAGAATGGTGAATGAATCCCAGAATCTTAGAAGCTTTTGGTTAGGAGAAAATTAAAATACAAAAGCTATTATTTCCTCAGTTAAACCACGGCTTCCTTTTAGATAAGAAAACAGGGAAGCTACAAGAATGCTAATCAATTTGGGACATGAAGAACAAAGACTTTCCCTCCCTTCTGCAAATCTACCCTCCCACTTAATTAAAAAATAGTCTCCCTTGGAGGATAATTGGTAAAGAGGGGACTGTGTAGCAGAAATAGTAAAAGTCAGAGAAGAAACCTCTGCTGAAACAGAATATGTAATTTTGACATTTCCTGATTCCTTCTGTAATTAAAGAATCAACTCCATACCACCCATAATCTATTTTTTCTGGATTAATAGGGTCTGTTTGTGTAGTTCAGCCCTGCTTACGTGGGCTGAGTTATGTCTGAAGCCCATTATGGTCCTAGCTTGGTGAGTGTGGACAACATAGCCAGCAGATACAGTGGTCTGCAATGCCACCAAGTAAAGCTCAAGGGTATGGGTTTGAAGAACTCTCCCTTTTGGATCCCTGGGAGAAGAAAAGGAAGCAAGACTAGCAATAAAGCCTGGAAAACCTTCTTGCACTCCATAAGGCCCATTCTGCTGGAAAGGGAAGACCCTATGGTCCTGGGGAGAAGTGGGTATGGCCAGACAGGGAGACAGGGAGGACCACACCATTGAATGGGTGTGGAGAGGTGAGAAGGTGTGGAGGCAAAGGAGGGTTTTGCTGTGTAGGCATGTTACATTGTTGTTCAAAGATAAAAGGAGTTTTGATGGTGAAAGAGGAGTGTGGGAACCCAAATATTGTCTACAAACCTAACTGCCTGCTTTCAAGACTGCTTGTAAGGCAGGTCACCTTAGGAGGATGTGAGAGTAGAGATAATGTGGGTCCCTTGCTGAATGAGGAGGGTGTCCTGATAACGGGGGATGCTGAGAAGGTGGAGATACTGAATGCTGCCTTTGCTAAGGTCTTCACTCCAAAGGCCCCCCGGCACCCACAGACACTGGATGAAAGTTGGAGTGTTTGGGAAATGAAGAATTTCCCTCTGGTTGAGGTAGGGGAGGTTCAGGAGCGGGTCAAAGGGATTAATGCACACAAATCCATGGGCCCAGATGGGTTACATCCACGTGAGCTGAGGGAGCTGGCGGAAGTGATTGCGGAGCTGCTATCATCTTCAACAGGTCTTCGAGGACAGGAGAAGTGCCTGAAGACTGGAGGATAGCCAGTGTCACTCCAGTCTTTAAAAAGGACAAGAAGGAGGATTCCAGCAACTATAGGCCAGTCAGCCTCACCTCTGTCCCAGGAAAGGTGATGGAACAGCTTGATCTGGATGCCATCTCCAAGCAATTGGAAGAGAAGAAGGTCATGAGGAGTAGTCAGCATGGATTCACCAAGGGGAGATCATGCTCGACCAATCTCATAGCCTTCTATGATCTCATAAGAGGCTGGATAGATGGAGGGAGAGCAGTGGATGTCATCTACCTTGACTTCAGCAAGGCCTTTGATACTGTCTCCCATGACATCCTGATAGCAAAGCTGAGAGAGCATGGGATAGATGAGTGGACAGTGAGGTGGGTTGAGAACTGGCTGCTGGACTGATCTCAGAGGTGGTGATCAGTGGAGCAGAATCTGACTGGAGACCCGTGACTAGTGGTGTTCCCCAGGGCTCAGTGCTGGGTCCAGTCCTATTTAATATCTTCATTGATGACCTTGATGAGGGAATAGCATCCACCCTCAGCAAGTACGCCAATGATACAGAGCTGGGAGGAGTGGCTGACACGCAGGAACACTGCGCTGCCATCCAGAGAGACCTGGACAGGCTGGAGAGCTGGGCAGTTAGAAACCAGACGAGGTTCAACAAAAGCAAGTGTGAAGTCTTGCACCTGGGAAGGAACAACCGTTTGTATCAGTACAGGCTGGGGAATGACCTGCTGGAGAAGAGCTCTGTGGAGAAGGACCTGGGGGTCCTGGTAGATGACAGGTTGGCCGTGAGCCAGCAGTGTGCCCTGGTGGCTCAGAGAGCCAATGGGATCCTGGGGTGCATCAGGAGGAGTGTGGCCAGCAGGTCAAAGGAGGTGATCCTCCCCCTCTACTCTGCCCTGATCAGGCCCCACCTGGAGTATTGTGTCCAGTTCTGGGCTCCCTGGTATAAAAAAAGACAGAGATCTCCTGGAGTCCAGAGAAGGGCTACGAAGATGATTAGGGGCCTGGAGCATCTCCCCTATGAGGAAAGGCTGAGTGAGCTGGGACTGTTCAGCCTAGAGAAAAGAAGACTAAGGGGGGACCTTATTAATGTTTATAAATATCTGAAGTATGGGATGCAGGGGGAATCAGCCAGCCCCTTTTCAGTGCTCTGTGGGGACAGGCCAAGGGGCAATGGCTGCAAGTTGGAGCACAGGAAGTTCCGCACCAACATGCGGAAGAACTTTTTCCCAGTGAGGGTGACAGAGCCCTGGGACAGGCTGCCCAGGGAGGTGGTGGAGTCTCCTTCTCTGGAGATATTCAAGACCTGTCTGGATGCCTATCTGTGCAATATGAACTGGGGAGCTGCTTTGGCAGGGGGGTTGGATGCCATGATCTCTGGAGGTCCCTTCCAACCCCTACGATTCTGTGATTCTGTGATCTGTAAAAACCAGCTGCTTCCCACAACTGCCATGTTGAGAAAGCTGTCTTATTCATAAAAATATAATGATGAAATTAAACAGAAGCTAGAGGCTTGGCAGGAGGGAAAGGATGGATACGAACAGAAATTAAGAGAAAGCTATAGGAGCTCTTAAAGACTGGGCAACTTTAATAGCCCTGAGATCTATAAATTGTTATGATTCATCCTATCAGCAAGAAGCTAAATCAACAAAACTGCAGCAAAAAGGGAATGTTTCTCTGGTCCTTCCCTTTCCTGTCATGCATCCTGGCTGATGGGAAGAGAAGAGGGCCAATGAATATTTTATCTCTTAACAAATAACTGGTGCTTGCTTCTCAGACTGTTATTTCAGATATCTCACAAGCAATACCATGCATGAAATCAGCCTGGCCCTGGAAAACAGGAGTGCATCTAGCTACACAGAGCAGCTACCTATGAAAAAAGCAGCAACAGGATCTGCTGGAGCACTTCCTGTGATTTTTAAGTTGATGCTTTATCACTTCACCTTGGCTCTATTTGTGAAACTCTCTTGTCTGCCTGCAAAAGTTTCTCAGTTCTTTATTGGACTCTTGTTCTCCAGGAAAAGCTGGAAAAAATGGAATTCCCAAACCTTCTATTATGCAAACCTCCTTATTGCTGTCTCACAAAACCCCCATGATTCAGCATATCTGGGGCAAAAGGACACCTCATATGCTCTAGGCTACACTCCAGCTAGCATTCCTTCCACGGTAGACACAAAACACTATTATTTGTTTTAAAGACACTTCCCTGCGAAGAAAAGAAAATCCTTCAAAGAATTACTTAAGATTGGACCATCGCCAAAATACACGTGTTCAGATGAAAATAATTATTCCTGCTGAAATATGCAGCTCTACAAACTGTTCTTAGTATGTAGAACAGCATGAACTTTTCACCAATAAATCTAAAACCCAGAAATTTAGGCAAAACCAAGATGTCCCATGCCCAGTTTTACCACTTAGCTACTATCAGTAAAACTTTCCTTACCAAAAAATCAGATTAATCCAACATAGATTTCTGTAAAGGTTAATTTGTCTTGAATACCTAGGTGCAAAATGGGTATATTACTATCTACTACAACTTCTGAGAATCTCATTACAAAATTTTTTGTTCCAAGCGGTAAATGTTTTCATGAATTTAAAAAAAATACTTGAAGGAAAAAGCTCAGATCTCTATAATACGTATTCTTTGAAATAAGGTAGTTCCTATTTAGAAAAGGAGCAAAAAGCCAACTTACAATCCATTTTCAGCTTTGTTCATGTGTAGTCATTTCAGCTATTTAATACAACAACAAGCAGTTAAGACAGAGATTACTAAACACAATCTACCTCTTTCCTAGTGCAACAACGACTATTGCTATTTCTTTCTTTTATTGCACTGAATCCTTTCCAGCTCAGCAGCGTGAAAAGAAAAGAATAATGAAGAAACAATCACTTTTCAGAGGTGCTGGGTTACTGCATCAGGTTTTTAAAATGTCTTCTCCTTGGGGAGATGAAGTGGCTCAGCAGGGTGGAAAAATATCAATATATTCCTCATCTTATTCAAGATGTCAGTATGATCTTTGCAGTCTGTACTGATGCAGTAAGTGTTAAGACAAGGCACTTAATGAAGCTGTGAAATGATTAAATACCAGTGCTCTTAATGAGAAAAAAGACATTTTCAGGACAGGTGATTTTGCAGTCACCCCCTACAGACACTACAGATGACAAAGTAAGTACTGGAGATAAGGAGGTAATATCAGACACACTGTTTTGCTTTGGGCATTTTGTTTCACATTCCTTCCTGTACTGTTGATTTGGTAATCTTCCAAAAGAAATGCTGTATTACCTCATTTGCAGCGAAACAGGTCTGTAAGGGCTTCACTGAAGCAAGCTAGTATTTTAGTTGGGAAAACCCAATAGCTCTCCTGTGCCACATAAAGAAAACATGGTGCCCAATGGAGGTCTGGTGGTGCTTGCTGGGGCCTGCTGAAGCACAGGCATCTGCACCAAGGAGCCACCTGTAAGAGCCATCCTGTTCATGAAATACCTTCCTTTGTCACATGCCATATTTAAGCAGACATTTTCATCATCACCTTGGTGAACTTCTCCTCCTTCTCCTGGACTCAAGGAGGTGTGGATATTCTGTTCTCCTTTCTTGTTTGAAATGCTCAAAGAGTGAAATGGCTGCTCTCAAAATGCTGTGCAAATCAGTCTTTAAATAAGTGGTGCACAGCAACCTACACTACAGGCAGGGTATTTTCTTGGCTCTGGGCTCTCCAGTAGACTTTGACACCACAAGTCAAGATGTCAGGATGTAGTTTGCATGTATGTTGCTTGTTTCTTGCAGACATAAAAGCATTTGTCTGTTACTGCATTCTGAGAATGGGAAAAGTTGGGGCATGGAGGAAGGAATGGTAATTTCTTAGTTCAAGCTAGTTCAGAAGTTATTTCTCTCTTGTACTGCTGTGACAATTTTCTGGCTCTTGTGGTATTTCAAGCCTTTCTCTTCAGTTAGAAAAATGAAGAGAGACAGCAAGTCCTCTTGTGTATGTGTGTAATTTCGGACAATTCTGATATGGTGGACATTGGTCTGATCTGTAAGGGTTTGATAATGTCTTCTGTTCATGCTCTGTGAGTTTTGAAGGAAAGCATTTTACAAACCAGTGGTAACACAGCAGTGTCTCTTTCTTATATCTGAGGTTTTGCATTGCCTTAAGTGGTGTCATTTTGACTATACCAGTCCCTGATAAATGAAGTTATCTGGATGGAAACTAACTAATTTAAAAAAAACCCAACTTCTCAAAATGCTGGTGTGGAGCAGATCTCTATTACTGGAACCTGTTTTCAATCCATCCTTCCAGAAAATATATACAATTTTCAGAGATTGCTGTCCATATCAAGCTGGAGTCTTTACCTGACACTTGATGCTACACAGCCATGGAAGCCTTTCACTGATAGCCTCAAAAGAAAAACAGGATTATTTTTCTGTGACATAGCTTCAGTATGACTGATGTCCCACATTTGTCAAGCTGACGTTAAGTAGCAAAGAGCAGAGAATTACATGGCAGTTTTTGTTTGTAGAATGGTTGCTCTGAAATTACTTGTCTCAGAGATGATACAAGGGAGTGTTGGCCATTGCTGCCTTCCTGGAAGACTACTTAATGTTACTCTGTAGTTGTTTTGTGTGGTGGGGTTCTGGTGGAGGAAGGGAGCTGCAGGGGTGGCTTCTACAAGAAGCAGCCAGAAGCTCTCTGCAGGCCTGACAGAGCAAACACTAGACCAGCTCAAGGTTGGACCCAGCACTGACCAAGGCTGAGTCCATCAGTGACAGTCATAGCACCTCTGTGAAACACATTTAGGAGAAAAAAAAAGGGCAAGCAGCTGGTTTTTGCCACCAGAGAAGGGAGTGAGATGATGTAAAAAACAGTGCAGACACCAAGGCCAGGGAAGAAGAGAGGGGAGGAGGCCCTCCAGGCATTGGAGAGAAAGATGCCCCTGCAACCGGTGGAGAAATCCATGGTGGAGGGGTTGGAGACATACAGAAGACACTGTGACCTGCATTGGAGCAAGATGCTGGCAGGTCCTGCTGCCCGTGGAGAGAGAGACCCATGTTGGAGCAAGTTTGCTGGGGAGGTTTGTGACCCCATGGAGGACCAGGCTGGAGCATTCTGGGCATGAGGGACTGAAAGACATTCTATGATTTATGACTGCACCCATAGCAGTGACCCACGCTGGGGCAGCTGGGGAAGAGCTGAAGCCCCGTGGGAAAGGACTCAGGTTGAAGAAGTTCATGGGGGACTGTCTCCCGTGGGACCCCACAGTGCAGCAGGGGAAGGGTGTGAGGAGTGTTCCCCCTCCCCCCCGCCCCCCCATGCCATCCTGGGGGGAGAAGGGAGAGAAATCATGAATAAAGTGAAGTCAGCTAAGAAGGGAGGGGTGGTTGTGGTGTTTTCTCATTATCTGACTCTGGTTTCATTGTGTGTGCAGTGTAGTGTAATAAATTCCATTGTTTCCTTTATTAAGTGTTGATCCTGTTTTGTCCCTATTGCTAATTGCAGAATGATCTCTCCCTGTCCTTATCTTGACTTCCAAGCCTCTCAATACCTATTTTCTCCCATCCAGCTGAGAAGGGGAGTGACAGAGAGGCTTTGGTGGGCATCTGGCCTCCAGTCAGGGTCAAGCCACCACATGCACATAGCCCAAAACCTGGGCTTTCAGTGATCACACACGTGACATAACAAGCTACATCTGACTTTCTGGGTACTTAAAGCCTTTGGCAGGTTTTAGATCATGCTGAAGTGAAAGTACAGCAGAGAACCTCCCTATTCTTGTCACAGCAACACCCTGCAGTTGTCTCATGGTGGAACCTGCTTCTGGACACCGCAGGTCTCCCTAAGAAGTTATCCCAATGAGTTAAGAGCTTGGAGGCATGAAGCATTCCTGTTGCAATGTCCTGTTTGCACAGCACATGTGCAAAGCTTGTGGCAGCTACGTTTTTTTCCTGCTATAACCTTTCCTAAAGTCAGAATGCTGTTATTGCTTTTTTCTTTTCTATTTATTTATTTACTGTTTTAGCTAAAAGAAATGGATTTTCAGAATAAAATGGAGTTCCAGAATAAAAGATATAACCCCTTGGGTCAAGAGTAACATCTTAAGCTCCTGGTAGTAACTTGTGAAGAGTGTAGTCCTGCTTTCAGCTCAGAGTTAAATTTTTTCATAGTAGCTAGTATGGGGCTGTGTTTTGGATTTGTGCTGAAATTAGGGTTGACAATATAGAGATGTTTTTGTTCTTGCTGGGCAGCACTTGTACAGAGCCGAGGACTTTTCTGCATCTCACACAACCCCACCAGCAAGTGGGCTGGGGGTGCAGAAGGAGTTGGGAGGGGACACAGCCAGGACAGCTGACCCCAACTGACCAAAGGGATATTCCATACCGTATAATGCCATGCTCAGCATATAAGGGCTGAGGAAGGAGGGGTGCATGTTTAGAGTGATGGCATTTGTCTTCCCAAGGGATGGTTATGTATGATGAATCCCTGCTTTCCTGAAGATGGCTGAACACCTGCCTGCCCATGGGAAGTGGGGAATGAATTCCTTGCTTTGCTTTTGTGTGCAGCTTTTGCTTTACCTATTAAACTGTCTTCATCTCAACCCAGGACTTTGGTCACTCTGACTCTTCTGATTCTATCCTCCATCATCCTGTGAAGGGAGCAGCTGTGTGGGGCTTAGCTGCTGGCTGGGGTTAAACCATGACAAGTGGGGTTGACTGTCCTTGCAGGACGAGATCAATGACTGGTGCTGTGTGACCCATCTGCAATGGCATTTGGAGGATTGAGCTGGGTTCTCTGGGTTCCCAACCTGCTGCCAGCAAGCAAAGGCTTACAAGTAAGGATCTGCTGCTGACATACTGCTGCTGTACCATAGCTGCTGCCTGAAACCTGTTTCTAAATTTATGAGCCTTCTGCCTTTCAGACCCCGTTTCAGGTATGTCAAGTTACAAAGCTCAGAGATCACCAGACAAGTCAGAAAACCCTTATGTTTTTGCTGTGACTTATGCATATTTGACTTTCCCTCTATATTGTTTTCAAACTAAGTTTTCACTTCAACTGAAAGTCTTCACAAACATTGCCTGGCTTGTTATGACTGCTCCTTTATCTGATGGACCTAAAGAAAAAATCTTACTGCACATCATGCTACAACTCTATTTCCTAATTGTAATGGGGGTTCTTGTGACATCAGGGAGGTTGAGAAAGAGTTAGATAGCTGGTTCCAAGCATAGTCTGTAGTGGAACCACTGTTCATGGCCAAGCAACCTTCAGTTCCCATCAGCACACACAGAAGGGCCAGAAAGAGAAACAGACTTCCCTCAAAGGCTGAGGTGCCCGTGCAGAAGCCCTAATGTCACAAGAAGGGAACTGGCCTTTCATCCCATTCAGTCAACGGAGGAGTAAGTGACTCTGTAGCACAGGTAGTATTTTCTTCAATCCTTCTGGTCGAAGGAAGGGGTTTGAAAGTGCCAGTGCAATCCAGCAAGTCCACAAATCATTACAGAACTGGTTCCACAGACAGGGGTTTGGCTGCTCAGACCATGGGACTTGTTTTGAGAAACCTGGTCTGTGGGGGGCTAATAAGGTTCATCCATCTGTCAGGGTCGTAGCATCTTTGGTCACAGGCTTGCCAAGCTGGTGAAGAGGGCTTTACAATAAAGTTGCTGGGAGGAGAAGAACCTCAATCGCTCACATTCCTATTAGTTTGATGCCAGTGCCCACAAGAGATGCCAGAACTGGAAGAATCACAGGTCAGCAGGGGAGAACCTGAAATGCAGCACGAAGGAGTTCCAGCTGCTCTAGCCAGCCAGCTTCATTGGTGGGGCAAATTAAATATCCCTATACAAAACCACATAGCATGGGGAATAAACCATAAAGAGGAGTTAGAGAAGTGTGCATGTCCACAGGGCTATGATCTCATTGGCATCATGGAGACGTGGTCGGATGGCTCCTATGACTGGAGTGTTGGAATGGAAGGTTACAGGCTCTTTACGGAGGACAGGCAGGGGAGACAAGGCGGGGGGTGTCGCCCTCCATGTCACTGACCAGCTGGAGTATATGGACATCCACCTGGGGATGGATGAGGTGCCAACTGAGAGCTTATGTGCCACAATTAAAGGGACCTGTGACACTGTGGTGGGGGTCTGCTACAGGCCAACTGACCAACAGGGCCAAGTGGATAAGGCCTGCTGTAGGCATAGAGGAGTAGCCTCATGTTCACAACCCCTGGTCCTCATGGGGTAGGGCATAAGCAATTCAGGAGATTCCTGCAATGTGCCTTGCTGGACCTTGTCCTTACAAACAAGGAGGATGTGAAGATGAAGGGCAGACTTGGCTGCAGTGATCACTGGAGTTCAAGGATGAACTCAGGGCAGCGAGGGTGCAAAGCCCCATCCATCCTGGCCTTGTACATTTCCAGGGAGGGCAACCTGTTCCAGTGTCTTATCACCCCACTGTAAAAAATTTCTTCCATATATCTAAACTAACTCTACCCTCTTCCAGGTTTTCGTCCAGCATGTTGACCTCAGCACACTTGATGGTGTTATTGGCAAATGTGCTGAGGATGCGCTCAATCCTACTGTCCATGTCACCAACAAAGATGTTAAACAGCTCTAGGCCCAGTACCAGCCTCTGAGGAGAACCACTCATCACTGGAATCCACTAGGACATTGAGAGGTTGACTGCAACAGTTTCAACAGTTTGAAAGCTTTGGGCAACCAAAGTGGGACATGTCCCTGACCATGGCAGGGGAGGATGCAACTAGATGGTCTTTAAGGTCCCTTCCAACCCAAACTAATCTATGATGCTATGAATCATTTTGGAACTGAATTTTGACAGCTCATTAAAAAATAAAACACCCTAGGAACTATCACCTAAAGCTACCCATTTAATTATGTAGCTGTGTCACTCCATAGGCCTGAGGCACATCAAACCATCTCTTCAGTACCATCAGAAGTGTCATCTCAGCATGGATGGATGTGCTCTACCCACTTGGAGCTTGCCTGATCAACTGAAGACAGCCAGCTGAGGGGCTGGGGAGACCACACTGTGGCTTGTACCTCTGCAGCACAAACTACACATAGATAAGCAGAAACTACGACAACCATGAGCTGCAAACAGCCCTCTTCTGTTGTAATTGTGCTGCAGTGTAAAAGTCTGTGCCATTTTCAGTGCTATGGAACATGGTAGTGAGATACCTGAGCTAGCTTAAACACCACCAGTAGCTATGGGATCACACAGTCAACAGCCTGAGTATTTACAGTGCTGCTCCATCTTGCTACAGCTGCATCAGCACACAGATTAAGAGCTAGCTGAAGGACTTTGTACTTCATAGTCACCAGGGCCTACACCCAGAAGATGCTGTTGAACATTTTAAACTTGCCTGTATCCGTGTCTTGCATGTCAGGGAGTTAAAATGTAAGTTTCACACTATAATTTGTACATACAACCCAAGTATATGTTGCTTTTGTGCTTTCAAATCATGCTGCTTTGAAACATTAGAATGATGTGACAGCCAAGAGCTGGATTTACAGTCTTAGCAAGATGTGCAAGTCCAGTCACAGTGTGAATCACTGTGTTCAGCAAAAGGCTGTTCTTTCCTGCTTCCTCTAGAAATATGGACCATTTCTGTTAATAACCAACTATTTCTTATTTGTCTTGCAACAGAAAAATACAAGAAGAACATGAATAAGTCTGAACAGAAGTTCACTGAGCATATCTAAATGGCACCGGTGAGGATTCTGCTGTGCAGTGTGAAGCAATGTCTTGTAAATTGGACTTTACCACTCCCTCCAATTATTTGTAAGCCATTAATAACATTTTAAGGTCACAAGCCACTCCGTTTGATTGACCTTACTGACCAAACTTTGCAACACGATGTTGTTCAGGAGTCCTAATTGCACCCATGGGTGTTCATTATGTAGGAATTTGTGGATCTGGCCTAGAACTCATATTTTATGTTGTTAGAGTTGCAAGATATCTTACTCCCCTAGCCCCTACCACTTGGCAATGCTCTTGAAATCCCCATAGAGTACTTTTTCACCTGTGGCCACAAAACCAAGTTACAGCAGATGTCATGCAAGTCTGACTTTGAAATGTTTTAAATCCATGTGCATTCGTTGTTTGATTTCTCCCACTGTCTCCACTTATTTTTCTCTATCTCTCCCTGACCTGTTTCATCTCCCCTCTGTCATACCAAGTCAGCTTTCTAGATGGAGTTCTTGTAGCAGTCTGGCACTAGGGCCTGATTGCCCAGCATCTTACACCACAGAGTCACATGGTACTTCATCCTACTGTGCTCACACTTGTACATGGCTATGAATGTGTTTTACTTTGTTAACATGCTGATCTGAGTGTTCTGAATGCCCTTTGCTGTTGATCAATACGTTATATCCTTGGATGGCTACAGGCACTTTTCCACGACTCTGAGGTTCCCTGTTGCTACTAATTTGCTTTCCTATCATGAGACTGTGTTTTCTGTTCCTGAGTATGTGTCTTTGAGACTTCTTTTCCTTCAACTGCAACTTCTCAGTAAAATCCCTTATGGCTGTCCCTTTCTTATCAGTCAGGATTCCTGACTGCAGATCCACGCCTCCTTTGTCTTCTGCGGACCACCAGCTGGGGTTTGCATCTCTTGCCTCACAATTCGCATACTGCTGCAGTTAAACCCTGCAGGGAAAGTGACCTGCTTTTCAGGCTGCGAAGCTTTAAGCAGGCGAAGATTTCTAATGCCACTGGGTGGCTCCAGACACTGCACCTTCCTCCTCTACACCTCACCTCCTCAGAGAGTTCAGCTCTGCAGAAATACGTGCTAAGTGCTGATTACCAGCAAGAATGACAGGGCAGTGCCTGGGGTACCAAACACGTGATGCACCAGATACATAATTAATCGTTAGTAATGACTACTTGCATCACGGTAACACCCAGAGGCCCAGTGGAGGTTGCCCGTGGAAGAAGTAGCTTTGAGGCTTAGATTCCAAGTACTCAAGGGAGAGAGATGGGCTGACACAGGCCATGGAGGTGATGCTCTTTCCTCACTGACTACGTGGGGGGGATAAAGGAGATGATGCTCTTAATGCAGGTGACTTATTTGAACCCCTGCAGTCATGCAGAATGAACCTGAGCCTTTGGGAGAAGGGAGTTACTGAGGACCAGAACTGCAGCAGTGTCTTCCCTGGCTCTGCAAGCACACTTGTGTGAATGTGTGTGTACGCTGCATGCTTTGTCCTTGCCAGATAGCACAGAAAGAGAGGTTTGTCAGGAAAGAAAGTTCTCTGATTTAAGGTGAAGATGGTAAATAATTGTAAACCACCAACGTGATGAAATTAACCTTGGCTGTGGTCTAACTGTGGATTCTCTGTGAATACACTCTGGGATTGCCATCTCTTTCAAAATTGTGCATGTCTATGTCACATCCACACAGACATGTGTTTCTGCTACAAAATATCCACAACTTTGTTTTCTTCCAGCCACCCAGCACTGTATGGACTGTGTAGAGGGAGCTGTTTCAGGAGGACTGCCCTGTGGTAGGGCCAGCATACAAGGAAAGCTGACCAACTCCTCAGCAAAGAGGAGACTAGTCCTTTTTGTTTTACTCCAGGATACAGTCCCACTTGTCCCATGATGAAGATTTAATTCAGATGTAATGATGTTAACAATTTCTACTCTTCCTGGTATACCATAACTAACTGCTTCAGGAAAGCTCTGTCAGTTCTACTCGGCTTAAAAGAAGTTTGGAGATCTTAGCTGGCTTTGCACAGGGGGGAAATGTGGTGATTCACCACAGATGATAAATACACACGTTATGATGATATCGCCCCATCTTGCAAAAGGCATCACACAGAGAGTCATGCAATTTTTTTTTAGCTTTGAAATGTTAGAGCCAAAGATGCTCTGAACCTTTGCACTTGATAATCTGTCACCTGCTCTCATCTCATATGGCAACGGAAACCCAGCCTTGTGTAGAATGTCCATGTTATGTAGCCATGGAAGATTGCAATTATTGAAATTGCACTTGGTGAACCTGGCTCAGTGGTGGCAACAGCCCTTTTCACAAGATGCTGCAGCATGTTATCTACTGTATTAAAGGTTTTAATCCATTTAGAACCCAATGTTACTTTACAATGACTTAGTTTGCCTAACCACCGTGTCCTTGAAAACCTGCTTCTCTCCAGGGCTGAATTTAAGCCTATGTATCCCTTCTGCTTGAGGAACTTTTCTCTTAATCTTGATAGATGAAGTCTCAGAAGCACTTGAGGTCAAAATTCTTTGATATAAAGAAACAAAGCTTTGGAATTTCTTCTATATCTTGCTCCCAAATTAGGCAAATGGGTGTCTTTATCATGGTCCATATCTAGTAGATACGAGGATCCTGTCTCTCTGAGGAGCAGACACAGCTGGAGTGGAGAGTGTCTGTGCTCAGTTTAAGAGCCAAACCTTTAGCCCACTTTATTAGATGCATAGGTGTCATTAAATAATTACAAGCTAGAAATGCCTAGGAGTTGTGGAAGATCTAGATATTGCTAATGCTAAATCCAGGACACCATCATTTTGGCTACTGTTAAAAGCACCCCCATGTCATTCTGCTATTTTAAGTATGGGTTGAGTTTCAGAACTGAGGTAGCAAACTGTTATTATTTTTAAGCGTTTTTTTTTTAAATAATTGTATTTAATATAATATATTATACCATATGTAAAAACCTCAAACCCATTGCCACCGAGCAACTCTTAACCCATTGCTTTTGTGAGATCACCCTGAAAGTCCTGAGGAATTCTCCGATCAGACCGCAGAACGTGTTCCTTTGGAAATCTGAGATTTCCTGTTGTTGAGGCTTTATGTCTAGGTTTGTTTTGGTCTTTTTTCCTGAGAAATGTGTCACATGTGAAATGCACCCCAGAAAAAGCTTTCTGGGAGGTGAAGGATGTGCTGTTTTTGAAACCACAGTCCTTAGGGCTTGCTGAAATTGGAATCTGTGGAGCTTCAGCAGATGAGATCTGATATTGATCAGTCTTAGCAGAGAACCAGAGGGCTTGGGGATGAACAGCTGCTTGTCTTCAAGCAGAAAGCCTGATCTCCTTCATCAGGCAAGCAGAATTTGGAGAGACTGCCTGTCTAGGAGAAGACATTTTTACTCTTTCACTCTTAGAGAGCTCACCCAAAGCAACCAACTAGTCATATGGACAGCATGCAGAGGCAGACCAAGGGCCTGCCTACAGCTGTCTGATGTTACTGATCATTTTCTCCAGGTGCCATCAATGTGGAAGTTGCAAAACATTAATGCTCATGGGGACCATGTGCTTGGAAGACACACTGTTGTCTGTGCTAGAAATACGCTTCAGATCTCTCTGGAGGCTAAGTCTGAAGTAAAATTGATGAGACCCTGCTAAGGAAAGGTTTATGGTACCTCTGGTCCTGGCTTGTGCTGTATGCTTCAAGGGAGGTCTGAGCAGCTGTTTCTGACATCTGATGATCCTTCTTTTGAAGGAGTACAATCACATCCGTCTTATGTGGTCTCTCTCCCTCTGTCATGCAAAGACTATTAGCAGCGGTCCCAAGAGAGACTGAATTATAACCAGAGTTCCCAGTCTGAGATTTGCTAAGCTTTTATCCTGGGAAGAAGAAAGGACCAAACCTTGGGATCAGAAACAAATAAAAGAAAGGACCATGGGAGAAGAGAAAATCCTAAATGTGCAGGAGCCATGACAAGCTTAGCTGAACCATGACCCTGTTATTTGCTGGACTCTGCAGTGAGAAGAGATGTTAGTGTAGACCCCATCTAACATCAGAGATCTGTGAAACACTCATAGCCTATTAATAAGACAGTGTATTAATAAGTTTTTATTTTCTGAGTATATATAAACTTGGTGAGAGTTTTCTTCTTAAAGCCTAACCCAGCCTCTCTGACAATACTCAAATACAATAATTTACCAGCTTTGGCCAAGTTTTACTCCTTTTCAGATATGCTTCTACCTAGATAAGGACTTCTGCCTAGTATATGGCAAGCAGACACCATGGAAAAGCTTTGAGAGGTGACACAGCTGTGGCTCACCACCAGCATGCATGAGGATGAAGTACCTCACAACTCCAAAGGGCTTTTACAAACATTAGGATCTGGATATGCTGATGGCTGAGTAGCACTGAGTAAAGAACAGGGGATACATGTACACCTGGGATGCTGTGCTGCATCACTTCACCCCCAAGAGCTGTCACAGTGCCACAAGTATCTCTTGGATGTGCTTTTTTTTGGGATCCAGCATCCATTGCTCTAAGCTGTCTGCCTAGCTGATCTGTCCAAAAAGGCTGCTCTCCTAGAGCAGTTCCTTGTCTCTCCTTGGAATTGATGGGCATTTCCTCATCCAATGTGATTAGATGCACTGTTGATAACTGAAGAAATACACTACTTTACTGAGGATTTAGGTCACTAGTTTCTTTTCTCCAGGAGCACAAGAAGTTCAGTCCTGGCATCTCATGCCATTGTCTGTCATCAGGTAGGGAGACACACTGTTATAGAGGATTTCATGTTGGCATGCTATAGAGCAGTGAAAAAACTTCACCTTTTGTAGTAAACACAGGGCACCAGCATATACTATAAGGTAATCTAATAAAATGTATTTGGGAGCCTTTCCAGTGCTGTGAAGGAACAGCAGGCTGTGGGTGGGCTGCTCTGCTCTATGAATGCTGATGGTTAATACCCAGATGTTGAATGCCAACTTTCCACTCACTGCTGCAAAGTAACAGTCTGTCATGTGGTAAAAATAACCACGGGAGGCATGCATCACATTCTAGTGCTTGTTTCACCCACAACATGGTATCAGAAACATGTCTGTGGAAGTTCACTGGACATCTGTATCAATGCTTTCCCAGAAATTACTTTTCAGGTCTGTGATTTGGAGATGAAGTTTAAGGGCAGGGTAATGTTTTTCATTCATTTTTAACTCCATTGGTATCATTAACACCAAACCTAAGTTAGCTGCAGAAACAGAAGACCACTTCCCTACAGTGTCAAGTGACAAGTGAGGAAAGGAAGCTCAGATATGTTTTTGTTCCTCTGACACTGACCTGAGACCTTTAGGAGAACACAGGACCTGATCTCGCTTTAAAGCTTCTTTATGACAGTTTGTGCTGAGAGCTATCCTAAATTCATGCCTTGCTCTGGTCTGACGTTGGTACAACAGGACCACCAGTCTTGCAGCTGGCTTTCAAGTATTTAATAATACAGCAATACCTTTCCACCCTTATCTCTACTAATGGATTTCCAGCCCCCTTAAGACTCAATGAATGTTGACGAAGGGGCCCAGTCATCCTGTGAAGTCCATGGGACCAACCACTTTTTCAAAGAAATGCATGACACAGCCCTAGGATTTTCACACGAGGCAGCATAGGTCTTGTTCTGAAGACTCAGTGGGTCCAGGACCAGTTTCCTATTTCCACTTTGCGTTCTTGGATACAAAGACCGTTTCTAGTCTCCATATGTTTCAAAATCTCTGAACGTATTAAACTAATCCCAGCTATCAAATGATCATTCTGTCTGAAATCCACTGTTTCACTGTTTATATGTCTACATCTTGTCTTAAACTTACACTGCCTGTATTTTTAACTTGTATGTGCATCTCGTACTTCTATGTCCACTTGTTGGTATTTATCAGCATAACAGCATGGTAGTATTTAATTAGTTGCATTCTTTACAAGGGACTGTTCTGCTTTTGTGATGCAGATGTTTTTTCAGTTGCTTGGCACGAGTTGTACAGAAATGCTGACTAATGTAGGCATCCTTCTTCCAAATGCTTTTGCAGACAAGGGAGCTCATGAAATCATTACACTTACTCATGTCTAGTTTACTCATATATACACATCCTTGCAAGCTGCAAGCTGAAGTATGTGATTTCTTGTCTCATGATAACATGTAAGTCTAATAAATAAACAGCAGTCTGTACACTCTTGCATTTTTGCTGCCCCAGTTGAAATTACAGACCTCCCACAAAAAGGAGAACTGGTTACACTGGCTTTAGAACAAACACTAGAAGCATCTGTAGGTCTTGGAAAATATCTGACTTTAGTAGGAAAAAGCAAAAATCAACTGAAGCACTTGTGTTACATGCAAGGCCTTCAAGACCATCTACAAACACATAGCTAGTCCTGTTGTTTTCCTAAGGTAGACATACTTGCCTTTCTGGACAGCACAGACTTACATGAGCCCACATCCTCTTCACTTAACATTAGTCTGGTCTCAAACATTGTTTTCTTCAGTTTTCTAACTGTCACAGTTCATTCAGTTTGTCAGACATATTGTTTACACCTGGTCTGCAAATAGAGACTGATATTTCTCTTGTGCCATTGCTGTTCATGTAGTAAACTCAGGAGGTAAGAGAAAGGGACTTTCCTGAGCCACTTCAGTGTAAGCAGAAGAAATAGTGTTCTCTGAGACAAGGGGATGTTCTGCTGTGACAGGAAGGGATGAGTTCATGTTCCCCCTTGTTAAAGCAGGGTCTGGCGTGCTGGCTGCTAGGAGAGATTGGGCATTGGTGTTCATGAGTAAGCTTCACTGGACTACTAGAGCAAATGTAAAAGACTACATGTTTTCAAACAGGGACAAACTCAGCATGTGTGCCCCAAGATTCTTCCACATGTATCTTGGTAGTGCAGCTGCTCTGTGTTTGTGCATATGATACAGTGTCACTCTAATGAATATGCAAGGTCAGCGGCACAGTGGTCATACAGTTCCTTGGCAGTCACTCTATGGCTGGTGTTGGAGTAGTTTTCTGTCCTCCTGGCCTGATGCACCTTTGAAGTGTGGACTCTGTCACTTTCATTGAGACGGTCTGGGCTGTTTGGTAGTGGTGCCATTGGATAGTGCATGGTATGCTTCCAAAGGACCTCGGGCCTCTGCAAATATGAAGAGCCCCCCTGTAACCCATCCCTCTGATTATCTCCTGGGAATGAAGAGGGGAAATGTGGTTCACAGGCAGCAAAAAAATCCTTTCAGTTCATTCTATTTCATTCCTCCAGATGACATGCTTGACGTGCTTCTCTCTTCTAACACCTCCTATCACCCTTTATCTTCTTACCTTATCTTGATAACCTCTGAATGTACCATGTTTTCATGGATGTAAATTGCAATTAGACTAATGACCTCAACCTCTACTGCCTGATCTCTAGAGTTCAGGTGTGATACTTTCTCATTTAAACTAAAATATATTTCACTGTCTCTGGAGTTGCCTTCGAAAGATAGCAGGGAGGTTAAGCATACTAGCAAGGCTGTCAAACAAATGTCCCTTCAACTCAGAAGCAAGTAGCTGACCTGTCATTTGACAGACAGGTGGCCATAGTGGAAGAGATCTCTGTTACTTCCAAAAATATTCAAAGATTTTATTTCATGGCTGCAGTTAAGGAACAAAAAAACAAACCCAAACCACAGGGGAAAATCCTTTACAGATCTCCATCCTACACTTTGAACTAATTAAGCAAAGCAGGTTTCATTGCTTTCAGTGTTGGTACTCATGTAGCTAAAATTAAGCACAAGATGATGTGCTTTGCTGGATGGGGTCAGAGCACCTTGCAGCATTCACCATAAGACGAAAGATGCATTACAGAAGGTATTTCCAGAAGCTCAGTCTATGTATTCTTTCCCCCTATGCATTAAATTGTGCAACATGTAAAACTTCTGGTAGCAAATTAATTTTTTTTTAAAAAAGCTTTCTTGCCTTATGCTGCCTTGAGCCAGCAATGTGCCCTCATGTTCAATGGTGTCCTGGGGTGCATTAAGAAGAGCATGGCCAGCAGATCAAGAGTGGTTATCGTCCCCCTCTGCTCTGCCCTGGTGAGGCTGTATCTGGAGTGCTGTGTCCAGTTATGGGCTATCCAGTTTAAGAAAGACATGAACTACTGGAGAGAGTCCAGTGGAGGGTTACCAGGATGACTAAGGGACTAGTGTATCTCTTGTATGAGGAAAAGCTGAGAGAGTTGGGGCTGTTTAACCTGTATCTAAGAAGGGATCTGGACTAAGACAGGATCTGATGGACTAAGAGGGGATCTGATCAAAGCATATCAAAATCTAGAGAAAGGGGTTAGACTCTTGTCAATGGTGGACAAGGAACAATGGGCACAAACTGGAACACAGGAAGTTCCACCTGAACAGGAGAAAAATATCACTCTGAGGGTCACAGATCTCTGGACAGGCTGTTGAGGGGCCCTGTGGAGTGTCCTTCTCTGGAGATACTCAACACCCCCCTCCAGAAACAATCCTGTGCAACCTGCTCTAGATGATCATGCTTTAGCAGGGAGTTGGGCTAGATGGACTAGATCTCCAGAGGTCCCTTCCAACCCTTACCCTTCTGTGATTCTGTTAGCACAGATGTAAAAGAAAACTACACATTCTCAGATCAGTTTTAATTAATGGGAGTCACAAGACAGAGAACAATAGCATGAAACAACTGTCACATTCATGCTGATGTATAACTTCCACGCAGAAGTCATTTAGTGTCATCCAAGCTCAGGGTGGGTCTGTTCTGCTTGTGTATATCCCCAAAGAAACATTTCCAGGGATTTCTCTAATAAATTTGACAAGAAACGTGGCATGAGGCAAATTGAGTTCACCAGACACTATGCTAATACCTCAACCCTTGGACTGTTGGTCCTATTAGCTTTTGTTCTGTCACTTACATGTCTCAGCTGACACATTTGTAAAAGCTGTTCTGCTAAATCTGACTGACTTTTGCCAATTATCTGCCATCTGAAAAACCTCTAAATTCAGATAGCCTAAATGGCAGAAGCAGAAGTTCTGGAGTTTGTTCTGTGTTAAAAGCATTTTCCTTATGAGCTTTTGGGCCCATTCTTTGCAGCAAAAGAAAGGAAAACACTAAAAGAGGACAAATGCAAACTCAGAGCAAAAAGGGAAACTGAAAAAGCGAAATAATTCTAACACTCAGACTTTGCTTCTGAGAGCAGTAGATATTTGTTCTGTTGGTGGCATCTGTTGTTGCATTTTCAGAAGTCATCTGCACCAGTGAAAAGTGAGTGCAAAAGAATGGCACCACTCTTTGAACTTCTGTCTGTAGGAGGTGTAAAGCAATGGAGAATCTCTCAAGTGCTCACCAAGTCATACATGTGCATGTGAAGAGAGAACTCATGGTTCTTTTTAGGTCCCTCAATGATAGAAATCCATCAAAGTCCCTTAAACACAAAGATACCATGATGGCTCTACTTTGCAAAGTGTGGACTTCTGTGAGACAAATTCTGGGCACATTCTGCTCTGTGTGTGCCTGCCTCTTGCACTCCTCCTTGGCCAACTGCTATCTGCTGCTGCCATAGATCGGGACTGGGGCAAAGGAGGTCTCTAGCCTTAATTGGCAGTGACTGTTCTTAGGCAAAGCAAAGGGAAACTGTCCCTACCTGTGTATGTTTTCTTCTAGCTTTTTCACCTTCAGCTCATCCTCTTCTGACTGCCTCCTTCTGGCTTCTTCCTCTTCTGCAGAGCCAGCAGGAATTCCCTGAAGCAGCCATTTTTCCCGAAGAGCTTTTGACTGTAAGGTAGAAAACCCCAAACCTTAGGAGCAGACTGAACAAAAACCAGAGGAAGCTTTCCCAGCTTCTGAATATTAGATTGTCCCCACTTAATTTCTGATTACTGCTTTACACAGTCGATTTCAGGCAATCCCTCAGCTGTTTATCCACATATCAAGTCTTCCAGTGTCAGTTTTACAGTATACACTTTATTGACTGTCAGTGCCTTAATATGAAGTTATTTTTGGTTCCTAAGAAAAAGTGGAGTTTAAAACTTTCAAATTATCCATTCTTTTGCAAGAACTGAAATATTTGAATTGTAGTGTGTACCTCTCACAAATGATAAGGCATGTACTGGAAAGATTAAAATAATAAGCTTGTTAAAGCTTCAAAAAAAAAAAAAGAGCAGCATGGTCTAAATGTAACATGTTTCATGAAGGGTAAAATCAGTCTGCTATTAAATGAATCAAATATGTTATTTTTGATAATATCACAGATGCGTCTCCATACATTTACAGGCATACAGACAGACAGACACACACACATATATATATATATATACATTCACACAAGCATCACACATCACGTCTTGTTGTCAGACACAAACTAAAACAAAGGAACAAAAGTATTCCAGGAACCATTGGTATCCCAAGGCACAGCCACGTTGTCACAGAAAACAGCAATAGCCTATGCACAATAAAAGAATTCTGGGACTTTTGCTGTTTTCTACATCAAAAACATGGCTATGTCCTCAGCCAGCCTCTGTCTAATCCAGCTGCACACTACCCAGGGGAGTTCACTGGTGGATACGCACTGGTTGCAAGCAGTCCTTTGAAGACCATATCAGACTGTGTGCCATTTATGGCCCAAATCCTGCCAGAGGGATGCAGCAGATCAGCTGACAGATGGGACAAGCAGCCATCCAAAGGAAGCACAGGAGCCCAAAGCCATGCAGTACCTTGCCACTTTGTGAAAACGAAACGGAACTGTTGGAAAAACTGGTGAGCTGAGGGACCAACCAAACTAATCCCTTGCACTGACCAGAAAAGGGGAGCCTTGATTCTGAATTTGCAAAGCAATTGCCAATGCTAGTTCAAAGGAACCCACTGTGAGGGGATGCATCCTCTCCAGCAAGGAGGAGCTAAAATGGAAATCAGCAATTCAAAGAAATTAGATTTCAGAGGCTGCCTGACCATGCAGTATCACGCTTTTCAATGCTGGAATGGAACTTGTGCAAACTATGTTTAAAGGAAAAACATTCATCACCAAAAGCAGGCTTCAAACACAGCCCAAAATAGAAAGATTTTTGACATGACAGACAAGGCCTACTTGTTATTTTTTGAGTGTATATATAGACATAGTACCTAAGAACAAACTATTCTTGTCGCTCCATGGCCTAGTTGACATCAGGCAATTAGATTTTAATCAGGCAGCAGACAGAAAGCAATACACAACACACAAGTGAATAAGACTATAAATGACTCCAGCTTTCACCGACTTTAACTGTACTGTACTAGAAGACTTTTAGGTGGGTTTTAAGTAATTTCTATATGAATTAAGACTTCTGCATGACTGTCCTGGTTCCAGCCAGGGCAGAGTTAGTTTTCCCAAGGATCCAGCAGAGGTGAGCCTTGCTAGCCAAGGCTGTTTTCCATACCACGTGACATCATGCCCCCCACTAAAAGAGTGTGACCGAGGAGGGGTGGGTCTGGGCAGCTCTTGTATGATCTGAGTGAGGTCTGAGGGTCTGGTTCGTCATTGAGTCGGTCAAGTGCTCAGTGTTATCACTGCTTGTGTATTCTGTCATGGGTCCAGTTGTTGTTCCCCTCTCACAGTGCTGTGTCAGTAACTGTCCTTATCCCAACCCGTGGGGCTTTGGTCTGTTTCTCCTCCCATTGGAGGGGTGAGTGTCACTGGGGTGCTCAGCTGCTGCCTAGGGCTGAACCATGCAGTCATGTTCAACAGTTGAACCTGCTGATGCTGAAGAAGTATATTACCTGCCTGAACTCAGCTTTGCTCATGGCCTCCAAGATGTTCACAAAACATTAGGGATGGCTATGCCCTGCCACAGTCAGTTGCTGCTTTTTTTCAATGCCACTACCATCTAGCAGTGCCTCCTGCCACATTTTGAGGGCTGATAGATTTCTGGGTGGGGCCTTTGTTTTCCTATTCAACCCAGCTGACTACTGCCCAAAAGTTACATCAGCTCATTCAGGTCAAGTGTGCTATTGAAAAGTCTTCTCAGCAGATGATTCCCAAGTCAGCAGGTGATTCACTGTACCAGGGAACAAAGTGAGACAGTGAGAGATGGAGTCGCAGGTCATGAGGTACCAAGCATCTAACAACCTCTGGTTTGCCATTTAAGATAGTATCACAGCTCAGTGACTATCTGCTGGGTTAGATCCAGGTTGTTTGGTCTTTAGAAAATTACTCTTTTCATTAGGAAGAAATGTGGCCAGTTGCACACAGAACTATGTTGTTACATGTACCACACAGAGCTGAGGACTGTAATCTGAAATCTAGAGTGGTTCTCAGTTGGAGAAAAAAACCCCAAGTTTCTAAAGACCAAACTCTAAAAATGAAGTCAGCCTTTTCTTTTTTAAACCTGTTTTTAGATATGGCTTCAGCAATCCTAATAAAGCCTTTGGCAAAGTGCTACTTGGACAGCACTGAAGACATTCAGTTAACAGTCACTCCTCATTTGCTGCAAGCGGAGAGATAAAATCCAGGCGTTTTTCAAAGTGCTTTTGCAGCATCCCCATGTTACTGCTTACATGGGGAGAAGATAGTCCCTTCAATACAGCAGCTGTACACCCAAAAAAGATATTTTGTGCAGCTTTTGTTTTGGCCTTTGTTTGTGTGAAACATACAAGCTACAAAATCACATGATTTCTTTCTCCCAGAAGCCCCTTTTTTGACCTATTAATAGCATGAATTCGAAACTGGAAAGCATCAATGGGATTTTTTTTTTAAAAGACATATTTAGAGACAAGAATGCTATGATCTACTAGAAATCCTCCCTCTTGGGTGAAATGTCAGCATATTTTATCTAAAACAGGAAAGCTGGTAGCTTTGATGTTTTGGCTCTCCTTTTTAAGATGAAAATTAAGGCGTTTATTAAATACTATACTGAGGAACCCAGACAAAAGGACTCTGACAAATGGAAACATTTATAGGAAGCATTTCTTAAAATTCAGTGGGTCGATTTGCCAAGCTGTTGAGGTTGCATGTATTTATACACCCACTGCAAATACAATAGGCAACAGGCAGGCACACATCAGGGGACCACGCACAACTGTCTTGCTGTCCGTGAAATACGTCCTCACTTGCCTGACGACTGCCACAGAGCTGAGGCAGTGGGTAGGGGGAAGAATCTCTCCTCTGCCCTGAGTAAATCTTTCCCAGGGCATTTGTGTTGGGAAGGCTTTGGCAGACATACTGAGATCAAGGGTGGGCCGGGTGCAATAGAGATGTGGTGGCAGGAGTGTGCTGGGCACTTGGGAGCAGCTCCTGGGTACAGGACAGTCCAGTGAGGCAGTCAGCATAGAGGCAGCCCAGCCTGATGTAGCTTGGAAACAAAAGATGGTTTTCTGCCATCTGTCCTCTAAGAAATTTGGGTTATGCTTCTCAAAAATAATCTTGCAAAATCTTATCCCAGAAAGAACAGGGGGTGTTTCTTAAATCTGCTAGAAGTGGAATAGTTGCATGAGGATGGAGCCTGAAAGTAGCTAGCTGTATGAGCTACCCCTGCCTAACAATGTTGTGCATTTGTTTAACTTAACAGTCTGTGACTAAAATGGCCACAAGCTAGTATTTCAGCATTGCTCCCCCTTCATTGTCTGTTAGGAGGTTTAATTCTCTACTGCCTCTTGGAGCTTCTTTATGAAGCAAAATTGTGCTGTATGATTAGACATTATCAAAATTATAGAGGGCTCCAAGAGTCACCAGGCACTATTGTAAAAATACAGGTATGTGTAACAGCTCATTCCAATGGTGGAATGTAAACATACTTTTCAGAAGTCACTGCTTCACTGGTACAACAACAGCTATGCTATGTGCCATTTGGTATAAGTATTCCTTCAATTACTGCAAGAGTACAATTTCTTCAGGGCTAAATCCTTCAGCAGAAATTAGATCATGTCATTAAAAAGGCTCTCCGTAAGTGAAGTGGAAAGGGCACTGGGCTTGTGATGCTCTAAGGTCACCACTGCTCTCAGGTGATCTGTTTTCCCTGCGCACAAGTGAGAATGCAGAGGCAACTGGCAGCTCCGTGTTTATTTTGTTCAAGTGCATGAAAGCAGAGTGACTTCTGCACCATGCAAAAAAAGAAAAAAAAAAAAAAAAAACAAAGTCATAATTCTGTGTACAGGTCATGGTGAAGACTGAAAATAAGTGAACAGGTCTCAGACAGGACGTTAGGAAATTGTGCCAAATATTTGACACAGTAATGACCATAAGTGCAGTCCACAGCTCTCTTATGTGCTATTTATTCTGTTTTCATGTTCCAGGACAGTAAAGCCTAAGCACTGTAGGCTGTTTGTATTTGGTGCTAGCAAGGAAGTAATGCATAGCCCCTCAAATACATGTAGTAGAATTAATGCTATATTGAAAAGAAAATCTTTACTTCAGATGCTGCATTTTGCTTTAATGTTACCTCTGAAGTTTAAATATGAGGGGACGTTTTATTATAGCAATCTTTTTGGGACCATTTTCATGTATCATTATACCCATTACATGCCATCTCCTTGCTTGTGAAAGGTGACTAATACTACCCATATAATACTTGCTCATTTCAGACCTACTTCCATAAATATTGTTAATAAAAAGTAACACTTTTCCAGTCCTACATGAAGTGTGTCTGTGTCTTAACCTCATGTCCAGACACATTTGCCAACTTGCCATTTTACTCTCTATGAGAATATAAAAGCCAATTCTTCTGTGCTGCTACCCTCTGAGGTAGTTTCTTCAAGCAGGTTCTTTTTGGTTTTTGGGGTGTTTTTTAAATTTTAAAATTTTTAAAAATAATTAATTATTTATTTACAAATGCTTAGAGGGGAAATCAGCACTGTATCTTCTTGAGAGCCGTGCTTGCTAAAGTGTAGCACTCCCTTAGCTACTGAGTAATTTTCTAGGAAGCAGAGAATTCTGAGGAGAAACAAGGGTCAAAAGTTGACCCAAGACAGCCCCCTCCAGTAAAATGTGCCTGCTCTTGACAAACACCACTGGATGTGGAGTATTCAGGGTAATGATGCTCTTCTGCACCCTGCAAAATGGCCATTAATGATCCCTGCTGATTCTGCTGAAATCAGTAGTGGTACAGCAAAGGCACTTATTGAAACTTTTGCCAAGTTGAAGTTTTGCCAAAAGTCTTTGGGTTTTGAGGCTTGAAGACTACCAGACATTAACAATTCAGAGATGGATTTATTTACTTTTATGGAATTATTTTTCCCCTCCATGCAATTCCATCCTGAAAAAAGGTGAATGCAAGAGGCTGGTACCTCAAATTCTCAGATCTGCATCTAACCAGCCCAAGCCCTATTAAAAGAGTGCAATAAACCTCTTCCTTTGCCTGGCTGTGTGCCAGTCAGATATTAGCCCCAAACACTCCCAATTACAACTCTAGCATAGCTGGCTGCATTTCAGGTTTGTACTCTACATTTCTGAAAGCTCCTTGGTACAAAACGCTGGGTTTTCCAGGCAGATCTGGTTCTCTGGAAGCAGCAATGAGCCTGGGTTTGCTATTTGGGAACTACCTGGAGAACCCTGCCAGCAGAGCATCTACAAGAGGAAGTGTTTCCTGAAGCAGCAGGAAGCATGGTCCCAAGCATCTGCCTGGGTCAATGAAAGGAACACAGGTGAAAGAATGACCACCAATAAAACTCCTCTGTGATTCCTCCTTTTTCCTTCCTACCCATTCCTGTAGCCATTCCAAATACTACACCTTTTACTTGACATGTTTTTAGGTGGCTTCCCCTGCCATCTGGCTGGCCCTAGCCCAGCTACTGCAGCTAACCCAGCAGGTCTGGGTCTGGCCTGATGGTGTGCAGCACAGTTGCCAGCATTAGCAAAGAGGTTACTGGGACGTGGATCTAGACTATGGAAGGCCTTGTTTCTTTGCTGGCAGGCCTCCCCTTGCCTTCCAAAAATAAAAAGAAAAAAAGAAAAAGAAAAAGAAAACCCTAATGTGTTTGCATGTCTGTAATGCAAACAGGCATGTTAATGTTAGGTGCCCTTAAATAAACAAATGCAGAGAAGGGCTAGTGGACATAAGCAGTATGACAGGCAGGTACATTTTGAAATAAGCAGCTCCTCAAAATGTGCTCCTGCATGATGCTGTAGTTCTTCATTTTCGGGTAGGTGAAAAAAACAGTCCAGCTCCTTGACCAGACTGATGCACAGTTTTCCTGTGTGGGCTTTCAGTGAGAGAGAGTCTGCTTGCAAAAGAGAGTAGAGGTGTAGTACTCAGTAAACACAAAAGATTTTCCTCTGCTCTGCTGCAATATGAATGTGGCCTTGTACGGCATGACTAGCCCTGGGATGCCACAAGCAGCCACTTCCAGCTTGCTGGTATGATCTGGTTTTGCTTAACAGCAAAACTTTCTGAGCCTTTCCAGCTATCTAAGACACTTCTTGTAGCCTAATGTGGATGTCTGCATGATACATGGATATGACTCAAGCATTGTCCAGATTAGGAAATCAGGTCATGCTTGCAGCTTAAATGTAGTCTTGACTTCAATCATGAGGTCATAGTTAACATAATAATAATTCAACAAAAAGTATGTTAACTGGTGGAGCTTAGCCAGCCCGAGACCCAATATCATGTTTGTAAATTAAACTATAAATAGATTAATCTATAAATAGATTAAATATGATCCAGTAGACTTACAACTTTATTGTTGTCAATCTTTGCTGGAGAAATAAACACAACATTTCTTGGAAATGTCTTAAGGAATTGATGCTATTTTTTAGAAGAATACATTTGGACCAAGAGTGACAAATGTTTTCCAACAGTCACTTAACATGTATTCAATGCGGAAAACATTAAAATGCATTAACTTTTTTAAAGCATGTTAAGACCTGCCCACTGTAACTGACAACCTTTTGTGACCAGCAGTGGGGACTGATGGTTTAACCCCTTCCACAGTTTCTTCTCAGTCACACAGGCACAGGCCCTCTTGTCACTTGCCAGAGTTTTCCCTTTTCATAAAACCCTTACAACAGGAGTCCTGTCTGTCCCCTGGGAGCCTTTCTTCCGCTTTTCTGTAGCTGCTGGAGTGGCAGAAATTAGCTACAGCACCAGTGAGACACTGGGCTATGGGTGAAAGGGGGGTGCACTTGGAGACATGAGTAAATAAATAGTAAATAAAATAATTAAATAACTAAACAAACATAAACTAGGGTCACTTTTATGATAACCACCACCCAGCACCATGGCAGCCAAAAGACTTTACAGATATCATCCTCCTCCATTTTTTGATGTATCTGGTACCCTTGACAAGGTACCTTCAGTTCCCATCAGTATTTGTTCACTCAGTCACTGCTCTTTCTCAAAGTGCACGCTCGGCACGCCAACAGAATGCACTGAACAGTGCAATGTGACTGCAGAAACAGGTGAGGGAAGACTGAGGCAGTTGGCAAGACTTGTGTTCACTTGGGAAGGGCTAGATCTCAGCTGGGTGTCCCCATGATATGGCAAGGGGATGCTAGAGTGTGGCTGCAGCATAAGCCGCGTGCAACCATAGCTGTGGATGCACAAGGAAGGTGTGTCTATGGACAGCTACTGGAGAGGTGGGTGTGATGATAGCTATAGCTCCTTCAAGAGGGTCTCATGCTTTGTCTGTTTAAAAAAAGCTCACAGGAACAGGAATTGCAGCTGTACAGAGAGAGGCCCAATTAGGACCACTCCAGGGGAAAAAAGCAGCAATTGTTTTACGTCCTCTGAGTAAGATTCCCATCCATTATCAAGATCACCAGTGTAAATATTTTGTGTGCATTGCTTTTAAATGGTTCAGGTCCCATATTTTATTTAGCTTTGTAAACCAAGTAGACAGTTGTATCCATACAAAGATGATGAAGAAGAAATAAAACCCAAGCTCTTTCAGCTGCAAGGAAACCCACCACAGCAAGAGACATTGTCAAGATTCTATGACAAGACACAATGTTTGTATCTCTTGCTCAGACAATTCATCAGCCGGAGTCCCGGTCTGCACAGAGTAGTTTCACTGGCAGTGAGGGGACACAGCTTGCTACAGACACTGCAACAAGAGCACACGTGGTGCCCGGAACAGTGGCCCAACCAAGGAGGAAGTTTCCCAGGGGGCAGTCAGATCTCCACGCTGGGAAATACTCCAAACATAAAGGCACAAGAATGAGCATGGGAGCAACCTGCTCCTGTTGCCGGGGTGTGAGGAGACCTCCAGTCCACTCAAACAAAAATTGTTTTATGAATCCAAGGGAATGTCTCGGTTTCCCAGGGAATTTTGGAGCTGGAGTAAGAAATAGCTCCAAGCCAACTGGAGCTGCTGGATTTCATGTGGTTGAACTGAAAAATTGAACAAGATCCTGCTCTACAGATACACACATGAAAAGAGTTTGATCACACCTTTACCTCCTGGAGCCAGAAATTTAGGTATGGTGTGGTTTTTCCTGTGAGTACTCATTCCATGTTTTTATGAGAAAAAAAAAGGAAAAGCAACAACTTTTTCTTGAATAGTTAACATCTGAGATTTTGAAAACTGGTGACTCTCCCCCAAAACAAATCTGCTTTGCAAGTTACCACCATTATTACACAGCCACAACTGCTTTTACTATTATCTTCTGAAAAAGTAATTTCCTCTCTACATTTAGTCTGTCCTCAGCTTCCTTTTATCAATCCTTCCCACATACACACATCAGTCAAAGAGGGAAAAAGAAAAGCTATTTTTCAGAGATGCCTTTCTTTTTTGGTCTTAAAAATTCTCATATTCACTGTTTTAAAAAGTTGGATTCCGGTCACATGAATTAATTTTTGAGCACCCACGAGGAGCGGCTGTGTTTGATGCAAGCTGTAAACATACCAGAGCTACTGTGGCGTAGTCTGGCTAAATCAACTGGTCACTGCAAGTGGCAGTGACCTGCTCCAAAGACCTTGTTACTGGTGGAAACATGAGTGGCAGTTTTGGTGGGTTTTGAGAAAGTCCTGCCTGTATAGGGACACCTACGTACATGGTCATCCCAGGGTAACCCTGCTTGAGTTCAAAGCTCAACTTCCACAACAATACCTTTTTTCCTGAATAAAAGTATTCTTGCAGAGGGTTTTAACCAAAATTGTAGTATAATCAGCTGTGTGGCAATGACGTGCGAGCACATCATACGGAATACAAGTTAAAGAACTCCATCAGAAGAGGTGTGGCCAGCAGGGACAGGGAGGTGATTGTCCCTCTCTACTCTGCCCTCGTGAGGCCCCATCCGGAGTCCTGTGTCCAGATCTGGGGCCCCCAATACTAGAACTGTTGGAGAGGGTTCAGAGGAGGCCACAAAGATGATTAGAGGGCTGGAACACCTCCCCTATGAAGAGAGGCTGGGGGAGCTGGGTTTGTTCAGCCTGGAGAAGAGAAGGCTACAGGGGGACCTCATTGCAGCCTTCCAGTACCTGAAGGGAGCAGAGGAACAGGAGGGGATTCAACTTTTTAAAAGGGTAGACACTGGCAGGACAAGGGGGAACGGACTAAAGCTAAAGGATATTAGGGGAAAGCTTTTTACAGAGAGAGTGGTGAGGTGCTGGAACAGGTTGCCCAGAGAGATGGTGGATGCCCAGACCCTGGGCATGTTCAAGGCCAGGTTGGATAGGGGCCTGGGCAACCATGTGTAGATCCAGGCCTGGAGGTTGGTGGCCCTGCCTGTGGCAGGGGGGTTGGAACTGTACGATCCTTGGGGTCCCTTCCAACCCATGCCATTCTATGATTCTTTTCTATGATTCTATGAGTAAAGCTACCATCTATTTGTGGTATTCAGTTTGTGTAGCTGGCTGGGAGAAACTACCCTATTTTGGCTAAAAGATTTTATCTGGGAATTGATATTTTGTTTTGTGATTATTTGAAAAGGAAATATACAAGGATTTTTTAAAATCCCTCTTTTCCAAATGCTACTTCCCAGCAAGGATGTCGTAAGGTTTTGTACTCTGTAAAAAATTCAGAAAGTGCAAGTTTCCTAAATCCTTCAGCTGTGCAGTCCTATTCCCTCTCCCACTTCCTTTCTGCCTAACGAATCTGGATTTCTCTTCTGAATCATTAAACAGGTTAGCAGAGAGGCAGAGAGAAGCTCTCACTTGTTACTGATGGAAACATGAGTGCCACATTTGGTGGGTGCCTCTCTTAAATCCTGGAGAGGTGAGCTTCTCAAGGTAAGGTGAGCCAAAGATGCTAGCCACAGAGAGGTACAAACAGGGGTCCCCTATGATCTGGAAATGGAAATTTCTCTCCAAATCAGCTTTTAACCTCTCCATGCTCCACAACTGCAGTTGGGAAACGGAAATGACAAAACCTTCCAGCCTCACATATGTGTGGTGGAGTCCAGTATATTAAAACAGAGGGTTAGCCTGAAGCTATCATAGCAGACATCACATACCAGAAAGAGTGTCTGACTATTAATAACAAGTGGTTTTCGGGGCTATTGCAATGACCAAGTTGAGAAAGGAGATTCTCCATGAGAGATATTTTTTTGTGTTTGAATAAGTCACCATTCGGTTGAAGGGTTAATTTACTTGAAAATTATGAAAGGATACAACATAATTGAATAACAAGATTCCTTCATTCACAGAAGTTATCCTTGGTTTTCCACACTGTTGCAGATAGATAGATAGATAGATAGATAGATAGATAGATAGATAGATAGATAAATAGATAGACACTATCTGATTTATATTAATATATATTTATATGATCTGACTGGTTATTTTAAAACTAGAATAAATTGAAAATAGCAATATAACTTTGGCATAATAAAATTAAAATTCATTTATAGATAAGATACTTTCAGATAAACCCATAACCTTACAAAATCTCTGTAAGATAAAAAGGCTTTCCTTTCCTTCAGAGTAAAGATGCAGTTATGTTATGGATTAAACGTTCATGAAAGGCAGTCTTTTAGAAGCAAATGTTAACAGAAATAGGTCCCTAATATTTATACCACTCTGAAAATAAAATAACTGAGGTAAATGGATTTATTGTAATAGTTAAAGTAGCAGAGAAGTAATTTTTCATTCAATTAGAGCTTTTGTGCTGTTTATTTTATTACCAGCCACCACCAGAGCTACAGTAAATAATTACAGAAATTCTGTTCAACTAACTGCAGAGGCAGCCAGATCTTGGAAGAAACCCTTCTACCCAAGAATTTATTTGAAATAGTAAACAACTCCATTAAAACAGGCCTCCCCAACTGCTGCCTGGCTGAACAAGCTCATAAAAGCAGCTGTTGCTTGTACATTGTCTCTCCAGTGCAACTAACCACCAAAATAAATGATTTTATTCCTCAGGAAGCCACATGTCATTGATGGTGCGTTTGCATAAAGTGAATTTTGCCCACTTTTCTGATTTCAAACTATAGAAGCTGGTAACACCTACTCTTCCTGTGGGCATGGCATGCCCTGAATACGACTAACTAACTGCCAAAGCATGAAGTTTAAAATCTATCTATTCTAAAACAGAGCACAACTTGTGTTACGTGAAAGAAGAAGGACTATTTTGGTATGAAAGATGGGAGCTCAGGAAACCTGTTGCAAATTGCCTCTTATTAGAGCAAACCATGTTCAATCTCAAAAAGTGGTGCTTCAAAGCACCTTTGTAACTTTTCCAACACCAATGGTCTTTCCAAAAAAGCATCTGATTGTAACACGAACACACCTCCTGCCCCAACAGCCCTGAAGTGCCATGTGGATGTTCTGTGGCCACCAACGTCCCTACTTTCCAGAGATTCATGAAAGAGATGATAAGGCTTTCACTGTCAGCAACAAGGGAATTCTGTTTTGAGAGCCTACACTACTCCAGACTCTCTCCTACTCCAGACTTTCACACTTGGAGGGTTTTGCTTGATTAGCTCTGAAACTCACACAGACCATTAATAGCTGAGCCATGTTTTTTGTTGCAGTATCCTCAGTCACAAAGCCATTGGCCTCATTCTCAGGAGCCTTCTCAAAACACGTTGCCAAAGCTTTGTCCATATTCAGTGCTGACATTTACTAACTCTGGTATCTGCTTGGCTGGTCTGCCTAAAACAAGGGGGCAGCCGGTGCCATTCCCTTATTTTCAGCCACGTACATCACACAGGAAAAATGAATGAATTGGGAGTAGACTTAAGTCATTTTGCTAGAGGTCTAATTGGCATCAGCAACTTGAAAACTGTAGGTAATCCAGCATAAACATTTGCAATATACTATTTCTATTAGATATTTTTCCGATGGGAATAAGATAGTCTGAAATTAACAGAACTCCTGTAGCTCCCAGAACCTTTATTAGGTAACCAAACATGCTATTTTACACAGTATATTTCAAAAAGAAAATTACTGCAGCATTGCACAAAAATGAATCAAGCCCATTGAATCCTGGCATGAATGTCTTTGGGTGAACTCAAGCTGTTATGTCTGTGGGATCAGCCCAGATACTGCAGAACCAGGATTAACCCAGATATTCTTTTCAAAGGTTTCTCTGCAGCAGATTTTAATGAACAGTGATGTGAAGTCCTTACACCCTGCACTGGCATCAATTTCACAGCGTTCTGAGTAAACACATGGGTTTCCTTGGTAAGCTTGGTCTCTTTTCGACCTGTATTTATGTCTTGCATAGGATTAGTTGAAATCCATATATTCAGGAAATGAACAATGTTCTAGCTAGCACTTCTGAAGGAAAATGGATGTGCTTATTTTGGGCTGTGTGAGCCAGGCTGTGGAACCAGATCAGGCTGGGGGACTATATTGAGAGCAGACTTGGAGGCCCTGGCTTGCTCAGAGGATAAACAGCTTTTCAAATGAGCAAAGTAGCCTGGTAGACCAAATACCATTTTGGTTATCACCCCACTCAGCCATCAGAATGCTCACCATAGCACCAAAACAAAATGCAGCTTGCTTGGCCTGTCTCCCCAGAGCAAGGGAATTACATGCTTTTACCCTGAGCCTGGGGCCTCCCTCTGTTAGGAAGGGCCCAGCAGCAGTCAATGAGCATGAACACTGCAACAGACAGACTTCTGCTGTTGCCTCATCGAGGTCTAGCAGCAGAGAGTTGTCTGGTGGCACAGTGAGGTGGTACAGGTAGCTCTGGTCATCACAACCACTCCCGTTAAAGCAAGTTTAAATGACAAGTGACGCCACTGAACGGAGAGGTGGAGAAGCTCCTATCATAACATGATGCTCCTCCTAGCACCTAGCTTTGTAGACATTAAGTCCAGCTGTGATTTTAGCTGAGAAAGCTGCCATTTTAGATTTCTGTACCCTGATCTCCCCTTAGCTTCATGTATGATTACTGCTCCTGCTGCAGGCTGTGAGCTAAACAATAGAGGGAAATAGTTAATTTTCATGTGTATCACTCAAGAAATCCAGACAGCAATCTGCATAGCAGGGCTGAAGTCAGTGCCAGTTTACAGCAGCTGAGGGGTTGACATCACTACACCACCTTGAGAGGTTTTACTTTTCCCTATGGATGATAATAAAATCAGTTTAGCCACAGCTATATCAAAATAAATTAGATTAAGTAGATAATTATCAGAATGGGCTTTCCAAAAGGCTCTGCTTAAAGAATTTAATGAAAAAGCATCATTCAGTTAGCTTGGAAACGGTTAATGTGATGGAGAAATTGCTCAGCTTTGCAGCAAAAAGAGAAAAAGCAAGCATCATGAAGGCACTGGAGAGGCATCTTACTGCCCTGCTGCATCATCCTATGGTCGTCAGAAGAAATTCTCCCTTGCCTGTAGCCAGTGAAATGGCAGCTCCTGTTGCTCCACACAAATTCAATCACATCATTGACTGATAACACCAAAGGCAGTCTGTGACATCCACAGATTTATGGTGAACCTGACAGAGCATTTGTGTAGGCTGCAATCAATTACTTGGGCTTAACTGCATCATGTTTACCAGAAAATGAGGAATAGTTTACTGAACGTGATGGCAGGGGCTTGATGAGGCAGGAGAAGGACCCTGCCTGTAGCATAACTTTGGTCTGGTCTCTGAGTGCATGTGTGGGCACAGAAGATATTCTGTGCACCATCTCCCCACACAGGTGCACTGTTCAAATACTTACTACTGCACAAGCAACTAAAATATCTTATTTTTACAAAAACATCCCAATTCACTTGCTGCAAGGACAAACTCTCCAGTCCTGATAATCTTTTTCAGATATTTTAATCATGGCAATTCCTCAGGCTTCCCTGCTGAACTAGTCTAATGAGATTCAACCCACAGCTGCAGGCTGGTTACAAAAAGATCACATATACATTTTTGTTATTCTTTTTTCTATGCAGAAATGTAAAGACAAACTGATAGGAAGAATAAATGGTAGAAATAACCAGGGTGACTTTCAAATGAAGCTATCTGCAGCTGTCATGGAGTCCAACAGGGACTGGGGCTGCTCAGCACCCTGTTAAATATCAAGGCACCTCTCCATGTAGGCACGCACATATGCATCAGACCCTCCCTGCATGCATGCATGCCCGTTTTTCTTATGCTATATATGCCTGATAGCTTCCTCCTACAAGTCAAGCTTTATACAGACACAGACATGCATGCTAATTAACATCTCCTCTGCAATACACACACACACACTCCCCCAAACATGCACACATACAGACACACACACACACACAACCTAATGACAGGCACCAGAAAAATCCAGCGCAGCTCTTCAGGCAGAAAAGCACTCACTGAAGCCATGCAGTGTGCACACCCAGTCCACAGCGATTGGTGTCTTATCATTATGTATAATAAATAACGGTGTTTAATAATAACAGCCCCGCCGTGCTGCCTGCGCTCACACCCTCCCAGCTCCATGCTCCGAAGCTGTCTCTGCAGCATGGTCCTGTGCATGAAACACACAGAATGAAAGGCACGCAGGACAGGATCACTGCAAGAGATAGGCTCCGGCAGTGAAAGCTGCTTCATGTCGGAGTGGGCTCTTCCCAGCTTTCAAACGTGTGATCTGCATGTCTAATAACGAACAGATTTAGTGAATCCATTGTTTCTGGCATCAGTCCCTTACCTTGAAATGCTGCAGCTGAAGTATCTGGTCCTCAAGCTGTTGTCTCTTGCCTTCTATTTCTGTCTGCCTTTTCCTTTTCTCCTTGGAAAAATAATTTGAGAGAGAGAGAGAGAGAGAGAGATCGCGTCAGAGAAACGGAGGCTTTAAGGATTGCAGATTCATAAGAGCATATAAGCAGTCAAACGCATCTGTACAGATGTCACCAGTCCCATTTCACCTGCTCCTCTGCCTGCTGGTATGCAAACAGCAGTGTCCTGGGAAGACGCCAGCCCCAGACTAGTCGGTTGTTCGCCAGCAAGAGAAATTCTCCTCGCTCACTCCCGGCAGTCGGAGCAGCAACAGAGTGCACAGTCCCAGAGGAGGGGAGAAAACAGGCATAACAGCTGAGAGAGAAGTTAAAGGGACAAAGATGTGCTTTTGCATTTGAGATGCTGGGCCAAAAGCATGGATTGCACGGTGCAATTGTGTGACACTGAGGGAACACGAAAGTGGTGGGTGGCATCACGGAGGAAGGGGGCTGGATTGCAGACTGTTCTATCCTGGCAAGGCTGGTGGTAAGGTTTTCCCTGGGCTCAGTGGGGAGAAGGTGTTTCTGAGAGATTGCGTGGGGTGTACCTGCAAAGTGAACGGGGTGGACACCACTCCCCATCCCCCTCCAAGTTTAAAATTCAAGCTACCAGCACACACCAGCAGCTGGCCTTTACTGGCACTCAGAAGTTGCGCTGACCAAGGGCAGCAAGGTCATTTCCACAGCTGAGGGTTTTCATGGTCGTGTTCATGAACCTGGTCACTCACCCGTGGCCAGGCTGCTCCCTGCAGCAGGCAGCAGAATGCCTCAGGTGTTGCAAGGAGAGAACCGCCTGCTTTTCTCCCCTGCAACACCTTCCTTCAGTGAAGGATCAACTGTTTGCCTTCCGTCAGTCTCCTGCACCTTGCAGCCAAGACAGGAATACTGAGTAGTAAATGGAGGCAGCCAGATAAGGGTATCAGCCTTATTTTTTACTGGAACAACATTTTATTACTTGTGAAAGCATGTTTTTGTTACTTAAATATTTCAGTAGCTGGAAGGTTGGGCTTGAAGACATTCGGGGATTCCTTAAATCCCCAAAGTAATTTTTTTGTCCCATCTCTAGGTGCCCCACAGATGCTCTGGGAATTGTATGCTTTCCAGGGATTTCAAACCTTCTTGTCTCTTCCTCAAGGGGTGTACATTAGGATGCTGCCAATGCAGAAATTAATTGTGTTTATACTGGATCTGAATCCAGAGCATTACATTTACAAGGAAGATCAGGATTTTTCTTTTTTTTAAAATTTTTTTTTTTAGATACCAGGCTCCCTAGAACCAAAGCAAAACATGGAGCTACATAACAATCTGGATCACTCCTGCCAAACAGTGAGACATCAGAACAGTCATGGGAGGGCTGGAGTAATGAAGCCAGAAGAGGCGAGTAGTCAAATGATGCATATGTCAAGCAGTTCTCTAATACACTGCAGGCTCTTACATGTTGCTTGTGTATATCTACATTTTCACACACACACACTCTCCGCTGCCTGGAGAACATTCCCTCTGAACAAAAATACTCTACTGAAGTTGTTTCAGAGAAAGAAATTGCCTTTTTGGATAACTAAAATGCGACAAACGGTGGCTGTCTTCAGCTGAAATGCAGAAGATGGCTTGCATTTGTGCACACACAGACATACAAAATGTATGCATACACCTTTAAAAATCCTTTGTTATATAAAATTGATAGCCTGTGGATCATCCCTCATATTACTCCTCCAATCCCCATCTCCCCTTCACATTTTTGAATGGAACAGGCCGTTTTTGGACGGCTCAGAGGTTCAAAACACCCAACACTCTTCAGGGATCTCTCCTGCCATTTTCTTCATTCTGCAATATTAACAGTGTACTTCAGAGACTGAAAACCAGAACTTGCTCTTTGCTATTTCCTTAAATAGCTGGCCAGCCATGGACCGGAATAAAGTACTTCTAAAACCTGTTCCAGTTAATGGCCTAATAGTCTCAGAATAAGAATAATTCTGCCCTGTTTGTGCCAAGCTGGCCGGATGACGGGCTGTCTGGATTTCACATATCTAGACATTAACACTTCACATCTGACACTCCACAGGCCAGCAGAAAACACCTACATCTTCACAGTTACTCGACTTACATTTATATGTGTGTATATACATACCTATAGTTGTATATTTACATATACATACGTGTGTATTCTACCCTTCACAAAAACCTTTTTGCTAAAGCACACGATTGGAATCACCACAGAACCTCCTCTGGCCGTTGGTGTCATGCCGTATAATGGATGTGACAAGACAACCTTATAAAGCATAGATGGAAACTTCTTTTCTTTGTGAGAAAGGGAAAGCACTTAAGAGTATTTTCCCCGTAGGCAGCAACACAGCAGGCACTAAAATACTCGAACTACTTACTAACTAGTGGGTTTCTGGGGAGTTAAATTGGAATATTGCTCGTGTTTCCATTTCGCTGGCTTTCAGTCAGCCTGATTGCACACCCCTACCCTCTAATTTTGCATCGCAGCTATGGCTGAGGAGTGTGACAGCAAGAGTATTTTTTTCTCTGAAGATTGAATGAAGCATGGCATTGGTAATAAGCTATCTTGATGACCTTCAGGTCACTAGATCGCCATCGATTTACATTTCTCAGAGGCAGTGAAGGACGTGGCTACATGTGATGCTGGTTTATATGGGTGTGTTCTGAAAAAAATGTGGTGGAAGGCTGGACTTGTTGACAAAAGCCCCAACAAAATCAACATGTCAAGAATTTCTAACATACAGTAGATGAAAGATGAAACAACACCCCCCCCCCCCCCTCCATCCTTATGCAGGACCCTGATTCAGAACTTTTACTGAAAACACTGGCATGTAAATCATGTGCTCACACCTGAGCACTTAAAGCATTTTTCTATGCTAAGACAGTAAATGTTCCTCATTACTCTGTTCACATACTTACAGATATCTTTTTCCAAGTATGCCTGTTAAGTTACTTATTTACTAAGGGTCCTGGCACCAAGAAAGCCAAGTGCTTGCTTTTTTTTTTTTTTTTTAAACAAACACGATCACTCTGGACAGCTTCAGTTAAATACATGTCCTCCTCTTCCCCGCCCCTCCCCCCCTTCCTTTCCTGCTATGCAGGGAGTAATCCATCATTACTTCAGCTAGCAGGTAGCACTAATCACCTCTGAGAAATAACCCCAAGAATACCCCTAATGTCCTGCCCTCCCTTGGGGTGCTCAAGCCATAAGGGGAAGGACAGGATGGCTGGGAGGATGCTTGGGTATATGAAAGACATTTTGCACAGCTCTTGCACTTTTTGATGGGGGTAGTAAAAACTGTCACCTGGGATGTCAAACACACGCACACACCTTGATGCTGTTCTGTGGACACCAAGTGCTGTTTTGTTTGTGTTTTTTTTCTAGAAGTGATTATAGAAACTAGGTTGAAAAGAAGTGGTGAAACAAGCATTGAAGCCAGTTTTACTGTTAATGTGGTAGATATAAAAGAAAAGATTTGTACCTAGGGGTGTGCTGCTTTTTTAAGAATACAGATAGTCGTCACAGATGGCTACCTTTCTGAAATGGTAGAGGAGTACCATTTTGGAGGTACACACAAGACACTCTGAACATTCAGGATGCTCATGAGTAAAATAAGATTTAAATCTTACAGCCCTGCCTTCACCAAAAAAATACTAGGAAAATATGAAAGCACTTGATGGTTTTACTTGCAGACCCAAATGATGGGAAAAGAACACAGGTCAAATGGCAATGGTACTCATATCCTGAAATCTGTTCCATGAAAATGAGACATGTGCTTGAGCATTTACACGTGGATGTGCAAGATGAAAACTGTAAACTTATTTTCTTTTCCAAAAAGTTTGATTTAGAAAAGGAATTAATTGCTGCTTAACACTAAAGGTGGCCAATGCCACTTTCTTATTACTAAAAAAACATATATATTGGATAATTAATGAGACTTCATGCACTTGGAAGAGAAAGAGGTGTCAGGGGGATAAAATAAAGATCTGTAAAATCATGAGTAGTAGCATGGAGACAAACAGTGGGCCTCTACTGCTTATTCTGTGTTCCCCTATAAGAAAAAAAGGGGCATCAAGTGGATGGGGCAGATTTAAAGACAAGTCACAGGTCTAATGTGGAAATCCCTGTCTCAGGATGCTGTGGGAACTAGAAGATGATGGGGGTCCCAGGGGAGCCTGGGGACACAGAGAAGGAGTACTGTGCAGTTTACTACACGAATGGAAACTACATCTGGTTCAGGAAGCCCCTGAGACACATATGGTTTTGAGGGTGTCTGCTAAGTTGTACGTTTTTTCTTCTCTCAGGCTCATGATAACACCACTGATTTTTTTTTCATTCATCAGAGAAGGGGTGCAGGATTTTTGTCTGAATCATGTGTTACATTTGATCAAAATAACCTACAGTTTAGTGTCAGACTTGTCAAACTGTTCTAGTCAAAAAAACCCCAAACAACCACAAACTAACAAAGAAAAAAAAAAGCCCAAAGCAAACATAAGACCTTGAAATAAACCCAAGTTACACCAAAGTGCTTCACTGTGACAGTGCAGTCACAGAATACTTCAGTTTTCCATTACAAAATCATTTTTGTTCTTGTTTAGAAATCTGCCTGCACAGTGTGGGAAGTGATACAGAGATTATTCAGCTCACGGAGTTGTAACTGTCTGCAGAGAAAAAAATGCACTTCTAAAGCTGTGTAAATCTTTGGGGCAGTAAAATCTTGGTAAAGCCCTCTGCTCTCCTTGCATAGGTAGAAGAACCTGATTTCTTTGGTTTAAAGCCAGATCAGACAGGTGCAGAAAGCATGCCATGGAGCAGGCCAGAACCAAATTCTATTCAGTTGTCCTCACTGAGAAAATACACATCCAGGTCTGACACCTGGCTAAGGCTTGTGGTGCAGGTATCCAGAAGAACATAGTTGGAAAAAGAGAAAAAATCCCCAACCAAACAAAAACCTGATGAGGGTCTTGTGACCCTCAAGGAGATGGGCAGCACCATACCAGAGAAGCTACCACCGGCAGTTGGAGTGAAAAGGTTCCCCACTGGTTTTATCCTGCACACCAAGTGAGTGTCCAGACCACCACAGAGGGTAGAAGAAGGGCAGCTTCTGCCTGTCGCACCAATGCAAAGCAAATGCACCCAAAAATGGAACAGGTGGATGGAGGAAAATTACAGTCTGCTCCAAAGCAAGGAAAACAGTCACAAAGAATTGTCTTCAAGGAACCACATGAATGTCTTCAGTAGACATTATTTTCTCCACTCTGCACAGTTGGCAGATACCATTCCCTGCTTATTTAAAGCTTACAGCTTTTTAGGGCAGCAAGTAAAGAAATAAACAAGCAAAAGAGCTGCTGACACCTCATTTTTCTGTTGCCAGTTCAGGGACATCCAGAACTCTGGGAGAAAAGGGGCATCTGGGTTCTGCTAAAGATTTCAACCTGCATTTAGCGTAATCCCAAGAAATCACTCCTCGTGGAAACAGAAAAATTTCCCAGGCACACGAGTTTCAATGACCATCTTCACCGTGGTGATGTCACAGGTCTCAGCAGTGAAATAAAATCTAGACATTTGTTTCCTGTTTTGCAGTCCAGGAGGAGTGGTTCACAGGAAAGAAAATAGTAAAAAAAGAGGAGGCTCGTTATATAATTATTCTCCCCTCTCTATTTTTGGTTTTTTTTTAATTTTTATTTTCCCCTTTCTTATTTTTCCCTTCCCACCTACTCCATTCCAGACTGGTCAGATCTTTTATTTTCCTGCTGTGTTTGAGGAGTGGAAACCTCACTCTCCTGACAGCAACCATTCCTACCAGTTTCAGTGACATAGCTCAATACTGCCTGCACTTTGCAAAAGGCAGTTCTAAATGTTTTCTGCTGCTGTACAAAGCATACAGTTGCAGTCACAGAAAAGGCAGGGCGCAGAACTGAAGTACAGGCATTGTCAGAGCAAAATAAAGATGCCTCCAGGATTGGTGGCAGGATGCCTTTCCTTTTTGGATCATCAATGCCCATTTTCATCACTTGCTGCCAGCAAGTGGAACCCCGTTCTGCTACGTGTATCAAGCTAGATCACCACGTGTGCTGTCAAGACCATGCTTAGTGAAAGTTGTCTTGTTACAGGTAGCCAAGCAGCCTCCATTGCAAGCTGACTCAGCATCTATATATTGGAATCCAGCTTCTGAACACAGTGAAACTACACTCTGTGCTTCCATGTAGCCTTTAAGAAACTGCCACCCTTTTTCACTCTTGCAGTTTTCCTGTGCCTGAGGCTTGTTACCTAAAGCACAGGTCCATTATTTTCAATGTCCTAGGACCACTGTGACTCATCTTAGTGGACCCTTTCTATACTGGAACAAAGCTAATTGTACCTTGTGAAGTTCTAGGTGGGATGCAGAGACAGCAGGAGTACAATATGCTGCTGCAATGCTTTCCACATACGTTCTATATACCTACATATCTTATGACAAAGCTGTGGCCATTTCCATCCTTGCAAGTAGATGGGTTATTTAGGAATCAACAACAGCTCCCAATTGCACAGGTGTAGCAGATAAATGCCAGAGGTGAGCATGCAAAGCCCACCTAAAAGATAAGGGCTGAGTTTAGCTCTCTTCCTTAAGCTTTTCATGGCTGTATGCACAGCAGAAAACAAAGGAGAGGTTGGAGACAAGGTAAACAGCAAACGGTCAGGTATGCCCTTCACCTCTCCCGTGTAACTGGTTTAAACTAGAGTTTGCTGTCACAAAGCTGGATTCCCATTACATGGTCAGCCTGCCACAGCACACCGTAAGTGTCTTGTCATCTTGGTTTTGGGCACAGAATAGACTTAAATCACACAGGCTGAGGCTGGTGAGAGAGTAAACATAAGAGCCTGGAAGTTATGGAAATGCTTTCTTTCTCATACATCAAAGGGGAAAGCACAATCACCTGCAGGGAGCTGAACCCCAAGGATGAAGAAAGAAAATCCCCTCAGGCCAAAAATATAACTTCTTTCATTGTAGTCTTGTATGTGTTCTCTTCAGTAGTCAGTGTTGGAGAAGTTAGTTGCTTAGGCACAAGAAAAAGAAAGGAAGAAAAAAAAGGGAAGAAATGGAGGGAATGGAATTAAAAATGGGGAAAAGGGAGGGAAAGGGAGGGGAAGTAAAGGGAGGGAAGGGAATTCCTGTAACCAACCAGTAAAGGATCAAACTGCAAAAGGAGCAAAAAGCAAATGTAAAGGATCAAACTGCAAAAGGAGCAAAAAGCAAATATCTCTGGTCTGCAGACCTCTTTCTTGCTGATTTCATCACTTGCATGCAGAGTAACAGGTTTTGCTTAGATGGCTAAAATATGCTTGAAAAATCCCTTGCATGATGTCGAAGGATGTGTTTCTCCTGTGCTGAGCAAATAGAGTCACCCTGCATCTGTGTGCACATTTCCCACAACCCAGGGTTCAAGTAAGAGAACTGTAATAGTCTTCCTGTGTGTTTGGGATTAGCTCTTGATCAGAGCTTCTGAGCATGGCTGCTACAAGCTCACTGCCAGAGCCATACCTGAATTAAGCAGGACAAAGCTGCCTAAGAGGACAAAGGATACTCTCTGGTGAAGACAGCAATGCAAACCAAAAATTTCAGCTGTCCTGCATGCTTATAATTATAGCTCCCTGGTCACTAAATGCAGCCACCATGACATACACAGACAGCGACCGCTTAATTAAAATCACCATGCATCTCAAAAAGCAAATACAAGGATGGCAGCACTCCCAGGACAACAGCTCTTAATGAAAAGTGATGAACAAGGGAAGGAATTTCCTTTCAAAAAACTCCCTCATTAGCATGTTTGAAATGGGCGATAATGGAAAAATGTCTCATTGAGATGATGAAGTAAAATTGTTTTATGAGAAAACATGGCTCCTCTGATATCGTATGGGGAAATTACCACTTTGATGGAGCAGTCATCCCCATTTTGATACAACCAGGACTTCACCTGCAGTATCCTCCTTTCACTGAATGTTACTGGGTCACTGGAAGCAGAGTTTCAGGTCTCACACAACCCATGTGCCTTTTTGAGAGGGACACCACCACTTCAGTCCTTGAAGTACAAAAACGTTGAGTTGACTTTTGTCCTTTCCTCCCAAGTTTGAACTGAAATTGAACATGGGATGAGACCCACAGATTTTCCTTCCCTTCAGCTGCCACTTTTTGCTACACATTTACAATTTCATTAAGGGTGTCAGGCTCTTAAGTAGCTGCTGAAAGGTGACCACTGGCACTTGAATCTTTTCTGGGAGATGTGACAGTGAATCAAACAGATGTCCCATGAATGTCAAATTCCCACCCCTTATTAACTCTACATCAGCATTTCTTCTAAAGCATCCAAGTTTTTACACTAACCCTGAAAATGGTAAGAGCTCAGGACCACCCGAGTCCTGTTCTATATCATCAATTATTTCTTGAAAGTGCTCAAAAGACCGCACACAGCACTTCAGTATAAATCATGAAATAGATGGATTTATCCATTATTTTGGATAATCCTTAATACCAGTCATAATTGAAAGGCAGATGAACGTCATTACCAAGCATCTACTTCAGCTAACCGCCAAGATCATAGCTGTGTAGCTTCCTAGCACTGTTCTCTAGTGTCGTCATCTAGCAAATTATTTTTCTTCCTAAAAATAAGGTGGAATTTTCTAGATAAAGTTGCATAGAAAAAAATTCTGAAATTTCTTCTGTTTTGTCCAGAAGACCAGAAAAATTCTGAAAGAAGCTGCTTTTAATAAACTGTAATTTTCTGTACTTTTCTTAAAAATATATTTAGGTTAAAGACCATTAAGCAGACTGATCTAAGTTTTCATTCATAAGAATGTGCAAGAAGTTTTGTCTAGACTGAGTAGACTATTTGTAGAAAACCAGTTCATAAACTCCCTACACTCATGTTGGACTTGGTTTAAATCCTTGCTGTTCAGTGTACACTTTTTCATTGCTGCTGAAAAGGAGAAAGTCAGGATTTGGTTGGTATGGGCTTAATTTAATCACATTTCCACAGCTCCAAAGAAAACTTGTCTCTTTTGTACCCTCATGTCTTGTACACTCCTTAAATACCTCTTCATGCTGCCAAATAGGATGTTGTAAAGCTTGGGGAAGCATCTCTGACTGCAGCAAGATGCTGAATGTGCAGAGAAACACTCATGCAAGGCTGACCTTGACCTACAAAGCAGGTACTGATCCTAATGTTATGGCAACCATTAAGGAATTTTTAACTCTTGCATTAAGAAATGAAAAATAAATTATAAATTATTTATAAAGTCAAGACATCCAAGATGAATCTGTGATTCCTTGTGCTGGTTATGTATGTATTATTTTTCACTTCATATAAACTTAAGATTGGAAGTGCCAGGACTGTGATTTCAGTTGTTGCCCCCCTCTATTCAGTTTAATTGCACATATGACAAACAACGTAAACTTCCCTGATACACAGAATATGAAATGGGAAGAAGAAATAGCATTTTCTGTGGTGGAAAGGGAAAAACACTGCTCTGGTTGGTCAGCGTGGGGCAATGGCCAGGACCTGCAGGGACAACACTGGCACTAATTCTGGTATTGAATCACATCCAGCTTTTTTGCTTTTACCAAAGTAATGGTAGAAAAGACCTGAATGAAGGAAGTAATACACAGAGTGGGGCTATGTGGTTTAGTCCTTACAGTCCGATTGGATTAGCCACTTACTTTAGTGGCTCACACCAAAATGTCTTCACTGAGGCTTCCCCCTCACTTGTGAGCATGTTAGCTTGCCTGATGACACGGAGGCTTTTGTCACTGACCAGCATAGCACCACGCCAGACCTTCTATGTTGCAGGACTGTACTGTTGCACCTGTACTGTGCAGAGCCCCTCTGCTGCGGAAAAACACTTTTTCTTGCTTGTGAGACAAAGTTATGAGCTCAAACCCCTTTATTTAAACTTGGTCTCATGTTCATCGTGAGCTAAGGATATTCATATCATCTGATGCTTGGGGTTCCGCTGATGTAAGCTGCAGATTGTTGCTGTGTTTGAGTCGTAACTGCCTTGATTTACACGAAAAAGAAGGAAGGAGAGAAACTTCCTTGCAAGCACAGTGGGATGCTGTTGAGACCCTGAGAAATCCCACCTTCCAGCTGCCATTGTTCTTTCAAACTGGTGATGCTAATTAGGTGATATGCCAGTTCACACAAAAGGCCACTCTGGCTATTTCTCTTTCTTTCTGTAGAACTTCAAAAGGGCCTGGGTTCCTCTTACTTGCTGGCCAACCTTGAAGATACCACACATTTATATCTTTTGAAGACCTACACAGGTCTGAGAAGGCACCAGTGACCCTTTTCAGTTAGGGAGCAACTCCCTTATGAGTCCTTGAGCCCAACGGGGTTGCTGGACATGCCATCTCTGCCTCCTCTCCAGTTAATCAAAGGGGTCACATTACTCCAACATGAGACCACAGAGAGACCCGAGACCATAAATGATGAACACAGTTGTGACTGAGAGGGTGGATGCATCTATGTGCTTGGCAAAATAGCATGCTCAGTGTATGATCAAGGTATGCTAAAAATCCTACCCAGCCTTGGCCTTGGCATCTTGCTTATGCAGAACATAAAAGAACTGGCTTCATCTCCAGCCAGCTTACTTCTGGAAAGCTTATTTAATCTGACAGGTGTAGGATCACATGCCTCAGCACTGAAACTTAGCGGTATGCGGTAGGTATTACTGCTATGTCATTCCTTTATATCAGGCATCCCAACTCTTTCTTCATGAATAGGAACAGTTGGGACATTACACTACGGATTGCATAACAAATTCATCTGCTGGCCTCTCCTTGCACCATGAAAGGCAAGACTACCCTGGTCCTGGCAACACGAACACACCCCACAGCAGCGTCCTGCCAGTGTGTTGCCTTAAGTAAGGAAGAACAGGTAAGTATATGAAACCTGCAACACATGTTCACTGGGCTCTCCAGGGATGGAGTGACTGCAGATCCTGAAGGCTCACAGCTGTAGGTCATGGTGTCTTCACCCCCTTCAGAAAACTGCCTATATTTCTTGGTGATTTGCATCCCTGTAAATGCCTGGGAATTTACAGCTTCAAGGTCATCTCAGCAACCCATATGACGCTGTGCAGTTTGAGCAGGCTTGTGTGTAGAGGTACTCAGGGTGGGGGTTGAAGCAACACAGCCTGTACAATCTGGATGAATTTCATACTTATCTGACACACCTGTCAGGTTGATAAAACTGGGAAACACTTGAATGGCTTATTAAACAGCAAACAGTGTGGAAGGGACCCCCAAACCAACACACGTGCAGATACCACAAGAAGCTTCAGGGATGAGAGTTGATTACTGCCTCTTCCTGCCCATCTCCTCCAGTGAGAGCAACATGGACTCTCCTCCTGAGCCCCAACAAGATGCCAAGAGGGTGCTGTTTAACTGCTTCTGTGCAAGCCCTCTGCCTTTGCCTGGGACTTCTGGGGACCTCCGCCCTAAGGTGGTCTCATTATTGTGTACCCTCAGATTTCAGAACAGCTTCTCTCCTCCCTCCATGGGCATTTCTGTCAGTTTTGCTCTTCTGTTACCTTGAAAATGCATCTCTGCACCAATTCCTCACAGGAAGCTGAAGGAGGGGAGACTGCAAATGCAGATGGGTCCCCTCCCCAGAGTCACATTCTTTCTTCCTCCTACCATTACTCAATCCTGACGTACAGGACACACTATTTTGCATACCTAAGCTTCCCCAAAGAAGGTCAGATCCTTCTCTGTGGTTGCCTCAGGAGGTTTATCACCCTTCCTTCATGCTTGTTTTCTTTCAGGTCTATGTGAAATGTATGTTTCTATTTACTCAGCTCCTGGATTCAGGTGCAAAATACAGCTGGTGGGCAGGTTTTGACATTTTATGTAGTTTGTACATTCTGATCTTCTGCAGGAACCTGTAGAAGATTGTGAAGGTCTGATCTCCAAAGCTGGCTACACCCCTGAAGCCATAGCACAGCAGAGCAGCAGGCCCCAAACAGTCTATCCCACCACCCCTGCATCTGCTCTTCAGCCTGAAAGACACTTATCAGGGAGATCTCTGACCTTTTAAATGGAAAGACCTTAAGAAATGCTCAAAAAGCAAAAGATGTTGAAGGATGATGGCCAAGAGAGAGGGAAAGCACCACATAAATTCAAGCACCTGCCTCTCATACACTAGTGTAAGGTCACTTTGTCACTGACATCATGTATGTGCCCTGCATTTAACAGCATGGTGATCAATTTCGAGAGCAAAAAGCTACCTTGCTCTATAAACTACATTTAATGATCTTTGCCCTTGGTGGCCAGGTTGCTCCACAACTTCTGAGACAATGCTGGCTTTGCCTTAGCAGGACTGACTCTGCTAACTTATGGAGCAGAGACATACAATTTCTGGGCATGTTCCTGCTAAACCTCCTCAGAGATACTCTATTACACTAGTATAGTCCTCAGAGAGTCTCTTTTTTCAGCCAGAGGAAAAGGAAAAATGAAGGAGAGAAGAGGGACAACAACAGCTCCCCACCTAACTAATGGGAACATTTTTACCAGAATAAGGCGAGATTCAAAACTCACATTTATTTCAAAGTATGCAAAACCCAGTCTTTCTGAAAAATGCTCTGTGTTTTCCCTGTGTCTTCATGTTTTCCAGAAAACTGCTGGCTCCTCACTGAACTACTGCTTATAGCAGTTTGATGGCTGTGCCACAACCTGAAGAGCCAGGTTGCTGCAGAGCCCAGATGGGACACAATTACAGGTCTGAGCACAATGCTGCACACAAACAACTTGCATGTCTTTGCAGAGACCTGCAGGATGGGATGTAAAACCAGCACTTGTGGACCACTAAGGAAAGATATAATCAGTGCTTTTCCAGGAATGACTAGAGGGTTTGAGAGGAGTGCTGGGAATTTATTTTCAGGTACAGAAGAAGGGATGAAAAATCCTCCTACTCTGGGCATTATCACTTGTATGATATATAATTCAGTTATCCCTCACAATGAAGGAAGCTGGGGGAGGTTTCTGTGGAGGTCTTATTGTTAGTTGATCACTAGTCCTGCATAGGCAGGAGCTGCTGAGCTCTGTAGAAAAGTCAATTCCCACAGCTCGGGTCAGCATCACACTTGGATGTAAGTCCCTACATAGGTACCAAGTAGTTCAAATGAGGAGGGGAACCAGAGGACTCAGTGATGCCAGGCAGCAAAGATGGTTTATTTTTTCCTCATATAGTGTTTCCAAATCAGACTTAGGATCCAAACAGTGTGTAGTGTTAAAATATAGGTCATTTAAAAAGAATCATGGAATCACAGAATCACTAGGTTGGAAAAGATCTTTAAGATCATTGACTCCAACTGTTCCCGTCCTGTGGTAAACCATATCCCTAAGTACTTCATCTACCCATCTTTTAAACACATCCAGGGATGGTGACTTCATGCTCTCCCTGGGCAGCCTATTCCACATCCTGACAAGCCTTTCAGTGAAGAACTTTTTCCTGACATCTAATCTAAACCTGCCCTGGCACAGCCTTCTGCCATTTCCCTTTGTCCTATCTCCTGTCACCTGGCTGAAGAGACCATCATCCACCTCTCTACATACTCCTTTCAGGCAGTTGTAGGCAGTGATAAGGTCTCCCCTCAGCCTCCTCTTCTCCAAGCTCCTTCAGCTGCTCCTCATATGATTTGCCCTCCAGCCCCTTCACCAGCCTGGTTGCCCTTCTCTGCACTTGCTCAAGGACCTCAATGTCCTTCTTATGGTGAGAAGCCCAGAACTGGACACAATACTCGAGGTGTGGCCTCACCAATGCCGAGTACAGGGGCACAGACCTCTCTAGACCTACTGGCCACACTATTTATGGTACAAGCAGAAGATTGCCTCCATCCCCAACCACTCATGCCATTTGCTGCTGTTTCTTTGGTGGCCTCTTTAGACCTCTAAATCCATAGTAGAGACAGCACTATCCATGCTATCTTCACTGGGCTCCCAACTGCTCCGCCAGCAGAGATGGGAAACTTTATGCAATCTGCAAGGCCCCTGTGGCAGAGACAGTTTCACTGTTCTACATTTGCACAAAATCTAATGTAAAAAGGTATTAGCTATTGCCTGGGGTTTTTATAACAGCAACAGTTACACAAGTGGACTTAACCAGTGTGCACAACAGTTCTGGTCAAAGTAGACGGACTCCCAAATGCTGAGCCCAGGTGGATCAAAACCTGGCATTTTGGTTTTTTGTTTTTTTTGTGGCTCAGATTCTTGGACAGGTAACTTGGAGAGATGTAGCTTTGTGTTCCTCCAGGAAGAAACAACCAGAATGCACCTGAGCTTTTCCTTCTGTCACATTTCAGTAGGTGAGTACAAGCACAGTGGAAGCTCAAGGAAGAGCACACAGTGTTTGTCATTAAGCCCTAACCATATTCAGCTGAGATACAGATGGATACCGATGACATCAAGATGTTTTCTAACTGTCAGGAAAAAAGGTTCCTGAGATGGTGGCTCATGAAATCAGGGAGGTTTTCCTCAAAGACCTGCTCAGGTTTTATAACTTGTTTATATGAATCAAGATGTTTTCCACTGAAGAACACTAGTTTGTCACCCTAAAGAAAACAGTAGAACTTTCAGTATATTATCACCAGCATTTTCAAATGGTTTCACCCACTGTCTTTGATATGAACAGAAGGAGGTCACTGTTCGCACTTCTACAGTGTGTGCTCTTCTAGGGTAACAGAACAAACACAAACTACATCACTGATCCCGCAAGCATCTGCCTCCTGTACCCCGGAAATCATTTGCGATTCACTTTTGACAAGGCTCAGCTTGCTTGCAAAATCACCCCTGGAAATAACAGATTTCTCCCATTTGTGGACAGCATTCACAGCAACTAAAATGTAGGAATGACAAGCTATAAGTCTAGTTGCATACCACAAAGAAAAGAGGGCACAGGACTAAGATAAGGTAAGGCAAGCTGAGATTGCTTAACAGGGCATGCACATTGCCACCTGTGATGGCTTGATCCTGGCTGGAGGCCAGACACCCAGCAAAGCTGCTCTGTCACTCCCTTTTTCAGTTGGATGGGGGAGAAAATATATATTGAGAGGCTTAGCAGTCGAGATAAGGACAGGGAGAGATCATTCCATGTAACAGGCAAAACAGACTCAACACAGAATAAAGGAAAGAAAACCCTCTGATTGATGACACTGCCCTGCACACCCAGTGACACCAGAGCTGGGTAAAGCACCTTCCCCCCACCCCTCCCTTCTTAGCAGACTTCACTTCAGTCAGGATTTCGCTCCCTTCTTTCCCCCCACTTTGGCATGGGGAGGGGCAGGGGCTGGGGAATGGGGGTTTCAGTTAGACGATCTCCAGAGGTCCCTTCCAACCCCCACCCTACTGTGATTCTGTGGCTACATTCACCTGACTAGTGTTACGTAGGACAAAACATGGTTTGTACTCTAGGCTAGTTACTGACCATCACCTAAAAGGAGAGCCTGGAGAGCAGGCAATTTGAGTGTGCTTTTGCCAGATGGTAGAAGAAGCATCCCAGTTTCTAGGAGCTCCTTCTGGAGATAACTCTACACAAAATCTGGCTTGTGCTTTCTGGGGAAAAAAAAGTAGTAACTTTAATAAACTTCTTCCTGCTGACCCTTTTGGTGAGCACTCAAAACCACCGTTGATGACAATGGAACAGATACTCCTGTGGAAAACAAATGACAGAACAGAAGGTAAACATTGTAGAAGAAAGATTTTCATCCAAAGGTTAGGAAACCTCTTTACTAGATGCCTTCAGGCTTGAGATCTGCTCTGCTCTGTGTTGTGGTAACCACCTGCTCAGCATCCCTACTGAAAAGACTGAGGTATTTCCTAGAACATTTATTAGTGTCCAACCAATCCTACTCAACCACACATGCTGACTTGTAGGACCTTTTCCTCCAGGACACGTTAAATATGGTTGTCATGGTCCTTGCTTGTGAAATGAAGGTAATTATTTATCATAACTCTTCAAAGCACATAGTCAATCACTTGACTGTAACAACTATCTCAAATAGTTATGAGCAGCTGGAACAGAACATCTCTTGGTTGCCACCCACAGAATATATAATTTGCTCCCCATAATCTACACTTTTTCTTCAGGAGCTTCCACTTCAGTGGCAGAAAACCAAGAGAGAATCCAAAGCAATGCAGCACAACATTTCGGTGCTACTGTCTCCTTTGCCTCACTTTTCTAGGTGCAGATTAAAGGAGATTATTCTGGCACAGTGGCTGGACCCCTGAAGATTCAGGCTGTCACACGCCTGGAGCAGGGCTGTACTCCATATCTCATTTAGCTATATCTGTTCAGGTCTAGATGATACCTTGCCAGGGTTTTGGGACACTGAAGGTAATAGAAAGAGCTTTAGGGGGTCTCTACTTTTTTTTTTTTCCCCCACAAGCTATTCAAACCTTGGGAAGTTGCACAATGTGAGAAGAGCTGCTGGGAAGCATGCTGAACTCTTTTCATCACACAGCGGCATTGCTGCAGGGAAATGCTCCGAGGTATCAACAGTGCAGAGAATTTGAGCTCTAACGGGGAATCAGTAGGAGCATTTGAGCTCCTAAAATAAGAAACTTAAAATAAATTGGCATTCCTGGAGCTGTGATTTCTTTTCTGGTCTGTCTTAGGAGCTGCACAATGCTACGCTGTTCTTTGCAGATAAGACTGTGTTTCATCTTTAACAAAAAATAAGACATGCATAAAGCAACAAGCATAATTTCTTCTGAGTCCCTCCCCACATTATTATTCTTTAGGAACCAATGTAGTTAAGTAGGTTGGAGGATAAAATGACGATCCATAGAGTCTGCTTCCTGCTGTTGGTTTAGCACTTCTACTATTTTTAGCGTTCTTCTGAGAACTAGAAATATGTTTTGATAAAGATACCATCTTCTAGGCAGGGACACAAATAGTGAATCAGTCTATTCATATTAACGTCACGAGAACCATCACATCCAAGCCAGCACAGGGCAAAGTTCTCTGCAGTACATGTTTTCTGTTTTTCATCAACAATTTATTCTATTTGTGTGAGGCAATCAAGGGCTTGGGCTCGACTCTGAGTCCATGCATATCCACACTTTAATCCCATTGCCAGGGTTTATGCCTCAGGTCTACACTTTAGTAGGAGATAAGGCTATTTGGTTTTTTGTTTTCTTGTAGCTAGCTATGGTCAGAGCAGGGTAGTCTATAGATCATGTGGCTCACGTTCCTCCTGGAAGGCATTTTGTGAACTGCAATTTTCAGCAGCAATCTTGAAGACTGATTCAAAACCTCCATGGGCAAAAAATCCTGGTGCTGCTCTGCCTATAATAGATGCCTACTTAGTGTTAAATCTTTTGTATATAAGGTCCTTCAAGCTTTGGAAACTGTAAGATGTGGGATATAAAAGCACTTTCAAGAGCAAAACCTTTTGCAGAGATGGAAAAGATTGGCAAATATGCTTGGATTAGAAACATCTATTTTATAGTTGACATCTCATAATAGTATTTTTCTTGAACCTACCCCTCCTACTAGTCTACAGACAACCCCCTGTCCTCATAAAATTTACTAACAGAAGAAAAATTCCAATAGACACACACACACACACACATCACCATTGAAGAAGAGGATGTCAGGAGAGCAAAAGAAGAAATGACCAAGACATAGAATTTCTCAGCACCTGTCCATTTTCCCCATGTCCCACACTACAATTCCTGTAGAACGAATCACAGGAGGGTAGGGGTTAGAATGGACCTCTGGAGATCATCTAGTCCAACCCCCCTGCCAGAGTAGGATCACCTAAAGCAGGTTGCACAGGACAGCATCCAGGCGTGTTTTGAATGTGTCCAGAGATGGACACTCCACAGACTCTCTGGGCAGCCTGTCCCAGTGCTCTACCACCCTCCAAGTGAAGAAGAATTTCCCTCATATTGAGAATGGACTTCTTGTGTTTCAGTTTGTGACCTCTACCATTTGTCCTGTCTCTGGGCACCACTGAAAAGAGTCTGGCCCTACTCTCTAGACATCTGCCCTTTAGGAATTTATAAGCATTGATGAGCTTTAGACTAAACAGAGCCAGCTCTCTCAGCTTTTCCTCATACAACGGATGCTCTAGTCACCTCATTATCTTCATAGCCTTACACTGAAAATGATTTTTGGTATTTGTCTGAGTAATGCAATTCAGTACAAGGGTACAGATATAGCCTGAAGTTTACTACTTCCTTTCCCCTCACCTGAATAAGGTCTTGACTGTTTGTTTTGTTGATTCTTTTCCCTGTAGCATCAGCTGTCCCAATAAACTTTGATTCATTTCTTTCTGACATGAGGATGCATGCATATATGTTCTTGAACAGAGACAAAGAAGCTGCCAGAAAAGTCCCATTGCTAAACTGAAGAATTATTGGCCACCTATCAGCTGTCCACTGCAGTATCAGCTTTTTTTTTTTTTTCCATTTTCATATAAGCAGAATTACTCCCTAATAATCTGCTTTAAATGCTAAGAAAAATAATAGGACTGTAGAATCTCCTGAATTGGAAGGGACCAATAAGGACCATCTCCAACCAACTCCACTCCACATGCCAGGCAAGTCAGAGCATGGGACTGAGCGCATCATCCGTATGCTTCCTGAACTCAGCCAAGCTCGATGCTGTGACCACTTCCCAGGGAAGCCTGTTCTAGTGCCCAACCACCCTCTCAGTAAAGAACCTCTTCCTAACATCCAACCTAAACTTCCCCTGTTGTACCTTCATGCATTTTTCTCAGGCTCTATCACTGGTCACCAAAGAGAGATCAGCACCTACCCCTTTGCTCCCCCTCCTCAGGAAGCCACGGACCATGATGTGGTCTCCCCTCAGACTCCTCTTTTCTTCATGCTGAACCAACCAGGGGATTTCAGCCCCTCCTCATACAACTTCCCCTCCAGACCCTTCACCATCCTTGTTGCTCTCCCATGGACACTCTACAATAGTTCTGTGTCCCTTTTAAACTGTGGCACCCAAAACTGCACCCAGTACTCAAGGTGAGGCCTCACCAGCGCAGTGTAGATTGGGACAGTCCCCTCCCTGGCCCAGCTGGCCATGCCGTGCTTGGTGCACCCCAGGATACAGTCGTCCCTCCTGGCTGCCTGGGCACACTGCTGGCTCATGTTTAACTTGCTGTCAGTCAAGACCCCTGGATCCCTCTCAGCATGGCTGACATCCATCGTCTGATCCCCTAGTCTGGATGTGCAGCCAGGGTTGCTCCTTCCCAGATGCAGAGTCTGGAACTTGCCCTTATTAAATTCGTGCTGTTGGTGACTGCCCAGCTCTCCAATCTGTCCAGAAATTACTAGCAGTTTGCAATATTAGACAGCTGTGCTGACTTCTGAGTACCCACCTTTCTTCCGAGAGCATCAAACTGGAACTATACACAGCCAAGTACTGAACCACTTTTTTGCATATGGGCCTGTGTTCATAGCATTTTAATAATAAAAAGGCACCTCTAAAAAACCCAAGGCATTCACTTTTTTGGTCATGTATTTTCATCATGGCCCTACTTAGGCTGAAAATGCATCACATTAGTATTCCTTGGGGACATTGAAGTACCCTCTGGCACTCTTTATGGGCCACTGGATGGCACTAGCATCCAAAATATCACTGCCAGCCCAGCATTTGTTAGGCCAAGACACAAAAAACTTTGCTCTTAAAAAAACCCCCCTCAAACCATCAACCCCTTGGCAGCCTGTAACACTGTTTCCATCCCTGCCAAAATTGCAGAAGTCGGAGGAAAAGTGACCCAAACCACTGCAAAACACGTCACTTAACTGTTTACCATAGCTGTATGCCAGGAATTTTGGCTGCGCCAAATCTCTTTTGCAATTTGTGGCCATAAAGCTGCACTCGAAAAGTCATGTAAGAAATGGGTTAAATTCTGCATTTGTAGGATGGATGCAACTCCCTGTGCATTGTGTGTTAGGGGAGCAGAAAATAGTGTGTCATTATCTTCTTTTGATCTCTGCATTAGAAATGGTCCACCTGCTCCTGCTTTTATTAGTATCTTAATGAAAAAACTGAGGGTTTTTTGCAAGAAAAGAGGATGTTGCAATGTGGGGGAAATTATACTGGACTGAAGTGAGAGAAGCAGCCTGCTGCTGCTACGTGTGCTCCAAATGGTGATGATGAGCACGCCAAACCTTCTCACTAGCGTTTGAAGAATCAGGCTCTGTCCTTTCCTTTAGGTACCTTGACATAATAAAGGTGCTTGTTGTCCGCCTCACATTTGTCCCTGATTTAGGATAAAATGGGAAATGTGGATATTTTTTTTTCCTCCCCTGCAATACTGGAGACACCCTGGAGATGCTAGAAGTGGGACACCTCTCCTGAATGATTAACATGGCGTCTCTAGGTGGCTGGTGGAAATGATTTTTAAATGCGGAGTCTGTGGAGCAGTTGTGGCTGACTGGCAAACTTGCTCCATTACGTCAACAGCTCGGGGCCTCTGCCAAGTCCTTAAAGCTCTGGGAGAAATCCATTCTTTCCAATGAAACTGCATCCAGGGCAGCAACGCGCCACCCTTTTGTACCCACTCAACAGGAGTCATTCTTCGCTTTGCTTCATATGGCAAACAGGGAAAGCTGTCTTACATTTAATATGTTCTCAGGAACGATACTAAGTCCTGTTGAATGACACGTTTCAAAGTGTGAACTTGTCTTTCAGCAACTACTTTGCCTATAAAGAGCCAAAAGTAGAGGGAGAAGGAGAAGGAAGGAAGGGTGAAATAAAAGATGGTAAATAACAGTTAAACCAGACAAAAGGTCTCTGTTTCTGGGTGCAAATGACGCACAGCTGGTTTACAGCTGCACTGTATTCCCTTGGAAGGTAGGGCACTGGGAAATGCAGTAATACTTTTGTTACCATCAGGACGGTACAACCGACTGGAAGGAACTGAATGCCCTTGTTCTCTGATACCTGTAAAAATTGTAATAAAAAATCCATTGGTTCCCCACAGCCTTCTGCGTCCTGAGATAGGCTGTCAGGCAGATGATGGCAGGCTGACCGCTGCTTTGCTTTCAAACGATTCTCAGCAAAAGGTTTGGAGGAACATCCCAAAACCTGATTTTGAGGACTGACCAGAAGCATTTCAGACAGGGATTTGAAAGCGAAGACAAAGATATTAAACCCTGCTGTAAGGCAATCCAGAACTAATGGCAAGCTTCCCCTTGACTTCAGCAGGCTTCAGACCAGTCTTTCTGTCATTTTCTTAACCTCACAACAGCAAAGCCTGGCACTCTACTTTTTTTCATCTCCACCCCTTTCCCTTCCCTTCCCTTCCCTTCCCTTCCCTTCCCTTCCCTTCCCTTCCCTTCCCTTCCCTTCCCTTCCCTTCCCTTCCCTTCCCTTCCCTTCCCTTCCCTTCCCTTCCCTTCCCTTCCCTTCCCTTCCCTTCCCTTCCCTTCCCTTCCCTTCCCTTCCCTTCCCTTCCCTTCCCTTCCCTTCCCTTCCCTTCCCTTCCCTTCCCTTCCCTTCCCTTCCCTTCCCTTCCCTTCCCTTCCCTTCCCTTCCCTTCCCTTCCCTTCCCTTCCCTTCCCTTCCCTTCCCTTCCCTTCCCTTCCCTTCCCTTCCCTTCCCTTCCCTTCCCTCCCAAAAGCCACACACTGATTTCATCCTTGCTGCTTGCTCTCTTGGCCCACACATTTGTGTCAGTGCCTCTAATAATCAGAATTTGCTGGGATAAGATGTGGCGATTATGTATTCAAAAGCTTTTAACAACACATACCCTGCTGCTTGTCTGACACACTTAAGGAAGTTCTTGTGCATTTATGTGAGTCCCTCTGGCCTCCCTGAGATAGGTGTCTAACTGCTGCTCGAAATGGAGTCATGGTCTATAAATTTCAGCAACACCAACCCTGAAAGCAAGTTCCCTGTGCATATGATTTGTTGTCTGATATGACAGAGGAAAAATTATAATATTTATTGAACAGTAACTACCTCCTGAGGCACAAAAATAATTTCTTCTGCAAAGAAGAACCAAAAGATTGTAAACTTCTGAGTCAGGATGAAGTCTGGAGGCTCCTCTTTTGAGCTACTTAGCCTTTAGTATTATTTCTGACATGATACAGTAGTCTGTCTCTAACTGGGCTCATGTAAGACAAATTCTAACAGCTATAAAAAGCTTCAAAAAGTACAGCTATGAAACCCGAGAATATAATTTTTTCCCACCAGGAGTACATCATGAGCCACTCTGAGCATGGATGTCAACAGCTTCTTTGTTGCATTCCTCCCAGAAGACTCAAAGCTGGGAAAAGTCAAAAGCACCAGCTTCCTCCTTCTGAAGTTGTGCAAGAGCCTTTGAGGTTTCACTATTAGCAGCCTCCTTTTGCAAACTGTTTATTCCAAGGAACATTAATTCCCCACATTAAGGTTAACCAGTGGTTTCCTTAAGGCAGCTGAACCACTGCCCAGAGGGAGATGTGACTTTGGGATCGCTGTCATGGGCATGTGCTGGAGTTGTGGCACAAGCTCAAAATCTGACTCAGAGCTCTGCAGTGCCAAGGGAAGGTCATGTTTGACTCCAAAGATAAGGAATTGTTTTCTGATCATTTCCAAACTCAGGATAGGCATCTCTATGCTCTACTAAGCTCATTAAGGAAACATTTGGTTTATTGACCATCAGGAAGAAGTTATATGTGTGCTAATAAGTACATACTTAAAAGATGAACTTGAGGGCTTTTTCCTCAGTGCCTTTCACACCACTATTACTGGGTGTGCAGCTTGACATATGGCAATAAAAATTTGCAGGTAGACTGCAATTTCCACCACAGGCAGGTTGGATATTTCCCTGAAATCTGACCTTTTAAACTACATTAATAGATTCTGGAATAATAAAAAAAACCCCATTGATTTTCAGTTGCTTCACAAACAAAAACATACAATGAGACTTCTTTAACGTAATTTCTCCATGGCTGGGATTTCCACTGACACAGCTGCAGGTTTCTGCAAAAGGAGAATATATGGAAAATACAGATAGTGATATTCATATGGAAGCAGAAGGGTTTGAACCACACAGCAAGGCTGACAAAATCAACAGTTTTTCATGGTATCATGCAAAGAAGCTGCCTAACGCCTACCTATAAATAATGATAACCACAAAGGTCTTTCTGCTACTCAGCCTAAGTCCAAAATTTTAAAAATGGCAAAAAATCAGTGAAGTAACTGCAAAGGCAGGATATTTTTTTCAGCTTCTGCATCAAGCTTCCTCCACTGGTTCAGCTTTGCAAATAATTTCCAACCATCAATCAAGAGGCAGGTCTGTGGAACATTATCTTCTGTATTCCAGATGTTCACAGTCAAACTAAGATTTGAATCTGTCCACTTCCTTTCCTCTTGCTAAGTTTTCTTATTTGCAGGAGTGTTCTCTTACAGTGGGTAAAGGTACTCATGCCAGATGCGCACCTCTTCTAGCAATTGTTTGAACTCCATTTTATACAGAGAGATAGTATCGCCAGAGAAATGAAAGAAAATACTTCTTCCCTTCATAGTTACCAAGTATGTCATGTCTGTTTTAGCTTTCTAACATGCTATCTAGGAGAAAATGTTATGTACAAAAGAAAACCCTAATATTTTAAAGTGGAAGTTGTCAGAGAATTTCAAGAGTCAGGCAACAAAGGCAGAACGTTCCAGATATATTTTGCTCAGGACTCATATACCCAGGGACCTCTTTCAAAGCAATCTTTTCAAAGTCAGGACCTATGTCTTAGTGCAAGTGAAGGCACAGGCACCTATCAGCTTCCCAAAAGACTTCATTATTGCAGGAGATTACTGCTTACCATTTGCTTGTAACTTCTTACCAGAAGCTACGGTGCTCTGCAGCAATGTTTCTGTTCTGAGGCACCTGCCTCAGTGGAATGTCAGCCACCTTGGTTAAATGGAGGAAACATTTCCAGTTCCACTGACTGTGAAGCCTCTACCAAAACATGGTCTGTTACCTTGGTGTTGTCACCCCCTCAGGGCTGCAGGTGGGTCCAATGCACCCGACTATATGCCTTTGCTCCCTCACAATTTAAGAGTAATACACCAAGCATTCCTGAAAATGCTGATCCTAACCCAAGCCGAATGTTTCTTTGCGCTTCTCCAAGCATGTTGCTGGCCCCACCACTTTTGTATAAGAATTAAAATTAAATTAAGAAAAATTACATTAGAAAGGGACAGTTTCCAATGCACAATGTCACCAACATAAAGAACTTTGGACATTAAGGGGTTTCTATGCCATACTGAGTCACTAATATCTGGCTAATTCTTTACCAGACCTGATGGATCTCATTAAGCAGAGGTGTGACAAATGGGGTTAAATCCAGTTGGTGGCTGGTCACAAGTGGTGTTCTCCAGGGGTCAGTACTGGGGCCAGTTCTTTTTAAATTCTTTATCAGTGATCTGGATTAGAGGATCAAGTGCACCCTCAGCACGTTTGCAGGTGACACCAAGTTAGGAGTATGCTGCCCAGCAGAGAGGGACCTGGAGTGTTGGTTGATAACCAGATTAAGATGATCCAGAAGTGTAGCCAGGTTAAGAAGGCAAACAGCATTCTGGTTGTATCAGAAATTGCACGTCCAGTAGGACTGGGGCAGTGATCATCCTCCTGTACTCAGGACTGGTGAGGCTGCACCTTGAGTCCTGTGTTCAGTTTTGGGCCCCTCACTACAAGAAAGACATGGAGGTGCTGGAGTGTGCTCAAAGACAGGCAACAAGGCTGGTGAAGGGTCTAGAGAACAAGTCCTGTGAGGAGCAGCTGAGGGAACTGGGGTTGCTTAGCCTGAAGAAAAGGAGGCAGCAGGGAGACCTTATCACTCTCTACAACTACCTGAAAGGAGGTTGTAGCCAGGGAGTGATAGACCAAGAGGAAATGGCCTCAAGTCATGCCAGGGGAGGTTTAGATTGGATATTGGGAAACGTTTTCACTAAAAGGTTAATGAGTATTAGCACAGGTTACCCAAGGAACTGATGGTGTGTCTGCAGCTCAGAAGTCCAGCTTCATCCTGGGCTGCATCATAAGAAGTGTGGCCAGCAGATCAAGAGAGGTGATTCTGCCCCTCTGCTCTGGTGAGACCTCACCTGGAATACTGTGTCCAGCTTTAGAGTTCTCAGCACAACAAGGACATAAAATGCATTCAAAGGAGGGCCACAAAAATGATTAGGGGGCTAGAACATCTCTCTTATGAAGACAAGCTGAGAGAGTTGGGCTTGTTCAGTCTGGAGAAGGCTCCGGAGGGACCTTATAGCAGCCTACCAGTACCTGAAAGGTGACTATAAGAAAGCTGGGGAAGAACTGTTCCAAATGGCAGGGAACAGTAGGATGAGGGGTAATGGTTTTAAACAAGACAAGGGGAGATTTACGTTGGATATTAGGAAAAAGTTCTTCACTATGAGTGTGGTGGATCACTGGCAGAGGTTGCCCAGATATGTAGTGGAAGCCCCATCCCTGGAAATATTCAAGGTTGATGGGGCTCTGAGCAGCCTTATCTAGTGAAAGATGTCCCTGCTTACTGCAGGGGGGTTGGACTAGATGACCTTTAAAGGTCCCTTCCAACCTAACACATTCTATGATTCTGTGATCATCCCTGGAGGTATTTAAAACACACGCAGATGTGGTGGACTTGGCTGGATTAGGCTAAAGGTTGGATTAATGATCTTAAAGGTCTTTGCTAACCAAAATGATTGTGATTCTATAACTAATTTTATGGTCTGTTTTACATTCTGTGTCACCCTTAGGAGAGACCTGCTACAGCAGGCCTGCAAAACAAACTGGCCTGTGGGTGACATGCAGCCCACAAACCCAATTTCATCAAAAGGTACGTGCATAGCAGTGAAATTAGCAATGTGGCCATCTTATAAAATAGATTGAAAACAAAGAGCTATTAATGACCACACAGTGTGACTCAAGTGGGGACCACCATAAGAATTAAAAATTGTATTTTTTTTTTACTTTTAAGCTATTCCACAAACCATGTTTGCATTTAATATTGTCACAATTAATCAGATATAAAGAAGTTTTTTTTTTAAGTAAAATATTTAACCTGATTAAAAAGAAAGATGACCTTTTACTTTTTGGATAAAGTCTTCCATTTTTATTTTTGAAAGGACATGTCAGAATCTTTGAAATCCTGTGGAGTGAGAGGAATGCTTGCCCTGTTACCATGTCTAGTCCCCAGACCACACATTTGAGCTCAAGAACTCACATAAATTATAAAGCTCTTTCCTGCAGCTGCACAGAATAATAAATGGATCTGCAAAGAATAATTTATTCACTTCTCTATAGATTCTCAGAAAGGACAAATAACACTAATTTTTTTTCCCACACAATTAGAAAAACTCGTCTTCTATACATTCTTCCTCTACAGAAACATGTCCCTTCTCCGCTTTCTGACAGATCACTTGGCTGTTTGTGCACTCCTCATAAAGATTTTCTTGTGGAGGCTTCCAAAGCCCAGCCAGCCAGCTGTGGATGGCACTGGCCTAACTGGATCAACACAAAATGAAACAGTCCCAAACAGTCACATTTGCTGAACTGCACGTTGCGTGTTACATCCTTTCGTGCTCTGCTGTGCCTCAGTCTTCAATGCATACCAGAGCTGCAAGCGCAGCTGAAGCATCTCCTGAAGATCAGAGTGTACATGGGCACGGGGAAATGTTACTGCATATGCCCTTACAACAGCTCTTCAGGCTCTGCAACGCCACTGCATTCAGCCCCTGTAGCTGGGCAAACCTCTTCGGCACCCACAGGAATGCTGTGCTGGGGATAACAGCAAGCACTAAGATTTGCTAATGGGTGGCTGGAAAAGGTTGCTGGTGGCACAACTACTCGGCCAGCGGTTTGCCTGCGTTAGCAAACTGGCACATGGAGGGATCTGACTGAAGGCCGCGGCCCACCCGCCTCTGCACTGGTAGCCAGCCTGAAGCACAGGAGAAGTACTGCTAAAAGCCTTTTTAGGCTGTACCTTGAGTATTCCCAGGGTAGGTGAGAAGTCACTCACCTCAGATCTGTGCCGCTGATAGCTTGTATGGCTTTTAAGCAACAGGGCCTTCCATGTCCCATGGAGTGCTAGGAGCCTGCTGTTTTGTGTGAAACAGAGGAGCTAACAGACCTTTGTAGGTCTGGGTATTAATGCATATACGAGAGGCTGAGTTTCTCTTATGGCACGATGGTCCCCAAATGCTGTGAAGCTCACCTTGCAGCACTGTGCTCCTACCACCTTGATGCTACAGATTCAGTGCTTACCCAGCTCTGGTGAGGGACGGGAACACTGAGAATGGCAATACTAAGTGTTAGATAAAACCTCCCTAACACCTTCCTCTCTCACTTGAGCGATACATTGTCAAACAAAGGAGTCTTAGCCTCTTACACCGTTGATGGTTCAGGTAAAATTCAGATCTGAGTGCTTCTGGTATACCATCTCACCTCTGTTCATCTTGGATAAACCAAAATACCATGATTTCTGCCTCTGTCCTGCCTGTTGCATCCTACAGACCATGGATGGAACCATATTCTGCAGGACTACTTTGAAACATGGCACTGTTGGAAGTTGTCTCTGTCTTCCTATTTCACTATTCTGTATTACAGCTGTGCTCAGAGGACCCTAAAACATTCTGGTTACCATTTGCAGAAAACAGCAGTTACCCAGTTTCCCAAAATTTCTTGTACAGAGCATGTTTTGCTTTTCAAAAGCTTCATTAAACTCAGTGAAACAGGCCTTGCAGGGCCCAAGAGAATTTATCCTGAAATCTAATCTGATTTTAGAAATGAGAGATGTCTTTTCTACAGGACATAAGGAAGCAAGACACTCATTCCTACCAACTCCATCTCCTTTACTGAATGTACAGGTGTCACACAGTGTTGTCATGGCTGCAGAGTTGGAAAAACCTTCCCGTGCCAGTTACCTCAACATTCAAACACTTTGATGACAGAGGAGCCGTCATCACAAGGAAAAATCATCTGTGCTCTGCTAGAAAGGAGAAATTTCTGCCAGTACCATACGTGAAAGGTGGTCATTGCTTCTGGGTTAGGTCTGTGAATACACAAAGCTATCTGATTTGGTGTAGGAAACCATTATTTCTCTGGTTCTTACACATCACTATTATGTCCCTGAAGAGCCCTGCAAAGAGTGTCATATTCAACATGGTACACAACAGCTCTTCCCCAAGCCAGAGTGCAAGCAAGGTCATACTTTGTTATGCTAAATCAATACTTCAAGAGAGAAGAGTGCATTCAACCTTCTGTCAGATGATAAATGGTAGCAGGGAACAGAGTGCAGGTGTATTAGCTTAATAAGGCACTGTTAATTTTGAAAATCAGACTCATTCTCACGATTTATTTGATGTGCAAGAAAAATGTGTTTTGTAAGAAAATTTTTGATTATTTTGAGGCAACAAAAAAGCTCATGAGTGAGAGGCTGTACCATTTGCACCACAGCAATACCAAGAAGCCCCAGATGAGGGGTCAAAACTTAAGATTCAGTTATATCAACTATCCAATTTCCACATGCAGACATCCAACAATGCTTACTGCAATGTAACCTCCATCACTGCTACAATTCAATTGCAGCATTTTGCTCTGCAAAAGTTACTTTTTTAAGGGGTGATCACCATGAAAGAAATCTTCTGTGGATTGTAGCTGCAGGCTCTCCACCTTAACTTCGCATTTGTCTTTAGTTTAGGTTTCAAAGCACAAGTTTCTGATATGTAACTAAACCACAGAACACATCCTCTGCAGACCTGTTAGTAAAAGCATTGAATGTCACTGTGGGCTGCACACAGAATATCAAACAACATTATGGCTAGCTCTGTTTTGCCAGCTCTTGTGATTTTATAGCAAGTTTCACAACATCCCCATTTTTCTTAAAACCTTAGCTATAGACTTCTGTTACTATGTGGGAATCTCAGCTTTCCTATAAAAAAGGAAGTTATGAGTGCTTATGAATGCAGGGAAAAGGTGGAAGCATGATCCAACTGTGGAAAAGAATTAAAAAAGTATATAAAACATTGCAATTTTTTCTGATTATCTCAAACCTCCACTTCCCTGTGAAGCCAACGTATTATGATATTCTTCTATGCAAACCCGTAAGGATGAACACCACTCCTTCACTGTTCTGCAAGATCTTTGAAATCCCTTCTGCTCCCCCTGAATAGTGGCAGAGTTATGACTCCACAGCTCCAGCTGGGCACTTCAGTGCACATCAGACTGTCAAAGGCAGATCATTTCTGCTAGATGACAGTTTATTTTCTAAATCGGTAATATCTTTGCCATCAACTTGTGCTGATGTCAGTAACACATTGTCATCAGGAAACAAGGATGATAAGCTTAAAGCAATAGAGTTGCCAAGGAAGTGACTGAATGCAAATTAAGACTCAGCTCTTGCTCAGATTTACATGGCTTTGTCTTTCAAATGTCCATAGCTGTTCTACAATTCCTTTGCCTCGGTTTGCAATCTAAAGGTGTAGAAGACAGTAGTTCCTGAAAAGTTTCTCCTCCCCTTTCATTTTCTAAAGCATGAACTACTTTAAGCAGTATTTATAATAGTGAGCTTGCCAGGAATTTCCCTCTGGAATAATTTCCTCTAAAGTGTGAGATGAGAAAAGATTTAGCTGGTAATTGCTATGGATGGTTCTCCTCTAAAGCATATCTTGTACTTGATTCTCCAGAAATGGAGTGGCCTGAAGAGGCTGGATTACAGGGGCAAAAAACCATTACTGGCATGTAAGTTCAGGAAGAATATATTTTATTTACCCTTTTTGAAAAAGAAGCCGAAAGATACAGTTTCAAATAATGATAAAAGACACATGAAGGTCAAGTTTTGAGGGGAAAAAAGATTTGGGAAAATGATGAATTTCAGTCTTGGCATTTTCATAGACAGACATCAAATGGGACAAGGAAACAAGAAGCCTAGATGGAATGCATGGATGGGTACATTTATGATTTTCTTTTTCTCTGGGTTTCTAAAACATTTTCTTTTAGTGTGGCAAACAGATGGGATCCGCCCACCAGGAGTTTATCGTAGACATGTTCACTACATTTAGCAGTATATTATGAAAATATAACCCATCACATACAGAAATGGTAAGGGTGGAGGGCACAACAGTCTGCTTTTCCAAGGGTGTGCCTTTCATTGAAACCCTTTCTTACTGCACACTGCATGCTGAATTATTCTGCAAATCAGGTCAAGGGTTTACATTCTGCAGTAAAACTGCAAGCCAGGTTGGTTGTGGGGGAAGGAAAGAAATACAACAAACAGTAAAGAGTGATATTAAAAATGTGCAAGTACACACATGCCGAGGATGAAAGAGCAGTTGTACCCTCCTCAGTCTAATCAGGGGGAAGGACAAAAACCTTAAGAGAAAGACAGCAGAATGCTGAACAATGTGTTTCTTCATAGAAAAGTATCTTTTCACCTCTCCACATTGCTACTTGGTGTTTCCTATGCCACTTCAAGCTGGGGTCTGACTGCCACCCAAATATGACACTCTTTGATATGCTCAAAAGCACTAGGCAGTGCTTGCAAGAGATGACTTTACATATCTCCATTATGGCCAGCCTTCATGCTAGAGCACCATATGGGATTACTGCATCGATTAGTTCCAGCACACCAATGTCAGAAGAGCATTAAAAAAATCCCTGATCGGGTCAGTTTGATAATGAAACAAACAATCTCAGTCACATTCACAAACAGATTAACTTCTGGTGCCTGATAATGTTATGTGTCAAGTAGAGGCCAAAAATTAAATCTGCACAGATTCATTAAAAAGGGAAAAGGTTTAGAAATACTTTTTTTTTTCAAACTGGAGCTTTCAGTGGGAATGGCAATATTTGTCTATCTCCTATTTACAAGAAAGTCTCTATAATGGGAAGATACATATATATATATATAAATATATAAAATATCTTCTTTTCTGATACATCTTATGCAAGTTTTGCCAAGTCAGAATCTTCTGTAATGATTTTTTCCTGCAGTCCTGTGCTGAACAACTGGCATTCAGAAACTATATACATACTAATAAAATATGATCTTTTACTGTTTCTTATTGTGAGGATGCATCTTTGTTGAGCTGGCTGACAGTCCTGATTACTGGAAGTAGTGGAAAAAGCTCTCTTCCTTCCAGAAAGCATGCTAGGATGGTGCCAATGCTTTCACCTTTTTGGTTTTCCTCTCTGAATCTTAACAGCCTTAAAAACCTCAGAATTTCCCACCACCTGTCCAAGATCACAGTTTGAAAGGCAGAGGCAAAAATGATCCATTCCACTGCTATGGTTTTGAAAATACATGCCACAGTTATGTGATTTGTAATGACTTGGACAGAACAGTTCTGTAGAGCTGAAAATGTTTCCATCTAAGCTTCTCCTTCCTAAAGCCATTCTTTACTCACAGCATAAATTATTTTTTCTTTCTAAGGGTTATTACTTGCCCAGGGACAGTATCTTTGGATGTGTGTGTGGATTAAAATAGAAGGGGGGGGAATCAAGGCATGTCCATAAGTAGTGTTGCGGCAGAGAAGGAAATTAAGTCTGTTTATTTCTTGAGTCATGCTAGACTGTGAAGGGATGTTCTTGTTTTGCTGCTCTACATATAAAGAAGCATGAGTCCACAGGCACGTTCAAGGCAAATTCTGGTCCTGACACACCTCTGAAGGATCTCTAAGTGTACATTAACGGTAAGGCTCTTTGCATACAGGAAGGCTGCTAAAAGGAGTATCAATGGATTAACTGATTGTACACACTGTAGTAACAAGAGTGCCGAAGAGCAGCACTGCAACACTTGTTGGAAGATGAAGTCTATTTGTTCTGGTTTCAGCAGGGATACAGTTAATATTCTTCCTAGCAGCAGGTCATATTACCCTGCTAATGCAGGGGGGCACCTTGGGGGCACCCAGGAAGCTGGGAGGGGACACAGCCAGGACAGGTGACCCAACCTGGCCAAAAAAATAACCCCTACCATAAAATGTCATTTCTATTTATAACTGGGGGTGGGCTTGGGGTTGGACTGGCAGCCAGGGACCTACTAGGGCAGCTGGGAGTGTGTGGCAGCTGGGTGTCTTGCACAGCATTGACTTTGGGCTGATGGCTGAACACCTGCCTGCCGATAAGAAGTGGGGAATGAATTCCCTGTTTGACTTTGCTTGTGTATATGGGCTGAGAGGCTGGGCAGTTTGGGGGTCTTGTGTGGCAGCCAGGGGGGTCTTGTGCAGCATTGGCTCCAGGTGGAGAGAAGATGTGCTGTTCATCACTTGTTTTGTTAATTATTATTGTTATCAGCATCTTCATTTTTAGTGTGTCCTGTTAAACTGTCTTTATGTCAACCCATGAGTTCTCTTACTTTCACCCTTGAGATTCTCTCTGCCATCCTGGTGGTGGGGACTGAGTGAGGAGCTGTGTGGTGCTTAGTTGTTGGCTAGAGCTAGACCATGACACTATTGATGCCAGATGACCAAAATGCACGAAAGTGCTACACAAGATGCTCTTGCCTTACTGGCAAGGCTTACAGAGGTGGTGGAGGTCTGAAGGAGCAAAGAGTCCAAGCAACCTGCAGGGAAGGTAAGTCAAGACCCCTGTGTTCACACAGGGTCTTTCTGAACCTGTAACAGAAGCAGTTCAGTAGGGCTGGGTTTCAGTGCAGGGTTGGAACCTTTGACCACAGAAGTTAATGCGGCCATGAGCAGTCAGGTTCAGTGTGCAGCCAGACAATATAGCAGTCAGAAACAGTACCTGAAGTGTTGAGCTTGCTGAATGTCTTTGGATGAATGATGTCACCTTTCCCTGCTCATTTCTCATCTTTCCTGGTCTCTGGTCTGTTGAAGGCTGATGATGGGCATGTGTTTGCTGTTGTGTTAGCACAATGGGATGTATACCTCAGCTAGTGCTCCTCTAATGCCAGTAATGAACAACAGAGACTCGTCTTCTCCATTGCCAAAACAGAAAGAAAAATCACCTTGAAACTATTCAGAAGGTGCCTAATGGGGTTTCCTTTGCCTCCTTTTGTAGTATTAAGTTTCATGAACTGCTGGAGACAGCATAATAAAGCTCTGGGAAGCACTCATGCCTGAAGTCCCAAGTACTATTTAGACTCGACATAGATGGGTTTTCACATTGGTTCTGTGCAGCAGTAGGTATTGCAGTCCTCATTTTGTAAAGTAGGATGGGAACACAAGTTTAAAAGCGGCACGAAAAATCTTATGGGATGATCCAGTGACAAAACCAAACCTAAATCTATTTTATTGTTCTGGTTTTGGTTTGTTTTGGGGTTTCTTTTTGCATGAACATTTCTATGGTCTCCAATGGCATGTCCCGTATTCCTTCATAGTTAATAGCTTTGGTTTCTCTCCTTTTACCTATGTTTTATAGGAGAAAAACAAATTGATTGAATTTTAAAAGCACAAAGACTGATGATGCAGTGCTAAAAGAGTAAGTAGGTGCAATTTTCCCTGTCACAAACTGAGCTGTTTAATTTGCCACTTGTTACACTGGTCATCTGCCTCAGGAAAAACTATTTTTTCCCCATAAAATGCTCTAAGGGTCTTTAGCCTAAAGCATTTCAATAAAAACTTGATTTCCCACAATACGGGTTTGCTTTGGATGTCTAGTAGATGCAAAAGTCAGATGCTCTGAAGTTTCACAGGGTCTTTCACATCAATACAAGAGGTATTCTGGATATATGAAACATTACACAACCTATTTGCTGAAAAATGCAGGCCTTGAAAACATCTCCTGCTAAACATTCAGAGTTAGTGGATATTTTTGACAATTATGTGTCAGAAAAATGGTGGGGACATGGCTAGTCCTCATCTGAGCAACTGAAAATTAAAAAAAAATGCATTTATGTTTGTGATGATGGTAGTTTGAAAAAATAAAGTCTGAATAAGGACACCAAGGAGAACAATAAACAACAGCATTGCCTCTTTTCGAAAACAGAAGTTTAGGCTTCATGCTCAGCTTACTGAGTAAGGCTCCTTGGCATGTGTTTTTGAGTCAGATGGGGAGTTAATGGATGCCATACACCACAGCACTGTGCAGAGGCAGCTGTGCTCATCCTAACTGCTCTATGCTGAACCTGGATCAAGTTGCCAGCTTGATTCCATTACCTTTGATATCTGTTGTACATCCATTTCAAGCAACATTTGATCTGGCCCAATGAGGACTTGTTTTGGATACCCAGCAAATCTAAGCGCCAGATGTGAATCTTCGTACAGATGTGGGTACTTCAGTGTACAGTGCAGACATGTTCTAAAGGATTGTAATTATTCTTTTGGTGCCTTTTAGCCAAAGAAATTGTTTCCAACATTTTGTAGGTGGAATACGCAATGGTAATCTTTGAAAGACAACACAACTTGGGAACTGCTGAATGCCATTTCCACAGTCACTTTTCAGAAAAGGATGTAGTAAAAAGTCTTAACTCTTGGACTAACCATAACCGCTGCTGACATTTCCTAATTAGTCAAAATAGGGATTTTTTTTTTCCTTTTAAAGAGCACAAAATTGATCTAAAAGGAAGAGTTATATTGTTTAATCACAGGCCAATGTGACAACTGTAACAGTTTAAAACTTGGGAGGTAATTTCTGCTATGATACAGTAAAAAGTTGTCATGAGCTTTGCTACCTTTACACTTTAGTATGTCCCCAATATCTGCAATTCTTCAGTGTAGGGTCTTGCATCTAAGTAAGAACCACCCCAGGTACCAGTATAGGTTGGGGACTGGCCTGTTGGAGAGCAGCGCAGGGGAAAGGGACCTAGGAATCCTGGGGGACAGCAGGATGGCCATGAGCCAGCAATGTGCCCTCGCAGCCAAGAGGCCAATGGCATTCTGGGATGTATTAGAAGGGGGGTGGTTAGTAGGACAAGACAGGTCCTTCTCCCTCTCTACTCTGCCCTGGTGAGACCACACCTGGAATATTCTGTCAAGTTCTGGGCCTCTCAGTTCAAGAAGGACACAGAACTCCTGGGAAAAGTCCAGGGCAGGGCCACCAAGATGATGAAGGGAGTGGAACACCTTCCTTATGAGAAGAGGCTGAGGGAGCTGGGCCCATTTAGCTTGGAGGAGACTGAGGGGTGACCTTATTAATGTGAGTAATTATGTAAAGGGTGAGAGTCAGGAGGATGGAGCCAGGCTCTTCTCAGTGATGTCCAATGATAGGACAAGGGGCAATGGGTGCAAGCTGGAGCAGAGGAAGTTCCATGTGAATATAAGGAGGAAATTTTTCACTGTGAGGGTGACAGAGCACTGGGACAGGCTGCTCAGAGAGGTTGTGGAGTCTCTTCTGGAGACATTCAAAACCCACCTGGATGCATTCTTGTGCAATTTAGTCTTGATGATCCTGCTCTGGCAGGGGGGTCGAACTACATGATCTTCTGAGGTCCCTTCCAACTGCTAATCTTCTGTGATTCTGTGATTCAACAATATACCCACAAGCAAAACAATTGTTCATTGTTCATGTGTTAAGTGGGGTTTTATTAAGTTTAAAAAATTTTCTAAAAAGGAAAAAAAGCTTGAAATGGAGTGCAATACTAACAGCACACCAGCAGTGAAAGCTCTGTCTGATCAGTTTCTTAAATATGATGTGAACTGTCTAAAACCACAGAAATATAGAAAGATAAGTCTTGTCTGTGGTATATTCTGAAGAGCTGTTGCCCTACCTTGGCACATGCTGAAAGGCTTTCTGCACATATAGTGCGAAATGATGCCACAAAGAAATCATCTGCCTGAAGCTGAGCTTTCTAGAGGCCTTTGACAATTCATCTGTCCTACAGGTTCTGTGCAGCTCTCACAGACATCCTAAGAATCTGCTGTAAAGTTTCAGCGTAAAGTTTTGCAAAGTCAACTCAAAAACAAGTCAGGTTGGACAAAGAGAAAACCAATTAAATTCAATGACAGCACTGTCTTGATTTGCTTCTGCTAGCATTATTTTAGCTAGCTGAAGGGCGGTTGTCTCATCCCCTTTGATTTTAAGCATTCAGGAAATTTCAGCTTGCTAAGCCTTCACAGTTTCACACCTTCCAGGATCAACAAAGAACCTGCAAATATGATTTTCCTGGAACTGAAAATACCTTTTTTTTTTCTTTTTTTTTTTTTTCACTCCTTTTCCCCTACCCCCTTATTTTAGTAAGAAATAAGGTTGTTACTATTTTTTCTTCTTTTCTTTTTTCCCATTGGTAACATTTATAGCAAAAGCAAAGCTTTCTGTTGGAAGGAAGATTCAACTGAAAAAGCATGTTCTTAAAAAGTACGGAAAAAGCATGGGAGGTTTATTGTTGCAAAGGTTGTTAAATATCTGGACTGATGGCAACATAAAAGATGTCAAGGACAAGTGGCTCTTAAAGGATCCAGATTCTCAAAATTGGCTATCTCCTGTAGGTCAACAAAACAGGTAGAGTTTAAAATCTAGTCATTTTACAAGGATGTTTGAACTTTTGATAGGCAAGTTTAACCACTACATGTGCCTCTGTACTACTGATAAGCGTATGTAAAGTGTGGCAAAGCATACATCCTTCAAGTTTAGAGGAATGGTGAATCCCACTTCCTCTATTTAACCTCAGCCTGATAACAATTTGTCCTGACAATTCTGATTTATACATGCGATCTGGCACAGATCTGGCACTTTTTTATGATGATAAAGTGTGAACACTTCTGTGGATAGTATGCATCTGTTTGTACTCCCCACTGAAACTGGCAGCCTATTAACTTGGTTGGGAGCAGGACAGGGTCCTACTGCAGGGGAAGGCCATAGGGACTGGTGGTCTACAGCCAACAAAGTAGGTAATACTATGTACTCAGACTATTTTTGTTCTCATACGTATGTAAGCAAGGATCGCGGTTTGCCCTACAGCGACACGGACCAACACAAAGTAGAAACTAGATCTGTAAGCACTTGTACCACCAAAATACCAGTCTTGTTGCCTTATATCTGCTTTTCAGGATTCCTTTCATTAGATGTGAGTTCTCAGGTGAGAAAGGATGATGAAGCACTCTCTGGAGAGACAGGAGCCAAATGCAGATGGGAATTCGCCCCGGCACCCTGAGATTTGTGGCAGAGTTATAATAGGAAGCTTGAACCAGCTCCCTCCAGGTCAGCAGCACTGTCCATCTTCTCCTTTAGCAGTGGAATAATCTTAAAAAGACACCTTATCTCCTTAATTACGAATTATTATATTGTTTTAAAAGCTTGGGGGGAAAAAAAGCTCATTAATATAAAGATTTGTCTATATTGGAAACTATTGATTCTGGAACCACTCCTTTGTAGAACATTCAGTCCTGTGAATTGCTGAAAAATTCACAGAGGAGGAGGTCTGTACTGTTCAGTGTCACATCACTCTCATCAAAACCTTTGCTCAGCATTGTATACAATGTCACACATGATAAGGACCAAAATACTTGTAAACCACTTAGATTCTATTGTTTTTCCTCTGGAGATCAGGAAGCTGATACTGAAAAGAATGAATCGGCCTCTTATTTCATAGATTCAGATATCCTACATGGATTTCAGTCTAAATTTTGTATTTTTGAAACTCTATCTGTAGTAAGTATAGATTTAGCACAAGGAACTGTGTTTTTTTAGGGTCTTACTAATGAAGGGACACAATTCTTAAAAGATGTTATGTTCAGACTGCTCTGCATTTAATTTTTTAAAATCTGGAGTTTTTAGGTTGGGTTTGTTTTTTTTTTTTTTTCCTGGCTGGTTAGAAGTTGCTCCCTTAAGCAGAACAATTTACTAAATTCACCAGGATGCTGCTGAGTTAATGTAATTCCTAATTCAGCAGTTATCCCTGCCACAAGGAGTGGTCTTAAAGATGCAGCTTAAATTGGAATGGAAAATGGAAAATGAATCAGCCTTCTGCTGGAGCCTCCTTCTCTAAAATGCAGTAAGTGCTTGCACACAGTTATATTTATTAAGAACAAATACATGGTTAACAACCAAGGCTTAATTTTTATGTCAATGTAGGTAGGAATTAAAAATAGATAAGGGATTAACTCCCAAACCCTACTATCTGCACAGAGCTGCCAGAACTTGACAACACATGCAAGATAGTAATTTTGTACCAAAGCCAGTGTATGAGACAATCCTGTCCCCTATGCTGCAGTTATCATAAATTTAGTGACACCTTGGATGCCAAATGCTTGCTTTATTCTCCAAATGGGAAACAGTTGGATGACTAGGGATCCTTTAAAAACTCATAGATGTCAAGCAGGAGTTTTTCCAAAGACACATGGTGCAGCGCAGACCTGTTCTGTGAGAGGCTAACAAGTGTGTGTGTGTGTGCATGTGGGAGTGCACTCCAACCCCCTTCCCCCTGGGAAACCCACTAGGACAGGCCAGTCTGATGCTGGCACTGCTGCGTGACGCTCTGCTAGCTAATAGCTCCACGCTTGCATTTAGCACTGCTATCTGCTCTGGAGTAATCTCAGCTCTGCAGTAGCTCCTGCTGCTGCCATAAAGAGACTGCAGCTGTGTGACTCCCTGCAGCAAGCATTACAGGCTGCTAAACTCTTCCTCCTCTAGCAATAAACTACAAGGCAATCTGGCTTCCAATTTCTGTCTGCGGCTTTCAACCTCTTAACAGGGGCTCCTTAGCCATTTACCTGCCCAGATGACTTCCTTCTACTGCAGTGCTGCTTGTAACTCTGCATGGCAAAAGAACATGGCTGAAGCACAGAAAAGTGACAAGGACACGTCCCCAGAAGACTGGAAAACACCTTTTATTTCTACCTCAGATGGTATCTCTTAAAATCTGAGCCCACCTCTGCTCTCCCAAGTGTTCAGCCAGTTGTCAGTGGCTGCTATTGTTAGGCGTTGCAGAGGGGCTCAGCCCCACCCAGGTAACTATTGTCTATGGACCCTGCTAATTCTCCTCTGTAGATCCTGACAAATGATACTGGCAGCTCAAATTAAAATAATCAAAACACTGCCTAAATCAACAATTGGAGCTCTGCACCGTCTGGAAAGGGCAGCAACTCATAGATGAGAGCAGGTCTATCTCCTTCCAAAAAGAGCTCCCCGAACTGCACTGGTTATTGGCCCTTTTTTGTGTGCAGAGAGCATTTGTTTTTACTGGCAAAGAGGAAGAAAGCTTTACACGCCTCCAGCGCCTAACCTCACTGCAAGTCAGCTAAGTAACAAAAAGCATCTGTGTGTCAAGAGCTACACAGGTCTGGCATGCAACTGCCAAAAGGCCATACCCGTTTCACTGCCACCGGACTTGTCTGTTGATGTTAACCCTTGCAAGCATGTGTCTTTCTCAGATCAGAGTTTGCAGCAGAAAAGGCTTTTCTATGTTAAGGAAATTAGGACCAGAGGCAGGTGTAGCATCCCTGTGATCCCAAGTCCAGCCCCTGAAAGGCATCCCGAGTACAAACCGTCCCTCAGCACACGCAAGGTCAGTGTGTGCTCATGGGCCATTCGAGAGAGGGCAAGGTTTAAGATCATGTTTCAATGTCATTCTAATTAATAGGGAAGCATGGGGTTGAATTCACAGCTCTTCTGGGTTTGCTGGTCAAACAGGCATACAAATCCCTTGCCTGAGCTTCATTTCCCCCTTTGGTAAACAAATACACTTAAATCTTTACAAAGTTCCTTGGGAGGCACTCACAAAGAGCCTCAGAAGCTAAAAATTACTGCTATGAGTCCTTATAATTGACTACACATGTACAGTCTGGTGCTTTCCCAAACACACACTGCAGACCAACCATCTTGCTGGTGACTTCTTTGCAAGGATACACTGAATTCTGTACAAGGATAAAACAGTATTTGAGAAGCAGGTGAGGAGTTAGATGAAGTGAATGATTCCTGGAAGAGCAGGAGTGACCAAGAAGAGTCTGAGCATTGCTTTGCACACCCTTCCAGCCGCATCCTACCCTCATGCCAGCCACCCAGTTATCCATCCCTTCTAGAACAGTATGTAAATCCTGCATTCTCACCTCTGACTTCATGTGAACATCTGTGTCACTGTTACCATAGTCTGTAGCATCTGTCCCTGAAGTCGCATGTGAGGCTAGAGCTGTTCAGTGGTTTCCAAAAATGTAAATCTCTCACAACCATTATGCTTTACCAGAGACTTAACAACAACAAAAATTACAAAAACTCTTCACCCATTTTAAACTTCTTTTGCATAACATAATTTGAAAGGCACAGAATGAAATCCAGCATCTCAGCTCCTTGTCCTTGCTCAAGAGATGTTGTTAAGGCTAGGAATGTGCTGTGGAAACAATTCTAAATTTAAACAGTTGAGTTTGGGTAAGTTTGGAGACTGCCTAGAAATCTCTCAAGAGCGAGTTGGTTTCTGGTTTCTATTTGTTCCTGGTTTTCACTGATACCTTGACAGCAATGTTTTTTCATCATATTTCCGCTTGTCTTGCTGTCACAGAAACATTCCTAAAGCAACAATACAGACAAAGCCCGAGACAGTAATTTTAGTTCTCAGTTATAGTTATAGACATTTTTCTTCAGCTTTTGGCTTAGAATGGGCAAAGGCCATAATATTTCTTACAGTGTGCTTGAACTCCCAGCACTTTATATGCTCCAGAAGTTAAGACATGATACAACTGTGCTCGCATGGGTTTCTATGTGCAAGGTCTGCTGTGAAGCTGACTCATGATATCACTGCAGTCCAGGGCAGGGCTGCAGGCTTGTGTTACAGGGAAACCTCTCTTCATCCTTTACATCAAATGCAGACATGACACTTTCTCTCCCATGGCTGATTTCTACTGAGGTTCACAGGAACTTCACAGGTTCCTATCAAGCTCACAATATAGATCTCATTTTGATTTAGTTTGTGATCACCTCTAGTTTACACATACTAAACCCATTCCTGGAAATACTTGAAGCAGGATACAGACTATTCCCAACTCCATCAGGTCTTCCTAATCATAGAACACTCTGGAAATTTGTTAAGGTCTCACTAGCCCTCAAGATTTTTCAGCCCAGATTTTAAAAGGGCAACTACAACTACATGAGAATTTTCCATCACAGGTACTCGGATGTTAGGACCGCTGGGAAATGAAATGGCAAAGCAATACTTGTGATCAATCAGAGCTGTAAATACAATTGCAAACAGACGATGAGGGGGAAAATGGGAATGGAAAAATTGGATTAAACTATGGAGCAGGAATATTGAAATGAGCTCCACAGGAGTTGTGAGGAGGGCTGAAGCACATGAAAGCAGCTAAAGACATGGCTACTCCAGGAATGTGATTGAGTACATGGGAAGGCATGAAACCATCTAGCCCATGCTCCATTCTCTCACAGTGCCTACAGCAGAAGACCTCAGGAACATGGCAAATAAATGCAAAACTTCTCTGCCAGCCTCTAGAAATTTGCGACTCAAAAATGACTTCTATCTAAAGGAAAGTCCTTCATGGATTCCATGAGCTTGCCTGGGTTCTCCTTAAACCCAGCTGCATTCTGAACATCCACCATATCCCGGAGAGACGAGATTTACAGCTCAACAACCATTTTAGGAGAAACATCTCTTTGGGTTTGGTTTGTCCACAACTGCTACCTTACTTAGGTACCTACTAATTCTTGTGCCAAATGTTGTGAACAGTATTTCTTTCTCCTTTTCCTTTGTAACACTCATGATCTTATAGACTCCTGCAGATTCTTCTCACTCACCTATTTTCCAAGTAGGAAAGTCCCAGCCTGCTTACTCTTTCCATACCTTGCTGCCCTTCTTATCACTTTATGTTGGAAAACAACTGAATTCAGACAGATTTGATTTTATGATTAACTTAAAGAATAAAAGTATTGTTTCCTAGCTGAAGGCATAGGAAACTTGTGTATTAAGTCATGAAAACAACAGTAAACTGTTGATTAAAAGAATTTGCCACATCATTCTATATGATCCTCAACAGCAGATATTCTCATTTTCATGGACAACGTTACCTGGAAGGACTCACAAAAATTGTGGAGAAATGTTGCAATAAAATGATTTTGGGCCTGAGATCTGCTAGCAATGAGTTTTAATTTTGTGGGATAATAGACAATAGGTGAATGGGGGAAAAAAAAAGAAACAAGAGATATTGGCTTTTCTGCCAATAAATTTTCTGACATTTATGGACACCACATGATGCTCACTGCAGTTGCTGAGTGTCCAACTGAGAAATGTAGAATTCTTAGGTTACCAGTGCTTGTGATGCTGAAACTGTACCAGTACTATCTTTCACTTACACCTGGATGTGGAGTCCTGCATTGGCCTGTCTTAACACTGGCTGTACATTGGCGTGTGGGACTCCTTTAAATGGAAGATCCCATTTACCAAATAATCCAACTTGCTCGGCAGGATTGCTTTCTGTCATCGTATTTACTCTCCACCACTATTGTTGTCACCTGCAGACTATCTTTTTTTTTTAATATCTATGTAGCAGTAGACAACATCATCAAGCCTTGAAAAGCTGCTTTCTGTAAGCTCTCCCCTGCCTTTGGTGCCAAGGAACAAAGCTCTGTTCAGCAGTCCCCCTCACCCATAGCAACTTTTTGAGACCTGTCAGTCAGCTAGTCCTTAATCCATCTAAGGCATACCCCACTGATACAGAAGGGGACTATTTTTAAACAACAGAGTCCTGCCATACTAAGTCAAACACCTGATGACATTTAAGTAATGTTAGATCCAGCACAACAAACTCACAATCTCATAGAAAAAGCAGTCACTATCATTACTGTTGTTTTCACTTGCTAAGAAATCAGTGTGTTTTAGTAGCTTCCCACTTGCATCTGTAGGCCAGACATCTTAACCTGAATTCCTCCTCCAGTTCCTGTGCTGGTTGTTGTGCTGTTGGACTGTTTGTCTTCAGTACTATCCCTCAGTGAATGCCTTTAATTCACCTGACACGTAGGTGACACACATTCACTGAACCGTATGTGCATCTGTACCCCAGATAGACCACCACAGACTTAATGGCCCCACTTCCCAGCTTTATCACAGAATTGTAGGGGTTGGAAGGGGCCTCAAGAGATCATTGAGTCCAACCCATTATGGCTGCTAGCTAAGTGACAGAAAATATTTACATTTCATAAATGCTTGTCTGTGTTTAGATCACTATATGGTGGTGATCTCTGCAGTCAAGGGAAGGGGGACATGTAATAAATACCAGAGCCAGAAAGTTTATTTATCCAGAATGTGATAAATCAACCCAGCTCACCTGTCCCCTGGCCACCAAGACTGCTTCCTCTGGGACTATTCACATTCCAAACTCCTGAGCAATTTGCTGCAGTCATGTTTTTTAAAGCCACAAAAATATATTTCCTTTTTCACCCAAAATTTTACCCACTTCCCCACTTCAGGAAGGGAGCAGACACACACACTGAAGTGTGCTTTGGGGACAAGCTCAGAGAGAAGATGCCTTTTAACCTCCTCTTTTAACCTCTTGCTTGCCCCCTGCACTGTGTCCTCCTGCAGTATTCAGAGTGCACCCACTCAGCTCTGTTGCTTGTGGAGCAGCAGATCAGTACTGTGGTCATTTAGAGTCAGGCTCAAGCAGATATTACAAGTGGTGTGGCATGACAGCAGATTTACCCGTATCTGTCTGCTGCCTACATAGTACCCAGCTGGGGAGATGTGATGTGACCTCTCTCCAAGGAAGGATCAGAAAGCCAGTTGCTCCTGGCCGTCATAGGACCTTCTCAGGACACAGAATTTATGTTTCCTCCCAAGCAGAGAGAACTGGGGTCACCTTTTAGTAGCTGTTTCACATCTCTCCTCTCAAACTGGACTGCCACAGTCTTGTGAGTCTTGCTATCGGACTTTGTGAATTTTAGGAACATCATAAACTGAAAGATCTAAAAACCACAGCATAAGCATGTATAGTGGATTAAACCCATATACATTCTATTTTTCAAAGCCTTATTTAGCTGTTATTTGTCCTGATAAGCCACAGCAGCCAAGTTCTCCTCAGTCTTCCATGCCTTCCTAACAGCTCTTGGAGACAAGAGGGAAGTCCATTATTCACAGTTTACACTTGAAAAATTAATTCACAGAGAGAACTTGCTACTGGCAAAGTAAGTGGTTAACTCTTGTTCAGCAAGATTTAGATTCATGCGCTAACAGTTAGACTCCTTTTTACTCCTCTTCCTGTGCCATTTGCCTCTGTGCCAGGCAGGTGTATATTAAAACTCTGCTTAGTCAAGGTAACAAAGTACAAACTCAAACTCTTCACAGGGCATCAGCCTTCTGGTGCAAATGCTCATATTTCCATGTTAGTATTTTGTTTTCCTTCAACAATCAGTGATGCACACTTCAAATTACTTAAAGCCTCTTCCTGGGTAAGCTCATTTGATGTGTGGTGGTTATGGAAGTAAGCACAAATATGTGGGCATGTAGAAGTCCCAATGGAAAATGGATTTCTTTCTATATGCCTAGCATAGGCAATAGAGGGGGTTGGACCCGATGATCTCTCAAGGTCCCTTCCAACCCCTACAATTCTGGGATTCAGCCAGTTTTACTGAAGAGTGCTGGTGTAGGTTCTGCTCATGAGGGAGATACTGCAGCTTGTTAAAACAGAGGCGATGTTGAGCTCAACTGAAATACCACCTTGCCTTCTGCTAAGAAAGGCCAAGCAACTTTTGAGGATTGACCTTATTATTTAGGCAACTGGTGGCAGAGGAGAAATGCCCAACTCCTGTTGCATCATGCATGCTGGTGGAGCAAAGCTCATACATGAAATACACCTCTCTGCATTCTGACAAACATTTGCAGAAGCCCAAAGCACAGGAGAAAAATTACCAAATTGGCTTATGTGGAAAACCTGTTGCTCAGCAGAGTCAGTTTATGGACCTGTATTCAAGACTAAAAGGAGGCTGAGCTTTTGATGCTGAAGTAAAATTCTTTAACATAATTCAGGGAATATATTATAATACCATCTTTTATTTGTTGCCAGAAATAAAAACAAAAAAAAAAGGGAAATACATATATAAAAATAAGATCCATATTCTCAAGCCCTTCTTTCATACCAGCATAACCCTACTGCAAAAAAGCTGAAATACACCATGAATTTTTACATCCATAATGGCCTCATTGGTGTGAAATGCAAAAGCACCAAGAAGTAGAGCATCTGATTTACTTTAGTGAAAGGTCTAAGCACATCATGTGGAGTGGAAATGGATGCCACTTGGTTTTCTGATATATAGCTGTCAAAAGAAGCAATAATTTAAACCTTTTTTTGATGGAGAGAGGAAGGTTTTCAGAGCTATGCACAGCAGCAATGCTAGAAGCAGCTCTGCAGTATGGTTCTGCTATACAGCAGTCCCAAACGAGAGGCAGCGGTGAGGTTTGCCTCCAGAGGAACATTCCCAGTGTTTCCACTTGAAGGTCTGGCAATTCTGTGCTGACAGAAAACTGTGAACCAGCCTAAAAATATGCATCTACTTTCTTCTGCCTAAAAATTAAACGGTTATAGTATCTCCCCTTCACCACCCTCCAATCAAATGCTACCATTTGCTCCTTTCCAAGAAATATTTTAGACGGGAAAAAAAACCCAACCCAATCTATTTGTTTTACATCTGGTAATTTTAAATCTCTGTGGATCTGTTAACGGAATAGCAGACTTAAAGAAAACAGCTTGGAACAGCAGCAGCAGCAGCCATTCCTCTTACTACAAAGGAAATCTGTAATCTCTGCTGGCTACAGCAAAACGTAGCATCTGTTGATCACTGGGCGAACCGGAGGAGCAGCACGTAAAACCCATGCGGGCTCTGCCGTCTTCTGTCATTTCCCTTCAGACCTCCAGGTGTGCGGTCCCCGGCACCGACCGTGCCATCCGACTGGGACCGGCACAGCTGCATCCACATCTCAGCCATGGGGAAGAAGAGGAGCTGGGTGTCACTGGAACAAGGGCAGGCTGTGTGGGGCTGGAAGACTGGCAGTGCCCACGGGAACACAGGCCTTTTGACGCGGCGCTTGTGCCATGCTAGCAGATGAGCTGGCAGTTTCTGCGTGCCGGGGTGATGGTGGTTTTTAAACACCGGGGACGAATCCTCACCAGGTGTCACTGCCCATGTTAATCTGAGACCTGCACCAGCCGAGCCCGTAGCTCACTCCAAATTATGGTACTAAATGTGAAAACAAAACTTTTAACTAAAATGGGACAAAATCCTGCCTAGCCTTTGCCCCTGGCAGGATGCAACTCTGCAGAGAATTTGTCTGAGAACGCATGGTCAGCTATGGAGATGTGGTGGCAGTTCAACTAGTAGATCAAATAATTACACGGTTTTGGTAATGCAGCGTTCGTCTTAAAAATTAGCACATTCACAATTATTCTTCTGCATTAAAACCCGCCCTGCAGCGGATCATTTTGTGTAACTTCTTAACCACCTAAAGCCAAAGACCGCACCGTGAGAAAATGTCCTTCCACCAGAGCATTGATTTTCTCCCGCAATCTCCCCTCCTCCCCACTTATCCCTTCTTTTCGTCTCCATCATCAATCTTTTCAGCGTGCCACTGTGCATTCACATTTTTCTCTCTGCACGTGTCAGCTCATCCTCGGAGCCCTCTTCCTCCTCCAAACCCCGCAACGCAGACTTTAACCGCTCGTTTCCCAAACGGGGAGCTCCACACGCAACTTCGCCAAAGCCAGGCTCTCCGGGCGCTTCCCAGGCACCGCTCTGGAATCGCCCCCTTCCCTCCGCAACCCGCGGCTACCGACAAAAGAGCAAGTAAAATGAAAACTGACTTACTGCTATGGCTTGGAGCCTTTCCTTGTGCAACTCTGCTTCCGCCATCCTGGAGAGAAGGACACGGGAGGAGACCGAGGGAGATGGGTGTGGGGTGGGGGGGCTGGGGGGGTGGGGTGGGGGGGGAAAAAAAGAGACAAAAAAAGGCGAACTAAATCGAAGCAGAGCAGACACCGCAGCCACCCGGGGGAACCGGAGTAATTGCAAAGAAAGCCGAGCTCCTGTGTAGTAGTCAGCCACTTTTGGAGGCACTGCAGGCTGGCTCACGGTAGGATCATTTTAGTCCCTGGACCAGTGCCTGCCTCGCTGCCTGTCTCCCAGCTGTATTGCTAACTGCATTTCATTGCCGCTTCTGTGCGCTGCTGCTGTCACACAAGCCATGTACGCGCTCTCCCAGCAGCTGAGCGCGGGGATAGCTCTCATGGCTATAATTTTTTGCGTTGACGTCTCAGCTCATTTGCTCCTCCTATGGGGCGCTGGGTCACGACAGGAGCCCGACGTCCGTGGCGTGCACAGTAACCCAAACCCGCACGGCTGCAGCAGAGGAGGCGGCGGGCAGCTGTGCCACGGCGTGTCCTTCGGGAGCGGCGCGGCGGGGAGGGGATGGGAGGGGAGGGAGGACGGTGGCACACGGCGGCGGCCGCAGCCCCCACGTACAGCGGGCTGGGCTAAGGGGAAGGACGGGGCTGCAGGAGCAGGGGGGGTACACGGGGCACGGACCGTGGGGGGACAGAACAGCGGAGCAGGTGTGAACGCAGCCGTGACGGGGCACGCCGCAAAAGGCTGCTGCTGCAGGCAGCCTGCAAGAGCGGCAGTGACGAGAGGGGGGGCGAGGGAGGGGGAGGGAAGGTGTCCATGCACCTTGCACGTGCGTTGCACATTAAATCACTGTGTTGACATCAGACGCTCAAAGCTGGTAAATCTGTACGTGAGAAGGGCCTGACAGAGGACCCCAGGTGTGCTGTAGGTAAGGAAGGAGGCAGGTGGGGAAGGGAGGGGAGGTCTGAGTCAGTATTGCAGAGGAACCTTTGATTTAAAGTTTGGCTTCAGTTTGGATTAAAACCTCTTTTTTTTGGTGTTTGGTTTTGTTGGGGGTTTTTTTTGTTGTTGTTGGTTTTTTTAAATTATGACCTCCCATTTGCTTAGCTGTCCCCAGAAGAGCAAAGAAGGCCCCCACCCTCTCCCAGCCTGGTCCCATGAGGTGCTACTGCAAGGGTGAGCAGAGGGTGGGATGCCCGAAGGCAGGACTGTGCCTGCTGGAGGGCTGAGTGCAGCCTGCTGCTGCCCTGCCGTGAGCAGCTAAGTGTATTTTGCAGCACGTAGTTTTGTTTTAGTAACTCTGTGCTGACAGGACAGGGAAACTCATTGTCTTGGAGCAAAGTGGTCTGCAGGTCACCCTGTGACTGGCTGGCTGGCTGTGCCACCCAGCCTGGCGTTTTACATCTCTGCTGGCAACCTGTCTCCTCTCCCAGACATCCTCTACCTCCACCCCATTTCCAGCCTGGAGATGTACTAGTTACTGCAGGCTGCTTTTCAAGGCAGCTGCTTTCTCAAGTGTTTCCATCTCCTGGTCCCATTTCCCTTGCTGGTGCCCAGCCTCCTTGTCTCGTGACAGCATGTCAAAGCAACTTCTTGCTTAGCTTTACCTCTGTGAAAAAGATCCTTTGTTGTATAGAAAACTCACAGAACATTATATAATTCTGGTAGTTGTTGTGGCCAAAAGGCATAGTTTTATTGCTGTATCCCAAGTGAGGCGGTATCTTCAAGTGAGTGCTGGGGTGGGCTCACAGCTAGGCTAAATGCAACAGTACTAGCCTAAACTGGGATACACTTCCAGTCTTCCAGCTTTAAGTAATTTGTTGGATGGTGTCTGTCCTGTAGTTTATTTGGTCCCTTTCAGCTTGTTTTTCTTCAAAACATCTTTTTGTTGTTGTTGTTTTCAGACACCACATAAATGTCCGTGCATTGCTGCTCATACTACTACAGCTGGTTTTGAAATATCCTGTCACACAGAATCCAGACATCTATACTCCCACATATGCACTGAGAACATACATGGGCAACTCCTGCTAAGACTTGCAAGCTATGCAATTACATCCTTTCAATACCCTTCTCATGTTTAGCTTTTAAGCCTTGCCCAGGGGAGGAATTCTACAGGCTATATCCAGCAAAAGCAAGGGTATGCCTCTGTGCTGGCTGGAGCTGGGATGTGCAACCGACTCACTCCATGATCTGTAGTCACGTTAGATGCTGCCCGAGTGTGTGAAATGCACCACGTGAGGCCATCCCCTCTTTCCATCCACTCAGCAAAATATTTATACATGTATTTCAGGGTAGACATGCATATAAATGCATGTGCACTTCTCTTTTCTGACACAAAGCCTTACGACAGCTCATGACACACGGTAACTGCAGCTGAGCTGGACACCGTATTCGCCCCACGTTTATTCTCCCTCCCTGCGACGCTTGCTGTGGGGCAAGGGGTAGGCAGGGTTCATCCTTGTGAGTGTTGGGGTGTGCCTGGCTCCAGTGAGACACACTGCAGGGCTGTGTACTTCAATGTAGTTTGCCAGGGAAATGAGAATCGGCTCTGCGGTAGCAGCCCGCCCTGCTGCCTATCTGTGGCTGTCGGGAGTGACAGAGGATGCATGAGCATCAGAGCGGTTTCTTGCTGGTGACTTGCAGTGCAGGGAGAAGTGTGGAAGTCCTGCAACAGCAATAATTGCTGGTTCCCCTCCAGGGTCTTTCTTTTGTATAGGTTGAAGGCTGCAGTGCAGTGAGGTGGGAATCCTTCACCCAGGTTGTCCAGAGAGCACACGCAGGTGAAATGACCTCTGTGAGGTGTCTTACTAGGTCGTGACAGTCTGCAGTTGCTATGGACGTTTGGGTAGTGAAGGCAGCTTTAAATGAAATGAAACAAAAGAACTGCCCAGTCCACTTTTACACATTTTTCTGTCCGTGCTTGTTAAGATTTCTGTTTCCAGAATGTTTTGCTGTGCTGGTAAGGAACTTTAATAAAAAAATAGGAAATTGTGTTAAGCCTCAGAGGTGTTTATTTGTTTTGCTTTACTTTTAGGGCAGAAGGGCAGGGTACTATTTCCAAATTTTCAAGATACTAAGAAAACAAGAAAGGCTGGAGGATGAAGGGAGAAGCTTCTAGAACAGTAGGCAAGCACGAAGAGGGACATACTTCAACATCATTTGTTCTGTAGCTAGAAATTAAGAAGAAAGGAAAAATATCCATATTATTTTTCAAATATCAATTAAAAGGCTGTTCTTTTGCCCGCAGTTTTTAAAAGAGCAAAACCTGCTACATCTTAATTGAATTGCATCCCATTTCCTCACAAAACAGATTTTTATTTTCATTTCTTTGGAAAGGAGTGTAGGAAACAATCTGTAGCCCCTACTTACTGCTGGAGAGGATCCTGAAAGTACTCTGAGCTATGTGTGGCCTGAACTTTCAAAGAGCCACGCTAGTTGTATGGTGGAAAGCAGGTTCTTGTCCTTGCCATGGAGCTGAGCTGGATTAGGAAAGATACTACTTTAAATTACCTGTGTTTGTTTTTTGACAAACTTTCTTTCTTTTTTTTTTTTTCTTTTCTTGCCATTGCCCTGCATATAACCAGAACCCTTTTGCATGATGCCAGGCATCCTGTCCTCTGGGGAAAACCCCTGGTTTCCCATTTTCCTGTCTGTTTGTAGGACTGAAGCAGTCAAACAAACCAGACTTTGGCCTGAAGACTGTGTAAGAAAGGCACATGCATACACATGAAGGTCAGGATTAACGCCCCAGCCATTGCAAATACATCGACATATTTTTGTGGTGACAAGTTAGTGGTTGGATCCTGGCAGCAGTTGTCAAGAAAACACAGAGCAAGGAAGGAAAACAGACTTCACATTTGCATTTCAGATTGTTTAAGAGGAGATACTTCTGGCTCTTAAAATTACCACATGCCAGCATGTTGCATTGTGCTGCACAAACTCTGTTCTGGCATCCTCACTATTGTTGAGCATTCCTCCCTAGGGCATATTTGAACCATATTATTTTCATCTAAGTTGAAATTCTGAGGTTTGATTAATCTGTTTTTTATACTCCTTACCAGACTCTGGCCTCAGATGCTGTATTTAAATAGGCCAGGAATGAAAAGTTCGTCTAAACTCCTAGATTCCTGAGCCCATCGTCCATGCTCACTTTTTGGATTCCCTCAAGCACGGTGTCTCACACAACACAGCCTTTGAGATTTTTGGCAGTGGCACCATATGACATTTCCAGGAAAGGCTACTCCATCTGCAGTTTTAATTGGGGCTCTCAGCCTCATCAGACCACACTCTTCCCTACCCAGGCTGCTTGCTGGAGGTGCACAATGGCTGCAGCACTAGGGGTTGTGCTTGGGCTAGCTGGAACCTCACTAATAAGCTTCACCTCTGGGACCCCATCCTTGCAAGCCATCACCCGAGGAGAGTTGTCCTCATCCAGCCTGAACATGTTAACCCTGTAAGTGGTAGCTGCATGGTAGGGGCTGTGTGTCCAAGACCCCTCTGGGTGGCTGGTGGTGAGGGTGCCCAGTCTGGTGACTTCCATGAGAGTCACCATTTATGATCTGAAGCAGTGAAAGTGAGAATTAGACTGAACACCCAAGTATGTGTCCTCGCCCTCAGATGTATGTGTCCTCACCAGTTCCCCCTCCTCATTCCCCACTGCCCTTTGCACAGGGTCTCATGGGCAGAGTCCCCTGGCTGTATGGGCTGTTGTAAAACCAGCCAGACCCTCAAGATGAGCAAGGCTGAGAAATCTCCCCTCTTCACTCCTACAGCATTTCACACCTGGGAAATGCAGATGGGGAAACCATCAGCAATATGCCTAAAGCTGAACAGGAGGGCAGTGGCAGAACTCAGCATATACCTCCAAGTCCTGTTCTGCAAGTCCACATCATAATTTTTTCTCTATTGAAAAAATAATCTTTGTAGGAGATGTGGTTTCAATGAAGTTGTTTCCTCCCACCTTTTCCTCTTTCAGTTTCACTTGCTATCAAGACACAGAGTGGAAGCATACACTGCAGGAGATGGCATTGTTTAAGAAATAAAAAGCTGGAGCACAGACCTTTGTTTTAAACCTTCCCAAGACAGTGAGCTCATGAATAGGTAAGCCATCATTTATTAATAAGTGCCACCTATTAGGTTTTTCCATGTTTGCATTTTTTGTTCTGCAGCTGTGGGGAACTTGCACTAATTCCTCTGACCAGAGGGGCCTCCACACCATCACACCACTGTCAAGGCACTTCATCTCAATGGACCACAGCATATGGTGAGTGGAAGGGGCCCTAAGGAGCTTCTACAAGGCAGAGGTCTTCAAGACAAATCATGTCTATTGTCCACAAAGAGTTACTTATAAGTGATTTTGCTGGTAGCAGGGTCAAAAAGCAATGGCTATTCTGACACCTCTTGTCCTGCCAGCCCCCCTGCCATGCTTAAGCAGCCTCATGTTAACCTGAGCTTTATTCAACACCTTCAGACCTTGGCTGTAACTAACAGAGCAAGCCAGAGAGCACCGACTGTCAAAGCCTGCATGAGAGTCAGCTGGGAGATCCAGCTTACAGCGACTTTCTTTGAAGTGAAGAGGAAGAAGATGTATACATTTCACCTTTCTCCCTTCTTTCCTCTCCTGGTAGCTGGGGTTATTTGTAGCTTCCCAGGTGGGGGAAGAAGCCTCTCTCTAGGGATTTCAGTGCTGGCTGCTTGCTTACAACAGCTAACACCTTGCTGCAGCAGCCTAGCCTGGCTCTGGGGGAGCAGAGAGGGATTGGAGGTCCTGCAGAGGAGAAATGTAAGGCAATCTTTCCCAATTTCCTTTACTCTCTCCGAAGTCACACAGAAGAAAATCCTGCTTAGTCCTTGGCTTCCACTTTCTATTCTCGGTCCATCCCTTGAGACTTTGCATCCAGCTGGGAAAGCAAGGGGTGATGAGAGCAAGTAATACTCCCAGCACTGAAGTGCAGGGCAGAAATATATCTGTGAACAGGACAAGTCTTCACTAAAAAGGGATTTTTTTCTTAAATTTCTGTTCTATTAGAATAGTGAACCCACTGCAATAGGTCGCCATCCCTTAGCTTTTAGCAAGCATCCCTTTCACATTCTTTTGTAGTTTTTAATGAGCTGAAATTCATGTGTACATGGGGACTCGTGTTATCTACTCCATCACAAACCGTGGCACTGGGTTTCATGAATCCTGAAAACTTTAATGCTGATAGGGAAGAGACTCTTGCCCCTCTTGCCCCTTAAAGCTGGCTTGGCTATTTGAACCTGCGAAGAGAAAGAGGAAAAAGTGTAAATTTTTAAACTTTGAATTACAAAAAGTAGACCTTGTTTCCTGTAGATTCTGACATATCCCTCTCCTTTCTGTTCAAACAGTGCAGATTGTAGCAGGAAAGCTGCTCTTAGAAGCATTTATTTCTGTCCCTGTGTCTGCTGATCACTCTCCACATATAGTACATAGCTGAAATTATATCCCTTCAAAAAATGAAGTATTTACTGCTGAGGTTTGTGTTAGCACACTGGATTTTGCTTTAGAAGAGACAGTAAAGGAAAGAAAGAAGTTACCTGCAGTCCAACTGTCAAAAGCAACAAAAGAGGTGAAAATAAACTGTCACCCAGGGAGTAACTGGAGCCAGAATTTAAATATTTGGGGTTTACTGCTGCTGTGATCATTGTGTGTCCTTTGTTGCTGTTCTCCCATATCTGACAAAACTATAACTTTATATATCCTTTTTATACACCGTTTTGGCTCTAGACTCTCTAGGCCATTCTCAGTTTGGTCTCCTGTCTGTAACATAGAATCCTAGAATGGTTTTGATTGGAAGGAACATTGAAAAGTCAACTAGTTCCAACCCCCTTGCCATGGGCAGGTACATCTTCAATTAGACTAAATTTTTCAGAGCCCCATCTAACCTGAGCTTGGAGATTTCCAGGGATGGGTCATCTAAAGCCTCCATGGGCAACCTGGTCCAGTGTCTCACCACCCTCATTGTAGTAACTTTCTTCCTTATATCTAATCTGAATCTAGCCCTTTTGGGCTTAAAGGTTTAAATGTTTTAAAACCATTACCCCTTCTTCTATCCTAACCAGCTTGGCAAAGAAGGACTAGAGGATTGGCAGTGGATTTCCAATTAAAAAAAGTAGTAAGAAGTCCACTCCAGTCTACAAGGACAGCTTTCCTCAAGGACAAGCTTCCAGCTAATGTTAAGTAACCCAGAAATCTAGAGCAGAGAGCCTTTCTCCTTTGCAGAGGGGCTCCAGAGAGAGGAGTCTTCAGTTTCTTTGCAGCAAGGCTGTAATTTAACAATGACTGTTTCAGATCAGTCCACCTCAACTCCAACACGTTATAGCAATGAAAGGGATGGAAGTTTGATTTGATCTCTTTGATGAAGGGCAGTTAATCCACCCATTCAAATAAGGGGTCTGGCAGTACTTTGGAAGACAGTCAAGTCAGATATTAATCAGGTCTACTTATTACAGACCCTCTTTCTGAAATTCTCCAGAGACCTGACATGTAGCCTTTGAGCCTCGTAACTATTGGTGCTACTCCTAAAATAACTGACCCACTAAAGGCAGATTTTTGGGTGGCATCCCACCTTTGATCCTCTGACCTGAAAAAAACTGAAAATGTATTTTACAGAAGTTATCTCTTTGCCTTTTGGCTTCGGTGCCAGGTTGTGGCGGAAAGTCACACAGGAGGAGCAGAGACAAAAAATAACTGGCTATATTTTGGGTCAGCACTGAAACTTTAATACGAATTTTGGACCAGTCTATGCTGCACCCAGATTGGTACATCCAACTTGTGTTGTTAGCTAGGGAATTCATTAAGCTCTTCACAGCTCGAGGCAGGCATAAGGTGCCAAAGGTTTGCCTTGAACCAGCCTAACACGTGGTGTGTGTTATGCAAAGCCACTTTGCTGTGTATGTGCAAGTGATTTCTTCTAAAGATCCTTAAGGCTGGTGTTTCTTCTCCATGGTCATAATTTGATAGGCCAGCTCAGAGGCACACAAGCACATAATCTCTTTCATGGGAAAGGCATCCTCAGTGGTTCCTAACTCAGGGCCGCTGCAAGTGCTTTTTAAAGACTAACATTAAGGAGAGCACTGGTAGATTGTGGAGAAAAATCATAGCCAGGCTCCGTAAGGAAAATGTGCGTCCCGCTGACTTCCTATTCACATCTCTCTAATGGTATTATTTCATACTTTAATGCTATAAACTGGAGGATTGTTTTACATTATATCACATACCACATACAAGCCTCACTCAAGATGAGATTACCATTAAACTGGTGTCTCTGGTGTGCAGTTAATTAGGAAATCATCTTTATATCTTGCACCTCTCATGTACAAATGCCTTGTCTGGTAAGTAGCATTCAGAAGAGACGGTATTCATTAAACCTAGCAGTCAGCAGTTCCTAGGATGAAATTTAATGCTGATTTACAAAGCAGTCTAAATGATTGACATTGTCTTCCACTAATTTTAGTGGAAAATGATTCTTAATCCTCTAGACTACTTTGAAAATCCCTGTCAACATGTCTACATCTTAAGCTTCCACACATATTCCAATTTTGGAACCTTGAAGAGAGTACAATACGTAATTGTTTCCACACTAAGCAGTCACACAGTCATTTACATAAAGATATTTGGGAATAAGCTGAATGCTTTAACCCCAAAAACATCGCTATGTCTTAAAGTAGTACTTAAGTTGGCTTTTTTTTTGTCTTTTTCCAGCTTGGTCTGGTTGCTGTCTCTTGTACTGGAGAATAACAAAATGTAGAGCAAGTCTGCAGGTATTCTCACCCCAGGGTAAATAGACCTCTTCAGAGAGGGGTCTGAAGGGATATTCACCTGCAGCTAGGATGGTTACTGCTAGGTGTGCCAGAAATGAAAGGAAAGATGCTCCTTGTGGGGCGAGAATGGTTTACAAACAGACAGTCAGCATGGCAGAGCCTATTGTAGTTATGCACTGCAGTCAGGAGTTCATCATAAATCAAAATATAGTAACCACATAGCAGGGCTGTCTGCACAAATGGAGAAGAAGGTTGTTAAGTTAGCAAAATAAAACTTTTTTTTTTTTTTTTCCTTGAATAACTCTTGTGAGGAACTACAGCCTTGTAGATTTCTCCCAGGAGGTTTGAATTAACTTAGCAATATAGAAGAAAATTCACCATTTGAAGTCTTCTGCCACTGCCCACTGTTTACTACATTACATTCTGAGACTCTTTCATAAGGATGGTGGAGGATCACTGCTTTGATAACAAAATTAGAGAGAAGTACAGCTAATGAGAAAAACACATCTCTTCTTCATGATGTTATCCAATGCAATCATCTACTCTTTTCTCATAGAAAAGAAAAATATCTCCCTTTTTCTAATTTCCCCTTAATTTCTTTGGATGACTGATTTATTTCGATCTTCTTATGCTTTGGACAATACATCATTTGCAGTTTGGGTAGTCATCAAAGGCATGGAGAGTGCTGTACTATCTGTCTGCATCAGATCTATTTAGGTAACTTAATTTTCTCCACATGTTAGCCTGTTCCTATAATGGAAAAAAATATTTTTAGAAGACTGATAAAATGCTTCCAGTTGAGATTTGGCAAAAGAAAAAGTGTTTGTTGATTCTAGTGCCCAAGCAATCACACAGTGTAGTTCTATAGCTGTTTCAAGATACTTCTAGCCTGAGTAAACCTGCATACATACATCTGCAGCAGATACCAATAGTGTATCTGGTGTGTGATGGCAACAAGGTGACAGGAGCCCTGTGGACATGCCTGTTTTAAACAACACCTCCTATTGCTAAATAAAATTTGCTACTATTTAATACTACTTATTAACTGCTAAGCCCCAGTTCAGCTACACTGAATGCACATCTCTCCATGTTGATGTACGAGTCCCATCTAAAGATGATGGCACTTTTCAGGAAACTGGGACAATATGAATAAAGGGACTTTTAAAGTTGTATTTCAGATCTACCTCGGAATTTCAGTATTTTTCCTCCTGTGCACACCTAGAGAAACATGCAGAAGTGTAACAACGTTTGCAGCTTATTTCACACAGGGCATGTAAGTGATGATTTCAAGCCCCAGGTATTCATATCGAATAAAAAACTTAAATGCCTCCAGATCACTAATGCTACTCACAGAACAAAATCTAACCTGAACGTTACATTATTTTATTTAGTAGAGTTGATCAATAAGCAGACATTCTGTAGTTGTGGTTACTAATCAAGCTCTGACAACTTGCAAATCACTTCTCCTTTCATGAAGGCATTTCTTTGCCTGCTGTTTTCTTATTCTTTTAATGTGATCTCCTCAGCACTGGGACTGCTTGCTGTGTGGCTGCTGAGGAAGGATAACGATTAGCTAAATTACATCTGGCATTGCAATAGCTGGACCTAATAGAATTAAGCTACTATTTAGTGTTTATGAAGAAGTATTGTTAGTGGTTAAAGAAAAAAAGGTAGTTTATCAAATCTAGCTTGCACACAAGATCTGCATTAATTTTAATGAGATAGAAAGATTAAAACACATTCCTATTTTATTTGATGAAATTCTCAAAAGGTTTGTTTTTTTCCCTAAAGGAAAGGCATGTTCTGAGAAAAGCACTTTATGCTGTTTATTTTTTTAACTTTTGCACAGAGTAAACATGGGAATATACACTTGCAAATGATGTGATGTATTTCTATTTTTAGTTTGAAAAATGATTTTAAATCCTGCTTATTAGTGCTTTCAGATTAATACTGCTTTGCCTAAGAGCTCACAATCAGAGCTTAAAGAACAGCTCTGGATTTGATTTCCCTTTCAAAGTATCCTGTTATTGAGCCAGGTTGCAATTGTTATCAACCTGATTTTCCAGCCCACTACTGATTTATAGTTAGTTCTGAGTGTCAGTAGTATATTGGGGCAAGGAGTTCCACAAATTAGCTCCAAAATATACTTCTTTTAACAGCTTTATTTCCCCCTTGTTTTCACTGCACATGTTATCCAGCTATCAGAGTTCTGATTTAATATTCTAGGCTGCCTATCTCATCCCATGATGAAAGTGTACTAGCTGTGAAATTTTATAATGGAAATCATTCCTGCAATCGATACCAGCACATTTTTCCCAAACATCACAGAAAACCCACTACTGCAGAAACAAAGTGCAGCTCATAATCTTCTAGGGTGAGGCAGAGTGGAAGAAAGATGCAGAACAAAAGGAACATTCTTAGTATTTAAAAAAAAAAACATACAAAGAGTGCACTGAGAAAAATTAGTTAATAATGTAAAAATGACAGAAAAAGAGGGGTTTCCTTAAGATTGGAGATCTGGAGTGCACTGTCAAATAAAAATGGTGCTTCAGGGGAAGTAGAGCAAGTATTTTAGTCAGTTATTTTTGTTTAAAAGATTCCACAGTAAGCATTAACTTGGCTTTTGTTTCCCTAGAATGAGCTACAAATTCAGCAGCTACGAAGCCAGAGAGTTGAATGCATCATTGCTACAAGAGGAAGCTGGAAAAACCTTTTGGCAGTGCCCACGTCAGAGAGGACTATGACTAAAAATCAGATTGAAAGACTTTACAAGGTGGGCTAGTTTGTTCTGGAGTTCAGAAAAAGCTGTACTATTCAATATACTCATTGATGACCTGGATGAAGGAATAGGGTGCACAGTCAGCAAGTTTGCTGACAACACAAAACTTGGAGGGGTGGCTGACACACCAGAGGGCTGTGCTGCCATCCAGCAAGACTCAGACAGCCTGGAGAGCTGGGCAGGGAGTTTAATCAGATTTAACATGTGCACGTGTAGGGTCTTGCATCTAGGGAAGAACCACCCCAGGTACCAGTATAGGTTGGGGACTGGCCTGTTGGAGAGCAGCGCAGGAGAAAGGGACCTGGAGGTCCTGGGAGACAGCAGGATGGCCATGAGCCAGCAATGTGCCCTCGCAGCCAAGAGGCCAATGGCATTTTGGGGCGTATTGGAAGAGATGTGCTTAGTAGGACAAGAGAGGTCTTTCTCTTCCTCTACTCTGCCCTGGTGAGACTGCACCTGGAATATTGTGCCCAGTTCTGGGCCCCTCAGTTCAGAAAGGATATGGAACTTATGGGAAGAGTCCAGGGCAGGGCCACCAAGATGATGAAGGGAGTGGAACACCTTCCTTATGAGGACAGGCTGAGGGAGCTGGGCCCATTTAGGTTAGAGAAGATGAGACTGAGGGGTGACTGGGGAGACTGGGGGAGACTGGATGGAGAGCTGTCAGGCAGAGAAGGACCTGGGGGTGTTGGTTGACTGCAGGCTGAATATGAGCCAGCAGTGTGCCCAGGCGGCCAGGAAGGCCAATGGCATCCTGGCTTGTATCAAAAACAGAGTGGCCAGTAGGTCTAGGGAGGTGATTGTGCCCCTGTACTCAGCATTGCTGAGGCCACACCTTGAGTACTGTGTGCAGTTCTGGGCTCCCCACTGTAAGAAGGACATTGAGGTCCTCGAGCGAGTGCAGAGAAGGGCAACCAGGCTGGTGAAGGGGCTGGAGGGCAAATCACATGAGGAGCTGCTGAGGGAGCTGGGGATGTTCATCTTGGAGAAGAGGAGGCTGAGGGGAGACCTTATCACCACCTACAACTACCTGAAGGGAGGCTGTAGAGCAGTGGGTGATGGTCTCTTCAGCCAGGTGACAGGAGATAGGACAAGGGGCAATGGCATGAAGCTGTGCCAGGGCAGGGTCAGATTAGATATTAGAAAAAAAATTTTTACTGAAGAGTTGTCAGGACGTGGAACAGGCTGCCCAGGGAGGGGGTTGAGTCACCTTCCCTGGATGTGCTCAAAAAAAGGGTTGATGAGGTACTTAGGGATATAGTTTAGCATAGGACAGGAATCGTTGGACTCCATGATCTTAAAGGTCTCCTGTCTGGATGCATTCCTGTGTGATTTAGTGTAGGTGATCCTGCTCTGGCAGGGGGATTGGGCTAGATGGTCTTTCAAGGTATGTTCCAACTCCTAATGTTCTGTGATCCTGTGATTCTGTGATCAGCAGATGCAGCTTTATTTTTTCATATGCACGTGCCCACCATGTGTTCCATAGGAGCTCCACATGCAACCTATACTGTTCTTTTCCCCTTTGTTGAAAAACATCCTGTCCTATACCTAACTCTGAGCAGCCTAAGGTGCATGGAATACAGCAGTTATTGAAGTTTTAATGTTTAATTAAGATGTGATCTTTCGGCTCTGTCATCTGTGTGATGACAAATACTGGCTATGACAATGTGGATGATGTGCAGCACGATGTCTCATAGTACCTTTCACCCCCAGAGCAGGTTACAAGATACGGATTCTAATCAGAGCCCTTGAACAGATGTCCTGCAAGTTGTAATCCCACTGAAGGCACACAGCCTTCTGCTTGTGGGGCTTCTTTAGCATGTTTTGCCCCATGAGTCTGGATTTACTCAGCTGCTGAGTCTAAGGTGCTACCACCTGTGTGTGGGTGCTACCATTCGTATGTTTTTGAACCTTGGAAGGCTTTCTTGAGTGCCTACAGGAACAGGATAGCCTTCTGACACAGATCTGAGGTGTTGGTCTCTTCCTGGCTGGTTTGCCTCTCTGTGTCACCCCTGTATAAGGCTCCATCTCCCTACAGCTCCAAACACTTACAAAGCCCAGTGTGGTCTCTGCCAATGCGCAGCCCAGTCGAGCTGCTCTGGGAACGCTGTTGGGAACTGTGGGAGAGGCTGGGAGTCCTCCTGGATTTTCTGGAAAGGCTGTTTCCCATGGCTTATAAGTCAGCCTGCTTCCAGAGAGGATATTTTAAGTCAGGGCAGACTGTGTTCTGCTTTCCCCATTCTAATACTTGTGTCTAATCTGCTGATGTTTCATGGCTGCTGAAAGAAGATGCACACAACTGAAAAGGAAAAGCAAAGGTGTTTCTACTGCCCTGATACAGAGTTACTGTGACCATTCCAGCTATATATCCTCATGGAGCTGGCGTGAACTGAGAGCCAATTCTGACCCACAGCTCCCTCAGCTTCACTGGCGGATCATATGCCTGCCCAAAAAGCAGCAGATTCCATGCCTTACCACTGAAAAATGTGCATCAGTGCTAGACCACCACTCTCCTCAGGGCATTACCACTGTAACCAAAGCCAGTGTAATACACAGAAATACAATGGTGCGTTCAAAGTAGTTCAACCTTTGCAGCAGGGACGGGCACATGGGCAGAGTTAAGTTTTTGCTCTCCCTACCCATCCTCCTAAGGTCACATTTTTACTCTAGCTGTCAGGACAGAGGCTAGAAGGGCAGCAGGTCAATGCAGACAGGACAAACGTGGCTCCCTGAGCAGAGAAAACTGTTGCTGTGATCTGTTCCCAACAGGCTGACACTTGGAGGGGTTGTCATGCGCTTGTGCTGGAGTTAAAAGGCCTTATAAGGCAAAGCCTGAACAAACTGTTAAGCAGTCTGAAGTGTTCCTCAGTGCTGAAAAACCTCCAGGGAATGCACAACATACCCCTGGCAAAGATTACAGCATATTTTACAGCAAGCTCATAGAGTAACAAAGCAGATATTGTATCTTTGAATTTCAGGCCTCTGCAGGCTATTCTTAGTGAGAAAATTAAGATCAGGTCCCCTTCTTGGATTCATTTTACTGTAGTGGGGCAAGCTAAGTGTCACTCATTAAATCTGACTTTAAGATTTCATGAAATCGCACATCAAGTCTTCCAGAAAGATGCCCTCCACAGAGAAATCTTATTTGGAGGCCTCTGTGAGCTGATGGCTGGACAAGTCACCTATTTAAGCTGTGGCAGTGGTCAATATCAATGACAAAAAGAGCAGACCTTGCTTTTCAAATCTCCACAGTAAACCAGTCCCACTTTGCTACCATCAGCTCCACTTGAGCCTGGTGTCACTTCCATCCCCTCCTCTTCTCTCTGTGTGGTTTAGCAGGGGCTGTGGCACAGCTGCCTTGCACCCTCTTCGCAGACCTGCAGGAAAAGCGCTGCATGCTTAGGTGCAGCATACAAAGAAAAGAGCGGAAACCTGGCACCAGCTCCAGCTAGTCTCACTCCCACCCAAGGCTCAGGGTGGTAACATGAATGCAACACTAAAAAAAAAGTCTGAATAAAGTGGTCACACCACTGGGGAGCACAGAGCAGAGACATTTTGCTGTGACTATGAAGCAAGCATGGATGTGGCACCTGTGCATCAGAGGCAGGGATGAAGGCTTAATATCCTCCACTGAAAAGGCTGAGGACCATCCATCTTTTTCTGCTGGTGTTTTCAGGCCTTGGAAAGCAAAGCCTGAAAACACTGGTTTGTTGCAGCTTCTAGAGGCTTCTAGTAGTTTTTCTCTAATCTGCCTTTGCTGAAGCTCTTCAGTGCACTTTGAGGTCCTTACTCACTTGCAAAGGAGTGAAATGTCCCGAAAGGGCATGGCCATCTCTTTCCCCCATAAGCCCAATCAAACTGCTGCCAGTCTGACAGCTGTGCCTATGGATGCCCACAGTTTCTCTGACAATTTTTTGTTAGTTCTGCTGTTTTCATTCTCTTACTGAAGCCTGTTTACTGTTCCATTCCTTTGATTGTTATCTGATTTTTAAAAATAAATCCTTGGCTCCAGTTGCTTTATCTGTTTCTACTCAGCTGTCTGTTTACTTTATGCAGGTGCTGACCTAAACTAACATGGGCATCCAGAGGGAAAAACATGTTTAGTCACTTTTCCAAAGTGAATACAGTTGTTCAGGGTATCTTTATTAATTATAAAAGTAATAGAAAGGTGTGAAGACCAGTGTGGAATGACTTTCAGAAAGTGAGAGCATTGAACTGAGATCTTGCCTTTTTCCTTCTAGAAGAAAGCCTCATGGAAGTAGCCTTGCTTCAGCTGAGGAGGAACAGACTCAACTTTTGTTTGGTACCCACAGTTTCACCCCCTTATACAGGAACTGATCCAGTAGATCTCCATGCAAGAAGGCTTTGCAAGCACAGGCATCATTTGCAGTTAGCACCTTGTTCATGAATGCCAAAGATTGGACTGGAAGTACTTTGGACACGTCTGTAGTCCATCTCTCTGTCCTAAGACAAATGCAAATAGACTGCAGCCTACTCAGTTCCAGTGGTCATGGATGTAAAAGATGCATCTGTGCATCTTTGTTACACCAAACCAACAGTCTTTATCAGGAGACAGACTTATCCTAGCTAGGTTTTGGTAGGGCACTCACTAGGTATTGGGGCACTGGAACATCTGTAAATCAGTCCCCAGAAGGTAATAAGGAAATCAGCAGACAGCCAAAGCCACTGGCTTTGAATGAGGAGCTGCTAGCAAAGTTAGTCATCTGCAGATGACAACTGGCAGTGACTAAAGAGGGTTGCAAAGTGCCATTTGTCTTGTAACCATAACAAAACCTAACATGGTCTGTAAGTATTAAAACTTTTTAGCAAATTAGCTTTGACCATTAACCCACTGTTTTGTGTATGGCTTTCTAAAAATGGACAAGTAATTGAACTGACAGGCACACCCACAAAGACAGTGCCTTAAATGAATATTGCAGAAAATCACATTTGAAATCCGTCAGCACAAGAGCATTCTCATTGAAGACATATGATCTCTAGGAAATGCCTTCCTTCAACTACTGAATAGCTGGTGAGCAGACAAAGCCAGACTGGGATACAGTTATTTTAAAAGACTAGTGACAAAGTAAGTAGAAAAATAAATATAGAGAAAAGCAGTGTAAGCAAATGCCATGCAGAGAAAAAAAATGCACTCAAATCAGAACCAAGTTTAGGAATATCACATCAGTAGCAAACTAAAGGTCAGAGGAATCAAAATACAGCAATGGACACAAATTCCCCACTAGCCAGGGCAGATATAACGGATGGGTCCAGCCTGTTATTAAGGTTGGTTCAGGCCAGTGACTTGAAGTATGACTCAATTTTGTGTGTAACATACATGACTGCTTGTGTCTAGCTAAGGGCATGCAAAGCTTTCACCAGTCTCCTGAAGCAGTCCTTTTGTGGTGTAAAATAAACTCCAGGCTGACACAAACTGCTGACACAGAAACTTCTTTATGTCCTCCTCTATGTTTTATCCGCAAACCCCTTATTTTTTTTAATCTCTGGGATCATTATCTAAGTTAGCAATGAGAAAAGAAGAAATCTAATAATTTCCAGAGGTCTTAGAAAGAGATGGCTGAAAGCCAAAGAAACATTTTCAGAAAATAATATATGGATGCTGGGGTTTGACTTTGCTTAATCCCTTGATATTTACAAATAAAGAATGCCAAGGAAGTAAGTTAGACAGTTCAGTGTTGTAAATTTGACTTAGAACAGATCTTTGATAATGCCACCCTTGACTAGTGTCAAGACTGTGTGTTCAGGAAGGATCCAGAAGCTCAAATCAAAGATAATGCCTGTGCTGCCAATTGCTACCCTCTAATTTTTGCTGCATAGTTCTGAACACAGAAGGGATTTCCAAAAGCTGCTGTTTTCTTTGCAAATGCCTGTGGAGGCAAGAGGAGTACAGTTTGCAGAATGTAGTATTTAAAATTTACAGTATCAAGTAATGAAACTCAACAAGAAAATCTCTTTTTAACATATTCCTATATATGAAACCTCCACCAACTTATAGTGTGGATGTCAGAAAGGTACAAAAAGAAGCTGTGGCCTCTGAACAGAATTTTTTTGTCAAAGTTACTTGGGTTCTACAAAAACCAAGAGTTAGGTTGGTGGGTTTCTGCCCTATTGATGAACAGCTCAGTGCCCGTGCCTTGTTCAGTAGCGTTTGTACTGGTCCAGTATGTTTCTAGGGTTACCCTGGGTCAGAAACTGCTAACGGGTATGTGTCTGGTAAGGGGAGCTCTGATCTTTGTACCTGGGATTAAATTCCACAAAGGTTCAACACCATTTTATGTAATGGAATAGACCTGTGAGAGTACATTATTCTCTCTGGTTAGTGTGGGATTAAGAGCAGAGGGACACACAAAATTCTATTAAAAATATCATTACCAAGCTGACTAACTACAATGCTATTAGAGGGAGAAGCTGCACGGAGGGATGAATTGCTGTTTGTCTGCTTTATGATTCATTCATCTGATTATGCCAATCGAAACAATTTGCTGCAGTGTCTTTTGTACACAGCCAGGAAACACAGAGGCTCTCAGAGCTCCAGCAGTTCTCTCATTTTTGTATGTCTTGGTACCATTTGAATCAACCTGCATGTAATTAGTCTCCAAAGCATCCTCAATCACACATAGAGGCACTTTTCTCTTGAAAAGCAGGCAAAGCCATATCAGGTCAAATTTGCCTGGTCCATGCAAGCCTGCTTGTGGGTGCTGGAAGGCTTGGTGGAAAAAGGCGTGCAGATTTTGGAGATCAAGGACATCTGTGGAGCTGTACTGACTTAATGTGGGCAAAGATCCCGGAAGAGGCGAATGTTGGTGACTATGAACCTACGCACGTGGCTGCTAGAAACCCAAGGGTTTGGACATGTTTTCTCTCATCTCCCAGAGCTCTGATGATGCCAGGAAGATGCTTGTCAGGAAACGTTACAGAGAGCCCTAGGCACGTGCAGCCTTGTAGCTGGCTTTTTCTCTCTTGACTAGATCTTTCCATGTGTCCTTGTTCTTGCCGGATAAGAGCAGAAGATCTCTTTTAAGTGTTTCTTGGCTGACACTGACCTCTCAATAGACAGATAAAAAGTAGAGAGATTTCCTCCTCCTGTTTTTCCTCCTCCTATCCACAATTGTCGCTTATCTCCCGAGCTAAGCCAATTATAGTGCCTCAGAAGTGTCCCCATGAAGAAAGGGAAGCATCCAGACAGACACCAATTGAATTTCCTACAGGCACTGTACAGAGGTTGTTTTGTTCCTGCGACAGAGCCATTACTCCCTTGTGCCACTGGTGACTCAACTGAAGGCTAAGCCCTGTGAGACAGTAAAAATGATGCAATATTCCTAAAAGTCCACCAGGGACTGCCTCACAGGGCTCAGATACATGCTGCGATACAGCATGAAAGTGTCCATTTTATTATCAAGGAGTCCAAAACTGCACCCTAAGCTTTGGTGCTTCAGGAAAATGCAGAGAGGGAGAAAAACTAAGGGAAGAGGAGGAGACAGCAATGGAGAGGAGGGGAGAGCAGTGCAGGGTAGGGAAGAGAAGAATAAGCATCTCAAAACTCCACTGCAATTGTATGGGTAGCCAATGCCATACATTACCTACTAAAAAGAAAAAGGTGTTGTCATTTGGATGCCACCAGCAGCCTGGCCATGGATAAAGACTTGCATTGTGTCAGGCTCCGCACAAACGTTGAACAAAATGCAGCCTAAGGATGTGGCTTCTCTGCAGAAAGGAAAGGTGTCTAGCTTCAATACACCTCACTTGGGTAAGAATGTAACAGAGCCACCCGAATCGGTACCCAGGGTATGATTTGTACTGGAGTTCTGCTGCTACTCAGCGCACTCTAACACAAAGCTGCTGTGGGCCTGTTCCTTAATGCCGTGATCCCACCTTCCAGCTGCATCTCAGGTGATGCCTCAGTCAGAGTGGGAATAAAGAACATTGTCCCAGACTCAGTGGCCTACCAAGGCCAGCACTGAGTTGTAATGAACACAAAGTCATAAAGCACTGTCAGGTCTATGCTATAACAAACCCACACCAGCGCTCTTTTGTTAATGTACTTCCATCCACAAACCTGTACCACTGAAAACTCCAGAGATAATGGCTGTGCCTGGTGAAACTATGTTTTGGTTAGAAGGATTTGCACAAGAATCATTGTGTGAAGTAAGCCCGGCTGAAGTACAGACGGGCTTTTGCTGTGACAGGGATTTTGCAGAGTGACCATATCTGTTACCAATAGAGCACTGCTGGCAACATTCACTAGTGCAAGACCACCCAGCCCGAATTCCTTTAAAATGTGTATTGTACTGAATGTTCATGATGGCTTGAACACTTACATAAGCTAAGTTCTGTCTATCCCAGACTGCCATCCCGTGAGTATTGTTTGATAGGGCAGGAAGAAGGGATGTAAGAAGAAAGGGAAAGGGAAGGAAGTGATAGCTTTACCTCAGTCTTCAAAGAAATGATGAGAAAGCCTCCATTTTATTAACTACTTTATATGGCTAACTGATGGATTTAATTTGTGTGCAAATTTGTATAAATAATATTTGGATTCATATGTTAATAATGTGAAACTTATGCAAATGTGTATTTATAATCTAAAATGAAAGGTGTGGTGTGAAAGATACATTATTTTGCCTATCAGCACATTCATATGTGATTAATGTTACAGATGAGGGAACAGGCTTTTGCTTTTTCTTTTTATGTGGCTAAAGTGAGGTCCATGAAAGTGCCTAACCTTCAGTTATGACAGGCGTCCTGTCGCTTGAAATCGACATTTTATCTCATCTCATCTCATCTCATCTCATCTCATCTCATCTCATCTCATCTCATCTCATCTCATCTCATCTCAATCTCAACCATCTTTCATTAGAAGACATCCCTCTCAAGAAAAGCCATTCTCACAGCCAAACAGCTTAATAGCATCAGGTGAATGTCACAGGCATCTATTTTGCCCAATAAATGAAATTCCTTCCTACAGCCATTGACAAGACAAAGGTAAAATCTTTTTCAAAACAAGTGAGAAGCCATTATTAGGGTATGTTAATATTTGGAGAAGTCATATCATGATCCTCATCCACAACATCCAACAGTTTCAGAAATGTGTCAACCTAGTGGGAGTATAAAAGTTTCCTAGTTTTCTCCTGGAAAGAGTCCCGTAGAGGGCTATGAAGATGATTGAAGGCCTGGAGCATCTCCCCTATGAGGAAAGGCTGAATGTACTGGGGCTGTTTAGCCTTGAGAAAAGAAGACTAAGAGGGGATCTTATTAATGTTTATAAATATCTGACATGTGGTACATAGGGGGAAATAGAAGCCTCTTTTCAGTGGTCTTTGGAGACAGGATGAGGGGCAATGGCTTCAAGTTGGAGCACAGGAAGTTCTGCACCAATATGTGGAAGAACTTTTCCACCATAATGGTGACGGAGCACTGGGACAGGCTGCCCAGGGGAGTTGTGGAATCTCCTTCTATGGAGATATTCAAGACCCTTCTGGATGCCCATCTGTGAGATATGTCCTACGGAACCTGCTTTGGCAGGGGTGTTGAAATCCATGATCTCTTGAAGTCTCTTCCAACTCCTACTATTCTATGATTCTGTGATTCTAAGTAAAAATCTGGCCTAACATTTGTCAGTCAGGACTGATTAAAGATAATTTGGGATCACAAGAATATCATAACATATGTCAGCCATTGGGTCAGTAAAGTGCTTTGTGGTATCACCATTTATGTATTCTGTCATGGGTCCCATTGTTCCTCTCTCACAGTGCTGTGTCAGTAACTGTTCTTATCCCAATCTGTGGGGCTTTAGTCTGTTTCTCCTCCTGTGGGAGGGGTGAGCGAGCAGCATGGGGTGCTCAGCTGCTGCCTGGGGCTGAACCACGACAGATGGCTGGTCTAGTGCTGAAACATTAGCTTTCTACAATTTTTTCTTGATTCCTTGTTCCAGCTCATGCCATGTAATGTGCAACTACATTTCTCCCTGGCTGCTGGACCAGCCCAATGGAACCTCTGTGTTAATGACCTAGTTTATTTAATGACAGAATATTAGCATCCCTGAAAAAATTGTGAAATCACTGCATCTACCAAGACCAGGAGTTTCATTCTCAGTTCAGCAGGACTGTGGTTATAACCTATATGTATACCTCTTTCTCAGATGACACATGACTTTGCAAGTATCCTGGGAAAAGCTTATTGATTTTTCAGGGTACTTCAGGGTGTTTTGCTTTATTTTGTATTGCTCTTACTGATTCATACTTCTTTCAATTAATTCACCATGACTGAGGAGTTCGAGGGTTGAAACTTTGTCACTGTTGCCAGATCATGTTGTGCTAGAAAACCACAACTTGGCTTGCTCTTGCTTGTTGTATTGGAGGTGATGCTGCCTGGAGTCTTCTTCAGTCATACCTGTGAAAAGCATCCCTCTCCTGTATAGGAAGATGCACACTTCACATGACATCCTCTGACAATGCAGTCTGGCCATCTGATACCTAAAATTCCTGTTCCAGTTTTTAAAACTGAACCTCCTTTTTATTCTGGCTCCAGGAGTTTCTCTCAGCTGTGATGGTGGAGAGTGATCGACCCCTGCTGCAACATCTGGGTACATCATTGTTCTGCTTCCAAGCAAGATGTAACAAATGTACTTCTTTACAAAGGATGTCTTACGGCGCCAATCCACACTCCTTTTTCATGAGATCATCTTCATTAAAACATCAAAAGAAAATTCAGTTACATAATTCCTTGTTGAACACAACAGCTTCTCAGTTAGGGTTAACTAAGGCTAAGTGCTAGTGAGAGAATCAAGTCTTAAATACATCAGTATCTTTATATGTCTCAAAAAACCTAAGTAAGCAAACAATGATTATGTTAGCCAAGTTGGTACGTTGCTTTCCTACTTTCTCATCTGCATCTGATGCAACAACCATGCCGACTGATGCATTTCAAAGCTGTGTAACCTGGAGATATTTTTTTGCTACAGTACATCATGACTTGATTGACCTTCCATTAGTAACTATTAAGGAAGGTCTTGAGACAGCTTAGGTACCATGATGTATCAAAATATAAGCTTATAAAAAAAGATTAAAAATTAGTGAATATTGGAGACATTAATTTATCCTGAGTTCAGGTGTTTCCTAGCTTCTGAGAAGCAAGATATTTTTGTGATTTTTACTCTGGTTTACTGCATCACCTACTGATACTGGAATTCTTGAATTGAATCCATAATAGAGGGCTTTTTAGTCAGAACATTAGTGCCTGTGTGCTTAATTGCTCTAGACCATCAGTCTCTTTGAAATAATTGTTAGTACAACATATGCTTTGGAATCAGTGAAGGAAGCGTATTATTTTGGCTTATTTCCTAGAAGTGAGTCTGGCATCAATCTTTCTCAAAGGAAATAAAGTTAGGTCTTCTTTTCCTTCTTCTTAAAGAAGCCTGTTAGTCTATATTAAAAACAAGGCTGAAAATAAAATAATGTTTTAGGGCATACAGAATTGAAACAAATAATGTGAGGCAGCATTAGTATATTTTAGTAAGGAGGATCTTCTTTTGGTATCTCAAGTTTATTGTGCAAAATCCATTGTTATCACTGTCAAGCATTTAATTCAGTATATGAGTGTTTATTCACAACAAATATGTTTATCTATTTCCATGAAATAAATTCCTGCATTGTCAAGTGAAGACAATTAATTGTAACTGTGAATTGCTCAATTTACAAGAATGTCCTGCGTTCTTTGCACTTCAGCCTCCTGTTGATGGCAAAAATAATTATTCTGGATAGAATCCAGTTATTTAAAAGGTTAAATTCTTGTTTCCTTGACCTATTTTTAGTAAAATCAGACTCACTTCTCTCTGCAGTTTTGTATGTAACAACAGTCCCAAGGCACAGTGCCTAATAAAGAATTAAATGCTTCATGTCCTGTAGCTGCAACATTAAAAGCTATAAGACTGCTACTTTCCATTCTTATCCTTGATTCTCCACAGCACTCTTCACGTAAGAAACCATTTAAGAAACCATTTTGTTGATGGGAAGAAAGGACAATCAGATCATCTGGGCAGGTTGATGAGTTACAGCCCCAAGGAAATCATACAATGCAAGAGCAACTATGCTGGGTCAGGCCAAAAAGCCATTGCCTACTGGGCCATAGCAGGCCCTTAGGGAAGAGGGTCTGCATTAAAAGGCTGATCTTATATATATATATATATGATGCTTTCTCCACATGTTCTCCCAGTTTCTAATCATTTGATGTTCAGAGACTTTCTGAACTGGACATAACCGTCCTTGGACTTTGCTATCCCATTTGCCCTCTGAACCTCAGAAACTAGCACCCACAGCTTTCTTCAGCCAAAAATGCATCTTCAAGCCATTCATGCTTCATAGATTTCTACTGTGCGTCTCCAAGTTCATCTCTCTTTGACCTAACAAACCTCAGCCTTCACTGCCCTCCCTTGCAAGAATGGATGACTCCATCCCTGTGGTCATCTTTCCCAACCTTCTCTTAATCCTCTGCAATTAGTGGCAATATTCCTCTAATTCTTAATCACAGGTTATGTACATATATCTTTTGAAAAAGTACCATGGGATCTTTGCATTTACATTTGAGCAGCTTCTTCAAAGTGCTGAGTTTTCATATCATGCTGTGTCTAGGGTATGTAAGCAAATGAATTCAGGCTTTGAAGCAGCAAACTTTCCCTTTTACTTTTTGCTCACCTAACAGGAGATAAGTAATCCCATTAGAGACAGGTGTATGTCAGGCCTGTGAGAGTCTGTTTGGTGGAGGTCAGCATTCATCCTGCAGCCTGGTGTGTGACACAACTCCTATCAGAGGATTTGGAACTACATTACTGGGTGCAATACACCTCCATCATTTGTGCCCCTTTCCTCGCTCCACATGAAATTAGGCTGCTGTATTCACATTGAGAATCCCATGGCATTACAATGTTCTTCATTACGAGATTTAAGAAACCATTTCCAAACCTAGTCTGTGTGAGATCCTGAAAGAGAACAGTACCACGAGGCCTGATGACACTTGATTTTATGTTCAAGGAAAGCACCTTCTGGGTTTGTGGGGAAAAATGTTAATGTTATAATATCTCCCCTTAGCTCTGTCTGTCTGCAAACTACGGTCACAAAGAGGCTTTTGCTGAGAAAGACACTTTTGCACCACACCTCTTTAGGATGATCTTGTTTTACTTGCAGCAAACTAAAACATTATTGACTGCATTGCTTTAAAAGTGTTGACCTTCAGCAAAGAAAAACTCAACTTCTTCATTTTACAGCTTTTACTCCCAATTTATGTAAGATCAATAGAGAATCAGCAGCCTCATATATTACCACAAGGTGCTGCTTGGGTTGGTTTTTTTTAAGTTTTAACCTTTATAGGTATTAAAACAGCAAGAAATTTTGTAATCTCTGCAAACTGTAGTTCATCAGATGATAATGCTAATGGGGTTGCACTCCATTCTGGAAAAACAACATTGCATCCCTCTGTTCCCTTCTTAATTTTCTCAGCATCATTTCTTTACCTAACTACATGGGACAGGGTGCAGTGTACTGTTGGCATTAAATTGCTGGCCCAAGTACCGCTGAAGAAAAGATGTGTAAAGCATGTGGAGTATTGAAGTGCTGTATAAATGGGGGGTGGCATCTTAAATGCACAGAGATGCTACTGAACAGGTGACATAGTATCTGTACAGGGGATGGAACTATCTTATGCTTTTCTCCTTGAGAAAAAATACGATGCAAGTCCATCTTGGCAATGTTTGATCACAAGACCTACATAGAACTGTGAATAGTGTCTCTACAGCATCTGCCATTGCAGTATACAAGTAGTTCTTGAAGTGACACTAATTGTAGACTAATGAAGATCATATGCAGAAACACATACCTGACATCTGAAGAGTGGCTGTCCAGTCAGAGCCTTGGGCTCTGCTGCAAGACATGACTCTCAAGAGGACAAGTGACCAAGTTAACAAAGTTTAGATTTTAAAATCCTTCTTGGTAGATTCTTATTACAAAGGAAATGCTATTTAGAGAAGTAGAAAGCTAATTTTGGAAGAAGGAGTAGCTGTGCTGTGCTGTCATGCATGGCTAGAGTAAAGTTATGGCAGAATTAGTATTTTCAATTCTAGTCTTTGTATCCTCTGAAAATACAGTCCTTTAGTCAAGGCATTAAAAACAATTTTATTCATAGCTGATCCTAGTTCTCAAGCAAGAACAGCACTCAGAGCTGCTGATCAGGGCATAAAGTGCTTTAAGGATGTATAACTATCAGTCTGTGAAAAATCAGCTAACATTACTGCATTATGCTGCATTGTAGCTCCATGCTGAAGTGTTCCATTAACCACTGAGTCCAGATGCTGTTTTGGTTCACTGACTATATTTAATCTCCCTGTATTAGCCTTGGTGTGCCCTAGAAATTATTTTCTCTTTGCTTTATGTCTAATACAAATTTACAGAGAGGGATGACGTAATTTGTGAAGAACTGCTACTGTACTTTCTGCTCACATTATGTAATTTTTATAGCACCTTTCTGGTATAAATAATCCAAACTTCTACTCCCTGAGTCTGGGTTTGTTAGCTGAGCTTTGTGCCCTCATTGCAGACAGCACAGACTTCGTTAAAAGTGTATGAAAGCTTACAGAAAAAACAAGGGAATAGAACAGAATCAAAACAATGTCACACACACAGGATCAGTACATGGAAGTTCCACGAACCTGAAAAGATCTTTGTATCTCATACCACAGTAGGAAAGGCTGATCATTTTCTGTTCCATTTGAGTACCACAGTTGCATTCACAGTGTTTTAAAATCTTTTAGAAATCAGGGGAGAATCAGGACCTTGCAGTCCACATGTATGTTCTGAAAAGTGCTGCAGAGAAGCTGCATGGCTCCTGCTCAGCCCAAAGGGTATCTTAACTGCTGGAAACTAGATGTTCATTGTGGGAAACTGCGATGTGGCAGTCTCATCTGGCTTTTGTGCCAATTAATGAATGTCATCTGATGCAAAACACTTTCCAGACAATATTAATGGTTCTAGTACCACGCAGCCTCTTTTTTTCTGAAAAGACCACTACCAAATCACCACCTATTCCTGCAGAAGTGCTGCTGTAAGACCCAGGCACTGCACATGTTCCCCTCCAAATGAGAATCGTCGCTCTCAGAAGAACAAGTAGAAGCAGAAGAATATCCATCCTCCTCGGGAATATTTTCCCTCCTTGAATTAACACTGTTCACACTGTTCAGTGTGTTTAAAAATCACTGTGTTGGAAGGGGAGATATTGTATCCCACTGGAACATAGAGGTTTTTGTCAGATAGGAATCTTATTTCTTTCTCTTTTCATTCCTATGGCATGGCAAGAACCTTTAAAATAATTATTTGAACTACAGAAAGATCCTTACAATTGAGCAAGCTGAAGAACACCGTGAACTAGAAGTCTGACTCAAGGATTTGTGCCTTGACCTCATTAAAAGAGAGCATGTTGCTCCAGTGTGGATCTCTCACTCTGTCTTTTGTAGATCTCTCTGTCTCTGTCTCTCTCCATGGGCTCCAAGTGCTGGCAGAGGCTTGCTCCAACACAGGTCACAGCATCTCCTGTATGTCTCCACCTGCTCCAGCATGGGGCCTTTCCACAGTCTGCAGGTGGGGTGTTGGCCTTTTCCATGGGCTATGGGGGGACACCCACTCCACCATGGGTTTCTTCATGGGCTGCAGGGGCATCTTTCTTTCTAGGACTTGGGGCACCTCCTCCCTCCTTTCACTTGGCTCAGTATCCGCACAGTTTCTCGCATCTCCTCACTCCCTTCTCTGGTGACAAAAAGCAGCTGCTTGGGGTTTTTTACTCCTAAATGTGATTGCCAAGGTGCTGTGACCTTCGCTGATGGGCTTGGCCTTGGTCAGCAATGACTCTGGCCTTGAGCCCAGCTGGTGTTTGCTGTGGGGCCTGCAGAGAGCTTCTGGCTGCTTCTTGCAGAATCCACCCCTGCAGCCCCCCTTCTCCACTTGAATGCAGCCACGCACAACTACAACAAGAATTTTCTGTCAAGAATAAATACATGAGAGGTCACAGTATTGGAAGTTATGCCAGGACCTGTGCTGGCCAGTGTGTTCATAAATAATGCAGGAAAAAGGGTGAGTTGCAGTATGTTGGAAACGTTTAAGGTCCCTTTCTGTAATTCTATGACGACATTCAGGGTAGCAAGTGTGGAAAGACCTGAGGGACTGGGTGATAAACCAACATGAAATTCAGTGTAGGGAAATTAAACATAAAGTGTTCTACAAGGGGAAATGTCGTCTGAGCTTTCCACATAAAATAATGGACTCTGAGTGGATGATGACTTCTTAGGATAGAGGCCTTTGGGTTATGACAGATAGTGCTAAGAAAATGCCAGCTCAGTGTGAAATAGTGTTAAAAAAAAAAAAAAAAAGCAGGTAAAAAGCTAGCAAAGAGCAGAGAATAAACCAGAGGATATCATAATGCTACTGAATAAACTGGTGTCTTGATCAGCCTTTGAATACTGCATGCAATCTGGTACTATAACCCAAGAACAGATACAATGGCCTTGGGGCAAGGTTAAGTCAAGGATGTTCAAAGACAAAGAATATTTTCTGTATGGGGAACTGCTGGGGACACCTCAACCAACAAAAGAGAAATTTAGGGGATATTGTAGACATCTATCTATAAAATATTGAATACCAGAGAGGGGTTGATTAAGTTCGGTGTCATCCAGTTCTAGGCACGTCAAGGGCATCAAATTCAGAGAGTGGGAACCAGATTAAAAATGGACAGTGGGAGATGATTATTCAGGCAACATGTCTGTGAAACTTCTTGCCAGAGTGGAGGTTTACATGGCCCAGGGGTCACTGTAGTTAACTAAATATACATAAACACATGCAAGTGCAGGAAACAACCTGAAGTGGAAGTACTTGGGAACTGGCAGAGTGTTAAAGAGAAGTGTCATATGTATTTGGCCTGGACATATTGTTTCCCAGATCATAGAATCACAGAATGCATTAGGTTGGAAAGGATATTTCAAGGTCATCTAGTCCAACCTCCCCTGCAGATACCCAGTTACAGTGACTGCTGGAAGAAGGATATGGGAGAAGATAGACCTTTGGTGTGGCACAGTTGGGGCTGTCCACAACTGTGTCACTCTCCAAGTAAGCTCCTGCCTCTGTAAAGCGCAGGCTGTGGCAGAGGGCGAGGGGCTAATTTTCTGTGTGCTTGTGGCTTTGCAAATAGGATGGAGAGGACAAAGAATTCTCTTACCTGATGTAGTTACCCGTGTTCATCTTGGTGATGTAAACCCAAGACCTTTCTTTTTATTCTTTGGTTTGTTAGATTTTTGTGGGTTGTTTTTTTTTAATTATTTTTATCTGCTGTAATTTCTCTCACCACTTCTTGTTAAAGACTTGCTTGCTCAAAAGCTTTCTGAAAAAATACAGCAAAAAGTAAAAAAATACAGGGTTGGAAGAACTCTAGCAGGCTGGAAATCTGAGGAATATTTAATGGCAGCTTTCCTCTCTTACAGCAGTCCCCTAAGGCACCACCACCCATACATACCTAGGGGTTGCTTTCACAGCAAGTTTGAAGTTAGCATAAACCAGGCTGCTGCTGCCACATGCTGCCCTGTCTTTCCACACATGGCAGAGTTTTCCCTCCTGGACTCCTTCACTGGTCTGTATAAGCAGGCAGTAAGCCACTTCACGGAGTTGATCTGTCAGAGGACTAACCTGGAAAAGAAAACTTTCCAGCATGCAGAAGGGACAGGGGACAATGCCTCGGAGATGGTCTACCTGGCAATTCACTGGTTTGTGCCTTGCTCACTGCAGTGAATGCTGACTGAGGTAAAACGACTGTTTATCCTATACAGAGGATATTATTTTTTAGTGGCAAAGACTATGAATATGCAGTACTTTCAGTAGTTCAGTCTGGATCACCACCCTTTGCCCAGCTAGAAGAGAGTGTCCCTTCGATCACTTGTTCTGTTCTCAAAAGACATGGTCTGGCCAGGTTGTCTTTCCTTTAATCTTTCTTCTGTACATCTGCTCTGCAACAGTGAGAGAACTCAGAACACATCCCTGATAGGACTCCTGCTTTTTCAATGACTGTGTTTCTTTCTCTTCTTACATATAGATGTGCATACTTTGAGACACTGCAAAGAAGCCCTTAGCACTCCACACTGTCTAAACAGAAATAAATATCTTACCTGCTCTGACCTCCAAAATCCAAGCTATCACGGGAAAGGTGACTTTTGATTATAAATTGTAACCACATGTTGTATTAAAGAGCATGTCAAACCTGATCTCTTTGCAATTCTCATTTGTGCAAGCATCTGGAATAATTTAAATTATAAATGAAAAACTGACCTTTGTGGTTAGCCAAATCAAAAGGCCTGAAAGACTTCATGTTTAAAGAGCCATTTTATTCTTAAACAGATCAGGAAGTTGGAGAAACCAAAATCTGACCAAACACTTCAAAGGGAAATGAGGGGAAGGGAAGGGAAGGGAAGGGAAGGGAAGGGAAGGGAAGGGAAGGGAAGGGAAGGGAAGGGAAGGGAAGGGAAGGGAAGGGAAGGGAAGGGAAGGGAAGGGAAGGGAAGGGAAGGGAAGGGAAGGGAAGGGAAGGGAAGGGAAGGGAAGGGAAGGGAAGGGAAGGGAAGGGAAGGGAAGGGAAGGGAAGGGAAGGGAAGGGAAGGGAAGGGAAGGGAAGGGAAGGGAAGGGAAGGGAAGGGAAGGGAAGGGAAGGGAAGGGAAGGGAAGGGAAGGGAAGGGAAGGGAAGGGAGGAAAAGAGGAGAAAGGAATAGGGAAAGAAAAAATAAAGATGGGGAAGGAGGGTGATGGTTAAGATGAAGGAGAAAGAGAAGGGGAAATGGAAATGAGGAGGGAAAGGGAAATGTAAAAAGTAGAAAAGGAAAAGTTTCACTGAAAAGCTAGACATCAAAGAATAGGGAAAAAATAGGTAGTGTAAAGTAATGTATATATTCTGCCAACACTAAATAACCAGCTTGTCTGGTGACCACTTTAATGACATACTTTAACACATACCTAGTTTCCTACCAAGGACTTTTTTGAAAACAAAGCACATACTTTATGTATTTGACATGAAGGGATGGAATTATTCATGATGTTTATTGTTAAGGGCTGATTGCGCTGGGACTATATGTGGGGGGAGGGGGAACAGACTCCATAAATGAACAACATAGTGGGTGAAGCACAAGTTTGATGAGGAATGGCTGAGGGAACTGGGGCCATTTACCCTGGAGAAAAGGAGGCTGAGGGGAGACTTTCTCACTCTCTACAACTACCTGAAAGGAGTTTCTAGACAAGTGGGGGGGTTGTCTCCTCCCAGCTAACAAGTAATAGGATAAGAACAAATGGCCTCAGGTTGTGCCAGGGGAGGTTTAGATTGGATAGTACAAAACATTTCTTCATTGAAAGGATTGTCAAACATTGGAATGGGCTGCCCAGGGAGATGGTGGAGTCACTGTCCCTGGAGGTTTTTAAAGAGGTGTAGATATGATGCCTGGGGACATGGTTTAGTGGTGAACTTGGAAGCATTAGGTTAGCAGTTGGACTTGATCTTAAGTATTCTACTATTCTATACAGGTCTCTACCACTAGAACTGTAGGTGCTGATCTCCTCCTATGGCTAACAGCTCAATCACCCCAGCTCTGCACCGGGTAGACAGGAGTTCAGAGTTAGGCAAAAACTGCATGAGGTTTGGAAGATTTCCAATGGCTTTTCTCAGTTACATGAGTAAGAATTGTTAAATATATGCAGTCAGCACTGTGTGGAGCAATTCTGCTGAAAAATGCAATATCCTTTCCCTTGATTTAGGCAGGGGATTAATTAAAAACACATAGGCATTTACTCTCCTGCCAGAACTCAAGTTGATCTAACTAGGTCGGCACTAAATTTGACCAATTCCCTAAGCATCTGTCTGAATTAGCATAGCATGTTGAGAGGGACAAGGTTAGTTCTTTCTTTGTGTCCTGGTTTTGGCCAGGCCAGAGTTAACCTCCACAAGCAGCCAGCACAGGTGAGGTGATTTAGCCCAGGCTGTTTTCCACGCTACATGACATCACTTCCCCATAAAGGGGCTGGTAAGGAAGGGTGCTCCTGGGTGCTTCCAGAGCAGTCTGAGTGTGGCTGGGGCATCATGCAGCATTCTGTGTTTTCTGGTCAATAAGGTGCTCTGTGTTATCACCAGGTGTGAGTGAAATTTGCCACAAGCTGTTCCTGTTCCTCTTTCACAGTGCTTTTGTCAGTAAACTGTCCTCGTCCCAACCCAGGAGGCTCTGTCTGCTTCTCCTCTGGGAGTGTGTGAGCTGTTTTGGGGCTGAGCTTCCCACAGTCATTTTTGGTGCTCAAGGTGGGGCATGAAGGGTTGGGATAATGGTAAGATCTGACCAGATTAGGTTAAAAAGCTGTGATAAAAATGTTTATCGTGTTGTTCAAAGAGGTGATGGTAGCAATGATGTTCTGCCTGTTCACCTGGCTTTGGTATGTGAACCCACACCCAGTTTATGCAATCCCTGCACAGCTGTTCATCGCCGTGGGGAGGGGAGGCAGGTTCCTAACTCTGTTGTGCTGCGTGATACTGATTTATGACAAGATACCATTTGTGTGTCTCAGCATTGGAGGGTATCTGTATGTGGCATTTCTGTCATTTCCACCTATGGGACAACATATTTTAGCATTATTTAACAATAACACTCGATTTATGGGGAGGATGGGGTGGATGCTTCTTCCTACCCCCTTTCCTCCATGCTCGCTGCAATAGCCTTTGATAACTTTGACTACCCCTGGGATATTCAGACCAGTATATATCTGTTGCTCGTTCTCCTGAATGTTTTTCAAGTCTTAAGTGTTACAAAAAATTGTTTTAAGAATACTGCCAAGAGATCTTCCCTGGGGCTGAAGGGTCAGGGGTGGCATGGCGCATGGGATGGTATGAGCAAATATCTAGACAAGAAAAATAAATCCATAGACGCTGTGGCTACCCAAAGCTCAGAAACCAACAGTGCAGCTGAGCCAGAAAGAGCCCTTACAACAGGCACTGTAGCTACTCAGACCTCAGAGACTGCAGCTCCCCCAGTCTCCACGACACTTTGGCTAGGATGTCTTGAGATCAGAGAAAGACCTTTAGCTTTTAAACAAAAGCAAAGTTTACCAGATTACGTGGGCACATGAGGATAATATAGCAGGGAATGCAGGCTTCTTTACAGAAGTGGGAACTGTAAATGTCAACTAAGTATAACAAGAAAGCAGCCAGCCTTACAAAACTCAAGTTACTTTATGATGTCAAGTGGAAATTGGTTGTCTAGTGTAAATCTTGGATATTTATTCTATAACTGTTTTCTTTAAACATGTAGTGAGGCAGATCCTTGCTTTACCATTAACTAAGCATTGGCTGCAGTCTCAAATCCTCTGTGTGACAGGAAAGGACAAAGCTTAAATTCATAGGCAAAATTGCTACATAACCACGTCTCAGGCTTTAGAAATGAATGGTCTTATAGCACACTATCAAATCAGTAATTCTTTTTCTGAAGAGGAAAAAACACTGAGTGACTAAGAAGAAGGGCTATTACTCTTGTATTCTATTTTGAAAGATACTCAAGTGTTCTGGAAATAAATTACAAATTGGTGTTCTCTGATGTGAGTATAAAATCACATAATCATGCTTTTCTCAGTAGTGGATACAGAAGAAGTGGTTTCAACCTTATAGAAAAGGCCAGTAAAGAATACGTTTAATGAGCACTGTATAATTTAATATTTCTAGTTGTATTTTAGGAAAAAAAAATATGTCATTCTCATGGAGACATTCCCTAAACATCTAGTTCCTGCAATATTTTTGAATTACACATTTCATTTGTTTTATAAGACAGCTTATGGAAAATTGCTAATACGGAGAAGAAAACCCAGTTTTCTAGTAAAGAGTAAGGAACATGAACTCCCTTCCTGGCTCTGCTATAATTTTCCGGATGACCCTGAGCTATTTTCTTACAATCATGCACCCTCAGTAGAACACACTAGCATGTCTTTTTCCCTCATACAGTCTCCACTTGTCTCACTCTGTAGCAAACTGTTTGGAGAGGACCGGTTCTCACTGCACATTATGAAGGTCCTATGACAACGGATATCTGATTTGAACGGTAACCAGATTCATTCACTGAATAAGATCCAAAATAGAAACAGAAGCATCATAGAGGGGAAGAAAATGGTGATATGGACAATGTAGGGAAGTTTTCCGAAGTGAACTAAAACGATCAGTTGTGCAGGCTTCGTGAATGAAGGGGAGGGGAAGGTAAACTGAGCTGTGATGTGAAGACTGAGGGTGGAATAATGTTATTCAAATGCATATAACACATAAAACCCTAGGCTCCCAAGACAAGAAGAGCCCATCTTAATTTTTTTTCTGTTTTTTTTTCTTTCATTTACTGCTTTGAAAGATGCCCCTGGGAAGCACTCCCCTACTCATACTGCCAAATACAAGCAGGATGGGGGGGGGAAATAAAAGCAGTCAGCTTCTCATAAATTTGAAGATTTGCTATATTTGTAAGTTGCAAAAGCAGCACATGCCAGCATATCTTCCAGACTGCAACTATTGTAGGCTCAGACACAAAATCACCAACATTTTGACAGTGAATAATGCTAATCTGTAAAATTTGCCTGGAAATCACTCATGGGTAACATTCATTTCATTACTTTATAATCAAATTCCTTCCTGAGGGTAAATTGAATGCATTTTTTCTTTTATCACTGCCCCTTCCTTCCCCCTGCTCATGCACATGATTACTGCTATGAAAAATCAGAGAGGGGGAAAAAAAAAGTTCTTCTGAGATAGAGTATCTCTAAAGGCTACAGCCCAGCCTAGAAAGCTTTGTTCCAAAAATGGAAAATGTTTCTCTGAGTTAGATCACTTTGAGACTCTCTTTCTGCCACTTTCATCTGCTTTTCCGTCCTGGTGTGTTTAGTCTGAGTTACCACGTGGGTATTGCAGTGGTGGGTTCCCATCCTGTACAGTAAGTACCCTTCCCACCATCTGCCTTACCCTGTCCCAGAGGGGAACGTGTCCTCTGACAACACCTCACAGTCCAAGCGCCTCGCTAATAATAAACATCAGTCTGATACTATATGTCTATAAATACATATAGTATCCGTGACACTATATGTATAGTTTGACACTATAGATAGAGTCCAATACTAGAGACATAATAAAAATACTTATTATAATGAGACCATAGAAGATATTAAAAATGTCTTGAAAAACTCCCTCAGCCTTTACCATATAAGGTTTTTCCAGTGTGTTTAAGGCCTCAGATCCTTCCCTCTGGCTTGAGCAAAAAGATTTCCACTTCTATATGCCATCTCCTTATAAATCAGACCAGCAAAAATAAACAGGGCACAGCTTCCACTTGCTGCAGAGAAGAGCTTGAAAAGGAAGGGGCAAAAGGTGAAGAATTGCAACCAAGCACAACTCCTTCTGCTTTCTGCTACTAAGTGCCAGAGAGCTGTCTTCTCTTTTTCTTCTCCCTCTTTCCCTTCCAAATCATGCTTTCCTTTCCTGACTCCCAGATCCTGGCTTCTGGATAACAAGACAGTTGTTTTCTTTTCCTCCTCTGCAGCTCAGGGAACAGTCACAAAGAGTGAAGGAGTGTAACCTCCTACCACAGTCTCATGGGTAGAAAAATTTCTTTGGTAGCTTCTTGACACATCTTCATGCATTTAGGATTAAGATGACAGACTGCTTTGGGACTAGGAAATACTCTCCTCCTCCTTCAGTTCAGCCAGGACTACTGTCTGGTTTTCTTGTCCTGTGCTTCAGAACAGGGCAGGACATAGCCCACGTACTCAATAAAATATCCACTACTGCAAGGAGATTGCCAACGTGATGCTTTTATCTGCTTGCAGTACTGTGCAGTCATACTTTCAGGTCATTTTTCGAATACCTGCAGGCTTTTGACAAGTGTTTTGAGGCTTATGTCTCAGGAGACAGGCTGCCTTCACTAACTGCTGGGCGTTCTGGGAAGGCAAAGTGGACTTGGAGGTTGCTCTGCCTCCGAACTGGTGGACTGTGAACAACCTAAGAAACACTGAGCTGTTTCTGGAAGCCTCACAGTACCTGTGCTGCTCCTTCTACATTATGCACACAATGTGAGCTCCAGAAGATGGAGATTAGTTCTCAGTAATAAGAATACTAAGGTATCATTTTTGCTCTTTGAAAACAAACCCACAAATCTGAAGTGGTTTATAAAGGAAGCGATGTTGTCTGTCCCGCTTTTCAACTCCTGCTACCTCTAGTCCCTTGCAGTGCAGGTGGGTGAAGTGTGGGACATCACCTGTCTGCAGTCTATAGGACAAGTCCTTATGTTCCTTTGGCTTGGGGTGCGCTGCTTGCCACACCACAAGTCTTACATGGGTTCAAGTTCTGTGAGTCTTTCACTGAGGACAGTAACCCAAAGGATTAATACAGCTATGAAGTGTAAATGGCAAGAGCGCAGAAGAGTGTTTGAGTTGCAACCTAAACCTTATGGTGGCCTACCTAGTCTCCTATACGATGACTAGAGAAATAACTTTTCCCTTGCAATCTCTGCTTTGTTTCTCCTCTCTCCCTGGCACTCATCAGCTGTTGTGCAGTCCTTCTACATCCTCACTAGCTGTGCATTTGTACAGTGCAAAGTTTGGTGGAAATTCACGGACTTAATTTAATATTTGCTTCATTCTCTGGAGATTATCATTACACCATTTTCATGAATAATTAATGCAACAGCAATATTTCTTTCCCTGGGCACTGTAAATTAGCTATTTCTAGATAGACAAGGATTTCAAGAAACCAAGAAACAGAAGTAATGCTCTGAGTTCATCTATTTAATTTCAGAAAACTTCCAGTGTCAAGTCAAAAATACCCATTCCAAATGGAAAAAAATAATAATGTCTATCTCAGAATCTAAGAATCCTGGATAGTTTAAAAATGTCTCCAGTAGTCAACGAGTTCTCCAGGTGTGGGGCACTGTTCAGATAACATACACCACTAGATAACTGAGGCCTGACTCAAATCTCTGTGAGCCTCGCTTTTTGTTTTACACGACCACAGCAGTGGCTCCACCCAGGAGCAGTTAAGAATTTTACAGTCCTTAGACAATGTTGTTGGCTGTGTGCAGGTATCCTTCATTTGCTGAAGTTCAGGACCTTCTGTACTTAGCCAGGCTGCTATGGGACACAAGCCCCAAGACTGATGAACAGCTTTGCAATCTCCAGTGTCCCTCCTCAACCACTGACTAGGGAAACCCCAAAGGGTGGGAAAAGCTGGTTAGAGAGGGCACCTATGGGCACAAACATTTTAATCACAGCAAAAACAGGGACCAGACCACCTGCTTTTGAACATGGGTAGGAGCACAACAGTCAATCCTCTTTACTGGGAATGGTTGAAGGGCAAGAGGGGAATGAACAGAGAGAGAGGGTTGAAGGTAAAACTGCTTCCCAACCAGTGCAAATAGAAAGAAAGTTGATGAAGCTTCTTCTTTCTGTGGCCGCTTCTTTCTGTAGCTGATCAAGAATGGAAGCCTCAAACCCAGACACAAACACTTATTCTAATTTTGGTATTTATTTCCCTCTTGTGCTGGCCCAAGCTGGAAGACAAAAGGTAGCATTTTTCGTATTCCATCTCCTAATTTGCTGCACGTTGATGCACCAGAAGCATCCCAACGACAATGGACAAGGCCCTCTCCATGTTTTTTGCTGGATAAGCAACTAAAAATCTCCTTTGGAAAAACTGTGGAATATAACTTCATCATTTTCCCCAGTATTTGACTAACACTTAGGGTGACTTTGCTTGCTGAAGCACAAAAGCTGAGGACAGTACCTTGCTGTGGCCAAATGACATGGACTGTGAGGTGATAAAAGAATCAGATATTTTCTGGGTACGTTGAGCTACAGAGCAGTCACATAAAACAACATTACCTCAGCTCTGAAGAGCCTGGAGTATTGCGTCATGCCACACTGATTGCCTGCCTTGATAAGGCAGGGATTATTGCTGTGTTCCTACATAAAAATGAAAAAAAAAATTGTGATTTGCAAAAAAGATGAATTCTAATTAGTACAGAAAAAATGTACTAACTGAAAGGCAAATATCCCTCATATTTTCTTCTTCCTCCAGTCCTGGAATTTTGAACTGAAGCTGGGGATATTTTATGGAGGTTAAACAAAATATTTGGAGCGAAGTCTGCTTTTTATAAACCCTGTCTCTGTCTAACCTTTCACTCTCAATAACATGAAGAAAAATACACAATACTGAATGTCTGGCGGCAGCTCCCAGCCACTGTGAGACAGTTACGCCGCTGCTAAATCATGTTAGCTGGAAGTTTGCAGCAGTGAGATAGTCTTGAATGTTTTGCCTCTGTTCTTACACAGCAACATTCAGTGTGAGATTTTTGCTTGTATCTCCCTTTGCACAGTTCTTTCCCCATTATTTATCACAACCATTAATTTCACAATGATGCTTTTAAAAGCTGTTGATGAACAATCTTTCTGTACTTGCGATTCTCTCCTAATGGAAACCTTCTGAAACTGTTCCAAAGACCTCTTCGGTTCGCCTGCCAGATAAAGCCTCAGCCTGTCTTTGCCCTCCACTCCATTTTTGCTTTGTTAAATTTAGCTCTGTTTCTTGATTAGGTGCAAGTGACTGGACAAGCTTTTCCTGGATGATGTGCACTCACAGACATGTGCTTGTTGCAAGTAAAAACGAGCTACTGGATGATTATCAACCCCTTTTCTGGGAAAAAAAAAAAGATAGATATATATATAAAAAAATTACTGAAATGAGGTGAAAACATCTTCAAAGATAATAAATACAACAAAATGCTCTGAGGTCTCATGCGGTGCTGGACAAATACTGCTGGGTTTTTTTTTTCTTAAGTTACTTAAAGACTGTGCCTGCAGTAATTAATTTTCAAATGATAGTTTGAAAATAAATAAATAAACATTTCTCAGGTTAGAAAATCAGTACTCCAGTTCTGCCATGGACCCAGCAAAGCACTTAAGTTGGTACTCAACTTTAAGCTGCTGCTGAACTAGGGCAGTGATAATGTTTTTCTTTTAGTTTCAGGGAGGACAGCTGTGTTTATTTCTTTTTCCCCTTAATATGGAGCAAAAGTGCCTGAAGTACTGAGTTAGATATCTTTGTTAAACTCCTATATAAATCTAAATAATAAAATAAATAAGAATAAATTATTTTGGCCAAAACATTTTTCTCCTTAAGTGTAATAATTTGATGAGCCACTCTTTCCTGCTCTCCATTGCTCCATGTTTTCTGTGATAAAATGTAGACTTCTTAACCACTCAATAAAAGCAAAATGCTTATATAAAGTCTCCATTAAGATTTATCATGCCCATAACTTAGCTTTTCAGTGCTTGGTATTGAAAAAAGCTGTCACTGCATAGTAATACTTAAGGGACAGCTCTGGCTCCAGTACCCAGAAGCACAGCCTGATAAAAGGAAGCCAGGAGCCATTCTCCTTCAGCCCACTGAAGAAAGTTTCCATGCTTAGGTTCCTGATAGATCCTGAAACTAAGGCTTTGCTTGTGCTTACCTATTCACTGGTCTGCCATATGCTGCCCACCAATGCAAGTCAAGGAAACCCAATCAAATACCAGGACCTTGGATGCCATCAGACTAAGACTTCTTATAGTCCAAAGGCCAGTGATCCACCACCCAAGGAAAGCACTTCTGAGGGTGTCCTCAGCCTTGCCTCTGCCTCATGACAGTCCAGGAACTGCTTGTCTATGGCCAGGAATTGTCCTGAGATACTGAGAGATCCAGGCCACATCCTATGCACAACTGGGCTCAATGATGTTAAAAGTCTTTTCCAGCCTAAATGATTCTATGATTAGAACTGACAACATCCTCAACTGTTCTCGCCTGTCACGTAGCTCCTTATCTCCACTTTTCTCATTCATTTTTAAATCAGAAGCGTTGTGGTGGGTTGACCCTGGCTGGGGTCCAGTTGCCCACCAAAGCAGGTCTATCACTCCCCCTCCTCAACTGGACAGGGAAAAGAAAATATAATGAAAGGCTTGTGGGTTGAGATAAGGATGGGGACGGATCGCTCACCAATTACTGCCATGGGCAAAACAGACCCAGAAAGAATTAATCTAATTTGTAACCAATCAAAACAGAATAGAGCCATGAGGAATAAACCCAAATCTTAAAATACCTCTCCCACCCCTTCCTCATCTTCATTACTGATTCCTCTTCCTTTTCTGCACCACAGCAGCGTAGAGGGTTGGGCTCAGCTCATCACATGTTATGTCTGCTGCTCCTTCCTCTTCAGGGGGAGGACTCCTCACACTCCTCACACCCCTCCTCCTGTGTAGGGTCTCTCCCACGGGAGACAGTCCTCTACCAACTTCTCTAATGTGAGTCCTTTCCATGGGCTGCAATTATTCATCAACTGCTCCTGTGTGTGTCTCTTCCATGGGGTGCAGATCTTCAGGACCAGACTGCTCCACGGTGGGTCCCTCACAGTCCTGTGAACAAACCTGCTCTGGTGTGGGGTCCTCTCTCCACGGGGCCACAAGTCCTACCTGGAACCTGGTCCAGTGTGGGCTTCCCATGGGGTCACGGCTTCCTTTGGGTGCCTACACCTGCTCCAGTGTGGGGTCCTCCATGGGCTGCAGGTAGATATCTGCTCCCTCATGGATCTTCATATGCTGCAAAGAGGACAGCCTGCCTCACCATGGTCTCCTTCAGGGGTTCCAGGGGAACCTCTGCTCCAGTGCCTGGAGTACCTCCTCCCCCTCCTGCACTGACCTTGGTGTCTGCATAGTTGTTCTTCTCACATCTTCTCACTCCACTCCGGCTGCAAAAACTGCTCCTAGTTTGTTTTTCCTTCTTAACTATGTTGTCCCAGAGGTGCTACCACTGTCACTGATGGGCTCAGCCTTGTCCTTGTCCTTGGAGGCAGCTGGTGTTGGCTCTATTGGACTGAAGGAAGCTTCTAGCAGCTTCTCACAGAAGCCACCCCTGTAGCCTTCCCACTACCAAAACCTTGCTACAGAAACCAAATACAAGCATTCAGATCAGTGATTAAAGAAATATGTTATATACACTTTTGTATTTTGATCAAACATTTCTTTTGTGATTAGCAGATAACATTCAGGTTTTCTACTTATGCATGTTTAAGAGCAATTTAAGTAAATAAACACAGCTAAACTAGTATAATAATAATAATCCAGTTACCAGTTTGTTTTTCACTGGGAAAGGAAAAAAAATCCTTTGGAGTAAAGTTTTCTAAGGCAAGGGTCTCTGGATATATTTAATCAGTAGTTGATAATTAGATTACATACATGCTGGAAAAAACTCAATGTACTGACCTGGTTACCTGGGATATGGAGAAGGCTGAGGTACTCAAAGACTTCTTTGCCTGTCTTCTCTGGCAAGAACTCTAGCAACACTGCCCAAGTCAAGGAGGGCAAAGGTAGGGACTGGGAGCATGAGGAACTGCCCATGTAGGTGAAGATCAGCTTTGAGAACACCTAAGGAACCTGAAGTTGCCCAAGCCATGGTACCTCATGAGGTGCATCCATGTGTCCTGATGGAACTGGCAGAAAAGGGGAAACACACCCTTCCTCCCCCTGCTCTCCTCCCCCCCTTTTTTAAAAAGGGGAAAAAGGCAAACCCAGGGAACTACAGACTGGTCAGCCTCACCTCTGTGCCTGGCAAGATCTTGGAGCAGATCCTGCTGGAGACTGTGCTCAGGTACACGGAGAAAGAGGAGGTGATTGGTGACAGCCAACATGGCTTCACTAGGAGTAAATAGTGCCTGACAAATCTAGTGGCCTTCTATGATGGAGTAACAGAGAGGGTGTACAAGGGAAGGGTGATGGACATCATCTTCCTGGACTTGTGCAGGGCATTTGACAGTGTTCAGCATGACATCATTGTCTCTAAATTAGAGAGACTTGGATTCAACAGATGGACTACTCAATGGATAGGGAACTGGCTGGATGGTCACAGTCAAAGAGTTGTGGTCAAAGGCTCAATGTCCACGTGGGGGTCTGTGACAAGTGGTGTTCCCCAGGGTTCAGTACTGGGACCAACACTATTCAACATCTTTGTCAGTGACATGGACAGTGGGATCGAGTGCACTGCCAGCAAGTTTGCTGAGGACAGCAAGCTGTGTGGTGAGGTCAACATGCTGGAGGGAAGGGATGGCACCCAGGGGCACTTTGTAAGGGTGGAGAGATGGGCCCAGGCAGACTGCATGAAGTTCAGTGAGGCCAAGTGCAAGGTCCTGCATGTGGGTCAATGCAATCCCAAGCACAACTACAGGCTGGGCAGAGAATGGATTGAGAGCAGCCCTGAGGAGAAGGACATTGGGTTACTAATTGACAACAAGCTCAACATGAGCTGGCAGAGTGTGCTAGCAGCTCAGAAGACCACCTGTGTCCTGGGCTATATCAAGAACAGTGTGGCCAGCAGGTCAAGAGAGGTGATTCTGCCCCCCTACTCCACTCTCATGAGACCCCACCTGCAGTACTGCATCCGGCTCTGGTGTCTCCAGTATAGGAAAGACATAGAACTATTGGAGCGAGCCCAGAGGAGGCCACAAAGATGATCAGGGGGCTGGAGCATCTCTCCTGTGAAGACAGGCTGAGAGAGTTGGGCTTGTTCAGCCTGGAGAAGAGAAGGCTCTGGGGACACCTGATTGCAGACTACCAATACTTAAAGGGGTCCTACAGGAAAGTAGGAGAGGGACAGTTCACCAGGGACAAGGGGCAATGGCTTCAAACTGAAAGAGGGCAGGGTTAGGTTGGATGTTAGGAAGAAATTCTTTACTATGAGGGTGGTGAGGCACTGGCACAGGTTGCCTGGAGAGGTTGTGGAAGCCCCATCCCTGGAAGTGTTCAAGGCCAGGCTGGATGAGGCTATGGGCAGCCTGGTCTAGTGAAGGTGTCCCTTCCCATGGCAGGGGGTTGGAACATGATGATCTTTAAAGTCCCTTCCAACCCAAACATTCTGTGATTCTATGCTTGAAGTGTTTATGGTGAAGAAATTCTTGCTGTCTAAATTCATCATCAACAGGTAATAAGCACAGAAATTACTGTTTTGTCGTGCTGAAAGTACCCAATCAATATATTCCAACTAAAGGACTTCCCCTGAAGCATCACTCATTCAGGCCATTTTAAAAGAAGGTTCACTGTTATCAGTATGGAAAAACCTGCACCAAAGTGAGAGTAAGATGGAGCCCACACCCACGCACAAGTGCTCCATCACCCTCCATACCTCTCTGTGTGCAGAAATCTCATGGAAAGAGATGTTTTATCTTCCACACTCAATTTTAGCCATTTAACTTATTCCAGCTCTCTGGGACTCATTTCACATACCTCAATGCCAGCCACAGAAATATATAATTTCTATGGTTTGGTTGCCACAAGTCCAGTAAAGGCAGAAGAATTTCAAGCAAGAATTTCTAGCCTTGCCCTTAGTGCAAGGTTATTGTTGGATCCACTCTGACATTAATGGTGACCTCAGTAATCCAGCAAAATTAAGCGGTGGCAGATCAAAGTTCTGCTGCTGTCTCCATTCCCGGAGCTCACCATTCAGATGCAAAACTACTCTCAAATAGAAGCCAGATGTGGAGCCAGCTCCATTTCCTCCTTAGCTGAGTTGTCACTTTGGAAGCCGATCCGCTCTGGTCCCGTCCTGAAATGAAGACATTGAAACAACCTTTCCAGTGGAACACCAAGGAAAATAAAATCAAAGGCGCAAAGCTGGCACTGGTCATGATGAGGACAGATTATGTCTTAGAAAGTGGCCCTCTCACAGGGACAGGGTAAAACGACTGCAGGGAAAGTAGTTGGTTGTTCTTGTGCCACATTACATCATCCTCTTTTAAACCAGGCGATCTGCAGAGCAGACACGAGCAACGCTTGTCGCTGTTAATAACACTAAACACTGACAAGGTTCTGTAATAAAATACACTGGTCCTTGTCAGAGGAAAATGAGTTAATCCTGATCCTGGCAAGGCTGGCTTACCTGTACTTTCTCCTGACAACTAAAAACTTAGGCAAAAAAAAGTAATGAGATTTATAAAAACCTTTCCTTTTCAAAGTATGTTTTTAAAAATCCATTTTTCTTTAAATTTGCAACATTCTGATTGTTCTTACATTTTTTTTCTGTTGGCAACTATTGTCCAGAAAGACTAGCAGATCTTATTCTCCCTCATAGTCTTGTGGTTCAGCCCCAGACAACAGGCCTTAAATTATCCTGTAAAAAACCCTAAACCCTACAACTTTAAAATCTGGAAATTTTGTCTTGATTTTGGCAAAAGTACCTGTCTAATTTAGTGTGTAAATATTATGGAAGTTAGTTTTCCTGAGTTATAATCCTGTGTCTCTTGGAAAAAAAAACAAGGCAGAATTGTGATAAAATATATTTAAATCATCCTCTGCTTCCCTATTTACTGCTTTACCCAGTTTGCCATTACTTCTTCTCCAGTCCATGTGCCAACAGTTGGTATGGGCTTTGGAAAAGGTAAGTTTGCAGGCCAAGGGCTTGATTTTTACACAGTCCTGCTGACACACACAGTTCTTGCACTGACTTGGTGAAAGCTCAGCCCAAGACATCCACTTTAAATATTTTCCAATAAAGGGTTACTATCAAAATTAAACAAAACAAAACAAACAAACAAAAAGCCCAATACCCCCACCCCCACACCCAGATTTTGACTTACATTTTCCAAAGGATGTAAACATTGTTTTGGATATGTAGCATTAGGTGTAGGCAGATTTTTTAATTTACTACCACCCCTGTTTTGAAGCAGAAGTACCTCTGGAAAATATTTTTAAGTGGGCTAAGACCCGGCCCTTGGATGTTATCATTAAATTGTTTGATTGCACAAGACTCTCAGCAGAAAGTGTGAACGTGTTCTTTATCTGAGAAAATTTCATCTTGCAGTTTGTTTAATCCTACCTCATGGCTCTCCTTCATGGGACCCCACTGTAAAGTCTTAACTCAAATATTAGATTCACACTTGTACAGAAACTGACTGAGCTGTTCCAAAAATACATCACTGGGGTTGAAGCAGAAGCTTCAGGAGGGGTGGCAAACCATGGCACCCCCTGTCCTGGTTTCTGCAGGGGTAGAGTTAATTTTCTTCCTAGTAGCTGGTGCAGTGCTGTGTTTTGGATTTACGATGAGAGCAGTGCTGATAGCACACTGGTGTTTGCAGTTCTTTCAAGCTGTCAAGGACTTTACAGCTCCTCATAATGAGAAGGCAGGGGTTCCCAAGAAGCTGGGAGTCAACTGGCCAAAGGGATATTCCATACCATATGACATCACACTCAGTGTATAACTAGGGGTTGCTCATGAGGTGTGGAGCTTGGGAAATAGCTGAGCATTGGCTTCAGCTGGTGAGCAATTGTGCTGTGCATCACTTGTCATCGTCATCATCATTATCATCATCATCTTCCTTTCCTGCCCTACTAAACAGTTTTTATCTCAGCCCACAAGTCTTACTTTTTTTTATTCCCTTTCTGATTCTCTCCACCATCCCACTGGCTGTGGGGTTTTTTTATCTGCCAGCTGGGTTAAACCATGACACCCCGAATTTTGGGATTTACAGCAAGGATGCTGACAATTGTTCTGCCAAAAATGTGCTTGTTTTTAGATACTCTGTATTTCCATCATGTAGATTGCAATTAATTATTTTCAGGTTTGGCTCCCTTTAGTTGTACGAGCTCATTACAAATTATTTTTCATTCTTTAACATCTATATTTTTAAAAGGTCTAGGATGAACCCAGCTTGAAGCTACAATGCTAAGTATGAAATTCTGTAAGAACAGAAATCATACACCATTGATTCTCATTGCACTGATGGCTTCTCATGAAAGGACAATTTGGCCACTGAGTTTTCACAGAATCACAAAAGATTAGGAGTTGGGAGACCTCAAAAGATCTAGTCCAACCCCCCTGCCAGAGCAGGATCACCTTGACTAAATCACACAGGAATGCATCCAGGTGGGTTTTGAATGTCTCCAGAGATGGAGACTCCACAACCTCTCTGGGCAGCCTGTCCCAGGGCTCTGTCACCCTCACAGTGAACAAGTTCCTCCTTATATTCACATGGAACTTCCTATGCTCCAGCTTGCACCCATTGCCCCTTGTCCTATCTCTGGCCATCAACGAGAAGAGCCCTCTTGCCTCTTACATCTTTATAAACATTAATAAGGTCAGTCTCCTCCAAGCTAAACAGGCCCAAAAAATAGAGTCAGCTGCAAGAAGTATGAAACAAAACATTGTGTCCTTTTCTTGAGGGGAGAATACAACAACAGGAGAAAGTACTGCACTTCCTAATGCTGTTTTTCATATTGGCCTCTTCTTAAAAACTTTCCTTTTTTCATTTCATTTTACATTATGCTCCCTGATCCCACGTGGTTCCTTACAAGGGAGCTTGGCCATGCATAGGAGAAGGTGACATCTTTAAAGGTCCCGAACATTCTACTAAAAATTTCAGGCTGGAAGAATTGTTTTCCTGTCACAGAAAATAACAAATATTCCCTCCTCTTCCCCATTTGCCCTCAGGACCCTCATGGTCCAAAGAAATAAGATTCTTCAAGCTTTAGAGCAGTGATTTAGGGACCTACCTGACAAGGCACCAACAGAGCTGTGAAGGAAACATAGCGTAGGGGTGTAGCAAGAACATATGTATTTCTGGGAAGGTTGCTTCTTCATTTTTTTCCAGTGAGGAATGAGAATACGGTTTAATTCTCAAAAAAATTCAGATTATTTATAACCCATCTCTTTGCATGTACACTTTTTCAAAGTAGGTGACAAATGCCAGAATACCAAAGACCCACATAGTATCACACTTTCTTATGTAGAATCATTTTAGCAGGCAGAGCATCTGATACTGATAATGATAAAAACTTTTGCTACGCTGCCACATAGGATGCCAAGGCTTGAACATACAGTGGATTCAAAGCAGATGTAGAAGCGTTTAAGTTACCCATCAAAACTTCTGAATCGGCAGAGAATTGCAGTGCTACCACCCTTGCTAGTTTGTGCTTTGCTAACAACAAAACTGCATATTTTATTGCTGGAATGCCAACAAATGAATTGATGTGAAAAATAAAGGATGGCAGCATTGTACAGCACTACTCTAAAGTGAGGTGTGGTATCCCTGCAGAATGGCCACAGTGATTTGGCAGCTGAATTGCCTTTCAGAAGACCAATAGCCCCACGTTAATTGAATTTATTTAAATTTAATATTGTTCAATTTCACGCTGTTCTAATCCATTTCTATTTTACTCTTCCTTTTTCCATTTTTTTCCTTTTTTTTTTTTTTTCCTTCATTTGTAATCCTTTTTAGCATAGACTCCTGAGAGAAAGAGATAAGGAACTAGAGCCCTGTTCCTTAAAGGCCCCTGGGCTGGGACGACTCAGCACATTCCCACACTGACCCTGGGTCCAGCCTGCCTGGAAGGATCAGCATGGATATGTATAACCCTGATCTCAGGCCCCAGCATTGCACAGCAGAAGAGAGAAAGAAACTCCTCTGCTGAGGATGATGATGCCTGAAGCAGCAAGAGTGAATTTCAGCTTCATTTTCAGCCGTGCTTTTTCTATGCCCTGCTTCCTAATCCTTCAGAAAGAAAAAAAAATAGAAAAAGAAAAGAAATAGATGAGAAAGAGCTGAGAAATTCAAGCAACCATTTGACAAATCTATAAAGCACGTGCTATCTCTGGTGCAGAAGCCTCATTTTCCATGCTTCGTTCCTATGCATGTACCCAAGTGACCCCCCAGAGGATTGTCTCTGGCCTGAGAACTGCTACCGTGTCTACTTCATGCCAAGGGATTGTCAGAGCAGTTGTCTAAAACTCAGTAAAGTGGCTTAGACTGTGTAGCTGTGAAACAGCATCTTAACAGCCTTGATTTGCAGTGGTTAGTGACAGCCTTCATTGCCTCAGTTGCCTTATCACACATTTTGGGTGTTTTTGTTTGCCATCATTTCTGTCTTACTGGTACCCAGCACTTTGTGCTCCTGCCCATGCACAGACACTGTGCATACTTTATCATATACTTTCATCTTTCAAATGTCTTACAATGAAGGAGTTTTGTACCCAAGGTCCAGAGTTACTTGTATTTCTTTTTCAGTGACAATTTAAGGAAGCAATGAGACCGACATGGCTTCAATAGAAAACAACTTAAAAGTCTAGAGTCCTCTGAAAGGTGGCATCTCAGAAACCATTCTGCTGAATTCTGAACTTCTATAAAAACATGGAAACTGAAACAATTAACTGTTCGCTTTATTTTTTACACAATGCCTGGCTTAATGACATGAATTATTAATCATGTGAAAGCCCAGAATAAGGATGGAAAAATGGACTTACTTTAAAAATGAGTAAGTGCCATGTGGTATTTCCATTCAACACCACCTCAAGCATGACGCTTCGGTGTGCTTGTTGTTTTACACCAAGGATTTTCTGTGAGCACTGAGGCTTCCACACTGAATGAAGGAAGCACCATGCCCCTTTGATGCTGGCCTCTGTGAAGAAGAACCTCAATAATCTGTGCAACTACACCTGGCAGTGCACAGAGCATCAACCACATAGACAGAAAGAACTAGGGCAAGAATTTGCGTGAGGCTTCCCAATGTCATTTTTAGCTCCAAAACACCTCTATTGACTTGCAGCAGGAAACCCTTACCTGGTTTTGAACCGTTTGGACTTGTGTGGTTTCAGGGAACAAGTCAGAAATGAGACAGTATTGAAGCTTTGTTCCTCTTTGGAAAACAGCAGTATTGATAAAAAATAAGAAGGCTACTTTTCATAGCCTAAAATCAAAGCAGCCTCCCGTACACAGAAACTTACAGATACTGAAGCAGGGAGACATTCTCCAGGAGAATTATGTACTGCATTCAGGTATGTTCTTGATTTTGTGCATCAAAACAAGGAGGGATGGATTCCCACTGTGTGCGTAGTGGGGCTTGCGAATGCTTTAGTCTACCCTGCAGCACACACATATGATGATTTAATGGGCCTTCTGTTTAGTTTATAGCCCATCCACTCACCCAGAAGCAGGGAGTAATGATCACAACCTGGGACAGTTGCAAAGCATATGTGGAAAGCTTTTCAACCCTAAGGCTCTAATCTCTCCTGTTAGCCACCACTGCCATGTGGTGAGGCTATTACCGTCCCTGACTCTGAAGCACAGTTCATAAACTCCTTCCACATGGTTTATACAAACCCCTACAAGGCTGTGCGGCATTGTTCTGCAGGCAAGGAGACACATCAGCCTTTGCTTCCCCTCTTCTCTTGCTGAGCCCAAGAGAAAATTATTTGTCAATGTTCATTTATGAAATAGTAATTGAATTCTTCTTCTGGTGATTAAAGAAATGACAGATGTTGACACGTACAACTTAAATGAAAACAAAATGCTGACCAAACTAGAGTCATGTGGAGGGACCACTGTTACCTCCTGATGCAAACTACAGATTCCAGATGAATCCCAGATGCTCGCTGGAGTATGCACAAAGAGGACTGTGTTTATTGTCACTGCATGGTTATCTCAGCGGTGTGTCCAATATAAAATGATGAAACTTGCTTTCAAGCTATTTATCAGCAGAAAAAACAAACCAAAAAGTTAGGAGTCTAGAAGGTGTCTTGACTGACAAATGGGAATTTTAATATGAAAGATATTGAAAACTCTTTGAGTTTAGACTCATTCCCACTGAAAGGGGACTTTGTTTATTTTATTTACTTCTTTTTTTGTTTCTGTTCACACTCTGTCAGTCTTTCTAACAAGGCTCTAGCACCCCATTAAAAGAAGAGTATGAAAATTCTCTGAGGAGTAATCCAAGTGATTTTTTTCAAGGTGCATTATTTCTTTTCTTTAAATTTCTTTTAATTTGAAATGGGAACTTTATGGTTAAATCAATTGTATTGCAGGAAAACCAGTTGTTTCTCTAACTTTTCATAGAAAGCAGAGGTGTTCTAATTTAAAAGATTATTAAGGCTGACAACTATTTTTTTCCCCAATTAAAACCACTGCTTTTACAAAATGAAAACCTACTCAACCCTTTAATTCTTCTGAACATGTCAGATTAATTGCAGAAACTATAAGTAAGTTACCTGCAAAACAGGAGTTTTGATAAGTCAACAAAACTGAAACTTGCAGGGTCAGACCTCCTCCTGGTTATGGCTGGAAGAGTTCTGCTGATTTACACTAGCAGAGCATCTGTTCTGTAAATTTCTCAGTTATTTTTACTACATAGCAGACCTTTTTTTTTTTTTTTTTTTTTTTTTTTTGTCTTAATTCACTCTCTACACAAATCCCCAGCCATAGCTTGCAAAAATGATGGCCAAAGTTTAGGCTGTAGCCCACACTTAGGCACAGGAATGTATTTTGAAGAAGAAAGCTTTTACAGTGGAAAGGCTGACATTCTTGAAACTATTCATGGTAAATGCAGCAGAATAATGTAAAAGGGAAAACATGTGAAGAACAAGATGTATTCTTACAAGAAACTCCATGAGAAACTGCATTCCAATTCATGGGTATTCTCAAGAGAGAGAAATTTAACTTATTATTTTCCTTGTCTGCTAATACCTCGTTGTTAAAACCAAGTGCAGCTCCTGTGTTTGGGGTTTTTGCAGAGATATCCTTTGGCACAATGGTCATCTTAAGATTTATTTTCCATGAACAGTTTGCCTGGTATTTGATTCTTCCTTCTGTGGGGTTTACAGTCAAGCTGCAGATTTAAACCCAGTTCAACTTCCAAGATTTCTAGATCAAAACTTAGTCAACCAATCAGTATAACAGAATGCTTTCCAGCATTCCTTGTTTTCCCATATTTTCCCTTTAACTCAAAAGTTCTCATTAGCCAGGTAGAGGAATAGAGAACTGCAGCAGCCTGCATTTAGTGCTTTACTCAGTTTCCTAAATACAAAATTTACAAGAAGTAAGCACACAAATGTTTGTTAGTAGCAAGAATGTTAAAAGAATACTCCACTTTCCTTTTCTGTTCAGAAGGCTGATCTGAGTCATCAGGGATCAAAGTAATTCAGGACTATATTAAAACAAAGGAGAAAAAAAATAAAGATTTGTAGATATGCTCACTTCCTTCTCTAGTATTCACTCACATAAAAAAGACAGCCAGGGATGTAGTTCTGTTAAAATTTGAAACCAGTGTTTAGAAAATCATCACTCTGCTATGTTTGCATTTTGTATTTTGTGAACACAAATGAACCTGTGGGATATTTTAGTTAATTTCTACATAGATTATCAATTAAATATTTGGTTTGAGGACTACGTTTTTGTATGTTTAAGTACTCCCAAGGGGGTAATGCTATTTATGTTTCTGCATTCTTCCACTTTTATGAAAAGACTGAGCTAAATAGAGCAGGGGAGCAGCATGTTCCAGGCGTTACGGGACTTAGAAGATCTGAGGTACCCAAATCATTCCACACTCCTGGGCGTGCAGCTGGCAGAGTTAAAGTCAGCCTTATGCAGATGATTTTGAAAGCAGATTGGGGTTAGCAGCCAACCAGAGCTGCAGAAAAAGACATCTCTGAGAGTTAGTAAGATGATGAAGCCTTAGCTGGAGAAAAAAACATTATAGTGTTTTGCCTTGCTGCAAGACTTGTACTTGGGCTGCCCTTTGACTGCACTGGCAGCTTGCTCACCGCCTCTTCATGCCCTTGCTTTGACAGAGTCACTTGCACTGTGTCTGTGTCTTAGCTCTCCAGGCATGTCAACTCAGTCTGCAGGTGTGAAGCAGAGAAACAAACTCACACAGTGCTGCAAGAAGTGGGAAGGAGAGTCAGAAGATAAAGGATTAGCAGTTTAAAGGAGAGGATACTTCCATTACCCATGGAGAGCATTTTCCATAGCAGTCATGGACATTAATAACACTGTCAATTACACCAATTAACAGCCTTCCATGGTAATGTGAATTATAATTAGTAGAAACATTTTGCTAATTAAAACTTGAATTAACCCCAGTATCAACTAATTAAATTAGAAACGCAATCAGTTTACTTTTGAAAAAACATATAAAGATTTTCTCTCCCATCTCCCTCTGCACCCTCTCCCCTTGATCCCCCAAGTCTGTCACTAGCCATCACTCTCCATGGTGCCATTTCACACCAGCCATGTACAAGCCCTGCCTGTGCAGGGTTCTTCTCCTACAAGCACCCTGTTTAGCTGGGCATGGCATCAGGAGACATTTCTGCTAAGAAGGAGTAGCTTTCAGACAAAGGAAGGTGAACTGATAAAAAATTCCTTCTGCTAGCATCGCTATATTAACATGCTGGGGGTTTTTTCCTGTTGGGTTTGTTGCTCTCATGGTTGCTGTTGTAAACCAGAATAGTGGTGGTTATTTCCAGCCCAGACCCAACACCATGCTATCAGTGAACTTTTAGCAGTACATGGGACTGAGACCTTCTGAAGGTCGAGGTAAAGGGTACAGCTTTTGTCGTCCCTCAACCCTTTTTTGCCTCTATTTTCTTCTTGCATTGCTACCCTTTAGTAATAGCATTCAGGAGACATCCTAGGACACTCACACACCCCGTGTTTACATTCAGGTCCTGCCACTACATGATTATGGACAATTCATTCTCTCTCCCTACCATTTTCATCATATTTAAATCAAGACAGTGGTAACAAGAACATTTGTAAAAGGCATGAAGACAGGCAGGAGAAAAGTGCCATATCCAATTTCTCCTGTCTACTTCAGAAATAACCATGGGATCATAAACACTCCTTTTGTTGAACTAGGTTTTTTAACATAAAAATTTGCAGAGTATTACAAATTTTCATGTGCTTATTACACAGAAACAACAGGTACAAGAAACGGGATTTTAAGATTTGCATAGTTAATAGATGTAATCAGCTAGCTTGCACAGATGTAGGCTGAGAGAGCTAATAGGCATCATTATTAAAGCATTCAAATAGTCCCTTCTTTATTTGTTTCATGTGAGTAGAAAGAGTACAACTTCAGTGCCTAAAAAGTTTACAACTGTAATGTATTTCAGAAGAAGATTGGGACTGAAGAAGTCCTAGCACTTTTCAAGGATAGATTCTTCATTTACCATCACAAGATAAGTTATTTCTCCCTTTTTAAAGAAAAAGAAATAGTAACCAATGTGCTACTACACGTTTGTGACATGTTCTGCTTAGTTTTAGTGCCTGAAAGCACACAGTGAGAGGAAGTATGAGGAAGGAGAATGTGCTGTTACAGGAGCTCTGATCTGAGGAAGATATTAATCTTAGAAGCTATTTAGATACTACAGAGATGGTTACCATAACATTGAGCCAGTCTCAGGCGGAGTAACTGTTTCTCCTAGATGCTCAGGAAAAACCTGTATCACTTTCCCATCATGCCAGGAAAACACAGTAATCAAAAGGCAGACATGCTTGGGCAGATCCCTCTGTGTACAGTCACGGGTCTGTAAGCACAAGCAGCTGCCTAAGCAGCTTCCCTTGAAGCCAAGGCCTTGAAGAGGAGCAAGGGCACAGGATTGCTGCAATACGTTAGTCAGTGGAGGAATGTTTTGCTGTTAAGGGCATGTTGTCCTTGAGGGCCAGAAAACATTTGTGTCCAAGCGTTATTCCTTTGGGAGCTTCCTCCAAGTTTTGATCATGCTAGCATCACTGGCAGTTTGTCCAAGGAGATCTTTCAGGAGGCGTACCAAGTAAAGGTCTAATCGCACGCTGGATGTGCGCGAGGGAAGAGGCAGCTTCCGTGGTGGCATGGGGATCTGAACTGTCTCTGTTCTCACAGCCTTTGGGGAGAAATATTTAGAGATCATTGTCAGCATTTTTCAGGGAAATTGCCTCGATTTCTTATTGCACCAATACATCATGTCTGGAAGTACAACAGCCTTGAAAGGATTTGTGTGTGCGGTTTGCTTTGCTTTCGGAGTTGCATAAACAGTTAGTGAGTTTTCATGGGGATATTAATCTCTTCCTTGTCTTCCTTTGCCCGTGTACACTAAAAGCAGTGGAATTTAGAGCTCTCTCACAAAATGGAAGTTTTCTTAGGGGTGGGAACCAGCAGATCTGAGCATGGCTTCCTTGTCAGCCTCAGCATGCATGTCTGATGACAGACACAACCTTATCAATCAAGTATGCCTGCTTCCACCCCTTGCCCAATCTAACATCCATTAAAGTAAAAAAGACTCCTGGTCACAGAATCCCAGCCTTTTCCCTCGTGATTGCCTAGTCCCTTAACTGGTTTTAATGCTGAGCTAAGATTCCTTGCAACATGTTAAAATCTGAAGATTTAGACAACCTCAACTTTGTAGAGCATAAAATTTGAGACACGATGAGTGAAAATGTACATGTAAGTGAGGAAATCAGATATATTAATCCATTACAATTATGCCCTTCACCAGCTCCATGGAGTTGGCAGAACTTTCCCTTAAATGATGAAAGGGAATTAGAAGAAAGTCTGACCGAAAACAATGAACTGTTTCAAAGCAAAGCTGAATTCCTCGAGGTTAAGCAGCAGTAAAATTGGCAATAGGTACACAGTTGAGAGGTTTAGATATGCTTGTTGTTTTGGCTGATGTCCAATTATAAAAACATTGCCCTTGAAGCTTAGCAATTAGTGATGGTAGAAGTAATTCCACAAATTGATGATGGTCTTTAGACAAATAGGGGGAGGAGGGAAGGGTGGGGGAAGGTTGCCTGCTAAACAGCCTACAGACAGAATGAGTTCCTTCATGATACAGGTATTTATTTTTCTGCTAGGATGAAGCAGAAAGGAAAGAACTCTTTCACTTTGATTCTCTTCTGCAGAAGCTGTAAAGCTATCTGGTAAACCACCCTGGTGGCTCTTTGAGACAGTCATAAGTTCTCCTCAAAGAAAAAAAGTCCTTCCACAAGCTCTCGTGTAGTGATCAAACTGAAAGAGCCATCCTTAATCACACTGGGCAGAAGGCCTGTCATTGGGCAGGGAGGGCTGGGGAAGGGTGTGCTGGTGGTCAGAAGAGGAACAAATAAAATGTAGAGAAAGGATTTCAAGTTTTCCACCCAAGGGAGCCTGTCAACACAGTGCTGTAACATGGAACCACTTTGTCAGCTGTCCCAGAAGTATCAGTCCTGAATACCAAATTGGAAGATAAGATATTCCTTTAAAAGGAAAAAGGAGAACCTGCTTTTCTCTCAGGCACTAGTTTGGCTGGCCAGACACGTCTAAATAGGGCTCTTTAGAGCAAAGAATTACTGCGAAGATAGATGACTTCAGACATTGGTGTAACAGTGAGTTCAATCACCAGAGCCAGTGGTCTCTGTTTCTTTCTTTGTGCATCCCTTTTTCGTGTGTCCAGTGGAAGCACCAAATGTGGAACACACCTTGGAAGACTAGGTCATGTGTCCTTCATTAACACACAGCCTCACAGAACTGGATGGAATTAAGCTGTTAATTCTGGGCCGCTGGGTGGGTAACACCATAGGACTCACTGGATCGAGCTGTCCAAAAGATGTCAAGACCTAATTCTTCTGTTCAGGCAATGGAAGGAATCAGGCAGAAAGTCAAGACAACTTGGAAGGAAACAAAGGGAAAATACAGAGCTCAGACTCAGTTAATATATTTTCATATTTCTGTATCCAACATTGGGTGTGGCTTTCTATGAAAACTTTGCGTCTCTAGATGTTCGGGGCTTTTTTTCCAGCATGGAGTTCAGGTGTATTTCATTATATTCATCTGTTATTTTTTTCCTCCTGCTCTATGAAACTGGTCATTACTATTATCACTGCAGCAGTTATTTTTCCTGTAAAATACGTAGAACCATCAGTGGAAAAGACCTTGTGCTTTGATGGAAAGCAGCACACTGTGTACTTGCTGGTGGGTTGCACTGGGTGCTCCAGGTGCTCCACAGGACTGGACAACATCTTTCTTACCAACTAACACGTACATACTAATATATAGCTGAAAATATCAAAAGACAAGTAATTTTACTGGTCAAAATAGAAGCCACCTTCCTAATGAAGACAGAATTAGCATAAGAAGCTGAAACAAACAAAATGTGAAGACTACATTTATTCATTTAAAGTATGTGTGCCTGGTTTGGATTAGTTGTCTCCTCTTTGATTTAATCTTCCGTCTTTCCTACATCTTACCTAGTCTGATTTTCAATTCCATGAGAGGTAAAAACACAGGAGTGCAGAAGTGGCTGGAATACCTCAGACTGAGAGTCCATCTGTGCTGATATCTTCCAGTGGTAGCCTTACTAAGAGTGAAAATAAGGGAAGGGGCAAATGACACTTCCAACAGCAGCCTCCCAGGGACCATTTACTTTCAGCTGAGGTTGCTTTTGGGTCAGATGTAGTCTCACTGTTTGCAATAAACCTTTCTTTTCCCTCAGCTTCCAGTTGGCAACTCACAGATTCTATTTCTGATGGAAGATGTGTTTCACATCTGTATGTTCTGGTGAGGCTTCTTCCATAGTATGGTCCAGAATGCCACCTGTCTCCTCTGAGCCAGTCTATTTGGGAAACCTCTGTTCATTAGTTATAGGATGAATGAGATATGAATGAGATATCCAAACATAAGGAAGCATCATTACATTGTCACAAAGCACCAAACAGGAGATACTTGAATATTGCTGTCTGTCATGTCTAAAACCAGCACACATGGACACAAAATATAGGAAGAACCAATTTATCGGTCTGTGAAAGAAAGGTTGAAAAGAAACCCCACAATGTCCTGGTCTTCGGACTTTAGAAACCTAAATATAAGTGGGTGAACAGGCTACTCCTTGGAGGGGCTAGAGACATCAATGTTGGCAGCTAAAAGGTGTAATCTCTGCAGGGAATTTCCTCCTATTGTATTACACTTTCAGGAACAAAAAAATAAGGCTGAACACTTTGAATGGTTGCTGTCATGGCCAACACAAGCTGATGTAAAGAGTCAGGACTTATCCCCTGGGAAGCTCTTTTTCATGGTTAAAGAAGAATGAAGGAAATAAGTGTAACACAACACATTGCATTAAGACTTCTGGGAGAGATGGAAGACTAGACCTGTGCTGAAAAAGCCTCTTCTACCTTGAAAGGGGGAAGAAATCTTTCCCTGGAGAAAGAAAACAACATGAACATCTTCAAAAGAATTGTCTCTGTTTGTCAGGTGCTTCCAGAAAGGGAAGAGGGTGTAACTCCAGGAAGGAAGAGAAAGTAAGTCTCCAGTTACTTAGTTTGGACACTATTTTAGCTTCTTGTGTTTCTGGCAGTAGCCCACCACATCCCAGATCTTCTCAGGTTTGAATTCCTTTCAGAATGTGCTTCTCATGGTCTTAGTCCAAGCTACACCAGACCTCCAGGTAAATTTAGACTATTGGCCTCCAGTGCTGTCAGTTTAATGGCTTTCTCTGGCATTGATTTCACTTTAAAATATCACACTCCTGAGATATATACGATTTGTATGTCTGTATATGTTGAAATAGTCCTTGTGTTAAATAGAATGCTGTATAAAATGTCTACATTTGAATCGTCGTGAAGCTGAGCCCATTTTATGACTTCAAATATTTTCCACATTATCACATATTTCAGACTGCACACCCACCTGAAATTGGTAATTTTTAAAGGTTGTAGTTTCCCTTCCTCTTTTTTTTTTCTTTTAATATAAAAGACAAAAATAAAGAGCTAAAATTATAGGTTTGTCATGTCACCCCCCTCCCCCCTTGAATTATATCTGGAAAGCCTTTACATTGTCCAGAAGCATACAGTATAAAAAAATTTAAAAGAATAGTTATACACTATAGAGGTCACATACTGGAATAACTGGTTCAACATTTGCAAAAGAACAAGTCTCTTTTTCTGTTGTTCCCATTTAGTGAAGTCATTAAATTATGCAGCTTTCTAAAGGACTTGCTCTAGGTCAATGTGATTCAACACGTGATGCAGAAATTACTCAAGTTCAACATCTTATGTTGCACAGAAATTCAGACTAAACGATCATAGTAGCTCTTTCTGGCAATGAAAATTTGTAAATAGCTACCTGCTTCTAGTGATTTCTTAGGAGTTAAATTTGGCTTGTTGGATACATGTGTGTTAGCATCAGAGTGGACGGCCTGTTCAGGCAGACACATATAAAATCTGGCACTGATCGACTATTGGCTCAATTATTAAGCTCAAACAGAGTTTAAAATAACACTTTTGGCCTGGTTGAGATTCTGTAGAAGTCAAATGCCAATTATATAAGTCTGTAATATTAGACATTAAATCCTCCATACTGTGAGGTACGGTCTAGTAAACTATTTATCCGTTGAAAAGCATGACTCAAAAACCTCTGAGCATATACAGAATAATTTTTTATACAAAACATTAAAGCAAGCTTCTATTAAAAAAACAGCAGTTTACAGTGTCTCAAGTATTATGGGATTACATGCCACTCTGGAGGCAAAGAAAGCCTTAGGTGGCTTTGCTTGTTTTGCTTTCATGTTTCCTGGCAGCAGGGAGGGGATGAAACAAGCCCTGGTTTTGCTATGAAGGTAACCAAACCATCATTAAATCCCAGACCCATTTGTCAAGATCTGTCCAGGCACAAATGCAAACAAGACTCAGTGTAAATTAATTCCATTTATGCTTTATCACAGGAAAAAATGCTACCTCAGTAAGAGCAAATAATAGCTGTGCTAAGCTCTATGAGAAAACTGCAAGTGTTTTACCTTTTCTCTCCAAGAAAACTGTTGAATATAGTCATTTGGAAAGAAAAAAAATATTTTAAAAAAAAGTACAGATTTTTGTCACTGAACTTTATTTTTTTTTCCAGATGCATATTTTCAAGCCAGCTTTTGTAGGACTCCGGTCACCTGCATGACATATTTCTGCAAATGCAAAGGTCTGTACAATTTTCCTCAAGATTTAAGTCTTGATTCTAGAATGTCTCCTTAGTCATGATCACCAGCTGCTCTTAACACCTGTGATTTAAGCACACCTGAACCTTAAAGAGCTGGGACACCTGGAGCAGGAGAGACAAAGGTGCATTTCAAGTGCACAACACACTGGAGAGTGAAGTTGACTATTAGAGGCTTAAACTGGAGCCCAGGAAAAAAAAAATAGTCCTTCATTAGCAGAAGGACTATTTCTAGTCCTATTTCTAGTCCTATTTCTAGTCCTATTTTTCTCCTTACAGAAGAATCTCTAAGGTTGCAATAGATCTCTAAGATCATCAAGTCCAACAGTCTGCCCAATACCACCACATCAATTAAACCATGTTCTGGAATGCCACATCTACACATGTTTTGAACACCTTCAGGGGTTTTTTACTCCACCACCTATCTGGGCAGCCTGTTCCAATGCCTGGCCACTCTTTCAGTGAAGAATTTTTTCCTAATATCCAATCTAAACCTTTAAGAAAAATAGGCTTCTTCAGTGTTGCTTTCAGAAATTGCATATAGCTGTAAACTCATCGTCGTGTAGGACTGCCTTAGCTTTACTCCCCCATTATGCTTTCCCTGCTTTCTCCGCAATTTCAGAGGTCATAGACCTCCTTGGATGTGGAGCTTCTTTAAAAGAGTCTCAAGAAATCTTTGCTATTTGTGCAGATCCTCAAGAAAGATTTAAAGTTAATCCCAGAGGCTATTTGTGAAATAGGCCCAAGGTTTGAGCCTGGAGTGCCTCTTCATTTTTTCATGCAAAATAGCAGAATAAATATCCAACTGTTGACAGAAATTTCACCTCTGAAATGCAGTTGGGTATTATGTAAGAGCACAAGCAGGACTGTTAGTAAAAATTAATTACCTCACTGACTGGTGAAGAGGAATTTCTCCAGTGCATTGGTGCAATTGGTCCCCTCCATGGCACACTATGGTGGAGTGATGGAGTATTTTGGTGAAGGAGCCAAGCCTGGTTAACCTCACTGAAGCCAGAGCATGTCTGGTCTGATGGGAAACGCACGTCTGCTAACAAGTTGCCAGAGTGACTCAGGCTGGGTTCTGGAGGGAGTAGGGGAGGGGAGCCGCTCCGCTTGGGAAGGGTGTCAGTGATGAGATGAGATGTGCTGCTCAGGCTGTGGATGCTTCCCTGCATTAGGGCTTCATCTATCATGCAAGGATGATGGTGCTGGTAGAGCCCTGGCTGAGCACTGACACTCTTGAGGTGCACATTTCCCAGGACAATACAAGGTTGTGATGGTTTTTAACTCTATTTTAAGACTGTGATTTTTCTTGTCAATATCCAGGAGACCCCATAGCTTGTTCTTAATCTGTTATAAAGCCTGCAACTTAAGTTAACTAAGAAATTAATTTAGCTTTAAACTCTCCCCAGCTACATGCCTAGGTTATGGTACAGGTTGTTGTGAATGTTTTTAATGGCTTTGGCGGTTGGCAGGTATTTCTAAAATACATCCCAACTGTGCCACAAGTGCTCAAATAAAACCTTCAAGCTCCTTCTATAGACCTGAAAATTACTCTGGAAAGTAACTGTGACATGCTAAATGGAAATTGCAGCTCTTTACCCTGCCTTGACAAGGGACTTACGGAGAAAAAAGACAGGAGACAGTGTCTGTGCAGGCAGGCTGAGACTCCCTTTGTTCCCTTCACCCCTGGCTTTTGAGGTAAGTGCTTGTGCAAACACAAAACTGCTTTCCCATGCAGATTAAGCTTTTTAATGCAATGCAGCATCATGATCTATGCATGCGGAGCAGTAACAGACCATAAAGTTAGAGGAGCATGTTGCTGTGCACATGGGCTAGGCCTCTGCCCAAGAGCATTCCTCACAACAGGCCATTTCAAATGCAAAGAGTCAGTCCTACAGCAATCCTGTGTTTGGGCTGTTCTTAAAATGCAGTACAATCACCCCTGATCTTCACCCTCACCTCCCAGGATCTCCACAGAGATCCCATGCAGATCCAGCTGTTGAATCACGACTGTAATTAACCATCTCATTGTGCAATTGTAGACATTTGTAGCAGCCGTGAAGGGGAAGAAGTGATTATGTTGCTGAAGTGGAACAGAAATGTGTGTACTGTCAGGCTTTCTAACCATTTTTCCCAAGCTACATTTAATCTTGAAAAAAAAAAAAATCTTCATTATAAATCAATACATACCTCATTAGAACAAACTGAGCAGTTGCACTAATGGCTTGCATTTAATTGACATAACTGGATAAAGGAAATTAACAGTGTACCAGAGCAATATTGGATTACCCAATGTCATTAATCCTTTTTTTAATAAAGGAGCTTTGGAAAATTACTCTGGGAAAAAAAAAAAAAGAATGTTAGGTTTACTCACTATTCTTACCAATATAAAATGTCAGGTTCATTGCCCATTATTGTTAAATTAGACAGACACAGAACTCCTGGTAGGAATGATGTATAAAGATGCCATGTGGAAAGGCTTGTTTCTGACTGCGGGAAGATCAAGGATCGTGACAGAGACACAAAAAGGCAGCAGCCCAGCAAACTATGCGATTAACTCTGCACTGTGGGCTATCTCCAGTGTTAGTGGTGCGACTGCTCACACTACACCTCGTTAAGCACAGCCTAGGTTTTATGTTTGCTTCTGTGGGAAATAGTAGTTCAGTTGTTATTGATCCCCTAATACAGATGTCCAACTGAGAGCGTAACTGGTGTCTTACTCATAGGAAGTATGGAATCCAGTGTCAAGCTGGTCACTGGTGGGGAACCCTGCTGTAAGTGCATTCTTAAAGCTTTTAGTACTTAGGGTCTGCAAAGTTGCTTGCAGAAGAGCTAATGGGACAGTGTCAAGCAAAGAATTCTATTTTAAAAGTTTTTCTTTAAATGACAGTATCAAACGGTAAATGATTCATCAAATAACAAATACATACTTAACTTATGTAGTTGACAGTATGGTTATTAAATACATTAAATAAAATTCCTTAAAGATTATGCTATATTTAATATAGTAAATAAAACTCCTTAATTTAAAAGATATTTTTCTCTGAAATGTCTTGCAAAGATTGCTCATTTCCAACCCTCTCAGTGGCATGGGTCATACCAACTTTGTGAGCAGCATAGTTCTGAATATTCTGTCTGATTACCTTAACTGAAATGTACGTCATACAGGCACGGTGTCTCAGCTGATGTGCTTCTCTGTTAATGGCCTGTTTCACATCCCGGGCTCTCTTTTATGCCTTGCAGTTGTGGATTTGTTTACATCTACACAGACAAGTGTAAAGCACAGACCTAATAGAAATAGTTCACTTTGTCACTCCCCATGTCCGTGCAGGTCCCATATGCTCAAAGTCTTAGCAAGGTTGAAGCAGTGATTAATTACAACTTTGAAATTAAAATGTAGGTCCATCCTTGTTTATGGTTGGACTTGGTGATCCTAAAGGTCTTTCCCAAACCAAACTATTCTACAATTCTGTATTCAATAAGCTGGAAAAAAGTTTGATGCTGTGTTCCTAGCCCAGTCCCACCTTGACCTTGAATACTTTCTGACCTCTCCTGCCACCCGTGTCAGGGGGAGCTGAAATACTCTGTGTCGCAGAGAAGATGCATGTCACAAGGGGTTTGCTGGGCATCCTGCTCTGGCTGAAGTCACTTCTGTGCTAAGTAATCAGTAACCACAGAGCTATGGTCTACTACCTGATACTTGCAACGCTACCCTAGACTTAACATCCAGGATTGGGTGTATCAGATGTGCATTTAATACAGATAAAAGGAGGAATATCTACATAAGAAGACACCAGAGAGCCTCCAAGTGAAGGAGCAGATCAAGTGCATGCAACCTGATTTTGTGAAACTTCGTCCCCAAGAGGCGTGATTTGCAGACCCCTTTGAAGCAAGCAAGGCCTCCTCAATGCAAAGGCCAGACAGTAAATGAACACACTGGCTATACACCTGGGAAGGTTTTACTGGAGGATGTGAGAGTACAACCTTCCTGGCTTAGAGGTAGAAATGCAAAGGAAGGTAAAGCAGATAGTGGCAGGTAAAACTATTTTTCCTCCAGATTTACTAGTTATAAAGGACAGCAGGCTGCTTCTTATTCTTTATTCTTTTTTTTTAATGCCCTTTAATCTACATTTTACCTGAATTACATCTGTTATTTTATTGTAAAATATGAGTTTTGCTTTATATGTTGTTGGGTTATTTTTTCTTTGACAATAATTGCATGTTGTGTTCATGAAATACCAAGATAAACACTGCTTCAGTTTGGTAGGTAGTTGAATTTCCTACTGTAAAGAATACCAATATCTACTTCAATTATTTTTTTTAAAGGTAAATTTTAAACAGGAATGTTTAATACCTTTTTTTCCTCCTAATTTATATGTGGTTTTTATTTTTTAAAATACAACTGGTGGTTTTAAGGTTTTTAGAACATTTGTGGTAAAAAAATAAGGATGTTTTCACTAAAAAAATTAAATTGAAATAAAAGAATTACTGTTTATAACAGGCACTGTCAGTAAAGATTTCATTTTCCATATGCATTCATCTTGATTGAAAAGTGCTTGATGTTATTCTGAGACATGGTACCTGAAAAAAACTGACAGATGTTATTCTGATACCACATCAAAAATTCAGAAGCTTTAAAAATTTTGCTACAGTTGTAGGCGACGTAATGTTAACACCATACAATTAGTTAAGGCCCTCATTAGACAAAAATCTTTGACCACTGAGAATTTCTTATCTGTCTTCTTACATCAAAAAGAAATTTTTCACTGTCTGAGGTATTGAAACAAGGTCTTAGCAGCACACAGTGCAAAAATCTATATATATTTATGCTAAACCAGAAATAGTCTGAATCAGGGATTGTCTTTCTTCATGTAAATTAACATTTAAACCCCCCCTTTTTTTCCCCTATATATCATAGACTGTACTCTGTGCGCTCTAACAAGAGCAGACACGCTTTGCACTATTACAATTTGGCAAGTACGTATTCTTGTTAAAAAGACTGCTTACTCAAAGCAGACTTCTTATTTGGACTGCTGCTTACTTGGAGAGGTCCAAAATAAATATACCCAGACTCATGACAGTCTCATACTCTATGATTTATAACAGTATCAAATGGATAAAAAAAAAATTCCATTGTTCTGATTTGATAACAGTTCTTGATGTTTTCTAATAACAACAAAACCAAGCCCTGCACTACATGTGCTAGTCTCAGAGCATGGTTTGCCTGCTTTGGCAACTCCTGTTTCCTGGGCTAATAAGAAAGGCCAGAGCAAGTCAGGCATTGATTAAACTAAGTCATTTGCAAACAACCTTCTAGTTGAAAGGCAAAATGTGAAGCGAGATTCAAGAAAATGAGGCTAATGCAGCAAATTACAACTGTGAAAAAATGTTGAAAACTCTGAAAGTCACTAATTCAAATGAAAGCAGAAACAGACTCTCTGATTTTTGTTGTCTCACATAATTTCTATCAATCATAATGCAAAGGTAACAAAATCTTTAAGGACAACTTCTCCCTTATTTATCAAGATAAAAAAGTTCTTAGAGAATTGCCTTGACTTCTTTTCCCATTTGTCACTTTTGGAATATCAATAATTGTGATCCTAGTCTTATTTTACTGGAAGGCTGATGAAAAGACATTAGGCATATTTATTCTGAGCACTGACATTTGAATAAGAAGGGACATAGTGGTGAAAAAAGAAATGTTATTTTTGTTGAATATCCAGTGAATAGGGAAGGGACTGTTAATATATCCAGAAAATAATTACACAGATCAACTAAAAGCCTCTTTCTCTCTTGTGGTTTCTTTATTTTGGCTTCCTTGAGTTTGCATTTCCAGTACTTCTCCCACTATCCATTTAGCAAAAACTATCCCTCAAGATCCTTTAAAATTCTGCCTTCCACTGTGGGAGTCAACGCACAAAGTATTTCACCCATACAGCTACGGTAGTAAAGACTGTGAATTAGTGCCAAGACATAATTTGGGTAGCAAACCCCATGGAATAAGTGACACAGGGCACTTCTGAGACTCGGAGAGCTTGCTGACCTGCCCCATACTTAGACAGATTTTTGGCGCTAAGCTCAGGCTTACTCCGTGCCACAGACACAACACAAAGACAACACTGATAGGTGGCCTCTTCCCAGAGCAGTCCCCTGATCTAGTGATAAGTAACCAGGCAGAAAAAGATGATAACATAGAAACAACTCACTTAGGAAGGCATCAGATAAACTTCAACATAAAGCAGGCATATAGGTTTAAACAGGAGATTAGAAGACATTTAGGACTATATGGAGGAAGTGTCACATCCAGAAGAAAAATTGGGGGAGGAAATCAAAAAGTTCCATAGTTCAGCTTAGCCAAAGGTCTAAGTAATACGTCTGCCCTTGCTGAACTTTAATTCCATGCAATGTGCTGTTAAAGTTGCAATGGTCAGCTGCAGGATCTAGTCTAAATATGCAGCAAACTAAAACAAGCAACCTGGAAGATTTTATTTTTGTGTAGTAACAAACAAAATGATCAGAAGCATTGACAGACCCTCCAATGGCTCTCCAGGTTGTGGTTACTCTGTATTTCCACTCTTCCCTGCAGAACTGGCCTGTGCAACAAGGCTAAGCTGGAGAAAACTTCTGCCCCCTCCCTCTCCTCCCCCTCAGCATACTGCTAAAAATGGAAAGGGTAAAAGTGGAAACACATGGTAGGGTACTGGGGTGGGCAGAAACATCCAGCCACTGTGAAACTGTCCCATATGTATTTGTTATTGTCTTTGCATTAGCAAAGGTACACAGAGAGCATATGCCTCACTGTGGGTACGTATGCTTCTGCTCCTCCAGGAACAGCAGGTAGCCCTTGGACTCCTTCTGGAATATTTTGCTTCTGGGGAACAACAACCATCTGAAAGATATCTTGTCAGTGATTGACCACCTTCTGCATGAAACTGTAAAACTTTTGCCAGATTTTCATATTAACTGCATCTGCTAGACCAACAAAGGACACAGACCCTCAGCCTTCAACAGAGGAGAGTTAAGCAATGCAATACAACCTGGAGACTTTTTTCCCTCAACTACTATGTACCAGCCTTCAACATACCACCAGGCTCTGAACAGTGCTGGGTGAAGAATAACCACATGAGAATGAAAATCAGTGCCACAGGTAGTCAAATAGGGAGGGAAGAGTGTGCAAGATGCAGATTCATTGGGTATTCTGGTACAGCCAATGTACAATAAAATCAGTCTTGACTGTCTCATCAGTGTCCCACTACAAATCTAAAGTTTATTTTGCTGTATTTACTGAAGAATACACTTCTCACTGTCCCATGTGCAAGGGATTTGTACACAGCATACTTATTTCTGAAATAATTCCATCAGCATCAACAAACCTCTGTACCAATAATTTTTTCCCTCTGAAATTCACAGATGAAATTGTAGCTTATACCTATTTTTTTTCCTTTTTTGAGACAGCAGTCAAAAAATGTGCTGGAAACTGAATGCTGTGTCAGATTACTTGAAAGGTTTTTCCAGTTCTTTCCATTTCCATGCAATAATCCATTAAATAATTTCTCTCAAGATAAGATCAAATGTGGTTAGAAGCTAAAATTCTGTGTTTAAATTAACCCTGACCTCCTTCTCTTTTTGTCTTTAAAGTCTGCCAAATTCTTCTGTCATACTTTTAAAGATCCATTTGTCATCGGCATAAAGTGACATAACAATGAATTTGTACTGCTTTTTTCTTCTGTCTTAAAGGAGACAAGAGAATATTCTGGTGCCAACAAGAATGTGTATAGAACATAAGAGCAGGAGGAAGCTTGTTATCTGTATAAAACAACTACTGAAATTTCTCATTTCAACAGATTGAAGGCCCTTATGTCAACTGAAGGTGCCAAGGCTTTGAAGCACGTTTCCCACCCTCATTTTTTTTTTGAGGATAAGTCCACTTCCCATAAGCCTAAAAAAATAATTAAACTGCTTTCAAAGTTTTATTTTATTTTTTCTCCAACCCTGCTAAGCAGGAATTACCCAAGGTTTTGTTGAAAGATTCCTAGAAATCTCAGACATGTTTGTTATGAGATTTTATAGCTTACTTGAAGAAAGTGGCAGTTTAACTATTCCACAGAGGCTTCTTTTCACCCAAATGTTCTTCTTCGTACACTTAGAAGTAAATAGAGAACAACACCACAGATATGAAGTAAACAGTTAAAAATATGATTAACCCCCTTTATTCTGCATTACTTAGTTTTGCCCTTACACTTTCAATAGATTGCCACTTAAGTGAAAAAAAGAACACAAAACCCAGCCCCTTCCTCAACCTTTTCTCATAAACACATTGGAAAAAGGACTGAAGGTACAGTTTCTCATAGAGTTTAAAAGCCCAACCCCAATAGCAGGCATCCTGGGTAAAAGAGACTAGACAAGACTCACCTCAAAGGAACTATCTAGCACATAGCTAAAGCTTCATGCAATGAGAACATACTACAAATTAACGTCTTGAATTGCAGGAGACAACTTTGACGTTACCAAACTTTCTGGTGAACAGAATGAATGTGTTCATGGCAGCTGAAGTGACAAAGGCTTCTACATAGAGTAGGAAGGTTTTGTTTGATTTAAATAGACCATTCAGGCCTTTTAGCTGAAAAAGGTAAAAAGAAGAATATATTTGGGCTAGAAATCAGCTCGGTTTAGACCTTGAGTGCACATAATTTGAGGCCAAAAGTAATGATTTTTCGTGACACATTTTTTACTTGCAGGGCAGCTATTTGAGACTGTGGAGCCTGATCAATAAAATAAATTAAATTCAGGGTAACTGAAAGAAAAATAACTGACCCTTATTTCTGCTACCTCAGATAATTCTGTGACTGCTGCAAAAATAATGCCATCTGATAGAATCAAAAGGTGAACCAGGTATAGCTCTGCCTAATCAAATGTAACATTCTCAAAAAGCCATGTTATTCAAGCAGCCACTCTGCCCGTTGTTATTTTCCATATACCAACTAACACACTCATTTACAAGGTCATGAAACAACCAGAAATATACATGGGAGTGCAGAATAACATCGTCTTGACAGCTAATAGAGAAAACACTTATGTGTCAGAATTGGCCAAGAGCAGCACTGATGCTGCAATTAGTTATTAAAAGGAATCTATAATATTTGTTATATTAAAGGAAATAGTGTAAGCTGCCTCTTCTTCATGCTGCCTTATATCTATTTTAAACTTAAGAAGCCACTTCAAAGACTCACAGACCTCCAAAGGGAAATATCCTAACCCTCTTCCTCTCCATGGAAAATATGAAACTATTTTAGGGGGGAACCTCAAAAATTTATTCCTGTCTTCAGATAGATTCTGTCTGTAACTTGCCCTGGCTACAGAAATATGTGCCTCCTGGGACTACAATGGGAAAATATCCCATCCTCTCTCCCCCCTCCATCCCCATGCATTTATGGCTTCTGCCCTGATGGGAAAAGGGCTGAGCTTTCATCTTGGTGAGGAAGATAAAGTAGTTTCATTAAACAAAGCTAGACTCAACACTCCCCTCATATTCTGCCCCATCTCAACAGTAAGACAGCTCCTACACAAACTGTGACTTACCTCTGTTGCCAGAGTGCATGCTAGAGCCCAGATGCCTGATTTTTTTCAATTTTTTCTTTTTATTTTTTTTTCCAGTGGGACAGCACTTCATCAACACATTAATATATACTTCAGCACCTTGCATGTGTTTTACCATCAAAAGTGCATTGTATACACCCTCTATCCAAAGTTGAAGGTGTTTTTTCCTGAGAATTTTATTGTATTATTCAATGTGATATTTACCTTATTTAATGGAGAAGCAAAAAAAAAAAAAAAAGAAGATGAAAAAGAGGAAAAAGAGAAGGATCAAAGCTGAGCATATCTCCCTGGGACATCTTTTATGCAAAAAGCAATCAACTTGCCTTTTTTTTTTCTTGCCTTTACAATATGAGTATTTAAATCTTGACATCTTCTCATGGAACATGAAATCCCCTTCCTGACCAGCTCTAGATGGGAGCTCTTGAGCAGCTATAAACCCACGTTTAGCACAAGTCACAGTAAAGACTCCTTGTGAAAGCAGAAAAGGGCAGTGGTTTTCAGAGGACTTGAAGCTGCTGCAAGGACAGCCCTGAGAAACAACCTCACAAGGAGGGCAGGAAGATTGAGGACCAAAACTGTGGACAGTGCAACAGTGAAACGGGCACTGGAGATGTTGCAGGCAACCTGAAGGCACTGTGCTTCAGAGCTGCACCTTGCCTCAAAGCATAAAGATGTATCTACTGACATAGCTAGATTCATAACCAAGTGCCAAGGTCTCCCCTGGAAAGTCCAGCTCACTGCCTCACCCACCCTGGCCCAGGAGCAAGGAGCAAAGCACAAGGTCCAGCTCTGAAAAAGCATTAGTACATGCTACTGCGTTTACAACTTGGCCATCTGTTTCTGCCTAAGCACAGCTCTTTGTTTTCTTTCTGTTCTTGATGATACCTGGGAAGCCCTAAAGTTCTTTTGTAGAAGAATTTGAATCCTTTGGGATTCAATGCTGTCATGTCTCCGGTATGGCAAAACAGAACGCCCGTGAAATGTGGTAGAAATAAAGTATTAATCATCAAGAGAAAGGAGCACTGAGTGAAAACAGAGAAACCATAATTTATGAAGTTAATTTATCCCACAAAACTCTGCGCATGCTTATGCTCAAGGAGAGATTTAAAGCTTTGTGTGTAGTTCTGCCATCGCTTGAGTACGGACCCTGAGAACAAGTAATGTCATTTCCAAAATGGCTGCTGTCTTTCACAGCCCTTTTCCTGCCATTCCTCAGCCAATTCTGAGCCTCTGCTTTCCTCTCCCACACCTTGACCGCACCACCAGCTGCTGGGTGATGAGGGCAGCAGGGAAGGACAGCACAGCTTCCTGAGCTGCAGAGCTGCACATCCAGAGAACAGGACAGGCAGTGATGCTGGTGGGCTGCACCCCTGCGCCAGGGTGCTGACTGCTGGTACAGTGAGGGCCAAAAAGGAAGGAAGGTTTAGCTGGCACAGTGAAACAAGGAGGAAAAATTTCTGTTCTCTCTCTCCGTGCATTGACTGCTCTCCCAGTTGGGCGCTGAGACCAAGCATTCCTCTTGCTTCGCCTTGCAAAAACTGCAGTAAGCTGACTGACATGTGGGGCTTTGTGACTTCAAGCCTTCTCTTGATAACGGGGTGGGGGGGGAGAAATATTTGTACATCAGCATGCAAAACCTCTCTGAAATCTGCAGTACAGCAGGGGGTTGTGAAACCACTAACGACCACTGAAATGCATGAGGTATTCTAAAATTTTAGGGGTGCTGTTGGTGTTTGGCATAGGAGCTGCCATTTTGGTGTGGAAACAGAGCATTCTACACCAATAATGAAAAAAAAAAATAAATTGGGGGCTATTGGGGTAACTTCCACTTCACGTGCAAAACTGGCCTCCAGTGAGATCCAGGGCTTGCCCTTGGCATGGAAAGGGATGTGCTGGGACAGGTTCAGCAGCTTTAAGGATGAAGAGGAGGCATGGGAGGAAGGCTGACAGGCCGTGAATACAAAGGTGGATGGGTGACAGTAGTCGAGCACAGTGCTCATGGAGGGTGAAATGAGCGGATTATGCTGTTTATGACTGGTTCCCACCAGTACGTGGCAATGCAAGAGCCACAGATGGTTCCACCATAAAAGGAAAGAAAGACAAGAGCAGAGCTTGCAAAGGTGGCATTTTTTGCAAGTACAGCAGCCTGGCTGCATATTTAATCCGAGCACTGAAAGAAAGCTGTCTTGCCATGGCACTACTGCTAACCTAGCCATGTGTGTGGCCTCACTTCTGATCACAGTTTAATTGCTTTTCTCCTGTATGGATTTCAGCAGGTTTAATCAGTCTCAGACAACACTCAAACAACTTTCAGGATCCTAGCTCTTTACAAAACTCTGCCCTTCAAAACTAAGATGGCAAGTTGTAGGTGGACTGAGCTTTCACCTGATTACAATGGCAATAACTAAGACGTAGGCCCTGTCCCTCTTCCCAAGAGTAGAAAGCAGATGGGGCCTGTACAAGAGGTCACTTAGATGGGGTCACTTAGACAGCATTTAAAGAAGGCTACAGAACCACAGAGAGACACCTGACACGGACATCAGGTTCAAGAGCAGTGTTCCATTGCCCTGCTGCTGGCCACAGCCCTTGGACAAGCAGGGGCCGTGTGAGAAACCAGGAACAGGGTAGCTTGCCACAGTCAAGCCCCCAAGGGCTTGACTTGACTTCCAAACTAGAAGCTTCCAAACCAGACTGTGGTTCTCCAAAAGCCCGGAGACTTCTGTTGGGCATGTAAGGAACTGCTTACACCTTCAGTTTTGTGAAACTTGTGGGCACAGTGACTCCCAGTGGCAGTGACTTCCGCAGCCTGGATGTACATGCTGTGCTGTGAGAGCCTTTTCCTTCACTTCATGTGCTGCCTCACGACATTTCCAGACACTGTCAGAGCCGCCAGCAGCAAAAGGAGGCCACTCAGTTCTCGAAATAAACGCCTGCCTGTATTTCCACAAGCTGTGAGTGCTGAGGAGGCAAGAGATCTCTCGGCTACA